>NC_069689.1:9610593-12072260 GCF_023699985.2 Odocoileus virginianus | reverse complement strand
CACCCTCCAGTTGAGCTTTCCTGCCTCTTACTTTCACACCTACTGGTCTCTCTTCCTGAAATGTCCTCTCATCCCCTGAAAAAAAAGCTTTCTTATCCGTCAAAGATGGAGCTCAAATGCCAGCTCTTCCAGGAAGCCGTCCAGTATTTCTCTGACTGGAGTTGATACCAGCCTTTCCTTTCAGTCATTGCACTCCCTCTGTGCTGACCTTGGGCCAGGGTCGGGGGTGGGAGTAGGCAGCCACAGGCACCCAACCCTGGGAACTCAGCCCAAAGCCTTCCACCTGCCTCACTGCCCTGGTCTCTGGTCCTTGTGGGGGACCCAGGAGCAGAAGTGGGTTGGCTCTTAAGGCAAGCACAGGGCAAGTGCATACTCAGGGCTTGCTGCACTTTGTTCATTCAACCAATATTTCCTGAGCACCCCCTCTGTGTCAGAGAGTCACATGGCTGCCCTTGGGGGTCCTTTTCCATCCCCCAGCACACATGGAGCAGTTAGAACAGTAGGGCCCCTGCTGGCCACGGCTCTCATCTCCCAGGCAAAGGCAAGGGACACACCTTCTGGCCACCTTGGAGCTAGCCGGCTCCAGAGCCCAGCTCTGGTCACACCCCTAACCTGCTGAGGGGCCTTGGATGGGTCATGCCCTCTGTGACCTGGAGACAATAGGAGTGGCTGCCCGGGAGAGCTGAGAGAGGGGACGAGTGTGGCTTCTCTGGGTGGCATCACTCACTCTCATCCTTCTCTAAGGACCCGAAGTGCCCCTCGCTGGGCGGGTGGGACCAGTCCCCAGGAGAGAGCTTGCAGGCACTTTGGGGTCCTAGGCTGGCAGAGAAGGGTCTCGCAGCCTGACCGAGTGCCCAGGGGTACAGCGGTCTCTCCAGCAACCTTCTGAGTCTGCTGGAGAGGCTGGGGGCAGGGGAGGGCAGTGCCCAGATTTATCCACCAATCCCGCAGGCTCCTGGCCCTGGAGCTCGTTATCTGCCCGGCCCAGCATGGGGCGGGGGAGGGGGCGGTGGTGGTGGTGGCTGGGCCTGCCGGGGCGGGACACCGCCTGGGGACTGGACGCAGCCGGGAGCCCCACCAGGTGGGCGACAGCCGCTGAGGTCCCCGAGCGTCCCCGCGGGCCGTGGCCGGCTGCCTGCCCATCTCCCGCACCATGTCGGACGGCGAGGGCCCCTCAGCCGGTGAGTGGCAGCGCTATATTTACCCACCGCGGCTCCGGTTGCAGAGCCAAGGCCACTGGTCACCGAGGACGCGGCCCCCCCACCCCCCCACCGCAGGCTGCAGGCAGCTGCGGGGCTGGACCCCCTGCCTCAAGCCCGATGCCTGGGGGGCGGGTGGCTATGTGTCTGGCGGGAGGTGCGTGACTCTCCAAGCTCAGCAGTGCCGCACCCGTGGCTTCCCTGTGGGGCGAGAGCAGGAAGCGGTTTCTGCCGTGGACCCTCCCGGCTGTCATCTGGGCCATGGAGCTGACCCACCCCCGGCTGCCGTTGGACCCTGGGTGGGCGCAGGGTGTGGGATCCTGGAACCGCGTGCAAACGAGTGTGTGTAAACATTTACTTGGTGATGGGGGACAGGGGAGCGCACAGCTTCCATTAGACCTCCCAGAGGTCTGAGACCAGGAAGTTCTGAGCTTCTGGTCTGCCTACACAAGATGACCCCCTCCACCCAGGGGCACCCAAACCCTCTCAGTTGGCAACCAGGCAGGCGGAGGGGTGGTCAGACACTGGGGTCTGTCTGCATGCCCTCTGGCCTTCCCGAGGTGAGGGGCGACGGTGGGGGCTGGCTGCCCATGTCCCTGGCTGGTGGCCCCTGGTTCCGTCCAGCTGAAGACAAGCTCTGATGTGGACATTACCCTGAACCTGCCTGGGGTGGGGTGGGGTGGGGTGGGGGGTGGCTGGAGACGGCTTAATTCAGGGAACATTTCGGGGACTCCAGAGTCAGGCTGCCCAAGTTCCGATTCCCATTCCTTCACTTCCAATTCGGGTGACCTTGGGCGAGTGGCTGAATGGCTCAAAGCCCCAGTGGCTCCAGGTGAGGAAGGAGGCAGTGCTAATGAACCCCCAGGTGGTTGTTAAGATTGACAGTGAGGATGCATGCAAGCATCCGCAGGTGTGCAGCGAGCGCTTAGCGGTGTCTTTGTAGGAACGGCAAGTTGTGGGGCGGGGGTGTCCCAGGCTGGCGCCAGAAGCCCTCAGATCTGGGCAGCCCTACCAGGCCCCTTCCGGCCGCGCCTCGTCGCCTTAGCCGTGACTGTGGCCCACGGATTCCTTACCCATCAAATGCCACCATGGAGAATCTCCACACGTCAGATTGTGATGGAGAGAGGGCCTCGGGGTGAGCTGGGGGCAACAGCGCGTGGCCCCCACCCTGCACGGTGTCTGACGACCATTCCCCGCCTGGGCCTGGCTGAGTCAGGCATGGAACAGGGTGGGTGGGTGTGTGTGTGTGTGTTTGGGGAGGGGGATACCGACAAAGCTGGCCTGACCTCACCCTCTTCTGCCGGGCGCCAGTGGCCCTGACTGCCAGGAATTGTCCGCCGTGGTTGTGAAGGAGCCAGCATGGGCCGGTGGGGGGGGGGGTACAGGGGGTGCAGACAGGCCCTTTTCTGGCTGGCTCTGCCCACACCTGACACCAACCCGGAATAGCTCTCTCCCTCCACCAGGGACATGGCCCTGCTTTTAGCAGCTTGTAAAACCACCCTGCTGTGGGGATGGGTATTTCAGGAAGCCCAGGACAATATTAACCCGTCAGGGCGATGGAATGGGTACTGAGCATGTGTGTGTGTGCGTGGCCTGGAGCCTGGGGCAGACTGCCTTCCCTATCAGGATTGGGAGAAGGTCCCCTGGATTGGAGGCTAGCGGGCAGCATCCCTGCCCTGCAACTGGGCCGGTGGCTCCTGGCTTCCCGCCTGTAGGATGCTGTGTGATGGTCTTTGCTGTCTGATGTGCTGGGCTGCGATCACTCCACGTTGGCAGACGTAAAGAAGGCTCCTGGGTGCAGGGATGCATGCTTGCTTATGGTGGAGGTAGGGTTCGGGGTGGGGGTGGGATCTCCTAGGGTGTGTCACCTGCAATTCCAGTCTTTCTCAGATTCCTTCTGTGCTGCAGCGACTGGGCCAGGCAGGCTGCTGTGAAATATTCCCACCTGTTCTCAGTAACCAGCCTCTGTGTCCGTGTGGACAGCAAGCAAAGGTTCTCAGCTCTGCGTCCGTAACCTGTGTAACCTTGGGCAGATTACTCAAGGGCGCAGACCTCAGTTTCCTCATCTGTTAAATGGGGACAAAAATAGGATCTCAGTGCTTTAAGTTCCAGGGAGGATTAAGTGACCAAGAACATGCAGCACACTGAAAATCATGCCAGGCTGGCTGCCCGCTGAAGTTTTTATTATTCAACTAGTGAATGAGCTGTGACCCAAAAGAGGAAGCAAAGGGACCAAGTTGTCTGCTGTGTCTTGTCTCCCAGTCATTGTGGATGCACTGTCTGTTTAATCCCTAGAGATCGGTGGCGTGGACTTCTGAGGAAACCAGAGCTCAGAGAGGCAAACAGACTTGTCCAAAGTCGCCTAGCTGGCCAGTGGTAGCACTGGGCTTCAAACCCAGCTTCCTAGGCCCTGTCTGTGCAGAGCTCAAGTCAGATGCCTTTTCTAGGAAGTCCTCCTTCCCTGCTCCCCTGGGGGTGGGGAGTCTGGCCATCTTGCAGGACTTTTTAGCTGTCCTCTGAGCAGTGGCCCTTCTCACCTGGGAGACTGTTAGCTCAACATTGCCTCCAGTGATTTGGAGCCTGTAAAAAATGGTGGTACCTTGTTAGGGTTGTCAGGACGGTTCCCCAGCGCAGGAGTGCAGTGGCAGGTGGTCAGCTCCAGGGTTTATGGCCCTGAGCCTGGGCAGGGGAGCCTGGAGGCTAAGCTTACCGGGAGTCAGCATCATATTTATAGCAGGAGCTCGCCTGCACTGAGAACTGCCAGCCTGTCACCGGGTCCAGTGAAGGTGCTTCCCCTACAGGCGCCTGGCTTCCAGACCTGGCTCTGCCCTTTGGCGACACAGAGGGCTGGATGGGTCACTTCCGCCCAGAGGCCCAGCTTCCTCCTCCGTAAAGTGGGGCCTTGCCACGTGCCTCCCTGGAGACGGGGTCTGTAGGTGCCGTCACGGGCCTGGGTGGAGGGGCTCCTCACATCCTGGGTCTGCTGCTTGGCTTTCCCTGCCTCTGACCTCGCGGTACCCCTGACCTCTCAGCTCTGGAGCTCCACAGGAAGAGAGTCCAGCCCATGTGCCCTCCGATCCTCCCATGTTTGGGAAAGTTTCCAGCAAAAGTATTCCAAGCACCGAAGAAGAGGCCACTGGATGTGCCGCAGAGCGCCTGAATGCAGGTCCATCAGAGCCCAGGGCTCGAATCCTTGCTCTGCCATTCCCCGCTCTGTGGCTTTGGGCAAGTCACCTAACCTCTCTGAGCCTCAGTGACAGGTGGACATTTGTCCAGCCCCGGAGGGTGTGGCGAAGATGGACACCCCTAACCCGAGGAGGCGCTCAGCCAGTAACGTGACCTTCTTCCTCCTCCTGTAAACCATCAATCCCACTGCCCACCCACCCCAGCCCCATCCCTGGGGGCTGCGGCCACATTCTTTGCACAGTGGGAGGTGGTTTTTCTGGGGCAGGTGGTGGCTGATGTTGGGGTGGCCACCGTTTCTCACTCAGCTCCTGGCATCCCAGAGCCCGGAGACAACCCGCCCCGGCTTCCTGCTCCCAGTCATCACAGCGGGCCCCCTGCCAGGGCGCAGGGAGCCCTCACCTCCCTCCGAGTCATGGGCTGCGTTCTGCTCTCCTCTGTGGTTACTGACCGGCCTCAGGGCCCGGGTCTGTGCCGAGCATCTCCAGGAGGAGAGAAAAGCAAAATGATTTTACTATTCAGGCCCCGCTCTTGGAGAGGAAGGGTCTTCTCCCAGGAGAGGCGGGCTGGGCCCCGGGGCCTCAGCATCTCTCTGCCTGGCTCCCCTCCTGTCGGTGAGGGCTGCCCCCCACCCCAGACAGGTTACTGGGCTCTGCTTTTATGGACAACAGGGATCCCGCAAGGTCGTGAACCGGGGAGATGCCTGGATTGCTCCCGTGTAGGGGTGCAGGGTCAGCAGAGACTCCGGAGGCCAGGAGGTCCAGGAGGAGGCTGGTGACGTAGTTCCTGAGCTGAGGGGGTGAGGCCCGCTGTGGGGAGAGTGGGAGGATCTGGGAAGTCCTGGGAGTGGGGTGGGGGAGGGAGTAGGGGGGATGCTGAGGCCTGATGCTGCCTCTCCCGCTAGGAGGGTCAGGGGCCTGGGGGTGGGGTGGGGTGGGGTGTGGTGTGGTGATCTGGCAAAGCCCCAGGGGCCGGTTTGTACATCCTGTTGGGAGTCCCTAGAGAATGATTTCCAGGGTCAGGCAGACCTGCCGCCCAAACACAGGCAGGTCCTTCTCTCTGACTGTCAGTCGGCTCATCTGCAAGTGGAGGTGACACCATGACCTCGGGGGGTGTTGGGGGGGTTAGCTGAGATGTCACCTTCAAACTCCTGTGAGCCGGGGGCCAGGGGATATGTGGGTGGCAGCCGCTCAACCCCAGGAATGAACCTTTAACCCACGGCCCTTGGTAGTCTGGGTGCTGTGCTGGCGACGGCAGGAAGGGTTTAATCCGAGGGGCATCTACCGGGCGCAGGAGGCTGGGATCAGGGGCGAACGAGGACCTTCCACACAATGCCCCGTTACCGCCCCTCTCGGTTCCCAGAGTCACAGTTCACACCACACTCCCTGTCCACACTTCCCACCTGTGCATCCCCATGTCGTGGAGGGGCAAGCTGAGGCCCAAGAGAAAGACTGGCTCAGGGTCACTGGCTAGGGAATGACGAGCCGGGACTCAATTCCCCAAAGCAGGCCCCTCGGCACCTGTGTGCAAGCTTCACACCTTCCCTCCTACTGCTCGGAGCCGGCCCGTCGTCCAGGCTGGTGGGGTTCTGCCTCCTCCAGGGACCCTTCCCCGGAATCTGCAGCCCCAGGGACCCCACACCCCTGGAGTGCCCCATCCCACCCCCCATCTCTTCCTCTGGTTGAAACAGCTTGACTGGTGCCAGCCTGGATGCTGCTGTCCCACTCATAGCACCTTGGGTGGCGGGAGATGTGTTCGGGGCTCATTGCTGTGTGACCTGAGACAAGCCTCCTTCTCTCTCTGGTCTCAGAGAGGTTTTTTTGGTTTGCCTCTATCCCCATAGACTCCTACAGGTGAGCACACAGCTCTCACGTGTGTCCCGTGTTGGGACATCAAGCAGGGCTCAGGAGCCCTGCCACCTCTGTGTCAGCCCTCACCCCTGTCCAAGAATCTCTGAGCAGCAAATGAATAAATCCACGTGGCTCCTGTCCCCACTCCAGCCTCCTGAAGCCCCCGGGAGCTTTTACACTCATGACAAGAAATACAGCTTAGAAGCCATTAGTAATTCCACCTGGAAATAAAAGCTATCCACTTCTGTTCTTTTAAAGTATTGGGTCCATTCTAAATGAGCATCCTTGAGATAGCAAGATACATTTTAACTAGTTTGAATTATATTTTTTAAATGACCCAAAGCTGTTGGTGTCTGCAACCATTTGTCCGCTTTTTTTTTTTTTTGAAACTATGCATGCAGGGAAAATAAAGTACAGAAAACTGGTGGCTGAGATGGGCCAAAGATATGTTATTATCCATACCTTCATGTGTGCTAAATTGCTTCAGTTGTGTCTGAATCTTTGCGACTTAGCACGCAGGAAGATAGGAATAATAACGTATCTTTGGCCCATCTCAGTCACCAGTTTCTGTATCTATTGATTTCCAATTTTTGCATGGGTCAAGAGAGCTGCTTTTGGTTTGTACTGACTCTATCACTCTGGACAGGTTTGGTATACTATGAAAAACACAAATCACAGTGGCTTAAAGCAACAAAGATATATTCCTCACTCATGCAAAATTTATTGCAGGTCTGGGTTTTTGCAGGTCTGGGTGACTCTCCAGGGCAGGTCACCTATGTGTTGGCTTGGCAGGTGTGATGCCTACACAGGGACCCAGTTTCCCCGTCATAAGGCAGATAAAGCCAGGGCCGGAGATATCACACAGGCAGTTAAACGCTCCCACCCGGAAGTGATCCGTGCGATCTCTACTGGCATTTCATTGGCTAAAGCAAGTCTTACGGCCACGCCCAATGGCAAGAGGGCAGGTACCGACCTCCAATAGGGAATGGATTAGTAATATCTGCTCCTCTTTTTTTTCCCAACTGACTTTTAAAAATTTTCCCTCTTTTTTTAAAAATTTGGTTTTTAAAAATTGACATATAATTGCTTTCAGGTGACTCACTAGTAGAAGAATCCAGCTGCCAAGCAGGAAATGCGGGTTCGATCCCTGGGTCAGGAAGATCCCCTGGAGAAGGAAATGGCAACCCACTCCAGTATTCTTGCCTGAGGCATCCCATGGACAGAGGAGCCTGGTGGGCTACAGTCCAGGGGACCTCAAAAGAGTCAGACATGACTTAGAGACTGAACAACAAGAATTGCTTTATGATATTGTTAGTTTCTGCCGTACAACAACGTGAATGAGCGATATGTATACGTATATCCCCTCCCTGTTGAGCCTCCCTCCCACCACCCCCAAATGACTTTTTAAAAAATGGCCTATTTTAATTATGAAATGCTCAGAGCATATCTTATGCAGTATGGTCAATAAGCCTCTGAAATGTATGAGTCTTTCTGATAAGCAGATCTCAAAACCAGGGGCAGGATTTCTCAAAATATGTTCTCTCCCTCAGCTCTGAACTTTCCTTTAAAAGCCCAAAAATAAATTTCTGAAAGATCTGGTCACAGCACCAGTGAGGAAAAGCAGAAGCAAGAGAAGCATTTTGCTGCTTGTTGCCAAAAAGCTCTCTTGATTTATTATTCCCTCAGGCACAAAAGAAGGAGCTGGGATGGATAGTCCATGAGCCAGATTAATCACTGAGTCCGTCGGATAAAAACATAGGATGTGATTTTAGAAGGAAATGGTTATGGAAATGTACTGGAAAATAAAACTTGTGAGTCTGTACTTCATCCTTCTCGGTCAGACCCTGTTTCCTTGCTTCTGTAACATCACCAAACACAGCATCATCGGTTTAATTACAGGCTTTCCCACCTGACTTTAGTGTGTTGTTGCCGCTTAGTCACTAAATTGTGTCCGACTCTTTGTGACCCCACAGACTGCAGCCCGCCAGGCTCCTCTGTCCATGGGATTTCCCAGGCAAGGATGCTGGAGTGGACTGCCATTTCCTTCTCCAGGGGGGTCTTCCTGACCCAGGGATTGAACTTGCATCTCCTGCATTGGCAAGGAGGTTGTTTACCACTGAGCCACCAGGGGAAGCCCTTTAATAGTATACAACTAAGCAAATAGAAATAAAAACACCCAGCCTAACAGAGGCCTGTGGCAATGAACAACACACGCTGTTATGCATGATGAGATCAGACCTGGTTTAAAAATAACGTTTGCAGAGGCTGGAGGTGTTCCGAGCCCTGTTCCAGAAGTCGATGATGTCGCCAAATCCAAGACTTAAAACTGGAGTTTGAAGTTGTTGGGCTCCATGTTGGGGTGCGGACGCGCCTGCAGTTCTGGGCCTCATATTTCAATGTCTAAGCCATACTGTTTAGAGTGCTCTCTACCAGGTTCTACATTTCTAGGAATCCTGCCTCATTTATTTCAGGTGGAAAAACATATCAAAGCACTGGTGCGTTGGCTGAAAACACCCTTCCTGCCACTTCTCGCTGGAGGGGTGAGCTTGCGGTCTGAGTGGACCCCTGATTCATATGTCCCGCCAGGTCCGGTGGTGGGAGTGGAGAATTGGGTCTCTTCCCACAGACTTGCCTTCAACAACCCACTTCAGTTTCCTCCTCCACAGTTACTAGGCTCAAGTTATGAGAGCAGTAGAGGAGAATGTATATAGTAGGCACTACATAAATGCTGCCTCCCATTCTCCTAGGTCCTTTCACATACCCAATTCTGCATGATTTTCCTTACAACCCTATGTGGTAAACACTGTTGTTCCATTTTACAGATGAGCAAACTGAGGTTTAGAACCATTGAGTGACTTGCCCCAGAGCACACAGTGGGGGAAATGGGGCCAGGTTGGGGGTGTGCTGGCCCCATCCAGGGCTCCTCTTTTGCACCGAGCAGCTTGCAGCCTGAGGAGGGTCTGGAGGCCTTCAGTCCTTCCCAAAGAAGGCCAGCAGATCAGGGAGCAGGCCTGGGAGGAGGACTTTTATCAGGAGACAAGACAGCAGATGAGATTCCCTCTGAATTTCTTTGGAAGGCAAAGGTCTGCCAGGGAGAGCACTGGGGTTGAAGACTGAACACTTGGACCTGAGCTCAGTCCTGATACTAAAGTGCTCAGCGAACTCCAGCAAGTCCTTTGCTGTTTCTAGAGAGGTTTCCATGAGAATCTAGGCCTAGGAGTGTCCCATGAGAAAATCAGTTCTCTTTCCTGTAGCAGAATCTTAGGATGCTCGAGGGGCCTCAAATGGCTCAGCATTTCTCTGGAGCAGTTCCCCACTCACTCGGTGATGGTGAACCAAGCGCTGGCCCCTGGCTCTGCCCCTAGACCAGGGTGGACTCAGCCACATCCTCCACACCTAGGGCCACACGGCATCCCCAAACTGCTGTGGCTGGGTGCTCTGGGCACCTTCATGCCCAAGAAGTGTGACTGAGGCTGGAACAGGGCCTGGACTGTGGCCACACCACTTGGCCATCACAGCCCTCCCCAGTTCCTCCCAAAGAGAAGCACCAAAGACCACGGGCCCGGTTTACTGAGCATCGGCTGTGTGTCCTGCTCTGGGCAGCTCCCTGCCCCTCTCACAGGCCTGGACGCTGGTGGGTGATGGATTGACACAGTTCCAACCCGGAACTTGGAAGCCTGCTGCAGCCGGTGCACCTTCCTGACACCTGTCCAGGGACCAGGAGGAAATCCAGCGCTCAGCGCTGTGGGAGGCAGATGGGGGGTGGGGGGCGTGCGGCAAAAGTCTCATCCCGCAGCCCCCACGGCATTCCTTCCCTTTTCTTTCCATCTGGAAACTTGTTGAGAGAGGAGGAGTCTCAGCCATGACTCCAACCCAGGAGGCAAAGTGCTATAAATAGGTTCCACCAGGACTTGTAGCTGAGCCATCAAGAGACTGTTCCAGTCCTGGGTGCCTGGGGAGAGCCCCACTCACCTCCAATCAGCACCCACTAGGGCACACCCCGGGGAGGAGGG
Source organism: Odocoileus virginianus (assembly GCF_023699985.2). Taxonomy (NCBI): domain Eukaryota; kingdom Metazoa; phylum Chordata; class Mammalia; order Artiodactyla; family Cervidae; genus Odocoileus; species Odocoileus virginianus. The sequence goes on along the minus strand of NC_069689.1, from coordinate 12,062,015 downwards.
GACACAGCTGGGTTTCTCTTGTCTCATGGGGTCTGGGGTTGGCCTTCGCCCAGAAGAGCAGGAGAGCACGTCATTGCTCGGAGCACACAGGGGTCCAGTCTCCCAAGCCTGCCCTGAAACTGTGGGATCAGCTGGGGGGTCAGTCCCCCAGGGGAGATGAGCTCAGGCCCCTCTGAGTCTCACAGGGTGACCAGTGACCTCAGAGCTGCAGGCTCTGTGGAGAGTCCTGGGTCATCACTTTTTAAATCTTTTGGTAACAGCCTCACCGAGATGTAATTTAACCATACAACTCACCCATTTGACCTGAATTTTATAACCATCTCCACAATCAATTTTAGAACATTTCTATCACCTTCTGGTGATACAGAAACGCCTGGGCTTCCCTGATGGCTCACAGGTAAAGAACTCACCTGCCAATGCAGGAGATGCGGGTTCGATCCCTGGGTCAGGAAGATCCCCTGGAGAAGGAAATGGTAACCCACTCCAGTATTCTTAAATGCCTGAGAAATCCCATGGAGAGAGGAGCCTGGTGGGCTACGGTCCATGGGATCGAAAAGCGTCAGACACGACTTAACTACTAGATAACAATCAAAGAAACCCCTAACCCATTAGCAGTCAACCCCCAGCCCCTGGCAACCACTACTCTAGTTTCTGGCTCTGTCAATTTGCCGATTCTGGACATTTCATGTAAGTTGGATCATACGCTATGTGGCCTTCTGTGATCAGCTGCTCTCTCTCAGCATCACGCTTTTAGGTTCACTCATGTGTGGATGTATGTAACTGCCCTGTTCCCTTTTGTGGACAAATAGTATTCCACTGTACAGATCCAGACCTCATTTTATTTGTCCATTCTTCAGTGGATGGACATTTAGCTTGTTTCTACATTTTGGCTCTTATAGATAATGTCGCAGTGAATGGTCGTGCACAAGTTTCTACGTGAACACGGGTCTTTGTCTCTCCTGGGTTGCTACACACCTGGAAGTGGAATTCCTGGAACCATGTTTGATTTTTTGAAGAAAAAAAAAAAAAAAGACCAGAATATTTTCCAAAGAGACTGCCCCAGCATCAGTGGTGGAGCATTTGACTGCAAAGAAGTTGCACTGCGTACGTTCCCACCAGCAGTATATGAGGGTCCTGATTTCCCCACATCCTTCTGGAACTTGTTATGATCTTTTTAAAGAGATTTCCTCACTCTTGCTTCTTTTATTATTTTTTTAACGTTTACTTTCATTTATTGTTGGCCGCGCTGGGTCTTCATTGCTGTGCGGGCTTTCTCTCGTTGCGGTGAGCAGGGGCTGCTCTGTGGTTGCATGAGCTTCTCTCGTTGCAGAACACGGGCTCCAGGGCACACAGTCCTCAGTTGTTACAGCTCCTGGGCCCTGGGGCACAGACTCTGTAGTTGTGGCACATGGGCTTAGCTGCTCTGTGGCGTGTGGGATCTTCCTGGATCAGACCCATGTCTCCTGCTTTGGCAGGTGGATTCTTTACCACTGAGCCACCAGGGAAGCCCTGTTATGATCTTTCTGATTCCAGCCATCCCAGTGGGTGTGAATCGGTGCCTCATTCTGGATTTTTTAAAATATTTTATTTTATTTATTTATATTTGTCTGTGTCAGGTTTCACTTGCAGCACACAGGTTTAGTTGTCCTATGGCAGGTAGGACCTTAGTTCCCTGACCGGGGTTCAAACCTGCTTCCCCTGCCTTGTAAGGGAGATTCTTAACCACTGGACCACCAGGGAAGTCCCTCCTGGTGGTTTTGATTTGCTTTTCCCTAGTGACTAGTGTTGATCATCTTTTCACTTGCTTCTTGGCCATCACCTCTCAGGTCTGAGACATTATGCCTCAGTTTCCTCATCTGTAAAATGGGCATAATGACAGCAGGACCTGCCTCCCAGTGCATGGTGAGGATTCAGTGAGATAATTCCAGGGTCCTGGTGCCGAGAGGCTGCCAGCAAACATTGCTTGAAGCTGCAGACTGGGTTCTGAGCCCTTCCTCTGAGGGCTGGTGTGAAGGAGGGACTGGGAGAGAGGTGGAAATCCGGAAGCTTCTGCAAGCTCCAAAGGAAAGGGACAAACATCATCAGAGAAGGTGCTGACTGGCCCTGGCCCAGCCCTGGATGATTTCTTGCCCAGCACTGAAGCTCTGCTCAGCTGGGCAGACCAAGCAACCTGGCCACGTCTATGCAGCCTGGTGAAATGCAGATGAGGCAGGTGTCCAGACCACATGCGCAGTGAAGACAAGTCGGGCCTGTCATCTGGGTTTCTGAGGAGTGGGGGCACCTGTGGTTTTTCTCATCGTGAGTTATTTGGCCTCCTCCCCTTGGCTGCTCACTTGAGGGGTGGTGGCGTTGCCCTCCCTGGACTTACACGCTTGCGTCTGTCAATAGAGCACTCTGGAACTGGGCCAGGAGCTTCCTCCCACAGGTTGGGCGGGAGCCTGGGGCCTGGCGGAGGTGCCGATGGTCAGGCCGATTGTGTAGCGGAAACCTGAGCCAGGAGCCGGGCGGGAGGTGAGGGAAGGCAGTCAGATCGTCGCGGGTGGAAAATAAGTTCACTTCCGGACAGCGAGCTCATTAGGCTGCCCCGGAGGGAACAATCAAGTTCTCTTCTGGAGCCCACCCTGGAATGTTCAGTTGAGTCTACTATCTGGGAAGGGCGGGTCATATCCCAGGGGACCCCAGGCCCTGGGGCCGGGGTGGATGCTGCAGCTGGCAGGGGTCCTGCCGCTGGGTCCACAGTCGCGTGGGGCACAGGTGGGAGGCAGGGACAGGCAGTCGGACAGCCCGGGCCTGGCACACGAGCTCTGCCATCCAGTGCTGTGTGGTCTTTAAAAGTCGTACAGTCTCCCTGGACCTTTGTCTCCTCGCGTGCAAAACGAGGCTGATGATACATTAGAGCAGGGGTCCCCGACCTCTGGGCTCTAATGCCTGATGATCTGAGGTGGGGCTGATGTGATAACAATAGAAATAAAATGCACAATAAATGTAATGTGCTTGAATCATCCCCAAACCATCCCCACCCCACTTTGTTGTTGTTCAGTCGCTAGGTTGTGTCCGACTCTTTGCAACCCCGTAGACTGCAGTACACCAGGCTTCCCTGTCCTTCACCATCTCCCGGAGTTTGCTCAAAACTCATGTCCATTGAGTTGGTGATGCCATTCAACCATCTCATCCTCTGTTGTCCGCTTCTCCTCCCGCCTTCGATCTTTCCCTGCAACAGGGTCTTTTCCAATGAGTCAGCTCTTCGCATCAGGTGGCCAAAGTATTGGAGCTTCAGCATCAGTATCAATGCTTCCAATGAATATTCAGGGTTGATTACCTTTAGGGTTGACTAGTTTGATCTTCTTGGTTTGTGGAAAAATTGTCTTCCACGAATCTGATCCCTGATGCCATAAAGGTTGGGGACTGCTGCCTTATAGGATGGCTGCTAAGTGTGAATGAAACAGTACGTGTGGCCAAGGGCAGAGTGGGGGAATTCTATCAGACAGAAGCAGAACTTCTAGCCTATGCACGTGGCTTATTGGGAGAGGCTCTTAGGCGAAGGCAGCAAGGAGGAAGGGAAACAGGGTAGGGTATCAGGTGATGTCTAGCCTTCTTTTTTAAAATAATAGTTTAATAAAATAAACAGTAATAATTAATACAAACTCTCAACTCCACACGCAGACTTTGGACATCTGGCTTTCTTTTGTTTGTTGTCTGACACTCCAGTGCGGGCTGCGACCACGCCTTCTCTGTGCCTGATCAGTAAGTGTTTGTTGACTGACTGACTGATCGAGTGCTGCAGCCGCCTCTCGTTCTGCGTCGGGTCACCCAGGACCTCCCGCGTAGCCTGGTCCTGTGAAAGCTCTGGGGTACGTGGCGCACCGTGTAGTCTGAGAGCAGAGGGCCTGGCTTTTGCACCCCAGCCTCCGTGAGTCAGGCTGAAACCAGGTAACTCAGGTTGGGACTTGAACCCACCCAGCCTGGACCTGTGGCTGCATCATTTCCATCTCTGCCTCCGCAGCCACACTGCCCAGTCTGTGCTTCAAAGCGCTGCCTGCTTCCCTCTTATAAGGACACCTGCAATGGCATTAGGGCCACCTGTGATCCAGGATAACCTCCCCATCTTGAGGTCCTTCATTTAATCACAGCTGCAAAGACCCCTTTTCCATATGTGTCTGTGTGTGTATGTGTGTGTATGTTAGGTGCTCACACATACAAGAGTCATTGTGTCTGACTCTTTGTGACCCCATGGACTGTAGCCTGCCAGGCTTCTTTGTCCATGGGATTTCCCAGGCAAGGATACTGGAGTGGGTAGCCATTCCCTTCTCCAGGGGATCTTCCCAACCCAGGGATCAAACCCAGGTCTCCTGCATTGCAGGGAGATGCTTTCCCATCTGAGCCACCAGGGAAGCCCTTTTCATCTATAATATTCAAAGGGTCCAGGGATTGGGGCCTGATATCTTTGAGGTCCATTTCATCTTCAGCCCACTACAGGCACCAGCATAGGATTCCTCAGAGAAGCTTGTGGCCTCCTGGAGCTCTGGCTGGGGAGCCAGGGAAATGGCCCGAGGGTCTTAGATGACACAAGTGGCTTTATCCCAAGGGAGAGCCAGCTGGCATCCTCCTTGCCTGTAGCCTCCCCACATTTTCCCTCCACCCTGGCCCTCTCTACTCCCTGCCCTCCCCTCTCGTGTGCTTCAGGCTTTTCTCTTTTATGGAAAGGGAAGTTTCGGGACTCAGACACTCTTAATCTTTCTATGAAAGCTCCAAATCTTTTCCTCTCCTGACAGAGTCAGTCCGGGCTGAGCATTCCAGCAAGCTCTGGCCTTGGTGCAGGCCGTGAGGCCCGAAGCCATGGCCACCGAAAGTCCCATAGCAGCCGGGGAGGGGGGTGGCATGGGAGGAGACCCCCTGCTCAGCCACTGGTGATTGGTTCAGAGAACATGCTGGACAGGAGTTAGTTCCCATGCCTTCCATCTCCCAGACCTCTGTTTCCCTGCCTGTGAAATGAACCAGTCTGGAGCCAGTACCTCTAAAGACCTTCGAGTGAAACACCAGGATCTATGAAGAAGAATTTAAAAAGGAAAGAAAAAGAAATGATGTAAGCCATTGTTTACTTAGCTGCCAATTGTGTCCTGGGTACCAGCTGTTGGTCAGGCCACTGCTGGCTCCTGGGACACAGAGGGCTGTCTGTCATAGTTGGGCAGGGAGACAACTGAGAAGAAGGACATTGAGAGCCCAGAGAGCCACCTGCTGTGACTTGAGTTGTGAGGGATAGTCAGGGAAGGCTGCCTGGAGGAGGTGACCCTGAGCTGGGTCTTGAGGGACAAGTGGGAGGTGATAAGGGAGGGAAGGGTCCTCTAGATCAGAGGGCTGGGGGCGGTCAAGAAAACATGGCCATCCAGGTTTGGGGATGAGCCCCCAGGGTGCTGGAGATAGCCTCACACATGCATCTTTCCATTACAAAGCAAGTTCTTGAATCAAGGCCTGCTGCAAGGAGGGTCCTGGGTGACCCAGCACAGAAGCAGAGGCAGCAACTGCGTTCAATCAGTCATTCGACAAACATTGGTTGATCAGCTGTAAGCATGTGTGGTCCCTGGCCTCCCAGGGCTGATGCTGCTGTGTACAGACAATGAACAAAATAAATAGCCAAAGGATGTACAATGGTGACCAGAGTGATAAAACTGGAGGGTAGTGACTCAGGACAGAGAGAGAGAGAGGTCAGGAAGGTCTTTCTAAGAGGGTGATAGTTAGAAGAACCTGGGGGCCCTGAAGCGTGAGTCTAGGAATATCTGAAGGAAGGGAGTTCTCAGCAGAAGAAACCACAGGGGCAAAGGCCCTGGTGTGGGGATGCCTGATCTTTACAAATAACACCAGCGACGGCGCTTTGGGCAGAGTGAAAAGGGCATGGGGGGAGATGAGCCCCTGGGGGGGGTGGGACAGGAAGGTGGTGGAGGACCTTTTTGCAGTCCAAGAGGGGTCCTTGGCTTTGACCCGCAGTGAGATGGGAGCGAGGAAGGGTTGAGAGCAGGGGAGTGGCGGGACCTCACTCGGGTTTTGCAAGCAAGCGGCAGCAGGTGGAGATGTTAATTTCCAGTGATTCCGAGCCTCAGAAGATAAGAGGTGTCAAAGCCAAGGCCTTCTGCCAGCCCAGGCTGGAGTCGTTAATCACCGCGTCCCAGATGGAGCTGCTCCAGAGGCACTCCTGATGGAGCCGGTAAGTGGCTGAGGTTTAAAATGCCATCAGCCGGCTCTCAGCTCAACGCTCTGAGAGCTCCGAGCCCTCTGCCCGGGGACAGCACAGGCAGTGCAGCCCAGGGAGACGCGTTTCTGCTTCTCTGCCCAGAAAGACGCTCCGAGTTCCAAGTCCTTGTCCTGGACGCCCCCGCGACGCACACCAGTGCACACATGCGCAGGCACTCCCTCCTGACTCCTGTGACCGACCCCGGGGCTACCGGACAGAACTCACGTGTCCCCTTCAATGTGAAGTTTAGATCAACAGCAGGTAGTTCTTTAAGTGCGAGTAGAATCCCAGTAGGGGCTCCCCAGGTGGCTCAGATGGGAAGGAATCTGCCTGCAGTGCAGGAGACCCGGGTTTGATCCCTGGGTTGGGAAGATGCCCCCCTGGAGAAGAGAATGGTGACCCACTCCAGTATTCTCGCCTGGAGATTTCCATGGACAGAGGAGCCTGGTGGGCTACAGCCCACAGGGTAGTAAGCAGTCGGACCCGACTGACGACTAACACACACACAGACCCCCAGTAGGGCTCCTTACCAACAGCCAGAGCAGCCCCCAGGAACCTCTCTCGTGATGCCCACCCGGCACCTCCCAGGCTCACAGGACTGAGGACCCAGCTAGTCTGGCCCTTTGCCCCCAGCACATCCTGAGCCCTGTGGTTGGAGCCTGAGGGGTGAGGGTCTCAGGGGTCAGGCTTGCAATAGCAGAGAGGGTCCTGGTCCCACGGGTCCCAGGCGCAGACACGGGGCTGGCGGGGTGGGCCTTGTCCTAGGGGAGCAGTGCCTGCTTCAGGGTCTAGCGACTCCTGGCTGCCCCTCCGGGCCTCCAGAGCCCAAACCCTTTTGGCTGATGAACCGCAGCCTGTCGAGGGCAATTATCCCGCCTTGGTCTCACTGCCCCCTTTAAGAAAGTGATTTATGACTCTGAGAATGGGACTGGTGAGAGGCGATGCGCAGGGGGGCTGACTCCAGGAAGAATCAGCTGCTACCTTTTTAAAATTTGTATAAAAAATGCACACTTTTCTCTTTTATTTTTTAAAAGTGTGATAACACATTTACAGGAGACTTGGAAAATACAAAACAAAGTTACATATAGCCCCACTATATATTACAGCTCTTTTTTAAAATAGATGAGATGTTTAGTTGGAGTTTCAATATCAAACTCTCAAAAATTAGTAGAATGAATATACAGAAGAGTAGAAGGATATAGCAGAACTGAAAAGCACCATGAACCAATTCAACATAATGAAGATTTATACAATCTTCACACAACAGTAGGATACAAATTCTATTCAAGTTCCCATAGACTGTAAAGCCAGGAGACACTGGAACATATCCAGGGACATAAAACAAGGTGCAAAAAATTTCACGATCTAAAGGTATTGAAGTCATACAGAGTCTGTTCTCATATCGCTGTGGAATTATGTTAGAAATGAATATCAAAAGATATTTGAAAATAACCCACATGTTTTCAAGAGCAATGTGACATTTACCAAGAGAGATCGTTGACTAAAAAATGCACATTTTGAAACAGCAGTTTTTTTTAAAGTAGTGAAGCTTGAATGGGGAAATAAACCTATACAGTTCAGTATGAATAATGGAAGATATTAACTCCAGGAAGCTGAAAGGCAGTGTCGTAAGGAAGAGCAAGGCCTGGGTGGGAGGCGGCCCCGCTGTGACTCCTTGCCCAGTGCTGGCCCTGGCCGAGCCTCAGTTTCCCCATCTGCTACTCAGGGCTCATCTTGGGATGACCGTGAAGAGGAGGCCGGGAAGGCGGCACAGTGAGCCCTGCCTATCCTGGGGGTGGGGGGGGGTCCTGCCTGGTGATGCCTTGTCCCCCATGGTATCACCCCACCCCTACCTGCTCTTTCCAAGGGGCAGGGCTGAGGCCCTGCCCAGGGGGCTGGGTCTCCATCAGTAAGTGAGCCCCCTCAGGGAGAATTCCCCATTGGAGTTGAGTCTGAGCCCTTTGGCCAGGCACACACTGACCCTCTCTGGGGGCCTGACACCGCCGTCCCCCTGGGGCTCCCTACCCAGGACTGCCAGCGCCCTCCCCCTCACATCCGGAGTGCAGCCGAGTAGATGGAACTCGCCACACATTCCACGCCCTTTCTCTCCTCCCAGTCCTGACCTGTGCTGGTTCCTCTTCCTGGAATGCCTTGTCATTCCCAGGCCTGCCCTTTTTCCCTCCCATCCGTTCCTTCTCCGGCAGGGCGGACCTCCCCTGGGTGCCTCCATCACTCCATGCTTCTCATTAAATGCTAACCATCTTGAGGGCAGCGGTTATGTGTGAGTCATCTTTATGCCCAGCATCTGGCACAGAGCAGGTGCTCAACAAACTGTCTTTTCTTTTTTTCTAATTGAAGGATGATTGCCTTACAGAGTTTTGTTGTTTTCTGCCAACAAACTGTCCTGTTATTTCTCTGATGCTCCTTGTTCCTCCAAGAGCCCTTATGAAGCATTTAGGGTTGAGAGCTGTCTGCAAGGCCTTTAACGCTGTTATCTTTTCTCTGCAACCCTGCGGTGGTTGTTGTGTAGTCGCTAAGTCATGTCTGACTCTTGCGACCCCAGGGACTATAGCCCGCCAGGTTCCTCTGTCCTTGGGATTCTCCAGGCAAGAATACTGGAGTAGGTTGCCATTTCCTCCTCCAGGGGATCTTCCCGACCCAGGGATTGAACCCATGAGACTCCTGCGTTGGCAGATGGGTTCTTTACCACTGAGCTATTAGGCCAGCCTTGCAACCCTGTTAGCTAGGTGTTATTATCACTCCCATTTTTATGGACAAGAAAACTGAGGCTCAGAGGCTGTGGATCATCACATGGCTAGTCCAGGAAGGCATGAGGTTTCAACTTCAGGGCTGCTGGGATGCATAACCAGAGAGCTTTCCAACCAATGCCCCCCTCCTCTGAGACCCTCCTCAGTCCTGGGGGCTAATGGATAAATCCCTTCCCCTCTCTGGTCCTCAGTTTTATGATATATAAAACAGATGGAGCTACAGTGGGTGATATTAAAGAGTCTCACCACTTGCGTTGGGAGACACAAGACATTGCCTTGCTCTGTTCATGTCCAGGTGTCCCTGGAGTGCCTGTCCATCTTCTGAAGATAATACTTTGTCCCAACACTAGGCGACTTCTTGTAACATCACCTTGATTCTGCGTGGGTAGCAGTGTCATCAGTTTGATGGGGTCTGTCTGAGCGGGGAGGGACCCATCTCCTAGCCTGGAAGGCCACCTCTTCACCCCTGCTCCCTCCACCCCCCACCCCCCCGTGGCACTCAAAGGCCACGGGCATTCATTGAACCAGGAGCTCCAGCAGACCCCTGGCCGGCGGCTGTAATTCACTCCCAGGCCAGCTGCAGGGTGACCCTCCGGGACTCCCCTTGGTGGCCTGGAATTTTTATTCTCTCTTGACAATTTCTGCTTGATGCAAGTGTCGGTTTAGACCCAGAGGTGTGGGTGGGCAGGGCTCACTCATACATGAGTTCACTTCTTCCGAGTCTTGTTTGGAGGACAAAATGAGTCAGCCTGGCACCCAGCATGGGGCAGGGAGCCCCAGCAAAGCCATCCACCAGCTGTGTGGTCTGAGCGCGCCTCGGGTTCTTCACCTCTAATACAAGACTCAAAGCACCGACCTTGCAAAGAGCTGCTTGGGCTTCATGGGCTTCACGTGAAGCCGGGTTCCTGGGAGCCAAGGCAGCCCTGCCCGAGACCCTGCAGCGGGCAGGCACCCGATCCTTGTGCCCATGCAGGGTTACAGGAGAGAACAGGTGGCCCCCAGGAAAAGCCGTAACTCTAGCCCTGTAATCCTGCTGACGGCTGGTCTGCCTTTCAGGAGAGGGCGGTCCTGCTTCCCGTGCTCGGCCAGGAACAACAGGCCGTCGTGTTCTTCAGGGAAATCGAGATGGAGCGCAAAGGACGAGTCAGGTGTCCACGCCTTATCTTTCCTGGCAAAGCGGGGGCCCTCTGGGCCAGGTCCCTGCTGGCAAACAGAGACGTGAATGATAGAAGGGCTGGCCTGGGCTCCCCGCCACCTGGGCTGTGTTAGGAGCCGAGGCAGGACCCACGGGAGCTACGCAGCCTTGGATGGTGTGGGAGCCCCAGAGGCCCAAGGGAGCTCGGGGCTAGGCTGACGCTGCTTAGAGAGGCAAGGTGTCCCTGCGAAGGCCCGGGTTTTCAATCTCAGGTCTCACAAGCTGTGTGTCCTCGGCAAGATGCCTAACCTCTCTGAGCCCTCATTGCCTCATCTGTGATATCCCTGCCTACCTCTTATGATCATTTCAGAGCCTCCAGAAGCAAGCCTGCAGAGTGCCTGGTACACCGTAGGTGTTTGGCAGTGGCAGCTATGGAAGAAAGCATTTAATGGGATGGAGGCAGCAGAAAATGTTCCGTCACAGCTTCAGGCTGGGGGTGTGGTGCTGGGTCAGCCTCCTCCCCATGCTGGGGCCACTTCCCTCCTGGGAAACAGGGAGCCCCTCCTGGTCCCCCCCGCCCAAAGCTTGAACACCTTCACCGGGGGAACTCCATCCCTCACCCCCACGGGGCAGGGATGGGAAACTAAGATGCTTCTGGGGGTCTGAGAGGTGCAGGGGCTGCCTGGAGGAGGTGTGGCCTGAGGGAGGCGGGGCAGGACCCAGGCCCAGGGTCCAGGCAGCCCAGGGACGGGGCTGTTTCACAGGGGAGGGAAATGAAGCTTGGCGAGCTCACGGGGGTGCCCGGGGGCAGCAGCAGCCTGCTACCCTGCAGCCCCTCTCCCAGCCGTGATGAGCTCAGCAAGCGGGCAGCGTCTTGACCTGGGATGGTTTTCAGTGAGTTGGAGCCTGGGCATGGAGTTATTCTGGTGGGGTCACCAGGTGCCACCAGGTCCCAGGCGGGTACAATGAGGACCTTCCCTGGGCTTGTCGAGGTGGCATCTCTGATGGCACGAGCTTCCATTGACCAATGCCAGTCACTTGTGCTTTAGGGGGAGTCTCAGTGTATGGAGGGGTCAGGCCAGGAACACGGGCAAGGATAGGCACTGATGAACAGGGCCCACTCTAGGACCCACGCTGATAAACCCAAGTCACAACAGGCGCAGCCGTGGCCCCACCCTGCCGACGCAGGGGCGTGGGCGGGGAGGGCTGGTGGTCAAGGCCACTCTGTCCTGCTCGGGCATGAGTCACCTCCTGGCTCAGGGCCCAGGACGCTAAGGGAGGCTCTGGGCGAGGTTCCCCGCGGTGAGAAGCCTCCAGGCTCCTTGGCATTCCTGTTGAGCTGCTGGCCCTTTGGGAACCTGAACTCAGATGATGAAGTGGATGGTGAGATGGTTTTGAGCTGCAGGAAGTTCTAAACACATCCTTAACGCATGCTGCTGGGTCAGGGCCTTGACTTTCAGTGCCTAAAACCTATGGCCGGTGGTTCTCAAACTGTCTGTAGTCACCTCAAGGGAGGGCCTCTCTGAAGTCCTGCATTCCTGAGGCCCACTCAGGGCCCTGGAATCTGCATCTGAAGCTTCCATGTGGGCTGTGGGCCGCACTCTCCGGCCCCCTCTGGCACACGGTGGCCCCCCCGCATCCACTTTCCCAGTTCCCCACTGCACACGTCCTCCCACAGGCCTGCACCCCATCTGTATGGACTCACGCCCACACAGACGCGCAGACACGCATGTGTACACCCAGGCTGGTTACCCAATTCGCCAGGCCTGCTGCAGAATGAACGTGTGTGTCCCTGCTCAAGCATTACTAAGAATTTCAAGCAGAACATTAAAGCGAGCACAGGGCCCTCGGTGACAGCACAGGTCATGTGTCAACAGAGCCAGGCCGGCCGGCTCTATGTGGTTCACCCGGGGGTCCTCCAGGCTGAACTCACCCCAGGGCACACGCACACACATATGAATATACACTCGTGGGCGCACACGCTCAGGTGCAGGGAGGCTTCCAAAATGACTTTTATTGGGGTGAGGAAGTGTACTGGTTAATGTTTAATAGCAAAATCAAAGTTGAGTCACATGTGAGTTGCTTGTAAGCAAGAAATGCCAGCCAGAATACAAAATGAATCACTGTCTTGGGGTTCATGAGTAACATGCTAATTGGATTGTGACTCGTTTAGGAAAACTTTTCAACTCTCCCACCCCAAATCCGAATTCAACTGGTGCTTAATTAAAGCTTCAAAGGCCACGAAGCTCCCTGAATACAATTGTGAATTTACAGGAGCTTCATGAACAGATTTTCAACCAGATAGCGATAAGCGGGGCTGCCCTGTCTCCCTAGGACTGAGAAGGGGAGGAAACTCACGTTTATTGAGCACCTACTATGTGCCAGTCCCTGTGCTCAGTGATGGGCCCCGTGCTTGGCATACAGTAGGTGCTTAGTAAATGGTAGCTTACTGCTGTATTTCTTCAGAGCCTCAGTTCAGTTCAGTTCAGTCGCTCAGTCATGTCTGACTCTTTGCGACCCCAATGGACTACAGCACGCCAGGACTCCCTGTCCATCACCAACTCCTGGAGTTTACTCAAACTCTTGTCCATTGAGTCGGTGATGCCATCCAACCCTCTCATCCTCTGTCGTACCCTTCTCCTCCCGCCTTCAATCTTTCCCAGCATCAGGGTCTTTTCCAATGAGTCAATTCTTCTCATCAGGTGACCAAAGTATTGGAGTTTCAGCTTCAACATCAGTCCTTCCAATGAATATTCAGGACTGATCTCCTTTGGGATGGAAATCAGCACCATCAGCGCTAATTGTGTGTGCGTGCTAAGTCGCTTCAGTCGTGCCTGCCTCTTTTCGGCCCTGTAGACTGTAGCTCTCCAGGCTCCTCTGTCTGTGGGATTCTCCAGGCAAGAATACTGGAGTGGATTGTCGTTTCCTTCTCCAGGGGATCACTGCAACCCAGGGATCGAACCTGCATCTCTTGCATTTCCTGCTTGCGTCTCTACGCAGCCTGGGGGTTTAGGTGTTCCCGGTGGTGGAGCGTCCCTTCTCTGCACCCCGCCGTCTTCATTTGTGCATTGGTTTAGGTGTGGATGTTCTCTGCTGCAGAGGGACAGACAGCGTGTGGTTGCAAACTTCTTGTCTGTCCTTCCTGAGCTGTGGCGCGTAAGGGGCGATTCATCAAGGTCATGCATGCAGGCTAAGTCTCTTCAGTCGTGTCTGACTCTGTGTCACCCTATGGATCACAGCCCGCCAGGCTCCTCTGTCCGTGGGATTCTCCGGGCAAGAATCCTGGAGTGGGTTGCCATGCCCTCCTCCAGGGGATCTTCCCAGCCCTGAGATCGAACCCGCATCTCTTACGTCTCCTGCATTGGCAAGGGGGTTCTTTACCACCAGCACCTCTTGGGATGCCCCCCTCCCCTCATTTGACCAAAGGCAGGCACAGTTGGAAGCATTTTCTTCAAAGCAAGCTTTAGTGACTGTAGTAATTTTGAGGACCGGGGGCCTGCCCTCGGCTTCCACAGCTCTTTCATGCAATAATTCATTACGGGAGGATTTTTCACAGACAGCCACTGGCCTTGGAAGGCAGCGAGCTCATAAATATGCATAGGCTCCTCCTCATAAATTATGCATTTGATACGGAGGTTTCCTGGGGAGGCCGAGGAGGCTGGGACTGGCTCAGTCCTGCCTTACTCCTGAGGACTTCTTGTAAAGCACTTATTCCGCCTCCCTCCTTCCCCATCACAATGAACTTGCAGAATGCCTCTCTAGCTCTGTTAAAATACAGCGCCTTGGTTTTCAGAGTCTGGAGTTCACATGCCTGATGCTTCTCTGACGGCAAGGTTGGCAGGTCTAGAGGGGCCATCAGGGTCAGAGCAGGCCCGCGCTCGCCTGGAGACTTGCTTCAGGCCCATACATCTTGGACTTTGAACTTGGACTTTACCGGGGCCCCAGAAACTGAAAAGCTGACGCCCAGATGTGTAATTTACCTGTCGTTGAAGGCACTCACGCTCCTCCGGATCGGAGTGAGCTCAGGGCAGGTGGTGCCAGCTTCCCGCAATAAGCACTGGGCCAGGACTCAGGGTGGGCCCAGGTTTCCCCAGCAGGAAGGGGGAAAGGAGCTCTGCTTCCCCCAGCGCAGGCCCTCACCCCCAGAGCCTGTCTCGGCCTCCCAAGGCAATGCGGTGCATTGCCAACCATGGCTCTGCCAGCCTTGCATGTCTGGACCAGGATGTTTCTCTTCTGAGCGATCATTCTGTGACTGCCAGTCCCTATCCTACAGCACGGCCACCACGTGTGACCATCCCATTCATTTGAGCCTCCCAGCAGCCTGGGCAGGAACCTGGAGCCCATCATACGGACCAGGCCTCAGACAGAGAGGCAAGGGCCTGTCCTGGGCCTCAGCTAAGAGTGGGCACTGCAGGTCTGGAGGACGCCCACCTGCACTGGGTCACTGCTTCCAGCCCAGCTGAGCCTCAACCATCTTCATGGGCTGCAGGGCCAGGGCCAACCCCTGAAAAACACTATCATCGTTCATGGACCAGGAGCTAAGGGGCTGGGCTTAAACCACTCCAGTTTTTCAAAGAGTCAACTTCCAAATGTGTATAAGAAATGAAACCAAGTACCGATGAACTGTGCACAGGGCAGGAATAGGACGCAGGCACGGAGAATCGGCTTGTGGGCACAGTGGGGAAGAAGAGGGTGGGACAGACTGAGACAGCTGCCCTGAAACATACACCACCATGTGTGAAATAGATAACTGATGGGAAGCTGTGTTTAACACAGAGAGCTCAAGCCGGTGCTCCGTAACAACCTCGAGGGCGGGATGGGGTGGCGCTGGGGGGCAGGTGCAGGAAGGAGGGGATATATGTAGACTTGTGGCTGATTCACCTTGTTGTGCAGCAGAAACCAACACAATATTGTGAAGCAATTATCCTCTAATTAAAAATAAACTTTAAAAAAAAGAAAGAAAAGAAATAAAGCCTCTACAGAGAAAATTCATTAAATGAAGAAAAAAAAAAAAAAATGAAATCTGCTCTAGTCCCTTTATTTGGAAGCCCAGCGCTGCCGGCCACATGGGCCTCCCCTTTCTCCCTCCCGCGCTGAGAAGGGCTGTCAGTCAAGAGGCCCCTGCAATAGCATCTCCTGGCCCTTCCCCTCAGCGCTGGGCTGAGTTTCCCACTTCACTGTGTTGTGTCCACAGTCACTGCTTCTAATGACTGCAAAACGTTATGTGTGAAATCAGTCCATTATGTCGGGCATTACTGTGCAGGATTTTAAACGTCACTGTTCAGAGGAAATGACTTAGGGCCTTTCGTTAATTCACTCCATACATTGTGTGGCTAATGGATGACCATCTAGCCACTGTCCCTCCTTCACCCCCACTAGCCTCCAGTAGCACGAAACGGGCTTCTCTCCCCGGGCCCCCCGGTAAAGACCTTGAAGACGGGATCCGCACCCACTCAGCTCCTGAGCACATGCTGACGGCCGCCCATGTTAACCTTGGCCTCACGGGGCAAGCCCCGATCCTGGGCCGATGGTCCCCGTGTGGAGGAGCCCTGATTCCATCTTAGGCTGTGCAGAAGTGCCTTGCTCAGCCAGTAAGCACAGAGCTGGGATTCAAACACCTCTAGCCCAGGTGCCTGGGGTGCAAGTCTCACTCTTTTCTGCCCGAAGGCCACAGAAACAACCAAGGCTTGACCCTGGGGCAAGCAGGAAACGGAGACACGAGGACTCACACGCGATGCCAGCCAAAGCTTATGAGGACTTTTTCTGTAGGAAGAGCTCTGCAGTCGCTGACCCACTCAATCCTGATCACACCACGTGGGGTCAGTATTATTAACAAATGAGGAAACTGAGGCTCAAAGAGGCTGAGTAACTTGGGCAGAGTCACCCAAATTTTGAGGGGCAGGGGCAGGATTTGAGCACAGGCTGAGAGCTTCCTTGGAGGCTCAGATGGTAAAGAATCTGTCTGCAATGCAGGACACGACTGAACGACCAACACTGTGTCTGGCTCTGGAGTTCAAAGTCAATCACTTTGCTGCTGTGAGTTCCCGAGACGCCAAGTTCAGTCCAGCTCTCTATCCCTACCATGGCCTGCGTAAGGCCTTCCCGTAGGAGGTGCTGGGTCAATATTTGTCAATGGAGGACTGTTTGCCTGATAGAGCGCTGGCGGATAATTCGGGAGAAGGCGGGCTGGCGGAGACATGGGTGGGTGTCAGAGACCGACCACCATGGGACGCTGAGTCCACAGCAGTCTGGCCAGAGTTCTCATTGGATGTTATGGGACCTGGCGCCCCTTCCCAGACAGAGTAAGATCCCCAACATTTGTAGGAGGGTCTGGAAGGACACTTGGACGGCACGTTTATCAAATCCGCGGGCGATACTGAGACTACGGCTGGGAGGTGGCCTGCAAGACCAGAGAATGAGTATTCACAGTGATCACACTGGGTTAGAATCGAGGGCAAACTTAGCATGAAATTTGAGGGTGACAAAATCCAGCCTGAAGAGTAGCATGAATGGAAACTGGTGACCAACTAGAGAAACACTGTGGAGGTAGAAATGATGCACTTATGGAACAGATATGGGGATGGGTCAGGAAAGAGGCTTCATGTAAACTGACTGTGACGGTGAACTCAGCACCAGGTCATGACCTTGATCTTCAGCATCTTCGTCTCTAAAAGAGGGACAATAATGACCCCTGTGCCCCAGATAGTTTTTAAGTTTATTTTTTCCATAAACTTTTTTTTCTAATTATTATATATGTAATCAAAATGGCAGATTGCAAAATCCTTATTGCAAAATTCAGACGTAAATTGAAGAAAGTAGGGAAAACCATTAGGCCATTCAGGTATAATTGAAATCAAATCCCTAATGATTACACAGTAGAAGTGACAAATAGATTCAAGGGATTAGATCTGATAGACAGAGTGCCTGAAGAACGACGGACAGAGGTTCACAACATTGTAGAGGAGGTGGTGATCAAAACCATTCCCCCCAAAAAAATATGCAAAAAGCAAAATGGTTGTCTGAGGAGGTCTTACAAATAGCTGAGAAATAGAGAGAAGCAAAAGGCAAAGGAGAAAAGGAAAGATATACCTATCTGAATGCAGAGTTCCAAAGAGTAGCAAGGAGAGATAAGAAAGCCTTCCTAAGTGAATGATGCAAAGAAATAGAGGAAAACAATAGGATTGGAAAGTCTAGAGATCTCTTCAAGAAAATCAGAGATTTCAAGATTTAATGCAAAGATGGGCTCAATAAAGGAAAGAAACAGTATGGATCTAACAGAAGCAGAAGATATTAAGAAGAAGTGGCAAGAATACACAGAAGAACTAAACAAAAAACATCTTAATGACTCAGATAACCCTGATGCTGTGATCACTCACCTAGAGCCAGACATCCTAGAGTGTGAAGTCAGGTGGGCATTAGGAAGCATCACTACAAACAAAGCTAGTGGTGGTGATAGAATTCCAGCTGAGCTATTTCAAATCCTAAAAGATGGTGCTGTTAAAGTGCTGCACTCAATATGCCAGCAAATTTGGAGAACTCAGCAGTGGCCACAAGACTGGAAAAGATCAGTTTTCATTCCAATCCCAAAGAAGGGAGATGCCAAAGAACATTGAAACTACCACACAATTGCACTCACCTCACATGCTAGCAAAGTAATGCTCAAAACCCTCCAAGCTAGACTTCAACAGTATATGAACCAAAAACTTCCAGATGTACAAGCTGGATTTAGAAAAGGCAGAGGAACCAGAGATCAAATTGCCAACATCCACTGGGTCATAGAAAAAGCAAGAGAGTTCCAGAAAAACATGTACTTCTGCTTCACTGACTACTCTAAAGCCTTTGATGGCATGGATCATAACAAACTGTGGAAAATTCTTCAAGAAATGGGAATATCAGACTACCTTACCTGCCTCCTGAGAAACCTGTATGCAGATTAAGAAGCAACAGTTAGAACTGGACATGGAACAAAGGACTGGCTCCAAATTGGGAAAGGAGTACATCAAGGCTGTATATTGTCACCCTGCTTATTTAACTTACATGCAGAGTACATCATGTGAAATGCTGGGCTGGATGAAGCATGAGCTGGAATCAAGATTGCTAGGAGAAATATCAATAACCTCAGATATGCAAATGATACCACCCTTATGGAAGAAAGCAAAGAGGAACTAAAGAGCCTCTTGATGAAGGAGAAAGAGGAGAGTGAAAAAACTGACTTAAACTCAACATTCAAAAAATGAAGATCATGGCATCTGGTCCCGTCACTTCATGGCAAATAGAAACAGTGGAGACAGTGAGAGACTATTTTCTTGGGCTCCAAAATCACTGCAGATGGTGACTGCAGTCATGAAATTAAAAGATGCTTGCTCCTTGGAAGAAAAGCTATGACCAACCTAGACAGCATATTAAAAAGCAGAGCCATTACTTTGCCAACAATGCTCTGTATAGTCAAAGCTATGGTTTTTCCAGTAGTCACATATGGATGTGAGAATTGAAGCATAAAGAAGGTTGAGCACAAAAGAATTGATGCTTTTGAACTGTGGTGTTGGAGAATCTCTTGAGAATCCCTTGCACTGCAAGGAGATCAAACCAGTCAATTCCAAAGGAAATTAATCCTGAATATTCATTGGAAGGACTGATGTTGAAGCTGAAGCTCCAATATTTTGGCCACTTCACGTGAAGAGCCGACTCATTAGAAAAGACCCTGATGCTGGGAAAGATTGAGGGCAGGAAGAGAAGGGGATGACAGAGGATGAGATTGTTGGATGGCATCACTGACACAATGGACATGAGTTAGAGCAAGCTCTGGGAGATGGTGAAGGACAGGGAAGCCTGGAGTGCTGCAGTCCATGGGGTCGCAAAGGGTCGGACTCAACTGGACGCCTGAACAACAACAATGAACTTTTTAATTGGTATTGACCACTGCACACAGAAAAGTGCACAGATTGTGAAAACACAGCTTGACACTGTGAAAACACACCCTTGTAACCAGTACCTGACCCCCGATCAAGAGACAGAGCGTTGCAGCCCCTGAATACCCCTGGCACCCCGTCCAGTCACCACCCCTCAGAGGCAAACGCAGTCAGACTTCTCACTCTAGATGAGCTTGGCTTGTTTTAGACATTGAGTGGAAATGCAAGTACTGGCAAAGCTCTGGAGCCGCTGGAACTCACGCCTGGTGCTGGTAGAGTGCGGCCTGTTGGAGGCATTTTGAAGGACTGAGATTATCTGCTCAAGCTGAATTCACTCCTGGGTATGTATGCATGATGTATGTACATGTATGTAAGTAGGTGTGTGTGTGTGTGTGTGTGTGTGTGTGTGTGAAGAGAGACATAAATACACGTATTCAGTGTAAGACAAGAATGCTCACAGCACCACCCTTATTTATTTTTTAATTTTCTTTTTAAAAACTTTATTTATTTTCGACTGCACTGGGTCTTCTTGCAGGGCTCGGGGGTCTGCTCTAATTGCAGAGCACAGGCTCCAGCACACATAGCCGCGGCTCATAGGCTTAGTTCTCTGCAGCCTGCAGGATCTTAGTTCCCTGACCGGGAGCTGAATCTGAGTCCCCTGCCCTGGAAGGCAGGTTCTTGACCACTGGGCCACCAGGGACGTCCCGGCAGCACTTTTATGATGACTTCAAACTGGAAGCTGCCCAGATGTCCATCCACAATAAAACTGACCCACAGTCAGTACTTTCGTGTGACGGACTGCTATTCAGCCATAAAAAGGAAAGAAAGAAAAAAAAAAGGAAAGAAAGGTGGACACCCGGATGGGTCTCAGAGGCTGAAGGAGGGAGACCCCAGGCACACCCACAGCCGGGCTCCCCATGTTGTTCTGGGAAAGCACCAAGGCCAAGGCCACGCCCCACCTCCACCCCAGGGATGTGCTGGGAGCAGCGCCCTTGGCCACCAAGGGCCCAGGGGGCGGAGTGGGTGTCCTCCACACGACCCTCAGGATGGAGTTTTCTCTCCTGATCCTCCACTAAGCTGCACAGATGTTTCAACCGATTTTAGCATTTACTAAGGCTTACCTAATAGCTCAGTTGGTCAAGAATCCACCTGCGATGCAGGAGAAAGTGAAAGTGAAGTTGCTCAGTCGTGTCTGACTCTTTGCGACCCCGTGAGCTGTAGCCTACCAGGCTCCTCCCTCCATGGGATTTTCCAGGCAAGAATACTGGAGTGGGTTGCCATTTCCTTCTCCAGGGGATCTTCCTGACCCAGGGATCGAACCTGGGTCTCCTGCATTGCACGCAGACACTTTTACCTCTGAGCCACCAGGGAAGCCCTGCAGGGAAGCTATGCAATGCGGGAGACCTGGGTTCAGTCCCTGGGTTGGGAAGATCCCCTGGAAAAGGGAAAGGCTACCCACTCCAGTATTCTTGGGCTTTCCTTGTGTCTCAGCTGGTAAAGAATCCGCTTGCAATGCGGGAGACCTGGGTTCAATCCCTGGGTTGGGAAGATCCCCTGGACAAGGGAAAGGCTACCCACTCCAGTATTCTTGCCTGAAGAATCCCAGAGGAGCCTGGTGGGCTGCAGTCCATGGGGTCGCAGAGCTGGACATGACTGAAGCGGCTTAGCGTGCACACATGCGTTCACCTTGCTTAGCCCCTGGGGACTTCAGCAGAGCTATACAACACACATGAGCCTGGAGAGCGATGTGAGGGCTGCTTAGAGCAGTGGGGGACACCGAGGACCCGAGACATCGCTGCCTGCCCTGCACACAAATCCGCCGGGTGGGGAAGGGCCGGGCGAGGGAGGCTTTGGCTCCGGGAGGCTGCTGACCCTGGAGGCTCTCCCTGGAGGGCAGGGCTTCCCCGTGCATCGTGCCAACATCACGGGTCAGCTGAGGGCCTCAGACGCTTCCTCCAGGAGGAGACGGCCGGCAGCTGGGCAAGGAGAGCCCAGGGGTTAGTCAGCGTTCTCTAGAGAAATCAGCAGGGTTATAGAGAGGGAAATAGATTTCTAACTGGGATGCGCTCAGCTGGTTACGGAGTCGAGGAGTCCCGTGATCTGCCATCTGTGAGGTTCAGAAGCAGGAGAGTTGGGCCCATCATTCAGTCCCGGCCTGAAGGCCTGAGACCTGTCTGTCCCAGGAGATGTGAGTCCCAGCCCGAGTCAAGAGCTCTGATGTCCACGGGCAGAGAAGCTGGGTGTCCCAGGTCAAGAGGAGAGAGTGAATGGTCCTTCCTCCACTTTTTGTTCTATTCAGGCCCCCCGTGAATTGGGAGGTGCCCACCTGCCCTAGGAAAGGCCAACTTGTATTATTTTATTGAAGCATGGTTGATTTATACTGTTGTGTTCGTCTCAGTCCTACAGCAAAGTAGTTCAGTTATACACACATGTATATGTGTGTCTAATCTTTTTGAGATTTTTTTCATTATGGGTTATTACCAGGTATTTATTAGAGTTCCCTGTGCTAGAGGTAAGCCCTTGTTTTGTCTTTTATATTTTTTATTTTATCTTAGTTGCAGCACCAAATATTTTCCTTTCGGCTTTCAGGCTCTTTAGTTGTAACATGTGGGATCTGGTTCCCTGACCGGGGGTCTAGCTGGGGCGTCCTGCATTAGGAGCACAGAGTCTTAGCCACTGGTCCACCAGGAAAGTTCTGGTCCGTGTTGTTTATCAGTTTCATATACAGCAGTGTGTATATGACCAGCCCGAACTCCTAACCTATCCCTCCTAAGGCCAGTTTCTTTACTCAAACGCTGTTCTGGAAATACCCTCACAGACACACTCAGAAATACTTTTTCCAGTGATCTGGGCACCCTTAGTCCCATCAAGCTGACACAGAAATTGAACCATCGTACCCACTGAGGGTGGAGAAAGGAGAGTAAAGAGCGATACTCTAAGAGTCCCCTTATGAACCTTGGGGCACATGTGTCTTTTTCAATTATGGTTTTCTCGGGTTATATGCCCGGAATGCGGATTCCTGGGCCTGTGAATTTGATTCCTCTAAGATCTTCCTATGGGTGGAATCACATAGTGTTTGTCTTTCTGTGCCTGTCACTTAGCATAATGTCCATAAGTTGCATCTGTATTGTAGCATGTATCAGAATTTCCTGCCTTTTAAAGGCTGAGTAATATTCCATTTCATGCTGTACCATATTTTATTTATCCATTCTTCTGTCAATAGACACCTGGGTTGTTTCTGCCCTTTGGCTATTGTGAATAGAGCTGCTATGAACAAGGTTGTAAAATGTCTGTCTGTTCAAGTAGTTGCTTTCAACTGTTTTGAGTTTATAGCCACAAGTGGAATTGCTGGGTCATATGGTCATTCTATGCTTAATTTTTTTGAGAAACTTAATCGATGTTTTTTTTTTTAAATCACATATAGATTTACTACAAATTTTAGGGAAGCTTATCAAGAGCAGGATAAGCCAGTCATTACCTTCAAACAATATTTAATGTTTGGCCATCATTTTAGACTTAAAAACCAGGCTTGACCTCTTCACCATTGAAATTCTATTGGACAGTGTTCAATATCCACCCAAATCAACATCAATAATTTGTTCCACTTGGCAAGGAAAAATGTTTAAAATTTAATGAAGCCAGCAGATATCCACAACCCCGTGTTGCCAGGCAGCAAACATGCTAACAAATGGCCAGGGCTCTCCTTATAAAAAGGAAAGGGGACCAGTGTTTGCCTGGAGACAGCGGGGCTATCAGTAACAGAGTGAGGCTGGCTTTCGAGTTTCTATAGGAAGCAACGAGCAATCCATCATTCTGGAGTGTTTACTTTGAAAATACGGCCTGTCCACTGGGAGTCACGGTTTTCCAAAGGCCCTTTTGCTGGTTCTGCTGATTCATATTCCCATAATTCCTTTACTGAATAATATTTTCCCATCACCATGGTGACTGTGTGAGAAGAAGGCATAAAGAGAAACTTCAGGACTTCTAATGTCACAGAACAGAGATTAGACTTCTGCTGGAGAGTGGGCTTCAAGTTTATATTTTAAAGACAAGAGTTAGAGGTCCCATGAGGCAGTTTAGTCAAGAGAGAGTGGGGATCAGGGAATGAGAACAGCTGGGTCGCTGGTCTTGGTTCTGGTACTTTCCAGCTGGTTCTGGCACTTTCTAGCCATTGACCTTGGGCGATACTTTTCACTTGGTTCCTCTCCCCACAAAATGAAGTGGTGAGGAGGAATTAAGATCCTCAGAAGAACTGATCGACAAAATTCAAGGCATTAATGGGGCTCCCCAAGTGGAGCTAGTGGTAAAGAAGCTGTCTGCAATGCGAGAGACCTGGGTTCAATCCCTGGGTAGGAAAGATCCCCTGGAGGAGGACATAGCAACCCACTCCAGTATTACTGCCTGGAGAGTCCCCATGGACAGAGGAGCCTGGCCGGCTGCAGTCCATAGGGTAGCAAAGAGTCTGACATAACCAAAGCGACTTTATCATCAGGACACAAATTGTAAAACCTTATTAAAAAAAAAAAACCACGAACCAAAAACAAATACAAAATCTCAGGTTTAGTCCACATCAAAGTACCACGGCAGGTGGTTATACCTTGCGTTAATGTGGATGACATTTTGTACGGTCTCCCCAACCACCACCCCCCCCCACACACACACACACGCAGACACATACACACACCTATGACCTCCTAGAGGGAGGAATTTTTATCCTGGACTCTAGTTCGCAGCGCACATGACTTCACTTTGTGTAGGCCTCAAGAAATGCTTGAGTTGAATTCAAATTTGGATCCAGCAAATGCTTGCCAAGTTCACAGCACCAGGCTGTGGGGGCACAGAGGTGATTCGGCGGCGGGGGGTGGGGGGCGCTGAGTCACCCTGATTCTCAGACCAGCCTGTGATTTCACAGCACCTTCTTTGGGGGTGGGGAAAGGGGAGAATGTGTGCTTTGAATGTAAGAGTCAGTTATCTCAGAAACAGAAAAAACAAAAATGTGTCTTAGAGTTGAATTACGCTCGTTACAATGGCACGTGTGAAGTGAACTTCTCAGGAGGATGTGCTGTTGGCAGAGGGGACCCAGAGAAGGGAAGGATTTGCTCTGTGTGGAGAGGTGGGGGCTCAGAGCGTCTCATTGAGCAGCCCTGAGAGCCGGGGGCGTTGAGGCTGAGCTGGGAGGGTGAAGGGCTGCGGAGCTGACTGAGCTACCCCGGAGGAGGGGATTTCAGAAGAAAGCTGGGGGCAAAGGCAGAGGCAGAGAACAGCCTGGTGCAGCCTCAGGAACTCTCCACGTGGCTGGAGCATAGAAGAGGGAGGAGGTGGGGAGAAGGCGGGCGGGCCCCACCCGGGAATGACCACATACACCGCAGCACTCAGTTCGCGGGCACAGAGAGGAGCCCTGCTCAGCTGCACCAGAACTGCTGGTCAAGGAGGGAAGACTTAGAGAATCCTCTGGGCAGATCCCTCAGTGCAGGGGGGTCTTCATTATCATCAGTTTGGGCTTCCAGGGTGATCCAAACCGGCCTTGGTTAGTGGTTTTGATGTGGGTTCAAGAGAGCCAGGAGCCAGGAACCACAGAGCCCTCCAGCGACAAGGGGAAATCACTTTGTCGTTGTTCAGTCACTGAGTCGTGTCTGACTGCAGCCCCATGGACGGCAGCATGCCAGGCCTCCCTGTCCTTCACTGTCTCCTGGAGCTTGCTCAAACTCATATCCGTTGAGTCAGTGATGCCATCCAACCATCTCATCCTCTGTTGTCCCCTTCTCCTCCCACCTTCAACCTTTCCCAGCATCAGGGTCTTTTCCAATGAGTCAGCTCTTCGCATCAGGTGGCCAGAAGTATTGGAGGTGGAGGTTCGGCTTCAGCATCAGTCCTTCCAAGGAATATTCAGGGTTGATTTTCTTTAGGATGGACTGGAAAGGGACCCTTTGGTCCTCCTTTCTCAGCCAGTCTCTGGACCTCCGTTTGCCAGCTGTTAATACTTGCCTGAGAAGCAGGAAAGTGAGCAGCATTAATCATCTCTTCTGGTGAGTCAGGCCAGCAGGGATTTTGCTGGGCACCTGGGGAACTGGAGGGTGTCAGCATGCAGGCAGCAAGGCCTGCTCTGCAGATGGCAGCCTGGTCACCTCGGGGGACACTTGACCAAGGCTGAGGTCTTCCTGCAGGCAGAGCTCATTCTCGGGATGCCAAGAAAAGCACTTACCCAAAGGGCATAGCCCAGGCCCCAGGGTTCCTGCGGTGGGCGCCGGCAGGAGGCGGCCCCTGTGGAAGTCAGAGCCGGGAGTTCCGCAGAGTCACCCTCAGTAGGCACTGCTGGCCTTGAACTTCAGTAACCTTGGCCTCCCTGGCGGTGGGCAGGGACACAAGTGCCTTCTCATCTGTGGGAGTCCCTCTCACCCCTAGACACACATCTCGTGCAGACAGTCCCAGCTTCCTTAGTCTATGTGGTCCATCTGATTTCACTCATTTTGGGGGCCTCCCAGATGCTGAAAGGGAGGCTAACCGTTTACAGGTCCACATCCCCATCCTTTAAGACGTCAGTCTGGACCAGGGAATATGTACATCAGCATTTGGACAGGTGTCTGATATCCTCAAGACATCCCTGCCCTTAAAGCTCAGCTTTTCGCAGGGTGTTACTTTGGGGACCCTCAGCTTAAGTGTAGGGAAGCTTCCTCCCAAGCTGCATCTCCTACATGCAGCCAGCCAAGGAGGGGGAGATGAGAGAGATCCCCAAGTCCTCTTTACTTTGTTACCGCCCCGCTTTCTCCCTCTACTTGGGAACGGAAATGGGGGCTTAGTTTGATGTAGCCCCTGTAGATGCCTCCAGCCCCATTTCCCACCAGTTCCTCCTGTCTCCTCCAAGTTTCAGGCACCTGATATCCATAAATATCACATACAAGCTTTCCTTCCTCCTCACCTCTCTTGTCCTCCCTGTTTCAATGGCACCTAAGCTTCCCTGTACATTCTTCTCCACTTTTCTCAAAAGTAAAGGAATTACCTTCTCTGTCCTCCTATGGTCATTTTGTAGGAATCAGGGCTGGTTCAAATTTCAGCTCTGACACTAACCCAGTAATTTTACCTCTGTGGACCTCAGTTTCCCCATCTGTAAAGTGGGATGATAATAAACCTGGCCAAGTAACAAGAATTATATAACTGTGTAGTATGCTGAGCACAGGGCCTGGCACATAGTGGATATTCAGCAAACATAATTCTCCCCCTTTCCTAGTCTTCCTCATAGCAGTTTCCATTGTTATTATCATGATCTGTGTATGTTTCATCTACTAGATGTTGAATTTTAAGGATCTATGATTCAGATAATAATAACTGTGTATGTGCCAAATAGTTGTTATTTAATCAGTAGGTCGGGTCTGACTCTTTCTGACCCCAAGGACTGCAGCACGCCAGGCTTCCCTGTCCTTCACTATCTCCCCAAGTTTGCTCAAATTCATGTCCATTGAGTCAATGCTGCCATCAAACCGTCTCAACCTCTATCACCTTCTTCTCCTTCTGCCCTCAATCTTTCCTAGCATCAGGGTCTTTTCCAATGAGTCAGCTCTTCACATCAGATGGTCAAAGTATTGGAGCTTCAGCTTCAGCATCAGTCCTTCCAGTGAATATTCAGGGTTGATTTCCTTGAGGATTGACTGGTTTGATATCTTTGCTGTCCAAGGGATTCTCAAGAGTTCTCCAGCCCCACAGTTCAAAAGCATCAACTCTTTGGCACTCAACCTTCTTTATGGTCCAGCTCTCACATCCATACATGACTCCTGGAAAAACCATGGCTTTGACTATACAGAACTTTGTTGGCAAAGTCATGTCTCTGCTTTTTAATACACTAAGTTTGTCACAGCTTTTCTTCCAAGAAGCAAGCGTCTTTTAATTTCATGTCTGTAGTCACAGTCTGCAGTGCTTTTGGAGCCCAAGAAAATAAAGTCTGTCACTGTTTCCATTGTTTGCCCGTCCATTTGCCATGAAGTGATGGGACCGAATGCCATGATCTTCATTTTTTGAATGTTGAGTTTTAAGCCAGCTTTTTCATCTCCTCTTTCACCTTCATTAAGAGGCTCTTTAGTTCCTCTTTGCTTTCTGCCATAAGGGTAGTATCATCTGCATGTCTGAGGTTATTGATATTTCTCCCGGCAGTCTTGATTCCAGCTTGTGCTTCATCCAGCCCAGCATTTCACATGAGGTACTCTGCATATAAGTTAAATAAGCAAAGTGACAATATACAGCCTTGATGTACTCCTTTCCCAATTTGGAGCCAGTCCTTTGTTCCATGTCTGGTTCTAACTATTGCTTCTTGACCTGCATACAGGTTTCTCAGGAGGCAGGCAAGATGGTCTGGTATTCCATCTCTTTAAGAATTTTCCAGTTTGTTATGATCCACTCAGTCAAAGGCTTTAGAGTAGTCAGTGAAGCAGAAGTACCTGTTTTTCCGGAACTCTCTTGCTTTTTCTATGATCCAATGGATGTTGGCAATTTCATCTCTGGTTCCTCTGCCTTTTCTAAATCCAGCTTGTACATCTGGAAGTTAATGGTTCACATACTGTCGAAGCCTCACTTGAAGGATTTTGAGCATATATAATTCAGTGGGTTTTTTGTACACTCAGAAAGCTGTGCGATCATCACCAGCATGTAATTCTAAAACCATGGTGTTACTCCCAAATAAATCCAGTGCCCATTAGCATTCAGTCCCCATTTCCCCTTCTCAACTCCAGACATAGTCTAATCTAATTTCTGTCTTTATAGGTTTTCCTGTTCTGGAAATTTCCTCCTAATGGAATCATGCAATGTGGTCTATATGAGTGACTTCTTTCACTTGATGTTTTCAAGGTTCATCCATGTTGCAGCATGTATCAGCACTTCATTCCTTTTCATGGCTGAATAATATTGCACTGTTTGGTTGGACCACATTTTGTTTACTCATCAGTTAATAGACATTTGGATATTTCCTACTTTTGGCTATAATGAATAATGCTACCAAATGGTTCGTTTTTATATATTGCACTTCTTGACTGAGAGAAGGTGATAGGGTTAGGGTTTGGATGTCAAATATTTTTTACTAGGACATATTTTACCTCACTATTATCATAGTTCCTTGAAGTTCTTGTCTAATAATCATAGTATCTGGCTCATTTCAGGGTTGGTACCTATTGACAGACTTTTTGTTCTTGAAAATGAGCCTTCATGTGAAGAGTTATTCTGGATTCTGTCGTGGACATTGTGAATGTTCTGTTGTGGAAAACGGATTCTGTGATGTTGTTTTGAAGGAAGGTGATGTTTTTGTTTCAGTAGGGAATGAATTTGGCCGGGCTCAAACTTTGCATTCTATGACACTTATAGTGGGGAGGGGGTCTCAGTTCTCAGTTGAGACCGCTTTTAATCTGCCATGCACACGTGTGGCTTGGGGCTCAGCCAGAGACTTGGGCAGGGGTCTACACACAAACTCTGGGTTCCTTCTTCTCCAGCTCTCTCCATCATGGGGCTCCTGCCAACGCTCCAGTGACTTGGGCTGTCTAAATCTCCTTCTCCCAGTTCCTCTGTCCACGAGGACAGTAGGCCTCCCGCTGGAATTTAGTCACCTTGTGCGCCCACCGCAAATGTGGCAGATGCCCTCAGGGCAAAGCCACAAAAATGGGAAGCTTGCCTCTTGTGGGTTGATTCTTCTAAGTTTTGACACTGCTCCAAGACATTTCTGCTTATGTTTACCCTCTAGGGCCCTGTTGTTTTTGTTATATTGTCCATAGTTTGTGGATTTGTACGTGTTGTCTGTAGGACGGTTGGTTTGTGAGCAATTTACTCCTCCACACAGAAGCAGAATATACATATATATGTATTTTTAAATATTTGAATATATATATTTGAAACATAAGTTTCATGAGTTAATACTTACCTACTACATTCCTGCAGATGATTTACTCTAATAATTTCTGTCCTATTCCACAATCTTTCATTTAAAAAAGGCTGCTCTCGGTCCTCCGCTAAATTGATCTTGTGACCCACAAGGCGGTCATGATCCCGTTTGACGCCCTCTGCTCTGACGCCTGGCAGACATGAGCAGGGACTCTTATGGAAGGGCTCGCCGAGCAAATAAAACACAAGAGCATCTCACTCTCCTGCCCAAGGTTTAGAAGCTCTGTGTCCTGAACATACTACGAGCAGGGTGCTCACAATGCTGTCCCCACAGATGAGGGGGTTCACTTGTGTCCCCTGCCCTGCACACCCCTCCAGGGCCATCGTCACCAAAGCCTGCAGTGAGAGTCCTTTAGGACGTAGGACTCCTGCTAAACGTGATTCACAGACTTCATACATCTCTGGCCATCTTGCTGAATAAGGAAATTTAAAAATAGTGATCATCTACTTTGGCCATCATAAACTAAAGGTTAGAAAAATATCAGCTGGACAATCACAGAATAAGGCAAAGTCTTGAAATTAAATTCACTTCCTCCTGTGGAAACCTCACTCCATACCTTCCACATCATTCCACGGATAGGTGCTTGAGAGCTCTAGATCTAGCAGGGACCATGGGAGGCCAGTCCTGGAACCCATCTCCCTCCCGTGTCAGCCAGAGAGGATGGGCATTCGCCCAGGGTCCCACACCTGGGCAAGAACAAACGCTTTCAGGTTTGGCATAGGTACTTCTCCACTGAAATTCCAAGTGGCTGTGACTGCAAAGATGCAGGCGCTTGTTCCCAGATTCCTTCTCTGCTCCATCGACTCCCCAGGCCACAGAGCTCATTTCACTCACCGCAGCCGGTCCCCTGGGGGGACTTCCTCCGCCCTACTTGCCATCACCCAGATGCGCAGAGAACAGAGGGTGGATGGGAAGAAGAACCAGCCGGGCCCCCGCACACACCCCGCCCCACTCCCCGGAGCAGCGCAGGAGACCCGAGAGGCATTAGTGCCCGCATAATGGAGCCATCCTCCTCTCTCCTTGGAAATCACCAGCCCATCTTAATGACCACGAGAGGAGTCAGATGCGAGCCCTGTGCTCATAAGGCTGGGCCGTGACGCCCTGTCTCCACTGGAGGAGGGGCAGCGGCTGCTCACCCTGGGAGGAACTGGCCTGGTGTCTGTCTTCTGCCCAACGGAGGCTGGGTGAGAGCTCCCCCGACTCCGCCTCTCACGCCATTCTGCTGAGGGGCTGGGGCACGGGGCTTCTGAAATGCACCTGGGTTGGGGGGGGGCTGTGGAAGAGCCCTCTGCGGGTTCTGCCGACAGGATGGGAGGGAGGGAAGCAGAGTTCCAGGCCAAGAGCTGAGGGCCTAGAGGTGAGAGGCTGGGATTCTAGGGGGTCTCAGAGACAGCGTGTGGGGTGGCCTTGGGATGTCTGCATGAACTCACCGGGCTGCTCGCCGTGACCTGCTCGGGCATCCTTGGGGCTGGGCGGGGCCCAGCATCAGCAGGCACACCCTGGATTGGCCTTGGCATTTGTTGGAAGATTCAGATATTTCTGCAGTGCTCGGTACTCTGTAACGTCGTCCCAGCCCTCGTCCTCTGCTTAGGGCGCCCCTTCCTCCTGCCCCCAGCCCCCTCCCCGGGGACCCCTCAGCCTCCCACGTCCAGGAGCAAAGGGGCTCCTGCCCTGCACGCCGGGGGGCCTCCAGGCTCCTGCTCGTGGTCATATATGTGGTGGCGTGTTTTTATTGGGGTATCATTGCTTTACAAAGCTGTGGTAGTTTCTGCCGTACCGTGGGGTGCATCAGCTGTACGTATACACGTGTCCCCTCTCTCAGGCCTCCTTCCCAGCACCCTCTTCGCCGCCCCCTAGGTCATCAGAGAGCTCCGAACTGAGCTTCCTGCGCTTTGCGACCGCTTTCCCACTAACTATCTGCTGGTTACCGTGTATGTTTAATAACACTTTGGGGTCTGATGCGTGACCGAGGCTGGTTTGCAGCCCCGGGCATGTGCCCTGCCTGCTCGTAGGGGCGACCCAGGGGTGTCAGCCCTGTTCCTGGGCGGCCAGCAAGTGGAGGAGTAGGTAGCCATCTGGCTGCACGCATGAGACGCCCTGGGTTGGGGAGAAGCTGAAGGAAAGAAGGATGGGAAGAGGGGGTACATTGCCAACCTCCTCCCACCGAATGGGAAAGAAAGTTGAGAGTGAAAATTTTAATTGCAAAGATCCCACTGACAGCTTGACTTGAAGGGAAAAGATGAGCTAAATTTAACTTAGCCAAAGAGCCAAAAATGCAATTTACTAATTAGCTTAAAATGGAAACTAGTCCAGTGATCCTAAAGAGGTTTTCTGGTTACAAGATACCAAAAAAGAGGTGGTTCTCCTCTTCATCCTGACACACACTTTGCATTTAATACTGTTGGGTAATTAGCAACGCAGTTTGCTGGCACATGGCCCGGAACATGGAGGCAGAGCACCAGAGCCTTCTTGAAAAGTTACAGGAACCCATGTTTTCATGTTAAACCTATCTTCTAAATCCAGAGCATCCAGAGGGAGTGAGTCTGTCCTCTGGGAGTGCACAGCCCCCTGGAAAGAGGAGGCAAGGTCTGGAGGGGCTAGAGTCCCCCTAGACAGTTCTAGGTGCCGAGGGGTTTAGAGGAGAGGGCCCCAAAGCAGGTACCAGTTGAGTAAATGGCCTTTGATGAGCCTTGAGAGGTGATGACTTCAACATCGGGAGTGTCTTAGTCCCTTCGGGCCGCCCTAGCGACATGCTGCAGGCTGGGCGGCTTTCCATGTCAAGCATTGCTTTTCTCACAGTTCTGGAGGCGGGCAGTCCAAGACCAAGTTCGGTTTCTCGGGGTGGGGGGACCTCTCTCCTGGCCCAGGGGTGTCCACCCTCCCACTGGATCCTCACGTGGAGGTGAGGTAGAGCTCTGGAGGCTCCTCTTTATTTCTCTATTTATTTGGTGGACCACTTTTTTAAAGTCTTAATTTGTTACAATACTGTTTCTGTGTTATGTTTTTTGGCTGCAAGCCATGTGGGATCCTGGCTCCCTGACCAGGGATCAAACCCACCTCCCCTGCGTTGGAAGGTGAAGCCCCAACCACCAGGGACCCCAGGCAAGTCCCATGAAGGCTTCTGTCTCTAGAAGGACACAGACCCTATCAGAGGAGGGCCTGATGACCCTGTTGGACCTTCATTACCTCTTCACAGGCTCTGTCCCCAAATAAGTCACCTGGGGGGCTTAGAGCTGCGACATAGAAATGCTGGAAGACACAGTTCAGCCCCTAGCAGGGAGCACAGGGAAGGGACGGAGCAGCTGTGTATCTAGAGAACAGGTCCATTTCACAGGCTAGTAATGTGAGGTCCGGACACGTGTGTGAGATCCCACACAAGGAAGGCTGGCCTGGCCCCTGGCTCTTCACTCAGCAGGCAGGGGTGGGTCACAGGGGACCCCTGAGCTGGGCAGTGACAGGATCAGAACTGCACTTCAGTGGGCCAGTCTGACCACCAGGTGGAAAAGATGTCTTCATTACTCTGGGATGATTTTTGTTCCAATTCTAAAGGCATGCCTAACACACGAGTGGAACTCATTAACCCTCTTCTCTTTCCCACATAATGGCAGTCTTGGGAGAGCAACAGGGACTTTGAATAAAACATTTTGGAGAGTCATCCAGGACATTATAAATAGTCATAGCACAAAAGTAACATTTGGGAGAAAGAGCATTTTCAGCAGCAAATTTTCATGGTACGGTTTCTGTGTATACTCTTCCAACTAAAACAGATGGTTTTTCCAAACGATGGCTATCTTTTAAGAATGTTTTACTGCTTCTCTAATTTGGTGCAATAAAATGTCCTACAGGCAAAAATAAAATCTTAGCAGGTAACACAGCTGTTCCTTTATTAAATGTATAGGAGAGGTGCTCCTCTCTGCTCTCCCATCAATGACACTGAAAGGCAGCAAGCATATCTGTTACAGAGGAAGGGATGAAAAACCCATGAACTTAATCCATGCAGAATCTCAATGATGTAAAGCTGAACATGTTACCACCCCACTTACGGAGTATGGTTAGCTTTTAATCGCTAAATGACATCATTAAGGATGCACATAATAATGCAATTAAAGACCACAGCTCCATGTCTGGAATAGAGATGAATTGTCATTTGGTGTCATTAGTAATATCGGTCATAAATGAATCCCCCTCTTGCCAAACAGCAATAACATTGCCCATAAATTCGTTCTCAA
Source organism: Odocoileus virginianus (assembly GCF_023699985.2). Lineage (NCBI taxonomy): Eukaryota > Metazoa > Chordata > Mammalia > Artiodactyla > Cervidae > Odocoileus > Odocoileus virginianus. The sequence continues at coordinate 12,028,835 of NC_069689.1, read as the reverse complement.
ATTACCTTTCCTGCTGCCACATCTATTTCCCACCAGACTGGCCAATATATGAAAATATGAGTTCACACATATATTATGCAGGATTTTTTTCCCCCGAAAGATTTAAATAGCAAGCTCCAGCCATACATTCACCCAAGATTTCAAGTGATTTACAAATGTAGAATTTAGAGTTCTTCAGAAACCCATCTTGTATGCAAAACAAACTGAAAAGGCACATAAATCTCTAACCTCCTTGAAATTTTTCTTATAAAAAGAGAAGGGCCTTTAAGTGCAGAAATTGAGACCTCGTCTTTATCTGGCATGGCACCTAACCTCCAGAAGAAGGCCCACAGGAAATGTCTGTAGAGTGAATGAATGAATGAACCAACGAACAAATAAACTAAAGAGCAAACCAGCATGAGAAAGTTTTACCCTATTGGATTAAATGTCAAAAGTGTTCCAAAGCCAAGGAATAAATTGTGTTTCTGATAGTGAAAAAAAAAAAGACCCAATATACATTTGTTTGATTGAATGAATAAATAGGCCTTGATAAAAGATAAATAAAAATAAAAAGACTATTTTGTGTGGGAAAAAAAGAGCAAATAAACTGAAGCTCAAGAATTTACATTAAGATATACATATAATTTTAAACTTAATTTAAATTTATTAAAGTCATCATGCACAGATTTTTAAAAATCAAGCAGGTCTACAAGGCTTAATAAAAAAAATAGCAGTTACCTTCCCTTATTCCCTGTGTCATTCCCACTTTCCAGAATCAACTGTCCCTTCCAAATATTTTATCCATTCCTTTTGGAATGCATTTATCTTTCTTGAAATAACACGGGTATACAGATGCTTCCTGATTTTTCCAGGTTCGGGAATTTCAGGAATTTGTTATCTGTTTACTTGCCACCATGGAAGATGAAGACCTGCTTCTCTCTTCCATCACTCACTATACACCCACATGTGCATACATACCCATCCCCATCTTTCCAATATAGCTATGTCCTAATTTTTAATTTAATTGCTATGTGTTTATATTATTAGGACTATGGAACACTATTCATGGTTAAGCCATACAGAATTTGATTGAATTTGCTTTCTTCTACAATTTTTGGTTGTCCTGGGATGACTCTTCTGTTTTCCTTGCACCTGTCACTAAATCATCCCAAATACTCTGGCTTATGTGTGAATCTCCTTTCAATAGTTTCCAGTTTCATCTTCTTGGCGGCCTTTCTGCAGAGCCTTTGTCCCATGGCTGCAATCTGACTGGCTCCCCACTGGCACAATTATCACTGTCGATTACACAAGTGATGTCTTAGGATCTCTCCACCTGTTTTCATGGAGGTTCCTTTGACCCCTTTCCTGGGTACCTTGTGTCCCGGAGCTCACGCGTTCTTCATTCTTGGTGACTCCCTCATTTTGGTGGAGCACACCCTTCAGTAGCTTCCTGAGAAAGGGGGCACATGGGACCTAAGTTTTTGAGAACTTGTATGATTGAGAATACCTTTATGCTACTCACATGCTTGATTGAATGGTTTGAAATTATAGGTTGAAATTAGGTTCCCCCCTAAAATTTACTTTCTTAAAAAAATTTCCTTATTGTTTTCTGGGCTTCCCTGTAGCTCAGGTGGTAAAGAATCTGCCTGCAATGCAGGAGACCCTGGTTCAATTCCCGGGTTGGGAAGATCCCCTGGAGAAGGGATGGGTTACCCACTGCAGTATTCTTGGGGCTTTCCTGGTGGTTCAGTCTGTAAAGAATCTGTCTGTAATGCAGGAGCCCTGGGTTCGATCCAGGGTTGGGAAGATACCCTGGAGGAGCTTGGCTCCCCTCTCCAGTATTCTTGCCTGGAGAATCCCCATGGACAGGTGGCAGGCTGCAGTCCATGGGGTCTCAAAGAGTCAGACATGACTGAGTGACTAAGCACATTGTTTTCTAGCTCCTCTTATTGCTGTTAAGAAATCCAGTTTCATTCTAATTCTTAACCCTTTGTCCAAGACCTGTTGTTTCTCTCTGGAAGCTTTTTGAACGTTCCCTTTATTGCCAGTGTTCTAAAATAGAGATATAAATTTTCCTGCTTGGTTCTCTCTTCATTGTGCTGAGAACTTAGCTTGCTCTCTCGGTGCAGAAGTTCATGTCCCTTTGTCCTGGGAGTTTTTCTTGAATTATTTATTTGAGGCTTTCCCTCCATTTTCTTCACTTGTGCTTTCTGAAACTCCTATTATTCAGACACTGTACTTCCCAATATGATTGTTGAACTTTTCTCCTGTATTCTATATTGCTTTGTCTTTTTATTCTATTTTTCAGGGAGATTTGTGTAACTATTTTATTGTTATTTATTTCTTTTCACTGACACATAAGTGATTTACAATGTCATATTAGTTTCAGGTATATAGCACAGTGATTAGGTTATATTTGTGTATGTATATATATATTATTTTTCAGATTTTTTTCCCCTTACAGATTATTAGAAAATATTGACTATAGTTTCCTGTGCTATACAGTAGGTCCTTGTTGGTTCTCTCTCTGTATATAGTAGTGTGTATGTCGTGTATGTTAGTTGCTCAGTTATATCTGACTTGTGACCCTTTGGACTGTAGCCTGCCAAGCTCCTCTGTCCATGGGATTTTTCAGACAAAAATACTGGAGTGGGTTGCCATTTCCTTCTCCAGGGGCTCTTCCTAACCCAGGGATCCAACCTGGCTCTGCTGCATTGCAGGCAGATTCTTTACTGTCTGAGCCATCGTGGAAGCCGGTGTATATCATGCTCCATTTAATTAACTTAATTAATGCATTTATTTATGACTGCACTGGGTCTTCCTTGCTGCGTGGGTTTTCTCTAGTTGCAGCGAGTGGGGACTACTCTTGGTTGCAGTCCATGGACTTCTCGTTGCCGTGGCTTCTCTCGTTATGGAGCATAAGCTCCAGGCACACGGACTTCAGTAGTTGCAGCTCACCAGCTGCGTTGCTTCACGACACGTGGGATCTTCCCGGACCAGGAACTGAACCCATGTCCTATGCATTGGCAGGCGGATTCTTTACCACTGAGCCACCAGGGAAGTCCTTAATTCTGTCTTAGACTCTTCTGTGGAGATTTTATTTCTACCATATTTTTAATTTCCAAATGCCCATTCTTATCATCTAACTTTAGCCTCTTGTCCTTGTTTTGTGGCTGCGGTCACGTCAACCTTTGAGGACACTGGTGATTACTTTATTTCCTTCTGTTCTCTGTGTTGTCCTTTTCCTCTTATTCCCCTGCCCTTTCTTCCTTTTACATTTTCTCAGCTGTTTAGAGATTCTTGGTTCTCCATTCAAACGTTAGAGACGAACATTCAAAAGCTGCAGGAAGCTGAGTCCACAGATGAGATTTGTCCACGGGAGGACTTGCCAACAACTGTGATTCCTGACCCTTCCCTCCCTCCAGGTCTTTCCCCAAGAGGTTGTCATGGCCCCTAAAGAAGGGTCTTCCACACTCTGGCCCGGACGGCAGACAGTGGGCTGCCAGGATGCAGGAGCTGAAGATGGGAAGGGGCTGGGGTGAGGTCTTACCGTTCAGCCTTAGGCCATCACTTGATCTTCATCTTCAGAATCTTCCTTTCTGGTATCCATTTGTGGGGAAAACCCCTTCATTCACTTGTTTCAGAGATTAAATCTCTAGTCTTCTACAGGGAAAGGAAGGAGGCTGGGGAGGGATCTAACCGTTTCTGTGTTAGTCACCAGGCTGCCATAGCAAAATACGGCACACTGGGGGTTAAGCATCAGACATTTATCTCTTGCAGCCTTGGAGAGTGGAAATCTGTGACCTGGGTGAGGGAGAAAGACATTTCTTCCTCTTCCTCTAAAGCCACCAATCCTATCAGATTAGCCCCCACCCTTATGACCTCGTTTAATTCCGGCCCATGCAGCCACAGTGTCCCCTTTGGGCTTCCTAGGTGGCACCAGTAATAAAGAATCTCCTTGCCAGTGCAGGAGATACAGGAGACGTGGGTTCGATCCCTGGATCAGGAAGACCCCTTGGAGGAGGAAATGGCAACCCATTCCAGTGTGTTTGCCTGGGAAATCCCATGGACAGAGGAGCCTAGTGGGCTACAGTCCACGGGGTTGCAAAGAGTCGGACACAACTGAAACGACTTAGCACGGATGGAATCTTAATTACCTTTAGAAGCCCTAACAGACTTCTCACGTAGTTCAGTGGTAAAGAATTTGCTTGCAACGAAGGAGACCAGGGTTCAATCCCTGGGTTGGGAAGATCCCCTGGAGGAGAATATCTGAATGGCTACCCACTCCAGTACTGTTGCTGAGAGAATCAAAATCCCAGGGACAGAGGAGCCTGGAGACCCATAGTCCAGTCCATGGGGTTGTCAAGTCAGACACGACCGAGCACACAGAAGCCCTAACCCCAAATGCAGCTGCTTGCAGGTTGGGGCTTTCACATAGGAATCTAGGGGAACACAATTTGGTCCATAGCAACTTCTTCTGCAGACTTCTGGTCAACCCTCCTGCTTCCGGCTTCTCCTGTGTCCCCGCTTCCATAGTGGTGCTATCAGTTCCAGAATCTTTGGGGGCTCAATGGCGGAAGTAGGGTGCTCCTTGGTGGCCCCCAGTTTGCTGTCTTCAGTTTCAGCTTGTTTGGAGCAGATGAAATCATTCTTCTTTGCTTTCTTCCCAGCCCGCGAAGCTGGACTGAGGTTGCGCCCTCTTGCGTCCTCTGTCGCGCGGGCACGAGGGGCGGCAGCAGGACGTGGGGACCAGCACGTGTGCTCTGCCTGCTGTTTTTCCCTTCGAGGTCACTGTTAGGACGTCCTTGCCAGGATGATCATGTCGCCCACAAAGATTTGTTGACAAATTAAACCTCGCATTTTCTGCGGCATCTTGCCCCTGTCATCCTCTGACCCTCTTCCCAGAAGACATGTGATTCCTCCTTCTTTCCCAGGTGACCAAACCTCTCCTCCCCATATACACAGTTTCCTCTGGAAGTCTGTTCCAGCCACCATCTTCCTTCTCCTTGAATTGTCACCAACTCCCCTTCCTCTTCAACAGCTGAGCCCCCAGGGAAGCCCAAGAATACTGGAGTGGGTAGCCTATCCCTTCTCCAGCGGATCTTCCTGATCCAGGAATCAAACCAGGGTCTCCTGCATTGCAGGTGGATTCTTTACCAACTGAGCTATCAGGGAAGCCCCCAGTCCACCTGCAGTGTGGGAGACCTGGGTTCGATCCCTGGGGTGGGAGGATCCCCTGGAGAAGGGAAAGGCTACCCACTCCAGTATTCTGGCCTGGAGAATTCCATGGACTATACAGTCCATGGGGTCGCAAAGAGTCGGACACAACTGAGCGACTTTCACTTTCACATCACCCCTCCTCTGCCCTGACCCTCCTGTCACCCACACTGGCGCCTCCCTTCCTGAGAAGGCCCCTCCTGACCATGCTGCCCCATGGGGCAGGGTTTCCAGCTCTTTGCTCCTTTCCCAGTCTGACTACCTGTTTCCTGGTCACTGCTGCTGGTCTTCAGGCCTTGCCACTGCTCACCGGTCCAACCTCTACATCCCCAAATACACCCTCGTTGCCAAGGTCACGGTCTTCTCCCTGCACTCAGCTCTCTTCTGGACATCCCGCTCCGCCCTCCACTCCATCCTCTCAGAGTGAGACCCTCCCTTGAGGTCTTCTGTGTCTGTAACCTGGTCCAAGCAGCCAATTCCCCACCCACCTGGGAGGTGGCTGGTGGTCATACCCAGACTCTCACCGCCTCCCTGGGAGCTATGACTGTGGCCGCCAGTCCATCCTTGCGATTTCTGGTTCCATTCACATGCACTTTTCTCTCCATCATCCTGAAGCACAGCCTCATGGTGAGGCTTCCAAGGGACTCCCCATTGGCCATGGGCCAAGTCCAACCCATTAGCAGGGGGTCCCAGGCCCTCCACAATGGAGCCTGACCCCCCCTGCCCAACCTCCTCGTCCCATCCTTGATTCAAACATAGCTGGATGGCTCATTCAAACATAGCTGGATGGCTCATCACTTCCCAGACACACTGGGCATGCCTTTCTAGCCCCTTAACCTGGATGACTCGCCGTCTTCCTCCCCAATTATTTCATCTCTCAGATCCATCAAAGTTAGAGCTCTGATCCCATCCACCAGCCCCAACCTGGGATTCCACATGCCCTGGCCCCCAGAGCTTCAGCAACACTTGTGCCTTCACTTAGCCCCAGCCCAAGCAGCGAACACTTTCTGCACATGTCCCGTTGGTGCATGAATCCGGGGACTGCTCCCCAGAGGATGAGGTCCATGGCCCCATCCTATCTGGAGGTGTTTCTTCCCTCCTGTCCCCAACCAAGTCACCAGGTTTTATTCTTAGGGAAATCTTCCCTCCTTCCCCCAGGCTCTCTGAGCCCATCCTCAGTTGCAGAGGTGTTAGTTCAGAGCTGCAAAGGAAGGTTTGAGGCGTGATGAGTCCAGATGCAAAGCCCAGCTCTCTCACCTGCCCTCCTGCTCACGAGGGATTCCCGCACAGGTAACGATGAGGCACTGCCACCTCCGGCACAGGCCTGTGGCACGGACAGTCACTGATGCGTGGGCAGTGCTGGCACTCTCTCCCCCGGGGAGCTCCTGGGTGCCCGCCTGTGTGTTCCTATGTTTGCTCCCCTCCTGGACCACAAGGCCCTCAGGAGACAGGCATTGCCCTAGTCTCCTTTGGGTCCCCTGATCCTGGCACAGAGCAGGCACACTCAGCGTGTGCAAATGTGTGAGCCAAGAGTCAGCACCCAGCAAACATCTGCGATCGGATCACACAGGGGACTATATTAAATATCTTGTAATAAACTATAGGGCTTCGCAGGTGGCTCGATGCTAAAGAATATGCCTGCCAAGGCAGGAGACGTGAGTTTGAACCCTGGGTTGGGAAGATTCCCTGGAGAAGGGAGTGGCTATCCACTCCAGTATTCTTGCCTGGACAATTCCATGGACAGAGGAACCTGTCAGGCTATAGCGTATGGGATCACAAGAGTTGGACACGACTTAACAACTAAATGACAAATACACACACAGAGACACAGACACACACACATACTGAGTCACTTTGCCGTACACCAGAAGCACAACACTGTAAGTCAACTTACACTTCATTCTTTTTTAAAAAAAGAGTGCAATGAGCAAGCCCATAACTGGGGGTGATGGAACAACGTCTGACCAGTGATCTCTGCTCAGAAGACCCTTTAAACCTTTGCCTTAATCAGTGGGATAATTAGAGTCTGCAGACCATAGGCAAATAAATTAGCAAGGATTCCAGGACCCTTTGTTAATCACAAGTAAGCATTATGCATCTCGGCCTCCAGGATGAAAAAGGCCATAATGGGGGTGGTGGGAAGAGACCGGGCAAACCTCAGAAGTGGGCTTTTTACTTGACTTTCTTAATAAATAATTCAGATTTCTATCAAGTTCTCTATAATTCTTGCAGTTTTGACATGAGGCAGCTTAGAATGTCATAGTAAATATAACTGTATGACCCTCCATAATTTTTTTCAGTGCATTAAATGGATAGAGTCTACATCTTTCTGTGTTAGCTAGGATGACAATATAATCTGCCATCCCAACTAAAATAATTCAGTCAAAGGGGGACTGACTATTGATGAAGACCCAGGACGTAAGCATAAACCCTGCTGCCCCAGTACACTGAAATGAGTGATTCTGATATTCCAACATTAGAATATTTACTCTGTGGTTAATTAGCTCTATGTGAAGAACTGCCATGAAACCTCACAGGCAACATGATAGAGCAAATGAAAAAATTCCTGAAAGTGACATTGTTCGGTGGAGATGTCTCTAAGGAAATATTGTTTGCCACCCACAGCGGTACTTGCATTACCGTATAGATAAGAGACGATTTGAACACTGAGTTTCCCAAACGGAATGCCATTTAGAAAAAGAGAAAACTGGAACATCCTTGGGGGTCCAGTGGATAGAACTCTGTGCCCTCACTGCCAGGCGCCTGGGTTCAATCCCCGGTGGGGGAGCTAATAAGACACTGCACGCCGTGTGGCTAGGCCAAAAATAAAAGGCAGGGGCTGGGAAGGACGTCCAAGAGGGAGGGGATATTTATATACATATAGCTAATTCACCTCATTGTACAACAGAGACTTACTCAATACAGAAAAGCAACTGTGCTCTAATAAAAAATACTTTTAAAAAATAAAAGGACTACAATTTTTAAAAGAGAAAACCAACCAACATTGCTTTTAGTTCTCCACTTCAGATACTTTAAAATACGTAAATTCTTCTGATCAGTGTAAATCATTAAGAACATTTTGGAGTGAATAACCTGCTGAGGGGAAAACCCCCTAGGTTTCTGCGACAACAAGGAGCTTTCATATCCATTTGGACAATGAGCCATCATCTGTGAAAGGCTCAGAAGCTCATGGTTCTGCGGTGAGGACATTTCAGTGACAGGATCACAACGCTGACGAGGCTGTGTGTTCTTACAGAACGTGGTCTCCTGTCGGGCACCACTCACTCACTCACCCAGTCTGTCCAGGACAGTCTGTGCACAGGCGGTCAGGGAGCTGGGTTCACGGGCTACGGATATCGTGCCTTCGCAAGGCTTCTAGCCGGGGCTGAAGCCAGGGAGAGAACTAGGAAAACTCATGTTGGTCGCTGGAGGAGGAGGCATGAAAGCAGAGTGAGGAGCAGCAGCCCTGCCCCCAGGGTGCCCAGTTTCTCCAGAACTTCAAAAAGGAGGCTGGTTTAGCCCAGATGAAAGGTCCTGGCAGCCGGTAGCAACGGAGGAGCAGGGACTCTGGCTGGACAGAGGGGTCGGGGGCGGTGAAAGAGCTGAGCTCAGAGGCTGAGCGGAAGGACCTTCCAGGGCGCCACGCAAGCGAAGCTGCAGGGTGTCTGGGGAATGAAAAGCAGAATGAAGGGCTTCCCTGGTGGTCCAGTGGTTAGGGCTCCACGCTTCCACAGCTGAAGGCCTGGCTTTGATCCCTGGTCAGGGAACCAAGATCTCACAGGCAGCGAAGTGTGGTCAAAATAAATAAATACTATTCTTGGGCTTCCCTTGTGGCTCAGCTGGTAAAGAATCCTCCTGCAATACGGGTTAGACCTAGGTTCAATCCCTGGGTTGGGAAGATCCCCTGGAGAAGGGAAAGGCTACCCACTCCATTATTCTGGCCTGGAGAATTCCAAGGACTGTATAGTCCATGGGGTCACAAAGAGTCGGACAAGACTGAGCGACTTTCCCTTCCTTCTTTTCTATATATTTTTAAAGAATTGATTGACTGGGGCAGAGGAATGGGAGCCTTGAAGGACTCTGAAATCCAATCTGCACATCTTGGACTTCGCAGGTTTCTTTTTCTCCAATAAGGAGAATAATTTGAAAACTGGGAAGAGTTGTTTTTTTTTTAAGTCCCTTAGGAGAAATTGTCAAGGGCCCCAGAGAGGTGAGAGATGGGGGGGCAGCTTGGTAACTGCAGACCCTTCTCCGGGTCTCCACAAAAGGTCTCAGAGTTGGCCAGATGGGAGTCACAGAAAACTGGGAAGGGAAAAATGTCACGATTTTCCCAAAAGCAGAATAAGTTGGGTTCTTGAAAACAGAGATGATAAATTTGATATTAATATGGGCTCTGAGCAATAATTTTAACAGATTTTTGAAGAGCTGGTGTGAACTCACTTGGAAGGAAATGTTATTGCGAAGAGGCAAACCAAACCCATTCCCTCTTTTCGCAGGGTTACCAGGCTGGATGTGCAAAGCATTGGTAAAGAGCCTTCACAAAATCCTGTGGATGACATGGGGAAAAATAGGCTGGGCGAACAAATATTTAGGTGATGATATTTGGTTGGACAAACACATTCAGGATATTTATAATAAACAGATCAGTGGAGATACACCTGGTGAGATGTGGATGACATGAGAGCTGCACTCCTCCCAGCCCCGCCCCTGCCCTGCACTGCTAATGTGTTTATTAATTATAAGAATGAAGAAGACTTTAATGTGTTTACCATGGTACGTTCACTGCTGTCCCAATGCTGATGTGTTAGATGCCAGATATAAGAGTTTAAAAGATTTTGGTTGGTTAAAAGGATGGCTTGAAACCAATAAAATGACATTTTACAGGGGTAAAGATAAATCTCGTCTTTAGATTTAAAAACGTCAATTAACTCAGTAAAGGTTGGAGAAGACCCAACAGTAATTTCATTTGACAAAGACTGATAGGTTTATATTGAACAGAAGAAGTTCAATATGAACCAACAGCATATAGCCTGGGTTAAAAAAAATCAATACAAACTTCAGTTGTATCAATAGAATCATAATGTCCAAGTTATATAAGGGAAAGGCCACTCAGGTCAGTCCTCTGAGATTACTATATCCAGGTCTGGGCACAAGGATTCAGGAGAAGGGAGTCCAGTTAGGTGGTGTGGATGTTTACATGCATGAGGGGGTCTAGAAACTGTGTCACGTGGTGGACAGGGAAGAAATGGAGAACTTCACCCTGGAGTAGATGAGAGCTCCCTTCAAAGCATATGCACGTCTAGCGTGTGCAACAGACAACTGATTTTGCCTCGAGGGTCACTGATTTCTTCATTCATTTGCTCAGCATTTACGACTGCCAAGTATGTTCCATGTTGTGTCAAGTATGATGGGCATCAGAGGCATGTAATCTCCTGGGAGACGTGAACACACACACGCGCACACACACACACCCTCCCAAGTTCCTCGAAGACAAGGTGGATTGACGTAAGGGATGCAATCGGGTTCCAATAGACATGGTGGGGGTGAAGCAGGCCCACGATGGCCTCCAGATGGGGCAGCTTCTCTGCCAGCAGGCAGGCAGGGACTGGGGAACAGCGTGGGCAGAGGTCCAGAGCACTCAAGCGCAGGGCACGAATGCGAGTCAGGGGTAGAGGTTGCCCAGTGCACGGTGTGGCAGCAGCGTGTCAGATGCCAAAGACAGCATTTGCGGCAGGAGCACTGACAGACTGGAAGTCCATGCAGCGACGTGTGCACTTCATGGGGCAGGTGTCAGAGAATGAAATGACATTGCTAACCCCTCTTTGGGCAAGTTAACCCTGGAGTAAGCAGAGGTAAGGAAACCTGGCCACAGGGTGTTAGCGCAGACAGAAGCCTCAGGACAGGCGGAGGTGAAATAACCAGGCAGTAGTGGGATCGATGAAGGACACTGGAAAAGGCAGTTTGGAATAAAAATAACCAACCATCTTTTTAATAATTCAAGCTCTTCAACTCTGAAATGGGCCGAGTGACCATTTGTCAGAGATGTTGCAGAAAAGTACTGTGGTGTCAGCAGGCAGGTTGGGGACCACAGTTTAATATTCTTTATCGATGTTAGGGATCTGTGATTAGCTCATTTTATGGAGTAACAATCTTTTTATAAGAAAGTGTATTTACATATTAAAATTTAGTATCAGTGGCGAATGGCTTTCTGAGTGTTTGGAGTACCCAGTTCTTAATTTTGAGATTCTATGCGTGTGTGCGTGCTAAGTCGCTTCAGTCATGTCCGATTCTCTGCAACCCTATGGACTGTAGCCCACCAGGCTCCTCTGTGTATGGGATTCTCCAGGCAAGAATACTGGAGTGGGTTGCCAGTTCCTCTTCCAGGGGATCTTTCTGACGTAGGGATCAAATCCGTGCCTCTTATATCTCCTGCATCAGCAAGCAGGTTCTTGACCACTGGCACCGCTTGGGAAGCCTTGAGATGCTATACTAGCTACATCAGTTCATCAGGGATGCTGTAATGAAGTGCCACTTACCAGGAGACTTAAGAAACAGAAGTTTACGGTTTCACACTTCCGGAGGCTAGAAGACCAAAGTCAAGGTGTGGGTAGGGCTGGGAAGGAAGAATGGACTCCAAGCCTCTCTCCTTGGCTTGGAGACAGCCGTCTCCTCCCTGTCTTCTTCACACTGTCTTTCCTGTGTGTGTGTCTGTATCCTAATTTCCTCTTCCTACAAGGACACCAGTCCTATTGGGTTAGGGCCCACCCTAATGACCTCGTTTTAACTCAATTACCTCTGTAAGGACCATGTCTCCAAAAAAGGTCACATTCTGAAGCACTAGGAGTTAGCATTTCAACATATGAAGGGGAAAAGTGAAAGTGAAGTCACTCAGTTGAGTCTGACTCTTTGTGACCCCGAGGATGATAGCCTATCAGGCTCCTCTGTCCATGGGATTTTCCAGTCAAGGGTGCTGGAGCGGGTAGCCATTTCCTTCTCCAGGGGGATCCTCCCACCCCAGGGATTGAACCGGGGTCTCCTGCATTGCAGGCCGACGCTTTACCATCTGAGCCACCGGGGACTTGGCTCAGAAGGGGGAGGAAGAGCACGATTCAACCCAAACCACTACCTGAAAGGCAACTGCTCTTTGCTCTTAGAATAAAACCCGAGGCCCCGTGTGTACAGGCCGCCCCGTCTCCTGCCCTGCTCCCCGGAGGAGCCTGACTTGCCTGAAGCAGCGCCCACTGGCTCTCTGCCCACTGGTGCTGTCTCTCGGTTCACGCCTCAGTCCAGTTCAGACCTTCCAGAGTCATCTGAAACCCTTCCTTCTGGTTTTCTTTCATCGCACTCCTCACAGTTTGCACTGACGTATTTATTTGTATGAGTATTCGATGTCACCTACAGGGAGAGACACCCTTTATCTCCCAGCTCAGCACACACACAGTTCAGGTAAAGATCAATGCTTGAGGGGGAAAACGCTTGTTCTTACTACGTTCAGGGCATCCTGATATTTCCTATTTCGTTTATTTTTTTTTTCTCATAGTAAAATATACACAAAATAAAATTTGCCGTTTCCAGCATTTTGAAGTGCACAGTCTGGTGGCATTAAGTATAATTCACCCTATTGTGCATGAGACAAGTGCTTGGGCCTGGTGCACTGGGAAGACCCAGAGGGATCGGGTAGAGAGGGAGGTGGGAGGGGGGACCGGGATGGAGACTACATGTAAATCCATGGCTAATTCATTTCAATGTATGACAAAAACTACTGCAATGATGTAAAGTAATTAGCCTCCAACTAATAAAAATAAATGGAAAAAAAAAATAATTCACCCTATTGGACAACCACAACCACCAGCCATCTCCTGAACTTTGTCATTATCCCAAATGGAAACTCTGTTTCCATTAAACACCAACTCTCCTCCCCTAGCCCCTGGCACCTGCCATTCTATTGATACTTTCCATCTCTATGTACTTGACTCCTCTGGGGACCTCATATAGGGCTTCCCCGGTGATGTTAGTGGTAAAGAACCTGCCTGCCAATGCAGTAGACACAGGAGATGCGGGTTTGATCCCTGTGTCGGGAAGATCCCCTGGAGGAGGGCCTGGCAATCCACTCCAGGATTCTTGCCTGGAGAATCCCATGCACAGAGGAGCCTGGCAGGCTGCAGGCCATAGGGTCACAAAGAATTGGACACGACTGAAGCGACTTAGCACTCACACACATAGGGACCTCATGTAAGTGGAATCATCCAGCATTTGTCTTTTTGTAACTGGCTTATTTGACTCAGCATAATGTCCTTAAGATTTATCTGTGTGGTAGCGCGTGTCAGAATTTCCTTTCTTTCAAGAGTACATCATATTCCATTGTATGGATAGACCACATTTTATCTCTCCATTGATCCATGGACAAGGGGTTGTTTCCCCATTTTGGCCGTTGTGAATGATGCTTCTATAAACATGGGTGTACAGACGTCTGTTTGAGACCCTGCTTTCAATTTCTTTGGGTATACACCCAGAATGGAATTTTCTGTTTCTCTTTTCTTTTTTTTTTTTTAAATTATAGTTGATTCTGTTTCAAAGTGCTGATGTGACTTTAACTTCAAAGCACTCGCAGTTTAGAAGGCACTGTGTTTTTTTGTGCTATATCCCCAACCTCAAGCATGGTGTCTAGAACTATTTTCAGAGGAATGTTAAATTAAACTATAGATGCACAAGGCTCTCCATTTTTGGGTAATTTTTATTACTTTTCCATGAATAAAGGCTACAGAGCTCCCATTTTTCTTTCTTTTTTCACATGTTGTACAAATGCTGCTATTAATGTCATGGAATGCTATGGTTATATTGTCCTAGAGAGCATACATCATTTATTACAACAACAATATGTTCTGGACTCGGGCCATAAATTATCTCAAAGTGACGTGGAATAACAGTCTGTTAAAATGTTTGGTCGCAAAATCTTACATTATTAATTAAGTTTTCAGAGATTTTTTTCTTGAACTTTCTCTTTTTTTTTCCTCCACAGATCTTTTAAAAATGCTGTGTAGATTATACTTAGTTGACTGAACATGCGTGTCCTTGTAATTATACTAAAATTTGCTTTTGTTAGAGTAAGCTTTTACCATTGTGGGGAAAAACATAGCAGTTGAATACTCTAGGTTAAGAGAGTAATAATGATCTTTATCATCTCAGAGCAGTGGGCTATGTTTTTGTTATATGTCATTTTGTTCCATCGGAAGTAAAATCCTCTAAGAAAATCTCCAAAAAAAAAAGAAAATCTCCAGCTCAATTTTTCTCCCATCCCACTTTTGAATTTTCTTTACTCCCCAACCTTTCTGCTTTGGGGCCATCAGATATCATATCTTTCACATTATAAATCAGGAATGCTAACAATCCTAAACAGAATCATCTTTTAATCATTTATTCATGATCATCACTTCCTTTCCAGAGCATGCCACACATCAGTTTCTAAACACTAACTATCCAAAGTATCCTAATGTATAAAATCACAAAGTGGAGTAGCAATAGTGTAAAGGTCAGACTGGAAGGGGAGAAAGATAGGAAAAGAGAAAACAGAGAAATGCCAGGTGCGCACCTGTGTTTAGTCCCAACCTTCAAAAGCCCCTCTCCGGGAGGCTTAAGAAGACGGGGATATATAAAGTTACGGCTGACTTGCATTGCTGTATGGCAGAAGCCAACACAATTGTCAAGCAATTTTCCTCCAATTAAAAAATAAATTCAAAAAAGCCCCAGCACCTGCCTTTGGGATGCATAGAGTCTGCCCGTACTGGGTCAGGGTAGAGGCTTCATGTAACTCTTCTGCCACCTCTGCCCTCTGTATTTGACCTCTATTTCTTTTCTCTGTCAAGGTTCTGAAACATGCATCTACAAGCATTCTCCTTTTCTTTTTTTGAGGGTTCTTAATGATTTACACTGATCAAAAGAATTTACATATTTTACATTGTCTGAAGTGGAAAATTAAAGGCAATATTGATTTTTTTCTCTCTCTCTTTAAATTTTAGCCCTTTTATTTTTTGACTGCACCTTATGCCTTGCAGGATCTTCATTCCCCAACCAGGGATCAAACCCATGCCCCCTGCAGTGGATGTGTGGAGTCTTATCCACTGAGCCACCAGGGAAGTCTCTGCCTGCTCTCCTTTTGAGGTCTGGCAGCTCGGCTCCGGTCCCCACTGCTTCACCAAGATGCTCCAAGTCACCTGGGGGCCCTCTACCACCAGATTGAAGCCCTTTCCCCAGGCTCATCCCCCTTGACTTGTCCCACAGAGAACTTTGCGGAACTTTCTGTCCACCTCTGTGCAACTTTCTGTGCTCTTGGCTTAATGAGAGAGCCCACTAGGCTGATGTCCTGCCTCTCAGACAGCTCCTTCAGAATTTCCTTCTCTTCTCCCTTTCCAAGGCTCTGTCCAGCTCCCTTCCCACCCTCCATCCTCTCTTTAGAGTGTTCCTGCTACAGCCTCTTTGCGGACAATCCCCACTTCTCATTCTTTCACTGGCCAGCTGGTCTGCACCCCCAGTTGCTACAGGGCATTTCTAGTGTGAGGTCTGCTGTCCTCTGGTGTTTGGCCTTCCTGCCTCTCCGGCTGTATCGTCCTAGAGCAGTTTCCCTCCGGCCCATCCCTCAGCTTCTTTCTGCCCTCTGACTATCCGGGCCCTGAGTGCTCCTTTCCAGACAGCTGCAGACACCCTGGGGGTGCTGCAGCTGCAGGTCCTGGCCCCTGTGGTCTGATTCACGCTCAGCTCAGTTCAGTTCAGTTCAGTCACTCAAGTCGTGTCTGACTCTTTGCCACCCCACGGACTGCAGCACGCCAGGCCTCCCTGTCCATCACCAACTCCTGGAGCATGCTCACACTCATGTCCATCGAGTCAGTGATGCCATCCAGCCATCTCATCCTCTGTCGTCCCCTTCTCCTCCTGCCTTCAGTCTTTTCCAGCATCAGGATCTTTTCAAATAAGTCAGCTCTTCGCATCAGGTGGCCAAAGGATTGGAGTTGCAGCTTCAGCACTCAGGCTCAGCTCTAACACTGTTGGTGTCAGCCACCTGCTGGCGTGCAAGCCTCCTGCCTCCCTCTGTTCTCCTGCTGGGTCTGGCTCAGGCTCCAGTGCCGGCTCTCAGGACCTCTTAGCTCAGGCCACTCTCATTTCCCCACTGTCTGAACACAGACCGTCCGCTCACGTCAGGCCAGCCCCAGGGCCTGTCAGCAGCCCCGGCTGTTTGTTTCCCCCACAGTCATTAACCCTGTCCCTCCAACCCCAGGTCACAGTTGAACCTACAGCACCTGCAGCTGTTGAGGGTCACGCCACCACCTCACCCATCCCAGTGTACTTTTCCTCTTAACTACCCCTGTGGTCTTCTGTTCTTGGTCTCCTTGACCAGGACGGGGCTTCAACCTTTCCCGTCTGTCCAGAGCATCTAATGCCAGTCCTGCTAACCACATGTGCCAAGCACAGAGTGGCAGGGTCCCATCCCTGACCCTGCCCTCTGCTTTTGCAAAGAGAGGTCCCCATCCACCTCTGAACCCCAGCGAAGCCCCCAGGTTTTCTATTAGTAACTTTTTTTACTCAGTTCTCATTTCACCTACTTGAGCTTCCCTGGTGTTCTCAGAGGGTAAAGAATCTGCCTGCAATTCGCAATAGCTGGGTTCGATCCCTGGGTTGGGAAGATTCCCCTGGAGGAGGGCATAGCAACCCACTCCAGTATTCTTGCCTGGAGAATCCCATGGACAGAAGAGCCTGGCGGCCTACAGTCCTTGGAGTCACAAAGAGACAGACACGACTGAGCGACTGTGCACCGCAGACAGCACAGGCGCTAATACCTACGACTGGAAACCAGTCAGAACTGAACATGAGTCAACTGTAACTACTGTGTAACCAGGAGCAAAAATGTTACCCCGTCTGTTCTGGACTAAGTCAGTTCAGTTCAGTTCAATCGCTCAGTCGCTCTTTGCCACCCCAATGACTGCAGCACGCCAGGCCTCCCTGTCCATCGCCAACACCCGGACTAAGTCAGAGGATCGTCAAACGCACACTCTGCATCCTCACTTGCCACGCGCCAGCATCTTTACCTCAGTCCACGGTCAATGACTGGCGCATGTGCGCAGGAACTGGAAACTTTACAACCCCGTGGATTTGCGCCTTTATCTCCTTCTGTGGTACTTTGTCCCGACTCCCTGTCTCCCTGAGATAGAGTAAGTAGAGATTTTCATGGGTCCTGTAACAAGTTAACAAGTGTCTTATGTGACAACCCAGCCCCCCACCCCAGGGGCTGATCAGAGGTGGGAGGGGCCCCGGCAGATGTTTTAGCTCCCTTTAAAGACCCCGGCCTTTCCAGCCTGACATCTGGAGGGCCCCTTTTGGACGTGGGAAGCCGCATCGGTTCGAGCCGAGTCATCAGCCCGACGCCGGTTCTCACTCGAGGCAGGGCCTGGCCGCGGCGGAAGAACCCGCGGAGAAAGGGGCGCGCCTGGCAGGACGTGGCCAAAAGTGGAGCTGCTCCGACGTGGACACCCGGCCGAGATGGGCCCGCGAGTTGTCCATGTTTGGTCCTGGAGCCGCCCGCGGGGCGCGCGGGGACAGCGCCCCCAGGGGAGCGCGGGCGCCGGCGGCTGCAGGAGGGATTGCCCCGGCCGGGGC
This sequence comes from Odocoileus virginianus, assembly GCF_023699985.2. NCBI lineage: Eukaryota > Metazoa > Chordata > Mammalia > Artiodactyla > Cervidae > Odocoileus > Odocoileus virginianus. The sequence continues at coordinate 12,010,994 of NC_069689.1, read as the reverse complement.
CGGGGACGGGGTGGGGGGCGGCTCTCCCGCTCCCCGCGCGCCCCCTCCCGCGCCGCCGCCGCCGCCTCGCCTTTGTCCCCGCGCGCCCCCCACAACCCCGGAGCCGGCGGCCGCGCGGGGAGGCGGGGCCCGGCCGCGGCAACCCCCGCCCCGGTCGCGCGCCGCCCTCGGCTCCCCGGCGCCCCGGCCCCGCCCCGGCCCCGCCTGGCCACGTCCCCCCGCCGAGGCCGCCCCCTGGCGGGCGGAGCGGGCGTTCGGCTCGCGCGGCCGCGGCGGCGGGCCCGGGGTTGCCATGGTAACCGGCGGCGGCCGCCGCCACGGCAGGGCCGGCCCCAGCGCCAGCGCCGGCCGCGGCTCGGCGCGGTTCAGTGTGGGGGTGAGCGGGCGGCGGCGCGGCCGGGCCGGGGGAGCGGGCGCTGCCCGGCGGCCTCAGCATGGAGGACGGCTTCTCGAGCTACAGCAGTCTGTACGACACGTCCTCGCTGCTCCAGTTCTGCAACGGTGAGGAGGGGCGACGGCCGGGGCGGGCCGGGGGGCCGCGGCGCGGAGCGGGCCGAGGGGCGAGGCCGGGGCGGCCGGGGAGGCCGCGCAAAGTTGCTGCGGAGGGGCGCGCGGTTCCCGCCGCCGCGGGCGCATTGTGCTGGGCCGCTGAGCCCCGGGCCGCCCGCGCCTCGCTGCGCCCCCGCCCCCGCCCCGGCGCGGCTCCCGGCTCCCGCTCCCGGCTCCGGCTAGTGCGCGCGGGGAGCGGCCGGTCCCGGGGAGACCCGCGCGGGCGCACCGACCGGGCAGCGCGAGGGGAGGCCCGGGCGCCCCGGGGCTCCGCGGGGACGTGTTGCTTTCTGCTTCCAAACTCACATCTGTTTGGAAATGTCTGGATGAAGAACTCGGAGAACATATCACTTAATAACAAAACACTCCTTCGAGGATGTGCGCAGTGTTTGCTGCGCATGGACTCAGATCCATTCCGTTCTACTTTGATGAAACCATCAACACTTTCATGCAATCTAGAGCTGTTTAAATGGACAGGCAGAGTGAACCGGGCTTCAAAGTGTTTCGACTGTTTACGGGGTGATACTTTTGGGGGGTTTTGTATTTTTTTTTTAATACAGGGAGGAAATATTAATAGCTTATCAATATGGCATCTTTAAAAATTATATAAAATCTTACGTTTCAAAGATGTTAGTTTCACTAGTAGGGTAGAAAACAGACTGCACGGTTTATCAGTACATTCATGCACAAAAGTTAACCATACAATTTTTCTATGTTGGATTTATTCCTTTATTAGAGGATCCCAGAAACTTGTTAAAGAAAAAATAATCGTGTATTTTCTAGAATGTGCCTCTAGTACAGATGGAATCTTGGAATTCTAGGCGCTTTGACGACTTGAGCAATTATGTTGCAGTTGTATTTGTGATTTAGGCGAATTTCTCTAGTTATTGGACACCTGTTTGCAAATAGGAGGTATTAGCCTTGGCAATTAACATCACCGGGTTGATTCATCCTCTATAATGATATTTTAACCTCTGGCGAAACTTATCATCTTTTTCATGGGAGAGTATATATTCTGATAGTTTTGGCAGCTTGTAATTTTCATATTAATCACATGTGAGCCTTCATTAACTTGTAATGGCCTCTTCAGCAGAAAGGGTGAAAGTTTTTGCTCTCCAAATTTAACAAGAGTTTCAGAGCTGAAGGAGGATAGAATGTATTTGGTGCCCTTCTGGCCATTGGAATTTCTTATATGTAGTTGAGAGTCATGGAAACGGTTTTATCCTCCACAACATTAAGTAGATATTTGAGCAGTTGTTTAGGGGCTGGTCATATTGCTTCTAAATAGCAGTTCAGTCATAAAGTTGTGCATCTATTCATGAACGTTTTGGATTTCTGCCTTTTCTTATTAAGTGTGTGTTAGAGATATTGGTAAGGAATTTTACTGGTAAGTGTCTAGAAGAAAGTAAAAACCAGGTTTTATATTGTATGGCTAACAGTTTAAAGAGGAATGACTATTATTGAAGCATAGTTGATTTACAATGTGTTAAATTCTGCTGTACAGCAAAGTGGTTCAGTTATACATGTATATCTATTCTTTTTTAATATTCTTTTCCATTATGGTGTTTCTGAAGATACTGAATATGATTCCCTGTGCTGCACAGTAGAACTTTGTTGTTTATCCACACTGTATATAATAGTTTACATCTGCTAACCCCAAACTTGCAATCTATCCATCCTCTACCCATGTCCCTGTTGGAAAAAAATGACTTTAAAATAGCTTAGAAAGAAGCAATAAGATCAGTTCAAAATACAATTGAATCCTAACAGTTGAATTACTTTTCTTTACAAAGCTCTTAGCTCTTTGCTTATTTTTCTGGTTACCTTATGAATAAAGTTTAAAGCAAGAATGGTCTCTGAGGTAGAAATGAGTGTCACACTGGTGATGTTTTAGGCAACAAATGTTTGGATGAGAAATTATTCATTTTAAGAGGCCTTTACTGAGTGAAAATATAAATGAATACAACTCAATTAATGATTGTGATGCAGTAGATGAACCCATCCATGTTCATATGTTGAGCACACTCCATGCTTTCGATAGTGACAGGAACCAAAAAGTCATAGTTGTTTATTAGCTTCAGAAAATAACATCCCATACTTGTTATTTGGATGACTGCCACAGTTAACATCTTCCTGGTGTGACCAAGATAGAAGTTAGTAGTAAACGTGAAAAGAAAGGAAGAGAAAACGTTCTAAGGAGTGAAATCTCTAGTTCCCACTGTATTTTTTCCCTTACCGTCTCTTGTACTTGATTTGTAATGGATATTAAACATCAACATAGGCAGTATCTAGCCTCATGAAAAGACTATCCATGCTCCTCTTTTAGGTACTGGCTGTCTCATTTCAGTAGGAAATGTGTGCAGTGTTTTTTCTCCAAACTGTTTCGGACTCTGTAAAGTGAGCTAGAAATCACAAACTTCTGTCTGCCTAAGAAAAAACTACAACAGTTGGAAAGTGGACTAAAGCTGTCATTTATAAGCCAGTTTCCTGTTTGGGAAATACTTGCCATCTTTTACTCTATTTTTTTCTTCAAACCCTTCCTTTTGCATAGGAGGAAACTGAGTCTCAAAGAGATGTTTCTAACTTTATAAGGCCATACAACTAGTAAGGCTTGGATACCAGTATGAGTTTTTTTGGTTTGTTTTAGTAAGAGCTATTGAGAAAGATAATTCACATTCTATAAAAATTCTCCCTTTTTAAAACATACAGTTAAGTGGCTTTTTATTCACAGAATGGTGCATGCATCAACATTATCTAATTTTAGAGCATTTTCATCACCACCCCCAAAGAAACCCTAGCACCCACTAGTTTGTATTCCCCATTGCCCTGTCCCTTTGGCAATACCAATCTATTTTTCTGTCTCTATGGATTCTGAATATTCAGTATAAATGGAATCATATAATATGTGGCCTTTTGTCTGGCTGTTTTTACTTAGCATAATGATTTAAGGTTCATCCATGTTGTAGCATGTGTCACTACTTCATTCCTTTTTATGGCCAAATAATATTCTGTTATATGGGTAGACCCTACTTTATTTATGTGTTCACCAGTAGATAGGCATTTGGTTGTTTCTACTTTTTGACTGCCATAAATAATACTATCAGGAACATTCATATCAAGGTTTTTGTGTAGACATGTGTTTTCATTTCTGTTTGGTTGATACCTAGGAGTAGGGCTTCCCTGGGGGCTCAGATGGTAAAGAATCTGCCTGCAATGCAGGAGGCCCAGGTTCAACCTCTGGGTCAGGAAGAGTCCCTGGAGAAGGGAATGGCAATCAACTCCAGTGTTCTCGCCTGGAGAATTCCATGGACAGAGGAGCCTGGCAGGCTCCAGTCCACGGGGTCGAAAAGAGTTGGACACGACTGGGTGACTAACACACTTTCACACTTATCTAGGAATAGAATTGCTGAGGCATATGGTAACTCTGGGTTTAGCATTTTTGAGGAACCAGTCTTTTTGAAATCTAAACATCAAGCCGTCCATCCTAAAGGAAACCAGTCCTGAATATTCATTGGAAGGACTGATGCTGGAGCTGAAACTCCAATAGTTTGGCCACCTGATGTGAAGAACTGACTCCTTGGAAAAGACTCTGATGCTGGGAAAGATTGAAGGTGGGAGGAGAAAGGGATGACAGAGGATGAGATGGTTGGATGGGATCACCAACTCAATGGACATGAGTTTGAGCAAGCTCCGGGAGTTGGTGATGGACAGGGAGGCCTGTGCAGTCCATGGGGTTGCAAAGAATCGGACACGATTGAGTAACTGAACTGAAAAATCAAGCTCTTTTTATTATACCTTGTTGGTATGAGACTAGGGAGTCAAGAAACTGGATGAAAGAGGGAAGGAAGTGGGTGGGAAGAACATACTGTTGCTATTTCATTTCTGTGAGTCACTTTTGATTCTTCCATCAATCACAGTTCTTCAAAACAAGTCAACGCACACGTTGGCTTAGTTGCTGTAGGTTACAAGAATTTCAGAGTTTGAGGGGACCTAAGGGTGATCTCATCTCATGATTTACTTTCTTAAGCCTCTAAATGTTTTGTCAAAGTACAGCTTACCCAGGAACCCAAATGTCAGGCAGATAAACCACAGGGAGCATCCCCCGCTGAACTCGGGGAGAGGGCAGCGTCTCTGGTCCTCCTTGCCTGTCCTGTCATCCACTGACTCCATTCACCCAGCCCTCCAGGGCTTGAGATCTCTGTTCCAGAGGTTATTCAACATGTTTGAGCAGTTCCAAAGAACTGGAAACTCACCATCTCTGCGTGCAGTCCATTCCTTCTTTGTGTGGTTCAGACCATCAGTTGCTAAATGCAGTCAAAATTTGGCCCAAGTTCTGCCCCTTGGGTCCATAGGAAATCGGTTTAATCTCTTCTACATGTACTAGGTCATCCCATGTTTGAAGACAGTCATGATAGTTTCTTCTCAGGTCTGATTCCAGCTAAACATTACCTTTAGAAAAAGAAATCCTCACAAGACACAGTTTTAGACGCTTCATCATCCTGGTTTGCCCAGTCTGTACTTCTTTTCTTTTGTCTGTATGCCTCTTTGGGCTTTCCTTGTGGCTCAGCTGGTAAAGAATCTGCCTGCAATGCAGGAGACCTGGGTTTGATCCCTGGGTCAGGAAGATCCCCTGGAGAAGGGGAAGGCTACCCACTGCAGTATCCTGGCCTGGAGAATTCCGTGGACCGAATAGTCCATGGGGTCGCAAAGGGTCGGACACGACGAGCGACTTTCACTCACTCACTCGTATGCCTCTTTAAATTTGACACAGCTGAATGTGTGCGTATTCCAAGCATGGTTTTTAAAGAGAGTGGAGTAGAGTTGGATACTTCACCTCCCTTGTTCTAAAATCTATACTTCTAATAATGTAGCCCAAGACCATAATAGTTCTTTTGCTTGCCATTTCATGTTGTTACCTTTTATCGGTTTTCACCTAAAATTCTTGTCTGTTTTACATGTATTGTGGCTAACCCCCTTTTTTTCATACTTTTCCCTTTTCTTTTTAAGGGGGAATTTCCTGCAATACAGCATAATTGTAATCTGTATCATAATGCTGTAAATAATCCCAACACTTATATAAAATATTTCAATGCTATAATAGCATGGAAGTTGGTCATTGCCTTAAAGGTTATGATTCTGGCTGATGGCTTTTTTTTCTGTCTTGCCTGGAAAGGTGCTGTGAGGGATCTTACCATGTGCCTTTCTATACATGGCTCATCTACCACTTCTGATGTAACTGGACTTCCCCTACAGGTGCTCCTTGTTAATAACCATAGCCTGTCAAGTCCATACTACCTGCTGCTCCCAATGACATTCTGAAGTCACTACAGTAATCTTTTGAACTTTGTTGTTTTTGTTCACTTGCTAAGTTGGGTCTGACTCTTGTCACCCCAGGGACTGAAGCACACCAGATTTCCCTGTCCTTCACAATCTCCCAGAGTTTGTTCAGATTCATGTCCATTGAGTCAGTGATGCCATCCAGCCATCTCATCTTCTGTCATCCCCTTCTCCTGCTCTCAATCTTTCTTAGCATCAGAGTTTTTTTTCTAGTGAGTCAGCTTTTTACATCACATGGCCAAAGTGTTGGAGCTTCAGCTTCATCAGTCCTTCCAATGAATATTCAGAACAGATGTCCCTTAGGATTAACTGGTTTGATCTCCTTATAGTCCAGGGCACTCTCAACAGTCTTCTCCAGCACCACAATTCAAAAGCATCAATTCTTCAGCACTCAGCCTTCTTTATGGTCCAGCTCTCACATCCGTACATGACTACTGGAAAAAGCTTAGCTTTGACTATGCGGACCTTTGTCAGCAGAGTGATATCTCTCCATTTTAATATGCTGTCTAGGTTGGTCCTAGCTTTTCTTCCAAGGAGCAAGCGTCTTTTAATTTCATGGCCGCAGCTACTGCCATTTATTTTTCTAGTTATCAAATGAAATCTTTTTATTTCTAAGCATTTATATTGGGGGAGTTAAGAATACTTTATTTAAAATCTTAGAAATATTTTGGCATCTGTGACTCTGTTAACTCTGATTCTGATAGAATTTTCATGTTGGCAAATAGTTGGGTTTGAAACAAGGTCAAGGAACTCGTGAAGAAATCACTCTGAACTCAACAATATGAAGTCTTTTCAAACCTCATTTATTCTTCTGTGGTGGCAGAGGACTGAGTTAGATTTTCTCTGATAGCAAAATCTAAAGAAAATGGTTTTTACAGGAAAATGCCAAGTAAGCACCCATACTAAGTGAGAATTTTTAATTGGTATACTTGATATTCTGGCAGGGAACCTATTTTATAGCCAAACCACAAGAATTTATGACATTATAAACAAACACACAAGCATTCTGATGGAAAGTTCACCAAACCAGGCTTAAAAGTAACTACTAGTTCTTGTTAATTTCTGAGATAATATAAGCTTTTTCATATAGTCTCTTTAAAAATAAACATTTTAGTTGAGTGGAGAGCGGATAAAAAAGAAATAACATCTTTGTTTCTACTGTCAAAGTCTGTTCAAGCTATAAAACTAGAAGCGTGAAAAACTTAATTATGATAGCATTGAAAATTGAACATTACAGCTTTGCTTTTAGTAGCAAAAACAGCTTCTCCAAGGACTTAAAACCAGTGGTATTTTGTGCCACTTACAAAAATCTCTTTCAGGAAAACTATGATTGTTCATCTTTAAAATACTAGCATATTAATTGAGGATTTCTAGGATTAGCAAAATGTTTTAAATGCCACCAGACACATTGAAAACTTTTTAAAAAGTATGCTGCAAACTGTTAATGGCATGTAAGTATTATCACTATACCCTCCCCACCAAAGCTTCATATTTTTCTCACTAGATGTTTGACACATAAGTTTAATATTCTGCTGAAAGCAGCATGTTTGTTTCAATGTCGTGTGGGATGGGGGCCGTCTTATCCTCTTTGGTTTCCTTTAAAGAAATAGCTCTTTAGAAGATTTTCATTCTTTAAAGTATTTATTTTCCGATCAAGAGTTAGGTAGACATACTTTCAATTTTGTTTCCTCTCAAGCCATATCTTTACTGGAAAATACTATTTGTGGGGAAAGCTACATTTTTACAAGAGTACTTAGCTGTGTCTTAAAATACAGTAGCATGTTTATCCTGCCAGCTTTCTGGAAAAGATTTAACTTGCTGTCTGTAATAAACTACCCTCTCTGTGAAGGGCAGATTTGACCGTTAGCCTTGGATGATGCAAGAGGGTGGGATCGCCGAGCCCAGAGCGTGCCCAAGGTGGGGAGTTCTGCAGGAGACCTTGGCAACCTGCAGAGAAGGAGAAGAGAGGTGCCAGCCTCTCGGGGTGGTGTCTTAGTCGTGGTGTGTCCTTGCGGTAGGGTCCAGCACTGGCGGTGTCCTTCATTCTGTGCCTTCTGGAGGGGAAGGCATCATTGTCCTGGCCTGCAAATTATTCCCACAAAGAACCTTTCGAGGACAATGGGCAGCTCACAGTTAAGGGTAATGAGGATAGAGACGATCAGGCAAGTATTCATGGAGAGAGAGGCCTTTGAGTTCACTTGGCAGATGGAGCCAATTTCGAGTGCGTCCCTACAATGTGCCCGGGACAATGAAAAATGTTTAAAACATGTCCTCCCTGGAAGCATCAGTTTTCGCTCATCAGTGTCCTGCATGCCTCTTTCCCCCGGCCTCCCATCTCCACGGGAGAGTTCTCCTCTCCCACAGATCTCATCGTTCCTGGCCCTGCTTTACTCAGACCCCGGTCAGTCCTCATCTGGGGTGTGTTGTAAGGGCAGCAGCCCCAAACCAGCCTTTCGGCCTCCAGTCTCAGCTCCTTTTTCTTACTCAACACGTGCTTGAGTACCCAGCGAGCTCCTTGCTAGGCAGGTCCGAGGGTTCCGGCCACGCGCGGAGCCCACGCAGCCCTGGCTTTCTGGAGGCACGCGTTGCTCTTAGGGGGTTGGATGCTCAGCCTCATGTTCTCAGCCAGTCTTGTTTAACGATGCTGGACTTAGACCATGCTGAGAAGCAGGCTCAGGAGAGGGGCCGGGCATGGGACCTGGAAAGGCCAGCGTGAGCTCTTCCCTGGGGAGTGGAAGCCACTCACCCACAGGGGGCGGGGAGAAGGCAGAAAGGACATTCTAGACTGGGTGCAAAGCCCTGGGTGTGGAAACTAAAAATCTCCCCCGAAAGAAAGATAAAGGGGACAGAGCTGAAATGAGGCGGGGAGTGCCCTGTGGGGCCTTTGGGCCACGTTAGGAGTTTGGTCTTATTCCAGGGAGCAGAGAGAATGTGGTGGAGAATTTTGAGGCGAGAGAGTGATATGATCAGATTTTCAGGGAGTTTTGGGGAATGCCTCTCCCCGCAGTGTGGAGGAGGGGCTGGGGGTACTGCTGCGAGAGAGGGGGGCTGTCCTGTGAGGAGAACGGTGGCGATTCCCACCAGAGGGCTGCTTGGGGGCTGGCCTCACCTGGACTTCGGCCTTTACACGCAGGAGGAGGAGGAATCAAGGATTCCTCCAACGCGTCCACCCAAGTGAGTGCCACAGGCCGAGCTAGAAGGAGCTGGAAGGGCAGACAGGCAGACAGCGGTTCAGTTGGGGCGTGTGGGACCCAAAGCCGAGGGGCTGACTGACTCGCAGGAGGCAGAAACCGGAGCCAGGACGATGTCTGTCCTGGAGAGATGTTTGAGAGCCGCGCCTCAGTGCGTAGATGGGGGCTTCCCTGGTGGCTCAGTGAGTAAAGAACCTTTGCGATGCAGGAGACGTGGGTTCAGTCCCTGGGTGGGGAAGATCCCCTGGAGAAGGAAATGGCAGCCCACTCCAGTATTCTTGCCTGGAGAATCCCATGGACGGAGGAGCCTGGTGGGCTACCATCCATAGGGTTGCACAGAGTTGGACACGGCTGAGCGGCTAACGCTTTGACACTTCACACTTGCAGTGTATAGATGGATGGCACCTGAATGCACGGCGAAGGTGAGCTCACTTAAGGTGGAGTTAGAATGCTCCTTCTGAAAGACAGATCTGATCCGGGAAACACCCTCCTGTTGGAAAGTCTTCAGGGTCCCCCCACCTTTCTGGCACCCAAGCCCCCAAAGGCCAGCTGCCCGTCTCAACTCCCAGCTCCTTCCCCAGCCTCCACCCCCAGCTCCTGAGTCTGGTGCGGGGTCCCTTCTTGGTGGCCACTAAACCTCTGTCATCACTGTGATCCCAGAGACCTGTCACGGTCATTTATTTTCAGATCACCCGTTAGACTGTCACCCCTTTCCAGGCAGAGGCTCGCGGTGGTCATGTTTGTATCTTTTTGCTCCTCAGCAGAGCCTATGCCTGTGGGTTTCCTGATGGCTGTTGTGGGCGTGTGAAATATACATGCACCGGTCAAAACACCTCACCTGTAACGTGTATGCTAAATTAAGGTTAAATAGGTGCCACTTCTACATATCCTTGAAATAATGTGTACATATGTATATGTATTTTATGAGGAGGGCATGGCAACCCATTCCAGTGTTCTTGCCTGGGAAATCCCATGGACGGAAGAGCCTGGTGGGCTACAGTCCATGGAGTTGCAGAAGAGCGAGACACGAATCAGTGGCTAAGTGACAACATGAGGTGGTTTCATAGACTTAACACCAATGATGTTCAGCCAGAGGAACTGACCCAGTGAAGTAGTTCTTGGCAAAATCAATGTTTTTAGCCATAAAAAATGATTGAACTGTTAAATCAGCACCCCCCCAAAATTATTTTGCGTAATAAGAATTTTTACCATTCTTAGGCAAATACGTTCCAGTCGAGCAGCTGCTTAGAGGTGTTGTTATTGTTTAGTCGCTAAGTCCTGTCTGACTCTTGCGACCCCGTGGGCTGTAGCCCACCAGGCTCCTCTGTCCCTGGGATTCTCCAGGCAAGAATACTGGAGTGGGTTGTCATTTCCTTCTCCAGGGGATCTTCACATCCAGGGGTTGAACCCGCGTCTCCTGCATTGGCAGGCAGGTTCTTTACCACCGAGCCACCAGGGAAACGCTGGTAGAATTAGGACTGTCTTCTATAGCGTGCCTGTGCATGCTGCTGCTGAGTCACTTCAGTCGTGTCCGACTCTGTGTGATCCCATAGACGGCAGCCCACCAGGCTCCCCCGTCCCTGGGATTCTCCAGGCAAGAACACTGGAGTGGGTTGCCATTGCCTTCTCCAACGCATGAAAGTGAAAGTGAAGTCGCTCAGTCATGTCGGACTCTCAGCGACCCCATGGACTGCAGTCCACCAGGCTCCTCTATCTATGGGATTTTCTGGGCAAGAGTACTGGAGTGGGGTGCCATTGCCTTCTCCAATGCATGAAAGTGAAAGCGAAGTCGCTCAGTCGTGTCCGACTCTCAGCGACCCCATGGACTGCAGCCCACCAGGCTCCCCCGTCCCTGGGATTTTCCAGGCATGAGTACTGGAGTGGGGTGCCATGGCCTTCTCCGATGCCTGTGCATAGCAGCCCCAATTATAGTGTCACCAACAGTTGAAAATCCTTAGGAACAGAACTGAGTGATGATACTTCATGTAGCATGAAGTCCCTGTAACGCTGAACCATCCCGTGTGTGAAACACGGAGACTGCTCCCCCCGGGAATGCCTGGGCCATATAATAAAGATAATGATCAGTGAGCCTGGCTTCACCGAATTAGTCCTTTGGAAAGTAATTAAGCAGCCTTGCCCGCACTCCACTGCTCTCAAAGACTGAAATCTGGCTCTGTGTGTCATTTCTTTGCCTGCCGAGAAAACGGCCTTGTATTGAGTTGATATAATTTAATTACATAAAAATGTGTGTTCAGACTGCGTCTTGTACTTAATTACAGCTCTGACAACACAGAGTTGTTATTTCCCAGCCAGAGCTTGAGCTTCTCCGAGGTAGGAGCTGCGTCCCATTCATCTTTCCCTGCCCAGGGCCGGGCACCCTGTGTGTGTGCACACGCACGCGTGCATGTGTGTGTGGAGTGGCAGGGAGCGACAGTGCTGGAGGTCTCACCAGGCAACCTCAGATGTCACATGGTCTGAGTCTGAGTGCTTACTTCTGTCCCCTTGTTTAACCCTCCCTGAATGAGATGGTTGGGTGGCATCACTGACTCAATGGACATGAGTTTGAGCAAGCTCCAGGAGATGGTGAAGGACAGGGAAGCCTGGCGTGCTGCGGTCCATGGGGTTGCAATGAGTCAGACACGACTAAACTACTAACAATAGCAACCACCTCTTTGAGGTGGCTTCCGTGTTCATCTCCATTGTGACTGGTGAGGAAATAGAGTCCCCCAAATTTGAGAAGCGTGCTCAAGGCCACCTGGCTTGTCCTGTTCAGAGCTGGGATTTGAACCCAGGCATCTGGCTCCCCGGTCCATAGCCTGTGAAATGCTCAGTTATGTTTGATGAGTGAGTGATGGATCCAAAGACGGGGCTGGTCACAGACACGAAGGGGTATAGATGGTTTTCTTCGGCCCCTTGCTTCTGGAAGAAGCCACGCACTTGTTACTAGTTGGATCTGAGGTCCTTTCACTGGCTTGCCAAGGGGATCTCTGGACACATTTCCTTGTCTTCACCTGCACTTCCCTTAGATTGCACGCCTGCCGCACTTTGTAGAGCAGGAGTCTCATTTATCTCTGAGTCACCCCAAGTCCCCAGGGAGCTGCCCGTTGCCCCGAGGATGCGTGTCCGTGTCCGGGAACGGCCTCCAGCCTGCTCTCCTGACCCGGGGTGGCCTTCCCTCCCAGGTGCCCTCGGATGCCACCCCCCTGGGTGGTATCTGAAGGAGTCTGGCTGCTTGACACGTGTTCCCACACACTGTGACCCTGGCTTCCCTGCAGGGATCCTTCCCCACAACTCCCCCGCCTCCTTGGCGTGGTCCTGAATTTTGGCAGTGGGACTTCCCTGGTGGCCCAGTGGTGAGGACTTCACCTTCTGTGTCTATGACAGGCTCTGGTTTCATCCATCTCACTAGAACTGACTGAAATTCATTCTTTTTTGTGGCTGAGTAAGGAAGAGAAAAACAAATATCATATGTTAATGCATATATATGGGATCTCGAAAAAAGGGTATTGATGAACCTATTTGCAGGGAAGGAATGGAGATGCAGAAGTGAAGAAAGGACTTGTGGTGGAAGGAGCCAGTGGGACAAGAGGAGAAAGTAGCATTGACATATATACGCCGCCATGTGTGTGTATAGATGGCTGGTGAGAAGTTGTTATATGCATATAACATAGGGAACCTGGCCTGGCGCTCTGTGATGACCTAGGGGGCGGGAAGGACAGGGGAGGGAGGCCCACGAGGAGGGGATGTGCGTACACTTATGGCTGATTCATGTTGTACGGCAGAAACCAACAACATTGTAAAGCAGTTTTCCTCCAGTTTTTTTTTTTAAAAAAGGACCTCACCTTCCAACGCAGGAGGGTCAGGTTTGATGCCTGGTTGGGAAGCTAAGATCCCACATGCCTTGTGGCCAAAAAAACCCAAAACATAAAACTGGAGCAGTATTGTAACAAATTTCGTAAAGTCTTAAAAATGAACCTAGGCGAGGTTCTCTTGGGGCCCCAAGCCTTGGTGCCTGCGCCTCCGTGCCCTGCGAACCTTGATTTCCCTTCAGACCTGCAGCTCCCGGAGGGACATCAGGGCCCTCAGTCCCCGAGTGCTGGACCGAAGAGTGAGTCATCCCAGAGTAGAGATAGGAAGCGATCATTTTGGTCTGGTAATTGCTCATTTACAGGTTTGGCATGCTCTGTGTGTTGCCCCCTCTCCTGTAGTAAAGCATTAATGAAACTGTTCACTCCTTTTTTAAAAAAAAATGTATTTATTTTTTAATTGAAGGATAATTGCTTTACAGAATTTTGTTCTTTTCTGCCAAACCTCAACATGAACCAGCCATAGGTATGCTTATATCCCCCCTCCTCTTGAAACTGTTCACTATGTCAGTAGTTCTAATTCTTTCTGTTTTTTCTCCAGCAGCCTCATCCCATTCATTACTCCCTTGCCCTTTTTAGGCCCCTGTTTTAGTTTTTAGTTGTGGCACTGGTGGTGGTTTAGTTGCTAAGTTGGGTCCGACTCTTGCACTTAACATGAAACTGACCCTCGTTAGCCAAGTGTACAGTTCAGCAGTATGAAGTTCCTTCTCATGGTGTGCAGCCATCAGGAGCATCGGTCCACAGAACTCTTTTCATCTTGCAAAACTGAAACTTTGTCCCCATTCAACAATGAATCCCATTCTTCCCTCCCTGGGGCCCTGGCACCCTCCATTCACTTTCTGTCTCTAAGAATTTGATTACTCTAGGGACCTCATATAAGTGGAATCCTACAGTATTTGTCCTTTTGTAACCGGCTTATTCCCCTTGCAGAACCTTTTGTAAAACTCCAGTTTCACGAGTTACAGAATCCCAAACCGAACAATGTCTGACTCAGGGTTCAAAGCTGGGGTGTGAGGGGAGAGGGGTAATTAGCTCGCAGTTGGAGGCGGTCAGAGCCCCTGCTGGGTGTCACCGGATCGCACCCACATGTGTTACCAGCAGCTCTGTTCAGCCTGTCCCGGGTAAAGTCTAAACATCTTATCTCTGGAATCCCTCTAATAAAATGTGTGCTCTTCCCTTCCCCGCCCCCCTCCCTGGTGTCAGGGCAAGACCAGGCTCTGGAAGGGTGGTGTGGAGTCCTGGAAGCAGGGCTCAGACTTCACACTGTCCTATATACGACCCACCAGCGACAAAGGCCACTCTGACAAGCAGGGAATGGTGACAAGTGTCTAAGCTCTCTTAGGAATGGGGGAGGTGGTGGTGGAAAAAATTTTAGGGCAGTTTAGAAAGATGATGAAGGGCACATGTTTGCTAGAGAAATTCCATGACATACGCCTTCTGATCACCAATAGCACGCATTCTCTCTCAACTAGCTAAGAACCTAAGAAAGGAAACAGCAGGTGTGAGACCCAGGGTCTAGCAAAGGATCTGGCCCAGAGAGAGTCTTGGAATATCTCTGAGTTTTTGTGCTTTTTTTTTTTTTTTTTTTTTTTAAAGATTGCTGTTGCACATTTGGCACCATCTACTGACGTGAATGTCTGATTGGAGCATCATGCTCGCAAGAGTGTTTAAAAAGATGAGCAAGCGTAGGCTGCATGTGTCCAGAATGAGTCACTGACTCTTGAGAATTAGCACAAAAGATGCTGTGCGTTTCTTTCAAGGCTTGCTGTAGTCTGTCACCAGGTTACATCCCCGAGGTTCAAAGCATGGGCTTTGGAGACAGACAGGTTTGGGTTCGGGTCTCGATTCTGCCAGTGATGAAAAATAAATACCCTGACCTCACTCTGCTCCCTTCCGCCCATCTGCTGCTGTCTGTCCCACTGGGCAAATCCAGAGGGGATCAGGGGGCCATGTTGCATCCCCCACCCCTGCCAGGGTTAGCCTCCCAGCACAGAGGACAGGGAAGGGTCAGAGGGCAATCGCAAGAGGTCCAGCAGTGTTGTCTAGAATTGAGATGTAAAGATTTATGAACGTGTTACCTTGGTGTCGTCTTGATGGTTGCAACTGCGTTGATCTAGCCTAGTTCCCGATGCCATGTTGGCACCCCATCAATGCTAGATTCCTCTGTCTGCCGGCTGTGCGTGTTGCTCTTCCAGCATGCCAGGAGTCTCCATGGCTCTGTAGTCTCGCTTTATCAATCCTTATCCCCTTGTGTTTCCATATTGAAGTAGTTTATCCTGGGCACCCAGCCTACACACTGTCTCCTGGCTGAAATCTTCCGTGATCTATCCAGGGTCACTTCTGCGTTTCCAAATTCCAATACATACCCCTCTAAATGCTACTTGGTTCCTTCCATTCCACCTTCTGGTTATCTGCGCAGCCTTTGTTTCCATGGCCAGCTGGCTCGTCCCTTGAGGGTGGGGACCTGTATTGTCTTTTTGCTTCCTTCCGTTGCTCTGCACAGAGCCTTGGTCATATGTGTGTCTAGTGAATGCTTGTTGAATGAAAAACCAAATACTAAAATTAGACAAGGGGCCTTGCTATCTTCAAATTATCACGAAAGGCAAAGGGAGAACTTCCTGTTACTGAAAAGCTTTGCAGTATTCCCAGAAACATGCCGTTATTGTTTACAGAAGTGAAGTAACTCACAGTTGCATGTAGCAAAGCCTCTTAGTTATCATAGAGAGGAGTCAGTGTATGCGCTTTCAGCATTCATGGATTATACATATTTGTGTACACACTTGGTAAAAAAAAAAGTATATGTTTGTATATACACACAATCATATTCTGTTTATTTACCTTTTGGGGATTGACATGGCCTCTAAACACAGGCCAGCTGCTGTAATTTGTTCCAATATTGAAAGAATTTATTGAGAGATGCTATAGTTTAGGCAGAACCATGGTGTGGAACACTGTGGACTTCTCAAGAAGGGATTTTTCAAGAGTAATTTTGATACATGCTATTTCATCTCATTTACTGACCATAAAACGTAACTCCAGCATAAAACTGCCTAAAACCCTCCACTCTAGTATTTTATAGTTTTTAAAGTACCTTCAGATCTATTTCTCATTAAATTCTCACAACCAAACTCGGAAGCGAGTTAGATAAATACTCTTCTGTCACATTCACGTAACAGATGAGCTCCATCAGGTGACTGATAGATGTTAAGTTACTTCCTCAAGCCCACTCGGTTCAGGAAGTGACAGACCCCAAGCCCAGCCTCCTGACAAATCCTAGGGTCCTTTGAACGGTGCCATGTCCCCTCCTATGTGTTAGTATCTACATTGATCTGGTTGGTAATCAACCTTGATAAGAGCACTTTATTTTTAATAATATGATACAGATAATTGCACCTTCTATTCTGTACAGTTTGTTGTGGTAGTGGTTGTTTTCCTGGACCTTGGAAAAATAATATATAGATACCCCTGGCTTTTAGAAAAACCTGCTATCCAGCATTCTGGCTGCAGCATAAGCCTTTACAGGATTCTTTACAGGATCCCATAGCCTCTTCTTAAACCTGTAGGTTCCCTTATCTACTTAATTATTATCTTTGCCAAATGTTGATCTTGCTCTTTTGGAGGCCGCATCTTGGGTAAAGTGCCTTGCTTTTTTTTTATTGCTAATTCCTGTCCTCCCTCCAGTCATCCTAAAGAGTGGGGAGACCGCTGGCTTCCCAGCAGTACCTCTCACTTCTGTGGGCCTTCCATTGTGGTTGAAAACGTGAGCGGAGACGTGCCCGGAAGTCACACCCAGTGTTCTGACAGGTGCCGGGAAACCCAGGCTGGGCTCTGCTGTGTCTGCCTGGTTTCCCTGCTGTGTGTTTATCTCAGATGCCTGAAGATCCAGTGGCCCAAGGGAGAACTAGCTTCTAAATCAGCCCGTAATCCTTTATCTGTGATTTCAAAACCCGGAAGACTCTGAGCACCATGTGTCTTTTGGTAACTCAATTTTTGCTTAGACTTGGCCTGATTGGACATCATTTGGTGGAGAGTTGTGGAGGTGGGGGCATGGAAGAACCTCCCCTGTATTGAAACATGTGACTTTTAATGGTTTCTAGCCCTCTCTTTTCATATAAAAGTTCTCTTCTGTGGAGCCATTTTCAAGCGTGATTACTGGTGCTGCCCTGGACCCTCCTGGGGTATTGGGTAGTACAGTGAGTAATACGCCCTCGGCTTTTGTTCTGAAGTCAGAACCTGGATGAGAAGCCCATCAGGCCTCAGGGGACTGGGAAAGGGTCCGTGTCCCAGTCGGACCCAATGACCAGGCTGGCACATGCCCAGGGCAGGGCCTGCTGAGGACCGTTTCCGTGGATGCTGGCCTGACTCTTGACTGCCGTTCTTGGGAGAGCCTGGCTGGTAGGCGCGTGGTGCCCTGGGGAGCCACGCGGGCCCCGTGGCACAGTCGCCCGTCACAGCCGCCTGCAGTGCCAGGCAGCCAGGTGTGCCGAGGTTCATTCTGCAAAAGCGGAGCTCAGGGAGGGTCTACCGACGCTTCTGAATCAACACACCTCCCTGCCTCCTTCCCTTCCTTCCGCAGGAATCTGTGTCTCCCAGTAACAGGGCCTGGCTCTTGGCTTGTGAAGCCGGACAGGGCTATTCCACACCTGCTGAGTATCTGCAGCTTATCACATGTTCTCAGCCTGTCCCCGCACCAGCGGTCGCCCGCGGGGCCGGGCTTGGCCTCTTTCACAGCTGAGGAGCTGGGGGGGTAAGTCCCCCTGCCCAGGATTCACAGCAGTCAGTCTGCAGAGCCCGGCCCCAGGCGTTTCCTTCTCTGCTGCCCTCAAATCATGTGTTGATTCAAACACATCCCTCCCTTCTAGGACTCAGCTCCTCAAAACCCAAGCCGGGTGGAGTGGGTGGCTTTTTTTCGGATTTCTGGAACCAATCATTTAACCTCAGTTTTCCCTGCCCTGAAGTGGGCTTCCTGATCCTGGCCAGTCAAACACCCCAGGAGACCGCGCCTTGTGAACTTCGGAGCCCCCCACCACGTGGTACAGTGTTTCCTAATTCTTCTCCATCCCCACCTCCAGGTGGGCCTGTCCCCCGCCATGGGGTCCCCTCCCAGGCCTTCTGGGGTTCACCTCCACTCCGTTCCGCACTCTGCTTCTTGACACCCTCAACGCAGAGCGTCTGTCGCCTTTGCGAGCGCGTGTCGCCGGCTCCCGAGTGAACCATAAGTAATTATTCCCGAGTGGCTCAGTGGTAGAGAATCCGCCTGCAAGGCAGGAGACGCAGGTTCGAGCCCATGGTCGGGACGACCCCCCTGGGGAAGGACAGTGGCAACCCGCTCCGGTGTTCTTGCCTGGAGAATCCCGTGGGCAGGAGAGCCTGGTGGGCTGCAGTCCATGGGGTCACAGAGATTCAGACCCAACTGACAGCAGCAGAGGGTGTCCGTCTGTCCTGGGGAGGCTTGGGGTGGCTGACCTTGTCGCCTCGGCAGGCGTGGCAGGCTGGCACCCTCAGTCAGGTGTGCCTGCGGGCTCTGATACCAAAACCGCTGGGTGTGAGCTGAGAAAGACGTCGACCGAGGAGTCCTTTCTAAGCTGAATTGAATAGTGCAGATTTCTGGAGACGTCCAGATGAGGATTCTTCCTTAGTACTCTAGCATTCAGGTGCCCGTGGGAATGTCTGCCCTGCGGGGCACCTCTGCGTGACCTCTGCTCCCGCCCTTCACAGTGGCCTCTCTAATGTGACTGGCGCAGAGGTTTCCTCCATACCAGCGAGACTCCCAGAGTCAAGATTTAGGGCTGGTTTGCAGTGGGAGGGGGTGGGAGGAGGACGCAGGCCTCTCAGCGGGGTTGCGGAATGCTTCAGGGGTCAAGGAAATAATATAAGCCTTTGAATAGAGCCTCCTGAATAGTTTGTTTGGCGTCCCCAGAGACTAGCATCTCAGTTACCAACTGCTTTGTTACAATTTGCTTTTCTTTAAGCTAAACATTCCTATATGGTTTTTTTACAGCAAGTGAACAGGACAAAGTGTCTCTGAGTGTAATAATTCTCTCTTCTGATCCATGGCTGACAAGCAGAGGAGGGAGAGGGGCCATAAGCCAAAGGGTCTCCAGTTTGCTCTGCCAGAAACTCCTTTCCACACTCTCAGCTCCCCATCTTGCCCCTTAAGGCTGAATAAATTAGTTGCCGCCCTGGGGGAAAAAATGTACCCCATTTTGGCCCAGGAATCTTCATTAGTTACCTTTCTGAAGGGAAGATGATTAATCTTGTTATGCTGAGCAAACCCGTTTTGTATGCTTTGCAGTTCCAACCTTGTCAATTTTGGTTTCTCAACCAGGGACAGCAAATGTCAGTCTTCTCAAGAGAAATACTGGCTTTTGATTTAACGGGAAGCAAATCGAACAGAAGCTTACCTTTTGTTCTTCTAAACTTCCAGGTAGAAATTCAAATACCCTAGCTTATACATTTATATGATTTTGTTGTTGTTTGTAGAGAAAATAATCTGGTAGATTATTTTTCTGTTATCACCACTTCTAAGAGCTGATGCCGTTTTTTTCCCCCAAACACTGATGATGTCGAGCTGTTGTCATGGAAACCTGGAGATGGAAAAGACCTAAAAGGATTCGGGGTGAAAGTTCATCTTTAAAAAAAAAAGGTTTCAAAAAGGAAGGTCAAATGAGCCAATTTTATTATCAAGTATTTTTTTAAATTAATAGGTCATAAAACTATAAAAGAAAGAACAGGTTGGGGCTTCCTTGGTAGGCCAGTGGTTAGCATTTCACTTTCCAGAATGTGGGTTTGATCCCTGGTCAGGGAGCTAAGCTCACACATGCCTTGTGGCCAAAACACCAAAACACAAAACAGAAGCAATATTGTAACAAATTCAATAAAGACTTTAAAATGGTCCACATCAAAAAAATCTTTAAAAAAAAAGGAATAATAGATTATGTAAAGGATCACGTTAACAGTGTTAACACTATTTTACAGAATTCAGAGCCTCGCATCCACCTTCCCTCCCCCACCCCCATCCTCAGTGAATCCAAACCTGATGGACGGGTTATCTCAGAGCCGAGAAGCTGCCGGCCCTGTCCCGCTCTCCCAGGCCACCGCTGCACGTGCGGTGCGAGGCAGCAGTCGTGCGCGTGTCCTGCCGGACGTCGTTCTAGCAAAGACAGTTCTGAGTGAGTGTGTCTGTGCGCGCTCAGTCACGCAGTTGTGCTGACTCTTTGCCACCTCCCAGACTGTAGCCCCCCAGGTTTCTCTGTTCATGGGATTCTCCGAGCAACAAAACTGGAGTAGGTTGCCGTTTCCTTCTCCAGGGGATCTTCCCGACACAGGGATTGAACCCAAATCTCCTTCATCGGCGAGTAAAGCGTCTTTACCGCTGAGCCACCTGGGGAGCCCCGCTGAGTGAGTGGCTTTGTGCCAGACCCCGGGCCAGGCCCGTGTGCTTCGTGCCCTTCTCAGCTGACGGTGGTGGGCAGGTTGGGTGGCCCCACAGCGGAGGGGTGTCCACTCGTCGTGGGGGTGGCTTGGGATGTTTAGAGGTGACGCAGCGGAGCCTCAGAGAGGCAGAGTCACTTGCTTGAGATTGCACAGCTCAGGAGGGGCAAAACTAATATTCAGACTCTGTTCTGTTTGATTCCTATACAACCCACGTTTCATGGTTTGAGCATTGCCTGTCACTTTGATACCTGTGAGCTTGAATTTCCTCTGCTGCTTAAACTGAGGTCTGCGAGACTTTGTTTAAAAAAAAAAAGCAACCTTCTGATAAGGTAATGATACAGCCCCCCTTGTTGTGTCACAAGTAACGCTGATTTATTTTATGTGAACAAACCAATCCCAAGCATTGAAATTGACAGATTAAAAACCCTCCCAACAAACAAAAGTCCACGACCTGCAGGCTTCACAGGTGAATTTTATCAAGCATTTAGAGAAAAGTTAACACCTATCCTTCTGAAATGGTCCCAAAAAATTGCAGAGGAAGGAAAACTTCCAAACTCCTTTTATGAGGCCACCATTTACCCAGTACCAAAACCAGACAGAGATACAACATTGATTTATTTTAGGCAACATCTGAAATGATGTGGATTTTTTTCCCCCTACAAACAGTGGCTTCTTCTTGTTTGTCTTTAAATGGGGAGAAATAGATATTTAATTTCGGTAGCCAGGCAGCTCTGTGAATGCACTCGGCGGTGGGGAGAAGGATTTGATGGGGCAGCGGAACTGGAGCTGCGAGAGTAGCCCGGAGTTGCTTTTTGTTGGGTTTGCATGAACAGAGAGGATCTTCAGGGTGTTTCTGCTCTCTCTCCGTCGTCTTCGTGATTTTGTTTTTTGGCCGCACTGGGTCTTCGTTGCTGCCTGGAGGGGTGGGTGGAGCGCTTTCTCTAGTTGCAGCGAGTAGGGGCCACTCTCTCTGGTACTCGGGCTTCTCCTGGTGGTTCTTCCGGTGTAGACCTCAGGCTCTAGGTGCGAGGGTTTCGGTGGTTGTAGCTGTGGGCTCAGCAGCTGTGGCTCCCAGGCTCTCTCATGTGTGCACGCGTGCAAAGTTGCTTCAGTCGTGTCCAACTCTTTGCAACCCCATGGACTGTAACTCACCAGGCTCCTCTGTCCATGGGATTCTCCAGGCAAGAATACTGGAGTGGGTTGCCTTGCCCTCCTCCAGGGGGGTCTTTCCCCCCCCAGGGATCGAACCCTCATCTCTTAAATCTCCTGCATTGGCAGGCGGGCTCTTTACCGCTGGTGCCGGTCGAAGCCCCAGTTGCCCTGCCGCAGGTGGAATTTTCCCAGGGCAGGGCTCGAGCCCGCCAGGGAAGCCCCTTCTTTGTGATTTGAAAGGTAAACCATGCTGGTGACTCTGGCGTGGCTTCTGTGGTGGAGACACTTATGAGCGTTTTGTTCGAGGTGAAAGGCAGCTCGTAGGAGATAAAAATCTGACAGTATGAAGAATGTGGGGATTCCTGTGTAGCTGGTACTTCCAGAGATGCCTGCTGACTTCAGAGCACAGACGTTTAAGTGCTCTTTTACTTTTCCCTGGTTCCAGCCCTTTCCACTTCATTTCTCAATACCATGTCACCCCACTGACTTTAAAAAAATTTTTAATTGAAGTATAGTTACTGTACAATAGTATATAAGTTCCAGGTGTACCATATAGTGAGTCACAATTTTTAAAGGTTATATTCCATTTATAGTTATTGTAAAAAAAATTAGCTATGTTCCCCATACCATATATCTTTGTAGCCTATTTTATACCTGATAGTTTGTACCTTTTAATCACCTACTCCAGGGGTCCCCAACCTCCAGGATCTGATGCCTGGATGATCTGAGGTGAAGCTGATGTAATAATAACAGCAGTAAAGTGCACAAGAAATGTAATGTGCTTGAAACATCTCAAACCTCCCCCCGCCACCGTCGTGGAAAAATTATCTTCCACAAAACCGGTCCCTAGTGCCAGAAAGATTGGGGACCGCTGCCCCGTGTTGCCCCTCCCCCTTCCCTCTCCCGACTGAAACCCCTGACTTGCGACACCCCTGCCTTTTGGAGCATTAGTGCTGATACCAGATGCTGTCGGGTGTCACCTGACGCCTGGCCTGGGGACACGTGTGGTCCAGGGGCTCCGCTGCAGGTCTCCCCTCAATGCAGGTGCTCCGCAGGCAGACAAGGCTCCTCCCGCAGCGGGCAAAGGCACTGCCATCTTGGAGGTTGGATGCTTTGCTTAGCTCGCCCGGTGGCACCCCGGGCCCCTGGTGACAGCTGGAGTGCAATTCTTGCGGCTCCTTGTCCACGGGCCTCCTTCCGATCCACATCACCTCTCAGTTTTCCCCACCTTCAAAAGGTGCACATTTCCTTTGAACTGAGAAAAGGTCGAGCTGCAACAGTCCCATCGTCGGATGCAAGTATAGGACGTTATCTCTAACTGCTAGGGCGCACGGCTGATTCCTGGGACGGGAGGAGATGGAGATTTGATGGAGACGGGTGAGCCTTTGTGTCTCTCTCCTCTGAGTCCTTCAGTTTGAGTCTGGAGGTTAGAGGGTCTCAAACATTTTGGTCCATCTGGCCTTTGAACATCTCTTTGGATCACATGTGATTCTCTGATGTCACGCTTTGGTCACTCAAAAAATATTGATTCATTGGTCAATCTTCTACACAGATCTTCTAAATGTAGACACGTTTCATTATACAATTTAGAAGAATCACGTGGGTTAATATCGCCACCAAGTCAGCGGAAAAGTCAAGTATTAGGAATCTTTCCAGCTCATGGAGGCTGATACAGGTTTTCCAATGTTCTGGTTCTTCTCCCTTGAGAGCTCAGATTTTATCATTGGCAGCAAACACTGTCAATTGTTTTTCTCGATGGGACAGGCTCAGTTCACTCACTTTTGAGAGAAGGGTTGCAGAGCACCCTGTCTGAATAATGCAGTCTGTGGCACAGGTGAAATGATGCTCCCAGAGTCAGAGCTCATGGGGACTGCCCTTGCGCAGCCCTCAGACAGCCTTGGGCAGCCGAGGGCCCCCGTGCTCTCTACTCCTCACACAGGAAAGAGGCGTGTTCTCCAGGGTTTGCTTTAACAATAATGTTAGGATATTGGAGTTCCAACCAGTCCATCCTAAAGGAAATCGATCCTGAATATTCATTGGAAGGACTGATGCTAAAGCTGAAACTCCAATACTTTGGCCACCTGATGCAAAGAGCCAGTTCATTGGAGAATACCATGATGCTAGGAAAGATTGAAGACTGGAGGAGAATAGGACAACAGAGGATGAGATGGTTGGATAGCATCACCGACTCAATGGACATGAGTTTGAGCACACTTCGGGAGTTGGTGATGAACAGGGAGGCCTGGTGTACTGCAGTTCAAGGGGTTGCAAAGTGTCGGACACGACTGAGTGACTGAACTGAACTGATTGTGCAGCTTCATTAAAGACGTTCTTCCCTGAACCCAGCTTTCCACACTCAGTGGCAGCAAGGGTTTGGGCTAAGGCACAGCATTCTTGCCCGCATCTCTTCTGCACACTCAGCACACATGCCAGGCCATGACAAAGGCAGGTAACATCTGGGTATTACTGTGAGGATAGTCTTGACCTCATGGATGCCCTGAGGGGCTCTCAGGGGTCTTCCTGTACTGTTAGAACGGCTGCCATCCTTGTTAGAAACAGCTCTTCATTTGGTGCCTTCATGGGGGACTGGCTTTGTGCCTAGTATTGTTCTGGGGGCTGAAGATGCCCTGTGTGAATGGCCCGTCCCTGTCTTCAAGAAGCTCGCGGTCTAGTGGAGAAGGGGGTCAGGCGAACAGATGGCTTCAAAACATCCTCGCAATTGCGGTGGTAATGGTCAGGCGAGCAGATGCTAGGGAAATATGTGGGAGGGTCACCCAGCCCAGCTTGCTCTCCTGGCGGTGCTGGTGAGAGGTATGTCTTGGAGAAAATAGCCCTAAGCTGATGAGCTTCGAGAGGAGAAGCAGAAGTGAGCCAGGTGAAGACAAGGGGGAGAGCCCCATGAAGCCTGAGTGGCCTGGGAAAAGGTGTGGAGGGAGAGGAGAGCTTGAAATATTTTGAGACGCTCCAAGGAGCCCAGCTGAGTTTCCCCAGTTGGCTCAGTGGGAAAGAATCTGCCTGCCAGTGCAGGAGACGTGGGTTCCCTGGGTTGGGAAGATCCCCTGGAGAAGGAAATGGCAACCCACTCCAGTGTTCTTACCTGGGAAATCCCATGGACAAGGGAGCCTGGCGGGCTACAGTCCACGGGGTCGCAGAGAATCAGACACGACTTGGTGAGTAAACAACAACAATAGTCCAGCTCAAGCTGGGGCACGGGAGTTGGGGCATCACGTGGGCTGAAGATGTTACAGAGGGCAGATCCCAGGTGCTGAGTGCTTTGTCCTGAAGACAGCGGATTTAAGCAGAGGTGTGGCCCAGTTTGTATTTTAGAAAGATCATTCTGCCGTATTAAGGAGAGTGGGAAGGGAGCGGATGAGACGGTTGACATGTTGAGCCTGTGGCGGCTGGCTGGAGTCCAGAGAGCACGTGACCAGGGCCAGACCAGGGCGTGATAGACAATTTGCTTATGGCCAGACTACCTATGAAAGGGACACCCCCATCACTTAGGATCCAGGAAGGGTTATGATGGAAGGACTGGGCGTACACAGGGAGGATGGTACCTTCACACCTCGGAGACAAGATCTGTAGACAGTGAGACTAGTACCTTCACACCTTGGAGACAAGATCTGTAGACAGTGAGACTATCTAATATTCTGAATATGTGGGTACTTTAGAGTCAGCAGAGTTTGAGGACTGATTTGATGTTGAGGGTAAGAAATACGGATGCAGCCAAGGAAACCCCGAGATTTGTCGATCAACAAGAGGCTGCATGACGCTGCATCCGTGGAGGTGAGGGAGCAGGGGAGGTGTTCCAGGCCAGACGGCCAGTCTAACTTCGTGTGTCACGTTCCTGCGCACGCACCTGTGTGTTTACACGTCTACACATGCCCGTGTCTTCAGGTGAGGATGTTGGCGGGCAGATGGAGTTAGATCGGGAGCTCAAGACGGCTCTGGTCAGAGATGTTGGTTGAGGGGCTGACGTGGAGGTCAGGGCTGCGGCTGGGAGAGCTGGTGGGGTCACCCAGGAGGAGCAGGGCCTGAGTCGGGAGAGAAGTCGCAGCAGGTCAGCAGGTTTGACGCCCGGAGCCGGGTCTTCCTGGTCCCCGCCACGTGCAGAGGAAGTAAAGATGTGGAGTCATAACTCTTCAGTTAGTTTAGTTACGATCTGAGCATGCTTTTGAATGTTTCACACTGAACACGAATGCTTTATGAGCAGTACGGCCCCTGCAACACATATTTTGGTTCCTGAACTTAACCAGACTGGAAATCTGTAAAGAAGGGTGAAAATACCAATTGTGGCTTGTATTCGTTATCAAAAATTGTTTTTTTTTTTTTAAATAGTGTGACTTTAAGCACTGCAGCTAGAGACTAGCCCCTGCCTACTACAATTGAAGAAAGCCCATGAGCAGCACTGAAGACCTAGCCCAGCCATAAATAAGTAAATATAAATTAAAACGAAAAATAAAAAAGAGTGCCTTTTCCTCCCATCCATGGTTTTTACAGTTTGCAGAAATTTTACTCTTCTTCCTTTACGGCTAATAAGGTATATGGTGATTTTAGAAGTACGATTTCCAGACTGTCGGATGGCCAGAGACGGGAACAGTAACACCGGAAGTGCCATGTGGCACGTGAGGTTTGGACACACTGCGGACTTCGGCGCTGTGGTGGCAGGAAGAGGGAATCAAGGGATTTCATTCTCATCTCAGAACGGAGTAGCATTAGGCGCTTTTCCTCGTGGTTTCCGCCGTGGAGCAGGTGTGAAGCAGACGTGGGTGGGGAGATGGGAAAGTCTGGACCGACAGCTCAGGCTTCCCCTCCGTCAGCATCCCTGGTAGCACCCAGGTGGGTTCCAAACCCTGGCTTGGACCAGGGTGATCGACCTCCCTTGGGATGTAAGGTGCTGATGATTTCTCTCTCTTTACATTTTAAAATCTTATCTAATATGTTTCTGCACTTTAAAAATCAAGATCAAATAAAGAATAACCAGTGAAAATGTCTTCTAATTCTAAACTTGGGACACGCAGACAGTTTGCTTATGCCCTAGACTATCTGTGAAGGGATCTCCCGCATCACTCGAGATCCAGGAGAGGTTAGGGTGGAAGGACTGGGCGTCCACGTGGAGGATGGTACCACCTCATGAGCAGGCAGCTTGCCAGAAAGGGTTTTAGAGTTTTATCAACCGGCTAGGTGATCATGAAAGTTGATCTATCTTTAAATGTTTGTATTTAAAGTTTTTTAGCCCTACTATATATATATATTCACCAGGGGGCTTCCCAGGTTTCTCAGTGGTGAAGAATCCACCTGCAAATGTAGGAGATGCGGGTTCAGTCCCTGGGTTGGGAGGATCCCCTGGAGGAGGATATGGCAACCCACTCCAGTATTCTCGTCTGGAGAATCCCATGGACAGAGGAGCCTGGTGGACTATAGTCCATGGGGTTGCAGAAGAGTCAGACACGACTTAGCGACTAAATAACAACCATCTATGAAGTGTGCTTTTTTTGGCTGAGGGGTGGTATTTTTTTTCAGTATATTCTTAGTTTTGTGTTTACTGAAAATGAATCATATGATGTGTGGCTCTTGCTGGTAATGAGTATTGATGGATCCTAAGAAACCCAGGCTCAACCACACGGCCTGGCATGGAGGAGACCTTCAAAGGGGAACTTCCCACCTCGGTTCTCGCTGTCAGCTGTCTGCGGCCCAGCACGTGGCAGCTCGTAGGGAGAGGCTTATCGAAGATGAAGAGGGAGAATCCTGACATCCCAGCAGCTTCCCTGTCTGCTTTCTGCATCAGAGTTTTGGTGTGAAGCCGCCTGCCACATGTGTGTGCTCCGTTGTGTCTGACTCTTTGTGACCTTGTGGGCTGTAGCCCACCAGGCTCTTCTGTTCATGGAATTTTCCAGGCAAGAATACTGGAGTGGCCATTTCCTACTCCAGGGAGATCATCTTGGCCCAGGAATTTAACCCGAGTCTCCTGCATTGGTAGGTGGATTCTTTACCACTGAGCCACCTGGGAAGCCCTTGGTATGAAGCAAGTTCTTGGAAAAGTCCTGTGTCTAATTCAGACAATAGAGAAAACATCAGACCAAGGACACAGAGGCATTATTTTCCCCTTAACCCACTGCATTTCCTGTGAGCAAGCCAGTTCCTACCATGTCCTGACCTCAGGTAAGGATCCAGGAGCAGGTTCAGAACCAAAGCTGCGTTTACTTTAGTTCAGCTCCGTTAAACAGTTGTGTTCAAGTGTAACACCTAAGTCGTTGCTCTAAAGTGAGCTGGACGGAGTGCAGTGATGGCAAGGAAATGAGGAAAAGCCTGGGGGAGGCAGCCTCGTGGGGGGAAGGCCCGCAGAGGCCCAGCTGCAGAATTTGGCTGAGATGTTTAAAAAGCCTCTGTACTTCCTGACCTAGGGTTCCCCTGGCCTCCTCTGGGACTTCCCTGGTGGTCCAGTGGTTAAGGCTCCGGGCTTCCACTGCAGGGAGTGCAGGTTCCATCCTTGATTAGGGAAGATCCCGCTTGTTGGGTGGCCAAGAAAAAAAAAAAGCCATCTCCTCTGACTTCATTTGCAGGTGAAAGCAGAGGCCGGTAATTTAAATGGTTATTGTAAAAGAGATTCCTAGGCTCAGTCCTGTGTGACTCTTTGTGACCCCATGGACTACAGTCCATCAAGCTTCTCTGTGGGATTTTCCAGGCAAGAATACTGGAGTGGGTTGCCATTTCCTACTCTAAGAACAGAGCCTTGCACTAACTTTAAAATTTTTCCTGCTCTTATATAGATCTCTTTAAATCCAAGCCTCTCAGCTTGGTGACCTTGTGAAATCAGATCTTGACCCTTATGGTACAGATGAGGGAAGTGAAGGGAGAGTTAAAGGGCTTATTTAATGTAACACAAACCTGTCCCGACTCTTTAAAGGGCTCTGTTTCTTACCCTGGGTGCCCTCTGCCCCCAGGAAGGGGGCACTCATCTCTTTCAATTCTAGGGGTTCTGCACCACGTGACAGCAAGTGATGCCACGGAATGGCAGCAGATCTAACAAGCATTTAGATTAGGATCTAGAGTTGCGTTTGTCTGCTCACGTGTCGGCTCTATAAAGTATCTCTGTGGCTAACCACAGACCATTAACAGCAAGTGTATCTGTGGTTAGGAAACTAGGATGTGCGCTGCCGGTTAGGAGGGCAGTAAATCAGGACGGCAGGTGGGAGCACAGCTTCAGCGATGGCCCGTCGCTGTGGAACACTGGGTAATAGGAGCAGACAGACAGCCTGGTGTGCAGAAACGAGAGATGGGGTTGCTCTTTTCTGAACAAAGGCATTTTGCAGCCTGTGAGGTGGTTGCAAATGATTGCAAATACAAGCTCCGGCATCTAACCGGAGGGCAGATGATGTCTATTTCCAATATGGTTAGGACTACTTGTCATTCTAAGGACCTTTTGGGAAAAAAAAAAATTCTACCTTTATAGACCATGGCACTGTCATGAATGGTGTTTTTGAATAGCAAATACAGGAGCTATTTGAATATCAAATGCAGGAGCTATATATATGAGAATATATGTGAGTGAGTGAGTGAGTGAGTGTGTGTGTGTGTGTGTGTGTGTGTGTGTGTGTGTAGGGAACCATGGTGGCCGATGAATAATCATTTAGCAACAATTCAATTGTTTGAATAACACTAATGATAATCCCTTATATTTATAAGGTACATTAACATTTCCACAGCGCTTGCCCAGATATCATTGGAATGATAATTCACTCAGGGTTACAGATCATTACTGTTCCCACCCGTGCTCTGAGGGGATGGACCCCCCAGTAAGGGGTGAGGGAAGCAGAGACCCGCCTCCCATCCCTTCCCTCTCTCCCTTCACTTTCCTTTATTCACACTGATACCATTTTTCCACCCCATCCCCCACCCCAGGTCCTTTCTCAGCCTCTTGGACTGTGTCTCCCAGACCCAGGTGATTATGGCGAACATCTTTGTTTTAAGATGCCATTAATTTTTCTTCTGTTGTCACGTGTCCCACGTGAAACGCCCTTGCACTTGAATTTGCCCACATGGGTCGGTGGTCGAGGACGCCCCTTCGGAGTGGACCTGCTGGTCATACCTCGCCCATCTCCTCTCTGCAATTGTGTCTTTATCTCCTCTCCTTCGGTCCCCATTTCAGGCTGCTGGAACCTCTCTCTTGAGCCTTTTCATATTTTAGCACTCCCTCTTTTTGGCCTGCTGTGCCCCACCAGACATGCTGGCTGTCACCAGTCCAACCCATCTGTGTTTTCTGGATTCATACTAGTGCTGGGGCCTCGACAAGCTGGGTCCCCGCACGCCGACGACCGGCCCTCCAGCAGCCGTCTCCTCCGGGAAGAGGACCAAGCCCCCCCACCACACACACACACCCCACCCCCGAGACTCACCGTCCTGCCATGCCCGTCGGCTCCAGGGGCTGGTGGGGAGGCTGCCTTAGGATGTGTAGCCAGCATCTTTTTACACTGACTGCATTTCTTTGTATAAAATTGCCACTTCAGAGACCCCACTGCCGGCAGAATAGCTTCTTCTCTTAGGCTGGTGCTGGCTCCCAGCTCCAGCAGCATTGCCCCACACGTGGGCCTTGTCAGCTGCCCTGGGCGATGCTCTGGCCCCCAGTCAGAGCCGGGGCCCCTTCTGGTAGAGTTGGCGTGGCAGAGGGTGCCAGGGCCTGGCTCCATGAGAGCCGCAGGAGACCTTGGGCCCACAGGTGGTCCATCCTCGCTGAGGCTGAATATCTGTCATCTGTAAAACTGGATTAGAGGCGTCTCTGGTAGTCAGTGGTTAAGAATCCACCTTGAAATGCAAGGGACACCGGTTTGCTTCCGGGTCCAGGAAGATCCCACTTGGCACAGGGCATCTGAGTCTGCACCACATGAGTGAGTCTGTTGAGCTCATCATCTAGAGCCTGAGGGCCACAGCTGCTGAAGCCCAGGTGCCTGGAGCTCGTTCTCCACGAGAGAAGCCCCCACAACAAGGAGCCCTCTCACCACACCTGGAGAGGGGCCCCCAGCTCATCGCAACCAGAGAAAGCCCATGTGCAGCAACAAAGACCCAGTACAGCCCAAAAATAACAAAAATAAACCTTTTTTAAAAATTGGGCTAAGTGACCATAATATCAATCCCAATGGCCTGTTCATTGTGGAGACAGATGAAACAACCTATATGGAAAGGCCGTGGACATAATCACTGGAGGAGGGTTGGTTTACTTAATCTTCCGGCGTGTTTTTATTGCCTGCCTCCAGCTTGCCAAGCCCACTTCTAGGCTCTGGGAAAAGAGCAGTGAAGAAAGCAAACCCCAGGAGGCCCTTCCATCCTAGTGGGAGAGGGACAGTGAGCAAGCAAGCAGGCAAGAGTGAACAGGGTCATTTCCTAGAGTGTTGAAGTCCTCTGGTGTATGATGTGGAATGAGTTTTCCAGGGATCGCTTGGTATCACTTCTGATCTAGTACCATTTCCTCCAGGAAGTTCTCCCTGGTTGCTCAGCTGAAACAGCATAGCTGAGTAACGTGGTTAGGAGCCAAGGACTTCCCTGTGTCTTATTTCCAATTTCAGTCTCCTGTCTTAACACTTAGAGTATGTATAATACTTTATAATAAGGAGACGCAGGCTCAGAGAGATAGATCAACAGTTGCTCAGTATCTCAGAGCTGAAAAGAGACAGAACTGAATGTCTGACTGCAGTCTCTACCCTTCCTACCACACCTCCCGTCCTCCCTGTTCTCTCAGGACCACATGGTCATAGCTGATCCAACACTCACTGTAGCCTGTGGACTCTGATGTTTTCCTGTGTTTTTCTGTCTGAGCCTCCATGCTCCCAAGGGATAGGACTGTTGCTTGAACACCGGAGCAGTGCCTGGAGCATCCCAGGAGCTTTTCCCAAGTTCACTGAATCCATCACCAGCTTCAGCCGTGACAGCCCCTGGCCATATATGTGGATACCATGGATTTCCACTTACCAGTTCCCAGAATTCTACTCTATAGACTAAGTGAACAGTCAAGCTGGATATGTGTGGAGAGAACATGGGGGAAAGGAAGGTTCTTTCATGTTTTAAAAAAAAAAGAAAAGTTGTTTTAGATGTTAGCCATCTTGATTCACAGACACAAAGACTTGAATCTTACATCTCAACTTTGGGTTTCCTTGGTGGCTCAGACGATAAAGACTCTGCCTGCAATGCAGGAGATCTGGGTTTGATCCCTGGATCAGGAAGATCCCCCGGAGGAGGAAATGGCAACCCACTCCAGTATTCTTGCCTGGAAAATCCCATGGACAGAGGAGCCTGGCAGGCTACAGCCCATGGGGTCACAAAGAATCAGACATGACTGAGCGACTTCACTTTCACTTCTCAGGTTTGATGTAAGCAAGTGTAGATCCCTACCTACAGCAGCAGAAAAGCCTTAGTGGACAAATGCACATAATAGCAATTGGCTTATCCTGAGTGTTCCTTCTTGTGAGGGGTGACCATTTGACATCTGGAAAGTTTGTAGCATTTTAAATATGTTTCCATGCACTGATTTTGAGCAGGAAAGGGATACAGTTAAATTCTGTGGGTTGAGACTTCCCTGGTGGTCCAGTGGTTGGGAATCCATCTTGCGGTGCAGGGAACGTGGGTTCCGTCCCTGGTTGGGGAACTAAGATCCCACATGCCACAGAGCACCTAAGCCCACACCCCACAACTACTGAGCCAGCGTGCTCCAGAGCCTGTATGCCGCAACTAGAGGGTCCATGCTCCACAACAACAGCAAAAGCAACAAAAAGGATCCAGCGTCATGCAAAGAAGACCCACGTGCCGTGGCTAAGAGCCCGCACAGCCTAATAAATAAATACATTAATAAACAAATACTAAAAAAAAAGTTCTGTGGATGAGCTGAGCACCTGTCAAGGGGGGGCCTGCATTCCAGTCCCGACCACTCCCTCCACCAGGGGACTGCCACCCGACCATCCGGAGCATCGTTACAGTTCTCCGCGGCTTCCATCCGTCTTGTGAATAGGAACCCTGGTTCCCCTCCCACCATGAATGGCGCTCCGCTTTGCTCACTGACAGTGTCACTCTGTAAGACGGTGGTGGTGTCTGAGTTTAGTGTTACCCGGCTTCTTGGAAAACATCTTAGGGCAAAGCTCACATGATACTGCGAGCATTACAGGTGTGATTCCATTTTAGAGAAAGAAAGCTGAAGTCTTGTCAGAGCCAAATAGAGAAAATGGGTCAGGAACAGAGTGCATTTAGAACTTTGTTGTGACCAGGAATGTTCTACAAACAGACTTTTGTATTGATGGGGGACAGAACCCGATTGTGGGTCACAACAGCAGAGAAGACTATTCAAGGTGGTTCCAGATACGGATTTCAGCAAGCTAGAGTGTCAGTAAATCCATCCATTTATTTTCTCATTCGTTTAGAGCCAGGCATTGGCACACACTAGGTGCAGAATAAATACCACAGTGATGAAGGCAGTCACAGTCCCCCACAGAGAGCCGTTTAGCGGCCGGCAGATCGCTGGCAGAGCAGCCGTACCTGGTCGGTCCTAGCACTGTGTCTGTATCCTTGCAGCGCATGTGGACCTCGAGGGCATGGGTGCTGCAGACACTGTCACGGGCTGAGTTGTGTCTACTCCCAGACTCATATGTGGAAGCCCTTACCCCCTAGAACCTCGGAATGTGACCTTATTTGGAGAGAGGGTCTTGATAGAGGTAATGAGGTTAAAATGAGGTCGTGTGTGTGTGTGCACGCACACTTGCTCAATTGCATCTTTGCAGTCCCATGGACTGTAGCTCGCCAGGCTCCTCTGTCTGTGGGATCTCCCAGACAAGAATACTGGAGCAAGTTGCCATTTCCTTCTCCAGGGGATCTTCCCACCCAGGGATCAAACCCATGTCTCTTTCTCCTGCAGTGGCAGAAGGGTTTTTTACACTAGTGCCACTTGGGCACTAAAAGTCACTAGGGTGGACCCTGATGCAATCTGTCTGGTGTCCTTATAAGAGGGGATGAGGACACAGATGTACGTGGAGACACGCACATAAGACAGTCGTCTGCAAGCTGGAGAGTGAGGCCTCAGGAGAACCCGACCCTCCAACGCCTTCATCTTGGGCTTTCAGCCTCCAGAATTGTAAGGGAGTAGGTTTTGTTGTGTAAGTCCCCTCCACTTCTCCCCTCTCCCCACTGGTAACCACTGGTTTGTTCTCTGTGTCTTTGAGTCTCGTTCTTTTTTGTTTGATTCACTAGTTTGTTGTATTCTTTAAGATTCTGCAGATAAGTGATATCATACAGTATTTGTCTTTCTCTGTCTGACGTATTGCACTTAGCGTAACTTCCTCCAAATTCATCCATGGTGGCTGCAAGTGGCAAAATTTCGTTCTTTTTATGGCTAAGTGGTATTCCACTGTGTATGTATATTAACCACATCATCTTTACCCATCCATGTGCTGATGGACACGTAGGTCGCTTCCACGTCCTGGCAATGGTAAACAGTGCTGCTGTGAGACATATTGCACTTAGCGTAACGCCCTCCAAATTCATCCATGGTGGCTGCAAGTGGCAAAATTTCGTTCTTTTTATGGCTAAGTGGTATTCCACTGTGTATGTATATTAACCACATCATCTTTACCCATCCATGTGCTGATGGACACGTAGGTCGCTTCCACGTCCTGGCAATGGTAAACAGTGCCGCTGTGAACATGGGGGTGCGCGTATCTTTTAAATCAGTGTTCTGTGTTTCCCAGATGCGTTTGCAGGAATGGAATTGTGGGGTCACATGCTAGTTCCATTCTTCGTGTTTTGAGGTCCCTCCATTCTGTTTCCCACAGTAGCTGCACCAATTCACCTTCCCGCCAACTGTGTGCAAAGGTTCCTTTCTCTTCACGCCTGTGGTTTTCTTTATTTTCGAATACCAGGTGCGTGTTTGTTCGCCCTTGTTGGGAACACTCCCTTAGCTGCTCTTACACAGAGCGCTGCTCCCTGGGCTGCCCTTGTTTCTGTTTGGCTCCTTTACTCCTTAAACCCAGCCACCGCTCTCACCTCTGGGTGCTCTGAGGGCTCCTGTCTGTGCTTCTTCTCTCCCGCTGCACGTCACCTGGGCTCTTGCCCAGCCTGCAGCCTCCACTGCAGGGCGAGCAGGTGAGCAGAAGGGCGCATGGGTGACTGCCAGTCCTTGAAAATGGTTGAAGTTCAGGGGTACTTTTTTATTGTGGTAAAATACATATAATGGAATTTGAGATTTTAAGCATTTTCAAGTGTACAAATTCAGTGACATTAGAGTCACATCATTGTGCAACCGTCACCAGCATCTATATATATTTCCAAAATATTCCAGACAAAATGGTCCTCTTTAGCCAATAACTTCCTATTCTCCCCCACCCCCAACCCCATGTTCTGGTGACCTCTAATCTGCTTTCTGCCTCTGTGAACTGGCTTGTTCTAGACAGTCCATCCTCTTCTGTCCATGGGATTATTCAGGGAAGAATCCTGGAATGGGTTGCCATTTCCTCCTCCAGAGGATCTTCCCAACCCAAGGGTCAAACCCAAGTCTCCTGCATTGCAGGTGAATTCTTCACCATCTGAACCACCAGGGAAGCCCTTCATATAAGTGGTATCATACAATATTTGGCTTTTTATAACTGGCTAATTTTACTTGGCATAGAGTTTTCAAGTTCCATCCATGTTGTAGCATGTATCAAAACTTCATTTCTTTTTTACCTGAGTGGTATTCCATTTATGGGAAGACCGCATTTTGTTTCTTCATTCATCGTCTCTAACTTTTGGCTGTTGTGACTAAGGCTACTGTGACATGAGTGTACAGATACCCTTTAGACACCCCTTGTCTTCAGATATCTGTGGTGTATGCCCTGGAGATTGAGGAGAAGGGGGTGACAGAGGATGAGATGGTTGGGTGGCTTCACCGATCCAATGGACGTGAGTCAGAGCAAACCCTGGGAGGTGGTGAAGGACAGGAGAGCCTGGAGTGCTGCGGTCTGTGGGGTCACAAAGAGTCAGACATGACTGAGCGACTGAACGACAACCAGCTTAGGGGTGGAATGGTAATTGATCATCCTGTGTTCCCCTTTTTGAGGGCCCACCATGCTGTGTTCCACAGAGGCAGTACCGTTTGATTAATACTTTCCTACCCGCAGCGCCCAAGGTTCAGTTTCTGCACGTCCTCGCCAACACTTGTCGTTTTCAATGTTGTTGATTTAACCCCTCCTCGTGAGTGAGATGAAGGACTGGTTCATTGTGGTTTTGATTTACAGTTCCCTAATGACTGATGATGTCGAACATTTTTTCATGTGCTTAGTGGCCATCTGTGTGTTTTCTTTGGAGAAGTGTCTACTCAAGTCCTTTGACCACTTTTTATCTCTCTGCTATTGCACAAAATGGTTGAAACTTTTTAAAAAATGTGCCCCTTGAAAGGATGACCCCTCCTAATACTTTCTAGGAATGTTATTCTCCAGGGGTTCTAGACTGACAAGGTTATTTCAGTCATCTCCTCCCCCTCCCACTCTCTTGGCTCACTGCCCCCTCATTTTTTCTAGAGTTCATCTTTCAGATTAAACGTCACACGGTACTTGAATAAAGAATCAGGCTGCAGAATTTCACTTTGGGAAGCTGCCACAACTCAAATGCATCAATATCCTTTTCAAGTACATTAAAAAGATTAGAGAACTAGATTGTCCATTTGTATTATTCGAATGCCCTTTGACACTGACAATGTTATAGATATGTACTGCAGGCAGTATTTGCCAGTGTGTTTTGGTGGGGGCTGGAAGCAGGGTTTTGAATGTGGAGAGGCGAAATGTCTTTGTGGATAGATCTGAATGTCTCGCCGAATGGTTCTGTTGGCTGTTTGATCTCAGTCTCACTCTGAACTCTCAGTGGAAGGAGAACCAACTGCGGGGGAGAACTGCAGCCCTCGGGGACAGGTGCCATGGAAGCGCGTCTTCAGGGCCTTGGACCTGAGCCCTGCGCTCAGCACCGCTCCCTTCGGGCCATCAGCAGCTGTGAGCCAGGGAATTTGTCTCTTTTATGGAATTTGGAATGAGGAACTTCAGGAGAACTTTAAAAGCTCTTCTGAGTTAAATTGGGGGGTGGGAGATGGGGGAAATGTTGTTTTGCTGTGACTGCTGAATATATAGCGTTGACCTTGATCAAACCTATTTTCCTTTTTTTTTTTAAGTCCATTAAGAAAAAGTCTGTTATAAGCTTTAGGTCCAGAAACAGTTCAGTTTATCCTTTTCGTTTCTTTATCCAAGCCAAATATTTTCTAATCTTTTGTATTTTGCCTCATTCCACAAAGGATTTTTGGTACCTTGTAACACTGGATTTTCTGGAATCATTAAAATGTGCATACTTTTTTTTTCCTTTCTTGTTTTTCCTTCCACTGCTTTTTTCCCCTTAAGAAAAAAAAAAAAGCTTTCTGGAAGTATCATTGACATACAATAATCTGAACATACTTAAATGAGCAATTTGATAAGTTTTGACATATGCGTGTATCCATGAAACCTTAACCACAATCAAGATAATGAAGATAATCACCAAGCCCTGAAGTGTCTTTGTGGCCCTCCGTCATTGCTCTGCCTCGCCCACCTCTTCAACCACTGATATTCCGTCATTATAGATTGGTTTGCATCTTGTGTGATTTTGTATAAATGGACTCATATAGCATGTACTCTATTTTCTGGCTTCTTTTACTCAGCAAAATTGTTTTGACATTCCTCCGCATTGTTGCTTGTTCATTGTTAGTATACTTTTATTCCCAACTCGTATATCCGTGGTCTGGACATACCACAGTTTGTTTGCGTATTCATTTGTTGGTGGACGTTTGGGCTGTTTCCAGTCTTTGTATGCGCCTATGTTTTCATTTCTCTTGGGTGAACACCTAAGAGTGGAATGGTTGGATCAAGCAGCAGAAGTGAGTTTTGCCTTCAGTCTTTCCCATCTTCAGGGTCTTTCCCAGTGAGTCAACTCTTTGCATCAGGTGGCCAGAGTATTGGAGCTTCAGCCACAGTCCTTCCAGTGAGTGTTTAGGGTTGTTTTCCTTTAGGATGGACTGGTTTGATCTCCTTAGGGACTGGAGCTTCGTAGATATTATGACACTTGAAGTTGTCCCACAACCCTTCTGATGCTTCATTCTCATTCATCTTTTCTCTGTCTCTTCCTCCCTCTTTTGAGTCTTTTTTTCCTCTAAATTTCATTTTGGGAAGTTTCTACTGCTGTTTCTTCCTGCTCACTCATCTTTTCAGTTACTCTCATCTAGTGTGTTATAGTTTTCATCTCTAGAAATTTTCCTTATTCTATATCTTAATATATATCTTCCATGCATCTTCCTAACGCATTCATTTCTTTCTTTTAGTTTCTGGAACATAGGCAGTACAGTTATGATAGCTTTAATTTCCTTGCCTCGTAATTCTATCATTTCTGGGCTAGTTTTGTCAGTTGGTTCTTTTCCTGCTTATGGGTCATATTTTCCTGCTTCTTTGAATGCCTGGTGGTTTTTTATTTGATGCCAGACATGAATTTTACCTTATTGAGAGATGGATATTTTATATTCCCATAAATTTTTTGAGCTTTGTTCTGGGATGTGGTTAGGTTACTTGGAAACAGTTTGATTCTTTCAAGTCTTGCTCTTAAGCTTCATTAGGGGGAAGCAGAGTAGCATTTAGTCTAGGGTCAAATCCTCTGTGTTCTCTACCCAGTACCCTGTGGATTCTGTGGTTTTCCACCCTAGCTCAGCCTGACAGGAACTACTACCAGCCCTGTGTGAGCTCTGGAATGGATGTCTTTACTCTTATTGGGCGGCTCCTGCCCGAGACCGGGTAATCTCCTCACACATTAGTGCTGACGGCTTCTCAGCCGAAGAGCTGCAGGCACTCTCTGCACATTCCTGCAGTTTCCTCTCTTTGCGGGTCTCTCCACTTTGGTATTCTGCCCTCTGAATTCTCATCATCTCGGCTTTTCTGGACTTCCAGCACTGTCTTCCCCCACCGAAAGAGACCCCCCCAGGCTCCACCCGGGTCCCCCCTGGCATGGCTTCCTGGAAACTCTCCAGGCTGTGCCCTGGGGCAGTCACAGGGCTCACCTCTTTGCTCGTCCTCTGAGCAGTCACAGCTCTCGCTGTCTGATGTCCAGTGTCTTGGCAAGCCACCATGCAGTAGATCTCGTCTGTCTTTTTAGCTGTTTTAGGCGGGATGGCAAATCCAGTCCCTGTTGCTCCATCCTGGCTCGAAGCAGAAGTTGATGACACCTTGGGAAAAAAAAAAGTAGTTACACAATGTCAATAAGAAAGGGCAAGGAGAAAATTTTGCAGTAATGATAATCACAGAAAAGAATGTGGGTGGGAGAGGTTAGAGTTCAAACGTCCTTTTAGATTCTAACCTTAGAGTGTTGCAGCTCCACTTTTTTGATAAGAACCTAAAAGATAATCTGCACAGTGAGAACCTAGGTATTTTCCGTTGTAATATCATCCATGAACCAGTCATGTCTGCCGTATTATCCTGAAGATAGAGCACTGGTTTTCAGTATGTTTTAGAAAGTTGTATCTTGAAGAACTAGTGGTCTAGCTTTAGCCCCAGTAGTGTATTTCAGACCATTTAAATTGTGCTTTTCTGACCTTCATCTCAACTATTAAAAGCACAGGCTTTCGTGCAGGGGAATATTGTCTAAAACTAATCAAAACAGTTCACTGTAGAAGACAGTCAATGTTATGGGTAATGGAACTGTAGAGAACTTCAAATCAAAACACTTTTATACTAATGGAAATTAATAGAAAAATAATGAGAGTAGCTTTCATTTTATTTCTTTTACTGAAAGGTTTTAAATCCATTGTATCAAATAAAGACTTGTTAAAGCTACCTCTTTGGATATTTTTTGTTAAGTCAGTTTATGAAGCGAGGACCTCTTATGGTGCGGTGTACAACAAACTCAATTAGTGCATGTTGCAGTAGTCTCCACGTGAAATAAAAATGTAGGCTCCGGTTTTAGCTCTGTATCAAGTCCCACCCTTGTGCTTGTTATTCTGTCTGCTCTCCCCTTCCCCACCTCCAAAATTTTAATCTTGCCTTTTATGGTAAGGATTCAGGGATCCTGCATGCCTTGCTAGGAGCTTTGTTACAAAGCTTTAGTCTTTTCTTCTCCCTCCTCTCGGCTTGGCTCTCCTCCCCTCCTCTCCTCTGCCTCCTCCCACCCCTCCTCCCCTCTCTTCGCCCTCCTCCCCTTCCTCCACTCCCTCATCCCAGCTGTCCCAGAGACTGGACATGCTACTCCTGCCTTAGTGTGGTGCTTCTGAACTTCAGAGCAAAGCTCGAGTTTTAGGGCCGATCACGCCACACATTGTTGGGAGCATCTCTTGTTCACTTTGAAACTGTACAGTGGGGATGCCTCTCACCGGAAACCTCACTTTTCCCCATGTGACCCTTTCCTCTTTATGACCACACTGGATGTCAGAGGTCTTAGAATTACTGTATTAATTTCTTGATTTTAATGGCATTGCTTGCTTATGCTCTTGGGGGACACTGAGGTTTAGTAATCCTGGTCCGTAGCCCTGGGAGACTTCACAATGTTTGCTCAAAGGATGTCTTGTAAATACTTCCCTCCCTTGCAGAATTCACCCCCTGCAGGTTTGTGTTGCTTTTACATGAACTGTGCTCATTAAAGTCATGTTCTCCGAAGTGAAAAATCAGGCTTGATGTATACTTGATATGTACTAGGCTGTCAAAGATATTTATTAAATAAATCTGGGAAATTCAGGGTTAAAAAAAAACTGTAAAATGGACAGAAAAGGTATTAACCATTTTACAGTTTCTAGGTCTTTAAATTTCAAACAGAAACAAGACTTAGAATTACTTCTGCAGAGTTAAGGGTGTGTGTGCATGAAGGTGTGTGTCTACGTGTGTGTGTGTGTGTGTGTGTGTGTAAGTGTGTATAGTATTAGAAATGAATATTAAAGTGTTAAGTGTTAAATAAGCATTCTGAGGATTTCAAGAAATCTCAGGGCTCTATGGGAAGTCTTTGCTAGCTTGGTAACCATCGTTAGGCAAAATGAAATTAGAGCATATTTCAAGATAAAGTAATCAACACATTTCCTAAATACATAACCAGGGAATTTCAAGGCTGGTCTTTCCATAAGCGATTGTTCTTCTTTCTCTTTTGTTTCACCCGTTAAGCATTAATTGAAACCCAGCAGCTCCCCTGGAACCCTGCTCTTTGCGCTCCACCTGTGTTTCGTTCTAGGTTTGTCTGGTTCTTGTGTTACATCTCCAGCTGGCTTTTTGCCCAGTTCTTGATGGAGGTGGGGTGGGGACAATTTAATTGCTCTCTGATCTGTGTCCCTGTTTTTCTGGGATAGTTATTTGTTGACCAGTCTCTGTTCTGCTAGGTAGAGAGCCCTGAGGTTAGGAAGGTCACAGTGTCTGGCCCAGAAGATGCTTTAGTAACATCTTATTGAATTGAATGGAAGGTTTGTTAGCTTTAAACTCTGTGTCATCTAAATTCAAATGAGTCACATATTGCTTCTTAGGGTGATCTTATGTGTTTTATCTGGTGTCCAGCACCACTGTTTTACAACCCAAGACTCATAAAAGATCTTGATACAGTTTCCTTCCAGATTCAAGAGACTCTGCTGAAGCTCCTTAATCAGTCCCAATGGCAGCGGCTGATTTATATATATATATATATTTATATTTTACATTTTATATCAGTCAGGGGCTTTAGAATTCTGTTACAGTCAAGTATACAAACATTAGCTCAACGTCATTTGAAACAGCTTTACTAATGGGTAAGGTCAGCTCTTGTAATTTTCTGTGAAGTGATGAATTTCAGAGCCAGAGCTCAAGTGGCAGGTCCAGCCCTGGGATGACCAAGGCTCAGAGTTCCTGACCAACCCAGGTGATCAGAGGAGAAGCCTGAGTCTTAGAAGTGAAATAAAGCTGGAACCCTGCGGCCAGGGGTGGTGTGCAGGGCCACAAATCTGACAGTAGGGCTGAAATTCAGACCCCAAAATGACAGAACATATGTTGCTTGTCCATGCTGCCTATTTCCACATTTCTTTTGCTAGTGAATACTGTAGTGATATAACATAACTTTTCTGCAAACAGTGCATGGTACAGAAAGCCAGCTTTTACGTGAGGTGTCTGCCTACAGATTACTGAGATGTCGTTAATCCTTATTGCTTTTATGATTGGTCCCTAAAATACTAGAACCCTATAATAAGACTTTTTCTAAATAGCATTTGTCTAATATTTTGGAAAAGGTAAAATGATGCAAAAATTATCCACTTATTTTATGCTTAGTACCATACACATCCTACTGGAATGAATACTTGTCATTTGGAGAGACTCCAGGATCCCATGTAGAGACTCGCCTTTGGCTTGCTGTGTTCACTGCATGACTTAGATGAGGTGGGTGAGACGCCTAACTTCTTCAGTCTCATCCCTGAAACGGGCATGACACCCAGATGGAGCCAGTTGAATGAGGACTTCCCTGGTGGTCCAGTGGTTAAGACTCCAGGCTCCTAATGCAGGGCACATGGGTTCATTCCCTGGTTTGGGAACTAAGATCCTGCATGCAGCAGGCCCTGGCCAAAAAAAAGGAAAATAAGAAGTCATGTGGATTGGACATAATGCACCGTGAGACCCAGGGTTTGACACATAGTGGATGGGAAATGAAGGTAGCTATTACTGTTTGGTGCTATCCTTAATGTTTTAAATCATTAAGGAAAAGAGAGGCCACCTCAAATAAAGGGGACAGATTCTCAGTTAAGCTTTTAAATTGAATAGCCCTACTTTGGCCTCCTGGAACATCATTCAGATAATAGCAGCACCTTCATATCACCGGGAGATTTAGAGTCAAGAGTCTGTTTTTATCTCTAGGTAATGAGATAATCATATGAATGAAGAAAAAAGTGTACTTTCCTTGCCTTTTTAATAGAATAAAGCAGATATGTTACCTGAAGATCTTTTTGTGCCACTTTTTTGCTGTAAAACAGTAATTAAGCTTGAAAGTCATAGCCACAAATAGCAGCATGAAGCCCAGGTAAAGGGCACAGCTCAAGTGCCCTGTTTACCTATGGAACCAGGCGTGCTATAGGACCTACCAGGCCTGTTGATATCATTTGAAACTCAGAAAGAAGCTGGTGTTTGGCTAGGTTCTCACAAGAAGCAAGTCAAGATGGAGCCTTGGATGGAATGCTTGGT
Source organism: Odocoileus virginianus (assembly GCF_023699985.2). NCBI lineage: Eukaryota > Metazoa > Chordata > Mammalia > Artiodactyla > Cervidae > Odocoileus > Odocoileus virginianus. The sequence goes on along the minus strand of NC_069689.1, from coordinate 11,968,280 downwards.
ACATGTTTTGGCCACCAGTCAGGTGCTGTCAAGGCTTCCCTGCTGGCTTAAATGGTAAAGAACCTGCCTGCCAATGCAGGCGACATGAGAGACGCAGGTTTGATCCTTGGGTTGGGAAGATCCCATGGAGTAAGGCATGGCAACCCACTCCAGTATCCTTGCCTGGAGAGTGCCATGGACAGAGGAGCCTGGTGGGCTACAGTCCATGGTGTGGCAAAGAGTCGGACACCACTGAGTGACTAACACTTTCGCGTGACAGCATGCGTGCTCAGTCACTTCAGTCCTGTCCGACTCTTTGCCACCCCGTGGGCTGTAGCCCGCCAGGCTCCTCTGTCCATGGCACTCTCCAGGCAAGGATACTGGAGTGGGTTGCCATGCCCTTCTCCAGGGTTTGTTCCCGACCCAGGGGATCCAAACTGGGTCTCCCGCACTGCAGGCAGATTCTTTACCGTCTGACCCACCAGGGAAGCCCTACTATCATGGCCGAGAACTTTGATGAAACTTCATCTTCAGCTTATGTCACATTTCCTCAACTTGATCAAGGTACTGCAGAGCCAGAAATGGTACTTTTTACTTTAGCCTCCGCCTATCTCACAGGGCAAGCCCTGCACATACTTGCAGCGTGTGTTCAATAGCTGTTCCTGAAGTTGATTTCTCTGTTTTCAGTGTTTGCTCTTTGCTATGATAATATTAACAGCAGTAAACTATAGAAATACTAAACTACCTAGGGAATTTGGGATGGACGTGCACACACTGCTGTATTTAAAATGGATAGCCGTCAAGGACCTACTGTGTAGTGCAGGGAACTCTGCTTCATGTTCTATGGCAGCCTGGGTGGGCGGGGAGTTTGGGGGAGAAAGGACACATGAATATGTATGGCTGAGTTCCTTCGCTGTTCATCTGAAACTATCACAACATTGTTGATCGGCTATGCCCCAATACAAAATAAAACATAAAGCAATATGAACAAGTGAAAAAATACTAAACTACCATTTGTGTTGAGCACCCATTTGCCATCATCCTATTTGATGTTTCGTATACATTAACCTCTGACCTCACAAGAACTTCAGAAGACAGGTTATGGTGTTATTCCTGGAGGGGTCAAGTCGTTGGCTAAGGTCACGCAGTTCATAAGTGCCAGACCCAGGAGCTGAGCCCTGCTGAGTTTGAATCCCAGGTCAGTGTCCTCTCAGAAGCCCCAGGACCCAGACAGTCCAGTGCAGGTAACCCTGATCATTATCTTTTCCAAGAACCAGTCTTCTGAACTGTGTTCAGACCTTGACAGAATGCCAGGAGGCTGGACTTGTAGCCCCAGGAAGGTCTGTGGCTGGCAGAGGACACAGTGTCTTCTAAAGCAGCTGGCCAGCTGAGACATCTGCCCTGAGGTCCTCGCACCACTGTGGGGCTGGTCCTGCCTCACGTTAAATCCTGCCCACCTGCTCACACACAGCATCATCACCATCTGAGGGATCGTTACCAATACTGAGATAAAGGGACATCCTGCCCGCCCTGTGTAAATAGACCCCCAGGTCTTCCTGAGGAAATGAGCAGTGCCACAGCCAGTAGTTCTAGTTAAAAACTCAAGAGGTAATAATACAGAGAATATCATCTTTTTCCAAGCTTCCCTTAACACACCCCAAAGTGCAGTGGTGCTTGAAAGAATGCGAAAACTTTGAAAACTGATCAAGCTGCCCTCTTGTTAACACCATTTTAATGACCTCTGTAGACGAACTTTAGAGGCCTTGGAATGAAAATTACTTAAGTAAATAACCTGTGAAGGTTTCATGTGGACCGGATTCCCAATCTCATGAGGTTTTCTTTGATGGAATTCAGACGTGCTCGCCCATCCTGTGCCATGCACAGAGGTTGGGAATGGTTTGTGTTGGTTAAACTGGGCTTGGGGTTTTGTTTCTCATTATGCTAATCAGCTTGGCCCCAGCTGAATTGGCATGGTAAGTCGTTTGAACAACACTGGCCTTTTCTGTGCTCAAGGTTAAGAACTTCAGGCAGCTGCCACTGCTGCCAAGAAGCCCGAGTCTGATCTCGAGGGTCATTGCTCGCAGGAGCAGAAGACATTCCACAGCAGGTGAAAGTGGTGGTGCTGGCAGGATCTGATAAGCTCCGGGATTGTATGGCCTGGGGAGAACTTCAGCCAGTCTCACAAATGGAGGTCCTCTTAAGCAGATCAGACATTTAAGTTTTTAATCGCTTGTATTTGAAGGCGGATATGGAGGTTCTTGGGCTTTCCTGCTGGCTCGGATGGTAAAGAATCCACCAGTAGTGCGGGAGACCTGAGTTCCATCCCCGGGATGGGAAGATCCCCTGGAGAAGGGAGCATCTACCCACTCCAGTATTTTGGCCTGGAGAATTCCATGGACAGAGGAGCCTGGCAGGCTGAAGTCCATAGGGTCACACAGAGTTGGACACAACTAAAGCCACTTAGCACGCATGCGTGCACATAGCACAGACAGGCCACCGGAATGCTGTTTTGCATCATAAATGTTGATAATATAGAGCAGCAGCTATATAATCTTATAGCTGCCTGTCTTACACGCTGGATTATATGATATTGATTATAAGACACAAGGTTGAACGATAGAGCCTGACTTATTCCTGTCCAGGACTGTGCCGGCCAGCACATTCTGTGTGTTCAGGTCCCACTGATGGATGTGTCATCCTCCTCAAAGCTGCCATCCACTCAGACAACCCCCAAAATATGATTCTATAAGCAGATTGGGGGCTTCCCTGATAGCTCAGTTGGTAAAGAATCTACCTGCAATGTGGGAGACCTGGGTTCGATCCCTGGGTTGGGAAGATCCCCTGGAGAAGGGAAAGGCTACCCACTCCAGTATTGTGGCCTGAAGATTTCTATGGACTGTATAGTCCATGAGGTCGCAAAGAATCAGACAGGACTGAGCGACTTTCACTTTTCATAAGCAGATTTTTTTATGACTTAGGAAACACGTTATTAATCAAACCCTAATGTCTAATGAATTTTTCAGTGCTGTTTTGTATCATGATATTCAATCAGAAATGAAGAGACAGAGTTTGAGGATCCCCCCCACCTCTAGCTTTTTTCATTTGGGGATTTCCCTGCTCTCTCCAGTGTTCACAGTTCTCAGACTTCATTTTTTTATTTTTTAAGGACAAAAAGACTGCAGGTTTTTCCACATATGTCCTCACCCACCTGTGTGTTTACTGCTTAGCCTGGGGCTAAAGATCACAGAAAAGGGAGTTTGGGGTTTTTTTATAGTTCCCCATCTGCCCTCCACCAAGCGAGTGCAAACTCCCACTGGAATCTGTATGCTTGTGTCCACGCTCCAGTACTTCTTCTGTTATTTGTATGATTTGTAGGCTTAATGGTGCCTTTCTGCAGGGAGTGCTGTCCAAGAGAAGTCATACCCAGAAGCAGAAGAGATTCATGATGCTTACATGTTAGTTAGGAGACATAAACAGTAAGCAAACAAGCAAGGTGATTATAGTTCTTGATGATGCTATGAAAGAAAGAAATAAGATAGATGTGACTTCCTCGGCGGTCCAATGATAAAAAATTGCATGCTTCCGCTGCAAGTTTGATCCCTGATCGGGGAACTACCATCTGCAAACTGCGTGCAAGTGTGCTAAGTCATTTCATTCGTATCCCATTCTTTGTGACCCTGTGGACTGAAGCTTACCAGGCTCCTCTGTACATAAAGTGAAAGTCAATCAGTTGTGTCCAACTCTTTGCAACCCCCATGGACTATACCATCCATGAAATTCTCTAGGCCAGAATACTGGAGTGGGTAGCCTTTCCATTCTCCAGGGGATCTTCCCAACCCAGGGATCAAACCCGGGTCTTGGATTCTTTACCAGCTGAGTCAGCAGGGCATGGCATGTCCAGAAAAAAAAGAAAAGAAACAAGGTGAATGTGGCTGAAAAGAACAACTTTAGGGAAGGTTATTAGCCAGATTCTCTGAAAAACTCCCATTTGAATTGAGACTGAAAGAACAGAACTTGGTCATGAAAAAACCTGATTGAGAAATGTTTCAGGCAAAGGCAACAGCAAATACAAATCCTTAAAGTAAGAGAGAAAGGATAGTTTGACTGGAACTCAGAAACAGAAGGGAAGAAGGGTGCAGGATGAGTTGGAGAGGCCAAGTGGACCGTGGAGGGCCCTGGTGGACCTTGCTAAGGAATTAAGAGTTACGATTCTAGACAGAACTGTGGTGACTCTAGCTGTAAGCGTATGTTTGCGAACAGATTTGGGCACTCCTGTCGTCAAGGCTGTATATTGTCACCCTGCTTATTTAACTTACATGCAGAGTACGTCATGCAAAATGCTGGGCTGAATGAAGCACAAGCTGGAATCAAGATTGCCGGGAGAAATATCAATAACCTCAGATATGCAGATGATACCACCCTTATGGCAGAAAGCAAGGAGGAACTGAAGAGCCTCTTGATGAAAATGAAAGAGGAGAGTGAAAAAGCTGGCTTAAAACTCAACGATCAAAAAATTAAGATCATGGCATCCAGTCCCATCACTTCATGGCAAATAGATGGGAAACAATGGAAACACTGACAGACTTTGTTTTCTTGGGCTCCAAAATCACTGCAGATGGTGACTGCAGCCATGAAATTAAAAGTTGCATGCTCCTTGGAAAAAAAGCTGTGACCAACCTTGACAGCATGTTAGAAAGCAGAGACGTTACTTTGCCGACAAAGGTCCATATAGTCAAAGCTATGGTTTTTCCAGTAGTTATGTATGGATGTGAGAGTTGGACCATAAAGAAAGCTGAGCACTGAAGAATTGATGCTTTTGAACTGTGGTGTTGGAGAAGATTCTTGAGAGTCCCTTGGACTGCAAGGAGATTCAGCCAGTCCATCGTGAAGGAAATCAGTCCTGAATATTCATTGGGAGAACTGATGCTGAAGCTGAAGCTCCAATACTTTGAGCACCTGATGCAAAGAGCTGACTCATTGGAAAAGACCCTGATGCTGGGAAAGATTGAAGGCAGGAGGAGAAGTGGGTGACAGAGGATGAGGTGGTTGGATGGCATCACCGACTCAATGGACATGAGTTTGAGCAAGCACCAGAAGTTGGTGATGGACAGGCAAGCCTGGCGTGTTGCAGTCCATGGGGTCACAAAGAGTCAGACATGACTGAACGACTGAACTGAACTGATTGCTTTGTCAGGTTTGTTGTTGTTTATGCTAAGTTGTGTTATCTGACTCTTTGTGACCGCATGGACTGCAGCCCGCCAGGCTCCTCTGTCCATGGGATTTCCCAGGCAAGAATATTGGAGTGAGTTTTCATTTCCATCTAAGGGGATCTTCCCAACCCAGTGATCAAACCTGCATCTCCTAGCAGGCAGATTCTTTACCACTGAGCCACCTGGGAAGCCTCTTTGTCAGATTAGCCGATCCTTTAGTCTTGACTGGTGGGTACTGTGGCCCTGTGGTCATCGCATGGACCTGTCAGTAGCATCATTGGAACAAAAGCCAGAGGCTGGGCAGCAGATTTCCGCCACGTGTGGGAAGTTGTACTAAACGTGTGCTAATATCCACTCTACTTTTAGGGTTCTCTAATACCATGCAAAGAAAATGGCCCGGCTCTAGAAAAATATCATGGCAATTAAAACCACAGTTTTAAAAAAATGAAAAGCACAAACCTAGAGAATGAAAAGACAGTAGCAGAATGAAGCACTGTAGTCCCTTGTAATAAAAGATTTCACACAAGTCTGCCGTGGTCTCTGCTGGTGGTGGTTTAGTTGCTCAGTTGTGTCTGATTCTTCATGACACCGTGGACTGTAGCCCACCAGGCTCCTCTGTCCATGGGATTTTCCAGGCAAGAATATTGGAGTGGGTTGCCATTTCCTCCTCCAGGGGATCTTCCTGACCCAAGGATTGAAGCCAGGTCTCCTGCACTGCAGGCAGATTCTTCACCGACTGAGCCACCAGGGAAGCCATGGTCTCTAGTTTTTAAATGTTTTGGTGTGATGGCAGCGTGCCGGTGTGTGTCTGTTGGTCTGATTTCTCTGGGCAGCAGTTGAGACTAATTTGTTACTTTTTTCCTTGGTCTAGATGACAGCGCTTCTGCTGCCAGCAGCATGGAGGTGACAGACCGCATCGCCTCCCTGGAGCAGCGAGTCCAGATGCAGGAGGACGACATCCAGCTGCTCAAGTCGGCTCTCGCCGATGTGGTTCGGAGGCTGAACATCACCGAGGAGCAGCAGGCCGTGCTCAACAGGAAAGGACCTACCAAAGGTGCGCGTTGCAGATGCACGGGAGCGACAGCGGGCTCGGCAGTGGTGCATTTTGCTTTTTTCTCATTTTAAATATTCTTTTCTAAAATGCCGAAGTTCAGTTGATTTACAAGGTTGTGGTAGTCCCAGGTGTACAGCAAAGTGCTTCAGTTACTCATATACATGCGTGCGCGCTAAGTTGCTTCAGTTGTGTCCGTCTCTTTGTGACCCATGGACTGTAGCCTGCCAGGCTCCTCTGTCTGTGGGATTCTCCAGGGAAGAATACTGGAGTGGGTTGTCATTTCCTTCTACAGTAATCTTCCCGACCCAGGGATCAAATCCCTGTCTGCTGCATTGGCAGGCGGGCTCTTTGCCACTAGCGCCACCTGGGAAGAATACATGTATACATGTATCTATTCTTTTTACATACACATGTAAATATACATGTATCAGATTCTTTTCCCTTTATGTGTGTATGTGCCCAGTCGCAAAGTTGTGTCAGACTCTTTGCGATCCCATGAACTATAGCCAGCCAGGCTCCTCTGTCCTGGAATTTTCCAGGCACAGATAGTGGAGCAGGTTGCTATTTCCTTCTCCAGGTGATCTTCCCAACCCAGGGATAGAACCTGGGTCTCCTGCCTTGGCAAGCAGATGCTTTACTGGTACATCACCTGGGAAGCCCTTATGGGTTGTCACAAAATATTGAGTATAGTTCTCTGACTGTATGTACAGTAGGTCCTTGTCAGTTTTCTATTTTATATACAGATGAGATGGTTAGATAGCATCACCAACTCAACGGAAATGAATTTGAGCAAACTCCAGGAGATAGTGGAGGACAGAGGAGCCTGGTGTGCTGCAGTCCATGGGGTCACAAAGAGTTGGACACCACTTAGCAACTGAACAACAACAAGTTGTATATGTTAATCCCAACCGCCTGATGTGTCCCTCTCCCTCCTTTCTGCTTTAGTAATCACAAGTTTGTTTTCTGTGTCTATGTGTCTATTTCTGTTTTGTGAATAAGTTCATTTGTGGTGTTTTTGGATTCCACATATAAGTGATAGCCTGTGTTGTTTGTCTTTCTCTGACTTAACTTCACTTCATATGATCATCTCTAGGTTCATCCATGGTGCTGCGAGTGGCATTATTTCATCCTTTTTTATGGCTGGGTAATACTCCATTGTATGTGATGTGCCACATCTTCTTTATCCACTCCTCTGTTGATGAACATTTAGGTTGCTTCACTGTCTTGGCTATTGTACATAGTGCTGCTCCTGACACTGGGGTGCATGTATCTTTTTGAATTATCATTTTCTCTGGACATGTGCCCAGGAGTGGGACTGTAGGATCCCGTGGTGGCTCATGGCAGATTCTTGCTCCAGGAGATATGTTGCCCTCTTAATATTGACAGAGAACCCAAGCTTAGAACAATAGTGAAGCAATCGTAGGATAGTTGAAATCATCCCACGAAGTGTGACGGTTTCTTTTGGCTGGACATTGGTGACTGGTAGCCGACATTGCTGAGTTATAGCCGACATTGGTGAATTGTAGTTGACATTGGTGAATTGTAGCTGATATTGGTGAGTTGTAGCCGACATTGGTGAGTTGTAGCCGACATTGGTGAATTGTAGTTGACACTGGTGAGTTGTAGCCAACGTTGGTGAATTGTAGCCAACATTGGTGAGTTGTAGACGACACTGGTGAGTTGTAGCTGACATTGGTGAGTTGTAGCCAACATTGGTGAATTGCAGTAGACATTGGTGACTAGTAGCTGACGTTGGTGACTTCACCATCATTGGTGACTTGTGGCCGACGTTGGTGAGTTGTGGCCGACATTGGTGAGTTGTAGCCAACATTGGTGAGTTGTAGACAACATTGGTGAGTTGTAGACAACATTGGTGAGTTGTAGCCGACACTGGTGAGTGGTAGACGACATTGGTGAGTTATAGCTAACATTGGTGAGTTGTAGCCAACATTGGTGAATTGCAGGAGACATTGGTGACTAGTAGCTGACGTTGGTGACTTCACCATCATTGGTGACTTGTGGCCGATGTTGGTGAGTTGTGGCCGACGTTGGTGAGTTGTAGCCAACATTGGTGAGTTGTAGCCGACATTGGTGAGTTGTGGCTGACGTTGGTGAGTTGTAGCCGACATTGGTGAATTGCAGTAGACTTCGGTCACTAATAGCTGACGTTGGTGACTTGTCACCGACATTGGTGAGTTGTAGCCGATCTTGGTGACTTGTAGCCGACTTTGGTGAATTGTAGCCGAGGTGTACACAGTTGTAGATGATCAGTAAATGCCAGTTGAGTCAAAGAAGAAATGTCCACAGTGGACCAGAAAACAGTTTATTAAGACTCTGGGATGGAGAGAGCTTGCAGAACCAAAACCACACACGAGTCCTTGGCCCTTGTGGAGGCCGTGCCTCCTGGATACTTTCAGTGACTCTCGTCTGTCTGCCCTCAGCTTACGCTGTCGTCCAGTTCAGCACAGCAAACACTTCTGATCAGGGGCCGAGAGGGGCAGGCCCCTCCCTGACATGCTTAGAACCTGAAGCTTATTACTAACTTCCCCTCCTTCTTTGCTCGTAAGCTCCTAGTAAGGCAAAACTCCTGTTTTTTCTTTAAATCCCTTTTTCTTTTTCCTAGTAGAACATAGCCTGTGACAGAGTTCTATACCTATAAATAGTGGATTTCTGGCACATTTAAATCACTATTTCATTCCCCAGTGGTGCCTGGGAACAAAATAGAAAGCAATATTTGTGTGTTAAGTAATTCTGTAGTGACCCTCTTCTTACAGTTGTAGAAATAAAATGCCTCGTAAAAGCTTCTCTCCTGCTAGTTAGAACCCTGGCATCTGATTTCAGCCAATGTGCATTACTCATCTTTGGCCAGAACCGCTTTTCCTCATGGCTAACTCTTGAAAATGGAATTCATCTTGGCTGTCAAATTCCTTTGGTTAAGCCCTTTTAAGTCTGCAGCATGTAAATGTCCCTTTAAAATTAACTTTCTTATTTTGTTGGGATTTAAGAAATCATTTCACAGTTGCCATCTTTTCCTTGGAGTCAGGAGAGGGTACTGTCTTGATGTTGCATCTGTTCATTTCTTCTCTGGCCTGGATACATTTTCACATGTCTGTGGAAAGCAATCTCTTTTCCCTGTCCTTCAGGGTAATTATCACCAGCTCCATGTGAGATATACATATTGGGAGATGCCTACATTGTGAATAATCCCTTTAAATAATCTTTTTCTCCTAAATTACAAAACGATTAGGGTATTTTAAATAGAAACCAGGTTATTCTTGACCTACGCAGCTTTCCAAAAATAAATCTGATGACTACTGTATCCTAAAGGGTACATTTGAAGTTGTTGCTTTATATACAACTTCAGGCTTCTAAAACTTCTATTTTTAGAAAAGGAGGGGAGGGGGAAATAAAGGGGCCTGCCCAGTTTTCTTTTCTTGATTAAGAATAAAGTTTGAGTTTTGGAAACTTCTTTTTTGTTGCTTTTCATACTTAGATTGGATGTTTCTTTATAGCATTCTTTTTGAAAATGAAAATAAACCAAAGCACAATAAAGTCACACCAAGAAATAGAAAAAAGGTCATAAGAGAGCTGGTGAGTGGCATGGCCTGAATGCACTGGGCTGTAGTGTTCCCTCTTTCACATGCACTTAGAGGATGGTGGGAGAGGAGGGGAGAAGCGGAAGTGATCCCATCGGAAGCTCCGAGTCTCTGCTTCTCTTTCAGAGCTTGCAGTATTGGCACGCCGAGTACCCCCCTACCTGGAGCTGGCACGCTGTGGCTTAGTTGGGGGATGCTTAGACAGGACGGCTTTGAGAAAAACCTCCTTTGGGTCGTTGAAGGCCATGTTATTACTATCACGTGCTGTTCTTTGGGTTTGCCACCCTCATACAGACTGGGCACATGGTGTTCTGATTCTTAGATATTAATTGATTTTCCCTCCAAGGTGAGTTGTCAGGAGCTTAGGGCTCAGTGTCTTGAGCTTCCCGTGCCCAGTGTTGAGATGTTTGCCCAGTGACGGGGATGACTGGGCCGCAAAGAAACAGGCCGCCTGGTCAGACGGGGAGCCTCTGGTGGGGCTCAGTTCAGAAGAAGGGCACGGTGAGTGCCGTGACCGCCCAACAGCCATTCTAAAACAGACCGCAGTGTCCACTCACTGGCCTCAGTATTGCCAGGAAGACCATGGATAATAACTCATCCCTTTCATGACGGGGGGTGTGTGTATATGTGTGTGTGTGTGTGCGTGCGCGCGCGCAATCAAGTCCAACTCGTTGCGACCCCATGGACTATAGTAGCCTGCCAGTCTCCTCTGTCCACGCACTTTTCCAGGCAAGAATACTGGAGTGGGTTGCCATTTCCTCCTCCAGGAGATCTTCCCAACTCAGGGATCAAACCCCGGTCTCCTGTGTCTCCTGCATCAGCAGGCGGATTCTTTACCACTGGGCCACCTGAGAAGCCTTTTTCACGACAGTACTTCACTCACTTGGAGAAAGTTTATCCTGACGTCTAAGCTTTGACTTGCTTTATCATTCTTCACGTGACTTCATTCATACCCCAATGAGAGCTGCAGTCTCGTGAAAGTAACTCACTAACAGATCAAGTCCAGGGCCTCCTGAGACAAAGGAAAGTTGCAGCCAACCCTGGACAGATAGCTTTTAGAGAGAGAGCTGAGTCTTGGGCTCTGCTTTTCCTTGGTAACCTTCCCCTACCCCCAGGACTGGTGTTTTGTGCTAATTTAACATCTCTTCTTAACCCTGGGTCTTAGGATTGCTGTCCTCCTTTTCTTTGCTTATGTTATTTAAAAAATAAAACACATGAAAAACTTGTTCCCATGTCATGTCATGCATCTCAACTGTAAAGAACCTCAGCTTTGTTCAGGTGGTATTAACTTTCAAAGGTCCTTCCCTGGTGGTCCAGTGGTTAAGAAGTCACCTTCCAATGCAAGGGACATGGGTTCGAATCCTGGTCAGGGAACTAAGATCCCACATACCACAGAGCAGCTAAGACTGCACCTCATTGCTGAGCCGGCACTCCAGAGTCCATGCACCACAACTAGGTATCCGCACACTGTGACCAGGATCCCACAGGACACAAGGAGGATGCTGAATGCTGCAACTCAGACCCAATGTAGCCAAGTAAACAAAAAAACCTTCAGATAGGAAGATTTGTTGTTCTTGTGCATTTGCTAAGGTGTGTCTGACTCTTTGTGACCCCATGGGCTGCAGCACGCCAGGCTGCCCTGTCCTTCACTATCTCCCAGAGCTTGTTCAAACTCATGTCCATTGAGTCAGTGATGCCATCCAACCATCTCATCCTCTGTCGCTCCCTTCTCCTGCCTTCAACCTTTCCCAGCATCAGGGTTTTTCCAGTGAGTCGGCTCTTTGCATCAGGTGACCAAAGTATATTGGAGCTTCAGCTTCAACGTCAGCCCTTCTGATGAACATTCAGGGTTGATTTCCTTTAGGGTTGATGGGTTTAATCTCCTTGCTGTCCCAGGGACTGGGAAGATTTGGGATGTTTTAATTATGCTGAGCTTGGGTTATCATAAAGTGGGGAGAAGAGAATCAAATAGTTTCTGGAGGCTGATATTCTTAAAATTCTTGCTAATATGAAAGTTTTTTCAATATTGTGGTTGGACTGGGGGCACAGAATGCAGTGAACAGACACCATTATACTACTCTTCTGGGTATAGACATAGAAAAATGCATGTGAATAAGGGAATTCCTTACAGAATACAGGTATTGGAGAAAAATTGTATAGAAAACAATAGCAAAAGCAACCACTAGGGACATGACCAGAAAACTGTGGCACCTCATGTGAGGGAAAGCTTTGTAATCTTCAAAGATGCTTCTGTTTTAGCTAACAGCATGGGAGATGTCTGTGTATTATATTAAAAGGCAGAGTCAGGATATCCAACTGGATATGTTGTATTTTCCAACTAAATAGACAAAATCTATACAAAGAAAAGTGAAGTGTACCAAGAGTTATCTTTTTTTTTCCCCCCTCTGAGTGATGTGGTGATGATTTTTTTTTCCTTTTTATACTTTTATACTAAATGTTCTTGGTGTACATTCCTTAATAAGCAGAAGGAATTTATGCTTTGAAAATGACTCCTTTCTTCTGCCAAAGATGATCTTTACTGCACACGGTCAGCAACAGGGCTCAGAGCAAATGTCTGGAGGCTGGAGCTTCCTCACGTGTGTTCTCAAGAAGACAAGCAATGTGCTTTGGAGTTAAATTCATAATAGATCCATTGCTGACATGCACGACTAATTTCTATTTCAATTCTAGGGAAGTGTTATGGGATTTTAATGTAAAATGTAGGTTGAAATCTAATTGTCCCTTGTTTGAGAGGATTGTCTGCTTTTTTATACATTAACCAACAAGAGTTCTTATTTCTCATTTTAAATTTTGCTTGGCAGTTCAGACTGTCATTTGACAGCTTAACTTTTTAAAAACCTGAATACACCTTCTTCAGACTTTTCTGATCTTTATATTAATAGTCCCATTAATCAACAGATCAGAGAGTAAATCACTATAAGCAGAAACCATCTGCTGGAGGCGCTGACAAGCAAGACAGTTCTGTTAATCTGGGACATCAAAACCTCGTCTCAGAACTTAGGCTTTGCGAGTACTGTTGAAAGCAAACTTCAGGTCATCCTTAAGTAGCTTCTGCTATATTAACACTTAACCCTGATATTCACTATAATACCTGAGACTACCATTTGTTAACTGGATAGGTGTTGGCCTTTGCAGTAGGTATTTTGGATATATTAATTCATGTCACTTCCCCACAGCACTTTGAGGTGGGTATTACTGTTCCCGTTTTACAGATGAGAAGGCAGCCTCTAGGAGACTGGATAATTTGCCCAACACAAATTGTCCATCTGGTTTGGGAAAATCTGGAACTTGACCCCTGTAGGCCTGGCTCCACTTATGTTCTTTCAGTCATCCGTGTTGCTTGGATGTACACGCCTCTTAGCAGTATTATTTAAATTAGCATTATTCAAATCAAACCAGATATTTAAGAAATGAATAACTATGTGACTTGAAATGAGAGTTCTTTTTTCAAGGTTTAATTTGCAAAGTATCCCAAGTATAATAAATTATATTCAGCATATAATTGTGTAAAATATTGTATTATAATCTTTTCACTATAAATTTTATTAGAGAGATGTAACTAACAAATTAAAAAATTTTAAGTTCTTTGCAGTGAATGAAATCAATGCATATTTAACTTAGTTTTTTATCCTGGTTAGCCAAAATTAGCAATTTTTCCCTCTCTCATCTACTGTGCTTTTTCCTTATCTTTCTCCTTACAAATTGGTTAATTACAGAAAATAACTTGTGCTTTCTTTTAGACAGAACATGCTATAGTTTCTTCCATTTTCCTCTGTAATTGCCTTTGCCAGTTTAAATAGACATTCATTAGTGATTTGTAGAAAAGACTTGATAGATATGGAGGAGGAAATGGCAGCCCACTCCAGCATTCTTGCCTGGAGAATCCCACAGACTGAGGAGCCTGATGGGCTACAGTCCACGGGACTGCAAAGAGTTGGACACGGCTGAGCGACCGAGCACTTCGTAGATATATTCAGTTTTTCAGAGGCTGAGAAAGATTGTTTTTAAACTTTGTATTATGAATACATTCAAATGCATATAAAAGTAGAAAGAAATGGGCATATGCCATCCCTGTTTTACAAACAAGCCTTGTGCATGTGGCATTTTTATTTCTCCAGTATATCTTTAGGATAGGTTCCTGGAAGTGGGATTGCTGGATCCAAGGATAAAGGCATCTGTAATATTGCTTAGAATTAGTGATAAGGCTCTTACCCAGCACATGAGTAATTATCTACTTTGTCTTACAATTTAGCAAAAGCAGGTCACCTTTTCTGATTCCAAATATAGGCATCTTTTCAATTTTGAAGTAGAAAGTTAGGAATTCTGGGTTCATAATGGTCAGTTATGTTAAACTTTGAATTTCTACCTATAATCACATAATAGTCATGCTTTTCATAATTAAATTTATTTTGAAACCTAATGGAATGTTTCATTTATCAAATGTTGCACATTTGATAAGTTGTTATTTTTTTTATTGAGTTGTTAATGTGATGTAAATTAAAAGGGTGATAGATTTCATTTTCTTGGGGCTCCAAAATCTCTGTGGACGGTGAGTGACTGTAGCCATGAAATTAAAAGATGCTTGCTCCTTGGAAGGAAAGCTATGACCAACCTAGATAGCATATTAAAAAGCAGAGATATCACTTTGCTGATAAAGATCCATATAGTCAAAGCTATGGTTTTTCCAGTAGTCACGTATGGATGTGAGAGTTGGACCATAAAGAAAGCTGAGCACCGAAGAATTGATGCTTTTGAACTGTGGTGTTAGAGAAGACTCTTGAGAGTCCCTTGGACTGCAAGGAGATCCAACCAGTCCATCCTGAAGGAAATCAGTCCTGAATATTCATTGGAAGGACTGATGCTGAAGCTGAAATTCCAACACTGGCTACCTGATGTGAAGAACCGACTCTGGAAAAGACGCTGATGCTAGGAACAACTGAGAGCCGGAAGAGAAGAATGCAACAAAGGATGAGATGGTTAGCATCACCTGTTCAGTAGACATGAATTTGAGCAAACTCTGGGACAGAGTGGAAGACCGAGGAGCCTGGCGTGCTACAGTCCATGAGGCTGCAAAGAGGTGGACACGACTTAATAACCTAACAACAACAACAGTTAAAAGGGTACCTTGATCATAAGATTATAACAATATCATAATAACAAACATTAGTAGGTTTGACTACCAATACTTGGAATGTCTGTGTCTACATCAGCTATAGTTTTGAAAATATATTGTCAAAGATAGTATTTCATGAAAGTCTGGGTATTCCAATCCTCCCATTTTGAATGATGAGTACTTTTTCATTTCAAGCATACTTGTGAATGCTTTAGACCTGAGATTCTGAATACCTCTGTTACAGATTTTCAGTTCCCACAACCCGGAGTCATTTTGTAGGGAAGTTGACTCAAGGGTAGTTTGTGGGGAGCTTATATGAAATAGTACGCACTCAGACAGGTCATAAACACTCTGTATGTGACTGCGTCTGCTCCCTGCAGGGCCTGTCCACTTCAGCCTGCTGGCTCCTCTCCTTCACTTCCAGTGGGTTAGTGGGTCTAAGAGAACTTACAGAGCATGGTAAAGTCACATGGAAACTCGGGTGTTTCTTTCCTGAACACTCTTCTCACATAAAATCAGGGTCCTAGATTTCAGAGCAGGATGAATGACCCTTCGAGCATTTGTGGTCTTTACCGTATGGACTAGGGAAGCAGGTCCCAGGGGGTCTTGCCTGCGGTCACACTGCCAACTTGTAACACTCTGGACCTCACACCCTGGCCCCCGTCTCCCAGACCTGATCTCCTTCTGTCTTCTCCTCCCGCCACTCAACCTGGGCACCAGTAAAAGCGTGGCTATTTGGGCGATGAGAACTGTCTGGGGGTCTTCCTCGCCCCCTGCCTCTGTGTGCAGGATACAGAGTGGACACTCACTGGACCTTCATCTGCCTCAGGCAGCTTTGATCATAACTGAAATCCCGCATTTAGTTCTTCTCACACAGCATTCAGGATACTAGGTTGCACCCTGGTATCCAAACTAGAGCATTTCATCATCTCGGTGCAGCCAGGGGACTGTTTGTCTACGTTTTGCCCCTAAAAACAATTAAATGTATGTGTGTGTACGTGCGCAGTCATGTCCGACTCTTTGCAGTCCCACGGACTGTAGCCCACCAGGCTCCTCTGTCCTTGGGATTTCCCAGGCCAGAATACCAGAGTGGGTTGTCATTTCCTACTCCAGGGGATCTTTCCAACCCAGAGATCGAACCTGGGTCTCTTCTGTCTCCTGCATTGGCAGGTGGATGCTTTACACTGCACTACCTGGAAACAATTATTTTTTAAAAAGCTTTCCTGAACCAGAAGAATGTCTCATATCTCAGTGTCATCTCGAAGCCAGCAGTCCATTTATCTTAGCACCCGATGAACTGGAAATTGTGTTTGAATCTTCCTTCCCTGGTGCTATTTCTCTTCTGCAGTTTTCAAGATCACTTGTCTGAAAATGACTCATTATAGCTGCTCTGGTGTCCTGCCATTCTCATGATCCAGGCTGGTACCTGTTCAGATTGGATGTTAGGAAATAGGCTTTTCTTCAAAACTTTTCTTTATGGCAGCAATATTTTTTCCTTGAGTGGCTAATCATGTTTAGATATGGAAACATGAAAGACATCTCATGTGATGTTCTGTGCAAAATAGGTATTTAGCAAACATATTGGTGTCATTGCGATGCTATTCAAGAAGTCAGTGGTGACACAGTATCGACAGGGATTTGTCAGAGTCGGGACTCTTTCCAATCTCTTGTCACTCCAGCAGTGGCCACCATTCCCTCTGCTTCCTTCTTTTCCCCTCCTCTACACACACACACACACACACACACACACACACACACACACACACGCTGAAAACGTTAGTCGCTTAGTCATGTCTGACTGTTTACGACCCTTTGGACTGTAGCCCATCAGGTTCCTCTGTCCATGGAATTCTCCTGGCGAGTACCGGAATGGGTTGCCATTTCCTTCTCCAGGGGATCTTCCCGACCCAGGGATCAAACCCAGTCTCCTGCATTGCAGGCAGATTCTTTACCCTCTGAGCCGCCAGGGAAGCCGCTTTCCTCTCCATAGCCACTGTTTTCCTTTTATGATTTCTCATTACAGCTTTAACAATTCTGTTCGCTTTTGATGCTGCTCTATTACAGTTTAATGTGTGAGGTTTATTATTCCCTCTGAGAAGGCCTGCCGCATGCAATTGATGTTCTTTTTATGGGCTTTTAAAAAATCCCATCTCCTTTTTGGGGAGAAAAACAGTACTCAATTATTATGAGACTGAATTTTGAAATTATGACTCAAGGAAAAATTAAAAACAGTGACTCAGGGGATTTCCTCGGCAATCCAGTGGTTGAGATGCTGCACTTCCACTGCAGGGGGTGTGGTTCGATCCCTGGTCAGGGAACTAGGGATCCCGCTAGCCTTGTGTCGCAGCCAAAAAAAGGGCCACACAAGTCCTTTTCTTGGAAGCAGGATCTTTGTTCTTGAAATTTAGTGCAGTCTGATCAAGAGATGCGCATGGAACACCTTCCACATCAGCACCGTAGGAGATGCTGCCTTCGTGGAGCCCGCAGGTGATGGGGTGGACGGGAATGGACAGTGTGAAGATGGCACAAAGCAGGGGCTGTGGGAGCCCCGGGGGCACCCAGCCTGGCTTGGCGGGCACCTAAGTGTGTGGGAGGCACGTCCTGGCTTAGATACTGGAGAGGAGCAGGGGGCCCAGCCATCGTCCATCAGCCGCGCCACGTCCTTTGTTTACCCTCCTCCAGCCAGCTCTCTGCCCCCAGGGACTGTATAGACCACACCTTTCAGCCGCTTGCCCTCGGCTCCAGTGAGGTTTGAGCAGCAGTATCCCCAGTGGGTTCTGGAGGGAGGGAGAGTGAGGTCAGAGGCTGTACCCCTGACTCCTTCCAGGCCGGTCCCCGGGTGGGCTGTGGCCCCGGCCCCTGGGTGTAGCTGCCCCTGCCCCAGCAGCTTCTCTGCTCTTAGGGTCCAGTTACCTGCCAGCCCGCGGCCCCATGGGCACGTGGTGGGGCCTGGTGTGGAGTCCAGCCCACTCCTCAAGCACACGGAGAGGGATCTAGGTGGCACCCCCTCCCAGCACGAATGTCTCACCTCTCTAACCGGGTGTAAATGAGACTAGCCCGCCTGAAACAGCAGCCTGTAATCAAGCACTAAACTGTGAAATTTAGACTGGTGTGCCGTAGAGCCGGGGCCACCAGGGAGGGCCGGGCTGGCGAGGAGAGGCCCTGCCCGGCTGGAGGTTGGCCCAGACCGGTGGAGCCCAGAGCAGCAGCAGCAGCACCGGCCTGGAGGCTGGTTAGAAACGCAGCGTCACAGGCCCCGCCCCAGGCCTTGAATGGGGCCCAGTGAGCTGCATTTTAGCTCCACGGGATTCTGCTTCACAGAAGCAAGCTTGGGGTGGGAGTGAGGTGGGTTTGCTTGTTGTCGGGTGGAGGGAGGAGGCCCAGATAGTGACGAGTCTGGGCACCTGGTGGGAAAAAGAAAACCGGGTGGAGATGATGATAAGAGAACAGACTCTATGATTTCAGTACCTTTAGACCAAGAGATTTTTACACTGTGCTTTATGTCCCTGGATTTGTTCTAGCGTCTCCTAGTTTATAGTCTATGGGAACTTGAATAGAATTTGTATTTGACTGCTGTGTGAAAATTGTATAGATCTTAATCATGTTGAATTGTTTCATGGTGATTTTCAGGTCTACTATTGTTCAGTCGCTCAGTCGTGTCCGCCTCTCTGCGACCCCATGGACTGCAGCACGCCAGGCTTCCCTGTCTTTCACTATCTCCTGGAGTTTGCTCAAACTCATGTTCATTGAGTCAGTGATGCCATCCAACCATCTCATCCTCAGTCTCCTCCTCCTCCTCCTGCCCTCAATCTTTCCCAGCATCGGGGTCTTTTCCAGCGAGTCAGCTCTTCGCATCAAGTGGCCAGAGTATTGGAGTTTCAGCTTCAGTCCTTCCAGTGAAAATTCAGGGTTGATTTCCTTTAGGATTGAATGGTTTGATCTCCCTGCTGCCCAAGGGACTCTCAAGAGTCTTCTCTAGCACCACAGTTTGAAGACATCAGTTCTTCAGTGCTCAGTATTCTTCTTTATGGTCCAGCTCTCACATCAGGTCTACTGTTTCCTCCTACTTTTCTGTGTATTCATCCTATTAATTTTTGAGAATTTGATATTGAAACCCCAGCTAAAAATTTTGACATATCTACTTAAAAAAATAATTGTAATATATAGCGGAGCTATGGGCTTCCCTCATAGCTCAGTTGGTAAAGAATTCGCCTGCAATATAGGAGACCCCAGTTTGATTGCTGGGTCGGGAAGATCCCCTGGAGAAGGGATGGGCTACCCACTCCAGTATTCTTGGGCTTCCCTTGTGGCTCAGCTGGTAAAGAATCCATCTGCAATGCGGGAGACCTGGGTTCGATCCCTGGGTTGGGAAGATACTCTGGGGAAGGGAAAGGCTACCTATTCCAGTAGTTTGGCCTGGAGAATTCCATGTATAGTCCATGGGATCGCAAAGAGTCGGACATGACTGAGCAACTTTGACTTTCACTTTCATAGTGGAATATACATGTAACTTTGTTCTGTATTCCAAGTTTCCTGTAAATGTATGATCATACTTTGATAATTTAAAAAAGAAAGGAAGGCAAAAAATCTGGTGAAGAGTGAGCTGTAATTCCTGAGATTATAAAAGAGTGAAATGATGGAGAGTGGCCTGGAGACGCATGGGCCTGGGGTTCGGGGGACAGTGTCCTCTCGTCCCTCCCCCAGGCCTGGGTGTGCAGTGGAGCCGGACCACACGTGTGGTTCCCACTGGATGGGATGACGCATTTTAAGTTGTTACTACTCTGTCTGATGTCCGGCACTCAGAGCTGCCATCATGGTGTCAGCTTTTGCATTTTGGTTGGTTCTGATGACCTGACGCGTGGTGCAGCGGGCTGTGAGGAGCCGTTAGAGACCATCCATGAGGGATGTCACGACAAGGGGTTTTAAAGGAGATTTGCCGGGACAGAGCCGCCACATGCAGTGGGAGACCAGCCCTCGGTTTTAGGGGTTGCGCCGGGGGAGCCTCTCCTGAGAGATGGTAATAGCGGAATGGAAGTCAGACGCCCGGCACGCTGATATGCGTGCTGCAGTCACTCCCCAGGGCCTCGGCAGTGAATGACTGCAAACAGAAATGGATTCCCTGACAGTTCTGGAGACCAGATGTCTGAAGTGAGTATCGCTGGGCCGACCTCAGGGTGCTGGCAGAGTTGTTCCTCCTGGAAGCTCCGAGGGGAGCCTGGTCCATGCATGGTGCCCGCCTTCTGTGGCTGCTGGCCCGCCTCGGCTGGAGGGTGCATCACTCCAGCCTCTGCCTCCATCTCACGCGGCAAGCTCCTCATGCACCTTCACGTGGGCGTCTTTGTTTTCCCCCAGTGGATCTTACTGAAGTGTAGTTGATTTAGTGTTGTCTTAATCTCTGCTGTACAGCAAAGTGATTCAGTTCTTTATATATACTTTCTTTTTCATGCATATCTTTTTTCCATTATGCTTTGTCACAGGATATTGAATATAGTTTCCTATGCTATGCAGTAGGACCTTGTTGCTTATCCATTCTGTACATGATGGTTCACATCTGCTGATCCCAGGCTCCTGTTCCATCCCCCCCACCCCCACCCTTTGGCAACCACAGGTCTGTTCTCAATGTCCGTAGGCCTGTTTCTGTTTTGTAGATAAGTTCATTTGTATCGTAGTTTAGATTCCTCATCTAAGTGATATCACCTGACATTTGTCGTTCTCGTCTGACTTACTTCACTTAGCATGATCATCTCTGGGTCCGTCCATGGTGCTGCAGATGGCATGATTTCATTCTTTTTTATGGCTGAGTAATATTCCATTGAATGTACACATATACACTGGGCTTCTTATAAGGACGTGAGTCATTGGATTTTGGGCCCACCCAAATCCAGTGTGACATCACCTTAACCAGTTGTATTGGGGTTTCCCAGGAGGCACTAGCGGTAAAGAATCTGCATGTGATGCAGGAGATGGGGGTTCGATCCCTGGGTCGGGAAGATCCCCTGGAGGAGGAAATGGCAACCCACTCCAGTATCCTTGCCTAAAGAATCCCATGGACAGAGGAGCCTGGCAGGCTACAGTCCATGGGGTCACAAAAGAATCAAACAACTGAGAGATTAAGCAGCAGCAGGCAGCAGGGCCTCAAAGATCCTATTTCCTAATAAGGTCACATTCTGAGGTTCTGGGTGAACGTGAATCTCAGGGAAGACACCAACAGCACAGTACATATATTTTAAAAAGACCGACAAAGTGGAGACTGTAGGTGAAGTAGAGAGAGGAGGTGGAGATGAGGCGAGGATGGCATTGCTTCTGGAGAAGGTTCTGTCCTGGCAGAGAGCGGACGTCAGCGTGGGAGCAGACTGTGTGTGTGAGGAAAGATTTAGAATCTCTGTTTTGGAGCTGTGGTGTTTTCCTTGAGGAATATTCACTTCAAGCACTGGGCTAGGGCCCCTGGCTGGAGCAGGGGCTCAGAGAATGAGGAGAGAGAGCTTGGAGGGGGTGGAGAAGGGTATCCTGCTGTGGCCGGAGGGGCCTGACTGTGGCTTTTTAAACGCTCTTTCACAATTAAAAAAAAAAAGAAGAAGGTGGGCCGGCCCTCAGCTTTCAGAACTGAAAAGTTTCTGTATATTGAAATTTTGGCACTCTAGGCAGTTTTGTCATTGGTAGTATTTTTAAGGGCCTCCTCTGAGGCAGATTTAACTTGGGGATGAACAAAATAAATTCTGCTAGCACCTTAAAATAAACTTTTAATTTTAGAATAGTTTTAGATTTACAGAAAAGTTGCAAACAGAGTACAGAGTTTCTGTATCCCCCCCCCCCACCCCCCGCACCCAGTTTCACCTATTGTTAAGATTTTACATTAGAATGTTTGTCACAACTGACGGAACGGTATTGATACATGATTATCAGTCAAGGGGCATACTTTATCCAGATTTCCTTAGTTTACCCCTTCGGTCCTTTTTTGTCTCAAGATCCCATCTGGGATTATATTTAGTCATCGTGCCTTTTTAGGCTCCGTGGACTGGCAGTTTCTCAGGTTTTCCCTGTTCTTGTTTAACCTTGAGCGTTGCGCAGAGTACTGTCCTTCAGTTTGGGTTTGTCTGATGCCTTTTTCCTGATGAGACTCGGGGCGGGCTTAGGGAGAAAGACCGCGGAGGTACAGTGCTGCTCTCGCCCCCCCCCCCCAAGGTGCGTGCTGTCTGCGTGACTTGCCGCTGTTGGTGTCCACCTCGGTCACCTGGCCCAGGTATGTTTGTTCGGTTTCTCCGCCTCGTCGCGCCTCCGCACGGCGTGTTTAGGAGGAAGTCAGTGCACAGCCCACACTTCAGGGGCAGAGAATGTGCTCCACTATCTGAAGGACAGTGTCCACATAAATTATTTGGAACTTCTCTACCTGTGGGTGTGCCCTCCTCCTGTGTTTATTCCATCAGGTATTTGTATCAGTATGAACCTGTGGGTATTTGTTTGATAGTTTGGGGTATAATCCAGCACTACCCCATCAGTGTGGGTTTTGTGAGCACTTCCTTACTTTCTGGTGCCATAAGATGCTCCAGGCTCATATTGGATATTCCCTGTCCCAGCCCTAGTTTTGGGCATTTCCCCAAGGGTCCCTGGTTCCTTTTGTTGTAGAGTGGGATTAGAAACCAAGGCTTGGGCCCTGGGTCTCTCAGCAGACAGAGCTAGGAAATAGATGTCTACGCAGGCTTACCTGTTATTAGGGACCTGTGTGTCTCTGTCTTTGTTAAGCTGGGTTCACACACTGCTGCCTGCTCCTTGCTCCATTCCCCCTGGCTCATCTAGCCCTCCCCTCTAACTGGTCTGTCACCTTCCTCTCCAATAGCTGGGAGCTGGTTCCTTCCATCCTCTGGTGCATCTGCCAGTTGTTCACGCATCGTGGCTTCAGAATTGTTAACCCACGGCCCCATGGGAAGCAAGTTACCAACTATTATTAGAACACAGTAGTTACAGGCAGTTCCTTTTGGAGTCTTCCAGCCTCTACTCGTTCCCAAAATCCTCTGTCGGCCCCTTTCCCCTCCACCCCTTTCTGTGAGGTTGTATTATGTATTTCTAACATGGTTGGTTAGAGTCTTTTGTCTCAATCTACATTCCATCATGGGGTTCCCCCATCTCCTAATTGACCGTTATTTGCATATATTAGGGTTCACTGTTAATAAAATAAAAGGATCTGTGGGTTTTGACAGCTGTGTAGTGTCATACATCCACCATTAACAGTATCATACAGAATAGCCTTGCCACCCCAAAGAACCTCTGTGTTTCACCTAGTCATACCATCTCCAGTCTCTGGCAACCTCTGATCTACTTTCTGTCTCTATATAGAGTTTAACTTTTTATAAAGTGGCATTCTAAATGAAATCATACAGTGTATAGCCTGTCAGACTGGCTCCTTGCACTTGGCAGTTTGGATTTAAGATTCATCCATGGTTGCATGGATTGGTTCATTCCTGTTATCACTGAATCCTGTTCCGTTGCCTGCATGGGCCACAGTTTGTTTATCCCTCACCCACTGAAGGACTTCTTGGTTGCTTCCAGTTTTGACAGCTTTATGGCATCACCAACTCAAGGTACATGAGTTTGGGCAAATTCCAGGAGATAGTGAAGGACAGGGAAGCCTGGCATACTGCAATCCATGGGATCGCAAAGAGTTAGACACGACTTAGCAACTGAACAGCAACAAATATTAAATGCAAGTTTTGTATAGGCATAAGTTTTCAAATCAGTTGGGTAAATACTTAGTGTCCAGTACAGTTATTGGGTCCTATGGTAAAATTCGAGGCTTCCCAGGTGTCTCAGTGGCAAAGAATCCACCTGCCAATGCAGGAGACATGGCTTCGATCCCTGGGTCAGGAAGATCCCCTGGAGAAGGCAAACCCACCCCAGTACCTTGCTTGGGAAGTCTCATGAACAGAGGAGCCTGGTGGGCTACAGCCCATGGGGTGGCAGGAGTCAGACACGATTTGGCAACTAAGCAACAACCATGATGGTAAAATCGATAAGCCTTAGTTTAGTAAGGAACTGGCAGACTGCCTTCCAAAGTGGCTGCCCCATTTTGCATTCCCACCAGCTCCGAAGAAGAGTTCCTGTTGCTCCGCCTCCTAGCCAGCAGTTCGTATGTAGTCTGTGTGCTGGACTTTGGCCATCCTGATAGGTGGAATAGACATATCTCATTATTGTCTTCATTTGCATTTCGCTAATGACAAAAGATGTTGAGCATCTTTTCATATGCTTATTTGCCATCTGTATATATTCTTTGGTGAGGTGTCTGTTCAGATCTTTTGCCCATTTTTTTAATTGGGCTATTCATTTTCTTTCTTTTGAATTTTAAGAGTTCTTTTCCTATTCTGTATACAAGTCCTTCATCAGATATGTGACTTGCAAATATTTTCCCCCGGTCTAGGAATTGTCTTTTCATCCTCTTAATGATGTCTTTCATAGAACAAAAGTTTTTATGTTTTTTTTTTTTTTTTTCATTTTAATGAGGCCTAAGCTATTAATTTTTCTTCTCTCATGGATGTGCTTTTGGTGTTATATCTGAAAACTCATCACCAAACTCAAGGTCACGCAGATTTTTCTCCTGTGTTTTCATCTAGAAGTTTCGCAGTTTTACAGGTTACACGCAGGTCCCTTCTGAGTGGCTGGGTTTGCTGTTTCAGACTTGTCTTTATGCCTGTGTGCACTCTGCTAGCATTTCTCTTTCTACATTATCGTCCTGTAAAGTTCCCTTGAAAAGGGAAAAGTTCTAATTGCCATTTCTGCTTGTCTTCCAGCAAGACCACTGGTGCAGACCTTGCCTTTAAGAACCACCGTCAACAACGGCGCTGTGGTACCAAAGAAAGCCAGCGGCTCCCTGCCAGCCCCGCCGGGGGCCAGGAGAGAAGCCGCTGCGCCCGCCACAACCAAAAGGTAGGCAAGAGGCGCCGTCGGTGAAAGCTGCTGCAACCCAGATGCCAAAATAAGTATTAGTGTTCTGTATGACACTTCAGTATGTCTCCTTTGAGTTAAGCTTGTGAAAGCACAATATTTGGTGTGTTGCCAAAACAGAAACCATGTTGATTTGTTATTCTGCTTTTTTTGTTAGATTTAATCACATAATCTGAAATCTCATTCACTAGAGCCACAGTGTACCATTTGGTGTTTTTACTTAAACGTCACTTTTAATAAAAAAATTTAAAAAAACAAGTGGGAGTATAACCTATACAAAAAATGAATATGCTGCTCGCAGGTCCCAAGGGCTTGGAGTAGAGCAAAATTCAGATTGCTGTACTGAGCTTAAATTTTTGTTGGTAAAATTTGGATGGCACTTAACAGTGGAGTTTCAGATGATGTTTGTCAGATAGAGCGTGGGTTGCTCTTAACTTTTTTATAATTTCATGATTGTCATATTAAAATTATAGATTTTATATGCCAGCCTACTTTCCCAAATTTTATGCTGTAAAAAATGAAACACCTGATGGTCATATGGCACAGAACGTCTTAAAGAAATTCTTCTAACCTCATGAGCTTGTTCTAAGAACTTGTAGCGTTTGTTAAAATGCTCCCTGCTTTATGGGTGCTGGGGATTCAGAGTAAGTGTGCCTTGCCATGCGCTGGGGTCCCTGTGAGCTGATGAGAGTAGATTTGAGGCTGCATTGTGACTCAGAATGAAAATACAGCAATCCCATCGTATCTTTTAGATACATAATGTTTCTACATAAACTCTTAATTGAGCAGATTTGCATGATGTTTCATCAGATAGAGCTCTGTGTACTTATTGTTTGTGAATTTTGAGAAAATTGATTTTTCAGGGCTTTTTGAACTTTAAAATGAAATTCTTGGCCTCATTTCATACCTTTTTATTACTTAATTGAATCACTTTTTTATAACCAACATGAAATGACCTCCTGGATTCTAACCGGCACCAATAGTTATAGACTGTCTTTTATTCATCTAGATGTTATAAGGCTGACAAGTCTGACTTTTTTTAAGTTTCAGGTTGCCATCTGTTACCATTTCTTCCTTTCTTTTTTTTTTTCATTGTGGCAAAAAAAAAAATCACATCACATTAAATTTACCACCTTAGCCTTTTTTAGTGTACTGTTCAATAGTGTCAAGTATATTCTCATTGTTTTGCTGCAGATCTCCAGAACTTTTTCATGTTGCAAAACTGAAACTATACCTCTTAAACAGTAAGTCCTCCCCAGAGCCCTTGGTGATCATGCTTTTCCTTTCTGTTTCTATGATTTTGACGACATCAGATGTTCCATGTGAGTGGAATCACACAGTATCCATCCTTTTGTGGCTGACTTATTTCACTTAACATAATATCCTCAAAGTTCATTCACATTGTAGCTTGTGACAGGATTTCCTTGTTTTTTAAGGCTGCATAACATTCTGTTGTGCATATATTTACCACCTTTTCTTCATCCATTCATGTTGATGGACATTTGGGTTGCTTCCACCTCTTGGCTATTGGAATAATACTGCAGTGAATGTAGGTGTACAGATATGTGAGATCCTGCTCTGAACTTTTTGGGGGTATATACCTCAAAGTGGACTGTTAAATCATTTGGTATTAGGTTGGTACAAAAGTAATTGCAGTTTTGCATTGCTGAACTTGGCCATTTAATATTGGAATACATTCTTAAATAAATGTGGTTATGTTATATATCATTTTAATGACCATTTCTTGCTTTATGTTTTTTGATAATGACTTATTACTTGATGTTTATTTTATATTTATTTTAGACTAGGGAAATGATATTAGACAAAAAGTAAATTCAAGCTATTTTCTTATTCACGTTCGAAATGGGTCACAAAGCAGTGGAGACAACTCAAAACATCAACACTGCATTTGGCCCAAGAACTGCTAACAAATGTACAGTGCAGTGGTGGTTCAAGAAGTTTTGCAAAGGAGATGAGAGCCTTGAAGATGAGGGGTGCAGTGACCAGCCATTGGAAGTTGACAGTAACCAATTGAGAGGATCATCTAAGCTGATCCTTTTAAAACTGCATGAGAAGTTGCCCAAGAACTCAAAGTCAACTGTTCTCCAGTCATTTGGCATCTGAAGCAAATTGGAAAGGTGAAAAAGCTCAATAGGTCGGTGCCTCATGAGCTGTCCAAAAGGCAAAAAAATCATCATTTTGAAATGTTGTCTTCTCTTCTACACAAGAGCGAACCATTTCTCAGATTGTGACTTGCGATGAAAAGTAGATTTTATACAGCAGGCAGTGACCAGCTCAGTGGTTGAACTGAGAAGAAACCCCCAAACACTTCCTAAAACCAAACCTGCACCAGAAGAATGTCACAGTCACTGTTTGGTGGTCTGCTGCCCGTCTGATCCACTACAGCTTTGTGAATCCTGGTGAAACCATTGCATGTGAGAACTATGCTCGGCAAATCCATGAGAGGCATCGAAAACTGCAGTGCCTGCAGCCAGCATTGGTCAGCAGAACGGACCCAGTTCTTTTCCACGACAGTGCCCAACCACAGGTTACACCACCAGTGCTTCGAAAGTTGAACAAAATGGTCTACAAAGTTTTGCCTCATCTGCCATATTCACCTGACCTCTCACCAACTGACTACCACTTCTTCAAGCATTTCAACAACTTTTTGCAAGGAGAACACTTCCTCAACCAGCAGGAGGCAGAAAATGCTTTCCAAGAGTTCCTCAAATCCCAAAGCATGGGTTTTTACACGGCAGGAATAAACAAACTTATTTCTTATTGGCAAAAATGCGTTGATTGCACTGGTTCCTGTTTTGATTAATAAAGACGTGATTGAGCCTAGTTGTAAGGATGTAAAATTCACAGTCTGAAACCGCAATTATGTCTGCACCAACTTAATAATCCAATGTTTAACTTTTTGAGAAACCCTCATAGTGTTTTCCTTAACGATCGCACCATTTTACATTTGAGGAGCTTGGCGGTCTACAATCATTGGGGTCGCAAATGAGCCTGCCACGATTCAGCAACTAAAACAGTGACAACATCTATCTTTATTCCAGTACCATTCTGTCTTGATTACTGTTACTTTGTAGTATGTTTTGAAATCAGGAAATGTGAGTCTTCCAGTTTTATTCTCCTATTTCAAGATTGTTTTGGCTCTTCGGATCCCTTGGGATTTCATATGAATTTTAGCATTTTTTTCTACAAGAGATGCCATTGGTATTTTGATAGGAACTGTATTGAATCTGTAAATCATTTTGGGTAGTATGGACATTTTAACATATTAAGTTTTCCAATCCCACGGAAGATGACTTTCCATTTCTTTGTATCTTCTTTGATTTTTTTTCAGCAGCGTTTAATAGTTTTCTGTCTATAAGTCTTTCAACTTCTTGGTTAAGTTTATTCCTAAGTACTTTGTCATTTTTGAAGCTATCATAAATGGGGTTGTTAATTTCCTTTTTAGATTGGTCATTGTTAGTGGATAGAAATGGAACTGATTTTTGTGTTTTGTTTTTTGTATTCAGTAACTTTAGTGAAATTGTTTATTAGTTAACAGTTTTTTGTGGAATCTTTAGGATTTTCTACATATAAAATCATGTCATCTGCAAACAGATAATTTTACTTTCTTTTTTCCAACTTTGGATGCCTTTTACTTCTTTTTCATGTTTAATTGCTCTGGCTTGAACTTCCAGTACTATGTTCAATGGTAGTGGTGAGAGGGAGTATCCTTGCCTTATTCCTGACGTTAGAGGAGAAGCTTTCAGTCTTTCACCTTTGAGTATGATACTCATTGTGGGCTTTTCATTTTTACTTTTTTACTTTTACTATGATGAGGTAGTTTTCTTCTCTTCCTATTTGGTTGATTGTTTTTATTATGAAGGGTGTTCAATTTTGTCAAGTGCTTTTTCTGCATCAGTTGAGATGATGGTGTGATTTTTGTCTCATTCTCTTACTGTGGTGTATTGTATTAATTTTCTTACATTGAATGGTCCTTGCATTCCAGGTGGAAAACCCACTTGCTCGTGGTGTATAATCCTTTGAATGTGCTGTTAAATTCAGTTTGGTAGTTGTTGCTCACTTACTCATTCAGGTCCTACTCTTTGTGACCCTGTGAACTGCAGCATACCAGGTTTCCCTGTCCTTCACTGTCTCCTGGAGTTTGCTCAAACTCATGTCTGTTGAACTGGTAATAGCATCCCACCATCTCATTTGCTGCTGCCTTCCTCTCCTTCCTCTTTCAGTCTTTCCCAGCATCAGGGTCTTTTCCAATGAGTCAGCTCTTCACATCAGAAGAAAGTATTGGAGCTTCAGCATCAGCCCTTCCAATGAATATTCAGAGTTGATTTCCTTTAGGATTGACTAGTTTGATCTCCTTGCCATCCAAGGGACTCTCAAGAGTCTTCTCTAGCGCACCACAGTTTGAACGCATTGCTTATTCATAATAGTCTCATAATCCTTTTTATTTCTGTGACATCGGTTGTAATATTCTCTTTTGTTTCTCATTTAAGTTATTTCTTCCTCTCTTTTTTCCTAGTTTAATGGAGGAGTTAGCACTTTTATTGGTCTTTTAAAAAAATCAACTCTTGGTTTCTTGATTTTTTCTATTGTTTTTCTTTTCTCTATTTTGTTTATCTCTGCTATAATCTCTATTTTTACTTTCCCTCTGCTAACTTTTGGTTTTATTTATTGTTGTTTTTTCCTACTTCCTTGCGAAGTAGAAATAAAGTTAATTTGTTGATTTGAGATCTTTCTGTGTTTTCATAGCTGTAAACTTCTCTCTTAGTACTGCTCTCTGCATCCCACAAGTTTTAGAATCTTTTTTGTTTGTTTTCATTTGTCTCTAGATATTTTCTAAATTCTCTTGTGATTTTTTTCTTTAACCCATTGGCTGTTTAAGAGTGAGTTGTTTAATTTCAAGGTTGACTTCTTAAAGTAGCAAATAATTAATGAAAAATGAGATTCTTTGTCTTTATTCTTGAAAATTCACTTTTATAATTGATATCTCTTTATGTATTGAGTAAAATACATATTTTAGTAAAGTATGTAAATTTAGTAAAGCAAATATTTAAGTAAAATAAAAAAATTTTTCAGAGCAAAATATGATAAAAGTAAAATTTGAAATGCAGATTAAATTCCTAGCTTTCAATTCATTTCATGAGCACTTATGTCAAGTATTCTTGCACTGTTTTTGTAGAAGCCTCTGCGTTTGATCCAAAGTAACTAGTATTCTGCTGCAGAATCTGATTGACTTGTTTTTTTTCAGTCACTCAGTCATGTCCAGCTCTTTGCAACCCCGTGGACTGCAGCACATCAGGCTTCTCTGTCTTGCACTATCTTCCAGAACCTGCTCAAACTCATGTCCATTGAGTCAGTGATAACCATCCCACCATCTCATCCTCTGTCACCCCCTTCTCTTGCCCTTAATCTTTCCCAGCATCAGGGTGTACTTCAGTGAGTTGGCTCTTCGTATCATGTGGCCAAAGTATTAGAGCTTCAGCTTCAGGATCAGTCCTTCCAATGAATATTCAGAGTTGATTTCCTTTAGGATTGACTGGTGCAATCTCCTTGAAGTCCAAGGGATGCTCAAGAATCTTCTCCAGCATCACAGTTGGAAAGCATCAATTCTTTGGTGCTCAGCCTTCTTTATGGTCCACCTTTCACATCCATACATGACTACTAGATAAGCCATAGCTTTGACTATGGTCAAAGTCAGCAAAATGATGTCTCTCCTTTTTAATACATTGTCTACTTTTTTCACAAAGACAGAGGCACAGTGGTGTTTCAGCCCCTCTTTAAATCAGTGATGATGGCAGAAATCATTTTTGATAATATAATAAAAGCCTACAAAGCACCAAGCTTTTAATGCCATTATCACTTATACTCAAAACAACCTTCCAAGGGGCGTGTTGTTATCCATGTTTTGCCAGTGGGTAAACTGAGGCTCAGCGAAGTGAAGTAACTGGTCTGGGATCAAGTGAGTGGAGAGAACGTGGGCTCAAACCCAGATCTGTCTGGCGTCAGAGCTCACACTCCTTTCACTGTGATGGGCTGATTCTTGCAAAGATTTCCAGGTCAGTGCTTGCATCTCCTCATAAAAAATCAGTGCTTCATATAATTACTCTTTGGAAACCATCCCTCTCATGTGCCCTTGTGTGGATGTTGCTCGTTAGAAACAGTGATGTTCTGAGAAGCCCCGAGAGTGCTGACAGGAGCAGCAGGCAGAGGTGAGGGTGACTGAGCAGAGATGCCAGCAGCTTGCAACTCTGAGACAGACCTGCCCATTAATAAGGGGCTGCAGGCCCTGAACCCCCAGGTCAGGACCCAGGCCTGTGCTGTGAGAGAGGCCTGGTTCCTCTGCTCCTCCAGTTATGAAGGAGCTCATAGACAGGGCTCAGTCTCAGCAATATTATCTTGGAAGGAAAGAAGGAAGGGAGGATGATTAGTA
Organism: Odocoileus virginianus; assembly: GCF_023699985.2. Classification (NCBI taxonomy): domain Eukaryota; kingdom Metazoa; phylum Chordata; class Mammalia; order Artiodactyla; family Cervidae; genus Odocoileus; species Odocoileus virginianus. The sequence continues at coordinate 11,936,926 of NC_069689.1, read as the reverse complement.
ACCATCATATTTGATACGGGCTGCCCCAGTAGCCCAGCAGGTAAAGAATCCACCAGCAATGCAGGAGACACAGGAAACTTGGGTTTGATTCCTGGATGGGGAGGATCCCCTGGAGAAGGAAATGGCTACCTGCTCCAGTATTCTTACCTGAGAAATCCCATGGACAGAGGAGCCTGGTGGGCTACCGTCCAAAGGATCGCTGAGCAACAGCTGAGCAGCTAAACCTGCACACTGTCTATGTGTGTGTGTATTAGCACTTTTGAAAGATTTTTTTTTTATATCAGCCAACTTTAACTCTTTATTGAACTTGTTACAATGTTACTTGTGTTGTTTATGTTCTGGCTTTTTGGCCATGGGCCGTGTGGGATCTTAGTTCCCAGACCAGGGACTGGATCTGCACCCCTGCACTGAAAAGTGAAGTCTTAACCACTGCAGCCTGGGGAAGCTCTTGTATATTAGCATTTAGACAGTAACCTTCCTTCTATAAATATTCTTAGTCCTCTGTAGACTTTCTTTCTAATTTACAAAATGATCAGTCAAAGTCATTTGATAAGCTGTTGTTCAGCAGTCAACTAGAAATATGTGGTTTTCTAGATTGTCTGAGACTCTTGGTTTTCAGCATAGGGCGTAGTGATTCAGTTATTCTATTTCTTTGCCTTATATGGGCTTCCTTGGATGTGAATTCTCATCCATCTGGAAGTTGGAAACCCAAACAGTGGTGTGTTAACAGTTACTCTGTGATAAAGTTCCTATAGATCTCTCCTGAGGAGAGAGAGTTTTGAAAACAGAAGCAAGCTGGGCCTTCTGACCGTTAGGAGTAAAACAGCCTCCAAGCCATTTAAGATACATGTACAATCGTGTTAGAGACTTTCTGTAATCAGAGCTCTAAATTAAACGAACTGGGGCGTCTGTGGCATCTGGATGGGTATATGTTTGTTTTCTTTTTTCGGGTTTTTTCAGCCTAGGATCGAAGAACAAAATCCCCTTTGGAAATTGTCCAGCACCCAGGGGTTGTCCTTTGTGTTGCCAATTAAGACTTCCATTGGGGGCTTGATTTGGAATCCTTGGGAAAAGCTTTGTTTCCATTAGTCAAAGAAGAAAAGGCAGAGAATCCGGGAAGACGCTGTAGGTCATACCTTGCTCAGTGGGGATGCTGAAGCTGACAATAGAATAACATTCCCACTGGCTCAAAACGGAGACAATCACTCATTATTTCCACTCCTAAGTAGAGCTTTACAATAGGGCAGAGCTGTGAGAAGAGAGATCAAAAGAACAAAACTGGTACAAAAAGAGAGCATTATTTTTAAAATGCTCCGCTCCAATTGGAAGATAGTATGGTAAATATCCATGGTTTCCAAACAAACAGCTGACAGTCCTTTGGAAAAATAGCTGCTCTCATTAGCAATACAGCGTTTGTGAAAGCCCCGAAGTCAGTGCCAGGTGCTTAAGGATTTAAATCTGCTTTGGGTTGTTGTTTTTGTTTTGTTTTTCTAATATATTTATCATTGAGATCCACTGAGATGTGTGTGTTAGATTCATATTCTGAGTCTGATCTCTGTAACAAGATTAGAGATGCGAGTATTTTGCTGTTGAACAGAGGAAGATGAATTGGCACCTACCCTCTTATCAGAAAGGATGCAGTTCCCCACTCTGGGCTCAGGTTGCAAAGTGTTAGTCGCCCAGTCGAGTCCCACTCTTTGCGACCTCATGGACTGTAGCCCTCCAGCCTCCTCTGTCCATGGAATTTTCCAGACAAGAATACTGGAGCAGGTAGCCATTCCCTTCTCCAGGGGATCTTCCGACCCAGGGATCGAACTCAGGTCTCCTGCATTGCAGGTGGATTCTTCACCATCTGAGCCACCAAGGGAAGCCTCCTAGGCTCGGGTAGTTGACTTTATATGATAGAAAAAACAAACCCAACTTACTTTCATGTGTCAGGTTCTCTAAGACCACCAGCCTTCTTAGGAAATACCTTTTTGTTGTTGCTGTTACAGTGATGTCTTCAGCCTTTCTTGATTACTGAAGTGCGTGACCTCAGTCTGTCAGCTACCTCACCCTTGCAGGACAAAAGCCAGGTTAGTTCTGGTCCCTGTTGACTTGCACTGCTCAGCACAGCGCCCAGTATAAGTTGATTCCAAGTAAGTATTTGTCGAGCATGCGCTCAGTCGTGTCCAGCTCTTCATGACCCCATGGACTGTAGCCCACCAGGCTCCTCTGTCAAAGGGATTCTCCAGACAAGAATACTGGAGCGGTTGCCATTTCCTTCCTGCATTTGTCAAGTAGATAATTCTTCTAATCTAGTGTTAATCACTCCAGCTGTCATGACAGATGACCTCATTAGAAAATCTCTTGTCGCGCATACAAGCTTCCCCTCAAGATTCATGTTTTTTTTTCAGGTGTAAAAGTTTGGGGTCTTTTCCCCGAAGTTTTGGAAAGCCAATTCTTGGCTCCAAGTCGCATAATGAAAGAAAGACAGCAGTCATGGTAGTTTATTACATTTAGAGTTACGCTATATCTCACCATGAGAAGAAAGACGGCCACTTTCCTCCACTCTCCATTTGCAGAGACCCAGTTTTACATCTGAAATTTAGTTTAAGTCGGCAGAAGCCATTGAATGCACTGCAGGGTAGTGTGAAGAACTACTACGTTTTCAGAACTTAGGAAGGATGGGGTTTGGGGGTGGGGGTCGAGGGCAGGAGGGAAAAGAAGAAATGATGGAATTATTAGTGCATTTCCACACCAGACGTACTTGCCTTAAGCACTAAAAAATGTGCTGTGTGATTATGCATTCTGTCCCAAGCCAGGACTTCTACCACTTTGAAAATAAAGAACGTGGTTTTTCCCTTGCTGTCCTGAGGGAACATAACTGGTTTGGTTACTCCCTGCTGGTTCCTGCAGGAGGCTCCTCACAGAGAGTATACTGTATTAACTCCTTCTCACTGCCCTTGTTCCTGCTGGTGTCCTGTCTTTAAGCTCTATTTTCTGTCCTTGGCTTTGAGTCCTAGCAAAGTCCTCTTTAATTCATAAGAGCCCTTGGCGCTCAAAAGGAAATTTCTTGTTCTTCATGAGTATACAACAATAGTAGATTAAAAAAAAGATTAACATTTTAATGCAAATATGCAAATAACAAATATCTTGAAAGGGTTGTGATGGATTATACCCAAGTCTATGTATGCAGACCGAAATGTTTTCCTGATTTAATGTGCAGTGTATTCTGTAATTTATTGAAGTTTACCAAAATAATTTTCCATGCTTTTTTTTACTACACTCATGTTTATTCTGCTTTGTTTCCATGCCTCTCATACAAAGATTAAACAGGTCTGTGAGTCTTCTCAATGCTTATACACTGAACAGGTCAACGGCCAGGTGAGGGGTACTTAGATTTCCAATGTAACCCTCGCTGACGCTTTGGTCGTTTCACCTGCCTTCTAGTGTAGTCGCTTAGAGGGTCTTACCTGATGCTTGTCATTGCTGAAGTCTTCGATCATGTTGCTGTTATTACTTATTGACCTTTGCTGGGTTTTTTAAACTTTTTATTTTATATTGTAATATAGCCAATTAACAGTGTTGTAACAGTTTCTAGTGGACAGCAAAGGAACTCAGCCGTACATATACATGTATCTATTCCCTGCCAACATTGGGTTTTTAGACATTCAGCACCTCTGTTCAGCAGGTCCTCAAAACTAATGTACTGCAGTGTTTCATAATTTGCAGGTGGTCTCTGTTTATTTTTGGCCTCGCCATGTGACTGATAGGCTCTTAATTCTCTGAGCAGAGATTGAACCCGGGCCCTTGGCAGTGAAAACTCAGGGCCCTAACCACTGGATCATCAGAGAGTTCCCTAGGTGCTGTTAACTAAGAGATTCAGCAGAGAGCTAGGGGCCATGTGACCACAGCCGTTTGACTTGAGACCCTGAAGCTCTCCCCCCATCTGTTGTTGTTGTTGTTCAGTGGCTCGGGTTGCGTCTGACTCTTTGCAACTGAGAAGTGCAACACACCAGGCTTCCCTGTCCTTCACTGTCTCCCAGAGCTTGCTCAAACTCATGTCCATTGGGTCAATGATGCCATCCAGCCATCTCATCCTCTGTTGCCCTCTTCTCCTCCTGCCCTCAGTCTTTCCCAGCATCAGGGTCTTTCCAGTAAGTCAGCTCTTTGCATCAGATAGCCAAAGTTTTGGAGCTTCGACTTCACCATCAGTCCTTCCAATGAATATTCAGGGTTGACTTCCTTTAGGATTGACTTGTCTGGTCTCCTTGTAGTCCAAGGTACTCTCAAAAGTCTTCTCCAACGCCACAGTTCAAAGCATCAGTTCTTCGACATTCACCCTTCTTTATGGTCCAGCTCTCACATCCATACATAGCTACTGAAAAAACCATAGCTTTGACTATACGGATGTTTGGCAGCAAAGTGATGTCTCTGCTTTTTAATATGCTTTCTAGGTGTGTCGTAGCTTTTCTTCCAAGGAGCAAGTGTCTTTTAATTTCATGGCTGCAGTCATTGTCTGCAGTGATCTTGGAACCCAGGAAAATAAAGTCTGTAGAATAGGAATGATACATTCCCTGGGGATTTGAGGTTTAAATTCAGTAATGTGTATGAAATGCAAAATTCTTCATAGATGTGAACTGTTGCTGCCCACCGCTTCATCACTGATCTCCCCTCTTAACTCTTCCAGGAGGTAGGTTGAGTGCTCATTATTAGCAAATCAGCTAACATTTGCTATCATTGATTAACAGTCATGGTGTCTCAGCTCTTTAAGGGTGCTTTATACAAGCTTTCAAATTGCCATGAACTTGCCCTGAACTCCCACAAGGACGCCACAGAAGTGATGCTGGAGGTTGCCAGCTGCCAGGGCGGGGTGCCTGAGAGCCTCATGTCAGATGCTCAGCGGAGAACACTCTGGAGACGTGAACTGAGCTTGGTGTTTATCGTCACTGGAAGATCTTGAACTTTAGTACAAAGGCTTCTGTAATTTTTAGACTTCAGTCCTGAATTTCAGAAATGTAATGCTCTCCCCAGAGCTGTAATTTTCTTGTCCTCAAATTGAGAGTTCTAAAAATTCACATTTTGCTCTTAAGGCACACCCGTGTGGATCCCAGCTGTGAGATCACGGTGCCGTCAATTCAGAGTTTCCTCGGTGACCGAAGAGCCTCTGAAGAAAGTGTCTTCCAGTCACTATGATTATGCTCATCTTATTTATGTTCATTCACTCAGAGTACTAGATGTTTTTTCAAAAACTGATACACCCTGCAGTTTTAAAAATCATGCTAAGAGATTATTTACTGACTGGTTGGACGTTACAGAGGAGGAAGGACTGAAATTGGCTGGAAGGAAGGCAGAGATGAGAAGGAAAAGGGAATGAAGGGAAGACAGCAGGAGCATCTCATGTACAAGGCTCTTGGACACTCTGTGTTCTTTAATTGTGAGAAAGGAAGGCGTATCCAGCCCAGGGGTAGTAGTCTCACTGTCTTGAGCTCCTGGGCTCCTGTATCCTCCTGATGGAACTTCGGGTCCTGTGCACCCTCTCCTGGCTCTGTGCTCACTGGAGCCTCTGAGGTTTCATCGTCAAGGTCCCCTCCTCCATCCACAGCCCCAGCACCTTAACCGTCCTCCCTGGGTTCTTGCTTCTCTGTCTCTCCAGGTTTCTCTGCCTCCTGAGAGGCAGTTCTTCAGCCCACCTCGTCCAGAGTTTCTCTTTCCCAAGAGGCAAAGGCTATCCTCATTTTCATCTCCTCTCCTTCCCAGCGTGGAGATTCCCTCTGCATCCGTGGTTTAGTAACCCCCGCTGGCATTGCTGTCCTAAGTCCCCTCCCGGGTTGCAGACTTAACATGCTCACCCACCGGCACCTTGACTCTGCACCCACACCAGGCCGCTGCCCTCACACACACAAACACACAGACCTGACGGGGAGCAGCACCTCCATTCACCCTTCTTTTTTTTTTCTTCTCATGGAGCAGGTGCTAAATGATAGCATCTCCCTGTGATCCTTTGTCAGTGTGACAGTTCCATGTATTGTTTCATTTATTTCATCCTTTCATTTAGTAAATATTTATCAAGCTTCTCTACTAGACTCTGCAAAGAATACAAGAACAATAAATGAGATGAGATCTCAGGAAACATATGACCTAATGATGACGATTAAAAAAAAAAAACTTGACAGAATGCCTGTAGTATGCTTCCAGGCTCCAAGAGCAGACCATCAAGCTACAGCCGCTGTCCTGGCTAACTGACCCCTCACCCCTGTGGGTTACTGTGAGGGGGGACCCCTTTTCCTAGGACAGGCTCCTGCCTACTGTGTAACTGCAGCACATCCAAGGTACTCGTTTTCTCTCTCCCAGAAGTTCACAATCTTCAGGAAGTCTTCCCTAGACATCCCACAGCAGGCTTCCAACCATGCTAGTCCCTCTGGTTATTCAAAAGGAAGTAAGCACTGGCGTGGGGACCCCCTCTAAACAAGGCATCCCACAGAGGGTGGACTGTGTTTGTCCCACGTGTGCCCTTAGACCAGAGTTCTTCAGTAGCATCACTGCTGACATTCGTCTGGACCATCTTTGTCATAGTGATCTCCCGGGCTTTATAAGGGTATTTGGGGCTTCCGAGGTGGCACTCGTGGTAAAGAACCCACCTGCCAATGCAAGGGATGTGGGATCAATCCCTGGGTCGGGAAGACCCTCTGGAGGAGGGCACGGCACCTCACTCTAAGTGGGTTAGGATTCTTGCGTGGAGAATCCCATGGACAGGGGAGCCTGGCGAGCTGCAGTCCATGGGGTCTCAGAGTCAGACGCAACTGAAGTGACTTAGCAGCTATAGCGGCACCTCCCTGGCGTCCGCCCGTTAGATAGAGCAGCCGTCCTCGCTCCCCCAGTTGTGACAAGCCAAAGTGTCCCTGTCAGACGTCCCTGGGGGCCAGAGTCACCCCTGGTTGAGCACCACTGGCCTAGACTGAAGCCTGCAGAAGGGTGGGGTCACCTCCCGCTAAGGCCGTGGAGGGTTCTCGCGGTATTGTCGGGGTTCATACCTTTCAACTTCCCCGATGACCTTCAACTTCACCAACTGTTACAAAGGCAATGAGTAGAGGCATAGATCTCAAGTGACATTCTGAAAAAATTTTTGATCTCTGTAGTAAGGAATTTAGAGCCAATCTCTCTCTTTAAGTATCCACATGGAAATAGGATATTCTGTGTATATGTTTTCGTATTCAGCAGTAGGATAAATCCACTCCGGGAAGAATTTCTCTGTCATTTCACTGTCATTTCCTTCGCATTTTCAGTACCATCAAGAGGACCAGCTCTTCCGAACGGGTGTCTCCTGGCGGTCGAAGGGAAAGCTATGGGGATTCCAAAGGAAACCGGAACCGCACGGGATCCACCAGCAGTTCTTCCAGTGGCAAAAAGAACAGTGAAAGGTAAGGGGCGTCTTCCCGCCGCTTCCTGCTGTTCTGATGTCGTGTGACCTCTCTTCCCCAGAGGTGAACCCGAAGGCCCCCTCATGTGCACATAAGCTAGGGGCCCTCCGTGGCACGTGCGCCTTCTCCGGACATCACTGTGGGCGCGTCCGACAGCTCCTGGTCACAGCTCACCCCAGTTACCAGCCAGGTGGAAAACTGTGGCTTCGACTCCCTATGCATGCAGAAGGCGTTCTTGAGAACTTGCTTAGTACCAACTCCATGGAATTTGGGAAGCTTCTGAATTGATAAAGTGCGGGACACTTTGTATTTCTAATACTCTCAGCTGCCTTTTTTTTTTTTTGCCTTTTTTCTGGCTGCACTGGGTCCTCATTGCTGTGCACGGGCTTTCTCAGTTGTGGAGCATGGTCCCTGGAGCACCAGGGCTCAGCTGTCACAGCATACAGGCTTAGCTGCATAGTGGCACTGAACCTGTGTCCCCTGCTTTGCACCAGGGATCGAACCCGTGTGCCCTGCATTGGAAGGCAGAGTCTTAGCCACTGGACTTTCTTGGCCACTTTTCCTGGTGAGGAAAGTCCCTCTCAGCTGCCACTTTAAAATTAACCTTAGTGGCTTAAGTTTGTCAACAATATTTCCTACGACAGACTGGGTAAAAAGTTGTAATTGCATAATTTGTCAGAACACCAGAAATAGGAACCACTTTCTGGTTTCATGAGTCTTTTTCTTTGAGGTTGGTTTATAATGGATTATGATAACTCCTTGTTAAACTAATAGTAACATTTTATTAGTGAGAGATAATCTGGGGCATTTTAACAGCTTGTTTTACGTCTAAGAATGTATTGTGTATATGAGAACAGTTTCTCTGTATTTATCTACGCCACATACTTTATTCTGTCTTTTTAAACATTGTGCTTTAAATTTTATTCTCTGTTGAGCAAAGCTTACGAAGGAATTTCAGCTTCACAGGCTAACCATGTTTTGGTTTTTGTTTTTTTACCAAATGTTCATGTAAGGAGAAGGCTTAGTCATAAAGCAGTGGATTCCAACCCACAGGCTGTGAAAGTTCCAAGTTTGTAAGTCCACTTTGATTCAGTCCTATAAAAGAAGCTTAAGCTCTTTTTTGGTTTTATTCCTAAAAGACATGTTTTTTATGAAGAGATGCAAGCACCTCTCATGTCTCTAGCAGGTCAAATCCACAGCCAATTAGCAATCTCAAAACCACTGACATGGGGCTGTCTTCTAATTTAGCCTATTAGGACTTCTTATCAGAAGATTATGCTAATTGGGTGATAATACCTTGGAAATAAGGCCAAGTGGTCACAACAGCAGCAGAGCATGAATAAGTGGGAGATGCCGGGTGGCCTTTAGGCTTCTCTGAATTTAGGGTAAGCTTGGAAGTTGACCTGAGATGTCGAGATCTAGGCAGTTCTTAAAAACTTGGCTCCTTCTCTGCACATCTGACTTGTATTAAGAATTTCCAGAAAGAATCTGCACTGTGCAAACTCCAGATCTGTTGTATCTTTTAAATCCTATGCTTTGCTCAGTGTGCTGGGTAAATATTTCCATGAAAGATATTTACAAAGGGTGTTTTTTTTTTTTAATGCCAGGAAATTTTGATTTGGAAATGAAGGACTGGGAAAATTTACTAATCATTTTCTAAAAATAATTCAGGCAACTGAACATTGGCCATTAAACATAAGTTCTTTGTCTTGTTAGATCCCAAGAATAGTTGAGGCCCATGTAGTGCTGAAGACTTGAGAGTCACTTGGACTGCAAGGAGATCAAACTAGTTAATCCTAAAGGAAATCAACCTAAATATTCATTGGAAGGACTGATGTTGAAACTAAAGCTCCAATACTTACCTGATTCAAAGGGCCAACTCATTGGAAAAGACCCTGATGCTGGGAAAGATTGAGGGCAGGAGGAGAAGGGGACGACAGAGGATGAGATGGTTCGATAGCCTCACTGACTGAATGGACATGAATCTGAGCAAACTCCAGGAGATAGTGAAGGACAGGGAAGCCTGGTGTGCCTTAGTCCAGGGGGTCACAGAGTCAGACACAACTTAGTAACTCAACACCACCACCACCACGTGTAGTGCGGAACTGGTTGAGGTGCACCTAAGGAGTATCAGAGAGAAAGTTCCTGCCTTCTGTGGGTCATTGCTGGTACAGGCAGACACCTTTAGGGACCTGTGGAAATGATGGCAGCGGTAACTCAGACAGAAGGAAGAAGCAGCTAGAAACAATAGAGGTGAAGGTCAAGCCGGTGCATCCGTCACTGCCTGTCCACTTCCCTTCATCCTTCCGTTCCATCCCCCATCAAGAGCCCCTCTCTTGAGTTACCTGGAACTTGTACCAAACCAGAGCTGGAGTCTTATGGACCAGTGCCCAGTCTCCAGGGCTTAAAGCAGGCAAAGAAAGGGATGGAAGGTGCAATTCCGCTTTTAAACATTATGGTCCTCAGTAGTCTAAGATTGCACAACCTCTTGCGCATCACACACAAATATTTGTCCACGATCTTACCTTTTAACCCATTGTCCATGCGTGGTTACTGTACATAGCAAGATGTAATGGAAAGAACACAGGTTCTGGAGTAAAAGAGAGATCTGGGTTTGTGAACAAACTTGGCCACTTCACTTCTCTGAGCCTCAGCTTGTCCCCCTCTGTGAATGAAGGGTTTTATATCTTAATGCCCTTGAATCTTGTCAGAGAGCTAACTGGTAGGAAAACACTCAGCATAGCACTTGGCACTCAGTAACGGCAGCTGTTGTGAATCAAGACCTGTGCAGAGTAGGAGAAAATATGGTTCATGAGGCTTTCCAAAATTCTGAACTTGATTTTCCTCGATTGTAAGGTGAAGGTGGTGGATGCCGTCTGATGTTGTTAGTCTTTTTTCGGTCTAACACATACTAACTTATATCCACAGGACACTCTTATGAGTACAACCTGGATTTTGGCAAATTCTAATTGGCTGCGGAGACACAAATTATTATACAGTCGCCCCAGGATGTCCAAGGGCTGTTGGTTCCAGGACCCCACCCCTACTCCCATCCCCAAATCCACGGATGCTCAAGTCCTTCAGTTAGTGGTTCTGCATCCACAGATTCAGCCAACCATGGATTTTTATGCTTGTGTTTGATTCCTTGGATGCAGATACAGAGGAATGACCGTATATTCTCATGGTTGTTAATATCACATCAGAACGAGCTGGTGTGCAGGCGCTGAGACCCCAGGAAAGCTCATCAGAGCATGAGTGAGTGAGGGTGGCCTTAGAGCTGTGACTTTGAGTCCGTCCTGATTCACAGAAGGAGTCATTCACCCCGGGCCATGCTTGGGCTTGTATTGGTCCCAAACTATTTGCTACAAAGCTCTCAACGACCACACACCATATGCAAAGCTGCTTTAGCACATCTGGCACTTTTGTGAAAATGAGAAAGAGGCTCCTTTCAGCATTCATGTGTCTCTGTAATAATAATCACAACAAATATAAAGCCATTTCCTATCGATTGTATAGATCTTACTGTCAAACATAAAGTAATAGTGTTTTGAGGTCCTAAACATTTACATTTTCTAAGATACATTAATTTATTGAATAATCATCATGTTTTGTGTTCAAAGCAACTATCTCCCTGGTGGTTTCCGTCTCCTTGCTCATGTGTCTCATTTTCTTTGGAAATGGTCACGAGAGTCAGTAGTCTCTCTTGTGACACTTTAGATTTTTATCTTCGAATAGTTAACATTTTAAAATATTTTCCTTGCAGTGAGCCACAGAATTTTAACCGCACTTATTAATCTTTGCACTGACAAAATTTTCATAGGAACAAAAGCAATATACAGCAGTGTAATATTTACCTCATGTATTATTGATGGTATATTGTGAATATTAAAAATTATTTATATAGTGATCTGTGTCATAATGAAGTACTTAGTAAATTTAAATAGGGACTTGACAGTAACATTCTGATAAACAATCTGTAATACCTAGTGTAGCCAGTAGACTAATCCAAGAAAAGGGTTTTGTTTTGTTGTTTTGTTTTAATAAGTATTTCATATCAGACAGAAAAACAGCTACTGTTCAGAATGTACAGTTAATGTTGCCAGATTGATAAAATGTTTCAATTATCCAACTGGTTCCCCCATTGTCATTTTGAGGGGAATAAGATATATCAACTTTGTAAGCAAGACCCTTGGTCTCCGTCAGAAAGTTGTTGCAGTGTGAGCTGATTTTGTTCAAGTAAGAAATGTGACGGCCACCTGCTGGAAACCTTGTTGTAACACACAAACTACCCATCTTTGGGGTCAACAAATGTGAAAAAAGCTTCAAAATTACGAGGACGTCTCCCGCATGAAGACTTGCCCCTGGGTGCCCTTTAGTGTTGCGCCGCTGGCTGCTTTATCCCAGCTGCGAGGTCAGAACTGTGAGCAGGACATTCAGCTCCATCCTCCTTGAAATATCAGCCTTCAATGAGGAAGGCTTTTTTTTTTTTTTACACTGAAGTATAGTTGATTTACAATGTTGTGTCAGTTTCCGTGGCACAGCAGAGTGATTCAGTTATATATATATATATATATATATATATATATGTAGACGATACCCACTCTAACGGCAAAAAATGAAGATGAACTAAAGAGCCTCTAGATGAGAGTGAAAGAGGAAAGTGAAAAAGCTGGCTTGAAACTCAACATTAAAAAAAAAATAAGTTCATGGCATCCAGTTCCATCACTTCATGGCAAAGAGAAAAAGTGGAAACAGTGACAGATCTTATTTTCTTGGGCTCCAAAATCACTGTGCACGGTAACTGCAGCCATGAAATTAAAAGGTGCTTGTTCCTTGGAAGGAAAGCTAATGTTTTAAAAAGCAGAGACATCGCTTTGCTGACAAAGGTCCATATAGTCAAAGCTACCTGGTTTTTCCAGTAGTTATGTATGGATATGAGAGTTGGACCATAAAGAAAGCTCAGTGCTGAAGAATTGATGCTTGCAAACTGTGGTGCTGGAGGAGACTGTATATTATCTAGGGTGAAACAGATCACCAGCCCAGGCTGGATACACGAGACAAGTGCTTGGGCCTGGTGCACTGGGAAGACCCAGAGGGATCGGGTAGAGAGGGAGGTGGGAGGGGGAATCGGGATGGGAAATACATGTAAATCCATGGCTGATTCATGTCAATGTATGACAAAAACCACCACAATATTGTAAAGTAATTAGCCTCCAACTAATAAAAATAAATGAAAAAAAAAAAGCAAATAATTAAAAAAAAAAAAAAAGAAGAGTTCCTTGGAGAGCAAGGAGGTCAAACCAGTCAATCCTAAAAGAAATCAACCCTGAATATTCATTGGAAGGACTGTTGGTGAAGCCGAAGCTCCATTACTTTGGCCACCTGATGGGAAGAGCCGACTCATTGGAAAAGACCCTGATGCTGGGGAAGACTGAAGGCCAAAGAACAAGGGGGCAGCAGAAGATGAGATAGATAGCATCACTGACTCAATGGACATTAATTTGAGCAAACTCCAGGAGGTAGTGGAGGATAGAGGACCCTGGCATGCTGCAGTCCATAGGGTCACAAAGGGGCAGACACGACTTAGTGAAGGAGCAAAAACCACAAATATATAAGTATAATAATATATGTATTATTTTCCATTATGGTTTATTACAGGACTTATTACTATTGAATGGAATTCCCTGTGCTATACAGTAGGTCCTTGTTGGTTATCCATTCTGTGTTTAATAGTCTGTATCTGCTAATTGCAGACTTCCAGTCCATCCCTCCCCTACCCTGTTCCCCTTGGCAACCACAAGCCTGTTCTCTATGTCTGTGAGTTTGTTTCTTTTTCATGGATAAGTTCAGTTGGCATCATATTTTAGATTCCACATATAAGTGATATCATTTGTCTTTCTCTGTCTGACTTACTTCATTTAGTATGATCATCTCTGGGTCCATCCCTATTACTGCAAATGGCATTATTTCATTCTTTTATGTGACCGAGTAGTATTCCATTGTGCATACACACATGCACGAACACACCTTCTTTATCCATTCACCTGCTGATGGATATTTAGATTGCTTCCATGTCTTGGCTGTTGTGAATAGTGCTGCTATGAACACAGGGGTACATTATCTTTTTGAATTACACTTTTGTCCAAATATATGCCCAGGAGTGGGACTGCTGGGTCATATAATAGCTCTGTTTTAGTTTTTTAAGGAACCTCCATACTGTTTTCCATAGTGGCTCCACAGTTTACATTCCCGCTGACAGTGTAGGAGGGTTCCCTTTTCTCCATACTAGCAGAGACAGTCTTTTTGGATGACACCTGGAGGTCCTCGTTTGTTGTTTAGTCACTCAGTCGTGTCCAACTCTCCGTGACCCCATGGACTGCAGCACGCCAGGCCTCCCTGTCCTTCACCATCTTCCAAGTTTGCTCAAACCCATGTCCATTGAGTCGGTGATGCCATCCAACCATCTCATCCTGTGTCACCCCTTCTCTTCCTGCCCTCAATCTTTCCTAGCATCATGGTATTCTCCAACGAGCCGGCTCTTTGCATCAGGTGGCCAAAGTATTGGAGCTTCAACTTCAGCATCAGTCCTTCCAATGAATATTCAGAGTTGAGTACCTTTAGGATTGACTGGTTTGATCTCCTTGCTGTTCAAGATACTCTCAAGAGTCTTTAGCACCACAATTCAAAAGCATCAATTCCTTGGCACTCGGCTTTCTTTATGGTCCAACTCTCACATCCATATACGACTACTGGAAAAGCCATAGCTTTGACTGGATGGGTGTTTGTCAGTGAAGTGATGTCTCTGCTTTTTAATTCACTGTCTAGGTTTGTCATAGCTTTTCTTCCAATGAACAAACATCTTTTAATTTCATGGCTGCAGTCACTGTCCGCACTGATGTTGGAGCCCAAGAAAATGAAGTGTCAGAGGTCCTTAAGGCTCAGCTTTGCTTAGCTTTTCCTTGAGCATCACTGATAGTGGGATCTAAATCTTAATCTTGGGCCTGGGTTCAAGTCCTCATCCACTGGCTGCCCACCCTCTCTGGTGCCCTGATATCCTCACCTGCCAACCCTGGCTCCCACTTTCCCCAGCAGGATTTATTTTCCTTTGTGAAGTAATTTATTATTACACAAGATAACCTGTGTTTTGGAATATCCAAATAAACGAAAAAGAGGAAAGGAAAGCTGTCTATAACTGTGGCAGTCAGAGGACTCGAAGCTACCTCTTTATTGTGTTTCCATCCAGACTTTGTTTCTAGGGTGTTGTGTAGTGTATAATTTCTACATAAATGATATTCTTCTGCATATATTTTGTAACCCTCTTTTTCATTTGCTGTGTAAGCATGCCTTTGTCTTAGGAAATATACTCTTACAACGTTTTCTCAGATGAGGACCATCATTTACCTAGATGAATGCACTTTAATTGGGCATTTGGGAACCAGGAAGACTTTTCTAGTTGTCAGACCAGCCCAGCATCTAGAACAATGTCCAGTATACAGTAGGTGCTCGGTTGATTAGCTGTGTCTCTTTGTGGCCCCATGGACTGTAGCTCACCAGGCTCCTCTGCCCATGGAATTTTCCAGGCATGAATACCGGCGTGGAGTGCCATTTCCTTCTCTAGGGGATCTTCTCAACCCAGGTATCAAACCCACATCACTTACATCTTCTGCATTGGCAGGAGGATTCTTTACCACTAACGCCACCTGAGAAGCCCTAGTAGGTACCGTAGGTACCCAATAAGTATTTGTTGAATGTATCTTTTTAACCCCAATCAATATAACAGAAAGAATTTAGGCTTAAGGAACGTCTTGGCCATAACCAAATTTTAATCCCAGCTCTGCCACTTTTGTTCTGTGACTGTGAACTAGTTAGTTAATCTCACTGAGGTTCCTCTCAGCACCAGTGAAAACTAGCCCCTACCTACTGCCCAGGGCCGCTGTGAGTGTTAAACAGGATGGTGGACGTCGGTAGCATCCTTTGCATGGGGCTTGCCAACACTGGGACTCCATAGGTGATAGCCACTACTGTTATTTGCCTTCTCCATTCTAGCGTTTGGGCTGATGTTTGCATAGCTTTGTTCACCCCAGTCCTCAGTCCGGAGTGCCTCTCTTCTTCAGGACATTGTAGAATTCTCCAACTCCCATTAGAGACCTCACCCCAACCTGAAAAGGGAGGAATCAGAAATTCTGTCACCTTATTCAGTCACTTTCCCAGCACTGCTTGACTCACTGAGCCCCTGCTCTGTGCAGAACACAATGTGAGGCATGGCAGGAAGTGGAAAGGAGCAGCCCGTGAAGACGCGTGCTCTCTACAAACGCCGGTGACACCCGCACATGAAAAGGGTCAATGACCTCCATTTCCAAAGGTCGCTCACCCCCACCAGGGAGGCAAAGGACAGCCAGCTCAATAGAAAAGTAGGTAAAAGGTATGAGCAGAGGCAGTTCACAGAGAAAGAAGTGCAAATAGCCAGTTAATTAAGGAAAAGGTGTTCAAACTCTGTCTTCATTAAAGTGATGCAAATCTAAGTAAGAAGACAGCAGAAAAACCTTTTTATTGTATTATAAAATCAAAGAGCCCAAAACCAAACAAATGCACAGCTCCGTGAGTGACCGCTTCTAACACTTAGTACCTGGAGGTTTCCCTTGTGCTAAGTGATGTATGTGTGTGTCGGGAGACCTGGCAGGAAGAGGAGAACTCCAGCCAATTCCGCAAGACCCAACTCAGGATGCCCTTCTCTGGGAAGCCTGCCTGGGCGCCCGGGCCTGAGTTAGCCGCCCCCTAGACGGCTTTGTTCCTGCCCATTAACTTTATGGATTTCCCTGGTGGCTCAGATGGTGAAGAATCCTCCTACCGGGCAGAAGATGTGAGTTCGATACCTGAGTTAGGAAGATCCCCTGGAGAAGGAAATGGTAACTCAGTGTAGTATTCTTGCCTGGGAAATCCCATGGATAGAGGAGCCTGGCGGGCCACAGGCCTTGGGGTGGCAAAGAGTCAGACACAGCTCAGCGAATAACACATACATTGACTTTTAAACCCCCACCCCACACACTGCCAGGGGCAACACCTATACCCTCCCCCCCGCTACACCTTTAAGCTTCGGGAGGGCAGAGCTGGGTCATTTTTTTCTTCTTTGTATTCCTAGTGCTTTGCACAGGTCTGGCACACAGTAATTGCTCAACAGACATTCACTGAATGAATGAAAAAATGTTACCCGTATACTTAATTGTTAAAAACATGATTATTTAAGAACTATGCAAATAGCACCACCTATTGGTGGATGATTTTAACACTGCATTTTGGATTCTGAAACATATACACTGGAAATGGGGTGACTTAAATGAATCTTTTTTTTTTTTTAATGAAATGATTGTTTCAGTCTTTAAGCCAAGGGGTCATTTACTTTTTAACAAATAATAAAATATATAAGCACTGATATTCTTTATTTAGTTTCAGTTTTGAGGCTGTTAGGTGAGGAGCTCAAAAATACATATAGGTTATTGTCGGTGAAATTAGAAGGAAGAGGGAAGATATTAATTAATAACCACATGTTAAGTACTTTGTTACATGTTATATTTGATCCTGCAGGTACCCTGTGCCTCACAGTGGTTTTGGTCCTGTTTTATAGATGAATCTAAAGTTTGTAGAGGTGAAGTGATTTGCCCAAATAAAACACGAATCCAGCTGACTTCAAAATCTTTGCTGCTTCTTCCATGTTAAACTGGAAGTATTGGTTGGAGATGTCTATGAAGCAGTAGTTTTTGACCCCAGAAGTGACTTCTAAATATTTTAAATCAGTAGTTCCTGAATGAGCCTACTTGTATTGTGGTTAAAAGCTGCTTACTTAGGGCAGTATATAAAAGAATCATCATTTACATAGCAGAGTATTTTGCCTTCCAACAGGGATTATATTCCATCAAGTGAAATCATTTTCAGAAGGAGTCATGGTACGTGTGCTGGGAGGTACCATTTTTATAGATGAGTAAGTTTCAGGGGAAAACAGTTTGACTTTGGAACAGTGTCCTCCTCGACCAGGACTTCTTAATCATTTTCTGAAGCAAGCATATCTTCTCAGAAGCATCTGGCCCATATCAGTGCTCCCAAATCCCCATCTCCCAGAGTGCCCTGTTATACAGGCCACCCATGTGGCAGAGACCTCCTCTCAGGACTTTGGGGTAAACTAGTAACAGATATGAAAATGCTAGGGCTTCCCTGGTGTCTCAGATGGTAAAGAATTCGCCTTCCATTGCAGGAGACCTGGCTTCAGTCCCTGAGTCGGGAAGATCCCCTGGAGAAGGAAATGGCAACCCACTCCAGTATACTTGCCTGGAGAATTCCATGGACAGAGGAGCCTGGCAGGCTACAGTCCATGGGGTCGCAAAGAGTTGGACACGACTGAGCGACTAACGCTTTCACTTTCACAATCATGCTAAGTGCAGATCCCACCACAGGGCAAGAGTTTGGGGAATATTCGTTGCATCCGAGCCTGAACGAATTCTTGGCTGGACTCTCCTCCCCTGACACACACCCAGCCTGTGGTGCGGCATCTGAATTATAGCAGATGAAGGGGGAAACAGCCGCTTGTGACAGCCCCCGGCGCCCAAAGTCCACACCGAACATTTCCGGGGATTCGATGCCACGTGACTTGGTCCTGGGCGGTTATAGCCGCTTCGTGGGTGTGAACTCACAGCTTCCAGTGGGAGTTTTCCTTGTACCCACTGTCTGGTCTCCTCTCGCTGCCTCCAGATCCAGCTACTGGTCTGGGGAAGGCTCCAGGCGACCTCACCTCCCCCCTGACCCCCAGGTACCGCTTATACTTAGAGGGGTCCTTCGCAGAGTCTCCTGAACCGTCCCGCCCTAGGGAGAGTACAGCCAAGCTTTTTCAGCAGATCGCCTTCCTGCCAAAAAAAACAACCGCACCGGATGGCACCGCTGTTCATTTAGGAGCCATTGGCCCTGGCCGCCTAACGCCGGACCAGCCAAGAGATGAGGGTCTGCCTGCCAGGATGGAGATCCTTCCTCTCCTCTGGGCTCACTTCCGTCCTGCACCTCCGTCAGTGCTGACTCCGGACTTGGATGGGGAGGAAGGGAGCCTCACTCTGCTCCCAGAGCTTATCCACCCTCCGTCCCAACAGCCCCACGCCACCCCTGGGGACCAGGCTCTGGCTGCGGAGGCGGTGTGAAGTCACCCATTTCAGTTTTCCCTGGAGCTCACAGTGAGGAGTGGGTGACCAGGGACAGACTACACAACACCTCGAGAGGCAGTCTCTTGGTCCAAGTGGGTTCACAGCCCGGGCGTGTTTCCAGCGTGCTGGGTCCAAAGCGCTATTTGAGGAGCTCACTCTCAGCTCTCCTGATGCTGAGTTGAGGATCGGACAGGTGATGGGCACCTGACTCCCGTGAGCTGATGTTGACTGGGGCAACAGCGTCTTTAACTTCGAATCACCATCATCATGTGTTCTGTGGGTTTTCCCTTCTGTCTGCGATTGGGGAGATTCATTGTCCTTTTATAGTTTTGTATTTATAAGTCAGGCACTCATGACTGGAGTAGGCCCTTTCCCTGGCCTCTTGCCTTTCAGGAGGGTGGTGCATTGGCAGGAATCATGGATTCTAAAGTAAATATATTAATAGTTTATTTTTCTATAGAAACTTAACTTTCTAAAATAGTGAAACATAGCAGTAATAAGTTTCCTAAATATAGCTTGTGTCAGTCATTCAGTCGTGTCCGACTCTTTGTGATCCCATGGACTGTAGCCCGCCAGGCTCCTCTGTCCATGGAATTCTCCGGGCAAGAATACTGGAAGGGGTTGCCATTTCCTCCTCCAGGAGATCTTCCTAGGGATCCAATCAGGGTCTCTTGCATTGCAGGCAGATTCTTTACCATCCGAGCTACAGGGAAGCCTTGTACCCAAAGGGTAGCCCATAGTTTAGTGCAGGATTTGAAGAACTCTGAGCACTTCAGTACCTGATACTTCTCAGTGCCCTTCAGCTGATAACACTCAGGCTGCCTTTTTCTGATCTTTTAACAGAGATCTTTTATCCTTCTTCTTACGGTGCTTCAGCATCAGAATTCCACTAGCCTCCCTACATTTGGAGTTCACATTCCCCTATGAATGTTCTCTAAGAGAAACATAATCTGTAATTGCTCTTTTCTATCTCTTGGGAAGATTCTGTGTTGTTTATATCTGTCTCACGGACTTGACATCTTTCTACTTCTGTGATCAAAGTCATGATGGAAAAAAAAATAGCTTTCCTGTCTTCTAATTCCCTGCCTAGCTTCCCTAACTAGCGGATGTGCTTTGTAGTGATCTGTTTTAGCTTTTCCTCTGTGTCCTTGCCCTACCATCAATCTGATAAAATATAAAACTTGGAGTTAAGACTTGTTCTTCCACTTAAAAAAAAAATCACAAGAGTGTCACTTCCCCCAATAACGAGAACAAGCCAGGTAACCCCACCATGGAGCCAAGGTCACCAAGTGATACGATGAACTCCAACCCCAAAAGTGACAGGCCCCTCTCTTAGGAGGGACTGCGACCACTGCTGAAGTCTTTGCAGAGCTGCAGGAAGAGAAGGAACGGGAGGAAGAGGAGGAAAGGAGCTGAATGCTTCTAGAGTCCTGCGAGGCCGGGTGTGGACCGGCATGGGTGGACTCTCAGGAGCCGCAGGCTCGAGGTGAACCTTCATGCACGCGCGCACACGCACACACACACACACACACTCGAGGTGAACCTTCATGCACGCGCACACACACACACACACACACACACACTCGAGGTGAACCTTCATGCACGCGTACACACACACACACTCGAGGTGAACCTTCATGCACGCATGCTCACACACACACACACACACACACACTCGAGGTGAACCTTCATGCACGCGTACACACACACACACACACTCGAGGTGAACCTTCATGCACGCGTACACACACACACACACACTCGAGGTGAACCTTCATGCACGCGTACACACACACACACACACTCGAGGTGAACCTTCATGCACGCATGCTCACACACACACACACAGACACGTTCTTCCCTCAAAGCCAGGAGAGTCCTGAAGCCACCCTCTCAGAGCCCAGGCATGGTAGTTGCTGAAGGGTGCTCCACACTGGGCCTTTCATGGGAACCAGGTGCTATCAGCTGCCCTGGAGGAGGGACGGGGACCCCGAGAGGGGCCCTGGTTGGGTGGGGCTGGGCATGCTGAAGGCTGAGCACCAGCTGGGAGGACGGCAGGGGGCGTCATTCATCCAGCACCTCTGGCTACTTCGGGGAGTGGGTGGGACAGTAGGGGCCAAGGCCACTGAGACACGCCCCTGCCCCCCCCAGCAGCCCACCCGGCCAGACGCAGATCCACAGGGCCAGCCAAGGTCAGAGGCAGGGAGGGCTCCAGACCCTACCAGCTTCCAGTCAGCAGCTGAAGACTGTTACAGGCCCTGGGTCACAGCTGTGAACAGCGAGCCCTGCCCTTCTGGGCTTCCCTCCTGATGGGGAGAGACATGATAAGATAAATCTGGGCTTCCCAGGTGGTACTATTGATAAAAGAACCCACCTGCCAACACAGAAGATGTAAGAGACCCCGGTTCGATCCCTGGGTCGGGAAGATGCCCAGAGGAGGGCATGGCAACCCACTCCAGTGTTCTTGCCTGGAGGATTCTCCAACTGAACTATGAGGGAATCCCAAAATCATTGGGGTGGGTTTCATTTATTTACTGTGTCTTGTTCTGTGTTAGAGTGGGAGGTATTCTGGGAAGCCAGGGCAGGAGCGGGCAGTGGGTACCGTGGAAGACGGGGTGGACATTGGAGTGTCGCAGGCTTGGGTTCAAGGGCTGGCTCTGTGTGTGAACAGGATTCACTTCCTGCCGCCCTTGGGGGTCCCGTCCCCTGTCTGGCACGAGGTGGCAGTCTTCCCACGGGCAGCTGTCCGGTTGTCACGGGGAGGACCGTGCCCTCCTGCACTTGACGGGGGGACTCCCCGGGCAGACTGTCCTCTGGGAAGCTCGCCCCCAGGGGTGACCTCAGCCTGTCCATGGTGTGCCCTTGAACTTGGTGGGTTTCTCAGGTGCAGACATGGGGTCTCAGCCTGATTGAGACAGTGGGGTCCCCCCATGTCCCAGGATGTGGCCACACCCCAATAGTCCTTATTCTTCCCTCCTTTTCCCTGCCCCCTCACCTTCCCCCCAGGAGCCATCCCTCCTGGGAGTTGTTCAGTCACCCAGTTGTGTCCAACTCTTTGCAGACCCCATGGACTGCAGCACACCAGACCTCCCTGTCCCTCACTATCTCCCGGAGTTTGCCCAAGTCTGTGTCCATTGCATCGGTGGTGCCATCCAGCCATCTCATCCTCTGATGCCCTCTTCTCCTTCTGCCCTCAATCTTTGCCAGCATCAAGGACTTTTCCAATGATTTGGCTATTTGCATCAGATGAGCAAAATACTGGAACTTCAGATTCAGCATCAGTTCTTCCAGCGAGTATTGAGGGTTGATTTCCCTTAAGATTGACTGGTTTGATCTCCTCCTTTCCAAGGGACTTTGAAGAGTCTTCTCCAGCACCACAGTTCAAAGGCATCAATTCTTTGGCACTAAGCCTTCTTTACGGTCCAGCTCTCACAACCGTACATCACCACTGGGAAGACCATACCTTTGACTATAAGGACCTTTGTCGGCAGAGTAGTATCTCTGCTTTTCAACACACTGTCTAGGTTTGTCATAGCTTTCCTGCCAAGAAGCAGTTTTCCTCTGATTTCATGGCCATGGTCACCATCTGCAGTGATTTTTGAGCCCAAGAAGAGGAAATTTGTCACTACTTCCACCTTTTCTCCTTCTGTTTGTCATAAAGTAATGGGGCCTGATGGCATGATCTTAGGTTTTTAATACTTAATTTTAAGCCAGCTCTTTCACTCTCCTCCTTCACCCTCATCAAGAGGTTCTTTAGTTCCTCCCCTCTCGGGAGCCAGGTGCTAAAGTTCTCTTGCCAAAGCCCCTGCGACAGGAGTTTGCTAGTTTTAAGTCAGTTCTTCAAATAATCTGCCAGAAGCACGTGGGGAAGAGAAACAAACCTTTCTACGCATTTAGGCAGGGCTGGTCCCGTCTTGATTAACCACGCGTTTTCCTTCTCCAAACCTCTCTTTGCTCTCATAAAAAGCACAGCTTTGGTGATAAAGTTGGGATTGTCATCTCCGGCGCTTGGTTTTAGGCATTTCTGTTTACGCTGTTTCTCTTTGCAGTTACATGGCTTTGCGTTTCTTTTTAACATGTGTTCTTCACTCAGCACCTGTGTGACAAACTCATGCGGCCATTGGTGAGGGGTCTCCGTGACCGAGACTAACCACCAGCCCCTGCTTCCCTTTGAGAACTGTTTTGGGGGACTTCCCTGGTGGTCTGGTGGCTCAGACTTCGCCTTCCAGTGCAGGGGATGTGGGTTCGACCCCTGGTGAGAGAGCTAGGATCCCACATGCCTCCTGGCCAGGAAACCAAAGGATAAAACAGAAGTAATATTGTAACAAATTCAATAAAGGCTTTAAAAATGGTCCATATCGAAAGCTGATTTGTGGTGTTGCATGGCAGAAACCAACACAATGTTGTAAAAGCAGTTTTCCTCCAATTAAAACATAAACTTAGAAAGAAATAAAATGAAACGTATTTTGGTTTTGTCTCCACAGCAAACCCAAGGAGCCAGTCTTCAGCGCAGGTAAGGCTGGTTGAATGTCAGTGCGGGTGCCCCTTACCGCGGTACTTGAGGGGCAGCTGGGATGGGCAGAACACGGGGTCCGTGTGCCGGGGCTCGGGGCTGAGTGCTCACTGTCGGCCTGTACCTGGGGGTCTGGCGACTCACATCGCTCAGAGACCACCCAGAAGAGGGTCATAAAAACTAAACCCTTTATTTGCCCCCATTTAAAATGGATTCAAGATACATCCATAAGGAGAAAGCGACATGCCGTTACAAGAAATTTCTCGGTTAAAACAACCTGTTGCCTTTCTCGCCCCTTCCTTACTAAATGGGGGCTCTCCCACCACCAACATTTGGGTTTCTCTTGAAAGGGAAAGTCTCTGATGCATCCAGTTACAGCTTTATCTAAAAGCGACTTCTTTTTCTGCCTGTGATTTCCTAAACTGCCAACTAATAGTCCATATATATCTTTTCCATGTATCTTTTCTAACACGTTATAGTAAGGGAGCTGCTATTTTTAGAATAGTAACCTTATTTGAAAACATATTTTAAAATGCAAAATCTTTGACAAGATTTTGTGCAATGGGCTAAATAAATTCATTTAATTTTCCAAGTTTTTTTTTCCCCTTAAGTTAAGCATTGAAACACGAAAGTCAGACTTTCCTATTTATGCGCATGTGCTTCAGTATTCATTTCATTTTCAGGAAGCATGAAATTACTCACTGAAAATGTCCTCGCCCTCAGCCTGCAGAGTAGGTCTGGTGTGCACTTGTCAGAACCCCTGAAACGTGTCCAGGTTTTTCTAGTGGTGGGGGCGGGGGAGTCTCTGGGCCAGGGGGCTCGAGAGCGCCCCCTGCAGGCAGGCCAGTCCCTCTTGCAGCGCCCCCTCGTCTCTTTACCCAGCACTTCTGTCTCTGTCTCCGAAATCCCAAGGGAAACGCCGGGTGACACATTGCAAAGGTAGGCGGCATTGCTGACACCTCATAGCTCTCTGAGCAAAGCTGCGCCCCAGGCTGCAGAAACGCTCTTCATACAGGCCACCAGCCACCCTCCTTGTATGAAAATGCTTTGTGATGCAAACCACATGGGTTTATTGGACGGTCAAAGCAGTCCTGAGCATTTGCTTGGGCGGGTCTTACTGAGAAGCTAAAACCTGGACCTTCAGTGACGATTGGCTGATGACAATAACTCTTTTTAAAATCTGTATGAAAGTTAAGAGAGCTATAGGGCGAACCCTGGATGCCCGTTTTTTGGAACCTGCACTGCTGCTGGCCGCTCCCTGTGGCACCTCTGGGGTTGGGGGTTGTGTGCTGTTATCCTAACATGCCTGAAAAAAAGAACAAGCAAGCAAACATTGCTTTCCCTCGCTGCATTTTTTGTTTTTTTTTTTTTAGATGTGGGATATCTGACTTAAATGTCCAAAACAGTGCCAAGGCTACCTCCAGAGCTTTTCTGCTCCGTCCAGTGACGTAGATATGCCCAATGAGTAAACTTGTCATAAGGACTTTTCCAGCACGTAACGATATACTCAAGTAGATATTCCATCTACATGGATTACATACCCCCGTATGAGGCTTTTGGTGTGTGCTGCGGGGTGACATTATATTCCGTTTATTCTGAATCTGCAGTCCGTGATTCCCCTCTTACAAAAGAACTCATGGAATCACTTATCATTTAAGCCATCACATCCACCTCTCTTTGTCCTCCTTCCGTTGATCTACTGAGTGGCTTTTAGGGTCTTCAGTTGTGATGGCCACGCCGTCTGAGGCACTGAGATTTGGTTGAGGGATGAAGGAAGGTAAGGGGGTGGGTGAGGCGAGCATGGGCAGATGCACAGAATGGGTGGGCATGTAGGTGGCAGAGAGAAAGAGAGAAGGACCCCTGGGTGGGGGGCAGTTGTGGCCAGTGACATCATATACGGGAAGAGGGGGCAGGGCAGTTAGAGCGTGGGGTCCAGCAGGCAGGAGAGCAGGAGACGGGTCCTGAATCCAGTGTGGGCCTTGACGGGTTTGGTAGCTACGATGACCAGGGTAGGGGCTGGAGGCCGTCCGAAAGCCTGCAGCCCTGGGGGCCTCAGATGGGCTCCTCCCAGGGGAGCTGGGGAGGATGGAGCCTTGTGGAGCACTGTCACAGGAGCACCACGGAACACAGCAGCTGGCACCTTGTGCAGGAGTGAACACGTGTTGGTTTTTACCTAAAAGTCCGATTTAGCACGCAGAGTGAAGCGTGTGTCACATGCATGCGTTTAAGACCTGAGCTGCACGCACACCATAAAAGTGCAATGGCCTCTCCATTTTTAGGCAATATCGCATGTGGCTTTGTCTAAAAATCCTCAGGAATGAGGCTTATGAAACTAATTTGTGAATGTGATACTTACAGCGTTATAATTATTTTATGACTTCCTTACCAGTTTCCTCTCTGGGCATGATTTTTCTGTTGAGTTACAGTATAGCCCCAGCTGCCCAATTTAAATGCCATTAAAGGTCCCAGTCCTTCGATCTGCAGTGAAGCATCAGGATGCAGGGAGTTCTGAATCCCAACAGAATTCATCAAGAGCTCACAAGATGGTCTTATTATAATACCTTGAAAACTGTAGACAGAAAACCCTATATTGTTTGGCTTTGTTTAAATCCAGGAGTGGCCCCTTGTCGATGTGTTATTGGGTTTTACTTTCATCCCTACAGTTTATTAAAGTATCAGAAGTTATTTTGTTATAAAAATGTTTGTTCTAGAAAGGTTTATTCCCCAGCTTCTCTCTCTAATGGGTCTTTTGTTCTTTTCTTTTCTATTTCTAGCTTTTCTTTGAGCATTTTCCTTTTTGCATGCATCCCAGCATGAACTTCTGCTGGTTTTGTGTCCTTTTCACTTGAATTATCCAATGTGAAAGATACATAAAGACACATTTTTACATTGCACTATAACAAACCAATTTAAATATTGAAAGATATTTTATGAATTTTGATACTACAATTGTATATCCATTGAACTCAATAAAAAAAATTTAAGTGGATTTCTTGTGTTAGTTGTAATTTTTGGGGGTGGCATTTTCCCCCTCCTGATAATAAAGAAAATATAAGAACTAAAATTCCATGGAAAATAATTGTTGGAATCTAATTCTTTTCTGCCTTTTGTAATTTCTTACATTACTTAAGTAAGCAGAATGTCAAAGGCAAACAAGGTGAAAGTTTTTGTTTCAAACTATTTGTGTTTTAGTTAGTTTTCCCTAGGATTTTAATCAGAAATGACATAAATGGCAAAGTTTCTACTTTTGCATTGAAAGGGTAGAGAAAATATAACTTTTTTTTTTCAGGTACCCTGGGCACGAAGGTGTCTTACTGACCTCTTTGTTCTCTTCATAGAAGAAGGATATGTAAAAATGTTTCTTCGTGGACGCCCTGTTACCATGTACATGCCCAAAGATCAAGTGGATTCTTACAATTTGGAAGCAAAAGTAGAACTGCCCACCAAGAGACTGAAGCTGGAATGGGTGTATCCTTTATTCATTAAGTCTGACCTGAAGTGTTGATGAGTGCTTTTTTTTCAGTTGTAGAAACCCGTAAAACTAAACCGTGATGGCAGTAAGTTTTTTAACCCAAAGAAAGAAAGAGGGATTGCCTGGAAGGAAGGACTAGCATTTCCCCTCAACCGAGTATGGCTTTGGCCAACCTTGGGACTCTACCTTCAAGTTAACTGTAACTAGGGACTTCCCTGGTGGTCCAGTGGTTAAGACTTCACCTTCCAATGCAGGGGGTGTGGGTTCCATCTGTGATTGAGGAACTAAGATCCCCCATGCCACAGGGTGGGATCTTAACATTGTAAATCAACTATACAGCAATTTAAAAAAGGAGAAAAAAAAAACTTAAAAAACAGTGACTAATTGAACATGAGTATGGACCCAGTACTAAATGAAAGGAATACAACACAGTCTATGGCTTAAGTTAAATGGACACGTAGCATCAATATAATACCACTGGAAAAAAAAGAAAAAGCTCTCAAAATCTAGGCCACAGAAATCTGAGTCAGCCATATGACTAGCATTCTTGAAACAAAGCTGCTAGAATCTTCATAATATGAGGCTTGGGAAAGTTGAATGAACTGCCTAGGAGGGAATAAAAGAAAGACAAGAAATAGAGCCTGTGAAAGAGGGTGAAGTGTTGTTTTGGGGGTTTTTTTTTATTTTACTATTTTATTTTACTTTAGAAGCCCACAGAGGCCACCTTCCAGTCCATGGAGACTTTTAAGACAAAGAGCAAAAATCCTTTCTTCAGCCTCAGACAGATATTTATTGGGATACCAGTTTAATGCCCAACCCTGACAACAAATTATGTGAAGTTGGTTTAAACTGAAGCTATTGTCATTTCAGTTAGAAGAATTACTATTTGAAATTTTAAAGTCATATTCCTTGGAAATTTTTTGGAATTATTTCTGTACCTAAATTTCTCAAAACATTTTTTAGTTTTTTCAGATTCAGATGTCATAAGTATTCACCTGCACCTATTTTGCCGTCTGTATTGGCACATAAAAAGTGATCCCATTCTTCTTCAAGTCAGTAATTGTTTGAATTGGTTAAATCAAATCTGAAACACATTATTCAAGACATAGTTGTTCAACTTACTCCCAACTCATATTTTAAAAAGTGTGAAACAGTGGAGTTTGCAGCAAATAAATGGTTGTTTTTCACATCCAGGTTCAAGTGATGTTTTGCTCTGAAATAGTTTTCAAACTTTGGAAGCATATATGCTAAAATCTTAACAGGTTATTATTCCTGAGGAGCTGTGGATGGTTAGGACAAGGAGGACCTAAATTTGTTACCTTTTATTGATTGATATATAGATACATGAGCTTCCCTGGTGGGTCAAATGGTAAAGAATCTGCCAACAATGCAGAAGACCTGGGTTTCATCCCTGAGTCAGGAAGATCCCCTGGAGAAGGGAATGGCAACTCACTCCAATATTCTTTGCCAGAGAATTCCGTGGACAGAGGAGCCTGGCAGGCTGCAGTCCATGGGGTTGCAGAGTCGGACATAAGTGAGCGACTAATATTTTCACTTTCCATGGCAGTGAGAGCCCAGAGAGCTAACCACTAGACAACCAGGTAACTTCCATATGTACATGTATATTGTTCACACCTTCTACAGGTATTTTTTATAATGTAAGAAAAAAAATGTTTGAAGTTAAATACGTAGCTGCCAGGTTACAATAAACAGTAAATTCATAATTGGTTTATAACTGAGACCTGAAAGTCATTTACCAGTGTCTTAAAATTTTCTTTTTAAATACTTTATAAGGAATGTCAAAACTCAACTTTTTTTCCCTTAGAATAGGGTTTATAACCTCATATTGCTTGATATTTGAAACAGTATAGCCACTTAACATCATCAGAGGGTTGTCCAGGTGGTGCTAGTGGTAAAGAATCCACCTGCCAATGCAGGAGACGCCGGAGACTTGGGTTCGATCTCTGGGTTGGGAAGATCCCCTAGGGTAGGAAATGGCAACCCTCTCCGGTATTGTTGCCGGAAAATTCCATGGGCAGAGGAACCTGGTGGGCTGCAGTCCACGTGGTTGCAAAGATCAGACATGGCCGAGCACGCCTGCACGCACGCAGCACTGCCAGATGTATTTTGTTTTTCAAACAAGCTCCAAAAGCCACCGACCACAATAGGATTCAGCTCATCTTCCAGCCATGATTCTAGCACCAGGCTGAGCCTCTCTTCTTAAGCGTCCCCTGTTGGAGGTATGTGTCTCAGGATGACGATGACGTGGAGAGTTCAAAGATGGCAAGATTCAGTGGCCCTGTTCTTCCTTTCAGTTCCAGCCCCAGAATCAAGCTCTCGGCTTTAAAAGTTAGATTCAAGACAGCAAGTGGACACATTCTAGATTGTGGTCATGGTTCAGCATATCTCCGCAAGTAGTGTGGGAACTAGAGTAAATGGTACACAAGAGAGGCAGCAGAAAGGAAAGAGGGGAAAAAAAATGAGCAGAGTACCCCAGCATTCTTGGGAGATCAGTGTCAAGTCACCCCCTAGGTGACTTTCATTCTAGCGTCAGGATGGTACCTCTAACCAAATATTATGGTCACTGGCCTTTCAGGAGACCAGCTTGGGAAAAATTTAAACCCAGCCTAGGTGTGAGGAAAACGCATCTACATAAGGTTTCAACAGTTCAACAAAGCAGTGTGGGCCCTGGCCACTGATTTCTTGGATCCATGACTGATGGGCCAAATTGGAGAGTTCACTTCCTAGTTATTACAGAAGTGTCTGGTCCAGTTACTGTTAGCAGTAGAACAGCAAATCACCATGTTTCTTCAAGCCGAATCAAACCCAGGTCTCTCACGTGGCAGGCGGGTTCTTCACCATCTGAGCCACCCAGGAAGCCCAAGAATACTGGAGTGGGTAGCCTATCCCTTCTCCATCTTTAAATTAGTAAAATTGATGGTAACGTCACATAGAAATTTAGTGCCTGTGCCAGCTGAAGAAAGCTGATGTTTTGTTAGCTCCTAAAAGAAGGCACGTTTTGTCTTGACGCACACAAAGCTACGGGTACCGGGGTCGAGACTGCCGTAACAACCTGTACTTGCTCCCGACGGGCGAGACGGTCTATTTCATCGCGTCGGTGGTCGTGCTATACAACGTGGAGGAGCAGCTCCAAAGGCATTACGCGGGCCATAACGACGACGTGAAGTGGTGAGTCCCCAAAACCGTGCCTGTGACGCCTGTGCAGAGGGTGTGGGCACAAAGGTTTCCGTGATGGATAGAACCGCAGAGAAGCAAGAGAGAGCTGAGAGCATGGAGTCTTTGAGAACAGCTCTTGTTTGTGCTCTGGACTGTCTTCTGGCTCCCTGGCACTCTAAGACCCATTCTTTGGTTTTCTATTCTCTTGACACATCCTCTTCAGCAACCGTAACAATTTGTTTGTTACCTAAAACAATTTGTTGTTTAGGTAACAAACAACAATTTGTTTATTACCTAAACAAATAGCTCTAACGAACCCCTGTCTGGAGGGCTTCTCGTGCTAATGGTTGCTAATTTGGGTGTTCAGTTTTTTTGGGGGGGTTTTTTTTTTGGATGTTCAGTTTTTAATAAAAATGTTTTGCCTCTTGTTTCTGGGTGGGTCTGCTATTCCTATAATTCATTTATACCTTTGGTAATGATTTTATGTATCTTGGAAAGATGGGTGGATGAATAGATGGGTTTATGTTATTTCTATTTGTCCTAAGTCCCTGATCAGTTATAAAAATCCTGTTGGAAAAAGAGGATGTCTTTGCTGTTTGATGGACTCAGAATGACTTCTTAATAAAGACTGTACACTAATTAAACAATTCTGAGATCAAAGTGGTATTTCCCAAGCAGGGGATGCTTTTCCTTTGAGTTTGGAAATTCCCTACAGATAAAGAAATGGAAGATGAAATGAAATACACACCAATTGTCTGAGGTCTTTGGGAGCTCAGAGAATTTATCAAGAGTGTGTAAGAAGTCAGACACGTATATTTCTCACATTTAAATTTTTGACCAGAGTATATTTGATCAAGGGAAAAGTGAAGCTTACTTTTGAAAGAGTAGATGTTTTGTGTTTTCTTTGTTTGGTTTGTTTGGGGTTTTTTTGGCAGTCTGAACATTTGATCATCATAGACACATTGTTAATATAGGTAAATGAAATTATGAAAAATTGAGTTTGGACTTACCTAAGAACAGGTGCTTTATGAAGATCTCTTTTTAGCCTTGCAGTTCACCCCGATAGGGTCACAATAGCTACGGGACAAGTTGCAGGCACGTCCAAGGATGGAAAAGTGAGTGATCTTTTCATGTTTTCATAATGAATTGGTAACACAATGATTTTTCTGAAAACATTTTGCTGATGAATAAGCCTACTTAGATATAATGTCTGTGAGTGTGCATGCTCAGTTGCTTCAGTCATGTCCAACTCTTTGCAACCCCACGGACTGTAGCCCACCAGGAACCTCTATCCATGTGATTCTCCAGGCAAGAATACTGGAGTGGGAGGCCATTCCCTCCTCCAGGAGATCTTCCCGACCCAGAGATCGAACCCGTGTCTCTTACATCTCCTGCATTGGCAGGTGGGCCCTTTACCCCTAGCACCACCACCTGGGAAGCTCAAATTTGAATTTAATCTCTCAATGTGAATTTTTATTACAAATGAAAATTCTTATGCCAACCTTAAAAAAAAACCCTTGAGCTCACGTTAATTTCAGCTAATTTTTAAATAGCATTGCTCTTGCCTAAGAAGTCATTAATTCTTCAGATACTTATTTACTCACGTGATAAACATTAACATGTTAAGTAATCATGAGAAATAATCATTTGAATATGGGGCATTTTGCCTCTTCAGTGAATTTCAGATACCTTGTGCCATGAGTCCCTTATTATCATGACTTTAATGCATGGAGTTTGTGTCTGTGTGTCATCCACAAGGGCTGCTCGAAGGGTTTTTGCAAAATTTTATAAGCAAAGACTTCAGTTTGTATTTTAAGGAATCAGAGAAGGAGCTAGTGGAATTTGGCAAATACAGCAATTCAAAACTGACTTCTACTTATTTACCACAATCTATGGTCATTGTTATGTTTTATCCAAAACATCTTGTAACTTTCCTGACGTCTACTTTTGTATAGTCTATCAATGCACAATGTATAATCTGAAACTAATTACACTAAGTAGTTCCATTTTTATCATGAGTGCTACCATTTTTCAGAAAGTATTTTAATAACATCAAATTTTAAATATTTATGCTATTTTCCATTAAAATCCTACACTTGAAAGGAGGTAACAGGAACAATGGAAATCAGACTGCTGTTCTGTAAACACACAGGGAACAGAGTCTTTTTCTTTTTTTTTTAATGTTAAATGACCTTTAAAAGTTATTCAAAATCAGTAGTAAGTCATTTGTTTCTCCCTCTAGTGGATGAACTGTGTATTTCAGTTTCTGGCCTTGAAATGGAATCAGAACCTTAGAGCCAGAGAAAATGTTATTTTTCTCTGAATAGCTAAGCTATTCCTTTCCATTTACAAGTGGAGAACTCCAGAGAGGCCACGTGACTGTCTGTGAACATCCAGCTACTTAGAGACAAGTCCAGACTAGAACCCAGTTCCCCCATCCGTTGTGTGCAAAACTAGCCCTTTTCTTGATAAATCTGCTGGTGGTTCTGTAATGCTTTCTTCTATTAAGGAAGAGAAAAATTAGCACAGCTGAGAAGTTTTGAACTGATCATAACCATTCTAAGTTTGTATTTGTGTATTATCAATTTCCTGTGGGGCCCAAGAATGTGAAGTTCTTAATGCCACTGGTGGTAGTCATCATGATAAACTTGAACATGTTACCCCGTGGTGGCAATCAAACTTTAAGAGAGTAACCCCTACATGAGACTCCATTTTCTTTGTCATTTTTCGGTTTTAAAACTCGGATACTTTAGATACACATGGGAATATCAGTTCCTGCGGGACGGTTATCAAGAAATGACTGTTTGAAGTTTGAAACTTGGTACTAGTTGCTCAGTTGTGTCTGACTCTGCAGCCCCATGGACTGTAGCCTGCCAGCCTCCTCTCTCCATGGAATTCTCCAGGCAAGAATACTGGAGTGGGTTGCCATGCCCTTCTCCAGGGAATCTTCCCAACACAGGGATCAAACCCGGGTCTCCTGCACTGCAGGCAGATTCTTTACCACCTGAGCTGTCAGGGAAGCCCCTAAAACTTGGTAGACTTCCCCTGCAGCTAAATTGGCCACAGGAGCCATGACTTCCAGAAGATATTCAGTTCAGCCGCTCAGTCATGTCCAACTCTTGCGACCCCATGAACCTCAGCATGCCAGGCCTCCCTGTCCATCACCAACTCCCAGAGTTTTCCCAGACTCATGTCCATTGAGTCAGTGATGCCATCCAACCATCTCATCCTCTGTCATCTCCTTCTCCTCCTGCCCTCAATCTTTCCCAACATCAGGGTCTTTTCAAATGAGTCAGCTCTTCACATCAGGTGGCCAAACTATTGGAGGTTCAGCTTCAACATCAGTCCTTCCAATGAACACCCAGGACTTATCTCCTTTAGGATGGACTGGTTGGATCTCCTTGCAGTTCAAGGGACTCTCAAGAGTCTTCTCCAACACCACAGTTCAACAGCATCAATTCTTTGGCACTCAGCTTTCTTTAAAGTCCAACTCTAACATCCATACATGACTTTTGGAAAAACCATAGGCTTTGTTGACAAAGTAATGTCTCTGCTTTTTAATATGCTGTCTAGGTTGGTCATAACTTTGCTTCCAAGGAGTAAGCATCTTTTAATTTCATGGCTGCAATCACCATCTGCAGTGATTTTGGAGCCCAGAAAAATAAAGTCTGACACTGTTTCCACTGTTTCCCCATCTATTTGCCATGAACTGATGGGACCGGATGCCATGATCTTAGTTTTGTGAATGTTGAGCTTTAAGCCAACTTTTTCACTCTCCTCTTTCACTTTCATCAAGAAGCTCTTTAGTTCTTCTCACTTTCTGCCATAAGGGTGGTGTCATCTACATATCTGAAGTTATTGACATTTCTCCCGGCAGTCTTGATTCCAGCTTGTGCTTCCTCCAACCCAGTGTTTCTCATGATGTACTCTGCATGTAAGTTAAATAAGCAGGGTGACAATATACAGCCTTGATGTACTCCTTTTCCTATTTGGAACCAGTCTGTTTTTCCATGTCCAGTTCGAACTGTTGCTTCCTGATCTACATACAGGTTTCTCAAGAGGCAGGTCAGGTGGTCTGGTATTCCCATCTCTTTCAGAATTTTCCACAGTTTATTGTGAGATATTGGGAATATTTTATTTATTGTAAAAACACAGAGTCTTAAATGCATTAAAATAAAATAAAAGCTTTTGCTTGGGACTTCCTTGGTGGCCCCTTGGTTAAGACTGCACTTCCAATGCAGGGAGCGTGGATTCAATCCCTGGTCAGGGAACTAGGATCCCACAGGCCATGTGGTGTGGCCAAAAAAAAACAAACAAAAAAAAAAATCACTTTAATTTACTTTCAATATTTTGCATGTAAATATCTAACTGATTTGAAATAAAGCCTTACAAAATAAAAGGATAAAACAAAGAACTGGGGGGAAAATTGCATTAAAAAAAAAGACTTTTGACAAAGTTGAAGTAGCTTCAATACAAAGGTAAATTTGTAGACTCAGCACTATGAGTGACCCAGCATTTTCTTCCGAAGCAGCAGTTACCCCCACACGTGCGCATCTGGGATTCAGTGACGTTGAATACGCTGCATGTCATCGGAATCGGATTTTTTGACCGAGCCGTCACCTGTATCGCATTCTCAAAATCTGTAAGTGTGAACCCTGTGGGTCTTGCCGCTTTGTCCACGTAGCGAGGAGAGACTCAGATCAAGGTTGAAGAGGGAGAGGTAACACCCCCGTACCTGCCCAGGTGTGTGTGCAGATCTGAACTCTGAAACCTCTCGCTTGCCAGGCCCCCTCATTCAGAGGGAGCACATGCTTGGTCTCACACGCTCCCAGTCAGACGTTTCCATGGTGATGAGAAGAGGTCCTGCGGCCACACTGTCTCAGGCTCATGGAGCAGTCTTGCCTCCTCCAGCCTTGAATTTCCATGTCTGTGCCATCCCCACCTGCTGCCTGGCCGTAAGCAGGAGCTGGAGGGGCCTCGTGGTCCCCAGGCTTCCTCAGGATGAACTTTTAAAGTCCTAGTCAGCCAGTTAGAAACACGTAGGTGTTCAAATCAGCATGCCTTGCCCCTCATCCCCAGCACCCGTCCCCTCATACAACCTTACGACAAGCAGGCCCATGCCCTGTGCCCCATGGCTGCAGACACCATCCCCTCCAGTGCGAGAGCTCTGCGGCCCCGGGAGGCTAGTTCTAGCAGAAATGGTACTGAAGTCCCCCCAGAACCCTCCCTCCTGCTCCTGTGCCCATTAACCCCCACATTCCCCCGTCCCCACCATCTCTCTGCCCAAGTCCTAAGCAGATCTCAACAGTGATGGGTAAAACTCTGTAATAAAGATGTAGCAGACTCATGATTAAAAATAAAATGACGTTCCTTTTTACTCACACTCAGTCTGTTTATTCTCGAGTGTAGTCTTCCTATGAATACCTCCTTGTTTCCCTAGAATGGAGGCAGCAACCTCTGTGCAGTGGACGACTCCAACGACCACGTGCTGTCCGTGTGGGACTGGCAGAAGGAGGAGAGGCTGGCGGACGTCAAGGTCTGTGTGCACGCCTGCTGCAGGGCCACCTCATCCGTTTCCCGCATGGAGCCGTCTTCCCTGGGCCGTGGGCTCTGTCCGCACCACCGCCCCCAGCGGGACCCCTTCTCGAGGAGCCCTCGGGCCCCAGATATCTCCCCTCAGTCCCAAGGCCTGGCGGGCTTCCTGCTTCTCTTCACGGCGTCTGTAAGGGTTTCGCATCCTCATTCTACAGCCACCAGCCTCTTAATTCGCTCCATCGCTCCGTCGGTCACTTCCTCCCTCACTTACTTGCTCATGTTCTTTCTATCATCCACAAATACTGAGGTCCCCTTTTCACGCACATGTCAAAGTAGTATTGGCGGGGTGATGACAAGTGAGATGTGCCCACTGCCCGGGCGGAGGGCCAGGCAGGGATCCGGGGATCAGGGAAGCTTGTCCAGAGCTGAGTGGACTCAGGAAGGGGGAGCGAGATCTTGGTCCTCCCAGTGGGGAGGGGGTCCTACTGGGGGATCCATTGAACTTCCCAATATGTCAGTGAAGTTTCCTTAAGCTCTCTTGTGCTTTCCTCCTGTTAAAACCATGATTGGGTCTATTTTTATAGAAATGACTTCAGATTCCTCACCCTGGCATCCATTAGCCTTAGATCCCCTTACTGACCTAACCGTAGGACCACCACTAGGTCACCTGAGCTACCTGTCACTAAGAGCTCCAGTGGATTACCTGGCTTACAAAACTTTCCTGTGTGGGGGGGGATGCAGACTGTATTCTAACAGGGCGTGAGCACACCTGTTTTTATACTATAGCTGTGCCTCTGTGTTTTGCTCAAGTATTTCAGTTCTTGCTGTGTCTTTAGTTGGAAGTAATCAGAGCAAGTTATTGTCTAGGCTCAGGAATGTCTAACTGAATTATCAAGCAGAAGGAGCAGTCAGGGTCAGATTCATGGGAACAGGGTGCACGTCATGAACGCTGATAACAGGGTGAGGCTGGTGAAGTGATAGCCAAAGACCCCACTCCCCTTCTGGACTCCAGCTACCAGCAGAGTCCTGGGGATCAGAACCAGGCAAAGAGGGCAGCCAGAGTGGGCCAGGAGTGGTGGAGCTGAATAAAATCCAGGTTCCGGGGCCCTTGCCATCACTCGATGAGGCTGAGACCTGCAGTTCTTAAGTCCCAGCCTCTCCTTTGGCCAGAGCGCGGCTGTGTGCCTGTTCCATGGCAGATCCCGAGAGTCCTCGTGCAGAAGGAGACTCTGAGGTCCTGTCCGCAGGGCCCAGTGAGGGAAACAGACAAGGAGAGGTGTCGGCACACACAGACACAAGTTTAGTGACTAGGGATGAATTCGGGGGAGGGCGGAAGTATCAGGAGGCCTGGTGCTCACCCTGATGAGTTACTTATTTGTGGTTCAGATTTTATTTATTTCCTTAAGTGTCTCAAGAGATCTGAGACATCTGATTCTCCCGTTTTGTGCAAAGTGTTCAAACGAAGCCGTGTTTGCCGCGGATTTCCACCCCACCGACACCAATATAATCGTAACCTGTGGAAAGTCCCACCTCTACTTCTGGACGCTAGAAGGAAGCTCCCTTATTAAGAAGCAAGGATTATTTGAGGTAAGGTGAAATTGCATCTCATTTTATTTTTCACCAGTGGTGGTTGTGATCCCCTGGCTTTTAAGGAAGCTCTGAGGCATTGCAGCCTTAGAATTTGTTTTAATTGGCCAAACTGGGGGTGTCATGGTAAAGACTATTCCTGGAGACCCCTGACGGAGTTGGGGAGCCCCTCATGGATGACACTGGTGATGCTGATAAGGAAGGACCAACACAGGGACAAGTGCCAGGAAAGGGTGCCAGAGGGCCACGGCCCTCACTGTGGCCTGCTGATGGTAAAGAGCAACGAAGAAGGTGCCCGGGAGACTGCAGTGCGAGTCTGCCATGGGTGATGGGCAACCTTGGTGCCGTTTAGCCCAGCACCTGAGGCCTCATGAGAGCACCAGCATGGCACCTGATGCCCTGTGGGCCCAGAGGCTGAGTTGGAGGACTGTGTAGTCATGGCAACACTGCCTCTTGGCCACTCCAACACCCTCCCCCGCTGTAACAGCCTGCAGCCGTGTAAGTACCAGATACTTCAGACCAGATAATCTCAGGGCGTAATTTACATAATGGTGGATGAGGAGAGGCACGCAGTGTGGTAGCAACAGCTGACGCTATCCAGCTTGGGGTGCCTGTGATTCTCCATGTTCTTAATACAAGCATAAGGATGCCTTGATCTTACATACATATATATTCTTTTTTAAACATTTTGCAGAAGCAAGAAAAGCCAAAGTTCGTCCTCTGTGTGACTTTTTCTGAAAATGGTGACACCATCACCGGAGATTCAAGTGGCAACATCCTGGTGTGGGGAAAAGGTAACAAGCGATGCTCCTCACGCAGACTCTTGGGTAATGTTCTAAGTGAGAAGCCCAAAGTGGCTCCCATCAGAATTGTCCGTTAATATCATTTCCAAGTTTAAACTATTTGATTCCAAGATACATAGGTACCTACATATATGTGTGTGTGTGTAACTTGGAATCAAAAAACTAGGACAGAGAAAAATGGAACTAGTAAGCTGTTGGCTCCTGTTGTTCTGAAAGGTTCTTTAGGCCCAAGACGTTGTAATGGAATTAATCGCTTTATGGGGAGATCTGATAACAACTTGTAATGGTGAAATCATCGAAGACTATTTAGCTCTACAGCGTTTCGCTTCTCTGGTCCACACAGCACCTGGCAGACGTTGACCGAGTGTTGATTATGTGCCAGAAGCCGTGTGCCAGGCACTGAGCGTACAGATGAGTCAGGTGGGCATCAGTGGTCAAGCAGTGTGACAGGGAGGACTCCTGACTCAAAAACACTTTGAGTCGAGTTCAGTGAGCCTTTATGAGTGTTTACCGTGGGCCAGGAAAACCGAGAAAATGCACCGTCTCTGTAGTCAAGGGCCTCAGTGTTTGGGGAGTGGGGTGAAGGTAGGAACCGGGCCACCAGGGTAAGGTCAGTTAACACGATGACCTTTGTAGTATCCCTGCTACCCAGGGTGCCACGGACCCTGCAGACACACGGGTCACCCTGAGAACAGTGCAGGGGAAAGGCAGTGGCCCCGTGACACCGAGGAGGGAACTGAGACAGAGCGATCGGGTCACTTGTCCAGGGACTCACAGCTCATTTCTCAGCCACGTGTGGTGCGGCTGAACTCCTCGCACGCTATATGCTTCATCTGAGCAGGTTTTCCTTTATTATTTTTTAAGTTATTTTCATGAAGTACTGTTGATTTACAATGCTGTGTTCATTTCTGCTCTATAGCAAGGAGATTCAGTTGCACGTATAAATCTACATCCTCCTTTTTATTATTCTTTTGACTGTGCTGGGTCTTCATTCCCCTAGCTGGGGCGAGCGGCAGCTCCGGCTCACTGTGGCGTGGTGGCTGCTCTTGTTGCGAGCCCAGCTCTAGGCACCCGGGCTTCAGTAGTTGTGGTGCACGGGCTTACTTGCTCCGAGGCACGTGGGATCTTCCTGGACCAGGGATCAAACCCGTGTCCCCTGCATTGGCAGGTGAATTCTGCATCGAATTCTTTACCCTGAGCCACCAGGGAAGCCCTGTGTATTCTTTTTCATATTCTTTTCCACTGTGGTTTGTCAGGGTATTGAATACAGTCCCCTGCTCCTCCGCAGCAGGACCTTGTGTGTCCATTCTATGTGTGATAGTTTACGTCTGCTGACTCCAGTCTCCCGGTTCGTCCTCCCCTCCCCCTTGCCCTGTGTTCTTTAATTAGAAAGGAACCCAGTTCACGTTTGTCTGTGTTAGCCGACTCTTTGCGACCCCGTGGACTGTAGCCCGCCAGGCTCCTCTGTCCGTGGACTTCTGCAGGCAGGAATACTGCAGTGGGCTGCCATTTCCTTCTCCACGCTTGTCTCATGTTTGTCTACTGCTCTGAGAACAGTAATTGAATCCTTTATAGATTCACACTGCATTGATGTTCTAACTGATAATATCTCGTTTTAAAACAAAAATGAGCTGGGCAGAGGTGAGCCCTTGGACAGCGTCCTAAGCGTGGTTTTCTCGTTGTGTTTAGGTACGAATCGGATAAGCTACGCGGTTCCAGGGGCCCACGAGGGCGGCATTTTCGCACTTTGTATGTTAAGGGACGGCACGCTTGTGTCGGGAGGAGGAAAGGACCGCAAGCTCATTTCTTGGGATGGAAATTACCAGAAGCTTCATAAAACCGAGGTGAGACAGCACGTCACACTGCTGACACTCGTTTTGAACCTTAAACTGTTATGTCAACCAGTTTCCTTATGAGTTTGAAATCTTCTGCTTACTGTTTTGAAAACAGTTTAGATAAAATTTTACGAAATGGGGGAACATTTTATAAAGAATCATGAAGGCAGTTTACTAAAATGGAATTCGATTTATAAAATGTGAGGTGGTCACATTTCAACGTCTAGAGTATTATCATAGAAGCAATCTTACAAGGGAGTATTATCGACATTTTGATTAACCCTTAAAATATTTATTGTCTTTTCCCTGTAATTGCCAGCATGTTGCTTTGGAGACATCATCACTTGAAACCAATATTTACTGAGTATCTGCTTTGAACGTGACTGAACACCAACACTGTCTCTAGAGCTTTGACTTCTTTTGGCATTTCTTTCACCTCCTTATTACCTAATTAGCAACCCTGGACTCCAGTAGGAGGCAGAGGCAAGAAATTCAATATTCCTTCTACACACTGTCTGAATTTTCTTTCCCAGGCCCTGGGAAATTATGAGCAGACGGAAATCAAGGTTGGCCTCAATCTGAAAGTTGAGGACCTTCCTCTCTAGCATAGTGTGGACACCTTGTAGAACTTTATTGTTGCTTAGTTGCTAAGTTGTGTCCAACTCTTTGAAACCCCATGGACTGTAGCATGCAGGCTCCTCTGTCTTTCACCATCTCCCAGAGTTTGCTCAAATTCATGTCCATTGAGTCGGTGATGCCATCTAACCGTCTCATCCTCTGTCGTCCCCTTCTCCTCCTGCCCTCAATCTTCCCCAGCATCAGGGGCTTTTCCAGTGAGTCGGCTCTTGGTATCAGGTGGCCAAAGTATTGGAGCTTCAGCTTCAGCATCAGTCCTTCCAGTGGATATTCAGGGTTGATTTCCTCTAGGATGGACTGGTTGGATCTCCTTGCAGTCCAAGGGACTCTCAAGAGTCTCCTCCAGCCCCACAGTTCAAAAGCATCAGTTCTTCGGCACTCAGCCTTCCTGATAGTCCAGCTCTCACATCAGCTTTCTGAGTCAGATGCCCGCAGCACAGTGACATCAGAGGACAGCATCACATGTGCTCTGACAGTGTCAGAATTTTGTTTTGCTGATTACTGCTCTTCATAAAGAAAGGCCTTCATCTGAGTTTTGGAAATCACTTTCTTTTCATGGAGACTTTAATTGTGGTAGCATTTTTTATAATAAGATTTGACCAGCATTTTTTTGAACCCAAATAGCATTGCAATCCTAAGAAATAGTCCGAAGCCTCATCTAGTATTATAGAAGATACTCACCATTTTTAAGTATCTATAATCCTTTATCAGCATAGATTATTATCATCTTTTTTCAGATCTATGTTAACCCACTGGTAAAAAGTTTGTATGAGAATGGACCACTCTTTACTGTCCCAGAACCACAGTGCCTGAAGTAGACCCCAGGCTGTGATTTTTGTTCCTTTGAAAAAGTACAAGGATCTCTGCTTATTTTATCATAGCAAATTGTTCTGGAATGATGTATTTTGAAATCATTTTTATTGTAAATCCATGGCTAATTCATTTCAATGTATGACAAAAACTACTGTAATGAAAAAAAAAAAAGAAAAGAAAAAGAAACTGTAAAAATTAAAAAAAAAAAAAAGAAATATCTCAAAAAAAAAAGAAATCATTTTTATTAACACTTAATCACATGTGTACTAGCATGAGCAGTGGATTTCAAAACTAAATAAAGTTGCCAAAAGATTTATCATTTCAAGTTACAATAAATTTTTAGGAACTCTTATTACAGCATGTTACATATTCCTTACTTCATAAATATTACCTGCTTCTGCTAGCAGAAGTCATAACAAGTAAAGAGTAAACTGCCCAGTAGTATTTATTATTTTTTTATCTTGTCCAGAAAAAAGTGCCTCGTGGTAGTTTTTTTCCCAGTTGGAGTATAATTGCTCTACCACGTTGTGTTGTTTTCTGCTGTATAACAGAGGGAATCAGCATCACCTGTACATACGTCCCGTTCCTCTTGGACCTCCCTGCCACCCCTCCACCCCCATCCCACCCATCTAAGTCACCACAGAGGACCCAGCTGGTCCTCTTTTTTACAACCTTACTCTTGCTCATTCTTTTAAGGTATATAAAATGTTTGGAGTTTAAACATACGATTTGGGGTTTGGATCATTCACTCAAGTACTTTCTCTGTCTCCTTGTTATATGTGTGTGTGTGTGTGTCATTATGACAGGAGCTGTCATTATGATAAGTAAACAAGTATTTTGAATGATGGAACTAGTAATTTAATGACACCTGAAATCTTTTCCATGCAGATTCCAGAACAGTTTGGCCCCATACGGACAGTGGCTGAAGGAAAAGGCGATGTGATATTGATAGGCACAACCAGAAACTTTGTTCTGCAGGGCACGCTGTCGGGGGACTTCACACCCATCACTCAGGTAGGCCTCAGCTCAACAAGTCCATCAAACACCTTCATGTTGTGTAATAGTAGAATATAAGACAGGGCCTCCCTGTTGGCTCAGATGGCAAAGAATCTGCCTGCAATGCAGGCGACCCAGGTTCAATCCCTGAGCCGGGAGGATCCCTTGGGGAAGGGAATGATAACCCACTCCAGTACTCTTGCCTGGAGAATCCCATGGACGGGGAGCCGGACGGGCTACAGTTCATGGGGCCACAGAGAGTCGGACACGACTGAGCAACTAACGCTTTCACTTGCATAAGACAGCATTACAAAGAGGCGATTCTTCCTGTGTTTTATATTAACATCCCCTCCCTCAGCTTCAGGGGGAGGAAGAGAAACAGATGGGAACAGTTCCAGAGCCTGCGGTGAGCCGTGCTGCTCTGTCGGGCCCCCGAGTGCTGGTGGTAATATTTCAGAGGGCGTCCATTTGTCTCTGTTCTTTGTAGGGTCACACCGATGAGCTCTGGGGACTGGCCATCCATGCCTCAAAACCTCAGTTCTTGACCTGTGGACACGACAGGCATGCCACCCTGTGGGACGCTGTTGGTCACCGGCCCGTCTGGGACAAAATTATAGAGGTGGACCTGCATGTTCTATTCCATCTTTCTTACAAAAATTCATCTGCAACACATCGGTTTATTTTTATTTTTTGCATGAGATTAATGGTGATATAAATTTGTCCCAAAGAAAGTGTCACTTAATTTATCACCTTCAAATTGCATTGCTTTAAACACCACCTCAAGGGGTCTCATCCATGTATTTCTGGTTTACCGGTGCTTTTTCAGACAGCACATAAGCCTTTCTGATTGGTTGTTGGGTTTCCTGAGTGCAGTCTCTTCTGGCTGAAAAGCTGAGGAACCCTTGTTAGGAGCCTGTATTCTATTTACAGAACACCTTTTGATGGGAATGGATTCGCTGTTCTAACAGCATCCAGTTTATCTCTGTACTTTGAGTTTGATGGTACAGGTCAAGTTTAAAGTCATTGCATCTCTGAGTTTGAAAAGGAACTCCAGTCGTATATCAGAGTGCTGAAGGATCCTCTCCCTACGTGCCACGCAGCAGTGTCAACATTTATTGAGCACTGTTTGCATACTGAACATTGCACATATGTTACTGCTCATCCTGACAGCAGCCTTGGAAGGTGAAGTTTTTAACCTTGATTTTAGTGATTAGGAGATTGGAGCTTAGAGAAGTCAGATGGCTTGGCAAGGTCAGTGTTTACACCACACTCAGTTCACACCCGACGCCAAGGTCTTCTGCTGCATCTGTAGTGACTCAAAGCACCTCCCGTGTCGCTTGCACCGCTCATGATACACGACAGCCTGGGTGAGGGGCAGCCCCTCTGCAGACCCCGCCACGAGTCCTCTCGACACCCACGGAGTCGCCAGCACTTCTCCCTGTGCTGGGTCCATGTTTCAGCCCTTCCCGCTTGGAGAAGATCTGCGAGTGGATGGAGGTGACTGGCCCCTGGGGATGTTGAGCACTGGGATGATGGGCCGTGGGGAGGCGACTGTGGCACCAGAGGGGTTGGAATCCACAACAGTGGTCCGGGAGAGGGACCTTCCCTGCGGCCTGGTCCACACGGCAGCCCGGCTGAAAGGCGTTCCGGCCACTCCAGTGCCAGGCTGTCAACCCACCCAGCCTGCCGTCACAGCACGAGCGCTGAACCAGACGCCAAGATCTTG
Organism: Odocoileus virginianus; assembly: GCF_023699985.2. Classification (NCBI taxonomy): domain Eukaryota; kingdom Metazoa; phylum Chordata; class Mammalia; order Artiodactyla; family Cervidae; genus Odocoileus; species Odocoileus virginianus. The sequence goes on along the minus strand of NC_069689.1, from coordinate 11,893,250 downwards.
AGCCTAGCTCCTTTACGCCCTGGCCGTGTGACTGGGCAGACGCACTCAAGTATCTTCCTCTCAAAACGTTGTGAGCCTCAAATGAGCTGCACAGTAAAGCCTCCCATGCACGTGATTTCTGTCTATGGAGGCCCTGATCTTTATCACGGCCCCCACTTTGGGAAAGCATCGCAGGAATGTAACCCAGCTTCCCAGGTGGTGCTAGTGGTAAAGAACCCTACCTGCCAGTGCAGGAGATATAAGAGATGTGGGTTCGATCCCTGGGCCAGGAAGATCCCCTGGAGAAGGGATTGGCAACCCACTCCAGTATTCTTGCCTGGAGAATCCCATAGACAGAGGAGCCTGGTGGGCTATAGTCCCTGGGGTCACAAAAAGTTGGACATGACTGAAGTGACTTAGCACACAATATGATCAGTCCCCACAGAGTTTCCTTCCTGTCTCTCTTTTTCTTCCGGTTTATCCGGTGGTATATCAATACCTCCTTCCATTTCCACATCCAGGGTTACTGCTTTCTTGGTCTTACTTTTATTAATCTCTTTTCATTTCACTCCATCCCAAGTACTCCTACCAAGTCATCTGAAATGCTGATTCAATCACATCACTCTTTTCAGTGAAAGGAAAGAGTCCCTCTCACTGTGTTTTTCCTGGTGACCACGGTCCTTGTCCTGGCCATGCAGCCCACATTACTAGCATCATCAATATGATTTCCCGTTCCCTACTCTGTAGGTCCTGCCTTGAAAAACCAATGGCTGTCCCTTGCTATTGTTGTTCAGTTGCTAAGTCATGTCCAGTTCTTTGTGACCCCATGGACAGCACCTTGCCAGGCTTCCCTGTCCTTCACTGTCTCCCAGAGTTTGCTCAAATTCATGTCCATTGAATCGGTGATGCCATCCAGCCGTCTCATCCTCTGTCACCCCCTTCTCCTCCTGCCCTCGGTCTTATGCAGCATCAGGGTCTTTACCAATGAGTCGGCTCTTCCCATCAGGTGGCCAAAGGATTGGAGCTTCAGCTTCAGCATCAGTCCTGCCAATGACTGTTCAGGACTAATTTCCTTTAAGATTGACTGGTTTGATCTCCTTGCAGTCCAAGGGTCTCTCAAGGCTTCTCCAGCACTCTGCATTTCACTCCTCAAAAATGCTCCAGACTGTGTTGCTTCTGTGTCCTGAATCGTGTTCTTGTCCCCTTAAGGCCCCATTCAAATAAATGCTGCTGTGTCCACGTCCGCCTCTACCAGTGGCAGTTCTTCCGATATCAGGAGGCCTGAGTCAAAGGCCCCCAGCACCAGCACGCCTCAGCCCAGCTCCCCCATCTGACTTCACCTGGTGCTCCCTCTCCATTGTGTTTTATTTCTCCCATCAGCCTTGTTCCACCTTGTTAGTAACAAACACATACGTGTCTCACTAGCGCTAAGGCTGGCATGTGCCTTACTCATCTTGAGATCCCTCTGGTCCTGCACCCAGTGGGAGGTGCTCATCCAGCATTGACCTGATGGCCTTGGGTGCAAGGGTCATATTTCCAGACAGATGGAGCACACACTTCCCATTCAGCACGGGGTCAACCAAAGGGACTTGCAAGACTTGAAGGAAGAGCATGTCTTTGTTGATCTGTTGTCTGATTACTGTAGATATGAAAGGATATAAGATAGAATGGGCTTCCCTCATAGCTCAGTTGGTAAAGAATCTGCCTGCACTGCAGGAGACCCTAGTTCAATTCCTGGGTCAGGAAGATCCACTGGAGAAGGGATAGGCTACCCAGTCCAGTGTTCTTGGGCTTCCCTTGTAGCTTAGCTGGTAAAGGATCCACCTGCAAAGCAGGAGACCTAGGTTGAATCCCTGGGTTGGGAAGAACCCCTGGAGAAGGGAAAGGCTACCCACTCCAGTATTCTGGCCTGGAGAATGTCGTGGACTGTATAGTCCATGGGATCACAAAAAGTTGGACATGACTGAGCGACTTTCACTTTCTACTTTGAAGATAGAATGAGAGACTTCCCTGGTAGTTCAATGAGTGGGATTCCATGCTTCCACTGCAAGGGGCGTGGGTTCAATCCCTGTTCAGGGAACTGAGATCCCTCATGGCAAGAGATGCAGTCAAAAATTTTTTTTAAAAACTTAAGACGAAAGAAAAATTATAAAAGGATAAAATTGTATTATTTTTGAGACATGACCTCCATTAAAGTAGGAAAGCGTTCTCCTCTCTGGAGAAGAAAAAAAAGTTTTTTTTTTAAATAGGGCCACGCAGCCCTAAGGGATTAGAGCTGTGCTTGTGTGTGTTTATGTACTCGCACTGTGTCTGGCCATCAATTTACACTTCCTTTACAACATTTTAGGATCCAGCTCAGTCTTCTGGTTTTCATCCTTCAGGGTCTGTGGTTGCAGTCGGAACACTGACTGGGAGGTAAGTGCGTGTTGGTGTGGCGTGTGCTTTCAGAGTTCACGGGAAAGAGGCTTCTTGTCTGTGTTTCCCCAGCGACCGGTCAGGGTAGCCCTTGGCTGCCTCGCCCAACGTCTAATGACCGGCGAGGAATTAACATCAGAACTCGGCAGTGAAACCTGAGACAGTGGTCCTTCCTGTTTCGGACCTTGGGAGAACCTAAAGTTGGCTGTGGTCCCCTCTCCCGGAGGAGGCCCCACCCCCACGCACAGACGGTTGTGGGGCTCCTGGTGTCAAAGCATTGAGGGGTTTACGATGCTTTTTCCTGCTGCCTCTCAAAATTTTAAACACTGCCCAGTCCCCGAGCCTCGTGTTTGACTCAGCTCACCCTCACTTGCCAAGTGCCTCCGATATGCTGGGCGGCAGATCTGTGCGTGAATCCCAGCTTCACCACCTAGCTGCAGTGTGTCTTTGAGCCAGTTACGTGACCTCTGAGCTTGTTGCTTCCTCTGAGAATGGTGGCAATCTATGTGCCTCGCCGAACACTGATGGTTAAGGGAGATGGTATATGAATCGGCTCCTGGGGTTGCCTGGCAGGCAACTTTGGTAGTTATTATTGTCATTGTTTTATAAGATTTGATTGTACTTTTATATTGTTTGTCATACTGTCTACACTTACTATCGCTTGATTGATATACTATTAGTGCCTTCCTGCTCTCCAAAGAGTGTACCACTTAAGGACCGGAAAGAGGGCAGGGGGAAACAGGGCCTGGGGAGTAAGAGTACGAACTATTCAGTGTAAAGTCAGCTGCAGGGATATGTGATACAGCATGGGGAGGGTAGCCAATATTTTATAATAATGATAAATGGGGTATAAGCTTTAAAAATTGTGAATCACTATATTGTATACTTGTAACTTATACAATATTGTACAGCATGCATTGTACATGCTTCAAAAGAGAGCATACCACTTAGATTATGTTGTTAGGACTGTAGCATCCGTATAAAGACTAACCACTCATAAGTCATAGGTGGCAGCATCTTGAGAGCTGAGCACCTATCCAACAGAATTCTTCATGAATTCTGTAAAGCCACACTCGCGTGCATGCACACATGCACGCACACACACACTCCTCTGACCTCTCTTAGAGACGAAGCTTCTGACTCAGCAGGCTCTGGTGAATGGCCGCCAGCCAGTTATTGTCATCAGCTGCATGCTGACTCTGTGGCAGGACAGAGCATGGAACGAGGCCAGGTGGTCAGAATCACAGACGGTGTCCTGCGGGTGGAAGAGAGTGGACACGCAGACTAACCCCTCCCCTCCATTCATGCTTCCCCCACCTCTAGTCCTGGTCCCAGGCTTAGTTCTCAGTGGGGAAGCTTAACACGGCGTTTAGAGGCATAGCTAGTCCCCACAGTCTCTCTGCTTCTTATATTCTGACCTGTGTTCAGGTTAGATAGCACATTAAAGATAAATGTGGAGAAGAAAATAGCAACCCACTCCCGTATTCTCGCCTGGGAAATCCCACGGACGGGAGCCTGGAGGGCTGCAGTTCATGGTGTTGCAGAGTTGAACAGGACGGAGTGACTAACACCAAAGCACAAAGTCACAAGGAAGCAAAGCTGAGAAGCCAAATCCAGGTGTCGGGGCCAACCAGCCCCATTGAGTGGGACTGATGAGGGCCCCGAGGGGATCATGACGCTGGCTCAGTGGACACGCTGATGAATGGATGGCATCAACGTTTGAAGTGGCCGCAGCAGGGTGCCCTTGTTCCTTTCCACCCCTGGAAACACTGCTGCCGCCACCTGAGAACACACGGGCAGGAGAGTTCAGTCTCGGCACCATTTCACACACTGACCGAGCACTGTGTCCGGATTAGAGGATCCGGAGCACTTCCAAGTCCAGTTATAATTGGACTGATGGATCCTGAGCCTGCAAAGCCGTTTCTGGGCCCTTTCCTGCATTTTACAGTCGAGGGAACTGAGCCCAGAGGAGCTAAATCCAAAGACCAGTCCTCTGCTCGCCCTTCTGCCATCCTCTGGGCTGTTTCTTTCACCTGCTGGTTGCACACCAGCATCGCAGAAGGTCAGAGGCTGGCCCAGCTCTGCTTGCGTCAGCCCGAGGTTGTCCCGGCCCCAGCCTGCTGGACCCTTTCTGCCTGGCCCGGGCCAGATCTCAGTTGTAAGCTTGTGCAGTGTCCCATTTGCCACTTGCTCTCGCCACAGGCCCGGGGTTACATGCTGGTCCATCTTCCCTGCCCAGGGTTTTCTCTCCCTCCATATGTAAGTGACAAAACTCAAACATTGAGGAGCCCTGCCAATGGCACCCCGCTCCAGCACTCTTGCCTGGAAAATCCCACGGACGGAGGAGCCTGGTAGGCTGCAGTCCATGGGGTCGCACAGGGTCGGACACGACTGAGCGACTTAGCAGCAGCAGCAGCCATAACGTCAGCAGCCAGTAAGCTGCTCCTTTCGGAAATGTTGACATGCAGGAAATTTTCTTTAAGTGAAAGCTGGGAATAAGTGTTCTTGTTAAGCAAATACAGAGCATCTTTAAGCTCTTAATAGTTTCTAATAGCCTGGCTGTGACTGTCATGGTCTGACTTCACTTTCTCACTAAACAACTGACTTGTACTTTTCCTCCTGTTTACGCAGGTGGTTCGTGTTTGACACGGAAACAAAAGACTTGGTCACAGTCCACACGGATGGAAACGAACAGCTCTCCGTGATGCGTTACTCACCAGGTTAGAATATGGACCGTTCACTGTAAACCTCTAAGAGATAAAGCCCTGCATAGATGCCTCTAAAGAAAAACATTCACAAGCCCCCTCCAGAGTGAAATTTACAGTACATCTGTACATAATTGTGGCGCCTGGGGGCTCTCCCCCTCCCTCCTTTGGAGCATTATGCTTGTGTGGTTTTATCTGTTTCAGCATGTCACGAAGAACCATGTTAACATTTATAATAGCTTCTCATGCACTCATGCTTTTTTTTAGTATTTATTTATTTGGCTGCATCAGGTCCACCTGCAGTAATCAGGATCTTTCACTGAGGCACATAGACTTCTCTCTAGTTATGGCGCACAGGCTCCGGGGTGCACAGGCTTAGTTGCCCCATGTGGGTGGGATCTTAGTTTCCTGACCAGGGATTGAACCCAGGCCCCCACGTTGGCAGGCAGACTGCCAACCACTGGACTGCCAGGGAAGTCCCCACTCAGGCCTTCTTGACAGATGCTTTTGGAGCAGGTTGCTTGGGTGGTGTTGTTTTTTTAACTCTTTATTATGGAAACTTTCAAGCATGGACAAAATTAGAATAGCGTAGTGAGTTCCATGTACCTATTCCCCAGCTTCAGCGTTTAGCCATTTGTTCACCCATAGCTTCACCCCGTGGCCCCTCCCATGTTGCTTCTGAAGCCGGGTCCCAGACATCTTATCCTTTCATCTGTTACTGTTACTATATAGAGGGATCTGGGGACTCCCCTGGTGGGGCAGTGGTCAGGACCCTGGGCTCTCCCTACCCGGGTCCCAGGGTCAGTGCCTGGTCAGGGAAGTGAGATCCCATAAGACGCATGGTGGAGTCAACTATATATATATATATATATATGTTTATATGGAGAGAGAGGGAAATATATATATATATGGAGAGAGAGAAATCTAAAAAAGATGAGGACTTTTTAATAGCTTTATTGAGGTATAATTTACATACAGCAGTTTACCATGAATGTACACGTCAGTGGTTCTTAGTAAATCTATACAGCGGTGCAGCCATCACCACCGTCCAGTTTTAGAACCTTCCCATCGCCCCCAAAAGTTCCTTTCCTGCCCATTAGTAACTCATCTCCACTCCCAGCCCCAGCCCTAGGCAACCGTGGATCTGCTGTTCTGTGTCTATAAATTGCCTTTTCTGGGCATTTCCTATCAATGGAGTCCTACAGCACGTAGCCTGTTGCATCTGGCTTCTTTTATTTAGAATAATGTTTGTGAGATTATTCATGTATATGTATCAGTAGTTTACTCCCTTTTGATGTCTAGATGGTACCCCATTTTATGGATATAGCATGTTTGGTTTGTCCATTTAACAGAGAACATGGGATTGTTTCTGTGTTTGGCTGTTATGAATAATGCTAAGAACATTGATCATATGTCAGTTTTGGCTGGGTTTTGGTGTTTTTTTGGCCATGCCAAGCAGCTCGGGATCTTAGCCTCCTGGCCAGATAATGAACCCAAGTCCTTGGCAGTGAAAGCAGAGTCCCAGCTGCTGGACCTCCGGGGAAGTCATCACACGTCCATTTTGTACTCATGTTAGTTGCTCTGTCTGTCCAACTCGTTGTGACCCCACGGACTGTAGCCCACCAGGCTCCTCTGTCCATGGGATTCTCCAGGCAAGAACACTGGAGTGGGTTGCCACTCCCTTCTCCAGGGGATCCTCCCAACCCAGGGATTGAACCCACGTCTCCTGCGTTGCAGGCGGGTTCTTTACCGTCTGAGCCATCAAGGAAGCCCCTTTTGTACTCGTAAGTCTTTTTCAATCCATAGATGTTCCCTCCCTCCCTCTCTGTCTCTCTGCCTCTCTCTCTCTCTCTCTCTGACACACGCACCATCCTTGCTTGTGGTTTATGTGGTGAAGAAGCTCATTTTTCCCCGAGCAATTTCCACACCCTGGGTTTTGCTGAGTGCATCTCTATGCTTCACATGTCCCTCTGTCCCTACACAGCCCCCTGTCCTCACATGTCCATCCATCCTTACATGTCCCCCTGTCCTCACATGTCCCTCTGTCCTCACACGTCACATCCCTCTGTCCTCACATGTCCCACCATTCTCCCATATCCCCCTGCCCTCACACACGCCCTGTCCTCACACGACCCCCTGTCCTCACACGTCCATCCATCCTTACACGTCCCCCTGTCCCACACATCCCCCTGTCCTCACACGTCCATCCATCCTTACACATCCCCCTGTCCCCACACAGCCCCCTGTCCTCACACGTCCATCCATCCTTACACGTCCCCCTGTCCTCACACGACCCCCTGTCCTCACACGTCACATCCATCCTTACACGTCCCCCTGTCCTCACACGACCCCCTGTCCTCACATGTCCATCCATCCTTACACATCCCCCTGTCCCCACACGACCCCCTGTCCTCACACGTCACATCCATCCTTACACGTCCCCCTGTCCCCACACGACCCCCTGTCCTCACATGTCCATCCATCCTTACACGTCCCCCTGTCCCCACACGTCCCCCTGTCCTCACACGACCCCTTGTCCTCACACGTCCCTCTGTCCCCACACAGCCCCCTGTCCTCACACGTCCATCCATCCTCACACGTCCCGCCATCCCCACACGTCCCCCTGTCCCCACACGTCACATCCATCCTTACACGTCCCCCTGTCCCCACACGACCCCCTGTCCTCACATGTCCATCCATCCTTACACGTCCCCCTGTCCCCACACGTCCCCCTGTCCTCACACGACCCCTTGTCCTCACACATCCCTCTGTCCCCACACGACCCCCTGTCCTCACACGTCCATCCATCCTTACACATCCCCCTGCCCTCACACACGCCCTGTCCTCACACGTCCCCCCGTCCTTACACATCCCCCGTCCCCACACGTCCCCCGTCCCCACACGTCCCCCCGTCCCCTCACGTCCCGCCGTCCCCACACGTCCCGCCGTCCCCACACGTCCCCCCGTCCCCACACGTCCCGCCGTCCCCACACGTCCCGCCGTCCCCACACGTCCCCCCCGTCCCCACACGTCCCCCCCGTCCCCACACGTCCCCCCGTCCCCACACGTCCCGCCGTCCACACACGTCCCCCGTCCCCACACGTCCCCCCGTCCCCACACGTCCCCCGTCCCCCACACGTCCCCCCCGTCCCCACACGTCCCGCCGTCCCCACACGTCCCGCCGTCCCCACACGTCCCCCCGTCCACACACGTCCCCCCGTCCACACACGTCCCGCCGTCCACACACGTCCCCCGTCCCCACACGTCCCCCCGTCCCCACACGTCCCCCGTCCCCACACGTCCCGCCGTCCCCACACGTCCCGCCGTCCCCACACGTCCCGCCGTCCCCACACGTCCCCCCGTCCCCACACGTCCCCCCGTCCCCACACGTCCCCCCGTCCCCACACGTCCCGCCGTCCCCACACGTCCCCCGTCCCCACACGTCCCCCCGTCCTTACACGTCCCCCTGTCCTCACACGTCCCCCCGTCCTTACACGTCCCCCTGTCCCCACACGTCCCCCCAGTCCACACACGTCCCCCGGGCCCCACACGTCCCCCCGTCCACACACGTCCCCCGTCCCCACACGTCCCGCCGTCCCCACACGTCCCCGCCGTCCCCACACGTCCCCCCGTCCCCACACGTCCCCCCGTCCCCACACGTCCCCCGTCCCCACACGTCCCGCCGTCCCCACACGTCCCGCCGTCCCCCACACGTCCCCCCGTCCCCACACGTCCCCCCCGTCCCCACACGTCCCCCGTCCCCACACGTCCCCCCGTCCCCACACGTCCCCCCGTCCTCACACGTCCCCCCGTCCTCACACGTCCCCCATCCCCACACGTCCCCCCGTCCCCACACGTACCCCCGTCCTCACACGTCCCGCCATCCCCACACGTCCCCCTGTCCCCACACGTCCCCCCGTCCCCACACGTCACCCCGTCCCCGTACTTCCCGTAAAGTCAACCCGCTCCCGGCCCAGTGCGTCCGGGTCGCTCGCTCCTACCGGAGACGCGAGAGTCTGCTTCCTGTGCTTTCAGAGCCATCTCTGCACAGCGCCTCGCTCCCTCAACGCAGGCTGATGATTGGTTTTCCTATTTTAGCCTTTCTTCATTTATCAGATATAATACATCTGTGAAGACTGACTTCTCTTCATCCATAATATTAATACCTTTTTGTTACCTAGACAGCATTTTAGGACAGTATTTTGTTAGTGTGGCTGAGATGTATGGCAGAGTTCACAGAGGAAGTCGGGACAGATGCTTGGTTTCTTTCACTTTATTTACCAGTTTCCAAGATAATGAGTTTGTTCTCCGTTCGCTTTAACAATGATTGGTTGTTGTTAGTGGTGGTAGCTTCGGTGCCATTATGAACTTAAGTGTATTTGGTATGTTTCAATCTGTGATGGTTATGGTAGCTGAAACAATTTATCCATCATTGGCCACTTCAGGTTGGTTCCTGAGTCTTTCTGACAACATGTGTGCTAGAAATGCTCATGGCAAATGGGTGCCGTAAGGGGCTTCCCGGTGGCTCATGATAAAGAATTTGCCTGCAATGCAGAAAATGCAGGTTTGATCTCTGGTCCAGGAAGATCCCCTGGAGAAGGAAATGGCAACCCACTCCAGAGTTCTTGCCTGAGAAATCTCATGGACAGAGGAGCCTGGCAGGCTACAATCCATGGGGTCGCAAAGAGTCAGACCCAACTGAATGACTAAACAACTAGGTAGGATATTGTTTCTAAGCTTCATCACTTATGTTTGTGCTTCAGGAAGCACTCTTTCTCTGTGATCCGTGGGACATTCAGCTATGTGGACGCTCTTGGAAAAAGTGATTTTACTCCTTGGTAATACTTGGCTAAGACTGAATTACCATCATTAGGGGTATCGGATTCATTCAAAAGCAATACTGTCTCTTTGAAATAATTCGTGGCTATTTTTTCTACATCTGTAATGGCCACTAGCATTATCCTTTGCCATTGATAAAACGGCTATTCTTAACGAATGAAGCGTAACCTTGCGTGTCTTTGCAGATGGGAATTTCTTAGCAATAGGCTCCCACGACAACTGCATCTACATATACGGAGTGAGTGACAACGGGAGGAAGTACACGCGGGTCGGCAAGTGCTCGGTGAGCGCGGGTCACTCCTCGTGGGTCTCTGCGGTCATTCGACACGTCCGGTCAGCGTGGGTGGGAATCTGTGAGGCGAGTGAGGCTCACCCAGTTTTCCCTCTCCCAGGGTCATTCCAGCTTCATCACCCACCTGGACTGGTCTGTCAACTCACAGTTCCTCGTGTCGAATTCCGGAGACTACGAAATCCTCTACTGTGAGTGGCTCCCCAGGCCTGGCCCGGGTGCAGATCTCCCGGAGCTTCACTCTGACTCCACATGGGGCCTCCTGCAGAAACCCACCGCCTGCCTGTGTTTCTCGGCTTCAATTCCTCCTCTGCTCGGCAGAGGAGACAGACTGGACAAGCCCCTGCTTGGCACTGAGATACTTGGGGGTCGGGCCCCGAGGAGGGGAAGGCCCAGCCCTGCAGGGAGAGGCACAGAGATGGGTCAGAGCTGTGCCAGCGAGAGGGCGAGAGCCTGTGAAGGCATCACCTTCCCAGCTGACACCATGAAGTCGGCCCTGCTGGGTGGACGGCAGCCCCCAGGGCCCTCCCCTCCCGGCCAAGTCAGAGCCCAGGCGGGGCCGGGCCACCTGCGGGTGAAGAGTGGTGAAGGCTCCGTGCCGTTCACTGGTGCCCCCGCCATCTGTCAGGCACCCCAGGTGGGGCCGGGCCACCTGCGGGTGATGAGCGGTGAAGGCTCCGTGCCGTTCACTGGTGCCCCCGCCATCTGTCAGGCACCTGCCACGTACTGAGCACGGGGGTCACAGGGCAGAGGGGGTCCGGTGTCTGCCCCACCAGAAGGTACTGAGAAGAGCAGTGTGCTTCACCCACACACACTCAGGTGACCCATAGCACGTTCCGGCTTTTTCCGTTTCGAAGACAAAGACATACCAGCTCAGACATCAAGAGCCAGTGGGTGGGGAGGTGGGCACCCCCCTGTTGAGAGAGAGAGGAGGAAAGGGGCTCCCTTGGGTGGAGCACCTTGGGTGGAGCAGGCGGCCCTGCCTGATGCAGGGCAGAACCGAGGGATGGTTTCCAGGGACGGGCTGTGGGTCTAAAATCTTCTCAGAATGGTCTCATACTCCTTCAGCGAGAGTTTAGTTGAGGAATACACGAATCACCTGTGAGGTCACAGGTACTTATGACTGGTTTCCGTCAGCTTTCATAACTCAGAGCTGAAAGGATTGTGTGTGTGTGTGTGTGTGTGTGTGTGCATGCACGCATGTGTATGTTTGTGCATATGTGTGCATAGGCGCACACTTGTGCCCAAGCGTGTGTTGGGAGAAGGCTGGGAAGCCTGACAGAAGGCGGCGTGGTTGTGTCCAGGAGGACAGTGAGCAGACGGAGGTCTCAGAACCAGAGGTGATCAAAGAAAAGAAGCCAGACAGGGGAACAGACCCAGAGAAGGAGATGAGCAGAGATGAAAGAAATGAAAGAGGGGTCCCCTCCGAGGCCTCAGGGCTTAGGCTGTGAGCACGGTCCCCAGGGGGCTGGGAGGTGGACGGCGTCCCTCTCCCAGAGGGCTCTGTAGCTGATGGGGCCTGGCTCTGGGGGCCCAGCCTTGCCCGGGGAGGTGGGGGGCTTTGGCCTGGATGTCACCAGACCTGTATCTGCCCTTCCAGGGGTTCCTTCTGCCTGTAAGCAAGTCGTGAGTGTGGAGACCACGAGAGACATCGAGTGGGCCACATACACCTGCACGTTGGGGTTCCACGTCTTCGGTAAGGTTTCTGCACCTTTCGTTCCATTCCAGCATAAGGTGTGTCTCCTTTGAGAATGACTTTCCAATAGTGAGGGAATTTCTTGCTTGGCTTCAAACTGCTCTGCCGTGCATGGACCCCACGGACTCAGGACACACTCCCTGCTGCCCTGGGGAAGGGCCAGGCTTGTCCAGCTATGGCCAGGCAGGAAGAACCAGAGCCCTTTTCTCTGTACACAATGGGTCCTGAGAGAATTCTGTAGAACCCTCGTATACGAGGTTGTGTCCGACTTCTGAGATCAATGAACCAGATGTACGTGTGGGCTCAGTCGCTTCAGTCATATCTGACTCTCTGTGACCCCGTGGACTGTAGGCCCGCCAGGCTCTTCTGTCCATGGCGATTCTCCAGGCAAGAGTACTGGAGTGGGTTGCCATGCCCTCCTCCAGGGGGTCTTCCCAACCCAGGGATCCAACCTGCAGCTCTTATGTCTCCTGCACTGGCAGGCAGATTCTTTACCACTAGCACCACCTGGGAAGCCCAATGAACCAGATGGCACCCAATCAATTTATTTGTCACTTGTTAGAGTGATTGTGTTTTTTTGACCCTTAAACTAATTTTCTTTACCTCCTTCAAAGTTTAAATTATTCACAAATGATCTAAAATAAATTGCCACAATTTAGTAGTATGAAAAAGAAAAGGCAGTATTTAGAGATTCTTTATGTATGACCATAAGTCAGTAAGTCGGTCAGAGTTTCACAAGTTCCCGTATAGTTGGTGTTTCACCGTCTTTTGGTGTTAAATGCTAGAATGCCCTGGGTTTACTCCAGACATCCTATTGAGAAAGCCACGTGCGTGCAACTCTCTGATATCCAACGTTACTGGGACTAATAGGGTTTTTTGGAGCCATGATCAGAAGACCCCAGGGCACTCCTCACCTACCGAGTCCACCAGGCAGGCAGCAGCCATGAAGGGCTGACACCGAGGAACACCTGAAAGGCACAGGCAGTCTCAGAAGTTAAAAGTCCTTTGGAGAGATTCTCATGTGTAAAGAGTTACCCCCAAAAAGAAAAGTCATGAAACTTCAGGCTAAGGACTAGTCAGCTTCCCATCAGGTGCTTTGGGGATAAAGGAAAGGCACTGTGTCCAGAACCAGGGATTCTGTCCCACTTTCTGCTGTAGCATCAAGAAAGGGGCCCCAGAGAGGTAGACGCCCAGAAGGACTATTACTGCAGCTCTCATTCAGCAAAACAGGCTTTGCCATGGGGGTTTCCAGGGGTGGCCTGCAGGGAAATGGTCACCGAGGCTGGGAGCCAAGACAAAGCGTCCCTTGGGCCTGGTTTCTAAATCCGGGACATTTCTGTTCTCATGGGAGTTCAATGGCCAGTCCCCACGCAGTGTGGCCCTCGTATTTCCAGTGCTGTGTCTGGGGTCTTTGTTTTAGGAGTGTGGCCAGAGGGCTCGGACGGAACCGACATCAACGCCGCTTCTCGGGCCCACGAGAAAAAACTCCTGTCAACCGGCGATGACTTCGGCAAAGTGCACCTGTTCTCCTACCCCTGCTCACAGTTCCGGGTAGAGCCTCCTTCTCTGGTCTCCCCCGACAGGGCGCACTGACCCCCGCTGGCCGGCTGGTAGTTGAATAGAAGGGCATCGTGGGTGACAGCACCCAGCACAAACCAGGCAGCGGAGACATCAGCCAACTGCCCCAAAGCATTTGGGGGAGGGGGCCCAACTGCCCTCCGCAGAGAGCCCTGTCCCCAGCGTGGTTCTGGCTCATCCTTGTCTGTGCTTCCTGGGCCTCACCCCTCTGCCCTCCACCGCGGCTCCCTCTCCTCTAGCCCTGCTGAGCTGAGCCAATGCCTGGACCACCCCTCCTCGTCCTCCCCAGACCTGACCCCTCCTCCCCTCCAACCCCCACCCCCCACCCCTGCCTCCAGTCCCCGCTCCTTTGGGGTGCCTGGCGCAGCAGCCTCTGGGGCTGAACTTCCCCCTGCCCACATCCGCCCCCCCGCCACCCCCCAGGACCGGCCTTGACGTGCAGGGGCTCCAGCACTTCCGACCCTCCTCCCGGGCTTGGCGCTCACTGCCCTCCGTGTCTCTCCTAGGCTCCCAGCCACGTGTACACTGGGCACAGCAGTCACGTCACCAACGTCGACTTCCTCTGTGACGACAGCCACCTCATCTCCACCGGCGGCAAAGACACAAGTATCATGCAGTGGCGGGTCGTGTAGTCCCGGCAAGCCCCGGGGGGCACCGAACGGCCGGGAGGCACAGACTCGCATCTCGCTCGGTCACTGTGATTTCTGCTTTGTTTGAAACGTCCTCACAAAACCTCAGGAAAACCATGCCCTTTACCGGTTACCTTAGCTTAGCGGATCGGTGAGCGTCACAGCGGGTCAGCCGTTCAGGTCTCTCTCTCGTTGTACAATATATGAAACATTTAATATAAAAAAAAGATGCCACGGTTTACATTACAGTGACATCGAGAAGTGACTGGCGTATCCTTCGTAGCTTTTCTATGAACTCTTCAAAAACGGTCACAGAATGCCTTTGTCAAAGATTGTATATAGGCTTTAGTGTCTCGCCATCGAGCTTGCTGAGTCAAATATTTATGATAACGAGGTACTGAATCATGATCACTGTTGATTAATTGGTCCTAAAAGGATGAATCGATGGAGAACAGAATGCATAACTGATCTGCACAACTGAATCAGGAAATGCAAATAAGACTTTATTTGGTTGACATTTTCTAAGGTTTTGTTCAGTCGTCCCTCTGGGAGGCTGGTGAGAAAAGGGGTCAGGTTCTTCTCGTGTCAAGCAAATTCTGCCTCAGATTAACTTAATTATTACAGCAGGGTACCCAGGCACTTCAGAGTCCCTGGACTGTCTGCCTAACCACATGCAGTCAGCCGCTTAACGCTACACCAATCGCATCCCCTCTGTCCCCCATTCACGGGCCCAGGTGAGTGGTGGAGACAGTTCGCCACCTTCCTCTGTATATTAATTGGCATGATATGGTATTGTATAGGATTTTAGCAATTCTTAATAAATACGTCAGGCTAGGCTTTACTATTTTAATGCTTATGGACGTTGTATATTTGTATTTTAAGACCAAGTAGACCAAGTCACAAAGGTCTCTCTAGCGTACCATCACCTGCGGCCGGGAGAAGTCTGGAAGGCTCCACCAGGTTCTGAAGGCAGCTTCTCTTCCTGTCTTCTGTGAATGGACGGCCTGTTACACTATGAACTAAGACTGCGCTCCGATGGGTAACGCAATAGGTGGCTTACGTTGTCAAGAAGGCCTTATCCATTTCGATTGTGTGACAGATTGAAATCTATTGTTTACATTGGGGAATGTATCTCAGATTTTAAAATAGAAGAGTAATAAACAGACTTAAAGGCGAATATTAAGATTTTTACTTGTTCTAGGCAAGTACGTGAATTGAACCGTCAACTCTACAGCACTGGTTGTTTAGAGTGGCTGATGAAGCTGAACATTGGGAAGCATTTTTTATCACATCTCCAGCCTGCTGCAGAAGTGCCGGGCACCAGTAAACAATATGTATTAAAGATGATTCTGTTTGTATGTATCCTTATCAAATATATTCTATAATGAAATAAAATCTGAAAAGTGAATTTCTTATTGAACCTATAATCATGAAAGTATATAAATTAAAATATTTAAAATTAGATATGATTCACACTATATTCTGTTTCATATCCAGATTTTTTTTTTTTCCCTCACCTGGGTCACTTACAAATGAAACTATAGTTTGCATATGGTGTGTCAGCTTTCATCAGATTAGATAACTCTCAAGAATTCAGTTTAGGACTTTCCCTAGTAGTCCAGTGGTTAAGAATCCGCCTGCCAACGCACGGGACACGTGTTCAATCCGTGGCCTGGGGAGATCCCACACGCCTCAGGGTGACTAAGCCTGCACACCACGATTGCTGATCCAACACGCTCTAGAGCCCGTGCTCCGCAACAAGAAATGCCACTGCGGTGAGAAGTCCGAACACTGCAATGAAGAATAGCCCTCCACTCGCTGCAGATAGAGAAAGCACACTCACAGCAACAAAGACCCAATGCAGCCAAAAATAAATAAAAAAAGGATTCAGCTTGTCATACCCAGTTGTTAGTTTACTTGGTTATGTAAATACTGGCAAAAATAATGATTTTAAAATTAATAATTGAGGAATAACCAGATCAGAGAAGGGAAAGGAACCCATTATTGACTTAAAAGTTCTAAGATCTTGTATTTCTATATACGTACACTTTTTTCTAAGCTCAATAGTGGAAAAGAGTTACGTACCTAGACCGTTATTGCCACCTTCATATTTGCCTGCATTTTAAACAAGATGCCCAGTGTAACGCCCAGTATTAGCCTTGCAGGTATTCATTAACATACTGAGCAGTAGCCCTGTGCCGCCGCTCACCGCCTCTCCGGCAGACAAGGCCTGGGGCCCCAGGATTCTGCTGGAGCAGGAGACCCGGGAGCAAAGCCAGGTGTGTTCCTCCCAGTGGTCTGTGGCCACATCAGCTCTCACGCCGACTGCAGAGACTGACAGGTGAGGGGCTCAGACTCTACCTTAGTGACGTGATGGTGGTGTGCACTAGGGTGCAGGCAGTGAACAGGGGGGAGGTGAATGGATCGTCAAGAGAGGTTTCTGGGGTGACATCAGCAGGACCTGGTGATGGATGGGGTGGGGGCGGTGGGTGAGGCCCAGGCCCCTGACTGTCCTCTGGGCAGATGTCAGTGCCGTCGACTAAGATGGGGAGCACTGCAAGCTTGAAAGAGGATGATGAGGGGGGCCTGGGGCAGTTGGGGTGAAGTCAGGAGCCCTCCAAGATGTCCAAGTGTAGTTTGGGCAGGCGTTCCGCCAGCAGATGCAGAACGCAAGTATGGCTGGAGATCGCACTGTGAGTGATGCTGTCCGAGGGAGGCCAGCAGTGGCTGAAGCTGGGTGTGGCTGAATGTGCAGATGCTGGGCAACCAGGGCAAGGAGTGGGAGTGGGGGGTCCGACCCAGCTGGAGGGGCTCGGATGACTTTGAGGGCGGGTAAAACACGAGCAATCAGAGAGGAAGGAGGAAAGCTGGCAGAGGGCCTGGGTGCAGCAGAAACCAGATCAGCACCGAGGGGTATGAATGGCTCAGCGGCTGGGTGGCTTGACTCGGTGCTCGCTCTGGAGCTACTGTGGTCTCTTTACTTGTTGAGCAAACAGCTTTCCAGCATCTGTGTGCAGAGTGCTGCTGGGTGGGGCATCCAACACGCTGGGAGAGCTTCGGCAGGTGGAGGAGAGAAGGCACGAGGTCAGGGCGAAAGCGTGGGGTGGGGGGCCTCCAGGGCCAGCTGGGGCTGGTGGTGGGGAAGCTCAGCAGATCCTGGCATCCCTGGGCTTACATCTGTGGTTTCCACTGGGTGAGTGCACCCCGATAGCAGGGTGGGACGGGCGGCCTGTGGTTCACTGGAAAGCCCCCTCAGGAATCGTCCCACGCCTCCCCCCACCACCCCGTTTTGCGTTTTACGTGCACTTCCGGAGGTCGTCCGTTTTGCCCTGTTAGTCGTTTCTCTGTGACTTGGAAACGGGCTACCCTGCTGGCCCAGCCAGTAAAGAACCTGCCTGCAATGCGGGAGACTCGGGTTCAGTCCTCGGGTTGAGAAAATCCCCCAGAGAAGGAAATGGCAGTCCACTCCAGTATCTTCTTGCCTGGAAGATTCCATGGACAGAGGAGGCTGGCGAGCTCCAGTCCATGGAGCTGCAAAGAGTCGGACACAACTGGCTGACTAACACACCATCATCTGGTCTTTGACGCAGAAGAGTGCACAGAAGAAATAATTTGTGAAGACCCCCTGGCTGCTTCAGAGGGAGTCCGTCCAACACAGAATCCGGGAGGCAGCTTTTTGGTGAAAGTGAGCAGATAAGTGTGTACCTCTTGCAAGGGAGAAACTGACTCCAGGCTATTGTTACTCACTTGCTAAGTCATGTCCGACTCTGCAACCCCATGAACTGCAGCACTCCAGGCTTTCCTGTCCTTCAACTGCCTCCCCGAGTTTGCCCAGACTCATGTCCATTGAGTCAACAATGCCATCCAACCATCATCTCATCCTCTGTTGACCCCCTTCTCTTGCCCACGATTTGTCCCAGGATCAGGGTCTTTCCCAATGGGTCTTCACACTAGTTTTCAACTTTTTTAATAGAAAATTTCAAACATGCAAAGAAGTAAAGAGAACTCTCACCCAGCTTCAAAAATGATTGCTATCCTGAAAGCCTCATTTCTACTATCTGCCCTGATTGTGGATGGGGAGGGGGGGACTGGAGTACACTAAAAACAAATCCAAGGGGCTTCCCTTGTGCTCCAGTGGTTAAGAGTCCTCCTAGCAATCCAGGGGACACATGTTCGATGCCTGGTGGGAGAGGATCCCATACACCACAGGGCAACTTAGCCTGTGCCTCACAACTACTGAGCCGGCACTCTAGAGACCATGCCCTGCAACAAGAGAAGCCACTGCAATGAGTCCAGCCCCACGGCGAGAGAGTTACCTCTGCTGCCTGCAATTAGAGAAAGCCTGCGTGCGGCAACCAAGACCCAGCGCAGCCAAAAATAAATGAACGAAAGTAAGTCCAAGCCACCTTGTCGTTTCACCGAGAAATACTCCAGGTTGCTTTTCTGCTGAGGACGCTCTGGACCACTGTGACCTCATCACAGAGGACAGACTTAATAGCAACGCCTCACCTGTGTCTAATACCCGGTCCATATGCAGATTTCTCCAGGTGTCAGACCAGCCCCAGGTCTCAATGCCAATCACAGGGATGCGAGAGAGCCATATGCATGCCCGGGCATACAGCGACCTTGCATGCCCCCTCCCCTGAAGGTGTGGGTAGGGACTAAGCTGCACAAGCGCTTAGTTCCTGACCTTTCTCTGACCCCGAGTCTCTCAGCCCCTTTGCCCCCCTCCCCTCCCACTCCCTCCACCCCTGGGAGGAACGCTCAGCTGTCCCCTCCTCCCTCCCTGTCCCAGACCCCCTCAGGATGCTTCCCTCCTGGGCCACCCAGCCTGGATCTTTCCCACCTTGGCTGGTGGTCAGGAGCAGAAGCAACGAGGAGGCTAAGAAACCAGCCCTGCTCAAGGTGAGCCTACCTGGCAGGAGTTCAACCCACCGCCCCCACCCTGCCCACCCCAGGGTCCCAGCTGATTCAATGTCTCCTCCATGCTCTTCTACACATTTCAACAAAAATGGGACTTGAGCTCAGACCACGCTGGGACCGGGCCACGGGGATGGGGAAGGGGGGTGCGGCATACAGACTTTCTGCTGCCTGCCTTTGATCAGACGGACACCTGCGCTGGGGAAGTCTAAGGGAGGGGTGAGCTCGTGGACACGGATTTTGCCTGAGTACAAAATTGTGGGGAAGTTAACAACAAATTTGGTTATTTCAGCTTCGAACCAAAGTAGGTGCATAACACCCATAAGATGAAGACTAAAAAGGTGACCAACAAAACTTAAATCTCTTTTCGTTTATTTTTTTTAAGTGTAAACCCTCCCAGCCCTACCCTGTTAGCTATAGGTATGCCACTTGGTGGCAGAAAGCAGAGTTCACCTTGTTTCCCCTGGCTCACCAGTTCCTGTCTGACCGCCTTAGGCTAGGAGTGTGGGGAAAGAGAAAGGAAACTCTTTTTTTTTTTTTTTTTTTTGAAGTACAGTTCATTTACACTGTTGTGTTAGTTTCAGGTATATGAAGAAATGATTCAGTTATATAATATATATGTGCAGATTCTTTTCCATTGCAAGTTATTACATGATATTGAATATAGTTTCCTGTGCTATACAGTAGAACCTTGTTGTTGATCTATTTTATACGTAATAGTTTGTATCTGTTAATCCCAAACTCCTAATTTATCCCTGCCCCCCTTCCCCTTTGGTAACCATAGGATTATTTGCTATGTCTGTGGATCTGTTTCTGTGTTGTAAGTTCATTTGTATCATTTTTTTACATTCCACGAATGAGTGATATCATGTATGTCTTTCTCTGTCTGACTTACTGCACTTATATGATAATGCCTAGTTCCATCCATGTTGTTGCAAATGGCATTATTTCATTATTTTTTATGGCTAATATTCTGTTGACTTCCCAGGTGGGGCAAGTGGTAAAGAATCCTCCTGCCAATGCAGGAGATGCAAGAGATGCAGATTCAAAAAAAGAGAGATATGGGTTCGATCCCTGGGTCAGGAAGAGTCCTTGGAGAAGGGAATGGCAACCCACTCCAGTATTCTTACCTGGAAAATTCCATGGACAGAGGAGCCTGGCGGGCTACAGTCCATGGAGTCACAAAGAGTCGGACACAACTGAGCAAGCACACGCCACAGTATTCCATTGTGTATACACCACATCCTATTTATCCATTCATCTGTTTGTGGACACTTAGGTTGCTCTATGTCTTGCTGTTGTCTAGTCTTGGCTATCACAAATAGTGCCACTATGAACACTGGGGTACATGTGTCTTTTCCAATTAGAATTTTCATCTTTTCTAGATATATGTCCAGGAGTGAGATTGCCAAATCATATAGTAACTATATTTTTAGTTTTTTAAGGACATCCGTACTGTTCTCCATAGTGGCTGTGCCAGTTTATACTCCCACCAACAGCGCAGGTGGTGGTGATGGCTTAGTCACTCAGTAGTGTCCAACTCTTGCGACCCCATGGACTGTAGCCCGCCAGGCTCCTCTGTCCATGGGGTTCTCCAGGCAAGAACACTGGAGTGAGGGTTCCCGTTTCTCCACACCCTCTCCAGCATTTATTGTTTATAGATTTTTTTTTTTATGATGGCCATTCTGACCAGTGTAAGATACCTCATGGTAAACTTGATTTGCATTTCTCTAATAATTAGCAATGTTGAGCATTTGTTCATGTCTGTTGCCCATCTGTGTGTCTTCTTTGGAGAAATGTCTATTTAGGTGCTCCGCTCATTTTTTGATTGGGCTTTTTTTTTTTTTAATATTGAGTCATATGAACTGTTTGTATATCTTGGAAATTAAGCCCTGGTCAGTTGCATCATTTGCAGATATTTTCTCCCAGCCTGTAGGTTGTCTTTTCATTTTGTTAGTGGTTTCCTTTGATGTGCAAAAGCTTACAAGTTTGATTAGGTCCCATTTGCTTAGTTTTCCTTTTATCTCTTTTACTTTGGTAGACTGACCTAAGAAAACATTGTGATGATTTCTACCAGAGAATGTTTTGCCTATGCGCTCTTCTAGGAGTTTTATGGTATCATGTCTTATATTTAAGTCCTTAAGCCATTTTGAGCTTATTTTGTGTGCGCGATATAAGGAAGTATTCTAACTTCTTTGCTGAAAAGACTTTTCTCCATTGCATATTCTTGCCTTCTTTGTTGAAGATTAATTGACCATAAGTGTGTGGGTTTATTTCTAGTCTCTCTATTTCATTCCATTGACTTTTATGTCCGTTTTTGCGCTCATACCACAGTATTTTTTTTTTACTATTTTTTTTATTTTTTTTTTCCGCTCTGCTGGGTCTTGACTGCTCAGCGTGGCCTCTCCCCAATTTCAGTGAGCGGGGGCCACTCTCTAGTTGCAGTTCAAGGGCGTCTCACTGCAGCAGCACCCCCCGCCGCCTCTGTCACGGATCACGGGCTCTTCTCTCTATGGATCACGGGCTCTAGGGAGGGGGGCTCAGTAGTTGTGGTTCTCGGACTCAGTAGCCCCCCAGCATGCAGGATCTTCCTGGACCAGGGATTGAACTGTTGTCCTCTGCATTGCAAGGCAGATTCCTAATCACTGGACCACCAGAGAAGCCCTGTTTTGATTACCATATCTTTCGAGTACTGTCTGAAGTCTGAGAGGGTTAGGCCACAGCTTTGTTCTTTTGCCTTAAGACTGCTTTGGCTATTATGGGTCTTTTGTGGCTCCATGTAAATTTTAGGATTAATTCTTCTAGTTATGTGAAAAATTCATACATGATTTGATAGGAATCACTTTAAATCTGTGAAAGGTCTGTCTAGTCAAAGCTATGGTTTTTCCAGTAGTCATGTATGGATGTGAGAGTTGGACTATAAAGAAAGCTGAGTGCCGAAGAATTGACGCTTTTTAACTGTGGTGTTGGAGAAGACTCTTGAGAGTCCCTGGGACTGCAAGGAGATCACCCAATCTATGCTAAAGGAAATCAGCCCTGAATATTCACTGGAAAGACTGATGCTGAAGCTGAAACTCTGACACTTTGGCCACCTGATGCAAAGTACCAACTCATTGGAAAAGACCCTGATGCTGGAAAAGGCTGAAGGTGGGAGAAGGAGATGACAGAGGATGAGATGGTTGGACGGAATCACCAACATGATGGACATGAGTTTGAGTAGGCTCTAGGAGCTGGTGATGGACAGGGAGGCATGGTGTGCTGCAGTCCATGGAGTCGCAAGGAGTCAGACACGACTGAACAACTGAACTGAACTGACATTAAACCTGTAGATGGCTTTTGATAATATGGCCATTTTAGCAATATTAATTCTTCCAATCTAAGAACATGGGATATCTTCATGAGAAAGGAAATTCTTATCCTACAATGCTGGTCCTCACTCTGTGGGCAGGTGTTTCAGCTGACCCTTCCCAGGGAGATTTCCGAGGTTCTTGGGGAGTCCTTCATTGCCCATGTTCTCTCACCCCTCGTGTGGGCCCCTTGACCTGGGGAAAGGCGTTCTGTTAGCAGTTGCTCTCTCCCGTAGCCCTGAGTGCAGGGAAGCCCACCTCTTGTCCTCTCTCTGTGGAAATCCACCGCCCTGCAGATAGCCCTGTGAACAGGACCTAAGATGACCCAACCCTGGCTCACTATTGTCCCGCTCCTGACACCCTGATGCCTATAGATTTTTCAGCCACTAAGTCTGCAAATTCCAGGGGACACATCTGAGCTCTAATAGAAACCACCCCCACCCCTCCCTCTTGGGAGAAAGGGGGTTGGAATCAACAGCTCAAATTTCCCCCAAAGAAATTCTCCTTACAAATACTTTATCAGAGTTGGAATTTCAGACTCTCACATACCCTTGATGTGGATATGGGAGGCTGAGAGTTCTCTCAGAGACCTCCTTTGTAAACTCTGCCCCTGGCTCAGCAGCTCCTTTGGAATGCAGGTCCACTGGGTCTCGGCTCCTCCCCCGGGACTGCGCTGGCTGCAGGCACCCAGGCACATGTGTAGAGGTGCACACGTGGGCTCACTCCCGCTCAGCTTCACTGGATCTCGCCCAGCCTTACTCCTTGGCGGCCGTACCAGCAGGGCAGCCAAGTTCCCATCGTTCTACCGGCCTGAGAGGTAGGATCACTCGCCCATCTTCCAAAAGGAAGAGCCTGAGGGTCAGAAAGATAGAGGTGCATGCCCACGTCACTCTGTGAGCTGGGGGCAGAGCCGAGACTGAACTCCCAGTTCCTGGACCTGCGCTGTGCAGAGCGCTGTTCAAGGAGCAGCAAGAGAAGGTTCCTGGACAAGTTGAGAAACACCATGTGCTAAGTGCAGTGTGTGGTCTACGGGGACACAAGGTGTCAGGAAACTCATACCAAACCTGCTTACATCAGCAGTTCCCAAATGTGAGCGCTGGGTACCTGCGCTCCCAATATGCTGATGATTGGCCATGAATATTCCATCTGGGGAAATGCCGTGGGAGAAGGTTCATCACGCAGGAGCTTAAAGTAGCCAAGAAAAAGGGAACTCCAGACTTCTCTGGTGTTCCAGAGGTTAAGAATCCACCTGGGACTTCCTTGGTGGTCCAGTGGTTAAGACACTGTACTTCCAATGCAGGAGACTTAGACTCAATCCCTGGTCAGGGAAGTTCCACATGCCCCGTGATGTGGCCAAAAAAAAAAGAGAGAGAAAATATCCCACATGCTGTGGAGCAGCTAAGCCTTGTGCCACAAGAATCCATGAGCCACAGCGAGAGATCTTGCTGAATGCAACGAAGATCCCACATGCTGCAACTGAGACCAGATGCAGCTGAATAAGTAAATATTAAAAAAAAAAAAAAAGGAATCCACCTGCCGATGTAATGGACGCAGGTTTAATCCCTGATCCAGGAAGACCCCACTTGCTGTGAGCAGCTAAGCCCATGAGCCACAGCTACTGAAGCCTGCACATCCTAGAGCCCACGCTCCACAAGAGAAGCCACCGCAAGGAGAGCCCCACACACCCCAACTGGAGAAAGCCTGTGCGTAGCAATGAAGAGCCAGCACAGCCAAAAAAAAAAAAAGGGGGGGAACTCATAGGCTACATGGTTCTCCATCCCCTCCTCCATCCTCCGTTTCTGCTAGGAAGGGCTTCAAGGCCATATGCTGACCGGCAGGACAAGACACACGAGGGCTTTTCTGCCTTCGCATGTTCCCAGCCACTTCCTTTAGATTCTGTCCTGCTTCCGTCTACAGCAGCCAGCCTCGCTGATGCACAGGATCGGCAGCTAGAGACGCTAGGGTGCAACGGAACCAGCCTTTAGACAAGAGCAAGCCTTTCAATAGTCAAGTTGCCATAGCGATGTGAGGGGCAAAATGGCAGACACTGGGAACGAATTTGCTTAGAATATTTCAGCTTATAACTTTGAGGGGTAATTTCTCCCTCCTTACCAGGCCTGAACTAGGAAATTGCTTGACTCCCCTCTATGTGACACAGTCTGTGGCAATTCTGAGATCCACTTCCCCAAATGGGCTTCTAGATCCCTTAGGTAACCTCAGGACCCTAACAGCCACGACGACCGACAATGAGAAGGGGCTGTGATAGTCACAATCAGCACGCTGCCCACCCCTGTTCACACCCATCACGCTGCACAGCGCTCTCTGCTCCTGTGGTCTATTTCACTCTGATTCACACAGAAGTGGCAGGCGGCAGAAGTGATGGTAGTTTAAAACCACAGCATCAGCTCATCGTCTGGATTTGAAACTAACTGTGGCAGAAACCAGACAACGTCCCAGTGTTTCTTGTCTCCGGAGTGCCTGAGGTTGCACCATCCTCACCTTCAGTCATCCTCGGCACCGGGCCAGTGTGAAACCACCTTCAGAAACTCAGACGCTGAGGGGAAGGCTTTTCCCTTGTTCTGGCGTGTTCACTCCTGTGCTGAGGCAGCTCGAGGGCTCAGACATTGGCTGGAAGTGGAGGAGGGGAGGACCCGACAGGCCCGGGACAGCGGAGGGCGGGGACGCTCTGGAGTCCTGGGGGAAGCCACAAAGTTACAGCACCCTTGCCTCCCCCGAGGTACTCTGGCCAACCGCAATGGCAGGGCTGTTTATTTGAACGGCAGAGCTGCAGG
Source organism: Odocoileus virginianus (assembly GCF_023699985.2). Taxonomy (NCBI): domain Eukaryota; kingdom Metazoa; phylum Chordata; class Mammalia; order Artiodactyla; family Cervidae; genus Odocoileus; species Odocoileus virginianus. The sequence goes on along the minus strand of NC_069689.1, from coordinate 11,868,061 downwards.
GAAGCTTGGGAGGGGGGGCCCCTTGGGGGAGTATTTCCCCAAGGATGTTCTGTGGAACATTGATTCACGGGGTGTTAATGAACCCTGGGTTCATTAATGAGTAAATGAACTTAACAGGTTTGAACAGGCTTTTAGTGTGGGTCTTCTGAGAGTTTTAATATTGATACACTGGTGTGCATTGTCTGGAGGAACTATTGTATCCATTCATCCATCCAACCATCCAGTAAGTACCATCCCCTCTCTGAGCCAGGCACTATAGTAGGACCACAGATACCAAAGGATACCACAGATCTTCCCTGAAGAAGGGAATGGCTACCCACTCCAGTATTTTTGCCTGGAGAATTCCATGGATAGAAGACCCTGGCGGGCTATAGTCCCTGGTGTCGCAAAGAATCAGACACAGTTTAGCAACTGAGCATGCCCACCTTATACTTGTACGTTTGTACTTTTCGCTCACCTGAATCCTGTATTTCCTCCTGCCAATTCTCTGCCTTTGGTAACCACAGGCGTGATGCATGATTTTTTTTTTTTTTTAGTTTATTTTGTGTTCAAATTTCACAGACAAATATGATCATATAATTTAAAAAAAGAGAGAGAATAGCACAGTTCTTGGTCTTGTAGAGCCAGACAGCTGGCCAGAGTCAGGACAGGCCCACAGAGATGGAACAAGGGCACTCAGGAAGGTGACCTTTGAGCAGAGAGGTGGAATGAGAACCTGAGGCTTGAGGCCATCTGGGGGAGACCCTCTGAGTGCACAAAGTCCCCCAGGGCTAGCTGACCACAGTCACTGCCTTTCTTTCCTGGGATGTGTCTTCAAGGCAGTCTCCAGAGCAAACGATGGGGAGGATGCTATTTTGTTCAGCCCTGTCTTTCTATAGATGTAGAGACCAGAGCTCTGGGGGAACAAGGATCTGCCCACGGTCACCTGGCAGGGATAGCACCCCCACCACCACCACCTTAGTTTGTTTCTTTTTATAGTGTAAAGTTGATTGTATTTTGTCATGCTGAAACTAATACATACTCATCATAGCAAATGCAGAAGGAAGCCCCGCCATATCCCTCCCACCCAGAAATAGCACTGTTATTTCTCAGTGCATTTCCTTCCTGCATTTTTTTTTTCCCCGAGGAGTACATTTTGGGATGTGTTTCTGTAGTTAGCATATTGCATAGACGATGCTTTATATTGCTTTTTACGTTTAACTTTATAAGCATTAGCCCCTGTCATTATAACTTCATTATAAATAACTCTGATCTGCTGCATATAAACAGGCTGCTATGATTGATTTCACTCTTAATTCAATCCTCTTGAAACCACTAGGTGTCATTTGGGTTGCTCCAAAGAGTGCTGATTCCATGTCCTTCCTGTCTCAGTGCAGAAAGAACTCAGCGAGAGGCAAGGTGAAAGACAGGAAGTGGCTCATTAGAATCAGATGCGTGTGAAGCTTACAAGCAGCTGGGCAAGAGTGCCACACCCTGGGAACTTACTGGGCTACTGTTTCTTTTTGTTTGTTTGTGGGGTTTTTTGGGGGGGTTGTTTTTTGTTGTTGTTGTTTTTGGTTTTGGTTTTGGGGGGTTTTTTTGTCTGTTTTTTGTTTTTCTAACCAGGTGTCTGGGCTACTGTTTTATTAATCGAAGGAAAAGCGGAGAGGAGAAAAAGACCACTTTTTTCCTCATTCTTGAGTAGCAATCAAGCTTCCATCATCAGCTCCTCCTTCAGGCTGGGCAGAGGAGTTTTCTTGTCCCCACATTGTCAAGCATGTAGTGACATGGCCATCGAAATACTATTTCAGGACTCAGTACACGGAGGGTCTTTACTTTGAAATGTCCCCTTTCCGTAAACGATTGTTTTTTATGTGTGCAGAGAGCACGGCCTAGGGGTCATTAGCTTCCTGAGCTCACTGGGTGGGATGCGGGTCTCAGGCCTCCCTTGTTTCACTGTTTGGGGGCACGTCACATGCTTCTGCTGCTTGGTCTTGTTACTAAGCAGGCCTGCTTGGTTTAGTGGTTAAGCAAATGTGCTTCCTTAAGCAACCATTAACTTACAGGGTCTCCCATATTTGTTCTACTTACAATCCCCAAGAGGGATTAACTGTTTAACCACCTACTCTGTCCCTTTACTCTGTTCTATCACTCTCACCCCAATGATGGCAATGAAGATAATAAGAAAAAAATAATAAAGACCGTGTTTACAGAGGGCGTTTGTCTACAAAACACTCTCTGAAGGCCCCTTCCATCAGCAGTGAAGCAGGCTTCAATCTCTCCCATCGGAGGAAAACCTACATGCTCTGTTCTTCATCTCTGGGTGTTCTGCCCTCTTCACTTCCCGCGCCCCCGCCCCCACCAACCCCAGCTGTCTTCTCGGCTTCTGGGGTCTCAGTCACCTCTTCGGCCCCAATAAGCCCCCAAGTAACCATCCTTGAATCGACTTCCTTTGTCTCATACCTGGATGTCCATCAAGCCCACCAGCGCCTCGATTTCTTGTCCCACATCAATTTATCCTCTTCTCTCCCCAAACCCAGTGCTGCCTCCTCCCACCTGCCCAAGCCAGCAGTGGGCATCCACCTCCATCCCTCTTTTGGGTTTTCTTTTTAAAGGCTTTTTGATGTGGACCATTTTTAAAGACATTATGGGATTTGTTACAACACTGTTTCTGTTTTATGTTTCGGTTTTTTGGCCAGGAGGTACGTGGGATCTCAGCTCCCAACTAGGGGTTGAACCCATACGCCCTGCATTGGAAGGTCAAGTCTTAACCGCTGGTAGTGAAGTGAAGTTGCTCAGTCGTGTCTGACTCTTTGCGACCCCAAGGACAGTAGCTTGCACCAGGCTCCTCCGTCCATCGGATTTTCTAGGCAAGAGTACTGGAGTGGGTTGCCATTTCCTTCTCCAGGGAATCTTCCCAACCCAGGGATCGAACTCAGGTTTCCCGCATTGCAGACAGACACTTTACCATCCGGGGAAATCTCTCCACCCTTCTTTTAGACTCACTGCCTGCATCAACAAGCCGCCAATAATAGTCACAACTCCAACAGCTTCCCTTAGAGAGCACTTACCCATGCCTCCCCTCCTTCAACTCTCTCACCACCCAAGGAGGGGACTTCTTGACCTGGTAGTCCTCCTTTTACAATGAAAGTGAAAGTGAAAGTCTCTCAGTCGTGTCCAACTCTTTGCAACCCCATAGACTATACAGTCCATGGAATTCTCCAGGCCAGAATACTGGAGTGGGTAGCCTTTCCCTTCTCCAGGGGATCTTCCCAACCTAGGAATCGAACCCAGATCTCCCTCATTGCAGGCAGATTCTTTATCAGCTGAGCCACCAGGGAAGCCCCCTTTTATAAGGAGTAAACTAAAACCCAGAGGGTTTAGTTAACTTTCTAGAGCTGAACAGTGCATAAGTCGGGATTTGAGCCACAAAGTTTCAGAGTCCACACTCAGCCATTCTGCGTCTCCAGGACTGAAGGAGCCATCAGCTGCATCCCCGCGGGCTCTCATCTGTGTTGTCTCTGTGCTGACCCGGCTGCAGCCACACTGGCCTTTCTCCACAAGGCAGTCAGAGTGAGGTTTCTGGATACCTCACTCTCTTGCTTAAACCCCTTCAGCTGCTCTTAGGGAAAATCTCCTTTGTGTTGTTCACAGAACCTGCTCAGGGGGTTCTGGGCTCCTCTCCAACACCACCTCTGTCTGCTTTCACTGCCTGTCCCCACACCCCAGCATTCTCCCTGTCACCACCCAGACTTCACTAGTCTTTATAGGTGCTGTCTGTCCCCACACTCTTCCTCCCATTTTTCCTGGCCAACCTCCTTGACTTTCATAACTCAGCCAAAAGGCCACCTCCTCCAGGAAGCCTTCCCTGAATGCCTAGTCTGATGTCTGGTCTCTCTCATGTGTTCTTCCCCACATTGTACTTCCCTTATCACATTGAACTGTAATTGTGGGTTTACTTAGTTTACTTGCCTGTAGCCCTTCAGTCTGAGACATAAACACTGCATCTGTTCATTCTTCCTTCTCCAGCACTTAGCACAGTCCTGTGTGTGGACAGATTATCAGTAAGTGTTAGGGGGAATACATGAATGAGTGGGCAGGTGAGCATTTGGATTGTATTCAATTCCTAAACCTTGGCCCTTAACCCTGAATCTTTTCCTGCTTCCAGGGTTTTACTGTCACAAACCTCAGTGCAGAGAACAGCTTCATCTGCTGGGTTTTCCTTTTAGATTTACTTCAAAGCAAACGTCCAGAAGTGGAATTGCTGAATTAGAGGGCGGGAACATCTTCATGTCCCCTGGTAGGTTTTGCAAAGATGAATTCCAAAATGACGGTAACAATCTGGGAGGCTCTTTCTTTTTTAGCAAATGAATCCTCTCTCCTTTTCCAAGCGTCTTCCTGGCGGAAGCCACACAAAACTATTTTTACCCAAAGGCTCTGAAGCTCGTCCTTCGCAGAGGAGAAAGGCAGGCGGGCGTGGATGGAGACAGGGTACCAGCCTCTGCAGCCCGTCAGCTCTGCATGCTAGCCTAGTTCTAGGTCATTTGGGGAAAGCAAATTTAAATCAGGTTCCAAATTAAGCAGCAGTTCTGTGAAAGAAGGAACACACATCCATCTCCATTTGTTGGCTGTTGTTTAGTCGCTAAGTCCTGTCTGATGACCTTTGCAACCTCAGGGACTGTAGCCCACCAGGCTCCTCTCTGTCCATGGGATTCTTCAGGCAAGAATACTGGAATGGGTTGCCATTTCCTTCTCCAGGGGATCTTCCTGACTCAGGGATCAAACCCATATCTCCTGCCTTGACAGGCATATTCTTTACCACTGAGCCACCATGGAAGCCCCCGTCACCATGGAGGGACTTATAAACACCTTTAAAATTCTAAGAGACCAGAAAGTTATCAAAGCAAACCCATGAACTTTGGCAGGTGAGTGCTATGAAAAGATCAGAGCTGACAGCGCTTTGGGGGTTGGGGAATCATCTGATGTCCAATTGTTTCAGCAACAGCTTCCCACAGATAAAACCTTACAGGAAAATCCGCCCTATAATATGGCTGAGAAAGCAGCTGCTGTGACTGGTGCAGTCAGGGGGGTGGGTGGAGGTGACCACAAACTCTCTAATCCTGAGTCCATTCCCCCTTCCCCCACCCCATGTGGGTCTCCTAAGTCTACCCTCCAGGATCCAACTCTGGAGGACACCCAGGCCCAGCGAGGGCGGGGGCCGGCCCAGGGCCAGACATGGTAATTGGTGGCAGCCCTGTCTGGAGCTGACTGTCCATCTGCTGTCTGGCCAGGAGCCAGTCGGCCACTCACAGGCACGGTATCTGATGCTTCTCCAAGGAGGTCCTGCAGGTGGCTGGCCTCCCCCAGTGCTCACCATCCGGCACCCCTGCTATCAATTTGGTTTTAGGGTTCAGTCCAATTGAAGTTCTCTTATTACAACCTTTCTATTGACTTTTTTAAAAAAATTATCCACTTCACGTAGATCTCCAAATTTATTGAATTCAAATCACAATAGTGTCTTCATGTAATTATTTTATTCTCATTTACCACATGTGATTATAAGTGGTTTCTCATTCCTACTGTACTTTTATTTTCTCCTCTTTAATTTCTGGGGTTTTATGGGTTTTCCCTTTTATTTCTTCTGGAAGAAGCAGATTTTAGTTTCATTTTTCAGTGGTTTTTGTTTTCTAGTTCATTCTTTTCAGCTTTTATCCTAAATGATTCTCTTCTTATTTTAAAAATTTATTTTCTTGTGTTTTAAGTGAAATACTTCATATTTTCCTTGTTATACGACAAAAGAAAACATTTAAGATTTGCTATTGTTGTATCCCATAAGTGTTACTAGGATGTTTTCTCATTTTCATTAATTTCTTATTAATTTGTAGTTTTAATACTGATCTCTTCTTTCAGCTAAAAGTTATCCAGAAGAAATCTTTACATTTCCAAGCTAAATTTTTATCATATATTTTATGGTCATTTAGGGTTTCACTGCACTCAGGTGAAATTTCTCAACTCCAAGGAAAACAAGGATAATTCCAGGAGTCTTTCAGCTTCCTGGGAGAAAAGGCAGATTTCTTCTGTGCAGAACACACCCTCCACCCCACCCTAAGGTCCAGTCCTAATCCCAGGAACCCAAGAATATGTAGATTCTAAGGCAAGGGGAAAGGAAGGCTGCAGGTAGGATTAAGATTGCTGATTAGCTGACCTTGAATTAGGGTGAGTTCCATGGATTATTCATGCAATTAGGGGCCCAGTATAATCCAAGGGCCCCTAATTATGAGAGGGAGGGAGGGGAAGGAGGTGAGGGAGGTGTGACTTCAGAGCAAGGTCAGCGGGGTGCCCAGTGAGGAAGACCTGCCCTCGGCTGCTGGTTTTGAGACGGCCCCTACCTAAGGCGACAGGAGCCAAAGTGTGGGTGTCCTACGGAAGCTGGAAAAGGCAAGGACAGATTCTCTCCTGGAACCTCTGGAAGGAGCCCTGTGATTTTAGCCCAGGGAGGCGTGCCAGGCTTCTGACCTCCAGAACGGTAAGAGAACACACGCACGTCGCTTTAAGCCAGCAAATCTGGGGTAATTTGCATGGCAGCAATAGGAAACTAACAGGCTGTGTTAAAGAAAGAATTAGACGGGTTACTTACCTTCTTACCTGCGTTTGAAATTAGAAGTTTACAGGGACTTCCCTGGTGGTCCAGTGGCTAAGACTCCAAGCTCCCAGTGCAGAGGGCTCTGGTTCGATACGCCTATTGAAAAGATGTGCAATGTGAGAGCTGCGAGTTACCTTTTCTTTGGGGGCAAAATGAGGACCACAGCCCGGGAGACAGCATCTCAGACAGTTCTGAGAGACTGCTCCAAAGGTAGTGGGAGGAAGGTCAATATATAAGATTTCAAAACAGGGGGAATGCAGTGCAATCAAGCGCTTACTTTACAAAAGGTTTCCTGCTAGTCACAAGGAGCTGATGTCACCAAGAAGGGATTTTAGTGATAATTTTCTAGATATGAAGAGATGAAGGGATTGGGGATCATGAAAGCAGTTTCTGAAAATATCTCACTATCTACAGACCTGTTCCAGCAGTCTCCCTGGAGCACACAGTGCCTCATTCTCCACCTTAAATTCCCCTCAGGGAGTGTAGAAGGTCAGCAGCCGCAGCAGCACATGGTTCAGTCTCTGCAGAGGCAGATGGCAATCACCCTTGTTGCTGTTCAGAAGCTGGCAAATGCTCTTCACTTCAGTTCAGTTCAGTCGCTCAGTTGTGTCCAATTCTTTGCGACACCATGGACTGCAGCACACCAGGCTTCCCTGTCCATCACCTACTCCCGGAGTTTACTCAAATTCATGTCCAGTGAGTCGGTGATGCCATCCAACCATCTCATCCTCTGCTGTCCCCTTCTCCCACTTTCAATCTTTCCCAGTATCAGGGTCTTTCCAAATGAATCAGTTCTTTGCATCAGGTAGCCAAACTATTGGAGTTTCAGCTTCAGCATCAGTCCTTACAATGAATATTTAGGACTGTTTTCCGTTAGGATGGACTGGTTGGATCTCCTTGCAGTCCAAGGGACTCTCAAGAGTCTTCTTCAACACCACAGTGCAAAAGTATCAATTCTTCGGTGCTCAGCTTTCTTTATAGTCCAACTCTCACATCCATACGTGACTACTGGAAAAACCATAATTATGACTAGATGGACCTTTGTTGGCAAAGTAATGTCTCTGATTTTTAATATGCTGTCTAGGTTGGTCATAGGTTTTCTTCCAAGGAGTAAGCGTCTTATAATTTTATGGATGCAGTCACCATCTGCAGTGATTTTAGAGCCCTGCAAAATAAAGTCTGTCATCGTTTCTGCTGTTTCCCCATCTATTTGTCATAAAGTGATGGGACCAGATACCATGATCTTAGTTTTCAGAATGTTGAGTTTTAAGCCAACTTTTTCACTCTCCTCTTTCATTTTCATCAAGAGGCTCTTTAGTTCGTCTTCACTTTCTGCCATAAGTGTGGTGTCATCTGCATATCTGAGGTTATTGATATTTCTCCCGGCAATCTTGATTCCAGCTTGTGCTTCCTCCAGCCCAGCGTTTCTCATGATGTACTCTGCATAGAATTTAAATAAGCAGGGTGACAATATACAGCCTTGACGTACTCCTTTTCTGATTTGGAACCAATCTGTAGTTCAATGTCCAATTCTAACTGTTGCTTCCTGACCTGCATACAGATTTCTCAGGAGGCAGGTCAGGTGGTCTGGTATTCCCACCTCTTTAAGAATTTTCCACAGTTTGTTGTGATCCACACAGCCAAAGGCTTTGGCATAGTCAATGAAGCAGAAATAGATGTTTTTCTGGAACTCCCTTGCTTTTTCGATGATCCAACGGATGTTGGCAATTTGATCTCTGGTTCCTCTGCCTTTTCTAAATCCAGTTTGAACATCTGGAATTTTATGGTCCACGTACTGTTGAAGCCTGGCTTGGAGAATTTTGAGCATTACTTTGCTAGCATGTGAGATGAGTGCAATTGTGCGGTAGTTTGAGCATTCTTTGGCTTAGCCTTTCTTCGGGATTGGAATTAAAATTGACCTTTTCCAGTCCTGTGGCCACTGCTGAGTTTTCCAAATTTGCTGGCATACTGAGTGCTGGCAGCACTTTCACAGCAAATGCTCTTGGAAAGTCCCAATTTGTAGTTGACAGATCCCTGGTCAGGGAACTGGATCCTGAAGGCTGGATCTAAGACCTGGTGCAGCCAAGTAAATAAAAATTAAAAAAGAAAAGAAAGAAAGAAGCTAGAAGTTTACAGCTCTCTGAAAAAAAGAGAAGTGCAGGCCTAAGCTCCCATCCTTTCCAAGGACATGATCCATGTGGGAGAGGAAACAAGGCCATTACTCCCCGGTTGTGACGGGGTGAGTGTCTTTCTCTACCAGTCCTCCCAAATGGTTGGTGAGATCGCTCATATCTAACAGTTTTATTGAGATATCACTCACATTCCTTAACATCCACCCATTTAAGGAATGCCTGTCAATGGCTTTCAGTATATTCAGAGTTGTGCAACCATCAGTATATAATTTCACATTTTCTTCATCCCACAAGAAACCCCATGGCCGTTGGCAGTACATTCGTTTACTAGGGCTGCCATAACAAGATATCACAGACAGGGGAGCTTAAACCACACACATTGATTTCCTCGCTGTTCTGGGGGCTGGAAGTCCAAGAGCCAGGTGCCGGCAGGTTTGGTTTCTTCTGAGGCTTCTTCCTGGAGCCTGCAGATGGCTGCCTTCTCAAGGTGTCCTCAAAGAGTGTTTCTTCCATTGCAGGTGTCTCCTTGTGTTCTAATCTCTTCTTTTTATAAGGACACCAGTCAGATTAGACTACCATTTCAGGCAACATGCATGCATACGCAGTTGTGTCTGACTCTTTGCAACGCTGTGGACTGTAGCCCGCCAGGCTCCTATGTCCATGGGATTTTCCAATCATGAATCCTGGAGGGGGTTATCATGTCCTCGTCCAGGGGACCTTCCCAACCCAGGGATGGAACCTTCATCTCCTGCCATCTTCTGCATTACAGGTGGATTCTTTACCACTGAGCCACCTGGGAAGCTCAGATCTGATTAGGGCCCGTATTAATGGCCTTGTTTCTTCATCAGTGAATTAAAAGTTCTTGCTTCATCTAAAAGAATTTGGAGACAAAGCAGAGAGGTTAAGAATGTATAGTGAGAGTTTATTTAAGCAAAGATACGGTCTCAGAGGGAAAACCGGTTGAGGGGTGAGGAGCTGCTGCCCTGGGTCTTTGGGAAACTGGTTATGGGGGCATACAGTTGAAGGGTTGGAATATTAACTGGGGAAGGAGGGCTTTAGGGATTGTATTCCCAGCTCCAATTTCCTGAGGGGAGAAGGGATTCTTGTCCTTATTTAGCTTAGATCCCAAGTGTCATGGTGTTGGTGCATAATGAGTGTTTCTTACCTGTAAGACTAATTTTTTATTGTAATGAGAGCATAATGAGCAAAAGGTTACATTCAGAAGCAGAAGATTCCCGCCTTTCCCCACCTTTCTTTGTCTGCTACCCAGACCCTTATCACCCAAAGCGTGTGGTTTACTGTCAGACTGGAGGTTCCTGATTTACTTCATCTGCCCGTGGACCCCCACTGTTAACAAGATGCGTGATTTCCTGCTACCTGGCCCCTGGCCCCATTTCTGCTCAGACCTAGCGACCTGCCTGCTCTAACGATTTTAACTTAATTATACCTCTATAAAAGTCCTATCCCTAAATACATTCTGGGGTATCTACCAGGAGAATGATTTCAACAAATGAATTTTGAGGGAATACAATTCGGTCCATAACAGATACTTATTCCCTATTTTTTCCCTGCTATCGGCAGCCGTTTAACTCCTTTAGGTCTCTGGACTTAACCTTTTCCAGACGTTTCCTTTAAGGGGAATCATACAGCATGTGGTGGTCATTGTGACTGGTTCCTTTCACTTAGCCTTTTTCAAGTTTCATCAGAGCTGTAGCATGTGTCATTGCATGTGTGTGTTCAGTCAGACATTCAGTCATGACCAACTCTTTGCAACACCATAGACAGTAGCCTTCCAGGCTCCTCTGTCCATGGGATTCTCCAGGCAAGAATACTGGAGTGGGTTGCCATGCCCTCCTCCAGGAGATCTTCCTGACCCAGGGATCAAACCTGCATCTCTTGTGTCTCCTGCATTTGCAGGCGGATTCCTCACCCCTATCACAACCTGGGAAGCACCATTACTTCATTCCTTTTTACTAGCAACTAATATTCTGTTGTACAGATGAACCTCATTTTGTTTATCCACTCATCAAATGATGAAAATTTCTGTTGTTTTCACTTTGGGGTTATTATGAACAATACTTCTATTAACATTTGTGGACATACATTTTCATTTCACTTGGGCATATATACCTAAGAGTTATATTCCTGGATTATGTTATAACTCTTTTGAACAGTTTGAAGAACTGCCAATCTGTTTTCCAAAGTGTTTGTGGCTCAGCTGATAAAGAATCCACCTGCAATGCGGGAGACCTGGGTTTGATCCCCAGGTTGGGAAGATCCCCTGGAGAAGGGAACGGAAGGGAACGACTACCTACTCTAGTATTCTGGCCTAGAGAATTCCATAGACTGTATAGTCCATGGGGTCGCAAAAAGTCGGACACAACTGAGCAACTTTCACTTTCACTGTAGCATTTTATACTTCCATCCAAATTATGAGAGTTCCAATTTCTCTGCCTCTTCAACATAACTTATTTCCATTTTTTAATTAAGATTTTTAATTTACAGCCACCCCAGTGGATATAAAGTGGTATTTCATTGCAGTTTTGATTTGCATTTCTCTGATAGCTAATGAGGTTGAGCACATTTTCATGTGCTTTTCGGCCATTTCTGTATCTTCTATGGAGAAATATATTTTCAGATCCACTGCCCACTTTTTAATTGGCTTATTTATATTTTTGAGTTGTAAGAGTTCATGATATATTCTGGCTACAAGTCTCTTTTCACATATATGTTAGCAAATATTTTTCTCCATTCTGTGCGGTGTTTTTTCACTCTGATGGTATTACTTGCCACAACATTTGTTTAATGTTGATGAAGTTAAATTTATCTATCATTTTCTTCAGTTGCTTGTGCCTTTGGAATCATGTCTAGGGAACGTTTGCCTAACTGATTTCCGACGTGCGCAGCAGTTAATGGCAGCTTGCAGCAAGTAGCAGCAAGTGGTAGCTAGAAGCAAGGTCTTAGTTTCTCAGACCAGGAGTCCTAACCACTCGACACAGGGGCCAGCAGTTAGGGCTAGAGTTCCTAGAACTTGCCTGCCTAGTCAAGAATGAATTCAGGCAAGGAGGCAGAAGGTAAACAGTAGAGTAACAAGTTTATTGAAAAGAAAATTACATGCGGAAAGGGGCATGGGTGAGCTCGGAGAGAGCGGAGGCTTTGAGGAGTTTAAATCCTTTACGAGCGGGCAGTTTTCCGGGCCTTTGTCTTCCTTCAGGCCAATCATCCTGCTTTGTCTCCCCCCCCCCCCCCCCCCCCCCGTTAATTTGTCTCAGGAACCTTCTTTGAGGTGGCACGCACCCCTTAGCCAAGATGGGTCTTGAAGTGGAGGCTTCTGGGAGGAGCAAGACTCATTATGGCCTGGAATTATCCTCTGACTTTTGATACCAAAGAGCCTTTCTGCACATGTATGGTGTCTCCCTTATGCTAAAAAGGGGGAAGTGGAGATCCCTTAATTCTTTACTTTGACAGTACCCTTCTTTGTCCTTGCCGTGGTTATTTACTCGAGATGTTTACAAGAGACAAAGACTGACTATTTACCCTGTTTCTGTTATTACTTACATTTTGTAGAGCAAACAGGATGCTGACTGTAAATTCCTGAACTGAAGCCCCCCCAATCTCTTGTCTCAAGAAGTGCAAACAGAATGGTGGCTGATTGTAAATATCCAACCTGGAGCCTGTCTATCTCTTACCTGATAACCAGAAGTAGTGAAGATTCACACATGTTTCTTCTAAGGGTTTTATAGTTTTAGTTCCTACGTTTAGGACTATGATTTGTTTTAAGGTATTTCTGTGTGTGATGTAAAGAGTTCAAATTTCATTCATTTGTATGTGGATGTCTAGTTGTTCCAGCACCATTTATTGAAGACTGTTTTTTCCTTCACTGAGTTATCTTGGAGCCCTTGTGAACAATCAATTGAACATAAGTGGAAGGGTTTAAGAGAAGGCAATGGCAACCCACTCCAGTACTCTCGCCTGGAGAATCCCATGGACGGAGGAGCCTTGTAGGCTGCAGTCCACGGGGTCGCTAAGAGTTGGACACGACTGAGTGACTTCACTTTCACTTTTCCTTTCATGCATTGGAGAAGGAAATGGCAACCCACTCCAATGTTCTTGCCTGGAGAATCCCAGGGATGGGGGAGCCAGGTGGGCTGCCGTCTATGGGGTCTCACAGAGTCGGACACGACTGAAGCGACTTAGCAGCAGCAGCAGCAGCAAGGGTTTATGTCTGGATTCTGAACTCAATTCTATAGATATATATATATCTATGCCAGTACCACATTGTTTCGATTACCAAAACTTTTAAATAAATTTTGAAGTCAAGAAATGTGTGTCCGCCAGCTTTGTTCTTTTTCAAGATTGTTTTGGCTATTCTGGGTCCTTTGCATTTCCAAATGAATTTTAAGATCAGCTAGTTAATTTCTGAAAGAAGAGATTTGACAGGGATTGCATCAACTTTGCAATCAGTCTGCGAACTCTAGCCTTTGTAATAATATCAAGTCTTCCAACCCATGAATGGATGTTTTCCCATTTATTTGAGCCTTTTTAAATTTCTTCCAGTGATATTTTCAGTTTTCAGTGTATGTCTTAACACTTCTTTTGCCAAATTCATTCCTAAGTAGTATTTTATTCTTTTTTATGTTATTGTAAAAAGAAGTTTTCTTAATTTCATTTTCAAATTGTCCATAGCAAGTTTATAGAAATACAATTGATGCTTTGAATATTTCACTTGTATCCTGTAACTGGGAACTTCCCAAATGGCTCAGTGGTAAAGATTCTGACTGCCAGTGCAGGAGATGCAGGAGACATGGATCCATCCCAAGGTCAAGAAGATCCCCAGAGAGGGAAATGGCAGCCCACCCCCGTATTCCTGCCTGGGAGATCCCGTGGACAGAGGATCCTGGCGGGTTTCAGTTCAGGGGGTCACAAAAGAGTCAGACATGACTTAGCGACTAAACAACAATAACATCCTGTAACTGTAGTGAGCTCATGTATTAGTTTTAACAGTTTTCCAGTGGATTACTTAGGATTTCCTAAACACAGAGATTATGTCATCTGCAAATAGAGATCGTTTTACTTCTTTCTTTCCAATCGAATGCCTTTTATTTCTTGTTTAATTACCTCCAGCACAATCTTGAAAAGTAGCAGTGAAAGTCAATAACTTGGCCTTGCTTGATCTTCGGGGAGAGTCTCCAGTCTTCTGACTAGCTCTTTTAACTTAAAAACTCAATTTTGTCCTCAATTATGGCTTCTCCTCCTTCCATCCCATTTGGAACTCCTATTTTTTCAGAATTTAGATCTCTTGAATCCATCATTTATGTGTTTTATCTTGTCAATGATCATTTTTATTTCTTATTATTTTTTGCTCTGCTTCTCCAAGTAATTTTTTCATCTGATCTTTTAGGTCTTTGGGTTGCAGGCCCAATCCCTCCTGCCACTCCTGCCTGCCACCTGTTTTTTGTAAAGTTTTGATAGGGACAGAGTAAAGGGACAAAGTAGGTGCATAAACAGTTAATCCCACTAGGAGGTTGTAAATAGACCAAAAAAAAAAAAGGGGGGGGGGAGATCCTGTAAGTTAATGATCACTCAAGAAAGCAGGTTTGCTTAACCACAAAGCCAAGCTGGCTTGCTTAGCAACAAAACCATGTAACAGAAGCACGAGATGTGCCCCCAAACAATAAAACAATGGTGGAATGAGTTCTGCATCCTGCCCAGGGAGTTCAGTAAGTTAATGACCCCTAGGACATGCTCTGTCCACACATAAAAATCAACAGTCTGTGAGCCTAGCTTGACCACGTAGGGACAGGAAAACTCCCTTGCCCAGCCTGGGGGAGGACCTGATGACAGAAGCACAACTTCTGTCTCTCTTACTCAAGAGAGACAAAGACGTTCTCCCCCTCCCCACTTTACCTTTGATTATAAAACTGTAGCCCAGTGTCAACTAAAAAAAAATAGTCACAACCTAAAAGTTGACAGTTTTATTTGGTGGGAATTTTTAGGACTTCAAGACCAGAAGACAGCATCTCAAGTAACCCCGAGAGAATTGCTCTGGGGAGGCAAGGGGAGGAGCCAGATTATATAGAAGTTTTGCAACAAAGGGAAGGTAGTCTGAACCTCACAAGTAATTTTGTGAATTAAAGCAAACCAAATAGATAGCAGGGCTTCCCAGGTGCTAATGGTAAAGAACCCACCTGCCAATGTTGGAGAACTAAGAGACGCTGGTTCAATCCCTGGTTTGGGAATATAACCTGGAAAAGGAATTGGCAACCCACTCCCATATTCTTGCCTGGAGAATCCCATGGACAGAGGAGCCTGGCAGGCTATAGTCCATGGGATCACAAAGAGTAGGACAAAACTGAGTGAATAACACCTTCACTGACATCCTTGTTCACTGATATGGCAGGAATACTCCATTTCTCACTAGTAAGTTCTCAGGGTGCAACCCCCGCCTCACTCACCCACACTTGTAAGCCTCACAAGCATCCTATTCTAACAAATCACTTATCTATCGCTTTGCTCCCCCTGAATTCTTTTCTTCACTGGGACATAAAGGACTAGGGTACCAAGCTCTTTGGAGCCCCCCGGAAATGACACCAATCAATTTCAGTTTTATTAGAATATAGCCACATCCACTGGCCCAAGGATTCTTGATGGCTGCCTTCAGGCTGTGATGGCCAAGAGAAATAGTTGTGACGAAAACTGAATGGTCTGCAAAAGAGCCAGAAATATTTACTATCTGGCCCTTGCAGAAAAGTGTGCCAACCGAGTTCTAGATCAGTGTCTTTTCTGTTTGTTGTTGTTGTTGCCCAGTAGCTCAGTCAGGTCTGACTCTCTGTGACCCCATGGAGTGTGACCCACCAGGCTCCTCTGTCCATGGGATTCTCCAGGCAAGAATGCTGGAGTAGGTTGCCATTTCCTTTTCCAGGGGACCTTCCTGATCCAGGGATTAAACTCAAGTCTCTGGAGTCTCCTGCATTGAATGGCAGATTCTTTACCACTGTGCTACCTGGGAATCCCCTCTGGTTTTTGCTACCTCTAATTAAATTTTTTAAATTTTGAAAATTTTTTTAAATTCCCAGGAATGATTTTTTTGATCTCAGATTGTTCCCATGCAAAATCTTCCTGACTTTCCCTATAACTTCTCTATCCTCCCTTCTTTAGACACATCACCTCTGGCTGCTCAGGATGGTAGAGCGTTGTGTAGGGGAATGGCACTCTTTAAACTTCCTGAGCCCCCTAGAGTGCCTACTCATGGATTCTGAGGCCCAGACCTGCCAGCCTTGTTGTAGAAATGAGCTCCCCACAGAGGCTTGGCTGTCGGGATGTCCAAGGCAGATGTGAAACAGCCAACTGGGAGCAGTAACCAGGAAGTCCCTTTTCCAGGCTATGTGAACAGCTTCCCCACACCGGGACCTGATGGCTAGGCTGTGATGGCAGTGGAGTTTGGGCTTTCCTAGGCAGCAGCTGGGTAGAGCATCTTTCCCCAAAGGTCTAGAGGCTCCTGGGAAAAGGCATAGGCTCCCCAGGGATAAGCACTCTCTCCAGGACTGCAGGCTAGGCTGGTCTGCACCTGGCTTAGTCTTCTTAATTTAATGAAGTGGGGTGACTTGCCTGGTGGTCCAATGGTTAAGATTTTACCTTCCAGCAGCAGAGCTGTGGGTTTGACCCCTGGCTAGGGAGCCAAGATTCCCACAAGCCTTGCCATCAAAAGACAGAAGCAATATTGTAACAAATTCAATAAAGACTTTAAAAGAGAAAAGAAAGGAGTGGGAGATTAAAATCCTGTTAAAAGGGAATGCTCAGGTAGCCCGGGATGGCAGGACTCGGCTCCAGGCTCCTTCAGAAAGGCATGCCTGCTTCAGCTTTGGTCCTGGACGCTCCTCTCCTGGGCATTAAGAAGTTGCCCTCTGCTGGGTGGGCACCCAAGATCCCTCAGCCCCCCAACATGCACACATCTGCTCAAGCTTCCACTAGATTGCACGATAAGTTGCTTCAGTCGTGTCTGACTCTTTGCGACCCTGTAGACTGTAGCCCTCCGGGCTCCTCTGTCCATGGGATTTTCCAGGCAAGAATGTTGGAGTAGGTTGCCATTTCCTTCTCCAGGGGATCTTCCTGACCCAGGAACCTGCATCTCTTATGTCTCCTGCATTGGCAGGCAGGTTCTTTACCACTGGTCCAGGAGTTTTTAAAGACTTTTTTTAAAAAATATGGACCATCTTTAAAATCTTTATTGAACCTATTACACTATTGCTTCTGTTTTATGTTTTGACTTTCTGGCCATGAGCCATGTGGGATCTTAACTCCCTGATCAGGGATCGAACCCACACCCTCTGTATTGGAAGGCAAATTCTTAACCACTGGACGACTCAGAAGTCCCTGGCCCAGGTTTTTGAGTTACCCAAGCAGGAAGCTGGAGTCATCCCCAGGATGACCACTGAAGGCCCTTCTTCCCAAGAGTCACCCCCTCCTGAGCCTTCAAAATGAGTGAAACATCATCTTCAGGAGAGTTGCCTTCTGAGCTGAGAAGCCTGAGAGATGGAGTCAAAAAGAAGCTCTAGCTATGAGCCCCAGGCCAACCTCAGTGCATGGAAGGCAAGATGGGCCAGAAGCAATTTATGTTTCCCGCAGATGGAACCAGAACACAGGAGCTTTGGTTTCCAAAATGAGATAGCTTCACACTCATCCCCGCCACCCCCTACCCACCTCCACCCCCCCACTGACAAGCACTGTTAGGATGAGGATAAGGTGTCTGTTCTGTGCTGTAACAAGCATGGGACACAAAGAGGAACAAGCATGCAAGATGTGCCTGCTGCCCTCATGAAGTTCACAGCCCAGTGGGGGAGCCAGCAAAAAGACCACCCCACTATGGGATGACAAGGGTGTGATGGGCCAGGGCCCACAGCCCTAACTCCATCTGGAGAATGGTGTCTACCGCCCTGTGCGAGGGAGTGCCAAGGGTCTCAGGGAGGGGAGACACATGACTGGAGTTGAAGATAACTTGCCAGGTAGACGGAGTCAGTGGGCTGGGCACGAGAGGAGGCAGACACATGCTGAATATAATAGACACTGAATGAATGACTGGATGAAAGCAACTTGTGTTATATTTAAGGAAAACAACTGTGGGTTATAACTGAATTGGTCAAGGAGACTAATGGCATGAATAAGGATTTTCAAAAAAGAGCTGCCATGTCACGGCTGATCCCAAGTCCCCTGAGACCACTGTCGCCTTCACTTCGGTGTCTAAGATGAATCAGTAATTTACTCAGGCTAGTTAAAGTAAACTAGACAGGGTCTCATTTGGTGAATCATCAAAAGCAACTGTGTTTCTTTGGATTATTTGCGATGAGTGAGGTTTGTTTTGGCAACCCCAAGTAATGGAGAAGATGATCCACAGGGCTGGTTCCTCATGAGTGACTCCAGGCTGGAAAAACTTCTAGAAACAGGGTGGGAGCGTGGGGTAACATGGGCAGTGCTGGGGCTTGGAGACTGCAATTATGTTTTTGTCCTCATTCACTCACCATGCTCCCTCTCAGGGCCTCAGCTCTACCCTCTGGAAGGGGAGGCTGGGTAAATGTACATTTTTAGGATTTTTAGCTCTGTTACACACCTGTGGTTCTGACTAACCTGGACTCATCAGACAGTAGAAACCCCACCTTCCCTGCCTCCCCCATGAATGAGAAATCCACTCTAGGAGTGCCTGGGAACTGACCCTCGGGTAGTCAGCCTGGCCATGTGTCCTGCCCGAACCCTACTATGAAGTCACTGACTTTGCTGAGCAATTTTTTCAAATTTAAAACCTGGTGACCTCCAGATACACTTCATTCAGAGGCCACAGGTCCAAAAAAATATTTTCTTTTTATCAGAAGAATGGAAAACCTGAGTTCATGTACTTTTAAGTTCAGTAAATGGGAAAGATGCTAATAGACGATGGTTTCAGGTGTCTGCACAAAGGCAAAGGAGGAGGAGCTGTGAGAGTGAGGTGCTGGAGGAGGGCAGGAAAGATCTTTCTGGGAGCTGACTTTATGTTGACTCTCAGGAGTACCTACAAGATAGTGTTACCATAAGAAATGGAGGCTCAGAGAGGTCCGAGCTCTCAGGTAAAATGGGACGCTCTGGCTTCCCAAGCATCCTTCAGCTGGTTAGACAAAGACCAATGCCCACGGGACTTCCCTGGTGGTCTGGTGGCTAATGCTCCGAGTTCCCAATGCAGTGGGCACGGGTTCAGTCCCTGATCAGGGAACTAGATCCCACATGCCACAGTGAAAATAGAAAATCCCATGTGTAACAACTAAGACCTGGCAAAGCCAAAAAAAAAAAAAAAAAAAAACACCAACGCCCATTCAGGGGGTAGTTGGGCCCGACTTAGGGCTCAAGGGGTCCCTACTTGCCAACTGAGCCCTTCCTGCAGCTCAAGAAGCCCTCAAACAAACATCATAGCAAGAAAGAAACTTCTCCAGGAGCCTGACACAGATGATTTCATAAACTAGTGAATTCATAGATCAGTGAGTGATGTTGGGCCACTTTCTCAGTGTTCTGTGCCCCCAACCCTTTACTGAGAGGAAGATTTGCAGATCTTCTCTAGCATCCATATTCTCTGATGCACCTTAAAGGAACTTGAATGTCTTTATTGCTCCAGGAGATTGGCAGTTAACAGGAAAGGTTGGCAAAGGCATGTATCCCTCACCTTTGGTACTAACGTTCTATAGGAAATCTGCCATCAATCAGTCAGTTCAGTTGCTCGATCATCTTCAACTCTTTGTGACCCCATGGATTGCACTGTATATCTGCCATCAATATCTCCCAGCAAATCTTCCTCCAGCTGGACTCCAAGGCATCAGGGAAACTGTTCAATCTAGAGGTCAGAGTGGGCCCCATGCTTCAATAAGCAAGGCTGAGAACAAACAGGTCAATGTCCTGGGAGGCTCTTCTCACAAAACTTTGCTATGCAGGAACCAGGGATGACCCTGCCTCTGCAGAGCACACTGGGACATCTCCAGGGGACCTGGGGCTAGTCCATTTAGGAATTTTTAGTATCTAATAAGTCTCTTCTGTAGACAGTCTTGGCCCCGGGAAGAGAGAGACAAATAAGGTTAGGAAGGGCTGAAAATCTCTGGGGCTCAGACAGAACTGTGGAGGACCAAAGCGCGCTTTGAGTCTGAAGACATCGGCTCAAACAAATCGGGGAAGGAAAGTGGAGATGTGACGGCCAAGGGTTAAGGAAGCCTGTGGACAGGTGGATGCTGAGGGAGGGGAATCAATCTGTATCGTGTGAGAAGGATGATCACCGAAGCAGATGAGAATGGACGGGTGCTGGGATCCTGAATCAGAAAAACCTTGGCTTGAGAACTGGCGCTACCACTTCCTGTATCTTGGGCAAAACCACTCGGTTCACAAAGCCACTTCTCACCGCCGGCCAGGAGTAAATAGCGACCCCTTTGCTGCCCTCCTAATGCATGCCAGACACCGCTAAACGTTTCACGTGCTCTTGCTCAGACGCAATATTTTAGAAGACAGATTTCATTGTTGCTGTGATAGAGGAGAATGGGAGCGTTAGTGGCGATAGTGCGAAAGCGTAACGCCCAGCGTGTAATTAGATGGGGAAAGTCAAACTCGGAGGGTTTAGTATTTACAGCAACGAGAATGGCTAACCTTCAGGAAGGGCTGGGGATTTAGCAATCAGAGAAAACCTGGACAATCTAGCGCAGCCGGTGTGATTGTTCTCAAGTGTTTGGTTTGGGGGCGCCAGGTGGGGCTTTATGGATTGAGAGATCTTTCAGCTGTTGATAATGCCTCCAAGCTACGACTCCCCGTCCCAGCCTTGACTCTGTATTTACAAAGACAAGAGGTCAGTCGACGCCCCGAGAATCCAGGTGGCTCTCTGGCTCCGAGAAGGCGGAGCCCACCGCAGGGCGGGGGGAAGATTGAATTCTTCCATCAAGGCCAAGGACGCCGAAGCTCTCCGTTCCTTTGTAGTTGGGGGAGGCTCCGGGCGCGGGGAAGGAACACCGCCCTCCAGGCACCGCGCGGGAGCCCCGCCCACTTTGCCCCCGGCCCTCCTCCTCGGCCCCGCCCCTCAAGGCTCGCGCGTACTTCTAAGCCCCGCCCTCGTCACATCCGCCAGTTCCGGCCAGGCCCCTACCGAGCTCCTTCTCGCCGCTCAAAGGCACCCTTCCTTCGAAGCCCCGCCCCTCGGAGCCAGTCCTCGCCCCAAGCCCCGCCCCTCGCGGCCAGACCTCGCCCCTAGCCCCACCCCCTAAGCCCGCCTCGGCCCTCCTCCTCGGTCCCGCCCCTCAAGGCTCGCGCGTTCCTCTAAGCCCCGCCCCCGCCACATCCGTCCGTCCTTGCCAGGCCCCTACCGAGCTCCTTCTCGCCGCTCGAAGGCACCCTTCCTTCGAAGCCCCGCCCCTCCCGGCCAGGCCTTGCCCCAAGCCCCGCCCCCTAGATACCACCCCGCCCCTCGCAGTCCCGGGCTCCGCTCTGCCGGAGGCGCGGGCTGTGGGGCCCCGCGCCTTTTGTGTGGTGCTTGGGCCGCCGCGCGCGCTTTCCCCTCAGTCTTGGCTCCTGGGCTGAGTTCGCTCGCGCGCGCGCGCACACTAGCACGCTTGCCCGCCTCTCCGTCGACGGTCTCGCAGCCGCCCGCGCCCGCCCGGGAACTGAGCCCCGAGTCTCGGGCGGGCGCGCGCGCTCCCCCCCGGTCGGCGGGACCTGGACGGCGCTCGCCCCTTCCCCTTTTCTCCCTTCCCCCCAACCCCTGGCGGCGCGCGCACACGGCGGCCCGGGCACGCGCCCGCCAAGATGGCAGGGGCCGGGGCCCGGCTGTCAGGCGCCGCCGCCTCAGCCCGTCCCCGCAGCTAGCGGCCCTGACGCCCGCCCCGAGAAGATGAGCCCCCGCTGCCCCCCGCAGCCCAGCGAGACGCGGAGCCGCCGCGCCCGGGGCCGGCTGCCCCGCTAACGCCCCGCGCCCCGCGCCGCGCCCCCCGGCCCGCGCGCCCGCCCGCCCCGGCAGCGACAATGAGGTGAGTCTGGCGGGCGCGTGGGGAGGCCGGGCGGGCGGCGTGCGGAGCGCGGGGAGGGCCTCAGGAGCACCGGGGGTGGGGGGACTTTGGGGACGCTGGGAGGGTCTGGGGGAGTCGGCGCGGGCGGCGCCCACCTGTGCAGCTCGCGGGAGGCACTCGCGGGGGGCTGGCGGCCGGGTGGAGAGACGACCCCGCGGGCGTGTGTGGCCGCGCCGGGCCCCGAGCAGCCCCCCTCCTCTGGCCGCCCTCCCCCGGACTCCGTCCCCTCGGCCTCAGCAGCCCTGTGCCGCTGCCCCGAGCTCGCACGTTAAGGGGTCGTGTCCTTCCACCTGGAGCTGCTCGCCTGACTCTGCTCCCTTTTTCTCGTCCCCATTTCCTTTCTTCTTGCACGCCACTCGAGTGCAAGACCCACAACGTACCTTTCTATGGTTCATTACCCAGCCAGGGGGGATTGATGGTTATCAGTTCGAGAAAAAAACATTGCCAGCACCAGGAACTCGAAATTCTCTCTCTCCAGAGGTCACCCAATCCTGACTTTTGCAGATAATCACTTCCTTGCCTTTTGTCTTTGTAATTTTACCTTCCAAACATATATCCCGTAAACACTATAGTGTCTTTAATTTTTGCCCGTTTTGTGATCTTTATATAAATGAAATACTCATACAGTGTATATTCTTTTGTGTGTCCGGCTTCTTTCACTCAAGATGTTTCTGAAATTCATCCATTACCTCCTAACTGTTGCTCATTTTTATTAATCTGTCGTATTACATTATATGAAGATACTGCATCTTAACCAATCCGCTACTTGAGGACATTTGTTTCTAACACGTTAGCCGCTCAGTTGCCTCCGACTCTTTGCGATTCTATGGACTGTAGCCCTCCAGGCTCCTCTGTTTTTGGGATTCTCCAGGCATATGTACCGGAGTGGCTTGCCATTCCCTTCTCCAGCAGATCTTCCCCACCCAGGAATCAAACCTGGGTCTCCTGCATTGTAGGCAGATTCTTTACCGTCTGAGCAGTAGAACTTCTAGGTCAAAAGATACCTGTATCTTCCAACTTTAAGAGGTAACACCAAATTTCTGAAGTGCCTGTACCAGTTTACACTCCTTCCAGCAAGTGTATGAGAGTTCTGCTTTGCTTCCTTGCCAACATGTGGTATTGTCAGTCTTGAATTTTAGCCATCCTAGTGATTGTGCAGGCAGCCTGGTGAGGTATCCCACTGTGGTTTTAGATTATGGTTTCTTGCAGATTGATGAGGCTGAACATCTTTTTATGTTTACTTGATATCTTCTTTTATGAAGTATCTGTTCAGAAGTTTTTGTTTGGGGTTTACACATCTTTTTCTTCCTAATTTGTGGGAGTTTTCTGCCAAAGTCAAGAAGATAGTTTCCTATAACATCTTACTGCCCTGCCTTTCAAAGTAAGATCCACAGTCCACTTGGAAGTGACTTTTGTATAACTTGTGAAAAGGGGGTCAACTTTTTTTATTTTTACCAGAACCATTTATTCAGCACTGTTTATGAAGAAATGTCATCTTTTCCCCATCGCTCTGCTGTGCCACCTTTGTCATCTTCCAATCTTCCATTTGGAATCATTTCTTTCCATCTGAGGAATTCCCTTTAGAATTTCTTTAGTGCAGGTCTGCAGGTGACAGATTCTTAGTGTTCACAGATTTCATTATTTATTCTTCATTGAAAAAGATCTCTTGAGATATCATTCCCATATCCTAAAATATACCCATTTAAAGTATACAGTTGGGTGATTTTTAGTATTTTCATACACACACACTTGCAGTATTTTCGAAGACTTATGAAACCATTGCCACAGTCTAATTTTAGAACAGGTTCCTCCATTTTAGAAGGGTCTTTTCAGTAGTTGCAAAATTCTTGGTTTACCATTATTTTCTTTTAACACTTTAAAGATACCTCATCGTTTCCAAAGATTGTTTCTGTTGAGAAGTCATTTGTCGTTCTTTGAAAGTAATATTTTTCTCTGACCATTTAAATTTTTAAAAAACTTACTTATTTAAAAAAATTTATTTGGCTTTACTGGGTCTTAGCTGAGGCACATGGGATCTTTGATCTTCATTGCAGCATGCAGGACTCTTAGTTGTGGCATATGGGATCCAGTTCTCTGACCAGAGATCAAACCTGGGCACCCTGCATTGGGAGCATGGAGTCTTAGCCACTGGACCACCTAGGAAGTTCATCTGGCTGCTTTTGATATGTTCTCTGTCTTTGGTTTTCAACAGTATTTTTTGTGCTGTATGGATTTTTTTTTTTTTTTAAAGAGTAACATAACTTAGGGCTTCTTGAATCTTTGGCTTCGTGTCTTTCATTCATTTTGGAAGTCTTGTGCCAGGAGGACTTCATATATTGCTTCTCTTCCATTCTCTCTCACCTTTCCTTCTAGCACTACAATCATACGCGTTAGGCTATTTCACTGTATCTTCTGTGTCTCTTAACCTTCCTTCTTTGTTTGCTGTCTCTTTCCTTCATTCTGGATCTCCCCTCACTTATCTTCCCTATCACTTGAGTTTTTAATTTCAGTTATTATATGGTTTTTGGTTCTTTAATTTCCATTTGGCTTTCTTTTTAGTTTCTTTGTATAGTTTCCAGCTATCTGCCAAAATTATCAGTATTGTCTTTCATCTCCTTGAATATAGTATGTGTAATTCTTGAAGTTTGTCCCATTATGGCAGTTATTTGTAAGTCATTTCCAACGTCTGTTTTCCTTGTCTTTCATTCATTTTGTCTTGTCTCCTTATGTGTCTAATTGTTTTTGCTTTTTAATTTGTTTTGTTTTGATTCTGCTGGACATCGAATTTGCAAAATTGTAGAAAGTAATTTGCCCAAGATGGTGTTTTTCTCTTTCAAAGATAAGTCACATTTGCTTTTGCCAGACAAATGGGGCACTCTAACCTGGAGTCACTTTGGTGCAGTCTCCAGGATTGGGGTGTTTCTACCTGTCCTGTTGACCTTTAGTGCTGGTGTTCATCGCTTCTCTAGCCCTGTTATCCCCCAACCCAGCGCCGTGCTTTTAGGGTTCCCCCTGGAGTTGGCAAACACCCCCAGGGAGAAGTAGCCCCAAGCACTGATCTCATCTCCCTGAGCATCTGACCTCCCTTCTTCCTTCAGGCCTCCAGGCAGACTTGCATTTTATTTTCCCCCTGCTTTTCTAGTTCTTTCCAGCTGGAGGATTGTTCTGATTTACTAAGTTCTTGTTTACTGGACGTGAAAGTCTCTGATGTGGTGGTGCTGGTAGTAAAGGACCCGCCTGCCAATGAGGAGAACTGAGAGAATCGAGTCCAGTCCCTGGAGCGGGAAGATCCCTGGAGGAGGAAATGGCAGCCCACTCCAGTATTCTTGCCTGGAGAATTCCATGGACAGAGGAGCCTGGTGGGCTGCAGTCCATGGGGTTGCAGAGTCAGACGTGACTGGAGAAACTTAGCACACACGCAAAAAGCCCCTGATATCAGGGGCAGTTTGAATCAACATTCAGTTTTGGAGGAGACTTAAGCTGTCAGGTTACAGAAGCTGTGGAGAATAACACCATGTATTTTCTTGTGTTATAACTATATTAGAGCATTTCAGTTTGTGAGATGCACTTAGAATCAAGGTAGCTTTAAGCATAAATCTTTATTTCCTTTTAGCAAGTAATTAATGGGAAAAATGTCAGATCATTACTGTAAAGCAAAGGAAGCAATTGCTTTTTCTCCCTTTGAAGTTATTTCTTTTTTCTGTCTTGATTTCCTTCGTTGTTTGTTTGATAAATCCGCATGACTAGAACATTTTATTTTTTGATCTATAATAGAATTCTCACATCCCATTTTGGGGGATCAGATGACAAGTCATGGATATAGAAATGAAAGTTTTTAAATACTTTTTCCAAAATGAGTCATCCAGTTACCCTTTTTCTTTATGGATGTTTTTTTTTCTTTTAAAATGCTGCTAACAGTTTCACATGGTTTTGTGGTGCAGACTGTTTGTAGGTAAACATCTATACGTGTATATTTACATGTACCTAAAATACTAGGCTTTTGCAAATGGATCTAAATGAGTCGAGGGGGGTCTTTTCATTGTCTTTCTTGTCAACTCATTTAATTTAGATATTTATAAGCAGTATGGCTCATCTGTGAAAATCCTTTTGTTTAATGTGGAAATTTTTTAAATGAAAATGTCATATTTTTCTTGCTAGATAATCTCATGGGAGTGCATAGATTGAAAAGGGTCAGAAATGAAACCTCCGAACTGACCCTCTCCAGGAGTATCTTAGAAAGGCGTAGGGCTGGAGATGCATTCTAACAAACAAACTGAACATCTGAGGCACATGTCCATATATTGTAGTAAAAAAACTGTGTTGAATCAGTTGACGTGGATAACTAGGGCTGTGTCTGAGATTTTCTTGGGCTTCCCAGGTGGCACTGCTGGTAGAAACCCGCCTGCCAGTGCAGGAGACGTGAGAGGAGTGGGTTTGACCCTTGGGTCGGGAAGATCCCCTGGAGGAGGGCATGGCAACCCACTGTAGTATAGTATTCTTACCTGGAGAATTCCATGGACAGAGGAGCCTGGCAGGCTACGGTCTCTAGGGTTGCAAAGAGTCAGACACGACTCAAGTGACTTAGTACATTGAGTTTTAATTTTCTAGACTGTTGCCTGAATTCTTATTTCTTTTTTTCTAACAGACCTTATGTATTCTCATATCTTTATTCAGAAATCACCTTTGGAGGCCTTACCGTTGTCTGGTACTGGTTTAGATGGAAAGAAGGAACCAAACCTCCTCCCCCAAGTAGGCCCCATCCCTAAAAGATTTACAGACCCTTATAGAGGCCTGGCGTGCTGTGACTCATGGGGTCGCAAAGAGTCGGACATGACTGAGTGACTGAACTGACTGACTGATAGACCCCTTTCCGAATCCTTTTTCTACTTAAAAACAAAAAATACCCACATATAGAGTATACAAAATATTTCTGTTTGTATACTTTAATCATTTATCTCTTGGGAAGATTCTCTTCTGTGAACATTTTCCCTACCTGCCTTTTATCTTTTATAGAAGTTTAAGATTTTTTTATGTTATTAAGTCATTTTGTTTGGAATTTTTCTGTCTTTCTTACCTTTAAGATAGCATTTGTCTAGAACTTTGGTAAATATTAAGTTGTTTTCTGTTTTATATATAAAATTTCGAGAAAGTGTATTCTTCAAATTGTCTGGAATGTGACGTAAAGATTAAAACTACATTTGTTCTTCAGAATTGCTGATCAGATACTTGATTATGTCAGTAGATATGTGGCAGAGATACCAGCAATGTTGAACGGCAGTACAAACATGTGGATCCCCAAATCCACTCCAGCGTGCGTGGTAACGTTTTAAGGAGCATTACCTTCAGTGCTCAGACGTGTATATATCTGTGTGTGTGTCCCTGCCAGTGCCAGCCGTGTGTGTGTGTGTGTGTGTGTGTGTGTGTGTGTGTGTGTGTGTGTGTGTAAGGCATGGTCAGCCTCCCATCACCAGGGCCAGCTGTGTGTGTGTGTGTTGGTCAGGCTCCCATCTCACAGGTCTGGTTATAAGCCAGGGAACTGTCTCCTCTGGGCCAAGGGCACTGTATCCGTTTGGAGTTCTGCAGAATGCAGTGCGATTATAGGGTACAGCGTGCGCAACCCAGGCACAAACATGGCCTTCGTATCACAGTGAGTCTGCACTGGCTAACACGTTGGAGTCCAGGTACATCTCTGAGCTTGTTGCTGCGGAATAGACAGGAGCACACCTCCAGGCGTCTTTGGAAGTCGTCTCGGGAGATCAGCTGTGGAGCTGTGGTGCCTCTGTGTGTGTATCTTTGGCTCTTCTCTCTTGTCCTGTCTGCTTATTTTTAGACCTGTGTCATTACCATATTTATCTTGTGGGTGATTTTGTTTGTTTGTTTGTCTTACCATTTACATTTTGGCTGTGCAGCAGGTGAGATCTTACTTCCCCTATCAGGAATCGAGCTCGTGCCCCCTGCAGTGGAAACTCGGAGTCTTCACCACTGCACTGCCAGGGAAGTCCCTGAGTGGTGATTTTTAATATAAGCAACATCATCTCTGTATTGAAGCAATGTCGTTTTGAATTTTGCTGGTTTGGTAGTTTTGTTTGTATCTGGTCACATAAATATAAGAAATTTTCAACTTAGTTTTTTAAGTTGCACCTGAACAAGCTACATGAAAATAAATTAAACCAGCATTGTTTCACAGGAAGATTTTTTTTTCCCTTTAAAGGAAATCTGTCTTCTACCAAGTTTGAACCTTGCAGTGGACTGTGATTTTGATGACTGTTAGTTGTTAAGTGAAAATCACAAATGCTTGAGTAGTGCAATAACATCTTAAAGAAGAGGCCCTCCAGCTGACGTCAGGGTGAGGTGGGAAGGGCAGTGGTCCCCTCAGCAAACAGCTGTTTCCCTTTCCCAACCTGAATGGAGAAGACCTTATAGAAATGACTTCTATCAGCAGTTCTCATTTTTTTCTGGTTTAAGTGGGACTTCCCTGGTGGTGTAGTGGTTGAGACTCTGCGTTCACAATGCAGGGCGCCCGGGTTCAATCTCTGATCAGGGAACTAGATCCCATATACCACATGCTAAGACCCAGCACAGCCAAATAAATAAATATATTTTTTAAACGCAATTATATTGAATGTGGAGAATTTGAAAACACAGAAAGTGTAAAGAAGGCAAAGTCAGCATTGATCCTACTATTGAAGGAAGGATAACCCATTAAACATGAGGGTATAGTTCCTTTATCTTTTCCATGTGTGAGAGTGACATTTTCACAAAATTGATAATGTACTATGTATTTGTATTGGGCGTTTTTGCATTCGACGTGTATGCATTTCCCTTTTGTTATTAATGTTCTTTGAAAACATGTAAAATGGCTGAATAATACTGTATCAGATGAATAATGAACAATGTGTTCATTATCTGAATAATGTATCAGATGATATACCATAGGTTATTGACCAGTACCCCGAGTTTGGGACAGTTGACTTCTGTTTAGAATAGCATCATTGTAAACAACATGATAATGACCACATGGAAGGCTTAGAGCATCTCTGCTGATTTCCTTAAAATAAGGTGGCAAAATAGTATTACTGGCACCAAAGTCTGTTGATATATTTTATCATAATGTAAGCTTTAAGCAAGAAAGAGAGAAAGATAATGTTAATGAAAGGAACTTTATTCCTCGTCTTAACTTGGAGGTTCCTCTCCCAAAAAGTTTAAGGATTAGAAAAGGAATTAGAAATAAATGATGTGGTTGCACCTGTTCGCCAGTGGGGGGAGCCCTGGTGCCGAGTCCCCTGAAACAGCTGTGTATGAAGGTGGATTGTCTGTCTTTGTCTTTAAGGCTGTGTGAAAGAAGTCTATTCTTGGTTTGGGACTTAAAGTAGGAATGTGAATGAACTTTTTTTTAATATTGATTTAGGCCACGTTTTATCCCTTGTATTCTAAGCAGCCTGGGTTTTAGAGTCTAAAAGACCTGGATTCTGCCCCAGAGCCACTCTTTACCAGCTGACTAACTTTGTGCAAATTACTTAACCTTTATGACCCTCCACTTTTCTCAAATATAAATGAGGATAATCCTGCTTCCTTCTTAGTTTTGCGAGGCTCGAAAAAGAATACATAAAAAGTTCTCAGTGTATGATGTTCAATAAAAGTTAGCTGTTTACCTCCCCCAGCTCACCTTGTTATGTCTGTGAGGAAGGTAAACCCTGGAAGATCTGGGACAATTCTGATTTCAGATATTCTGCCCTTTTGTCAGATTGCTGCCTAACTTATCTACCATAGGTGATAATTTTTTTGGTTTAGAAACCACAGTTGCTATTGATACTTCAGTTTCTAAAAATGATTCAGGGACATTCTCTATAAAAGACACAAAATAGAACTACTGAAATAAAGACAAAACAGGCATATTGTTTTGGGGTAGAGAAGGTGATTGTACTAAGAAAATGTAGACGACGAAACAGTTACTGCGGTTGAGCAGTTGACTGTGAAATTCACGGAAGTGGTGGCAGAAGGGACAGTGGGAGCCGATGGGACGCGTGTGCTGAGTGTCTTAGAGGAAGTGGCACCGTCCCTTACAGGGGCCGGTTTTGGAAGCCTCTTACCTTCTCCAGTCCTTCCCCTTGTCGTGTGTTTGCCCTGGGCGCGCGCTCCGTAAAGCGCCCAGCACCTCACACTCTGGGCGCTGCGCTCCATCCTGGGCTCTCTGTGGAGCTCTGTCTGCCGCTCTCATCTAGTTTCCATACTCTCTCACAGGATCCTTAAATCAGCAGAGGTCTGATGGACCAGCTCACGAGTTGACCTGAGTTCAGCTACTTCCTTTTCCTCTTCACCTTGCTCAGCGCCTAGCCTTCAAATCTTATTGAAATGTCACCTCCTCAGGGAGGCAGTCCTCGACCCCTCCCCTGACGGAGGGCTCTTTATTGTTCGCTCTGTGTGATTCCATGTTTCCTCTGCTGTTACTCTTTATGATTATTATACTTCCCTTTTCCAGCCTGCGCCTCACAGACAGTTACACCTACTTCCATCTCTGTTGGGTCCCGAGAGCCTCTCGCTGTGCCTGGTGCTTGGCAGATGCTTGATGAACATCGATGCTGCCACTTGGACCCCGAATGGGCAGTAAATCGTGACACTCATTCTGCCTCATCATGGTCCTTCCAGGTGCAGCATTCCAGGCAGCTCCCAAATGGGAGATGCCAGTACTGAAGATGGAAACTTTCATTATGGGCTCAGTGAATTACTGAGGTGACGGCGCTGTCATCTGCTGTTTCCACACCACCGCCAGGAGACAGGGTTTGTTTACTGATGTGTGGATGGCTTCTTTTTTCCTGGTTTTTTCTTTGTAAGGACATTGTACACTGTAACTCTGCCTGCCCCTGGTGTTTCTCAAACTTTAATGGGCGTAGAAACCACCGTGTGTCCTTCCAAAACGCAGACCCCAGGCCCCATTGCTGGGGATGGAGGAATGCTTTTCATAAGCGTTTTTTTTCTCTTTCTATTAATAGAATCTACGTGTTAAAGCAGCTTTAGACTTATGGAAAAACTAAGCAGATAGAACAGATAGTACAGAGAGTTCCCATTCACGTATCTCCACTGGTGCCGTTTCCACTGTTAACATCTTACATGGTGCATTTGTTGTATTTAGTGAACTACTGTTGATAACAGTATTAATAGCTGGAGCCCATAGTTGTTTGTTTGACCTAATGTCCTTTTTCTGTTCCATGGTCTCATCCAGAATACCACGTTACATTTAGTTCTTAAATCTCCTTAGGCTCCTCTGTTACGGTAATTTTTCAGATGATCTTGGCTATTTTGAGATGTCCTTACTTAGGTATGTTGCAGGATGCCCTTCTGTTGGAATTTGTCTCGTGTTTCCCTCGTGGTTGGCCTGGGGTTGTTAGTTTGGACAGGAAGATCACGGAGAAAGTGACGTTCCGTCCCACGTTGCAGAGGGTGCATACCTGCAGTGCGCTTTATCACTGTGGACGTTGACCTTGATCACCTGGCCGAAGCGGTGTTCATCAGGTTTCGTCCTTGTGGAGTTACTCTTTCACTCCGCTTTTCATACTGTCGTCTTTTCAAAACAGTGCTTGTTCATGTTGTTGTCCAGTCACTAAGTCGTGTCTGACTCTTTTGCAGCCCCATGGACTGCAGCCTGCCAGGCTCCTCTGTCCATGGGATTTCCCAGATAAGAATACTGGAGTGGGTTGCCATTTCCTATTCCAGGGGATCGTCCTGACCCAGAGATCGAACCTGCATCTCCTGAATTCTTTACCACTGAGCCACCAGGGAAGCCCAGTACTGTTCGTAGCCCATGCTTAAAGCGTAGGGAATTATGATCCTTCTGATGAATACTTTTTAAATTTTAATAATTAATGTGTATTAGAAAAAAAAATCACTGCATCAAATTAGTGGTATTTTAACTGGGTTCTCTAGAAAACTACCTAAGGTGAAGGCTCATGTGTGTTTGGAGGAGAGAATAGGATTGATATTTGGGGGAAGGAAGGGTGATATATCCATTAGGTACCATCTCCATTTGGCAGAAGAGTGCCCCACATGGCATATATTGCCCTTGCTGCAGCTCTCAGTGGGTCCCGAGAGGGCACACGTGGCAGCTCTCTGGGGCCACAACAGACCCCCCCACCCCCAGGCAGGCGCTGGACACAGGTCAGAGCCTGGACAAAACTGGTTGCCTCAGGGATGGCTGGAATAAAAATAGTTAAGGCTGGAGGAGCTGAAATGATGCAGATGAGATGCTTAACGCATGTGACTTTGCAGGTATTTCTTTTTTCAATATTTTTTTACTTTACTGCCTCTTGATTTTCAGTCATAGCTAGCTAGAAAGTTTTCTATGTCCCCAGGTTGAATTCACCTTTTTTTTTTTTCCTAGTACTTGTATCGCTTCTTTTTTCTTTTCAAACTTTTAAATCTTTGATCCACTTGGAATTAAATATATGGGTTTGAGAGCTAGATCCAATTTTAGCCTTTTCCATCTCGTTTTTCAGTTATCTAAGCATGGCTTATTAAAAATTCCATTTTCTCTCAGTGTTTTTAGATTCTGTCCTTTGTCATATTTAATTAATTTGACCCATTTCTGGAGTTTCTGTTATGTTCCGTTTCGGTTCAGTTCAGTTCCTCAGTCATGTCCATCTCTTTGCGATCCCATGAATTGCAGCACGCCAGGCCTCCCTGTCCATCACCAACTCCCGGAGTTTACTCAAACTCATGTCTGTTGAGTCGGTGATGCCATCCAACCATCTCATCCTCTGTTGTCCGCTTCTCCTCCTGCCCTCAATCTTATTTTTCATTGGTCTGTATTTATTTGTGTGCCAATATCTCATTTGATTAAAGAGGCTCTATTGTGTGTTTTAATATTTAGGAGGGCTAATACACTTTTACTGCTTTAGTGAGTTGATTTTAGAGAAAATGATCAATTAATAGCACGCATGTTAAACAGACAGGACAAAAATCATGGCCAGATAGTGCTTTAACCCAAAGGAAAAAATCCAGAATGGCATGATTCAGGCATCTGAATGCCCCTTGGGACGAGTTCTCACTTAAAATGTGACGTGTGTGGCTTTTGAATATGCATCCGAGGAGGCATCTGTGGGGCTGGAGTCAGTGTGAGGCTCATGTGGAGTCAGTATGGAGTCAGTGTGAGGCTCGGCAGTCAATGTGACCCCTCGGGATAGGACTGTCAGCACAGCCAAGGCACCCTTAACCTCAGCCACCCTCTCTCCAAAGTATGAATGAAGCTGGTTTATTTTGGAGGGTTTTACCTGTAAAAAAATATTCATTTGTCAAACCATAGAAAATTAGATTCAGAAACTTAGAAATTCTCTAAGTCCAGTGGTTTTTAACCCTCACTGGGCATCAGAAACAGTTGAAAAGGCCTTCTTCCCCACCCCCTCTTCCAGTGCCAGGGCCCTGCCTTAGAGAGTCCATTAATCTGAAGTAAAGTGTTTTGTTGTTACTTTATTTAAAATCTCTAAGTATGCAACCAGAGTTGAGAACTGCTGACCTAGTCCTGAGATCAAGACTGGGTGTGGTTTCTTTGAAAGGTAATAAGTGCTGGATCATTGAAAAAGCAAGAGAGTTCCAGAAAAACATATATTTCTGCCTTATTGACTATGCCAAAGCCTTTGACTGTGTGGATCACAATAAACTGTGGAAAATTAGGAAAGAGATGGGAATACCAGACCACCTGACCTGGTATAGGTTTCTTGAGAAACCTATATGCAGGTCAGGAAGCAACAGTTAGGACTGGACATGGATCAACAGACTGGTTCCAAATAGGAAAAGGAGTACATCAAGGCTGTATATTGTCACCCTGCTTATTTAACTTATATGCAGAGTACATCATGAGAAATGCTGGGCTGGAAGATGCACAAGCTGGAATCAAGCTTGCCGGGAGAAATATCAATAACCTCAGGTATGCAGATGACACCACCCTTATGGCAGAAAGTGAAGAGAAACTAAAAAGCCTCTTGATGAAAGTGAAAGTGGAGAGTGAAAAAGTTGGCTTAAAGCTCAACATTCTGAAAACTAAGATCATGGCATCTGGTCCCATCAGTTCATGGGAAATAGACGGGGAAACAGTGTCAGACTTTATTTTTTGGGGCTCCAAAATCACTGCAAACGGTGATTGCAGCCATGAAATTAAAAAATGCTTATTCCTTGGAAGGTAAGTTATGTAACCCTATATGCAAAACAGAAAAAGGGACTCAGATGTATGGAACAGACTTGTGGACTCTGGGAGAAGGCGAGGGTGGGATGTTTCAGGAGAACAGCATTGAAACATGTATATTATCTAGGGTGAAATGGATAACCAGCTCAGGTTGGGTACATGAGACAAGTGCTCGGGCCTGGTGCACTGGGAAGACCCAGAGGGATCGGGTGGAGAGGGAGGTGGGAGGGGGGACTGGGATGGGGAGTACATGTAAATCCATGGCTAATTCATATCAATGTATAACAAAAACTACTGTAATGATGTAAAGTAATTAGCCTCCAACTAATAAAATTAAAAAAAAAAAAAAAAGAAAGTTATGACCAACCTAGATAACATATTAAAAAGCAGAGACATTACTTTGCCAACAAAGGTCCATCTAGTCAAGGCTATGGTTTTTCCAGCGGTCATGTATGGATGTGAGAGTTGGACTGTGAAGAAAGCTGAGTGCTGAAAAATTGATGCTTTTGAACTTTGGTGTTGGAGAAGACTCTTGAGAGTCCCTTGGACTGCAAGGAGATCCAACCAGTCCATCCTAAAGGAGATCAGTCCTGGGTGTTTATTGGAAGGACTGATGCTGAAGCTGAAGCTCAAATACTTTGGCCACCTGATGTGAAGAGCTGACTCATTAGAAAAGACCCTGATTGGGGGCAGGAGGAGAAGGGGACAACAGAGGATGAGATGGCTGGATGGCATTACCACCTCAATGGACATGAGTTTGAGTAAACTCTGGGAGTTGGTGATGGACAGGGAGGCCTGGCATGCAGCGATTCATGGGGTCGCATAGAGTCAGACACGACTGAGCGACTGAGCTGAACTGAATTGAGGTGCTCAGTAAATGTTTGCCAACTAGCGCATGAGCCCCCTATGTCTCAGATGAGAAACAACCCATTTCTCAGACTCCAGAGACCTTGCCTCGGCCATATATATTGTGTGCTTAGTCACTCAGTCGTGTCCGACTCTTTGCAACCCCATGGACTGTAGCCCGCCAGGCTCCTCTATCCATGGGGCTTCTCTAGGCAAGAATACTGCAGCGGGTTGCCATGCCCTCCTCCAGGGGGGTCTTCCCAACCCTGAGATTGAACCCAGGTCTCCCGCATTGCAGGCAGATTCTTTACCGTCTGAGCCAGGGGCGTGAAGCTGAGATTTCTTACTTTTTCACTCTTCTTCACCCATGGTTTCCTCTTCAGTTACAGGCCAAAGTAGGCAAGAGCATTTGCTCTCTTGATTCTCGAGTTCATTTTTATGACCTCAACCCCAGTTCCTCCTGTTCAGTACAGCAGAAACTTGAGAATGAGCCTTAGACTTTGTAGTGAGAGAATTGGACTGTGCTGAAATTTCAGCCTGTGTTCAGTGTCCATCCACCGCTTGGAGGGGATCAGGGAGGGACGGGAGGAGGAGCAAGAGCCCAGGGAACGGCCTTCCTGTGTGTGTTGTGTGTTGGGCTCCAGGTCTAGGGGTTTACAGCTCCTAGGTTCCAGCTGTGTCATTTTTTGAAACAAGCTCCATGCCTCCCATTCCAGCTGTAAGGCCTGTTATAACGATTTTAGATTACAGGGCATGATGAAATGAGTTTTGATTGATGCTTTGTTTTAATTAGGGCTTTATGGTTTTCTGTTAGTCAACAGCAATGCCAGCTCTGTTTTCTCACACTCCAGATTGCTTCATCGCCTGATTTGGTTAGCTCCCTGGGAAAAAACTCAAATTTCAGAACTGTAGAAGTTGTAGAAGTCAACTAGAGAAAACTCCAATTAGATGATGAGTATTTTGTTAGAAAGTTGCCGTCTGGTTCAATTTTGAACAAGGCTTTTGTACTGGATTGGGAGTTCTACTTCTGGCAGTGTTCTGTCAGGTCATTTGGACCGAAGTCCTACTAAGAACAAGACAAATGAAAAGTTGAAAAAGAATTGTCAGTTTGAGGGCATAGGAGAACCACAAGGCAGAAAGAATGTTCAGAGCCAAGGTGTAGGTAGAGGGTTGTCAGGTGGCCCTACGTTCGGCACCGTTTCTTTCCTTGAAGCAATTGTCGGTGCTGAAACTGTCAACTGAGAAGATGATTAGAGCTTTAGGCAGAGTCATGGGACAGGAAGTGTTTTAAAAGTTGCTGAGGAAGGAAAGCCCTAGTAAACGCCCCAGTTTTCCTAAGGACTCTTCTTAGGGACACAACTGAACTGGACACAGACTGGCCCTCTCAGGAGCTGGTGGACTGCTTTGTCTCATCTCTGTATCTAGCTAGGTTAAGGTGACCTCGAGTAGTTTGTGCCTGTGACCTCCCTGTGTGTCAGAACAAAAGCAGATCCTCTAGGAGCCTGGAATAATCTATGCACTTCTCATCTGCAGTGACTGGCATTCAATCAAGAATTATCAGATATATAAGAAGACTTAACCCAAAACGAAGGGGAAACAGACAATAGGAATAGACATAATGAAATAATCAGATTTGGATTTTAAAAGAAATATGATTAGTATATTTAAGGAGCTAAGTTGTGTTTAACCTTTTCTTGTTCACCATGGTCATTTCAGCTTAGAGACTGAGACTCCTGGACAAGAGGGTTTATAGTTTTCAGTGGAGGGCCAGTGTGAACAACTGTGGCTGTGTGTGGCTGCCAGTGTCCTTGGGCATATTTTCATGGTTGTGATCATCGTTGTTTAATCATCTACTATGTAGCTTTGAGGTAAGGACAGGAGAGAAGTTAGAATAATGATCGTAGGCATTTAGATCTTAGAACCGGAAGAACCCCTGGAGGTCAGTATTTGGACTCTTTTGTTTTTATCTTTGAGAGACATGTACATTGTTGAGCTTGGCTTAGGCAGTGTGAACACACATGGATGTTATTTTACATGGTAGAGCTGATGTTAAACACTTTATGAAAACATAATTTCAGTAAATGTGAATACCCTTTTCTTGGCCACGCCACACAGCTTGTGGTATCTTAGGTTTCCCAACCAAGGATCAAACCTGGACCCCAGCAGTCAGAGTACCAAGTTCTAACCATTGGACAGCCAGGCAATTCCCTAAATGTGACTACTTTAAAAATACTTTAGAATTTTAAATTTATTACTGGAGTAAATGTGAGTTTTTTTTTTTTTTTTAAGTATAGACTTCTCATAAATACATGGCTACTCTTATCTATTTTCGTGTAGCATATCTGCTTAAAAATTTACTTGAAAGGTAGATTTTGAGCACTTGAAAGGTACTAGGGATCGGGCAGGTGAGAGTTGGGCCTTGGGTGTTAGTGGGTAGCCGAGAAGGGGAGGGTGGGGCATCCGAGATGAAAGTGCCAGAAAACAGGCATGGCCAACACAGCGCTTATTTATTTGTTTATTTTTTGCATTTGTAATGGGCTTGACTAGGGCCTTTTATCTCCTGTGTTGGTTCTTCTGTTTTGCAGTTCTTTGTACCGGTTTATTATCGCTTGAAGACAGTGGCCTGCAGGATGTCTTTCATTAATTTAGTTTAATGTCCTTGGTTCTTCAAGTTATTCATGATTTATCTCTAATTAGTAGTCCTTTTGAGGGCTTCCCTTTCACTGAGCTCTGACCCACTGACGTCATTAGTAAAAGTCCCTCAGTCATGTCCGACTCTTTGCGACCCCATGAACCATCCATGGAATTCTCCAGGCCAGAGTACTGGAGTGGGTAGCCTTTCCCTTCTCCAGAGGATCTTCCCAGCCCAGGGACCAAACCCAGGTCTCCCGCATTGCAGGTGGATTCTTTACCAGCTGAGCCACAAGGGACATCATTAGCGTTTAAAAATTTAAATTCTCTAACATTAGCCTGAACACTCAAAAATGTTGGGCCTGCACTCAATTGAAACCCTTTAGACAAAACAGAGACACCACACTTGAAGCCTCTGTGCCTGTAAACAGACGAAAATCAAATGTACCCATTGGCACCACATTCTTGTACTAGCTGAGATTTCTGACTGAGCGTCTCTAGGGACTCCCTATCCTAGGAAGGAGGAGAATGCCTCCCTGGGTTTGTGCCAGTATGTAAGTGTAAACAGCACACTGAAGGCAGAGTCCCGGCTAGAAGAGGTCCCCTCGCGGGAGGAGAGAGTGAGGTGCCCTGGATTGTCTGCACCGTGGGTGAGGAGGCAGGCCGTGCAACTGGGGACCACACAGGCGCATAGAATCATTCTCTGAGTCTTATCGAGTTCACTGTGCCGATTGCTGGGCTGTGGGTAGAAGACATGGTGATCCACACATGTAGCTTATCGCCAAGAAGCTAGAGCACAACCTCACACTCAGTGAGTCTAAAACTAGACTCACTACTACTGTCTTTATGAGGAGTTGGTTTTTGACAAAGATGCCAAGACAATTCAATGGGGAAAAACAGCCTTTTCAGCAAATGCTGAGACACCTGATTATCAACATACAGAGGTTGAATCCCCTACTTCCATATACAAAAGTTAACTTTTAGATTATGAACTTAAATGTTGAAACTAAACCATTTCTTTTTAATATGTCTTTATTTACTTGCATGTAATTTTGGCTGTGCTGGGTCTTCATTGCTGCGGGAGGGCTCTCTCCACTCTAGTTGCGGTGCTGGGGCCTCTCGTCGTGGGGGCCTCCACGGATGGCTGAGTCACTGCGGCTTGGGTGCTCCAGAACGCAGGCTCGTCGGTTGCGGCACGTGGACTCGGTTGCCCCTTGGCATGTGGATTCCTCCCAGACCAGTGTCCCTTTCATTGCAAGGCAGATTCTTAACCACTGGACCACCAGGGACGCCTGCTAAAACTGTCTTCTTTTTTTTGGTCATGTTTACATTTTTATGAAGACATAAAATGAAGGTAAAAGCCAAAGCACAAATCTGAAAGTAGGTTTAAGTCAGGCCTTACTTACCTCACCAATCTATAGTTCAGGATTGGAGCATTTCTTTGGGACTTCCTAAAACTTTCTTATAGGAGAAAATATGAGTAAATCTTGAGTCTGGCAATGTTTTTTAGATGTAACACCAAAACACAAGTCATAAAAAAAAAAAATAAACTGGATTTCATCTAAATTAAAACTGTGTGCTGCAAATCATACTGTTAAGAAAGTGAGAAGACAGCTCACAGAATGTAAGAAAGTACCTGATAAAGGATTTACATCTAAAATACACAACGAAGTATTCCAACTCAGTAATAAAAAGACAACCCACCTTAAAGGGGGGCAGATGATTTAAGTGGACACTTCTCCAGAGAAGAGATACACATGGCCAATAAACATGAACAGGTGCTCAGCATGATTAGATACGGGGAAGTACAAACCAGGCCACAGTGAGGTACCGCTGTACTCTCACTGACTCAGAAGGACAGATGAGGGCTTCCCCGGTGGTCCAGGGGTAAAGACTCTGCCTGCCAATGCAGGGACGCAGGTTCCATCCCTGGCCTGGGAAGATTCTGCATGCCTCAGAGCAACTAAGCCTGTAACCTGCAGCTGCTGAGCCCTTGTTCTAGAGCCTGTGCTCAGCAACAAGAGAAGCCTCCGCAATGAGAAGCTCGGGTCCCTCAGTCAAAAGTAGCCCCTGCTCTCTGTAACTAGAGAAGGCCTGCTCGCAACAGTGAAGACCCAGCACAGCCAAAAATGAATTTTTTTTTAATAAAAGGACAGCTAATAACAAATGTTGATGAGGATGTGGGTAATTAATCTTCACACATGGGGTAAGTGTCTGTGTAGATAAATATCGTATTGGAAATCTCAAACACTGCCTGGGGAGAATGTACAGTTGCTTTGGGAAACAGTCTGGTAGTTCTTCAAAATGTTAAAACATAGAGTTTCCGTATGTCTCAGCATTTCCATGTTGAGGCATATACCCAAGAGAAATGAAATGTACCTCCATACAATACTTTACATGAATGTTCATAGGAGATTTATTTGGGTAGGCAAACAGTGAAAACAACCCAGAAGTCTACGTCCTTATTAATGGATCAATAGAATGTGGTACAGTGGGATATTATTCAGCAATAAAAAAGGAACGAGGTGCCCATACTCATAAAACATGGGTGAACCTTGAGAATATTATGCTGAGCGAAAGAAGCCAGTTACAGAAGACCACACACTGTATGACCGCATTTATATGAAATGTCCAGAAGAGGCAAGTTTGCAGGAACAGGAAGTAGGTTAGTAGGTGCCGAGGTTAAGGGTGAGAATGGGGAGTGGCTGCTGATGGGCATGCGGTTTTTGTTTGGGGGGTGGTAAAAGCATTGTAAAATTAGATTGCAGGGATGGTCACACTGCCTTGTAAATATACTAAACAGTCATTGAATTGTGTGCTTTAAATGGGTTACTTCTATGGAATAAAAATCTCTTTCTAAATAAATCTGCTAAAA
Organism: Odocoileus virginianus; assembly: GCF_023699985.2. Classification (NCBI taxonomy): domain Eukaryota; kingdom Metazoa; phylum Chordata; class Mammalia; order Artiodactyla; family Cervidae; genus Odocoileus; species Odocoileus virginianus. Next base: position 11,827,731 of record NC_069689.1, on the reverse strand, counting down.
ACAAAACAAAACAAAACTGAACGCACTGCTCTCCTTCCCAGACTTTTCTTCCAGAACCCCCATTCTCAGTGAGCTGTGAGCTGTGGCCCAAACTGAAACCTGGAGGCTTGATGGAATCATTCATTCCCTCCCCCCAGATCCAGGTGGATGTGTCATTATCATTTCTTCTTCCTTAAACCCTCTTTTGTCTGTTCGCTTTTCTCCAGAGCTGTGATACTGACATAAATAGGTCTTCATCATTATTAAAGTGCCATAGTCACATTCCACTTTCCTTCTTTACCTCTTTAACTGTCTCTTTGGTATTTTGTTAAATTGTCAATACTCAACTCTGAGTTAATATTCTCTTCCTAAGTTTCTTCAGAATGTTTCTGTGTCTTTCTGGATAAAGTTATAACTTCTTAGCACAGTTCATAAGTCTTGGAAGAACGAGGCTCTCTCTGCCTCTTCATATTGGTTTCCTCTGTTCTCCATGTTTATAAGGAACCTGCCCTCTCATGTTCTTTGTATGTGACAGTCCTTCTGATTATAATGCCAGTTTCAAGTGGTCTGCCGGCCCATGTGGCACAGCACAGATTATGGAATCTCCATGATTGCATCATAAGCACTCACTAAATGAGTGAATCCTCACTCAGTAAATGTTTCTTGAGTGAATGAATGCGCTCAGAGCCATTATCTGTGACAGGAATTCACCCAGCGTCTGCTCTGACAATGTTGGTGGCTAGGTGTTCCCTGGGTTATTAGGTTACTGGCCCAGCCCTCGGCGTGTCTCCCTTCTTACCTCCAGTGTGTATTTGCTTCTCTGAAAGACGTCTACTAACTGACCCACGTCCTGCATCGCCCATCACAGCACGCAGGTTACTAGGCTGTGGCGGCCGTTTCCGGACTTTGGCCCGGGTGAAACGCCTTGCCCTCGAGCCGTGTGGGACAGACTCTGGTTTGTCGGTGGTTCTCACGCATTGTTGACTCCAGCGATGAGGTGGCTGTGGTGAGACCAGTGCAGAGTTCCGGGCTTTACCAGCTCTCTCTCTGACAGGCATGTTTCAGGTTGTGCAGCCCTGACTGCCGTGAGTTTCGGAATGTGGCACAAGTCCAATGAGGAAGCAGCAGCAGCCTGAGAGAGTTATTCACAGAAAGTACGTTGAATAAGCTTAAGATTCAAGCTTTTTTTGGAGGGGAGCATTTTCTGTCACTGAGTTTGTGGCAAGTAAATTCTTGTCTGAAAGTATTTCTTGCTTCACTGCTATTAAGGCACCTCTGTTTTTAAATCACAAAAATAGTTGATCATAGTAGAAAATTTAAAGGCAATGGGTCAGCAAAAATAAGAGGAAAAGCAGTCTCATCACGTCACCCAGGAGGGTTACTGTCGACTTTCTGCTCTGGGTCCTTTTCTCTTGACCACACGTTGAAAAAAGATGTATATCTTGTGGATTTGTTCTGTGCATACAGCTTTGTAGTCTTTTTTATTTACTAGTGCATCCTGTTTAATGGCATACTTGTGTTGTGAAATATTCTAGAGCTTAGCTTTTTTCAACATTTTATTATGAAAATTTTCAGACTTCAAAAAATCAAATTATCCAGTAAAAGCATATATTCCTACCACCATTCCACTATATGAGCTTTGTCACTTCTCCATCCATTTACCCAGCTATCTTCCTGTCCGTCACATTATTTCTTTCAGAAGAGTTTATCTTGTAACACTTTGTTAGTATTTTGTTAACTGGAGGTATCTAGATTATCTAACCAGTCCTCACTGTTGGATATTTAGGTTCTTCTCCATTTATATTATGGTTGTTCTCTCATTGTTGAGTTTTGAGATTTCTGGGTATAAGCCAGAAATCTCCCTTCTGGTTACTCATTCTGAATATAAGCCATTTATCAGCTCTGTGATTTCCCCCGTCTGTAGCTTGCCCTTTCATCTTCTTGGTGGTGTCTTGAAGCATGTACGTCTTTTATTTGGATGAAGTCCAGCCCACCAACACTTTCTTCTCTGATCCTTCTCTGCCCAACTCAAGATCTGGGAGATTTTCACCTATGTTTTCCTCTAGAAGTTTATAGTTTTAACTCTTACACTAGGTCTGTGACCCACTTAGGGATCTGTGAGGTAATTCTTAAGTGTTGTATGAAGGTAAGGGTCTCTGTTCATTTTTTATACTGATTCTCCATTGTTTTTTCACTGTCTGTTGGAAAGACTGTCCTCTCCCTGTTCAGTTGCCATAGCACCTTTGTTGCCAGTCATTTGTCTACTCTTTCATTATTTGCTACAACATAAAATAAATTTCTCATTTTTATTTCATTCTTTTTTCTGGTGGCTTAAATAGCAGGCATTTGTTTCTCGTCGTTGTGGAGCGTAGGGAGACCGTCTGTTTTTTCTTCCTTGCCTCTGCCCCTTTTGACTTCACTCCCCAAGCACTTTGGAAACAGTGCCCTTGCCATGGCGGCTGCCGCCCTAGTTACTGACGACGGGTAGTAGAGGTAGGAGGTTGTTGTAGAGAATCGGGAGGAGGGGAGCGGTCCTGCTTCTTACCTGCTCCCATCCCCCAAGGTTGGTTCTTTATTTGGGAAAATAAGTGATAACTGTTAAGAGTGCCTAACTGGTAAAAATTTCCTAAGAACCACGATTGAGTAGATGCTTTAACTGTGGAGAAAATGTCGTCTAGCATATACTAGGATATCAGCAAAGTTCAGCAAACTTTCTGAAGACCAAAAGCTTCCTCTGCTACTCTCTCTTTTGAAGTCAGCTCTCTCGGGGCAGTAATCTAATCCTGTTTTAAAGTTTGTGGAAATACGATTAAATGTAAAAGGGCAGCTTGGAAAGATCTGAACTTTGCTTCACCATTAATGTACTCATTAATGAGAGGGATAGCAGAGACTTCCTCAGTGGTCCGGTGGTTAAGAATCCGCACTCCCGTGCAGGGGCTCAATTCGATCCCTGGTCAGGGAACTGAGATTCCGAATGCCACGGGGCAGCTGAGTCCGTGCTGTGATGAAGATCCTGTGGGTCGCAGCTAAGACCCCCTGCAGCCAAATAAGTAAAATGTTTAAAATGGTAATAATAAAGGGTAGCAGTAGCTTGTATTAATGAGTAGTTTTCACATGCCCTCCCTGTTCCAACACTGAAGCATCGTCTCTTTATCTTCACGGTTCTCGCAGAAGGTAGCTTAGGTGCTGCCACGTTCTCTTTTCATGCTGAGGAGCCTGGGCACAGAGAGACCAGCGAGCTGCCCGCGCGGTAGGCAGCACGGGCCCCGGCAGGCCCCAGGTTTGAGAGTCCCAGCCCGGTACAGCCCAGACCCGGCAGTGCTGGAGCCCCAGGCTCTGCTCAACCTGTGATCCTGGCCTTCGGTTAGTACTCAATGGTCCCCGTGTTCTTTATCACATTCATTTTTTAAAAATTGGTTGTAAACATAATTGTTTACCTGAATGTAGCTCTGTTGGCATTTCTTGTGTGGCTCATATATAACGGATTGGCTTCTCACTGAGTGTTTCAACCTTTGAGGGAGTTGAGAAGCAGAAGGAGAAGACAGTTCAGTTTCTTGTATCAGTTGCTGTTCTTGCCTATAGGGCAGGGTGATGGCATCCTGTACATATTAATCAGCGCATAGGCTCATCCCTTACGTGTAACAGTCATGATCTGGAGATTGGGGGCATATGGTATATTCTCAGTTGGGCATATGGTATATTCTCAGTGTCCACTGACCTGGATTCTGGGAGAGGAAGGAAAGGGTTAGGACAGGGAGGGTATAGGGAGCAGGGATGAAGTAGGGTTGTCATGGAGACAGGCTAAGGATGGATGCAGGAGACCTGGGTTCTGCTCGTGCTCACTGGTGGTCTTGGTGAATCATTTCCCTCCTCAGAGCCTCATCGTCAAACGCTGATCTATCTGTAGAAGGAGAGGATCGAACTAAATGATGTCCAAGGCCCATTACAGTGTGGCTTCTGTGGTTCTGTGGAGCTTTCTGACTCAGAACAGAGCTCTTCAGGGTGCCGGACATCCACAGTCAGGGCAGAATAAGTCAGCATGAAGTGATCAACGGGAAGAGGGAAGGAAGCTGCAGACCCTGCTCCTGGGGTCAGCCTCTGACCTGACCCCGATGAAGTAGGACAGAAGGCGTGCTTTCTTCTCCCTCTGTCCACACCTTTCCCAAATGGAAGTACTGTGTGAGGTCCCTTTCTGTAAGCAAGCAGGGCTGGCAGGATAAGGCTCTACTCTGGCCACAGCAAACCTCCTAACCCCCGGGTCTGTGGCTTCCCCCTTGGAATAGTCAGGATGATAGCCCCACCTTGCTCACTGTGGCAGGGGCTTCTTTGGCCACGGAGGACAGTGCTGGAGGAACGCCTCTGAAGCATTCTGTGGAGGCCGGCAGTCACTGAGGTGCTTCCCAGCCGGAGACTGGGTGTGTCTGTGAGGTAAGGGTTTCAGCCGGAGGCTCCCAGGACCAGTTGGTCCTTCCTCTTAAACAGCGGGAAGAAGCCAGGAGAACCGTTACCAGCAGAGCAGAGCCACAAGCACCCCGCACTGGGGGCGGCCCCTCCCTTCCGTGCTGTGCGGCCTGACCCGGACCAGGGTTTCCAGTCAGATCAAGGCAGACTTGATTTTCAGGTAGGCAGGGATTAGGGTATTCTAGGAAAGCTCATGAAGGTCAGTAAATTAGTACTAATTAATAAAATACGCATGGTTCTCAGGTTTTAAAGACTACTTAAGTTTATTGGAGCCAAGAGGCTGTAAAATAAATCGACCCAAAAAGCTCCCATAATAATCATAGTAATAAGTCTTTCCGTAGTGCCTTATACTGTACAGAAAACTTTTACATAATTATCACAGCATCCCACAGGGTAAGTAAACATTATACTCATTTTATAGCTATAAAAACAGACTCAGAGAAACAACCTGTCCAGTGTCACACATTCTGTCATCAGCAGGCCTGGCGCTCGCAGACAGAAGAGCTCACTTTTATTGAACTTAAATGCAAACTGCTTTCCCGTTCACTTCCTCATTTGTTGTTGTTCAGTCGCTAAGTCGTGTCCAACTCTTGGTGACTCCAGTGAACTGCTGCATGCCAGGCTTCCCTGTCCTTCACTATTTAATCCACATAATAATCTTGAGTTGGTATAATCCCATTATACAAATGAAGAAACTGAGGATCAAAGGGGTTAAAATAAGTTGTTCAAGCTTAACAGCTAGGAAGTGACAGAACTGGTATTTGAAAAATCTGGATTTTTTTTCCCCAAGTATTTATTTAGCTGTGAAAGTGAAAGTTGCTCGGTCGTGTCCAACTCTTTGTGACCCCATGGTCTATACAGTCCATGGAATTCTCCAGGCCAGAATACTGGAGTGTGTAGCCTTTCCTTTCTCCAGAGGATCTTCCCAACTCAGGGATTGAACCCAGTTCTCCTGCATTGCAGGTGGATTCTTCACCCACTGAGCCACAAGGGAAGCCCTTTATTTAGCTGTGCTGTCTCCTTTGCAGCTTGTGAACTCCTAGTTGCAGCATGTGGGATCTAGTTCCCTGACTAGGGATTGAACCCAGGCCCCCTGTATTGGGAGTGTGGAGTCTTAGCCACTGGACCACCAGGGAAGTCCCCAGAACTGGTATTTAAATTCAGCTGTTGTGTGGCTCCAGAACTCAGCACTGCTGCACTCTCTTGCCTCTCAGTTTGTCTGTTCCTTCATTCATTCGACAGGTGTTTATTCTGTGCCTGGTAGTGTTTCAGGCCTAGAGTCTCAGGCTCCACAACTTGCTCTAATTTGAGATATTGCCTGTGTCATGAAATCTGTTAGAATTGAGAGCATTATCTGTATGAGGCTATGATTTTTCCAGTAGTCATGTATGGATGTGAGAGTTGGATCATAAAGAAAGCTGAGCACCGAAGAGTTGATGCTTTCGAACTGTGGTGTTGGAGAAGATTCTTGAGAGTCCCTTAGACTGCAAGGAGATCCAACCAGTCAGTCCTAAAGGAAATCAGTCCTGAATATTCATTAGAAGGACTAATGCTGAAGCTGAAGCTCCAACACTTTGGCCACCGGATGCAAAGAACTGATTCATTAGAAAAGACCCTGATGCTGGGAAATACTGAAGGCAGGAGGCGAAGGGGACGACAGAGGATGAGATGGCTGGATGGCATCACCGACTCAATGGACATGAGTTTGAGCAAGCTCTGGGAGTTGGTGATAGACAGGGAGGCCTGGCGTGCTGCAGTCCATGGGGTCGCAAAGAGCCTGACAGGATGAAGCGACTGAACCAAGGAGGATGTATATAAAATAGTGTTGTTGTTTTTATAAAAACCATACCTATTCATTGTAAAAATTCAGCAATATAGGAAGTTACACGAAAAATGAAGTGCAGATTACCAGGGCATGTCAATCCCCTGGTGATAAACATTGTTAGCATTTTGGCCAACACACTTCCAAACATTTCTCTAGGCCCATATATGCAGAAAAAAGCGCAATAATAATGTAGCAGCTCTGCCTAAGAGCTGTTTCCTAGCGGCTTCACATGCAACGTGATGTTTGATTCTCACCTAAACCCCGTGAGATGACAGTGTCACCCCACTGTACTCAGAAAGAAGCTGACGTTGACAGTAGTGCAGTAACCTGCCCCATGGTGGGGAGCTCTGCATCTGAAGACTGAGCTGTAAGTCCTATGCTGGGTTGTTGTATGTGATGGACAAGCTGACCTTGTTTTACCGCAATTTGCAGATACTGCTTTTTTTTTCTTTTTTTTTTTAACAAATGGAAGGTTTGTGGCAACCCTGGGCCAAGCAGGTCTCTTGGTGCCATTTTCCCAGCAGCCTTTGCTCCCTTCATGTCTCTGCCACATTTCGGTAATTCTTGCAGTATCTCACACTTTACTTATCATTACTGTATTTGTTATGTGGTCAGTGATCTTTGTTCTACTACAACTCACTGAAGTCTCAGATGATGGCTAGCATTTTTTAAGTCATGAGGTATTTCTAAGCTAAAGTATGTACATTTTTTTCAGACGGTGCTATTGTACACTTCACAGGCTGTAGTGTAAATGTGACTTTTATGTGCACTGAGAAACCAGAGAATTTGGGTGATTCACTTTATTCGGATGTTCTCTCTACTGCGGTGATCTGGAGCTGAGCACCCGGTGTCTCCGTGTTGTGCCTGTACGTGGTGGCGCGTAAGGGAGAATACACTGCATGCCTGTCTATAACTCGCTTTATTGTGTGACTTGAGGAGGTGTTTATCATACAGTAATTCACAATTTGTAATAATCCTCTAATATTTTTACTCAACAGTACTAATGTCTTGGCAGTTAATGTAGATCTCTCTCTTTGTATATACTGTACTTTTATTTGACCAGTCCCTTGTTGAGTATGCTTGGTTTATTTCTAGTTTTTTGCTGTTTTAAGTAATAAAGGAATCAACATCTTCATGCCCTTTGGGTCCTAACTTGTTCTTTAGAGGGGAAGGACAGAATGCCCCCTCCCCACCCTCCAGGTGAGAATCACTGGTGTTGGAGTAGTCAATGGTTCTGCATCCTGACCACGCATCAGACTCCCCTGGATAGCTTTGTTAAAAATGCAGCTTGCTGGGTTCCATCCTGCCAAAGTCTCCGACTCATTTAGTCTGGGGAGAGGGCTGAGGGTTTCCTCTTTGACAAGCTCCCGGGTGGTGCTGATGCTGCTGGCCCAGGACCCCCGCTTTTGAGAGCCGCTGATGTGAAGGAAAGCACTGAAGGGTGGTCAGGAGACTTCAGGTCCAATCCCAGCTCTGAAGTCGCCAGTGACCCCAGACAGAAAAGGGGCAGGGTTGGTTTCTCAGCCGTGTCCGGCTCTGTGCGACCCTGCGGACTGTGGCCCGCCAGGCTCCTCTGTCCCTGGGATTCTCCAGGCAAGAACACTGGAGCGGGTAGCCTTTCCCTTCTCCAGGGGACCTTCCCAACCCAGGGGTCGAACCCGGGCCTCTTGCCTTGGCAGGCGGATTCTTTACCATCTAAGCCACCAGGCAAGCCCGACCCTAGATGGGGTGCTGTGTTTTTTTCTTTGGTCAAAGTGAGAGGATTGGGCTGACGTTTTTCGTAGACCGTTTATCTCGTCAGTGAAAACTATGAAATCCTTCAAAATCTGTGTCCTACTCCTGGCAGACAGTGGCTCTTGAAATTTGGTTCATTTAATGCCTGGGTTCTTTTTGCCCTCTTTTCTTTCTTTTATTCAGTATTTACTGTGGGGTCCATGGAAGGTAGTATCATAAGAGAGAGGAATGGTTTGAGAGTGAGGCTTAGAAAATGGTCAAGTGCTCATTTTTTTCATGTTAGCAAGAATACATCTTTTAAAAAAGAACTGCAGTTCCAAAGTTAGTCAGCTACCTAACAAATCCCAGCTCAGCATTAGTAATCCATGGGAAGGCCCTTAATCAGTTTGTCCTCATACCTATTAATTTAAACACCAGGGTTTTATGCTGAGTGTCGGAGCTCTTTGTAAGAAGGAATGTAAACACCACTGCAAGATTCATGCTGATGAAACTCTTTTGGAAACTAAGAAGCAGTGCTATTTTGGATGAGGAAAAATACCACCCTGTACATGTTAGTGGGAGATCAGAAATAGAGAAAGCTTGTCAGAAATAATACATGAGAAAGAAAGACTAGCTTTTAGAGGTGGTAAAAATGCATTTATCTAAAGCAGGACTTCTCAAATGACACCTCTCTTAGGCATATATTCATGCAATTAAATTTCATTGTCATCATTGCTGCCATCAATGTTTGTTAAATGAATGTTAAATGAAAATTTCCTTTTTCGTCTTTGTAGATTAGGAAGGATTCACGTGGTCAGGGTTGGAGCCCACACTGCAGACCCGAGGTGTTCACAACATAGAGACAACTGCTGGCATGGGTCCTTTCAGACCTGTGTGGTGGTTTTTTACATATATGCGTTTACCCCTGTCTGTTACTTCCCTGCTTCCAGGTAAAATATCTTCATCCCTGCCTTGCCAGAAGGTGCCGGAAGCCCCGGTGTTCACTCACTGGGTCTCTGCTGTGTGAATATTTGTGTTCCTCCTCAAGATTCACCAGGGCTCCCCTGGTGGCTCAGTGGGCAAAGAGTCTTCCTGCATTGTGGGAGAACCATGTTCGACCCCTGGCTTGGGAAGATCCCCTGGAGAAGTAAATGGCACCCCCTCCAGTATCCTTGCCTGGAGAATTCCGTGGACAGAGGAGCCTGGGGGTCTACAGTCCATGGGGTCACAAAGAGTCAGACACGACTGAGTGACTAACACTTTCACTTTCTTTCCAAGATTCATGTTATGTGATGGTGTCAGGGAGGTGGGGCCTAAGGGTGGAGCCCTCAGAAGTGGGGTCCGTGCCCTTGTGAGGGACCTACAGAGCCCCCTCCTTTTGTCCACTCTGTGAGGACCAAGCACAGTGAATGTGCATGATCTGGAAGAGGGACCTCGCCTGACCACACTGGCCCTCGGACTTCCAGCCTCTAGCACTGGGAGACAGACACTGTTTATACGCCACCCCGTCTGTCTGTAACCAGCCCGGAGGCGCTAAGACCGGCTCTGTTTCTGAAGGTTCCCACTAGACCAGTCCCCGGAAGTTCCCTTCCTCACTTAGGCTCTTAAGAGACACTTCACACGCCAAAGCTTTTGGAATCCATTCATTCTTTCGCTTCTTTAGAACAGTTAATTAATCTGTTTGTTTATTCATGCTAATTCCCTAGCCTCTGTGGAAAATACAGATATGAACAAGACATTCCCTGATTGATTCAATTTTTTTTTTTTTTTTTTTTTTTTTACTTCATATTATTGTGCCAGTTTGTGTGGGTTGGATTTATATGTGCCTCTTTGGAGTGGGCTTGGTTTGTGACTTCCAAGCACTGTTATATTGGAAAGAAAGGAGTGATGGGGTGGGTATGTGAAGTTAGGAAATTAGAGTTAATTATGGTAACTGCCTCAGAATAGCCAGAGCCGGGGGGAGGGGGCTCTGAATCAGCTCTGATGAATCACATTTCCCTTTTTGTCTTTAAAGACGACTCACAATGCGGTGGTGGAGAGAATTCAGAGAAGCACTGAAAACTGGAAATTCTAGAAAACAAGGCCCCCCAAATTTCAGGATAATTTGACCTAGGAAGACTAAGCCATAATTTAGAATTGACTTCAATTATTTGAAGGATTATTATTATTTATTATTTATTTTTTTTTTTTTTTACAAATTAAGAGGATGTAAATGAGGCAGAAGCAAAAATGGACCAGATAGGAAAGAACAGCTTCTTATCCGTTACAACCAGTCCGTTGCAATGGATAATAAGCTAGGTTTAGATATTGTAGAGATACTTTAGGAAAATTACCTAAAACTTGGAGAAAAGGCAAAATGATTATTGTGTGCCTTTCTAAGGTCACTGAAGAGCATTATCTAGTAAGCCGATCTAAGGAAATCTGACTTTTATAAAGTTAGATTTTAACTTGTAAAAAAAAATCGATAAGTGAAAAGTGATTTTTTTTTTGAAAAGTGATTTTTATTGTCCAGTAGAGCTTAATGATTTCTGTTCAGTAGGAAAGATAACCTCAAAGGTTATAGTTTAATTGCTGTGTAGGACATTAGCCAGTTTTGTATCAACTTGGCAAGATTATTCCAGCATTCTTTTTTTTCCCACCAAGTTCATATGTGTTTCTTTTGTTATATTTGAACCATCTTTGCCATCCTGCTTTTTCCCTCATGAAGGACTGACTTGATCCATGCATACTATATATTGGCCTGAGAGTTAACTTTTCAGCTTTTTGAAGATTATACTTTGACAGAAGAGTGTGCATGTGGAGCAGATGAGCGTCTCAGGTGGCTCACCCAGGAGCAGGGGTCTAGGTCCTCTCAGCCCTGGACTCCCACAGTCTGAATCCTCTTGGTCACCCAGATAGCACATTGCGTTTATGGATCCTCTAGCTCTACAATGCCTGCTTTATCAAGATCTCAGATGGCCCAGAGTAGCAAGGGATCATTTCTTTTGTTGTGAAGATCAGCACTGTTACTGAGTTATATAGCACGTTACAGAACACTGGCACGCCGACTGTTCTATCTGATCCTCTCTGTTTCCTTGTGAGGGAGCAGGGCAGCAACAGCTGTCCCCACTTTACAGGTGAGCACGTTGAGACTCCAGTGAAGTCACGGGTGCTTGGGTGCTGAGGAGTGGAGCTGGGACCACAGCCCAGCCCTTCCCACTCCACGATCGTCAGCAGCTACATGACGGAACCCAGATTCGAGAGGATTCTGGTAAGAACAGTGAACTAAAGTGGGGGAAAGACCTGCAGCCTGGCTCCAGACTGCTGTCACACCGAGTCACTGGTGTGACTCTCAGGCTGTAGTTTTGGAGTCTGTGTGGTCTGTTCCTGACTGTTGGAGAGACCTGAAATGTGCCAGAATCTTCCCTCACTGCCCTGCCCCCCAGCCCCCCCACTCGGCTGGGTCAGTGCTAGACACACAACAGGTACCTAGGAGACACCTCCTGATTGAATGGGGACATTGGTTTTACACGCATTTATATCTTGATCTCCCTCTATTCCTGGTGAGATTCTTCGTGGCAAATTTCTGCCTATCTGGGTGACATTGGCGCAGCTGCACTTGTTCATTCAAAAGAATAATCTGCCCTTTGATTTGACGTTTGCACCGGAAAGAGGACTGCTGACTTGACCCAATTCCATCTTTTTTTATGAAATCTTCTCTAAATCTGCCAGCTGCTGGTTTGTTAATTCAGCAGATACTTATTGACTGACTTTCTGTGCCAGGCCCTGCAGTAAAGACTAGGCCCGGCCTCCACTCTTCCTTCCGTTCATGGTCCTGGTGGTGTCTTAGTATTTCTGTTGAAATATTTTCAGTCTTTGCTTCATTAGTAATTCATGAAACAACTGAGTTGTGAAAAAGACACTATGGACTTCCCTGGTGGCACAGCAGGTAAGAATCCTCCTGCCAACGCAGGGGCCGTGAGCTCGATCCCTGGTCCAGGAAGATCCCAGATGCAGCCAAGCCCTTGTGCTGCCACTGCTGAGCCCGCGCTCTGGAGCCCAGGAGCCGCCGCTGCTGAGCCCGAGTGCTGCCACTGCTGAAGCCCACATGCCCAGAGCCTGTGCCGCGATAAGAGAAGCCACCTCAGGGAGAGGCCTGTACACCGCACGAAGAGTAGTCCCATCGCCACTTTCTCAGAGAAAGCCCGAGCAAAGCAGCGAAGACCAAGCGCAGCCAGAAGTTAAATAAATTAAAAAATTTTTTAGACTCTAAGTTCAGTTCAGTCGTGTCCGACTCTTTGCAACCCCATAAACTGCAGCACGCCAGGCTTCCCTGTCCCATCACCAATTCCCGGAGCCTACTCAAACTCTAAAAAGACTCTAAAACATGCTCCAAACCCATCCACTACTCTCTAGCCCGCTGCCCGCCCCCACCCCCGTCCCAAGTCCACACCCCATCATCTCTTCCCTCCACAGGGCCTGCCACTTCTCCCACTTGCTCATGCTTCTCTGCTCAGTCGTGTCAACTCTGCGAGAGTGTCGACTGTAGCCCGCCAGGCTCCTCTGTCCATGGCATTCTCCAGGCAAGAATACTGGAGTGGGTTGCCATTTCCTTCTCCAGGGGATCTCCCCGACCCAGGGATCGAATCTACATCTCCTACAGGAGCAGGCTGATTCTTTACCATTGAGCTGCCTGGGAAGCCTCTCCCATTTCCCCCTAAAAACGACAGTCAGCTCCTGTTAGGCCATTGTCTAAGGCTGTTGAGCACCTTCCCTGTCATAAAGCTGTGCTTCCGCTCTGTCTCCATCTCCCTCTACTCCCTTCCTTCCTGGTTCAGCCATGCTGGGGAAGGGGGCGGAAACCAAGCCAGTCTCCTCCCACCTTGGGCCTCTGTACCGGCTGTGTTGTCTGCTGATGCTGATCATCCCCGGTATTTTCACGGCTGCCCCACTAGTCATTGAATCTCAGCTCAGCGCCCACTCCCTGAGACGGGCCTTTCCTGTCACCTCTTCTAAGTTCAGCAGCCCCTCTTTCACGCTGGTACCTAACTCTGTTTTACCATCTTTATCTTATTCATTTATTGTTGGACTTTCTTCATTAGAATGTGTAACTAGGGGCTTTAGCTTTTCCCTGAGAAAGTTGTTGAGGGAATGCAAGGATAGTTTTCAGTAACCTGGTACTGGTGCTTAGAGAGTGCTGATTGGGTGAGAGGTTGATGAAGACGGGAATGCAGAAGTGATTACGGGTGAACTGCTCGTGAGCAGTGGTAGATGAAAATGGATTGTGATTGTGTTTGCTTAATGGTAGAGTACTTTTTTTTTTTTGGTAGAGTACTTTTTAAAAATAGAATTCTTGAAATGGAGGTAAGGGATGGTTTTATTTATTTAAAGCTTTTGTTTTAAAGTTAGGCGTCACTGTAGGAATTCAGGTGACTGACATGATTTGGGGAGGAGGAATTAGTTCAGACTGTGGGACTCACACGTTTCCTATTGGTTCAAGAAAGTAGGGACTCTGGTTTGTTTTTAATTTTTTTGAAAGGTTAATTCAACTGAAACAAAAGTGCATTCAGAACATTTCTGACCAAAGACCTGCTCTGTGGCTAGGAATGTGTTCTGCCTTGTGAAGGCTTAGAAAGGACTGAAAACAGGGTCACCGCCCATGGGCTCCCCACCAGCTCAGAATAGAGTTCAGAGCTGGTGGCTCCAGATTGTGACAAGTTTCTCTTGAAGTTGTGTTCGCACAGCAAGCGCGTCATTTCACCTGCATCGTCCACACGTTCCTGATGGAGGTGGCGAGGCGCCAGACTCCTTCTGTCTCCACTCTTGCCAGCCTCCTTCCCCCACCCCCAGGGACTCCCACCTGGTCAGAGACCTAGGACACGGGAAGGGCAGAGATGCTATGTGAGATTTTTAGAAAGTAGCTCTTGGTTGTCATAGGAATTGCAGTTTTGAGCTTCCTGTAGGCTGATTGTGGTCAGGAGGGGAAGCGCAATCATGTCACCGGCATGCAGGGGGTTGAGGTGTGCCATCACCTCCTTTCTGCAGCGTCCCCACACCCGCTGTCATCCCTGTTCTCAGGTCAGAGGACTGAGGCTCAGACGGGGAAGAGCCTTGTCTTCCCAAGGCTCCCCAGGCAGGTAGTCGTAGAACTGGGCTCGGAACCCCACTGTCCATAACCTCTGTGGGGTGGAGGCAGGGAGACTCCCTGCATCAGGGTCCCAGGTTGGCAGGGTGGGAGGTGGGTCGGGGAGGAAGGTGGGGCTGGGTGCTGACTCCATCCTGCAGACAGTGAGGAAGGGTTATGGGGTTCAACTGGAAGGTGCTGGGGTGACTGCAGGAAGGGATCAGAGGGCAGGAAGGTGAGTGGGGAGGAGAGTCTTAGGGAGCCGGGGGGAGACCAGAAAGGCCACGGACCTTGTTAGGCTCAGCCCCCTGCTCAGAGGAGCATGTGCGGCCAGGCCGTGAGACCGGAGTAGGATTTTCAGTCTTGCCTGTGGGTGACTTCCTGTACGTCCCCTCCTGCTTGGTGTGTGCGGAGCTCAGCAGCAGGTGAGCAGGCCCGAGGGTGTCAGAGAGTTCCTGCTCACACGGCGGGGGCGCTGGCCTCTGTTCAGATGCCCTGTTTATGTTGCTGCACGTTCGTCACAGTTCCATAAACCTGAAAACTTCACATCCTAAGACAAGCAGGAGAGGAAACATTGGTGTGAGGTCCCAGGTTCACGGGGCCTCCGGGCCTGAAACCCAGCTTGTCTGTACAGGAGCTGGGGTGCGGATTCAGTGCCAGCGAGGAAATCGTGAGTTCCCTTTCTTGGGAAATGGGCCGTTTCACATGGAGAGACAGGCTGCAGGCACTCTGAGCATGTGCATGGCATGCCGCGGACCCAGGTTTCAGACATCCTGCTCATGTAGCTTTCCAAGACTGTCGGGGACCTGGGGACACCTCCTCTTAATGACCATGTTTTTAGCCCGAGATCTCCGCGTCAGTTTCTCTGGGGACGCCTCAGGTGGCTTGCACGGCCAGTAAGTGCAGCAGGTCAGCGCTCTGCTGGGACAGCCGGGCCGGGTCAGGAGGCTTTGTCCTTAGGGTGAGCCTGGAAGGAGGAAGGGAGTTCAGAGTGTCGAGGGTGAGCTTGACAGCGTGTAGTTTGGGGAGCCCCCCGCCCCCCAAAGTCCAGCACGGATGGGACTGCCGGGTCTCTTAGGCCCGGTGTTTCCAGGAGGAGTCAGGGCTGGTCCTGGTGGAAGGAGGGCCAAACCAAGTAGCAGGGAGTCTGGGGCTCTTCTGTTTTTATCCGTTCTGTGTTCATATCAGTTCTGTGTCCCAGTTACATGGTGCAGAAAAACAAAGGCTGCAGCGGGAGTGGAAGTCCCAGAGCAGGAGCATGCTTCGTCCGAGCCTCAAGTGGCTTAGGATACCTCGTTCTTATGCACCGTGTGCTCTCAGAAGCGCCCTCTGGAGAGCAGTGAAGCGGTCGGCGGTCCCTGTTCCTGACCCTTGGGGTCGCCGGTTGTCAAGTGGTCGGGGGGTGGGGGTTGGTGCCCAGTCTTTTGAGGCAGACTCTTTCCCGGTTTGGTCCCAAGGCCTGTCACCTCGGGTTCTCAGCCTTCCTCCTGGGCAGCCAGACCCCTCTGTCAGCCCTCAGTGGTCTCCTGTCTGGCTGTATAATCTGGGGATTTGCCAGGGCCAGCCAGAAGGGTGCCACATCCCAGCCTGGACCACAGGCTGCCTGCCAGTCATCGGGACACGTCCTCTTCTGGAGGTGGCCTGAGGCACTTGGCTCTTTGGTGTTGGGACCCGAAGCGGGCACAAGGGTTAAAAACGTTGGCATTAAACCTACCTTAGCCAAGGTCATTGCTTTGCACTTGGTAGCCATGTGATCATGGGCAAGTTACTTAACCATCTTGTCAGTAAATTGAGGACTGACATAAAATTGTTTCACATACACTTGGTGCTAGGTTTTGGCGATATTTCACCATGATGAAAGTGAAAGAAGAGAGTGAGAAAGCTGGCTTAAAACTCAACATTCAGAAAACTAAGATCATGGCATCTGGTCCCATCACTTCATGGCAAATAGATGGGGCAACAGTGGAAACAGTGAGAGACTTTATTTTGGGGGGCTCCAAAATCACTGCAGATGGTGACTGCAGCCATGAAATTAAAAGACACTTGCTCCTTGGAAGCAAAGCTGTGACCAACCTAGATAGCATACTAAAAAGGTCAATTTTCATTCCAGTCCCAAAAAAGGGCGATGCCAAAGAATGTTCAGACTATTGGACAGTTGCGCTCATGTCATATACAACTAAAGTAATGCTCAAAATCCTTCAAGCCAGGCTTCAGCAGTATGTGAACCCAGGGAACTTCCAGATGTTCAAGCTGGGTTTAGAAAAGGCAGAAGAACCAGAGATCCGAGCTGCCAGCATCCACTGTATCAGAGAGAAAGCAAGGGGACTGCAGAAAAACACCTTCACCGACGACAAAAGCCTCTGACTGTGTGAGCCGCAGCAGACTGAGAGATTCTCAATGAGACGGGGCCGCCAGACAGCCTCACCTGTCTCCTGAGAGACCCGTATGCAGGTCTGACTGTGTGAGCCACAGCAGACTGAGAGATTCTCAATGAGACGGGGCCGCCAGACAGCCCCACCTGTCTCCTGAGAGACCTGTATGCAGGTCTGACTGTGTGAGTCACAGCAGACTGTGAGATTCTCAATGAGACGGGGCCGCCAGACAGCCCCACCTGTCTCCTGAGAGACCTGTATGTATGCAGGTCTGACTTTGTGAGCCACAGCAGACTGTGAGATTCTCAATGAGACGGGGCCGCCAGACAGCCCCACCTGTCTCCTGAGAGACCTGTATGCAGGTCTGACTGTGTGAGCAACAGCAGACTGAGAGATTCTCAATGAGACAGGGCCGCCAGACAGCCTCACCTGTCTCCTGAGAGACCTGTATGCAGGTCTGACTGTGTGAGCCACAGCAGACTGTGAGATTCTTAATGAGATGGGGCCGCCAGACAGCCTTACTTGTCTCCTGAGAGACCTGTATGCAGGTCAAGAAACAACAACAGTTAGAACTGGACCTAGAACAACCGAGTGGCTCCAAATTGGGAAAGGAGTATGACGAGGCTGTATATTGTCACTCTGCTTATTTAACTTATATTGCAGAGTACATCTTGTGAGATGCTGGGCTGGATGAATCACAAGCTGGAATCCAGATTGCCAGGAGAAATATCAACAACCTCAGGTATGCAAGCAATACCACTCTAATGGCACAAAGTGAAGAGGAACTAAAGAGCCTCTTGATGAAGGTGAAAGAGGAGAGAGAAAAAGCTGCCCTAAAACTCAACATTCAGAAAACTTGAGATCATGGAATCTGGTCCCATCACTTCATGGGAAATATGTGGGGAAATGGAAGTAGTAATAGATTTTATTCTCTTGGACTTAAATCACTGCATATGGTGACTGCAGCCATGAAATTAAAAGACACTTGCTCCTTGGAAGGAAAGCTATGACAAACCTATACAGCATATTAAAAAGCAGAGACATCACTTTTTCAACAAAGGTCCATATAGTCAAAGCTGTTGTTTTCCTAGTAGTCATGCACAGATGTGAGAGTTGAACCATAGAGAAGGCTGAGCACCAAAGAATTGATGCTTTTGAACTGTGGTGCTGGAGAAAACTCTTGAGAATCCTGTGAATTGCAAGGAGATCAAACCAGTCAATCCTAAAGGAATCATTGAAAGGACTGATGCTGAAGCTGAAGCTCCAATACTTTGGCCTTATGTGAAGAGCCGACTTGTTAGAGAAGACCCTGATGCTGGGAAAGACTGAAGACAGGAGGAGAAGGGGGCAGCAGAAGATGAGATGGTCGGATAGCATCACCCACTCAGTGGACGTGAATCTGAGCAAACTCCAGGAGATGGTGGTGGACAGGGAAGCCTGGCGTGCTGCAGTCTGAGGGGTTACAAAGAGTCAGTGACCGAACAAGAACAACAGCAAAGTCAGACTAAGAAAAGTGGCTCTGGCAGATGGTTAGAGAAGGGACGGACCGAGGAAGACCAGTCACTAACGTGAGGGGGGAGTGGGGAGCTGAGGGGGAGGGCTGAAGCAGCCGGGCTGCCAGCAGGGAGGTCCGACCCCGAGAAACCTTCCTGGGCAGGGTCAGAGCTGGCGCCTGATTCTGTCTGTGCTGTGAGGGAGAGAGACCATCAGGAGTGACTCAAGTTTTCATTTGAGATCTGTCTTCCTTGTTTTATAAAGATCTGCAAATGTTGACGCGTCTCCTTGATGGCGAGTTTCAGAACACAGCCTTCGCTCACGTGCCAGATCTCAGCAGCTCCGGCCCTGCCCTCCAGTAAACATTCCTCTTTCTTTGGCTGACATCGCGTTTCCTTTTTCTTAACTTCTGTTCTGAAACTGTTACAGCAGCTTTTGTACTTCAAGGAATTGAAGCCTGGTCCATATTATGTATGGAAACAAATACTGAGATAAATACTCAGTAAACAAGGACTGAGAAAAATGAAGTCACACTTCACGGCTGACCTACAGGGTGATGCTCGTGACAGAGCGCTGGCCAGAAACCATGACTCCTGGGATTCCACAGCGGCCTCTGTGTTTGTGCTAAAAGAATGTTTTCATAGTGGAAGGGTGAAATACAGAGTCCTGAAGAGTTTTCAGTAAAACGTAGCCCAAGATCCGTCTCCACTAAGTTCGCTGCCCACGGTGGTCCTCACATCTGAACCTGAGCACAGCAGTGGCCACGGGCGGGTGAGGTGAGCGGGCTGGGCTCAGGGGAGCAGGGCTCACTCTCATTCTGTTAAGCTCTGGCTCCCCGGCCCCCGCCCCGGCCCCATACAGTTTGGTGGGGGCGTGCGTGTTCTGTGATTCCCGCAGGATCCCAGGCGTGCCCGGGGTTCCACTTGTTTCTCGCGGCTAATCCAGCTCCCAGCCTGGAGCCTCGGTGCTCACTGCATTAATCAGACTTGCTGGAATGATCACATGGTCCTTAGCTGCCTCCCCTGTTAGCTCCGCTCGTCAGCAGCTGGCGGAGCTGGAGGCTGCAGGCCCCTGTCTGCAGAAAGCCTTTCACTTCAGAATATTGGGGGGTGTGCAAACCCCGCCTCTCTGTCCTGCACCTTTGCACCATCTGACTGACTCAATGGTGGTCCTCCGAACCAGAAAGGCCCCCAGACAGTCTGAGGAAATCGTCTCCGACTAGGTCATGTTTGCATTTGAAGAATTCAGGTATGTCCTGGGTTTTCTCCATCAGCCTGCCGCTGGGTTTTTGTTCTCGCTAGGTTTTTGCTGTGTAATGACAGCTCAGGCTCCGGCTGGTCCTCACAAAAGAAGGGTTCTTTTCCACGGTGGGGTTTCTCCCGGTCGTGGGGGTGGGAGTGCGGAGGCGGTGCCGGTCCAGGGTGTCGACTGCAGGCACCCAGGCAGCGTGGTAATCGGTTTGATGGTGTGTGAAGGTGGCGAGGACCCCACCTTGCGCTTCATCTGAGCTGTGCTGGTGCTGGTGTGGAGTTCTGAATACCGACTAGGAACTGCTTATCCAGATGGAGCCTCTTGCTGCCTTTTGTTTTTCTTCCTTTGTCAAACTCCTGGAGCCTTACAGCTCTTTAAAAAAATCGTAATTGCAGCGATGAAGGTGGAAACCCTGCAAGTGTGTCTGCTGGGTCGCGATTTGATCTCGGCTCTGATTTTGCTCATTGTGGACGGTGGTCTCGTTGCGGCTGGGCAGTTTTCTGGCAAGCGCCCCCATGGTGTTTCGTGAACAGGCTCCTTCTTTGCTTTCGTAAGCTTTTCAGCTGCTGTAATTATGAATGCTCCAAATTAGAGTCTTTTGTGAATCTTATTCCCTCTCTTTCTTTCATCTCTCCTCTGGGAATCTGTCCCTGGTATGAATGTGGGGAGAGGGCTCCAGAAAAGAGAGTTTCTCAGAAATGAGGCTAAAGGAGGTGGGATGAGGGGGGTTCCCTGCTCGTTCTGGTGCGGGCCTCCACCTCTTCAGAGCATATGGAGGACAGCGTGTCTGTGTCTCACCTCTGACAGCTTCTCATTTCTCAGATGGAATTTCTGTGTATTTAGAACTGAACATAAATACCATCTTGACGGGCAGAGAGTGAATGTGTGGCAACCTCCACAGGCCTTTTTTATTCCCTCCAAACGTAGCTGTAGTAGATATTAAAATAAGAATAGAATTACCACCTCTCATGGCTTGTAAGAGGAAACTGGAGACCTTTTCATCAAAATCAAGGGAGAGGACAAGAGACTCTTCAGCGTTCTGTAAGGAAAAGCAGGGCTACAGAGGTTGTTCCCGCCCTTTCTGTAAACTTGGGGCTTTGCATCCAGGAAGTTGTCCTTTGTTTAAGAGCGTGCCTCTGCGTTATTTCTAATGGACAGGGTTTGTGCAGAGAGCATTCTTTCCATGTTCTGATGACATGAGGTGACACCGTGACCAGAACTTACTGCTCATGGTAGCTCTGTTAGGTAACCAACAGGAATTTATTTAATGCCTGGCAGGTAAGAGTTGACAGGTCATTGGGAATGAGTTGAGAGTCCCAGGTTCTAGTCCAGGCTTCCTGATCCTGGTGAGAATTAGGAAGAGCGTCGTAAATTGTAGAAAGTAGTACAAGGGTGAGGTTCATGTTTTATGGCTAGCACTGGTTCTAGATGGAGTAAACCCTGGCTCTGGCCTTGAGCAGATGTGGCGCCTTTCCTTGCCTTTCGGAGGGAGAACAGAGGGATCATGAGACCCACCCCCACTGCGGTGGTGCCTGGTCCTAGAGCGGGTCTGACGAGTTGGGAGGGCTCCAGTTAAAGGCCACCGCTCTGCCGAGCTGAGGAGTTGGAAGATGGAGCAGAAGAGGGAGGTTTGTAGCCCTGCTTCAACCTTTGGCTTCAGCCGGCCCTGAAGAGTTTTGCTGAGCATGGTTGCATTTTGTGACAGCTGCATGGGGCCAGATAGATGGCTTTCTTTTGTAGTCAGGGGACTTGTGTGGGGTCCAGGGCATCATGGTGGGGCTCAGTGCTCAAGAGGAGCTCACTTAGCTTTTTAGTTTAAGTCAGCTTGGTTCTCGAGCTGTAGCATGCAACAGATTCACCCAGAGGACTCACAAAAACCCACCCCAGAGTTTCAGAGCTAGTAGGTCTGGGGTGGGGCCTGAGGACTTGTGTGCATCCAGCAAGTTCTCAGGTTTTCTAGGGACCATACTTTGAGAACCATTGGCTTAGGGAAAGCAGACAGACTGTCATTGAGATAGGAAGTCGGAGGTACAGCTGGAATTAGAAACAGCAGTTCAGGTACAGGCAGGTGGGTGGGGTGGGGTGGGGACAGAGGCACTCATGGGGAGGTCACACTCGGGCCGCGCGATCTCAGCTGCCCTTCTCCCTGGGAGGTCTGAAAACAGTGGGAAGGAACTCTGGGCTGAGCACCCATGAAGCTTGGTCTGTGCTTCTGGTGCTGCCATGATGAGTGTAAAAGGAGGAGAGGACCGTGGGGGATGCCATCAGGTTATCTGTGGACACAGCCCTCCATACACACACCTAGCTCTGAGAACGCCAAGGCCACGTTCATTTGAACAGGAAGTCTGGTTGACAGACACATTTACGTGCCCTGTTTCCCTACTGGACCATGAGTTCTAATCCAGTCTGTCAATCCTGGCTGCTTCTAAGTTTGATTCCTTAGGGCCTAAGCCTGCTGGAGAAACAGTAAGGCCTTAGTAAGTGGTGGACACAGTCATTTTCAGGAGGACTTAAGACAGATGATAAAGCAAGCAAGCTCTCTGGCTAGCTTGGTGCCAGCCTGGGATGCCTGCTGAGTGCCTGCTGGTGCTGGTTCAGAAGAGCGTGTCGAAAAGTGGACATCTGACCGCCTGAGAAAAATGAGAAGTGTCCTCAGCACACTTGATGAAGCGCCAGAGAACTCCGACCTCATTTCACAAGGAATCTCTGCCATGACCTCACTCTAGACCGTGGCGACAATGGTCAGGACTCCCCAGGGCCAGGGTGCAAACCTGGAGGGCTGCAGGGACATGGAGACGTGAGGCTGGGCCAGCATTTCCCTGCGGCTGAGGGGCTTGCCCTGCCTTCCCCTGGCTGCGAGACCATGTTGTCCTCACATCAGGCAAGCCGCTCTAGCTGGCTGTGCTGGGAGACACACTGCATTTGAGTTTTTGCTTCTGAAAAAAAAAGAACTTCGTAGGTGAGACATGTACTGAAGTAATAGTTTAAGTCAGCATTTACCTGTCCCCACACCCCGCAGAGACTGTCCTCTGAGCCCCTCTGGAGACGGCTTTGCAAAACACTGTCTGGTTTTCTTCCATCCCTAGATCCTGAGCAGGGACTGCCTGCCCTTACCAACCCCAGAAGAAGGAGTCTGAAATGTGACTTTCAGTTTCATGGTCCCCCAAATGAGAATGGAACCCAAATCAGAAGCCCCTGTTTCTCAGAATCCCTGCTCCTTGTTGTGGTTTATTTCCAGTCCCAACTCCAGGGTTTATAATCCACAGTTGGAATGTGTCAATCACATGCAAATGGGAAGTTACTATTTTGGGTCTGTTGTGTTTTATTTTTAAATAAAACATTATTATGGAAGGATGGGATTCAAAGTCAGACTCGTTCTTTGACAATTCAGGTTTACATCTAGTCTTAGGAAGTGTTACAGCTTTTCTTGCCCTTTCACTGGAATGTTGAAATGAATTAAAATGAGTGGTATCGGGAAGCCCTGAAGTTCACGAACCAAGAGACGGCCCGGTGTCCAGAGCCCATGCCAGCTCAGGGCCTCTCGTTGCCTAGGGTCCTGCAGTCTCTTGAAGAAACGAGAATTTAGGCACAGCGACTTTCACACTGTTGTTGTTCAGTCGCTACGTCATGCCCAGCTCTGCAAGCCCACGGACTGCAGCCTGTCAGGCTTCCCTGTCCTTCACTGTCTGCCGGAGCTTGTTCAGGCTCACGTCCACTGAGTCGGTGCTGGGCAGGGGAGGGGGCAGTGGAGAAGCTAGATCATCTCATACCTACGGTGCACCAGACGCCACTAGCTGCTTTGCCCCTCGTAACTTGAACCCGAGTGTCATTCTGTGGGGACACAGACAGTCCCAAAACACATACCTCCAGCGCAGAAACAGCGTTTGCTCAGTGAATGAGGGGTGAGAGCAGAGCTCAGAGAGGTTGCCTGAAGCCACCCGGCTGTGGGGGTCTAGCCAGTGTCACTTCAGTCCTTTCTCAGCTGCCCTGCGCCGAGAACGCCATCCCGTGAAGTGACCTTGTGTCTCCCAGCCAGCACAGCCCTGCTGAGTCCCTCCTCTGAGTCCAGAGCCCGTGGTAGCTCCAGGCGCTCGGCTCAGCTGCCCAGGTGTGGGAGGGTGGGGGACAGAAGAGGAGCAGAGGGTCGCTCGTAGGGCAGAACCGACTGACCCTTGAGCCAACCTCCCAGCTCCCCAGCTCCTGGCTGCTCCTCACGTATCTGTGAGGTGCTTACTACAGTGTAACTGTGACGGTTTCTTCCCCGTCTCTCTCCCCTGCTGAAGTATGAGCGCTCCGAGGCCAGGAGGCGTATCTCAGTCATCTCACCGCACCACCGGCTGTTAGCCCAGAACCCGCTCTCGGAGGTCTTCTGTGTGCTCAGGTGCTAGTTCTGTCCGACTCTTGGCGACCCCGTGGGCTGTAGCCCGCCAGCCCCTCTGTCCATGGGGATCCTCCAGGTGAGAATACCCGAGCGGGTTGCCATTTCCTCCTCTAGGGGATCTTCCCGAACCAGGGGTCGAACCTGCGTCTCCTGCATTGGCAGGCGGATTCTTTACCACTGAGCCACCCGGGAAGCCCCAGGACTTCATTAGAGGAACTTTAACGGAATGAAGTCATAGTCTCTAACTGGGGGGGGGGGGGTGCTGTCCGACCCCCGGGGCCTCCCAGCACACAGGCCCCTAGTAGGGGGCGGTGGGGGCGCCTGGTTGGAGGATGTGGGGAGACAGTGAGGCGGAGGGACGGAAGAGGAGCGCAGCAGAGATGAAAGGACAGACAAGTCTCACTGATTTGACAGCTTCACCTGCTGCTGGTCTGACTAGCCACAAGCAAAAGTCATTTTGGGTGACAAATAATTTAGCTGTAGGATGGCAACACAGATACATGTAAAAAATGCCGGCCTATTCTCCATTGTTAAATAAATGTCACAGTTGCTGAGTTTCACTCAAAGAGAAACGGTGTTGTGGAACCAAACTCCAGTCCAGTCCATACAATGTGAATGTAAAAGCCGAGACCTTGCGAAAGTCACTCCATCTCATCTCTTAACTACCTCACAGAGAGAAAGAGGGCTGTTCTGAGGGTAACATACTGGAAAGCAGTGTGTAAATTGTAAAACACTGTGATAAATGCTTGTACTTTTGAACGTTACCTGGTTAAGTTTCTGCTTTATAAAACTGTTTCCGTCCCCCGTTTCTCTTTGCTTAGCATTGTGGTCTCTTATATGGAAAACAACAAAATAAAACTGAATTAGAGGAAAGATTTAACTGCACTCATGACCCAGAGGAAGGAGCTGTGGGTCTGTGTGACTTGCCAGTTACTTAGGAGGATTGCAAAAGAGTCTCCAGCTGTGTAGGTTCAGAGACCTGTGTGGTGCCTTGTTGGAGGCGGGAGGGCCTTTTTGCTGTTAGGATAACTGTTCACCTACAAACCACTTGCTAAACATCAGTTGTTGTTGTTGAGTCACTCAGTCATGTCCTGACCCCATGGACAACAGCACGCCAGGCTTCCCTGTCCTTCACTATCCCCCAGAGCTTGCTCAAACTCATGTCCATTGAGTCGGTGATGCCATCCAACCACCTCATCCTCTGTTGTCCCCTTCTCCTCCTGCCTTCAATCTTTCCCAGCATCAGGGTCTTTTCTAATGAATCAGCTCTTCACATTAGGTGATCAAATATTGGAGCTTCCGCATCAGTCCTTCCAATGAGTATTCAGGACTGATTTCCTTTAGGATTGACTGGTTTGATCTCCTTGCAGTCCAAGGGACTCCCAAGAGTATTCTCTAAAACTGCAGTTCAAAAGCATCAATTCTTTGACGCTCAGCCTTCTTTATGGTCAGCTGTCACATCCATGCATGACTACTGGAAAAACCATAGCTCTGACTAGACAGACCTTTGTTGGTAAGGTAATGTCTCTGCTGTTGGTAAGGTAATGTCTCTGCTTTTTAATATACTGCCTAGATTGGTCATAGCTTTTCTACCAAGGAGCAAATGTCTTCTAATTTCACAGCTGCAGTCACCATCTGCAATGATTTTGGAGCCCAAGAAAATAAAGTATCTCACTGTTTCCATTGTTTTCCCATCTATTTGCCATGAAGTGATGGGACCGGATGCCATGATCTTAATTTTTTGAATGTTGAATTTTAAGACAGTCTTTTCACTTTCCTCTTTCACCTTCATCAAGAGGCTCTTCAATTCCTCTTTGCTTTCTCCCATAAGGGTGGTGTCATCTGCCTGTCTGAGGTTATTGAGTAGAAGATGCAAATCTGTGTCATCCTGAGTCCTGGGAAGGTACTGAACCAACACCAAAAGCATCGGGTGAGGGTAGCCAAAGACAAAATGAACCCAGGGAAAACCAGGAGAGATTCCAGACGGCTTCAGATAGGACAAGGTGAGGTTTTGCCGCCGTGAACACTAGGGAGACTTGCAGGAGGAGGCGTCTCTCGGAGCACGTCTTAGAGCAGCGTCGGATTTGGAGGGGAGGCGGTGGAAGGAAAGGAGGGACTGCTGGCAGCCCTGCAGGAGCTGAGGCCTGGAAGCCAAAGCGCTGTGCTCTTAGCCCGGTGGTGGCTGATGAAACCTGAGGAGAAGGCTTTTCCTCATTCTTTTCAGGGCAATAACCCAGTCTGGCTGTCTTTCTCACGATGGTCACTTCTCTCTGCCCTGAAGTTCACTGTCTTTTCACCTTTACAGGGTGTGCGTCTTAACTTGTGGGAAGCCACACGTTTTGCAGTGCTGACTTGTTACTTTGCACAGGTTACTTCAGTTCTTCCTGCTTTAGTTTGCTGGTCTGTAAGATGGGGGTATTACCTACCTCCTAGAGTGCCTGTGTTGATTAAATGAGATCATTTATATGAAGCATTTGGCAGGGCTCCTGGCACTTACCGGGCTTCCCAGGTGGCCCTAGTGGTAAAGAACCCGCCTGCCAGCACAGGAGACGTAAGAGACTCGGGTTCAGTCTCTGGGTGGGGAAGATCTCCTGGAGGAGGGCACCGCAACCCACTCCAGTACTCTTGCCTGGAGAAGCCCATGGACAGAGGAGCCTGGCGGGCTACAGTCCATGGGGTCACAAAGAGGCGGACAGGACTGAAGCGACTTAGCACACATGCACACTGGCAGTTAGTAGATATTCAATAAATTCAGTCCTTTAATTTACCTTAAGCAGGAGGGCATTTAATTCAGACCCTCATCCTGGATTAGAAATCACGTAGGAGTCAGGAAAGAGCTCTGACCCTTCTGAGGACGAGGAGCACCTCTCATGCCCCCGTCTCCTTGGCACTCAGACTCAAGAGTGCCAGCAGTCAGTCCTTGGATGATAATCCTGTTTGCTGCCGAAATGTTTATGACACAGTGAACGGACCGTGATGTGACTAATCAGCCGAGAGCCTGGATCTTGGCTTGGTTGACGCCCAGATTCACTGGGCTGAGAGATTAATGAAGTTCCATGCAGTTGACACACTGGGCCTGCGTGCTCTCTGGCTAATGATAACAGCACAGCCAGAGCCCCTCACCAAGTGTCGGAGCTGTCCCTGCGCCCGCCTCCCTCGTCCCCAGCCCGGGTCACGTCGCTGCATCCCCCGAGACCGACGAGCAGTGGCTGTCTGCCGAGCTGACACGACAGGCTGAGGGTGCGAGCTCCCTTCTGGGGGCGGCAGAGGGAGTTAGGGTGGGAGCTCGGTGGAGGGCACCGTTCTAGCAGAAGGGGCGGTCCTGGATGTGGTGGGGTGCCTCCCGGGGTGGTTCTGTCGGGCAGCAGAAGCCACTGGAGACCTAAACCTGGGGTCCTGCGTAACAGCCCCTTCCTGGGCGGGCCATAGAAACGGAAGCACGGAGCCCAGGTCGCTCCTCACACCCGCCCCGTCCCGGTGCTCAGAAGTGGAGCTCGCGCACGCGTGTTTTGTTTTGTTTTTCCCAGCCCACCAGTGCTTCCCGGCCCTAGCTGAGTTCGGGGAGAACCCAAACTCGGGCACCAGCAGACGCTAGGTTTTGATGATACTGTGTTACCTTAGATAGGCCATTTAACTTCACTGGGATGTAGTTTGTCCACCTGGAAAATAGAAGTGGTTCAGAGAGAACAAGATTACGGCCATGCAGCAGCGTGGGGAAATCAGGAGCCCTGGATAATCACAGGTGCTCTTAACATGTGCTTTCATGTTCGCCTGGCGCCTGCGGCCACAGCTTGAACCATGTGTCTTGAGTGTGCGTGGCTCGTCCAGACACGACCCTGAGTCTGGAACTGACCTCTGCTGGTTGGTGGGTTGTGTGGGCTGTGGTAACTGGTCATGTGGCTGTCAGGAAGTCATCCCAAACCCAGTTAGAGAGGAAGTGTTTTCACTCCAGTCCACCAGTTCAGGGCCAGCCAGACGCCAGGATTGATCCTGCTGTGTGTCTTAGAGACTAGCCCGGCCTCCGTCTTCATCAGCACAAGGGCTGGAAGAGAGCAGAGACAGCCCGTGTTTACATGTGGAGGCCCAGGAGAAAGCCGGACACTGGGAGCTCTTCCAGCTCTGAGCGCACCCCTGGGCCTCCTGGAGCACCCCTGGCTTGAAGGAAACAGAGCCTGGAGCGGGAAGGTGGGTGTCCCTCCAGGGCCCGCTCCCTGCTCCTCAGAAGCTGTGTCCTTGCTGTTTCCCTGTGTGCGGTGGAGCCGGCAGCTCAGACAGTAAAGAACCTGCCTGCGGCGCAGGAGACCCTGCAGGTTCGATCTCTGGGTGGGGAAGATCCCCTGGAGAAGGGAGAGATGGGTAAAACTGTGTGGTTGGATATACAGGACACCAGGCAGACTGTATGCTTTAAAGGCATGTTTGGGCTCAGGGGTGAAATTCTTTTTCCTAGAGAGAGGATGCTTTCACAGTCAAATGAACCTTGGAGCCAGAGTGAAGATTGGGTGTTTTCCTTATCCACCAACTTACCGAGGCGTGAGGGCAGTAGAGAGTCCTAAGGTGGAGGGAGGCAGATCCCCTGTGCTGCTCTTGATAAAACCGTTTTCCTGGTCTTTGTTGGGGCGTTACGATCATCAGGTCCCTGTTGTGAATGAAGCTCACCCCACCCTGGCTGAAAACCGTGAACACAGCCTTGCCTCACAGAAAGATGGGAGAGTCAAGGAACACGGCCTGGTGTTCGGGGGCCGGTCCTTTACCGAGCTCCGTCCACAGCCAGTCCAGCTCCTTCTGCAGCTGCCGCCCTCTGTGGCCTGACTGCGCGCGCTCCTTTAACCCCTGACACCCAGGAGTCTTCCCTCTGCTCCTTAGACAGATATAGTCACAGATCTGCACGTTCTGCTCAGCTTCCCTGTCTCTAAACTGAAGCTGCAGAGCGTGTTTTGGAACTTAGGAGAGTGTTGTAGGTTCTTCTGGCTCCGCACAGAGAGGATTCGGCGAAAGGAAGGGTTTATCAGTGAGTGGAGGACACTTGTGTGAGAGAGAAGCGGGCGGGCCAGGGGTTTATCATCACAGCAAAAGTGGGGAGGGGGAGAGGACCACCTTCTTCCTCACTCTGGAGTAGACCCCACACTTCCACCGTCAGCTCCTCCTCCTCGTCGGCCGGGGGATTTTCTTGTCCCCCGATGGCCAGACTGGACTGCGATGGCATTATGGACATGAGCAAAATGACAGTCACATACACGGAAGGGTGGTAACCACCTCCGGTTTCTGTGTCATCTCACCCTTTCCTTATATTTTCCCTTCTTCCTGCGGGCCAAGGGGCATATCCCAGGAATCATTAAGTTCCTGACCCCTCCCGGGGAAGGAGGTGGGTCTCATTCCATCAGTTATTTGCTGTTTAGGGCACGTCTCAATATTCTGTTGCATGGTTTTGTTGCTGAGCAAGCCTGCTTGCTTTGATGGGTAAGCAGACTTGCTTTCCTGAGTGATCATTAACTCACAGGGTCTCCCATACCTTTTTCTCTACTTACGATTCCCTAGTGGGATTAACTGTTTAATCACCCACTCTGTCCCTTTACTGTGTCCCTGGCAAAACCATTGTTTTCTTCCTACAAAACCCTTCAAAACCCAGCACTGCACACACTTCCTTTAGGGCCTTTTCTGACCACTGTGGCCCAGATAAACTTTCCCTTTTTTACTAAACTCCCATGCAGCACTCAGGCTATTGAGCACCCAATCTAATAGCTCATGCTTCTCATTCTTATCTTCCTGACTTGGTTGAGGATACTTGAAGGCAGAGCAGTATCCTGTTCGTTCCATCTGTCACACTTGAGCAGAGTGGATGCAGTCTGGCTTCTCCGCACTTTTTATTTACTCAATTTTATTACTTATTTCAAACCTCCTGCCATATGCCAGTCATTGTTATAGGCCGAGAAGGGGAAATGGCAGGAAAAAGGCCAATTTGCTGCCTTTTTGACGTCTGTTCACTTCTGAGCATGAAGGCGAGATTGGGATTTCGAGAGAGGTCCTCAATCTGGGGAGCAGGCCCTGCTGTGCATGGGCAGGCGATCAGGAGAAAGGCCTGAAAGGACCAGGTGGTAGGTTTTCAAAGCTGTAGAGAGTTAAAAGGGTTTGAGCTAGTAAAAATGCAAGTGAAGTTTAAAGAGTCCTTATATGTTTTAATGAAAAGCGTCTGATTCTTCGGGATTTAAATGCAAACAAGATAACACGTGTGCAGTTGCGCCCGCTGTACTCCAGGCACTTTTGTCATCCTCTCTAATTTTCCCAGCAATCCTCGGAGCTCGGCATTATCTCTACTGTTTTATCTAAGGGGCACCTAGATTTCAGAGAGGTTAGATCCCTTTCTCACACATCCGCTTAATCCGTAAAGCTGGAAATCTGATCTGTGTCTTCTAACTAAAAATTCAATGCTTGTTTTTATCATTCTGACCCTAATTTTGTAAAACAAAGTCTGGGAGGTATCTGGCTGTATGTGCTTTAGGTAATGTTTCATTGGTAAGTGACTATATCGCATGGTTGAGCCCTGACTGTGATCAGTGGGACCTGCTGAGACCTTCACTCGCGTGAACAGGTGCAGGACGTTCCTCATCAGGGTCCTACGAGAGGGCTGCTGGCATTGTCGTGTCTATCCCGCAGCTTGTCCAGCTTCACACGAGCTGGCACTTGACCCTGCGCCGTCTGACTCTGGGACCTGTGCCTTTACTGCCTTAGTCATACGAGGGGCTTTGTGGCTGAAGAGAGTTCTGTGGTCAGTTGGTTGATAAGAATTGCACAGCCCATCCCTGCTGGAGGGTAGCATGGAAGCTCTGATAAGTCCTGCCGGCACAGCTATTACATGTGTGAATTTTGCCCCTGAGTTTCTCATGTATGTTTGATGAAGGGATTTTTGCTGCCTAACATTTGCATGCATGCTAAGTCGCTTCAGTCATGTCTGACTCTGTGCGACCCCATGGACTGTAGCCCGCCAGGCTCCTCCGTCCATGGCATTCTCCAGGCAAGGATACTGGAGTGGGTTGCCATTTCCTCCTCTAGGGGAATCTTCCGCACCCAGGGATAGAACCTGAGTATTTCTGCATCTCCCGCACTGTCAGGCAAGTTCCCCACCGATAGCGCCTAACACTTAATTTTCATTTTAAACCCTGGAAAATGCTGCTGTCTGGAAGAGAATCTGAGCCTGGGAATTAGAAGAGGGAGGAGAGAGGATTGTTGTTCAGTCACTAAGTGACTGCTTAGTGACCTACTCTTTGCAAGCCCGTGGATTGCAGTATGCCAGGAGAAGAAAGTATTCAGGGGAAGATACATAAAGGGAAGAAGATAATAAGGCCTGAGGTTTGCAGTCTCATTTAGGTATGAGTTCAGGCTTCTGCTCTTACTGGCTATGTATTGTAATTTGGGGCAAATTATTTTTTATTCTTTTTGGGTCTCACTTGCCTTATCTGTAAAATATTGTGAGGAAAAGTGTGATTGTATATGTAGAAATGCTTTGTTAACAGTAAAACTCGTTTTTTTCTTTCTTCAATTGGTGTTTACCAAGTTCATTTCCACTCTAGTACCCAGCACAGCATCTGCCAGCTATTTGAAGAACAGTTAACAGTTGTTGGATGAATGAGTGGATTTTGTCTTTTAGGTCTCTGGGTTCTGTAGCTGGCGTGTTACACGTGAAAAATGTTTTACTGTGAGACTTTGTTTCTTGAATTTTCTTTCTAAATTGTGTTTTGTGTGTTTTAAAAATATTTATCTATCTGGTTGCATTGGGTATCAAAGCATATGGGATCTTTAATTGTGGCTCATGGACTCTAGTCGTGGCGTGCAGTCTCAGTCGTTGTGGCGTGTAGGCTTAATTGTTGCCGCATGTGGGATCTTAGTTTCCTGACCAGGGATTGAACCCACTGGACCACCAGGGACGTCTCCCTAAATTGTATTTTTGCTAGGTTTTCTGTTTTTGGAATTTAATGAAGCCACCCAATTGGAAAATCGAGACTCACTCACTTTGTTGTATTCAATTTGGATTGCTAAGGCAGTTTATTTTGTGTTTTTCTGATATGTCCCTGGCAGCTAGAAATTTTTGGACAGTTCCAAAATGGTAAATTTCATTCACCAGTGTGCATGTGGTGGCTTTTTTTTTTTTTTAAATAGCACTGCTGATTCTCTCAGATGTGCCCATCTGTGGTTTCTTTTTTTAAGGAATTTCTAATATATCAGCCTCTTGATGTAATTAGACTTGATGTTTCCATGATAAAGTCTAGCTGTTTTAAAGGACTGTCAGGAGAAGAAACTTGCTGCAATTTTGCATACCAGTGCAGGTGGGGGAGTGCTAACGTGTCAGAGCATTCTTTACCAACTTCAAATAAGTCACTTATGTTTTCTGTTGTTGTTATTCAATCACTAAAGTGTCCAACTCTTTGCAACCCCATGGGCTACAGCACTCCAGGCTCTCTTGACTTTTTGATTTTGCATTCCAATCCCCTGTAATGAGAAGGACTTTTTTTTTTTTTAATATTGACTTTTTTTAAAATTTGGCTGCCCTGGATCTTAATTGCAGCATGTGGGATCTAGTTCCCTGACCACGGGTTGAATCTGGGCCCCCTGCATTGGGAGCACAGAATCTTAGCCACTGGACCACTAGGGAAGTCCAAAAAGGACATCTTTTTCTGATGTTAGTTCTAGAAGGTCTTGTAGGTCTTCATAGAACCATTCAGTTTCAGCTTCTTTGGCATTAGTGGTTGGGGCATAGGCTTGGATTACTGTGATGTTGAATGGTTTGCCTTGGAAATGAACCGAGATCTTTCCGTCATTTTTGAGATTGTACCCAAGTACTGTATTTTGTTAACTATGAGGGCTACTCCATTTCTTTTAAGGGATTCTTGCCTACAGTAGTAGGTATAATGTTCATCTGAATTAAACTTGCCCATTCCTGTCCATTTAGTTCACTGATTCCTAAGATGTCAATGTTAACTCTTGCCATCTCCTGCTTGACCACTTCCAATTTACCTTGATTCAGGGACCTAACATTCCGGGTTCCTAGGCAATGCTGTTCTTCACAGCATCGGATTTTACCTTCACCCCCCAGACACATCCACAGCTGAGCGTCATTTCCACTTTTGGCCCAGCCTTTTCATTCTTTCTGGAGCTATTTCTCTGCTCTTACTCAGTATCATACTGGATACTTTCTTACCTGGGGGCCTCATCTTCTGGTATCATTTTTTTTTGCCTTTTCATACTGTTCACATGGTTCTCGAGGCAAGAATACTGGAGTGGATCGCCAGTCCCTCCTCCAGGGGGCCCTGTTCTGTCGGAACCCTCCGCTGGGACCCATCCGTCCTGAGTGGCCCTGCACAGTGTGGCCCATCACTCCTCTGAGTTACACAAGCCCCTTTGCCGCCACAGGTCTGCGGTCCATGAAGGGGAGTTGTGTTTCAGCACCCGGCCAGAGAGACAGAGATGAGCTTCAGGTCATTTCAGTAGGTCAGGTGTGGCACAAAGATGGAGAGTTGGGTCTTCGGTTTGTTTATTCTTGTCTGTGCCGGGTCTTTGCTGCTGGGCACGGCCGCCCTGGTTGCGCCAGGCAGGGCTGCTCTTCTTTGCAGTGCGTGGCCTGCTCGTTGCAGTGGCTTCTCGTGTTGCGGAGCACGGGCTCAGTAGTTATGGCTCAAGGGCTTAGTTGCTCCATAGCTTGTGGAATTTTTCCAGACAAGGGATCAAACCCATGGCCCCTGCATTAGCAAGTGGATTCCCATCAACTGCACCACCAAGGAAGTTCCAAGAGATTTTAAAGCGAGAGACCACCAAGTTATGTTTTAGCACACCTGTTTGTTCCCTGGAATGGCACTGTTACTCCTTGAGAGAGGCTGTGTTGTGCGCAGCCGCTGTTTTTGGAGAGCAGGGTTAGGTAGAGGGGAACTAGCACTCTGTTCCGTGGTCACCTGACCTGGTCATGCAGTTTGTGTGGGCCGGCCACGAC
Source organism: Odocoileus virginianus (assembly GCF_023699985.2). Lineage (NCBI taxonomy): Eukaryota > Metazoa > Chordata > Mammalia > Artiodactyla > Cervidae > Odocoileus > Odocoileus virginianus. The sequence continues at coordinate 11,794,176 of NC_069689.1, read as the reverse complement.
CCAGCCCCTGCTGTGGGGATTGGTTCAGGTGCAGGGTGACGTCTAAGTCCTCCGTGGGACCCCTGCTGGCCTACGGCCCTTAGGAAAGGTCCGTCTTTTCTCTGGCGGGATCAAGAAAGCCTCAAGTCATCGAGCCTTCCTTCCTACCATGTGGGGAAAGACTGTCTGAAAATGAAGGCAGAGAGGGTGGTAGGCTTCAGCAAAGGCCAAAGAACCTGAATTCTTCTGGCATCATTGAGCTTCTGTGTCCCATGTGCCATCCTCCTTAATCCAGACTTAGCCAACAGCCTTATCTTTTTTGCTCTGTATGAACTGATTCCATTTTTTCCCATTAGTGTCTGTCACTTACAACCTAAAGAATCCCAATAATTCAAAACCATGCAAGATAAATAAGAACAGAGTAAAACCTGTACCGTTTTTACCTCCAGAGGAGTTGAGTACCCTGGTAATCTTCAGAACTGTCAGACCACGTTCACTGGATTGTATCCATCAGGCATCCAACAGAGGGTTGTGGTCTGGGACACTTGTGGACTGAATTGTGTCCCCCTAAATTTGTGGGTCGAAGCTCTCAGCCCCAGTGTGACTGTATTTGGAGATGCGGCCTTTAAGGAGGTACTGAAGGTCAAATCGGTCATAAGGCTGGAGGCTTCGTCCACTGGGACTTGTTCCTTTAAGAATAGCAAAGTCTCCCAGGAGAGCTCTCGCACAGAGGAAGGCTGTGTGAGGCCCGGGGTGGGGGGTCGGCATCCACTGCCCAAGGGAGAGGCCTCTCAAGGAAGCCGCCTACCCACCCTTGATCTGGACTTCGGCCTCCTCCTCCTACGAGGACGGGAGTTGTCACTGCTAGGATACCCAGTCCACGGTATTTCATTACAGCCGCCCAAGCTGACTGATGCAGACACATTTAAAACAGAATAGGATGCTCAGGGAACTCAGGATCTCATCTGAAGACAGTCTGTGAAGGCTTGGGGGGTGCTTTCAGAAGACGAAAAAGCACCTTTAGAACTGAAAAAGCTCTTGAGCTCTCCTCTGGTTCATCGCGCTAGGAGCCACTTTTTTGGACCCAGTATTTAAATACTTTTCATTTTCAACGGGGTCCCTTGAGGCATTTCCAGCGGGAAAGGGAAGTAATATTTACTGAACACCCTCTGTGTCTCGGGCAATTTATAGTTATTATATCCTCATTTATCATTCAGAGCTAGACCATAGGATACAGCTGGGACAGCTTCTCTAAATTCCGCTACTAAGTGCCAAGAGCTCTATTTATAATACATTATTTAATTAACACCACACTCAGCAAGTTAGGAATGCGCTCCCTCCTACAGATGTGGAAACAGCGGGGAAGGGTCCCAACTTGGCGTGATCGCCAGGGTCGCTCTCAGCAGAGCCTGGCGGGTCTCGGACTCACGTCTGACAGCTTCTGTTCTGTTGCTGCCCTGCCCTGTAACTCGGGGAAGTGCAGACCCAGGGAGGTTGAGGACCTGGGTCAACAGGGTCCTCAACAGAACAAAACCAGACCCGACTCCTACACAGAGAATGCACTTCCCTCGCAAGAAGTTAACCCTTTCTGTGGGTCTTCTTGCGCTTTTCGCTTTGACATTTTCCTACCTACACCTGTACATCAATCAGTCAGACCCTCCCTGGAGTTAGAGACCAAGAGGAAAGGCTTCCCAGTTTAACTCTTTGTTGTCCTCACGTTTAATTCTCATTTGGTCCATAAGTAGCTCTGTTCATCAAAGTCACTCGGCTGTCTTATGTCTCAGCTTCTACATTCATAATGTGGGAGTATATAATATATAGTCGTGTATGTTTTGTCACTGAATATGAATATGACTGTTATTGGCAATAATAGTCCACCTTCTGTTGTCCCCTTTAATTCCAAGACCAAGGACACAGTATTAATTAAAGGAGGAAGTGGTGTTTAGTAGCATATAGAGAGGATGCGTTTGAAAAGACAGGAGGACTCCTGGGTGCGAGACTGTGCTCCGCCAGTCTGTGAGGTGTGGGCAAGTCCTTCACACAGGCTTTGAGTGCCCTCCTTCAATGTGGTGATTGATAACCTCTCACGTCTGCCTCACAGAATAGCTTCCTTAATTAGCGGCATGATGTTTGTGCCTTCATTAAGGTGCGGGGAGAGAAGGGGGGAGCAGTGTGCCGTGTACCATGACCTGGCTTCAGGGTGACGTGCCACCCACCAGTGGCCTTGAGTCACTCCTAGCTTCATTTCTCTCGTATTTAAAATGGAAATAATGATGATAGATCTGAAGAGTCCAGTATGCAGTAGGTGCTCAGTAAACGTCTTTAGAGAGAAACTATTAGACGTAAACCCCAGATGCGACATTTTCCATCGTGTGTCGCCAGATGGCTTGCACCATGGATTTGGACCCGATGGATAAATTTGTTTTAGTGTATTTTTCCAGATCCTCTTTCGAGAACAGTTTTTTATTTTTGTGAAAATGCTAGTGTCTGTCTTAGAAAACTCTCTCTGAAAGCTTAGCTTTTGGTTTGCGGAGAGTGGAACATCTCTAAGGTGAGAATCAGGTCCTTAAGCACTGACAGTGCATCCAGTGAGAGACTCGTGAGCAGTGGTGGCGTGTCCGCTGGAGCAGCCCTGACCGACAGAAATAGGACCCAAGCTGCAAATGGGAGCCGTGTGCAGCATTTTAAACATTTAGTCGCCCTGTTAAGTAAAAAGGACAGATAAAATTAATTTCAGCAGTCTCCTTATCTGAAGTACGGTATCTTTTCAGGATGGGGAACACATGTACACTCATGGCGGATTCAAGTCAACGTATGGCAAAACCAATGCAATGCTGTAAAGTGAAATAAATTAGTTAAAATAAAAAATAAAGTACTGTGTCTAAAATACTGTAACTCCAACACGTAATCGACAGAGAAATTATTGATCAGCTATTATTAGATGACTTTTGGTTCCAAGTCGTTGAAGTCTGGTGTGTCTTTTACACTAGTATCCCTCCTCAGACTGGCCCTGTTTCTGCTGCTCCTGGTCACACGTGCCTCGAGGCATGGCCTTGGACCGTGCAGCTCCTGAGTCCCCCTGAACTGAGAAGGAAGAGTAACTCCGATCTCTGTTACATTATTGCATTTCGCAAACGGACTTGAAATTGCTGGGCCAAGTAGAATTTCCAGATTTGCGCAGTACTCTGTGCTCTGTATTGGGTTTCACTGCTTCTGGAGGTTTCCAAACGCCCCGTGAATTGCTCCTGATTTCTCTGTTCCTGACGAGAACACCATGGAGGCTCTGCCCCCTTTAAGCCCCTAGTCTGTGGGCAGCGGTCCCCAAGCAGGAACATACCGTGACAGGGCTTCAGCCGCAGCCCCCGAGCTTCTGTTTGGGGAGCAGGGAAGGCTCTTTTTGGCAATTTGGAGCCCTTTTGAAAAATTAATGGAAATTATTAACACAGTCTCTGAGAAAGTCCAATGTGCTTAAGCCACACATTGTGTGCAGTTTCAGGGGAATGTGGATCCAGGAGCCAGGCTGCATACCTCCAGCGTCGAGCGAGGCGTGTGGCTGGGACCCATTTGCGAGGTGGGGCAGTGTTGAAGGGCTCACAACACACACGCAGGGCAGGCGGCAGAGAACAGACGCAGAGATGGCACCTTCAGTTGCCCCTGGACAGAACTTTCTAATTTAAAGTCTTTTAATTACCCAAAGAAAGGCAGCGCCAAAGAATGCTCAAACTACCGCACAATTGCACTCATCTCACACGCTAGTAAAGTAATGTTCAAAATTCTCCAAGCCAGGCTTCTCAGCAATATGTGAACCGTGAACTTCCAGATGTTCAAGCTGGTTTTAGAAAAGGCAGAGGAACCAGAGATCAAATTGCCAATATCCGCTGGATCATCGAAAAAGCAAGCGAGTTCCAGAAAAACATCTGTTTCTGCTTTATTGACAGTGCCAAAGCTTTTCGCTGTGTGGATGACAATAAACTGTGGAAAATTCTGAAAGAGATGGGAATACCAGACCACCTAACCTGCCTCTTGAGAAACCTGTATGCAGGTCAGGAAGCAACAGTTAGAACTGGACATGGAACAACAGACTGGTTCCAAATAAGAAAAGGAGTACGTCAAGGCCGTATATTGTCACCCTGCTTGTTTAACTTATATGCAGAGTAATCATGAGAAATGCTGGGCTGGGGGAAGCACAAGCTGGAATCAAGATTGCCGGGAGAAATATCAATAACTTCAGATATGCAGATGACACCACCCTTATGGCAGAAAGGGAAGAAGAGCTAAAGAGCCTGTTGATGAAAGGGAAAGAGGAGAGTGAAAAAGTTGACTTAAAGCTCAGCATTCAGAAAACTAAGATCATGGCATCCGGTCCCATCAGTTCATGGCAAATAGAGGGGGAAGCAGTGGAAACAGTGGCTGCCTTTATTTTTTTTGAGCTCCAAAATATTAAAAAGCAGAGATATTATTTTACCAACAAAGGTCCATCTAGTCAAGGCTATGGTTTTTTCAGTGGTCATGTATGAATGTGAGAGTTGGACTATAAAGAAAGCTGAGCACCAAAGAATTGTTGCTTTTGAACTGTGATGTTGGAGAAGACTCTTGAGAGTCCCTTGGACTGCAAGGAGATCTAACCAGTCCATCCTAAAGGAAATCAGTCCTGAATATTCACTGGAAGGACTGATGAAACTGAAACTCCATTACTTTGGCCGCCTGATGTGGAGAGCTGACTCATTTGAAAAGACCCTGATGCTGGGAAAGATTGAGGGCAGGAGATGAAGGGGGTGACAGAGGATGAGATGGTTGGATGGCATCACTGACTCAGTGGACATGGGTTTGGGTGAACTCCGGGAGTTGGTGATGGACAGGGAGGCCTGGCGGGCTGCAGTTCATGGGGTCGCAAAGAGTTGGACACGACTGAGCAACTGAACTGACCTGAATTCTTCATGACACGTGACATTTCTTAAACACAGAAATTTTGCTTAAACACACAAACGCAGCAGCAACCCCTCTATCCAGAATCCCATATTAGAACTGTCCAGAGACTTCCCTAGGGGTCAGTGGTAAGACTCTCTGCTGTCACTGCAGGGGGTCTGGGTTCAATCCCTAGATTGGGAACTAGGTCACACATGTCCAGGAGGAAGATTGAAGATCCTGTGTGCCTCAAGTAAATATTTTTTTTAAAAAAGAGGATGCACTTTCTGTTAAAAAAAAGAAAGAACTGTCCAGAAAGCTTCATACAAAGCCATAGGAAAATAAACATGGGCTGAGCACTCCCAGGCTGCCAGGCGATGGGGAAGATGAATTCAAACCTGGTGACTCCCCTCCCAGAGCCCACAGTGACAGACCAGAAACAGACCATGTAGTGGAATCTGAGCTGCAGACCTGGGGTCGGGGGACCTGACATGCAGGTGCTGCTGGGTGTGTGCTGAAAAGGTTCCAGCAGAGACAGAGCCTGAAAGCGGTCCTCCCATGTAGTGGGGGTGGCGGGACAGGGATGGATAGACACGGGATGAGACTGTCCGGGGCACGTGCCGGGGATAAGCTTCCCAGCGCTGAAACTCAGGCAGGCTTTACACCTTTTCCCACAGGAGATCGGTCCTCTTCAGAGGGGTTTATGTGAGGACCTGAGGTTGTCAGATTTGCATTTTATCCAGTTACCCTTGGAACGGACTGTGAGAGGTGGGTTTGAAGGCGCTATATCTGGAGACAGGGAAGCCCATTAGGAAGCTGAGTTAGTCCAGGTGAGAACTCCCGGGGTTTGATCTGGGCTATCAGTTCTTGGCAAATCATTCGATGAATAGGAAAGGATTTCCAGGTTGCCTGCCAAATAAGTTATAGGAGCTTTTATTAAGTAGAAACTATTAGTTACCTGGCAGGGGAGATGCCATGATCACGAAGGTAGTTTTCCCAGGGCGAGGCTTTCCATTGCACTACGGATGTGCTGACCCCTGCAATTTCCCCAAATGTGGGAAACGCAACTGCATAATTTGTGATTGTCGGGAACTGCACTCACGCTTTCCCCTAAGGGGAAAAAAAAAGCAGAAACTGTTCAAAGAAAAGCTGGGCACAGAGACGATGATAGAGGAGCTCGTTCCAGCCGGTGTGTTGATACTACCCCATCCGAGGGTGGTGAGCCTCCTGCTTGGGATTGATGGAGTTAGAGCTGCCTGTGAACTCTGGGTGGGAAAGGGCTATGGCAAGTGGGGGACCACTGAGGGGCAGGAGCCAGACAAGGAAGCTTTGAGGGGATCGCTTCTCATCCGGACACTGAGGCAGAGAGGGGACTCGCTTGTCCGAGGCCAATGGGGAATGGATGGGAGACTCGACCAGCTGCCCACGTCGCGTGCCTCCTGGGCTCTTTCCTCTGTGCCCCAAGCAGGGGTCTCTTGAGCTTAGGATTTTATAGAGGCTGCTAGCATGTGGGATTAGCCTGGCATCCTTCGTGTTTGCAGGGGAAGGAGCATCTAGGAAAAGTTCTGCGTGACAGTTACTATCCCAAAGGTCAGGCTAGAAGAGGTTTCTTTATATGTATGTATAAAAACAGCCCATTGCTTTTGTGGTTGCTTTACAGTATACCCATGGCTTTTAGGTCTGCTGTCGCCTCATCAGTCCCAGGCAGCATAAGGATCAGTCACCTTATTAAATCATCTTACAGGTGACCAAATAGGCCAGGGGTAGAGAGGTGAAGAGATCTGCCTGGGGTCCCGCTGCCGCTCAAGGACAGAGCTTGCGCTGGTCTGCGTCTTGTGGTCCCAGGGTCAGGCCATGTCACTGTCCGGACTGTGCTTCCTCCATCCAGTAGTCCTTCATTTAAACAGCTGCCCACGTCCAGTCCTGCATCAGGGCCTGGGGCTGCAGAGGTGACCAGAGCAGCATCCCGCCCAGTGGCTGAGTCAGGTGGTGGTTTCCGGAGCACACGGCGCTGCGGTAGACGCAGACAGATGGAGCAAGGTGTCGTCTGCCCTGCAAGTTCCCTTGTGGGTTCACAGGCAGGTCTGTGTGTTCACAATCAGTTTGGGCAGGACCTTGATTAATCATTTCCTGGCTATGAACTCAAAGTTGAAAAAGAGGCCGGTATTGGTGGGAAATCGAGATTATTAAAATTTTAGAGTTCAAAGGCTTTGTGAAGAGCAGGAGGTGAAGATCTCCTGAGGGCCTGACAGCTGGAGCAGCGGGATCTAGTCACTGTCTCATAGATGGCTTTGAGGCAGCGACTTCGAAGGCGCTCTGCTGGTGACGAGTGGGTGTGCGCCCAGAGGAGGCAGAGCTGCGAGGCCGAACAGGCCTGTGTTAGCATGCTGAAGTTTCAGCGGCCTTGTGTGTCAAAAACAGGTACATTCGTTCACAGACTGCAGGCCAGGATGATAGGGGTTTTTTTGGTTTTGTTTTTTAATTTTTAAATCATGAACTCTGTTATTAACTAGATCTAGACTGATAAAATTGAAGTGCAATTCAGTGGAAGTTGAAGAGTCGCCCAAACTAGGAAGTGCCCACCCAGGGTTGTATGGAATGTGATTCCACCACTCTGCCAGAAAGATCACACTGTAAAGTAGCAAAAATGATGTTGTGGCGTGACTTTGATTGGCTTGGTGATGGGGAAAAAGGTAGTTTTTGCAAATGTCGGTACTTCATAATAATTACTTGTGGTGGAATTTTCTCTCGAATTTTTCCTGTCACACTGAACGAGCTGCATTCCTTAGTTGAAAGCTACTGCTGGAGGCCCCTGTGAACAAATAAACTGGCACCCGGATAAGTGGCCTTCCGTGTATTACTAGAGCAGAGTGCCAGGCTTCATGCCCCTCTGACAAGCTTCTCCAACAGTGACATGTCCTGCTTTTCAGGAGTTTTTCATTGTTTTATTTAATCTTCACAAGCGGAGTGGAAACGAAGAAGCTGACTCAGACCAGACTCAAAATGGTTTGAGGGTCAGTGCTGACTGTGCTTAAGGGGCCTGCTCATCCCGCCCCCTCATTTTAAAGATGAGATGACAGTCCTGGAAGGTAACTTGTTTCCCTGAGACCCTGGAGCCTGGCAGGAGTAGCTTGCATTTCCCCCGTCCCACCACACCTGCCCTGTGCATCCTTGACGCCCAGTCAGGCCATCAGTCACAGGAGAAACGTTAGCAGGAGCTAAGCCGTCAGCAGCAGAACCGCCTGAAACAGCAGCCAGGCTTTTTGGACAAAGGTTTTTTTTTTTTTTTTTTTGAAAAATTAGCTCATTAACAAAGTAATTCTATCTCCTGTCAGCAGAGGCTCAGGAGCTCAGCTGTAGCAGCTGCCTCCCTAGTAACAGTTTTCATTGGCCACACTCAGAAGCAGCATCATTGGCTTCTGTGGAATAGAGAATTTAAAAATAGACTGGACTTGGTTTGCAGAGCAGGGAGGGCTCCTCAAGGTGAACTGGTGGGTCTCTCGCTGCGAGGACCGGCAGCGATGCGCAGGGAGGCGGGGGCTCCCTGCAGTTAGGCGCTGGCCTCCAAACAGGGCCTCCGCCTCTACCACCGGGGGCCTGCATGCTTGCCTTCACAGCTCAGCCCTTTCAGAGGGACCTGCCCCCCGCCCCCACGCCCCCTCCGTGGGCTGCAGCAGGCCGAGGAGCAGTAGCTGGTGCGAGGCTCCTGTCAGCTGCCCGAGAGGGTGCTGACCGAGGCCTGCCCTGCTCTGCAGGTTCAGGAACGCTGGGTAAAGTGTTTCATCCTTCTGAGCTTCAGAAAATATGTTTTTATCTTGGCCTCTTCCACCGACCGACCGCACTGATGAGGCTGTTGTGATGATTGAGAGTGTGAAGCCAGCCTCTTTACGTGCAGATCACTGTGGAAATGTTGAAGGCTGTTCTCGCTAGGAGTCAGAAATAGACCTCCCCTGCCTGCCTCCTCCTCTGCTTTTCTCTTGCCCCTCGTCTCTCTCCCTGTCGGTGCTGCTCCGATTCCAGGACCCCAGCATCAGTCGCGCTCCTGCCCCGGCCCTCGTCCTTCAGGCTAGTCTTCTCCGCTGCCCAGGTGTAGAGTGGTGTGGGCTGTGTGACCTGGGCTGTCTGAGTGCCAGGTCCCAGGAGACCTGCGTTCGGGTTCCAGCCTTTCCACTAACTCGCTGTGGCCTTTTAAATGAGCTGCTGCTTCTCCGTGGACCTGTCTCCTTTACGGCAGGCCTGCTCCACATTGGCACAGATGACATTTGGGCCCAGGTGATCGTTTGTTGTGGGGGCTACCCTGTGTATTGCAGGATGTTCACAGCATTGTCGGTCTTACCTACTCCATGCCAGTAACCTCCCTGGTTGGGAGCCTCTGCTTTATAATGTTGTTGTTCAGCTGCTAAGTCCTGTCCAACTCTGACAACCAGGCTCCACTGTCCATAGCATTTTCCAGGCGAGAATACTGGAGTGGGTTACCATTTCCATCTCTCGGGGATCTTCCTGACCCAGGGATTGAACCCATGTCCCCTGCATTGGCAGGCGGATTCTTTACCGCTGAGCCTCCAGGGAAACCTCACTGACTTTGAATAGAGTGAGGCTAATCATAAAGCCAGGGCCCACTTTGCAGATCACCTCGAGCATCGTGTGAAATAGAGGGAGGTGTTTTCTGAAATCAGGAACAGTTCTCTTCTGCCTTAATGCCCTGTTAGGCTGAACGTGCAGTCGTCGTTCCTAACTGCCCCGCCTGGGAACAGACCTCGCCTGTGCTCTCAGGTCACCCTGTGCTAGGACACCCTGCAGTGTCCCAGCAGCAAGCAGCATGTTGCATCTGACCATCTCGAGTGCCGGGGTATGTTTCACTTCAGTTCACATCTCTGATGTTTCACACAGTGCATGTCATGTCACAGGTGACGCACACATGCTTGTTAAGTGAACACGTCTCTCCCTTGAGGACATGGCTTTTTCACTTTTCCGCACCTATCATCTGCTCTGATCCTCACCAGAACTCTGTCAGCCAGAACGGGCTGGGGTTCCTTCTCTCCCCTCTCGTGGCTGAGCACACGGGAGAAAGGAGGAGGCGGGACAGTCGGCCTGGGTCCTCGGTGACTTCCTCCTGTCCCGCGCCCCTGCTTGGGGAGCTTGGGGAAGGGACTGGCAATAAACTCAAGCATTGCCATTTGTCTGCTTTGTTCTGTCCCGAGTGTATTAATTCAGACTAAATCACTCCATGATGTTTGTTCTCCCTGTGTGCCTGTGTTTATGGTTAACCGGCAGAATGCATTATGAAATGAATCGATGAATTCCTGGAATGCTCTGAGGCCACTGTGAGCCCTGATGATGTTAAGCAGTTTTGACAACTTTTTCCTCCAGCCATTACCCTGAATCCCATGGAAGCCAAGTTGACTTCCAGCCTAATTAGAGCAGTAGGTCACCCAGAAGCAGCTCAGAGCAGAACTAAAATCTTGAGAAGAGACCTGTCTGATGTGATGCGATGTTTTCCCTCCATCTTGTCATTGAAAACAAAAGTGTTGAAATTTCAGATGCAGGATTCCTTTCTCTTTAAAGGCTTCTGAGACAGTGAGCCTGCAAGACTGAAAACCCAACGAGTCGGAAGAACCCAGGAGACACGTGGACAAAAAGGAGGCATTTCGGTTACTTCTTGTTGTTCAGTCACTCAGTCGTGTCTGACTCTTTGCTACCTCATGGACTGCAGCAGGCCTGTCCTTCGCCATCTCCGAGAATCTGCTCAGACTCATATCCTTTGAGTCCATGATACTATCCAGCCAGCTCATCCTCTGTCATCCTCCTCTCCTCCTGCCCTATATCTTTCCCAGCATCAGGCTCTTTTCCAGTGAGTCTGCAACAAACACAGTGTTGATTAAAAATTTTGACAAACAGTAAAAAGGAATCATGGACTAATATCACGAGGCTTGGTTTCCAAATTCAGTTTTGCAACCACTGTTTTGAGAGTGTGGGCAGATTTCTTTCACGTGACCTGAGCCTCTTCATGAGGCCATTAAACCCAAAGACAGAGTCCATTGGGCCAGCTTTGGCAGTCACACAGAATCAAACTCAAACAAATCATCCTGTTCAGTCTCCTATAAAACAGATGGCCGTTACACTTAAAACCTGACCGGATGGCCTGTGTCAAACCCAAACAGTTTTCCCGCTCTAAAGCAGGAAGCATAGCTTGTCCATCTCTGGACTCCAGCATCAAGCACATTCCGTGCTTGCAGCCACTGGCCCTGATAACCTCCCTCGGGATCCCATAAAAGCAGCCTTCCGTCTCTCCAGTGAGCTCCATTTCATAGGCCCAGAGGTCGTGCTCTCGTTTCCTTTCATCTCTCAGCCAGTCCTTATGTGTTCTGATTTCTGTTTGCCTCACTGTCTTAGTCACCCTCTCAGAATGTTTCCAGGGGGCAGTACCTCTCATATTGTGATACCAAAACCTGATCTCAGCATTCCTTCTGTGCTCCAGCCCTGACAGGGCCTGGTTACGTACTCCATGGCCTATATCACGAAATAACTTGAGTCAAATACCCATTCAGTGTTCCTGACTGAGGTTCTGAGTTCCGATAATGAAATGTGTGTACGATACGAGTAAGCTTATTACCTCGTGGTTTTTCAAGATGACTTAGGGAGACATTGGACAATTGATGTTTGCCAAAGGTGCAAAAGCAGTTTAATGAAGAAACCATTGCTTTTCAGCAGATGTTCAAGTTGGAACAATTAGATGCGACTATGCCAAAAAAATGAACTCTGACCTAAGCCCTATACATTGTACAAAAGTTACCTCAAAATGGATGCTAAATCCAAATGTAAAATACGAAACTATAAAAATTCTGGGAGAAAACTGGAGACAACCTTCATGACCTAGGGTTAGGCAAAAGATTTGACCAAAAGCAGCCATCCATAAAAGAAAAAAAGAGATGAATTAGACTTAGTCAAATTAAAATAATTTTGATTTCATCAAAATTAAAAACTGTTACTCTGTGAAAAGACACTGGGGTGGGGAGGGCAATGTAAAAGCATTGCATACCCCAGAGGACTTGTCTTTGGAATGTACAGAGAAACTCCCAAAGTTAACAGTAATAAAACAGCCCAGTTTCTAAAAAATGGGCAAAAGATTGAATCGATACTTCACCAAAGAGGATATACAGATGGCAAACAAGCATGTGAAAAAATACACAGCATCATCAGTCATTAGGAAACGCAAGTTAAAATTACAGGGCGGTATGACAAGGCATTCACTAGAACGGCTGAAATAAAATCCTGACAGCACCAAGCGCGGGTTGGGGTGCGTCTCTCCGGCATTCCTGGTAGGAATAGAAATGGAACAGCTACTCTGGGAGACAGTGCCATTGGCAGCTTCTTAGGAAGTTAAGCACAGAACCCAGTAATCTTAGGCCTAGAGACTGCATTAGTATAACATTCTGTGAAAGGAAACGGTGGCGATGGAGAACAGATCAGTGGGAGAAAGTGTTGGGGGGAGGTGTGAGCAGGAAGCAGTAGTGGAGGGAGTTTGGGGGGTACGGGAACTCAATCTGATTGTGGTGATGGTTACTCATATCCAGACAGGTGTTAAACCCATTCCAAATGAAGTAAAAATCAAAACCAAGGCAAAACAAAAGTTCAGAGGAACAAACAAAAAGCACCAGTAGTTGGAATGATGAAAAATGGTTTCTCACTCTCCTACTTCTTTGGATTTATAGTGACGATTTATAGTTAACCAAAACTAGCTCATGTGTCCTTTATCTATCAACGGCTTGTTAAAGCCGTTGGCTGTCACTGAAAGGAGGCGGAAGGCTTGGAAACATTAAAATACTCAACTTACACCTTGAGAAGTTAATTTTTCTTGGGTCCAATTCCTAGACTTCCCTTAAAGCCTGAGCATAGTTCAGGTTCATGGGCATTGCCTTGAAGCCAAACAGCACGTACACTGCAACAACGGGATTCCGGGAAGGCCGTGTTAGTCAGAAATCCCATTTCTTTCCATTTTCATTTCGTCCTCTAGAAGGCTGACATAACGAGGGTTGTCACCCCCCCTGAGGCCCTTTCTACTGGGATTATTTCTGATGTGAGCCAGAACGGTAAGGTGGTTTTCCTCAACAGCCTCCAAGTCCGACCAACTCATAACCAACCCATTTGGAAGCATTGCAGTTGCTGTATTGGAGGTATTTTTTAAATCATAGCTTTATTCAGACATAATTTACATACTATTAAATTCATCCAGTTAAAGTGTACTTGCTCAGTACACTTTAATATATTCTGTTTTGCCACTGTTACCGCAATGAATTTTGGAACATCTTTGTTACCAAAAGGGAAACTGTACCACTTAGCCGTCCTTTCCCATTTCCCCCCAGTCCCTTCCCCCAGCAACCACCAAGCTACTTCTGTCTCTGTGGATCTGCCTATGTTGGGCATTTCAGTAAATGGAATCTTGTAATGTGTGGTTCTTTGTGACGGGCTTCTCTCCTAGCCCAAGGTTTTCGGGATGTCTGCATGTTGTCCGTGTGTCACTCTTGGAGATGTTAAATTACACAAGTCTGTCCGAGAAGCAGCGCTTCCTCTAGTCCCTCCCCTCACGGGGACAGAGGTGTAGTGGAGGCATCACTGAGATAAGTGAGATTTGTGAGCTGATGGGATTCCAGCTGAGCTCTTTCAAATCCTAAAAGATGATGCTGTGAAAGTGCTGCACTCATTATGTCAGCAAATTTGGAAAACTCAACAGTGGCCTTTGGACCAGAAAAGGTCAGTTTTCATTCCAATCCCAAAGAAAGGCAATGCCAAAGAGTGCTCAAACTACCGCACAATTGCACTCATCTCACACGCTAGTAAAGTAATGCTCAAAATTTTCCAAGCCAGGCTTCAGCAATACGTGAACCGTGAACTTCCAGATGTTCAAGCTGGTTTTAGAAAAGGCAAAGGAACCAGAGATCAAATTGCCAATATCCGCTGGATCATCGAAAAAGCAAGCGAGTTCCAGAAAAACATCTGTTTCTGCTTTTATTGACAGTGCCAAAGCCTTTAACTGTGTGGATGACAATAAACTGTGGAAAATTCTGAAAGAGATGGGAATACCAGACCACCTAACCTGCCTCTTGAGAAACCTGTATGCAGGTCAGGAAGCAACAGTTAGAACTGGACATGGAACAACAGACTGGTTCCAAATAAGAAAAGGAGTACGTCAAGGCTGTATATGGTCACCCTGCTTGTTTAACTTATATGCAGAGTACATCATGACGTCTGCTGGGCTGGAGGAAGCACAAGCTGGAATCAAGATTGCCGGGAGAAATATCAATAACTTCAGATATGCAGATGACACCACCCTTATGGCAGAAGGGGAAGAAGAACTAAAGAGCCTGTTGATGAAAGGGAAAGAGGAGAGTGAAAAAGTTGACTTGAAGCTCAGCATTCAGAAAACTAAGATCATGGCATCCGGTCCCATCAGTTCATGGCAAATAGAGGGGGAAACAGTGGAAACAGTGGCTGCCTTTATTTTTTTTGAGCTCCAAAATATTAAAAAGCAGAGATATTATTTTACCAACAAAGGTCCATCTAGTCAAGGCTATGGTTTTTTCAGTGGTCATGTATGAATGTGAGAGTTGGACTATAAAGAAAGCTGAGCACCGAAGAATTGATGCTTTTGAACTTTGGTGTTGGAGGAGACTCTTGACTTGGACTGCAAGGAGATCTAACCAGTCCATCCTAAAGGAAATCAGTCCTGAATATTCATTGGAAGGACTGATGAAGCTGAAACTCCAATACTTTGGCCACCTGATGCAAAGAGCTGACTCATTTGAAAAGACCCCAATGCTGGGAAAGATTGAGGGCAGGAGGAGAAGGGGACAACAGAGGATGAGGTGGTTGGATGGCATCACTGACTCAATGGACATGGGTTTGGGTGGACTCCGGGAGTTGGTGATGGACAGGGAGGCCTGGCATGCTGCAGTTCATGGGGTCGCAAAGAGTCGGATACGACTGGGCGACTGAACTGAATTGACTCCATACAGACATTCTGGGGAGTGCGGACCAGAGGAGAGGAGAGGGGTGGGACCTTAATTTATCTTTGGTATCTTTCTATGGTTTTGAGATTTCTAACTTGAAATAAATAGAACTTTCAAGCAAGGAATATCTGAGTAGAGAACTAATGCCTCCCACTTTTTTTTTTTTTTTACTTTGTATCTCTAAATCTAGTAAATCATATATTTCTAAAATTTCCCTGGAATGATTTATTTAATTATTTCTCCCCATCATTTTTTCATTACATAGTTACATATGTATGTGCTTATGATTTTTTTTTCATGTTTAATAATCCCCTGGATCCCTCATCATGTTTTTTCTCCTTCAATTGTTATTTGATATTAAAATTGCTAACAAGTGTTCTTTTTATTTATATTTGCCTAATAATTTTCCATTTATTTTCAGTCTCAAAGTATCCTTTTGTTTTAACTGGCTTATGTTGACTGGATAACTCTTTTTTTTTTTTAAATCAGTTCCAACGTGTTATATTCCCTGTCTGTTGACCAGTGATTTCAACCCCTTTGGTCATGACTGTTAGCGCAGCTGTTTTCAGACTGGGGCACGGTCATTCCTGGGGGGATTTTGGGCCTTCCCAGGGCTGCACTGGCAAAGACGGCCTGAAGGGGATCAGTTTCCGGAGCTCCCAGTTCTGTGTGCCTGGGGTGTGCTGTCCCCTTCCTCACACGACCCCTCGCAGTTCCGCTTTTCTCACTGCTTGGAGAGAGGCAGGCATCTCACTTGCCCCTCCCAGATCTTACGAAGTCCGTTGCCTCAGAATACAGTAACCTTCGGTGGACCAAACAGAGGAGTAATTTGAGAATGCATTGGCTCTGAAGGAGCCTCCCGCGAGCCAAGTAAAGACAGCATCCGTTGGAAATAGTGAAGGGGGCAGCTCTTGTTTCATCCAGGCTGCCAGTTTTGTGCAGAGTGCCGCACCCCTACATGTCTAGTTGTCTGTTCTAAAAATAAGAAATCTCTCGCTGTGATATGGATAAGCATGTTAGAGTTGGAAAATTAGTCAAGTTTTTTCTGAGTAGAAGGTGAAACTGATGTGGCTGGACAGTTTGATAGAACAGACAGACTCTGTCGGTGAAGTTTCAGGGCAGACCTTTTTCTTAAACTGAAAGAACTTAAGCTCACATCTTAAATTGCATTTATAAATATTAGCATATTTAATGCACATAAACCATGTTTGATGTTTCTAAGTATTAAATCCTTTGCGATCACCACTTCCTGTTCTGGTCCGGGTGCGGGTTGGAAATGATTTCCAGACATGAGACAGAATGAGAGGGAAATAAAGTTTATTAGAGCGAGAGACGCTGTTAAAACAGCAGGCCCGCTGAAGGGAGAACCGACATTGAACAGGGGTCCTTAGTCCACTTTTACACCCAGGGTACAGGGTGTGGGATGGGGGTCTTGCCGGTCGTTTGCTGATTGGATGAGGCATGTATGCTGGTAAGGGGAGGAGTAGGGCAGGTGCCTTCTCCCTCTGGGGTGGGAGGGGAGACAGGGTATACTGTTCCATTAACAGTCACAACATGGGGGTGGGAGGGACGGTAAGGGTCTGGTCTCTCCAGACCCTCCTGGGATTTATCTGCCCTTTCGTCCTCGGGTCACCACGCTTCCCATGAAAAATTATAGATGTTGCCTTAAAAATATGCAGCAGGGTATATAATTTTTCTAAATATTTGTAGAGGGTACATAAGCAGAAAAACTGGGGGACTAGAATAATACACTTATTTCTTCTTAGTCTGTGTTTTCTATTTTTAACTGTTTTTTCCTTGTTTCCCCACCCCCACCCCCCACCCCATTCTAATGTACATACTGAATTTTCTTAAATTGAGTTGAAAACTAGCTTCTCTCTTTATTCTCCTGGTTGCTGCTCCTAGCTTACTGTGCTTGCTCTTCTTTTTCATCACCATTGTTTTAAGTCTGGTCAGGGTCTGTGGCTTCCCTCTGTCTGCGGTGCTCTCTGACCTCTCTCTTCCTCGCAGAGTAACCCGCCCCTGCACACACACACACACAAGCAGTTTTTGTTCAGAATTATAAATGCACTCCCTAAAAAATTGGTTTCTGATTATCATTGCTTACTCAAACATAATTAAACCTCCGGCTGTAAGAAACTTTATCAGATTTTTGCCCCCCTCCCCATTTTTCTACCATTTTAAGCAACCATTTTAATCATTTTGCAGTCTGCAGTTAAGTGATATTTTTTACAACACTGCAACCATCATTACTCTGTAGTTTCAAAACCTTTTTTTTTCCCCAAAACCTTTTTATATCACTTCAGAAGGAAACTCCATACTCATTAAGTCATCTCTTCGCATACCTCCCTCCCCTCCCCCCATATTAATTATATTCTTAAATTCTTTTTTTTGTGGGGAGAGGCTCTTGCTGGTTGAGGAGAGAGTGCCCTTCCCAGGGCTGGCTAATTCCTGGAGGCAGTAAATTTGTTGGCGAGTCCACTTTTCGTGTACATACCAGCCAGTCTGCAGTCCATACTCTCAACCTCCTCTGTCTGACTCACACACCAAGCCAGTGTTTCTTCCTGCCCTAAATCTTCTCTGGGCCCCACAGCCTGCTGGAATTATTCAAACCAGCCAATCCTAGTCTGTTTACCCTGCTCTGCTTTCCCCACGGAAATTCCGAGAAAGGCTGCAGCCCCTGGCCTTCCGCTCGCTCCTTCCTGCCTGCGGAGCAGCACGGGAGCCTCTGCAGTACCAGACCTTTTGTTTCGGGGGGAACTGTGAGTAACATTAAACTTTTCTTTTCAGTGGCACTGTTGTCGCTCAGTCACCTTTATTAAGATTCAGACACAAATTACCACCACTGTGAGGGTGATAATCTGCTGTCCTATCTCTGAGTTTATCTCTGTGAATTTTACATTTCGCGTATTAATGGAGTCCTGCAGTGTGTGGCCTTTCATATCTGGCTTCCTTCACTTAAGCATAATGATTTCAAGGCTTACCCATGCCACAGCATGTGTCAGTACCTACCTCCTTTTTATGGCTGAACAGTGTTAAATTATATGCTCCCACTTTTTGTAACTAGTTATTTCTTCCTTCATAAATGTTCTTTTGTGCTGGAATATATCCAGCAAAAGTTCTTCGAAGTAAGATCTGTACCTAGTAAACTAAGATCTTATATACCTGAGAATGCATTTCCCCCTCATATTCAAATAATAGTTAAGTTTGGTATGAAATGCAGGTATCGAAGGTTTTCCATCTAGAATTCTGAAGATAACATCCTATTGACTTACTGCAGCTAGGATGTAGAAGTCTGGTCTGATTTTCATTGTTTTATTGGTGATCTTACTTTACACTTGGAAAACTTTTTAGAATTTTCTCTTTGTCTGATGTTTGTAAATATTATTATAATCTGGGTGCGTGCACATGCACACTTAACGTGTTTTATTTATCAATTCTATATGTCACCCTGTGAGCCTTTTCAATCTAAGCTGTTAGGTCCTCCTTGGATTCTGAAAAATCCCGTCATTGTCTCTCCAGATGCTTCATCTTTTTTCTTTCCTTCTCGGATGCCCTTCTCACGGGAATTGGCACTTTTCTCCTCTCCGTGTTCTCCCTTCCTGATGTGTCTTCGTTGTGTTGTGTTAGTTGCTCAGTCCTGTCTGACTCTTTGCGACCCCCTGCGCTGTAGCCCGCCGGCTCTCTCTGTCCATGGGATTCTCCAGGCAAGAATACTAGAGTGGGCTGCCATGCCCTCCTCCAGGGGATCTCCCCAGCCCAGATCCTCCACACTGCAGGCAGATTCTTTACCATCTCAGCCTCCAGGGGAGCCTAGGTCAGTTGTGTGGCCTGATTTTTTGTTTTTCATCTCTTGTCAGTTCTTCTGCTGAGGCTGCCCATTGAGTTCTTTATTTCAGCAGTTATATTTTTACACTAAAAAATTGCTTGGTTCTTCTTTCTCGTAGCTTATTCCCACCTTATAATTGTATCTTCCCTGATATTTCCAATGATTTTATTACGCTTGTTAAATTTTCAAAGTGTTTCCTATGGTGTGGTTTATCCACAAGAAAAGCTTCTATGTGTTTCATTTACTCTCACTACTACAACACTGCTTCACTTTTTAAATTTTTATTTATTAAGTATAGTTTATTTACAATGCCGTGTTAGTTTCTGGTGTAAAGCAAAGTGATTCAGTTATGTGTGTGTGTGTGTGTGTGTGTGTGTGTGTGTGTGTTTCAGATTCTTTTCCATTATAATTTATTACAAGATACAGAATATAGTTCCCTGTGCTATATAGGACCTTATTGTTTATCTATTTTATGCATACTAGTATGTATCTGTTAATCCCAAACTCCTAATTTATCCCTCCCCTCTCTTTCCCTTTTAGTAATCATAAGTTTACTTTTGATGTCTATTGGTCTGTTTCTGTTTCCTACATAAGTTCATTTGTGTCATGTTTTAGATTCCACGTGTGAATGATATCACACAGTATTTGTCTTCCTCTGTCTGACTTACTTCACATAGTGTGATAATCTCTAGGTCCATCCATGTTGCTGCCCATGACATTAATTTGTTCTTTTTTATGACCGAATAGTATTCCGTCATATATGTGGGCCACATCTTCTTCATCTGTTCCTCTGTTGATGGACACTCAGGTTGCCTCCGTGTCTTGCCCACTGTAAATAGTGCTGCTGTGGACATTGAGGTGCGTGTGTCTTTTCAAATCAGAGTTTTCTCTGGATACATGCCCAGGAGTGGTATTGCTGCATCACATGTTGTATGGGAACTCTAATTTTCTAAGGAACCTCCTTGCTGTCCTCCATGCTGGCTGCCCCAGTTTGGATTTCCACCAGGTGTAGGAGGGTTCCCTTTATTCCACACCCTGTCCAACATTTGTTATTTGTAGACCACCATTGCTTCACCAGATGTGTGAGGTTTTCACACGTGAAGAATTTCCGTGACACCAGCTGGGTGTCCTACAGTTATTTGGAGATAGCATCACATCCCACAGGTCAAGGGCTCTGTCCCACAAGGCTGTCACCACCCAACCCACGCCCACCTCCGCTTCAGATATTAGCCACAAATCCAGGTTATTACCTGGGCTTCCCACCAGCTGGCTATAAATGGGAGGCTCCCATATCCCCTTCGTGGGGTTCAGTTAATTTGCTGGAAGAGCTTGTAGAACTCAGGAAACCAGTTTATTACAAAGGAGATGAAAGGATACAGATGAAGTCAGATGTAAAGATATAAAAGGTAGAGGCCAGAAGGGTCCTGAGCACAGGGGCTTCTGTCCTTGTGTTGAGGTTGTCCCACCCGCCCAACTCTGGATACATTCTCTTCACCAGCCTGGAAGCTCTCCAGACCCTGCCTTTTGGGGATTTTATGGAGGCTCCATTAAATAGGCATGATTGAGTACATCAGTAGCCAGTGATTACTGAACTCAGCCTTCTTGGAAGCAGAGGCTGTGGATTTTAAGTTACAACCTAAGATGGTTCCCTTAGGGCTTTCCAAAAGTCACTTCGTTACCTTAAACTCAGGGGTGGTTGAAAGGTGCTTGTTATCAATAACAAAAGACTTTCACTTTTATCACACAAAGCTATTTCAGGAAGTGAAGACTAAAAGACCAAGTATTATAACAAGGAATGCTTCCATTGCTCTTTTTTTTTTTAGTTTCTTGGTGTATTTGTTTGTTTGTTTTTCTTTTTTTTTTTCCATTTATTTTTATTAGTTGGAGGCTAATTACTTTACATCATTGCAGTGGTTTTTGTCATACATTGAAATGAATTAGCCATGGATTTACATGTATTCCCCATCCCGGTCCCCCCTCCCACCTCCCTCTCCACCCGATCCCTCTGGGTCTTCCCAGTGCACCAGGCTTGAGCACTTGTCTCATGCACCCAACCTGGGCTGGTACACATATATATGGAATTTAGAAAGATGGTAACGATAACCCTATATGCAAAACAGAAAAAGAGACTCAGATGTATAGAACAGACTTGTGGACTCTGGGAGAAGGTGAGGGTGGGATGTTTCAAGAGAACAGCATCGAAACATGTATATTATCTAGGGTGAAACAGATCTCCATTGCTCTTATCCTTTGGAAATTCCAAGAATTTGGAGAGCACGGAGCCAGAGACAGGGACAAAGGAAATACATATTTCTTATTATATATCACAGTTTTCATCATTTAAATGAAGCCTTTCTTTTAAATCTTTGTTTCATAGTGCTTACACTTCTTAGAGATACTGCAGTTTTCCCTGTAAGTTCATTGTCTTCTTGGAATGCTCAGTTGCCCACTAGTCCTGCAGCTTGTGCTGCAGATGAGTTTGGCCAGGAGCTTAGTTGAGATAGGCTCCCCTGGTGGCTCAGAGAGTAAAGAATCTGCTGCAATGCAGAGACCCAGGTTTGATCCCTAGGTCAGGAAGACCCTCTGGAGAAGGGAATGGCAACCCACTCCAGTATTCTTGCCTGGATAGAGGTACAGTCTGTGGGGTCACAAAGAGTCAAACACAACTGAGCAACTGACATTTTCACTTTAGCTGAGATGGAAGTTCCTTGGGCAGATCACCATAGTCATATAGACAAAGCCCAGCTCTTCCCTTTCCAAATGCTTAGGTTTGAAAAACAAGACCATATCTATATCCTCTCTGTACCACCAATAATTCATGTCTTTTAATCCCAGTCTCTGCAGCAGAACAGTTCTGAACACCTACTATGTACCAAGAATTATGCTGGGCACAGGTGGTTATAAAAGATGAATAAAACATAGTAGCTCCTACCTAAAGGAAATCATCTATGACAACTAAATTGATAATGTTATTAAGTACTGAAGAAACACAGCAGCAGGAATGATTTTCTCTGGGGGCGTGGGGGGCATTAAGTGCCTTATTAAAGAGGCAGTATGTTAATTGGGTCTTAGATGTCAAAGTCTGACTGCAGTTGGTCATGAACCTTGCTGATTGCTCTCAACACTTGAAGAGTAATTTGGTGAGACAGTTATGAAATGTCCTGTTTAAGGAAGCACCCTATAATGTGTTACTACGAATCGAGCTCAGCACCTAGTCACGCTGCTCAGGGTATAGTCAGTGCAGGGTAGATGCTGATTTCATTAACAAATATATGAATAAAGAAATGAAGAAGGGCACCAGTGATGGCCACTAATTCTGTGTAGTCATTTCTCTGTCCTCTTTTTCTCTACTCCTAGGACACAAGGACCTTCTACTCAGAACACTCTGCCTTCTTTTTAACACAAATTCTCATGAAAAGCCAGTATTATATAAGCATAATTTTTTTTCTGTATTTCTTAAACAAAGACGCTTTTATGCTCAAATATCCCACCAAGACTGAGTAGAAGAGAGATTAGTCTGTTTAGAGAAAAGGAAACTAAAATCAACAGATGACTTAAACCACACAGCAACTAGATCTTAACTACATTTCCTAAA
Source organism: Odocoileus virginianus (assembly GCF_023699985.2). Classification (NCBI taxonomy): domain Eukaryota; kingdom Metazoa; phylum Chordata; class Mammalia; order Artiodactyla; family Cervidae; genus Odocoileus; species Odocoileus virginianus. The sequence continues at coordinate 11,771,861 of NC_069689.1, read as the reverse complement.
TAAGCTATCTTTTAGTATAGCTCCCTAATTTGTTTTCAACCATTCTGCTTCCTTTTGGGATCTAGCCACATAGAAAATACTTCTTTCAACTCAAGTCAGTATAGTTGTCATTTATTGAGCATGATCAAGAGCCATATGCCTTAGCATTTAATATCCTATGTGAGATTTGGTGCCCCTCGGCTTCATTTCTCTATTCATATATTTATTCATGCAGTCAGCATCTACCCTGTACCTAGTATATTCAGAACAGCATTACTAGGTGCTGAGCTCAATTCGTAGTAACACATTATAAGGTGCTACCTTAAACAGGACATTTTTTAACTGTCTCACTAAATTGCTCTTCAAGTGTCAACAACCCCTATCCTATTTTTCCAACATTTTCTATTTCCCTGACAGTTGACTTAGAAATTGGTGCTGCACCTGCAACCCATCGTTATTAATATAACCAGTCCTTTCATTGAACATGAGGCAGCTAGGTCAAAAGTGGAGGAAGTGAATGCCCAAGGACCTATAGCATGCCAATAATGAAGCATGGCCTGGAGTCCACATCTCAAAATGCTCTGGCCATAGATCTTTCCACATTTCTTGTGCCATCTCATAATTCTTCCATTCAAGTGCTGTATTAAAGCCAGATGGTAGAGGGTTTTTTTAAAATGCCCCCCAAAATTCACTCTTACCTGTTACCTGTTTATTGAAGCCAAGAAAAGAGAGTAGAAAAATGTTTGGAGAACAGACGAAATGAAGGATGAAAGTAAAAGGCACATTTCCACAATAATGATATTTAAACTCAGACTGGTATCTTTAGGAAATGCTCAGGAAATGAAAAATAATGCTCTTTGGTACTTTAATAATCATAATGAACTTCTGCTTCTGGCTATGACAGAGTAATTGTTATAGACTTGTCATCTTGACAAAAACAACTATGAAACTGAACAAAACATATAAAATTACTATTAGAAGGATATTGAAACTCATATGAAATATTAAATTCTTAACAGTTGTCAGGCACTAAACAGGCAGCGCAGTGCTCTTGAGTGGAGAAGCCCCCATGATAAGCCCCACCATGGAGTAGGTGGGGTACCTAGAGTTTCCTTCTGGTCCTGGCACAGAATTGTGGTACACAAGCTAAAAGTTGATCTTAGTGAGCTCAACATTCAGATATTGCAATTCCAAGCTCCTGAAATAGTTGGACGTTGCAAGGGCAAGGAAATAGGGAAGAGGAAGCCAGGTTGAGTTTTGTGTAGGGATTCACTTCTGGTTGTTGGCTGGGGGCTGGCTGTGAATGAGTAGAGTGAGAGAGTGAGACTCTCCATGAGACCCAGCACAGATAGCCTTCCTTAGGGCTGAGAGCTGAATGATGCCAAAGGTCATGCAGTGCTGGGAGATGCTAGAGATGCCTGTCAGCCCAAATGAAGAGGCCTCACTGAGCACCTAGGCATCCAGGTGAGACCTCAGGACAGCTACACTTTAGGAATAAGGACTGTGCCCTTGAGAAAGGGAGATACCCTAGGACTAAAGTCAGAATGGAACTATAACTTGAGAAAGAATTAATCCAAGCTTGATAGCACTAAAAGGACCTGCCAATAATTTACCTAAAAACCAGGACAAACTCAACACCTTTAAAGGAAGACAACATAGTCCAGACTCTGAGCGTATCGTAACAATGTCAAATGTGTAAATTCATGGATGTACAGTCAGAAGATATGACTTATACTTAAGGGAAAAAATCAGTAGACAGGTGGCTCTGAAGTTGGAACTAGCAGACAAGTTCTTCAAAGTTGCTGTTATAAAAATATGTTCACCTTATGGGATGTTTCAAGAGAACAGCATTGAAACATGTATATTATCTAGGGTGAAACAGATCACCAGCCCAGGTTGGGTGCATGAGACAAGTGCTCGGGCCTGGTGCACTGGGAAGACCCAGAGGGATCGGGTGGAGAGGGAGGTGGGAGGGGGGACCGGGATGGGGACTACATGTAAATCCATGGCTAATTCATTTCAATGTATGACAAAAACTACTGTAATGATGTAAAGTAATTAGCCTCCAACTAATAAAAAAAAAAAAATATGTTCAAAGACTTAAAGGGAATGTTGGATAAAAAGAGCAAACAAATGGAGACAGAGAAATGGAGATTATTAAAAATTTGCCAAATGGAAATTATAGTCCTAGAAATAAAGTTTTAAAATTCACTGAATGAGGGAATTCCCTGGTGGTCCAGTTGTCAGGACTCCATGCTCCCACAGCAGGGGGCATAGATTCAGTCCCTAGTCAAGGGACTGAGACTGCAAGCTGCGTGGCCCAGCCAGAAAATTGACTGGATTAGATTACAGGTGGATCAGAGATAGCACCAGGAAGTGTTGGTGGACTTGGAAACTAACCAATAGGAATCATCTCATCTGAAAAACAGGAAAATAGTACTGAAAAATATCAACAGCCCTGGTGACTTGTGAGATAATAACAAGAGGTCTACATATGTATAATCAGAATTCTGGAGGGAGAGGGAAAAGGGAATGGTGGGACAGAAAAAAATTGTTTGAAGAAATAATTATCAAAAATGTCCCACGTTTGGTGAAAAGCCTTAACTTAAACATCCACGAATTCTAGTAAACCCCTAGCAGGATAAATATAAAGAAAACCACACCTAAGCCCATCATGGTCACAACTGCTGGAAACCAAAGAAAAAGAGAAAATATTAAAAGTGGCCAGAAGAAAGATTACATAGAGAGAATAATTGTATGAATGATGAATGACTTCTGTCAGATGCTGTGGATGCCAGAAGACAGTAGAACAACATTTTTAGGGTACTGATAGAAAAAAAAACAGTCAACATTCTCTATTCAGAAAAAAAAAAAATGCCTTTGAGTATATTAAGCAAAACAAAGATATTCTAATAAAAGAAGAGTAAGAATTTATTGCCAGTATACCTGATGTACAAGAAATGCTGATGGCAGTTCCTGAGTCTGAAGAAAAATGATACCAGGCAACCCAGGTGCTCAGGAAGGGGTGAAAATTGCTGTAAAGGATAAGTACATGTGGGTAATTATAAAGGCTTTTTGTAATTAAAAAATAGATACGCACATATGACATTGTACTGAGAATATATAATACATAGGACTACTATACCATTAAGGATGGAAGTGGATTTATGCAGTTGTAAAGTTCTTATATTTTACATTAGTGTAATATTAATTCTAAGTATACTGTGCAAAGTTCAGAATGTATATTTAAATCCCTAGAAAGACCTCTAAAAAATAATGTAAAGAGGAATAGCTAAAAAGTCAATAGTATAGAAAAGTTAAAATGGAATTTTAAAGAGTATTTAGTTTACCCAAAAGAGTGCAGGAAAGGAGTAACAGGAAAACCAAAAACAAATGAGATAAACAGCAACAATGGCAAAATGATAGGCCTCTACCCAAACATATCAATAAATGTAAACGGACTAAATACTCCAATTAAAAGGTAGAAATGGATATACTCATTAGCTTGATTTTGGTGATTATTGCATAATATATATGTCTAGCATTGGCCAAGGAGTGCAGGTAGCCTCTGGAAGCTGTAAAAAGGCCAGGAAATTATTCTCCTTTTGAGCCTCCAAAAGAGCCTGTTGAACTCCCCTACACCTTGGTCAAGCCCAGTGAGGCCATGAGATCAGTGTCAGATGGCTGGCCTACTATTCTCTTACAAAACTAAGGTAATAAATTTGTGCTGTTATAAGGCGTAAGTTTGTGGTAACTTGTTATAGCCACAGTAGAAAATCAATAAGGACAGAAAAAGATATACCAGGCAAACAGCATAAGGAAGTTTGAATGGTTGCATTAATATCAGATAGAGTAACAGTAAAGACAGTGTTAGCAATAAAGAGGGGCATTTCATATTTATCTAAAGGGCCGTTCATCCAGAAGATAGAATAGCCTTAAAAATATACGTACCTAACAAGAGCTACAAAATACATGGGGAAAAAATTTGACAGAAATGGACAAATCCACGATCATGGTGGAAGATTTTAATACCCTTGTGTCAGCAGTTGATACAAAAATTAGAAATAAGTCAGTGGTGACAACAAACCAATAAAGACATAAGATCCGAACCACACTATTGAGCACTTTGACTTAATTGACGTTTTTAGAACCCTGCACCCAATTTCAGAACACACCTTCTTTTCTTGTGCACGTAGTACAGTCACCAAGAGCAATTACCTACTGGGCAGTTGAACAAGTCTCCATAAATTTAAAGGGATTGAAGTCATACAGGAAAAATGAAGAAAGAGTCCTATGTATGTTCTTTGACCACAGTAGGATTAAGTTAGAAATAATAATAACAGAAGTAGGATAACACCGAATATTTGGAAATTAGACAAAATATTTCTCAATAATCTGTAGATAAAAGAAGTCACGGGGAAAATAGAAAATATTTTGAACTAAGAGAAAAAACACAGTATGTCAAAGTTTGTGGTTTGCAACCTAAAGCTGATTTTAAAGGCAGATGTGTATCTTTGAAATCCTTTGAAAGTGCATTTTCAACACTCAGCTCTCACTGACTTGTGCTTTCAGCTCTCCAGTGAGAAGCACCCTTTCTTTTGTACCATACCCGGAACAGCTGTTTTCTGCTGTATCGGTAATGACATCTTAACACATCAATTTGCCAACCTGCCAGTCGCTTCCTTTCCGAACAGTAAAAGCCCATCAAGGACAGGAGCTGCCGTTCTCGTTGGTGTTCTGTCTCTGGTTCTGACACAGTGTGTGACATCTGGAGGGCTCTCAGTCACTTCTGAATGAAAGCTTGGGAATGGCTCTTACCTTGCTGAGAACCCAGTGGAGACAGGCGGACTCAGGGTGATTAACCCCATTTAACAGCGGAGGAGACAGAAGCCCGGGTTCCCTTAACCAGCCAGTGACAAAGCCAGGTTCCATCACCCCTCAGATATTTTCCTTTCAGGCCACCGATGACAGAAATGTCACCATTCATGATAAGGGTCTCCCTAACAGAAGTACGGAGTTTATGTGAGAGCCTTCCCCAGCTGTAATCTCGTCATGGCGTGTGTACGCGGTGGAGGATGGGCCAGGTGCCTTTCCGAAGGCGCCTAGGAAGCCATCGGCGCTGGGCCCCTGAGTCATGACAGGTGGAGAGCCTGGGCCTTGACCTCTTCCACACCCCGCCCACCCGCCCAGGCCCTGCAGAAAGTGCTAGAGCTGGAGGCTGCAGCCTGATGCGCTCAGGCCGCCCACACTGGGGGACTCTACTGCAAGCTGTTTTCTACCTAGGTTTCAGTTCTTAACTGGGGCTTGTTTCCCCTTTGTCTCTGGTTCAGCTTCCTTTTCCTGTTTGGTTTCAAGTAGAGTCTAAAACTCGAGTCGCTGCCTTCCCAGAGTCTACTGTCAGGTCAGCTGGCCTGGTGGGGACGCGGGCCTCACCTCCTCTGGCTCCCTGTCCTGCAGGTCTGCAGCCATGGCCACCGTGTGAGTACGGGGACTGCAGGGGGCGTGGAGACCTCCCCAGATCCCCTGGTCACGCTGATAGGGAGATTGCGGCCAGGGGACAGGGGGCCCTCAGGAGGCGTGTGTGTGTGTGTGTGTGTGTCAGAAGTACTTCCTCAGAACTCAGACACCTGGCTCGGTTGGTGGGGGGCTCCGAGCTATCTCAGGGTCTGGGGTTTGGCTCAGAGGTGCTCTTCTCTCTAGAATGGCCTGGAAACGTTCGGGGGTGTTCTCTGAATCCTGGGCACAGAGGGAGGACCTGGGGTGCCTTTTGGACAGGTGGAGACCGCATGGGCTGTCACAGCGGAGCCCTGGCCTTCTGCCTGAGGCTCTTGGGGCTGCCTTTAGGCCCCGGATGGCTTGGGCTGCAGTGGTTTGGCATGTGTGTGGGCACCAGCCAGTCCACGTCCTGCCCTGGTAGTTGTGAGCTACTCTTTCCAAAGGTGAGATTGTGACTCAGACGTGACTCTCCCCTGCCCTGAAACCCCATGAAAGACTGGATCATAAGACAGAGCTTTATCCTCTGGGATTTGAGGCACTGAACGTCGACTCGTGGCAGCCTTACGTCTCAGCATAAGTTATACTCCTTCCCCTTAAACTTTCCTGCTCAGTTCCCAGACTGCTGTTTCACCAGTGTTCTTGTTTGTTTTTTTCAACCATGTCAGGTGGTCAGCTTGGGAAGGGTCGCCACTGCTGTTCGGGGGGCAAGGAGGCCTGGCCTCTGACCGGCCGTGGCGATTGCTCAGGGCCACGCGGCTGGTTGAGGAGGGCCGGGAGGGAGAGCCTGCCCAGGACAGGACAGCCGCGGCCGGAGGTTGTCCCGGGATGCCGAGCGGGCTCTCTGCAGGCGGTCTGCGGGGAGTTAGGACAGGGACAGTACAGTAAGGGGGGCCCGTTGGGCGCTCCTGGTCAGCAGGGGAGCTTTGGCCATCACAGCATACCCCCCACCCCCGGCGCGGCCTCAGACAGGCTGCCAGAGCCCCTTCCTCCAGGCCCAGCGGCTCACAAAAGCCCAGGGACGCAGTTGGCCTCTCCTCCTTTGCAGCCGGTTTTCCTCTCCTTTAATATTTACTTAGTTGACTGCACCAGGTCTTAGCTGCAGCATTCAGGATCTATGGTCTTTGTTGCAGCACATGGGATCTTTAGTTGCAGAATGCAAACTCTTAGTTGTGCCATGTAGAGTCTAGTTCCCTGACCGGGGATTGAACCCAGGCCCCCCTGCGTTGAGAGTACAGAGTCTTACACTGGACCATCAGGGAAGTCCCTGCAGCCAGTTTTATATCATTTTAGTCATTCCCCTGAACTTGGCGGGATTTGTGGGTAGAGCTGTGGCAAACAAGGCTTGCCTTTTTAAAGGCCCATCAACTTCCAGGGTGGGCAGGGACCAAAGTCGTTATCAGCCAAAAGCTACGCTCTGGAAAGCTGAGTTTACTCCATCCTGTCTGCTCCTGATGGCAGAAAACAGTATCAGAAGTAAACAAGGCGAAAGCAGAGCCATCCTTAGAAACCTTTTAAAACTGGAGAAGTCTTGTAAGTTTCCGTCCTCAAAGCAGTTGGAGACTATCCACCTGCAGTCAGTCACCCAGGGTAGTGTTGCTTCAGGCACTTCAGCCTCCTCTTCAACCAGATTTGCCCTCTTTTATCTTTTTAAAGTATTCCTCCATATTTGTTTAGGGGGGAAAAAAGTTGTTGCTGGTGATAATATCTTGAAATTGGAAAACTACTTATTTAGTCCAGCTCTGAGGTGCACGGACGGGGAAACTGAGGCCCAGAGTCAGGGCAGAACTTCTCTGTGAGTGAGTGGTCCAGCCAAACCACAGCCCAGGTTTCCTGGCGCCTCCGCCCTGCCCTGCAAGGCTGCCGGCCCTCGGGGTGCCAGTGGGGCTGCTCCTGCAGCAGGGCCGTGGAGCCCGGTCACTGAAGAGCGTCTTGAAACTTTGCTGCCTTGTTCTGATCAGAGCATCTCATGGCAGTGTGTTGAGTTCCCTGGGTGTCATGAGGCAGGAAGTGCCTGAGAGCTGGTCTAGTCTTTGACAGCTGAACCCTTAAAAGAGAAAAGTAACAGCAGTACCCAGGTTTCGGTGTTGTATGCCAAGCCTTGTGCTCAACATGCGATATGATGTACATTGTATTTGACCTCCCCCTCTGCGGTTTCTGCCGCTGTTCCATCTCCCTGGTAAGGACAGGGGTCAGCAGAGTCAGCTTACCAGCTCCAGGGCACACTGCTGTTGGGAGAGTTGGGGTCTGTAGTCAGGTCTCCTGTTTTCAGAAGCTAAGCTCCTCTGTAACCTCTCAAAGGAACTTGCCCAGAGTTACAGGTTGAATCAAGGCCCCGAATCTCTGTTACTCTGTGAGGTCTCCGATTTCCCACTGTTAACACCACGGAGGCAGGCGGCCTCCTCAGCCCTCCTGTAAGTGCCCACGTTTCTGTCTGTCAGTCATCCTCCCTTTGCCCCCTCCCCTCCCAGCCTAGAGCTGTTCGGGCAGGGGGTCTGTGCCTGCACTCCTGCCCCGGGACTGGCGCACACGCACTCAGGTGTGAACCTGAGCTGGTGATCAGGGGGTCAGCGGGGCTTAGCCTGGTCTCGTTGCCAGGCTTTAAGCGAAGCCTTGGAGCTGCATGTACTGCCCTAGTCCTTGGCCCGGCCAGATCCCCTCCGAGGCCCCTGCTCGCCACACAGACTCAGGGACACAGGCCTGTCCTGGAATTGGCACGTGTGTTTGGGGTTGGGGCAGCCCTGTGTCCACCTGGCCTGTCAGCTGGGTGGCCTCGAGAGGAAGAGTGGGAAGGCTTGAGACGGGCTCAGGCTGAGGGTGTCAGACTCTCAACAGTTGGATGGAGTGTCTGTTCCAGATTCCACCAGGCTTCCCAGAGGAGCGGGGCCAGCTGTCCAGGCATCTGGGACACTGGCGTTGGAGTGGGGAGAGACCGACAGTCTTGACTGCACATGACCTGGCAGTCTGACCCTCCTGACCAGCTTGGAAGGAAGAAAGGACGTGTGGGCTAGACCCTGACTTTATTCTTCGTTTACCCGAAGCCTTTCTTCAATTGTCACACTCAGCAAAGCTGGGGCTTAGTCACCATGTGAGATTCTTCACGTGATCTGTGATGTCTGACTTACTGTTTTCATTCCCGTGGTGCAGCAGTTCCCAAAATGTGCTCAGAAGACCTGTCCTCTTAGGGCTCTGAGTCAAAACTGTATTTGTAATAATAATACTGAGACATTTTTCTCCTTTTTCAGTCTCATCTCATGAGTGCATGGTGGAATTTTCCAGAGGCTATATGGCATGTGTTGACACTGTCATTGTGACAGCCAAGGAAATGTGTGCTTGCGTTTTTAAAAATTCTTAGTTTTAATTTCAGATACGATAAATATAGATACTTAATCTCCATAAACAGAAGCTTTTTGGCTCCCTCAGTAATTTTTTAAAACTTATTTTATTGAAGTGTAGTTGATTTACAATGTGTTAATTTCTGCTACACAGAAAAGTGATTACACATATACATATACATTCTTTTTCATCTTCTTTTCCATTATGGTTTATCACAGGATGCTAAATACAGCTCCCTGCGCTACACAGTAGGACCTTGTTGTCTATCCATCCTACATATGAGAGTTTGCATCTGCTGATCCCAGACTCCCAGTCCCTCCCTCCCCAGCCCCCACGGGCACCCCGAGTCTGCTCCTTGTCTGTGGGTCTGGTTCTGTGTCATGGATGAGTGCATTTGTGTCATCTTTTAGATTCCGCGTATGAGGGATACCTTACGGTATTTGTCTCTCCCTGTCTTCACTTAGTACGGTAATCTCTAGGTGCATCTATGTTGCTGCAGATGACACTATTTATCCCTTTGTATGGCTCACTAGTATTCCATTGTGTATATGCACCATATCTTCTTTACCCATTCATCTGTCAGTGGACATGTAGGCTGTATCCATGTCTTGGCTTCTGTGGATAGTGCTGCTCTGAACATAGGGGTGCATGTATCTTTTTTATAGTTTTTTTTCCAGATGTCTGCCCAAGAGTGGGATTGCTGGGTCATATGGCAGCTCTGTTTTTAGTTTTTTTGAGAAACTTCCATACTGTTCTCCATAGTGGCTGCACCAATTTATGTTCCCACCAGCAGTGTAGGAGGGTTCCGTTTTCTCCACACCCGCTCCAGCATTTGTCTATAGACTTTTTAGTGATGGACATCCTGACCGGTGTGAGGTGAAACCTCATTGTAGTTTTGATTTGCATTTCTCTAATAATTAGCTGGCATCTTCAATTATTTATATAGGTGTAAAGGGGCCCTGAGACCAAAAAACATTTGAGGACCACTTCTGTAAAATGGTTATATGACTGAACTTCAAAAGGCAGGCAGGAATCCAGGCTGGCGGCTCCCACTGCTCGAGAGGAGGGCAGCGGGGTGCAGAGGCCTCTTGAGCTCAACAGCTTTCCAAGGTGACATTGCAGTTCCTGGGCCGAGTGGGGTGGTGGCATCACGGGAACCCACGCCTGCTTCTCACAGCCATCAACTGTTTCAGAATGAACATTTTAAGTTTAGAACAAAACATCAAATCTGTTTCAGGCCTGTTCCCATTAAGAGAAAAAAGGTCACCCTAGAGGGGATTTACTCGTTACCAAGGGGAATATCCCTTCCCACTGGGAAGATCTGGCGTCTGCTCCGGTCATCAGATTTGTGTCTCAAAGAGAAGGCAGCTGAATGTGCTTCTTGATGTGCTGTGATAGAACAGCTACCCACTCCCACTATTTGTCGTGTTCTTCCTGTTCACCCTACCCCCCCTCTGGAGCGTGGGGGGCCATGCGCCTCCCCTTGACGCAGACCACAGCTCTGTTCAGACCTCTAGTTTCTGAGTACCAGGCGTAGGATATACTTGGCACATAGTCAGTACCCAGAAAAGGCGGTGTTCTCTTCGTTTATTTGTCAGATTGATGCAGGAATAGAAAGCAGTAGTGGCCCAGTCTTACAGGAATCTTGGTCCCATCCCCTACCCCCCACCCCCACCCCAAAGAATCCCCAAAGAGGCTGAGAAATGTGATAACCTGGCAAAACTAGGTGCACCCAAAAGCAAGCGTTTATGCAAAGATTATTACTGAGCAGTCACTAGGTCCCAGTCACTGAGGCTCCAGAGATGAACAATACTTTCAAAACAGACCACAAAAAACCTGCCTCGTGGAAGACAGAGAAAATCGACAGACCTTCAGGACGTGGCGGGGAGTGGGGTAGGCATTTCCTGGAGGCCGTAGCACCAACCTAAGCTGAGACGGCGGGATGCGAACTGTGTGTGTAGGGAAGAGAGGTCGTCCCGGACGAGGTGGTGCTGGCTTCAGCAGACGGCACATCAGCGTGAGGTGAGGCCTGAGGTAGTCTGGAGAGTCACCCTGAGGATCCCGGCAACTCTCAGGCCATCAGGTCCTGCCTGCCCCGAGGCTCAGCTGCCAGAGGCGTCCCCCGCGCCGGGCCTCTGAGCCCTGCTGTGCCCACGCGCTCTCCGCATCACCTCCTGAGAGGGTGATGCTGCGGGCCCACTGAAGAGCCCCGGGCGACCTTTTTTCACACCACCTGCTGCACCTGCCACTGTTCTGCAGGTCTGTCTTCTCAGGTATCGCATGTCTCAGCTTGATGGAAGAGAAAACGAGAGCTGGAGGTAGCAGCTGGGAGTCGGGAGTGGGTGCCAGCTCCTATCAGCTTTCAGCAGCCAGACTCAGGCTCAGAGTGTGTTTTCAGGGGAGAGGGAGAGGGCCCTCCCAGTTGTCTAACCACTTCCCCCACTTTGCCTGGGACTGTCCTGGTCTTAGCGCTGAGCGTCCTGGCCCACCTCCCAGGAAGCCCCCCAGTCCCAGGCAAAGCCGGGTTCTCGGTCCCGCTGGAACGGACACAGTCGGCCTTGGGACAGTGTGAGGAGGTGTTCCGTCTGGAGGGAGTGGTCCTGCTGGGTCTGGCTGAGCAGTGCTGGCGGAGAGGGTGAGGCATGACCGGACCTGAATGCGCTCCTAGGGGACCCTCCAGAGGACCCCGGGGGCAGCGCACACCTTCCCAGAGCAGCGGTCTCTCCCTCGCCGGCCTCCGGGGAGCCTCACTCTGCAGCAGGCCCACCTCAGCCTTGCGGTTTCCTGACTCAAGATCCCCAGCCGCAGTGAGACCCACAGCACTGATGATAATCTGCAGCAGATGCTTCTGTTTGGCAGTTACTTACTGCCTCTCTGAGAATAGCAGAGTAGGATTGTAGGTGGAATGTTCCCATGGGCACACGACCACGAGTGCACTTATTCACAGTTACAACGGTTTACAGCACACAAGGGACCACGTTTACGAAGGGGAAAGCCCCCTGCCCTCCAGGAGCCCGTCATCTGGTGGGGCAGACAGGTGCTTAATGCAGACCCTGAGAAGCAGGGCGGACGGGTTAGAGCCTTGGTGAGAGCAGAGACGAGCTCAGGGCGGAGGGGCCTGTTCCTACAGGTCCAGCGGCTGGACAGTGTCCAGGCTCAACCCTGGACTTCGTTTCCCGGCAAGCCTCTTGGGGTTGGCCTTACTGCTGTCTGTTCCCTTCTTGATTTGCATCATTTTACTCGAATTTTAGGGCTTCCCATGTGGCGCAGTGGTACAGAATCCACCTGCCAGTGCAGGAGACCTAGGAGACACAGGTTCAATCCCTGGGTCAGGAAGACCCCCCGGAAGAGGAAATGGCAACCCACTCCAGTATTCTTGCCGGGAAAATCCCATGGACAGGGGAGTGTGGCAGGATTCAGCCCGTGGGATCACAGGGTCGGACACAGCTTAGCAAGTGAGCACACACAGCCAAACTTGAGGACATCATACTGTGTCCTTCAAATTGTTGTAGTAAATGCCTGGAAAGGCCCCCCAAAATATTTGTAGAGTGGAGAGGATTCCACGCTGACTGCACAGGAAAGAGTGTGGCTGTGATGGGGTGTCACTGCCAGCACATGCAGGGTCCAGAGGGCTCCTTCCCGGTCACGCAGTGGGTGGTGGGGCAGGAGTCCGACGGCTGGTGGACATGGAAGCCACGCTTTCCCAGAAGGACTAGACGGGGTGCGGAGACTGACTTCAGGCTGCCCCTCCATGTCTTCCTGTGCATTAGTTTTATCCACAAGCGCATCAGTGGCTTCTTAGGCCAAGTCCAGGAAAATCCCTGAGTAGATTTCACAGTTGTCTGCAGAAAGCTTGTGGTGTGTTTGCCGCTTTTCTTTTTTTAAGTGAGAGATTTCAGCAGAGATTTCATTAGTGGTCTCTGAAGAGTTAACTGCTGAACCAGTGACAAGACTCTGACTCTGCTGGCCAGGGGCTGGGCTTCTGGGCAGAGCTCAATGTGAACTTGGCTGTCAGAGGGGCCCTGAGGTCAAGCAGCCTGGTGCACATGAGGAAACTGAGGCCCAGAGCATGCCCACCTCCTCATCTCAGGCCCTGACCAGAGAGCCGTCCATGGCTTTGTTATTGTCCACACACCACTGGGAGGAAATTACAGGCTGGGATTTTTTGCAGGGCCCACAAAATACCCATACAAAAGCCCAAAATGAGGCTAGAATTGGACTCCTCACTCCGTAAGAGCCTTCTCCTGGGAGAGAAGCTTGTACCTCTAGCTCAGACCAGCCTGTCAGGTCCCAGGGGAAAAGTCCGTGTGAACACAGCCAGTGGCGTGGTGGACAGACCCCCCCGGTCAGTGGTGGTTTGCTCCTGTGAAGGCAGCGTGTCCGAGATGAGCTGGGAGGACCGGCCTTAGTGCAGGGTCGCAATGGTCTTTTTCAGCTTAGTGAACGGAGTTCTGTATATATGTGTTTAAAATACAGTTCAGTATAAACTGTACTTGAAAATGCTTGTTTTCAGTAAACCATTTTCGGAAATTCTTGTTTACCAAATTGTTGTTGTTTAGTTGCTAAGTCGTGCCTGACTTTTTTGAGACCCTGTGCACCGTAGCCTGCCAGGCTCCTCCGTCCATGGGATTTTCCCAGGCAGGAACACGGGGGTGGGTTGCCACTTCCTTCTCCAGGGGATCTTCCCGACCCATGGTTTGAACCTGTGTCTCCTGCGTCAGCAGGCAGATTCTTTACCACAGCGCCACCAGGGAGGCCCCATTTACCAAATTAACTTTCCTCAAAAAAACTGATTTGGACAAGTGAAGTGTCTGGTGCCTGTGAAATGTGTTTGTAGTACAGTTTCGTATTCATCCAAGTGGAGCTGTTAAAAGACAGTGACTATATGGTGCTCAGAGACAGTGTCTAGGCTGAGTAGTAATCAAATTATTAAAACAAGAAAAAAAATTTATAACTAGATATGGTGATGGATAATAAGACTTACTGTGGTGATCATTTTGCAATATAAACAAAGAGTGAAACATTTCATACACCTGAAACTAATATAATGTTATATGTCACTTCTATCTCAATAAAAAAAAAAAATGCTGACTCCCATAAAACAAAACAAAAATCCCAATAAGATGTATCTTAAGTAAAGAAGTACTTCCTTGCATTTAGGTTTTGTTAGTGGTAATAAAATAAGCAGAGACAGATAAACACTCATCTGATGGGGGGGAAATTAGGAATATTTGGCCATGCCCTGCAGCGTGTGGGATCTTAGTTCTCTGACCAGAGATCGAATCTGTGCCCCCTGCATTGGAAATGCAGAGTCTTAAGCACTAGACCGCCAGGGAAGTCCAAAAAGAGGGCGTTTTTTTGTTGTTGTTTTTTTAGCTACAAGTTCAATTTGAGCCTGAAGTTCTAAAAAAAAAAGAGGGGCTGGGGAGGGACCTGAGACTATAATTACAACTTTAAAAATAGTGGTTGATGTTTCAGCATCTCCCAGGGGCAAGCACAGCAGTGGATCCATACCTTACCATCTCCACTGAGCAGCCTCGGAGGTGTGGAGGGGGCGGGTTGGCCCCGCACGCAGCACACTGTCCTTGCCCTCCCCCGCCCCCCCCCACCTCTGCTGGCCTCCCCTGCCTAGAGTCCCACATCCCCTTCCTGAACCTGCCTGGGGCTGACAGCTCTGCATCTTTAAACCCACACTGCAGTTTCTTCAGAAAGTCTCCCCAGTTCCCCCAAGCCCTCCAGGCTGAGAAGGTGTGTGATCATTCGTCGTCTTTCCTGAGTAGCTCTGAGCTCGCTGAGGGCATCTCTGCATCACTGAATGTGTCTTGACTCCTCACTGGCATCTGTGCTTGTCAGATGAAGACAGGAGGGTCACGCAATAGTGGGACGCAGACCCCGAGAGAGACTAGACCAGAGCTGTCGGAACACCTTTGCACGTCTGGAGGGTGTGGAGTGGACTGTCCCCAGGACGAGGACAGCTCAAGCCTCTCTGCAGCAAAACAAGCTGGTTTGGAGGGCAGGGAGTCCCCATGTCCGGCAGCTTGGTTCAGAGGCTCCGTGGGCTATGGGGCTGCTTTAGAAGATGGGTCGTGTTGTGCAGGAGAGAGTGGGGTCCTCTCCAGAGCGCTCTTCACAGGGGCCAGTCATCAGCCCCCTGCTCTGTGCCAGGTTCCTGAGACTGCAGAGAATGAGACCTACATGTCCCTGCCCTCGGGCAGCCTGCACCCTGCAGGCTGTGTCTTTTCGGGTCTTCTAAGAGGCAGGCGCCAAGACCCCGAAGAAGGTTAGTTACCAGAGGTCAGTGAAGGATGGAGGGAGCGGAGAGGCCCACAGAGCCTCAGGCCACGAGGCAGGTGTGCAGGAGGAGAGGGGCAGGAAAGACTGAGGAGGAAGCGTCTCTGGTTCGGGCCTGACTGAGGAGGTTCCCCCTGGGGAGGACCCCCGTGCCCACCATGGACCAGGTAACCTTGTCACCCTTTAGTCGTTGGCAGAGACCATGGCCTCTGTGCAGACGTGGTGGGTGTCCAGGGGCAGCAGCTGGGACCTCTGGTGAAGCCAGGCTCTTGGAAGCCGAACTGAAGGGCGCTCCCCCACGGCCATCGCACAGGGTCTCCGCCACACGGGCCCTTCCTGGCTGCTCCCCCAGGGCGTCTCGGGGCTTTTGCGTCCCATGCCAGTAAGTGCCACAGCTGGACTTGGGCTCAGAGCGCCTGACTTGATCGAGCCTGTGCCTTGTTACCGAACGCCGTGCTGCATCTCAGGGTCGCTGCCCGCTCCTGAGCCGGCATCTGAGTGCACACATGCTCGCTCCCTTCCCCGTGAGCGCCTGAGCGCAGCAGCAGTGGGGAGTGCCACACTTAGCCCCGACCCTGACTGGTAGGTAGTTTACATCAGGAGGGGACTCGGACTTGATCTGGACCAAGGTCTGCTGATTCTGTGTACAGTTCACTCTGATTCCTAGCAGACTTCATGAGGACAGGGCCCCGGAGGCTCAGCCAGCGGAGCAGCAACTGCTTGTATTCTCCTGAAAGATCATGGTTTCAGGCTCCAGAACTTGGAGAAGGCAGAACATAGTGCTGTGTTTGGTTTTCTTTAAAAAATATATATATTTTTAGGTGTGTATTTATTTGGCTTTGCTGGGTCTTAGTTGCAGCATGTGGGATCTAGTTCCCTGACCAGGGATCAAACCTGGGCACCCTGCATTGGAAGCACAGTCGTAGCCACTGGACCCCCAGGGAAGTCCCTAGTAATCTTTTTGTTTTCCTTTCTTCTCCCTGCCAATATGATATGGCCGTCTTCTGGGAAAACCCCTGCCTGTTTGGCTCATCACTGATTTCCCCTTATTTGTTGAATGAATAATGAATCATGAAAAAAAAGGTGCAGCACGATGGCAGAGCAAAACCCGTATTGTCCACTCCCGATACGTGTGTCCACAGACAGCCCTTGACACAGGGCTTGGACGGCCGACGTCAGGGGGACCCCAGGCTCCTGCCCCCCAGGGCAGAGCTGAGGGGGCAGCAGCATGGTAGAGATGGAGCAGAGGAGGTATTTGGGGGGGTCTGGGCGCGCTGGACGTGAAGTCATCAGCTGGACTGCTGTGGAATGTACAGAGAGATTCATGTACCGTGCGATGAGGCGGCATGTATGGACGGCTGTCTGCACGTGCCCGGATTACCGTTAAGATAATCATAGTCGGCATGTGGTCCTCCACCTTCTGGGAGTCTTAGTGGAGTGGGTCCCGGGGAGGCTCAGGCGCCGACTGCTGAGGCCAAGCTGAGGTTGTTCCAGGTCGCTGAGGGCCAGTCGCTTGAAACCACAGGTTTGCCGCCTGGTGACCCCTGGGAGGGGGGCGAGGGAACTTCTTCGAGTACTTGGTTTCCCTGCCCCTTAAATATGGTGACGGGACTGACTGCCTCTGTCCTGCCTGCTCAGTCTCCTCCTCGTGACTGTGGCCACCACACACGCTTTCACTTCCTCAGACACTGGCCCTGACCTGCTGGGCTTCACTTTCCACTCCAGATTCTTGAGCTGTGTTCCTCCGGCCTCCCTTTCCACTAGCAGCCGCTGCCTGCCGCCGCTGGTGTGCCTTCCTTCACAGCCATGTCTCAGCTTTGAACTAGGGGCTTCCAATAGACTAGAGACTGAGACAGTGGATGCTCAAGGTGATGAGGCTTCCATGGAAGTGAAGAGGCGGCGGGCTCGGGGAGGCTGGCCCCGAACTGGTTGGGGGCAGGAGTGGCAGCGCGCTGACTTCACTGATGACTGTCTTCTCTCTTCAGGCACCTCCTTTGCTTTTCCCCTAGTGTTCTCTCATATTCTGAGCAGGGGAAGGTGCTTGGAAATGTCTCCAGTGAAGTAGGGTGCAGCCATCTGTTTATTTTGATTTCCATCACTCTGTTCCTTAGACGCGCACCTAGTCGTGTTACTGTCTACATAGCTTGTGTGAAGCTACACTCTCGTAGCATCACCAGTTGAGCATTTTGTCGGCTCTTGTGAAGAATGTTATTGATGTTGTGTAGAGTCAGACAGAACTGGTTGAAAGTCCCAGATAAAATCACCAAATACCTGTGTGAATTTGCATAAACCTTTCCAAGTCTCCAGGCCACTCTTTTTCTCATCTAGAGAATGGAGAGAAGTGACTGCTTCCTAAGTTGTGAAGCTTAGGTGCTTCAGTGCGTTTTCTTGTCTAACCCTGTGCCTGGAATGTCGTAGACAGCACATTATGGCTGAAATTCCTTTCTCCATTCAGTCACTTTTCCCCTGAAAGCAGAGCTGAGTCTCATCCAGGTACCTCCATGGAAGTGTTGACCCAGGAGCTCTTCTCCACTGCCCTGGTCTGTGCAGACTTAGAACCCATCACCTCACCCAGCAGCCCTTCCATAGGGAGTTGGACGCTCTGGGGACCAGGGAGTTCCTCTGTGTCAAGTGGCAGCTGGCCTCAGTTTCAGAAAAGGACAAAGCCAGCATCCATCCCTTGTGGCTGAGGCTGACGCTTACCGTTTTCTCTTGCTCTGCAGTGAACAGAGTATCTGCCAAGCCCGGGCTTCCGTGATGGTCTACGATGACACCAGTAAGAAATGGGTACCAATCAAACCTGGTCAGCAGGGCTTCAGCCGGATCAACATCTACCACAACACTGCCAGCAACACCTTCAGAGTCGTTGGAGTCAAGCTTCAAGATCAGCAGGTAAGTGCCGGAGGGACAGGCCCTGCCCGCAAGCCTGCGCCCCCCACACACGTACACGTACACACACACACAGCGACACACACACACGTACACACACACACGCACACACGGCGACACACACGCACACACACACACGTACACACGTACACACACAGCGACACACGCACACTTACACACACACATGGCGACATGGTGGAGAAAGGTCAGAACAGCACGGTCACGGTTTAGTCAGAGGTCTGGGTTCTAAGTCCTGACGACATACTTTTGTATTCCCAAGGCGTAGGACCCTGAGCACACTGTCTTTTGTGAGATTCATTTTCCACATCTGTCTTATAGAGACAGTAATCCACACCGTGCTGCCCTCAGTATGTTGTATCACATTAGAATAAAAATAAAATAATAGATGTGAAACAGTTTTTCAAAATGTATTGTACAAATGTGTTAGTATTATTCTCTGCCTTGTTATTGTTGTTCAGTTGCTAAGTTACGTCCGACTCTTTGCAACCCCATGGACTGCAGCACGCCAGGCTCCTCTGTCCTCCACTATCTCCCAGAGTTTGCGCAAATTCATGTCCATTGAGTTGGTGATGCCATCCAACCGTCTTATCCTCTGCCACCCTCTTCTCCTTTTGCCTTCAGTCTTTCCCAGCATCAGGGTCTTTTCAAATGAGTCAGCTCTCTGCATCAGGTGGCCACAGTATTGGAGCTTCAGCTTCAACATCAGTCCTCCAATGAATAGTCAGGGTTGTAATGAATAAAACAACAACGTTCTCTGCCTGCACACCTATAAATATTGGCTCGGCCAGAAAGTTCGTTTGGATTTTTCTGTTAAAGAAAAACCCAAACGAGCTTTCTGGCCAAACCAATACTATAGCTGTTAAGAGTTTTGGTCCACCAACCCCCTGAGTCTTACTTTGGAAGGTAAAGAAGGTACTTAAATCTTCAAGATGATGTGAAGATTCTGCGATCATTTATCTCCTTAGTAATGCATCCTGGGCACATCAGATGAGAGAGATTGTGAGTGTATCTGGTAAGTACCTGTGCAAGTAAATACAAGGTAAGTCCACCTGTGCCAGGGGTAGTTGGGAAATATAACTCGACAGAGCGGTCTGGCGTGACATGGACTGAAACAGAGACATAGACAGGGCTCGCGTGGCTTCACCACAGTGACTTTGGTCGGGGCTTCAGCTCTCTTCTTAGCGACTGACGACATTTTCAGCAATGAAATGAACAGATCTGTAGTTTAACATTTATGAAAACCTCTGCCTTAAATAGCATCTTCTGGCAGCCTGTGTCGGTCAGTCTTTGGCTGAGCTGAGCAGCAGGTTAGCTGCTATCTCTGCAAGAATCATCATGTTCACAAATAGAAAAGAGAACAGAAACCAAGACTCTATTTTTAAAGCGTGTTGCCTGTTGAATGGGTTTCTGCTTTGGCCAGAACAGTCCAATTGAATTCCAGATTCTTGTGGCTGAAGAGCAGAGCCTCACTTCAGAACCCCTGGTCAGGGGGAGTGTGTCTGACCTGGAGCCCTGGGCTCCTCCAGGTCAATTCCATCCCTTGGGGTTGAGCCTTCCTGGCAGGAAGGTTATTCTAGAAAGCTTCTAGAAGCTGTTTCCCTGTTCTTCCATTTCATTGATTCTTGCCCTGCCTTTTAGAGGCACACTGCACCACACACTGCAGGGGCATATGACACCTTTAGCCCCAACTGCAGTGACAACCAAAACATCTCACACGTTTCCCTAACACCTATGGGTGGGGGCCAGCAAGGCAGTTCCACTCTGGTGCGCACTTCTGATATACAGCCCATAACCTCGTGCAGTTCCTAAATCACAGCGGCTGTTCCCTGCGTGGTTGTCGCTTTTATCAGGACAAGTTTTCCATTCCCTTCGTGCCTCTCGGTTGCCCTGCAAGGCATACTAGGAAGATACCATGGTGTGTGGGAAGGGCTTGGGAATGGAGAACCAGATTCCCTGAAACCAGCATAAACCTTGTTCTCAGGAGCCTCGACCTCCTTCAGAGTAAAGCACATATTGGGGCTCATTTGGGAGGAGGCCTTTCCCGCATCGGGGCAGGGTGGGGGGCAGGCAGGCAACAATCTTCCAGGAAGATTCAGAGAGACTCTGTTGTGTTAGCAGTCTTCTTGGGCTGACAGGGGAGTTACCAACACAGCCTTCCGCTGCATTGGAATGTATGGAATTACATATGCAACACATAGGCTCCTGGGACATGGCTGCAACTCTGCCTGGGTGGCTGGAGCATGTTAGTCAGAAACACAGCAGAGATTCTCAGTAAACCGAGGTATTATAGAGAGTGGCAGGAAACCTGGTCTGTAATAACCTTTATGGACACAGGAGAAAAAGTTGATTTTCCTCAGGTCTGTTTTCCAGCCAATATGGATTACAAGGTCAAGCATCTTAAGAGAAACAGAGATTCCTGGTCTCATACCCAGATAGGGATATCTTATATGTTTAATGCTCTTCATGGCTTATGGAGCACTCTTCATGTCTATTATTTCATTCCCCCAATAACACCAAAAAGGATAATGCTGTAAGAATTCTCGCCCCCATTTTGCTAAAATGCTGCTGCTGCTGCTAAGTCGCTTCAGTCGTGTCTGACCCTGTGTGACCCCATAGACGGCAGCCCACCAGGCTCCCCCGTCCCTGGGATTCTCAAGGCAAGAACACTGGAGTGGGTTGCCGTTTACTTCTCCAATGTGTGAAAGTGAAAAGTGAAAGTGAAGTCGCTCAGTCATGTCCGACTCTTGGTGACCCCATGGACTGCAGCCCAGCAGGCTCCTCCATCCATGGGATTTTCCAGGCAAGAGTACTGGAGTGGGGTGCCATTGTCTTCTCCAATTTTGCTAAAATAGGTGGACATAAAACCAGGTGATTGTGTGTGGGGAAAAGGACTGGTAAGTTACAGTATCATTAGCCAAGGTCTAACCTGAACCTCACATTGAAGGGAAGAAACCAAAAGACACTCAGTTGAGAATGATGTTTCATTATGTCCACTGGAAGTGTTAGCTCCCAAAGGTAGCTCTCAGGCTGCATTGACAGAAGTAGCAGTGCAGACGGAGGGAGATCGTAGTCCTGCTCTGCTCCACCATGAGCTGGTCGTACTTCACCATGACCGTCAGGGCCAGATCTCAGCACCACGTGGCCTCTCCAACGAGGACAGCGCCGAAACTGGTGAGAAGGCTGAAAGCAGTGCTAATGTGTGGAACAGTTGAAGAAGGAGCAAGCAATACATACTTGGAGGAGAGAAAAACTGAAAGGGGCATGAGCACAGTTTTCAGGTCTCTGAAGGGCTCCTTCTTCACATGGAAGGGAAATCTTTTTCTGTGAAGCCCGGAGAACAGAACTAGGAATACTGCATGGATACTACAATCAAGAAGATTTAAACTCCATAAAAGAAAGAACTGTTTTACAAGCATCCTATGGAAGAGTGTATTGCTTTGTGAGCCCACAAGCCAGCTGGCCATTTGGTAAGCATCCTGGGAAGGACATCCTGTCACTGGGTAGAGATTTGGATGTGGTGAGACCTCACATGAGGCCTTGGCCAGCCTGTAGACCCTGCAGGTTTCAGACCCAGATGAACTCGTGGGTCAGGAAGACTGTTGCCCACCATCAGCTTCTTTTTCTGTAAAGGGCTCTTGACTGTTCTTACTCAGAGGCCTCAGAAATATGTTGGACAGTATTTGGAGTTGCAAGGCCTTCCTTGAAGAGGACAGGGATTCACTCCCACTTGTTCCTGCACTCCTCAGAATAAAACATGTGCACATGTAATTGTGGACTGTTACATACACAAAACAATGTGACCTTTTAAAATAAATTTAACCTTCAGTACTTGTCTAGATTATTCCTGCCAAAGCTTGGAGAGTTAGTTTTAAAATAAAGCATGTAAGGACATAGGTTGAAAAGTAACAGGGAAGAAACATAAACCTTACAGACACTGACCAAAGAAAATGGTGTGACTGTATTAATATTATACAGAAGAGACTTCAAGGCAAGAAGTATTACTGAAGATAAAGGACCTATTTAATGATAAAAAAGCATCAGTTGGAAAGGAAAATATAACAATCTTAAATTTGTAGGCTCTAATAGCAAAAATGGGCAGTTCTAAAGGAAGAAATAGAGGAATCCAGAAGCCTTGTTGGCGATTCTGATGACACCTGCAAGAAACTGAATAAGCAGACAAAAATAAGCAGACATAGAAAATTTGAAGAGCGTTATTGACCAACTTGACCTAATCTACATTTATAGAAACTGTAAGCAGTCACAGTAGAATATATGATCTTTCAAGTGCACACTGAGCATTAACCAAAATAGACTACATTCTAGGCCACAAAGCCAATTTCAACACATGTAATAGGATTAAAATCATAGAATTTTTCTTTGATCACAGAGGAATTAAGCAGTATGCTGTTAAATAATCCATGATACCGAAATAAAAAAGAATTCACAATATAAATTAAAAAGTATTTTTAACAGAACAATAGTGAAACTGCAATGTAGCAAAATGTGTGGGATGAAACAGCATATAGGGAAGTGTATAGTTAGAAATGCATATTTTGGAAAAAGAATGAAAAGTCAATGACCCAAGCTTCTATCTCAAGAAGCTAGAAAAAAAACAAACATAAACCAGTAAAAATAGAAGGAAAAATTAAAACCTAAAATTTAATGAAATAGAAAGCAGATACACACTAGAGAAAAGGCAAAATATTTTTGTTTTTATTTTTTAAAAAGAGTCTAGGTAGACCTCCATGTATATGGTCACATGATTTATGACAAAGGTGCCATTGTACTTCATGGACTAAAGATGGTCTTTTCAACAGATGATACCAGAACAATCAGATATCAATACAAAAAAAAGAAAATTTACCCCCAGCTCATGCTGTACCCCCAAATTAATTCAAAGTCAACCTAAACATGAAAAGTGAATCAGTAAAGTGTCTACAAGAAGATTCATGAAAATATCTTCGTCATATTGAGGGGAAAATACAGGAAAGCATCTTTATAACCTGGAACAGGACACAAAAAACATTAACTGTAAAAAAAAAAGAAAACTGAAGATGGGGGTGGGGAGCCCCCCCCCAAAAAAAAGAAACTGAAGATGGACTTCTTTAAAGTTAAGGAGTTTTCTTTATTAAAAGCCACCATTAAAAGAGTGAAAAGGCAAGGGGCAGACTGGGAGAAGGGGTGTGTGTGTGTGTGTGTGTGTGTATGAATATGACAAAGGACTCATGAAGAATATACACAGAACTCCTACAACCTGAAATGAAAAAGGCAGACAGCCTCTTAAAAATGAGCAAAAACACTTGAACAAGAGTTTCACAGAAGAAAAATCAACAGTGGAAACAAGACATGGCAAATGAGCACATGGAAGTTGCTCTGCATCGCTATTCATCAGGGAAATACAAACGGAAACTGCTGAGTACTTACACACACATGAAGCAGACTGAAATTTAAAGGCTGAAAGTAACAGGACACCACATGTTGGTGAGGATGCAGAGCAGCTGGCGTTCCCATTCGTGCTGGTGGAGGTGTCAGTCAATACAGCCTCTTTGAAGAATGGTTTGCCAAATCCTAGTAAAACTCAATATACACCTACCCTATAACCTACTCTAGGGTAACATGCCCAAGAGAAATGAGCACCTGTGTGCACTAAAAGACCTATGTGAAAATATTCACAGCAGTTTTACTCCTAATAGCCAACAGCCAGAAACTATGAGAAAGTCCATCAACAGGAGAATGGATAAGTTTTACGGTATATCAAAAAAGAGAATATTATTAGCAATCAAAAAAACCTGAATTCTTATAAATGCGGTGACACAGGTGAATCTCATAGATATGATACTGAGTGAAAGAACATTGAAATAAGAGTGTGTGCTGTATGAATCCACTTCTGTGTTGTTCAGGAACAGAAGAAAGTAACTGATGGTGGCATTCGGAAATGTGGGCATCTCTGGGGAGGAGTGTGTTCAGTGAAGCGGATCCACAGCCCTAAGTGGACTTGCAGTAATGCACATGCTGTAAGGAGAGTGGACAAAGGAATGGAACCACTAAGTAGGTACAGAGCATTTTAAGTATCAGCCCATGAGGTCTGTCTGTCAGTTAATGAACACTGACCACCTCTCAGCAGATGGTCAGGTGACCTATCGGCTGTGTGTCATCCACACATATGTCCAAAGCACATTGCATGGACTCTCCTTTTTTAGAAGGCAGTTGGGATGTTTCAGAATAGATCTTTTCAAGTAGGAAATACCAGATGTTTCAATGATCATGTCCATTGATCCAGAAGTTCTGCTTTATAGGAATGTTCACACTGATATATTCACAAGGATATTCAGTCCAGCATAATTTGTAGTATTTTCATTTTACATATGAAGAAGTTAATGTCAGTAACTTTTCCAAGGTTATTCGACTGCAAAGTAATAAGGCCAGAATTTTAATCCTGAGCCATTTGACTCAAAACCCCCTGCCTAGTAATTGTACCTACTACAGTAGTTGTGTTCAAAACAAGCCCTTGTGGGCTGTGTCTGGCTAGCAGATACATCACTAGGTGAGCAGCCTGTAGACTCTCTGCTCTAGGAGCAGGGGCCTCTCTTGTGCCTTCGACGTGAAGAATCTGCCCGCAGTACAGGAGACCTGGATTCGATCCCTGGGTTGAGAACATCCCCGGAGAAGAGAATGGCTGCCCTCTCCAGTATTCTCGCCTGGACACTTCTGTAGACAGAGGAGGCTGGCAGGCTACAGCCCTGGGTCGCAAAGAGTCGGTCACGATTGAGTGACTGTCACTTAACTTCACTTCTCGGAATAGATGGGACAGAGTTGGCAACCCAAGGGCTGCAGTCAGAGGATAGGCCAGCCATATGCCTCAGAGAACCCCGAGAACTTCTAGAATGGTTTTCTGTCTCTCTCCCAGTCTAATATTGAAAGTCTCTAAAAATAGAGCATTGATTTCTAAGGCTTTAGGAGCTTAGAGCTAAGGCCAAGAAGGAATTATAGGAAGAAAGATTTCAACTCATGCTGGCAATCAGAAGCAGCACACAGTCCTAGGTTACAAGCTTGGCTTCTAAAATCAGTTCTCCTGTTACGTACCGTGTAATTTGGACAAGTCACTCATTCTCCCTGGGCCTCAGTTTTCCCGCCTGTAAAAAAGGAGGATTGAATTAGATACACTGTCTGGGAGAACACATGTGAATCCATGGCTGATTCATGTCAATGTATGGCAAAAACCACTACAATATTGTAAAGTAATTAGCCTCCAACTAATAAAAATAAATGAAATAAATAAAAATAGATACTCTGTCTGGTCTCCGAGTTCCTTAAGCCAGTACTTTTGGCCACACACTGTTCGTATATTCCGGATAGGCATCCACCACCCCCAATTCCCACTGCCACTAAGTCCCCCTCTAAGAGCATAGCCAACTAGAGATTTCAAACCATAGGATTCTAAATCTCACTTCCCCACGTCCTCCCCTTGGGTACCTGATAGATACACTGAAGAGTCTTTTTTATCCGCTTCAGTATCCCTCAGCCATTCTTGATATGATGTGGTTTCCAGGCCTCCTTCCATTTAAGACGTGGCCCTCTGTGTCCACTAATGGTGTAGCACCAAAGCCACTTGAACACAGGCTTTCTGGGACGGACTTAGCCGTGGTGGAAAGGGGGAGGATCTTGCCTCCCTCACGCTGGTCACTGCACTGAGATTAATGTGTCCTCTGAAGAGCCGTGTTAACCACAAGGCGCTGTGCTTCTTATCACGCGTGTAACCACAAAACCTCCAGCCCTTTTTCTGATGATCTAAAGCTGAACCCAGAGAGAGAACCACCCCAGGAACCTGGGTATAGATGTTGGCCCACACTGCACTGTCAGTGTGTAACAAGTTATGAAACAGTTGTTTCCTTAGCTAATTTAGTACACATGCTGCTCTTGTACTCTCTCTCTCTCTCTCTCTCGTTCACTCTCTCTTTTCACTGTAGGACAGCCAAACCTACCTTCCACCTGGCTAAGGCTTGGCGAAAAACGGCATTGCCCACTGTGCTCTGGCCTTGCTTCAGCCAGCAGCGCAGCAGGGCGGCGCAGTAAACCAGAGCTCTCGTCTTAGGGCCCCAGCAGCACACAGGGTGACCCTTCACTTCTCTGAATCTTTTCCTGAGCTCACCTTCCTGACCAGAGGCAGGCTTCCCTTGTGGCTTAGCAGGTAAAGAATCCGCCTGCAATTCAGGAGACCTGGGTTCGATCCCTGGGTTGGGAAGATCCCCTGGAGAAGGGAAAGGCTACCCTACTCCAGTATTCTGGCCTGGAGGATTCTGCAAAGAGTTGGGCATGACTGAGCGACAGTGGACTGACTTACCTCCAATTTCAGATCACAGAACCCTGGAGCTTCAAAGCCAGAAGAGAGCTGAGAACCCATCTCGTACCCCTCCTGAAGCAGGATCCTTTCCATTGTAGCACTGACAGCCGGCCATCCAGCCTCATCCAGACACCGCTTGCATATTTCCATCTCTAAGGGCCGAATATTTCTCAGTTAACACTTGCTGACAACTTGCTGTGTGGTAGCAGCTGTGTTAAGTGGCTTCATGTGCATAATTTCCCCCCCATTTCCTACCACCCTCCTCTGGCAACCATCCATCTGTTCTCTGTATCCATGAGAACATACGAGATAGAGCGTATGGTATTTGTCTTTCTCTGTCTGACTTCTTTTCCTTAGCATAATGCCCTTGAGATACATCCATGTTGTCATAAATGGCGAGATTCCATTCTTTTTATGGCTAAATAATATTTCATTGTGTATACAGTATACCACAGTTTTCCATATCTGTTCGTATATCAGTGGACACTTGGATTATTTCCGTATCTTGGCTGTTTTAAGTACTGTTCCGTGAACATGGGGGTGCACATGTGTTTTTGACTTGGTGCTGGTGGTTTGGTCACTAAGTCGTGTCCAACTCTTGGACTCCAAGGATTGTAGCCACGAGGCTCCTCTGTCCATGGGATTTCCCAGGTGAGAGTAGTACTTTCGTTTTCTTGGGGTAAATACCCAAAAGCGAAATTGCAGGATCATGTGATAGTTCTATTTTTAACTTTTTGAGGAACCTCTGTACTGTTTTCTAATAGTGACTATACCAATTTGCATTCCTACCAACAGTACCCAAGGGTTCCTTTTTCTCCACATCCTTGCCAGCACTTAATTTCTCATCTTTTAGATAATAGCCATTCTGACATGTGTGCGATGATAACCTCTTGTGGTTTTGATTTGTATTTCCCTGATCACTGCTAATGTCTGACATCTTTCTATGTGTCTGTTAGCCATATTAGTCCCTTATCAGATCTATGATTTGCAATCACTTCCTCCCACTCAGCAGACTGCCTTTCCATCCTGTCACTGGCTTCCTTTGCGTGTAACTTTTTAGTTTGATGTAGTCCCACTTGTGTTGCTTTGGTTTTGTTGCTCTTGATTTTGGTGTCAGATTCAAAAAAATCACCACCAAGACCTGTGTCAAGGAGCTAATCACTTTGATTCTCTTCTAGGAGCTTTATGGTTTCAGATCACAAGAATATGGAGATTAAACAACATGCTGCTAAAGTGGATTGAGGGACAGATCAGAGAGAGACTTGTAAATGCCTGGACACAAGCAGAAATGGGAGTATAACCTAACAGAACTTGTGAAATGGAACAGAAGCAGTTCTCAATGCTACTGCTAAGTTCATAGCAGTAAAGGCCTACCTCAAGAAGCAAGGAAAGTCTCAAACAGCCTCACTCTACACTCAGGGCACTGGGAAGAGATGAGCAAAACAAGCCCAGAGTTAGTAGAATGAAGGAAGCAACAGTGATTAGAGCAGAAATAGAGACTAAAGAGGCAGCAGAGAACAGCAGTGAAACTTAAGAACTGGTTCTTTGAAAAGATAAGCTGACAAGCCTTTAGCCAGACTCACCGAGGAAGAGAGAGGACTCTGTGCTCAGGTTAAAATGCCCATTCCTACTCAAAGCAATCAAGAAACTCAATGCAGTCCTTATCAGGATTCAATGGCATTTTTCATAGGGCTAGCACAGTAATACTAAAATCTGTAGGGAACCACAAAAGACCCCCATGGTGAAAGTGATCTTGAGAAAGAGCAACAAAGCTGGAGGCACCGCACGCCCTCATTTCAAACTGGATCAAAGACTGTAGTAATGTAAACAGCATGAGGCTGTCACCAAAGCAGGAACCAGTGGAGCAGAAGAGAACCCCGTCACAAACCCACGCAGATGTGGTTTATTAGTTTATGACAAAAGGATTCAAGAACATACAGTGGGGAAAGGGCATCCTGTTCAATAAACAGTGCTAAGAAATCGAGGGTTGTCCTTTTAATTAACAACCCTCTGGTTAATGCGTTCTAGACATTATGCAGAGAGCTATGGGAGCATAAATACAAATTAAAAAAGACTCGCCCTTAAAAATCTATATCTAGCAGTCTTGATGAGATATGTATCACACCGTGACCTTGGCAGTAACCGCTTTAGGTTGGTCGAGCCAGGATGACTATCCCCGTTTCACAGTTGGAGAAGCTGAGCCCCAGGGTGCTGCCTGGGGTGACAGGGCCAGGACCCTGGAACCCGACTCCCCGCTCAGGCCGTGACCACACAGCTTTATCAGTTTAATGAAATAACTGGTTTTCAGACCCTCGCTGTTCCGCTGATCGTGTTGAAGAGCTGCCTGGCAGAGCTCCCCCTTCTGATGCATCCACGTCCCCCTGTCCCCTGGTAGCCCCAGGGACACGGCATCCTCACCCCACAGCAGCTCTCCAGCTCACTTACCTTTTATTTATTTACGCGTATTTCTCTCTCTTTTCCCTTTCAGGTTGTGATCAATTATTCAATTGTGAAAGGGCTGAAGTACAATCAGGCAACGCCAACCTTCCACCAGTGGCGAGATGCCCGCCAGGTCTACGGTTTAAACTTTGCAAGTAAGGAAGAGGCGACCACGTTCTCAAACGCCATGCTGTTTGCCCTGAACATCATGAATTCCCAGGAAGGCGGTAAGTGGGGCTTTGTCTGGCCTGGCGCCCAGACCCCCCTCCCCTCCTTCCGCCCTTCCACGGCTCTGGCTCCCAGGGTGTCCTCGATGGCAGCTGCGCTGAGCTGATGTCTGGTGGATTCGCAGAGAAAACTACTGCCTGACTCTAGATACAAAGCGCTGCTAACAGTTTGAACAAGGAGAGAGACATTTGCATCGTTTCTGCCTGTTGTGAGCTGGAGATAGTTGTACTATGTGCCTGAAACTGGGTATCCAGATGTGTTTTACCTTTGTCGTCCTACTTTCCACATTCTCAGCACATATTTGGCAGAGTTTGGAGGGAAGAAGCAAAACTGTATTCTTGGATTCAGTTATTCCTAAATTTAACACACTGTTACTGAACACTTCTTGCATGTTGGAAACTGTCTGGGGCAAAATAGGTCAGAAGTGAATTGATGGAGCCCTTTGATTCACGGCACTTGGTAACCAAGAGAACATGGATGGACCCGTGAACTGCTAGCTATGACGTGTTGCAATAAGGGAACTAATAAGGTGTGAGCAGGGCAGGGGCTTCAGGAGCATGGAAAAGCAAAGAAGGGACTGCCCAGCTGGGCTCCGAGAGGTGGTGACATTTGAGCTGGAGTGTTGACGGGCAGGGAGCTCACGAGACGGGGGAGTGGGCATCCCAGGCAGAGGGAACGGCAGATACAAAGGCTCCTGGGCCTGAAAGCCCAGCCTGTGCGGAGAGGAGAGCGTGCAGTGTCTCTGGGGCCCATGGTACCAAAGGAAGGAGGCTGGACGTGGAATTGGAAGGTGGCAAGGGTTGCATAGGGAGAGGCTGCAGCCAACCTGGGAGACTTGGGGTGTAGACAGTGGGGCCAGGGTGGGGAGAGGAGCCAGCAGGAGCATCTGCAGGGCCAGTGAAGCAGAGAAGCAGAGGCATACGGGGCTCTTCTGGGCCATCTGTAGCATCAGCTCCCACGGGAGGACGGGGCCCTCCGGGGTGTCAGCGTCTTGGAAGCCAGAGCTGTCCAGCGCTTGGCTGAAGAACTCACCTCGGTGGCAGTGTGGGGCTGGGCCCAGGGTGTCCTGCTGGCCTTGAGTCCAGCACATGTCACTTCGTTTCTCTATGTCTCGGTTCGTTTTCTATAAGACGGGTGATATGGGGCTGTTGCTATGTGTCTGTACCCAGTCTCTTCCGTCGTGTCCGACTCTTCGCGACCCCAGGGGCTGTAGTCTGCCAGGCTCCTCTGTCCATGGGATTCTCCAGGCAAGAAAACTAAAGTGGGTTGCCGTTTCCTCCTCCATGGGATCTTCCCAACTCAGGGATTGAACCCTCATCTTGGCATCTCCTGCATTGCAGGCAGATTCTTTACCCACTGAGCCACCTGGGAAGCCTGATTGTGTGTTTAAATGAACTCAAATATAAGATGTTAGTGGGCCGCCTGACATGTGTTAATCTTCCAGTATTACTATTTATGAGTATTATTACTGTCATTGCTGCTGCTGCTGCCAGAATTAGAGCAGGAAGTGGGGAGCCATGGTACTTAGAAGCTGCAGGGAGATGCCTTTTAAATAACTGTTGTGCCTTATAGATCCGAGCTTTGGGACCTAACTTAAACCCTTGGAGAATTCTTTTTTTTTAATAACGTGTTTAGAGTATGCTTCCTGCAGGTCATATGCAGAACCGGTACTTGTCGAGCTCTTCCCCCACCATGAAAAGGCTGCACGGTTTATGGATTTTCTGCTGAGAATGGAGGCTGTGTGGTGAGGGACCACAGCGGTACTTAGTGGCGAGTGCAGCGCCTGAAATATTGGAGGCCCCAAATAAATGTTTATTAAACTGTCTTTTTTCCACCCAAGAGCCTTGAGCCTCAAGGTCGAGTGAGCTGAGTTTAAGGTTTCCGATCTGAGTGGCCTCACTTGCCCCAGGATGAGAGAGTTTAGCTTTATTTTATCTACATATAGAGATACATTAAGGAGGGAAAAAAGTTTTCATTTAATCAGATGGCTGGCTCAAAGCAACTACTATTGACTTTATTAACTTCACAGTAGAATCACGAGGAAATCAACTAGTCCAAGCCTCATTTTCAGATAGAGACCTGTGACCAGTGTGAAGAAATAACTGACTGTTGCCAGGTAGTAAGTCACCTTGGAACCCCGACCTCCTGCATCCCCTCCGGGCAGCACACTGTCCTTGTTGGGGTGGGTGGGTATGTGCTCACGCTGACGGGGGCCTGACCTGAGACTCTGCTCCTGAGTCCCTTCTGGCTCACTGGCCTTTGGAGGCGGAGAGCTGGGCCCACTGCAGACAGAGCTGTTTCCTCCCCGTGTGTGGCCTGCTGTACCTTACAGACGCCTGAAGTGTGAGCTCCTTGAGCTTGTGCAGAGGCGTCTGTGGGACCCCGACAGAGACCACAGCCCTCCGCCCCTCTCAGCCCAACAAGAGCTTCAGCTTCTGTGATAACAGAGCACCTTTTGTGTTTGCACTTCACGTAAGTGGATCGCACAGTGCGGGCATCGGGGTCTGATTCTCGTCCTTGACCTCACGTCTGAGGCACCCGCCCGCGGACCCGTGTGTGGCCACGGCCGGCCCGGTCCCTGTGGAGCGCGCTCCGGGGTGTGGCTGTGCCTGCCTGCCGGGTCGTCCAGCCCCTGGAGCCTGGGCAGGACGCAGGCAGCCTCCCCACCGCTCCCACTGGCCTCCCGCTGCAGATGATTGCCACGTTTCTGTCAAATGCCCTGCCTTGGGAAGAGCTGTCCCCCCGTCCTCGGTGGGAGCCGTTCGCAGTGCAGTGGACCCTTGAACAGCACAGCTCTGAACCGGGTGTCCACTGACATCTCCGGCTCTGCGTGATCCGCGGCTGGTCGTATCTGCGGGTGCAGAGCCAGCTGTGCGGTTACACGCAGGTTCTCGCCTCTGCAAACCAGAGCCCAACCCCCCACGGTGCTCAGGGGTCAGCTGTGGTGAGAAAAGCGTATGCTTGGAGCCACCAAGGTCTTGTATCAAGGCTTCAACCTGCCACCTGTGGCCTTGGGATAATAAACCCTACTTCCTAGGGCTGACGTGAAGATTCAGTGTAAGTGTTTATAAAGCACTTAGCATGGAGTGCCTCATATGTGATAAGAGTGTGAATAATGCTGGCTCTTCCTTCCGTCTCTGGTCTTTTTGAATGTGCTTGTCTTTAGGTTTCAACATCCTTGTTTGTAAAATGGGGTCAGAAGTACCACTTAAGAGTGTGGAGGGGGAAAAAAAGAGTGTGGAGGAGAGGATTCAGTTGCCCAGCGCGGGGCCGGGCGTCTGGTAATCAACCACCTCTGCCCTTTCCTGTCCTCATTGGCGTGTCCTAGTCCGAGCCGGGCATCCGGGGCCCGGGCTCTTAGAACGTGGACTCTCTAAGCCGCAGGGTCCAGCAGCCTCTCCCAACCCCCACCCTTGTACGTCAGGGGTGCCGCCGGTGCACCCCTGTGCGTGAGCAGCGCCGCCGGCGCGCCCCTGTGCATGAGAGACGCCGGCGCGCCCCTGTGCGTGACCAGTGCCGCCAGCGCGCCCCTGTGCGTGAGCAGCGCCGCCGGCGCGCCCCTGTGCGTGAGAGACGCCGGCACGCCCCTGTGCGTGAGCAGCGCCGCCGGCGCGCCCCTGTGCGTGAGAGACGCCGGCGCGCCCCTGTGCGTGACCAGTGCTGCCAGTGCACCCCTGTGCGTGACCAGCGCCGCCGGCGCGCCCCTGTGCGTGAGAGACGCCAGTGCGCCCCTGTGCGTGAGCGACGCCACCAGCGCGCCCTCGTGTGGTGCCGGGCCCAGTGTTTCTGGGTTTCCGGGTGCCGTGTGATGGGTGTGCTGAGGGGGGTTTATAGCAGGGCTCCTTATGACTGGGCGGATGGCAGAGATAATGATTATGGTAATAAGAACATCTGCACTTTTTCCTCAGAGCCCAGGAGTTGTGTTTGTTTTTACCAGAATCTTCTCGCACGTGCTCCTTCCAGCCGCTTCTTGGGCAAAGACTCCCGGTAACCGGGCAGCCTGGGTGCGGGCCCACAGGCCACCGCCGGGCCTTCGCTGGCCGAGGGGGTGCTCCCGAATGCCCCGCTTTTGTTCCTGCAGGTGTCAGGCCAGCTTCTGTGACACACGTTTACTCAGACGGCGAGTGGGGGCTAAAGGCTGTGACCTCTCTGCCATAGCTCTCCGGTGGAACTGAGACTCGTATCTAGGGCCCCTGGTTTGAAATCCAGTGTTTTTTCTACAGCTCTGCGCTGCCCCAGGAGGTCAGAGAGGAGGGTCAGCCAGCCGTGGGCCCAGCCTGACCCCGCAGCTCTGGGCGGTCGTCTCCCTTTGGGGACCCCAAGGGCTTGGGCAGGGTCGTGGGCGTGGCTCGTGGCGTGTTACCGCCACTACAGACAAAGGTCCAAGGTCGCGGGCCTCAGTGTCGTGGGGGGTCTTCATCGTCCGGACTCCGCACCGCCAGTGCCCTTACCTGGCTTCCTCCGCTGCCTTCCTCAGTGGGCGCCCACCACCGTCTGGTTAAAGCTGCCTGTTATCAGCCAGGGGAGCCTTGTTTATGGGCTGTACTTTGCCTCCAGGCCCGCCCGGGCTTCCCTCCCCGCCTCAGTTCATTCTCTGAGTAGACATCAGTTCGTGGGTAGGGTTAGGGTTCCAACCCTGATAAAGGCAACAGCTTCTGACCTTAAACAGGCCACTTCCTGGTGTTCCCGGTCTCCCCATCCCTGTAAAGAGGGGTACAGATTTGGTCAAGATCTCTGCAAGTCCTTCTCGCGCTCGTGGTTTAGGTTTTAGGTGCGCTGTTTGGACACAGTTCACTCCTTACGGACGTGTCCCCATGGCCGATGCTCAGAGCAGGGAAGGCCCAGAGAACAAACTGGAATGGTGGAATGTCCCTCTCTATCTCCCGGAGGACCTAGCACCTCCAGGAGACAGGCTCCCTCATCACCCACAGTCCTTGTTTATTACTGGAAAAGAAAATGCTAACGAGCACACACAAATTTCCACGCTTGAAGTTGTGTTCACGGGAGAGGGGTCAGGAGCAGCTCCCCCCACAGATAGGCCGTCAGACCTCAGCTTGGACTCCCCCAGCCTCAGTGTCTCCGCCTGTAAAATAGGTGGCCAGGCCGGTCTCAGAGGCAATCCTGAGAAGTGAAGTTGCTCGGTCCTGTCCGACTCTTTGCGACCCAATGGACTGTAGCCTACCAGGCTCCTCCATCCATGGGATTTTCCAGGCAAGAGTACTGGAGTGGGGTGCCATTTCCTTCTCCAGGGGATCTTCCTGACGTAGGGATCAAACCCAGATCTCCCGCATTGCAGGCAGACGACGCTTTACCCTCTGAGTCACCAGGGAAGCCCGCACATTTGTGGACCGCAAAGCGCGGTGCGGGTGGCAGGAGTTGTGAAGACTGACCGGCCTGTTTCCAGCAGGAGGTGGCACCTTGGCACCCTCGGCTCAGGGTGAGGAGGAGCGTCCTGAGGGCCTTGGTGCAGGCTGAGCCGCAGGGGTGCCTCGCGGGTTGGTGGCTGCTGCTGTTGAGGGGCGCGGCTTGCCCGTCGGAGGCAGCTCTGTGTACAGTTGGGGGTTGAGCACAGGGACTCTCAAACCGGCTATGCTGTGGAGTGCACATCCGACCCTTACCTGACACAACCAGAATAGCTACGCTTTATCTCTTGGGGCTCTGCAGAGAAAGGAAAGAAACCCCTGGGGGCGTGGTGCACCTCCACGCTGGCCGAGTTTAAGCATGTCTCTCAGAACCTAGCGGTGTGGCCTTTTCTTACCTGGTTTGCTCATGGTGACATCACTGGTACCTGTCAAGCTGGTGATGGACGTTCTCCCAGTCTTTCCAATGTCTGTGTCCTTAGCTGATGCCCAGCGTGGCATCACTCCCAGTGGGCAGGCGCCCAGGCCAGGGTCTCTCCCCAGGAGTGAGGCCCAGAGCGTCTCCTCCCGTGTCCTACCTCTTAGCTTCCTGGAGTGGGGCTGGATCCTGCTTTTCGTAAACCTCTTTTCTTCTGAAAATTATCTTAAGTAAAAGAAATACTGAGCTGTCTTCCTCTCTTTCCTGCAGAGGCTGTGGGCACTTCTACCCCCACCCCACCCCAAAGTCACTGGGGACACCCACTCTCTCCTGGCAGTTCTGCTCCTGGCCGCTCCCCGTCCCCGCTCCTGCCTGCCCCCTGGCGGCCACTTCCTGCGCACCAGCTCCCCGGGGCATCCTACTGCCCGCACCCACAGTGACTCAGCAGGGCGCCTTCCCCAGATCCCTGCCTGGCGTCCCCTCCTGTCCCCACACATCCAGCCCCGCCCGTCCTCTGGGAACCTTGCTCTGCAGACAAAGCTGTTTCCAGCCACCGTGGCAGGATTCCCTGTCCTCCCCCGCGCTCCGTCGTGATAGGTAGCACCACCTGCCGTGTGCTGTTGTCCCCAGCATGTGAGTCCAGCCTGCCTGGGAGGACAGAAGGAGTCCTGTCTGTCTCTGACCCTCAAACCCAGCCCACCGTCTTAACTGACAGGCTCTGGCTGCATCCACCAGGTTAGGTGAGCACACCTGGGGTCTTGCTGGTTTGGAGACCCCCCCAGACCCCAGACTCATGTGTGTTCTCTCGCTTTCCCTCCCCTCCACTCCCCGGGCCGCCTCCCATTTGTTGACATGCATTTGTGCACATGGTTTGAGCCCGAGACTGGTTCATCTAGACTGTGAGCCCGTCAAGGGCAGGAGCCCTGACGCAGGGCTGACGGTCCCAGGTGTCCGGGAGAGGGTGAGCTTGTGAAACCTGTCTGTCTCTGCCTGCCTGTCTGTCTCTGCCTGCCTGTCTGTGCCCCACGTGCCCCTCCTGCCGCCACGCCATCCTCTGCCAACCAAGACGCCGTTTCTGGACCACCAGCCTATGGAAGCGGGCGCGAGGCGAGGGGTGCTATCTGTGGTTGAGGACACGGCAAATGGAACTGTCTCACACAGAAATCGCACCCATCTCCTCGGCCCGCCTTGCACCACCCAGACGGACGGCGGAGGCACCTGGAGGCACCTTCCCAGCGGGCAGCCGCGTCCTCACCGGCCTCCAGCTGCTGTGGCCTGTGTAGGCGCATCGGACGTGGAGTCAGATGGGGCTGGGGTCCGGCACTGCTCCTGCCGCAGGGTGCCCTCGGGCAGGTCATTGGGCCTTCTTGAGACTCGGTCTGTCCGTCTGTACAATGGGTTTCCCACACCCACCTCACAGGGCTGTTGTGAGAATGGCGTGAGGTGTTGTTTGTGCAAGTTCTTGTCACTTGAAAATGACTATAACAATTTGAAGTCACTCTTCATTCTTTTTTTAATACTTGAAAAGTTAACCAATGTATCAATGTCTGTAGTGATGCCTTGGGAGATACGGGGAGGTGGGGCAGCTTGGGCTGGGATGATGAGTCCACTCAAGGGTCCGAGGAGAGGCTCTGTCTGACCCCAGGGTCTCCCTCTGCTCCAGGCAGGACTTCGTAGCCCTCGTGGGCCCCGCATGTCCCAGTCCCCAGTAGCGGCCTGCTACTGCCATCACCTTCCTGTTAGGAATTCCTGGTTTGTGTGCAGCTCCCACCCTGGAGGAGGAGGACCCATTCCCCCAGCCCCAGGATTATCTTCCTAACGCTAATGGAGGGGTTTCTTTGGGGCTTTTCATTTTCCATAGATCTGGCCTGGGCACCACAAGCTCAGTTACGGCTTGAGCTCGAGAGGGGTCCATTTCAGAGGCTCCCTCACAGGTGCCCACCTGCCTAGAACTTGTTGAGGTGTGGTGAGCAGCCTGTGGTCCACACGGGTGACTGGTATGTGACAGACTCCGGGGGCAGGGGACGCAGTGCAAGTCCCATGCCCCAAGCCCTGTCACACAAAGCCTGTGAAAACCTGAGCAAGCCATTTCATCACCCCAAGACTCAGTTTCCTCATTTTCAAAGTAGATGTAAAACCGCCTGCAGAGTTGCTGTAAGACTTGAATTGTGGCATAGACGGAATGTGATTCGTAAGCTGTGAAGCAGCCTAAGAATACAAATTGTCGTGCTTGTTCCAGGAACACCCCTGTCCCAAGACATCCTCCTGGGTCTCAGCCCTCGCTGGGGCGGGAAGAAACCGTGACACCCCGGGGCCAACCCAAGTGTCCTCTGTTGTGCCTGCCACACCCCGTCTCACTGGGTCCCCACGGCAGCCTCTGGAGACTGTCAGGGACACCTTAGGAATTCTTGTCCCTGCCTTAAGGTTGAAGGTTCACAGCAGTGATTCACCCGGGGCCACCCTCGTGAGTGAGAGACCCCAGCGAACTGGTGGCCTCCATGTTTTCTGAGTCATAACCCAGCTTGACTGTAGACTGATTTTTTTTTAATATTTATTTGGCTGCACTGGGTCTTGGTTGTGGCATGTGGAATCTTCCTTGGCAGCATGCGGGCTTCTCTCTGGTTGCAGTGCACAGGCTTAGTTGCCGTGTAGCATGTGGGATCTTAGTTCCTGGACCAGGGATCAAACCCACGTCTCCTGCATTGGAACGTGGATTCTTGACCCTCTGGACCACGAGGGACGTCCCCGTGGGTTATTATGGACATTTAACCTGGCCCATCTTTATAGCCAGATACTTACTTACACCTTCTGATATAAGTCAAAAACTAGATAACATCTATTTTCTTTTTTCTCACCTGACATACTTAATACCTTCCCTAAAAAATGATGATTTCACAGGTTATCGTTCTGCCAACTTAAGCTCGCATTGGATAAGAGCCAGCTCAGATATTTTAGTAAGTGACCATCCCAGGGATTCATGAACCCAAGTGCGGGACTTGGATGCAACCTGCGGCTCCTAGAGTGGACAGGGTGTGAGCTCTTGAGGCCCCGCCCCCTGCCCGCTTGTCAGCTGCCTGCCTTCATTCATGATTTATTCATTCAGCAGACAACTGGGTTCTCACAGCGGACACCTACCTACTTGATTTACCTGCTTCTGTGCTTAGCTGAGATAGTCTGTTCTCCACACACAAGCAGGTTGATCTTTGCACATCTCGGTCAGGCCGGGTCAGCCTTGCTCAGGACTCTCCAGGGACTTATAGTCTTACCCAGCATCAAATCCAAATCCTAACTGAGGCCCGCCTGGGCCACCCTCGTCCTGGCCTCCACCGCGATTGTGCCACATGCTTCTTTACCCTGCGGCCCCTCCGCCCGGAGAGCTCTTCCCTCTGAGTAACTGTGGCTCCTTCCCTGATGCCTCTGCTCACGACATCCCATCAGGGAGGCAGCACCCCAGACCTGGCCCATCAGCTCTTTCCTGCTGCCGTCTGCTTGGTACCTGAAGCCTGTCTCCCCTCTCGAGAACCTGGGTCCAGGGCAACCATTCGTGTCCACGGCCGCCTCCCCAGTGCCGTGCACAAGCATGCACAGTGACGTTTTTGTGATGGAGGAAGGACCAGGCGTGCACCAGGCCTGTTCCATGCCGGGCCGTGCACCAGCGCCCAGAGGGGACTATGGAGCTCAGTCAGGCAGGGAAGAGGGACTAGAAGGTACAGCATGGCCAGTGCTGGGACAGAGGAGGAGAGGCCTGGCCCATGGGGACCTTTCTAGAGCTTAAAGGATGCAGAGTTTACCTGGTGGAGGAGAGAGAGGGCAGTTGAGAGAAGCTGCCCAGCAGAGGCATGGAGACCTGTTTGCATTGAGCTCACAAGAACATTTCCCATCCTGGTGGGTGTGGGGGGATCTATCGGGGAGGTTTACGAAAGTCAGTCAGTTCAGTCGCTCAGTCGCGTCCAGCTCTTTGCAACCCCATGGACTGCAACACACCAGTCTTCCTTGTCCTTCACCATTTCCTGGAGTTTGCTGAAACTCATGTTTATTGAGTCGGTGATGCCATCCAACTGTCTCATCCTTTGTCGCCCACTTCTCGTCCTGCCCTCGATCTTTCCCAGCATCAGGATCTTTTCCAGTGAGTCAGCTCTTGGCATCAGGTGTCTTCAGAGGTGAAAAATTTCATCCTGATACCCTGCCCTGGAGCCTGACTCTTGCCAGGGCTTAGGGGGAGGGTCCTTGCAGGGTCCCAGCTGCCTGCTGGGACCCGAGGGCCTCAGGCGCCGCCTCTCCAGCTACTGTGCAGCAGTGGCTGCAGCCCGTGGCTCCTGAGTGGACTTAGCGATGGTTTGCCCCAGCCAGCCAGCCCGGGTCACCCCCTGTCCACGGAGAGCACCCAGTCTGTCTCCCAGCTTCAGAGGAACACAGCGCAGACAGGCACTGCTGAAGGAATCCAGCTC
This sequence comes from Odocoileus virginianus, assembly GCF_023699985.2. Lineage (NCBI taxonomy): Eukaryota > Metazoa > Chordata > Mammalia > Artiodactyla > Cervidae > Odocoileus > Odocoileus virginianus. The sequence goes on along the minus strand of NC_069689.1, from coordinate 11,732,618 downwards.
AGCCACCGCCAAGGTGGGTGACTCGGGCCTCCAGCTGTGTCCTGAGTTGTTGCATAGGGTGGTGATAAGAGCTTGTCAGGTGTTTTTAGGAAGTACATGCTGCGATGCGGAACATGGGGTACGTCTCTGCTCAAAGTGCTCGCTGTCCAGCAGGGGCGCACACAGACACCTACCAACTGTGCTCAAAAGCGGCCTGGGGCCTGGCGGGCAGGGCTGCACCAAGCCCCTGAGCAGGCCTTGGGGTGGCGGGCTGGTGGGGCAGAGGTGGGAACGGGCCACACCACAGGCAGGGGAACCGCCAGAGAAAGGCGGGAAAGAAAAAGCATGTCCGGAGGGCGCAGGTGATCTACAGCAGGGGTTAGGAGAGTAGCTCACAGGGCCTTGGGTGCGGTCAGGATCCCCCTGTCCTGGGCTAGTGCACGGTGGAGCCGCAGACCTGCAGTCTCACAGTCCCTCAAGTGTGGGCCCATATGTCTTAAAAGCCCACACCCATTTTATGTATCTGTCCCTCTTTGCCTGTTTGGAGATACTTCCCCTTCAGTAAAACTGATGCTCCAGAGGGTGGTCCGTGCCCTCTTGTTTCTGCATATATCTCAGAGTACCATCAGCGGTGGAAGGGTCTGCCCAGGGCACGGGGCCTCTCCAGGTCGGGTGTGCAGCGTGGCCTGGCCTCTGCAACGTGCAGGAGCGGCCCCGCCTTATGACCTCAGGGACTCGGGCATGGCTGACGGTCAGCCAGACCACGGATAACTGGCAGGATAGTCTTACCTGATTTCATCTAGCCTCGATGAAGTAGGAAGAGACAGGGTGCCGATGGGCACAGCACGGGCTGGAAAGCCGCTGGAGTGGGTGGTTTTGGTTGCTACTGGTTCTGGTTCTGGTTCTGACTGTGTCACTCACTTCCTGCAGGCAAGCTTCTAATCTCTCTGGGCGTCTCTGGCCTAATGAGGTAATGACGATTCCACTCCTGGGACGTGTGATGAGAATTTAATACAGACGTGGAGTGATGATCACTCAGGATTACCTGAGATGCGGGGGCGCTGGCAGGGCTGAGTCGTGCTATGTCAGACTCTAGGCTGTGTTGAAGAGCCACAGCCCAAGATAAGTGATGCTCTTGGGTGTTTGAGACCAGAAACCAGAGTCAAAGAGCTTCCACACCGTGTGGTGTCATGCTTAGTTGCTCACTTGTGTCGAACTCTTTGCAGCCGCATGAACTGTATCCCGCCAGACTCTGTCCATGGGATTCTCCAGCGAAGAACACTGGAGTGGGTTACCATTTCCTCCTCCAGGAGATGTTCCCCACCCAGGGATTGAACCCATGACTCTTGCATTGGCAGGCAGATTCTTCACCACTGCGCCCCCTGGCGAGCCCTTCAGCAGCAGGCCCAGGGTCAGAGTGACAGAGCCAGGACTCAAATTCAGCTCCAGGTAGCTTCAGGCCCGTGCTCTCAGAACAGTGCCCGGCACGTGGTGAGCACTTTGTAAAGGGGGGTCCTGCTGCCAGCCCCTTCACACCTCCTCTGGCTCAGCCCTTCGGGTGGGAGGGTTAAATCCCACAGAGGGAAGATAACTGGCCACCCAAGGCCCCCAGTCCAGCAGGATCCCTGCGTTCATCATCCAGGGGGAGATTTGAAAGGCAAGGCTGACCCCCAGGGTGAGGGAGGAAATGGGTGGGGCTGGGAAGGCGCCAGCCTTGAGAAGCCCCTCCTAGGCAGCAAGTCTGGGGGATCCGAGTTTCCTTCGAAGTCTAGCGTGGTATCTCACGAATTCATACATATCTGCAATTTATCCATGAGGGAAGTTGGTAAGGGAGGTGGTGCCTGAGCTGCACAGGTCACTGGTGTGGGGAGAGGAGGCTGGGGAGGCAGGTTAGCCTGTAGGAGGCCTCGCTCACGTCCCAGAGGAAGCATTTCCCACAGGACCTGCAGAAACAGTGCTTCCTGTGCAGGGACCAGCAGAGAAGGGCTCTGCTTTCTGCTGTTCGGGTGGAAACTCAAGGAGAGTCTGAGACCCAGAGAGGGGAGGAGGCGGCCCTCCTGCCAGCGAAGGAGCCAGGGGAGGCGGCATGGGGACAGAGACCTCTTTGCCAGGGCTTGGAGGGCCCTGGGCCTCTGCCAGCCAGGGAGGGCAAAGGAGCCTTCACGCGGAAGGAGCAGCCCCTGTGCCATAGGTGTGCCCAGAAAGGGGTCCGGGCGGTGCAAGAGACCAGGCTGCTGGCAGATTGACTTCCCGAGGCCTTGCAGCCGGTTGGGCCGGAACAGAAGATGGGACAGGCAGGCTGGCTGGGACCCCAGGGGAGGAACAGCGAGGGGCGCCTGGCGGGGAGCAGGCAGCCACGCTGAGCGCTTCCCAGGGCTCGTCCTTCGGTCAGTCACCTGGTCCCTCCCCGCAGCCCCCAGGAGACAGGAGAGGCTTCTGGAGGACACGTGGTGTCAGCGGGGCCGAGGGCTGGGGTCGGGCCCCTCCCCCCGGGCCCCCTGGCCCCCGAGCTTTCTGGAATCGGGTGGACAGGAGGGTTCTGATAGGTTGGCTGGGAAGCCTCATTAAAGATTGACGCGGCGAAGCCCATTAGACGGCTGCCGGCGTATCGGTTTCCCAGAGCCCAGGCCAGCAGCAGAGGAAGGAGAGGTAAGTGGGCAGGAGGCAAGCGGCGCGCCTCCCGGACGGCGCCCGGGGCCCCGCAATGGTCAGCAGGGAGTGGACCTTCCACTGCTTCTGCTTCTGCCACTGCCACTGCACCGTGCTTTGCAGAGTGAACTGTAGGTGACGGGAGCCCCTCCCCGACCCTCCCCATTCACTCCCAGGTGCTGGGGTTGGGGGGTGGTGCAGAGCCCTGGGTCCTGGGACCTAGTCCCTTCACTGATGGGTTGGAGGGTTGAGATGCTGTTCTGGCTAAGGCCTTGCAGGAGGGGCGGGCCGCCACGGCAGGTGGCGGACTCGGTGGTGGTCACTGTGGGCTCCGGTCCCAGCAGCGCCGTCCGCGTGGGGCGCCTGTGGCCTTGGGAAGTCGCTCACCCTTTCCAAGCCTCAGTTTCCCCCCATCTGTGACACAGGTCCAGCAGGCTCTGCCCTGAACAGTTGAGCAGCTTAATCACAGAAATGGTGCAGAGGTCCTTTGCATGATAAAGGACCAATTTTATTGCACTTTATCCTGTTTGAGATGCTTTTCGAGGTTTATATCCTGAATGGAGCTTATTAAGAAAAGGAGAAAAAAATGTCTTATTCGGGCAGTAATTGGCCGAGTCGCGTCGGCCTGGAATGGCGCTGAGTGGGACCGAGCAGGCCGGTTAATGGCATCCTGGCCTGGAAGCTGGGAGGCCTGGGTTCCAGCCCCATCTGTCCCAGTTCAGATGTGTTCTCAGGCAGCTCTCTCCCTTCGCCCTGCCTCAGGACCCTTCTACGCCAGGAGAGGGGGGACACTCCTCGCTGGGACCCTGGGTGGCACACAGGCCTCCTGCCATCACCGTCAGAGTGAAGGGGCCTGTCCCCTCGGGGTGGGGGGGTACTTGCTGATGCTTAGTTGCGAGCCTGGGAGTTGCTTCTCATTGTGGTCCTGGGCCACCTGCCCTCTCTGAACGGCAGCCTGTGCATCTGCCCATGCTGACCTTCTGGGTCTACAGGTCGTTTCGACACTGGCCACTTAGACACGGCTTTAACCACCGGTCACCCTGGGGCGAGCCGTAACTGGCGGGCCCAGAGATGAGGGCGTGTTAGAGGCTTGCAGTGGAAAATGACCCAGAGGAGGGGTCATTATCGTCTGTGATAAACCATCAATTTATCAATGCAGTGATAAATCGTCTGGGCATGTGACCTGAGGAAAGCAAAGCCAGCTGCCTCACGTACCAGCTGCTGCTCTGAGCCTCATTTCACTGGTAAGGACTGGGCCGAAAAGTACACAGGGTGACTTTAAGCAAGAAGCCAACCGGCAGGGCAGCAGCAGTCAGGATTTGTCTACTGTTGAGCCAAGCTCGGGAAGTGGGGCAAGCCTCCCACCCCTCAGGTTTCCTGAGCACAGAGGGGACGAGGCAGCTATCTGTCTGTCTAAGCAGGGCCGGGCGTCAGCACGCTGGTATGGACAGAGCTCTAGGCTGTTGACACTTGTCCTGGGCGTTGGTCCCAGCTCTGCCACCAGGTCGTGTGGGGCCTTGGCAGGGTGGCTCTGAAGACCATGGCCAGCCCAGATCACAGGTCCCGTTCCACGAGAACGCCTGCTTGCTTGGCAGCAGGAGCCTAACACCAGCAGGGAAGGCTGCGCCCCATCTCCGAGCTCGGCGGCTCTGGGCCAGTGCAGGACACAGGCACCTCAGGAGACAGGAGAACGAGCCGGCAGAGGCAGGGAGTCTGGGGGGGGCTTGGGTCTCTGCCCAGCCCGGGCCAGGTGGCTGTCGCTCGCCGGCCAGGAATTCCATCAGTGCCACTGAGCAGGTGCTGGGTCCGTGGTTCCTGGCACTGCTGGAGTCTCAGGTTCCGTCCTCTCCAGAGGCCCAGGGGATTGCCTGGAGAGGCTGCCTGGAAACCGAGCCGGTCCCTGTGTCCCCAGCAGCTGGGCGGGTGTCCTGGGGCCTCATACGTGTTAACGGTTCGCGGGAGGATGACCCTTCTCGGGAGGAGGCGCATCAGCGCTGCCTCGGCTCATCCACCCACCTTGGCTGGGCAACCGAGTGCGTACCTGGGGCGGGAGCCATAAGGCCTGCCCTGCCCTGCATGGCTAGACGCAGCGCAGAGTTGCACCCGAGCGCTTGTCCCCTCCATGGGGACTCTTTATTACAAGGTGGTGCGGCCTGCTTGTACATAGATTAGAAGTTCAAAAGGAGGGAGAGGATCGCACGGCCCCAGGATGGCCTCTGTGAACATCCTGTCTTTGGAAATTGTAGCGACCGAGATTGGGGTGATCGTCGGTTCCATCCTTCTCACCTGTAGAATCCTGAAAGGAGAGAGGCCTGAGTAGTCAGCGCTGCACTCTGGCAGGAAGCTGGGTCTCCTGGCTCCAGGCTCGCCCCGGAGGGGATTGTACAGTCTGGAGAGGCCCACAGGGACTGGGGAGGGGCTGGAAAATGGGAGTGGGGGTCGCGGGGGAGCTGGAGGGGGAGCAGAGCCTCCAGACCAGTGTCTGGTCCCGACCAGGACCTCCGGGAGCAGTGCTTGCTTGGGCAGGGGGGGGAACCCGGGGCCACCTCTGGGGCTTCTCGCTCTGTCCCTTCAGGGTCTGCATGCCTGAGAGCCTGGGATCCAGATCTGCCTCCTGGGTCAGGAGGGCGGGTTTGCACACACCTCGCCCAAGTACTGCGTGTGCAGGGCCACCTGCATGTGGTTGGGAGGATGGCAGCAGGCAGGCCGACCCGCCGTCTCTCTCCCCGCGGACACTGGTGCTGAGAGGCTGCACGGGGTGGGTGCCTGCTGAGAAGGGCGGCCAAGGCACCAGGCCAGGGCAGGCTCCTCTGCCCCCACCTGGCCTCTCGACCCCGTCACGCTCCCGCCCTGGCTACTTCTCTGCTCAGCGCCTCCCACTCCTCTTTAGGACCCTCTGCGCCCGCCTCCCATCTGGTTCCGTCACCCCACCTGACTGTCCCTTCCCCAGGAGATGGAGGATGTCTGCGGGCCCTGAAGTCACCCTGGACGGAGGCAGTCCCCGGCGTCCTCTCCTTTAGGCCTCCTCAGGGCAGGATGCGGAGCCGTGCTCGGCTCCGGGGGTGAGCCAAGGGTGACCTGAGTGGCATCTGAGTGTCTGGCTCAGCACCTGGCACACAGCCTGGCAGCTGCTGCATAAACCTAAGTTCTCTCTTCCCGTGTCCCCCGCCTCATGCATGCCCAGTGCCTCTGCCACTGGTGACCACAGGCCCCCGGTCGCGTGTTTGCCTCATGGGAGGCGCGCCCCCAGCTTGGCCAAGGACTGTTTTCTAGTCGGAGGAAGGGCTCTAGAAAGAGCCACCTGCTCAGTCTCGAGGACCCTTTTCTAGCCGGAGGGAGGGCTCTAGAAGGAGCCATCCACTCAATCTTGGTAGTTGTTGATCGTGAGACAGCTTGCCTGGGGCCCAGTCTTTCGTTTATTCAATAAATATTTGTCGAGTGTTGACCAGTTGCCAAGAACTACAGTTAAGTGCTGGGAACGAGGAGGAGAATGGACAGTTATGTTCCTGGAGATGAAAGCGGACGGGTGTGCGCCCAGGTCCTGCACATACAGGCGCGTGTTGTGTTTCCGTGTGCTCGGGGATGAGGGGCCCGGGCTGTACCCCCTACACAACAGAGCGTGACCTCTGCCCTGCCTGTCCCCTGCCCCCTCTCAACAAGGCTGGGGCGGGGCGGGGGATCTGCCCCTCTGTCCCTTCTTCTGGAAGCCTGATCCTGTGTGCCCAGGTTTTCAGCCGTCTGCCACCCCTGCGCCTTTCTGCTAAACCAGGGCAGTGTCCCCGAGGGCGGCCGCATCTCACCCTGGAGTCTCAGTCACAGGTGGAGGCCAGGGACACCATACCAGGCGCTCTCACCCCTCCTGCCAGCTGCCCTGCTCCCTCTGGAGGGTGGGGGTCGCTCACCCTGCTCACAGGAGAGGGGCTGAGGCCGTGGCCTGCCCCAGGTCTGATCTCTGACCTCAGACCTCCGGCCCCACTCTCGCCTGCAGTCTGGCCTGCGGCAGGACCCTCGGTCACTCACAAGACGCGCCTTAGGCTCCTCAGCCATCAGCTCCCACCCCTCTGGCACCTCCGCTCCCCCCTGTGGCCGCTTCCTGGGTGGGCTGGTGGCCCGAGACTGGCCAACCTCCCCCGCCCCTCCGGCTGTATTTCTCTTCCGTGTTCCCGCACCTCATGACCCCAAGGGTGAAAGGACCTCGTCTGGGTCAGCAGCTTGTAGGAGTGGGCATCTGACACTCCTTCCACCTGAAACTGGAATGTGGGCCTCAGGGCCAGAAGTCCGCTGCCTTCCTCCGCGTCCTCAGGACGCAGGCCGAGCCCGCCCGCCCGCCCCCACCCCGGCCCCGCTGTGTGTGCAGACCAGACGGGCTCCCTCAGCTGCAGCCGCCGCTGCCTCGGCTCATCAAGGTGTGAGCCCTGCTGCCGTGGCGGGACCCACAGGACACCGGAGACGGGCCCCCGCTTCTCCCGACGCTGGTCCCTGTCCCGGCATGTTTTCCTCTGTCACGTGTCTGCAGCACGAGTCAGGCTTTGACTCGTTTGAGGTGAGACAGAGGGTGACGGCCGTCTGGAGCTCCCAGACGTGGCCAGCGTGTGACGCCGAGGCCAGCTCCCTGGGCCCCGTGGCCTGGGGCAGGTTCCCCCGCCCCTCAGAGCCGCCAGCACCCACTCCCTGCGGGGAGTGGTAAGCCCGGGCCCTGCACCTCTGCCGGCCTCCTCTCCGAGCAGGCACGGCTGTGGGGAGCCCTGTGTTCCTTTGGATCAGCTCTCGGTCGGTCTGACTTTCATCCGAGAAGCTCAGAGCTCAGCCCCGTTCCTTCCCCTGGGCCTGACAAGTGCACGCTCCCTGGGACCTTCCAGCTCGGTTCAGTAGAGCACGCCAGATGCCTGACCTGAGCCGGCCTTGAGTGCCGAGCAAGAGGCACGGGCTCTGCCGTCGGGGAGCATAGGGTCTCGGAGGGAGAGGAGACCTGCTGTCCGGTCAGGGTGCTAACAGTTAGAAAGCGGCCTTGTAAGACCGGCCTTTGCAATCAAGTGGTGGAGGGCAGGCGTATGTCGGCAGGCTTCCTGGAGGAGGCAGCTGCGGAGCTGGGCCTTGAAGACTTGGCAGTGAGGAAGGTGGGGGGACTGAGGGGCCCACAGAGTCGGGGCAGGGGAGCAGAGCAGGTGGTGCGGGCTTAGTGAGCGGGTACCAAAGGCCTACTGGGGGGTGTCTCCAGGAGAAGTGGCCATGGGGATGGGTTTGAACTAGACCCCATAAGGGTCAGGCTTGTGTCTTCCAGAGATCGCAAGGTCTGCAGAGTCAGGTGGAAGACAAATGGAGAAAGGGAAGAGGGTGGAGGCTGAGGGCCCCTCGGTTGATGGCGGCAAGGGTCCGGGAGAGGTGCTGAGGCAGCCACGCAGGGAGGGAGAGGCGGGTGAGCCCTGTGGGGATCTGCGGAGACGGGGTGGCGGGGTGAGTGTCCCCACCTGGATCCCAGAGGCAGGGGCGCGGCTGGCCTGAGACAGCTCTGGGGCGGGGGAGACTCACCCGGGCCTCCACCTTGGCTTCTAAGCGCTCCACAGGGAAGTGACACGGGGCCCTGGACAGACGGGAGTGGTGACAGCCACCCAGCACCCCCACCCTGAGACTTCAGGAAGCACCGTGGACAGGCTCTGCCCGAGCGTTCCAAGGGCCCTAGACCTCCTGGAGGGCAGTGCCTCCTCCCTATCGTCGCGCCTCTGCCGCGGGGCATGTGGCCAGCGAGTGGAACTGACCCATAGGACGGAGACACGCCCCGTGTGACCCTGGACAGACCCCTCCCCCAAGACAGAGGGCCTGTGCATCCTAATGCGAAGGACCCTCACAGCTCAAAACCAACCTACGTGTTCTGTGCTCAAGAGGAACGAAGGCCTTACACAACCAGAGTCATCGTTCCCTGCTCCGTAGTGTCTGAAGGCCCAGTCGTGTCGCCGTGAGATGCCAGAGGCCCCCAGGAGCAGCGGGGGCTCTGCTCAGCCCTCCCTACCCAGGAGAACCGGGCTGGCCAGCTGAGGGCATCGGGAGGCAAGCCAGGCCAGCAGGCAGAGTGAGGGGTGCACGCCCCAAACCACAGCAGCTTGCCGCCAGCCAGGGTTCTGGCGTGGCGGGGCCCAGCCCAGCTAGGCAGGGGCTCCAGAGCACGGGCTCAGCCAGGAGAGGGAAGATCCAGGATCGGCAGGAGTGCAGGTATCGGGCCTGATCCCCAAACGTCGGGCTGAGTGGGCGTGGATGCCAGGCAGAGCCCGGGCGCTGTCCGAGGGCTACAGCCCTCACCCAGGGCCCTTCCGGCCACGTCTCATGCTTGAGGCCCGTCTCAGTTGACACGCGCTGCAGCTGAATTTAAGAAAGGGAGTGGCGTTTCCCAGGTAGTCTGAGGCAGGTTCTGCTGCTGACAGCTGTGTCGCTTAGCCTTTTCTGGGCCACTCCCGCACCTGTTACAGGTCTTCCTGGGAACTGTCTGGTGGGGTTGTGAGAATTAAAGTAAATGTAAATTAAGAAAAGTGCCTTGACGCCATGGTAAAGCACTGTTCTCATATTCTGGCTCTGGTTTCCTGAGAACAAGGAAGGGAGGAGCCCTCAGGCCCGGGCCTCAGGGAATAGGAGAGAAGAAGACCTCACCGTAGGTTTGTTTTAATTGGGAACTGTTTTTCTTTAATCTTTAAGAAATTTTCCAACACCTATACTGAACATGTTGACTGACAAACCAGTTTTTAAAACGAGCAAAATTATTGTATGTTGAATAAATAGAGCAGGAAAAGGGTGTTTAAAGACGGGGAAAGAAAACTAGTGTTTCTTTCACTCCTCCTGTGTGCCACCAGATATGTATGTGTGTGTAGTCAACTCTGCAAAGAGCCCGCAGGCATCTCCTCTCCTGCTCAACCGAGTGCGGCAGTGGGTGCCCAGCAGGGCAGCGTCTCCCAGGGCGGAATGTTCCTGCCATGAGGCAGCTGGCCCACTGCCCCCCACCTGGACCCTCCTCTTTTGCAGCCGAACCATCCACACAGGGGCCAGGAAGCAGTGGACAAGGCTCGCGGAAAACTTGACTGAAGCCCGTAGCAGGGCCTAGGGCTGGGCGTTGCCAAGTATGGAAGCAAGCTTCCAGCACAGAACAGGCTGTCAAGCATAGAAAAACAGAACAAGATTCCAGCCGTATTATCACCCCTAGGGGTGGAAGTCAGCCTTCGTGGGTGTGGGTAGGTTGGGACCTCCATGTCAGAAGGAACCCTCTCCCTCGGGAGGTCACGCCTCATCACCGGGAGAGTGGCCTGGAGGCACCAAGGGCTCCGGTGTGGGGCAGCAGGTGACCTGTTTCAGCTTGGAGATTCTGTTACCCTGTGTCCTGCCGTGCCCCACTCCAGGGGACACGCAGCTCACCTCCCACCTGCTTGAAGCACCTTGTGGGGCAGGCCTTCTGCCCATCATGGATTTTGTCTCACTCTTGAGCATTGCTGGCCGCTCATCCTGGGGTGGAGATGACGCCCCTTCCCCATCTCAGCAGCGAGGCTTGAGGCCAGCTTGCCCCGGTCCCTCCCCCACCGCCGTGACTGTCTGCAGTTCCCCGGTGACACCTGAGCCGGCCAAGAGAACAAACAATCGGCTCTTTCTCAGATTGGAGCCAAAGCCTGATTTTCTTGTAAACGTAACACAGTAGCAGCCCCTGTCTGGACACAAGGCACACGCGGCAGCCTTTGCCTGCTCCAGGCCTGCTTTCAGGGTCGAGGGCAGGAGTGCGGCCCAGAAGGCTCCACAGTGTTCGGTCGTCCTGTGACGACCTACGACCGACAGTCACGCCATCACCTGCCCTCACCACACCTCCAGGCTCCTGGGCGCAGGCGGGAGGGCGTCACGTCACGGGAAGGGGCATGGGCTGAAATCCCCGCCCCGATTCTTCCTGCTGGAAGGCCGCTCCCCTGCTCACAAGGCGGAATAAGATGGACCCACTGGGTTGGCAATTCCAAGTTAGAACATTCTGTGGGAAGTGGGGGGACTGGAGTTTGAGGTTAGGGGATTGAGAGCAGAGTGGCAGCCGCAGGTGCCATTTGAGGGGAAGGAAGGGGGGGTCAGCACGAGCAGGGCTGAGCTTGGACCCTGTGAAGTGGCTCCACGGGAAGAACCACGAGAAAGGGACAGAGCGCCGATGAGAGGATGGGGTGGGCCTGGGCTTTGCGAGGCTGAGAGCCAGCCGTGAAACTGTCTCCTGGGGGACCAGGAGGCGGAGGTGGGGCAGGCCCTGGGGTCCTCTGCCCCGTTAACCTCCGTGCCCTTGTGCTTCTCTTGCCCACAGGCCCCTCCAGCCAGCGTCAGGTGCAGAATGGCCCCTCTCCCGACGAGATGGACATCCAGAGAAGGTAACCCTCCCCGCAGCAGGGCCGGCGTGGAGGCCACACCCAGGAGGGGGGCGGGAGAACAGGCCTGACCAGAGGAAGAGGAGGCGGGTTGCTGCCACTTTGCCAGCGATGACGAGCGTGTGGTTTCACAGCGCAGGGGCACCACAGACTCTAGCCTCACTGTCAGCCTGGCGGAGTCCCGGCCCGTTCACTTACTGAACACCCTCCCAGGTGTATTAGGAGGTCATCGTCCAGGAACCTGGGATGTGGCCTGGGCTACACGCGACCCGCCGGGCCAGTCTGACTGAGCCCGTCCTAGGCCCCCATCTCGTGTCTGTCTGTCTGGAGGCCTTGTGAACCCTGGTCTCTCATTGGATTCCTTGGCGGGTGCCCCATACGGCCTCCCTAGCGGGGGTTAAAGCAGACAGAGGCCGCGAGGGCACTCGGCTACAGCCGCCCTTGGGTGGCCAGGCCGGGGCCGTGTCCTTGTCCTCGTGGGGCTAGCCCGCGGAGGAGGCTGCTCCTGTGGGGTAGGGTGACCCGTCCCCCCGCCCCCTCCAGGGTGCGTCTGGAGTGTCTGGAAGGAACAGTGAGTGCTGTTGTCCTGAAGTTACAGGAGATGTCGCGGTGTCTGAGGACATCGCCTCCCCAGTCCCTATGCCAGGAGAGCAGGGCCAGGGCGTGGGCCTGCCCTGCTGGGCAGGGGCTCTGCGTCTCTGAGGGCCTGGCACCCTGGCCCTGTGGAGCCGTGCTGGGAGGCAGGCTTGGGCTGTATCCTCTCCAGGGGAGCGGAAGAGCGCCTGGCTCCCGGCCTATGGCCGGGCTCAGGCAGAGCCCGAAGTCAGGGCTGGGAGGCCCACCCCTGGCTGAGGCTCTCAGGGTCCTCGCCTCGAGTCTGCCCCCTGGCCTGAGTGCCCTGTCCCCCACGGTGGACTCTGTGACCCTGGGCCTCAGTCTCCTGGTTGCAGGTAGCAGTGTTAACAAGGGAAAGATGGGTTCATGCTTCCTGGACTCAGGTCAGAGAGGCCCCTAGCCTCTCAGGATACCGTGTGGCTCACTAGGCACACTTGTCTCACTTTAATGCTCATGTCAGCCGTCAGGGGTTGTCATTACCCGTGCTGTTTCTCACGTGAGCCACTGAAGGTGGGAGAATAGAGAGGAAGCAGGAGCTAGGAGCAGAACCAGGACTGGCTCCGGCCCAGCCCTCTGCCGGCTCCCAGGCCCCTTCCTTGAGAGGGATGGGGGTCCCACACAGACCCTTCTGTCGGGCTGTCAGAGCTGGAGACACACCACTGCCAAGTCCAGCGTCCAGGGCTGCTGGCCGCAGAGGGCGGTTCACTTTTGTCTGCAGTCGGCATCCCCAGGCCAAGTGACCCCTGAGGTCAGTCTGTGAACCACAGGCATCAGACTCCAGAGCAGGGACCTGCTGGTCAGGACGGAGGGAGGCCGGGAGAGGGGTTGTGTGGTGCCCACAAGGGACACAGTGAGCCCAGCATGGAGCCGTCCTGTCTTCTCACCACCAGCATCCTGCGTCCACAGAAGGCCGATTCCTCTCGTGGAGGGTTTCTGGGCACGTGGATCATGCTGGAGAGGCTGGAGTTGGGGGTGATGTTTCAGCAGTTTGGATGGAGAAGCTTAATGCAGATGCTGCTGGGAGCTTTCCAAACATCTTTAGTGTCAGAAGGACCTTTTTCAGTATTTTTTAGATACCAGGCACAATCCTTCCAAGAACCCATGACACGTGTTCTTATTTATGAAGAGGCATCTAGGCCCAGGAAAGGGAAAAAGCTCACCCATGATCACAAACCCGTGACTCCCAGAGTGGGGACCCGAAAGCGCTCTGCTCCTCAATGGCCGTGCAGTGAGCCCCGCGTGTCCCTTGTCCTTCCTCCAAGGTGAAAGCGCTGGCAGCCCCGCGTGCTTATTCCCCGCCACGCATACCCTAAGCAGCCAGCCCTACGCCAGAGCGCTGGGAGCCCGCGGTGCAGACGCACCGCCGCGGCCTCTCCCTCTGCGGGCGCCCTCCGGCCTCCTGCCCGGGAGCAAAGTAGCCCCAGAGCGGCCCAGGCCCCGTGCCCCGAGACAGGCTGCAGCGTCGGCAGCCCCCATGACCCTGAGTCCCTCCCACACCAGCGTTGGCAGCCCCCTTGACCCTGAGTCCCTCCCGCACCAGCGTCGGCAGCCCCCGTGACCCTGAGCCCCTCCCGCACCAGTGTCGCAGCCCCCGTGACCCCGAGCCCCTCCCACACCAGCGTCGGCAGCCCCTGTGACCCCTGAGTCCCTCCCGCACCAGTGTCGCAGCCCCCGTGACCCCGAGCCCCTCCCGCACCAGCGTCGGCAGCCCCCATGACTCCTGAGTCCCTCCCGCACCAGCGTTGGCAGCCCCCGTGACCCTGAGTCCCTCCCGCACCAGCGTCGGCAGCCCCCGTGACCCTGAGCCCCTCCCGCACCAGTGTCGCAGCCCCCGTGACCCCGAGCCCCTCCCGCACCAGCGTCGGCAGCCCCTGTGACCCCTGAGTCCCTCCCACACCAGTGTCGCAGCCCCCGTGACCCTGAGTCCCTCCCGCACCAGCGTCGGCAGCCCTCGTGACCCTGAGTCCCTCCCGCACCAGTGTCGGCAGCCCCCGTGACCTTGAATCCCTCCTGCACCAGTGTTGCAGCCCCCGTGACCCCTGAGCTCCTCCCGCACCAGCGTCAGCAGCCCCCGTGACCCCTGAGTCCCTCCCGCACCAGCGTCGGCAGCCCCCGTGACCCTGAGTCCCTCCCGCACCAGCGTCGGCAGCCCCCGTGACCCTGAGCCCCTCCCGCACCACCGTCGGCAGCCCCCGTGACCCTGAGCCCCTCCCACACCAGTGTCGCAGCCCCCGTGACCCCGAGCCCCTCCCACACCAGCGTCGGCAGCCCGTGACCCCTGAGTCCCTCCCGCACCAGTGTCGCAGCCCCCGTGACCCTGAGTCCCTCCCGCACCAGCGTCGGCAGCCCCCGTGACCCTGAGTCCCTCCCGCACCAGTGTTGGCAGCCCCCGTGACCTTGAATCCCTCCTGCACCAGTGTCACAGCCCCCATGACCCTGGGCCCCTCCCGCACCAGTGTCGGCAGCCTCCGTGACCCCTGAGTCCCTCCCGCACCAGCGTCGGCAGCCCCCGTGACCCTGAGTCCCTCCCGCACCAGTGTCACAGCCCCCGTGACCCTGGGCCCCTCCCGCACCAGCATCGGCAGCCCCCGTGACTCCTGAGTCCCTCCCGCACCAGTGTCGCAGCCCAGGCTCGTGCCCCTGGGCCTGTGTCTTCACTCGCCCGGCCTTGAAGAGCAACCCAGGCCCCTCCTGCGAGGAGCCAGGAGGTTGTCCCTGCCGGGGTCACCCGGCGCGGCCACACAGCCTCCCATTGGCCTCGGGAGCTCACCCAGGTGCAGTGGGCGTGGGTGGCCCTGAGGTCGTGTCTGCGGAGGCCATCAGCCCCCGGACAGCAGGCAAGCTCGTCCAGCCTGGGGGACGCTTGGTCACTCGGCTAGGTGGCGAGCCCTCGTGAGGGGCTGCCGGCGCTGCCCTGGTCACAGCTCGGCCTGTGTAAGCGGGGACAGCAGGCCTGGCAGCTGGAGCCCCGGGAGGGATGAGGCGGGCTCACTGCTGAGCCCGGGGGGCCCCGGGGAAGCCTGACTCTGCAGCCTGGGCTCTGACACAGACCTGTTCTCACTGCTCTGTGTTTGCTTCTCAGACAAGTGATGGAGCAGCAGCAGCACCAACAGCGCCAGGAGTCCCTCGAGAGAAGAACCTCGGCCACAGGTGAGAGCGTCCCGCCCCTGCAGGGGCCATCCCTGCCCTGGACGGTGCCTGGGACACACTGGGCACTCGGCGACCTGCTGCTGGGCGCACAGGCCTCACAGGGTGCCAGCCACACCCCACATTTCTAACTCGGATCTGACCCTGTCGCCGTGGCAGCTCTTCCCCATCACCCTGAGCGACCTGGGCTCCCTGCCCGGCCTCCAGGTGCACAGGCCCGGTCCCTGCAGGCCCACCACCCCGCGAGCGCTCTCCTGCAGCTCCTTCACTTCCTCCGGGGCCACCGCCTCCCTCGCACCCGTGCCCCCTTCACCAGGCTTCACTCCTGTCCCGGCGTGGTTCTTCCTTCCCTGAGGAAGCCTCCTGCGGGCTTCTGGCCAGCCGTAATCCCTCCTCACAGGCCAGGGTGGCACTGTGCGCCCGCTCTTTGTGGCACTTATCACCCTCCGCAGTGACAGATGTGCAGTCGTCCATGCGATTGGCTCACTGCTCCCCACCAGGCCATGAGCTCCAAGAGCACGGAGCCTGTGGCCACTGGTCCCCGGCGCCCTGCACAGGGCCGGGCAGGCTGCGGAGACTTGGACAGGGGGCGGGGCAGGACTGCCCAGCATGCGGCGCGGCTCCTGGACACGCGTTCCCGTCGGCCCTGCCGCCATCCCCCAAGGCCAAAGGGGCGGCCACCATTGCATCTCGGGGGCTGACATCTGCCAGTGCCTGGCAGGGTGCTCAGTGCTGAGAAGGAGCAGAGGAGGAAACAGATGCCATTTGTGCACCAAAGGGCTTCCTCTCCCCGGGAAGACCACCGCTGAGCAGCAGGAAGGCAGTGGAGCTCGGGGGCACGAAGCCAGTGTGTGACGCTGGGTCCCGCCGGGCCCCAGGTGTCGGCAGGGACCAGGACAGTGGCAAGTGCCTCCTGAGAGGCTTCCTGGAAGAGTGACCCTGAGCTGTTCCTCGTCCGCCGAGGAGCTCTCAGGAGGCTCCCGCGGGGCCTGGGCCCTCACCGAGCCCACCGCTGTGTTTCAGGACCCAGCCTCCCGCCGGGGCACCCCTCCTCTGCAGCCGGCGCCCCTCTCTCCTGCAGTGGCCCTCCACCCCCTCCCCCACCCCCCGTCCCACCCCCACCCACGGGGGCCACCCCCCCGCCCCCACCCCCACTGCCGGCCGGAGGGGCCCAGGGCGCGAGCCACGACGAGAGCTCCGTGTCTGGCCTGGCTGCCGCCCTGGCTGGGGCCAAGCTGAGACGAGTGCAGCGGGTGAGCGTCCCGGGCCCCTGGGGGCGGGTGGGGGAGGATGAGGCTGGGGGGCCCTTCCCTACTGGGGGGGCGGTGCATCACCACCCTCCCCAACCCTGGTTCCCCGGTTCCCAGGAGAACTGGGGCGGCGCTGCATGAGGCGGGAGCTGCCACCCTCCTTACGAGGAAACCGAGGGCTGGGCATGTGAACAGCTTGTCCCAAGCATGCAGGTCAGCAGCTGCAGCTTGGACTCAGGCCCTGGGTCTCCTGAGTTTAAGTCCATCAGCTTCCTCGGGCTCAGCTGGTCCTCCCCAGTCGTCCCCAGTGTCCTGGCAGGTGGAGCTTCTGGAAGAAGGCTGTGTGTGTTTGTGGGCTAAAGGGCACCTCTGATACACACTCATGCCCCCTCACCTGTCAGGTCACACCCGCCTCGTCAAGGCCGCTGACCGTGAGCCAGTGGACCTGGGGCATGTCTGTGAACAGTGACCTCCAGTCGACGGCTCCCTCTGGACTCTTGACTTTGACGCCAGTGGGTGGGGTTGGGGAGATGGGACCAGAGGGCCTGGCCTGGCCTCTCCCAGCTCTGCCGTCATACCCAGCCCCTTTTCCCTCAAGTCACCGGCCTGAAGCATCCTCTCCCCTTAGCCAGAAGATGCGTCCGGAGGCTCCAGTCCCAGCGGGCCCTCGAAGTCTGACGCCAACCGGGCCAGCAGTGGGGGTGGCGGAGGAGGCCTCATGGAAGAGATGAACAAGCTGCTGGCCAAGAGGTGGGTGTGTCGACTGACCGCAGCCAGCTCAGCTGCTTGTCGGGGGCTCCTGCTCCCAGTCCCAGAGGGGTAGGGGGATGCAGTTCCACCCTCCCCAGCCAGCAGCCACCGTCCCCTGGCTTCAGCCGAGCAGGGGGACTGTCAGTCAGGTTTCCCTTCTCCAGGGGTCAGTCTGAGACATCGAGCCAAAAGGAGTCCTCTCAAGTCTTAAAACCTGCCTCATTTCAGTCAAACAAGTGCTCGTCTCAAAGTATCTGCCATGTCTCAGCCTATCCTGAGCGGAGAGAAATTTGGAGATAATTTCAGAGATGAATTCTCAGGGAAAAAGAGAACTGTTCCCCCTGGGAAATGTGTGATGATGGGGCCCATCCTGTGGGGAGGTTACAGAGGCCCCAGGAGGAGTGACTGAGTGGCCGGAGCCCCAAGGATGTCCCCACAGAAATGGAGCAACAGTGCCCCCATGTCCTGGTCGACTCCGGGGCCTGGGGACCGGGCCTCCACTCCCGTCCGCACCAGCGCCTGCAGCTCTGGTTCACCCAGGGTGATCAGCCTGTCGCCATGGCGCTTTGTGGGTCCCCAGCTGCATCCCTAGCAGGTGGAGCGGTCTGTCAGCTCTCTCTGGGGGAGATCGCAGAGCTCAGGCCGTGCTTGTGGACATGGGGTGGCAGCAGGGGCATGCTGACGGGGTCCCGTGCCCTGGCTCACCCGGACGCCAGAGGGCTGGGGAGCAGGCCTCGCCTCCAGCACGCTCCTTGCTGTCCAAGAAAAGCAGTCTCGTCGTGCAGGCAGGTTGGACTCCATTCCAGGGGGGCCTCATGTTAAAAATAGATTTTCTTTAAAAACAAAATATGCACACTCTCCCCAAGTCCAGCACCAGTGCCTTCACAGTAACAGCTTGGCCTTGATGGTTTAGACCAAACGGAGAGGAAGTTTCTGAGAACAGGAAAAGGCCAGTGTGCCGGGAGCCAGGGAGACGCCAGGTGCTGGCGGCAGAGCCTGGCCCAGAGACCGCACACCCCACACAACCGGCAAGGAGCTCGCTGGCTGTTCTTTGAATGGAGGTCCTGGCGGAGCTGCTGCCTCCTCCCTCCGAGGGCCACCCCACAGCCTTTCCCAAGCGGGGGCATCTTGTCCACAGCTTGTCCACAGCTCGTCGCAGGAAACCTCCACGGGACTGAAGGGGCCTGGTCTGCTGTTTTCTTAGAAGACCAAACACTGGCTCTGGACAGGCACAGTGGCAGGCCAGGGAGGAGCCGGGGTGCTTGCACCCAGCGTTGGAAATAAAGAAACAAATGCAGAGGCAGGACTGAGTGGGCATGCTGGCGGGAGGAAGACATCGGGAACGATACCCGGGTCTCTAGGAGGACCCGTCCTTCCCGGGGTGAGCAGATGAAGAAGGGGCCGCTGTGTGACAGGAGGCTGCAGCGTGGGCTGGTCTATCGATGGGGACAGCCCACTGGTGGCCGTCACCCCCGCCAGGCCGGCTTCCCCCGTGCTGGGCAGCTCACTTGTAAGCTCTTGCGCACTGTGTGTTCTGGCAGCTCCAGAGAGACTGCTGCGTGTGGATGTGAGAACTAGCCAGATGTCGGTGCCCAGTGCGGCCAGCAGAGAGCAGTGAGTTTTCAGGGTGTTTGAGCAGGGACTCAGCCCCAGGCGGGTGCTGTCGTGACCAGAGGCGTCTGTTGGAGCCTCTCCTTCCTGAGCAGCTCTTCGCAGCGTCCAGGTTGGGAGGGCGTGGCTGCTGGGCTCCAAGGCAGAGGGACTTCAGGGTGACGGCAGGCTTCCTCCTCCCGCAGGCTGTCTGCAGGCTGACCTGCGGGGTGCAGGGTTCTCCTACCCCTCGTGGCCAGGCCTGGGTGTTCTGGGGCCATAGCTGTCACCCAGCTCTTCTGACTTGGATGGGGTGTGGACCAACTTTTGCCCTTCGGGTGCTGTAGACAGAGATGCAAGTGTGCCCACACCCCCCGCCAGGCCAGTTAGGCGTCTAGAGTCCTGGGACCAGCACAGAAGGCCTGGACACTCACTCAGGCATCACTCCAGGCCAGATAGGTGCCTGGACAAGTTGCCTCCTTCACACGAAACAGGTTAGACCCCAGCAAGGGGCCTCTGAGGACCAAGCCACATCCACACAGAAGAGGCGTCCGGTCAGTGTGGAAACCTCCAGGACTGATGGTGTGTCTTCTTCCTCCTGTGTTAGGAGAAAAGCAGCCTCCCAGACAGACAAGCCGGCTGACAAGAAGGAAGACGAAAGCCAAACAGTAAGTGCACCCGCCGCCAGCCTGCCCCGGCTTCCCGTGCTGCGTGGACACACCAGGCCCTGCCGTGCTTCTGCTCGGCTTGCAGCGCACACATTTATCTCATTAATTCACTCTTTGCTGCTGGATTGTGAGCCCTGCGAGGACTAGGCGTGCATATTCCACTGTCCGCATGCCTTGCACCAGGTATGGAGTCCATCCAGCTGACTCTGCCTGAATGTCTGCAAGTGCAGAGGCCTCTGTGGCCGGGAGCCTGGGGGTAGTCACGGGTCTCCAAAGACCGTGGCTGGTTCCAGCCAGCACCGCCAGCCGCAGCTCCCTGGGCTCTCGGAAGAAAAGGAGTGGGAGTTCTCAGTCGTGTCTGACTCTTTGACCCCATGGACTATAGCCCGCCAGGCTCCTCTGTCCATGGGATTCTCCAGGCGAGAATACTGGAGTGGGTTGCCATTCCCTTCTCCAGGAGATCGTCCCAAGCCAGGAACCGAACCTAGGTCTCTGGCATTGTAGGCAGATTCCTTAACCATCTGAGCCACCAGGAAAGAATGGGTTTCAAATCCTAGGGACCCAGGAGAAATCTTTGACCCCAAAGGTAGAGTTTTCTTTCTCTGACTCCTCTTCTTCTATAGGCCTCCAGGCTGCTGCGAGTTCCATTTGCCTTGGTCCCCCACCTTGGTCGCATGTGGCTGGGACGCCTCTTCCAGGGCCGAGACAGTCCCACACAGCAGAGCGAGTGCAGTGTGGCCAGGGACACCAGCGGCTGGCTTTTCTTTTTTCTTTTTTCTTTTTTTTTTGGCCGTCCTGCACAGATTGGGGATCCTAGTTCCCCGCCAGGGATCGAAACTGGGCGCTCAGCAGTGAAAGCAGGCCTAACCACTGGACCTCTAGGGGGTCCCTGGCATTTTCATTTCTTCACTGTTCTGTGTTTTCCAGATCTTCTCCCCCGAACGGGCACAAGGTTTAAAGAAGGAAAGCACCCCGAATGTGGAGTCAGGTGGCTTGGGTGGGGCTACTGCCCCTTGCTGGCCATGGGGCTCTAAGGACGTGTCCCAGGCATGAAGAGCACAGCCCCCGGGCACCAGGCAGCCTCGCGGGCTGTGAGACGGGCCGGTGGAGGTGCCTGCAGGGGCTGCGGGGGCTCTTCCCGGCTTGCAACTGAGGCCGAATTTCCCTTTATAGAGGGAGCAGTCTCACTAGTTATTTTTAAAATAATAGGATGACGTTAAAATTTTTTCTGACTTTTCTTCAGTTACACTAATTTCACCTGTAATGTCTCCCACTCTTGCCTGTTTCCTCTGGGTCCTGGTCCCCAGGCACATGTGTTGATTTCCATAATTTCATTAACTGTACTCTCTCTCACAACAAGGGGCCTTGGGAGATCTTCCTGAGACCCACAGCCCCTGAGACCACCCTGCCTCTGAATCAGCGACTGCAAGAATTCATTCATGCACCCCACAAATACGGGGTGGGGGGTTCCTGATAGTTGCCAGGTCGGTGCTCGGTGTGGGGACCGGCTGTGAGCAGTTGTCCTGACTCGTCCGCTGTGTCTCCCTGCAGCCTTCTCCTTCCCCGGCTGCCATGGGGTGGACCACCTCCCCGCACCACCTGGGGTCTTCATTAGTGAAACACAGTGGTTGTCTCACTATGAAAGTAACACTGGCTCACTGGATAAGTTGGAAAATTGAGGTCTCTTAGATGACCTGGCCCGAAGGTCCCCACCCAACCGGCCTTCCTAACCAGATCGACAGCAGAACCTTTCTCTTCCGTTTCAGGAAGAGCCCAGCACCTCTCCATCTCCAGGGACCCGAGCAGCCAGTCAGCAGCCCCCCAGCTCATCAGGTAAGGGGTCCCACCCTTCCTGCACCAGGCGTGGGGTCTTAGAGTGGGAGGGGCTCTCACAAAAAGGTGATCTGACCACCATGGCCTCACTTGGCGGATGAGCAGAGAGGCTGAGCTGGTGGGGCGCCCTGCCATCTTGCACGGAAGCCCCCCGGGCCCCCATCAGTGGCCACCTGCAGTCTGAGCCTGAGCCCAAGCGGGGCACCCTGGAGGAGAGAGCACCCCATCCGGCTGCTCCCCCAGGGGGCCTGCCTGCACCTAGGAGGGGTGGGAGAGATGCGCCTGGAGGCTCAGCTTCCTGGCCTTGGGCCCTCCTCTGAAGAGGAGCATGTGAATACTGCGGTCCTGCTCCTTGCCAAACGCCAGGATGTTACGGTCACCACCAGGGAGCCTCGCTCACTGAGCAGTCAGCCTGACGAGGCCTGCAAAGCAGAGGGCCCTGAACTTACCCTGGTCTGAGCGCTGGGACAGGCGTGTGGTCAGAAGAGTGCCTCCAGGCTCAGTGGTGGGAAGATGCCACTGCAGTTGATCCCTCAGTCATTCAGCAAACATCTCAGGGTCTGCTCTGAGCCAGGCCTGTGCTCCCAAGCTCACTGCGGGGAGCCAGTGGCGGGAGGCTCATGCCCGCTGTTGGCAGCTCGCTGGGGCACGGCTCTGCGGCCACCTGGGCCTCACGTCCTGCCCCTCTGCTGGCTTGTCAGCCTCCCTGTGAGGCTGGGGTCCATGGCCTTTCTTCAGGCAGTGGCACGATTCTTGGTGAGTGACTGTGTGAACGCCTCATGTCCCAGTGGAGGGGGTGCGTGTTTCCACTTAGAAGCTCAGTGTGTGTAAGTGGTGCGCCTGGAGCTCGGGTGTGGTCCCGCTCCCGGGTCTGCCCTGCAGGCCCAGCGAGGGTCGGCCCGCGGCCTCCAGGCTCAGCTCAGAGTGGCTGGCCCCTGCTGCACCAGGGATCTTTCCCTTCTGTCTCTCTGCTCATCCTGCCAAGTCAGGGAACTCATTCAGTTCAGTGGCCCTCTTGTAGTAAAATGAAGTGCAGTTAAAGAGCACTTGAAAAAGGAAAGACAAATCAACTTCCAAGGCCAGGTTGGGAAACAGCCAGCCAGCCGTGTGCAGGGCAAGCCACGGAGCCAGGGGACAGCAGGGATGCAGGCCCGCAGTGCAGGTGTGGGCTGCGCTGAGGGTGCAGCCGAGGGGCTTCCTGTGCCGGGCCCGGCCCACTGCTGGAGGCACAGGTTGCTGCTGGAGGTCCTGGTTCAGAGCCGTCCTGCCCAGCTGGCGCACATTCCCAGGAAAGCCCTAGCCGTGGGGAGAGGACTTCAAACCAGGTCAACCAAGTCTCGGGAGCAGGTGCTCCAGACCTGAGCTGGGGAGACGCAGGTGCCAGGCCTGCAAGGGCAGCCTGGGCCATGGGAGCTGGGGCGGGGCCGTCTGCCTGGGATGCTGTGGAGCGCAGGGTCATGGGCGCGCTCCCAGCCCTGAGGCACTTCGTCCGTGCCATGAACTGACAGAGGCCAGCCGGAAGCCCTGGGAGCGGAGTGGCTCAGCGGAGAAGCCCGTGTCCTCCTTGCTGTCCAGGTGAGCCGCCCCAGAAGCCCGCGCCACACCCGGGTCGGGGGCCCAGGCGGGCCTCGGCGCCAACTCACCTCTGCTCCATTCCGCCCACCGCGTAGAACCCCATCTGTGGCCAAGAGCCCCGAAGCTAAGAGCCCCCTGCAGTCACAGCCTCACTCTAGGTACCGAACCGCCCGTCTTTGGGGCCTCCTCTGTCCCCTCCCGTGACTAACACCCTGGCCCCTGCCGCACTGTGGTCTAACACCTGTCTCTGGGAGAGGGTGGGCTGTGCTTCGTGAGGGACGGGGCTGGCCGGCTCCTCTTCACCCTCGTTGGGGGGCCCGAGGCCCAGGGGCATGACTATCCAGAGAGGCCGCGCAGGGCCGCGGAGGTGCCGTCCCAGCCCTGGGCTTGCCAGCCGGGGCGGCGGGCTCGCCAGGGGTCCTCCGCAGCCTCCGCTGCCCACTCCACCCCGCGCGGAGGCCTGCTCACCCCCCGCAGGGCGGTCGTGTGTGGACGGCAGCCACACGCAGCAAGTCCCTCCTCACCAGCCCTCGCTGCATCCTGCGGCCCACAGTCCTGGGGCTGGCCCCACACCGCGCCTTCTCCCCTTCCTCTGCGGCTTCCCAGAGAGATGCTGACCACGTTTCCCAAACCAAAAGCTGACGTGAGAACAGCGAGGGGCCCGGGGTGGGCGGTGCCGGGCACAGAAGGACTTCAGCGAGGGGGCTTCTCAGAGGTGGTGTTTGAGTGGACATGGATGAGGGGAGCCCACCCTGAAGAGTGTGGGGGCGGCCTTGCAGGCTGAAAGAGTGGTGAGTGCTAAGGCCCTGAGCCTGCCCCCAGCCTGGCGAGTTCAGAGAAGAGAAAGGAGAGCAGCGTGGCTGACACTCGTGGGACGTGGGGAGGGCAGAGGAAGGCATACTGAGAGGGAGAAAGCGTGGGTTTATCCCACAAGAAGGCTGCGGTCCGTGGGCCCTGGGCCAGGTCGCCATGATGCAGCACCTCTCTGGGCTCCTCACTTGGCTGGAGGCAGGAGGTGAACCCATCAGGCAGGAGCCAGAGCAGGGCCCGGGGAGGTAAGGCGGGCAGGGCCGGCCCATGGCTCCTGCGAGCTGTGGCTCGCTGGTCCTGCTGGTAGAGCGAGGACAAGTTTGAGCAGCCAGGTGTCCCTCCCAGGGTGAGCACGCTGTCCAGGGCGTTCCCACTGGGAAAGCAGGTTCTCCAGCTCCGAGCCCGAGCGCCTCCTAGACTCACAGATGGTGCCCTGGGGGCAGCCGCTCTACGGCCCACAGAGATGTCAGGGTCACTATGTGGGGGGCTGTCCAGAGGGGAGGACCAGGGCCCAGAGAGGTGACGCAGTTTGTTCAGGTGCCCCGGAAAATTGCTCTTCAAACAAGGACTTGAACCTACAGCAGGGAAGGGGCCCTCTTTCCCCACCAGGATCCAAAATTACTTACACACTCAGTCAGGACCACGTTTGGCTGCTGTACTGAGTTCATCCAGATTCATGCTGGAGCACTTTATTTTTTTCTTTTTTAATCCGGGTTTGTGCACTGGACCACTAAAATTTTATTTACATGGCATTCAATGGCTTTTTAATCCAACTTCCCTGAGATATAATTGACGTCTACCATTGTGTGAGTTCAAGGTGCAGAGCACGGTGACTTCATGTGTTAGACGCTGTAAATGATTACCGCGGGCAGGCAGGTTAAAACGTCCGTGACCTCGCACAGTCACCTTCCTCTGTGTGTGCAGTGAGAACTTCCAGATCTTCCTGCGCGCCTCCCAAGTACGCGACACAGTACCGCCAGCCGCGGTCACTGCGCTGCACGTTCACACCCACTGTCCACCCCATTACCACCGCTGTGTGCCCGACTGCCTCACCAGCCACCTCCCCACCCCTGGCAGCCACCAGGCTACTCTTATTTCCAGGAGCTTGGCTTTTCAAGACTTTTTTATTTTGTATTGGAGTATAGCCAGTTAATAAGAAATGCTGTGACGGTTTCAGGCGCACAGTAAAGGGACTCAGCCACATACGCATGTGTCCACTCTCCCCCAAGCGCCCCTCTCCTCCGGCTGCCGCGTGACCCTGGGCAGAGCTCCCTGTGCTGCATGGTAGGGCCCTGTCGTTTGCCCATTTTAAGTCCGGACTTTTCTGGATTTTACGTATAAGTGAGATCACGCAGCATTTGTCTTTCTCTGGCTGATTTCCCTCAGCACAGTGTCCATGTGGTCACAAATGGCAGGACTTCCTTCTTTCTTGTCATGGAATACTTCATTCTATAAGCGTGTGTGACGTGTACCTATACGTGTACATGTGTGTACACACGCACCCACATAGATACAGATAGGACATCATCTTCATCCACTCATTGGTCAGTGGACACTCAGGTTGTCTCCATGTCGCGGCAGTTGTGAACAGTTGACAGCGAGTGTGGGGTTCGGCCATCTGCTGGGAACAGCGAGCTTGTTCCCTGCGGCTGTGTCCCCAGAAGGGGGATCACCGACCCACATGGAGGCCCCTCCATGCTGTTCTCCGTCACAGCCGCACCAGTGCTTCAGTGTCCTGCTGGTTCTCCTCCACTGCAGAGGGCGCCAGCCCAACCTGATCTGCACAGTGACGCCTGGCGGTCTTGCCAGTTCCCCCAGTCAGCGTGTCCTGAGTGTCACATGTCCACCCCCCCAGTCAGTGTGTGTCCACCGGCTGTCACATGTCCACTCCCCCAGTCAGTGTGTGTCCGCCAGCTGTCACATGTCCACTCCCCCAGTCAGTGTGTGTCCGCCGGCTGTCACGTGTGTGTCCGCCGGCTGTCACATGTTCACTCCCCCAGTCAGTGTGTATCCACCGGCTGTCACATGTGTGTCCGCCGGCTGTCACGTGTCCACTCCCCGTCAGTGCGTGTCCACCGGCTGTCACATGTGTGTCCGCCGGCTGTCACATGTCCACTCCCCCAGTCAGGTGTCTGTCCGCCGGCTGTCACATGTCCACTCCCCCAGTCAGGTGTGTCTGCCGGCTGTCACGTGTGTGTCCGCCGGCTGTCACGTGTCCACTCCCCCAGTCAGGTGTCTGTCCACCAGCTGTCACGTGTGTGTCCCCCGGCTGTCACATGTCCACTCCCCCAGTCAGTGCGTGTCCGCTGGCTGTCACGTGTGTGTCCGCTGGCTGTCACATGTCCACTCTCCCAGTCAGTGTGTGTCCACTGGCTGTCACGTGTGTGTCCGCTGGCTGTCACATGTCCACTCTCCCAGTCAGTGTGTGTCCACCGGCTGTCACGTGTGTGTCCGCCGGCTGTCACATGTCCACTCCTCTAGTCAGTGTGTGTCTGTTGGCTGTCACGTGTCCAGTTCCCCCAGTCAAGTGTGTCTCCCGGCTCTCTTGTGTGTCCTGAGTGTCACATGTTCACTCCCCCAGTCAGTGTGTGTCCACTGGCTGTCGCGTGTGTCTGCTGGCTGTCACATGTCCACTCCCCCAGTCAGTGTGTGTCCACTGGCTGTCACGTGTCCAGTTCCCCCAGTCAGGTGTCCACTGGCTGTCACATCCGTGATTCCTGTAGGCTTCTCTGGCCACGTCATTTCCCTGAACCTGCCTCTCTTTCCACATGGGGAGAGAAACTGAATCAAGAAAGTGCTCCCTCAGCACCGTGATTCCCCTTTGAAAGTCCAGGTGAAAGCATCTGCCAAGATTTTCTTTGTTTTTTTTGACCACGCTGTGCCACTTCTGGGATCTTAGTTCCCCGACCAGGGATCGAACCTGGGCCCTGGCAGTGAAAACACCACCGGACTGCCAGGGGAGTCCCTGTCAAGACTTCCCAGGGAGGATTCGTGTGCAGGAAACATTAAATTTCAGGCTAGCTAAGCTTAGTTCAGAAACGTCAGAGGACAGTTCCCAAAACTGAGCAGTCTGCCTGAGAAGAGTGAAACCACATACAGAGCCGGTCACCAACACCAGGGACACTGGTTCGTGTCAGATGTTGGTGCCTCTCGGCCAAGCATCACTGGTTTTCCCCAGGCCGTGGTCTAGCCGGGATCAGAGCGCTTACTCTGAACCAGCTTATCAGCATTCTCTTCCCAGGGGAGGGAGCGTGTGGCTCGGGACTCCATCCACATGCGTGGGTGCTTCCATGTGAGCACTGACCAGTCGGGAGACCCCAGGTCCTGACGCTTGGGTTGGGAAATATGGTCACGGTATCCAGGAGGCCCTCTTAAGGTGGAGACAGGGCGTGAGAGTCCTTTCTGAGGCGCCAAAGCAGCAGCATTTGAAGAGGGCAGAGCCAGGCCCACAGCGGGCAAGCGCTGGGGTGCCCACTTGCCTCTAGAGCTCAGCCCCCCCAGTGCCTACCCAACCACACCCCGCCGCCCTCTCCCCAGGATGAAGCCGGCGGGGAGTGTCAACGACGTGGCCCTGGATGCCTTAGATTTGGACCGGATGAAACAGGTGAGTGTGTGTGTCCAGAGAGGCTGTGCAGGAGCCAGGGCTGGGGGCTTCTGGGGGCCATGGGGGTGGCAGGCCCAAGAAGGCCCCAAGCAGGTGGGGAGCCGCATGCAGCCTCAGTGCCCCTGCCCCGTCTTCACCAGGAAAGGGCTCTGGGCCCTCCCAGCCTGCCTCTGGGTGGGGCCGCTCTGGCTTCACCCAGGTATTTCTGAGGCATCGCAGGGTGTCCCGTCCTGCCTCACACACACCGTTCCCCGGTGGTGGGGTTGCTGAGAACACGGAGGGACGTGGCCCTGAAGGGAGCCTGGCCGCCCCTGCCCGTGACCACAGCCACCGTCACCCCGAGGCCCTGCTCCCAACAGGAGATCCTCGAGGAGGTGGTCCGGGAGCTTCACAAAGTGAAGGAGGAGATCATTGATGGTGAGTGGCGCCCCTACCACACCCCGACCCCGCCACGGGGCAGCACCCAGGCCAGGCTCACGCCGACAGTCCTTGGGGAGGGCAGGGGTGCCTGTGCCCAGGGCTGCAAGCCAGGGGCCAGGACAGCCCAGCCAGCGAGGCTGTCCTGGGCTGGGAGGCTGAAGGTTTGCGCCGAGGGGTTTCGTTCTTCCTCCCCACAGCCCACTCCGGCCTCCCAGTTCTCTGGTTGGGCAGACTGAGGCGGCCCAGACAGATTAAGGAGCTTGTCCAAGTGTGAGCACGTGCTGGTGGTCTGCGCCTCGGTCTGACTCTCCCGGGCTCCCTCCCAGATAAGCTGGAGGCGGTGAGGGGTGCATTCACCAGTTCAGAGCAGCTTTGAACCATCTGCTCTTTATCTTAGTATCCCGTGGACTTAGATCACTCTTTTTATTCTGCTTCTGATCCCCGGGTTTGGGGCTACAAGGGCAACTGCTGCCTTCCCAGAGGCTAGAAGGCCCCAGAAGCCACAGAACTGCCTAAGGGCCTGACCAAGTCCACCGCCTGCTAGGCGCAGTGAATCCCATCCATTTGTCCACTCCCTACCGGAGCCTTTGAAACGGCCGGTTCAGATCTGGGGCCAGAGGAAAAGGAAAGGTGTGGGCCAGGCTGGCTGAGCCCCCGAGCAGGGAGGCACAGTCCAGGCACCCCACCCCACCCCCCGCCGCCACCCCATCATGCATGGGGGACCCTGGAGAGAGGAGAGCGGCTGGGAGCCAGCAGATCCGGACCCCTGCCCGGGGCTGGGTGATCGGCCACACCCTGTCCTTGATCCAGCGGCGAGCGCTCAACTTCCTGTTGGTCCAGTCCCCTACCAGGCTGGGATGGGCAGATAAGGAGTTAATGAATGAAGAGGGGAGACAGAGCGGGAGCCAGAAAGAGACACAGAGGCCAACTGTTAACCCCACTTTATTGCTAGGCACCCCTGCTTCGGGAGGCCATGGGCCGGAGCGGGGTGGGGCGGGCTGGGGGTGCCTCGGTCTCCACCTGCTATAGCGGCCGCAGTGGACGCGGCCCCTCGTGCAGGCAGCTGAGGGACTGAGCCCCTCTCCTGTCCTGTCCCTCAGCCATCAGGCAGGAGCTGAGTGGGATCAGCACCTCGTAGGCCGGAGCCCCCGATGCCGCCCACGACCCCGGGCCACCCGACGGCGGGGACCCCACAGAGCCCAGCGCCCAGGCCTCCAGCACACTCAGCACGCGCTGAAGCTAGGACGTGCTTCGTTTAAGTCTTAACCTGTGATAAAATATTAAAATGAGGAGAAAAGTTCAGTTCCTGGATTTTTTTAGATTCAACCTGACACAAAACACCAGGCCTGCAGCCTTTTTTTGTATTTTATATCTGCCTATTTAAATGTATGTTTCTTTGGGTTCATAGAGAAGACGCCCCAAGTCACGCGCCTCGTTAGAAGGTCTCAAGTTTTCTCCTAGGTGCCCCCGGGCGCGGCGGCCGCTTCCACGCGGCTCCTCCCCACGTCCCGGCGGTGAGGGTCCGTCCATGCACCAAGCCGTCTGTGTCCACGTGGTAATAAACGCTTACTGTCCACACCCCGGCTCTGGCTTGCTCATTCAGCGCCAGCTCCCGGTCTCGCC
Organism: Odocoileus virginianus; assembly: GCF_023699985.2. NCBI lineage: Eukaryota > Metazoa > Chordata > Mammalia > Artiodactyla > Cervidae > Odocoileus > Odocoileus virginianus. Next base: position 11,703,739 of record NC_069689.1, on the reverse strand, counting down.
TGGCTGGGGAGGCCTCTTCTTGGGGGAGGGCCTGCAGAGTGGTGCCAGGAGTTGGGGCCAGACGGGGGCCTTGGGAGTGAGGCGAGGAAGGACGGGGCGTGGGCTGCCAGCTCAGGCGCTTCCAGCGGGGGTCCTGGGGACTGCCTCTCCCCGTAGGCCTCCTCCAGGGAGGTGGGCCCTGTGCGGGAACATCAGAGGGGCCAGGAGGGTGCACCTGCTCAAACCCCCCACCCCCACCTCACAGATGGGGCCCTGTGACTCCGGCTCAGCCAGACAGGAAGGCAAGGCAAGCAGGTGTGGCCTCTGCCCTGCCTGCAGCCCCTGTGCCCCTCAGAGACACATCTTAGACCATGCAGGGCTGAACCACAAAGGGTCTGGCCCTCAGCGCTGGCCACTGCTGCCCCTGTGCCCAGAGTGGCCCCAGCTAGTAGGAAAGCTTTGAAATCCTGTGACCATCCCCCGGCCTCCAGGAGAGCAGTGTGCCTGGGCCCTGGCCCAGCCGTCCTCTGGGGGCCATGGGAGGAACCCCACCCCACTCCCCAGCCTGGCTCAGGACAACGGGACCGCTTGCTGGCCAGGCTGGACATAGTCCGTCTCACTGTGTGCTCCCAGCAACACAGAGAGAGGAAGCCTGCTCTGCATGTCAGGAGGGGAGCGGCTTTAACCCACTGTTCCGAGAGGCGTTCTGCAGCTCCTCCCACCACCCACAGTCCAGGAATCCGGGGGCCGTGTGGAGGGAGGTGGACAGGTGTCCACGGGGTGTTCCCAGCTCCCGGGCTGCCGCCTCCCAGGATGGTTGACAGCCCTGGGCCCACCTTCAGCTCTGGCGGGGTCAGATAAGCGCCTGGCAGCTCGAGGGCTCAGCTGAGCGCTCGCGGCTCCCTGCTGAGAGCCACACTCCCCTCCCTCATTGAGCACAGGGGTCTACTCCCCGGGCCATCCCAGTGTCAGACTGCCCAGGGCCACTCCCAGCCCCACCACACCCACCCCCAGGGGTGATCCCCGGCCTCCCCAGCCTCAGAGGCACGTCTCCAAGGGGGGCTGTGTTTTCCTCGCCCAGGCACCCTCCTGCTGCCTGCCTGCCTCTGGGAGACCCGGACCCCCATCCCAACACAGCCCCTCCCTGGGCCAGGGGCTGCCGATGCCACCCCATCACCTGTGTCATCAGTCCTTGGCTTAACCAGGACAGGCCGTGCCCCACGTCCTGGAGACACCATCAGAGCTGCCCTTCACTTGGACTGTCACGCCTCAGTCTGGTCACCTGTCCACCCACCATCTCCCTGACCTGTGGTACCTCTTCTCCAGCCCCACATCTGAGCCGGTGGGGGTGCGGGCTCAAGGTGGAGCAGGGGTGAGGCAGACCGGGGTGGGGGTGCGGGTTGAGGCAGGAGCATGGGCCAAGGAACACATGGACCTCTGCCCACACCTGGGGCCAGCCAGAATGCTGCCTCAGTGCTGGTCCCCACGAGGGCGGCATACAGCGGCCCCAGGCCCTGCTCGCAGGGAGCCAGGCCCAATCCGGGGAAGTAGGCTCTGGGGACTTGAAAACCAACGTTGGATTTAATTTAGGGCATGGGAACTCCAGAGGACTCTGCTCCCTAGGCGCAGAGTGCCCAGGGCAGGGTCAGGCCCAGCCCTGAAAGGGAGGGCCGGCCTGAGGTCACCAGTCCACGTACAGCCCGAGCCGCCATCCGTGCCGCTGCCGCCAGGTGTGGTCTCGGGGGTTGGGGGCGGGGGGGGGGGTGTCCAGGGAAAAGAGCAGCGGCCCAGGGCGCGGGAACCAAATGCATGCAGCCAAACCAGTTCTGGGCACTAGGCCGGGGATGGTGACAGCCAGCCCTGCATCGGGCGGGGCGGGGCGGGGCAGCAGCCAGCGCACGGGCCCCAGGACGCCAGCCGGCTGTGGGGCTCACAGGCGGTTCTCCGCCAGCTTGCACACCCTCTTCACCCGCGCGAAGGGCCCCAGGGAGTCGTCGAACACAAAATCCCAGAGCACCTTCACCCACGAGTGGTGCTGGGGCAGGTGGTCGTAGTACTCAGGTGCGATCTTCCGTACCTGCAGGGGTGGGGCGAGCGGGTCAGAGGCCGCGCACGCGCACACGCAGACACACGTGCGAGCACACAGACCACGTGAGCACGTGCACGCGCACACAGCCCTGTCCGCGCTGAGGGTACCTGTGTTCTCCCGCTGAGGCAGGCAGGAGGCCGCAGGCTCTGCCCGAAAGCGGAGGGGCCGCTGGCACCAGGAGGCGCTGAGTTTCGCCCCGTCCCCCTCGCCCCCAGCCCCAAACGGGGTGAGGAATTAAAATGCACACTCCCCTCCCTCCCGGGGGCCCACACCCCGAGTGAGCCAGGAGCCCCGGGGTGGGCCCGACTTCTGAGTCCTGCTGAACCACGGTCTGTGCCCGCGCCTCCGCACCCGGCACAAGATGCCCTCGGGGACCTGCAGGCTCTCCTCTGACCTCGGCTCTCACCACCCCCTCACCCCATCATCCTCCTCTCTGGCCTCAGTACCTGTCATTTCCCACCCCAGCTCCCTGCCCCCCTCTGCACCTGACACCCTCAGCCCGCCTCCTCCAGGAAGTGCTCCAGCCTCAGCAGCTACATCCTCCCCTGCTCGCCAACCGTGGGAAAGGCTAGGTGCACAGGACCTGCTTTATGGCCGAAGACGGGGCGGGAAGGGATGGGGGGCGCCCTCCGGGGCATGAAGGGACCCACAAGGCGGGAGCTGGGAGGCTTTGACTTTGCTTGGGGGGAGTAAAGGGTCACAGCTGACAGCAGGCGCTCCTGTGACCGTCTTGGGTCAAAAGTCTGGCTCTGCTGCTTCCTGGGGCCAGGGAACCCCCCCAGCCTGAGCCTCTGCCTTCTCATCCATGAAATGGGCATGATGGCCTTGAAATGTCGCATGGGCTTAGGGTGAGGCGTCCACGAGACTGTGGTCAGCACAGAGCAGGACCTCGGAGGAGTGGGGCGGAGGGGGGTGGGGGTAGGCACACCACAAACACCTGCACACCCAGGCCAGCGCTCTCACACACTCGAACCCACGGGTGGGTGAACATGCACACCCAGACACGCATGTACGGACAGGCACACCTAGCCACACAGACACACACGGACTCGCCCACTCAGACACTCTTCCAACCCCAGGTCTCCCAGGACGGACGCTTCACACTGACCCCTTGGGTCACAAAGGGCAAGACCTCTGGCCTCTCTGTGCCATGAGGGGGCCCTGGAGGGTCGCAGGGCAGGGACAAGAAGGGGGGGTTGCCTCGCCCACACCGCTGCACCTTCTGAGGCACAGAGAGGGCCAGCGGCTGGGCCCAGGACACACAGCCAGCCCGGGACTGTCACAACTGTGCTCAAACAGGGTCCCGTGAAACCAAGAGGCCTGAACTGTAACATAGCCCTCAAGCCCCTGCCCACCCTGAATTCACCTCCTCGTTCTCCAGTCAGGCACGCCGTGTGCCTCGTGGCCTTTCCCCCTGCCCTGGGGACCGCAAGGGAGAATGTGGCCACCCCGTGATCGGCAGGAGAGAGAGGCCACAGTGCAGCCCAAAGCCCTCCCCACGCCTCCCCGCCTCGCCCCCCACCCGCGGGTGCCTGCCGCCACCCTGACCCCACCTACCAGGGGCAGGTTGCAGCCGGGGATGCTGGGGAAGTCGTGATGCTCCATGTGGTAACCCACATTGAAGGTGATCCAGTTGAGGGGCCCGTAGTAGGAATAGGTCTCGTGGCCCTTGAGGAACATGTAGTGTTCAGCCACAAAGTGGCCCGAGATGGGGTGCAGGCCCAGGCCCAGCAGGGAGCTGGCCAGCAGGTAGACCACGGGCTTGAGCCCCCAGAGGGCGTAGATGGCGGCATCGGCCGCCAGCTGCACCAGGGCGTTGCAGAGCTCCATGCGGGTCATGGCCTTGGGGTGCACACAGAGCGGCCGCAGCGCATAAAAGAAGGGCTGCAGGACCAGCCAGAGCAGCTTGCGGGCCGGCGTGCAGAAGAGCCAGCCCTCAAAGCGCGTGGGTATGTCCACATCCAGCCCGTCGCCACCCAGGTAGCGGTGGTGGTCCACATGGTACTTCTTGAAGCTGGCGGCGTAGGGCAAGCCCACGGGCAGGTTGGCGAAGATGGCGAACCAGCGGTTGTGGGCGGCGCGGCCCGTGCCGAAGGCGGTGTTGTGCGAGATGTCGTGGATGGCCAGAGTCAGCGAGTGGTTCACACAGCCCCCGAAGGCATAGGCCCAGAAGAAAAGCCAGCGCCACGCCAGCCCCTGCACCAGCCAGCAGGCCAGCAGCTGCACCAGCACCATCCCCGTTACCGTCCACTTGAGGTGGGGGTCCGGCCGCATCAGGGCCTTGATGGCTGGGTACTTGGCTGTAGGGAGGGCGGGGGAGAAGGTGAGGCAGGCACTGGCCTCCTGGGTCCCAAAATCCGTGCTTCCCCTCCCCACCCCCTCACCGCCCCGCCCCCCGCCCCTCCCCCTTGCTGGACCTTCCCCTCCCCCTGCTGGCCCACCCCCTCCCCCCTCCCCCTCCCCCTTCCTCTCCTCCCATTTTTCCTGCCCTCTTCCCTCCCTCCCGCCTTTTCCCTCCACCATCAAGCCCCCAGGCAGTGACCCAGAGAGTCCTGCAGACTGTGCACCCACAGACCCGCCTCCACTGCCTACCCCAGGGCGGCTCTGGGGAGACTTCCCAGAGTGGCGGGGTTGTGGGAGAGGGGGTCTTGGTCACCAGCCTCAGTAAAGAGCCCGTGTCAGCCTCACAGAAACGTGATGCCCGAAATCAAAGCAGCTGCCGGCAGCTGCAGGTTCGATACCCACGCGGTGCTGTGCGTAGATGCGTCTTCAAGGGTGGGGGGCGGGCCACAGGCAGACTCTCTGGGCCCTGGGAGGGGGCGGTGGGGCTGGGGGAGGGGAATGTGGAGGGCTCTGGCTTTGTCTGGGTATTTCAGTCCTTTTAAACAAGATCTGAAGGAAATAGGATAAAACGTTGGATGTGCTTATTTGGGGGTGGAGGTGGTGGGTGTTTGTTATCACATCGTTTGTACTTTTCTGTATCTTGTTTAACAGAAAAGGGAGAACACAGTGGCAGTGGCAGTCGCCCAGGCAGGGAGTAGCCAAGAGAGAAAAGGGCGGAGTCGGGGCCCTTAGGTCCAGAGGGCAGTGCCTTCTAGAAACCTCTGCTTGGCCGGAGGGGGCTGCAGGGCCAGGCGTAAGGCTGCTGAGCTGGCTGGCGCAGTGTCCAGAGGCCGGGAGGGACAGGGCAGGGGCGACACGCGCTCGAGGGGACCGTCACGCTCACACCCCAGGTCTGCTCTCTCCCTGGGATCCTCAGGTGGGGCCAGTGCCTGGGCACACGGATGGGGATTGAGGCCAGGGAGGATGCAGGCGCCCTTAGGGCCATCAGCGCCCGACTCCAGTGTGCCCAGTGTCCACCCCTCCTGCCCAGCCAGCAGCCGGGCAGCCTCAGGCTGGCCTGGGAAGAGGGTCCCCAGGGCTGCAGCAGAAGCCAGGCAGGCCCGGACTCGAATTGCCCAGCATCCGATCCTGGCCTGCCCATCTCTCCCAGTGACCCAGGAAGTCGCTTCCCTTTTGCACTCCTCCTTCCTCCCCGCCCAGAGAACTTCCTGTCAGAGCCACTCAGCAATGGGATCAACTGTTTTAGAGGTGGTGAGCTGCCTGTCCCTGGGGGTATGCAAGGCGATGCACACAAGGGCCAAGGAATTCTGTCCAGTCAGGGGGGGAAGCTTGCTCCAAGTCCCCCCACCCAAGCTTCAGTGGCACCACAAGCCCATCTCAAGGTCAGCCCTGATCTCACTGGGTGGCCGTGGTATGTTCCCACCCTCCCTGGGCCTCTTGAGTCTCAGAGTGACACGCGGATGTGCCTCAAAGGGTGTGTGTCCCCCAGACTGGTCCTGATGGTGGGCCAGCTCGCATCGGCTAGAGATGCTGGAGGGACTGTCGGGGTCCCCACGTCCTGCAACCTCTGCCCAGGAAGCCCACGGAATCCGCCTGACAGCACTTACACCCCTGCTGCCTACACAGCAACACTCCCACCGAGCCGTCACCTCATCCGGCAGCTACAGTGGTTTGGGCTCCAAGCAAGTGAGCGGATGCGCTACACTCTGCCTCAAGACAGCCTGCCGGGGGCCAGGGTGGAGTCTGAATATCATACCCCTGCCCCCTGTTATTTCTTTAATATACAGTTTTACTTCTTTATTTTTGCCTGTGCTGGGACTTCGTTGCTACGAGGGCTTTTCTCTAATTGCATCAAGCGGAGGGAGGCTACCCTCTAGTCATGGTACCCGGGCTTCTCACTACAGCGGCTTCTCTTAGCGGAGCACGGCGCTAGGGTGTGCCGGCTTAGTTGCGGTCAATGTGCTCTTGCGCACAGGCTTCATAGTCGTGGCGCACGGGCTTCATTGCTCCATGGCACATACCATCTTCCCGGACCAGGGATTGAACCCCTATCTCTTGTATTGGCAGGCGGATTCTTTACCACTGGGGCTTCCCCGGTAGCTCAAATGGTAAAGAATCTGCTTGCAATGCAGGGGACCCTGGTTCAATCACTGGGTCAGGAAGATCCCCTGCAGAAGGGATAGGCTACCCACTGCAGTGTTCCTGGGCTTCCCTGGGGGCTCATATGATAAGAGAATCCACCTGCAGTGTGGGAGACCTGGGTTCAGTCCCTGGGTTGAGAAGATCCCCTGGAGAAGGGAACAGCTACCCACTCCAGTATTCTGGCCTGGAGAATTCCATGGACTGTATAGGCCATGGGGTCCCAAAGAGTTGGACACGACTGAGCAACCTTCACTTACTTTTTTTACCACTGAGCCCCAGGGAAGCCCTCCGCCCCCTGTTCTTATTCCAGCCTCCTTCCCCCTACTGCCTGCTACTCTCAGGCTTCCAAACCTCGCACAACTGCCTGGGCCCTTTGATCCAGAGAGCTCTCCCTGAGTCCGCCAAGGACACCACCTAATCAGGTCCAAGAGAATGGTGGTCACAGCACAGTGTCAAAGCTGAACCTGGGAAAGCACAAGCAAGCACAGGATGGACGATAAATCTCAGCCCTGCTTATTGGGCCCCGGGGGACCACAGCATCCCCAGCCAGAGTTGGAAGACAGCAGCGTTCAGAGCCAGTTCAAATTCCAGCTCTGGAAAGAGGGTTTAATAACCAAACTATATAAAGATCTCCTTCAACCCCCAAACAAAAAAACAAACAGCCCAACGAAAAATGGGCAAAGGAACTTGGAACAGATGTTTCTCCAAAGATGTGCACCTGGTCCTCTAAGCACATGAAAAGATGCTCAACATCATCAGTCACCAGGGGTGCCACCAGCATCACAGTGCGGTCCCAACTCAGAGCCGCTAGGACACCTCAACTCAGAAAAACAGAAAATAACAGTTGCTGACACGGCTGCAGAGAAACAGGGATCCTTGTCTGTGTGTTGCTAGTAGGAATGCAAAATGGTGCAGCCACTGTGGACAGCAATTGGGTGGTTCCTCGTAAAGTTAAAAATGGAATTAACCATAAGACCACATAGTTCCACTCCTAAAGAATTTAAATTCAGGGTCACAAACAGATACTTGCACACCCATGTTCAGAGAACTATTCACAACCGCCAGAAAGCAGGAACAACCCAAGTGTCCATTAACTGATGAGCAGATAAACAAAAATGAGGTCCAGCCACACAATAGAATATTATTCAGCCTCAGGGAGGAATGAAACCTCCAGTTATAAAACAAGTAGGACATAGGAATGTAATACCCAGAATGGTGATTACAGTAAGTCATACTGTGTTGCATACTTTTAACTTGTTACAAAAGCAGGTCTTGAAAGTTCTCATCAAGAATTTGTCATCCCATGCTCACTAAACTTAACTGTGGTAATCATTTTGCAATACATACACATATCAAACCATTATGTTGTACACTTTAAACTTACATTATCTGTGAATTACATCTCAAAACTGGGGAAAAAAAAAAAAAGAATTTGTCATCCAAGAACTCATCAAGATAAAAAACTGTAACACTGTAAGATGACAGATGTTAACTAGACTTATGGGGGTCATTTTGAAATATAATATATAAAATCATTGTGTTGGGGGGAGGGATAAATTAAGCGTTTAGGATTAAAATATCCACATTACTATATATAAGATAGATAATCAACAAGGGCCTACTGTGCAGCACAAGGAACTATACTCAATACCTTGTAATAATCTATAATGGAAGAGAATGTAAAAACTAATATATGTATACTCGTATACATGTACATGTATATAACTGAACCATTTTACTATATACGTGAAACTAACACATTATAAATCAACTATTTCCATTAAAAAATTTTTTTTAATCACTACGTTGTATACCTGAAGCTAATATAAATATAATGTTATAGGTCAGTTATACTTCAATTTAAAAAATCCTTACATGGAGAACGAAATGGCAACCCACTCCAGTATTCTTGCCTGGGAGATCCCGTGGACAGAGGAGCCTGGAAGTCTACAGTCCATGGGGTCGCAAGAGTCGGACACAACTTAGCAATTGAACAGCAGCAAGCCCACAATCAGGCCGGTTGTCATTTGGGGAAATACTTCTTGATGAAATGTGATGTAAGACGGAGAGTTAAGTGACCTAGCAATATGGAATGTAGAGTTTTATAAGAAATTAAAACTTATGTATAGAGTCAGAGTTGCAAATATTCAAATAGTAAAGTCGGGGGCTACGGGAAAAATAAAAACTCCTTATGTTGACTTTCCCACTTCCCCACTTCCCAATGTCAGCGTCCTTAATCCTGCTCCTGGGAACAGACTCCCAAATAAACTACCAGCACCACCTCCTCCAAAAACAGGAATGAAGGACTGACCCAGGCGACTTGCAACATGGATGAACCTTGAAGACATTATGCAGAGTGAAAGAAACCAGTCACAAGAGGCCACAAACTGTATGATTTCACTTCAGTGACATATCTAGAATAGGCAAGTTCACAGAGCCAGAAAGCAGAGGCTGCCAGGGCCAGGGGATGGGAAGTGACAGGGAAGGGGTGTAGCATCTCTGTTTGGAGTCAAGAAAAAGGTTTGGAAATAGTAGTGAGGGCTACACCACACTGTGAATTCACGCCACCAAATCACACGCATTACACATGGTTAAAGCGGGGCTTCCCTGGTGGCTCAGCGGGTAAAGAATCCACCTGCGATGCAGGAGACCCTGGTTCCATTCCTGGGTCGGGAAGATCCCCTGGAGAAGGGATAGACTACCACTGCAGTATTCTTGCCTGGAGAATCCCCGTAGACGGGCTGCATACACTCCATGAGGTCTCAGAGCGTCGGACACGGCTGAGCAGCTAAGCGCAGCACACATGGTTAGAACGGCAAATTCTGTTACAGCTCCCCACAATATAAAAAAGTTTAAAAAGAAAAAATGCCGTCTCCAAGCAGGTTACCTCAGCACCGAGGCTTGTTTCTGAACCATAAACAGGCCACTGGGAGGATGGATAGATAAGGCACGGAGGCTCGGGCTGACTGGCTGGGAGCAGGCACCCAGATTAATCTGTTCTTTGTGACAAGTGGTCAACATGTGGAGACCCGGCAGGTTTAACAGGCCGACAACCAGGGTGCTGCCCGCAAACGGGGATGCCGGAGACGGGGGTGGTGGGATTAGGCCAGTGGGCGCTTCCTCCCAGGCCTGCCCACGTGGCCCAATGACAGCCACGTGGGCCGTCCCCCTGTTGTGGGAGGCCACTTGGCTTCCCCAGGAAGGCCAGAGGCCCCCAGGCGATGCCCGCTGCTCCAGGCTGGCAGGAGAGGCAGGAACCGGGAAGCAAGCCTCTGCCGCCTGAAACCAGCTCCCAAGGTGGAGGGAGAGACTGGTAACTGGGCGGGGGCGCAGAGAGCAGCGCCCCCAAAGATGCCCACCTCCTACTCCCCACTTCCACGGTGCCCGCGGTGTTGGCCTGTGGACCTCACAGCAGCAAGGAGCATCTGGGTTATCCCAGCAGCCCAGCATCACCCCAGGCTGGGGACAGCGGGGAAGCCGGCAGGAGAGGAGGTCCAGGGATGCGCAAGGTCTGCACCGCCCTCACTGACTGTGACAATGGAGGGGCCGCGAGCCGAGGGGTGCAGGCAGCTCTGGAAGCTCGAAAAGCCCGGAGACAGATTCCCCCGCCAGTGCCTCCGGAGGAAACTGCAGCCCCCTGAGACCCAGGTCAGGCATCGGACCTCCAGGACCGTGAGGGGACACGTGTGGGGTCTGCAGCCCTAGGAGACTAGCAGCAGCTGGACCGCGGATGAGGAAAGCCCGGGGCTCCAGCAGCCCGGACGGCCTCGGGCCCCACCTCAGCCCGGCCTGGCATTGGGCACAGTGGCCACTCATGCTCGACCCTGCCCATCAAGGGCCGCACGGCCCACCAGCCTTGGCCAAGGTGGGGCAGCCAGCATGGCGTGCACCCAGCATCACCCTGTCGGGCAGGGCCAGGGAAACCAAGGACCCGGCCGGGGGGTGGAGGCCCCACTCGGGAGGGGGTGCAGAGGGCAAGCCTCGTTCCAGCTTGTTCTGGCCCCAAGAGGGGGTTCCGGGTGAGCAGGGACACGTCAGAGGGTGGGCCTCAGTGTTACCCAGGAAGATGGATGCCTCCAGTGGGGGGCTGAGAGGCCTGGGGAGGGGGTCCTGTGGCCACGGTGGGGTGGAGCAGGGGAGGAAGAGGTGTCTCCGTGACAGCTGGGGCCAGAAGGACGTGCCTGTGACCTCAGCAGTGGGGAAGCTCTCACCCACAGTCCAGGCCTGCATGTCATCAAATGCAAGGTCCCCGGCCTTTGCATACCTGGATGTCAGGCTGGGACCACAGGCCCCGCCGGGCTCCACCAGTCTCCTGACCAGCAGGGGCGGGTCTCTGGGCACCAACCTCCCTCCTTGAGCAAGCAGGGACTGGGCCCTTACCTGCCCAGACACACCTGGGAGCTGACTCAGGTAGCCAGGGGCCACAAGCCTCTACAGGGCTGCCCCCCCCGCCCGGTTCCCCTTGGAAGGAGGCCAGGCCCGGGGCAGGAGAGCAGGGCAGGCCACACCTGTACCAGGTAAGCACAGCCTGGCAAGTTCTGGGCCAGCAGGGACCAGAAAGGACCCCAGCTCAGGGACCCAGGCCCATGGACAGGCCACTCCTGTGCTGCTCAGAGGCCAGGGCCGTGACCGAGCCAGCAGCTGTGACCTTGGATGGGGAGCCCCCAGTGCCTGTCGAACAAGGCCAGTAAGTCCTGCGTGAGTGGAACAAAGCGCATCCTGGGGGGCCCCCCGCTGCCTGGCCTGGTGCTGCCTTCTTGGTTTCCTGATAGTTCCCCAAGGACCCAGCTGCCCTCAGCTCGGCCGTGGCCCCAACATGAGCGGGAGTGCCCGGTCTCCAGCCCCCACCCCTGGCCAACAGAGTCCTGGCCACACACTGCCCCCCGGCCTAGGTCTCCGCATCCGGAAAATGGGGTGATGCCTGCTCCCCCACGCCCCACCACATCCAGACTGTGGCAAGCCTGGGGTGACAGCTCGTAGCCCAAGGAGCTGTTACTACTGGTGTTATTAAACACAGTTTCCTGACCTAAGAGTAAAAACATCCCATTTCTGACCCTTGGGGCCATGGACTGATGACAGTGGAAGCCGATCTGGCCCCAGACTTGCTTTAACCTATGAGAACAGGCCCCAGACACCCAGACCACGACGCCACTGGGCCTGGCTGTCCTGCCGGAAGCAACGGGAGGTGGGCCGACGCACAAGCTGGACGCCGGGCAGCTCAGGGGCAATCTGAGAAGGGGCCAAGCTCCACATCACCTCCCTGCTGCCCGGAGCCCTGTCCAGACCACAGAGACGGGGTGGGGGGAGCCCCAGCAAGCCACGACGGTGGGGGGATGGGCAGAGTAAGTGCTACAGCCCGAGGGGGACCCAGGCAAGACCCTGTGAAGGTTCAGACAGCAGAGCACCGGGGGTGGGGGGGGGGGCGGTGCGCAGCAGATTCCAGGGGTGGCACTACTGGGAGGCCTCAATGAACAGCCTCAGCCTTCAGTGAAGACCCCAGGAAGGTGCCATCTAAGTGGGGCCACTCTGGAGGGTCCCTTGGACTGCAAGGAGATCCAACCAGTCCATCCTAAAGGTAATCAGTCCTGAATATTCATTGGAAGGACTGATGCTGAAGCTGAAGCCCCCATCCTTTAGACACCTGATGGGAAGAACTGATTCATTGGAAAAGACCCTGATGCTGGGAAAGACTGAAGGTGGGAGGAGAAGGGGACAACAGAGGATGAGATGGCTAGATGGACATGGGTTTGAGCACACTCTGGGAGTTGCTGATGGACAGGGAGGCCTGGCGTGCTGCGGTCCTTCGGGTCACAGAGTCGGACACAACGTAGCGACTGAACAGCGGCAACTCTGGACCAACCCGAGCAGCACTGGTGAGCGGGTCAAGCTGGTTCTCTAAGCCATCCACCACCTGCTGGACAGGTGGAACAGCAAACACTGAACCTGCTCAATGCCAGGGCTTCCAGGCCCCAGGGGAGCTTGGGAGGCTCGGGGTCCTCTCCGAGAAGATGTTCTGGGGCCCTCCAGCCACACAGGCCTAATGAGGTCACTGGGCGCAGTCAGATTCCAGACAGTTGTAGCTGTGGGCTTGGGGTGTCCCACTGCGGGGGTCAAAGAGGATTAGAGAAGGGATGGCAGGACAGGCGCCTGCTGGACTTAGCAAGGCCCCCGGGGGCCCCAGCAGGAGCCGTGTGGGCAGGAAGCAAGGTGAGAAGGTGAGTGAGGGCAAGGGGGGAGTGGGCGGGCTGGGGGGTTGAGACATGGGGAGGGGGCGGCAGAAAGAGGGGATGGAGGTGCGGGGCAGGGTCATGGAGAAGGCCAGTGTGGGGGGGGCTGGCCTGACCGATGGGTGTGTCTTCCAGGGCTCAGGGGTGTGGCCGGGGAGGGGAGAGCCGCAGGCTCCATCTTCTCTGGGTCCCAGGAGAGGGGTGAAGCCGGAGGAGGAGGACAAGAGCGCCCGGCAGCCCCCAAAGCGGAGCCCTGGCCCAGCCTGACCAGGCTTTGCCCGCCCCCCCACCACCGGTGATCTCAGCTGACGGCAGGGGAAACCTGCCCACCCGGGCCTCCAGCGCAGAGCACCACGGAAGCTGGCTAAGGACACGCAGGCCTCAGGGCTCTCTGGTCCCGTCGGGCACCCTGGAGCCAGGCACCGACTGCCGCCTCGAACCAGACCCATGCAAATGGCTTTCCAGCAGTGGCTCAGGTGGGGCCCGAGGCAGCGGGCCAAGAACAGCAGTCACTGCTGGAAGCCACACTGTCCAGGCACGACACAGGAGGGATGGGGGCCCAGGGGAGAGTCCCGGCAAGGCCGACGGAGCCAAGACTTGACCTTAGGACCCCGGGCTTCGGGTCTGCCAGACACGAGCCGGAGCCCGGGTGTGGAACAGGACCTCAGCAGGTGAAACGTGCTCGGCGTCATTCGGGCCCCACCAGCCGCCTAGGAGGGGACTGGCCCACCAGATTAGAGACAGGCACACAGAGGCTGCACCACGCCTGATTTCCCCTGGCTCCTCCAGAGTCTGCAAGGATCCCTCAGCCCCAGAGAAGCTGTTTTCTGAAGCTGGGCTGTGTCATCAGGGCCAAGTGCCCAGAGATAAACCCTGGGTCCCCGTTCAGGAGAGCCACACTGTAGCCTGACTCAGTCCAGCAGCTGTGCACCCTGGGGCAAGCCCCTGTCCCTCTCTGGGCCAGCTTCCTCACTCTCCATCCCTAGGGGGCCCGCTCTGAGTCCCGGGCTATAAACACCCAGGGGTGGGGGTGGAAGAGGGAGGAGGCCGCAGGCCCTGAGGTGCCGACACACATTTACATACACGGCGGCCTTGTTTACAAGGCCCGAGGGCCCAGCAGAGGAGGAGCCTGTGGGAAGGGGGGACCCAGGCTGGACCAGGGTCCGCTGCCACCCCACAGAGCAGTCTCCCATAGATGCCACCTGGCTGTTCCCAGAAGCTTTCCTGACAAGCCCCGCTGTGCCAGGTGGCAGCGGGCAGTGAAGGCCACTGGGTCCTCACCCTCTGCGGGCACCGGGGGTGGTCCCCAGGCCCCCACCTCGCCCTTGCCGACTGCTGGCCATGAGGTCCCTTCTCTCTGACCGACCGCTTCCCCCAGGGAGGTCAAGTGCCATGGTCCCACTAGCTCAGGGTGGAGGGGTCCCTTCCCCACCAGGAGCTCCCTCATCTAGAACATTCCCTGATGTCTGTCAGTTCCCTGCTGCCCCCCCAAGCCACATGTCGCACCACATGCGCTCCGGGTGCAGCGCCTTCCCTCACTGCCCCCCTCCATGGCCCTGCTTCCAACGGTCTCCGACAAAGGCGCCCCATCCCTCTCCACCGCTCCTTCCTGCACAGCTCCTCACAGCTCTGCTAAGCCGTCCCCCCACCCCCAGCCCTGTCTCTCCCACCTGGGTTTCAGTTTCGGTTTCGGAGCCAAAAGGCAAAGCTAGGCCTGTCTGGTCAGTGTGGGAGGCACTGGGAGTGGTGGGGGGGACCGGGGAAGGGGCCCAGAGGACCTCCAGGAGTCACGACCCCGCCCCCTCACCTGCCTCCCGCAGAACCTGATCCTGATTCATTGACAAATATTTGCCAAAGCTCCGGGGATGAGCCAGGCCCCAGATCCCGAGGCGGGAGGGGCACCCGGGCTGAGCAGGGCTGGGCGCCGCACGTCGGGGCGCACACTGTGTCCCCACAAGGATGTGCTGGGAGAGGATGCACACCGGCCCCATGACCCTCAGGCAGAAACTCGCTGGCCGGGACTCGGGATGTGAGTCTAGGATGGTCACTGCAAGGGGTCCTGGGCCCTCCGGGGTGAGGGCAGCGCTCTAAACTCGATTGTGTAACCTCACTAAAAATCACTGGACTGTGTCTTTATAATGAGTGAATTTTATGGCATGTAAATCATGCCTCATAAAAGTGGGTACAAATTAAAGAATGTGGGTTAGAAGCAGGCCAGGAGGAAAGGCATGGCACACACACATCAGTACAGAGGTCGGAAAGAGTGAGCGAAGGGGCCACGTGAGCTGGAGTCACGTGCCAGGGGCTGGACGGGAGGCAGGCTGTTCTCAGGTCCCGGGTGGAGGAAAAGGTGGGTCAGAGGCACGGGCCATGTCACCAGGTTAGAGACTTGTCCTAACCCTAACCCTAGCTGGCCAGGTGACCTTGGGCAGGGTGCCTAAATTCCCAAGGTCCCGCCCAGCATTAAAGAAAAAATGCAAAAAAATGCAAATGTCTGTAAGATTAAATAAAAAAAAGTAGGGAGGAGAAGAGAAAAGAATGGAAAAAATGTTCTAAGTGAAAAGACAGGGCTTCGTGCTCTGTGGCAAGGATTAAGCTGTATGCCCCGCGCTGCTGCTGATGCGTCCCTGGCATCGCTGTGTGCTAAGTCCTTTCAGTCGTGTCTGACTCTGTGAGACCCTATGGACTGTATCCCTCCAGGCCCCTCTGTCCATGGGATTCTCCAGGCAAGAATACTGGAGTGGGTTGCCAAGCCCTCCTCCAGGGGATCTTCCCAACCTAGGGACCAAACCCGTGTCTCTTACGTCTCCTGCATTGGCAGGTGGGTTCTTTACCACATCGCCACCTGGGCGCCGCTGGAAAGGGGATAAAGCCCCGGGACGGTCCTAGCAGGTGGGATTAGAGATGCTCAATATTTTGCAGGTGACTGTTGCCTCCTGCAGCCTCGCTGGGATGGGCACTGGTGGAGGTGGGCCCGGCCCTGCCCTGTTCTTGGGAAGCTCAGAGTTGAGTGGAAGAGTCGGACAATTAAAGCTACCACCCCACAAGCCGATGCAGATTTACAGATGGGAGCAAAGGTCATGAGGTAACAGTGCACAGTACTCCACGGGAGGACAAGGGGAGCGAGGGTGGGGTACACTGTGGTGTAGACCACCAGCCCACGCCTGACGCTGTCACACCCCACGTATGCTCCCATCTCCCCAGCAACGTGGGCAGCGATGCCTGTTGGCAGTGTGAAGTTGGCCATGATGGAAAGAGTTACAAAGACTGACAACTGCCAGTCTGCAAATCAGGGGTTTTTCATTTCCTCCAGAGAGTCAACTCATTATTTATTTCAAAACAAAAAGTCTGTGTGCACACACGTACTATCACACAATGTTTCTGAAAAAGGGACATTTAGTCTGAGACTTGAAGGAATCCTAGAAGGAGGTGGAGTAGGAAAAAGATTTCAAGCAGAGGAAATAGCGTTTGCAAAAGCCGTGAAATGGGCAGATGGAGAGCTAGCCACACTCCACCGAGTGGCCGGAGAGCAGGAGCTAGGGAGAACGGTTACCAGAGTACTGGGGTGTCGACAGAGAGCAGAGATGAGATTTTTAGGAAGCGAAACCCTTGGAGCACGGGTCCCCAACCTCTAGGATCTAATGACTGATGATCTGAGGTGGAGCTGATGTGATAATAATAGCAGTGAAGTGCACAATAAATGTCGTGCGGGTGAATCATCCCCAAACCATCCCCACTCCACCCCACCCCAGGTCTAACGAAAAACTGTCTTTCGTGAAACACATTGCCTGGTGCTGAAAAGGTTGGGGACCACTGCCTTGGAGGATTCGAGCCAGGAAGGACACAGTCAGGTCAAATCGGGCCCTAGGGATCACTTAGTGTCCGTGCGGCCGTGTACCCAAGCACCCCTCCCTCCCCACCCAACTTTGGAGCACAGCACCCCTTTTTGGAATAGCTGCTTCCCTCTGTCCTCACAATGTGATGCTGTGTGGCTTGCCCATCCCCTGCCGACTGGCCAGTCAGAGGACTCACAGCTCTGGCCAGAGGTGAGCTGGCTCAGGGCAGAAGGGGAGGGAGGCAACCGTTTCCTCTGCGGGATCTCAGAGCTGGGTGGACGCAGGCTGCAGCCCGCCTGGTGAACATGGGGAAGGCGGGTCAGGCAGGATCAGGGGCCGAGAGAATGGCCCTGTGGCCAGCCTGCCCTCCTCTCCTGTGGTCTCCATGAATTCCCTTGAGCACGTCTTTGTCGTTCTCCTGAATTCCCTCGAGCTTGTCAGCCAGTTCAGTTCTGGGCTTAACCACTTGCCACTGAGAGAGCCCCAGCAAAGGCTTTTCCTAAGCAAATAAGCCAACAATTGCCGGAGCCTTACTTCCTTGTTTTCCTTGGATTATTTTTTGATTATTTGATTTTTTTTAACTATGTGTGTGCCCTTTCATAAATAAAACACAAAGACAAACAAAAAATCACAAAGCTATTTGTTTTTTGAAAAGACAAATTCAAGCCCTGCCTCTTATTCCTCTGGGCGTGCCTGGCTTGGGCTCTGATCTCCGACAGGACAGAGCCCCACCAGCTCTCTGCTCCTGGCCTTGCAGCACGGGAACCTCAGCCCTGGCCTGGGAGGCATGCCTCCATCCAGGCGGGCTATGGAGGTGGACTTTGGTCCTGCACAAAGAGCACTGCTGCTGGCTCTATGCAAGGACCTCCTGGGCTCTGACTCCAGGATTGAGCTTCCCTGGTGGCGCTAGTGGTAAAGAACCCGCCTGCCAATGCAAGTAGATGCAAGAGACATCTGAGTTAGGAAGATCCCCTGGAGGAGGGCATGGCAACTCATTCCAGCATTCTTGCCTGGAGAATCCCATGGACCGAGGAGCCTGGCGGGCTACAGTCCATGGGGTTGCAAAAAGACAGACTGAAGTGCCTTAGCATGTACGCATGACTCCAAGAGGTGAGGCTCTTTAGGAGCACTGGGGCACATCCCTGCCTGAACACCAACTTGGCCTCTGAACTGTGTGACTCTAGGCAAGTCACTTCCCCTCTCTGAGCCCCACTCTGGGGCCTCCCATCTAAAGAGAGGCCAACAGTTACATGTAGGGTTTTCTCAGGCTGGGAAACAGCAGATGGAAGAAAACAGGAAAACAAAGATGGAAGAGCACTCACTCCCCGTCCTTGGGGAAATCACGGAGCCTTTCTGCAAGAGAGAAGCTAACATTGATTGAGTGGTGGCAAAACACTTAACACCACCTCATTTAACCTGCCCAACACCTCCACAAAGAAAGAACTACAATTAACCCGTTTAACTCAATCAGACCTCAGTTTCTTCATCTGCTTATTGACTCGCCCAGGGTCACAAAGCTGATGAGTGGGTGTGGTTCTGGCTCACAGTCAAGGTCTACAAAGCTTCCAGGTCTGGAAACCTGCCTCCAAGAAGTGAAGACCTGATGGGCTGGAAGGAGAATCCCCCTGGAGCACTTTCCCCCAACCCTGGCCGGGAGGGGGCTGTTCCTGCAGGAGGGAGAGAGCTGGGCTTGAGCGAGTAGGGCAGGCAGGAAGGACTCTGGGGTGGAGGAACCGCAATGCCTGGGAGGGAGGGAGGAGGACACGTTCCAAGTTCCTTAGCTCAAAACTGGCTGTGTGGGGAGGAACACGCAGCACCCAGTGCAGAGTGGGAATTTGAAAAGCGCCCTGGAGAGTCAGCCCCTGAGAACTTGTGCTGTCCCCGCCCTGGCCCAAGCCGCCACCCTTTCCTCCAGGTCTTCCAGGGTTTCCAGAATGCTTCCTGGATTGGTTCCAGGGCCCGTGGCTTCTCTCTTCAGAGAGGAATCCTTCTCCACGTCCTGGCATCGTCCTGGCAAGCTGGGTACCACACTGGAGCACCTTCTCACCCAACATCTCCTTTTATCCTCACACCCACTCTGCCAGAAAGGATGACTGTGCCCATTATGCAGACTGGGGAAGTAAGGCTGCAGTCTAGAGTGTCTGCATCCCCCCAGGCAGCTCTGTGGGCCAGGCTATATCCCCCAGCCTTCTCCACCTGGGGCCAGGTGCGCAGTGAGTCCTGTAAGGGGGGTGGGCGACAGGGAGAGCCCGGGGAGGGGAAGGAAACACAGCCCTGCAGGACCCTCTGAGCCACCTGCAGGAAGTTCGCAAGTGCAACTGACAATGCTGCCCACCCCCCCGCCCCCACTGGGGCCACGCACAGTGCAGGGTTATCGCTCACCTCACAGGGGAAAACCACAGACCCACAGACCCACCCAGGGGCCTCCAGGCCCTGGGACCCCAGCAACAGTAGGGCACAGCCCTGCATTAACCACTCTGCATTCTGTGTCTGAAAGGTTTAAAAGGAATACTTTCCTAGACTTGGGGTGGAGCAGGAAGACACAAAAGAGAAAATTCTAAACAAAAGATCCAATCTATTCAAATGCATTAAAAAGAAAAAAAGCTCCTGTGATTATAAAGGGAAGATTTCCAATGTATTGTATAAGACTAAGGGTTAAAAACCTCAATACAAAGAGTTCTAACAACCCAACAAGCAAAACACCAACCCAAGAGAAAGCAAAACACAAATTTAAATGGCCAATAAGACATTGAAAGCAATCAAATTAAATATTAAAGTCATAATGAAATAGTATTGTTTTGTCAACCTGTTCGGCAAAGATTAAAGACTTTTGCCAACTGCAGGTGTGGGTGAGGGTGTGAATGGTGACCGACTTTGGGGAGAGCCACTGTGTTCACCTGGAAACCGATATGGCTGCAAAGGCGACTTGGTGGCACCTAGCAGAAGCTGCCCTGGAGGTGCGAGTCCTTGAACATCTAATCGTGGGTAAAGGAACCGTATACTCTGGGTCCTTCTGAGAGACTGATGGAGCCCGCAGGGTGGGTGAGTCCACAGGATGGGTGACCATGTAAGTAAAGATGACTTTCCAGGACACTACGTAACAGGGGCCACCGTACATTGGGCTACAAAAAAAAACGGACACTCTGGTAAACTTTTGTTTGTTGTTTGTTTGTTTTTAAATAAGTTGTCTCTCGTTCAGCTTTGCTTCCTTCGAGGCGTTCACTCTGCCCTAAAGCCGGGTATTGGGGCTGGGCTTGGCGCCTCTCGGGCGGGGCCGCCGGCAGCCGGCGCTCTGCGCACGGGGGAACCCAGGGTGCGCCGGACAACAGGTGGCCACGGAGCTGCCTTCGCGGGCGGGGCGGCGCATCCCTCACAAAGACAGTCCCTGGGGCTGACCTGTGCGCCTCGAGTCCGGGGAGCGTCTCCCGTCCCACAGCCGGGATGGAGTAGCCGAGACGCGCTCCCCCGACGCACGGATCTGGGCTCGGATCCTCGATCTCGGGACAGAGACAGAGACGCGAAGGAGAGTCCCAGACCGGAGCGGGGGACCCTGGGTTGGGAAGGCTGCCGGAAGGGGAGTGGAGCTCCCACCTCTGAAGCAGAGGTCAGAGAAGGCCTGCTGGGCATCCGGGCCTCGCAGAAGCGACGCCTCCCCGGGTTCGGGCTGACCCGGGACACCACACGGCCCTCAGGGCTGTCCCCACTTGGGGCCCGCGCTCACCGAGCATCTCCTTGCGCCTCTGCGTGTGAGGCTGGTCCGTGTAGACCCACTCGAAGTCGCTGCGGCCCGCGCTGTTGCCCATGGTGGGGCTGGGAGCGCGGCTCTGAGCGCCCGGCTGCTGCGCAGGGCTCGGCTCCGCGGCACCTGTCGTCGTGCGCCGCCCGAGGACCAGTTCAGGGCTCGGGGGCGGGGCCGGGATGGGGGCGGGGCATCGGGCGGGGCCTGGATCGCCTGGGCCAACAGGAGGGGCGGGGCTCAGGGGCGGGGCCTCGGGCGGGACAAGGAGCCCCTGGGCCAGCAGGGGGCGGGGCCTCAGGGCGGGGCCGGGGCGCCTGGGCCACCAGGAGGGGCGGGGCCTTGGGTGGGGCGGAGGCGAGTCCCCGGGCCTCTCGGCGCCTCAGCTCCCTCGGGTTGGAAAATGGACTGTTAGAGCGATCCCGGGAGAGTCCCCGGACCCCCGCACCCCGGGGTGTGCGGGGACGCCCGTGCCCCCGGCTTCCCGGAGGCCCCATCGAGGCTGGGCGCCTGTTCTCTCGGTGACCCAGAGCCACTCGCGCTCCCGCCGCCCCTGCCCCGACGGACCCGCGGGTGAGGAGCGTCCCCTACGCCCCGCCGCCCGGCCCGGGGCAGGGGTTGGAGGGTAGGGATTAGACGGCTGTGTTGTGCGGGTGAAAAGAAGGGGAGGGTCCAGGGGTTAAGACTCCGCGGTTCCACTGCAGGGGGCGTGGAGGCAATCCCGCATGCCGGCACGCCCCGCCTTGCAGCCAAAACAAACAAACAAACAAACCAAAAACAGAAGGAGTTCGGGAACGGTTCGTCACAGTGATCCGCCCTGCCCCTACCCACTCCTTTCAGGCAATCAGAGGGCAGGTGAGGAGGCGTCTGCAGCTTCGGGGAGATGAGTCAGCCCCATCCCCGCCTTCAGGGAAAGCCAGGGACAGGGACACGGGCACGGAAGAGGCCGATTACAACTCAGGATAATACGTGCCGAGACACAGGTAGGTCCTGGGGCAGCCAGGGCACAGTCCACTGGTTTTTGTATTTGGTCTCAAAGGGTGAGTAGGAGTTCAACAGCTAAAGAAGGCCAAGGGCATTGGTGGTAGGGCCAATGGAAGATGCAAAGGCTGGGACTTGGAAGAACCCCAACCTTGTCAGAATGGAGTCTGGTTTGGGGGAGTCGGGGCACAGGGCTCCTCATTTTTCTCCTTCCCAGGGATCCCTCCGGTCCTCCTCTCACTCCTCTGGGGCTTTGCATGGTGTGCCTGTGTACTGGAGCCTGGCCTGCAGGAGCTGCCTGGGGAAGCAGACTGACCTGGAAGTCAGAGGTACCACAAGGCAGGCAGGAAATGATGGCGGGCCTCGCCCCCAGTCTCCTGCAAGTCTGTGGCCAGGGGTGTGGTACATTTGGCAGACGGCCCTCAGCCTAGGGCCAGAGGCAGTCCTGGCATGAGATGACAAGGGAAGCAACTATGTGGGCACACCGTGACAGCCAGCCACCTGCCCCAGAGTCAAGGGTAGGAAAATGGGCCAGTGCGGAGGCTGGCTTCCCTGTCCAAAAGGGACATGCTTAGAGCCTTGTGTCATCACCACCCCCTGCACCATCCAACAGTGTCACCTTCTTCGCTTGCACGCCTCTGGGAACAGAGAGCTCAGCATCTCCCAGGGCAATCTGCTCTGCTCACAGCCAGAGGGAGCCATAGCAGTCATCCCAACAGCAGCCACTTTACAGATGGGTAAACCAAGGCTCAGAGATAAAGAGGGCCTCAGAATAAGCTTCCCTGATGATCTTCCTCCAATGCAGAAGACTAGGTTCAACCCCTGGGTGGGGAAGATCCCCTGGAGAAGGGAGTGGCAACCCACTCCAGTGTTCTGGCCTGGACAATTCCATGGACAGAGTAGTCTGCTGGGCTGCAGTTCATGGGGATCACAAAGACTCGGACACCAGTGAGCAATGAACACTTACTTTCTTTCACTTTTCAGAATAAGCAGGAAAGCTGGGACACGCCCCTGATCTTTGACTTTAAAAGCCCAAAATCAGTGTCAGACCCATGTTACAACCAGTGAGATCTGGGTCCCAGCTCTGCCCTCTGGGCACCACCATGACTGCCAGGACAGAGATCAGAAAAGCACTCACAGATGGACCCCAGGACTCCACCTGTCCAGTTGACACTAGTCCAATGGCTTCATTTTACAGATGAGAAAATTGAGGCCAAAAGGGGACAAGTCAAAGGACAGACTGGAGAGAGACCTGGGAGTAGAATAAAAGTTCATGACTTTCAATCCTGTTGTTGTTCAGTTGCTAAGTCATGTCCAACTCTTTGTGTCCAATTTCTTTGTGACCCCATGGGCTACAGCACGCCAGGCTTCCCAGTCCTTCACCATCTTGTTCAAACTCATGTCTATTGAGTCAGTGATGCCATCCAACCATCTCATCCTCTGTCATTCCCTTCTCCTCTTGCCTTCAATCTTTCCCAGCATCAGCGTCTTTTCCAGTGAGTCACCTCTTCTCATCAGGTGGTCAAAGCATTGGAACTTCAGCTTTAGCATCAGTCCTTCCAATGAATATTCAGGGTTGATTTCCTTTAGGATTAACTGATTTGATCTTTCTGTCCAAGGGACTCTCAAGAGTCTTCTCCAGCACCACAAAAGTAACAGTTCTTCATCATTCAGCCTTCTTTATGGTCCAGCTCTCACACCCGTACATGACTACTGGAAAAACCATAGCTTTGATTATATGGATCTTTGTTAGCAAAGTGACGTCTCTGCTTTTTAATACGTTGTCTAGGTTTGTATAGCTTTTCTGCCAAGGAGCAAGTGTCTTTTAATTTCGTGGCTGGCTGCAGTCATGGTCTGCAGTGATTTTGGAGCCCAAGAATATAAAATCTAGCACTCTTTCTGCTTTTTCCCCATCTATTTGTGATGAAGTGATGGGACCAGATGACATGATCTTCGTTTTTTGAATGTTGAATTTTAAACCAGGTTTTTCCAATCCTGAGTAATCCCCAGTTCCCCGAGTTGGCTTGGCCCACAGAGACTCAGCTTCAAGATGGTGAACTCACTTAGAGCACATGCCCTAGCCTCCCCACCACGTCTCAGGTCCTGGAAATGAAAGAAACTGCATGTCTGCTTGCAATGCGGTGTCCTACGTGGGATCCTGAACCAGAAAATGGGAATTAGGTAAAAACTAAAGGAATCTGAATAAAGTATGGACTTAAGTTGATGATAATATGTTAACATTAAAAATGTTCATCTTTCTTATACATTAGATTATGTTAATATCTTATAGATATAAAGAGAATTGGGTGTAGAGGCTATGGAACCATCAATACTATCTTCACAGGTTTTCTGTAAATCTAAACCAGATGTTAAAGTTTATTTAAAAATGAAGTGTAGGGACCTCCCTGGTGTCCAGTGATTAGGACTCGTCTCTTCCTCCGCAGGGAAAACAGGTTCAGCCCCTGGTCGGGGAACTGAGAGACTGCATGCCACACAGTGTGGGGAAAAAAAAAAGTAAATAATTAATTAAAATAAAAGTGAAGTGTATAAAAAATATATATACCTATACATACCTACCTATACAGATACACACACACATATGCACATATTTATGCATATACATGTGATTGTTGTCATTAAACCCCTAGCAGCATTGGAAAACAGAGGCTTTGTGGGTGGTAACTGAAGGGAGCCAGCAAGGCCAGCCACTCTTCCATGGCTCCTGCACCTCCTTCACCCCCACTTCCTCTAAGCTGGGCGCCAGCCCCAGTATGGGGGGTCACTGATCCCCAGGAGGGATCCTGACCAAGAGGTCCCCCAGCGGCTCTTGGCAGGGTGCTCTGGTGTCTTCAGCTGCCTGTGAGGAGCGGGAAGCAGCTACGCCCAGAAGTCTTAACATAGTGCTTGCTGCCCCAGCAGAAGTCCTCCCCTGCCCAATGTTTGCAGAAAACAGGCCAGAATGCATTCCACACTGCACCTCCCAGCCCTCCCCAAAACCAGCAGTCTATCAACCGGTGACTCAGAGCCAGCCAACACCGGAGGGAAATCGCTCCATGAAAAAAGGGCAGCCAGGGGCTTTCCTGGTAGCTCAGATGGCAAGGAACCTGCCTGTGATGCGGGAGACCCAGGTTAGATTCCTGGGCCAGGAAGATCCCCTAGAGAAGGGAATGACTACCCACTCAGGTAGTCTTGCCTGGAGAATTCCATGGACAGAGGAGCCTGGGCTACAGTCCATAGGGTCACAAAAGAGTCGACACGGCTGAGCAACTAACACTTTCACTTTTCACCCCAAGAATGAGAGGAACTTCACACCTGGGAAAACAGAGCCAGGGGGGAAAAAAAGAACCGGATTGAGGAATGAGAGTAACGTCTCCCAGGAAACATAAAGGTCTATTCCAACCTGTTAAATAAACACACCACAGATGGGTAGGTGCAAATTGCTTCTTTAAAAAGAAAAAACAATCAGCAACCAATCTCAGTACTTCCCCCACAGGCCAGTGGTTAAGAATCTGTGCTTCTGCTGCAGAGTTCCAGCCCTGGCTGGGGAACTAAAATCTCATATGCCAAACAGCGCAGCCACCTGTGGGAGGGAAACCTCTGTTGAAATGAAGGCACGTAAAAGAAGAGAATGAAGAGCAGGAATAGAAACCCAACATCCCTCTAATGAGACTTCTAGGAGAGAGAGAAAGGAGAGGCGACATTTACTCTTCCTCTGCCTTTTCTTCTTCGAAGAAATAATCTCCCACTGAAATGGTAATGTAATTATATGTATGGACAATTCTGCCAGCCTGACACTGTTACACCATGTGCTAATTTGCTTATTATCTGCTCCCTCCTTTAGAGTGTCTTGCTCCCTGGGGTGCACCTCTTCACCCCTAATGCCCAAAAGAGTTTCTAGCACTGGAGATGACCTTAATAACAATTTGTTAAATGAGAGAATGAATGAGTCACATCAAACATGTGATAAATTTCCCCAGAACAAAGGAAAGACATGAATTTTCAGACAGAAGAAGGTGTCGACAAGAGGAAAGCTTGGTTCAGCCAGTTTGGCAAACTCTGCTGAAACACAACCTCCATCATGATGGGGGGGGGGGGGGCTTTCACTCCTGGGGACATGTGGCAAAGAAACAGAAATGACATTCGCCAAAGATGTGTGCATGGATGTTCACAGCAGCTTTGCTGGCAGGAGCCCAGTCCTGCAGACAACCCCAGCCTCCAGCCACGGGAGAACAGACAGACGTCTCAGGGCCAATTCACCCGCTGGAAGGTGTGACGAGATCAAACAACAGCAACCGAAACTTACACCAACATGTGTCTCATCTGAGCTTTTGCATTTTTTGTATTTGGTTTTTTTGTCATGCTTTTTATTTTATTTTCTATTTTGTTTACTTATTATTTTTTGGTTGCACTGGTCTTTGTGGCTGCACAGAGTATTCTCAAATCACAGCGAGCGGGGGCTACTCTTCATTGCAGTGTCCAGGCGTCTCATTGCAGTGGCAATGCTTGTTCCAGAGCACAGGCTCTAAGCGTGGATTCGGTAATTCTGGCTCATGGACGGCTTCACTGTGGTGCAGCATCTTCATTGCTCTGAGGCATGTGAAATCTTCCCGGACCAAGGATTGAACCTGTGTCCCTTGCATTAGCAGGTGGATTCTTATCCACTGTACCATCAGGGGAGTCCCGATTTTCTGTATTTCTGATGCTTTGACATCTTGGGGCATTGCTGACCCTGAAGAGACCACCCTCCAGGGCTGGCCAGTTCCTAGAGATGGTGAAAGCATCTCTAGGAAAGGCATGTAGGGCCAGTCCAGTGTTAGTCACTCAGTCGTGTCCAACTCTTTGCAACCCCAGGACTATGGCCTGCCAGCCTCCACTGTCCATGGAATTCTCCAGGCAAGAATACTGAAGTGAGTGGCCATTTCCTTCAGGGGATCTTCCCAACCCAGGGATCAAACCCAGGTCTCCAGCATTGCCAGCAGACTGTTTCCGGTCTGAGCCACCAGGGGAGCCCCCTTCCTATAGGGCAAACTCACCCATGTGGGGCCACCACCTGGCCTGCCTGCTCTGTGCTCAGAGCCAGTGTTCCCCTGCCCGGATCACCCCAAGGCTAGGTGCCAGACAACTCGACAGATAAATAAAACTATTCAGACCAGGACGTCCCTGGTGGTCCGATGGTTAAGACTCCAGGTTTCCAGTGTACGGATTCAGCCCCTGGTGGAGAACTAAGATCCCTTTTGTTGCATGGCACAGCCAAAAAAAAAATAAAGATTAAGTAAAATAAAATTTTAAATAGCTTAAAAATTATTCAGAGCGGACTTCCCTGGTGGTACAGCCAGTGAGAATCCTCCCGCCAATGCAGGGGAAACAGGTTCGATCCCTAGTCTGGGAAGATCCCACAGGCCTCAGAGCAACCAAGTCCCAGTACACAGCTACTGAGCCTGTGCTCCAAAGCCCAGGAGCCCCGACTACCGACGCGAGCACGCCTCGAGCCCGCGCCCGGCAACGGGAGAAGTCACCGCAACGGGAAGCCCTCACCCCACAGCGAAGCGTAGCCCCTGCTCGCCGCAACTAGTGAGAAGAAGGAAGGAAGACCCAGCGCAGCCAAAAAGGAACAAATACAAATGTTTTTTAAAAAATTGTTCAAACTAACGAATCCTAAGCCTGCCGACCATGCCTCACCCGTTCCTTCCTGGAAACCACAATAAAGGCTCCTGCCCGGCTCCGCGCTCACACCCCTGCTCTTGAACCTGCCCAGCTTCTGCGTGTGACCCTGGTGGCCCGCCCCGGCTCTTGCAAACGATGCAGGACGGCCTGTCTCATCCAGGGCCTCCTGGATCCTCCTGATCCGTGGCTCCCTGATCTGCTGGCTTCACCAAACCTGAGTGACGATAAAACCTACATTTGGGGCCTCCGTTGGAAGGAGGAGCTCTTGGCGGACTCGCGCTGGTCCCGCCGGACGGCAGCGGCTGCCCGGGAGCGTGGCGCCACCTGCTGGCAACACCTGCGTCGGTGTCGCTGCTGTTCTGAGTCTGAACCCTTACTTGCTGAGGCCATAGGACGTTCCCCGGGTCCTCCTTTTTCTTGGTTGACCAGCTAAGTTTCCAAAGGCCCCAAGTGCTGTGGCCTAAGATAGAGAGATGTGACTTCCCTCCAAGTGCTGTGGCCAGGGCCCCAACCTGGCAGCCCTGATGCATGTGGGCAAACCCAGCTGCCCTGGAAGAATCGCCCTGCCAGGGCACCCACCCCAGGGACCATGACACCCAGCAGGGCCTGGGGGAAGGGCCGTAGCTGTGTGGTTTGCCTGGCTGCAGTCCTATTTCCCCACTGACCCAGCAGAATAGGAGGGACCACACCAGTGCAGACATGGGAGGGGGAAGGGGGGCTCTAAAGAACCGTCCCAGGAGTGGCTGCAGCCTTGAGAGTGACCACTGGGCCCTTGTTCCTGCCCCTCCTTATTCCTATCAGCCCAAACCAGAAACTAAAAATCACAGAATGAACCAGAGTAAAAGCCTCAAAGAAAAGAAAAAGAGAAGTGGTGGAGAAGAGGAAAAAAAAAGAAGAAAAACCAAAGCTCTAGATACAGGGGGAGAAAGAAAAAGGTGAATACATAAATTACATATTTTATACATATCTATAAAATATACAATAAACGTTACACAAAGTATATATATTAAATATTTTAACTTATAAAAATATATAATAATTTTTACATGTATACTTAAAAGTCATAGTTTCACCCAATTGGAGGTACAAAATTTAGAAAGTAATAAGCTATATATATATATATATAACTATACTAACAAAAACACCATAGAATTTATCTAACAAAAAGATTTGAAAGGCACCAGTTAGCTTTCTTGCTGCTATAATCCAGTATTCTTGCCTGGGAAATCCCATGGACAGAGGAGCCTGGCAGGCTACAGCCCACGGGGTCACAAAGAGTTGGACATGACTCAAGGACTGAGCGTGCATGCCCGATTCTATGACATATGTTCTAAATTACTGGAGTGGGTAGCCATTCCCTTCTCCAGGGGATCTTCCCAACCGAGGGATCGAACTCAGGCGTTCTGCATTGCAGGCAGCTTCTTTACTGTCTGAGCCGCCATGGAAGCCCAAGAGTACTGGAGTGGGTAGCCTATCCCTTCTCTAGCAGATCTTCCTGACCCAGGAATTGAACCTGGGTCTCCTGTATTGCAGGCAGATTCTTTACCAGCTGAGCTACCAGAGAAGCCCCAGGTTCTAAATTAGCTTTAGTATTTGCAATTAATAACATCAGTTCAGTTCAGTCGCTCAGTCATGTCCGACTGTGCATCGCAGCACGCCAGGCCTCCCTGTCCATCACCTACTCCCGGAGCTTACTCAAACTCATGCCCATTGAGTCAGTGATGCCATCCAGCCATCTCATCCTCTGTCGTCCCCTTCTCCTCCTGCCCCCAATCCCTCCCAGCATCAGAGTCTTTTCCAAGAAGTCAACTCTTCACATGAGGTGGCCAAAGTACTGGAGTTTCAGCTTCAGCATCAGTCCTTCCAATGAACACCCAGGACTGATCTCCTTTGGGATGGACTAGTAACGTTACTGTCCCCCAAAACACACCAAGATAGTATTGTTGAAAAACAGACAACAGCAGCAGCAAAACATATGTCTCTCTCAGATTTTTAACACACTCTAGAATTCCACGGAGATATCGTTCGCGATGCTGGAAATTCCCGATCTGTTTTATTGGGTGTTATTGTTGTTCAGTCGCCAAGTCGTGTCTGACTCTTTGTGACCCCATGGACTGCAGCCCACCAGGCTCCTCTGTCCATGGGAATCTCTAGGCAAGTATACTAGAGTGGGTTGCTAGATCTTCCTGACCCAGGGATGGAACCCAAGTCTCTTATGTCTCCTGCACTGGCAGATGGGTTTTTTTTGTGGGGGGGCAGGTGGGTTATTTTTTTTTGGCAGGTGGGTAATTTTTTTTTTTGGCAGGTGGGTTCTTTACCTCTAGCACCACCTGGGAAGCCCATGTTATCCCCTCCCCTTCCCCAAAATAGCGGGACTATTCCCTCCACTCATTAACCTAAGGAATTACCACCCCTATTAAAAATTAACCCCATTTCCCAGAGCTGTTCTCACCTTCTGAAATGGCCCACACTCTGTCTGTGGAGTGCGTTTCTCTACATAAATCCACTTCTTACCTATCACCTTGTCTTTCACTGGATTCTTTCTGCGATGAGACATCAAGAACCTGAACTTCATTAAGTACTGAGGCCAGGTGTATGACCTCATTTAAAAGACCATGTTCAAGTTCAAGTCCCAGTCAGAATTACACAGCTTCGGAAGGACACCTAGTACTTGCTACCTGTGTCCTTTCCTTCCTATTCTCACAATAAAATGTTTTCCATGCTGTTTAGGGAAACTTATGCCCTACTCTCTAAAAGCCTCCTCTATCATCACCCCCAAGGAGCCCTTCAAATGACATCACAACATCACGGGGCTGATTGTATTAGTCACACCTATTTGTTTTCCGTAATTCTGATGCTCGGACATCTTGGGGCCTTGTTGACATTGAAGAGACTACCCCTCCCAGGGTAGCTGGTTCCTGTGCTAAGTTGCTTCAGTCATGTCCAGCTCTTTGCAACCCCATGGATGGTAGCCCGCCAGGCTCCTCTGTCCATGGGATTCTCCAGGCATGAATACTGGAGTGGGTT
Source organism: Odocoileus virginianus (assembly GCF_023699985.2). Lineage (NCBI taxonomy): Eukaryota > Metazoa > Chordata > Mammalia > Artiodactyla > Cervidae > Odocoileus > Odocoileus virginianus. The sequence goes on along the minus strand of NC_069689.1, from coordinate 11,673,715 downwards.
GCCATGTCCTCCTCCAGGGGATCTTCCCGGCCCAGGGACTGAACCAGCATCTCTCTCGTCTCCTGCTTTCGCAGATGAGTTCTTTACCACTAGCACCACCTGGGAAGTCAGTTCCTGGAGATGATAAACTGGGCAAGCATGCGGGGCAACAGAAACTGTGCTACATTTATACAGTGGAATGTTACTCAGAGATAAAAAGAAGTGAGCTAATAAGTCACAAAAAGACGTGGATGACTCCTAAACGCACACTGGTAAATGAAAGAAGCCAGTCTGAAAACGCTGTATGGCTCCAATTATGAATATTCCGGAAAAGGCAAAGCTATTTTATTTTTTAAAGGCCAATCTATTAAGAATGCAGACCCAACTAATGCTCCCAGGAGTGCTGAGCATAGAGAAAGGGATTGCTAGAAGGTCATAGGGAGAGCACAAGGGCATTTTTAAGGAGGTGAAATTATTGTGCGATAGTGAGTATAAGCACATTCAGTTCAACTCAGTCAGTGGCTCAGGCGTGTCTGACTCTTTGCGACCCTAGGGACTGCAGCACACCAGGCCTCTCTGTCCGTCACCAACTCCCAGAGCTTGCTCAAACTCATGTCCGTCGACTCGGTGATGCCATCCAACCATCTTACCCTCTGTCATCTCCTTCTCCTCCTGCCTTCAATCCTTCCCAGCAACAGGATCTTTTCCAATGAGTCAGCTCTTCGCATCAGGTGACCACAATATTGGAGCTTCATTAGCAACTGTCAAAAGTCATAGAACTTTTTTTGACATGTACCCTTTGCTATATTTATTTTCGGCTTTGCTGGGTCTTCGTTGCTGCATGCAGCCTTTCTCTGGGGCATGTTAGTTGTGGCTCTCGGGCCCCAGAGCATCCAGGCTTCAGTAACTGTGGCTCATGGGCTCCAGAGCGCGGGCTCAGTAGCTGTGGCACATGGGCTTAGTTGCTCCCTAGCATGTGAAATCTTCCCAGACCAGGGATAGAACCCATGTCCTCTGTATTGGCAGGCAGATTCTTACCCACTGCACTACCAGGGAAGTCCAAAACTCACAGAACTGTATGTCACAAAGGGTGAATCTTAAAGTCTGCAAAATTATTAAAAGACATTTAGGAGGTAGAGATCCCAAGATACTATGCAGAATATGACCCAAAAAATCTAATTCTCTTAGAGATGGCTGAAACAACCTCAGGAAGGGCCTGGGGGAATAAGGTGCAGACCTAAGGAACACTGGAAATGTGTACAGACTGTCAGACTAGAAGGTAATAAAAAAGCTGTGGTCTAGGGACTTCACGGGTGGTCCAGTGGTAAAAAATCTGCCTTCCAATGCAGGAGAGGAGGGTTTGATCCCAGGTTGGGTACTAGGATCCCACCGCCTCAGGACTACTAAGCCCACAGACCACAACTCCTGAATCTGTGCCGCAACTAGAGAGAAGCTCCCATGCCGCAAGGAAAGATCTTGCAAACCACAGCGAAGATCCCGAATGCCGTAACGAAGACCCAAGGCGACCAAAAATAAGATTTTTTAAAAAAAGAACTGTGGTCTAGTTAATAAAGTTGTTTCCCACGGGGACAGGTGTTAACAATTCTAGAACCACTCTAGTGGTATCCTGGAATTGAACAGTTAAATAGGTGGCCAATGGTGAGAGCCAGGTTTCCTGCTGTTGGTGTGGGAGGTTGAGATAAACAAGGGTAAGAGGCTGAAATATTCCATGCCAATAACTGATTTTGGTTGGTGACATCAGTCTAAACTTATGCAAATAGATCGCCTTGCTTTGTTAGCTGCGAACACCTAGTATAACAAGGACACGGCAGTAACTATGATCACAGTTGATTTTGATATCTAATACCCTTCTCCAGTAAAAAAAGTGGTGCTCTTTGGAGAAATCGCAGATGATAAGACTAGGGTAAGAACTATACAGGATGAGCCGGGAGCACCCTGTAGTTACAGAAAGCAAGGAAGTGCTCGACACACACACACCACACAGTGACGGGGGCGTGACAAAGAGACCCAGGAGCCGACTGCAACAGTGCCCAATGGCCAAAGCGCCAACAATCTGAGCAACAAAATAAAGTGGCATTGGATATTAGAGAAATGCAAATCAAAACTACAATGAGGTATCAGCTCACACTGCTCAGAATGGCCATCATCAGAAAGTCCACAGGTAACAAATGCTGGAGAGGGAGCGGAGGACAGGGAACCCGCCTACGCTGTTAGTGGGAATGTAAATTGGTGCAGCCACTGTGGAAGACGGCATGGAAGCTCCTTAAAAAATTAAACTTGGAGTTACCATATGACCCAGCAATCCCACTCCGGACATACATCCAGAAAAGATGAGAATTCTAAGTGCACCCCAATGTTCACAGCAGCACTGCTTACAATTGCAAAGACACGGGAGCAACGTAACTGCCCATTGACAGATGAATGGTAAAGCTGCGGTATGTGTTAACATATACAATGGAACATTACTCCGTCATAAAATAGAAAAAAATAACGTCATTTCCAGAAGCATGGATGGATCTAGAGATGATCACACCAAGTGAGGTCAGAGAAAGACAAACAACATGGTATCACTTACGCGTGGAGTCTAAAATATGATATAAATGGCTCATTTACAAAACAGAAACAGACTCAGAAGCATAGAAAATAAACTTACGGTTACCAAAGGGGGAAGGGAGTGAGGGAGAGATAAATTAGAAGTTTGGGATTAGCAGATACAAACTACTATACATAAAGCAAAGAACAGTGTCCTATTGTATAGCACCAGGCACTATATTCAATATCTTGTAATAAACTATTATGGAAGAGGATCTTAAAAAGAACATATATACATTCTTTTTCACTGTGCTATACTCTTGAGAGTCCCTTGGACTGCAAGGACATCCAACCAGTCCATCCTAAAGGAGATCAGTCCTGGGTGTTCATTGGAAGGACTGATGCTGAAGCTGAAACTCCAATACTTTGGCCATCTCATGTGAAGAGTTGACTTCTTGGAAAAGACCCTGACGCTGGGAGGGATTGGGGGCAGGAGGAGAAGGGGATGACAGAGGATGAGATGGCTGGATGGCATCACCGACTCGATAGACATGAGTTTGAGTAAACTCCGGGAGTTGGTGATGGACAGGGAGGCCTGGCGTGTTGTGATTCATGGGGTTGCAAAGAGTCAGACACGACTGAGCGACTGAACTGAACTGATACAGCAGAAACTACCGAACATTGTAAATCAACTATATTTCAGAAGAATAAAGAAAAACAAAACAGCATTGGATTATAGCCCACAGCATTAAATAAATATCCACGTGTCCATATTGATATGAATAAATGATTAAGTAAATAACTAAATGGAGGAGAAGAGACAAATCTCCCATGCAAAAGAATTCCAAGGAATTTATTTATTTATTTCCCCAAGGAGTTTAGAATTCCTTGAGCATGCCCCACCCTCAGGGACACTTCTGCACTCCTCAGGTGTGGGCTGTAGGTGTGGGCTCTTCCTTCCAAAGAGGACAGTATGAAGGGGAGGGGAAGAGTCACTTCACGGAGGAGATACCTGACAAACAGCCCGGCCAGGTGATCAAGGTCAACATCAGCAGCGATGAACCTCGCTGATTATATGTGCCCTTGATGTGAGGAAATGACATTTCACCTCTGTGGTCTTCCTCCCAAACCTGTAACTCGAGTCTAATCATGGAAAAGATGTCGGCTAAACCCCAACTGAGAAATATGATATTAATACAAAATGCCTGACTTTACTTAAAACTGCCAAGGGAACTTGCCTGGCTGTCCAGTGGTTAAGACTTCACCTTCCAATGCAGGGGGCGCAGGTTCAATCCCTGGTTGGAGAGGTAAGATCTCATATGCCCCACAGCCAAAAAATCAAACATAAAACTGAAACAGTACTATAACTATTTCAATAAAGACTTTAAAAATGGCCCACATCAAAGAAAAAAAAATTGCTGAGACCATCAAAAACAAGTCTAAGAAACTGTCACGGCCAAGAGGGGCCTGAAGAGACCTGACAGCTGAACATGACGTGATGTCCTGGGGGGAATTTTGGAACAGAAAAATGACATTGGGGGGATTCCCTGGTGGTCCAGTGGCTAAGACTCCAGGCTCCCAATACAGGGGGACTGGTTCCATCCCTGATCAGGGAACTAGATCCCAGATGCAGCAACTGAGTTTGCCTGCCGTAACTAAGACCCAGTGCAGCCAAATAAATAAATTAAAAAAAAAAATGAAATCCGCATAAGGTACTTATTCCAGTTAGTAAAAATGTTTCTCTGTGTGATCACTAATTGTAACGAATCTACTATATTAATAGCATGACTACAGGGCAACTCTCTGGGCTATCCTCCCAGTGACTGTAAATCTAAAATTGTTCTAAAATTTTTAAAGTTTATTTAGAAGAAAATACACAAAGCATACAGACTATATGTTTCCACTGACGCGATGTTCAGTAGGCAAAACTGAGCTTCCCTGGGGGTCCAGTGGTTAAGAATCCACCTGCCAATGAAGCAGACTCGGGTTTGACCCCTGGTCTGGGAAGATGCTGTATGCTATGGGGCAACTCAGCCCATGGGCCAGAACCATTGAACCTGAGAGCCCGAGAGCCCATGCTCCCCAACAAGAGGAGCCCCCAAAATGAGAAGCTCATGCACCTCAATGAAGAGCAGCCCCCATTCGCCGCAACTAGAGGAAAGCCTGTGCACTGCAACGAAGACCCAGCACAGCCAAAAATAAATAAAATCATAAATTAAAAAAAAAAGAATAGGCAAAACCAATCAATGGAGTTGGTGGTCAGAATAGCGGCTTCCTTTGGGGGTGCCAGGAGCTCCAATGGAGGCCAGAAGAGAGTGGTCAGCATTTGGGCCAGGTGGTGGTTACACAGGTGTAGACGAATGTGAAAATTCCTGGAGCTGTACTCTGAAAATGTATGCATGCAATATACGTCACATTTGAATTAAAAAGTGAACACGAGAGGAAATAGTTACAACAGAAAAGCCAGACATCACCATCAAGAAATTTCTGAATACTCACGACGAAGAGAAAAATGCCATAAGCGTCCAAGAAGAGACAGAAAAGATGCTGCCTATGAAAGAACACAGTCAGCATGGCCACAGACTGCTCAGCGACACTGCGCACAGAAGTCCGGGAGCGGCTGCCGCGCCCAGCGCCTCGGCCTCTCCCACCTCGGGGCACCCCCGGCCCACCCAGCGCACTCAGACCAGGACAGCTCTGCCCACACAACTCAGTCTGAGCCCCTCCTCCGGCCGCCCCACAATGCCCCACCCCCGTGTCCCCCCATCTCTCACCTCACCTGCCTTCCCCATCTCTCTCCAAATTCCTCACACCAAGCCCATGCGTCACCTCCTCCAGAAGCCCCTGGATCTGTGAGCCTGAGCTAGAGGCTCACCTCTCTTGCACCCTTTCCCCGGCAGTGGTCATGATAGAATAGAAAAGAACTTTGTATTCCATTGCAAGTTAACCCGGGCTTCCCAGGTGGCGCTGGAGGTCAAGACCCCGCCTGCCAAGGCAGGAGATGTAAGAAATGCAGTTTCAATCCCTGGGTCGGGAAGATCCCCTGGAGGAGGAATTGGCAACCCAGCCCAGTATTCTTGCTGGGAAAATCCCATGGACAGAGGAGCCTGGCGCGTTACCGTCCACGGGGTCACGAAGAGTCGGGCACGACTGACCTGACTTAGCAAGCACGCATGCGCAAGTTAACCACAAAAGGGATGGCGCCTATCAGCTTAAATGATACACCATGGCCCATCTCTGGGAGCCCTGCTTCCCAGGTAATGTGAGTTAAGCTAAAAGACTTCTGCTCAGCTCACAGGAAACCTCCTGACCAGGCCCACCAGTGAATGGCTGCGGGAAGGAAGAAAGTAACACGTCCCCTCCAGAGTCTGGCCGAAACCAGGACTTTACCCCTCCCGTTTCAGTATGAGAGAAGCCTGAAGGGACTTTCCTGGTGGTCCAGGGGCTAAGAATCCACCTTGCAAGGCAGGAGACGTGGGTTCGATCCCTGGTTGGGGAACTAAGATCGTGCGTGACGCGGAGCCACTGAGGCCTTGTGCCTCAACTAGAGAGTCCATGCGCCTCAGTGAAAGATCTGCAGGACGCAACGAGGATCCCGCGCGCCGCAACTAAGACCCAACGCAGCCGAAAAAGAAGAAGGAAGATAAACCTGAACTCTAGCTCAGGGAAGATGGTTCTCTGGGACACTAGTCCACCATCCTCCCAGTGTGCTGGCTGTCCAAAAACTCGCTATTCTCTGCCCCAAGAGCTCGTCTCCCCATTTACTGGCCTGTCCTGCAGCAAGCAGTGAGAGCTCAGACTCAGAGACAGTGACCCCTGGGACCTCTGTCTGTCCTGCTCTGCCCAAGGGGCGGCACAGCCTGTGGACACAGGCAGACCCAGCTGGGGTTAAGGGACAAGCCTCACCTCCCAGCCTCAGTTTTCCCATCTGTAAAGTGGGGATAGATACTCCACTTGGCTATAGGTGGGAGCCTGTGTGGGAAGCACCCAAGACCTCACCGGGCACATCGTGGACCCTCCGTGGGCAGCACCCATCAGCTGGGAGAGCCAGGCTGCTCACGGGACTGGCAGAAGCCTCCTCCTGGGGCCCTCGGCACTCTGGGAAGGGAGCCAGGCCCCAAGGACTCCTGTAGAGATTTAATTTATGACACCTTCCTGATTCGGTTGTTTCAGACATGTGGCTGAAGGATAAAAATAAAACCCATTGGGGATGTCTGCCCTGATTCGACACGGGGAGGCTTCCAACCTCACACAAACGAGCCCTCTCGGGGTGGACGGATGCTTGGGACTTGGGAGGGAGTGCCAGCCCCTCGGGCCTGAGTCAACTCCGAACCAGAAGTCAGACTCTGCCCCAGGCCACGGTGGCACCTCCCAGCAGACAATAATAAATTGCTTCCCCACACCTCACCCCCATGGGGCAGCAGGGGAAACAGAGGCTCGGTGGAGTAGAGACACAAGCTCTGGCCCACAAGCCTGTACGGTGTGTGAACGCTCCACGGGGCTGAGGCTGCAAATTGAAGCTCCGGAAGGTTCTTGGTCTTCAGGGCTGGATCCCCAGCCCAGGCCCAGGTGTAACAGGTTGGCAGCCAGGCGTGGGGGCAGCCCAGGGAGGACGCACTGCGGGCTCAGTCCTCTCCCGTCTCCATCTACACCCGTCTGTGGGTCCTGTTCAGGTTTCTCTGCGGGGCTCACCTGCTCTTGGGAGCTGGCAGCCTACAGAGATGCTTCTGAAGCTCAGATCTTGTTCAGGGTCTGAGGCCTCTAAATGCCTTAGAAACAGGAGAGAAGGGGGCAGGGCACAGCCTCTGAAACAATGACATAGCCCTTGAAGACACGACATAAACTGGTTAGAACCAACTGGATCCAAGATGGTGGAAGATTCAACTTCCAGAGGAACCTGAGCCTCATTATACGCTTATTGTGACTCATAAGCTACACGGCATGGCCAGGGGGGGCCACGAAGGTCCAGAGGCCAGCCATAAAGGCCAAAAAGTGAGCAGTGGACCAATTCCTAAAAGTCCCTGCCCCTTTTCCAAAACAGTTGGAATAAACCTCCCACTCGTTGTTAAGTCACTAAGTCATGTCCGACTCTTGCGACCCCATGGACTGTAGTCCACCGTGAGATTTCCTAGACAAGAATACTGGAGTGGGTTGTCATTTCCTTCTCCAGGGGATGTTCCTGACCCAGGAATCGAATCCGTGTCTCCTGCATTGACAGGTGGATTCTTTACCACTGAGCCACCTGGGAAGCCTCCCACTAACTATCCAGCTTATAAAATCTAACCATCCCATTTTGGGGGGCCTCTTGCCTTCTGAGACGGCCCACACTCTGTAGCATGTGTTTCTCCCAAGGCCCAACTTGCTTTTTGAGGTGGATCGCATTCTGTCTATGGAATGTCTAAATAAATCCACTTGTCACTTTGTCTCACACTGAATTCTTTCCACAACAAAACATAAAGAACCTGGGCTTCATTAAGTCCTGAGACCAGGTATGCAATTTTAATTAAAGGACAGTGGACTCAAGTCCCTATTTGGGTATTGGCTGGGGGCAAACTCCATCTGAGTCGTGTGGTTTCACCTCCACGGCCAGCACCACCCAACAGGAACACCTTCTGAGCTGGGCCTGGAGCTGGGGGTCGCAATGCGTCCCCCCGACAACACAGCCACCCACAGACTGCAGAAGTCAGTGTCAGCCAGTCAGGCCCCGGTGGGCTCTGCTGAGGCTAGGACCACCCCCACTGGGGTAGAGTGGCTTTGAAGAGAAGTCTCTAGCATTCACCAGAGTGGCGGTAACAGTGGAATTGCAGTCACAGTGGCTGGGCCCCCATGCGTACAGGTAGACCCAAAACCCCGAGTGTGGGAGAGCACTCTCCTTAGGGGTCTCTCCAGGGTCTATCTGCAGCTCAGCAGGGTTGGATTTTCAGAGGCCAATCAATGTTTGTGGCCCACACAAATCCAAAGAGTCCCCAAGGCCTCAGACATGTCCCTAAAGAAGGTCAAGGGCTACAGGCCAGCCATTGGCCTCTGACATTGCCCTGACTCCCAGGGCGTCCTGCTGAATCCGAACCCCATGCCCACACCCAGGGCACCCCATCACCACTACCCAAACAGCCCCGGCAATGTGTCATCAGCTGTGAAGAGTTTAGACGTGGGCCACCTTGCACCTAGCAGCTGGCCTCACCCACAGCGTGGAAGATGGGCTGGAAACGTGAAATGCCTGTTGTTGGCATGGCAGGAAGAGGGCCGGAAAAGGAGGCGAGGTTTCTTATGCAAAACCTGTAAAAATAAAACATATTTAGATTCATCGCTAGAGATGTGTCTGCCTAAATACACCCACACCAGAGAGTATTCTGAGCAACCTCTCTACATGCTGCCAGAGTTCCCGCGTGTCGGCATGTCCCTGTGTGTCTGGGTGAATGTGTGTCTCTGAGTGCATCTGGCAGCCTGGCATCTTGCTGTGTGTGTGTGTGTGTGCATGCACGCCTGTGTCCTTGCATAAGCGAATGCTCTGGAGAAGGGCTGGAAGGATGTTCTCCAAGAGTGGAGGGCCGGGATCACTTCCGGGAGGAGGGGCTGTGGGTCCAGGATTGGTATTTTAATGCTTCTGCCCTGAGTTTTACAAATGCAGATCATGTGAAACAATAAAAAATATCTATATGCCTTGGAGAAGGAAATGGCACTCCAGTATTCTTACCTGGAAAATCCCATGGACAGAGGAGCCTGGTGGGCTACAATCCATGGGATCGCAGAACTGGACACAGCTTAGTGATGAAACAACATGTTATATATGAAAGTTGTTAAGAATAAATCCTAAGAGTTCTCATCACAAGGGAAAGATTTTTTTTTCTATTTCTTTAATTTTGTATCTTTATGAAAGGATAGATGTTTATTTCATGAAGTAAGTCAAATCATTATACAATACTGTATGTCAGTTATATCTCAATACAACTGAAATAAAAATACATTAAAAAAAATCTATATGGACAAAATGTTGCCTGCCTTTTCAGTAAACAAAGAATCTCAGTGCTCGGTCATGTCTGACTCTTTCTATTCATTCAGGATTCTCCTGGGGTGGGTGGCCATTTCCTCCTCCAGGGGATCTTCCCAACCCAGGGGTCGAACCCATGTCTCTTAAGTCTCCTCTGTGGTCACGTAGATTCTTTGCAACTAGTGCCAACTGAGAAGCCCCTGACAAAGGATGCTGCCCACTGTTAAGCGATCAGCCATGGCAGCCACCCCACACAATGCGCCTTGAGGGGACTCAAGATGGAGAAAAACTGGATACTGGCCTGAGATAGTCAAGATGTGTATCGAAGGAACAATTTCCGTGAGCTGAGACTGCTGTACTTACGCATAGAAAGGCACTAAAATCGTTAACTTGAGATGCCTGGTTTTCATTACTAGCAGTAATCTTTTGATGTTCAACTACATTTTTATTTTCACAAATAAAATTTTCACATTTTAAAATTTTCATTTTTATTTATTTCATTTTATTCATTTTACTTTAAAAACTCCTATATAGCCTGGCTTCTCCCTTACCCCTTTGGAACAGTTCCTTGAGACTATCTGAGGCTATAATGCATAATTATATATATTATTTATATTTATTACGTATATAATGCATTTATTATATATAATATATTATGTATAATTATATAACATGATTGAGAGGCTCTGAGTTATATACCATGCTATAAAACATAACCCTCAACCTTTAGGTTTTCATTGTTTTCAGTTGTCATCCAGCTGAATGTTTTCAAGTCAGGGCGGAGGCTCGCCCTTCTTCACCCCTCACCGAGGCCCGCCTGCGCCCCCTGCTGGTAGGAAAGGCAACCGGCCTCACCTGCTCTCGCTGGGTCATCATGGACCCTGGCCTTCTGCCCCTTCAGGGAGGCAGCCCCGCCCAGCCCCTGCCTTGAACCTTTGCCCTTTCCTCGCGGGTCCTGACCTGGGGGCTTCCCTGCAGGGCATAGGTGACCCGAGGGCCCCCCCCATCCTACCTTCCCACAAGCAAGCAACCAGAGGTAAGAAGGCTCCAGAGGGCAGAAACCCTGGTCCAGTGCATAGCTGGGGGGTGGGAGGAGGGGGGCAGGGGAAGGGGTAGAGGGGGAGGGGGGTGGTGGGGAAGGGGGTACTGCAGGAAGAGAGAAAATTTGCTTTGGGGGTCCCTCCCCCCATCTGCTTGCCTGGGGCCTGGAGAGCTGAGAGCCCTGAGCATGGCCCAGGGCGGGGCCTCTGGTCCCCCTCCCCAAGATGAGGACAGACGGGCAGGCAGAAAAGGGGTTAAAATAAGAATGTCAAAAGAATGGCCAGGAGTCTGAGCAAACTCCAGGAGACAGTGAAGGACAGGGAACCCTGGCATGCTGCAGACAAGGTCGGGTACACTTTAGCAACTGAACCGCAACAGGAATCCATTTAAGAGTGAATCCCCCATAAGCATTTCTTCTTGGGCCTCTGCTCCTGGGGCCAACTCCGTAGGGGCTGAATCAGGGACACCTGCACTTCAGCAAAGAGCGAACGGGGCGGCACCTGAGACCTTGGAGAAAAACACATCCAGCAAGCCCATCAATGACTGATCAGGGGAGGTGGTCAAGCCTCCGGTTTTCCCTGCCAGAGAAGCTGAGTTTGCCCCCGTCACCAGCGGAGTGCAGGAATGGCCTGCTTGAGGAGGTGAGAGCAGCAAGCATGACTAATAGAACCAAGACTAATCCTTGTGCTGAGTTAGTCACCCCTGGGCCTAGGGCCCTGGCTCATTCAGCCCTCCCTGCCTCCCCGGCATGGACTGAGCGTTTCAAACCCCATTCACGCATTCGCTGCACCCTCGCTCTGTTCATCTCTCTGCCACAGGGAGAGATTTGGAGAGATTTACTCAGGGGTCAGCACAGGGTCAGGTCGAGGGTGGATGGAAGGCCCAGAGATCACATCCTGCACCTGCTCCAAAAGGAGTCTCCAGGGCTCACTAGTAGACTGCTTCTCTCATCCAGCCGCCACCCACGGCTGGCCCTGAACACTCTCCAATGCCAAGCCTTTGCTCTGGTGGTTCCCTCTGCCTGGAATACCCTCACTTAGACCTGGTCAAAGTCCCCTCGACCCGTCTAAGGCCAATCCCTTGGTGAAGCTTCCCTAGACCCCTCCCTGGAGCCAGACTCTCCTTGGCCTGGACAGGTCAACTTATCTCTGGGTCCTCGGTGCCTACACGGGGTATACAGCAGCATGGCCTGTCCCTCTGGCAGGGACTTCAGGACCACCAAGAACCCAGCCCCTGGGAGCCCAGGGGCTGAGACGCCAGCCTGGAGATTTCGACCTGGGGGCACTGGAGCAGAACGAGGGAATGTTTCCCCACATCAAATGAAGCCCAGGGCTGCCCTGGTGGCCCAGTGGTAAAGAATCCACCTGCCAATGCAGGAGACAAGGGTTCGATCCCTGGTCCAGGAAGATCCCATGTGCGGAGGGGCAACTGAGCCTGTGAGTCACAACGACCGAGCCCACGCGCCGCAGTTACCTAAGCCCGCTCACCCTAGAGCCCGCGCTCCGCAACAAAGAGAAGCCCCTGCAATGAGACGCCCGCACACCACAACGAGAAAGGGGCTCCCGCTCGCGGAAACCAGAGAAAGCTCACGCAGCACGAAGACCCAGCATGGCCATAAAAAATGAATAAAATTATTATAAAAAAAAGAAGGGCAAGCCCAGGGGCGCCTTGCATGTCTCACCTGCTGAGTATCTACCCCAGACGGCAGGGGAGGAGAGCGGAGTCCTGGACACCAAAGCCAGCAAGGAGCAGACACGGCGGTGACCTGGGCGGGACAGGAGCAGGTGTGGCGGGGCAGGGCCCCGGGACTCCAAGAGGCAACAGAAGGCACCCCTCTGGGGTGAGCCGAGGATGCAGCCAGGGGCACTTATTAACAGCCAAGCCAAACTGCAGACACCAGCAACCAGTGAAATGAACTCCCTGACGTTCTCACTGTCCTGATTTCCACTTTCAGAGCAGTTGCCAGCAATGGAGTTGATTCAGGTCACCTTCTCCTGCAAAAAAACAAACCCAGAATGGGTCAAGTTCCCTCAACCAAGACTCACTATTAACTAATCACATGACATGTGCCAGGCCCCAGGGGAGGGGGGTACAATCATTACCGTTGTTTTTTTAAATATATTTTTTGGCCTCTTTGAGTCTTAGTCGTGGTCTGTGAGCTCTAGTTCCCCGACCAGGGATCTGACCTGGGCCCCCTGCACTGGGAGCTCTAGAGTCCTCTAGCCGCTGCGCCACCAGGGAGGACCCCCTGTTGTTGTTATTGTTATTAGTACAATGACATCTAAGTGTGAAAGTGTGAGTCGCTCAGTTGCATCCGACTCTTTGCAACCCTATGGACTGTAGCCTGCCAGGCTCCTCTGGCCATGGGAGTCTCCAGGCAAGAATACTGGAGTGGGTAGCCATTCCCTTCTCCAGGGGATCTTCCTGATCCAGGGATCAAACCTGGGCCTCCTGTACTGCCGGCAAATTCTTTACCATCTGTCACCAGGGAAGCCCCATAATAACATATGGATAACATAATAATGTTGAGTGAAAGAAGCTCTACCCAGGAGAGCACAGACTGTGTGATTCCATTGATATAAAGTGCAAAAAGCAGGGAAAATTAATCTATGGTGGTAAAAGTCAGAATAGCAGTTGCCCTTGGTGGACTTTTGGGGCTGAAATGTACTTTAACTTGATTGGCGTGGAATCACAGTGTGGACATGTGGAAGAATTCATCTGGCTGCTCACTTAAGATTTTACACTTTAATGTAAATACACCAATAAAGCTAATATAATAACAGTACAGAAAGCACTAACGCTCGTTCCCCGTGTTTGAGCCCCTTCCTGGGCTGCCAGGCAGGACTGGCAGCGACTCCTCCTCTACCCAGCATGGTGGGGCTGCCTGGCAACGACTCTCTGCGTTCATCTCCACCACTTCTATAACCGTCCAACTACAGGTGGGTGAAAGCGGGCCTTGTCCGAGTCCAGCGCTCCTCTCAGGAAGCCCTGTGGCCACTGCTGTTCTAGGAAGGGTGGCAGAGACCTGGGTCCGAGGATGGAGCCTGGGCTTCCAGTGGCCTGGTACCCCCTGCCTGCCCGGTCAGGCTGTGGGGGGCCAGAGGAGAAGAGGACTAATGCTTCCAGCAGGAGGTGATGCTCAGGCTGAGTGTTTAGACCAGTGGTGAGGTTTATTTTCCATTTTTATTTTATGGTTAATATTTATTTTTATTAATGTACTTAGTTGGTGGCACAGGTCTCACTTACTGCATGTGGGATCTAGTTCCCTGACCAGGGATCGAACCTGGGGCCCCTGCATTGGGAGCGCGGAGGCTTAGCCACTGGACCACCCAGGAGGTCTCTGGGTGAAAACTGAAGGGAGGATGGGAGCCCATCTGGAAGAAGCCGCAGAAGCAAAGGCCTGGAGGGAGGCAGGTACAAGGTGTGGGCGGAGAGCCTGCCCTGGTTTCAGGAGCTAGAGGAGGCTCAGCCTCGGCGTGATCGGCACGGCCAGGAGTTGGCGCCAGGTGAGCTTCTGGGAAATGCGGGGTCCTGAGAAACTTCCAGAAGGCCTTAATAAGATGTTGTCAAACAGGATTTGTTTGGAGCTAGTGTCAGCCATGCCCAGATGCACAAAAGAGGTTGGAGAAAGAGGAGCACCAAGGCAGGGTGATGTCACCCCCACCCCCCACCCCCCGCCTGACCCCAATGCAGAGCTTTGCGTGCCTGGAGTCCAGGTGATGCACCGGAGCGGCTCCACCTGGGATCACTGGCAAGGACACGGGACACCTCCTCCAACTGGCCCCAGAGAGGACGGGGACTCTGTTGGGAGCCCCGGCAAGGACTTATGGTTCAGAGGGAAAATTTTTAAAAATCAAGATGCCCTTTAAGTCCATCTGGGGCGTGACCACTGGGACTGTGGGATAGGAAAGTTTTGTTTTGATTTAAAAAGCTGTTACTGCATTAGGCGAACATCTGAAAATCCATGACATGTTAGACAGCGCTGTTGCTGTTGTGTTCGTCACTCAGTCGTGTTCCCACTCTCTGTGACCCCGTGGCCTGTGGCCTGCCAGCTCCTCTGTCTATGGAATTCTCCAGGCAAAAATACTCGAGTGGGTTGCCATTTCCTTCTCTAGTTCTTCCCTACCCAAGGATCAAACCCTGGTCTCCTGCATTGCAGGCAGATTCTTTACCATCTGAGCCGCCAGGGAAGCCCATTATATACATGTATATGATATAAATCGATGTGTTTATCCTGATATTTGTTTTCATTTAAAATTATATTGTGATAAGGATGGGGAGAGAAGGAAGGAGAAAGGAAAGACATAATAGTGTCATCACTGGGACTTTCCTGGTAATCCAGGGGCTAAAATTCCAAACTCCCAACAGGGGGCCTGGGTTTGATCCCTGGTCAGGGAACGAGATCCCACATGCTGCAAGTAAGAGTCTGAATGAGTGAAAGTCGCTCAGTCGTGTCTGACTCTTTTCGACCCCAAGGACTATACAGTCCATTGAATTCTCCAGGCCAGAATCCTGGAGTGGGTAGCCTTTCCCTTCTCCAGGGGATCTTCCCAACACAGGGATCGAACACAGGTCTCCTGCATTGCAGGCGGATTCTTTACCAGCTGAGCTATCAGGGAGGAGTTTGAATGCTGCAACTAACAAACCCTGCATGCGGCAACTTAGACCTGGTGAAGCCAAATAACTAACTAAATAAAAAGTTTAAATGTCATCATTATTCATAGCTGGGAGTCAATAGGTCTCCTTAGAGAAATAAAGGATTAAGTGTGTTATATAAACTTACAGAGGTAATCACAAGTACACAGATACAAAATTTCCAAAGTATCAGAAGAAACAGTTGCACCTAAATTAAGCAAATATTTTATAAACTACAAAAATAGAAAACATAAAATGACTTCACTGAATGTCATAAGATTTGTCACATCAATATATATAAACTATATATATATAAATATATAAATATATATAAACAATATATATAAACACATCAATATATATAAACTCAGTTCAGTTCAGTTCAGTAAAGGGACATGGCTGTCAGTTCACATTCAACTCTAAGCTGGAGGTAAAAGTGACTCCCAAACCAGAAGACTCAGAAAGAATG
Organism: Odocoileus virginianus; assembly: GCF_023699985.2. Classification (NCBI taxonomy): domain Eukaryota; kingdom Metazoa; phylum Chordata; class Mammalia; order Artiodactyla; family Cervidae; genus Odocoileus; species Odocoileus virginianus. Next base: position 11,658,050 of record NC_069689.1, on the reverse strand, counting down.
CAAATTAAAGAAAGGTGCAAGGGATAACAAGCAAATGCAAACAAACAGAAAGTAGGGGTCAAGTTCAAGGCAAAACGCTAAATGGGTCGAGTTGCATCTTAAAATAAGAAAGAGTGCAAGTCCCAGGGAAGATACCACATATCTAATAGGCACAAAACAGCATTCATGAATAATCCTGCATCAAGCAACACAGTCCACATTCATACACTAAAATAAACACAAGGAGAAAGAATAAAACAAACATCAGCAGTAGGAAATTTTAATTCATCTCACACAGATACATGTACAAAAAATTAAGACTAAAGAAGACAATAATATAATTATTAAGATAGATTTAATTTATATAAAACTCTACTTTAAAACCAGGCTGCTGCTTTGCAGGACATCTGAACATTCACAAAGATTGACCACATATTAGACCACATTTTTGAAAAAACCAATACATTCCAAAAAATATAGAACAGACAACATTCTCCAATCACAATGTAAATCGAATTAGAAATTAAAACCAAACTACAAAACAAAAAGGTGTTACTACCTGTAAATTTAAAAACCCTCAAATTGTTCTTACAAAAGAAAATCAGGTCAAAAATTCGGAATATAGAAAACGATTATAATTGAAACACTGCATATGAGAACCTAAGAACTTACAGCTAAATGAGTACTCAGAGAATTCATAGCTTTAAGTACTTCTTTTTTTATTTTTAACTTATTTTTAATGGAAAAATAATTGCTTTACAATATTGTGTTGGTTTCTGCCAAATAGCAACATGAATCATCCATAGGTATCAGTTCAGTTCAGTTGCTCAGTCGTGTCCGACTCTCTGCGACCCTGTGAATCGCAGCACACCAGGCCTCCCTGTACATCACCAACTCCAGCCATAGCTATACATAGGTTTCAATATTTCTATTAATAAGGATGAATAGAAATTAAAGAACTAAGTATCTAACTCAGGCTAGAGGTTAAAAAACACCACTACCAACAAAATCCTATAGAAATACAAGGATAGAAAAAAAGATAAAAGTATAAAATGATTTTGAAGGAAAAAAAAAACAGTAGGACTATTACAAGTAACATAAATCCAGTAGAAATAATTTTTTTTAATTGAAAATAGTAGGAATTCCCTGGCAGTCCAGGGGTTAGAACTGGAGGCTCTCACTGCAGAGGTCCCGAGGTTTAAGTCCTGATCAGGAGTGAAAACAGCTTAAATCAGTAGTTGATCTAGTCAAGAAAAGATAGGAATGAAATACACAAACACTGTAGAAAGTGATTAAGTGGAGATAAGTTGTTCAGTGCACGCCTTTTGATGCCTTTGCATGCGTGCTAAGTCCATCTCAGTCTGTCTGACTCCCCACGGACTGTAGGGCAGGCTCCTCTGTCCATGGGGTTCTCCAGGCAAGAACGCTGGCGTGGGTTGCCACGTCCGCCTCCAGGGGGCCTTCCCGACCCAGGGATGGAACCTGCGTCTCTGATGCCCTACGTCTCCTGCACTGGCAGGTGGTTCCTCACACTAGGGCCACCTCGGCGACGTCGGAGCAGCCCTTCTGCCTGGAGAGGGGCCACAGGAGGCAGCTCAGTAACAACCCGCTTCTGCGCTTCGGCAAAGGCGTTGCTCCCACTGGGGTGAGTGGCCTCTGCGGTAGAAGAAGCCAAGCTTCGCCCTGGGCTTTCCTTCATTTTGATACTCAAACGTCACCTGCCGTTTTCACGGGGTGAATACTGAGTACAGAGAATCCGCCCTTGGAGGCTTTCTAAGGAACGTTTTCCTTACCCTGGGGCCCCCTGACAGGCCGAGGCCTCCGTAACCAGTCAGTGGTCCAGAGCGTGGGTGCAGAGGGGTCAGAGGACGCGGCCGGTTTCCCAGCCCTCACAAGGCACCACTCCCCTGGAAGAGGCTTCCCTGTCGGCATCTCCTCCCGGTCAGTTGCCAGTGGGCCAACTTCAGCCCTTCACTTCGCCTTCATGGACCCGACAAAGAGCCTGGGGCCCTGGCTGGGGAAGGGACCCCTGCCCTCTGTAAATGAAAGCGTAACAGTCGCTCAGTCGTGTCCGACTCTTCGAGACTGTTCAGTCCATGGAATTCTCCAGGCCAGTATACCGGAGTGAGCAGACTTTCCGTTTTCCAGGGGATCTTACCAACCCAGGGATCAGGCCCAGGTCTCCCACATTGCAGGAGGATTCTTTACCGGCTGAGCCAGAAGAAACCTCCCCAAATACGGATGCTTCCTGAAGAGGAAAGCGCAGAGTCCTGGGGAGCCCCAGGGCGTCTAGCCATGGGGCTTTAGGGGAGGCTTCCTAGAGGAGGCTGCGAGCAGGACGCTGAGGCTCAGAAGTCCCGGACCTCACAAAGGGGCGGGGTGAGTGTTAGTGTGGAGGACAGAGGACTTGAAACTCCAAAGGCCTCCATGGACCCCTACACGCCCACCCTCAGGGCCTTGGAACTCGGGCCCAGCAGAGCAGGGCTGTACAAGGACACCCGGACAGATCACACGAGAAACGACCACTGTCCGTGGACGCCGGACGGCCTCGGCCAACACACAAGTCAGAGGAAGTTCACAGACATGGGTCACTTGGCCAAGTGGACGTCCGGAGAATGGCTGACGATCAACGTACGCCCGGCCGCTCTAGCCACCCTCGACGGCCCGAGCCGTCCCTTTGCCGCCCCCTGCCGGCCGATCGGTCCGCGCCTCTCCACGCGGCCGAGCTCCCAGACCGCCCGGGTCCGAGGGCACGGCCAGCGCGGGGATTGGTCGCCCCAGGTCACGTGTCTCCGCCCCGAGCCAACCAGCGGAAGAGGCGGGGCCTCGTGCTGCTCGTCTCCGGCCGGGCTTGGTGAGGCGGCAGTTAGCTCCGCCCCTAGATTTCAGACCCCGGCACCGTGGAGCTGCAGCGCCCTCCTTTTTCTTCCTCTCTTAGCGGTGGAGCAAGCTTTCCAGACTCGTTAGTGGCTTCTTTGGGGGATAAAGACAAATCCTCGCTGGGCCCCGAAGCCCTGGGGACCCGAGCCCTGCTGGCCTCGCCCCTTCTCTTCCCCGCCCGCCCCTCCGCCCCAGCCATCCCGGTCTTCTGCCGCTGCCCGCCCTTGCCCAGGGCTTTGGCCCAGCCTGCGCCTCGGGCCTAGCCAGGCCTCCCCGCCACTCCCCCTCCGCCTTCTCCAGCCCCGTCTCTCCTCTGCTGCGGCTGCCCTCCCCACCCCACCCTCCCCAGCTCCGCGCAGCCGGGCCAACTCCCAGATCAACGCCCGGGTTCTTTGGCGCCCGCCACCGCCTCCGGGGTCCACAGCCCCGCCCCCCGTCATGTGATCAAGCGCAGGCCTTACTTCCCCGAACTCGGATGGCTCCGCTCTGACCCCACCACTACCCCGAGGAACCCCAGATGAGGAGCCTTGAGTTCAAACCCAGCCCTTTAACGGACGCCTCTGTGGCCGCCCTGGGAGATCAGCCCATCGGCGTGCTTGCAAAACAGCGCAGCCTGCTTTGGGAGAACGCTGCTGATTTGCCGGCATGAGCTGGGACTGCTTGGTGGACATTGAACCTCCGCTGCCCTGCCTGCAAGGTCAGACACGAGAAAAGAGGTTCATTAAGGACTTATTAACATTCACTGTTAGGCTCAAACTTCAGCAACATCTGATAGTGAAAAGAACCAGTCTTCAGCATGAGTCGGGTCGCCCTGACCACATGGCCTTCTGCCCATCCCCAGCAGCAGGCCCAGGGGGGCCGTCGGGCTCCAGCATCTCAAGTCTGAACTCTGGCTCAGCTCTGCATCCTGTGTGACCTTGGGGAAGTGATTTCACCTCTTTGATCGTCTGTTTTGTTTCTCCTTTTACTTTTAAGTTTTATTTTCAATAAAGTTAGTAACAGATACACATTCTTTGAGGACAAACAGAACTACAAGGGTTATAATGAAAAAATGGCAGTTTCCTGACCCCACCCCCACCCCAGGTCCTCCCCTTAGAGGCAGACAGATGGGCTAGGTGTTTCTTCTGACTCTCACTTCTTTATGTGTGATGGGCTTGTACTGACAGTTATTGATGTTTCACTTTTAGTTAGAATCCAATGACTGCCTGCTGCTGAAAGATGAGGACCTGGCCCTGTTAGACCCTGACAGCCCCACACTTGATCCCCTGCCCTGTCCTCCCAAGGCAACTGCATCCCTCTAGATCCCTCTCACCTGTAACACGTGCTGTCTTCTCAGCCCTGGTGTGAGGATAATATGACCTCTTGGATCCTAGAAACACTTCACACAGTGCTTGGCCCATAGCAGGTGCTCAATAACTACAGTCCTTCACTGATAAATATCACTTAATGGTTCAGGTATATTTTTAAATTTTTATTATGAGCAGTTTCAAACATCCACGAAAGTAGAGAGAACTCAACAGTCTGATGAATTGGCTACTGATACATCAACCCACAAGCCTAAGGGCACCTACTTTATGAGTTTTTCCTCCCATTTCTTTCTAACATAATTGAAAATGGATTTGTATACCCCTAACCTTTTAATTTTTTAAAATTTTATTTATTTACTTATGGTTGTGCTGGGTCTTCACTGCTGCACACAGGCTTTCTCTTTGGAGGAAATCATAAGACTCAGTTATGAGATAAAAAGGCTTCAGTAAGTGGTGAGCTATACCATGTCCATAGATTGGAAAACAACATTATAAAAAGGTCTACTCTTCCCTTGTGATATATAAGTTCAGTGCCATCCCAGTTAAAACCTCAATGGACTGTATCACAAAACCCTGCACTGGGCTTACTCCTGGGAGAAGGGAGGGTTGTGGTCAGGACAGGTCACAGCTTCTGGGGTTCAGCAGTGTTTGAGTGGGGAGGGGCTGTGTGATTGTTTTCAAGTGAAACTGATCCATTTCCATTGGGCTTGTAAATTGATGCATCTCTTTGGGGGTATCAAGATCTATGAAAATGCTCTAATACTTTGACCCTGTAATTGCTCTCCTGAGAATAATCCAAAAGAAAAAAATGTAATTTATTCCTTACGAATGTTATTTTTATTAATACTGAAAACTGGGAGGAAAAAGCCCTTCAATATCCAACCATGTGGTTGGAATTCTGGTTCTGCCACTTACTAGCTACTTGACATCAGGCAAACCCCTCTTCTCTGAGTTTCCGTTTCCTCCTGCATCCAATGGAGGGAATGGTGCCCAGCCCTTGGGATGCCTACAAGACACCTGGCACCCAGCCAGCTGCCCCCTGAAGCCTTTTTAATGTAAGCAAGTTCTGTGCTCCTGGGGAATGGCTCTCCCGAGGTTGATGCCACCAGCTGGGCTGGGCAACCAGCCCAGGTGCCCTGGAGACAACGTCCCCAAAGCCCCTCCACCCCCATTTTGCTCTGCTCAGAGCTTCCCTCCCCCCTTCAACCCCCCACCTGGCTTCCTGTACCCTAGCTCTGTTCTACCATCCACTTCCGATTCCCAAGCACTCACCTACGTGCCCCAGCCAGATCCCGCTGCCACAGCTTGCCCGAACAGATGGCAGCACCTGGCCACAGCTCAGCACCTGCTCACACACCTGCTGGCCCTGGGCTGGCCCTGGCTTCAGCGCAGCTGCCTGCCCGCCCACTGTCACTCACGTCTGTTTGGATCAACTACCATTTCCGGCCTTTCCTGTGCTCTGGCCGGCTTGGTGAGAGAGAGGTGACCCCTGGCCTCTGGGCTCATGAATTCCTGGGTAAGTCAGTGATCAGCCTCCGGGCTGGTATCTGTCTTCCATGAGGATGGCCTCCATGAACAGCTGAGCCCACCCACCGCAGAGGCCCCTTGTCTAAGAGGCAAGGCCTGTTGAGGAGTGCTCCTTGGTCTGCAGTCTCCATGTCCTGCATGCTCAGCCCATGGATGCTATTGCAAAGTGACAGAAGACCATGTAGGAACTAGCAAAATGGGTCACACTGGGACTTTTTTTAAAATATTTTTCCTAGATATTACAGAATAAGTCCATTTCAACTCAGAGGAAACTTACCCAAGGTCACACGGCGTTACCAGCAGAGATAAATAGAATCCTGGTATCTGATTGTGGGCTAGGGTTCACCCCCTCTTCCCCCTGGCTCCAAGCTAAAGTGCTTTACATAAGGAACGTCACTTCATTCTTACAACTGCCCTGAAAGCCAGGACTGTTTCCCCACTGGGGCTCACGTTCTGTCAGTTGTCCGAGGTCACACAGCTACTTAGTAAGGAGTGATGGAGCAAGGACTGCTCTGTTCTTACTATTCGGTTTCTAGCTTGGGTTGCATTTAGGACTCAGCCACGGAAGCACAGCATTTTCTGAGCCGGAGGGGGCAGACCCTGGAGAGGTCCAGCCTGTCTGTGGTCAAAGCCCAGCAGGATGCAGAGGCGAGCCGGAATCTGTTGGGAGGCACAAAGTTCTCCATGCCCCGTGGGGACAGCAGTGGACACCCAGAATGTTCAACCCTCAAAGCAGCAGCCCATGAGAGACATCTGTTGAGAACGTCCCACAGAAGATGAAATAAAGTCCAGGCAGAGACTCTGGATACAGAAGAATGGACAAGGGAGAACCGCACCTCCAACGGCACACTCAGCACCTCCTCCCTAGTCCCCCCCACCCCACGTCTTGTGGAAAGGCACCCCAAACACCCAATGGCTAGAACCAAAAATCTGGTATGCCTCACTTTCCTTCACCTTCCATATCCAATCTGTCAGCAAGTCCTGTGAGGCCTATGTCTAAAATACACTGATTTGACTCTTGGTGCTCACTCAGTCCTGTCCGACTCTTTGCAACCCCATGGACTGTAGCCCACCAGGCTCCTCTGTCCGTGGGGTTTCCCAGGCAGGATTACTGGAGTGGGTTGCCATTTGCTCTCAGGGGTTCTTCCTGACTCGGGGATCGAACCTGTGTCTCCAGCATCTTCTATACTGGCAGGTGGATTCCTTAGTACTGAGCCACCTGGAAATCCCAAATTTGACTACTCTTCACCATTTCCACTTCCACAGCGGGGCAGCTCAGCTTCCCCTCTGTGGACCACTGCGGTAGCTGCCCCTCCATTCCCTGCTTCTGAAACCAGTTACCTTAGATTGGGACTTGAACCAAGGTGCTGGGACTCAAACCCAGCCAAAACCCACAGTCTTCCTACTGAGATCACGGTCCTGGTTTCAGGAGCTAATGAATCTCAGGTTCTTGATGTCTCATCCCAGAAAGAATTCACAAAGAGACGAAAGTGATAGGTAAGATATGGATGTGTTCCGAGAGAACACACTCCATAGAGTGTGGGTCATTGCGGAGGGCGAGTCCAGTGCGAAATGTGGCGTGGTTCGTTTTCATGGGCGGGTAACTTCATAGGGTAATGAGTGGGAAGATTTTTCTAACTATTTTGGGGAAGGGCTGGAAATTTCCAGAAATTGGGCCACCACCTGCTTTTTGGTCTTTGATGGTACCTTGGAACTGTCATGGCACCTCTGGGTGTGTCAGTTAGCTTGCTGATTGTAGATCAAGGCTGAGTCGAAATTGACTTGTCTGCCATCCTGGACCCATTTGATTGTAAGTGGTTTATGATGTGTTCTTGGGCTATGTCATTCTTTCAAAAATTGTGCCTGCCCTCTTCCCCTATTTCACTTCCATTTGAACCCCTCAACAATCTAGTCTCTATAGAGCAGTGGGAGTAATTTTTTAGAGATGATTATGTGAGATAATCATCTATATGCAGAGTACATCATGGGAAATGCCAGGCTAGATGAAGCACAAGCTGGAATCAAGATTGCCAGGAGAAATATCAGTAACCTCAGATATGCAGATGACACCACCCTTATGGCAGAAAGCTGGATTTAGAAAAGGCAGAGGAACTAGAGATCAAACTGCCAAAATCCGTCAATCATAGAAAAAGCAAGAGAATTCCAGGAAAACATCTACTTCTGCTTTACTGACTATGCCAAAGCCTGTGACTGTGTGGATCACAACAAACTGTGGAAAATTCTTCAAGAGATGGGAATACCAAGCAATCTTTCCTGCCTTCTGAGAATCCTCTGTGCAGGTCAAGAAGCAACAGTTAGAACCGGACATGGAACAACAGACTGGTTCCAAATTGGGAAAGGAGTTCATCAAGGCTGTATATTGTCACCCTGTTTATTTTACTCATATGTAGAGCACATTATAAGAAACGCTGGGCTGGATGAAGCATAAACTGGAATCAAGATTGCCGGGAGAAATATCAATAACCTCAGATATGCAGATGACGCCACCCTTGCGGCAGAAAGCGAAGAGGAACTAAAGAGTCTCTTGATGAAGGTGAAAAAGAGTGAAAAAGCTGGCTTAAAACCCAACATTAAAAAAATGAAGATCATGGCATCTGGTCCCATCACTTCATGGCAAATAGGTGGGGAAACAATGGAAACAGTGAGAAACTATTTTCTTGGGCTCCAAAATCACTGCAGATGGTGACTGCAGCTGTGAAATTAAAAGACATTTGCTCCTTGGAAGAAAAGCTATGACAGTGTATTAAAAAGCAGAGACATTTTAATACAATAAAAAACCTAGACAGTGTATTAAAAAGCATAGACTTTGGCAACAAAGCTATGGTTTTTTACAGTAGTCTTGTATGGATGTGAGATCTGGGACCATTAAAGAAGGCTGAGTGCTGAAGAATTTATGCTTTTGAACTGTGGTGCTGGAGAAGACTCTTGAGCGTCCATTGGATTGCAAGATCAAACCAGTCAATCCTAAAGGAAATCAATCCTGAATATTCATTGGAAGGACTGATGCTAACACTGAAGCTCCAATACTCTGGCCACCTGATACGAAGAGCTGACTCATTAGAAAAGACCCTGATGCTGGGAAAGATTCAACACAGGAGGAGAATGGTTAGAGGACAAGATGGTTGGATGGCATCATCGACTCGATGGACATGAGTTTGAGCAAGCTCTGGGAGATGGTGAAGGACAGGGAAGCCTGGCATGCTGCAGACCATGGGGTCACCGAATCAGGCATGACTGAGCAACTGATCAACAACAAATGTGAGATAATATACAATTTAATACTTACTTCAAAATTGTCTGAGTAGCTGGAGGCTGAATATGTGTATCAATAAAAAATTATCCAAGGGACTTACCTGGTGGTCCAGTGGGTTAAGACTCCGAGCTCTCACTGCTGAGGCCCAAGTTCAATCCCTGCTTGGGGAACTAGGATCCCACAAGCCATTGTTGTTCAGTCACTCAGTTGTGTCTGACTCTTTGTGACCCCATGGACTGCAGCACGCCAGGCTTCCCTGTCCTTCACCATCTCCCAGAGCTTGCTCAAACTCATGTCCTTTGAATCAGTGATGCCATCCAAGCCATGCAGAGCAGCAAAAAAAAAAAAGAAAAAAGAATAATGTACAAGAGAAGGACTAAAAGATTGGTGGTTTTGAAACAGGAAGGAAGGGGGCAAGGCACAACTTTTGAGAGAATGATGTAGCCCAAGGATACAACATAAACCAATTATAATCAAGTGGGTGCAAGATGGCAGACAAGTCAACTTCACTAGACCTTAATCCTCAATCAGCAAGCTAAATGACACACCCAGAGGCACCATGACAGTTCCCAGGCACCATCAAAAGACCAAAAAGTGGGTGGTAGCCCAACTCCTGGAAATCTCCACCCCTTCCCCAAAATAGTTGGAATAATCCTCCCACTCATTAGCCTGTGAAATTACCCAGCCCATAAAAGCTAACCACACCAGATCCTGAGGCCGCCAGACCTGCCCTCTGTGTCAGCCCATACTCTTGTCTGTGGAGTGTGTTTCTCTCTAAGTGAATCCACTTCTTACCTATCACTTTGTTTCTCACTGAATTCTTACTGCAATGAGACATCAAGAACCTGGGCTTCACTAGGTCCTGAAACCAGGTACTGTGGGTTTTGGCTGGGTTTGAGTCCAAGTTATGTGGGTTAGATCCCAAACTGGGTTTTGGCTGGGTTCAAGTCCCAGCCATGTGGGTTCAAGTCCCAATCTAAGGTAAAGAGCTTCAGTTTCTGATGCATGATACAACGTGGGATTCAGAGGAACATCTCCATTTGTATGGGGATTTGCTGTTAATGTTGTTGTATAGGTTTTGATGAGTATGCTTTATGAATACAACACCATGCACATTTCATTTAAAAAGACATAGTATATTTAGGTATCTATTAATAAAGTTTGGACTACAGGAAGATCATGCCAGTCAATCCCAAAGGATATCAACCCTAAATATTCATTGGAAGCACTGATGCTGAAGTTGATGCTCCAATACTTTGGGCACCTGATGTGAAGAGCTGACTCATTGGAAGAGACACTGATGCTGGGCAAGATTGAAGGCAGGAGGAGGGGCAGCAGAGGATGAGATGATTGGATGGCATCACCTGCTCGATGGACATGAATTAAGCAAACTCTGGGAGATAGTGAAGGAGCCTGCAGTCCATGGGATCTCAAACAGGCAGACATGATTTAGTGATTGAACAACTTCCCTGGAGTTTCAGTGGTTGGGACTCAGAGCTTTCACTGCCAAGAGCCTAGTTTGATCCATGGTTGGGGAACTAAGATCCCGAAAGACCGTGTTAATATTTATGATTTTTTGTTCAACTAAAAGAAAAGCATAGCAGATGTAGGGCTTCCCATGACCCGCCTGCAGCATTCTCCTCCACCACCAGAAGGCCAACCAGGCCAGAGCCCACTCAGACTGGCTGCTTGGCCCCCTCGGCCTGTGTCCCAGTTAAGGCCTGTGCCTGAATCACAGGCTTTAAGATGGTTTCAAAGCTTAACTGAGCAGGTTCCCAATAGAAGGGCCGCCTGGTGACAGTAGCTCCAGGAAGCTGCCTCCCTCCCCGTTGGCCCTACTTGGCTCTCCTGCAAATTTGGGTGAGCATCCCTCACCTGCATCTCCAGGCGGTTGTTCCATTCCAGAAATAGCTCCTGTCTGTTTTACAACTTTGGGCTGATACAGATTCCAGCCTCATTTAAGGTGGAGGAGGAGTTTCTTTGTCCCGGAGGTTGGCCTAAAACCTGCCCTGAGGACAGAGCCACACCCGTGATTCAGGTCCTGCTAGAATTCCTTCAAGAGCTTGGGTGGCAGATCTTGGGATCAGAGCCTCATAAAACCAACCAGCAACTAGGCTCAAGGGAGGGGCCGGCCAGCTTCAACCCCCCACCCATCGTCCTGTGCAGCTGTAACTGATTGATTGAGTTTAAAGCAGTAAGTGACAAGCTGGTTAGTTAGTTCTACCTCCTCCCTGATGCTGCAGGCCGTGGGGAATTAGGAAGATGTCCAGTTCCGGTATTAAGCACCTCTCCGAGCAAGGCCTGGGAAACTCGCTGTCTGCTAACAATGGAAGAAGGAGGAGAGAAACAGCCGGCACCCAAGGCTGCTCAGAACTGCACCCTGCCGTGCTGGGGGAGGGGAGAGGAGTACTGGGGAGGGGAGGGCTGCTCCACATGGACAGTGCGTGTTTCCATCAGCCCCGGCCGCCGTGACAGTCCCGTAGGCTGGTGGCTTGTAAACAGCAGATACTCGTTTCCCACAGTTCTGGAAGCTGGAAGTCTGAGATCAGGGTGCCAGCGTGGTCGGGTTCTGAGAGCTCTCTTCGAAGCTGCAGATACAGGCCTGTTTCCTCCCTGTCCTCACAGGGCGGAAGGTGAAGGAGGGGCAGAGGGGCTCCCCCGGGGTCCACTAGGACACTAATCCCATTCGGGAGGGCTCCACCCTCCTGACCTAATCACCTCCCAGAAGTCTTCACACCACCACATTGTTGTTCAGTCACTCAGTCACGTCTGACTGTGACCCCATGGTCTGCAGCACGCCAGGCTTCCCTATCCTTCACCATCTCCTGGAGCTTGCTCAAACTCACGTCCATGGAGTCGATGATGCCATCCAACCATCTTGTCCTCTGTCGTCCCCTTCTCCTCCTGCCCCCAGTCTTTCCCAGCACACTGGAGACTGAATTTCAGCACATGGATTTTGGTCGGGGAAACAGTTATTCCTGGGCAGGTTCTCTGCGGTGGTGGCATTTTAAACTGATGGGACTTAATTCAGGGAACTATTCCCTGAGTTCAGGGAATTCGTTTACAAAATCACTGGATGGGCTGAAAGCAATGGACCAGAAATCCATGATTGGGTGACCCACCAAGGGCCCAGACCAGGAAGGTGGGGAATTGGGAGCCACCACCAGCACTGTTCAAGGGAGTGCAGAGGGGAGGTGACCCAGCAGGGAGTGACTCAGCAGGGAGGTGACCCAGGGATCAGGAAGCAGGGTGACTGCTGCCTCCAGCACCCAGGAAACAGAGGCATGGACCCAGACTCGCTGGTGTCTCTGTGATCCTGGTGCCAGAAAACCAAGTCCCGGAAGCCTTGCACTGAGCGGGGGTGGAGGTGGGGGTGCTGGAGGGACCCGGAGGAGGGAGTGCTTCATATGGGAACCAGACTGGACATGATCTCCATCCGGAACCTGTCTTTCCAACTCCCAAAGCAAAACGGCCCTCAGCGTCATGGAGGGGGTAGAATGAACGCATGAATGAACAAGCCAACTAACCACCTAACTGCATTGCCACCTCCTACTTTAAATTCAGCCTGTCATTCACACATTGCATATGCCTGCACACACCAAAGTTGACACTTTCGCCTTCCAAACTTGAGCATCAGTTATCACCCAGAAGCCCAGCTCCCAGGGAGTCTGGGAAGCAAGAAAGGAGGCTCCCAGCCCATCCGCCCTCCCAGCACCGAGACTGGAGGGAGGAGAAAAGCTGCCCACAGACCCACCGCTGCTGGTCTAGGGGCTCGGTGGGGAGGGAGAAGATCTGTTGGTGCCACGGGTGGGCAGTGGGGGCAGCAGGAGGTGGGGGCCAGAGGCCCACAGTTCAGCTCTTATAGAGCTCAGAGCTTCTGGGTCCCCTTCCCAGGCCTGTATCTCCCAGGGCGGTGGGGAGCTTTCCTGTAGACCATTGATCCAGGGGAGAAAAATCAGTTAAAGCCCATTGACTGAAAAAATAACTTGGGCTGGAATTTTTCTAGCGGGAAGAAAAGCTCCAAGCCATAACTCATCTACTGCTCTATTAATAACACACAAAGCCACAGCCGATAAATAGAACAAGTGTGAAGTGTATACATTAACTTTAAGCTGAGAAGTAGGGAATCGAGTGAAGCAGGGGAGGGTGGGGGGACAACATATGGGGACAGGAAAAGGGAAGACGGCAAACGAGGAGAGGAAAGCAGGGGAAGAGGCCAGGGAGACAGAGGCAGAGGGGAAGGGACCAGGACGGAGAGCTGGTGCAGAGCCGGAGCAGCAGGCGGTGGGGCCGTAACCCCGCTCAGGCAGCGAGGGGCCGGCGTGGGGGAGGGAGGGCTGGGTTCGTTCTCCCATAAGTAAGAACTCTATTTCCTTTGCAGTGAATATAAGAGATACGCCAAGCTTCTGGAAGCAGGCTCCCACTCTGCCCCGAGCCACTGATGTAACCCATGAGCGGCGGGAAGAGCCTCGAAGGGCTGGCTTCTCACCCGGCTTCCCGGTGAACCAGATGTGTGTTGCCTCTTACCTTTGCACTTGCTCTGAGTTCAGTAGATAAGTTTGTTTCCAATTCTTTAGGCTCTCCCTTGTCTTGCCTAAGGTAACCATCACTCATGTGTACTCCCTGTTCCTCTCTTCACGCTCACAGACCAGACAGATTTTCTCTGTCGATGTGGTGGGGGGATGGGACAGAGAGCAGGAGGGAGGGAGGAAGGGGAGGATTCCACAGATACACACCGCACAACCCCAAGCCTGATCACAGCGGAGGGGTCTCCTCCTGCTGGGATGCTGGCGCTGGCCTCTGAGGGGAGGTTGAAGGGTCCAGGGTGCAGAGAAGGAGCCTGGGGCGGGACAGGGCACCTCTGATGTGACGGCAGAGCTTCTTGGAGTGGAGGCGTGGGGCTGAGGGGAGGCTTGTGTGCAGAGGAGGTTGGGGCCGGGGCAGACTTGGGTCGGCCTGGTGATCAGAGCTCGCGGAGAGTGACCATTAACCAGGACGACTGCGGAGAAAGCCCTTTCTACTGCCTGAACGCCTCAAGTAGTTGGACGAAATCAGTTCTAGGGTCTCTGGACTCAAATTCTTTTTTTTGTTTGTTTTAGTTGCTCCACAAAGCTTGCAGGATCTTAGATGCCTGCCGACCAAGGACTGAAGCCTGGAACTCTAATCAATAGGCCACCAGGGAAGTCCTCTCTGGATTCAAATTCTGCAACTCCCACCAAGTGAGTGAATTCTAACATCGCCTGAAATGAGAGGGTCCCCGGACAGCGTCCCTGTCCTTCCCTGACCCCCTGGTGCTTAACAGGGTAGGTGGCTGCCACGTGGGAGCATTTGATCTAGTGACCTCAAACTGAAAGTGAAGTGAAAGTTGCTCAGTCGTATCCGACTCTTTGTGACCCCGTGGACTGTATAGTCCATGGAGTTCTCCAGGCCAGAATACTGGAGTGGGCAGCCTGTCCCTTCTCCAGGGGTCCAGACCCAGGAAATGAATCATGAATCGGGGTCTCCTGCATTGCAGGCCAGTTCTTTACTGCTGAACTACCAGGGAAGCCTAAGACATACCCCGAGGAATGGTTCCACTGGGGATTGAACCCAGGACCTCCTAGTGACCTGGACTCACTGTTTTCTCGTCTTCCGTGTAGTTTTCTGGGAAACTGATGACGCCACTGCCCCTAGCCAGAGCAACACCCAGGGGTGTGGGGACAGTGAGTGATTCCCCAGGGACAGTCTCAGAGGTGGGGGCGGCTAGCATGCACCAGGGCAGCATTTTCAGGTGGTGAGAAAATAACTTACTCTTCAACTATGAGGGGAGGAGGTAATAGGTAGAAGGCTTGAAAACGGTTAACCACTTCACTATTCTTAGGTTTTTAAATGGGGAGAAAGCTCCCAGCCGTCACTTTTCCTCCTCATAGGGAAAGGTTATGGCTGGCTAAAATATTCAAAAGATCTGATACCAAGTGAAAAATTCAAGCACAAATTCAAAATAGATGATTTGGCTCTCATAAGCTTTTCTTCATTTGCTATTAAAAAAAGAAAAACAAAATATGATTATAAAATATGTGTTTATTTGTATACCCATATTCACAGCAGCATTATTCACAACACCTAAAATGTGGAAGAAACTCAGTTATCCACTGAGGGAATGAATGAATTAGTAAAATGTGATATATGTATGTGTGTGTGTGTGTGTATATATACATATATACAATGGACCATTATTCAGCCTTAAAAAGGAAGGAAATTCTGACATACATTATGACATGGATGAATACTGAGGACATTCTGTTAAGTGAAATAAGCCAGACGTGAAAAGACAAACACTGCGTGATTCACTTACACGAATGACGTGATCTGGAACAGTCAAGTTCACAGAGACACAGAGGGAACAGTGGGCGTCAGGGGCTGTGGGGAGTCCAAGTGGGGAGCTACTGTTCAACAGGGAGAGAGCTTCGGTTTGGCAAGATGGAAAGAGCCTGGGGGACGGACAGTGGTGATGGATGTGTAGCCACAGAGACGTCCTCGGCACCGATGAACTGCACACATAAAAATGGTTAAGACAGTAAATTTTGTGCCTTTTACCACAATAAAAAAAAAATCTAAAAGTAAAAATACATATGTGATAACTGCACACAAATATAAAAAAAGACACAACAACAAAAACGGGCCAAAACCCTCGTTCCCAGAAGCAAATGACACTGTTTTGACATGTTTACTTTCCACTTTTTCTAAAAGTTCGGATTACAGTATGCACATAAAGGTGCTACATTTTTGATTATTATATCATAGCATTTTTCATATTAAAAGCATCTACAAAATTAAAAATCAATACATACAAAATCTGTGGTTTAATAATATTCCATGGGCTCCATACGGACGGACCTTAAAATCACTAAAAGAATAACACATATAGTAGGTTCTCATTACTTATCTATTTTGTACGTAGTATCAATATATCAATAGTATATACCTGTCAACCCCAGTCTCCCAATTCCTCCCACCTCCCCCAAGAGATAACATTTTAGACACCCAGAGGGTAACACCTCCTTTGATCCCATTCCCCGTCTCTTGCTCCCCAAGGGAATGACTTACAGTCTCCTTGGCGGCAGCAGGTCAGGAACAGGCCCCTGCAAGGTCCTTGCACCCCAGGACAAGGGTTTGTATAAGAAGTCCAGTGAGCGCTATGGGCTCATGGCTCCACAGGGCCCACCTGACCACTGACTCTGCAATCCCCTTCGCCTTTTCTTCACAGTCATGAGATAAAGACACAGTCCCAGCCATCACGCTGGTTTCTAGGCAGGAAGGAAGAGGGGCTGTCTCTTGGGGGCTTCACCTTCCTATTCGGGAAGAAGAGCCTCTCTAATGACAACTTCCCCCAACATTTCATTGGCCAGACCTGGGTCACATTCTCCCTCTCCCCAGTGCCTCAGACCCATCACTGGCTACAGGAAGCAAGACTGTTTAGCAGACCATGACTTAACCCCAGAGCCAAGGTGGTTCCACCACCTCTTATCCCAAAAGATCAGATTTCTGTTACCTGAAGGAAAATACTGGGGCTCTGAAAGGACAGGGCACGCGGGCTGGGAGGAGGGTGGTTGCCAGCCGACACCAGAGTGGACGCCAGGGGAACCCGATGTCTTCTGCTAAACAAATGAGCACACATACGTTCGTGTGACATACAGCCACATGTTCAAGTACTCCTCGAAGCTGTTTCTGGAAGGGATTCCCAATGCGCAACCCCAGTTTATGTAAAGGCTACGTGAGTCAGCTGCTAATATCGAGCTGATGCAATAATGTGATGGATAACAGTCCAGACGCCTCCCATCTCCATAGCCTCCTATGACGGACACAGCCGATCAGATGAAGACTTAACTATTACTTTTGGTCTGTAATAGGTAAGTGACCCTAAAAAACACAGAGTCTGAACAGAGGATGGGGAAAGGCGACTTAAGAGCTACACACGCGTGCAAGCAAGCAGGGGCTGGTTGGCAGCTCTGAACACGGACAGGGAGGTGTCCTGGTAACCCTTGACACTGTGAAGTCACAGCTGAACGTAGCTGCGCCCACTTTAGGTGGAGCCAGAAGTGGTCGGGCTTGAGTCTCCCATCCAGTAGCCTCTGCATCTAGAATTCAGTGGTTTGGAGGGAAAAAAAAAAAAGATGAGCAGCATTGCATCCAAGGGAAGCTACTACTTAACGACTGGAAGAGATGTGTATAAGCAGATCTATAAAACACCTCTGTCTGCCTGTAATGCATGCAACATTGTTACTTGCTGACCGTTGAGTTAATATACGAATCAATAAGGTATTTACTTCGACAGGAAATGGTCTTTCTATGTGGATTCTTTGTTGTGGCAGTCACACCAGGGCTTTGCTTGTAGTAGTGTTTGCTTTGAGAGGGCTGGAGGAAATGTTGTATGAGCTTTGACCTGGCAGGTCAAAATAAGGAGCTATTTTTCCAAGGCATAGTCTCCTTAAAGGGTTTCATTTTTGAATATGCTTTTGAGAAATAACTAGAAATACACACTTTCGGGTATTGGGTTGGCGAAAAAGTTCACTCTGGTTTTCTGTAAGATGTTACAGAAAAACATGAACAATTATTTTTGCTGAACCAACAGTTTGGGACAAGCTATATACAGTTTTTACTTTTTCATGTGATAAACTAATGATTTTTCACTGTTTGAACTTCCTAGAACGATGTCTAATTTCCGGACACTGTTTTTACTTGCAAGGTATGGAAATTCATAGTACTCAAAAAATCTCAAGGACAAGTAAGCTAGCAAAGGTCTGTATAGTGAGAGCTATGGTTTTTACAATAGTCACGTACAGATGTGAGAGCTGGACCATAAAGAAGGCTGAGAGCCGAAGAACTGATGCTTTCAAACTGTGGGGCTGGAGAAGACTCTTGAGAGTCCCTTGGACAGCAAGGAGATCAAACCAGTCAATCCTAAAGGAAATTAAGCCTGAATATTCATTGGAAGGACTGATGCTGAAGCTCCAATACTTTGGCCACCTGATGCAAAGAGCCACGTCATTGGAAAAGACCCTGATGCTGGGAAAGATGGAAGGCAAGAGGAGAAAGAGGGTGACAGAGGATGAAATGGTTGGGTGGCAACACTGACTCAATGGAAACGAATTTGAGCAAACTCCAGGAGATGGTGAAGGACAGGGAAGCCTGGCGTGCTGCAGTCCATGGGGTGGCAAAGAGTCAGACAAAACTGAGCGACTGAACAACAACAAAATAAGCTAAATTCAGAGCTCCCTGAGAGGTTGATTATGCTAAGACTCTGCCACACTGCTTAGCCTGTGAAGCAGCATTTTCCTGTCCCCCATCTCCCATCCAAGTAAACCACTGTTTATCTGACACTTAGCATGTTCCAGGCTCTGAGCACTCAGATGCATGAACAGCTACAAAAAGGCAGAAGAAACATCCTTGCCTTCCAGAAGCTTCCAACTCAGGAACTATCTACAAGGAATTAAAGTGAAAGCCAGCTAACTGAACAGCAAAGCAGGCTGGGACTTTTCCGTGCTCCGGGGAAACAGAAGGCCAGGGAGGGGTTATTTGCAACTGGAGGGCCTGGGAGGCCTTGAGGCAAGATTGGAACTGAGCAGAGAGGTGGGGAGATGTGAGGAAGGCATTTTTTAATGAAGTGAGTGTGAAAAAAGGTGTAGAAAATGAAGGGGCATTTTCATCAACAAAGACGTGTCTATGAGGCTGTGTGGGGGAGGGGCTCAGGATGGAGCAGAAGGGAGAGAGAAAAACAGTCTCAGATGAGGAGATTGATTTAGTACCTCTTACATGCCAGGGGGCGTCCCTGGTGGCTCAGATGGTGAAGAAGCTGCCTGCAACTCAAGAGACCCGGGTTCAATCCCTGGGTTGGGAAGATCCCCTGGAGAAGGAAATGGCAGCCCACTTCAGTATTCTTGCCTGGAGAATCTCATGGACAGAGGGGCCTGGCAGACTACAGTTCATAGTGTTGCATAGAGCCCAACACGACTAAGCGACTCACACACACACACACGCCAGGAGCAGTGTGTGTACTATTTCAAACATTACAACAATCCTGAATAGTAATATTCTGATCCTTACAGATCAAGAAACTGGCCCAGAAGGAGTTTCCTGGTAGCCTAGTGGTTAGGATTCTGGGTTTTTCAATGCCAGGGTCAAAACCTGCTGGGGAAACTGAGCAACGTGGCCTCCTTACCACACCCCCCCCACACCCCCCCCCCCCGCAAAAGAAAAGAAATTTTTAAAAAAAGGGAAAAAAAGAAATGTAACAGAGGAAAAAAGAAGAGGACTGAAAAGTGGGGTATTATTCCACGATGAGGCTGCCAGACAAAATACAGGACACTTAGTTAAATTTGAATTTCGGATAAACAAGGAAGATGTAAAAGAAACTGACCAAGAGATGTGAAAAAACTCACCTGAGATCACTGAACCGATAAATAGTGGAAGCGATATTCAAATCTGGGTCTGTCTCTAGGAAACTTCTTTTTTTTTTTTCCTGTTAAGCCGCATTTCCCTTTCAGCCCAGCTAAGGAGCTGGGACTTTACAGAACACTTTTTATTTCATACTGGAGCAGAGCTGATTAACAATATGGTGGTAGTTCTCAGGTGCAGAGCAGAGTGATTCAGTTATACAGGTGCATGTGAATATGCTGTATTCCACAGGTGGCGGGGGTGGAAGAGGACACTGCAAGGAGCAACTCTGGGTGTCTCTGCTCGGATAGGGCCGACGGGGTGTCCCGCGTTGGGCTGGCCCTGGTCCACCCTAAGGCTGGAGGCAGAAGAGAAACTGTCCCTGCCCTCAAAGAAGGCACAGCTTTGTGGACAAGCAGGAAGGTTAACAAGTCACTTTCATGGTGAGGACGATGACAGCAGTTTGGGCGGAATGCCACGGAAATGCCCTTCCAAGGCATGCTTCTTAGAGATGTCACCTGAGCTGCTTTGGAAGAGGAGGAATGTTGAAGGCGGTGAGAAAGGATCTCCCAGGCAGAGGACGGCCAGCCTGAAAACAGACTTCTGTACCACTGGAGCTGGGGGAGGCGGGCGGGATGGAAAACGAGGCTGCGCGTTTGAAATGCCTGGTGGCGGAGCGGCTCCAAACTTGAGTTTCAACTGGAATGATGTGGTTCCACCCACAGGTTAGAAAACCTCCGGAGAGCCTTGGGAAAGGAGGGCTGGAGCAGGCAGTGCAGCTGGTTGGCAGAGGTTTCGGTGAGACGGCGGGACGGGGCCTGCAGCACGGCAGGGACAGAGAAAAGCTGGTGTGAGACATTTGGGAGAACTTGATGGCTAATGGCAGGGGATACGGAGCCAGGGGAGTTGAAGATGGTTTCCAGGTTTTGGTCCTGGGCAAGTGGGTGTGACGGGTGAGTGGGCAGGAGCAGGAGCAGGGGCAGACCCCTTGGGACCCCCGAGGACAGACAGTGCACGTGGATCTAGAGCTCTGGGGAGAACCACAGACAGCTGAGAATCATCAGCTGCACACGGCTGTTGAGGCCACGAGGATGGATGGGTCAGGGGGACATGGGACAGCAGGCAGGAGGAGAGGGGCCAGAGGAGGGAAAGTCAGAAGCGAGAAGACGGACCAGGTGGATGAACAGGATGGCAGAGCCAAGGAGGGCGTCTGGGAACCTCATGAGCGGGAGAGGAACAGAGAGTGAGATCAGAAAGGCCCCACCGGTGCGGGCTCCACCCCAGGTGATGACGTGGTAGCTGTGGCTCAACAGATGGAGCGGGGATGGTCAGCACAGACCTGCTCGCAGGGCTTGGCTGGGACTGAAAGGAGACGGGCAGTGACTCCAGGGGCACGTGGGGTCAAGAGAGAACCCTGTTTCTAAAGACAGGGAGAGACATCGCCACGGGAAGAGAGCCCGGGATGCAGGGCAGGTCCCTGGGAGGGGAGGAAGGGGAGCGCAGGTGGACACGGGACGCAGGCTCAGCCAGGAGGGGCCACGGGGGGACCCCGGGCGTCCGAGCGAATGAACTTGGATCCCTCCAACTGCCCTGAAGCAGGGGACGCTGGCGCTGGGCCGCTGCGGGGAGGCGAGGTAATGGAGAGGAGGACTCAGGCAGATTTCTTATGAGCTTTGAGAAAAGCCATTTCGAGAATCTGCTGAGCAAACTGGTGTCGCGGGGGCCGGAGTGAGGACCAGGGAAAAGAATTGTCAAGTGACATGAGATGCTCAGGTGACGCTGGGGACCATAAGTCAAGGCAGAAGTCTACACTTGTGAGTGGCGTTTCCCCCGGAAGATCCCAGCATCTCAGAAGTACAGGGTTGGAAGTGAGTGGACCCAACGGGGACGTTTTATGGGCCGTAAGCAGTAAGGGAACCTGAAAGAAAAAGAGTGAAAATTGCTCAGTTCATGTCCAACTCTTTGTGACCCCATGGACTGTAGCCCGCCAGGCTCTTCAGTCCATGGAATTCTCCAGGCAAGAGTACTGGAGTGGGCTGCCATTTCCTTCTCCAGGGGATCTTCCTGACCCAGGGATCGAACCTGGGTCTCCCACATTGCAGGCAGACGCTTTACCCTCTGAGCCGCCAGGGAAGCCAAGGGAACCAGAGGATGCTGGTAACTGCTCGCGGGGTTCTGGGCTGGGATGGAAAAGAGGGATCAGGAAACAGGTCTGAGGCTGAAACGAAGGGTAACAGGGAAGAGGGGGGGAGAGTCGGAGATAAGAGGATGTTGGGAGTTTGAGATGCCAAGGTCCACTCCCAGGGACGACGTGGACCAGGATGTGGCGGCTGAAGAGGTGGGAGGGAAGGTGACTGGGGTTTCGGAGGCCAAGATAGAAAGGGGCTTCCGTGACTGAGACAATGCAGGGGTGGCGTGGCCTGGGTGAGAGAGAGAGGAGTTTAAGTGCCGGGTCTTCAAGAGCATGGGGCAGGGTGAGCAGATGACAGAGACGGACATTATGGGGTGATGGCTTCAGTCTCAGAGCCAGTGCTGCCTCGCGTAGGACTTGGTCAGTCACTAAGGAAAGAGGCAGGCGGTCCTCAATTGCATTCTTGCCACCAGGGCGCCTGTTTACTCAAAACAGTGCAAGGACACACCCAGTCCACTCCACAGGGAGTAAGAGGAAGGGACAGTTTAGAATATGCTAGTCCTTCCTCTGCACAGAGCCCCTTAAAGCTGTCTGTGAGCAGTAAGGAAGTTTGCTGGGAACTCTGTCCTGGGACATGGAGGCAGGAGGCCTCCCGGGACTGCCATTTCCGAGTGGCAGCTGCTGACCCCACCACAGCTTGCTCGAACTCATGTCCACTGAGTCGGTAATACCATCCAACCATCTCATGCTCTGTCATCCCCTTCTCCTCCCACCTTCAATCTTTCCCACCATCAGGGTCTTTTCCAGTGAATCGGCTCTTCGCATCAGGTGGCCAAAGTATTGGAGCTTCACTTTCAGCAACAGTCCTTCCAATGAATATTCAGGGTTGACGCTGGGGCTGGTTTTAGGGCTCACCCTGAGGCCAGACCCCGTGCTTACCTGCACACGTTAAGAATTCATTTGCTAGCCAAACTTTTCTTAAAGACATCTGCCATTATCAGTGCTTAAGTTCTGAGTCTCTCCAGAGTGGGTTGCTGTTCGTTAAAAGTAGGATAAAACAACTCCTTTTGTGTTTTCTGTCAACCAGACTCAGTTTTTCAACACAGGAGCAAATCCTTTCTAAGTCTAGGTCGGAGCCCAGCTGCTCGTGTCTTACCGTCGTCACTTTTCCTCTTGTGACACAGAGGTGCTTTGGCTGGGAAGGCTAAACTGAGGAGGACTCGGTGAGTGTGTGGTCACGGTGGGATCAGAAGGGGATGATAGAGGATGAGATGGCTGGATGGCATCACAGACTCAGTGGACATGAGTTTAAGCAAACTCTGGGAGACAGTGAAGGACAGGGGGGCCTGGCGTGCTGCAGCCCTTGGGGTCGCAAAGCGTCGGACACGACTGAGCAACTGAACAATAACCAAAACCAGCCCAGAAGCAGAGATGAGTGGAAGACGCGTGTTCACTTAGAATGACTGGGTAGGAAGGACGTGTAACAGTCCTGGGGAGCGTCAACACATCATGCAGTTTACCTATCACCACAGCTGATTCCTGTTTGTCTGAAGACTAGCATTGCTAGGCCTGATTAACAGCCAAGGAAATGAAGAGTGAAAAGGCTACAAGGCCGCTCGGAAGTCTCCTGCACGATAAACGGCAGGGTCAGGCCCTAACCCTTAGGATGACTCTTGACACTCCTCAGTTCTGCCTGCCTAAGTACCTTTGTAGCTGGTGTACCTTTCAAGGCCTGGAACTCCAAACCCATTTGCACTATTAAATTCAAGTGGGAACTCTGAACAAGGAATGGCTCATGAAAAATGATAACAAGAAAAAACAAGTAGGACATGATGTCAGTAGCGAAGTACTGAGAAAAACCTCAGACATCTCAATAGCAGTTTCAGGGGATTCATTTGTTAACTTGATGAATTTCCAAGGCAAAATTATAGCTCTTTTACACTGAGCGCTGTGAGTGCAAGCTAAGTCGCTTCACTTGTGTCTGACTCTTTGCAACCCTATGCACTATAGCCCACCAGGCTTCTCTGTCCACGGGATTCTCCAGGCAAGAATACTGGAGTGAGTTGCCATGACCTCCTCCAGGGGATCTTCCAGACCCAGGGATTGAATCCGCGTCTCTTATGTCTCCTGCCCTGGCAGGCAGGTTCTTTACCACTAGTGCCACCTGGGAAGCCTCCTGAGAGCACGTTATGCCTTTATCACAAACATTTACAAATTTATCATCCAATTTATTTTATCTACTTCCTTTCACTTAGAAATTTTTTTTTTTAAAGGCTAGTTTGCAGTCAAATGCTGTCCTGGGCACTGGGTGGTTAATTTTCAAGACCCAGGTGAAATATCCTCCCCTCAGGAAGGCCATTATCTGACCAGCTTGGGCTAGGGTCCTCCTCTTGTCCCCAGACTCTCCACTTGTTGCCAGGACAGCCAAGGGGAAGTGAGACCTGTATCTTGAGCTCTCTGGTCATGGCCTGCCTCCCATCTGGGCACATCTTCTTATCCTCTGGCCTCATAGAGCAAGAGTGCTTGGCAAATGGGGGTGAGCAGCTGGGCTCATCTCATCTGCTACGTCACTGCCTTTTAGCAAAGGGAGAAAGTCCTGCTCAGACGTGGCGGCTCAGCCCAGCGCGGATGGGCCTCTCACCCAGATGCAGGAGGGGGCTGGCTTCTTGTATTTCGACCCTGCAGTAAGTGTGCCGTGCAACAAGTGTGCCTGTCGGGGCTACCGCAAACTCAGACAGAACTTTCTTCCGTTCAAGCGCATGTGCCACATTCATTTGGATGCGCAGACGGCAGAGCAACTGCAGCACAGTCGATTTAACCTGTACTTTGGAGGGACACGCAGTGGGCAAAGCAGAGGGAAAACGAGGCCGATTTACCACTAGAGACCTCAGCCTTCCTTAGATTCACGGGCAATAACCAGATTCGTTTCCTGGACTGAACCACTTAGCCTCAGAAAAAACCTAAGAACTTATAAGACTCAAGAACATAAAATGTTGCATCAATGATGTCAGCTTTATAGGTGTGTGAAATTAGGATCTATCACCACAGTTTAAGCTCCAAATCTAATACATGCATTGATTTTGGGGGTAGGGAGGAGGGTCCCTTGAACAGGCCCAGTTTCAGAGATCCACAATCAAGAACACACTATAGGTTTGGTGATTAAGAAAAACATGTATGTACCTATGGTGTTGCTATAGTCGCTAAGTCACGTCTGACTGTTTGCAACCCCATGGACTGTAGCCCACCAGGCTCCTCTGTCCATAGGATTTCCCAGGTATGAATACTGGAGTGGGTTGCCATTTCCTTCTCCAGGGGGGGATCTTCCTGACCTAGGGATCAAACCTCTGTCTCTTGCACTGGCAGGCGGATTCTGTACCACTGAGCCACCAGGGAAGCCCATACACACTGACAGTTTTTATTTAATTTGTACTGATTCAAACGAGGGGTGACCCACCGCATGCAAGGGCCCAGAGAAGCTCATGAAGATTAGGTACCATCTAAGACCCTGCACACACCCTGATCTTGTCAGCAATCCACCGTTTTGAAACTCCACAGAAGGAATAAAGACTGTTACTGTCCCATACCTCTGCCTGCTTACAGAACTTCTCCCTACTCAGCAGGAAGCAGGCCACAGTTCTTGAGGCACTGGCCTACTGTGTGCCCCCTTTGTGTGGCAAAGTAATAAAGCCACTCTTTCGTTCTCCTCCAAAAAATAAAACCCCCAAACAAACAAGCTAGGCCTAATCAGATGCTTAAATAAAACTTTCATCCTGATTTTCTTCTAAATGTTTCATTGGCAGCTTAGTTTGGCTCTGAAACAGGGTTCGACCCCCAAAGTTACAAAGGCTCTGCAGCCTGACAAAAGGCAAACACCGCTAGCTGTAGCTGCAGCCCTATCACCACACCTTGCAATGTGACCTCCAACAGCTTCTGTTAGTTTCCTTAGTGGCAAAAGGGACTGGGCTAGTGCTCAGAGCCAGTGTTCTCCACACTGTAAGCTGAACATTCACTGGAAGGACTGATGCTGAAGCTGCAGCTCCAATACTCTGGTCACCTGATGTGAAAAGCCGACTCACTGGAAAAGACCCTGATGCTGCGAAAGACTGAAGGCAGGAGGAGAAGGGAACGACAAGAGGATGAGATGGTTGGATGGCATCACTGACTCAATGGACATGAATTTGAGTAAATTCCGGGAGATCAAGAAGGACTGGGGAGTTTGGAGTGCTGCAGTTTATGGGGTGGCAAAGAGTAGGACAACTTAAGAACAATACTGTTACCGATGCAGAACACCAACTTGAAAAGAACCAACATTAGAAATAACCAAAAAGCAACTTCATGGGGCAGCCAAACTATAGTTTGTGGTAAGGGAAGTTACTTACAATGAGTTTGCTGCCTGAACTGTTTCTGATCATTTAGAAATAGAAATAAGGTAGAATTAGATTTGTTAGGCTACTTATAATAAATGAGAAGATACTCTAAAAAAAGGAGAAAAAGATATTGGTGTCTTTCAATTCACATCCTTTATTCGTCCACCTACTCCCACCCTTTACCCTCTCCACACGTGTCCCTCCCTAACCCCCATGGTCTTACGGCACAGTTGGAAACCTAATGGGGGTTGCGGGAAGGGAGGGGCGGTGACATCCAAAGGGCTGTGTGTAACAGTCCACACTTTTTATCCGGTGCCGTCGCACCAAAGGACACACTCCCGGGAGGTTGTCTGTCACCCCATCTCCTTAGCCACCAGTGAGCTCGGACTCACTTCACACGTCTTTTGTGAGTCTTCCAGTCTTCTACCTTCTTATGTAGTTGCAGACATTCATTTCCACGTTTCGCTGGAGTTCTTAAGACATGTAAAATAGTCGAGCATTTTTACACCCAAGTCCTCTCTGTCACGGTGCCTTGTTTTTTGATGAACCAAAAAGCAAACAATCATTCCACACGCACAAGGCATTAAGCTGTCGACAGACTCAGCCACGGTCTCTGTTCTCACGACTGGAATAAAAACAGGCAAACATGGCTGTAAAACACCCAGTTTAATTAAGTGGCATTAGCTAGCTTTCTTGCTGCCAGAAGAACAGGACTCTGGCTCACACGGTAAGCAATCCACCTACAATGCACCTGGGTTCCATCCCTGGGTCGGGAAGATCCCCTGGAGAAGGGCACGGCAACCCACTCCAGGATTCTTGCCGGGAGAGTCCCCATGGACAGAGGGGCCTGGTGGGCTCCAGTTCATAGGGTCGCAGAGAGTTGGACAAGACAGCAATTAAGCACACAGAAGTTCAGAGAGAAGGTTTACTGGTTCAGTTTACTCTGACCAAACAGAACAAAATAAAAGCAATAAAATTAGCCCTACCAGAGGCCCGTGGCTCTGGAACTGCACTTTAACCTGTCCTTTAAAATGGATTTTCACCTTCAGTAGCCAATGAGAGCAGGCGAGAGCAAATACAGCGCTGTCTCTCTGCACGCCTATTCGTAAGCTACTCTATAGCTAAAGAGCAGAAACCAAGAGTCTCTCCCATCAAGGAAAACTCAAGGCTTAATCCAACACGTCACCTACTCTAGGGCAATTTTTAAAAGTCATTCATGCAGCAGGGTAACCAACAGCTGGGCCATCTCGGTGTTGTCTCCCACCTACCACCATTCCTGACAGTTAAACCCAGCCTCCTCCACTTGACTATGAACTCTGCCAACCCATGACTCAGAAGCTAAGTGACCTAACTGGGTACTTCCCCCATTTCTGGTATCTATGGGGAAGTACCAACTACTCGCAAAGACACCCTCCCATCAATTACTAGAGAGTGGGGAAAGTGAAATTAATTAAGCCACATACAAATTCTCCCACAACTGGTTTTTCACTTATGAACCATTTATGCAGAATGTATATGCTATGAAGCCAGAAATGACTTATTTCAGCAGACGTGACTTTCTCAAACTGTGGGTGCAACACTCTAATGGAAATAACTCAGGATTTAAAACTCAGATGCAAAGACAGAATGATCTAATTTTTCACTCCCTACACTAACATTTTCAAGTCCATGTCATTTCAAAATAAGGGACAAAACCACTTTTTAATCAGAATACACAAACTTTCCTCTAAAGGTTCTTAAAATACACCTGCTTGTTTTAACAAGTTGGATCTAAAGTTGATGTATTACAGTTCAGAATAACCATGGTGTTCAACTTCGAGAATACTGCTCCGAAAGACAGGGTAAAAGTGAATACACATTTGAAAAATTCACACAGCGAAAGGAGTACAAAAAAGACACACACTCTCAGTTTCTCGTGATTTTCTTTCTTAAAAACTAGTTTTTATTTCTATTCCTTCAAACCCAAAGTCAGGTCGACCAAAACAACGAAGGGCAAGACCACATCGCTGCAACATAGACAACTATTTAGGAAGGTTTAACTTGCCTAGAACTCGCGCCAGAAGAAAAAAAAAAGAGGAGGGGGGACCTCTGCTGCAGGTATAAAGGAGAACTGGGCGGGAAAATTTGTGGCATTTTCAACAAGGAGACAAATGCAAAGCCGTGAGGAGGAGCGTCTACACGGGTGACAAAGAGGTGAAGACGGTGGTGGAGGGGAAACGACTACTGGCTGGAGAGCGAAGAAAGGGAAGCTGAGCAGGAAATGCTCGGAAGCCACAACAAGCCAAGCTACCTGGACCCTGCAGCCAGTTCTAAGATCTACGGGGAAGCAGGCACCCAACGGCTAAGTCGCAGGTTTCCGCGGGTCACGAAAGGATAACGGACATCTTCCCAACGGCGGGCCCGGGGACGCGTCGCGCCGCTTCCGCCCGCCCGAGCCGCCCGGGACCCGGCGGGGCGCGCGGCTGCGGAGCTCGCGGTGAGATGCGGGACCGCGGCCGCCGTTCCCCTTCGTCGCCCGCCTTTGTTCGCCTGGCCCTGCTCCCCCCTCATTCGGCCGCCGTCGCCCGCCCGGAGCCGGGTGCCAAGAACAAACGCCGCCTGACGCGAAAAACGAGGCACATGAGCTTCTCGTCAAACCAGACTTTATTGGGGGCCGCCGGGGCCGCCCCGAGCGCGCCTCCAGCTCCCCCCCGCGCGGCCCGCCGGCCGGGACGCCCCGCTCGGCTCGGCCAGCTCTGCCCCGCAGGCCCCCTCCCCCGCGGCGCCGGGGGGGCCGCGCGGACGGCTCACCGGCTCCCGAGGCGGCGGCGGCGGCTGCAGCGTCGACGCCCTGCTCCAGAGGGCGGCCCGGAGCCCCCCGGGGCGACGGGCTTCGCTGCCGTTGCACCGCGGAGGGCGGGAGCCGCGCGACTAGCGGCGAAGGCGGCGGCGGCGCGCTGACGTCACGCGCAGCGGCCCGCCAGCGCGCGCGCGTTGGGGGAGGGGAGGGGGGAGCCGTCCAGGCGGCCCCCAATCCGGGAGGAACTCGGGCTGAGTGGGCGGGGCCGCCGCGGCGCACGGGCCGCTCGATTGGCCCAGGAGGAGGAGCGAGCAGGCAAGCAGGCGAGTAGGGACGAGGCGGCGGGGCGGGCCGAGGCAGCACGGAAGTCTCGCGAGGCCGAGGCTGAGCGGAGTGTGGCGGCGGCGGCGGCGGCGAGATCTGGGCTCGGGGTGAGGAGTTGGTATTTGTGTGGAAGGAGGCGGAGGCGCAGGAGGAAAAGGGGGAAGCGGAGAGCGCCGGCCCCGGAGGGCGGGAGGAGGCGCGGCCAGAGCGGGAGGCCGAGGCGCGGCGCGGCGGGGCGCCGGGGCGAGCAGCGGCCGAGCGAGCGCGGGGCGCACCGAGGCGAGGAGGCGGGGAAGCCCGCCGCCGCCGCCGCCGCGCCCGCCCCTTCCCCCCGCCGCCCGCCCCCTCTCCCCCCCGCCCGCCCGCCGCCTTCCTCCCTCAGCCTTCCTTCCCCACGGCCGGCCGCCTCCTCGCAGCCCCGGAGCTGAGGCCGCCGCGGCCGTGGCCGCCGAGCCCTCAGTCATGGCCTCGGGCGACACCCTCTACATCGCCACGGACGGCTCGGAGATGCCGGCCGAGATCGTGGAGCTGCACGAGATCGAGGTGGAGACCATCCCCGTGGAGACCATCGAGACCACGGTGGTGGGCGAGGAGGAGGAGGACGACGACGACGACGAGGACGGCGGCGGCGGCGACCACGGCGGCGGGGGCGGCCACGGGCACGCGGGCCACCATCACCACCACCACCACCACCACCACCACCACCCGCCTATGATCGCGCTGCAGCCGCTCGTCACCGACGACCCGACCCAGGTGCACCACCACCAGGAGGTGATCCTGGTGCAGACGCGCGAGGAGGTGGTGGGCGGCGACGACTCGGACGGGCTGCGCGCCGAGGACGGCTTCGAGGACCAGATCCTCATCCCGGTGCCCGCGCCGGCCGGCGGCGACGACGACTACATCGAGCAGACGCTGGTCACCGTGGCGGCGGCCGGCAAGAGCGGCGGCGGCGGCGGCGGCTCGTCGTCGTCGGGCGGCGGCCGCGTCAAGAAGGGCGGCGGCAAGAAGAGCGGCAAGAAGGGCTACCTCGGCGGCGGGGCCGGGGCGGCGGGCGGCGCGGACGCGGGCAACAAGAAGTGGGAGCAGAAGCAGGTGCAGATCAAGACCCTGGAGGGCGAATTCTCGGTCACCATGTGGTCCTCAGGTGAGCGCCGGCGCGTGCCGGCCCCGGGGATGTTTTTGTTTTGAAGGGAAGCCATGTTTTATGTGTGTGATGGGCGCCGCCATCTTCTTCGCGGGGCAAGTATGGCGGCCCCAAAAGATGGCGGGGGCGGCGGGCGGCGGCGCGGCGAAGATGGCGGCGGAGGCGCGGCGCCGCCCGCTAGGCCGCAATGGCGTAGTTTCCCCGGGCGGGGCGGCTGCACGGCTCGGCGCGGCGCGGGGTGGGGCGGGGCAGAGCGCGCGGGGCGGGGCGCGCTCGGCCAACGGCCGGCTCGGCGCCCGTTGTCCGTGGCACCCACCCGCCCGCGAGGCGCCCCGGGGGCGGCGGGAGGGCGTTGGCGGGGCGGCGCGGCCTGGCTCTCGCGCCCGGCCCGGGCCGCCTTCGCCGCGTTTCCCTGGCCTTCCCCTGGGGGGCGTCGCGGGCCCGACTCCGCCCCCCGCCCCTGCCCAGGAGCCGCCGCAGATCCCGGGAGGCGCCTTCCGCGGCCGTGCGCTCGTCCTCCCGGCCGCGCGGCGCTCCCTCGGCTCGCTTCGCGGGGCGGGACTTGGGCGGCACGTCGGGCTCGCGTGTGCGGGCTCGGCGTCGGCGGGACCTCTGTCAGCGCGCTGCGGCGGGGCCTTCGCCTCTGCTCCCCATGCGGCGCCTAGTGAGGGGTCGCGGGTTTTTGCAGAGGACTGAAATCCTTCGCACTCGAGGGAGTTTAGTTATTTGACTCTGCATTTGCATGTCTGCCATTAAATTGATAAAATCGAGTATTTTTTGTTTCCACGTTTGTTGATAGAAAACTTCCAGTGAAAAGAAGGGGTTCTAGAAAAGGGTCTTTTAACTCTTTTAACACTGCTTTCTGAACGAGGGCCAGGAAAAATATCTAGGGCAGAAAAGAATTATCTGCATATGTAAATCTGTTTTGATTTTACTTGGTAACTAGTGTTTTCCTGTCTTTATCTTCTTATCTGTCCGCAGGCTTTCTTGTTAAATTTCGGTTGTAGTAGTAATTAGGTTGAGAGTAATGCTGCCATAACGAGTTAACCTAGTACTTGGGTGATTAAAGTGGTAGAATCCTTTTCACCACACTTGCTCCCACTCTGTTTAATATAAATTCTCAGAATTGGATGAAACCTTGAAATCTGTTTAGGGTTTAGGGTTGTTAAAATTCACGAGAACGAATGAATCGGGCAAAAGACTGGATTGAAGCAGGTCTGGTTGTATCTGCTGTGCAAAGCTGCAGATTTCTGTGGGTCTGTGACTCGGGACTGGCTGTGGAGCGGAGGTGCCCTCAACGTGTAACAGCACTTGCTCACAGCCCTGCTGTTTGGGTTTCTGAGGGCCTTGTGGAACTCTCAGTAGTTTCGCAGGAGCTGTATATTTAAATGAGACATGTCTTAGTATTTAAGAGGCTATCCAAAGATCCCTTCTGTATACATTCTGGTAGTGCAGAATGATTGCACAGTGGTCATGTAGGAACTAGAAGCCATGCTTTCCCATTATTAATAGTAATGGGTTATGGGACGCTGTGCTGGTTACTGATGAATTTGCTGAATTCAGAGCTTCCCCCGGTGGCTCAGCTGGTAAGGAATCCGCCTGCATTCGCAATGCAGGAGACCCAGGCTCGATCCCTGGGTGGGGAAGATCCCCTGGAGAAGGAAATGGCAATCCACTCCAGTATTCTTCGGGGAAACCCCAAGGACAGAAGAGCCTGGCAGGCTACAGTTCATGGGGTCGCAAAGAGTTGGACATGATTTAGTAATGTTTTAAACCACCCCTTGCTGAATTCAGGATATCATTAGGTATTTAGGTAAAGATACATTAACCACATGAAGCTATATTTACTTTTTCTCACAGTATGGTCATGTTGGCTTTAAGTAATTTAGCAAACCAGGATATTTTACGTATTCTGCATTTAATCTTAGCAAATTGCTAACCCACTTCTCCATACCCAGAACGCTTGATAATGTAGACTTTACCTGAAGTGGTATGTATCAAGTTAGCTGAAACCCACTTCTCCATACCCAGAACGCTTGATAATGTAGACTTTACCTGAAGTGGTATGTATCAAGTTAGCTGAAAAGTCATTACCTCCTCTGCAAGTGATTGCTCCAGGCTTGTGCAGTTTTAGGGATATTTTAAAGTCTCCTTTAAAGAGTTAGTTGTTTGGCATGTTGAAGAGAAGTGAAATAGTTTGTGATTAACTCTACATGTCCTAAGTTCAAATTTGGCATTTAGTTTCATCTTCAGAAATGAAATAAGGTAATTGATAACAGATGAAGAAATCAGGTTAATTGTTAGGCTTAACTTATGTGTGCGTGACTGGTAGGCATTACACACACTGCTTTCATGTACTTGATTACATCTGATCCTAGGCAAGAGAAGTTTTAAACAGCCCCTTGGTCTGAGCTCAAGTTTAGTTAACCTGAAGTTCTTTAAACAATAGCAATACACATAGGGTATTGTCAGGGCTCTAGTTAGTTGGTAGCACCTCTTGGCTAAAAAAGTGAGAGAAAAGCAGTGAGAGAAAAAGCCCTGGGTTGTGTGGGCTGCTGCTGCTTGTGTGCTGTCTTCATTTAATTTCCACAGGGCAGCTGAGCTCCGTGGTTGGCATCTTTTGAATGGGATGGCAGAGGGGAGTCGAGTATTCCTATAGTAGAGTAGGGTCCCTAGAGATCTGCTTTTTTTTCTTTTTTAATTATTGACATCACATGTGCGTGGTTTAGTGACCTTTTACTTTGTTCACCAGCTTGTGGAATCATCACCACTGTCTAATTCTAGAACATTTTTATCACCCCAGAAAAACTGGCTATTATTTCCCTCTCCCCCACCCACCCCTCCCAGCCATTAATCTGCTTTTTCCCTGGATTTGCCTATTCTGGACATTTCATTTACGTGAAATCATACACTATATATTGCCTTTTGTGTCTGGCTTAGTCTGTTTTCAAGGTTCTTCCAAGTTGTAGAATGTACTTCATTACTTTTTACAGCTGAATACTATGCCACAGAAGCTGCTTATTTTTGCAGATGAGAAAATTAAGGTTTAGTTAAGACTGAACGTGTTTTAACATTTAATCACAGTTTAACTGTGTTTTGAAGAGAAGGAAATGGCAACCCACTGCAGTCAGCACTCTTGCCTGGAAAACCCATGGACAGAGGAGCGTGGTAGGCTACAGTCCATGGGGTTACAGAGAGTCGGACACTGAGCGACTTCACAAGAAAAGGATCCTTTGCTTAAGGCCCGTATTTGTTCTTGCATCTTTCCTAGCATATAATTAATGAACATTTCATTATTGCTAAATTTAAGGCACAGTATTATGTATTCCGCCCCCCCCCCAGTTCTTCATGATAGTTTAGGAGGGACATCCTATTTTGTAGGATTTATTAAAAACTAAACCACTTAACAGAATCACTGGGTTGAGTAGGAAAGCTAATAGTAAAAGCTGTGTATTTAAAATATTTAGTTTAGAGAGAAATCAAAAAGGCTTTTGAATCTTGAGGTTTCAGGTAGTTAGAATGTGTGACCTTCACTCAAGGCTGTCGGTATTTTAATTATCTTCTGTTAGAATATAGAAGTGCTTTGTGCTAGTTTGAGTAAAACATCTAAGACCAGAAACCATTGATATTAAAAGCAGCAAATTGAAAGAAAATCAAAAAGTATTACATTTTTTCTCACTTTTATATGTTCAGAAAGTTCAAGTTTGCCAAAAATGACTAGTCCTGACAATTGACTATTTTTCCTTTTTTAACATGTTGTTTATCACTATGGAAAGATGCTATAAATGTAAACTCCCATTGAGCCAAGCCCAAAGAACCCTCCAAAGTAATCGTGTCACCCCCATGACCTACATAGGACAGCCTAAGTCATAGATCCTGCTTCCTGACCTGGTGGCTCTGGAAGCCTGGCTTACTTACAGGCCTCTGTGCTGTCAGACTCTTGTCTCCTGGTTATTAACCTCCCTCCCACCCCTAGTCAACAGCTGTCTGCTCCAGTAGGAAAAGAAAAATCCGTATCAGAAAAGGGCAGGACTCCTGACCTACCTAAAACTAACATTTCAGGCTTTTGGGAGAGAATAAAGATTAATTTTTAAAAAATATGCTATACTCCTGGGTGAATATTTACAAAAAGGCTTTCTGTTTGTTTTGAAGTCTTCTTTAGTAAGATCAGTTTAAGTCTGGGAAACAGGGCTCATAACAGGTTATTAGCAAAGGCAATTATCTTGAACATTTCCCAAGATCTACATTTGGTGACCAGTTTATAAACTGCCCTTACTACTTCCATAGGAAGAAAGTAAAAGTGAAAACTTTATAATTTTTAAATCTGAACATTTACCAGTGAGTTGTATTCTACAGTATTAAGCACTCACTGTACTCAATATTTTCAAAATTTGGCATCCAACACACCACTTGGATGTTGAAGAAAACATGTATTTCTTTACTGTTTGTAGACTGTTAGGAAGATGCAGGGAGGTCTTGGAAGCTAGTTGACTGTATTGTGTAAACTTGTGCCTTCCTGTTTATGGTGAACTTTACAGGTGGGGAGAGGAGCTATTTTTTAGTCTTAAGGGTCTTGTGTTGGTAGGTCCCGTTACGTGTAACGTAGTTATTAATTATCAATAACAGCAAGCCCAGTGGTTTTTTAGGATCTTGTTAGTAAGAGCATCAAATTTCCCTTTGGAAGGCAGTGGCCAGAGATCTGACCTTGGCGTGTCTCAGCTTCTGCCCTTGGGGTCTTTGTAAAACGCCCTGTTGGGGTAGGAGGACCCCTGAAGGCATTTTTCATTTCCTTTACAGCAAAGAAATTCTACTTGATTAATTCCTTTGTGAGAAAAGGAAGCAATATACTTAATTTCTTAAAGCAAAACGACCCAATTTTAACATGACATGGTGAAATAATAGGAACTCTCTAGAGCAGAATTCTTGTTAACTCTTCAGTTACTTTAGTGTTACACTGCAGTTCAGATAGGATTACACATTAAGCTAATGTAAATGGTTGTGATGGACTCCTCTGTATTGTGTAAGTTATTCCCTTTGAGTGTAAGAGCTGAGGGGCAGGGAAGGAGAGAGGCAGTGTTTTGTGAAAGCTGTTCTGTGGTGGACCTGTCTTCTTCCGGGAGAGCCACAAGCTCCAGGTAGAATTTCTAGTGTCTCACAGCGTCACACTCCACAGGGCTGCGGTTCTCCGATCTGCCCTCTTCTCTCCGCTTGTTTCTTGCTTCTAAGCATCACCAAAACATTTTAGTATGTGTGCTGCCAAAGCGAGCACATCACCAAAACATTGAAGGAGAGACGCTGCTGCCACAACTCCGAATTGACAGTTGGTTTTGAATTTTGCATTTTTTCGGTATCTTACTTGTATTTTTTGTATTATTACATGTGATTCTTAGACTGAATATGTTTTTATAGACTCTTGACAAGGACCAAATACAGACCTATGGATTTCACTTCTGGGGGTCTGATTGGGTCACACATTATTCTTTTCTGAATTTGATTTCTAAGATTTAGATTATATGAATTCACTCCCTTGCCTAAAAATTCTACACAACAGGTGTGGATATACTTAATGCCTCTGAATTATAAATTTAGAAATGATTGTTAGATTGGTAAACTTAACATTTTGTATCTACACACACATCCCAGAGACACACTATTGCATTCAGTAAAATCCAGACTTCTCATAACCTGCCAGGCCACGCATGATCCGGACCCTGCTCCCCGCTTCCCAGCGTTTTAGTTTCTTGCACTTATTGCTTCGCACTTGTTCTCTGGAAGCAGCACTTCTGTGTCCAGTGCCCTGATCCCAGATGTTCATAATCTCAGCTCTAAGAGGCCTGCCCTTTCATCCTTTCCGATTAGCATCCTTACCCCATCACTCTTAGCTCCTAACCCTGTTTTGAAATTGCCTTGCTTTTATCTTTTAACTTGCTGCTTGTCTATCTACTTTCTCTAGAGTGTTAAGTCTTGGGCTGAAACCCTGCAGATGGTCCAGGGCACATAGAGGAGTCTCAGTAAAGAACTGAGTGAATGAGTGCTTGCAAGTTGTGCTATCAGGCCGAATCCTGGCCTGGAGTCCACAGTGCCACTCTCATCTCATTACTGCTTTGAGAAAAGGAGTAGTTAAGGGTGAGGAGAGAGTAAAGAAACATTTATTTAAGTCCCTGGAGAAGGAAATGGCAACCCACCCACTCCAGTATTCTTGCCTGGAAAATCCCATGGATGGAGAAACCTGGTGGGCTACAGTGCATGGGGTTGCAAAGAGTCAGAAAAGGCATGGATGTTAATCAATTCTAGGTTGACATCCTGGATCTGTCACTTACTGTGCTTCTTGGACTATATTCCTTTGCAGTTACTTTTTTTTTTTTTTGGCCAGGCAGTACTGCCGCATGAGGGGTCTTTTTTCCCCACCAGGAATTGAACCTGGTAGGGGGTTGAACCTTCCACCCTCCAGGTAGTGGAAGGGCCAGAGTCTTAACCAGTGGACCACCAGGGAAGTCCCACCACTTGGCATTTCTTTTCTTTTCTTTTTTTTTTTTTTACCACTTGGCATTTCTGAGGCTTGATTTCTTTGACCAAAAACAAGAGGTTAATATAAAGGCTTTGTTTGAATTAATGTGACAATTACTGACATGAAATAGGTACTCAGTAAATGATAAGTGTCCCTATTTAAGGCCTCTGTTAGTGGAGAAATGTGGAAAACAGCCTGTGTCTGATCTTTGCTTGATGCTTAGCAATGAATCTTAGTTGTTTGGCTACGCTTCATTTTGGAGCTCCCCAGGTGGTGGTAGTAGTAAAGAACACGCCTGCCAGTGCAGGAGACATAAGAGATGTAGGTTCGATCCCTGGGTCTGGAAGATCCTCTGGAAGAGGGCGTGGCAACCCACTCCAGTATTCTTGCCTGGAGAATTCTCATGGTTGGAGGTGCCTGGCAGGCTACAGTTGATATAGGGTCATAACGAGTCAGACATGACTGAAGCGCCTTAGCATGACACACACATGCATTTTGGTGAAGTTTGGGTTGGTGGCAGTGATGAGTAAATAATGGCCAAAAGTTACCTAGAACGGTCAAACCAAAGTTAACGGCCTAAGATGGAAGGTGTATAGAAACAAAATCTAGCTCAGCTGACCCGCAAATAAGTAGAGAATAGGTAAATAAATATGAAATGGGTGCGAACAGAAAATCAGGATCACAGAAAAAAGGAAATGGTAGTGTCCATCTTAATGAGCTTCCTGGCAATCAAGATAAAAAAGGAAACCATACTGGTGACAGCTGATCCTAAGACAGGATAGACTTCCAGGGAATCAAGCTTTTCTTAGTCAAGACTGAGTTCTAAAATAAACTCTTTTCTATATGAAGAGAG
This sequence comes from Odocoileus virginianus, assembly GCF_023699985.2. Taxonomy (NCBI): domain Eukaryota; kingdom Metazoa; phylum Chordata; class Mammalia; order Artiodactyla; family Cervidae; genus Odocoileus; species Odocoileus virginianus. Next base: position 11,620,564 of record NC_069689.1, on the reverse strand, counting down.
CCATGAGTGATAGCAGTGCACAGATTCCAACTAGTATAGTGGCAGAGTTCTTACAATGTCTTTGACCGGCCAGAAGACTTAAATTTAAGCAATGCAGTTGAAGGTGATTCTTTACTTGCTTATTCAGCATTCTTTAGAAACTGCTAAGCATAAGACCTACTCTTCCCCTTAGGCCCGTGAGGGAGGGCGAGGGGAGTAAAGGTTTGTTTTGGAACGACGTGCTCGCCTCTTTTCCAGACACTGGTTGCCTTTCAGCGTGTTACCTTGTTTTAGCCGAAGCCTGGAGTGCTGCAGTCCGTCAGACTTGACTTGGCGACCGAACAACAACATACGTTAGATGGTCTATCTTTTAACAAATTAAGGAAGCCAAATACAGGTCAGTGATAGGAATGAGAGGCCTCTTGGAGGAAAGAGATGTTAACTTGGGCTTTGGAAAGCCCAGATCGGGGATGAGAGGTGGGCAAGAGAGGAGAGGAAAGTTGTGTTATCAGACACGGAATAACATCGCAAGCAAACCGGCTTGGCTGAAGCATAGGGAGGCACGTGAAGCTCCGCCTCTGATTGTGTTTTCTGGGCCTGTGGCATAGTTAGTTCCTTAGTCTTTGACTGAATGTTTTGAGTCTGTCTCTCAAATTAGGCTGGGAGTGGCTATCGCTTTGGTAAGTTAGAAACTGAAAAGTGTCTTTAAAATGTGAAAGAATAGATGTTTCTGCTGAAATAACTCAAAAGTGTGCCGCCCCATTCATGGATGGTATTGGCTAGAGTTTGCTTTTGCACACCTTCCATCTTATGCCATTTAGCTTTGATCTTGCTGTTGTAGATCATTTGCCTCTGGCTGGAGTATTAGAACAAGAGTCATCTAATGCACAATTTTGTCTGGAAGTTCCCAATACAACATTTCCCCCTACCACCTTACTTCTTTGAATCTGTGACTTGTTTTCTCAGCTTTTTTCCAAACAAGAATACTGAGACTTGGTTTTCATTTTAATTTACAGTGTTGTGTTAGATTCAGGTGTATAGAAACTGATTTTGATGACACTTCTAGTGTGGATTAATCCTGTCCCCTGAAACAATGAGATAATTAACTGAGTGCTGCCTTCAAGGAAGACTCCAGAGAATACTGGAGGAGGTCTCGCTCAGTCTGTGTCCGACTCTTTGCGACCCGTGGAAGGTAGCCTAGGCTCCGCCATCCATGGGATTTTCCAGGCAAGAATACTGGAATGGGCTGCCATTTCCTTCTCCAGGGGATCTTCCCAACTCAGGGATTGAACCCAGGTCTCCTGCATTGCAGACAAATGCTTTACCGTCTGAGCCACCAGGGAAACCCCCAGAGAAGAATAAATATATACAATTTTTCAAGCAGATTTAGATACTTCACTTCATGAACAGGTTTTGCTTAGGTATGCGTTTGATAATTCCCCTGTTGCCATTCACTAGAACTCAGTAACATATATAACATGTTTGGTAATCGGAGCTGATGAGTTAACATCTTCTTCCTCCTCTATACAGTGAATCTATTTCAGCAGTAATTATGAAATGGAAGGAGTATAATAATGGCCACTGCAAACAGTGAAATTGTTTGAATACATAACAGTAAAACGTGTTTAAATAAAATCGTACCCAAAAAAAGACTGAGTTAATACTTGCATTTGGGGGTTATTGTTCTTTTTTGTTCCCCTTTACTTACACTTTTTGAAGAGGGAAGCTTATGTACATGTGGTCTGTAAATGTAGCTTTTCTCTTTTTAGAGCATCATAAATTTCCTTTTGGCAAAAGCTTCTGAAGACTTTCTTTCAAAAATCTGATAAAATGGCCAAATCATAGCAAACACTGACATCATGCGATCTGTTGCTGTAATATATGTCCAGTTCTTGCTGTAAATGAGGCATACACCGTCTTTGATTCCTTCTGGCAGTAGATCTAGCATCTTCTGTTGTTTCTCTAGCAGTCTTCTTTGAAATGTAGTTTTCTTCCTGTGTAAATAGTTGATGTTCTTAAAAGTTGTTAAATAGTTAACAGTTGTCTTTTTTATGGTTTCTGTGCATTGGCCTTCAAGGAGTTCTCTAAATTAACTTCTATGAAAGACACTGTTTGTTAGGGAATAAGTAAGACATACAAATTTTTAAATATATTTTATGAAATCGTACAGTAACCATAGCAATTATTTAGAACTTAGACCAACAGAAGTTAGTTTTTGTGGAGTTTTTAAAGACCTATGATAAATGTCCTTTTGGTAGTAAATCCCATCATTGGGTAATCTCAAATCATTCCTTGTTTCAAAGAGAAAAATTCTACTGTAGTTTAATCCCATTTTCTCTGAGTGAAATCCCATCATAGAGACCAGAGATCAGCAGACTTTTTCTGTAAAGGGGTAGAAGATAAGTAGTATTTTAGGTTTTGTAGGTCCAGATGCAACTGAGCAACTACATGTCTTCATGTAATCAGGAAAGCAGCCATAGACAGTATATTCACAAATGAGCATAGCTCTGTTTACAGTAAAACTGTATTTCTAAAATTAGATGGCTTATGTGCACACTATCATTCATAGCAGCGTTGTTCACAGTAGCCAAAAAATGGAAACAACACAAGTGTCAATCAGTAGATGAATGGATAGACAAAATGTTATCTTGTGTCATTGGAATATTGCTCACCTGTGAAAAGGAATAGAAATTTTGATACTTGCTACAACACAATGGACCTTGAAAACATGCTTAGTGAGGCAAACCAGGCACAGACAGACAAAGAATATATGATTCCACTTAGAAAAGTTATCTGGAGTAGGCAAATTCATGAAATCAGAAAGTAGACTAGAGGTTACCACTGACTGAGGGGAAGAGGGGTTGTTGTTTAATGAGTAGCAGTGTCTGCTGGGGATGATGAAGTTTTGGAAATAGATGGTGGTAATAGTTATACATGGACTTGGTGGTGGCTCAGATGGTAAAGAAACTGCCTGCAATGCAGGAGACCCAGGTTTGATCCTCGGGTTGGGAAGATACCCCAGAGATACAGTGCAACCCACTCCAGTATTCTTACCTGGAGACTGCCATGGACAGAGGAGCCTGGTGGGCTGCAGTCCATGGGGTCACAAAGAGTCAGACATGACTGAGGGGCTAAAGCTCAAGCTCAGTAGTCATACAACATTATGAGTATACTTGATGCTGCTCAGTTGTGAAGTTACAGATGATTCAAAATGATAAGTAATGTCCGTTTTACCAAAATAGACATAAAAATCTTGTCAGCCAAAAAAAAAAAATCTTGTCAGCCTCTACTTTAGGTTTATTTTATGCATATTTTGTGATCTAATTCTTAATTATCTGACTGTTCTCCGGGTACCCTATGTTGACTGTTGGAACCAATAACTGATCTTCAAGAAGTATAAAACATTTCCTCATTGGATTTTACTGTCACCCCAGAATTCATGTATTGAAGCCCAAATCCCTGATACAGTGTTATCAGGAGTTGAGGCCTTTAGAAAGTTACTAAGTTTGGGGGTGAAGCCTTCATGAATGGGTTAGTGCTCTTACAAGAAGAGGCAGAAATTACGTAATAGAATGAGACTGATGTGTATGTGAAGATACAACAAGGAGACATCTGGTGGCGAACGACGAAGATGGGACCGAATGAGCTGGTACTTTGATCTCCAGGAATGTAAGGAACACATTTCTTTTTAAGCCACCCAGTCTGGAGTGTTCCTTAAACATTTGTTTGTTTGTTTGTTTATGGCTGCATTGGGTCTTAGTTGCAGCACATAGGGTCTTTAGTTGTAATGCATGGCCTCTCTCTAGTTACGGTGCACGGACTTCCGCAGTTGTAGCGAGGGCTTAGCTGCCCCAAGGCCAGTGGGATCTTAGCTCTCCGACCAGGAGCTGAACTCATACCCCTGCGTTGCCAGATAGATTCTCAACCACTGAACCACCAGAGAAGTCCCTAGACTATTTTTGTTACAGCAGCCTAAACTGAGACAACTTCTTCGCCAGAACATAAGTCCCATGAGGGCAGAGACCTGATTTTGTTTCTGCTGCCGAGAACAGTGCCAGGACAGTTCATATGTGTTGAACTAATACAAGGAGTGCTTGAACTCGTGATTCCGTTATGTCAAGCATCCAGCTGTCGTCCTGCCCCGGCACTCTTTCATAATTCTTATCAGTGGCTTTCTTAGAGCAGCAGTGAATCGCTTCTCAGCCTTGCCCTCTTTCTTGTATGAGAAAGATACAAACAGGAGTGTCTCTTCATGAGAAGAAAAGTGGCTTCAGTGGGGGCAGGGGAACAGCAGGGAACAGCCTCCCTGCACCCCGTCATTCTGGTGGCAGCAGAAGGTGGATGACCTAGTCGCTGTGCCTCGGGTGGGGGGTCAGAGGGTGTGGGCATGATCACAGCCTGAGAAAAGAAGTGAAGGGATCTGGTTGGTGTCGGTAACTACGTTTCCTGTCCTTGATACTACCAGGTGACTTATAACATACCCCTCATGTAAAGAATGGGGGGAAAGGGGAAGCATTTAAAGTTTAAAACTGCTGTCTTCTGGGATTTTCATTGTGAAACAATTGGGTAGAGAAGCACAGGTTTTCAGTTAGCATTGAGAGTTTCCGCACGTTCTGTTTTCTGCTTTAGTCACCACGGTGGTAGGAGGCTGGGATTTTACCCTCCAGGTGCTTCACTCTAATTTGAGAGACAAGGCCAACAAAAGTTCAAAACAGCATGATTTAGAGTGTGGCAGTGTTACTGTTCGTAAATAATCCAGGAGTTCAAGGTAAGAGTCTTGAGGCTGGAGTGGTGGAATCAACCAGCCCTGAGAGAATTTGCGCCACGGAGAAGTAAAAGGCTAGGTGTGGTAAAGTGAGGCCAGACAGCATAGGACCTAGGAGAATAAATAGGGCTTGGTGTTTGGAATATAGGAGATTGATTGTGCGAGTCAGTCTTCCTTTTTTTTTTTTTAACTTGTTTTTAGATGTGGTGTTAAGAGGTATGAGTGGAGTTGTGCTACGTTCTTTGAACACATATTTGAAAACCAACATTCCCTAGTGAATCAGACAGCAAAGAATCTGCCTGCAGTGTGGGAGACCTGGGTTTGATCGCTGGGTTGGGAAGATCCTCTGGAGAAAGGAATAGCAACCACTCCAGTATTCTTGCCTGGAGAATCCCACTGACAGAGGAGCCTGGGGGGCTACAGTCCATAGGGTCACAAAGAGTCAGACACGACTGAAGCGACTTAGCACACATGCAAACCTATATGCAGGCTCTGAGAAGGCTGTGAAGGCTACATGGGGATCAAAACTGAGAAATATCCCTGTCCTCACAGAGTTTACAATCCTAGTAGAAGTGGGTAACAAAAATCACACGGCTATGATTGCACATTGTAGTCAATAAAAATTGCATGGGCAGAGGCGATGAGGTTAGGGTGGATGGTCCAAGGTACATTTGAGGAACTAAAGGCCAGTATAGCTGGAGTGAAGAAGGAGGAGCTGGAGAGCTAGGCAAGAGGCTTGCTAAGAGACGAAGGCTAGAAAGTCGAGCTTGAGTCAGCCGTGCACAGTTGGTGGCTCACAGGAAGTATGGGTTGGACGGAAAGCAGAACTCTGAGAGAGAGGGGTAGGAGGGGAAGCAGGGAAGCTGAGAGTAGCTGAAAGCTAGAGACATGGGCGTGGGATGGAGAGAAGTGGGTGCTGAGGACTTAACTCACAATGGCCAACTCTTGCCACTAGGCTCAGAAGGAACACAGGGAAGAGTTGTTGACTTTGGCCTTGAGACTTTTGGTGACCTTCAGGCCGACAAAGGATTTTAAGAGATTGAGGGGGGAAAGACTGGCTTGAGTGGTTAAGAGATAGTGGCTATAAATCACCCCATTTAAAAAGCTGCTAATGAAAGCACTTTTTATAGTTTTTTAAATGTGTTTGCTCACATAACTTCTTTACTCAGCTAACACGATCCATCTTATGTTTTTCAGACGAAAAAAAAGATATCGACCATGAGACGGTGGTTGAAGAACAGATCATTGGAGAGAACTCACCTCCTGATTATTCAGAATATATGACAGGAAAGAAACTTCCTCCAGGAGGGATACCTGGCATTGACCTCTCAGATCCCAAACAACTAGCAGAATTTGCTAGGTAAGTTTCAAGAACTTTCCCTTTCTTCTAGTTAGAGAAAGTGCTTGAGTGTTGCCAGCTGTGATTTTTGGTGCCTAAATAACAATAGTGGTTTGTATTCTTGCTCTCGGGAAGCTTCTGAAAACAAAAGCGGTTCGCTTTTATTTTCAGTGGTAACTGCTTTTTTAAGTGGCACTGTTTTAGATTTGAATGAGATGAAGCAAATACCTACTTTTAAATTCTGTAATTGATGTTGCTTGTGAATAAACACAGTTTCACGTTTTTAATATTTTGTTTGGAAATGGATGTCTTTACACTACTTCTTGGCTTCTTTGTCTTCATTTTAAATTTGCATGTATTGTCCTGGTCTGAAGCTGTTGGAGCCCTGGGTCTATACTAGGTTTGTGCAGCTGACCACTAGGAAGGACTTCATCAGCTGCGATTTCAGCGTGTCATCAGTTAGGCTCCAGGTATTCTGTTGATCTTAGCTGGCATGATAGGAGGGGATGGCATATTCAGGTCTCTGACCCTGTGCTCCACTGTGCAGGGTGAGCAGCAGGAAGGCAGATCTGAGCCCAGTGACTGTTTCATTTGTTTTGACTGAAACCAGCCAGGTCCTTAGAGAGACCGTGGTCCCCTTTCCCATTATTTTCCAGTGCTGCTTGGCAGTTTTTATAAGGACAGGAGAAAACCCACAGAGATGTACAATTTTAAATGAAATAAACTGACAAGATCTGGAGCAGGTGGTCTCCTTTTATGTACTTGAGGCTGGATGGAGCCTGGAACAGCCCAGGAGATCGAGGCAAGGCCAGGATTGCAGGGTGAGAAGAAGTCTGTGCACGCCTGCTCCCCCTCCTCTTCTGGAGAGCAGAGTAGAGAAAAGCTGGAGACCCTGGGGTGTCCTGGTTTCTCCCTGCCTGCCAGAGACAAGGTGGGTGGCGTCCAGCCATTTGAAACCTCAGTTTCTCCACATGTCATGTGGGTATAAGAATCCTATTGTGCTTTGATAAGAGTCTACCCTTTTCTCCTTTCCAGTGAAACTGTAGTGGTAGGGAATATAAAAATTAATTTATTTCTGATTTATCACGGCTTTGAAAAAGTAAAGCCCTATCCTCTTGTTAACTGCTCTAATCGTGTTCCAGCTCTTATTGCTGTTCATATTTTAAACATAGGTGTGTGAATTAGATAACTAAGTGCCCTGCTGTGCCCCACCCCACCCCACCCCAAAGTACAACTAAAAATGGACTCCTTAGGACACATAGTCAGCAGTGAGGCCAAGAGTTTTTGGACAGATTGAGCCAAATATCATACCTGTGTTTAACATTGTCACAGAGTTCTGAAAGTTTGTTGTAACTTTCTTGTGGTACTCAGATGTATTGAGGGCATAGGCTGCTGTCCCAGGGATAGAGAGGTGGAACAGAGTCAAGGAGAGCCCTGGGGACGGGAGCACTTGGTTTGGGCCTTGAAGAACGTAAGAGTTCTGACAGGTGGATGGGTGTCTGTGGGCCTCCATGCTGGGATAGGTTGCACACAGTACACATTCAGTATCCAGTACCTATTCAGAAAACAAAAAAGCCAAGTTTGGCTGTGAATTAGGATGCTTACAGGGACATGCTACCGTCGTGGGGAAGCAAAGAGTCCGGGACGACCGAGCGACTGGACGACAGCAACAGAGAAGTGATTGCGTTTAGGTAAATGTAAACCAGATCATCAGAGGCTGAAAACAGGGCCAAGACATGTGCTGCTTTGTATGTAGCAGACATCTGGTGAAGGTTTTCAAGCAGCAGAGAAAGGGGGCTGTGTGATCAGAGATTTAATTGGAGAGAATTACTTTTCAGCTGTATCCAGACTGGATGGGTGCAGGTACAGCCAGGAAGTAGGAGAAGCCAGTTGAACAAGAGCTCGCGAAGGCCTGAGCCAGAGGTCAGACTGTACCTGTGAAGAAATGTGCTGAGGTGGCAGGAGATGATGGAAGGTCGAGAAATAGCTTGATGGTCTTGGGGAGAGGGCAAAAGAGGCATGAAAATGCACATTTTGGTGTGCATTAATTTTTTTCTAATGCACGTTAGAAAGCTTTGCTCCTCAGGTGATGGGAAAGTGGGAGAGGGCTTTGCGGTTCGGGCAGCAGGGTTGGTTCAGTGTCGAGAGCAGAGCACAACCCTGCGAGAGCCAGTGGGGCTTCAGAAGGGCCGCGGACGAAGAGTGAACGTTTCTCCAAATTACACATTGTGAAGTGGTTTTGGTGGAGGAGCAGAGGGCTGAGGCAAGGTTTTCAGAGAGGTGTGGGGCCTTTTGGGCAGCGAGCAGTAGAAATAATTAGGTGTTGAGGACCCTTTGCGTGTTCCTGTTGCTGGAGAACTGGGGCAGCCGATCTTAAAACTTGTCCCCAGTCCTCTGAAAGAAACTCCAGGATGTTTCATCTCTGAGCTCAGGAGGCACCAATGGGGAGGCCTTTCCGCCCTGTGTCAGGCCGCCTTGGACCTTACTCCTGAGCAAGAGGCCACCCGCAGGGTCAGGGACCCAGGGACACCCAGGTATCCATCTATTTGGGACATTTTGAATCACTGAGGATGAACCTGAAGGCTTCCGGGGAGAAAAGATAGGTCACCTACAAAAGAATGATAATTAAACCCGAATGAGAATTTTCTTCAACAGCAATAGATAATTAGAAGACAGAGGAGTGGTGTTCTGAAATTTCTGAGGAAAATTATTACGACATAGGATTCTTGATCCAGCAAAGCTATCTGTCCAACACAAGGGCAAAACAATGACAATTTCAGATGCCTGAAGGATTTGTTTTATGTTGCATGCACCCTTTCTGAAGAGGTTACTTAAGGGTGTGCTCCGGTAAAATGAGGATGAGTATCAGAGGGAAGACTTCCTAAAGAAGATCAAGAAGACAGCTATGCAGCAGACTGGAAAACTTGTTCAGTTTAGAATAGGAAGTCAGTGGGCTGTAAGAATTTCTTTAAGAATGGTCCATTTCATTCAGCAGTAGTTGGAATGATCAAGAGGATGGAACATGGTGGTGTGAGAAAGTTTTCTAAAGAAGAAAAGATAATCAGAAATGTCCTGACAAGGGTGGCACGGTTAAGAAAACCATGGCCTAAAAATGGAACATTATTTTGACATTATTTAGAGAGAAGACTCATTTGACTTGACTAAGAAAATTCACTCTTTGGTACTGAAGCTGCTGTATTGGCCTTAGAGCACAGGAAGTGTGATCCTTACACACAGTTAAATTCTTTAGTAAGCATTAGTTACGTAATTACCTGAATGTGGTGTGTGTTTCTTTTCTTTTATAATCAACCAGTTAAATATTTCATTTTGTGTATGGAATAGAATGAAAATCTTGCTTCTGTTGACAACATATAGAAAGTAAAGGCATAGGATTGGGGTACTGTGCAGTCGGGCTCATCCTCACCTCCATTTTCCATACTATCTCAGGGCTTTTGAACAGATGATGTAAAACTGAATGGCTACTGGGGCAGTGGTGGTGAGAAAGAGTTGAGCCTGGGGTGCCCTGTTCCTGTTCAGGCTTCACATTTTGAGAAGAGGCCCAAGAATTGGTGACTGGAACACAGAAGCACCAAATTTCAAACTGGTTGGGGACCAGATCTCATCTTCTTGGTTTATAAAAATGCACAGAACTTGTTCTGCTGGCCTCCTTTTTCCATCCACCTCCACCGTGTGAGTCAGTTCTTGGCTTAAGGAGGCATGTTAGCTGCTTTCCCCTGTTCTCCATATACTGGGGTGATGGGGTTCTGGACTGAACTCGAAACAGAGAATGCTCAGGTTCCAGCTGCACTGAGCCTAGACTGCCTAGTAAATCACTTAGTGTATGTGGACAAGTATAGGAAATAGATATTTGGAAGTCACGGTACTGGGGAGGTGGGACTATGGTGATTTTCTTCTTTCTTGAAATGTCCTTTTAGTAAATAGTTCAAAAATGGGATAGTGGGTGGGACCTGGAGAATTGTTTCCTGGTTAAATTTGTGCATTTTTCATTAACTAATCTTAGCCCTTAGGAAACCTTCTGTCCAGGAAGATCAGAATAACCAGTGGTCAGATCTGAGTTGGTGGGGGTTTTTTGTTGTGGTTTGCTGCCTCCCCCCACCCCCCCACCGAGGATTTTTCACTGGATTAATACAAAGATGTGATGGTGGAGCTGAAAGTGCCCTGAAACTCTTTAATATCTCATGAATGAATGTACATTGTCTAAGAGAGAATTGGCTTGAAAAACTGGTTCATTTGTCTTAGTTGACACAAAGGGAGGTGAATTGTGCTTGCGAATGGTAGCTCTGTTACATAGGGCCCACTGTCCTGTCAGCACAGATGGTTCCAGTCTGAAGAATCTCTTCTTCAGAAATCTTTCATCTTAGCTTCTAGGATATTTGCACGTTTAACTGAGTTGGAACTTTTGGTTTACCTAATACCCTGCTGAAAGTTGTCCAGGAGATTCCTACAGTTTGTGGTCCTGGTATCCAGCCTTTACAGCCTTTACACAGGATGATATCCTGTGAAGTCAGCAGTGATGCCATAGACGTCATAGAGAAAACTACTAAAACTAGAGTTTTAATTGAACAGGAAACTTGTTGGCTCCCTGGCTTGTCTATAAATTTCTAATGCATGGAGGGGGCCTTTCTGCTTTACCTTTGCTATCGTTTCTCAGTCTCACAGTTCTTTAGTTGATGATGGTGGTTTGGAGGCCCTGGTACCTTCCGGGTTGAATACAACTGTGATTTTTTTTTTTTTTTTTAAGGAATAAACTCATTTTTGGCTAAGCGCATTTAGCACAGGCTGGCAGTAATACTAGCCATTGTTTCTCAAGAGCTTAACATAGCATCTCTTTTTAACCTTCATAGCTCTGATTAGGTAGCTTTTCGCCTTTTTACAGAATAAGAAACTGAGGCTGAGAAGTTAAGTGATTTGCTCAAGGTCGTGCGGCACCAGTCACACATCCCATTCTGTCTCATTCATGACGCCTCTGCCGTTGTCATGTCTCCAGGTCCAAGTCAGCCGAGAAGCTCAAGTCTTGTTACTTCTGGCTCGTTTGGGTTGATCAAGGAGATACTCTAAGTAGAAGTATATAATTGTAGTCTTGTAAGAAAATTCATCTTTTTTAGGATTTATTTTGTAGGTTTTTGTACTAGTTGTTGCCACAGAAATTTTAGTCTTTACTCACAAAAACAGAACACTTTCATTCTAAGCATACTTGTTTGGAAAATGACCTTTTCAGTGTTTGCATTCTAATATAGTGTAAAAGGTACCAGAATATACTGCCTCGTTTGCCACTCTGTAGTGATGAAGAGTGACAACAAGCTTAAGAGTGGCTACAATTAAATACCTTCACTTCCTCCTTGAGTCCAAGGGTGGACTTGGATACATTTAACATTTGGATACATTTAAGGTTTGCCCAGATACATTTAACACTCTCATTCAAAACTTAATTATATTGCTAAATACTAACATACATTTTGAAAATGACATTTTTTCAAAAATGCAACTTAATAACATTCCAAAAAATCAAGAGTTGGGTGAATGGCATGTAGAATTGTTCTCTACTGTTAGGTATATTTGAAATTTTCCAGAATAAAAATTCCTAGGAATTAAAAAAAATTTGTGGGGTCTGGCACCCGCTGAGGTAACTGGGCGACACCTACTATCCTATTGACATAGACATTTCACTACCATTGTCCCCAAGTTGGTACCCACAAAGTCAAGAGTGTTTTATTTTTGAGATAATTTGCATACAGTAAAATTCACCCTCTCTTAGGTTACTACCATTCTATGAATTTGGACAAAGACAATCATGTATTTATCTTCACAGCCAGGACAGCATTTGAGTGGAATCCTCAAAGAGGAAACACCTTAGTTGGGAAGGTTGAAGCTTGGTTCTTAATGTACACTTTGTTATTATAACCTCCAGGTGGCGCAGTGGCACCAGTTTTTCCCTACCTAGTTTTGTGAACTCAGATCCAGAGTCCAGGATTTAATAGTATTTAAGATAACAAAGGCTAGTTCAGAGCCCTGTAAACAATGGGCACTTAGAAAATGTTTGCTGACTGATGAGGTTATCTTCCAAGTACGGGAAAGGACAGGTAACTGCAGGATTGGCCTGGGGAGGATACCAGACTGAAAGTATTCTCTTAGAATTCCAAGTAGGAAATGTGTATGATCTTGAACAAACTCCTTAGAGATAAGTTATAGCTAGCAGATAAAATTGTTTCACCTCTGCTCTTCCAGGGCGTGGCAGGTTTCATGAGATGATTCCTGGAGTTGAGGTGTGACAGAGGAAGGAGTCTCTGAGCTCAGATGAAGAGTGGAGAAGGGTGGCGGTGTTAGGGCTTTGGCCGACTGAAAGATGACCGCTCTGCGCCTCACGGTCCTTCATCGTGGAAGAGTGATGGTCAGCTAGCTTACTCTCGGGGCATCAGCTTAGGCCACTAAATGTTCATCCTCATCGTTTTCCTAGAAGCTCTTATTTTCTCACCCCTCTACCACACACAGATCTGTAGGGAGTTTTGGAGAGAAAATTTTGGCACAAAAGACCAAAGGTTGGTTCAGTGAAAATAGCAGGTAGGTAAGTTACCAAGTAAGCTCTGGGTAGTCACTCCACAAAAGGCTCTCCCTGACTGCCCAAGTGCTTGAAACTGTATCTCCCTCCTACCACCACCACCACAGCTAATAGTATGATAAAAATTAAGCAGTGTGAAAAAAGGTATACATATAGATAGATAGGTAATACTTTGTTTAAAAGGACTTTTGTGTGAAAAAAGGTATATATAGATAGATAGGTAATACTTTGTTTAAAAGGACTTTTCTGTAACCCTTTAAAAATGGTCTATTATAATAAAGATAATTTCTGCCATCAAAAGATGGACACCCCCCTTTAAGACGCCCCCCATCTCTTACTTAAGGAGTTGGGAAGAAGGAGCAGATAGTTAAGTCACACAGATCACAGTGCCACCCTAAAGATGCACCAGCTTACTAGCCTTGAGACCGTAGGCAGCACTTCACTTGTGCCTGTGCTTAAGCATCCTTACCTGTAGGCGGGAGAGTGCTTCAGTCACAGGTCCTCTGTGAACGCGAGTCTTCTCGTCCCTTCCCCTTCACGGCAGCGTGTTGTAATCTTAGTTTTTGTACTTACAGGGAAAGCGTTTTAGGGACTATATGATTTATGCCAGATGAATCTACCCATTCCTACAAATCTTTCTCTCTCTCTCTTTTTTCCCCCCTTTGGTAAGAATGAAGCCAAGAAAAATTAAAGAAGATGATGCTCCAAGAACAATAGCTTGCCCTCATAAAGTAAGTAATGCTAGGGGAAAGTGTTCATTTCTGTGAATTAAGTTGTAGAGAGCTTATAAGAAATCGCACTTTTATTTCCATCTTCATAATTGAGACTCAGTGAGGAACTAGAATCTGGGTTCTAAATTCAAGAGATCATATTTTGTGATGAAAGTTTTGTTCCTTAAAGGCCACTTAAATTTAAATACTCTTTAATGGGATTACTGTAGGGCAACAGTGTTTTTATTGTCACTATATACTGAATATACTCTGTTAGGATTTTATTTCTTCTTTTTTCTTCTTTTTGAGTTGTTAAACAAGTCTAATCTGAAGACATTGGGTTGTGTCTCACCCATGGACCTTTATAGGACTGTGGGCTCTTTATGGAAATTTGATTTTGGATAGTGCTAGAGTAAGCCTATTAAGACCTCATCATTTCTGCCACAATTTTCTTAAATTTACCTGTTAGCTGTTTGTTGCTAGGGGGTACTTAATTGTTTTCAAATGTAGTTGTTATTATTAGTTTCTAAAGATAGCTTAACAAGTACTTTGAAATGCGGATTGGGTCTGTTTTAAACTTAGAGGTAACACTGACGGAATAAAAGTATCGTGTAGGCGGTACAGAAAAACGGTGAGAGGTTTTGAATGGAATAAATTTTTAAAAAACAACAATTGAAGAAGGATAGATTTAGTTTCACCGTCTCACCTCTGATGACTGTGCTCCCACAAATTTATTTTTGTCTTTTTAAAAAAATGTTGTTATTGTGGAAATTTTGAAACATAAAGATTTGGCCTTCTGTTGAGGCCAGATAGCAATACGCATTTGAAAACAGTTTTGTCTTAAGTGCTCATCATCTCTCTACCTTCTCTGTATTTCTTTGCCAGTTAGCTTTCTTAAAATTCTGTTTTTGAGTGGAAACTCACCCTAGGGATCACGGTGGAAGCTGGCTCCCGCCCACACCCCCCTTGCCTTATGAAGCTGTCCGGTGTTGACTCATGCTGTCCTTCCGTCCTGCTGTCTGATCATTTCCCCACTTGCTCCATTGTTGGGCGACAGCTGCAGAAGAAGCGGTGTTAGGCCGCCTTCCCAGCCTGCACACCCCCTGCCCTCTCTGCTGTCTGTTTCCCTGCTGCCCTTCCCGGTGTCTCACAAAACACATCTCTTCTGCAGTGGCATTCCTGGGAGACCCTCTGGCTTCTTTCTCTGTCAAGAAGGGGAAAGAGGCAGAGAGAGAGGAGGGGGCAGCAGGCGATGGAGAGTGGCAGCCCACTGTTGCAGCGCAGAGAGCGGGCCCCAGGTGGCGGTGGACCGCCGGCACCTCGCTCCCTCTCTCTCAAGGCTGCTGCTCTTCATCTGGGGTGCGGCTGCGAGAGGCGGCCGTGGGGCACGGAGCCAGGGTCGGCTGTTGCTCCCAGCCTGGCTCCTGCTAGTAGCGTGACCTTGGGCAAGTCTACTTAAAGACGTCTCTAAGCCTCAGTTTCCTCATGTAAAACAGAAGTTTGCATTACATAAGGCCTTTCTGAGCTGGGGTTTTTTGGTTTTTGTCCTAAATAGTTTAGTTATTTCTGCTGTGATGTGAAGCGACATTTCAGTGGGGAGGGTAGGGGCTTGTCCTGTGTGAGTGGAGGCTGTCAGGCGAAAGTATCGTGTGTAAGTTCGCAGTGTGGACCACTAAGCTTCTCTCTCTGTTCAAAGGGCTGCACAAAGATGTTCAGGGATAACTCTGCCATGAGAAAGCATCTGCACACCCACGGCCCCAGAGTCCACGTCTGTGCAGAGTGTGGCAAAGCTTTTGTGGAGAGCTCCAAACTAAAACGACACCAACTGGTTCATACTGGAGAGAAGCCCTTTCAGGTAGAGCCAGTTCCCTCTCCCCTCCGCTCTCCCCGCAGGTGTAAGCAAGGCGGCCGCCCAGAGAGGCCACTGCAGGGTCCCGCGGTGGGGTCCCCAGGACTCAGTCAGGGGCTGCCCTGGCTCTCGGCTCCACCGCTCGTATCTATGTGGTACCAGAGATGGGATATAGCAAGTGCTTCTGGGGTGGGCTTCATGTCTGGAGAAGCACAGCATTGCTCAAGAGCGAGCCTGAAACAGCACTTCCTGTGTGTTGGGATTCAAGCCGTTTGTTTGCTTGGTGTGATTAATATATTTTTTGTAGAATATTGACAGGGAGCTTCTAAAATTTTCATATAGGAGAGTAACTTCTAAAGTAGTAGTCTGCCTCGTTTTAGAAGCCCATGAACAAGTGAATGAATTAGCAATGCCACTAAATCTAGCATGTTCTTTTTGTTTTAATACTTGATATGAGAAGCCTTCCTAACCATTTGTCTCTTATGATTTGAAATATTTACAGAAGTGTTAGGACCCTCATGTAAGATTTAGGAAGATTTCTTGCTATATTGCTGAACGTTTCTCTTATGTTGTATTAATTCATGAGGGCTAGCCACGAGTCGTCCTAGGAGCTGTCCCTGCAGCCTTAGAGCTCCCTGCCCTATTTCTAGAATGTGTCTAGAAAGCTCCCCACCCCCCGGGGCAGGGCGGAAGGGAGTGAAGTAGAAGTAGCAGGCTCCTCCCTGCAGCCTTGAGCTGCCCCCTTCCTGGCCCCACGAGTCTGAGCGGGTAATCTCTGGTTTTTCCTTGACAGTGCACGTTCGAAGGCTGCGGGAAACGCTTTTCACTGGACTTCAATTTGCGCACACATGTGCGAATCCATACCGGAGACAGGCCCTATGTGTGCCCCTTCGACGGTTGTAATAAGAAGTTTGCTCAGTCAACTAACCTGAAATCTCACATCTTAACACATGCTAAGGCCAAAAACAACCAGTGAGAAGAGAGAAGACCCTCCTCAGCCTTGGGAAGCATCTTCCAGGAGTGTGATTGGGAATAAACACGCCTCTCCTTTGTATATTGTTTCTAGAAAAGAATTTTAAAAATGAATCCTACATACCCATGGGACATGTTTTGATAAAGTAGTAAAAATTAAAAAAAAAACTTTAATAAGATGACATTGCTAAGATGCTCTATCTTGCTCTGTAATCTCGTTTCAAAAACACGGTGTTTTTGTAAAGTGTGGTCCCAACAGGAGGACGATTCATGAACTTCACATCAAAAGACAATTCTTTATACAACAGTGCTAAAAATGGGACTTCTTTTCACATTCTTATAAATATGAAGCTCACCTGTTGCTTACAATTTTTTTAATTTTGTATTTTCCAAGTGTGCATATTGTACACTTTTTGGGGATATGCTTAGTAATGCTATGTGTGATTTTTCTGGAGGTTGATAACTTTGCTTGCAGTAGATTTTCTTTAAAAGAATGGGCAGTTACATGCATACTTCAAAAGTATTTTTCCTGTACAAAAAAAAAAAGTTATATAGGTTTTGTTTGCTATCTTAATTTTGGTTGTATTCTTTGATGTTAACACATTTTGTATAATTGTATCGTATAGCTGTATTGAATCATGTAGTATCAAATATTAGATGTGATTTAATAGTGTTAATCAATTTAAACCCATTTTAGTCACTTTTTTTTTTCTGAAAAATACTGCCAGATGCTGATGTTCAGTGTAATTTCTTTGCCTGTTCAGTTACAGAAAGTGGTGCTCAGTCGTAGAACGTATTGTACCTTTTAACACCTGATGTGTACATCCCATGTAACAGAAAGGGCAACAATAAAATAGCAATCCTACAGAAAGAATATGGCAGAAAAAGATCTGTAAGCACAGTCTTATTTCCTTTTGTCCAGAATAATTACAGTTCTTGAGCCTCCCAGAAATTGGAAGCTAAATAAAGCAACTCAAGTTTCCTTTATTTTGCACTCAATTACAGTGACTTGTGATTAAAGCGATGCATGGATATTTTAATACTTCCGACATGTACTGAATTTTGAGAGTAGGTAACAGGCACCCCGAGTTAAGGAACTACCTCAGAGTACCCTGCACCGGGCCCACTGGTAACAGGATTTTGATTTTGGCTCCCCCAAGCAAACGCGTGACTGAAGCAATTGTGCCCCGGCCTGTGTGTGTTGTCTCAAGGTAAGGTGTCACCTGGCAGGGGGCGCGAGCCAGAGGGTAGACAAGGCATTTCCGCTGCCCAGGCCGCCTTCAGCGGCTCCTGCAGGTCCTGGCTGGTCTAATAGGAAACGCTAAGGTTATTGGCTATTTGGTTGGAGAGCCTTGGTTCCTCCATCTAGTGGACTCTGCCAATGTTAGCACATTGTAGCAGTTGAACGCCAGTAGCTTCCTTCCTTCCTTCCGTGCTTCTAAATGGATAGTGCAGATTGGCAAGGTGATTCGGTTATTAAGAAAACTGTACTCAATGAGTACTTGACCTCTCATGTGACCTCTTAAATGTATGATTATAATTTTTGGGTTTTACTTAGAGTCAAATATCAGACTCGTGAGACTATTTTATAAACTGCCATGATACAGCAAAATCCCATTTATTCAAAATGCAAACATACTGTATGTCTTTGTGCTGCATGTTTGACGCTGCAGAGTAATCGACAGACTAGCTAATACCAGTGATTCAGGTACAAGACGTCCAGGACACCATCAGGTCCAGAACACAGCCCTGTCTCTCAGCTTCTCCATCGGTCCTGGCCAGGAGGATTGGTGATTTAATGACAGGGACCCTGTGGCCCTCCGGAATTCTGAAGTGCCTTCTGAATCATAAATGAAAAATTTAACTTGAGACGCTTTTTTTTTTTTTTTTTCATTTGTTCAGAATCTGTTATCCATTGAGTAGTTTGATGGAACTGAGTTAATCAGAAGACCCCAGCTGTTCTCTGGATAAGCCAGGCTTTGCTGTATCTGGCAGTCAGGAGAGAGGTAAGCCTGCGGTGGATGTCCCCTGCAAAGCTGAGGCGCCCCAGCGCAAACCTGTGCTGCTTTGCCTAGACCTGGGGCAGAGGCCTCCACCGCTGCCCGGAGTCAGTGCCCGTGCGTCCCTCCCCACCATCGGGTCAGCAGCCCCCTGAGGGGGGCTGTGTTAGGGGTCACACCCTCACCCAGCGCTGTGCCACACTGGAGCCTGGTCCTGGCGTCATCCTCAGGACTCCTGCCCAAGGGCCCACGGCGAGACAAGACTCAGGCCGTGGGGAGATCTCCCAGCGGCCCCAAGAGCCATGCCATGACCCTGAGTTGGAGGGAGGTTCTTCTTCCTCTGTGCCTTGACACCTTGGGGATGCCTTCTGTCATCTCTCCCGTCCCTTTCTGTCTGAGTGGAATAGCCATTGCCCCCCTTAACTCTTCTCCGTGTGTTCATGTGTTTTTCTCTCAAGCTGCAGTTAATTTCTGAAAGGAATTTCATTGGGCGTTGGAAGAAAGTTTAACGCCCAAGTTCCTCCTTGACATAGCACTCAATTTACAACAGTAGTGTAGGACACAAGTGAGCGACAGCTTATAGAGGTAGTTCTCATTGGGTATAACTTAACACCCATTCTGCTTGTGGTTAGAATTTATAATTTTGCTAAAGATGTAATTTACTAAAATTTGAAATGGTGTTCTAACAGTCAGTTGTCTTGATTAATCTGATTTATAAGTAATACTGATACATATTTTCTTACATCTGAGCTGAAATAAATGCATGTTTCTAGCATATGTAATATAAAAACTTCAGAGGGTAAGTTTACATTTAACAAGATGTTGTTTTCTATTTTTGGATTTCTTATATTGTTTTCCCCCCTTTTTTGGTGGTGGGGGTTTAGGGGGAAGCATAGTATTTGTATAAAGAACTGTCACCTCAGAGTGACATCTATTTTCCAAGGTGACCTTGAGCTCACTGGTGGTTTCATATGATGTTTGTGTGCTGTACCTAGATTCAAGGCCTGTGGATTTGACCCCAAAAAAAAAAAAATTTTTTTTTTTCAATTTGGTTTTCATGTACATCCTTTTAAATGTCAATTATTTTGTTAAATTTGAGTAAAATGAAAACCATTGGGATACTCCGCTGGAGGCCTGCGGATGTTGCCGAGTTCTAGTTGGTTTCTCCGTAATAGATGAGAGTCCTTCATTCAGCAAGCGGCCTCCAGTAGACCGAGGCTGTCAGTAGGTTTACTGCCGCCTGCACTTCTTAGCCAGACCTACCTACTGTACGTTCACCTCGGGATGTGTGTCTGTGACACAGGAAGACCTGGCCCGCTCCGATTTTGAGTTGGAAACCTGGTAATCTACCCCAGGACAGCTACAGGCAGAGAACGTGGATCGCTTCCTGTACCTTGATTCCTCTGATTTTGGGGTCAACCTGCTTAGCAAGGCCACACTATTAGTCCTCAGGTCCATCTTCTTGACATCTGACCACCAGCAGAAACAGGACCCCAGAGGTCAGAGCAGTGGTGAGAACTGAAACGGTTCCCTGGTGGCCTGTGCGCTGCCCACAAGGCCTCTGTCCACCGGGCGGCCAGCCTCCCCGGCGCGTGTCGGACCGCAGAGCCCTTTGGCCTGGTTCCCCTTGGCCTGGGTGCCACTGCAGCGCCTGTCAGAGCTCAGGACCGCGGGGGTGCCCTCTTTTGACCCCAGGAGGTCACAGAGGAGGCTCAACCCCCGAGCTGTGCTTCCTGGAGGCCGTAGTCGTGCACTCCACGGTTTGCTCTTCCGCTTTCCAGAACTTGCCCTGGGGAACCTTCGCGCCTGCGCAGAAGCATTCGACTGCATGGCTGGCTAGGTCTGCACCCCAGCTTCCCAACCTTGATGCGCCTTGATAACTGCCTGGACCATGCGCACTGTGCTTGG
Organism: Odocoileus virginianus; assembly: GCF_023699985.2. Lineage (NCBI taxonomy): Eukaryota > Metazoa > Chordata > Mammalia > Artiodactyla > Cervidae > Odocoileus > Odocoileus virginianus. Next base: position 11,600,465 of record NC_069689.1, on the reverse strand, counting down.
GTTCCTGGGTTGCCTGAAGGCCGAGTCAGTGCGGGACCCTTAAGAGCCGAGGCAGCGGGAAGGAGGGGGCGGGCCCTTCACGAGTGGGCGTGACCTGCGGAAGGCCGAGGCCAGAGTGGTCCCCGGAGTGCCTTGTCAGGAGAGGATGTTTGCTGGAGCTGGGGATGGACGGAGAGCTGATGGGAGGGGCGGGCAGCACACCGAGGACACTCTTCATCCGCCCCCCTTCTTAAGAAAACCGGAAGGGAATGTTGAAGTAGAACATGGGCGTTAGGTCAGGAGGCAAATCAAACTCCCCAGACTGGTCATCCCTGCCCTCATGTCCCTAGCCCGCATTCGGGGAGTCTGCAGGGGAGGTGAGCGTGGTGGCGTCACATCCATCTAAAGCAAAATGATTGATTTTTCTCAAAATGTCATTTGATCAGATTGATTGCTTTTCATTCACTAAAGACCTTCAGACACCATAAGAAGCAGCATTGGGATGTCACAGCAAGGGGCCGGTTGCTGTGCTATGTTCCGTTTGCTGCTCTACCTGGGGGCTTGCTCACTGTCTGCATACAGTATGGAGGTGGAAAGGGCATCAGTACCAAACAGCTTTTTTCTACAACATCCATAACTGGTATGAGGCTCTGTTATCTACAGATGGTGATGGGTCAAGCTATCTTCATAAAATAATTCTGTTTTTATTCACTTTCCGGTAACTTCTGTGGGCCCTGGCTCAAGGACTTGGCATTGCGTCTCATGTACATCTTTTTCTTAAATGTTGTTTGCCATTTCTGGAATTGTCCTTGGTTTTTCCTTAGCTCATAGGTCATAGATGCAGAAATATTATAGTATTTAAGGCATCCGCATCAAGCATCAGATGGCTTTGCATCCAGAAAAACATTTAATGATAACTCACTTTGAAGCACCAAGCATGTGTAACATGGCTCTATAAAATATAATAAATGCATAATGTTGTTAAGCTTTTTAATGCCTGTGGTTCTTGTTTGTTTCTGGATCTCTAAGCCGCCTGTTACTGAGTTACATTACACAGTACAAGTGGCCATAAGCTCTCATCTTAACCACTGGAACACCAGGGAAGCCCCCTCACCCACTTTTTTTTTTTTTTTTTTGCAGTGAAAACATTTATTTTTTACAAGTAATCTTTATTATAGGTCAACATTCAGACATAGAGACCATCACCATGGGAAACCTCCATGACCCCCCAGCCCAGCCCCAGGTGTGTGCACGGGCTCAGGGCAGAGGTTGGACCCCAGCAGCAGGACAAACCAGCACATGGACGACTGTGGTCCAGGCACCTGCATTTAGCTTCTAACCACAATGTATATAGGTTTCAGTGTAAACTGCTTCCCTTGCCCACCCGAAAAACCATCCCATCTCCAAGGAGACAAAATCGACCAAAAGTTGCTGCGCACAGGACCCAGGCCCAGCCTCTTCCCCCAGGTGAGGTAGGAGAGTAAATGTGCAAGCTGGAGCCCATCTATCTCCTCCTACCTCACAGGGAACCTCTGGGTGGATCTGGGGTCAGGACAGAGACCGCTTGCAATGCAACTTTGTCATTGGTTGTATCTGATGCCTACAAAATGGGTTTTAATGTTTCAAAGGAGGGAGGGGTTTCCAGCCATGTCTGAGTGTCATGAGACACTCACCTCGGGGGTCAGGTGAGTCCCCAGGGATGAGGAGGCAGCCCTGCCCCCCACCCCAAGAAGCCGACACCTGGCCTGCCACCCACACCTATCCCAGGACACAGCAGGGTTGGGGTTTCCTTCTGTGCACAGCGGGCCAACTTGCCCAGACCCCTGCTCCTGCCCACTGATCAAGAAACCAGAGGCAGTTTTGGAGCCAACATTTATTGTACTGTCGCTTTGCCCTGGACGGCAGCAGTCACACTGCTGGGTGATATAAACATATACACATATGTACACACACTGCCCACACCTACAGCAGAGATGACGCCAACTGTGCTTGAAAGGACAGTTAAAATGTAGCTTTTGCCAATTCCACAGGAGAAGGAGTCACAACCAAAAGAGCAGAACAGGAGTCCTGTGTCACATGGGTTCACAGCTCAGAATACTGGGAAAGGAATGAGATCAGTCACTTTTCACGCCTCTTCACCACACCCCACAAGCAAGCTGTGTCCCCGGCAGGGCTTGCTGAGAGCCAGGGAAGGGTGGACAGGGCCCCCAGGCTCTGGGCACCCACCCACTCACTGAAGGTCTCACACCAGGTGCCAGGGAGGCTGCCCATCTCCCCTGGAACAGGTCCTCCGCCCCACTCGGAGTAGGAGCGCCATGTTCATGTTCCCTAGTGGGTTCCTCGTGGTGCTGGCTGCTCGGCTGATCAGAGAAGCAGGAAGGCTCACGCACGAGCGGTAACGTCTGAAGCAGTTTGAAAACAGAATAACACCCAAGGAAGACAAGAGACCACGTCACCAAGCGGAAACAGAAATCTACAGGCCACCAGCCTCTGACCACCCTTCAGCCACTCCCATGGCCCTGCAGGACCTCGGGGCCATGGCCCACTTTTTAGAAAGCACAACCAAATGAGATTCTCTTGCAGTTAGACCCGTGACCCTCAGTGGTAATTATGGAAACTCCCTGCCAAAAAACAACTTATTTCTAACTGGGATAGACTCTAAAGCTTGGTCAACATACTGAGAGCTAGATAAGGATTTGGGGGCAGGGCAACAAAATACTCAGCCCTCCCCTCATCCAGCTAAGAGTCCTGGTGACTGCTGGACTGCAGATCGGGGTTTATTATTAGTCAATTCACATGACTTTGCCTCTTTGGAGGGGGCAAGTCCAGGCCCACATGAGGCCCAGAGCTGCGGAGGGAAGGTCTGCAGTCCAGCTGTATCAAGGAGCAGCCGTGGTGAGAGTGTGTGCATCTTCCGGTTTGAGGTGGGAAGGACCTGGGGTTGCTGGGGCTTTGGAGTTGCTTCCTGTGGTCCCCCCAGATAATAGACAGGCGACCTTCCTTGCTCCGGCCCATACCTCCACCCGGCTGTAATAACGCTGAGAGCTGGGCCCAGGACCACACCCAGCACTGTGAACACCTTTTCAGTTAATTCCTCTAGACTGCCTTCGGAGGAATTCTGTAGATCACTCGTGCCATGGATGAGGGTCATTGGCAATGTCAGTGATTCAGGCTACCTGACTTCCACTGCGCTCTGCTTGCCACAGTTCATCACCCCCCTTGCGAGGAATCCCTGGTCCCTGTCTGCAGTGCCCACCTGGCTCCCAGCTTGTCAGCCTCTCTGGCTCTTAAAGCATCTCCCGGTCTTGGGTCTGGTTCTCACTGCCAGTGGCTTCAGCTCCTAGGTCTGGCCCTGGCCACTCCTCTCTGGCCGGCCACTGGCAACTATGCCAGTCTCCAGCGTGGGGGTTGCCACCGCACCAGAAGCGACTGTGACTCCCTGTTCCTACAAGATCCGATAAAATCCTAAGCCCCAGCCTCGACCTCCCCTCCCTCTTGGAGTTTTTCATTTCCAAAGCTTCCCGTCGGATTGTCAGGGTTATTCACTCACTGAGCACCGGCGATGTGTCAGGTGCTGATGGAAGGGCACGAACAGGACTTGGATTACATCTGTTAGAGGAGAGGGCAGGAAAGAGAAGAGAGATCTGGGACGTGCTGTGAAAGAAAAGAGAAAGGGGCCAGGAGGGAGCGCAGCCTCAGAGCAGGCCCCCGAGGAAGGGTGTGCCACCTGGTCCACCCCGCTGCTTCCATCACCTCCTGCTCTGCCATCACCTGCTGGCTCAGCCCTGGCAGAGTTCGGCTCTGGGCCCATGCCCCACGCAGGCTTCGCTCAGTTCTGCGTCTCAGGAGCGTCCCAGGGCGGTGGTGGGTGGGGGGCACTGTGCTCTCGTCACTCCAGCGGGCAGGGCGGGGCCAAGTGCGCGCGGATGCATGGTGGTATCGGGGTGCTGGGACCCCCGAAAGCCAACCGCCCCCGTGGAGACGCAGGGTGGTTTCCGGAGCCTGAAAACGGTGGGGCAAGTTAGGGTCCCTCAGCATCAGTACAGGTGTTGACCCTCCGGGGCCAGCCTGCGGGCCCCACGAGGCCCCGGGTGAGGGGTGTGGGTGCTCACCCATCCTCCAGTGGTCCCGCCTGCGGCCGAGCGGCGCGGGGGGAGGGCAGCCTGCTTGCACAGACCTAGGCCTTCTGCCTAACCGAAAGGCACATGACCTTGGCCCTGGGAGCCTCGTTTTCCTCAGCGGAAAGTGGGGGACCTCTCTGCCAGGAGGAGGGGCAGCTGGGGGCCGGAAGTCAACCTTGGAGAATTTAGGAAGAAGAGACAGAATTTAGGAGGAAGAGAAACTTGCCAACCGGGGGCCAACGGCGGAGTTGGGGCTGAGCTAGGGGCGGGGCTGGGACTGCTGGACTGTCCCCCAGGAGGACGCCCCTTGTAGGGCGGCCTGGGTTGGAGGGGAGCATAGGCATGCAGGAGGGGCGATCTGATCAAGGCCTGGGGCTGCCCCCAGATCTGGGAGGGGGGACACCTGCCCATGGGAAATGCGGCAGGGGGAGCAGTGGCCCCAGGAAGCCTGATCACCCTGGATGAGGTCAGGACCTAGTGCCTGGAGGGTGGGAGAGGTGGAGGCTTCAGTGAGGGGGGCAGGAAACCCCCAGGCCAGGGGGTGGGCTGCTCATCCCTCTCCAAGCCCCACTCTGTGGCAGTCACCCAACTCGAGTGCCGGGTCCTCTGCTCCCACCAGCCCCGGGGACCTCAGTGTCTGCCTGGGGATCGTCCGTCCGTCGTCATCTGGCCTGCCTGTGCCTTGGCTGCTTCCTCCTGATGACGCTGCCCCTGCCCGTGGCTGCCCACAAACTTTGTCTTCACGGACACCTGCCCCCTCCAGGCTGCCCCTGGGGGTCCTGATCTGTGATGGTCACTCTTCCTCAGCCGGCAGGCTCCCAGCAGATCACCCATCACCACTGGCCTCTCAGCCCCATGTCTGGGCTTCACTCGCTTCTGCCTCCTTGCCTTCCTTCACCCCTGCCTCATCTGGAAAAACCCAGCCTGGAAGTTCTGGGTGTGTACATGTGTGTGGGGGTGGTGGGGTGGGGAGAGGGTAGTTCCAGGGGCTGAGCGAGGGTCTGCATAGGCTCCGCTCCCAGTGGCCTTCTGGGGTGTGCCCTGATCACGGTGGACGCTGTGACCGGGGACACTGCTGGGTGTCAGGAGGTCAAGGCCTGGGTGCCCCTGTAGGACAGAACTTGAGGCCCAGGCTGACTGATTGGAGCTGGCCCTGTCCCGGGTACCTCCGTGGCTTGAGCTCCACTCCAGTCACGGAACTGGGGAGTGGGCCATCAGAGGCCAGGGCATAGCCCCACTGTTCCTGGCTCCTATGAAGCTTCTGCCGGTGGGTGGAGGCCGGCCTGGGCCGGGGCAGGGGCGCGGTGAGGGCTGCAGACCTGTAGGGCCTTGGGGCTCTGGCCCCAGCAGCCCCTGGTCTCGTGACCCTAGACAGGCCCCCCAAATGGTGTCCTCTGTTGCAAAATGAGGGTGCCAGTGCTGACTTTCAAGAGCTATTGGGAGCATTAAAGGGGCTGTGTGTGCCAAGGGCTGACTATTGTCCCTGCAGTCACAAGAACCCACCACCTTCGAGGGCTGTGAGGGCCCCAGCTAGCTCTGTGTGGGGCGAGGGGCTTTTACCCATGTCGTTCAGTCGCTCAGTCGTGTCTGATTCTTTGCGGCCCCATGAACTCCAGCACGCCAGGTTTCCCTGTCCATCACCAACACCCGGGGCTTGCTCAAACTCATGTCCATTGAGTCGGTGATGCCATCCAACCATCTCATCCTCTGCCATCCCCTTCTCCTCCTGCCCTCAATCTTTCCCAGCATCAGGGTCTTTTCCAATCAGTCAGTTCTTCGCATCAGGCGGCCAAAGTATTGGGGGTTTCAGCTTCAACATCAGTCCTTCTAATGAATATTCAGGATTGATCTCCTTTAGGATGGACTGGTTGGATCTCCTTGCAGTCCAAGGGACTCTCAAGAGTCTTCTCCAACACCACAGTTCAAAAGCATCAGTTCTTCAGGGCTCAGCTTTCTTTATGGTCCAACTCTCACATCTACACACGACTACTGGAAAAACCATAGTTTGACTAGACGGACCTTTGTTGTAGCTGGAAGAATAAAGTAAGGGATGGTCACCAGATGAAATGCCATGCAGCTGTTCACAAAAACGTGGTCAGTTGGAACACACTGATAAAGAAAGATGTCTGTTGTGGGTTGAATTGAGTCCCCAGAGAAGACACCATGAGCTCCTCGCCCCGGTGCCTGTGAATGTGACATTTGACGATGGTCTTTGCAGGTGTTATTAGTTAGGTCATCCTGGAGTAGGCGGGTCCTTAAGCCAACACCTGGTGTCCTCCTGAAAAGAGGACAGGGACCCTGGAAGTCCAGTGGCTAAGATTCCAGGCGTTCACTGCTGGGGGCCCCGGGTTCAATCCCTGTCAGGGAACTAAGATGCTGCAAGTCAACTGGTGTGGGTAAAAAAGTAACAAAAAAGGCAACAGACCCACAGGGGAAAAGATGACTTGAGGATGGAGGCAGAGACTGCAGCAACCTGCCTATGAGCCAAGGGCTGCCGGCCACCAGGCGCTGGGAGAGGCCAGGAGAGATTCCTGCTCGGGCCCTCCAGAAGCAACCAACACTGCTGACGCCTGAATGTCGCACTTCTGGCTTCCAGAAGCTTAGAGAAGAAGTCTCTGTTGTTTTAGCCACATGGTCTGTGGGCCGTTGTTACGGCAGCCCTGGAAACTGCTACAATCTTCAGTCTCCAAGATAACTGCCAATTGAAGACAGCGAAGAACGGAACGGTCAGGACCTGGGCCTGGCTTTGCCCAGGGACAGAGGACGTTCCCACGTGCTGGGACTTGCCCAAGACGCCCCAGGAGGGGCGCACAGCCAGGAAGAGGCAGGAGTCAGGTCTTCCTTCTCACTGCACAGCCTGGGTTCCGCTTGCATTTTTTACTTTTTACCATGTTAATAAAGAAATAAATAAAATTCAGATCAGGGAGAAAACAAAATGTCAAAAGACCCGTGTAAACCCGACACCTCTCCTAACCCCTCCTCTCTTGGTGTCTGACCATTAGCAGCAAGGCTGGGAGCGGGGACCCTGGGCTTTAGCATCTGCCTGGTTTCTTTCAGAGGGAAGAGAAATGCAAGGCAGAGGTACCTCACTGAGGAAGGAGCTGCTGCCTAGGACCAGGGCGTGGGGGGCCCTCCTGGGTTAACCTGTCTGAGGACACCCAGCCTGGGGTCACCAGCCAGCTTCTTCCCGCCCTCCTGTCCTTGGAAACTGCAGACAAGCCTGATGTCACAGGCTGGTACGGGGGATTCGGCGGGCTGAAAGGGGCACAGGACCCCAGAGCGCTTCTGGGGGGAAGCTGGGCCTCTCTCTCCAGCTCTCTTCTCTCCTCTGCGAGGGGCAGAGGTTTCTGGCTCAGCGGTTGAAAGGAGTCTCCAGGCTCGGAGCTGTGGAGACCCAAGGTGGCCCGGATTGATTCTGGGAGGCTGAGCAGAAGTGGGGGTGGGTTGGACAGGAAGACACCCCTCTGGCACGGAAGGCCTCCTTCAGGAAGCGCTCAGGGATCCCTAGGTTGGTCTAAGTCAAGCTCAGGACAAGTCCAGCCTCCCCGCAGAGCTCCCCTCTGCCCTTCCCTCCTCCGGATTCTGGCCTCAGCTAGGGTCCCCCGAGCCCTCCCCCCTCAGTCCTTCCAGGGAGCTCACGGCACACAGCGCCTGCCCTGCGCAGGTGCCTACCCTGCCCACGCGCCTGCCCTGCCCACCCTCCCGCTGCGCAGGGACCGGGCCTCCCCTCCCTGGGTCACAACAGACGGAGATGCGCTCACTACCTAGGTGAGGCTGCACCCAGCATGTTGGGGAACTTCAGTCCGCCCCTCACGCCTCCATTAGCCCCATTTTGTAGATGGGGAAACTCAGGGTTTGGAGGTGCCCTGTCGCTGGCCTGGGTCAGGCCAACCACCAAGCTGGCCCCTCCGACTCATGTGAGGGGGTGGGGGTGAACCCCCTTCCTCAGTGATACACAAATGAAACCTCACTCTCTTAAAAAACAAAGAGCACTTTATTCCCTCGGAGGTTTCTGTACAACAATGATGCCACGTGGGGGCGGGGGGGTGGGGAGGGATTGGGGGGAGGGTCATCCTGGCTTCCTTGAGCACAGCCCGCCTCCCGGGAGTAGGGTCAGTCACCTCCAGTCACTGTGGAGGCCACAGTCACCTCCAACTTGGGCAAAAGCATTCGCCTCCCTGTCTGGTCTCCCGGACACGAGGTGCCAGCTGTGCCCAGGCTGCCGGAGCTCACACCACCGGCCAGCTTCTAGTGACGGCCTTCGGCCTGGAGGGGCCCAAACTGGTCAGACCTGTGCCCACTCACAGGCCCCGCCTGGGACTCACGGGAACGCAAAGCATTGAGACTGACTGTGCCTGGGAAAGACACCATTTCCCAGGGCTCAGGGGTCCCACAGGGTTCTCCCTGCTGACCCCTGTGCAAACCTCGGGGAAGCCCAGCCGTCGGCAGTGGGCCTGGGCCAGACATCAGCTGAGTCATGTCCCCATTTTACAGATGGGCATCCTGAGGCTCAGAGAGTGGTAAGACCCCCCCTTGCCATGGCTCTGTTTAACTGTGGTGATCTCCCCTTCCACTGACCTGTCTCTGCTCCCCCACCCCAGCTCCTAAGCTAATGTGGAACTTCCAGAAAGTTCCATGGCTTCTTAGTGGTCCCCAGGTTACCCTCCAGTGGGAGTGGCGGGAGTAGGGGTATTCCCAGCCTTGCAGCTTGGAGAAGCTGGGGTGTGCTGGCAGGGGGCTGGGCTCTGGAGCCCCAGAAGGCACCTGAGCTGCTCCTCTGATCCTAACACAGACTGAACAGGCGGCCTAGAAGTGTTCCTGGAGCTCTGCAGGTGGAGGAGTTGAGAGTTAATGAGCCACTGGCAAGCCCATTGGTGGGTCTTCAGAAATCCCCCTGGAGGTGTGGCCGGGATCCAGGGAAGGGTTGGAGTGTTGGCTGGGTTTCTGGAAGACTCCAGAAGCCAGTAACAGTGCCAAGCTGGGTGCTCCACAGGCAGCATCTCTGAGCTTCCTGACAGTACCACACGGGGAACAGGCTCCCCATTTCACAGCCAAGAAAAGCCAAAGGAGGTCAAGCACTGCAGCCAAGGCCCACCCAGCTGAGGAGTGGAATCCAACCCAGGTCTGACGGAGCCCACAGTCCATGGAGTCTCGGGTGTCTGGGGCAGGGCGGTCGGCGGGGGACCCATTTACAGTTTTGGAAGAGTCTGGGCTGTGTTTTGGAAAAGCGGCCCCCGGGACGGTGGGGCGGGGGGCATCACAGGCTGGAGGGCTGGGCCAGGGCGGCGGAGCCGGCGTCGCCCTCGAGCCGGGCCTCCTCGCCGCGCGCGTAGCTGAGCACCACGGTGACGGTGGCGAAGGTGGCGGCGTTGACCGGGAAGGCGCGCAGCAGCGTGGAGGCCAGCCCCCGCGTGAAGACGCGCCAGCCCTCGGCGCGGTAGCTCTGTTGCATGCAGTCGACGATGCCCCGGTAGCGTGGCGCCCCCTGCAGCCCGTCGGCCTGCAGCCGCGACTTGACCACGTCCACGGGGTAGGTGGAGAGCCAGGACGCGATGCCCGACGTGCCGCCCGCCAGCAGCAGCTTGGGCACCAGCAGGCGGTCGCCCGGCTCGCAGCCCAGCGCGCGCGTCAGCACGTCGTAGGTGAGGAAGTAGACGCCGAAGCTGGGCGTCTCGCGCAGCAGTGTGGATGCCATGCCCCGGTTGACGCCGCGCAGGCCCTCCTGCCGGTAGATCTGTGCCAGGCAGTCCAGGGGCCCGCGGTAGGTGCGCGCCGGGCCCGCCTCCTGCAGCTGCAGCCGCGTCTTGGCCAGCTCCATGGGGCAGCAGATGACACACTGGATGGCCCCTGCCGCCGCGCCCGCCAGGAACTGGTTCAGTGGCGAGTCCCGGCCCAGCGCCCGCAGGGCGTTGCCCTGCACTCCGAACACCAGCGCGTTGATGAAGGTCAGCCCCAGGAGCGGCGACCCCAGGCCTCGGTACAGGCCCAGCACCTGCGGGGCGCACGGAGAGGTGTCAGGTGCGCTCCGGCTTGGAGTCTATAGAGCTGCTCATGCCCACCTCCCCCGGGGACCCTCCATGCCGGTGGTGGCTGCCCCGACCCACCTCAGCTGCTCATGAGGACCAAGCAGAATTTGATCAGAACCCAGTTTCTCAATCTGAGAGACCCGGGCATGCCCGCCCTCCCGTTTCCAAAGCCTGGCTGTGCCCCTGAGTTGCCCACCACCTCCTCTCCCGGCTCTGCGGTCCAGGGGCCACAGCATCACAGAGGCGGGGTGCCCCGCTCCACCGCCTGTGGTCCAGTGAAAGAAAGTGAAAGGGAAAGTGGCTCAGGCGTGTCCCACTCTTTTTGACCCCACGGACTATACAGTTCATGGAATTCTCCAAGCCAGAATACTGGAGTGGGTAACCGTTCCCTTCTCCAGTGGATCTTCCTGACCCAGGGATCGAACTGGGGTCTCCAGCCTTGCAGGCGGATTCTTTACCAGCTGAGCTGTCAGGGAAGCCCCTGTGGTCCAGACCCACAGCACCGCAGAGGCAATGCTGAGGCTGGCGCCCCACCTGACCCCCACGGGCCCCAGACACTCACACTCTCCTGCTTGATGATGGCCTGGAAGCAGTGCAAGGTCCCTCGGTATTGGGGCTTCTCCACACTCTGGACCTGAAGCCGCACCTGGAAGGAGGACCCAGTGTAAGTCAAGTGGCCGCGTGGAGTCAGAGTGCCCAGCTCTCTGGGGCCGGCACGCAGGACCCCCGGGGAGACTCTCTCCAGGAGGCCTGAGGTTGGACCCATGAGGCAGGGAGCCAAGGAGCTTTCTATGGCTTTTGGAATCCCAGGGAGGGGGCTGGATATCTGTGCCATTTTTAGGGAGGGCTGTCTGTGGACAAACAGTCACAGAGACAGCCAGCTGCAGAGGGGTGGGGGTCCCCAAGACCCCTGTTCACTATCTCTGCACGAGGTACTGACAGTGGGGCCTAAGGCATCTCCTGAGACCTCCCACCGTCCCAGAAGCAAGTCCTGGCCGATGCCCAAGGGGTGTCCAGTCTTAACACCCCACCACGTGCTCTCTGCATCGGGGCTGGGAATGCCCACTGGGTGTTCAGTGAGGAGCCTTGGGCCTTGCGGGCCTTCCGCTTGGTTTCTGCCGGTGGCCCCTGGGGAGGGCAGTGGTCATGAGTTAGTAAAGCGGTGACCGGAGAGCCACTGGTCGCCTTCTTGGGACCAAGTCAGCAGCTCCAGGGCTCAGGGGTCCTTGGAGCCCAGCAGGCCAGAGCCTCGCTGTGAAAGCACTCTTTGTCCACAGAGAGCTTATCTCAGTCCTTGACACTTATCCCCCAGGGTCAGAGCAGGAGTATCTTTACTTCCTGTGTCTGGGGGAGGCGGGTGAGCTAGGTTCGGCCCTGGGCTTAGCTCTGACTCAGACGCGATCCCCACTACAGCCCTGGCCATGGCGTGAGTGCCTCTCTGTGCTGGGCAGTGGAGAGGGGCTCCGTCGTGATCACTGGCTGAAGTGGGTCGGGGTCACTCCTGTTTCAAAGATGGGAAAGCTGAGGCTCAGAAAGATCCTGCAACTCGGTCAAGGCTGTCCTCTCCAGGGACATGAGGGGCTGTGTTGGTCATGGCCAGAGTGGGGTTGAGGGTGCTGGCGAATGCACTTACAGAAAAAAATGTGTTGTAAGCAAAAAAGAAATCTCATGCCTGCACACAGGGACCTCAACGCTGGCGACCACTGCTCTGAGAGGCTGCTGACCACCCCAGCACCCCTCCCCACCCTAGCTGCCAGCTCGGAGGAGAAGAGCACAACCACTCAAGAACACTGAGCTCTGCCTCAGGTTGCTTCTGTGATGGGAGGCTTCCCACTTTCCCTTTGATGTCCGGGGGTCTCTGGAGGACTGGCTTTTCCTCTTGTGGCCCCTGACACCAGCATCAAGGAGGCAGTGTGAGCAGAGATGATGTGAAACGGAGCTGTGCCCTGCCCTCCGTGGGTCAGACTTACGGACACCCCGGTGCCATCCTGGCAGGCTGGACTTGGTTTCACGCCCATGCTCGGGCCAGCTCGGGTCCCACAAGAGGCTGCAGGGGATCTCCCCTTTGCATCTGACCCCCGGGGCTGGGATGGGCACTCACCATCTGGGAGGCTTGGGGGAACCAGGTCTGGGGTAAAATGTGGCCTGAGTCTTATAGAATCCAGAGTTGAGGTTTTTAACACTTGGGGGTAGTAGGATCTCATTGGAGGATTGACGGACCCACCCCTGGAAAAGTTCGTCATTTATACATCAACCCCAGGAGGCTCCCAGCTTCCCCCTCAGGGCTAGGAGACCCCGTCTAAAGAACCCCCGATCGAGACGGGGCTACTGTTTCTCAACCAGCCCCCAGGGTCCCCACCCCGGGACCTGTGCTTGGGTGCAAGCTCATCTCATACCCTCCCTGCCCCTGCCAGTCTGGGAGGGCAGTCTGGTGGGTGCAGGGTGGTGGGGCGGGGTCCAGGCCCGGGGTCTGGTTTGGGCAGAGAAGAGAAGCGTTGGGTTCACCTGGTCTGTACTTACTAGCGCTCTCCGGGATGAGGCTTACGCTCATCTACAACAAAGTTACATTTTGCTATGGACGGAGACAGCCCCTAGCTCAGAAAGTAAAGGCAGTTAAAGCAACACAAAATTTCAACATCACATCCAGGCCCGGGACCCCCGAGGCCAGGCCCTGGCCTCCCCGCCCCCGCCCCCTCCCGGGGCCGGCTGCTCCCTGGTGAGAGGGCCCAGACGCGTCCACAGAAACGCGTGTGAAGGTGGTGTCCATGGACAGTGGCTGTGGTTCTGGGTGCCACAGAGGTGAACCACGTCTTGGACTCAAATTTCTGTTCCAAGGACCCGGGGGGGACACACTGCCAAGGTCGCAGTCACGAGATGGTGTGGATGGAACTGCAACGTGGGTGTCCCCTCATGCATTCGGAAACCCAGGTCCAAGTTCGTGAGGTTTATAAAGAGGGAAAACAGGACTGTGGATGAGAAGTTAGGGTGCTGGCCGCCTGGAAGAGTGGAGGGCAGAGGTGTTAGGAAGGGAGGGGGGTTTCTGCGGGGAGGGCTGCCTCATTTCTCCTCGCAGGTTTGTGGTTCGCTGGTGAGCACATGGGCGTGGGTCTCCATGTGAAACAGTTCAGTGAAAATGACCACTTGCAGAGGTGGGGGGTAAATCCCACTTTTTCCAAAAGCCAGGAATATATATGGGCCTGTGTGCATGTCTGTTTTCTGGTAGAACTCATTAACAAGGGTTGGGGGAAAGGTTACATAAGGGACTAGTTTTTGTTTTTTTGTTTTGTTTTGTTTATATGTGTCTGTTATGGTGAACATTCTTTTACACCCTACATTACTTTTGTAATAGAAAGCTAACCAAAAAAAGTGTGTACGTATGTGTTTTAATTAAAACACATTAAAAAAAAATCCCAGCGTTTTCCTGTTTTCTTTGACTGAGAATGCTTATTATTATTTTTTTTAATATTTATTTATTTGGCTGTGCCAGGCCTTAGTTGTGGCAAGTGGAATCTAGTTCCCTGACCAGGGGTCAAACTCAGGCCCCTGGCATTAGAAGCTTAGCCACTTGACTACTGGGGAAGTCCCAAGAATGCTTAACTTTTATAATGCAAAACAGCCGGGGGGTGGGGGGGAGAAAAAAAGCCATTGGCATTAAGTTAAAGCAAACGAGCTGAGTGGCTCTACCTGGAATCAGCACAAGGTCACAGTGTCTGAGCACAAGGGGGTGGGGGGTGGACAAGAAGGGTCAGAGCTTGAGTGACAGTGGTGACTTGCTAGGGGTGGGTTTTCTTCCCCTTTAAAAAGGCTTGGCTTTTTAAAGATCGGTTTGCGCAGTGGTGATGCTGGTGGGCCTCAGTGGCAAAAACAAAAAGTTACAAATGGATTTCCTCAAAGACCACCCCCAGGTGCCAGGTAAAGTGGGGCAGGGCAGGAACCCAGTGGTGGAGGGGTTCCTGAGCTCAGGCTACCCCTGGGGCACTGGTCATGGCTCAGGAGCTCAGAGGGAGCTGGAGGCATCAGAACAAAGTGGCCCCCAGCCTGGAGGGACTGACCTGGGGGGGGTCGGGGGTGGGGGGTCGGGGGGGACCCCAAGGAGGCGCCTGAAGAAGGCCTGGCCGAGTCCCAGCTGAGAGAGGCCTCTGCAGAGCTGGGCAGAGGAAGTGAATCAGAGACACTTCTGGGCTAGATGCAGCTTTGAGAGGCACGCACAGCACATGACCGTGGCCCCACGTGGACAGGCTCCCCCAGCCCTGGAGGGACTCGGGGGCCTGCTGCGTGGCAAGAGAGCCTGGCCTTGCCTTCTGGGATGGAAGGAATCCATGCCTTTCGGAACTAACAATTCAGTCCAGCACAAACCACACCGCTGTGCCGGGCCCGGAGGCTTCGGGAAATCTCGCCAGCCCCTCACTGTGCAGGTCAGAACAGTTGGCCTGGAGGTAAAGTGACCCGCAGGTGGGCTGCCAGGGGGCCTGGAGCTAGCTTCGCAAGGCCCAGAGAGAGACCAGTCTTGTTTGTTTTTGGAGTGGCTTGGAGGATCTTAGTTCCCCGACCAGGGATGGGGCCCCGGCCCACAGCGGTGAAAGCACAGAGTCTTAACCATTGGGCCACTGGGACAGACCTATCTAAGGTCAGAGCACGTGCTCGGGCCTGTGCTGGAGGAAATGCAGCCCTACTGTAGTCACAGGACCTGTTCTCGGCCCAGGGACACCTGGGTTCCTGAAAAAGGAGGAGGCGGGGGTCTCTCAAGCCCGCCTACACAAGGGTGACATCCTTGTCTTTGCTCCACTCTCGCCCCTGAGGGAAGAGGAGCCAAGTTCAGGGTTCAGCGGGCTACAGGGTCTGGCCTAGGGCCCACCGCTTGCAGTTCGCCGGGCTCCCAAGGAAGCCCGCGAGGAAGGGGCCCGGCTTGGCTAGTTTAAGGACAAAACCCCCAACAACAGAGGGCAGATCTTATTTGGGAGTTTTCAGCTGAGAACGTGGACTCTCTTGGTTTCCATTGAGGCCTCGGAGAACCCAGGCCCCAACCCCGTGCCAAGGAGTGGGCTCGTGGAGGGGGGCGCGGGGGCGCCTCCCCGGAGCTATACTCTGCAGCCCCCAAGAAATGCCCAGGCAGTGTGTCAGCCCCAAAGCCCACCACTCTGGGGGGGTTGTGGTCACGGTCACGGGAAAGGCCGATGTGTGATCTCTCTGTAATTCTCTCTGAATCCTTGCCTGCAGGAAGCAGTTGGAGGCGTTCTGGGTGAGGACAGGGTGCATGCCCCTGGCTCTGGGCGGTCCCTCTGTCCCAGGTGGCCAAGCACCAGGGTGGACCTCCAGGTTCAGCCCCGGCTGGGAGATGGAGGAACAGACCAGGAGGAAAGGCCCGGCCGGCCTGCTGGACAGGCCGCTGCTCGCCTGGGCATCAGGGATAAGCCTGATTCTATGTTCTGACCTGTGGGAGGACCTTGGGGGGCTCCTGAGATGGTCACCAGAAAGGGGTATCCCGCCGCCCCGACCCTGCAAGCCTCCCTCCAATGTCTGCACCTCCACCACGGCCTGAGGATAAAACGGCGATGAGAGACTCACCTTGACCGTGTCAAACGGGTGTCCCACCAGCACGCCTGCCACACCTGGGGGGAGAAAGGACAGCCCGTGACCCAGACGCCCCAGAAACCGCCGTGTGGGGCGTGGGTCCAGCGAGGATGTGCCTGGCACATCCCGGGAGCCCCCGGATCCTTGGGGTGGGGTGAGGGGAGGGTGGCCGTCCCAAGGCCAAGCCAGGATCTGTCAGACTCAAAGCTGGTGACTCTCCCTCCGTCCGGCTGCCCGTTGCAGGGGACAGAAGAAGGCGCCCCTTGGTGCAGCAACCTGGATGGACCCAGGGAGTGTCCTACTGAGTGAAGTAAGTCAGACAGAAGGAGAAATACTGTACGACATCCCCTGTATGTGGAATCTAAAAGGAAGTGATACAAATAAGCTTCCTTACAAAATAGACTCACAGACTTTGAGGACGCACTTAGGGTTGCCAGAGGGAAGGGCGAGGGGAAGGGATGGTTAAGGAGTTTGGGATGGACGTGTACACACACTGCTGTATTTAAAATGGATAACCAACAAGGACCGCCTGTAGCGCACAGGGACCTTCGCTCAATGTTATGTGGCAGCCTGGATGGGAGGGGGTTTGGGGGAGAATGGATACATGGATACGTATGGCTGAGTCCCTTCACTGTCCACGTGATACTCTCACAATACTGTTAATCAGCTATGCTCCAATATAAAATGAAAAGTTTTAAAAAAAGAGAGAAGGTGTCCCTTGGGAGGTTGTCGAAGCCACTTCTCAGATGTTCCCACCGCTCCAAATGCCTGGCACAGCCGGGGGCTCCAGGGGTTCTGGGCTGGGGGCCAGCCCCTCACCCAGGCTTGAACTGTCCCTCTGTCATTGCGCAGCTGGCTGAGCTCACAAAGGACGCAGCGTCTGAGCCTCACCCTGTGCACTCGTACAGGATTGAGAGTCAGCCTTCCCCAGGGCTGCCCCCAGTCCTGGAGTGCCGACCCGGATGTGACGCATCGCAGCTGCTGGCTGACCGCTCCCCTGCCCTGCACGGGAGCCCCGCTGTGCCCGGGGTGGCCGCCCGTGGCTCTGTGTTCGTGCTTGGTTATGTATCAGCCTAGGGCCTGTAAAGACCCACCCTCCCAGAGAAGGACAAGCCCCCCCAACCCCCACCCCAAACGGCTCACAAGCGCCCGTCAGAGCTCTGTGTGCTGTGCAGGTTACGAACATCCCCGTGGACCAGTCTTGTTACTCGCTTCACGGAGGAGAGTGAGGCTCAGACGGGTGTGCTGACTGCCCCACTGACCCCGTGCTCTCCTCCCTGGAACTCCACGCGTGTGTACGTCTTACAGCGCTGCTTTTATTCCCATGTTGTTGTTCAGTCACCCAGTCGTGTCCGACTCTTTGTGACCCCATGGACTGTAACACGCCAGGCTTCCCTGTCCCTCACCATCTCCCCAAGTCCATTGCATTGGTATTTATTACTATATTTCAATGTATAATAGAGCAATTAAACAGGCTAATATTCACTGAGTCACAATCACGTTTCTACCTGCTGGTTACCATTCTTAGCCCTGTATGTGTACCAACGCTCCCTCTTATGTATATAAAGGACTATTAGCCCATTTTACAGATGAGGAAACTGAGGCACAGGAAAGTGATGTATGTCCACACCACACAGTAAGTGGTGGAGCCAAGATCTGGACCCAAACCTTCTGGGCCTGGAGCCCTCCTTCTTAACCATTCATCTCTCCTGCTCCCCATCAAAGCTGGTTACCACGTTAGTGGATGTCCACAAGTAAATAGGAGTTATTATGTTTCTTCACATATTGTATTTTTAATCCTTATATAATGTCCTTTTCACCTTGTTTAATGCTTCAGACTTTAAAAGTGCAAGTCGCTCAATTGTTGACTCTTTATGACCCCATGGACTATACAGTCCGTGGAATTCTCCAGGCCAGAATACTGGAGTGGGTAGCCTTTCCCTTCTCCAGGGGATCTTCCCAACCCAGGGATCGAACCCAGGTCTCCCGCATTGCAGGCGGAGTCTTTACCAGCTGAGCCACAAGGGAAGCCCTCAGACCTTAAAGTCCACTCTATTTGATACTAGCTTTGCCAATCCTGCTTTGCTTTTGGTCACAAGTATCTGGTATAGTTTGGTGACGTTCCTAATTTTCAACTTTGTCTTACTACTTTTAGATGTTCCATAAACAAACTACAGCTGGGTTTTGGTTTCTACCCTAGTCTGAAGCAGTTTCAGGTTTTGCCAAGACAAGAGATCTGACAGTTCGGTCTTATTTTATGGGTATGACCACTTTGCTTTCCACATTTTTGTGAGTTCAGGCAAACTACTATTTATTCCCTTTCTGCTTGTTAATTTGTTAGTTAAGCTAACTAACCTCTGCTTTGGAACACTCATAATCCACATGTGGAAGTGAAAGTCGCTCAGTCGTGCCCAACTCTTTGTGACCCCATGGACTATACAGTCCATGGAATTCTCCAGGCCAGAATACTGGAGTGGGTAGGAGTGGGTAGCCTTTCACTTCTCCAGGGGATCTTCCCGACCCAGGAATCAAACCGGGGTCTCCTGCATTGCAGGTGGATTCTTTACCAACTGAGCTATCAGGGAACCTGCATGTAGAAACAGGGTTAAGAACTATCACCGCCCCACCATGGGGTGAGAGTAGGAGGCTTTCTCTGCCCCCTACTGCCCCACTTTACCCCCAAGAGACGTCTCCAAGCACATTCCCACCCTGCCCATCTTCCACTGACCTTCACTTTCAAAACTCACGAGACTCAGGGCTATTTCATCTTGGGGTCTCTATTCATCACTGGAGCCTCTCTTGATTACGACCCTCAGAGGTAACACATCTGAACTCCCACTCATCTGCAAAACCTGTTTCTTTAATGCCATCAGGGAAGACAGTCCTCAGCTCTGGGGAGGACGGAGTCCAGGCCATTAACTCTGGCCACAGCCACGAATCTTCTGGTTTCCAGCGCCACAGATGAGAAATCCACGGGCAGCCTCTCTATTCACCTTTGTCAATAACTTATCTATTCTATCAGAAAGCTGCTGAGATTTTTATCTGTAGATTTTGGGAATATCACCAGGAGATACCAAGGGTGTGTCTTTTTTTCTTTAAAGAACTATGCCTGGAATGCCCTCAGCCCTTTCAGTCAGCAGACTCCTGATCAGAGAAAATCTCCACTATTATTTATTCATCATACTCATCACCGCCAGACCTTTTCCTCCTCTGGAGCCACTAACACTCACAGGTGGGTGAAAAGACACCCCAAGCCTGTCTTGTCCTTCAGCCCTTCCACCTTCGTGTTTCTGGGCTTCAAGACACACTTTGTTTTGATCATTTGAGACCCACCCCCGTTTTCATTTCATGTTTTGAATTTTCTGAATTTGAAATTCTAGCTCCTGGGGAAGTGGAAGTGGGTACTGGGACCCTTCTAACCCAGCCCCCTGCAAGGCCTCAGGGCTGCTATCAATCAAGGCCCCACACCACCTCCCAGAGGGCGAGTTTGGACACGTGGATCACACGCAGCCAATCAGAAGGGATCCACCCTCCCGGGAGGCTGAGTGAAGGGCCACCCCTGGGGGCAGAAACACAGCCTGCACCTGCCCTGAACCTCCAGCCAGTGAGGAGCTCAAACCCAAGGAAACCAGGCAACCTCTGGGGCTCAGGCTAGGGCTGCCACCCGGACATGGTTCCTGGACGGCCCCTCTGCTCTGAAAGCTGAGCCTGGGACACAGTCAGGTTACTGGCTCCTAGCGCCTTGAGGCTGGGGGAAGGGACGAGCCTGGCGGCCTCCTTGCATTTTTGGGGGCCTAGGTTTCTCCTGGGTCAAGTAACACCAGGAGAGAGGGTCCCTTCTACCCTCGCCCATCTCCACTCACACCACGGGGGAAGCACAGGCACCTCCAGCCCCAGGCATCCACCTGGACCCAGGTAGGACCACAGGTCTGGGGGCCATGGAGTACCTTCCACTCGCCAACCCAGGGCCTGGCCAGGGTCTCTCCCAGGTGGGCATGATGAGGATGGGCAGGGGCCCTGGTGAGCAAGAGCCCAGGGTGACTTGACCGTGTGTGTCTGAAGGGATGGGTCTGACTTTACCTAGAGTGTTCCCACCCCAAACCCCGCAGCTCCCAGCACACCTGTGTGAATGCAGAAGGGATCCTGCTTCTCTGGGGGAAGAACCCATGCTCCTCAAGAAGCTGCAAAGAGATCTTGGCCCTGGGACTGAGCCCCCACTGGGGGTAGGGTAGAGAAGGGTTTGCCCACCCCCTACCCTGGAGGAGCCCCCGGCCTGGTGGCAGGACACAAGGGGAGGTCCCTGGGAGGGGGGGTGGGAACAGCAGAGAGGGGAATGGACAGGGCGAAACTGACAGCTTGGTCCATGGAGGTCGGCCCCTCCTGTCTCCTCCAGCACCTGGGCTTGGAAGAAACGGGCCAGAAAGCTCTGGGGCCTGGAGGCCTGATTGGGTAACCGTCTGGGTCACTTCCCAGCACACTCCCTCCTGCATCAGCCTCCTCCTCTCAGGAAGCTAGCACCGTACCGGTTTATGTGCCTAAGGCTGCTCTCCACACTCCTCTTCCCCCAGGGAGCCGCTGGCTGGCAGGTAGCTGAGAGCGTTACTGGAGTCACCGGGGGGCAGGTGACCTGCTGGAGGAGACAAGCGCCCAGTGTCAGAGCTTGGGCAGGGCTTGGGGACACTCAGCCTATCCTCTGGCACTTCTGTCAGCTTGCTGAGTCCCTGACAGCTAAACCTGGCTCCCAGTGAATACCTGTTGAATAAATTAACTCTACAAGAAAAACAGACACTAAAGGCCCAAGAGGGAAGTGCCAGTGCCCAGCGCCCATGGTCAGGCCACAGCCAGCCCAGAGGAACGCAGACTCAAGGTCCGCGGGGGGGACACGGCCTCAGCGCCGCGGGGCAGCTCGGCCTTGGGGCAGGTGCCCCACCCTGGGTGAACTCCTGAGCCCAAGGCCTACTCTGCCCCCCTCCCAGGGGCTTCCCTGGTGGCTCAGCTGGTAAACAATCTGCCTGCAATGTGGGAGACCTCGGTTCGATCCCTGGGTTGGGAAGATCCCCTGGAGAAGGGAATGGCTACCCACTCCAGTGTTCTGGTCTGGAGAATCCCATGGACTGTATAGGCCATGGGGTTGCCAAGAGTCGGACACCACTGAGCGACTTACGCTCCCCCCACCTCCCCCCGCCAGTCTGCTCCTAAAAACCGCGCAGGAAGGGGGCGGGCGCTAAGGCGTGACTAGGCGCCTGGGGTCAGGCCCACGCCTTTTAGGCCATCTCACTAGGGGGTCGTCCGGTAGCCCCCGGCCCCAGCCCACCCACACGGCTGCGGGAGACGGGGTGGAGGCAGTTTCAAGCTTCTTGGCTCAGGGAGGGGACCCTGCTCCGGGTCGGCGCAGGCTGGGGGACGGCGTGAGGGAGATGGGCTCGGAGCCTCGCCGTCCGCTGGCCTCGGCAAGGAGGGTGGTGGGACATCCTTCTGGCGGTCCCCTGGCAGCCACGGTAATGTCCCCGAGCCCCAGATCGCTCGTCCGAACGTGCTGCGAAAGACTTAAAAGACAGTTGCCTTGGTGGACAGCGCCCTAGGGGCCCTCCGGGTCTGATGTCAATTCACGCCCACAAGAATCCCGTGAAACAGGAGCACAGCTAACCCATCTTACAGAGGAAGAAATCTCAGCCATAGGGCAAGCCACGGGGCCGAGAGGTCGCAGGTGAGCTGGCCTCCCAGGCCGAACGCCTCGTCCCCGGGCGCCGGGCGTCCCCGGCCCCCGCGCTCGCCCGGGCAGGACCCGCCCGCTTCCTTACCCCCAGCGCATCCAGCCAGAAAGTCGAGCGCCATTGCCGGGTCCCCGGTGAAGCCGCCTTCCTCCGGGTCCTCCTTCGCTGACCCCTCGCCGGACTGGTCGCCGTCGGGGGCCCTCCCTGCTTTGCTGGGCTGGGACTCGGCCTGGCCGCCGCCTTCTGGCACGGAGCCCCGCGCAGGCTGGGGTCTGGCAGTAGCGGTGGCGGCGGCTCAGCGCGCGACTCCTTGCCGGGCGTTTGTCCCTCGGTAGCCGGCTCGCCGGCCTTTGCGATCTTCTGTACGCCGCCCGTGGTCCCTCACCTCGGGCCGCGCGTCCCGCCCCCCGGGCCTGCCGGCCGGGGCTCGGGCGGGGAGCAGAGCTCAGCCAATGGGCGGGCGAGGCGCGGACAACGCCCCGGGCCCCGCGCGCCGCCGCGGCGTTTCATTGGCCGGGCGGACCTGGGCGGACCTGGGGTGCGGGCGGGGCGGGGCCACGTAGCTGACAGGCGGGCGGGGGAGGCGCGGAGGCGCTGCAGACAAAGAATGCGCTTCGTGCGCCCGCCCGCGCCGCCCCCGGCGGAGAGGAAGCAGGGCGTGCGCCGCCGTGGCTGGACGGTGGGGTCGGTGCGTCCGGGGAGACCCGGGCCGGCGCGGCCTGGGAACTTCCCGGCCTGCGCGACGCGGATCAGCGGGGCGGGGGGTGGCGTGCCCTCGCTCTGGACCGGGGGCCTGGGATCCTTGGGGCCTGGGTTCAGATCCCAACTCCACCGCCCAAGCTCAGGGTCCTTGCTTGCATAATGGGGACGCGCCGCGGTTAACGGAGGTGGAGCGCCGGGACCCTCCAAGGCCAGCAGGCTGGGACACTAATTGTAACACTCCTCGAGCGGCGGAACGCCCCTTCGGGGGAGTCTTCGCCCCACCGCCCCCCGTCTGTGCGCCTTCCGGCCGGTGGGTCTGGGGCTCCCGGCCTCCTGGCTCGCCGCACGAGGGTCGAAGGGCGTGGCCAGGACCTCGGTGCGCAAACTTGCGGGAGCCGCGGAAAGCTGTGCGGAGGGGAGGTTCTTGGACTCATTCTGGAACCGCGAGGCGAGAGAGGCCAGATCGGGCGCGGTGTGGCCAAAGGGGGCGGTCACCGAGCCGCGGCTCTGGAAGGCCTCGGGGCCTGGAACGCCTGGCGGTGGAGGGGGAATGTGAGAAGGCCAAGTGGGAGGGTGCTGGGCTCCGGTCTACGCAGGTAGCTGGGCGGCGGGAGGTGGGGGTGGGTGAAGTAAGAGCAGAATCCGACTCTGCTCCGCGTCCGCTTTTCCCCATCCCCGGGATTGGCCGCGGCCAGGGACCCCCTCCCTGGGGAGCGTCCGGGTCAGAGACTACCCCTTTCCCTTCTCCAGCACCTCGTGAAGTCCGGACTGTCCGGCTGGGACTTGGCCGGGCGCTTTCTCCCTCACCGTGAGTCAGATGATAACTTAAGGCCTTCGCCCAACTTCCTTCACGCTCTTGAGATTAGGACACACAGTCCGGTGTTTCCTGGTTGCAGATCACACAGTTCTTTTATTTGTACGTTACTATTTCTGAGATCGACAAGGAGGTTACCATGGATATATACCTCAGGGACAGGTTTTAAAGATTATATATACTTGCTACTAGGGAATACCTCCCGGGTGCATTAAGTAACTATCGTGGTGATCAGAGGCCTCTCTAAATCCAATGATTCTGCATGGTTTCCTTTTATTCTTAGAATCTAAAGAGAACATCCATTGACCTGAGACCCAAACCCAGGTCTGCTGACTCCTAGTCCAGTGCTTGTGATGGCTGGTGGGCCCTGAACTAGGGGTCTGGAGGCCTGGGTTTGAATATCACCAGCCTCTGACAAGACTCATGAGCCAGGAAAGCGTGCGGGCCCCAGGAGAAGCCCAGACTCAAAACCCAGGTGGGAGCTGGCTGGAGGCCTTGAGGTCACGCGATTAAACTGGACAACCTACATCCGGGTGACTCACCTCTAGAAACGGGGTCCCTGGGTTGCTGAGGCCTCAAGGGGCAAAGCACAGATGCCTGCAGCCTCCGTATCTGTTTTTGGAGGAGAGTCAAGAACCTTAACAGGGCAGTAAGTCAGAAAATTATTATGGACCAATTGATGAGACAAAGAGAACACAAGTGCCTTTAAGTTAATGTGGTTGGGGCAGCTTGCATGAGCCCTGACTCCCGTCCTTGGGCAGGCCCAGCGGCCTGGTACACAAGAAGCGCTCAGTATTTGAGCTTCAGAAAACTTCTTGGGGAAAGCTGCGTTTGGGCAGATCCTGCAGGCATCCAGGTCGGGGAGCCGCAGAGGTGGCGGTGGGATGGATCCTGCATCCAGCTGTGCACCCTGCAGGGAGGACTTGGAGAGGGGCTGGACTGGGGGAGCCAGTGTTCAGACCGAGGCTTGTTGGCTTTGGGGACAGAGGTCCAGCAAGGGGTGAGCAGTGGAGGGGTGGGCTCTGGGCAGGTGTGCCCCCGGTGGGTGCTGGGGGTCGACCTCCAACTGGGAGCACCCCAAGGGCAGCTGCCTGTGCATCCCAGAGTCTGCTGGAAACAGCGTTTGGGGAGGCAGTGAGGAAGGGGCGAGAGCAGGCACTGCCAGGGGCTGGGGTCACTGGGGTGTACTGCTGGCTGACTAAACCGCGAGACCACCCTGAAAGCCGTGTCTCCCTAAAGAATCATGCAAGGACTTCTTGATGGTTCCAGTGGTTAGGAATCCACCTTGCACTCCCGGGGACACAGGTCGATCTCTGATGGGGGAACTAGGATCCCACAAGCCGCAGGGCAAGCAAGTCGGTGCGCCGCCGCAACTAGAAAGCCCGTGTGCCCCAAAAGATCCCGAGAGTTGCAACTAGGACCTGACACCGCCAAGTAACTTAAAAAAAAAAGAATCGTGCATTAAAAAAAAAGTGATTCCTGCTGCCTAAGAATCATTCATTTGGGTGGTGCTCTGCGCCTGGAGCGGGCACAGGGCAGACCCACCTCCCTGGCCTCCAGGGCCTCCCACGCAGCTGGCAGGGGAAGTGAAGATGCCTTGGCCAAGGAAATGAATTTGTAGGCACTGGGCCTGCATCATTACATCAGCCGCTGGGGTCCATGTCTGTTCTGCTTCATTTCCTGAGAAGATTACAGCACAGTCTGTGCT
Source organism: Odocoileus virginianus (assembly GCF_023699985.2). NCBI lineage: Eukaryota > Metazoa > Chordata > Mammalia > Artiodactyla > Cervidae > Odocoileus > Odocoileus virginianus. The sequence goes on along the minus strand of NC_069689.1, from coordinate 11,575,830 downwards.
TTTTCAAACTTCTCAGTTCCACGGGGCCCAGGACCCTCCCGCCCTCCCAGGAGAGGCCGCCTTGCAGGGGGGCTCAGACCCCAGCCTTGAAGAGGTGGGAGGGGCCTAAGGCCAGAGCAGTAGGGGACAGCAAGGAGGGGAAACGTGTCATGGGGCACCAGGGGTCAGGCCAGGTCACTGAGAGTGTGTGGCAGAGATTTTGTTTGCAGAACGTTTGTAATTCCTTACCCAAGACAGGTTGGGTGTGGGAAAATTAGAAAGGCAGCAGGTTTAAAACAAAGGTTCTCGCCCTGGAATCTGTTGAATTCAATGGTGGGAGGCTATTTGGCCCCCGGGGTTGGGTGGGGAGCAAGGCTGGAGCTCGATGTCTCAGGGCGAGTGGGGTAGGGGGTGGGCTGAGGCACCTGCTGGGTAGACCCTGTGGGGAGTTGGGCGAGGCTGGAGCCAGGGCAGGTATAGTTTTAGGATGGGAGCCACTGAAACCGGTTCCAAAGCTCCTGGGCACAGACCAGTGGGGAGGGTGCGGCTGTCAACTGCCTCCCACACCCCCCACTTGCAATAAAACCCAGGCTCAGAGCCGGAGGTACCTGGCCGCACCCTCACAACTGCAAGCTCATTCCTGCCCCAGGGCCTTTGCACTGGCTGTGTCCGCAGGGCGGGCGCTCCTCCTCCCAGCCTGGCATAGTCCTCTCCAGGGCTCAAGTCCCCGTTCAACTCTCAGCTCCTCAAAAGGGGCTTGGCTTCGGAGCCCCCCATCCCACTGGGCTCTGCCCCAGCTCCTAGAATGACACTGCCTGTTCCTCTAAATGTTTAACACCTCTCTTCCTCTAGAATGTTTGCTCCACCAGGGCAGGGACCTTAAGTAACCCTAAACAGGGCCTGGCACACAGCAGGGGGTGAGCAGGCAGCCTTGGGTGAGGGGACCTGGGCTCTGGACTGTCCTGCCCTGTGGCCACAGTTCCCCCCCAGACCTCTGGGATTGGAGTCTCCCAGGGAGACAGCTAAAAGTGCAGATTTCGAGGCCCCACCTTGGCCTCAGGGAGCAGGTGAGGGTAAAACTTGCATTGAAACCGGCCTCTTCAGGAATGGAGACCTTCTCCCAGGACAGGTTCAGGGGTCTCTGGCTCAGTTTTGCTTTCCAGTCTCCACTTCCACTGCTCCTGGCTGTGCGGAAGACCCAGCAGAGAACAGGGGTGGGGGTGGCTTTGTGCTGGGGGACCACCTGGACCGAGCACCAGGTGCTGATGGGCTGGCTCCGCCCCACGGGTCTTTCTCCCCGGCGGGTAAACGTCTTCCGTCTGGATGTCCCTCCGGCCTCAGGTCCGGTCTACTCTGGGAGTGACTCAGCCTCCCCGGTGAGTGAGTCAGCTCTGTGCCTCAAAGAGGGGAGGGCCTGGGACCCCTTGGGGAGAGCCAGTCCCTATCCTGGGGGCCCCTCCTGAGTCTGCGTTGCTCAGCGTTCTCCTGTTGGGTGGATTTTGTGGAGTTCAAGTCTCAGTTGAGTTTCGTCAGCCCCAGTGTGGCCACCACACCGTGCGGGTTTCTGGCATCTTCGTTCAGTTGGACGCAGTCACCATGGTCCCCAGGGCTGAGTCCCCAGGGCGGGTATGGCCTCTGCCCCCTCTGCACCCACTTGGCCATGGAGCGGGAGGACCGAGACGCCGAAGTGAGGGAGGCTCTGGCCAGATGGAGCGATGATCAGAAACTCAAGAAGGGGCATGATATAAATAGACGCGGCGAGTGCTTCTGGTGTAAAAATAGAGTTAAAGGGATCCACCCAGGGGTGCCCCAGACCCAGAAGGCCACAGGGGTGGCCCCCAGCTGGGGTTGGGTCAACTGGTCAGGGCCCAGGGGCTCGGCCAAGCGCGGACACGGGGTGTGCCTGCTGCTCAAGGGGCCTCATGGAGTCAGGCCCTTGGGTCAGTGAAGGGGTGGCCAGGCCTGGGGCAGTACCCTCTGGGGGCGCTCTCTGTCATGGTGGGGGGATGGCTGGACCAGCAGATGGTCCGGGGCTGTCGGGTAGTATGAGCGGGCACCCAGGGCAGTGACCAGAGGAGGGCAGTGTGCCCCTGCCCGGGCTGGGGTTGGGGCGGCAGGATGAGGCAGTGTGTGGGTGCAGTTGGCAGCCGGGCGGGAGTGGGCGGGGTGATGCTCCAGGCAGGGAATGTGTGTTGGGATAGCAGGCGGGTGCCTTGGGGAGCGCTGGAAGGGACAGAGAAAGGGCTGAGAGAAGGGCCTCCTGGAACCCAGGAGCCCACCGTGGTTCTCGGAACCCAAGTCTGAGCTTCCCTTTCCAGAACCTCTCCGGTGGGATGGGCCTTCCCTAGCTCTGTGTTCCTCCTTCCTCCTGGGGCTTCCTCAGTCCTGACGGCCCAGCCTCGGGCAGTCAGCAGGGGGCATGGACCGTTCTGCCCACGCCATGATCTCCCCTCTGACCCCCACTCTGTTCCTTCGGGCTCTGCCCCCTGGAGCCCCCACCAAAACCCCGTCCTTGGCCCGCTTGTGTGCCTGACTCTTGGCTCCTGTGCCTTGCCCCTGGCGGGTGTTGGGGGGCAGGCTCACCTCCCAGATGAATCCCTTTCAGGGCCTTGCTGTCCAAAGGGAGGGTCACGGAAAGGCCTCTGTCACCCCTTTAAGCATCTGTTGTGCCTGTGGGTGTGGGGTGGTCCTTGATGAGCCTGCGCTCAGGCACTTCCTGTTAAAGTATGCCGGGTTCCATCCCTGGTCAGGGAACTAAGATTCTGCACGCTGTACAGTGTAGCAAAAAAATAAAAACAAAAAAAGGAAGTGCCTGTCTTTGCTTCCCAGCTGGCTTGGGCAGCTCCCCCTCCATGACACTTTGTCCCAGCCTCCCATCCTTCCCCAGCCTCTGCCCCACCAGGCCGCCGCTTCCGCTGGATGTGCCGTGCCCGCAACAATGAGCCGTGTCCACGTGCTCCAGCCGGGGTGTTCCAGGCGCCTCCCCCAGTTACAACAACCTGCTTCTCAGCCTTACCCGGCACTGCCTGCCTGCGGGTCTCAGCCACGCTGGGGATGCCCCCCTGACCCCCGGCGGGCGCTCCAGTCCTGCCTGTGATTGGGGCCTCCCCCTTCAGGAGCACCATGGCTGCATAAAGGCCCTGTGGCCTCCCCCTTGCTCTCTCTGGGACCCCTGACTTCGGGGGACATTAGGCCCCTTGTGAGGACATGCAGGCAGTCCTGTGGGGAGGTCCGTGAGGCCAGCAACTGAGGCCTCCAGCCGACAGCCCTGTGAGTGCGTCACTCTGCGGGGGGGGGGGTTCCACCGGCCCCCCAGATGGCTTCAGGTGGCCACGGTGTGAGAGACCCTGAGCCAGAACCACGCGTCTAAGCTGGTCCCATCTCCTGACCCGCAGGACTTGTGAGATGATGAATGTTTGGTGTCAGATGCTTCTCCGCATGGGGATAATTTCTTGGGCAGTCCCAGAGAAGGAACGTACTCCCCAGCCAGGCCAGGGCTGCAGGGAGGCCGGGCAAGCCTCTGAATCATTGTTGGATCCCCGCACCCAACGTGGGCTTTGCATGAGAATGTATGCCCTGGAATGAAGGAATGAATTATTGACAGTGGTCAATAGCTTCCCTTCCCAGATCAGCAGATCCGATAGGCCTCAGGCCCTGCCTTGAGGAGAGCCTCATTCCTCAATCTAACCCTCCGGGGCCTTGGGTCTTGATGGTGTCAGGTTACCTTGTCCTGGAGAGAACCTCCCAGCCAGTGGGCCCCAGGGATGCCTCCTGTGCATCCCTGAAGGGGTCACAGGGGCCTGGAAAACAGGAGGGGCTGCACAACGTGACCGGAAGGGCTTACGGCTTGGGCATCTGGGAACTGAAGAGATGGGCCAGGGAGTGGGTGGGGACAGGGCAGGACTGCAGGCACCTGACCGCTGGCCCAGGCCTGAGGCTGCTGGCTGGCACTCCAAGGGTCACTTCTGCTCCATCTGATGACCAGAGCCGGGGTGCCTTCAAAGTCCTTACCTGCGTTAGCCCTGCCTCAGGTGGCTGTCGTCCTTGTTTGCAGACAGGAAAACTGAGTCTCGGGGTCATATTAATCAGTGCCCCGCCGTGGCAGCGGGCTGAAATTCCAGTCTTCCCCTAATTGTCACTGTTGCTCTCTGACCCACGATGTCCTCGTTTGTAACATGGGGGTGGCTCCAGGGGCCTGGAACTCCGTGCTGAGCTCAGACGTGAAGACACCGCTGCTGGGGGGCATGGAGCCAGGGAGCTGGGGGCACCCCTTCCTGCTGGCCCCGTTGCCCCAGCGGAGGCACAGGCTGGGCATGCCCTATCGCATGCTTTGAGACCCTGGGAGCCAGGGCCCGAACCCCTCAGGATGTCAGAGGGAGGCCAGGGTGTCTGGGAGCTCTCAGGTGGGGGGTCACCCACCCTGCAAACCAGTCACACACTAGAGATGCTCCCCCACCCGAAGGTGGGTGAGCCTCAGCTCCCACCTGTGGCTGTGTGGTCTGCAGCATCCAGCGGGGCGTCGTGGGATGCAGGCAGAGCATGGCAGGCGCCAAGCCCCTGAGCACACAAACTCGTCTCCTGTCCCATTTTACACATGAAGACACGGAGGCTTACAGTGTCACAGAGTGAGCCAGGAAGACTCCAGAATCTCCTGAACTCATCCGAGTCTTGCCAAGGAGCCCCATTTTCTGGAAATGCCCATCTCTGGAGCTGGCTCAGTGTCCCAGCGCCCACTCTGGACTCATTGCCTGGAAGTCCCACTGCCCCCATCCCTACCCTTCCAAATCCTGCCAAAATGGCAAAGGTAAAAATAGTTAAAATAGGTAAAAATAGTTCAGGTGGATTTCCCTGGTGGTCTAGTGGTTAAGAATCTGCCTGCCAGTGCAGGGGACACGAGTTAGGTTCCTGGTCCAGGAAGATGCCATGTGCCGCGGGGCAGCTAAGCCCTTGAGCCACACCTACGGAGCCGGTGCCCCGCAACAAGAGGAGCCACTGCGACAGAGAGAGTAGCCCCCACCAGGCCGCAACTAGAGAAAGCCTGGGCTCGACAGCAAAGACCCAGGCCAGCCGGCCGGCCCCCCGCCCCCCCCAAAAATAAATGTAAATCGTTCAGGGGTGTTTGACCCAGTGAATTCCCCTCTGAGAATGTACCCATTGAAACACGAAGACCTCAAAGCATAATTCCTGGAGCACTTTCTGCTTTGTACAGGCATATTCCACTTGCCTGTCCTTGACATCACCCACAAGTTACATCGTAACAGTGATATTTATTCCTTTATTTCGGTTGCACCATGCAGCTTGGGGGATGTTCGTTTCCGAGCAGAGATTGAACCTGTGCCCACCCTGCGTAGGGAGTCTGAACCCTTGGGCCTCCCGGGAAATCCCGTTAACAGTGATACTCAGAGCTCCAGGTTTGGCTCCAGGAGCCTAGGGCCTGCTGACCCTTTAGCCCTCACAGAGCCTTCCGGGTGGACGGCAACATAGCTGCCATTTCACAGACAAGGACGCTGAGGCCCCCGGGGGACCTCACAGAGACAGACCCTCGGGGAGGGCCGCGCCCATGCAGCCCGGCTCAGCCTACCGGCACCCCCCCACGGGCACTGCGGACACGCGGAGGAGTGAGTTCCCAGGTGCGCGGAGACCCAGACGAGTTGAGAAGGAAAGGCAGCAAGTCGCAACATGGTAAAAAAAGAGGTGTTTGCCTGCGTCCTGCCGGGAGGCGGGGCCTTCGCCTCGATGCCGCTGCGCCTCTTTGGTCTGGATGTCTTGTGAGGAACCTGAAGTTACCCCCCGTGTTATACAGTGTAAGCGCGCCTTTTAGGGTACCAGGTTCCTCCGCGGCACCTCGGCCTGCAGCCCCCTTCCCCTCGTCCCGGGGCCCCTGGTGTCTGCGCCGTGTCTGTCTCCCCCTACAGGATGGCTCGGAATTCCTCCCTTGGGCCATCCGGAGCCGCGCGGGGTGAAGCCCTGCTGTTGAAGGAAGCCTAAAGCCCACCTTGCTGCTTGGAACAGTGACCCTTCGGGGTGGCCCCAGCGGGTGCCCTGGGCTCTGGCTCCTGCCACGCACGCAAGACTCAGAAAGGTCGCACCACTGACCCAAGGTCACACAGCTGGGAGGGGCGGAGCCAGGAGCCAAATCCAGGCTGAGACTGTCGCCTGTTGTCTCCCCCAAACCCGGAGGGGGCTGAGCCACAGTCCCTCCTGAGCCCATACCTGCCACCAGGGGGCTTCCTTGCCGTGTCCTGGGTCAGGTGCGAGCAGATGACTCTGCCCCGGGTTCATCCACCTGTCTGTCCTTCCGTCTGTCAGTCCTTCTGACCATCTGTCCATCCTTCCACCCATCCACTCACTGGCTAATTTTTTTCAGGCATTTATTCATCCGCTCTCCCCAGGGTGCCCACCGCAGGCCGGCACTGTGAGCTCAGAGACAGATCCAGCACGGCCCTGCCTGCCAGCAGCTCGGAGCTGGCAGGGGACGTGTGGGGACCTGCACAGGGAAGCCTCTGCAGTGAGGCGGCATGTTTTCTGTTTCTGCTGCGGCGAAGGGTAGTCTGGGTATGTTTGTTCAGGGGGCAAAGGGCGCGTGAAACTTGGCGACAGTGACCGAGAAAACATGCTTGTCTCAGTGCCACCTCCAGGGCGGCCCTCACACCCTGGATCCCGACCCTCCCTGCTCCGACTCTCACTGGCATAGGCTGCTCTCTGGCAGACTCATTATTTAGATTATTTTTTGTGTTGGTTGTCTGTCTCCTCCCCTGGATCACAAGAGCCACAGGGAAGGGACTTTTGCCTGTGTTTACTGCTGTGTTTATTAAAGTGGCCTGGTGCCTAGGATGCGGCATGCAGTAGGCAGGAAGTGTTTCTTGCGTGGGTGGGAGGTGTGGGCGAGGGTATGGGTGGGGGCATGGTTGGGGGGATGGTTGGGGTGTGGTTGGGGGGCATGTTTGGGGACATGGTTGGGGGGATGGTTGGGAGCATGGTTGGGGGCATGGTTGGGGGCGTGGGTGGGGGCGTGGGGGGAGGCATGGGCAGGGTGGGCTGTTGGGAGACCAAGCAGCTGGGGGCATGGTTGGGGGGATGGTTGGGGGCGTGGGTGGGGGCATGTCTGGGGGTGTGAGTGGGGGCGTGGGGGGAGGCATGGGCAGGGTGGGCTGTTGGGAGACCAAGTTGTTCGGGGCTGTGCAGGTGGGTAGAGGGAGCGGATCTGAACGTGATCGTCAAGGGGTTGTCCTCAGGAGTGGGTGCCTCACAGGATGCGGGGTGCAGGCGGAAAGGTATCCAGGGTGGTTCCTGGCTCTGGCTCGGGTGCCCGGGTTTGACTGCAGGAAACATGGAACTTGACCACTCCATTTCTTCAGTTAGACCGCATGCCTCAAGTTCCCTCACCGTCCGAAGGACTGGCCTCCGCAGTGTAGCATCCCAGCTGGATATGGCCTGCTCAGAACAGGCCTGTCCCCTCCCTCTTTCTAGAACCTGCGCTCCTACTAAGGCAACCTGCATGTTTGGCTGGCTACTCCCACAGGGACACACCCGGAGCGTGCCCCAAGTGGTCCCCGACGCGACGCAGGTGCCGTCCTCCTCTCGTGGAGGCAGAGACGGAGGTAGGGGAAAGTCAAGGGCTTGCCTGAGGTCTCGGGGCTGGGATCTGAGGGTGGGTGGCCTGGCTCCTAACTGGCCGCTGGCCTGCATCTAAAGGTCAAGGTGGGCCTCAGGACTGGCCTTGGACCGCCTGCCTCTTGCCCTCTGTCCTCTGTCGTGGCAGCGGACGCTGCCAGCCTGTGTTCCCCACCCGTCCCACAAACACCTGAGCAGGAGGCGGGGCTCCCCGTCTGTCAGCGCGACCTGGTCAAGGTCAGCCTGTGGTCCACCAGTCAGGGGACAGGAAGCAGGTGGACACACAACCCCAGGGCTGCCTGGAGGGGGCTGCCCGGGCGCTGCCGTGTCGACACCTCTCCCAGTCCTGCCAGCTTCCTGGTTGGCAGCACACACACTGTATGTGACCCTGGGCAAGTGCACTGCCTCCCTGAACTTCGGTGTCCATGAAGGGCTGCGTTCTGGTGTCACATGGGGGTGAGTCATCAGGGCAGGGCCCATGGGTCTCAGGGCCTGGCCCGCGGCATCAGAGAGGGGCTGGTTGGGTAAGTATCCAGTGACCAGATCCAGCCCTGCTGCCTGCATGGCCCTGGCTGCGTCCTTTTCCTGGGCCTCAGTGGCTCCATCTCTAAAATGGGACCATCAGCCCTGCCTCTTCCTGGGGCTGTGACAAGGACGCCCTGAGATGGTGAAGGAGGAGGGCTTGGTTAACTAAAGTGGGGGGCACGGCCAGGGAGAGGTCACCATCCTTTACAATGGTTCCCAGTGACCAGCCTTTTATTGGAGTGGCTTCCCCTTTAGGAGCGCCCTGATTTGGTTAGCGGCGAGGTCGGGAGCCCTGGCCCCTGGTCCCCTCGCTCAGCGAGCCATGCTCAGAGCTGGGTCCGAGCTGGGTGCTGGGGACTCAAGAGTTGGATCTGGCTGGAGCCCTGGGCACACGTAGACAGATGTGGAAGTAGCAAGGGGAGTGGGGCCCAGGGTGGTAGAAGGACGTGGAGGAGACCTTGGCCTGTGGCTGGGCTGCTCACAGGAGGCCCTGGCTGCCTCCCTGAGGCTTTGTCCTTGGTGGCCCATCGCCCCCACGCCCTCCCTGCTAGCTGGAGCTCCCTGGGGATGGGACTGGGCTGCCTGAACGCAGCCTCAACTCAGAGTTTGTTTGTTGAATGAATAAGTGAGGGAGCGTTGACGGTTACCCAGGCAGGAGCAACTCCAGGGGAGTCAGGGAGGCCCAGGGATGGATAAGGGCTGAGCTTGGGTTTGGAGAGATGCGGGGGGCATCACAGCCTCCCCAGGGACTGGTCTGAAACCCTGGCCTGTAGGTGGTGGGCACGGTGATCCTGCTTTCTGAATCTGACATCACCCGTGGCCTGGATCCCGAGGGCACTGGGACAAGGGTCCTTTGGAGCAGGTGGGAGGGAGTCCAGGTGGGCATTGACCCGCTTGCGGCCTGGCACAGCCTCTGCCTCTGGGGCCACTGGTCAGCAGGCTCTGCTTCCTGTCCCTGCCCCCACCGTGGCTATTTAAGGTCTGTGAGGAGCCCGCGGGGAGCTTCAGACGCCACCCTGGTGGTGGCACCAGACAGACCTCTCAGGCAGCCTGACCTCTGCGCCTTCCCCGCCACCCGCACTGTCCATGGATTTTGTTGCTGGAGCCATCGGAGGTCAGAGTGGGCACCGTGGGGCGTCAGAGGGGGCTGTTGCTCCTGGGGGAACCAGGGTGGGGTGGGGGGGCTGGAAGGAGGCGCTCTGTCCGGGGAAGCAGTGAGGTTTGAGGCCTCTAGGAAGTGGCCGGTGCCTGGCGGGGGTGCCACAGGTGCTGGGAGGAGAGTGGAGGTTTCCCTGGAGATGATGGGGCAGGTGGCCCAGAGCCCAGGAGGAGCTGGGTGGGGGTGACCCTGCTCCAGGGGCTCGGCCTGGAGGCTGAGGGGCGGGCAGCGGTGGGGGTGTAGAGGGTGGGTGGTCTCTCCGCCTGGCCAGGGGGAGGCTGGGAATCATACGCATGGAGAAGGATGGGACGAGAGGCTCCAGGAGAGGGTGGATGGTGGGGACCTGTCGGGCTGACTGTAAGGGCAGCAGCGTGGTGGGGGAGGGTCCCAGATGAGCCTGGCACCCCCAATGGCTCCCTGGCTGTGTACCCCCGTGGGCCCGCTCCCACCTGGCTGGGCCTCCAGCCCATTCTCAGCTCTGGAGAGAAGGCTGTTGTGAAAGCCGGATCCAGGAAGGGGCTCTGCTCCTCCCAGCTTGGCTTGCACCGGCTATTTTGGGTGAGATGCCCTCGACCTCTGTCCTCTTGTGAAACGGCAGGGACTGCTCATCAATACTTCTAGGAATAGCGTGGGGTGTTCTGTTCAGAAGGGGTGAGCAGTGCTGAGATGGGAATGACCCGGGCCCTGGCCTTACCAGTGGGCTGTCTGAGGTCCCCTCTGGGGGCTGGGCCTGAGGCTACCCTGGACATCAGCCCCCTAAGCAGCCGGGGCTCGACCTGCCCAGGATCTCACAGCAGGAAGGGCTCCCGAGTCCCGCGTCTTCCTGCCAGGGCCCCGGGAAGGCTTGGGTGGAGAGGGTTCCTGCTCTCTGCGCCTGGCACTGGGGCGGGGGAGGCAGACCCGGGTCTCTTCCTTGAGGAACCTTCATTCTGGATGGCAGCAAAGCCCTGCGATGGCCAAGTGACCAATGTGTCTTCTGGCACAGGGGCAGCCCAGCGTATGGGTGTCAGGGAAGCCTCCGAAGAGGGGGCGAAGGTGTGGCAGGGTTTTGATGCATGAGTAGGAGTTTGGTGTGGTATATGTAAAGGTTGTCCCTGTGTGCGTGCTTAGTCGCTCAGTCATTTCCGACTATGCAAGCCCAGGGACTGTAGCCCGCCAGGCTCCCTCTGTCCGTGGGAGTCCCCAGGCGAGCGTACTGGAGTGGGTTGCCATTTCCTCTTCCCCATGGAACCTTTCCAACCCAAGGATTGAACCCGTGGTTCCTGCCACGTCTCTGCATTGCAGGCCGAATTCTGAGCTACCTGGGAAGCCCGTATGTAAGGGTTGAGGAAGGTAATTCTCCTCAAGTCAGTGAGTCATGTTTTGGCTTCACTCTTTTTGTTCTTTCACTTGTGCATTCATTCACTTTATTATTTCATTCATGCATCTTTACTGAGTCCTGGGCTACATAACAAATAGGCACAGCCCCCACATACCTTGCTGTTTTCAGGTGGCCCTCACCGAGCCCCCCACTCTCGGGATGAAACCCCAGGGACCTGCCCGCTCTCTGTGTTCCGCGTGGTAGTGCTGGGAGCTTGGAGCTTGAGACCCCGGTGTTAGGAAAGGAGAAAGGGAAAGAAGGCGGCAGGTGTCCCCTCGGCAGGAGGCAGAGGCCCCTGGTCCGGGAAGCCCCGAGTTCTACTCTGTTTCACGCAAACTTGTGCTTCCAGCAATCCCCCTCAGAGGCCTGCTGCCCCGGGCTTTCTCCACCCCCAGCCTCTGCCAGGGCTGTGCCCCCTCCGTCACCCCCTACAGCTGCGAGGTGCAGCAGCCTGCTGGCCTGCAGACAGACCCTTTACAGACTGAGGCTTGAGCATGAGCTCAGCCTGGCTAGGAGACAGGGCCCAGCAAATGGACCAGTTCTTCTGAAACGTGATGCCGGAGGGGAGGCCGTGAAGCACCCTTGCCTCTCAGAAGGAGGGTCCAGGGAGCCAAGACTCGGAAGTAGAGACCACTGGCAGCCTGGCTGACATCACGTTACCTCTCTAAGCCTCAGTTTCCTCATCTGTACAATGGCGGTCGCGCTCCCCTTCTGTTGAGACGTGGTATGGACAAGAAGAGCGTGGTCAGGGCCCCCCCTCCTTTGCTGAGATGGTTCGGGCTCCTGCTCTCCTCACCAGCTCCCCTGGTTTTCTGACAGGTGTCTGTGGTGTTGCTGTGGGCTACCCCCTGGACACGGTGAAGGTACGGTCATTGCCAGGCCTCTGCCACCCACCCCAAGACCCCTGCCTGGGCTTAGGTCCCCATCTATGGCCGGAAGAACTTTCTAGCCTGCTGGGCAGACCTTGTCTCTCCCCCCTCAACCTCCCCTCGGGTACTCAGGACCGTCAGCGCTCCCTTCTCCCTGCTGACTCAGGTCGCTCACCTTGAAGGGGGTCACTGTCACTTCAACCATCAGGGATTGGCTCTTGCCCTTCCCCAGGGCCTGCCGACCTTGCCCCGGGCCTGGAGCCACCGGTTCCTGAAGCCCACTCCTCCCACAGGTCAGGATTCAGACGGAGCCCAAGTACACGGGCATCTGGGACTGCGTCCGGGACACGTATCACCGGGAGCAGGTAGGCCTGGGGCCAGGGTCATGGACAGGGGGTGGGCTCTGGGGCTGCCACTCAGCAGCCTGCCTGGCAATCCTGAGCTCCTCTCCGAGCCTCCGTTCTCGCACCTTCCAAACGGGAACAGCTGTACCAGCCCCCCGGATTCCTCTGAGGACGAGAGCTGGGGTTCTGGCACATAGGAGGCGCTCAGAGTGAGGTCCTGCCTCCAGGAGAGGATCTGGAAGGGGCTTCAGGGGACTTCAAAGGTCAGGGGAGGACCCACCAGGCGGGGCACCCCTCCAAAGAATGCTGGGTGGAGTCATCAGGGGGCCAGCTCAGAGCCCCATCTGGAGGTGGGGTCTCAGGGACACTTGCCAAAGTGAACTTGGGAATGGGTGCCAGCCAGAGGGGAGCGAAAGAGAAACAGCAGAGGCCGCGCCGCCAGTTCAGCACCACTGTCGTCACAGCAGCCCCGGGGCGGGCCTGGCTTCCAGGGTGTCACAATCCCCGTGTGCAGCTGAGGAAGCTGAGGCTGCCTTGCCGAGGTCCCGTGGCGGGGGGTGAGGGGGGACAGCTGGCTCCTGGCTCCAGGGGCCCCAAGGGCAGCCGCTCCTCCGGCCTGACTCGGGCCTCGGGGCCCCTGCACCTGCCCCAGCTGCGGGGCTTCTACAGGGGCCTCTCGCTGCCCGTGTGCACTGTGTCCCTGGTCTCGTCCGTGTCCTTCGGCACCTACCGCCACTGCCTCGCGCACATCTGCCGGGTCCGCTACGGCAGCGCCGACGCCAAGCCCGCCAAGACCGACATCACGCTCTCGGGGTTTGCCTCCGGCCTCATCCGCGTGAGTAGGGGCGGGGTGAGGGGGTCCGGGGACCCCAGTGGGGGGAGAGGTGGATGGAGGCTGGGGGACTGTGGCTGAGGACACACCTGACTCGGTAACCGGGGGGCAGGCTGGGGGGGGGCCTCTCTGAGCTTCTCTCTTCATCTGTAAGGGGTGTGCTGAGGTCACACATGTCAAGCCCCCAGCCCAGGGGGCTAACTGGTAGGAGCACCCATAAGATGGCAGTCAATAGTATGAGTAAAACAATCCTATGTTATTAATATATGTTAGTATTGTCAGTGCTCACATTAAGTGTTGCATTATTCTCAACATTAGTTAAATAACACATTAATATGTCGATCCCTGGGTCAGGAAGATCCCCTGGAGGAGGAAATGGCAACCCACTCCAGTATTCTTGCCTGGAAAATCCCATGGACAGAGGAGCCGGGCAGGCTACAGTCTGTGAGGTCACAAGAGCAGGACATGACTGAGCGCTTTAGCAGCAGCGGTCATGACCAGATGAATGATGTGACCGAGTACTTTCATGAGCTGGAGTCACAGTGACCCGACGCCTACTGTGTGGCGGGTGCTCTGCCAGCAGGGGATGCGCAGCTGAAGGAAGGGCTGGCTCCAGCTGGGTGGGCAGAGCTGGCTTTGAACCCGCCTCACCATGGCCCGTGGGCCAGCCCGGAGCTTCCTGTGGCTCACGTACCCTTTGAGGGCACCGTGGGCCAGCCCGGAGCTTCCCAGGGCTCACGTTCCCCTTGGAGGGCACCGTGGGCCAGCCTGGAGCTTCCCGAGGCTCATGGGCGGAGGCTAAGGGAGCCCTGGGGCTTGTGGGCGGCACTGCCTCCTCACCGTGGCCCCCTCCCCCAGGTGTTCCTGACCTCGCCCACTGAGGTGGCCAAGGTCCGCCTGCAGACGCAGACGCAGGTGCAGCAGCGGCGGCGTCCTTCAGCCACGCCCCCCACGTGCCCCGTGCCCCCCGCGGGTCTGCAGCCTGGGCCCAAGTACCGCGGGCCGCTGCACTGCCTGGCCACGGTGGCCCGAGAGGAGGGCCTGCGTGGCCTCTACAAGGGCAGCTCGGCCCTGCTCTTCCGGGATGGGCACTCCTTCGCCACCTACTTCCTCTCGTATGCCATCCTCTGTGAGTGGCTGACTCCCGCCGGCCACAGCCGGCCAGGTGAGCGGGGGGCCTGGGGTCCGGGACGGTGCGGGTTAGGGTATGCAGGAGGTTGGTCAGCCCAGCTGGCATTGGGGCCTGGAGAGGAGACAGGGAGAGGCCGCGCTGGCCCCCAGGGCCCCCAGGTGGGGATGCTTGTGGCCCCCAGCACGAGTCAGGACAGGCCTGCTCCGGGTGGCGGTGGACAGGTCACGTGGGTGGCGAGAACCCAGGGCACCCTCACGGCCAGGAGGCCCTGCCCTGGGTGCCTGACACCCCCACCCCGCCCAGTCTCCCCCGTGCGGCTTCTGACCCAGGCGCCCATGTGCTCTCCCCGCAGATGTCTCGGGCGTGCTGGTGGCCGGTGGCTGCGCGGGGGCGCTGGCCTGGGCCGTGGCCACCCCCATGGACGTGATCAAGGCGCGCCTGCAGGCAGACGGCCAGGGCGGCTGTCGCTACCGGGGCCTCCTGCACTGCGTGCTGACCAGCGTGCGGGAGGAGGGGCCGCGCGTGCTCTTCAAGGGGCTGCTGCTCAACTGCTGCCGCGCCTTCCCCGTCAACATGGTGGTGTTCGTGGCCTACGAGGCCGTGCTGAGGCTCACGCAGGGCCTGCTCACGTAGCTGGCGCCCCCCACCCACCCCGGGCGGGGGGCGCCAACCTGCCAAGAGCTCCCAGGGGGGCTGCAAGGAGCTAGAGGAGGCGGAGGGGGGTGCGAGGGTCTGGACCCAGGGGGCTACTATCCCCCGGCCTGGCCAGGGCCTGCCCGCCCGGCGACAGACCACGAGGGGAGGTGGGGGCCCTGCCTGCCGCTGGCTCGGTTGACCTGAGGGTCAGAGTCAGGGAGGCGCGGTGGGCCCCGGGGATGAGGATGTGTTGGCCCAGGGCCGTCTGCGCATTTGGTTGGTGGGTCCATCCCTGGCTTCCCTTTCAGCCTTCACCGCCGCCCCGTGTCCTCAGGGCACCCCTGCGTCCAGCTGACACCCCCTCCTGCACCCCCGCCCCCCTGCCCCCCCCCCCCCCCCCGTCAGCTCTCCCTGCTGTGTGGGCCGCCCTTCAGGCCTGGGACCCTGGCACAGCTGTCGGGCGCCCGCCAGCTCGGTCCCCGCACCCAGCAGCCCTGGGAGCTTCGTGTGAGGCCTGGTCCCCCTTGTTCCGCCTGCAGGGCCAGGACTCAGTGGGGAGCTGTTGTTAATAACACGTTTTTCTCAGGCTGCTCAGGCGTGTTGCTCTGTGTTCTGTGGGGCTGGTGACTGGTTTTCCGCCTCGTCAGCTGGTCCTCAGAGGCCAAGGCCCTTGCCGCCTGAGTGGCCGGGCGCCCACCAGGCAGACGGTGCACGGAGGCCCAGCCCAGCTCCCCCCGACTCCCCCAGCTCGTGCGAGAAGCCCGCCGCAGCACAAAGCCAGTTCTCCTTACCCCCCTCCCTGTCCCAAAGCCACGGGCTTTCTGAGTCAAGACTAGGGCCTGCAGGAGGGGGCCGGTGTATCCTCAGCGCCGCGGAGTCCTCACGCAGGTCCTCACGCCAGCTCAGAGGGGGAGCCAGGCCTGCCCAAGGCCACACAGCAGGGAGGATGGGGGACCTCACACCCGCACTTCTGAGACCCCAGCCCTCCCTCGGGCACCACGTGGCTCCCAGGGATGGTCCAGCATGAACGGTTGGGTGCCCACTGTAGCAGCCCTCTGGTAAAGTCAGGCGACCCCTGCCTGGACACTCGCTCCCTCAGACACCAGCCTCGACCGTGACTTTGAACTGAAGGACATCCAGGGTTCTGGCTGAATGAAAAACTCTTTGCTGTTCCCAGAAAACGTGGGTGGACCCTACTCTGGCCTCTCCTGTCCCAAGACCCAGGCATTTGCTTACCCGCTGTGCTCTCTATGGAAGCGCCCCCTCCTTACCTCTGCCTGGCTGACCGCGGGGCCCAGATGCCACTTCTGCAGGAAGCTCTCCCTACCTGCCCTCGCTGTGGGAAGGTCTCTCCTGCTGTGGTCCCCTGGGTCCCCCACTCACCGTCCGGTCACTCATCCATCTCCTGCCCCCACCCCCACCCCATCCCACCCCAGGCTACAAGCTGCCCATGGGCAGCACACGTTCAGATTGGTCAGAGCCTGGCACAGAGCTGGTGCTCGGTGTGTGTGTGTGTGTGTATGTGTGTGTGTGGTGTGTGTGTGTGTGGGGTGTGTGTATATGTGTGTGGGGTGTGTGTATATGTGTGTGGGGTGTGTGTGGTGGTGTGTGTGTGTGTGTGGGGTGTGTGTGTGGGGTGTGTGTGTGTGGTGGGGTGTGTGTGTGGGGTGTGTGTGTGTGTGTGGTGGTGTGTGTGTGTGTGTGGGGTGTGTGTGTGTGTGTGTCTGTGGGGTGTGTGTGGTGGGGTGTGTGTGTATGTGTGTGGGGTGTGTGTGTGTGTGTGGGGTGTGTGTGTGTGGTGGGGGGTGTGTGTGTGTGTATGTGTGTGGGGTGTGTGTGTGTATGGGGTGTGTGTGTGGTGGGGTGTGTGTGTGTGTGGGGTGTGTGTGTGGTGGGGGGTGTGTGTGTGGGGTGTGTGTGTGGGGTGTGTGTGTGTGATGTGTGTGGGGTGTGTATGTGTGTGGGGTGTGTATGTGTGTGGGGTGTGTGTGTGTGTATGGGGTGTGTGTGTGTGTGTGTCTGTGGGGTGTGTGTGGTGGGGTGTGTGTGTATGTGTGTGGGGTGTGTGTGTGTGTGTGTGGGGTGTGTGTGTGTGTTATGTGTGTGGGGTGTGTGTGTGGGGGTGGGGTGTGTGTGTGTGGGTGTGGTGTGTGTGTGGTGTGTGTGTGTGTGTGGGGTGTGTGTGTGTGTGGTGGGGTGTGTGTGTGGGGTGTGTGTGTGTGTGTGGTGGTGTGTGTGTGTGTGTGTGGTGGGGGGTGTGTGTGTGTATGGGGTGTGTGTGTGTGTGTGTGGGGTGTGTGTGTATGTGTGTGGGGTGTGTGTGTGTATGGGGTGTGTGTGTGTGTGTGTCTGTGGGGTGTGTGTGGTGGGGTGTGTGTGTATGTGTGTGGGGTGTGTGTGTGTGTGTGTGTGGTGTGTGTGTGTGTGTATGTGTGTGGGGTGTGTGTGTGGTGGGGTGTGTGTGTGTGTGGGGGGTGTGTGTGTGTGGTGGGGGGTGTGTGTGTGTGGGGTGTGGGGTGTGTGTGTGGTGGGGTGTGTGTGTGTGTGTGGGGTGTGTGTGTGTGGTGGGGTGTGTGTGTGTGTATGTGTGTGGGGTGTGTGTGTGTGGGGTGTGTGTGTGGTGGGGTGTGTGTGTGTGTGGGGTGTGTGTGTGGAATGCACGAACGCGTGAGTGAAGGAAGCCCCGCAGAGCATTCTTGGGAGTTCACCAGCAAGCTGGTAAAGACGCTGGGGTGTCCTGGCCAGGTGCTGGCAGCAGGGGATTGGATAACAAAAGGTTTCAATAGCTGTAGAACCCGCACCCGCGTCCTCTTTCTGACAAGAGCGCTGCTAGCCTGCCCAGGTGCTTTGGCCTTGGAAATGGAGTTACCCCTCCCTCCAATGGAGGGTGGGGACCGTTGGTCTCTGAGCTCTGGCCCTGCGTCGCTCGCTCGGGCTTGGGCCACAGCCGTGGAGAGGCAAGGCCCTTTGGAGCACGGAAAAGAAGGGTGGGGAGGAGAAGGGCCAGCCCAGTCGACAGGGCGCTTCCCAGGTGGCGAAGTGGTAAAGATCCCACTTGCTGATGCAGGAGACGCGGGGTTGAGCCGGGTTGCGCCTGGCCCAGCTCTCCACCTGAGTGGGCTCCTCGCTGTCCCCCAGGCCCAGCTCCACTGGACCCACCAGACCGGGCACCCCTGAGGTGCTGTGAGGTCTGAGGGGTGGACACTAACAGTCATGGCGGCTGGGGACGGAATCCCACCTCAGCCCTCAGACAGCGCTGGGCTGCACACCTGCCCATCCCGATGCAGGGCTTCTCTCGGGATCTGTAAGAATCCAGTGTTCTTTAGCAAAATGTGGGGGGTGGGAGCGTCTGTGGCCCTTACCAGCAGTGACTTTGGGCACTGACCTCTGACCCAGCTGACCCAAACATGAGGTGTCTGTTGTTGCTTCTGTTCCACCAGGGGGTGGGGTGAGGTCCCTGCCCCACCCACAGTCACTGGCTGCTGTGGGGCCGCAGCCCTGCCCTCTGAGACCCCAGGACAACGCCCACCCCTCCCCGGGGCCCCGCCAGCCCAGGGACTTGGCTGCGGTCCCTCCTGAGACGCGGGCGCAGGGGAGCAGAGAGGTCACCTCAGCTGCCCAGCCGCACCACCCCACCCTCTGCTGGGAGCTCACCTCCACTCCGGAGGGAGCGGAGGCTAGGCGAGGAGATGGAACGTGCCGCCCGGGTGGGAACCTCAGGGCCCTCCCACAGGACGGGCTGTGAGTGGGCACAGCATGAGACAGGGCAGGTCTGTCTGACACGACCTCACGGGGCGGCCTCGCACAAGCTGCCGTGCTCGCTCCTGGGCTTCAGTCTTCCCGCCTGCAGTACGACATGGGCGGGCAGCGCAAGCCCGGGGCTCGTCCCCATCTGGCCGGGCCCTTGCTCTGGGACCCCCGTGAATGGCCTGGGGCCACTGTCTACACAGCACCTTTCTGACCACCCCCATGGCCGCCTCCCTCGACCACAAAAAATGTGGACACCTGTTTGCGTTCTCCACTGGCTGTCAGGAACATCCAGTGAGTGTGGGAGCCAGCGCCACGCAGGGCTGAGGGCTAGGAAGGTGCACGCCAGGGCTGTGATCCCATCCCGCACGTGTCAGGGGGACCCCTGCGGGCTCAAGGGCATCCACAGAGGGGAAGGCACGGCACAGCCTTGGACCGGAGGGAGGCCTCTGCTCGCTCTTCAAACCCTAGACAGCACAGCAACATGGGTGGGACCAGAGGAAGTTTATTGTCATGAGAAAGACCAGAGTAGGGCACCCAGGAATGGACCCTGTGCCTCCGAAAGGACAGATACTTGGACCAAGAGCTTTCCCTAAGATAGGTCTTCACTTTTCCAAAACTACACAGGGTGCTTGATCAAGTAGGCCTCCCACAGACACATGGCCGAGGCCTTGAGGGCTGCTGGACGCTATCTAGCTACGTCTGCCTGTCGGGGGACACAGGCAGGGCGTGCTCTGTGCAGACAGACCTCCACGCCAGTCAGGTGTCAAAACAAAAGGATCTGCAAAGCAACAGACTGGCCTCAGCGTCCGGCTCGGTCAGAATGGAGCAGTCATTGGTTCTCAGGATGGAGTGTCTAGGATTACTCGGTGGACAGTGTTAGTTTGCTCAAGGAAAGGAGTGTCACTTCTTGAGCACAGTACATGCATGGCCTGGAGTTTAGTAAGTTAACTGGGAAGTTTCACCCACAAAGACTCGATTTAGTAAAAATTGGCCCACTCTGGCCAATACTCAGAAACGTTAAAGGTAGCTTTTAAGCTGTGAGATCTCAGAATTAAGTTTAGCAAAGCCTTTGGCCAGCACTTCCTTTTCAGTACTAAGGTGGGAGCGGGGCATGAGCTGAAATGCCTCTTGTGCCCATTAAGCTTCTGTATGTTAACGTTTCAAAGCACTTAGGTGCTGCTTTGTGGGAGGAACTCCAGCTGGACTTGTCTGTGTGACCACATGATATTACCCAGCACCCAATTACCCACAGGGGATGGAATGATGTTCAGGGGAAGAAACAGGATTGAGACAAACACAGAATTTACAGACCCGGGCCCGTAATTACCGTTTGATAAAGCCTAGGGGGAGTGCTGATTCGACTGAGCTGGGATTACGGGTAAATTACATCTCTGAGTGAGCACAGAGAAAGGGAGCGTTACTGAAAGTCGTAGAACAGCTTCCGGGGGGTCATGAACTCTTTCACAATCTCGTCAGTGACCTCCTTGCGCCGGGCCTGGTGCTCGGCGATCAAGGGCTGCAGGACTTCGATGAGCTCCTGCTTGAGCTCGCCGGTGAGCATGGCCCCACTCGTGTAGTCCTGGGCGGGGGAAGAACAGGCCACGTGAGACGGTGTGCATGCCCGGGCGCCTGCCTCCCTCCCTCGACACCACCCACGTGGAGCCTGGCACGCTGGCCACACAGAAACACAGGGCCTTGAGCCACCCTTTCCTGAAAACGCCTCTGGGCTCTGCGGGCAGCTGTGACTCAGCTGCCACATGATGGGGACAACAGGGCTGGCCACCCCACCTGCCCGCCAGGTCAGGGGACTCCAAGACCCGAACCCGTGACTGCGCCCTTCAACCTTACTGGCGTCTCTAAAATCTTTGCTGAATCTGTTTTCATGTTCTGATTGTGACAGTAACATGCACTTGTTAAACAAACTTAACGAAGTACCCAAAGCTGACAAAAAGCGGCAAAAGAAAGGAAAAAGTCCCCTGCAAATTCAGGGCCCAGAGGTTGAGCCCACCGCTAATATCCTGGCGTGTTTTCTGTCAGATTTATTCTCTGCAGTGCACTTAGGCTTCACGGGTCTCGCTGCACGGCCGGCCTGGGCCCACCTGCCACTAGCACTGGCCCAGCCTCCTGGGGGTCAAAGCCTCACCCCTGCCGAAGGGTCCCTCCTGACGAGCCTCAGTCAAGGCTTCCTCTGCTGCAGAGTCTGTTCTGAACTTCTTGCTATCACCGTCTCAACACATTTGCATACAGAGCTCTTTCTTATTCAGGGTTAGTTTCTTGGAAAAGATGCCAAGGACTGGAAATCCTGAAGCAGAGGCTATGAATGCTCCTCGGGCTCTCGGGCTCACTGAGCCCTGGAATTATAATCACCGTAAATGCAACACAAACCCGCGGATTGGGTATGTGAGCTGTGTCAGCACCGATGGGGTCTCATTTTAACTTCTACTTCTGTGATGATTAGTAGGATTAAACCTTACAGTGTCGCTACTACTAGTTCGTATTTTCTCTTTTGGGAACCATCCGTTCACGAGGTTTCTAGGCACGTGGTCATGAACATGACCAACCTACTCAGCTGTGATCTCATCTCAGCTGAGCGCCGGCGCCATGGCCCCAGGCCCGGGGAACATTGGCCACCAAGCCTTCCGGGGCCGGCAGGGGCCTCACCTTCCTGATCTGCTCCAGCTTGTCGTCATCCTCCAGGAAGAAGGTCAGGTACATGAAGGACACGTCCACATCGCAGTTGCCCCCAAACTGCCGGTGCTCCTCAACCGTGTCCCTGCCTCCGGAGAAGGCGTGCTTGTTGACCTGCACCAGAAGGGGCACACGATGCTTGCCAGGCGGCCGCCTGTGTGGGGAGGGGAGCCTGCACACCGGCCCTTCCCGCGGAGCTCACTGCAGAGAAGGGGGCTCCAGACGGCGGGTGAGCTCTGACCCCTCCCCCGACTCCCAGAGACAGAGCAGAATCAAGAAGACCACGCCACTGCCTGTGCAGAAGCTTGGGCCACTGTCCTCACCTGTCCGCAGGCTCACCCAGAGGACAGACACAGCCATCCTGAGTGAGAAGGGCAGGGCCCCTGACTGCACAGCGCAGGGGGCAGAGCGCCCGACCCGGCGAGGCTGCTGCCCCCACCCCTCCCTGGGGACAGGACGGGAGGCAAAGCGACAGGGCCCGGGGAGAGGCAGCGCCCACCCCAAACAGGCACGTCCAGAAGCTGGAGACAGACAGGTTCAGAAACCAACAAAGTGGCTTGTGGGATTGAAGATAACCTCAGAGAAGTCAGGGTCAAGAGCGGAGAGAAGAAAAGCCCAAAAGTAGAGACAAAGTCCCTTCAACGTCCTTTTAGTGAGTGTCTGAGAAACCTTCCATGTACAAACATATTTTCTCACAGGGAGAAGAGTGCGTAGAGCCAGTGGTCTCAAGGAGACGTCTGGTAAGCCTCCCAGAAGGACTCCAGGCAGGTTCCTAACCGGATCGCCTAGGAGAATGTGGGGGCAGAGGCTGGTGGGCAAGGCCTTTCTGGTGGGGGTGCTAAGTGGCTCTGAGAAACACTGGAAGCTCTGACGAGGCCCCTGCCACTAGGCAGCTGTTCAGTGGTCCAGGTCGGAACTGAAATCTCAAATCTGGGCTGCTCTCTGCAGGCAGTGACCACCTGTGTGTGTGATCTCACGTAAGCCTTGCCGCCAGGCTGCAGTTCTGCAGAGCGGCTCCCGCTGGACAGTGATACTGATGACCACGGTCCCTTACCAAGAGCAGGTGGGCAGCGGGGCCCTGACTCCAGGCCTCAGGCCCACCTGGGTTACAGCTGGCCCTCTGCAACCTGGCTGTGTGAATGCAGAGAAGCTGCCAGACGCAGTGAGCCTATCTCATCGCCCAGGCAATGGATGCGGCGTCCAGGAGGGTGTGAGGACTCCGTGAGCTCACACAGGTGAGCGTGTGGCAGGTGACCACGCAGTCAGGCTGCAGTGTTCCTAGCACTCTACTCTTACTTCCTGGGAGGGGGCTGGAGCAGATGCCCCCTCTCTGGGCTGAAGATTCTGCTTCTGGAGTTGAAGCGGGGCTTAGGGGTTGGGAACAAGGGCCTGGCCTGACCCTGTCCTGTCCCCCAGGGTGCTTGTGACCCCGGCAGCCAGGGTGGTTCCTGACCCTTGGGTCTCTGCTGGTCCCTGAGTGAAAAGTGTCCCAGAGCCATAAAGGACTTCTTTTATAAGAACTTCTCAGAAAATGAAACAAAATGACTTCTCTGCAAGAGGGAACAGGAGTGTCCTTCCCCTTCTTCTGCATTCCAGGCTCTGGAATTTTTAGCCAGAAGTGAAAGAAAAATAAAAAGCCCTGTTTACACCAGCCTCCAATTGAGGCTGGGAAAGCTGGCGGCTGCCACTTCCTGGAGGCCTGTTCTGATACTAAGGGTTCCTCATTGTCAACCAGAAAGTGGGACTTTCCAGGAGGGGCAGGGGCCTGGACTGACTCATGGTTGCATTACACACCCCAAATATAGTTTCGTCACTCCTGTTGTAATCTTCCAGACCGCGAACATACACACAGTTCCAACTAAAATGTCCACAGCTTTGTGCAACACTGGCAGCTCAGAGCCGAGCACCAGAAGTGCGGGCCTGAAAAGTAAGGAAGCTCAAACGAATTCCCATTTCTCGTTTCTCTGATGACTTGAAGATTTACTGAGCTCCGGCTGCACGTGGGTGGGAGCAGCACTACTGGCCAGGTCCCAACTGGCCTGTAGAAGGACACCTGTCAATACTGAGTCTCAGCGGGAATGTTCTGGACAGAAGCAGCCCCTACACCCTGGTGTGTAACACGGTGCGTGAGCTGGGAGGGCACCTTCGGTTTCTGGGGGAAACTGGATCAAGCTGGTCATCCTTGCTGGGCCTCATCGCTCTCATCTTATAGGGACACGCCAGTGAGAATAAAAACTGAAACACAGAGAGAGCGTATGGTCCAGCTCCTGGAATACAACTGGTGCTCAGAAGTACACTAAATTTTCTCTATTGTTTAGCTGTAACTAAAGAAAATTGCCATGATTTTGTTTTCTGAACAATGTTGGTGAGGAAATCAGAGATGAAAAAAAAGAAAAAAAAAATTCCAAAGTTTTGCCTACATGTAAAGACACAAACACATTCACTTCGTATCTGGGAACGGGGTGGGCTGCCTGGACCCTGGAATTCAGGGTGCCCGTGGTGGCCAAAGGATGGAGCGGTAGTGCATGAGTCTCCCCGAGGCCTGGGCCGTGCTGACCTTGGTCTTGATCTGCTTGGCCGTGTCTGTGAGGAAGATGGAGGAGTTGGGGTCGCTGGCACTCATCTTGGTCTGGGCCCCCTGCAGGGCAGGGAAGAAGGTCGAGTGCAAGAGGGCTGGCTTGGGGTAGCCGATCCTGGGGGCCACGTCCCTGGTCATCCTGAAGTATGGGTCCTGTGTGGAGGGAGGGGCAGGGGAGATGAGGGATGCCATCAGCTGGTGGGCATCTCCTGAGTAACTCTGCCTCGCACCACAATCGGACCCTCCTTCACAACCCCTGAAGAGGGTGAAGACCCCTGTTAACACCCCGGCTCTCCTGAGTAACTCTGCCCCGCACCACTGTCAGACCCTCCTTCCCACCCGTGAAGTGGGTGAAGACCCCTGTTAACACCCCAGCTCTCCCAAGTTACTCTGCTCCACACCACCGTCAGACCCTCTTTCCCACCCCTGAAGCGGGTGAAGACCCCTGTTAACACCCCGGCTCTGCCGAGTAACTCTGCCCCACACCACTGTCAGACTCTCTTTTCCACCCCTGAAGTGGGTGAAGACCCCTGCTGACCCCCAGGCTGACGGAACCCTGGCTCTGCCTCCTGACCTGGTCGATGGCACACGGGATGAGGCACTGGACGTCTGTCCGGTCTCGGAAGATCTGAGGGAATGAGTTGCTGAAGGAGGGAGCGGCCTGGATGGCAGGAAAACTGATCTTCCCTGGGAGGGGGGACAAAACATTTTAATACCCGAGACTGGTTCCTGTCTGGAACTGTAGAAGGGATGAACAAAAATGGGCTTTTCTCCCCACTGGAAAAGTAATACTCGTTAAAGAAAACCTGAAACCTACAGAGATGGATTGCTGGAAGGAAGGAAGAAAAATCTGCAGTCCTAGTTTGTGTCTTTTTCATCCATTTTCCCTCCATTTCAGTGAGATTCTCCTCCCGTCTGTTCTTCACAGGTTCCACTTTGTAATGCTTACCCATGATCTATCTTGTACCTCAGCCATTCTCTACCCACTGGGTGTCCAGGTTTTTCCTCAGTTTTAGTTATTATAAATTATGACATTTTGGGACATAAAACTGTTCTCAATATTTTGGATGCTGCTGCTGTTACACTGCTATTATATTTGCTCAGACCTGCAGGAGCAGAATTCTGGGGTCAAAGGGCATGGACCTTGGTGTGACCCTTGACAAGTGGAGGCAGGCCAGGCTGGGACGTTTCCGGGATGGCCTGGAGTCCTCTCTCGGTGATGCTCGCTCCCGGCAGCTGTTTTCTCCCCTCTGCAGAAAGACACCGCTCGTTTCTGGGCTCCTGCCTGTCTCTGGGGGTCCACAAGGCGGCTCCGCTGGGACCAGTGTCTCCTTTACAGCACTGAGAATCCCGTCCACGCCCCATGACTCTATAGAGGAATTGTCGCCGTGTCCCCATTGTATGCACGTGGACACCAGCCCGGATCACTGCTGGGTTCCTAGAGCTAGGGCGCAGCTCTGAGAGGCTGAGCCCGGACTCATACCCGGGTCTCAGCAGCACAGAATGTGTGGCTACTCGCCGCAGCCCCATCTCCGCATTGGCTCGGGGCAGCTTCAGAGACGTCTCCCTATTTGCTGCCTGGATTCCCAGGATTAAAACACCGTTTCAAAGCAGAAAAAAGTACAAACAACCCCTGACCCTCCAAAACCATTTCAAAAGCACAGGGTTTATGCCCCAAGTGTCAGGAATGAATCTGACGGAGGCATCAAAGGGTCCTGCTCATGGGAAAAGCCTCCCAGCAGGGCCTCTGTGGCGTTTCTCTTCCAACAGGCCCCCCAGCCGGGCCCCGGACATGCCCCCTCCTAGTGGGGCACGCCTGGTACAGATGCCCCACAGGTACATCCTGGGAGCTCCACGCTGGCAGCTACTGGGCCAGGGGCTGGGTGCCTAAAATAAACGGAGGGGTCAGGAGACCCAGCCAGTAGTCTCAGGATTGAGTCTTAGCTCACGGGGCTGAGGGTCTAAAGAAGAGATGGTCACTGCATCTGAAAGGGGTGCAGAAACACGGGAAAGGGAGGTCAACGTGTGCACAGAGACCCGCCTGCTGGGCACTGGGCCTGGCAGGAGAGCAAGGCAGGCAGGTGCGCCGGGTGGCTCCTCCCGGAGGTGGGGAATGAGGTCCCGGGAGACAGAGACGGCCAGTTCCAGCCACAGAGCAGCCCTCCTGCAACCCAGGCCCCACCAAGGCCTCCATGCCAACAGGGTTCCCAGGAACAGGTGGAGGATAAAAGTCATCCATAGCCTCCTTTTCCTTCTAAGCCTTAAAATGGACGAGGCAGGAAAGGGACAGAGTGTGACCTGAGGGGACACTCCACGGGGCCCAGAAAAAGGGCCAAATGCACCACAGCAGCTTCTTACATTTTGGGAAAACCCATCTTTTTAAAGAGACAAACTGCAAACGCTACCACCCCAGAGACAGCGCAGCCGCGCACAGGCACCTGGCACTTCCACCCCCTCCTCCTGCGCGCGGCTCCTCTCTGAGGGGCCAGCGGGAGCTGTGGGCCATGGCGGCTTACCAATGCAGTCACTGTCGGTGAAGCCGAAAATGCCTTTCACTTGGTTGAAGGTGACGTGCTTCTGGATCTTCACCACGTTCTTGTAGAAGCCTGGGCTCATCCTGTGAAGAAGGTCAGAGTCAAACCCAGAACTGGAGGGTGGTGGCCGAGGGCAAAGCAGCAGACAGCACAGGCCCGCCGGCCACATGCGGGCCGGGTCGGCTGGGGAAGAAGGTGCTCTGCCGCCCCCTGTGGGCAGAGACGCCCGCGGCAGGCGAGGCGGACACACCCCTGCCCGTGGAAGGAAGTCGGCTCGAAGCTGAGCGGCACGGGAGGCAGGAGCACTGCCGATGCAGACTCAGGGGCTCACATGAGGGGTGTCAGCTCTGCCAGGATCGCTGGCTGAACCTGCGGGGCTTCAAGTCTGGGGGCTCCAGGGCAGCTTATCTGTTGGGACGGACTGTGTGCTTTGTCGGGGGAGATTACTGCTGACCCTGGAACAACACGGGTCCACCCATGCGGGCTACTTTTCAGTACTGCGGTGCTGCACTGGCTTGGCTGGTTGAGTCTGCGGATGTGGGGAAACCATAGCTAGAGAGAGCCAGTGGTGAGTTAAAAGCAGATTAACCTTCTCATCACTCAGGGTATTTGCAACTTGCGGCCAGCCAGAGTATCTGGGTATGAACTGATGGGCCCCGGAAGGAGGGTTTGTCTCTGTGAGCTGCTCTGGCCTGCATCTGGCCATCGCTACCCCCTCCACAAGCTGAGGATGGAAGTCTTAGCTGTCAATAAACCAGGAAACTAGACCATAACGTTCGATAAAGGAAGAAAACACCTTCCAGACCTCAAGATGCTTCAGATGTCTCTGAAGCAGCTCTGGCCGCGATGGCCTGTCTACAGCCTGCGTTGACTCATTTGAAAGGCAGCCAGGCGGTCTCCCCTTACCCCATGTAGTCAAGGTCAGAGAAGATGAAGGTCTTGCTGATGTCAAAGCCGCAGGCAATGATGTCCTTGGCATTCTCCACGGCGTAGCCGTAGGCCTGCTCCAGGGTCAGGTCCTTCCACAGGTACTTCTCGTCATCGGTCATCTGGATGACCAAGGGCACGTTGAACACATCCTGCAGCCACCTGGGAGACACGGGGGAGAGGGGCCCACACCTTACTGCTCTGCAGAGAAACACGGCTGCACCTCTGAAACCGCGGCTCCTGCTAACAGTGCATGTCGAAGCTCCCCTGCCCAGGAAATCGCGCCCTCTGACCACACTGTGACTTCAGCTCCCGTCAACAGGAGCCCATGGAGCCTGACTGTGTGCACCTCCCTGTGAGCAAGGGCTGTGCCGGGCGTGCTCAGTCCCTCAGTCGCGTCTGACTCTGTGACCCTGCGGACGGCAGCCCACCGAGCTCCCGTCCATGGGATTCTCCAGGCAAGAACACTGGCGTGGCTGCCATGCCCTCCTCCAGGGGATCGTCCCGACCCAGGGATAGAACCCAGGTCTCCCACATTGCAGGCTGCCACCATTTATCAGCCTGGAGGGTGATGCACGTTGAATCCGAGCTGGCCGCTCTGCACACTCTGCTCTGAAGTCTTACAGGGGTGGGAGGAGGGGGGCACTCTGGCCGAAGTGGAAACTAAGGCCCAGAGCGGTAACTCTTCCATGGTCACCCGCACGGAGACGGGAGGACACAGGTCCGCTGACTCCACACAGTGCTCTCCCCACCACCCAATCCTGCTAAAATGACCCAAGGGACGGGGCGGGGAGGAGCCACGGGGGCACCGGCGACCCGAGGGACGGGGCGGGGAGGAGCCACGGGGGCACCGGCGACCCGAGGGACGGGGCGGGGAGGAGCCACGGGGGCACCGGCGACCCGAGGGACGGGGCGGGGAGGAGCCACGGGGGCACCGGCGACCCGAGGGACGGGGCGGGGAGGAGCCACGGGGGCACCGGCGACCCGAGGGACGGGGCGGGGAGGAGCCACGGGGGCACCGGCGACCCGAGGGACGGGGCGGGGAGGAGCCACGGGGGCACCGGCGACCGGAGGGACGGGGCGGGGAGGAGCCACGGGGGCACCGGCGACCCGAGGGACGGGGCGGGGAGGAGCCACGGGGGCACCGGCGACCGGAGGGACGGGGCGGGGAGGAGCCACGGGGGCACCGGCGACCGGAGGGACGGGGCGGGGAGGAGCCACGGGGGCACCGGCGACCGGAGGGACGGGGCGGGGAGGAGCCACGGGGGCACCGGCGACCCGAGGGACGGGGCGGGGAGGAGCCACGGGGGCACCGGCGACCCGAGGGACGGGGCGGGGAGGAGCCACGGGGGCACCGGCGACCCGAGGGACGGGGCGGGGAGGAGCCACGGGGGCACCGGCGACCCGAGGGACGGGGCGGGGAGGAGCCACGGGGGCACCGGCGACCCGAGACCTTGGCTGATCAGGCAGACGCAAGCTGGCACTGCCTCCTCAGCTCTACACAGAGTCTGTGATTAACATTTCTTTCCCTTTTTTAAAAAATAATAATACTAATAATACATTTACTGCCTATAATTGGCAGATATATTGCTGGTTTGTTCTCTCCATGTTTCAAAACTCACTGACATGGTGAGCACAGCCCCGCGCTGCAACACTCACTTGGTGAAGATGAATGGGATGAGGTGACCCACGTGCATGGCTTCGGAGGAGGGGCCCCTGCCCGTGTACAGATAGAATGGCTTCTTGTTTTCGTAGGCATCCAGGATCTGATGCATGTCTCTAAAGGACACAGGGGACAAGAAAACGGTGAGGTGTTCTGAGAGAAGAGTCAGGGTGTGAATGCGCAACTGGGAATGAAAACCAGGCAAGACAACCCAGTCACTAGAGCTTGTTGTCCTTGCTGCTCCCGCTGTAAGGATGATGGGAAACTGCTTCTGAGCGGTTCCTCCTGTGCCTGATAAAAGCATAAGCCGTGCGGGTTGGGAACAACGTGTTTAAAGGCTGGATACGGCTGGGCAGCCACTGGACCTCTTTTGGAATCTTTCCAAATTTCGATGTTGACGTACTGTCTGCTTCATATGCTTTCCTGGGAGTGACACCAGGCCAACACCACCCAGTTCTTGTTGAAAACCACGCAGCCCCAAGTCTGCTGGCTCAGGAGGGGGCAATTGCAGGGCTCCCCACAGTCTGGACTAGACGGGGGATGTCCCCAGCTGGAGATCTGCTTTGGGTTCCCTCTGCCACACTAGGACTAAGGGTCTCCATCTGGGGAGTTACCGTGCAGTCACCCGCCCTCCCCGAGGACTGGGGCCCACACACAGTGCACACGAAGGGGCCTCCCGCCTGGCGAGCATTACAGTCACCTGACTGGCCGTCTCTACATCACACCTGCCCGCACCCCACCTTCCCAGCCTCTGATCCAGCGGGTCCAGGGTGGTGTTTGGGAGTCTGTATCGTTAAAGTGTGCCAAATAAAAGAGGACTGGCTCCCTTTCCCAGAGGCCTGGGTAGAAGAACCCAGACAAGAGTATTCTGAAAGTGACTTCTCCTTCTACTCCTGACCAGGGGTTGGCAGTGCTTATCTGTGGGCTGACAGGATTAGGGCTATTCTGGATTTTTTTTGTACTTAGCTTTGATTTTCCCCCAAGGAATGGTGACACAGTGCTTCTGAAATAAGCAAAGAACGAAAATGGTTGAGTATGGAAGAAAAAGAGTCATTTTTGGGTTCTCACAAATAACAAATCAAACTTTTATCGGCTTACGGAAGAAAAAAAGAGTGTGGCTATCACTCGAGCTGCTGTGGATGGTTTTGCAGAAAGTCTCCCAGCACTTGAGGTGCTGTCCCGAGGGCAGGGCACGGACTAGGTGCCCTTGCGGAGCTCAGTTTTGTGAAGGCGGATCCCAGCAGGGACCCCTCAGCTCCGAGGGACCCCTCAGCTCCGAGGGAGTCTAGTCATCTGCTGGTGCTGCTGCCCGACAGTGCACAGCGGATCTCATCAAGTTCCTAAGGAGGAGAGTGAAAAAGCTGGCTTAAAACTCAACATTCAAAAAACGAAGATCATGGCATCTGGTCCCATCACTTCATGGCAAATAGATGGAGAAAAAAATGGAAACAGTGACAGATTCTGTTTTCTTGGGCTCCAAAATAACTGAGGACAGTGATGGCAGCCATGAAATTAAAAGATGCTTCTTGGAAGAAAAAATATGACAAACCTAGATAGTGTATTAAAAAGCAGAGACATCACTGAGGTGACAAAGGTCTGCAGCTATAGTCAAAGCTATGGTTTTCCCAGCAGTCATGTACAGATGTGAGAGGTGGACCATAAAGAAGGCCGAGTGTGGAAAAATTGATACTTGCTAACCGTGGTGCTGGAGAAAACTCTTGAGAGTCCTTTGGACAGCTAGGAGATCAAACCAGCCAATCTTAAAGAAATCAACCCTGAACATTCATTGGAAGGACCGATGCTGAAGCTTCCACACTTTGGCCACCTGATGCAAAGTGCCAACTCACTGGAAACGACCCTGATGCTGGGAAAGATTGAGGGCAGGAGGAGAAGGGGGTGAAAGAGGATGAGATGGCTGGATGGAATCACTGACTTAATGGACGTGAGTCTGAGCAAATTCAGGGACATGGTGAAGGACAGGGGAGCCTGGTGTGCTGCAGTCCATGGGGTCACAAAGAGTGGACTTAGTGACTGAACAACAAACAACTTACAAGAATAAAAAGGACTGTAAGTGAATAATATGAACTGCATGCCAGTGTGTGAGATGACTTTGATGAACCAGACAAACTTCCTAGAGAAACAATCTACCAAAACTGACTCAAGAAGAAACAGAAAATCTGAACAGATCCAGAACAAGCAAAGAAATTAAACTAGTAATAAAAAAAGTCTCAAAGAGAAAAGCCTAAAGTCAGATGGCTTCACTAGAGGATTCTATCAAATTTTCAAGAGAATTAACAACAGTCCTTCACAAACTTCCAAAAAAATCAAAGAGGGAATACCTCTCAATGCATTCTATGAAGCCAGTATTATTTTGATACCCAAAGTAAAGACAGCAAAAGAAAACTACAGACCAATGTTCCTTATATAGTTAAATCTTCAAATTTATATTTTTGAATTTTTTTTTGAAATTTTTTAAAATAAGAATAAATGAACTCAGCAAAGTTGCAGGATGTAGGATCAAACAAAAATCAGTTGTATTTCTATACAGTACTGCAATATTGTGGTTGATAATAAGAAACATAAAAAAAAAAAAAAGAAAAAAAGAAACAACATATATTTGGTTTTTGTTCTAGGCTATATCAGGCACAGAGTTCCTTAAACCATTGTGGGAATTTCCTAAGCAATAAGAATGATAGAGTGTTATTCACATAAAAAGTTCCCCTTTCAACTACATCAAAGTTTATGTTATTTAAATGACTTTGGGAAAGTCCCTGGATACCCTAAGGGGGCTGGATGCTGGGGAACCAGCTCTGATTACAGGGTTGGAACTTTCAGCTCCCAACCCCTGCCCCTCTTTCTGGGGAGGGAAGAGGGGCTGGATATTGAGTTTAACCACCAATGGCCAGTGATATAAATAATCTGTGTAATGAAGGCTCTATAAAAACCCAAAGGATAGTGTCAGAGAGTTTCTGGGTTGGTGAGCACATGAAGACACAGGGGGCATGGTGCCCGGGGAGGGGGGCAGGGAGCTCTGAGCACCCCCACATGCCTCCTCCAATCTGGCTGCTCCAGACTTACACCCTTTATAATGAACTGGCCATCTAGTGAGTAAAATGTTTTCCTGACTTATATGAGATGCTTGAGCAAATTAATTCCAGATCAGCTGTGGGATTTAAGGCATAGGTAAGAACCTTGACTCTGATTTGTGTCTGGTGTCAGAATCTATTTAAACTGTAAGAGACCCAGCTTATGCTGCAGAACCCCTGATGGGTGAAAACCAACCCCCTGATGTGTGAAAACGCTACCTCTCTGGTGTCAGCAGTGAAGCAGAGCTGCAGTGAGGCTGAGCTAGAGGAGACACGCAGGGGTACACTTCCCCTTCAGAAACAGCAGTGAAACGCTCAGAAAGGAAATTCAGAAAATGTTCAAGAGCACCGGAAAGAACAAAACCTAAGGAATAAACCTAACAAAAGAATTGCAAGGCTTGTCCACTGAGAACTATAAAACACTGTATGAAGAAACCAAAGTGATGAGGGGAAAGACGTTCTCTGTGCACAGACTGGAAGCTTAGTATTCCATCTTAGATGCCATCGTAGGATGCATTTCTCTCCAAACTGATCTACACATGCAGTGCAATCTTTGTACAGAAATTAGCAAGCTGATTCTAAAATCCACCTGGAATGCAAGGGACCTAGAACGGGCAAAATAATCTTGAGAAGAACAAAGCTGGAGGACTCACATTTTCCAGTGTCAAAACTCACTACAAAGCCACAGTCATCAAGACTATGCAGTATATTTAAGAAATCTTTAAATATATGGTCAATTGATTTTCAATTGAAAATTGATTTTCAGTTGAAAATCAATTCAACCAGGGTGTCAAGAAAATTCAACAACAATTTCCAAAAAGTGGGGCTGGGACAACTGGATATTCACATGCGAAAGACGGAAGCTGAATCCTCCCTCATACACATACAAAAATTAACTAAACATGGATCAGAGACCCAAGTGTAAGAGCTAAAATAATACCACTCTTAGAAGAAAACACAGCTGGATATGTTCATGACCTTGAATTAGGCAACGGTTTCTTAGATATGACACCAAGCAATGAAAAACCAAACCAAACCAAACAGGAGCTCATCAAAATTAAAATATTCTAAGGACACTGTAAATAAAGAGCTGATATTTGCAAATCAAGTATTGATAAGAAACTATTATCCAGAGCATATAAAGAACTATTATAATCCAATAAAAAGATAAATAACCCAATTAAAAAGTTGGCAAAGGATCAGAACAGACATTTCTCTAAAGAATATATAAAACAGACAGTAAGCACATGAAAAGATGCTCAAGATCATTAGTCATTATGGAAATACAAATCAAAACCATAATGAAATACCACCTCACGCTTACTAGCATGGTTACAGAAAAACACAAACTGGAAAAGAACAACAAATATTAGGAAGGATGTGGAGAAATTGGAATCCTTGTTTGCACTTTGCTGGTGGGAACCCAAAATGATGCAGTTACTGTGGAAAACACTTTGGCAATTCCAAAAAAATGTTAAATGGTTACCTTAGGACCCAGCAACCCCACTCCCAGGTATACACTCAATAGAAATGAGACCCTGTACACAAACACTTGGAGCAGTACTAGTGCTGACCCCAAAGGGAAAACCCCCCAAATGCCCATCAGCTGTCAAACGGGGGTGCATCCATTTAATAGTTCTCAGGCATAAAAAGGAATGAAGTGTGACACATGCTGTATCCCAGGCAAATCCAGAGACATGGAAAAATGATTACTGGTAGCCAGTGGTGTGGCTGACGGAGGGGTGCGGGGTGACTGCTACTGAGTAGAGGGCTACTTTTTGGGGTGATGAAAATGTAAGGAACCAGACCGTGGTGATGGTTGCACAACCTTGTGAATGGACCAAAAAACCCCACTGCACTGTGTCCTTTGTAAAGGTGAATCCTATGTCATGTGAATTACATCTCAATTAAGAAAAAAGCTGTGATTGTATTCTGCCCAGAAAGAGGGCTGAGTGGGGGGGGCCTCTTCTCTCCATGTAGAATTTAAAGTGTTGGCCGTGCTGTGTAACACGGGGAGCTCAACCTGGTGCTCTGTGATGACCTAGAGGGGTGGGATGGGAGGGACGTTCAGGAGGGAGGGGACTTATGTGTACTTGTGGCTGATTCACAATGTTGTATGGCGTGATAAGTCGCTTCAGTCGAGTCCAACTCTTTGTGACCCCATGGACTGTAGCCTGCCTGGCTCCGTCCATAGAATTCCCCAGATAAGAATACTGGTGTGGGGTGCCATTTCCTCCTCCAGGGGATCTTCCCGACCCAGAAATCGAACTCGTGTCTCTTATATCTTGGGCGTTGGCAGGCAGGTTCTTTAGCACTAGCACCACCAAAACCAATAAAACATTGTAACGCAATTATCCTCCAATTAAAAAAGTAAAATCAAATGTTCGGCAGAGGGCCAAGTTCTGTCCTGTGTGTGCTCTCTGTAACCCTGGGATAGGCAGAACAGAACAACCCTGCCTTGGACTATATGCTCCAAGATCTCTTGAACCCAACCAGAGGCGGTGTGTGGGGTGGGAGAGGCAGGAGCTGGCTCCGAACCTGCCCATTCTCTGATGTTATCTGTGTGGAATTTATGGTCTCAGGTAGGGATACTCTGTGCCCTGTTCCCTCTTCTAGTTTCTCTCTGGACATGATTTATGAGCAGGCCAGTACAATAGGAGGAAGGCATGTGTAACTTCAGGAAGCCTCCTGCTTATCTCACGGGAAACGCTGAACCTGGACACATTAATCTCTTTTGTTTTGTGACACGCTATGGTTTATAGCACACAATCTGGCAAGAATCTCATCTGGTGAGTACTTGACCTCCACCTTGTGAGATGGGCAGTTTACAAATGAATAAACTAAGGGCCAGAGGTGAAGGGACAGGTGTGATCCCACAGCTAGTCACTGGGAGGACAGGAGGCAGGACCGGCAGTTTGAGGGCCCAGCATCCTGACTGCTTCCTTCTCTAAGAGAATAGGACGGGGTGAGTTCCTGCAGTGAGAAGCCCCTGACCTGTGTGAGAAGAAGATTCCTCTGCGCAGGAAGCGGTGTGGTCTCTGGCCCGTGACTCTCTCTATTCGGTTTACCAGCTCCTTGTCAATTTTACTGCTTCCGAATCGAACTGGAAGAAAAGAAGAGGCTGAACTTAGGTGGTGGGAGGCTTGGGGACGCTGCAGAGATGATAGGAATCACGATCATGTGCCTTCTCAGTAGACCCAGGCCTCTTGGGGCTGCTGGCTCTAGTCCCTTCCATCAGTCCAGAGCAGAGGTCACGGCCAGCAGAAAAGAAAATAAATGCAGGGCTAAAGACTCTCTGGTGTGGGACTGGATTCTGATGGGAAACAGATCCAGAATGCAGCCTAGTGAGGAGCTCTAGATAACCCGCCCCCCTCCCCCCACCTGCCTCCTACACACAGCTGCTTATTACTTATTGGAGTATAATTTATATATGCTCACAACCATCATTTTAGAGAGTCTATAACCAAATTAATGTCCGTCTTCCAGCTAGTCTTCTCTCCCTGATGGTCTAAACATAAATCACGGAAAACGGCTTAGACTCAGATGAGAGCATTTTAGTTCTGTTTCTTCTTCGACAGCCACCAATGATCTTAGAGCAAGGATCTTCCAGCGCAGGAAGCCCTCCAGGGCAGAGCTGGGCAGTGAGGACATGCCACCTGTGAGAAGGCTTCCTTCTTATGCAATCCATGCCTGAATTGTACCCACTCAGTGAAAGACAATTTAAACCACCGAGAAAATACTCGGTGCGACGGACCTTCCCCAAGTTCTGAATTGCTCAGGAAAAGGAAAAAGTGAACACCAAGCGGTTTGTGCTGTGCGTGGTCGCTCGGTCGTGTCCGGCTCTTTGTGACCCCGTGGACTGTAGCCCACAAGGATTCTCTGTCCATAGGGTTCTCTAGGCAAGAACGCTGGAGTGGGTAGCCATTCCCTTCTCCAGAGGCTCTTTCCCATCCAGGGATCGAACCCAGGTCTCCTGCATTGGCAGGTGGATTCTTTACCGTCTGAGCCACCAGGGAAGCCCACTAAGCCGTCTACTATAG
Source organism: Odocoileus virginianus (assembly GCF_023699985.2). Lineage (NCBI taxonomy): Eukaryota > Metazoa > Chordata > Mammalia > Artiodactyla > Cervidae > Odocoileus > Odocoileus virginianus. The sequence continues at coordinate 11,540,114 of NC_069689.1, read as the reverse complement.
ATTACTATTTCAAAACATATTGTATATTGTCACGTTAATTAAAAATAAACCTCTAGGAATATAATGGACCACCAAAAGATTTAAGGATCTTTCTTCCCTTGGCATTGAAGTTTGACTGGATTTATGATTAATTCAAATTAGAAAACATCAATAACATCACTTCTAAAAGTTGAGGCTTTTTCCCATAAACGTACCAATGAGCTTGTCATAGTCAACACCTTTGGCACTGCTTGTCTGCACTGTCCAGGGGTCCACAAAGTCCTCGTCTGCGTCGGTGGCAGCCAGGCCCTCACCACTCTCGGGTGCCGGGTCCCTTGGAGGACAGTCCATGTTGTAATCTTCCCCTGTGGCAGCTTTGTAGCTCGTTTTTAGGGATAACAACATCTTCACTGCCAAATCAATTTCATCCTGTACAAAGGAATTAAGGGTGAAGGTGGAAAATTACTAGCATTTGCTGAACGTTACTGCTACTGGGTGGCAGGTGGTGTGCTAAATGCTCTCACACACGTTATTTCATTTACTCTTACAATAATCTTACGAGGACGGCAGTGTTGTCACTGGCCTTTTCCGGTTGAAGAGTCTGAGACTCAGAGATGTGAAGGAGCTTGCCCATGCACAAACAGCAAGTCGTGGGCCTGAATGTATTTTATTTTTATCTGGGGGTCAAGTGTCGGGGGTTCCTACCACAAACACTACAGGCTGTGTGTAGCGACACAATTTGCACCATTTGTTTATGACAGAGTTAATGTGCCAAATATTACTTAAACTTTACTGATGCCAGTGAACATATGTGACAAGCTCCATTAATCAATTATAGTGAGTTCTGCACTGTAACTTGTTTTTACAATCCACACAGGTTGAGATGAGTATTTATGGAAACTTCAACAACAATGCAACCGGATAGTAACAGCAACTCAAATAGGCATTGTGAAAACAGATAAGGGCAAGGAAAAAATACAGACTTTCAAAACATAAGGGGGGATTCACTGGGAAGCAGTTATACCACAGCATTTTGGAGTCTTATCCAGCTGTCCAAAGCGTTTGCATATTTAGTGTTTTAAAATGAGTATAAGAAGAAAAACAAGAAACAAACAAAGTGTACCTGTGGGTACGCTGGAAACCTACTGAAGATTTCCTCTTGCAGGAGCCCACACTAGCTACCCCTGGAAGCCTGGCATTTGAAAGAGCAAACCTAATTAAGCAGATTAGTCACGCTATGCCCTAAAGCTCTACTCCCATAATTGGCCTTGCTGGATTTGATCGCAAACAAAGAATATACACAGTCCAACTTGCTTGCCAAGGGAGATAAAAACACTTCCATTTAGACTTTATACATAACGTGCTATAAGCTGGGCTTCCCAGTGGAGGAATAATGCAGTCCCAGACTGCACTCAAGAGAGCCCCTCCATCAGGTACGTCTGGGCCACAGAGGGCTGTTACTGTGGGGTGATTTCAGATGCAGGTTTGTGTTTCAAACTCTGAACCCATCTGGAATTTGTCATTTAAATGAGTCAGAGTGTACAATCAGTAGCCCCACCGATACAGCTCATGCTAGAGGCTGGGTGCTGGCCCACCTTAGGCAGGCAGGCGTGTTCTCCTCCCCTCATTCGGCGTTCCTAGGTTGAGAGCTTGCAGCAGAATACAGGATTTGAGAGCACGATCTATTTCTCTGTGATCTATTATCTGAGGAAAAAGTACCCTGCTGTCACCACCCTTTAGTCCCCAGCGGTGTGACGGTTCATACACTATCTGGCCTAACCCAGCTTCCAACTGGGTGGCTCTTTGAGAGTTGAACATCTAACCAGAGTCCCAACTCAAGGACTGCCTGTCATCTGGAATGGGACTGAAGAGACAAGCAGGCTCCCTTGTCTGTTTTCCTGTTCTCAATCTAACACAGATCTGGACGTTGAAACAGATTTTAAAAGCTGATGTTCTGAAAAAAGCCAGACACGTAAGACTCTATACACTATGGGTGATTATATACAGTTCCTGCACAGGAATTCTCCGTGGAAGGAGAGGGAGGAAGAGGCCTCTCTCAGGAGGAAAGAGGTGAGGAGCAGAAGGGCCCGAGATGGTTTCTGGGCTGTGTCTCCCAGAAATGCTGGTTACACAGGTTTGGTCATCTTGTGAAAATTCAATGAGCTGCCTGTTTGTGATCTCCGCATTTCTCTGAATGAATGGTGTATTCCAATTTTAAAAATTTATTTAAACTGAAAGGAAAAGAAAAAAGGCTCTGTTCCCCACATTTAGCCCCATGATCCAGTGTCATCTCTCGAATCCTGCTCAAACTGTCTTCCCGTCAGAGTCCCCAGATTCTGACCTGTCCTCCAGGAGAACCTCTACTGAGCTACTACTTCTGAAAGCCATGGGCGTTCTTCTCTTGGTACACGGAGCAGAAAGAACACTGAGAGCCATGACCTGGACGGTGCAGAGACCGCGGAGGAAGAGCCCAAGGCACCCTCACTGGACCAGCCATGCCCGAGTGGCTCACTATTTCGCCTAAAGTGAATTGGTAAAACATCAGGTACTTCTAGTATAATACACTGATACAAATTTACTTCACTTAACTCCTTTCATCAAGTATCCTCTGCTGTCTTGTTGAGCACCATCTGCCTTAGCGTTAGTCAAAGACTATGCTCAGAAGACTTAACTCTAAACTGCATCAAGTATTGTTTGTTTGCTAAAATGCAGAACGTGACTGGCGTCACTAAGAACTACTAACTAAAAGCATTCATTAATGTTATTCAAATTTAATGTTAAATAACAAAAATATCACTGTTTATAATAGGTTTATAGAGTAAATGGGTTTATAAAGTAAATGATCAACATGAGTTCTTTATTTATTGTAGGTTTACAGATTAAAAAAACAAAACAAAATAATTCAGCCTTATCTATTGAGCCCTATCTGCTGTCTAAAACCTCTTTCTGTGAATAATCAACTCCTTTTTTTGGACATCACTATTTATTTCTTTTAAAAAGTAATGGATTATTTAGGGTCCCAAAAGTCAAAGTAAACTACTGAAATGAGTATGAGATGGTTGACCCCATCTGGTGAGAACCTAGAAAGAGATTTTTGAAAAGACAACAACAGGGGTTGGAAGTGATGGATGAGGAAGCTGTGGAGCTGAAGAAGCTGGGTGACCCAGAGTGAAAGGAAGGGCTGGTTATAGATGTAGACTGACTGGGTTATGCTTCTGAAACCCAACACAGAAACTACAGAGAGATCTTTAAAAAAGGCATAACCCACAAGGACCAAGGAAACAGGAAGAAGATGACAGCAACAAGCTTTAGAAGCTGGAGAGCAGAGGCATGACTGGAGCCTGAGTGAACACAGGAGAACAACAAATGCTGAGACTACAGGGGGAGTCAGGGCGGCGACTGGACTTGTATTGCTCGGGATCCCCAAGAGGCTCGGGCACCAGTGGCCCTAGATACTAACACAAGTGAGGGTAAGAGTGGGCTCTAAGATCAGGAGCACTAGCTGAAAGTCTAAGCAGCAGCTACCTAGCTGCTCTTTCTACCTAGCCCCACTCACAGCTAGTACATGCCTCCTGCCCCATCCAGAGGTTTAGTGTCTTGACAAGAAGAGTCAAGTGTCCACACTGGAAGTGCTCTGCACAGCGAGGGAGAGAGGTCGGGGGCGGCACACGGCTAACAGGGGCTTCAGTGAAGGACCATGTGGCCAGCTCCTCAGCCCTACTCAGCTCACAACGTGGGCGGCCACACTGGGACATTCTGGACAGCGAACCAGAGGAGTCCTCTCTGGGGACTCTACTGGCCTCAAAGAGGAGCTCTAAAGACCCGGCACTGGAGACCTCCTGAGGCAAAGGAGTGCTGTGGGTGCCGTCCAGGGAAGGGAAGGCTACACCCTAAGCTCCTCCCGGCTCTGAGTGAGCCCTCCAAAGCGTGAGTGCACAGCTGTGTCACCAAACACCTGACGATGGGGCCTACTACAAAAGGCAGAAGGAACAAAAAGCTAAGCTGGAGGAAACTGGGTGTATAAAGGGGATAGAGAACATCAGGAAAACTGTCACCAAGAGCTCAGAGACAGAAGGCCAGTGCACCGGTGAAATAAGACTAGAGAGCCATGAGGAAAGGAACATTTGGAGAACAAATGAGCTCTTGGAAATTGAAAATGACAGAATGAGTGAAAAACAATAGCAGGTTAGAAGTTGAGGAAACATATCTAAAAGAAGAAAAAAATAAAAATAAAAGGAAAATAAGTCAAAAACTAAGAAATTCAGAGGACACAGTCTTTGAACTAAAAAGAAAATACACAAACAAACAGAAAAATAAAAAACCAACCCAGAATAAATCAACGAAATAGGATAAATTTCTGAGAATTAAAGGGCATGTATTTCTAGTTTGAAAGGAGTCTTGAGCACCCAACACAGGGCATTTGGAACTGGAGAGGTCCTGAACACCCAGCAGAGGGGACAAAGGAGAGGCACCGGCTTCTCCACAGCAGCCCCAGGAACTGGGAGGATGCAGCAACGGTTCAGAGTTCTGAGGGAAGTCACATCCTCCTGAGAATTCTCAACCGAGCCTAGCTATCAGCCAAATATGAAGTACAATGCTTGCAGACCAGCCAAGAGCTCAAAAAACACTTCCTTAGCACTAATTTTTGCAGAAACCTCTGGAGGATTTGCTCTGCCAAAATAAACTGAGGAGGAGTGAGACACGGGGTCAGGAACAGGGACCCCAAAGAGAGAGTGGAAGGCTTGCATGGACAGGGAGGGTGGGTCCTTAGATGGGCTGTGTGGGAGGCGGACCACCACCGGGACAGAAGCGGGCAGGGCATCCTGGGAGAGAGTGCTTGCGAGGATGGACTTGATCGGTGGCCTGATGTGTCTCGAGATGGGGCTCACCCAACTGGGGGAGTGCCTGGAGGTCCATGAGCGTCAGTACACAGAACAGCTAAGCAGGGGCGGTCCCAGACGGCCTAATGGTTAGAATCTTCACTGCCATGGTTTGGGTTCAGTCCCTGGTGGAGGAACTGAGATCTCACGGGAGCAAGGCATGGCCAAAACAAAGAAAAACCAAGCAAGGAGCAATAAAAACAATGTATCAACCCTGGAAAAAACAAAAGTTGGGCAGGAAAGGAGAAACACTGGCGCTGTTCTCAGAGGGGTTAGCTGTTATCAGTGTTTACATGGGGCCTGGGGGGTGGAAAGTGCTTAGGAGAGGGCTAATTCCTTGTCTTCCACAGTGGAAGCCTCAAACCTGAACATCCGTAAGGAGCAAAATGATGTGTGGTTCTGAGAGATGTGGGCATTGCATATCAAAAGAATCGGCTAACAGAATTGAAACTGGTTGCTTCTGGGAGCAGGACATGTGGAGAGGAAGGGTAGATAGCGGCTGTGCTTCCCAGAGGCTTCCCTTCAGAGCACAGGCATTGATGCTGAGTAAGGAGAAAATACATTTAATACGAGAGCCAAAATCCCTCAGGTGACGAGGGAACAGAAACAGGTGACATTGTCCTACAGACTGGCTGGGACATGCGTGTGGAGGACTGGCAAAATGACTTACCTTGGCTGCGTTTCTGGCTTTGAGGCCCCTTACGAGCTCCCCCTGAGCAGCAATCCTGTGGAACAGCTCCAGGGGGGACCCACAGCCCTGCTCGCTGTTGGGCATCTCTGCCTCTTCTGGGACAACGTTCACAGCTGGTTGGGGTGCTGGCAGATTTGCTCGGTGGTCCACACAAGGCTGTGGGCAGAGAAGAGGGACAGAAAGAGATGAACAAACCACGGCAGCTGTTTTCCCTTTACCAATATCTGGTTCTTCTTTCCAAAAAGGTTGGAGATGAGTTGTGATAAAGGGCATAGATAATATAACATTAATAAAAATATAAACAGAAATATGGAGCCAGGAAATAGGAGAAAAGAGGAAGAATAAATGTTAATGGCGGGGTTGAAAAGAACTGCTGTGATTTATAGGCTTAGGGAGGGCAAAGACAGACCCCTCCCAACCAGGAACTTCCCGGGTGGCTCAGAGGGTAAAGCGTCTGCCTGCAATACGGGAGACCTGGGTTCAATCCCTGGGTTGGGAAGATCCTCTGGAGAAGTAAATGGTAAGCCACTCCAGTACTCTTGCCTGGAAAATTCCATGGACCGAGGAGCCTAGCAGGCTACAGTCCATGGGGTCGCAAAGAGTTGGACATGACTGAGCAACTTCACTTTCACAACCAAGGATAAGTTAGCATGTGCTGAGGTGTCCATGTACCTCACTTAGTGCCCAGGACAAAGGAAGGACTTGTGTTTGCTCAGGGAGCAGATACCAAAGTGCTTTAGTAAACCAAAGTCCACCATGATTAGAAACACTTGGTAAAGTACAATTACTCTTTATCTTAATTGCTCTAGGGGATGAATTCCTAGGCCTTTGCAGTCATAATCAATATATTACTGGACAAACAGCTTCCTTTGCTGGCCAGCTGCTCTGTTCTGAGGAGAAGGGGAGCCTGGGAGGAGGCAGGGCCTTATCCCTTCTGGTTTGCAAGTGAGGCAAGAACCACATACAGCCTGTTCATTCCACAGGTTGCCTTAATTAACTGCAAACCTTTGAAGAAGGTGTCCTTGTACCTCCTATTAAGTCATTATTTATTGCTAATCTTGGAAAAGGTGGGGCAAAGGCAGGCTATCTGAGGTCGCCTTGGGGCTGAAGCTGGCCAGGATCAGCCCCTCTTGGGTTGGTTACTCTCCTTTTCTGTCAGCTTCCTCATCTATAAAGCAGAACCTTCAGAAATGTCTATCACTTACCTCAAGGGCTGTTATGAGAAGAAATTAGAAAAAAGCGACATGGTGGCATTTTACAGACTGTAAAGAAAGGAACAAGCCCACTGCAAGCATTACACGTCAGGACTCCAGATATCGGCTGAGCCCCAGCCCCATCTGTAACCTGCTGATACACCTTGAACAAGGACAATGCCAGTGACAACAAGGCTATGCCAGAGCAGCTAACTTCCAGAACTGAAGTCCTGTATCTGGTGTTCCTCTAGTGAGAAGTGAAGTTGAAAGTCGCTCGGTCACGTCCGACTCTGCAACCCCATAGACTATACAGTCCATGGAATTCTTCAGGCCAGAATACTGCAGTGGGTAGCCTTTCCCTTCTCCAGGGGATCTTCCCAACCCAGGGATCGAACCCAGGTATCCCGCATTGCAGGTGGATTCTTTACCAGCTGAGCCACAAGGGAAGCCCTTGTAAGCACCTTAGGTAACACTGACACATATCAATCCACAGATGCCTACAGTAATCCTATGGGACAGATCTGCTGGGTCTGCTGTGTAGACGAGTAAACTGAGAGGCTAACACACTGGCCCAACACAGTAAGTAGGCAGTGAGACGGGACACAGACTCAGGCAGTTTGACTCTGGAGCCTACACTCTCTAATATCATCCTATGGGGTACCTAACTGTCATGAGCCTCAGCCTCTCAACTGTGGAGTGGGAATAGCAAGAATGACACTGACCAGCAGGACCAGTCATGGACTAAGTGGGATAACATGGTTAAGGAAGCAGTCTAGCATAGCATCAGCCGCAGAGGAGAGGGTTAATGAAGGATGATTTTGTTTCTTTACTCACTGGAAATTTCTTTCTAGGAGCTCTATGAACAAAACACACAAATGTGAGGGGATAATTTATTTTTACTCATCCATTTGTTAAGTATCTGTTTAAAAATATGTAAAATTTAAACCAATCTTTACAGTCAATGATACCATAATGCTAAAACCAGGATGGGACAGCAGCCAGTTTCTTTCCTTTCCTTTCTGAGAACTGCCTCAATTCCCGGAAAGGGAGGTCCATAAGAAAGAGAAAGAACGTGGACGAACCTTCTGACAAGCGCTGGAGAGGAGAAACTCTCAGGCCCATATCAAAGAGCAATCAAAGTGACTTCAAGGCACAAATGATCAAATATCACGTCCAGATGCTTTACACAGGATCCCCAATTCTCCCAAGCTGCAAACCTGGGTGGCACAGAATCTGCTCTGCATTAGTGACTGGAGGCAGATGGCTCAGGCAAGTGAGAACCACCCTCTGAGGCTCCATGCCAGAGCAGCTGAGTCACGATCTGATGCCAAAGCCCCCTTGACCATGTTGCGCTCTCTCAAATTCTACTGCCTCCCCTGCCTAGAGTGTTTCCCACCCTCCTCTGCCCGCTGTCTTACTAATCCAAACCTTGGCTCCTCTTTGCAGACTTTCCTGGCCCCTGTGCCTGTGGGGCCAAGTTGGCTGCTCTGTCCTTGGCAATCCCCAAGACTCATTAGTGAGGTTATTAGAGCACTCACACTGCATGTAGTAATTTATGAAAATCCACCCCACAGAGAATGCAAGCACTGGGTTTTATTCTTTCATGCTCTTCTAGCACCTGGTACAGAGTAGCTTATCAAACTGATGATTTATGAGTATAGGTTACTGAATAAGTCTCATAAATCAACTAGTTCATTTCCTCCCCCCCCCTCTGGTTTATATCCTCTTATATTATCTCTGCAAGCACTTATTCCAGTTTAAGGTAGATTTCCCCAGTCTGGACTTCAGAAGGCCTCTTAAAATGTCCCAACAGTGCACAGAGCCTTAGTTTTACCCCACGTCTGGTTTCCTCAATCACTGTGAACATCTGCCCACTGTGGTCATTCTTTTTAGAATTCCCTTTGGTTTCCCCCTGTCCTTCCAAATATGTGGTGTTCTCCATTAAAGGACACAGGTGGGTTTTGAAGTCTGTGAGCAGGACCAAAATCAAATATAGATTAAAATTACCCTACTCAATTCCTAGGGAAAGTGCCAGGTAGAATGACTCAGTGAGCCCTGGACGGTCAATCTCCCCGTCATGGAGCAAACAACTGCAGAGGATCAGTTAGACGAACTAAGCCTGAATTTAGGATCCCTGTTGTAGGGAAAAACGTGTACCTTTAAATATCAGGATCCCATTTAAGTAAGAAACCAGACTGAGGAAACAGCAGGTGCATTCTCCCTGCTCTCAGGATCACCAGGCATACACTCACTGCATGGGAATTGGCCACACTATAAATCTCGTGTGTGTGTGTTATCTGATGCAACTTCCTGAATAAGTACAGGACTTCTGGAGTGATCAGAGACAAAGAGATTGGAACTACCACTGCCCTGATTTCAGGCGTCCATCCATTGAGCCCACTTACGGGCATATATTCTCAGTTTTCCTTCCCATCTAGTCAGCTTTCTCCTTTATTTCTTTGTTAAATAAACTTTAGAATTTAACTTAACTTCAGAGGTTTTTAACCCAGAGTTCAGAACCTCTCAAACGACGTGAACAGTCTGCCTACACACAGACATGTGGTTCGAAGTAGAATAACCAGGTTCTGCTACTTTCTCAAAGGGGCCCAAGATGCCCAAAGGCTAAGGACCACTGTCCTCAGTGTTTACAAGGTAAACTTGAGTATTAAGGGAAAGTGCCTTATCTATTTCACAACTACTACAATCTAAAGCAAAGGTAACCACCTGTGAGGAAGCTATCATCTGTGAGGTAACCTATGACCTCCTCTAGAAAAAGGGCTGGGAGTGAGCAGAGCAGAACTGCCTACTCCACAGCAGAGCAGGACAGTTTAGGGGAAAATGAAAAGGATCGTATAAACAAACTCTTCCTCCCTCTTTTTAAGGAACCTGAACCTTGAGCTCATTTTGAAAGGTCCCACTGTTCCTGAGGAGCACAAGGGGCCCCTGAAGAAACCGGGGACAGTTTTGGGATGAGGAACAGAAAGAGGAATTACAGAACTACAACGTGACAATTCCTTGGGCCACTCTGAAGTCATCTCACACCTCAGATCAGAATATACTGACTCTGCACTTTGTGGGGAGGGTGGCATCGTGCTTGAAAGCCAGCCCTGGAGCAGCAGAGAAGAGCAGGGGGTTTCCGGGTGCCTGGAATAGTAGCCCGGTGGGGTATCACCCACCACATTCCGGCTCCTGAGTGTGGATGACAACTGCCTTGGACTGTCAAGTTTCCAGAGGACAAGAAAATGATTTCTTTCTAGCAATGAGTCCTTTAATGCTTCAAACCTTGGAACAGGTGGAACTCCCTGTCTTTTAAATACTGAGAGGAAAGCTTACTTTACCCTCTAAGTGATAAGATGAACATTATCTTAAAAGGCAAGTGAAGTCGCTCAGTCGTGTCCGACTCTTTGCGACCCCATGGACTCCTCCGTCCATGGGATTTTCCAAGCAAGATACTGGAGTGGGTTGCCATTTCCTTCTCCAGGAGATCTTCCCGACCCAGGGATTGAACCCGGGTCTCCTGCATTGTAGGCAGGTGCTTTACCGTCTGAGCCACCAGGGAAGAGCCTTAATCTATATGAAGCCAGGCATAAGCTACTTAGGAGTTCAAGGCAAGATACTGTGGATGGATATGGACTACTTAAAGAGACTTCATCAATGAGAAACAGGACAGCCAACATCAAAGTGTTGAAAGTCAAGCTATGACCCCAAACAGGCAGTGGCTCATCCAGGATCTCTATTCCTTACAGTAGCTGTGAGTCACCAGGGCTTTGGGTCAATAGATGAATGAAATGCACAACGCTGTGGTCCTAAGACTACTTCCCATCCCTGAAGCCAGGGTTTCCAGCACTTTGGGAAAAAGCTGGTAACAATACCCAATAAACTCTTTAAGCCTAGCAAAAGATGGTAATACGTACCAGGGGGCAGGAGACACTGCAGAAGTGGCCAATGGTCACGCCCAGGAGCTGAGAAGCTGACTGCCCAGTGCAGCTCTAGCTCTTAAATAGTCTTGCCCTCTTTCTTTCAGTTTCCTTTTCAAAAAAGACTTTCTCTCTCCCTTTTTGGCTTCCTGTTTGCCCCACCCTCTATCACTTGCATGTAGGAGTTTCTTATAAACGACCCAGTTTCTCAGAAACACTTGAACCTAATGACCAACCTCTTGGGTGAGGCTGTCAGAAAGACAGAGGGTGGGGGATGCGGGTGGAGACCAGGGAAACGCTCTTGAGAACCAAGCTGTTGGCTGGACATTGCATCAGCCACTTTACACCCCAGGCTGGCCTTCTTATAACCTCCTCGCCCTGTTTCTGTTCCCTGTTCTCGTTCTTGGCATCAGTGTGAAGAACTGTGTCTGTTATGCAGTGGCAGCCGGGGAAGGCGGGGTGGAAAAGCAGATGGCAAATTCCTTGCTGCCGCTGCCGCCGCTACTCACAGAAACGACGCAGTGCAGCGGAGACCACTAAGTTCTGGGATGAGACCTGGGTTTTCAATCCCAGTTTGGGCGTTTCTTTGTTACAAAACCTCGCGCAAATCACATCACCTCTCTGCTTCACCCCCCGTTTCTTCACTTGTGAAATGGGCAAAAAAGCAGCCTCCTAACTTCACCGTTGGAGGAGGGCAGGGCAACCCACTCCAGTATGCTTGCCTGGAGAATTCCATGGACAGAGGAGCCTGGTGGGCTACAGTCGGTGGGGGTCGCAAAGAGTCGGACATGACTGAAACGACTAAACACACAACTTCACCGAGGCGGCGACCAGGTGCGTTACCACAGGCAAAGCCCCTGTCACACGGCCAACGCTTGTTAAAAGTGGGGGCCTCATCCTTTGGGGAAACGAAACAGGAGGGAGACGATGAAGGGCTGGTGCCGGCGCGAGTGCGCGACAGGGTAGGGTCGGCGGCGCTGAGGGAAAAGGGGGCGAGGAACCAGAAGCCGGCGAGCAGAGAGCCGGGCTTTGAGGAGACTACCTCGGGGTTTGGCGTGCAAGCGGCTCCGGGAGGGCCAGGTCACTGGGCTCCGCCCCGGCCTACCCCCCCTGCTTCCTTCATACCCACACTTACCGGCCCAACCCGGCCCGTCAGCGCTGCCGGCTCAGCCACGGGTGGCCTCCTAGGCGTCCTTGGAAACGCCTTCCGGCTGGAACAACTTCCGGCTAGGCTGCGCCCTCATTGGCTGTTAGCACGGAGGCCGCCGCTGATTGGCTGGCGGTTCCGGCAACGGCGGAACGCTCCCGGGTTTCAGGGCGCAGGCCGGACAACCCTCCGGAGGACCGAGAGCTTCCGGTGCGTGTGGTGAGCTGGGGGCCGGGGACGGGAGGGGACTCCGATCTGGCGGCGACCGGAGCGCAGCCCGCCCCTTCGCGTGTATCTGTCTCCCTGTATCTCCGGTTCCTTCCGAGCGCGCAGTGCCCTGGACGGTCCTCACTGCTCATTCCTGATGATCCTCACCTCTCCCTCTGACAGCCCAGCTAACTCCTATTCATTCTTCAAAACCCATCCCTGGTCGTATCTTGTTAGTGGCCTTCATCAGTCTTAGCCTCCGGCGCAGCATCTGTGTTTTGTGTTTCATCTCAGTCCATAAGACCCTGACATAAGGCTTGGCACAGAGTAGGTAATCAGGAAATATTTGTTGAATGATTACATCCTATTCCTTTTACGTTCTCTGTGTCCCCCCCTCCCACCGGGTTGTAATTTACAAATATTTCTAGATGCTGGTGATTTAAACAGTGAACAAAACACAGAAAGCCCTATGTTTTGGTGGAGCTGACATGTTGATGACTGTCCGTGGCACTCTCTCCCCTTTTGTAGCCTTATTTTTCCAAAGACCTGACTTTTTCTTCTGTCTGTTCATGGTTTAATGGCTCCTTCATTTGCATAAAAACAACAACAAGAACAAAACTTCCTTTCCCCCTCCTTTGCCTTAAGACACATAAAAGGCAGCAAACAGTTTTCTCTAGAGTTTATTTTGTTCTCCGTTTTTGCCTCTTTTCCTTGACTCATCCTTGCCTTCTCTCCCGCTCCATTTTGATCAGTTTTATTGGTTCCATCTTCGGTGTTTCTTATCACCTATGCTTCCTCACCTTCAGATTATCGTTTTCTGCCTGAGGCCTGCCCCGGCCTCCCAACTGCAGTGAAACTGCAATCCCAAGCACACCATCACGCCTGCTTTTCTTTTCTATTCTGCCTTTTTCCTTAGGATTTCTCACCTCTGGACATGTTCTGTCTCACTTGGTTCTGGTCTGTCTGTCTGCACTGGCATCTGAGCATGGTGAGCTGGGGCTTGGCTGGTAGGGCCTGCGCTGTTGGTATTTGTTGAAGGACAGAATGAAATGTACATGAAGCAGATAGGAAGCCCTAATGCACACGTGTCTGCATTCATTCAGTCCTTGCTGCCTTGCCTCGTAGGAAGTGGGCCTCATAGGAAGAGGGCCTCATGGCCTCTACTCTCTGATCTTTTTCCACAGACCTCATCATTAGTTCTGGCCACCTGCCTCTCCTTTGACTGAACAGCTGGGTGGGTAGGAGTCCATCCTAGAGGCTGAGTGCCTTCATGGTAGGAACCTGGTGGCTTCCCTTTGGCGGGATGGCATGGGATTCTGTGGTGAGTTGTGCTCTACGTCTGATTAGGTTTTAGGACAGGACTGAGTCATTATGGTAATGCCAAATCCTTTGCAGTGCAACTATTCCGTTAGTTTATAATTAGTCCGTTGTGTTATATTAGCTCCATCTGAGATGGGCTGGCTCAGGTTGGAAGTTTTATTTAGACAGTGGCTCTGTATGTAGGTGTTACCTGCCTGGATTGGGCTGCAGATGAAGTTGGATTATTGGAGGAGGCAGGCCACAGACATTTTCTGAATGATGATGTAACTGGTTTGGCGGTGGAGCTCTTCAGGCAGATGGTACCCGTTACGCGAAAGGTGGGGATGGTTGATTCCGGGGGACATGAAAGCCACCGTCCAGGGGAGGACGTGAGTGATAGACAGTCTGTCTGGAATGGTGTAACCAAGGCCCCCCAGGGAATCTTCAGGTCTCACCTGACCCCACATGTGGGAAGAGGAGCTCAGGATGGTCTGTTAAGGTAGGACACTTGGGCTTTCTGGGAAGTCGCCTGTTGCTGGAGCTTTGGGTGCTGCTCCACCTCGCCCTCTGCTGTCCTGGACATGTGCAGCACCCTTGTTTTCCTCTTGACTCTGCTTCCTGTTAACTCCACAGCGTTGAGTTCCAGAAGGAGGTGCTTCTTTGTAGAAATTCCTTGGCTTCAGTTGATCATGTGTGATGGTTCAGAATTACAGGAAGAGTTTTTAAGAAAGGGGAAATAGACTATTGTGCGAGTCCATGTGTTTGGAGTGAAACAGGTGGATTTGGATCGCACCTTAGGAATGGGGGGGACCGATGCCTCAAGTACCTCGGCCCTGTGCTGTAGGTCTGTCTGTCTACACTGGCTTGTTGTTGAGATGGGATGTCTGGGGAAGAGTGTTCTAGGTGGAGAGAATAGAAGGAAGGCCTGGAGCACAGTGGGAGTACGGCTTGCTTTTGCCACGTGGCAGATCCTGGTCATCTTTCTGTTTCAGCATGTTCAGAATTAGCTTCATTCGTATTGATGAGTATTTGCTCTTCTCGTTTGTTACTTATAAACCATGCTGCAGGCCCTCTGTATACCTATCTCTGCAAACATGTGCTAGTGTTAGAGTTGTAACGTGGGGTTGTTGCAGTAAAAACTGTCTGTTTAAATTTGTAGTAGATCCTCCCTGAATGGACCTTCCAAAAGGCCTCGTTAAAACCATGAGTCTTTCTGTCCAGGCATCCTGTGTCCATTGAGTCAAGTCCTCCTTCATGTCTTTCAGTAAATTTAGTTTTCTTTGTGTAGGTCTTGCTATTTTTGTTATTGTTGTTAGATTTATTCCCAGATATTCCATAGTCTTCATTAAAAAAAATTGTATCTTCTAACTAATTATACTTGGTCCATAGACAAGGCCTCATTTTTTTTATTTTTGGCTGCGCTGAATCTTGACTATGGCACCTGGGTCTTCGTTGCAGAGTGCAGGCTTCTCTAGTTGTGGGGCAGGTCTCTCTCTCTATTTTCAGCAAGTGGGCTTAGTTGCCCCGTGGCATTTGGAATCTTAGTTCCCCGACCAGGGATTGAATCCATGTCCCCTGAATTGGAAGGCAGATTCTTAACCACTGGACCACCAGGGAAGTCCCAAGGCCTCATTTTAAAAAAAACTTTAATTTATTTTTAATTGAAAGATGATTGCTCTGCAGCATCGTGTTGGTTTCTGCCAAACAGCAGCATGAATCAGCCGGAGGTATACCTATGTCCCCTCCCTCTTGAACCTCCCTCCCCCTAAGGCCTCATTTTTAATGTGTTTACTCTCCTGGGTTGGAGAAGGCAATGGCACCCCACTCCAGTACTCTCATCTGGGAAATCCCATGGACGGAGGAGCCTGGTAAGCTGCAGTCCATGGGGTCGCTAAGAGTCAGACAAGACTGAGCGACTTCACTTTCACTTTTCACTTTCATGCCTTGGGGAATGAAATGGCAACCCACTCCAGTGTTCTTGCCTGGAGAATCCCAGGGACCGGGGAGCCTGGTGGGCTGCTGTCTATAAGGTCGCACGGAGTCAGACACGACTGAAGTGACTTAGCAGCAGCAGCAGCAGCACCCTCATGGGTATTTCAGTCTTGGATTTGCTTGGTGGCACATTTGCTTTTAACCGCATATGGCAGGAAATGTTCTATCACGCACGTCTTCTGACACTTGACTTTGTTTGGCCTTAGGGAAGTTTGCCCTTGAAGGACAACGCTAAACTGTGTCTCTAATGGCTTCGTTGGTGGCCTACGAGGACTCGGACTCAGAGGCCGAGACCGAGCTTGCGGGGGGTTTCCATCCAGCCGGCCAGATGGAAGACACTTCAACTGCGGTCAGACCTCCGGGGCAGGATTTTGGATCCAGAGTCTTGGATGCAACAGGCGGGCGGACGCCATCCCCAGAGCGCGCCTCTCATGATGACCCTGCCAGGTGTCGTCTCCCGCTGGCTCGGCTCTGGAGCCAGGACCCAGGGTCCTGCCCCAGCCAGAGGCTTCAGTGGCCCAGGCCGGAGCCCGAGGCTGCCTTCCCCGCCAGCCTGCCGGCCCGTCTCTCCCTGTGGACCAGCCAGGCCCCCGTGGGCCACGTGCCCCTGGCAGGGGCCTGCTTGAAGCAGGTGAGAGTCTGCTGGGAACCTTCCAGCTCCCCCGAGCTATCTGTCGGTGCCCGAGCGGGGTCTGAAGGCCCAGGGAAAAGCGGCAGCTCCCTGCAGAGGAAGCGGCGTGAGGACTGTGTGGTACCTTATACCCCGAAGAGACTGAGGCCGCTGCCGGCGCCACACACAGGAGCAGACAGGGGCAAGGATGCGGAGGCCCAGGGTCCCCACGCCGGCCGTGTCCCAGCCCCGCTCTGTGTGGCCCCCGAAGCTTCTGAGTTTATCCAGCCGTACCTGGACAGTCAGTATAAGGAAACCAAGATTCCCAAGAAGGTGCTGTTCCACCTGCGGGGCCACCAAGGCCCCGTCAACAGCGTTCAATGGTGTCCCGTGTCTGCCAGGAGCCACCTGCTTCTGTCGACGTCTATGGATAAGACCTTCAAGGTGAGGCCGTGAGTGAAGCAGCTCTTGGGGATGAGCTGCTGGGATGTTTCATTCTTCCCCACGGCGAGGTCGGCCCGGCTGCACGCCGTATGTTGCTTTCTAGGAATTCCTGGGATCCTCTTTGTTGCCCTCGGGTGAGGGCTCTCAGTTGCCCGCTTGGATGGCTGGTCTGTTCTGCCCCCCGCAACCCCTCCAATTCTGCCTTGCCCAGGCCACCGGAGGACCCTAGTCTAGACCTCATGGTGGTCATCCTTATGGGGGCCCCCGAGGACGCCCAGACCCTCTTCCGCCCTGGGAGAGGGAGATCGCTGAGTGAGAAGGGAGGAAAGCGGACCCAGATCCCAGGGGCTCCTCGGTGACCCCCGCTGAGTGTGGAGCGGTGGTGGCGCTGTGTCCGGCACTGTGCTGGGTGAGGGGGTGGGAAGGCCCCTAGACCTGACCGTGGCTTCCAGACCGGTACATGGGGGTAGAGGCCGCAGAGAGGTGCTCACAGGCCCGGGTCGGGGCTGTGAGCCCGGGGCTCCACGGGGTTCCACGACTGCAGGCGCCGGGGTGGGGGGTGGGGCAGCCGCCCAGCAAGGAGGGCTTGGCGAAGGCTTCCCGGAGGGAGCAGGTGGGTCTTCAGGTGGGCTGGGCGGAAGGCGTTCTTGGCTCTCAGCAGGGGAGGCGTAAGGGGCCCACAGGGGCAGGGGGTGGGGGGAGGCGCTGGGAAAGAAGGCAGCGTCACATCAGGGAGGGCCTCGGGTACCCTGCTGGGGAATTCTGGTTTACACAGAAACTCTTTGGGTTGTTATTTATTTATTTTAAAGCTCCATTAAAAACAAAAAAAAAAACCCTGGGCTCCGGTGCAGTGGTAGAGAACCGGCCAGCCAGTGCAGGAGATGCGGGTTCAGTCCCTGGTCTGGGAAGATCCCAGATGCCACCTGGCAGCTCAGCCGGGGCCCGCAGTTTCTGAGCCTGTGCTCTGCGGGGAGAGGAGCCTCTGCCGCGAGAAGCCTGCATCCAGAGAAAGGCCAGGCACAGAGCGAAGGCCCAGCACGGCCAGAAATAAAGAAGTAAATAACTAAAATTATACACACATATATGGAAAGCTCCTGAAGTAAGGCAGACTTACAGTAAGCGGCGCCTAGTCCACGGGTAGGTAGTGTGGCAGGCGTGTCACACCTGCCAGGAAGCTGCCTCCCGGACTGTCCTCTGTCTGTTCCCGCCCCCAGGGGAGCCCAGGAGACCTGTACTTTTAATGGCGCTTTTAAAGGTGAAGGTCTGTTTAATGGACCTGCACCTCCTCGCTCTCCTCAGCCCAGCAAAGTACAGCACATGTGCGCGCGTGCTAAGTCACTTCAGTCGGGTCCGACTCTTTGCCACCCCATGAACTGTAGCCCGCCAGGCTCCTCTGTCCATGGGATTCCCCGGGTGAGAATACTGAAGTGGGTGGCCAGTTGTTTCTCCAAGGGATCTTCCCACCCCAGGGATTGAACCCGCGTCTCTGCGTCTCCTGCACTGGCAGGCGGGTTCTTTACCACTGGGCCATCTGGGAAGCGCAAGCAGAGTACATCAGTTTGGTTCAGTCGCTCAGTCGTGTCTGACTCTTTGCGACCCCGTGGACTGCAGCACGCCGGGCCTCCTTGTCCATCACCAGCTCCCGGAGCTTGCTCAGACTCATGTCCATCAAGTCAGTGATGCCACCCAACCATCTCATTCCTCTGTCGTTCCCTTCTCCTTCTGCCTTCAATCTTTCCCAGCATCAGGGCCTCTTCCAATGAGTCAGCTCTTTGCATCAGATGGCCAAAGTATTGGAGCTTCAGCTTCAGCATCAGTCCTTCCAATGAATATTCAGGACTGATTTCCTTTAGGATCCACTGGTTTGATCTTGCAGTCCAAGGGACTCTCAAGAGTCTTCTCCAACACCCCAGAGTTCAAAAGCATCAATTTTTTGACCCTTAGCTTTCTTTACAGTCCAACTCTCACATCCATACATGACTACAGGAAAAACCATAGCTTTGACTAGACAGACCTTTGTCGGCAAAGTGATGTCTCAGTACACAGTAGGTGCTAAATACACGTGATCCGAACAAAAGCTGCCTGGGGAGAAGGTGGCTTTGGAGTTGTGGATCATGGTTGTGGAGGAGCTGGTCAGTGGCCCAGCTGCCCAGTTCAAGTCCCAGAGTCTCATCTGTGAGGGCCTGATTATGCTCAGTACCTGGGCCATGAGATCATGTGAGAACTCACTTCCAAAGCTCATGGCACAGAGCAGGAACCCCACAGGTGCCCAGTAGACATAGGTTCCCCACACCACCCCCACATTGTCCTCACGGCTCTGGAGCCCTTCTGCCCAGAACATTGTATTTGCAAAGTTTGTTTTGAGCTTTTCGCATAGGAGGCATTTTCATAAGCCGAGACAGGAAGTCTAAGTGCAGTGAAGTCTTGGCAAGGAGCTCCATCAGTGAATGTCACTTTAGGTGGCGTGTTTGAATCCTGAAACGATGTGTCTGTGTTCACGTCTGCAAGGCTGACGGAGTTCTGTGGGGACAGCATCGGGTCCTGTCTCTAGTCTGGAGACCTGGGGTTGGCACACACATCTGTGGTGCTTTCTCCGAGAGGTCGGGGCCCTGTGGTTGACTCAGGAGGTCCTGGTGTCCCTGGTGTGCCCTGGACACCCCCCTGCCCCCTCCTCCGCAAGGCCTGGGGCTTCTCTGCTGGGGGCTTGCAGCTCTAGGGGGCTGTGGGGGCCTGTTGCTTTGGTCAGGAGCCCCCCTGGAGGGTTCTTGGTGGGCAGTGTCCCTGGTGGGCTGGCCCCTGAAGTTACTTAGAATGATCTGGGCTTGGTGGAGAACTGACTCATTTGAAAAGACCCTGATGCCGGGAAAGATTGAAGGCGGGTGGAGAAGGGGACGACGGATGATGAGATGGTTGGATGGCATCACCGACTCAATGGACATGAGTTTGAGTAAACTCCGGGAGTTGGTGATGACAGGGAGGCCTGGCATGCTGCAGTCCACGGGGTCACAGAGAGTTGGACATGACTGAGCGACTGAATTGAACTGAACTGGGCCTGGTGCCGGCTCCATCACCAACAGCTTTGTGATCTTGGGCAAGGCACTTGACCCCTCTGAACCTCTTTCCTCTTGACAAGCTCCTGAAACCTATGGCTGAGGCTTCTCAGGTGGGACAAACGCCCAGAGCTCTGTCTAAAGCTCCCAGTTTAATGCTGGGCATGTGGCACGGGTCCAGGTGGGCTGCCTGAAGGGCGTGGGCAGCCCCTTTCTGGGACCCTGGAGGGAGGGACCAGACCGGCAGATGTCGGCAGCGCAGGCTCGAGGCGACAGGCTTCCCGGGGTCTCAGAAGGCAGGCAGAGCTGAGTGAAAGGGTGTGGTGGAGGTGGGTGTGTCCCGGTGAGTGTCTGCTGCCCGCTCACCCTTGGGGTCACGTCTCCTGGCCTGGAGCCCCGAGGGGACGTCTGTACCTGGCCTCAGCGGCGTGCTCCGTGGCCTCTGCCCTGGTCTCTTTTGCCCGGGAAGCTTAGATTTCCCAAGTAAGGCCATCCCACGAGTTTTGGAACAGAGGGCGTCTGAGTGATGCCGTTGACTTGGGCCGTGGTTCTGTCGCATAGTGGGTGTCAGTGGAGTAGATGAAGGCGCCCTGCGCGGGGCGGTGGCGGGTGGAGAGGACCTGGGAGCCGCCAGCCGGCGGTGACATCGCGTGACCACATGGGGGCGCAGTTGGTCCACCTTGGGAGGCCGCTCAGGCGCAGGGACTGTGTTCCTGGAAAACCCACCCGCTGGCGGCAGTTCTCTGAGACCCCCTCCCTGACTGCCAGGCTGCCTGTCAGTCCTGTCCCGGGGAGGGTGATGTGTGCTGCAGGCAATGACATGGTCTTGGGCCGCCTTGCTTGCGGCCAGGAGCCCCGTCCACTGTGCCGTCCATCCCTTACGGTGGGGTGGCAGCGGAGGTGGCTCCTGCGGCAGAGTATGGCAGCTGTCGTGGCCACGGGGGTCTGTGTCTCCTGACCTTCTTACTGTGGTGTCTTGAAAATCAGGGCGTTTATAAGCGTTAGAGGCCAAGGGTCCAGGGTCCTCTCTGCTTTATGATGTCTGGCAGTTTTCAGTGATGGAGCATTTGGCAAATCTACTTTAAGCAACTGTTTGGTGTGAAGACAATGTGGCAGGGTGGAGGAGCCAGGCTGGAAGGTGGGTGGGGAGCACCTGGGGGCCGGGGGCCCTCCTGGCTGAGACCTTGATTGTGCTGGGCCCCCAGGGGGGTGTGTGTGTAGCAGCGGGCAGTCCTGGCAGGATGGTGTTATTTTCTGTCCCTGGTGTCAGCAGGTGGGCAGTGTGGGGGTCCTTGTGGTCTGGTATGAGATCAAGGGGTGCATGGGAGGCGTGTGAGCGTGGAGTCTGGAGTGGAGCGGGGGTGCAGGCGGGGCTCCGGAGTGGAGAGCAGATGGTGGGTGAGCAGGGAAGGAGCTCGAAGACGTGGACGTGACTTGGGAACCAGCCCCCACCCTGTGCTCCCTTTTGAGGGTACCTCCCCCGCTTCTGCTTTGGCTGTGTCTCGCAGCATGCCGGATCTTAGGTCCCTGGCCAGTACCTAATCCATGCCCCCCGGCAGTGGAAGCCCAGAGTCTTAACCACTGGCCGCCAGGGAAGTCTCCCCCCACCCATCTCTTTTGGTTAAAGTTTGCCAGAGTGCCTTCTTGTCCCCGACCTGGTCAGGAGGGCTGGGCTCACAGGACTTGGATTCGGACCATCCCTCTGCCGGTGACTGGCTGTGTGACCTCAGGCAAGTGACTCTCTCTGAGCGTCAAGCTGTATATGTAAAGTGGACCCAAGGACGCATCACCTGCTGGGTTTTCGTGAAGAAGTAAGTGGCCCTGGTTCTGAGTTACCTGGTGTGACTCCGGCCGCTCGGCGGGCGGCTGTGTGCTCATTCTTGCGCCCTCGGGGATGCGCTCCTTCCTCACCGCACCGCGGTGTCTCACTGCAGCGGCATGGCTATGGAGCTGTGCCTGCCACCCCGTGTACGTTTTTAAGCTTCTTGAGCAGGGGAACAGTGTGAAATCCGTTTTTACATTCTCCATAGCACCTGGCACTAGGTTTTGTACCTGTTAAGTGATCAAAAAAGATTGAAAAGGTTTTTTTGGATTTTCCTTCCAGCCTTTGGGGAGAGAGTCGTCTTTAAAGTGCACCCATGCTCTTTGCCACTAGGGGGCACAGTAAGACAGGGTGAGTCGCTCCTCCAAGCTTCTAGAACGTGGAAGAATCCTTAATTCAAGGTAACATTTACTGAAATACGATTTATTTTCTGATCAGGAGGAAAAAACACAACACAATCCATCTGATTAATCTAAAGGACGTGGAGTGCCAGTTCCTTCATCTCCTTAAAAACGTAGCCTCAGAATTCATAAATTTCAATTGGGCACATTACAGCGGAAAGATACTTACTTTAATATGTTCTAAATGTTCCGTGAGCTGTAAAATATGCTTATATTAGTTTTGAAAAATTTACAGCTAGAGAAATTAAGTGAAACAAAACAATGACTCATAATTCCGCACCGATGCTCTGTTTTCTTTCCTGCCCGCCCCTCCGGGGCCCCCCGCGCCTCTGTTCTCTGTGGTTGTAGTCCCAGCATGAATACCCTCCTGTGCATTCTTTTCATTTCCCTGTGTCCTCGTTTGGCTCAACAAGCTTGAATACCCACTGCATGTTGCGGTAGAATTCAGACTTTGAGGTCCTTTTTTGAAGGGAAAAGTACAAACGTGTAGTGCTTTTGACCAAACATGGGCAGCCCTGATTGGCAGCCGCCTCTCGCAGAGCTCTCTGCCAGACACCAGGAAGACCCCCAGAAGCGTCCGGGCATGTTTCTTGCTGCCTGGGACCCACTTTGCAACACATAAAGCAGGAAGAGGGAAGGCGAAAACAGATCCCTGACAGTCCTCTCCCCGAGCCAGCAGCTCGTTAGCACAGGGCCCTCCCCAGTAACGGCCAGCGCATCCCCAGCTGTTTACTGTTTATGGCATCCGGCTTGTGCCGCAGAGCGCACGTCCGCACGGTTTGGAGTCTGTGCCCCCCCATCCCCACCCTGTCTTTTGCGCACGGGCATTTTTATACCTCTTTAGAAACTTTCCCCAAACATGTTTTTTCTGACCGTCTTCAGATTCCGAACTTGGTTTGGTCATTTCCATGTTGTGTCCTGTCTTTCCTGCTTTTGTTTTTCAAACAGTACTGCAGTGAACACGGTTCTGCGTCAATGTGGGCTTTTTTTGCTGCCTTCATGCAGTAAAGATGGGCTCTGACCCCCCTCCCCCGCCCCCAGTCTGCAGCTACAAGCCCTGTGTGTGCTGCTGAGCAGAACCGGGTTAGGTGGGCCAGCCTGTCCATGCTTTTGTTGCAGGAGACTCCTGGGTTCCCGATCCCTATGCTGCCTGGTAGCTGTCTGACTTGGGGAAAATCACCTAGCCTCTCTGATCCCCTTGTTTTTCTCACTGGTAAAATGGGGATAATGGCTGCCTGTTAGGGTTGTTGCTATTGGAAAAGGGATGAGAAGATGCGGCCCAGCACCTGGCAGCGGTCAGGGCTGAAGAAGCTGCCGACTCTCCTGCCCCCGATCTGTTGATTAAAAAACAAACGGAGGAGAGACCAGTCCTCCGACTGGATGCAGCTCTTTCCTTCTTGGGAATCGTTTCCCAGTCTGTCTATCGATAAGGTATTTTTCAAGTGTTTCAGTGTTACTGTTCCCGAGGTAGATACTTTTAAAATTTAGACAGCTTTTGAGATTGTCTGTAACCCAGCCACTCAGCCGCTCTCTTTTCATGCACTGCGCACTTGGAAGTTCCTCCTGGAGGGCTGGCTCCCTGTCTCTGAACTGCTGGCATCCGAGTGTCGTGGGTGAGAACAGGCCCAGCTGCGTCTGCCAGTCCACCGAGCATTTTTGTGTCTGAGCCTCCGACGGAGTGGCGGGCGGGGGGCAGTGCCATCATCATACCCGAGGAAGCCCAGGAGGGTGAGGGCTGGGTGGGTGTGCCTGCAAGGTGGGCCACGGACCCCTGCCTGTGGCACAGATGAGAGGGTGGGGAAGAGCCGACCACCCCGGGGTGCCCACCTCCTGCTAGGCGCAGCCCTAGAGCCTCCATCTTGTGTTCACAGCAGGTGTGTGGGGCCAGCACTGTTCTTCCCATTTCACGGGTGAGGAAGTCGAGGCCCAGAGGGCTAAGGGTTTGTCCACACTCACGCAGCTGGCCCTCAGGCTCCAGGGAGCCCGCTCTGCTGCTCTGCCCCTGAGAATAAAGGGCGGGACCGCGCCCATCTCCCGGGGGTCCCCCAGCACTGCCCAGCCTCGGAGTCTTGTGGTTCCCATAAAAGGGGCGTGAGGAGATGAGGTGATTTCCGCGGGGGCTTGGATTTGCATTTTTATGTATTACAGGACCCCGCTGATTTATCATTGTTAGCGTATCTGATTATATTAAGGTGTCTTAGATGTGCTTTGTAGAAAGTAATATATCTCAGATTCAAAGACAAGGAATTTATGGATTCAAGTGCCAGAGTGAGGGTTTTTATTTCAGTTTTGAAAGAATTATTCTTGATGGATTTTACAAAATGAGATTGAGAAATGATTTGATGTGTAGAGTGAGGAGTCTCGGGGCATTATGTAGATGATTGGCAATTTATTCCGAGCACGAGGCCAATCTATTGGAAACGAGAGCCGCGCAGCTGGGGAGGAAGGCTGGGCTGCGGTGGTGGGCGTCTGGTATTCGGGGGCTGAACGGTTAACAGCGCATCGCGGGTAATTAGGTGAAGGCGAGGAGAGAATGGGTGGTGTGGGTGCATGTGTGTGTGCGTGTGTGTGTGCACACACACATCTCTTCCATCTGCACTTGATGGAAGCCCAGAGAGGGGAACACACTTGGCTGGGGGCACACAGCGGGGTCAGGTGTAGGAAGCGTTGAACCACCTCCCTCTCTGCACCCTCTGTCTGTGCCTTTCTGTTCCCGCCCTTGGAGTGTTCTCTTTCCAGGGAAAGTTCACCACCATCTCAATTATAACAAGGTGGGGAGAGAGGGCTTCAGGCTGGTCGAGACAGCAGGGCTGCCGAGGCTCCAGGAAGAGCTGTGATTCTGGGCTGGAACCCTCTCCTCGTGGGAAGTGAAGTTTTGACACTCCTCTCCCCCATATGAAAGCTGCGACATTTCTGAGGCCAACAAATGAGACATTTCCCACTTCTCCTGTGCTTGCCAGAACGGCCTTGTAAGCTTGTGCCTGCCTCACAGGAAAAAAAACCCTGGGTTGAAAGAGGAATAAGAAAGAAAGTTGTGGCAGAACCCAAGCTGTGCTTTCTGCTCTCGGAGAACTTCATTCGGTTTAGACTTAAACAGCTCAGCGTCCCTGGTGCTGGATGCTGATGGCAAGAAAACAGCGCTGTGTGAAGGTGCAGACTCTGTCCTCGGGGAGCTAGCCTCATCCAGGCCCAACCCGCGTCATTAAGGGAAGAATAGAGCAATTGGGGAAAATGCTTTTAATGTAATTGAAAAATGCAGATTGCAAAATTGGCACACTTAGGAGTTGAGCCTGGCAAATTATTTCTTGCTGCTTTTAAAACTTGGACCCA
Organism: Odocoileus virginianus; assembly: GCF_023699985.2. Taxonomy (NCBI): domain Eukaryota; kingdom Metazoa; phylum Chordata; class Mammalia; order Artiodactyla; family Cervidae; genus Odocoileus; species Odocoileus virginianus. Next base: position 11,515,152 of record NC_069689.1, on the reverse strand, counting down.
GAAGACTCTTAAAAGGCCCCTGTCTCGTGCCCAGGGATGGCATTGTCCTTCTCCTTTAAAAAAAAAAAAGAAATGTAAGAGGTAACCATAGCCCCTCCACTCAGACACAGTGACTTCGAATGTTCTGCCGGTGGTGCGTCCAGCCTTTTTCCCACGTGCGTCAACCGATTTTAATCATACCCCTAGGTACTTTATTTTTGTAACCAGCAATTAAAAATTCCATGGAGGTCATTTCCTCTCCCAGTCGCTAGTATTTTTATCCCTGAAAAGAAGGGAGTGGGTAAGTCATTCCAATCTCCAATCAATCCTCCCCCCCCCCCCAACCCCTGCTTCTGCCGTCTGCAGTCTGGCGCCTCTCCCAGACAGACGGACGCGGCCCTAGCGAAGACCCCGGGAACCAGGGGAGTGGGGCAGGATGCGGGGACCAGAGCCCTGGACCGAGGCCAGCGGGGTCGGTCCAGCACCCCTGGAAGCTTTCCTTCACATGGCTTCCCTTTGGCCAGCTTCCTGAAGTTTCTTTACGAGATAAGAGAGAGCAGGCATGCCTCAGCTACCTCCCCCCTGCCCCCCGCCCAAGATGCCCTGACCCAGAGTGACACGGAGCCCGTTAGCTCCGCTTGGCCAGGGCTCCTGGAGCTGATCCAGGCCCGGCCTCCCCCCTCCGAGGATGAGACGTGCGGACCTCAGCGCCTCCCAGGGAACAGGGGCTGCTCGGAGATATCGAGAGCCCTCGGGGTTGTTGCCTGTGAAGGGCTCTGGCTCTGGGACTCTGATTAATTGGATTATCCGGGTGTCCCTGGATTGAGCTTCTGATTTCATATCTAATTTTCTGTTGCTTTGCCTTCCTGTTTTATTTTTTCTGGGGGAAATCTCCTCCACTTTTGTCTTTTCAATCCTTACCCACCAGCCCCCCATCTGCCCGCGATTTTATTTCTGCTGTCCTGTGCGTAAACTTTTTCTCCATGTATTCAGAGAAGTTTTCCCTTCTATCTATCCTCTTTTGACATTCCAAGAGTTGTTTCTTGTTTTCTGAATATTCCTTTCTGACACTGTTTACAGTAGATTATTTTCATTGCCTATTGGTAAGGTGTTTTCCCTGCTGAGTTCTTTGAAAGTTTGCCGAAAACGTTCCTGTCTGTCTCCAGCCCCTTCTGTCTTCTTGTTTTGGTGTCTGTGATTTGACGTGAGAAATACTCTGTTGTTTATTCTGATTCAGGAGGGAGATCCTGAAGAAGCTGATGAGACTCTGTGTGTGTGTGTGTGTGATGGTGAGGATGTTACAGAATGAGATCCTGAAGAAGCTGATGAGACTCTGTGTGTGTGTGTGTGTGTGTGTGTGTGTGAGACGGTGAGGATGTTACAGAATGATGAGGCAGGCTAGACCCCTGAACATCCACATCTCCGATGCCTGTCTGTCTGCCTGGAAAGGAACCTTCCAGCCCCTGGGATGCGCTCAGCCCCTGCGTCCTGGCCGGAGCGAAGGCCGGGGCCTCTGTGAAGCACGCACGCTTCACTCCTGGTGCCGTCCTCCAGCTGGTTTTTTCACTCGTGTGCCGTGCACGTCTTTTCCTCTCAGCGCCCAGGTCCGCGTCCTTCTTTTGAGGGGCTCCGTAGCCTTCCGCTCGTGGCACACGCCACCACTTCTTGTGTAGACATGATTGCGTCTCTTCACCCTCGACAGCACTAAAATGATTACAGCGTTGGCTAAGCGAGGGGTATCTTGTTTGAGAACCAAATGAGTTCATTTACGGGCGGCTCTCTTAGAACGGAGCCTGGCACTTCGTGAATGCTGAATAAGTGTTTGTGGTTCTCACCCATTGATCTCCTGAAGTCTTGGCATTTCTCTTACCCCAGCAATTTACATGCTAACAGTGCTGACCCTTCATCATACCTCGCCCCCCTCATCCCCCACCACCGGGTGTTGTTTGACTGTAGTATCTCATTATTTTATTTATTTTTTGGTCCTGAACCTAACATTATTTTGTGGTCCAGTCTGTGGGCCTCTCCCTTTGTAATTGTCCCCTGGCCTTGGAGCGTGTCCTACCCCCCCATCCCAGGTGTTGATGAACAGTCGCCTATATTTGACCTTCATCTCGCAGTGGTTAGCGGGAGCCAGTTTCAGTTCTCATCATCTCTCCCCGGCTCCCCGCGGGCCCTGGGCAGGCGGCACGGGTGATGGATGTGCGCTGGGTGCCAGGGATCGATGGCACGAAGGGAGCTGCTGCACCCCACGCGGATGCCCGCCACCGACGGTTTAAAATTACCGTCTTCCCATTGACTGATTCCGCAGGGCACGGGTACACCACAGCCACCCAAACCATTCCTCAAAAAAGAAATGTTGTTTTTGACCATAAAAGAAATACGCACACACTATGGAAAAAAACAAAAACAGGAAGGCATAAAGAAAAAAATTGCCCATTGTCTTTCTACCCAGAAGCAATGACTGCAGACTTTTAGTCTATTTCCATCTGCTCTTGAAAAAAAAAAATCAACCCTGTTGAATTCCAACTGTAGGTATAATTTTAAATCCCCCCACCCCCCATGATAGCACTTTTTAATAGTGTCGTTTATTGCAGTGGTGGTCAGTGTCTGCAAACCCCTGGGGATCCTTGAGACCCTCTCATGGGCTCTACGAGGTGAAAATTATTTTCATAATAACACCTAGAAGTTCCTTGCCTTTTCACTCTCGTTCTCTCGTGAGTGTACGTGGAGTTTTCCAGGGGCTATGATATGTGTGCTGTTGCAATTGATTAAATACAGAAGCAGTTATGAGAACACAGCTGTCTTGTATTAAGCCAGCCATTAACGAGATAGCAAAAATGTAAACAGTGCTTGCTCACTCGTTTATTTTTTATCTTGGAAGACAGTTATTTTTCATAAGAAATATGTTATCTATGTTAACATGTAACAGCTTTATTATTGTTCCTTTTACATAAATTAATAAGTATTTTTCTATGTCCTTGTTATGATCTTTAATATGCTAAATGTGGAGGGGTAAACCACGTGTAAACAGCAGCTCTTTGGAGCCTTCCCTGACTTTCAGTTCAGTTGCTCGGTGGTGTCCGACTCTCTGCGACCCCAAAGGTCCCTGACTTTAGAGAGAGACAAAGGGGCCGAAGGGTTTGAGAGCTGCCTTTTCATTCACATCTATAATTTCGGCGGGGGGCGGGAGGGGGGGGCTGTCCATATTGTTAAAGACAGTGTTGCCTCCCGGCTCGGATGTGTGCGTGCAGGACAGCCCAGGCTCCGCCACTGCCTCCACACTGCGTGGTCGGCTTTCCAAACCGTGTGACCCCAGTGCGCTCCTCCAGGGTCCCAACCTCTCTCGGTCCCCTTCCCCCTCCTCCCCGCCGCTCTGTTCTGCCCTTGACGAAGATGATGCGACAGCATTACACGACGATGGGGAAAAGCCTCCCAGTGCCAACCTAGGCTAAGAGTATGATTATCCTTTTAACACCCTCCTGTCAACTTGTGGCCCGCCTGGGCCTGTGGGTTTCACAGGGCGCGCGCACAGTTCCGCAGCCTGCTTTCCCAGTTAACATTCTCTCCCAGCCTCTCCCGCCGCAGCGCCACCGGCCGCCTCCGCGTCTTTGGAGGGCCGTCAATTTCCGCGGGTTCCGTGATTCTCTATCGAGTTGATTAACTGTAATTTACTTAGCTGTCCTCGGACACTTAGGTGGTTGCTAATTTTTGCTATTATAGCTAATGCTGAAGTGGTTATCTTCATGCATGGAACCTTTTCTGTCGGATTATTTCTTTCGGATTGATTCCCATAAATGGGACTGCTGGGTCAAAGGGTTGTACATTTCCATGAGTCCAGATACATCTCCTGTCAGATTGCTTTCCAAAAGGATTATACCAATTTGCACTGCCACTGCAAAGCCTGCGTAATAACCAACTATTTTGCTTAACTATCATGCCTAGAATTTTCCTTTGGAGCCCCGAGGGGCAAAGGCCCTTATCTAAGTGAATGTGATCTATAATTATTTAGACTAACACCAAAATTGCTTTGAGAACATTTTTAACCTGCTGAGTCTAGGATTCTGATTCGCATACATGCTAACATTAAAAGTTTCCCAAGTAGCAATTTTTCTCTCCCTGCTCGCAGTGTATTTACACAAGCCCCGGCAACCAGAGGGAAAACTCAAGAGCTTTTATAAACAGAAGTGGTCTCTTTTCTGAACTAGCTGAAGTGTTATTTTGAAAGGCACAAAAACACAAATTAGAACTCATTTTCATTGTCACCTTCGGGTAGAAAAGTTGTTTGTTTTTGTCCCCCATCTCTCTTCCTGTTCTTTGGCTCTCATTTCAAGTATGTTCTGAAATGTCCTGATGCTCCGAGCCGGGCGGAGGGGGCCGGGCGGGACGCGCGGGGCTGCCCTTCGGCGCTGGCAGGGGCCGCGGCGGGGAGAGGAAGGAGATGTCTGCTCGGGGGCATCGCAGGGGCCGCTCAGCACAGGTGAGGCAGGTCGCCACGGGCGCGGCTTCCTCTGGGGGGCGCTGAGGACGGGAGGGTTCGGAGCAGGCTGGAGCCCGCACCACCAGTGGGCGGGGAGGCCGCTGCAGGCTGCGCCGGGGCTCCGAGGCCCCTTTCTTGGACGGCGGGCGCCTGGCTTGGTCCCGACCTGCGGCGCCCCTGGATCCCCGCGCCAGTTCTGGTTCCGAACGAGGCCGCGTGTCCTCCGCGGACTCGTCGGGGCTTCCGTGTTCTCATCTGTGAAATAATTACCTCACAAGGCTGTGAGGATCAGATGAGGTTGGATGTGTGAAACCACTTTGTAAACTCTAAACCCTTACAAATGGAAGGTATTATCAAGGACTCCAAGCCCGGGTTTATTCTGTAATTGCCTCCTAAGCCGCGTTCCTAAGCACGGGAGGCTTGCAATCCAATTTGCCTCCGGTTGCCTTGATTCGCTGAACAAATAATCCGGCGTGCGCCCACCGACGCCAGCAGGCCGCTCCGGGCACCTGGGCCGCCCGGGACGTGCCTGCCTATTTTCCGGCTCAGCAGCGTGACGTCGGCCGCTCGTAGTTGGGGTGTCGACCCGGGGGCGGCGCGTCCTGCGAGCCAGGTCTTCTGGACTCTCTGCTGCGTGCCTGGGGGGGCGGTTGCTCAGGCCTTGTTTGGGGCTCTGTCAGCGGTGTGAGCAGCGAGGGCCCTGGAGGGGGCCTGGGTGTCAGAGTCCGTGAGTGGCCCCTCCGGGTCCCTATTGGGAAACCTGCTTCCCCCAGTGCATTCTTCGGCTGGGCGTCTGTCCAGCCATCGACTGAATGCTGCCTCTGTAGGCTCAGAGGGGACCAGACACCCTTGCTGTCAAGAAGGCTCATGGGGGTCAGGTGTCAAAACAGACCGATGGTGTGACGGGCCCTAGGGCCCACGGGACCTGGGGCCCAGCAGACTGATGGTGTTGGGGAGCGGGTGGCTTTGTGGAAGTCGGGGCAGAGGACTAGCCAGGCATCAGGGAAGGACACACTTGAGCCGGTCCCGAGGAGCGATGACAAGGGTGTGCTGGGGTGGGGGGCGGGGAGGATGGGTTTGGGCAGTGTTGGGGCCTAGCGAGGGTAGCTGGGGGTGGGGTCTTTTGTGAGCTTTAGGCCTGAACAGTCAGTGGCAAGAGGCTGGCTGGGTCTGCCCCACACTGGGCTTTTGCATCTTAATGACCCCCAGCTGGGTCATAGGGCAATTAGCTAAGCTCAGGTCCCACTGCAGTGGGGGGTTGGGGGTGTCCACCCCTGTCCCCCGTGCGTTCTAACTGTGTGGCTTTGGGTAAGTTATATAACTCTTGGGAGCCCAGCTTCTCTATCAGTAAAGCAGGGTAATCATAGCATCCATCTCAGTCGTCTAATGATAAAACAAGAAAACTCTTTAAGAGCATACAGCCGGCGCTCCCTAATGTTGGCTGGCACTGCTGTTAGCCCCATCCTTATGCCCAGTTTACAGATGAGAAGACTGAGGAGCAGAGAGGGGCACTGAAAGACGTGTAGCTCCTCAGCACAGGGCCCTTCTTTCTGCTTCTGCGTTCTGGGGGGGGGGGTCCCTGTCTGCTGCTTGCTTGGGGACTCCGGAAAGTAGTTGTGTGTGCCTGTGCGTGCGTGTGTGTGTGTGAGAGAGAGAGATGGGGGTGGGGGGCGCAGGGGGACAAGGCCCTTAATCTTTGTGAGTCTTTTGTTTGTTTGGTTTTGTTTTGTTCTTGGGCCACACCCTGCAGCATGCTGAACTTCCCCGATCATGGATCGAACCTGTGCCCCCTACATTGGAAGCACAGTCTTAACTACTGGACCACCAAGGAAATTCTCTTTGTGAGCCTTAACTGGTTCCTCTGTGAAATGAGAAGACTCTGATATAAATTCCATAATGGCAGGGAATTTATTTTTTTCCTTTGTTGTATCTCCCCTTTGGGAAGAGGGCTGAACACATAGTAGGTGCTTTAAAAGCACCTGGGAGTGAATGAATAACACCTACTCGGTCCCACACCCTGGTGGGCCCCTTGGACCTCGGGGGCACAGAGACTCTCGGGGGTGGTCTTGTCCAGACACCTCGATGCCCTCCGCACCTCTGATCTGTGCAGGAAGCGCCCTGTTGGAGGCGGCTGGGCTGGGGAAGGGGCTTCAGGGACCAGAGCGGACCTGGAAACTAAGTCAGGGCAAGGCTTGCTCTCCATCCGTCGGGATGTTTGCGTTTCCACTCTTGGGTGATGCGCCCGGGCTGACACGCACAGCCTGTGCATGTTTATTTGTTATTTATTTATAAATCACAAATCCAGAAAAGATTTGAGGAGGCTTACAATAAAAGACACACACACACGGTGAAGCTGTTAAGATGGAACAGACCGTGAAAAGCCACCCTGGAAGGAGAAGGAAGCTCATAAATCAAGCTCAGGGCCGAGTGCTGCCGCTGGGCCGGACGGGCTCTGTGTGTGCTTGCGGCCAGGGTGGGGGCACAGGCTGCCCAGGCTTACCGCCCGAGCTGGTTGCCACGGCGAGCGGCCCCGCATGGGGATGTGGGCTGGACGCTGGCAGTGCTAGGGCAGGCGTTTTCCCCCAGGGCCTTGGCTGCCCTACGGTGAGATCGGAGGGTTAGAGTGGAGGCCCTGGGCAGTCATGTAGGGTCAGTCTGAGGAGCTGACATGCTCTCCCGGGGCCCCTGGGCCAACCGCCTGGGCTGCCCCTCACTCTTCTGCACCTCAGTTACCCTCTTGCCAAGTGGTGCCAAGACTCAGTGGACTGTTGTAAGGCCGTAGTGTGTGACCTGAGACCTGGCCCTTGGCGAGCACAGTTGTCGCGAGTCTGACCTGTGTGGGCTGTGATTCCTGGGGATAAGTGTGGTCCTGGGCAGGTCCTCACCAGGGTTCAGAGGAGGCCCCACTGGAGTGGGTGGCAGGACGGGGTGCTCCCCCGGTGCCCCCAGCTCCGTCCGTACTGACGCCGTGGACACCGAGCTTGGCCTGTTCATTATTGCTTATAAACACTCAAGGAGTTCGAAGCGAAGAGAACATACTTTTTAATTATTTCCCTGCTTGTCTCCAGCAATGCTGTTGTCAAGGAAACCGAAACCTTTGAAAAGCTTTTCAGTTTCCCGGTTGGAAGAGGATACTCGCGACGGGCTCATGTTGTCTATGGAAATGGACCCATCATTCTGTAACAAAATCTGTTTCTCTTAAAAGGGCTTGATGCTTTCGCATCTCACAAATAGAATCTTTTTGACCCTTTCACAGAATATGGAAGGTTGTATACTGGTATTTTCTCTTTTAAAAGAGTTGCCCTCATTCTTGACTCCCAAGTCTTTCATTCATTGAGCATCTGTTGCAAGACTTGGGTGCCAGGGGTGAGTGTGGATACAGGGCTGAATTCAGCATCTCACCCTTCCTTGAGAGTCGCTCGGTCTCTTTGGGAAAAAGGAACAGGTGGACATGTACTTCCATCCCATCATAACTGCTCCGGTGGGTGGAGGTGGAGGTGCCCCCGGGGCACACAGGATGGCCCTGGAGGGGGTGCTGTTTCTGTGAGAGTCACGTGGGGTCTCAGGATGCGCGGAAGTCATTCTGCAGCAAAGAGGTGGAAGTGCACTGGGGAAGAGGGAGTAGACTGTGAAGGCTGGAAGGCGTGGAGGAACATGCAGACTGCAGGGTTGCCAGCAGGGCTGGGGGGTTGGACCCAGGGGAGCGAGGCTCTCTGGAGAAGACCTGGGAGGCAGGAAGTCAGGAGTGTGGTGTGTGAAGAGACTGTAAAGGCAGGTTCTTGCAAGCCTCTCTGTTTCTGCGGATCAGAGCCCTTGCTCCTACGTGCACGGGGCACGTCTCTCCCTGCATCCCAGCTCCAGAGCACAGCGGCACTGCTAACACGTTCCGAGTTTAATAATTCACTTTTGTTGCAGGAGCCCAGCTTTTGCCATAGTGTTTCAGCCAGCCTTCCAGCAAAACTTTATGATAGTTAAACCCTATCAAGGGCATTGGTTTTATACGAAAAAGATAAAATCACTGTTAGAAAAGCAGGAGTCTTACTTTAAAACAGCCCGTGTTGTTCTTCTTTTAAAACTTAAAAAAAAATAATTTTAGACTTATAGAAGAGTCGTGCATGTAATTCAGAGAGTTCCAAGGTGTCCGTCTGCAAGCTTCCCCGGCATCTTATACAACCCTGATGTGTTTGCCAAAACCAACATGTTAACATCAGTGTAACTCCATTCGCTAAACTATAGACTTTGTTCAGATTTCACCAGTTTTCCCCTAATGTCCTTCTCTATTTTAGGATCCAACCCAACCCAGGATCACAGGTTGCATTTAGAGCTCTTGTAATTTTTACTTGCTAATTATTGTGGTTTTTTGGGGGGGGTGGAGGTGCTGGGGGGGACACGGAGTGGACTGAATCTTGTCCTGGCCACTTATTCTGAGCTCCTTGTACTGAGGACCGCCGCCCCCCCCCCCAAGCCCCCAACCTCCAGGCCTGGCTGGCGTCCCATGTCAGGGCCCTACAGCCAGGCTCTGGCTGGACGCATTTTGGTTTTCAAGACCCGTCTCCTCGTGCAGCCATGAGCAGGACCAGCAGGTTTGCCTGTTAATGAGGCTCCGCGAACTGCTCGCTTTATCAGGCGCCAGTGGAGCCGCGTCCTAATGGTTGCGGGTTAGTGATAACAGGTCTCCTGGGCCTTTGCTTTTCTCTTCCCTTTTTTCCCTTCTGGATTTAACCCAGCCAGACCTCTGGGCGGATGTTGACGTTACTGAGAGTTTGGAGTTAGACCTCTTACCACATTCACTTTCCGGCACAGCTTTCCTGGGGTTTATCAGATAATTGAGTGTGTCTTGAGGCAGCATCCGGGAGTTGAAATGGGTTGCATTTAACAAGGGGAACTGGGAGGCTCTTGCATACAGGCAGCAGCGCACCTGTAGGTGGTTGGGCCTGACAGCGTCCCCGCGTCTCCTCTTCCCGCCTCGCCCCCCTGGTCCTCTCTTTCTGTACTTTTCCCCTGCCTTCGTCCACATCCCGTCCTCTCCTGCCCTCTTCCTAGCTTTTCCCCCTCTCTGCCCCGCCGCTTCCTCCTGCCTCTCCCCCCTCCTCTTTCTTCCTCCTTTCTGTGACAGGCCAGTGAAGCTGTTGCCACGGAAACAGGAGCCCCAGCAGAAGCTCTGCTCTGCGGTCCGGATGCTTATAACGATGATGACGCAGATAATGTTGAGTTCTAGAATCAGCTGAGCCCCCGGCCTGTGGCCTCCGGAGCCCCTTCATTTTCCAAAGGCCAAGCTAGTGCCACGGCTCATAAATCTGTTCAGTAGATGGTCATTTTTGATACGGCAACTTCTAAATTTGAGTAATCCACTTTCCCATGGCTCCAGAAGACTAGTTGGAACCCGTGTGAAAAATCCTTGGCTGAATTTACTTAACGGGGGGGAAATCACAGGGGAAAGAAAGGCAGTGTTGGGGGGGTGGCCAGGTTCCCAGGGTGACTTTTATGTTCCCCGTGGGAAGTGGGTGTGGCACACTAGTTGCATTCCTGGCATGGATGGCTGACTGCTCTTATAGGAGGTTGGGAGAAAGAGAAATATAGTTGGGGCCTTAAAAAAAAAATCTGATACTCAGTTTCACTTGACAAATGTTCATCGAGGACCGGCCAATTTCAGGACAGGTGCTGCTCCCCTGGAGAAGCTTGTGCTTGAGCAACACAGCGTGTGTGTGTGTGTGTGTGTGTGTGTGCACATGTGCACATGTGTACACACACACACGCTTCACTGCAGAGTCACAGGCCCTCGTGTTTGTCTCAGCAGTATAGTGGGTCTGACCATTGTCAGTTGTGTGGAACGGCGTGTGTGTGTACATGTGCACACGTGTGTGCACACACACACACGCTTCACTGCAGAGTCACATGCCCTGGTGTTTGTCTCAGCAGTCCAGTGGGTCCAGCTGTTGTCAGTTCTGTGGAGTGGCCTGCATGCCTGCACATTAAGTAGGCTTCGTGGTCCCCCACCCGCCCCCAGGACCTCGTGGAGCTGGCTTTGACAGTGATGGCACTGTCGCTCCTTTTGTTTGTTCAGGGTCTGACTTAGGCCCGGCTTGTTGGCATTAGCTCGGACTTGGAGTTTTGCCATCCAGCCAATACCAGCTAATAGCCCAGCAGGGGAGACTTAGTTCATGGATTACATTTAAGTTAGTACTTATTCCCAAAGGTAACTTTGCTTAATAAAAACCTTAAGCCTTTATTACTGTGCTTATGGGTATCTTAGCTCTGGGGTGTAAAAATAAGACTTATAAAATCCAAACATTATTTGTGGAAACGCAAAATCATTTTCATTAATAGAGGGTGTGATAAAAAGCAAAAGGCGCTTCCTGTTGGTGCCTAAATGGTCTTGCTGCACTTGGGTCTTTTTATTTTGATAGTCATTTCTAGCTTATTTAAATATCGTCCTTTCAGCAGTGAATTTTAAAGGAAGGAAGCTTTGGTGTGTGAATAACTTTACAACAGCCCACAGTACTTGCAGCCAGTTGCTATGACTTAAGTTGATAATGTACCCCACACAGCAGTCGCTAATGGATGATAATCTGGAGTGTTTTTGTTATTGTTGTTTTTATTTTAGAAGAAAGGTTTGAAATTAGCATAGTAAATCTCTGTGGGATCTTTGCAAATAAAAGAATATTCACGTTAAAAACAACTTTCAGGAAAGATGTATGGTAATGAATAAAACATCAGTGAGTGAAAATAAGCGTGTTTAATTATTCAAGTAGAAGTAGTAATTTAAACTAATTATTGCTTGCGGATTTCATAATTCAGTTTTTGTCTTGCAATAATATTTCCTCTGGGCCTCCGGGGCGCGTTGGCGGCTGCTCCCGTTCCCGGGGCGGGGGGAGGAGGTCCTCCTTCCTCCCGGCCGCAGCCCCTGCTCCTACGAGTATCTATGTGGCTTTCTTGGTGGCCTGGGGGGGGGGGGTAGTTAAGCAGTATCTCCCCCTTGTACTGCTTAACTAAACGCCCCTTGCTTATTGCTTTCTCTCGTTGCTTCAGGGGGTCTCAGTCCACTCCTGCCTGTGAGCCCTAAGTGTCATGGGGGCAAGACCCCTTTCCTTCCTGCAGTGTCTTCGCCTTCTCTGTACCACCCCTCATAGCCCAAGCCACGTGCCCACGCCCCCCCAGTTCCCCATGGGGCAGGTCCTTGCCCTCCTGGGCTGTCCCAAGTTCCCTCTCTGCTGAACGGCCTTCCCTCACCCACTGCCGGAACTGATCATTCCTTCCTCCTCATCACTTTGGATCAGGAGGCTCTTATGGCCCATTAAAAACAAACAACTGTGGCAGTTCAGTGGTCAAGACTCCACACTTGTACCGTAGCGGGGGGGCGCGGGTTCCATCCCTGGTCGGAGAAGGGAGACCCTGCATGCTGTGCCAAAAACAAATTTTTTGGGGGGTTCATTTACAAGTTTTTTGTTTCTCTAGCTTTTCACTTTGTTTCTGTGTCTAAACGGGTTCGTAGAGAGGAGTTGGAGGGTACGGGAGAGGACAGGGAGCTGGGGACGGTGACTCACTCGTAGCTCATACCCCGGCTCTCTTCCTGAGATGCCTTCTGCCCTCCCAGCTCAGAGCATCCTCTGTATTCAGGCACCTGCCATTTCCCCCCTGGAATTTGGGGTGTTGGTACAGACTCCTGGGAGGGGCTCTAGCTCACTCTCCATGGTTCACCTTCCTGGGGCCTGACTGGCGTTAGTTGGTGCTGGTGAAAGAGTAGTTAAGTGTTGGATGGGACTTGTGCTCGAGTGTGTAAGGCTTTTAAAACCCGCTGATTACCGGGAGTTCCCTGGTGGTCCAGTGGCAAAGATTCCACGCTCCCACTGCAGGGGGCCCGGGTTCAGTCCCTGGTCAGGGAATTAGATCCCACATGGCGTGACTAGGAGGTCACATCACCGCAACTAAAGAACCCGAGTGCCGAAACCGAGACCCGGCACAGCCAAATAAATTAAACAAAATAACAGCCCAGTGATTCCTGCTGCTGCAGTGCATGCCTGCAGCGGCACGGGGGCTTAGGAACCTCCGCCTGTTAACACGCGTGCCGCCCTGAGCAGGTCTTGACTATTCAGGTGATTTATTATTCTGCCCCCCAGAAAGTAAGGGGAGGAAAGCTTTCTCCTTGTAACTTCTTCTTGCCAAATGCCCTCTGTCAAAAGGTGGTGACATCTGCTCTCCTGACAGGTGACAAGCATTGTATTACCTTGGTGTAATCACCCACCATTCCATCTCACGCGGAAAAGCTTTCCATCCATCACATCAGGAAGGACAGCTTTTACTTAAGACACTCCCCCTCCCCTCACCTTTTCTTTGTTATTACTTTTTTTCCTAAGAAAACAGCGCTGTGATCCTACAGGCATGATCTGGGCGAGTGAGTGACTCATTTCTCTGTGCAGTTATCACTGTGGACAGGGACAAGACAGGTGAGCCGTGGGGGCAGAGCGCGGTGAGCCGGCGTTCAGGGGCCCATGTGTGGGTCAGCGTGTACCGGCTGAGACCCTGAGCACGTCAGGCCAGCTGTGGCTCTGGTTTCTCGTTGGGAAAACGGGAGGCTTCGACGGCTCTCCAAGGCCTTTTTTAAGCTGAGTGGTGGTGTGATCTGCAGACTAACTTCAGCTAAGTGAGATAATGAGAGGATTACAGGTGTCACCCCAGCTCTTCTGGGCAGAGTTGCTGAAATGCGCTTTCCTGATTCCGAGTAGGCTTTCTCTCCACGTGAGCCCCCAAGGAAGTCACTGAGCGAGCAGGGAAGTTGCTAACACCTTGTGACCCCAACCCCCACCTCCCATGCAATCAAATGCCAGGGGACTGGACCCGAGGCGGCAGCGTGGAGCGGGTCCTTCGCTCTCCGAGGAACTGACAGCTGAGTGTCACCACATTCGTGACCTTTCTGGCGGAGCTCAGGGCCTCCATAGCACAAGGGCCCAAAAGATGGTTGTTGAGGTGAATGAAAATGTCTCCTGTGGATTTTGGATCTCATTTTCCTTGTTTGATTGTAAGCCTCCTCAGGAGGAAGAAACCATTTTCACTCATTTCATTAAAAAACAAGCTTATTTTTAAGAGTAGAAATGTTGATTTGGCCAAAAGGTTTTGTTTGGGTTTTCCGTAAGATGGTATGGAAAAACCCAAACGAACTTTTTGGCCAACCCGATATATGAGTTTGGTGTAACATTAAAAAGAAATGGGTGAGCTGTTTTTTTATTTGTATTTTTTTTAGTTTAAATAAGTTGAAAAAAAAAGGCAATTAAAAGAAATCAAGGCAGACAAAGGACGTATGGAACAAAACAGGTCTCCTCCTCTTGGTCACTGTGGTTCCAGGTCCCCTGTCCTGGGCTGGGGGAGCCACTCCTCACTCATTTCTAAATCCTGGGGTACACCCAGCCTAACTGCAGAAGTAGACGGATGTGGGCTCAGTTGAATTAGAAGGACCCAGATGCTTTTCCAACCAGAGCACATGTGGCTGGATATCGAGGGAGTGAATCGGAGGCAAAGGCTTCAGAATTGTTGGGACCAGTGGGGCTCCTAGAGGAAGCTGGCCGTGCTCTTCCTCAGCCGTGTTCTCTCTCCCTGGGGCCTTGGGAAGGTTGTCGGGCTCTCTCCCGTGTTACTCCGCCTGCACACTTTTGCACACTCAGCACGATGGCAGTTGTGACGCCCGGAGCTTGGCACAGCCGTGGTAACTCCTGGTTCCTTCCCCGTGCTTAAAATTCAGGGCAGAGAATGAATATGCACCATTCTGCAACGATAATGTAAAATCAATGTGGAGGTGTGATTCCATTAATAGATTGCTGATTAACTCAACTTTTTAGGAGCCCATTTGTTGCCCAGAGTGATGCTGGCTGGAATGAAGTAGAATTAGAACGGCTAGCCTCCCCTTCTAATTGAAACGCACATAAAGTGCTCGGCCCTCAGACTTGCATCGAGATGATTGCAGCGATCAATATTCCAGTTTGCTTGGTTGGCAGCTTCTGGGGAATAGAGTGGATGACGGACCTAGGGAAGCATGAAGTTAATTCCCGTTGGCCTGGTTTCTGGCTCGCCTGAGAAAGTGTCTTGGAGCACTGGGGGCCACGCCGGTGTGGACTTGACCACGGCCTGCGTCTTGTACCACCAGAGCTCGAGGGGAGATTGACTTCCGGTGGGAGGACAAGTCTGTTTGATGAGACCCCCACCGCGTGCCCGGCTCAGTGCATGGCATCACATACACGCCCGCTCCTCCCCAAACTGTGAGATGTTGATGGCACCACGGTCCCCGCTTGTTGGGGGAGCCCCACGGCCTGCACTGTGTGGACTCAGCAAGACGGTGGCAGCATTTGGGAGCAGAGTGAGTTAAGCACAGACAACAAAGTTTGCAGAAGTCCTCGCAGGGAAAGATCGATGCCGGGCTGAGCCTGCAGTTAACATCTTAATACTAACCAGGGAGTGTCTGAGAGGTTAGGCAATGATGTATACTCGGTGCTCAGATGTTTAATGTGCATTGTGTCCTATATTCCTGAGAAGTCACTTTCAGATTCTTAATGATGTGTTCACATTTTTGGGGGTAATTGTTCTCCTTTGACATGAATAACCCTCCCTTCCTGTTTACCCTCAGGCCCACATACCTCTTCTGGTCCAGGAGGCAGTGAGGAAGAGCTTTTAATTCAAAGCCCTATTCATCTTCCTGAGTCAGGTGAGATGGTGTTGGAAAGTCCGCTTGGCTCAGAGCAGTGAGACTGGCCTCCTGGTCAGTGGTCATGGGCAGGGGCAGATGGCTGCCTTTCAGCCCCCTAATTCCTGCTGCAGGGTGCCCTTGTTGGAAGCAAGTGCAATCCCAGGGCAGCTGCTGCTGATGGCTGCTTATTACATGCAAATCAGAGAAACCTTTGAGGCCACATGTATGCCAGGAGTTCTGTTATGTTCTTCCTAGAGGTTTTGGAGGCAGCTGTCTCCTAAAGCATAAAATTACTAAGAGTGGGGACCACAGTCTCACAGTTTGGTGCCCAAACAGGCCCCGATGGCCAGTGTTGCTGGTCTGAGTCTGGGTGCCAGAGACTGGAGTGGGGACATAGATGTGGCCAGCCCCTCCCCTGAGAGCTCATGGTGTCTGGCCAGTGTCCAGAGAGTTTTCATAAGGTGGGCTGTAGGAGGGGCCCTTGGCTGGTGTAAACCAGGCGTTGGGAGCAGCGAGGAAGAGGGCCAGTCCTGACAGGGGTGGAGGGGACACTCAGGCTGGTCCTGGGGGTTGGGAGATGGTTGGGGTGGGAGAGAGGCAGGGCAGGCTGAGGACCTGAGGGCGCAGAGCAGAGGTGCCCACACAGCAGGTGGTGAGGGGGGGTCTGGGGCCGGGAGCTGTGGACAGGGGAATGACCTGTAGTGGGGGATCTGGGTTTTGTGGGGAATACGGGAGGATCTTGAGTTTTTCATATAAGCATTGGGAGCCTTGGAGTTTGTTTACTGGTGCATGTGGAGTTGAGGGAAGCCCCCCTGCAGAGACCCCTTCTGAGATCCCTGTGATCTGTTAGACTATTAAGATGGAACAGATGGGGGAGGGTCGTGTCAACCCCGACCTCAGATAGCTTTGCCCATTCCCTTATTGTAGATTCCCAAGATTTCAGTATAAATGTAATTAAAATTTAGGGGCTTAAAAATGCCTGCATTTACTGAAAACCCACTTGTCCATATATTGAGGTCCAATATTGCCTGGCCCTGTATGGTGGCTGTTAGGGAGGAAGAAATCCGAGGTGTGGGGAGGTCAAGATCTCTCTGGAAGATTCCACAGAGCCCCCACCCCCCAGTGCCGGATCTGTTCCTTCCGGTGGCCCCCCTCGCCCCCAGTCTCTGAAGCCGAAGGCAGCCGGGGTGATGAGTGTTTACGCAGCCTGTACAGGGCTCGGTGACGCAGCAGAGCCGCAGAGCTGCTGGGTGACTCATCAGACCTTTCTAGACACCGTGGTATTTTGCTGCTCTGAAGGGACGAGAGCAATTAGCCGTTAACGCTGGCAGATGACGCCGGAAGAGTACAAAACCTTCCCTGCTCGTCTCCTCTGTGCCTCGGGTGTTTTCTTTTGCTTTTTTTTAAAGCCATGTGAATTATTGTCTTTTTAATAATGTTTGTTTTCTTCTGATTATTAAAATAATGTATGCTTATCGTAGAAAACACATAAATGCATTAAATAGGAAATAAAATGCATGAATTATTTTTCCGTTACAGTCTTATTAAGAGTGTTTTGCTTGTGCAAAGGAAATTCAGAGCACTAGACTTATTTTCTTAGAGGGGCCTGTTGAGATAACTCAGATCATTGGTTTGCAGCCTGTGCTTTGGCTGGAGGTGGGGGGAGTTCCAAGGGCTTCGTGCAAATTTTGGGGGGCTCCCTCCAGGGAGAGTGAGCTGGGGGCTCCAGCACCCTCCCCTCTGGCCTCCCCCCCCCATATCTTTGCATTATCTCTCTCATGACTGGGCTTCCTCACATGGCTGCCTTGGCGCAAATGGCTCCGTGACTTATCAGGCTGGGGGCTCAGTGATCCGGGTCCAGCCTGTCATTTCTCAAGCATGGAGTCTGAGCCCCGGGGGAGAGGTGTCTGGCCTAAGGAAACACGGTGGCTTGGGGCTTGTCTCTATGGTTTGTGACTCTGCACTGCCTTTTCGAATATGAATCACAGACATTGGCAAGCTTGAATGTCGTTGTCATAAGCTCTGTCGCCACGCAGAGACCTCCCCCGCCCCGCAGGAGGCAGAGCAAGGGTCCCTTTGGAAGGCAGGGGAGACCTCGGAGCAGCTGGCGCTTGAAAAGATGAAAAGTAAAAGCCCCATCATTGCCGTTAGGCCCACAAAGGAGGAGAAATTGCTCTGGGTGATCCCTGGTTGTATGAATAATGAGAAGAAATTAAGTAAAGGCCGTGTTTCCTGACACTGATGTATTAGAACACGGAGTAACTTTCTACAGGAAATTGGAACAGGGATCCCTTTAAATTGAATTTGAAGCTGTGAATAGCAAGCCTACATTGGCCCTGCGTGTCCTAATGCAAGTGAAGGAAGCTGTTTCCCGGGTAAGAGTTAAGTACTTTAGGGATACAGGTTAATGTTGAGGCCAACATGGCGCAAGTTAATAAATTGCCTCTCCCGTGTATTTGTCTGTGAAGACGCCGAAGAGTAATTTGCTTCCCGCAGAGCTGCGCCAGAATTCTCCCACTTATTTTATTAGATTTTTGGCCCAATACATTTGTTCCCTCTCATTGGTTTTGTTGATAATAATTACCCACCCTCCCCTTCCATCTCCCCATGGATCGCTTTCGATTTTAATTGTTTGCAAGTAGCTGAAAAAAAGTTTACCATTTTAGAAAAGAAGTGTTTCAAAATAAGAAGACTCCGGGCCAGAACCCTTCTGGGCTTCCAGGAGGAGAGAGTTAAAGCTCTGTTTTTCTAAGGCTTCTGAGGACGGCAGCCACTGAGATCAGGAAAAGGGCTGCCTCCATCACACGTGGGAGAACCAACCCCTGGCCTCAGAAGCACTCTGGAAACTGCTTCTTGAAGTTGGAGATGCCACGGGCCTCCCAGGGGAGGCTGGAGGCCACACAGGCAGCCTCCACCATGCCACGCTGCCGAGGCCCAGCTCCTGACCCTGTGGGCCCAGGGGAGACAGCCATTGGTAAAGGCAGCCGCTGCCCACTAAGGGCCTGCGGGGGGCAGACCTCATGCCAGGGCTGCCCTGCCTAGCTCACAGCCTAATAAATTCATTCATTAACAAGGTCATTATACATAGTGAACTGCTATTTACTGGGAAATAGAGAAACATGGCCTGTGGGCACAGGAGTAGTCACGTATGATGTGAGAGTTGGACCATAAAGAAGGCTGAGCGCTGAAGAATTGATGTTTTCGAGCTGTGGTGCTGGACAAGACTCTTGAGAGTCCCTTGGACTGTAAGGAGATCAAACTAGTCAGTCCTAAAAGAAATCAACCCTGAATATTCATTGGAAGGACTGATGCTAAAGCTGAAGCTCCAATACTTTGGCCACCTGATGCAAAGAGCCAACTCATTGGGAAAGACCCTGATGCTGGGAAAGGTTGAGGGTGAGAGGAGAAGATGACAGAGGATGGGTTGGTTGGATGGCATCACTGACTTGATGGACATGAGTTTGAGCAAGCTCCGGGAGATAGTGAAGGACAGGGAAGCCTGGTGGGCTGCAGTCCATGGGGTCACAAAGAGTCAGACAGGACTGAGCGACTGAACAACAATAAGGGGAGAACCCATGAAAAGATAATGTGCAGGAAATGTGAGGAAATGTGAGGGAAGATCCAGGACTGAGGACGGATGCGCAGATCAGGCTGTAGGCGTGGAAGGCTGGGCTTGGTTGGGGGGGGGGGGGGTTGTCAATGTGGCAAGAAGGGGAAGGACAGGCTGGGTTGGGCCCCAGGTTGTCCTCAGAGAAGTAGGTGTTTCAATTACAGTTTCTTAAATGATAGAACACTCTTAATTTTGGAGCACAAAGTTTAAGCAGATCTTTTGCTATTTTGTCTACCACGTAATTTGTTTTAACCATCTGTCCATCACACACACACACACACACACACACACACACACACACACACACACACACACACACACACACGAGTCTCTGGCAAGTCAATTAGCACTCAATGCATTTGTGAAGGCCATGTTACTTTACGCTGGTCTTGAGCCCCAGCTTCTCAGCTCTGTGATGCTGGGTGAGCAGTTGCTTGATGCCTCAGTTTCTTCACCTGTAAAACTGAAAATGGTACAGAGGGTCTCAGTTTACAACAATGTTAGCGTCAACGGTAACATCTCTCATGTTTCTCCAGGCCAGAGGAAGCCCCTCAGTGGTCCTATTTACTAAGGAGTTTGGGCCAAACAACTTAGTGTGTGTATCCTAACAGCTTGGCATCTGTCTGGCACTCGCAAGTCCTCCAACTTGTCAGAGGCAGGTTGGGTGCTGCCATCCTCGTTTCCTATTCCACATTGAACTTCATGTGCATGCTCAGTTGCTAACTTGGGTTGGACTCTTTGCAACCCCGTAGACTGTAGCCTGTTTTGTCCATGGGATTTTCCAGGCAAGAATACTGGAGTGGGTTGCCATTTCCTTCTCCAAATCTTCATGTGATACTTGCTTTTCGTCACAGAACCCCTGAAAACCCAGCTTTACCTAGATATGACATCATGGAATATAGAAAATGCAGAGTGATCTAACATTGAAATGGTTATCTATCTCAGCTTGCAGTCTGCCTGGTGTCAACAGATAGTACAGTGTTTCCTTTAGAAAGTTAAAATATCTCTTGACACCGCTGTGAGGTGCCCAGAGGTGCCTTGGTGCAGAGTTTGGGAACTATAGTGGTACTTACCTCTCGTGGTTTCCTGAAGGTTAAATGCAATGTTTGATACAAATGTTCAAGGCTGTTTCCTGTCCTCTGTGCTTAGTAACCATTGGGCTCCCTGCTTGGACACATGTGGAAATGCCTCTCTCACTATAGTGGTGAAGCCACTAATCTTGAGGATGCCTAGGGAGAGGGAATGGCAGTGGAAGAATATAGTATTTCTAAATATACATGTGTGTTAAAGATAAATACAGATGTTTGATCATTTCCCCAATATCTCTAGAAGTCTATATATTCAAGATGGCCTCTAACCTTTTTGTTTTGTTTCTAATCTTTCTCACTGGGAAAATGAGTGAGGTCCTGCTGGTTTGCCTTAATTCTGGAGTGTTAGCAGCGGGGAGCGTTGAGTTGAGGCCTGAGTTGAGGCTGGCGATTCAGACAGGGACCAAATGATGAGGGGCCTCCAAGGACCTGATAGGGCCTTAGGATTTTACTCATGATGAAGTTGTAAAAAAATTGAATTCATTTTATTAAAGTGCAATTTACATGTCATGAAGCACACCCATTTTAAGTGTGCTGTTGGGTGAATTTTGACAAGTTTGTGCCTCCATTCACCCACCCTCCCCCACCA
This sequence comes from Odocoileus virginianus, assembly GCF_023699985.2. NCBI lineage: Eukaryota > Metazoa > Chordata > Mammalia > Artiodactyla > Cervidae > Odocoileus > Odocoileus virginianus. The sequence goes on along the minus strand of NC_069689.1, from coordinate 11,494,734 downwards.
TCAAGATACAGAAGGTCTCCACCACCCAGAAAGTTCCTAGTGTCCTTCATCAGTCCAGCTTTTCCTTCCAACCCCAGCCCCAGGCAACCACTGATCTGCTTTGTCATTATAGATTAGTTTCGCCTGTTCTAGAATTTCTCGTAAATGGAATTATCCAGCACGTAATCTCTGTGTCTGGCTTCTCTCAACGTCATGTTTTTGAAGTTGATCCCCGTGGCTGTGTGTTGTCAGTAGCACCTTCCTTTTTATTGCTGAGTAGTATTCCAAGACATGAACATGCATACTGTCTTTATCTTGTTCTTCTGTTGAGGGACATTTGGTTTGTTTCCAGCCTGGAGCCGTTAAGAGATAGTATTTTTATGAACCTTTGTGTGTGGCGATTTGTTCTCATGTCTCTGAAGTAAATATCTAGGGGTGGAACCCCTGGGTGGTATGGTCATTGTGTGTCCAGCTCTGTAGGAAACCGACTGTGTTGAGCAGGGGTGTGACCCGGTACCCATGGGCATCTCCCTGGCCTGGCCCGTGCCCACACCAGCTGAGCGAGGAGTGTTTTTAGCAGGACACTTAGCACCCTGGGGGCTTCAGAGCCCTCAGTCTCCCATCACCCAGCGAGTTGGGGGCAGAGGACCTCAGGCCTGCGGAAAAGGAGCCAGATTTGGAGCCAGGCTCTTTCTTACCCACCCGGATGAGCGGCTCCGGCGCTGCTGCTGCCTCCGGCAGGCCCAACCCCGGCCCTGCCCCCTCCCGAGGCGGAGGCGAGCATCCCCCTCCCGCCGCGAGGAGCGCTGTGCAGTCCCTCAGCTCGCCGGCAGGGGCGCTAGAGACCGAGCCTCGGGCCGGCCGCCCCGGCGGGCCAGGCCGAAGCATGAGCCTTGCCTTGCGCTGCCCGGTCTGTCTGGGCGGCAGACAGCGAGCCGCCGTCGCCTTTTCCACCTGACATCCCCCCGGGCCGCCGCAGGAGTGACCCTGAGCTGTTCCTGGTCCCTGCTGTCCACCTTCCGTCATCCCTGTCACGGTGACCTTCTCCCACACCGGGCCTGGACACTCAAACTCCGCGCGTGTTACTTTTAGGTTGGCACGAAGGTCGTTACTGACCTCCTCACTGCCCATGAGTTTGTACATTATGCACACGGTGACAGCTCTGCATTCACTTTCCCACTTCCCAGCATCTATTAAAAAGGACAGCGTTGAGCAACGGTGCCGTCATCTGAGCCACCAGCGTCAAGGGCAGGCATGTGCCGAGGCGGGGCCGGGGGTGGGATCCTGGACAGCCCTGGGGTCACCACATTGCCCACAACAGCAGGGCAGGCTGGGGAGTGGTCCCCACACCCACAGCTCCAGTGAACGCCGTCCCCTCACCCCTGTTTCTCACGTGGGACGCCGGGCCTGAAAGGCCAACCTCCAGGACAGCTGTGTTCCCCTCTCCATGGGGGCGCTCTCTCTGACCTCCCGGGGCCTCGCCTCTTGCCTCTCTCCGCCGTCTGCCCTGTAATGTGATCGCCTTCTTAGGGAGCCTTCAAATGAAACAGTTCTTAGAATTGTCGAAAGCTCTGTTGGAAAGCAGAAAAGGCTATTTCATGGGAAGATGATGACCTTATTAACTATAATTAGGCAATTCACAGAGGTTTCCAATATAGTCCAGCATCTTGCCTTGTTGAAATGGGGGGGGAGAATTCTATGGTAATGTCTTTGGGGCTGTAATAGTCTTTAACACATTAACAGTTTAATTTCTTCAAGAAGGTTTGGCAGCCTGGTGTTTTCATTTAGCAAGCCGAGGTGGAGTTTTACAGTCATCCACACGAATATAATACTTATAATTGTGAGCACGTCATTTCAGACCCTGACATCCAGAGTGGTTTTTTTTTTTTTTAATAGCTGGAGAAGATCTCAGGTAAAGAGGTGGAGCCCCCCATCTAACTTGGCACGCCAAGGCAAACTGGGTCACGTCTGCTGCCGAGGCCTTGTGTCTGGAACCAGGGAGGTCGACGCTCAGAAACTCTTCCTGCACCCAGTTCTCAGGGAACGTGCACGTCTGAAGTTAGGGGGAAACTTTTTTTGCTGAGGAATTTCAAGTATGCGAGCCTTTGCCCTGAACTTCCTCCCGAGCTCTTCTTATCAGATGGCCCTGTGCCCTGGGGTTCCATGAGGATATCCCTGGGCAGGGGGGCAGCACCCACTGAATCCCATGAGAGCCTCCCTCATCTGACTGTGTTGCCCGGACCTCTGATGGCCCCTGGTGACCTGGGGCTGCCACCTTCTGGGCCAGCCGGCTGTTCCTACCTCCACACTCCCCCTCGACCCCCCTGCACCCCGCTTATGGCGTCAGGCCCTGGCTGTTCCCCTTCTTCTCACTTCCTTCTGCTGCCTTGGCGGTCACTGCCCACAGCAAATAACCTGGGTTTTGTGTTTTCCCTTTCCCCTGTGAACAGTTTTGCTACAGTTCTGTAGGCATTATTCATATATCATTTTGGATCCTGTTCCTAAAGCTTAATGTCTCTCCCTATTTTTATAGCCTTCAGAATAGTCATCTTCTTTCATGTGGTTGCACCACAATTTACTAGATTGTGTCCCTATTGCTGAACATTGAGGTTTGTTCCAGCAGGTTTTTTGTTGTTGTTTTATAGGCATGGCTGCAATGATCATCTTTATGTACATAATATTTAGCTTCTGTGTAGTTATTTTCTTAGGCTTGATTGCTAGGGCTGGAATTACTAGCCAAGACTCAGATCAACTTAAAGAAAAATGTAAACATTTTCCTACGATGGTAACGTGTGTGTGTGTGTTAGTTGCTCAGTCGTGTCTGACTCTTTGCGACCCCACAAACTGTAGCCCACCGGGCTCCTCTGTCCATGGGATTCTCCAGGCAAACATACTGAAGTGGGCTGCCATTCTCTTCTCCAGGGGGTCGTCCTGACCCAGGAATTGAACCCGGGTCTCCTGCATTGCAGGCAGATTCTTTACCATCTGAGCCAAATTTGGAAAATAGGAAAAGGGAAGAAAAGGCAAATAAAGATGACCAGTCGTCCCCTTACATGGAGTTCGCACTGTGTCGACTAGGAGTGCCCTGGACTGCAAGTCATAGGAAGCCCCCTGGTGAAGACGTGTGACTCGGGACAAACATTCGAGGGGGTTCCCTGGCTGGTTCCCTGGAGACGCCTCCTGTTCTCTTCTGCCCACGGTCCTCGGTGGCCTGGCCTCTGTCCGCACCCCCATCCCTTGTCCTCCGCTCAGGTTTCCCACATGGCAGCTTCCTGCGGGCCTGGCCGCAGGCTTGCCTGCCACTTCCATGGGAGGAGTCTTTGACTTCCGCCTGCTTCTACTGCTCAGACAGGCTGTCTCCTGCATTTGGGCTGTTATTACAATGAGACATTTGCCGCTTTTTCCTGCACATCTCGCCTTTGCAGCTGTCTGTGTTGGTGACATACCGTTTGGCCACAGCTGAAATCTTCACCGCGTCCAGGTGGAGGAGGGGGCGCCGTGCGCCTCAGGCCTGGGAAGGGGCTCATCTTCCGGTTTGGCGGGCTGGTCTTGCATCCCGTGTCTTGAGGCCTGCCGGGCCCCTTGGGGGAGCAGGTCTCCTTTGCTCTCTGCTTGGCTCCCGAGCACCAGAGGCGGGCCGCACCCCTCCCGGGGCCTATCGGTTCCTCCAGTTGATCTGGCCAAAGGGAGTCTGTTGAGCACCCGCTGTGTGCAGTGGTGATCGCTAGCACAAGACTTGCCTCGGGGAGCTCCTGGGAGAGGGGAGGAATCAGGCAGAGAGGCCATCACCCGGTTATCACCGGGTAAACCAGGCCAAGTGTGGAAATGAGCACTTTGTGACCCGCTCCCTTCTCCAGAGAATTAATAAAAGACCCACACGAACCCCGCCCCCACCAGGTTTAACTGTTACTGACATTTTGCAATGTTTGCGTTGGGTCCCTCTTTTTATTTTGTAAAGAGTAAATTATTACTGAGGGCTTCCCTGTGGCTCAGCGATAAAGAGTCTGTCTGCCAATGCAAGAGGCACAGGTTTGATCCCTGGGTCAGGAAGATCCCCGAAGAAGGAAATGGCAACCCCCTCCTGTATCCTTGCCTGGAGAATCCCATGGTCGGAGGAGCCTGGCTGGCCGCAGCAAAGGGTCAGACACAGCTGAGTGACCAAACAGCAAGTGTTACTGACGTAGCCGAAGCCCAGCCTCCCTCTCCTGAGGTTGGTGGGTTCGCTTTTGAACCTTACTACATGTATTTATCCATAAACCGTATGTAATATTGGCTTTGTGCTTTAAAGATTTAGAGAACTGTGACCACACTCTTTATCCTTTTGTAATTTGTGAAGCATTTAAAATATTATGTTTTTGCAGTTTTTCCATACACATGCACACACAGACACACACACACACACACACACACATCTATGTGTTTGTCTAGATTATTCACTTTTAACTGCTGTGTAGTATTCCACCAGATGAAATAAACTAGAGTTTGTTTTTTCATTTTCCCTACTCATGGAAGGTTTCCTCTCTTTATCTCTCAGCAAACAGTATTTCTGTGAACCTATTGCAGTCATCCACTCCTGTGTAATAATGCACCTCCAAACTTAGTAGCCTTAAAACAGTAACATTCATTTTGCTTATGAATCTGTACTTTGGGCCAGGCTCACTGGGGAGAGCTCCTCTCTCCTCTGCTAGGTGTCGTGTGGGGTGACACCCTCTGAGGGCTGTTCACTCATGCGCCCGAGGATGGCCCCTGGCTGCCCTGCCGGGCCCCTGATGTACTGGCCCCTGGAGCACCACGCGTGACTGCCCCAGATGGGCTCGGCTTCCTTGCAACGTGGCGTCGGGTTCTGTCCACCAAAGAGCCAGGCCCAAACCAGGTGGCTTTTATGACTTTGCCTCGGAAGTCAGACACAGTTTGCTGCCCGCTGTTTGCTGCCTTTTGTTCACCAGAAGCAAGTCACCAGGACTGGCTCCTGTTCAGGGGGATTAGGCTTCCTCTTTAATGGGGCTTCCCAGATAGCTCAGATGGTAAAGAATCTGCCTGCAATGCAGGAGTGAAAGAAAGTGAAAGTGAAGTCGCTTCAGTCGTGTCCGACTCTTTGGGCCTCCATGGGCTGTAGCCTGCTAGGCTCCTCCATCCACGGGATTTCCCAGGCAAGAATACTGGAGCGGTTTGCCATTTCCTTCTCCAGGGGATCTTTCCAACCCAGGAATCGAACCTGGGTTTCCCACACTGTGGGCACGTTCTTTACTGTCTGAGCCTCCAGGGAAGCTGGTGCAGTACGGGAGACCCGGCTTCAGTCCCTGGATCGGGAAGACCCCCTGGAGAAGGGGATGGCAGCCCACTGCAGTGTTCTGGCCTGGAGAGTTCCAGGGACAGAGGAGCCTGACGGGCTACAGTCCATGGCGTTGCAAAGAGCCGGCCATGACTGAGCAGCTAACATGTTCACTTTTAATGGGACAAGCGTCCCAGTGTTTAGAGCTGTTTCACAGCCAACGGTCTTAGCTGTTCTTCTGTGCACCTGGGAGAAGTTCTCGGGCCCCAGGTGTGCTGACGGGCCTCGGTGTGCGTCCCCTTTAAGCCACCCCGACATGGCCGGTCTGCTGACCTGGGTGTTTGTTCTCCTGACGCCACCGCAGTACTTGAGAATTCCATTTCTTCACACCCTCTCCAACTCTTGGTGCTGGGGATTTTGATTTTTGCCCCTCTGGTGGGTGTGAAATAAGATCTGGTTGTTTTAATTTGCCTGTCCAGGGGTGAGGCCGAGCCCCACGCTGCCCCCTGGGAAGTGTCGTATTCCCTTTCCCAGCTGGTTGCCCTAAAGAAGACAGAAACGTCTAAGTGCTATTTTTTTTGGCTTATGATGTCAGTTTTTCAAAAGGGAAGTGGTGAGTATCCCACAGAGTTTATTGCAAACTATTATGAAGACCTTGGAGTTATTATTGGTATGACTCACTTATGAAAAAAATATGATTTCAGTAACTGCAGGCTGTATTTGTAATGTGATGGATTTTCATTTAATCTCTCACCTCTCTATAATTTGCCCAATTTAAAAATGCCCCGAAGCTTGCTTTCTCCTTGTCTGGGAGTCCTGTTCTTGCTATGTGTTATCACAATAATAGTAATAAGAAATGATGCCAATACGTGTCTGTCTTCGAGTCTTGCTGTCTCCTCGGTCATTTAATTACTTCTGGTACCGTTTCTCCCCCCCCACCCCCCACCCTTGTCTCTTGCTAGAGCAGCGTGTGCAGGAAGCTTCCGGGGAGAAGGCCTCCTGGGACCGGGTGCTGTTGGAGTTGGCAGGCCCCAGGTTAGGAGGCTTACCGGGACCCCCGGGCTGGGTTGGAAGACTCCCTGGGACCCCTGGGCTGGGTTGGGGTCATCCCCAGGCTGCCTGGCACCTCACCCCTCAATCACACCTTGCTTAACAGCTCTGGGAGCTTACAGACGGCATCCATCACCTCCAGAAAGCCTGACACCTGGGAGCATTCACCAGTTACTCACTGAACCAAGTAATTCTGAATGCTCGATTATTGTAATGATCAGTCCAACCTACTGGCTTCTCACAAGAATGTCTGGAAAAACAGCCACATCTGAATCACAAGTTTTAAAATGAATTCATAAGCCTTCCTTAAAAAGTGAACTTCTGGCTACTTTTTAATTAATCAGGTTCCGGCTGAACACTCTGTCCGCGGCTAGCCAGGGCACATGGTCTTCCCTGCCTCTGTCCTGAGGGGCGCAACGCTGCTTTTTATCTGTGTTCAGAACCAGGGCCTCTGTGCTGGACGGGAGACCTCACCTGTGCGCCGAGCGCCACCCAGGTCCTCCGCGTCCACACCAGGGCCCCTGCTGAGCGGTGCGCGCTGCCTCCCGAAGCTTCTAGACGGGGTGCCTGTAGCGTGACGGGGTGCCTGCAGCATGTCCTCCTGCGCCACGGGTGCCTTGCCATCCAGACGCTGCGGCGGGGGGCTCCTGTCCTGGCCCGGCGCCACGCTGGTCCTGGGGAGGTCACTGACGGGTGTCACTTCCCAGAACAGGGCGAATAGCCCGGCCTGTCAATGCCGGTGTCCCCGGGCTCGCCCCATACCAACCAAGTGTGTGTGTAGATGAAGAATCCATTGTCTGTTTTTTTCAGGGGGAAGAGGCTTTGGGGTGGTTCATTTGCACCTTCATGGAGCCGCTGGGTCATCCGAGGCTATTTGGCAAGGCCTCCTAGGCTGGTGGGGTGGGGGCCTCCAGGCCCAGGCACTCCCAAGACCACCCCACTTCTGGGGAGCCGAGTTTCAGAGCCCGTGGAGTTTTCACGCCACATTCTAGGTGCCGGCAAGAGTCTAACAAGGGCAGGGCCTTAGCTCTGTTTCCGTGACAGGTTTGTTCACAGCCTAACAGTTTGCATCTCGCCGAAGCAAATACGGGTGCCTGCAATCCTAATTACACCGAGACCTCATTTGTTTAAGGAGTGCTAGCGGGGCGTGTCCTTAGTTATTGGGGACCTACCACTGATGCCAGGGCTTCCTTATTTGATGACCCTGGTGAGCCTTGCCTGTGCTTTGTCAAGGGTCCCAACCTCCTGTGGGTCTCGAAGGCGCCCCTTCTCCCCCCACTCCCATCCTACACCCAGGAGCCTGGAACCCAGGCTCTGGGATAGCCCTCCTACCTGGGGTCTCATTCCCTAGTCCGTGAGATTGGGGGTTGGGTCTTGGTCACCTCGTCTGTGAGATTGGGGGTTGGTCTCGGTCCCCTAGTCCGTGAGATTGGGGGTTGGTCTCGGTTGCCCTAGTCCGTGAGATTGGGGGTTGGTCTCGGTCCCCTAGTCCTTGAGATTGGGGGTTGGTCTTGGTCCCCTAGTCCGTGAGGTTAAGGGTTGGGTCTTGGTCCCCTAGTCCGTGAGATTCGGGGTTGGGTCTCGGTTCCCTAGTCTGTGAGATTGGGGGTTGGGCTGATCCCGGGTCCCTCCTAGCAGCAGCTGACGCTGTCACCACCTGGAGTGCACCTATGAGGGATCAGGCTCTGCCAGGCACCTCGCAGGGACACAGCAAGAGTTGACTCGTGTCATCGTGCTGGTGGGGAAACTGAGGCCCAGCGGGGCACCGCCTCGCCCGCACACCTGCCCCTCCTGCCTGTGCTCCCCAGGGACTGACCCTCACCCTCTGCTTGGTGGTTGGGCAGATATACACGTGTTGCCGGGGGGTGCACAGCTAAAACTGGGGAGACCAGGATTTGGACTCACATCGGCCAGGTTCCAGAACTCCCCACCCTCTCTGTCCTCTTGTGTTGATGATTCGAGGCTTGATGGGGGAATGGTACCAGAGCTGAAACCTGGCTCGTGTATTTCACGGTAACTGTCCCTGGCAGCCCGGCTCGCCTCTCTGAAACCCATTAGGAAGTGCTGTCACAAACCGGCGACGCTGAGATCACCCGTATTGACGCGCACTCGGCAGGCTGTATGAAGGCCTTGGCAGGTTTTTGTTTTAAAAAGACTTCTCGAAAATGACAGGCTTCATTTCAGGGGTCTTTGTTAATCTAACATTGTTCCCCGGCTGAAATGTGCGGACTGTTTACTAAAGCTGTTGCCAGTAATGAGCCCAGGGCAGAATTAAAACAATTTCAGCTTCCTTTCGGCCCGGCGTGCAGCCTGGGGGGAAGGAACGTTCAACACGAGCCCAGGGCTGTTGAATGGGGCCCGGGTTCGACCTCGAGCTTGCTTGGGGCCTGGGCTGACATGTCCACCCCAAAGTGGATCGGTATCAACACAAAGCAGGTCCCGGTTATTCTCCGCACGGTGTCACCTCGCGTACGCGTTCCAGGGGCTTCGCATGGGGTGGTTTAAAAAAATTAATAGACAGGCCTTTATTTCTCTCTCTGTGAGCCAGTACTGGGAATTAATTTTTTCTGGCCCACTAACTCTTGTGGTTAAAAGTACAAATTAAGCTTTCTGGGAGAATCCATCACAAAATTATTGAAAAGTCAGTGTGGGGAAGATATTGGGTTATGTCTATAGGGTTATTGTTTCTGCAATTACACTTTGCTTTGCCTTTCTTCTCCCCGTGCTTGGGGAAATCAACTCGAGAATGGTCTTCCAACTTGGAAGACTTATTGGCTATTTTTCCCCAAATGGGATTGCCCTTCTAGAGAACAGTGGGCATCTATTTGACAACAAGTTATAAATTTGTGCTCCAAGTTCTTTGAAGAAAGCATGAATCTTAGACAATGGCGCTCTGGTGCGATATTTCAGGCGGGCGTGTGGGGCTGTCAGAAGCCAATAAAGTCCTCAGGCGCGGGCGTGGACCCAGGCAGCGTTTGTCAAGCGCCGTGCGTAGACTCTGCGCGGGATTAGGCAGTGGCATCATAGTGAGTTCCTTAGCAGTTCTCATTCTGCAACCTCCCTAAGTGTACACATCCTGCACACTGGGATGTGTGCCCCAAAAGCCCATCCTAGACCGTGATCGCCTGAGCCCCAGCCGTCTGGCGGGCAGCCTGGTCCACACTGTCTGTCGTCCACACTCACAGCATCTTTCCAGTTACTGGGACCCACTAGGTGCCAGGCATGGGGCTAGGCAGTTGCACACGCAGAATAGGGGGTGCACCCTGCCCCTAGAGTAGCGTTCCTTGCCAGCTGGGCCCCGTTTCTCCACGGCAGCTGCTGAACTTGTGGACAGAGGGGCTCCCACGTCCTTGATGACTCGAGTCTTGCTTCAAACCCCGCAGAGACTCCTGTCCGAAGAGAGTCCTGATTGCTTCCAGTGCCCCTGGGGCCTCCTGGGCCTCCCCTTTCCCCTGCATGGCTTCACCGAGTAATTCCCGCTTGTCTTTTCCCCAGGATCCCCCCACCCACTTCCTACTGAGAGGGGCGCCCCCCTCCCAGTGTGTTCCTATCCCCCCCCAGTCTCCTCCCTCACCGCCCTTGTTTGTCACCTCCCGGACGGCGTCCCCTTAGTTAACTGCGGGGCAGGGGCGCGGGTCCAGCTTATGGTGGCACCCCTGGTGTGCGCACGCGGCGGGTATCGTGCATTAGGCGCTTTGTCAGTGTTGAGGAGCGATGCCTGGTGCCCCGGGTGATGGCCGGCTGCTGTCAGTGTGCTAGCGGGGGCCGCGAGGCCGGAGCCGGAGGTGGCGTGAGGGTGAAGGATGCTCACCGGGTCCCGGTCATCACTTCCTTTATTAAACTGGCCCTATCACTTGACATCCTTCACCACCGAGGGAAAAATAGCCTGTTTCTGAGGACAAGTTCAGGGGTGTCGGGGCTGCGGCTGCTGGGGAGAAAAATGACTCCTGGCAAGAGTGCCGGGCGGGTGGGCGGGTGGGGCTGCCATTAGGAGGCTCGGACCAGCCTCCTTTCCCTGCCTGCCCGGCGGGGCCCTGAGGCCAGAGGGCAGGGGCTGCAGCCCTCACCTCCTGGCTCTGGGTCCACAGCTCCTTCCTGCTGCTTCTCTGGGGAGGAGAGGGCACTGAGCAGGCAGCGAGGTAGGGCCTGTGGGCGGGAATGGGCTTCCTTGCCTTGATGGCCAGCTGGTGCTTGTGGGGACTCTGCTGACCACTGCCCCCCGACCTGGGTGGGAAGCGTCTCTTGTTCCTTCCCCAGCCTGGTTCCCTGGGGAGTGCCCCCCAAGGCCACTTCTCCCTCCCGAGGAAACCCCTAATGTGTGCCCCTGCTATGAGGTTGGAGGCTGTGCTGTGGGACCGTGGATGCCAGCTAGACCCCCCCAGACAGATGGCAAGGGTGGCCTGGGCGGTAGGGTCCAGGGGCAGAAGGCCGGGACCACTGGGCTCCAGCATGGTGGGGGGGTGGCCAGCGTGAGGTCCTCACCGGCCCCTCTGGGCTGCATCCCCTCACCTGTGGAGGGGGCGGTGCCTGCCCTCTAGCCCTCGGTTCTGCGCCTGTCCCGGTGAGCAGATGCCTCCCCATGGCTGTTTCCTCTGCAGCACCCAGCCTGCAGCTGCCCACAGGAGTAGATCCCTCACTTCCTCTTTAATCCAGTGGATATATGTATATATATATATATATTTTTAATCTGACACCCCTTTCGGAAGTACTGCACCTTAGTTTTTATTCTACTTTGTAAGTTTAATTTAACTGCACATTTATATTTAAAATCTCATATGTATTAATTTCATAATCTTGGTTTGTTTGTCTTCTCGCCTTTCATGAAGCAGTTTTATCGAGCTTTCTCTCGCGCCTCTGGCGCCCGAGTCATCGCCATCCCCCGGGCCACTCTGAGTCATCTAATAGAGTTTTCCAGAGCGTGTCAGCTTCACTTCCACCTAAATCGTTTCAGATCCTGCACTTATTGAATCAGTGAGTGATGCTGTCACTGGAAACTTCTTACCAAGCTGCAGGTACTCTTTTGTGAAACTTTAGGACATTTTGTTTTTCTGTTTGGCACTTTGTATTTTTTGTCCTCAGGCTTTGATCTGGGCTGCAGAGCGGGCCACCCGCCCCCCCCCCCCCCCCCCCCCCCCGCCCCTGCTGCTGCTGCTGAACACCCTCTGTTCTCCCAGACGTGGTCCACCCACCTTCTAGAACTCTTGACTGTCAGCTTGTCACCAGCTCCTGCTCTCCTTGGGGACCACGGAGGTGTGGGGGCAGGGTAGCACAGCAGTGGGAAGGGGGCCTTGCATGCTCCCATTGCTTGGGGCTCACAGGAGACCGACCTACCAGCATGCGAGCGGGACCCAGAGTGGAAGGAAAGAGTTGGAGCCATCCCCCGGGGTCTCAGGGGCTCCAGGGGTTCATATACAAGCCTGTCCTCTTGTAGGAGAATCCACTGTTTATCTGTCAAGATGCCTATTATAAACAAGGCCCCAGTGGCCTGGGGGAGGCCTTCACGGTCCTACACATCCAGCTTCTCGGAGCCTCAAAAAATGAGGGATTCAACCCAGTGATGTATGTGAAATGCCACGTCTTAGTCTGCCAGGGCTGCGGTGACAGCATACCACGGACTGGGTGGCTCACACAACAGAGATTTGTGTTCTCACTGTTCTGGAGGTGGGAAGTCCAAGAGCAAGGTGCTGAGGGTCGGTGTCGGGGGAGGGTTCTCCCTTGGGATGGCCGTCTTCCTGCTGTATGCTCACGTGCCTCCTTCTACTGTGTTGAAAGAGCGCAAGCACGCTCTCTCGTGTTTCTTACGAGGACACAAATGCTATCAGGTCGGAGCCCCACTGTTAGGACCCCATGTAACCTTTTTTTTTGGCCATGCTATGCAGCATGCGGGATCTTAATTCCCCTGCCAGGGATTGAACCTGTGCCCCCTGCATTGGGACTTCAGAGATTTAACCACTGGACTGCCAGGGACATCCCTGACCCCACTTAATCGTACTGACTTCCTTAGAAGCCCTGTCTCCAAACACAGCAACCCTGGGGGTTGAGGCTTCAACATATGAATCTGGGGGATGCAATTCCGTCTGTCAGAGCACATTGCCTGACACATGGTGGGGGCTGCTCCGTGAACACTCATTGCCTTTGAATCTGGAAGGTCTTAGGTGGGATGGAATTGGTCCCAAAGGCTCTCGCCAAACCCTGAAGGCCGTGAGGCCCCGGGAAGTGGTGTGTGTTCGCAGGAGGGCACATTGTGACCATCGGCCAGTGTCGGGTGTGAGGCAGAAGGGGAGGGCCAGCCCCAGATTCCCAGTCTCTGATGTCCTGGCCTCTTGGAGAAGTGGAAGAGCTGCCGCGTCAGGCCAAGGTGAGGGGAGGATGCTAATGGGGCCACGTATTGTGAAACCCAAATTCTTAGTGTCTTTGCTCATCGTAATAGCGTATTTTTGAGTAATTAGCTCCAGGAGTGCAAGGAGTTTGACAGTTTCATGACCAGCATGTACAGTGCCCGGCACAAGTAGTTACTCCCTGAAAGGGTGTTGACTTAATTGAGAGGGTTGGAGGGTCCTTATGACGCATGCAATGCTGCCTGCACTGGCAGCCTCCGCCGAGCCTGGAGGGCCGCCGTCCCCGCTGGTAGGTGAGGACACAGAGGCGCCGGGGGGACCGGTGCCCTGTGTCGGTGCGCCAGTGCGGGGGTCCGGGCCCTGCTGAGCGCGGGGAGGGACAGTTCTGGGAGCACCAGGCTGTGTGGGTTTGCACAGATCGGGCTCGCTCCTCGGGCCCCCTATCTGGCAGGCACCTTTCTGGCAGGCGGGGAGGGGCCTAGGAGATGCCCGCTCTGAAGTGCCCCAGGCCTCAGCCTGCAGGAGGAAGCCGCTGGCCTCCCTTCTGGCCTGCTTTGGGTCTCCACGGCTGGGGTTTCCGGAGTGAGCGAGTGAGGGAGTCGATGGAAGGACAGGTGAACCAGCCTCACAGGCTTAAATCAAGGCTGTTTGGCTCAGCTGGTTGACCTGTTACTCCTTTTGGCCCCTGCCATTCATTCTGAGGTGCATTCTTCTTTTATTAGCATAGCTAAGTAATGCGTGACATTAAAATATTGACGGGGATTGATTTGGATATCTGTATCTTTGAAGCTTCAATTAATAAAACAACTTTCAGTAAGACTAGTGTCTTTAGAACATTTAGACTTAATTATGTTTTCTAAAGGATTTTTAAATTTTTTCTGGAATCATATAACTGCCTGGCAAGGTACTTCAATTCCCTAGTTAACTGAAAGAAATTGGTTTTTCGTTTGGTTTTGTTTAATACGAATTAAAAGTAATACACATTTGATAAAAGCAGTTAAAGGATTATTTATTAAAGTCTCCCTCTTTATGTATTGGGGGAAAAAAACATCCGTAAAAGCTGAATTAATGTTGAGGATGATATGAGAGCCTCTGACAGCTGGAGAGCTATTTGGCCTGGAGAAAGCATATTTCTGTTTAGAACCTCCTCTGTGACTCTCCCCCCAGGATGAGTGCTTCTCTTCTTTGAGTTTATTCTTTTGCAGTAGATCTGTTACCCCACGTGCATCTCAATTTCAGCATCCATGAGTTGTGAATTATGACAGTGTTCGAAATGGGAAAGCTGAGGAGAATTCAGGTTTTTTATTCTCATCTCACTCAGGTGAGGATGCCTGCCAGAGGTAGCAATTTGAAAAGAAAGGAAAGAAAGGGAGGAAATGAAAAGGAAAGTATCTTTAGAAACACCAACTGTAAAGAAGACGTAATAAGTGGATATTACCCCAGTTGTAAGAGTCAACTCCTCTCTTTAGTTATTTTCAGAAAGTGTACTGTCATAGCGCCAAAGTCTCCCCCAGGCATAGCCTGCCAAGAGACCTTGCAAATAACTCCACCAAATTTTACCAGGCTACAAAAAGGAAAAAAAAAATATCTTTTCTCCTTTCTCTTTCCTTTTTTAAAAGTTTTGACATAATTTCAGCCTTACAGAAAAAGGTGTGAGAGTAGTACAAAAATTTTCCAGATACCCTTTACCCAGATTCCCCAAATGTTAGTGCCGTTTTATAGTCTCTCTATTTCTGTCTTGATATATAGATGTATATGCACAGTGGGCTTCCCTGTAAAGAAGCTGTAAAGAATCCGCCTGCCAATGCAGGAGATGAGGGTTTGATCCCTGGGTCGGGAAGATCCCCTGGAGAAGGAAATGGCAACCCACTCCAGTGTTCTTGCCTGGAGAATCCCATGGACAGAGGAGCCTGGAGGACTATGATCCATGGGGTCAAAAAAGAGTCAGATACGACTTGGCAACTAAACAGCAACAACAACAACACCTATATGCATTCTTACACACATCCTTAGGCACTTTTTTTTCCTGAACCACTTAAGAGTTAAGTTACAGATTGATGGTCCTTTCCCCTTAAATACTTCAGTGTAGATTTCTTAAAAACAACAAATTCTCTTCCATAACCGCAGTGCATTTATCAAAATCAAGAAAACACTATTGAAACAGCATTATTATCTAATCTCTTATAATGTACCTCGTGGAGATTTTTTCCAGCAGTGTCCTAATGATGTCTTTTATAGAAGAAGAAACTTCCAGATCATGTGATACCTTCCTTGACATGTCTCCTCAGTCCCCTTTAGTTTAGAACAGTTCCTGTATTTCATGACATTCACGTATTTGAAGAGTGCAAGCCAGGTATTTTGTAAGACTGTCCTGCATTTTGGGTGTGTCTGCTGCTTCCTCGTGGTTAGATTCAGGCTGTGGACTTTGTGGCAGGAATGTCCCACGGGAGCTGTTGTATCCTTCCTGGTGCCCCGTATCGGGAGGCACATGCTGTCAGTTCTGTGTTGGAGATCCTGACTTTGATGGTTTGGTTAGGGAGAGGCCTGCCAGATTTCTGCAGTGTCGTTATGATTTTACCTTTCGTCACGCAAAAGTATTGTGTAGAGAGACACCCTGAGACGGCGCGAATAGCCTGTTATTCCTCAAACTTCTGTCCACCAGTTTTAATGTCCATTGATGTTTCCTCTGACAGAGGATCAGACGGTTGGATAGCATCACCAACTTGATGGACATGAGTTTGAGCAAGTTCTGGGAGTTGATGATGG
Source organism: Odocoileus virginianus (assembly GCF_023699985.2). Classification (NCBI taxonomy): domain Eukaryota; kingdom Metazoa; phylum Chordata; class Mammalia; order Artiodactyla; family Cervidae; genus Odocoileus; species Odocoileus virginianus. Next base: position 11,479,329 of record NC_069689.1, on the reverse strand, counting down.
ACAGGGAAGCCTGGTGTGCTGCAGTCCATTGGGTCTCAAAAAGTCAGACACAACTGAGCGACTGAACTGGCGTTTCCTCCGATTATCCATTCCTATGATGATGGTTGGAAAATGATGATTTCTGATCCTATCATTTCCTCCTATTATAAAGAGCCCTGCCCATAAGTCTGTTTATATCAGTGTGGATTCGCGGACTCTTAGTTTAATAAATTCTAATCCGTTTTTATCATCTGACCGGTGGAAGCTCCTTCGAGCTGGCTCCCGTGTCCATTTGAGACGTTTCCACCATTCTTTGAATACCTGCTTATTTTCTGGCACAGCAGCATATCTCAGGCTCATCTTGCTCTGTCTTTGCCCTGTCTCCAAGGAGCTGTTGACAAAGGACCTCTAAGGACCTCTCCCTTCTGTCAGTGGAGAAAGGTGTCTAGAAGGCAACATTTGGGTTTTAAGTGTGCTCACTAATGCTGGGCTGTCAGTGCTTCTCAGAAGACAGATCAGTAGATTTATACATGCGTATACCCATATGTATACCTCTACCTACTCCTACTGTTAAACCCACGAGTTCACGTGGATTTCTCTAAACCCCACCCAGTACTGTGAAGTTCATTCTGCCTTTTTCCATTTCCATACTTGCAGCTCCCTTCTCCAGAATGTGAAACTTGGCTCCTATTTTCACAACATATTTATATACTTGCCAATTTCTAGAATGTCAAAACATCATTTCAGAATTGTTAACCTCTGTTAAGAAAAAACAAAACAAAACCCTGCTAATTAGAATTCATTATTAGAGTTCTTTTTTTCTTTTGCCTGTAGCCTGAGGGCACATTGTCCGAACTTTGAGATGTTCCTTGCGCCAGGTTCTTTCTCACCGTCCCTCTCAAGTGTGGTTTTGCGGTTTGTTTGAAATACCGTTTGGTGCACTTGCTTTTCCTTGTGTTCTACCCACCCCCCCCCACCCCCCCCCACCCCCCCCCGCCCTGCCTGTCTTCCCTCTTTCCTTTGGTGTAAACCACTAACGTGTGTACAAAAGCCAAATCAAGAGAGAAAAGTTCTGTCTAGAGAAGCATCTCCCCACCCCAGCTCCCCTCTTCCCAGCCCTGGCCTTAGGTGACCGGTCTCTCTGCAGGTGTGCATGCTCAGTTGTGTCCGACTCTCATGCCTCCATGGTCTGTAGCCCACCAGGCTCCTATGTCCACGGTCTGCAGCCCACCAGGCTCCTGTGTCCGTGGAATTCTCCAGGCAGGAATACTGGAGTGGGCAGCCGTGCCCCTCTCCAGGGGATCTTCCTGACCCAGGGATCGAACCTGTGTCTCTTGTGTCTCCTACACTGCAGGCTCAGTTTACCACTGAGCCACCTGGGAAGCCGCATCCCTGGGTGTCATGTAAAAAGATCCCGGAGCAGGGAGGGGTAACCCAGGAGAAACTGTTGATGTTCCACTTACAGCTACTTTTCACATTATCTTTCTGAAACTTCTGTTTGTGTGTGTATGTTTTATCATGTGTCTAATGGACAGGGAGGCCTGGCGTGCTGCAATTCATGGGGTCGCAAAGAATCGGACACTGAACTGAGCTGAACTGATTATATGGGTAGAAAAGTATTTATGTATTCTAAAGTTGTGTGCTCAAAAAAAAGTTTTTTTTTTAAAATTAAAGTGATAGTGATATGTAATCAAAATAGTTTGGAGGCTTCTGAAAGAGTTGCTCTCTAAGCTAGAGTGGGCCTTTGGTCCAGAGGTGACTCTTGTGACCCCACCTGCCCCCGCCACATGGGATGAGCAGCTGGGAGTTCACGGATTGATTTGCTCACTGGCTGGGCAGTGAGGTTAATGCAATGAGCAGGAGTGCATTGCCCACACCTCATCCAGAGGCTTCCAGCCCTTCAAAGAAGAACATGGGGCCCTGGGTCACCCCAGAGAGGCTCTTGAGTGAGATTTGGTGGCTGGACTTCCAGGGAGAAACAAGAGACAGTGCAGAAGATGCCTGTGAGCCTTCAGCTGAAGGAGGGCCTGGAGGAGGGGGGACTGTGGCTGTGGATGGAGCTCACACTGCATAGATCTTGCATCTCTGGGGGTCTCAGGAGGCTTCTCTGTACCACCAGCCCCAGGGCAAGCTCTTCTCAGACAAGTGCAGATGCTCAGAGCCCAGACTTGGGTATCACACTTCCCGACTCTTCTGCTGGCTGGCCACGTGAGCTTGAGATGTGGAGTCTGAGTGTGTAACTTTCTGTCTCTCCTCTCATCCTTTTTAACCCTCTCATCAATGTACCATGTTTTCCATAGGGGATCTTGGGGCTCAGAGAGGTGAAATGCTCGTGGAGGGTCACGCGGCAAGTTGGAGACTGAGGCTCGGCTGGAACGTGGGGCTCATTGCCGAGTCTGGGCTCCGCTTTCCACCGCGGACTGCGTGCTTTTCTTACTTAGACTTCTGCACTTGAGAGAGGGGTTCTGTTTGCTTTAATGTTACTCTAATGCTTTTTTGGAATCCATTTCCTTTGTTTATTTTATAGCAGTATAATTTGCAGTGAAATAGTTTTACACTGAGCTTACATGTTTTAATGGTGTTTTAATGGCATCTTAATGGTGTCTCCATGGATTTGCCAACCGATACTTTTGTCATCCTAACTTCCCCGCGTGACGATCGGCACCTTGAGGCAGTGTGGCCATGAACTGTGGCCTGAGCTCCCTTCCAGGCCCACTGGGCAGCCTCTGTGTTGGGCATCCACTGTCTCAGGGCAAGGGGGCCTTTTTCCCCAAGGAGAGGAAAAGGGAACATCGGTCCCCCACGTGACGGGGTTTCACTTTGCCACGTGGTTGGCTTGCTCCTGAGGTTGTTTCCCACTTACGAGTGTCTGACCAGGAATCACCCGTGCAGAAGAGGAAGTCCTGGTCCCTGCCCCCAGCCCCTGCGGCTATGGAGGGCGCGCACCCACCATGGAACCGGGACGCTGGCCCTGGAGGGTGTCGGCTTGCCTGGGTGCTTTGCTTTCGGTTGTCCCCGCGCCACCTCATATGCTGAAGCATCTGTTCTGCTTTTCTGTTTTGGAAAATGTGACACAACAGTTCAAGTCTTGCCTAGTGAAGCACAGAAGGCCCTTTAGGGCTGGGCTGGGCCTCAGCCATTTGGGTCTTCCCCAGTGCTTGGCAAGGGCAGGAGCCGGAGCAGGGGCCCAGCGCCTGCTCACTGAACAAATGAATGAATGAAGGCTTGATTCATGTGAATGCAGGCTGACGACCACGGTAAGAAAGGAGGAGGTGAAACTCAACCCTGGGACTCTGTCCAGGACTAGCATGGTGGTTGGCCCTGCTCCTGGCGCAACACCCGGCTGCAGAGAGTGGGTCTCCTCCGTTTCTACCGCCGTCCAATCTCAGCCCCGCTTTCTCCTTGGCTTCCGCAGGACCCACCTCCACGGAAACATCCAGCGCCCGTTGCGGGTTTGCTGCGCCTATGGTGTCAGCACCCAGTACGTGGTACTCATGCGCTAGGAAAAGCCACCCAGAGCTGGGCCGGTACCCCAGCTCTGGCGCCTGCAGGCTGCGTGGGCTTGAATGAGGCGGCTGCTGGCTCTGGCACCTGGGTTCCCTTATCTCCGAGTTGGGAGAATGTGTCCCCGTCTGCAGAGAGCTCTGGTAGGGATGTGGGATGCTGTGTGCAGCACGTAGACACCTGGTCATTAGTTGCTACTGTCCTGATTGCGATCGCTCTTACCGTTCCACCCCCAAGGCAATCGTCTGCTGCCCCTGCTTGCCCGCTGTCCCCGCTGCGTGGCCACCCACAGCCCTGGTGTGTTAACCCCTCCCGCAGTGGGAGAAGGGAGATGCTGTCGTCAGTGTATACATCTGCAGAGCTGCTCCGAATCCCAAGCCGACCACTGAAGCCCGAAGGGGGCTTCCAGGGCTCGGCCATCCCACCCTCCCCCGCCTTCTCTTTCTCTTTTCTTCTGATGCACCATTGTTTTCTCAAAAGGAAAAGAAGTGGTTGGAGTCAGGGAGAGAAATCCCCAGGGCCCTGTTTCAAATGATTGTCCCATTTCTAAACTTGAGTTAATAAGAATAAACAAAGTACTAGGTGGATTTGCACAGAAGAATATTATTCTGACGATTATGTAAATATTTATGCATTCTGGCTTTCTCATTTTGTTACTGGTGTCTAATTTCTGAGTCTCATAATGAAGTGTAATTTGGAGAAGCTTTGCAGAGTCAGGCACAGCAGTGAAATAATTTGATTTGTTCAGTAAACTTGGTTTCAGTTATTCCTTTTCATCAGTTCTTTTAGACCACCTTCATGTTCTTTGTGATTTGACAGCCGCTTTTAGCCCGATGAAGATATGACTCTTAAACATTGCCAGGAATTCAGAAGCGGTTTATAATATTGTTGCTTAATAAGAAAATGCATTCATCTGCAGGATATAAAATTTATGGGCTTCAAATGGATTTGAGTTTGTAGTTTTAGCCCTCTGCGCTCCTGCCATTCTCGAGGCTATGAGTAGGGTTTTTTAATTAAGTCAAATTGAATTGAATGAGCTTTTATTGAGCGCCCACTCCCTGCCAGACACAGTCTCCTTAACCCGTGCACCGCCTGAATGGTGGTGAGGGGGAGCCAGCCAGCCCAGGGAGGCCCAGCGAGGTGGTGCCCTGAGCTCAGGCATCCAGCGGGTCAGTCGGGTGGGATTTGGAATTAGGGCTGAGGCTTATGCTCTTTCATCCCCAGCTGATTACAGGCAGAACTGATTAGGAAGAAGAGACAGGTTGAGTGGCTTTGCATATGTTATCTCCTTTAATCTCTTTTAATCTTCTCAACCAGCCCTTGAAGTTCAAGTTTGTTTCATTTCCCTTACTTTACATCTGAGGGAACTCAGGCGTTGCTGAGCCTGGTCACAGAGCTGGAGAGATGGAGCCGGGGGTTTGAACTCGGAGTCCTCTGGGTCCAAGGCCATCATTCTTTCTACAACTCCTGGTGCAGGGGGTGGAGGTGGGGAGTGTGCGATTGGGGCTGGGAGGAGTGTGCATTTCTGCCACCGCACGACTGACCGCCTGCTGGTGGATGTGGCCCGGCGCGTAGTGACTAAGGCGCCCTCCTGTAAACCGCGGCGAGGGGTGGTGCGGAGGTGGGGCTGGTCTTCAGTTTCCTGGGCACTTTCTAACTCTGAGCCCGAGCCAGGCCTCCTCTCTGACCATCACTCTTCCTGCCGGTGAGTGAGTGGGCATCTGAAACTTCCTGGTTTTTTTTTTTTTTGTAGGATTACCTATGCTATGTGGGAGGCACCTGGTAGTGTCTGTCACGCGGCGGGCCCTGCACTGAGGAGCCCTGCCCTCTGGAGACCTGCTCGTTGCCACGGCCGAGAAGCCGAGAAGTTGCCTCAGCCCCCGCGCTCCTGTGCGTCTCGGAGCTGACTGCCAGCGGAGCTGGGTGACTCATGTGGGGGCATTTTGTGTGGCATTGTGCAGCTCAGCCTGGCGCAGCACACCACACCCACAGCAGGTAGTCAAGAGCCACTAGTGTTTATGAAGGGGATAAAATTGCCCGAATGGAGGGAAGCCATCAAAATAAGAGCCTTCGCCTGTCTCATGGAAGTTAACTTGCAAACCTAATGACTGCTGGGCTGTCGAGAAAGTGTCATCTGGATGTCTCACTGGAGACAGAACTCTCCAGAAGGGCAGTCGGGAAGCCCCTGATCGCCTCGTGGGGGCGGGGGAACACATTTTACATGACAGTGAGTTGGAGAAATTAGCAGTGGTCTCTGAGGAGCCCCCGTTCCCCGTTCAGCTTAACCCTTTGAGTCGCAACAGCTTTAAAATAAATCCAGGAAATAGCTGTATATATTCTTTTTGCTCCTCATGTTTTCTCTGCAAATAAAAGCGATCTTGAATGTCTGAGATTCTGGTGACAGAAATGCCTTTCCTTTGTGAAGTACGTTGCTGGGGCTGGGAACAGAACCAGCACAGCATATTCTGTGCTGTGGGGGACGGGTGGGGGGTGGCGAGGCCAAGAGGTTCATCCAAGCCCCTCTTCTGGTCGGGGCTGGGGGAACAAGTGGATCCCTGACTTTGGGCCCGAGGCCAGGTTTACGTCAAGGGGAGGATCCATTGTTTAAAAACAAATGTACGTAGCAGTCCCCGAACAGTCATTTTCAAGTCATTCTCTGATAAAGATAGAAGGCTTAATTTAGGCAAATTTAATGGTTTCAGAGCATTTGGCGTAGTCCTGGGGTAGAAAGCAATGTTTTCCTTATTCCGTTTCAACCTGACTTCATTCCTATGTTTGTATGTTAAGTGTCAGTTTATACCAGGGGAGCGTTTTCCTCTTGGATGCGTTTGCACCTGACAATTTGTGCAGGAATTCCTTGATTGCAAAATAGCTGCTCTCAAAAAAATGCAGACAGGCAGCCGTACTCAGGAGCCCCTCGGCCACGGGCAGTGGGCTGCTGCCAGACACCTGGGTTTGAGCCCCACTTGGGGCTTGCAGCTCAGTCCTGTCTCCGCTGCCCTTTGCTGGCTGATAGAAGGGTGGTAGGGTGGGACCCCGCATAAGGTTATGGGGGCCGTGGAGACTGGCCAGTGTGATACAGGGTAAGCTCTCGGGGGCAGGGGACCACACTGGGCACTGAAGGATGCAGGGATGGAAGGACAGGCCCCAGCCCGTCGAGGTGGGAGAAGCTCATGTGTCCGGGGCTACACCCTGCCCAACTTTCCAGGCGGCCTCCAACTTCTGGGGTATTTAGAGGCTCACTTCTTGTTTCTGTTCCTTTTTCTTATTTTGGGCGAGCTGGAGCAATTCTCCGATCAGATTATTTGGATGATGTATATTACCACTGATTATTTACGAAGGGCCAGGCCAGGAGGGAGGTAAGCAACTCGATTAATTTGTCAGTGAGGCAGCTGGAGGGACATGTGACACACAGACCAGGCTGTCATCTGACCAGAGCTTATCTGCGCCGGGATTGTTCCCCCAGGGTGACCATGATGACAAATGTAATTGACATTTTTTTTATTAACCCTGAAATGATTAAAGAGGCCGCTGCCGAGTGTGTGTCAAAGTGCCTGGTCCCCTGGCCTTCTGAGTGAGGCCTCCACGTTGGACGTGATGAGCAGCCTCGTGTTTACTTCCTGCTCATCGATTCCATCAAGCAAGGCCCACCGAGCTCTGCCTGAGTTGGTCTTGAAAGCAGGCCCGGGAGCCCAGGTGCTGCTTCCTGGCTCAGGTTCTCAGAGTGTTCTGACACCAGTGTTGTGATGGACACTCAGAACGCGCTCTGTTCATTGAGCGTCAGGCGTTAGCTGGGCCCCTGCTTCACGGTGGGTCCCGAGATGTGCAGAGCGGCAGGTTGGGGGCCCCTCCCCTCGAAGGAGCGGTCCCTGCAGAGGGGGAATGGGTAGACATCCACGGGAGCAATTGTGTGGCCCAGGTGCTGGGAGCAGGACCGGGGCTGCCCTCACGGCCAGGGGGGAGGGACGGTGGCACAGGGCTGATGCGGGTCTCAAAGGGAGGGCGTCCCCTCGCCAGGCAGAAGGCCCTCACCTCGGGGGCCTTCCAGGCGGAGGTGGAAGCAGTGTGAGGGCACGTGGAAGGGGGTGAGTTGGAGGGGGCAGTGAATGGCGTGCAGGAGCATCCCCCGGGGCGGCTCGGTGCGGCCCTGCAGGTGGGCTGGGGGCTCAGTGGAGACCCACATGGGCTTGCTGCTGCCTCACCTGCCGCCGAAGTCATGAAGCTCTCTGCTCAGTTCCCTCACCTGCAATACAGAAGCAGTCGTCATGGCCTCACACCCATCAATGCTGCCATGACGATGAAGTGGCCCTGGGAGTAAAGCTCTCGACCCACTGGTCCTGGGCAGGGCACCAGGCAGTGGGCATCCCCTGGGGCAGGGCTTGTGGGGGTGCAGAGTCCCCCTTCTACGGTGCCAAGTGCTGGGCAGAAGCTGCCACCCTGGCTTCCCATCTCAGATCCGAGAAGCCTCCTCTTGAGAGGGTCAGGCAGTGGTGCAGGATCATATGCCGCTGTGCAGGGGCTGGGAGGGGGCAGGGGCCTCCTCTAAGAGGAGCGAGCTTGTGTAGCAAGGGGGTTAGGAAGTGGCCGCCTCACAGAGAGAACAGGACAGTCACAGTGCCCCTCAGTGGAGTGATGCATCGGACGTTTCCCCAGCACCCCTCTGCCGGGGGTACACAGGTTCACTCAGTTACTGAGCAGTATTTACCAGGCACCTACTTCATTCTGTCTGAGCCACATGGGCTTTCCAAGTGGTGCTCGTGGTGAAGTCAAAGTCTAAGTGTTAGTCGCTCAGTTGTGTCCGACTCTTTGCGACCCCATGGACTGTAGCCCGCCAGGCTCTTCTGTCCATGGGATTCTTCAGGCAAGAATACTGGAGTGAGTAGCCATTCCCTTCTCCAGGGAATCTTTCCGACCCAAGGATTGAACCCAAGTCTCCCACATTGCAGGCAGATTCTTTACTGTCTCAGCCACCAGTGGTAAAGAAAAGAACTCATCTGCCAATGCAGGAGACATAAGAAATGTGGATTTGATCTCTGGGATGGGAAGATCCCCTGGAGGAGGGCATGCAGCCCACTCCAGTATTCTTGTCTGGAGAATCCCATGGACATAGGAGCCTGGTGGGGGTTACAGTCATAGGGTCACGCAGAGTCAGACGTGAGTGAGTGGCTTAGTACGATGCACTGTGTTCCAGGCATTCTGTGAGATCCAGAGTACCCTGGTGGGTACGCGGTGGGGAAGGAAGGAAAGAAAAGGAAATGGTGACATGTCTAGCAGTGGAGATAATTGCCATTTCAGTCTTGAAGTGGTGAGTCTGTGTCATTGAAGTTTTGTATATTGGCCCCCCACCGACCCCCACTGAACCACCCTCCCCTCTTTGCTGCCCCCACAGCACAGACTTAGAAGGAGATTTACCCCTTGTGACTTAGACCTGTTGCTTGGGAGCCTTTCCCATCAGTTTAATCTCTTCTGCCTTTTAATCCTGCGGCTGGCGGGATGTTGCAGGGGCAGTAATTTAATAAAAGTATGCAGTTTGTAAAGCAGCTGCTATTCTGTGTACTAAGCACATTTGCCAACCTTTTCAGGGAAACCTCCAAGCTGTTCTTGGAACTTGGCGATACTGCAGGGAAAAAAAAAAGTTATATTTAATAACATTTCATCCTTTGGGTTCTGCAGCTAATAGTAGCCTAAATGGGAGCCGTGTCTGAAAGCCATTTCTTCATGTGATTCAGAGAACCAGGACGCTGCAATTACCCCGCGTACGAGATTTATGAAAACATTAATGCCTAACAAGAAGCAAACATCTCAATAAGTTATTTAATTTGAAGTTGCAGGCCTGGCGGCTGGTTCCTAACTCAGCCCTGCTGTCAGCCCACAGGCACTGGCTCGCTCGCTGGCTCAGAGGCGGGGTGGGGAGCAGGGCGAAGCAGAGCTGGGTTAGAATCCCGTTTTCCTGACTCGGGAACCCACCCCTGCGAGGGCAGCCTCGTTAGGTCTGTAACATGCGGCAGCCACATGATCTGCTGGTCAAGAGACACACATTTAGCCAAATTCACGTGCTACACGCCTTCCCTTTCTTTATTTCTCTTCTCCCCCCGAACTGACGTAAAAAGGAGAGTCACACACAAGCAGATGTCAGAACGACTGCGTGCTCTGCCTCATCAACTGGAAGAGCCACCAGTTGAATTACTCCCGACACCATCTCTGCAGATGGCAGATGTGGGGCGGGAGCCCGGGGTGGGGGCCATCTATTTTCCTGTGTCCGGTGATAGCTGAAGCCTTAATTCAAAAACAAATTAAGTCCTTCAGCTGTCACTTGATTGTTCCCTCAGATCTTTGGGGATACATATCATTGCTCCTGCCTGGGATCTCGTCTCCTTTCTCTCGAAGCTTCCCACCACCTTTTTTTTTTTTTTTTCTCTTTGCCCAGAACTCAACATTTTCTTTTTTTTTTTTTTTTGATAAAAGCATGCATTATTTAGAGCCTGTCGCTTCCTGAAGTTCTTTAATTACAGAATTAAACCAAAGTAATGACAGTTTAATTTGTTCTTTCATTAATTGGGAGCGCTCGGGGCTGATGTGAAGTGCGTGCGTTTGGGAAGCGTTGAGGAACGTGCGCTGAGTGATTGGATCATGAGTCATAATCACGGCTGTCTATCGCCCGCCTCGGTGCTCCTCTTGCACATCCTCAGTTTATCCTCCTGGCTGCTTGGAGGAGGGGGAGGCCCCGCTGCTCCATCCCACAGATTGCAGAGCAGAGCGAAGTCTGCCCAGGCAGCTGGAAGGAGGGCCAGCACCACCACCCCCGCCCCCGCCACTGAGTCTAGCCGTCCCACCCCAAGCCCCTGTCTGGTTCTTGGGCCCCAGCAGTGGTCTCAGTCCCACGAGGGGCTGCGCTTATGAAGACCTGGGGTTGGGCCTGAGAAGCTCACACCCGTGCCTGGCCGAGTGCTGAGGCTGGACCCATGAAAAGGAATAGCAAGCCAGGCAGGAAGGGGCCGATGCTCCACAGAGGCTGATGGCTGATGGCAATGGGTCGACTTCCAAAGTAGCAGCGGGGGTGTGGAGAGGCGTGTTTGCAAGCACAGCCCGTCCTGTTTGGTTTGTGGGTCAGGAAAGCTGCCCTAGGGAACCACGCTGGGCGTGTTACTCTAAAGCCCATGGTTCGAGGTGGAGCCCAGGTGTATGGGCTCCACCCAGCCCTGTCTGGCTTAGGACAGGTCTCGTCGCCAGCTGAGGCTGAGGCCAGGGCAGCTGCTAAAGCCACGACAGCGGTCCCAGGGCAGCTGTGTCTCCTTGGACACAGGAGACCAAGACCCAGGCCTTGTTCTCCGCACACTGACCCCAGGGCCCGCCAGACCTCTGGACCTGTTTGTGCATCTCTGGATGCGTCCATCGTGTCTGCTTGGGTCCTGGGCTGGGGCTGTGGTCCTGGGCCTCCAGGACTGAGCTAAGGCGGACACTCGGTGCCCTCCCATGCGTGGCCGAGACGTCTGGCCTGGCCGGCCTACCGGAGGGAAGCACTCACGCTTTTTAGAGTCTGAAGCCCTGTTTGCTCCAGCACCAGGACTTTTTGGTGGCAAGTGGTCAAGGATGAGAAACAGAACAGATGGCTGGCCGGTGGCACCTGCCTTTGCGCCTTCTACTCCGTTACCGTAATTCTCTTTGAGCCTCCCTGCAGCTCTGGGAAGCGAGGGGGCTGGCCCCATTTTCTAGCTGTGGAAGTGGTTGCCCAGAGGTGGGGTTGCCTGCTCAGGCCACGTTGACGGAAGGGCACCGCGGGGTTAGGGTTTGGGGTGTCCGAAGTTCCCCGTGGAACTGGGCCTTCATGTCCCTGTAGCTTTCACCCTGTGTCCCCCAGGCCGCCTGCCTGCTCTCAGACCCGCCAGGACTCAGAGCCCCGCCCCACGGCTCCCCTGTGAACATGGGAACGCGTGAATGCACTCTGCAGCGATGTCTAGATGAATTTAGGATGAGAGGATTCAGTTACACTTTATTATTGTTTGCCATTAGAAATCATGCAAATAAGCCGTGGGATAAGGCAACTTGTATTGTTTTGGACACCAGATTTACATGTTTACTGAAAGAAAAATGACACCAAGCGCCTTCAAGGTGGTAATAAGATTGTGCCTCAGAGCTTTCGCTTTGTTGGTCTTTATTTATAATTTATGCCACGACCACTTCCAGAAGAGGTTTTAAACTAGTTTATCATAAAAACTTAGAGTGCGACAAGAGGATCTTCAGGCTTACCATCGTCGTCAGGATGAAAAGAAAGCTTAGCAGTGCCATGGCTTGGGGTGGGGGATAGGGGCGGCAGAAAGTGCGAAGCCACCGACCTGGCCCCCTGAAGTCACTGCAAGCTTCCCTGGTTGCCAGAGCTGAAAGGGAGGCCTGCTGGGTGGCAGGCTTCTCATTTTCGGATTATCAGGAACCTCCCCTTCGCCTTTGTTCTCCCGTCCCCTGGTTGCCTTGTTGAGCTCCTGACTCCTCTCTGGGAAGGAGTGGGCTCGGAGCCCCTGTTGGAGCAGCTGGGCAGAGGGGGTCCAGGCAAGAAAGACACCGTGTTCCATCCTAACCTGAGTGTTGGAGGCGGCGCTGGCGAGCGGCCCCCTCGCCTCAGGGTGTAGAGCCCTGCACTTGCGACTTGGTGACAGGCCGCCTGGGTGATGCCCGCTTGGGGGGAAGGACTTTAGGTCGGCCGTCCCAGCCAAGGAGGAGGAGGCTCAACCACGAGGATTCGGAGCCCTCGGTTAACCACTGCGTGCGGCCCGTCCCTGGCACTGTGCCTCTCTGGCCTTTCCGCCCTGGGCCACCTTCTGGCTGGTGGGTGGGAAGGAGCAGCCGGAGGCCCAATCAGTGTGCAGAGCGGAAGCGGGTTGGCATGTACACCTGCTCCTGGGGTCCCCGGGGGTCTTTACAAATGACACGGAGCTGCAGCAGGTACCCTGCCGATGTGGATGATCCGAGTCGGTAAAGATGTATGTGGATTGTAGCGCACAGCACTCAGCGTGCTGTTGTTTGCTCAGTCGCTCAGGCGTGTCCGACCCTTTGCAACCCCACGGACTGTAGCCCGCCAGGCTCCTCTGTCCGTGGGATTCTCCAGGCAAGGATACTAGAGTGAGTTGCCGTTTCCTACCCCAGGGGATCTTTCCCGACCCAGGGGTCGAACCTGCATCTCTTGAATCTCTTGCATCGGCAGGTGGATTCTTTACTACTTCACCACCTGGGAAGCCCACACACTGCAATAGAAGAACAGCTTGAAGGCTAAGCAGCAGTTGAGCTGGTTTCCTCTTTAAAAAAAGCTGGAAGCCACGTGCCATATCCGGAAGCTCGTGAGCAAGAGTGTGGGAGAGACAGATTGACTAACGGCCAAATGGGCCTTCTGTAATCAGGACAGGCACTGCTGACCACACCTGGTACTTGGGGGAACTGCTGTTCTCTGGTGGGTGAGTCCTCGATGCTGTCAGCACAAGTGCAGGTAAAAGGGTTTCCGGCTGCGGAACTCACAGCCAGGCAGCTTCTCTAAATTACAGGCTATGTGACCACAAAAGTGGTTGACTTAAGTGCTGCAGACTTATCATTATTATCCCATTATATAACTCTTCTTAATCCTTTAGAATCACTTGTTAAACTTTCATAGGTAAAATAATTTTGCGCTCATTGAAGTAATGTCATTACATAGACTAATTCAAAACTATTAGAAAAATTTGGGGGGCTCCATTTATAATACCACCTAATGCATCCCAGGTACAGTGTATTAGGGAGTGATGAACTTTCACCCTCCGAGAACCCCAGGCCTGGGCATGAGCTCGGATGCCGAGGGCTTGAGTTCACTGAAAGCTACCAGTGGCGCTAGTGGTGAAGAACCTGCCTGCCAGTGAAGGAGATGCAGGAGACCAGGTTCGATCACTGGGTTGGGAAGATCTGCTGGAGAAGGAAATGGCTACCCGCTCCAGCATTCTTGCCTGGAGAATCCCATGGACCGAGGATCCTTGGCGGGCTACAGTCCATAGGGTCGCAAAGAGTCAGACGCGACTGAACGACTTATCACAACGTATTCCAGGTACAGTTTGTTAGGGAGTGATGACTCTCCAACCCCCAAGAATTCCAAACCTGGGCAAGAGCTCGGGGCGCTGAGGTTCTGAGTTAACTGAAAGCTACCAGAAACTGGTTAATCGGTCCTTCGCTGGTGCTTTTAGAAGTAAGTAGACTTAGGGGTTGTTTCTGAGAAATGGACTCAGTTTCAGTTCAGTTCAGTTGCTCAGTTGTATCCGACTCTTTGTGACCCCATGAACTGCAGCATGCCAGGCCTCCCTGTCCATCACCAACTCCTGGAGTCCACCCAAACTCATGTCCATTGAGTTGGTGATGCCAGCCAACCATCTCATCCTCTGTCATCCCCTTCTCTTCTTGCCCTCAATCTTTCCCAGCATCAGGGTCTTTTCAAATGAGTCAGCTTTTCACATCAGGTGGCCAAAGCATTGGAGTTTCAGCTTCAGCATCAGTCCTTCCAATGAATATTTAGGACTGATTTCCTTTAGGATGGACTGGTTGGATCTCCTTGCTGTCCAAGGGACTCTCAAGAGTTTTCTCCAACACCACAGTTCAAAAGCATCAATTCTTTGGCGCTCAGCTTTCTTTATAGTCCAACTCTCACATCCATACATGACCACTGGAAGAACCATATCTTTGACTAGATGGACCTTTGTTGACAAAGTAATGTCTCTGCTTTTCAATATGCTATCTAGGGTGGTCATAACTTTCCTTCCAAGGAGTAAGCATCTTTTAATTTCATGGCTGCAGTCACCATCTGCAGTGATTTTGGAGCCCAGAAAAATAAAGTCAGCCACCGTTTCCACTGTTTCCCCATTGATTTGCCATGAAGTGATGGAACCAGATGCCATGATCTTAGTTTTTTGAATGTTGAACTTTAAGCCACCTTTTTCACTCTTCTCTTTCACCTTCATCAAGAGTTTCTTTAGTTCTTCACTTTCTGCCATAAGGGTGGTGTTATCTGCATATCTGAAGTTATGACATTTCTCCCGGCTATCTTGATTCCAGCCTATGCTTCTTCCAGCCCAGCGTTTCTCATGATGTACTCTGCGTAGAAGTTAAATAAGCAGGGTGACAATATACAGCCTTGATGGACTCCTTTTCCTATTTGGGACCACTGGAGACCTGTGAGACTACTACGGTTTGACTTTTGCCCCAACCTGGAGATATCACAGAGGTCATTTCTGGGTGGTGAACAGCATCCCTGGGCAGCAGGGCAGGAGTTTCTGCTGCCGGTGGGCCCGCGATCCTCCAGGGGGAGATGAGAGTTGTTCCCTGTCTGGTGTCTGTGAGTTGAGCAGATCAAAACTTTCTCCTTGTCTCTCAGGAGGGATTTGGGGATGTCTGGGCCCAGGCGCTCAGCTTGCCACCGCTGCCCGCCTCCAGGTCCGAGTGCTCTGAGTTTGTTGATTTGGTGCCATGGGGTGCAGCCGGGCAGGTGGGGGAGGCGGAGGAAGCCGGGCCTGCAGAATGACATTTCTGTGGCCTAATGATTTTCAAAAACCATTTGTGAGATTGAGGTAATGTATTTCCCAGACTCAAGCAATTTACTCCTTCCCACCGTGCTGAATCAGGCTGTTAAATCCTCTTGCTGTGTGCATATAGCTATCGGCACCAGGGGAAAATGGTCAAGTTCAAGGCCGCTGCCATATCTGTGCTCGGCTCTTCTGGAATTGATGAGTAACTGCACTTTTGAAAATGAAGTTTTTAAGAACATTGGAAAATGTTAAGTGAGGAAAGCAGGATGCCGAATTATAATATACTCAGTAGGATCTCGGGAGAAACCAAATGCACAGAGAAAAAGACGGTGCAGATGTTGCCTGCGGGTTCACTGTGGCTCCTCTGTCTGAGGGCAGGGACTCGATCCAGCGCCCCCTTCTGTCCTTCAGTCCCTCACCCACTGTCCGCTGCCCCGGGTGCTAACAGCTGGCACCCCGAAGCACATGGGCTTTGACTCTGGGACTGTCACTTGTGCGCTGTCTTAATATAACCTGGGGCCACTCTCTTCATACCTAGAACTTCAGTCTCTTCACCTGTAAAGTGGCCCAGTTACGTCCACCTCAAGGGTTGCTCTGGAGATTCTATCATCCGACTCAGCACCTGGCAGTGTGGGGCCCATGGGGGTCTAAAGAAATGATAACTCTTGTGGGGGTTATTATACAAGTGCATGTGTGTGTCTATCAAAATCTGCAAAACGAGGTAAATAACAGGAGAAAGTAGTAACGACTGAAAATGGGAAAGCAGAGCAGTCCATCTGGCCGCACGATTCCACCATTGGCCACTCCGTCCTGACCACGCTGACCACTCTTTCCTTCAGGAAAGAGGAAGTCAGATGGCACAGGGTGCCAGCCTTGTGCACAAGGTGCATCCAGCCCTCCCAGAGGGGAAGCATGGAGCATGATGGGAACATCTGCTGGGATTTTACACCTGGTAGTTGGGAGGGCTTCCTGGAGGAAGGAGCATCTAAGCTGAGACCAGAAGGAAATGTGGGGGCCAGTCGGTGGAGAGGGAGGAATTCACTTCAAGTAGAAGTGGTGGCGGGGCATGTGTAAAGCGCAGGTGGCAAAGAGCAGGGTGGGTTTGGGAAGCCTCGATGGAAGGTCGTGTAGGTGAGGTGGTGGTGGGGGGTGAGGCTGGCGGGTGGGTGTGGGCCTCTCAGGTCATTGAAGGCTTCCCCACCAGACGGGGCCCATTCACAAACCCCACCGCATCCCTGAGTGTATCCGGCAGGAGCCCACAGCCAGGTAAGGCCTTACGGCCAGAAGGCACCGGGTTTATCTTCTGGCTGGCTTTCTGGCTGAGTTCTAGGGTGAGGGGCCCACATTCTTTTGAGAAATCTTAATGGAAACAACCACCTCCCTCAGGGAGGGCTGGCGAGAGCCGTGGCTTTGGTGGGCAGCGTCGGCCTGACGGAGCTGCCCACAGGCCTGCCCTGGAAGGCCTTTTTGGGGAGCGGAGACAGCCTGGCGCTGGCCTGTGGCGGTTGCCATGGCAGCAGGACCCAAGTGACCCTCACTTTCTAGAGTGGTCGCCCCCATCATGAGGACGTGCCCTGGCTGGCCGTGAGGCGCGGGGGCAGGGTCGTCTCGGCTGGGTCTCTGAGCAGGCGGTCAGGAGGCACTCTGCAGAGACAGGAGTGTGTGTGTGACAGCCCAGGACACAGGGGCCCCCAGGCCGGGCCCGCAGGACGGTTTGGTTGGAGCTGGGTCAGGCCGCACTCTCGGGGTGCCCTCTCAGTGACTGCCGGGGGTGAGCCGGCCCCTCACGCCCGCTCAGGTGGCGGGTGTCCCAGTTCCCTGTCCCTGCCGTCACTCCATCCTCCCCGCTGCTCCAGCGGCGCCCCCTCTTCCTGCAGCACCCCAGCTGCTTTCCTCGCCGCCGCTCGGATCCCCCCCAAGGCCCTGGCACCCCCTCTCCTATATGGTGTCCTGTGTGTCGTTGGCCCCGGCCCACACCTTTCCCCTGGACGTCCTCGTCACCGGTCTCCCACAGTATCCTGGCCTCCTGTGCCTTAGCCTGAGTGTTCTTTCGGAAAGAAAATCTTGATTATTGCTTTGCTTTCCTATGTTTAACCCTTTCCGCTGCCCTCACCCCAGCTTTCAGGGAGGGAGACAGTGCTGAAATTCTCCGATCTGTTTCTCCCCACTCCTGCCTCGCGTCCATCCTCACAGGCTCCTGGTCTCCTTCAGGCTGGCTCTGCCCCGACCTCCTGCCTCCCGCCTTGCTCAGAAGCCTGCCCACCTCCCCATTCGAAATTAAGCTTCACCTCTTTTACTTATTCATCCAAATTTGTTTATTTAACTTTTAGCTGTGCTGGGTCTTTGTTGCTGGGCGTGGGCTTTCTCTAGTTGCGGTGAGTGAGGGCTCCTGTTCGTTGCGGTGCCCAGACTCTAGGGTGCATGGGCCTCAGTACTTGTGGTGTGCAGGCTTAGTTGCCCCGCGGCATGTGGGATCTTCCTGGGCCAGGGGTCAAACCCGGGTCCCTTGCATTGCACGGTGGATTCTTTTTTTTTTTTTACGAGGTGGATTCTTAACCACTGAACCACCAAGGCAGGCCCATTCCCCTGCTCCGATGATTTCACAGAGGCCAGCTCTTTCCTCTCATGGTGTCTTCACTTGTTCTACCTGTTTGCACATTGGCTTAATATCTCTCTTCCATCACAGTCTTGTGAGCTCTTTTGTTCCCCAGAGATTCAGGCAGTGAGCGATGTCCTTGGCACGTAGTGGACCCTGAATAAATATCTGTTGAATAAACCCGATGAATGACTTGAGAATTGCCCAGTCTTTCCAAGGCTGTGTTTGCACTCCTGTGAAATGGAGAGAGCTTCCTCCGCTGACCTCCTGGGTCTGTGTGAGGCTCACTTGATACCATAACGTGGAATGTGATGCACAGAAGTTAAAATACAACGTCACGACTCCTTCTAACCAGGTCAGAATGATTGAAGGCAGGAGGAGAAGGGGATGACAGAGGACGAGAGGGTTGGATGGCATCACTGATGGACATGAGTCTGAGCAAGCTCCGGGAGTCAGTAATGGAGAGGGAAGCCTGGCGTGCTGAGGTTCATGGGGTCTCAAAGAGTCGGACACGACCGAGCGACTGAACTGAACAAGGTCATACTCTCCACTCCCCCCCTCCAGTTTTTGAGCGAGTACGTCTTAGGATAAAAAGAGCAGGGAGCAGGGTGAAAGCCCGTTTGATGATCTGCATTCAGGGTGGGCAGTAAGGAGCGGGGAGCCCGGCAGCTCAAGGGCAGATGTGACTCTCAGCCCGGAAAGGCCCCCGAGCACCCTTCCTGGTCCCCGCTGCGGGGGCTGGACAGAAGGCGCGCCTGGCAGTGTCTACGTGAGCTCCAGCACTGAGACCCACAGCATCCCACCTGCTGGTGGACTGCGTTGGTGCCTGGAGGCTATGAAGAGCGGGGGAAGGTGGAGGAGACCAGATGGGCTTTCCAGGAGAGAAAACAGGTGGTGTTAGAAGCCTGCTATCAACAAAATTAACGTTGACTTCTGGAAAAATCTACAAGGGATTTGTGTGAGAACTCTTGGTTGTACGTGACAGAATACTCAGTTCCTAGTAACTTAAAGCAAAACAAGTGAACTCGCTGGTTCTCGGGGTGACAAGGCCGAGGACCATGCGGCTTCCGATGTGGCTGTCCTCGTGGTCAGACGTCCTTGTCTCTCGGTCCCACCTGTCCCTCTGGGCTACCCCTGGGGCGACCCCCTTTCAGCTCTGCCTCCCAGCCACCCTCTCACTCATCTGCTTTGCAGCCCAACTGGTGAGGAGGTGCCTCTTCCCCTCCTGCCTCCTGCAGACCTGGGCTGGCACCCCATGGCCTCAGGTTGGCCAGGCCTGGGTCGCGTGTCCTTTGTAGGAGCTCTGAGCCAGTAACACACTGACTGCGTGGGGCACAAATGGTTCTCCAAGGAAGGGGGTGAATGGACACCGAGCAGCCAGTAGAGACCACAGCGCTGCAGGACTAAAGGCACTTGTGTGCTTGTTGGGATCCAGCATTCATTCCCCCAAAACCATTCACTCTTTTCTGAGTTCTTAGACTCACGGGATCTGTTTGTACTGAAGCTAGAAGCAGAGTGTGTCTTGATTTGGAAAGGCACCTGTCACTCCAGGGCGCAGGCCTTTAGAACCTTGGTGATTCCATCTCATCCTTGTTTTGCAGAAGAGCTGGAACCCCAGGTCCTCCTGGTGGCAGAGAATCTCCGGCTTGTTTTGTGAGCCTGGAGAGAGAGAGAGAGAAGGGTGTCTGCCATGTGATACAGTCCAACTGGATGACTGTGACTTGAAAAATAGCACCCATCTCAAAGAATTAATGATTTCCTCCTAGAGTTGGGAAAGGTTTCTCATGATCAAAGGGCATTAGGCTTAGCATTCTTCTGTTCCACAGTTTAATAATAAATTGTGTAATATCACAGAAGTGAGGTCTGCTTGTCCAAGCTATTGTGTTCAGTCACTAAGTTGTGTTCGACTCTGTGATCCCATGAACTGCAGCACGCCAGGCTCCCCTGTCCTTCACCATCTTTGGGAGCTTGCTCAAACTCATGTCCATTGAGTTGGTGATGCCATCCAACCATCTCATCCTTTGTCGTCCCCTTCTCCTGCCCTCAATCATTCCCAGCATCAGGGTCTTTTCCAGTGAGTCGACTCTTTGCATCAGGTGGCCAGAGTATTGGAGCTTCAGCTTCAGCATTAGTCCTATAGATAAGTAAAACCCAGGATGACCATCTTTCATTCATCTGTACATTTGTCCGTCCATCTGTTCATCTGTCCATCTGTCCATTTATCCACCCATCCATCCCTAAAGGGCTGTCAGTGGGAAGAGGGGTCAGCCTGGCCTGTGTTGTGTTAGTCCAGAGAGCAGGATTAGGAGCCGTGGATGGGAGCATGTTGTAGGTGACAGGTGGATGAACATTGGTGGTTGAACTTGAAGGCTCTGCAGTCAGTCCGCCTGTGCCTGATTCCCTGTTCCACCTCTCACCCTGAGACCGGGGTAGATAAACTCCCTGTGCTTCAGGTTTGCCCAAATGGTGTTTATGATAATACCTCCCTCATACTTAGTGGCAAGGATTGAGTTAATTCTTGTGCTTAGAAGCATTTTTTTTTTTTTTTTGGTGACTGCAGAATGTGTGATTACTGTTACCTGGAGGTGGGAGGTGAGGTGGTATTTTGTCTCAGAATAATGTCCAAGATTGCAGTGCTCTCAGAAGGGGCTCTGGCACCTCCTGGAGCCTGCACTTCCCACCGTTGGACAGGCTGCAGCCCCTGCTGGGGACCCTGCAGGCCGCCGAGGGCTCATCCCCAGTCTGCAAAGAGGGTGGCACTGATGACCTCCAGTCCCTATCTCCACCTCTCCACGCATCCCTCAGCTACCTCTGTGAGATGTCTTGCTCTTAGTCCTTTTCACCCAAAGAAAACTCTTCTTTGCCCTTTTACATCTTCTATTGACATTTAAAACTCTTTCCCTGTGTTCTGACCTTATTGAATAGAGAGCATAATTTCTTGGACTTCTCTGTATAATGAATGCTCCATGTACTTACAGATTCTGGTCAAGTTTCTCCTCAACCTTTACTTTGAGGGATCTTGCATCATTTGGTACAGAACACATTTTAGGAAGCACTTAGAAGGATGGTGTAAGACGAAAATGCTGCCTTAGTGCTCTCTATTTCTGCAAATGTGAACCCTTTGTAATACGGATACCAGCCGGGTTACCCTGCTCTTAGCGATGGCACTGAAATTGGTTCATACTCCTCTGTGGCATATGGTAGGAAACCTGCAGGCTTCTTGGGCTCTCTACAAGTTTTCTGCAGCTGACAGGGCGGGGAGATCTGTGTGGGTGGGACTATCTCCTCAAATCATTCCTGGCTTCTCTCTCATGCCTACCCTAGATGACATCAGTTTGTACATCATGCTGGCCTGCTTTGTCATCTCCGTGACATCATGGCTCACCCGCAGGACAAATGGTCCAATCCCCTCACTATTCTAAATACTCTTACCAGGTTTCAGGATGTAGGGAGATTTTGACTGAAGTCCTGGGGCAAAGTAGTATGTATATGTTGGGTATGAGGGTGGAGGGGAAGAGATAGGGTGGGGTATCACCCTCTATTACTGCAAACCAGATGCTTAAAATTGAATATTAGATTTGACTTCTAGTAGCTAAGCAGCAGTTCCCATCAGACTAACTTTCCCGCAGCTGACAATTATAAACTGAACAAAAACACAATAAACTGCCTAAAGGTATTGGAGAGCAACAAAAAACAAGCAGACACAGAAGGGAGCCTTCCCTTAGAAGAGGAAATGGAATGGGGGGAATTTCCTGCCTTTATGTTTTTCTGCATGAGAGTAGGCTCCAGTCTGTACCAGGCAGAGCAGCTAAAATTCAGATAGAAAACCTGCAGTGTTACTGACTTGAAGAGCCAGAGGACATAATTTGGGGCAACCAGAGCAGCTAAAGAGTGAGGAGGGAAATCTCAGAAAGGGAGGAGTCAGAGAGGGGAAGCCACAAGTTCTGTGTATAGACTCTACCCAAATCTCTGATGACTCCTGAATCCACGAATGGGGCAGATTCCAAGAAGCTTAGCTCATGCTAAGAGAATGGAACAAAAATTTCTACTGCTGCACATAACAGAGGAGACAGTTTGAAATTTGAATAGAGGCAAGTTAGCTCCCTGTTTAAAAAAAAAGTTGGTGGTCTTCAGAGAAACATAACAGAATCCAGAGCTTATACGATGTAAATTTTGTATTAATAATATCTAGTATGTGTTAGTTACTCAGCCATGTTTGACTCTTTGTAACCTTATGGACTTGTAGCCCACTAGGCTTCTCTATTCATGGAATTCTCCAGGCAAGAATACTGGAGTGGGTTGCCATCCCCTTCTGCAGGGGATCTTCCCGATCCAGGTCTCCTGAATTGCAGGCAGATTATTCACCGTCTGAGCCACCAGAGAAGCCCAATAATATCTCGTATTTCACTCCAAAGTACTCAATAGAGTAGGAAATAGGGAAAGGGGACCTATATTCAAGAGAAAGGGTTTCTCTCCAAGATAATCCCAGTGTTGAAATTAGCAGACAATTGTTTTAAAACAGTTATGACAATGCTCAGAGACACAAAGGAAAATATAGTCACAACGAGTAAAAAGCTAGGAAATCTCTGTACAGAAGTAGAAACTTATAAGGGGAAAAACAGTCTAGAACTGAAAAATGTAGTAGTGTCTGAAATAAAGAGTGTGTGCTTTGGACTCTTGCAGAATGGAGAGGATGGAAGAAAGAGCCAGTGAATTTGGAAATAGAGTAATAGAAATTATTCAACCTGAAAGCAGAGAAAAAGAATAGAGGGAAAAAGGAGCAGATATTCAGGGACCTCTGGACAATAGCCAGAGATATATCTGTAATATATAATAGTATATGTGTGATATATAGTAGTATATGCATTGTTGTTGTTCCGTTGCTAAGTCATGTCCAGCTCTTTGTGACCCCATGGACTGCAGCACACCAGGCTTCCCTTCACTGTCTCCCAGAGTTTGCTCAAACTCATGTTTATTGAGTCAGTGATGCCATCCAATCGTCTCATCCTCTGTCATCTCCCTCTGCTCCTGCCCTCAATCTTTCTCTGCATCAGGGTCTTTTCTAATGGGTTGGCTCTTTGCATCAGGTGGCCAAAGTATTGGAGCTTCAGCTTCAGCATCAGTCCTTCCAGTGAATATTCACGGTTGATTTCCTTTAGGATTGACTGATTTAATCTCCTTGCTGTTCAAGGGACTCTCAAGAGTCTTCTCCAGCACCACAGTTTGAAAGCATCAATTCTTCAGTGCTCACCCTTCTTTGTGGTCCAACTCTCACATCCATACATGACTACTGGAAAAATCATAGCTTTGGCTATATGGACCTTTGTTGGCAAAGTGATGTTTCTGCTTTCTAGTATATTGTCTAGGTTTGTCATAGCTTTTCTTCCAAGGAGCGAGCATCTTTTAATTTCATACCTTTAGTCACTGTCCATGGTGATTTTGGAGCCCAAGAAAATAAAATCTGTCACCATTTCCACCTTTTCTCTACCTGTTTGCCATGCAGTGATGGGATCAGATGCCATGATCTTTGTTTTTTTTGAATGTTGAATTTTAAGCCAGTTTTTTCGCTCTCCTCTTTCACCTTTATCAAGAGGCTCTTTGGTTCCTCTTTGCTTTCTGGCATTAGAGTGGTATCATCTGCATATCTGAGGTTGTTGATATTTCTCCCAGCAATCTTGATTCCAGCTTGTGCTTCATCAAGCCCAGCATTCTGAATGATGTACTCTGCCTTAATTTAAATAAGCAAGGTGAAGTACTCCTTTCCCAGTTTGAAACCAGTCCATTGTTCTGTGTCTGGTTCTAACTTTTGCTTCCTAATTGGAGTCGAAGAAGATGAGAGAGAGAGTGGGGAAGAAAAAGCTATTCAAAGAAATAATGCCTAAAACCTCACCAAATTTGGTGAAAATATGTACATTTTCAGATTCAAAAGAAAAAGAAAGCCAAACCCTGCAGATCCCAATCAGGACAAATGTAAAGGAGATGACACTGTGACCTAGTATAGTTAAGCTTCTGGAAATCACAGATAAAGAGAAAAATCTTAAAAGCAGCCAGAGAAAAACGAATGTCACGTGGAAAGGAATAATGATACAAAAAAATATATATACTGACTTCTTATCAGAAACAGTAGAGTTCAGAGACAGTGGAATGGTACCTTTAGAGTGCCATTAAAAACATTTTAACTCATGATTCTGTATCCTTTAAAAATGAAGGTGAAATAAAGACATTTTCAGATGAATGAAAAGTAGGCGAGAATTTGTTGAGCAGATGTGTACTGCAGAAATGTTAAGGAAGTTCTTTAGGACAGAGAAATATGATACCAGATAGAAACTCATATCTTTAGGAAGAATTGAAGAGGCTGTAAATGGTGAATATGTGGGAAGATGTAAAAGACTATGTTTTCCTCTTACATTAAAAAAATACACGACTATTTAAAGCAAACATTATCACATTACATTGTGGGGTTTATAACATGTGGGTGTAATACATATGACAGCTATAACATAAAGGATAGGGGTTGGAGAAAAGATATTTATGGTTGCAAGCTTCTTATATTTTATGTAAACTGGTACAGTTTAACTCTAGGATGACTTTAAAAATATTAAACGTGTGTATTGTAATCCTTAGCGCAAACACTTAAAAAAAATGTTGAGGCATAGCTAAAAAAGCCAGTAGATGAAATGGAATTCTAAAATAGTCAGTTCTCCCAAAAGAAGACCACAAAGGAGGAAAAGAGGAATAAAGCACAGGTGAAAACATAAAAAAAAAAAGAGCAGAGTGATAGATGTAAATCTGCTCATATTAACAATTACATTATATGTATATCGGTTAAACACTACAATTAAAGGAGATTGTCAGGGGACTTCTTGGTAGTCCAGTGTTAACACTTCACCTTCCACTGTAGGGGATGTGGGTTCAGTCCCTGGCAGGGAGTAAAGATCCCATATGCCTGTCAGCCAAGAAAGCAAAACTTAAAACAGAAGTAATATTGTTAAAAATAATTTCAATAAAGACTTAAAAAATGGTCCACATTAAAATTTAAAGATTTTAAAAAAAATCTTAAAAAAAAAAAAAGGGAGATTGTTAGAATGGATACAAAAGCAAGACTGAATTGTATACTGTGGGCAAGAGGTGCACTTCAAGTAAAAAAGAAAGAAGCTAAAAGTAAATGCATGGAATAAAGGGATATCATTCAAATAGTAAGCTTAAGAAGACTGAAAGTATTGTAATATTAAACAATAAACTAGGCTTCAAGACAAAAGGTATTACCAGAGATAAGAGGGACTTTTCATAATGATAAAAGGATCAATTCATCAGGAAGACATAGCAGTCTCTACCTAATAACAGAGCTGCAAAATACATGAAGATGTTTTCATAGAATTAAAGGGAGAATAAACAAATCCATACTCATAGTTGGATATTATAACACTTTTCTCCAAGTAATTGATAGAACAACTGGGCAGATCAATAAAGATGGAAGATCTGTGTAACATTGTCAGCTACCTTAACTAATGTTTAAGGAACACTATACATAACAAGTGCAGGGTATCGAAGTTTTTCAAATTCAAACAGTACTTCTCTAAGGTAGGGCATGAGCTATGATGTAAAGCAAACCTCAAAACATTTTAAAGGGTTTAAACAATAGAAAGCTTAGTCTCTGATCAAAATGGAATTAAATTTTTAATAAATAATAATGACTGAAAAATAAAAAATAACTCCACAAACATTTGACAATTAAATCACACACTTCTAAATAACTTATGAGAACTTAGGCTTTTGGCAGAGATGGAGTAATACGGGGCCAGGTTTATGCTTCAATCTTAAACAATGAAAAAAACAGAGAAAATGTAAGGGAACAGTGATTTTCAGACACTGAACACCAGATAGTGTAGATAGTGATCCCTGAGAGAGAAAAAACTAAATGGTCCCTGGTTACTGCGAGGTGAGAGTTTCTGGGCTGTATCACAGGGAGGAGACACGCAGACGGGTCCCAGTGATCTTCCTGGGTTGAGGAGGCAGAGCTGGAATCCAGGAACATCACTGCAGCTAGAGTTCTCAAAACAGAGAATCAGGCATTAGAGTGCTGCCCGGGGTGGGAGGTGGGGGTGGGCTCCAGAGATCTGCAGGAGCTTCCCTCCACATCTTCAGTGAAATGATGATCAGCACACATATATGAGGAAGCTCCCCCAGGTGAGGAAAGAGCCACTTGAAAGGAATAAGATGAACAATCCCCAGAGCTCATCGGACCATGAATATTTCATACTCCCATAAGCCAGAGTGGGAAATCCTTGTAATTCACAAGGGTATATTG
Source organism: Odocoileus virginianus (assembly GCF_023699985.2). Classification (NCBI taxonomy): domain Eukaryota; kingdom Metazoa; phylum Chordata; class Mammalia; order Artiodactyla; family Cervidae; genus Odocoileus; species Odocoileus virginianus. The sequence continues at coordinate 11,453,414 of NC_069689.1, read as the reverse complement.
CCTCAGGAGTGAAGTAAAACAGCCCTAAATAAATGCTGCTGTGGTTCTTTCTATCAAAGCTTAGAGACTGTCTTGGCAAGAAGTGAACATTTTCCAAGTAATCTAATTGTGTCCCAGAACAAACCGTATGAGTATTATAGGAATTTAAAAAAAAAAGTAAAATTCATGGTGTCTTGCTTCTGACCAAAGATTATAAGGCATGTGAAAGAAATAGAAAAATCTGAACTATGATGAGAAGAAAAATAAAAAATAGAAACACACTCACAAATGGCACAGATGATGCAAATAGTAAATAAGAATGTTGCACCAACTGTTATAAATATACCCCATATATGCAAAGAAGCAGAGAAAAGCTTGAGCATGTTAAGGAAGATAGAAGAAAAATCCAAGTCAGACTCTGGAGGTGAAAAATGTTTTGGATGAAAAATTATTTGTAAATCATAAACTGTAAAATAAATGGTTAGCAAATTTGAAGACCAGAAACTATCTAAAGTGGAACACAGATAGTCAAAAGTTTAGGAGAAAAATACACAGAGCACCAGTGAACTGTGAGACAACTTCATGCTTACCCAATATACATGAAATCATAGTCTTCAGAAAAAGAGAGAGCAGAACAAATTATTTAAAGAAATAATGGCTAAAAGTTTTCCAAATTTGATGAGAAATTAGAAATCCATATAACCAAAACCTCAGTGAATCTCATCTTATAATGATAAAGGGTTCAGTTCATCAAAGTATGTAACATGAGGTACTTAACATTAGGTACATAAACATTAGGGGCATAAATATGTATATACCTAATAAGAGTTTTAAAATTCATGAAGCAAAACTGATAGAACTGCATAGAGTCAGTCATATCCACAATTACAGTTGGAGCTTTCAACACCCTTTTCTCAATAATCAATAAATCAAGTAGGCAGAACATCAGTAAAGGTATAGAAACTTGAATAACACTATCACTCAACTTGGCCTAATTGACATTGATAGAATACTCCATGTAACAGCAGAATACACATTCTTTTGGTGTACATGGAATATTTACCAAGATAAACCATATTATAGGCCATAAAATAAGGTTCAGTAAATTTAAAAGGATTGAAATTATTCAAAGTATATTCTCTAATGATGATAAATTAAAAATCAGTAACAGATATTTCAAATATTTGGAAGCTAAACAGCACATTTGTAAATAATCTCTGAGTCCCGGGAGAAACTGATAGTGATATTAGAAAACATGGTGAACCAAATGCAAATGAAAACCCCACATATAAAATTTTGTGGGCTGGAGCTAGAGTGGTTCTCAGATGGTAATTTGTAGCATTAATGCCTGTATTAATAAAGAAGAAAATTTCAAATCCATGGTCTTAGCTCCCATTTTAAGACATACAGAAAAGGAAAATTCAACCCAAAATAAGCAAAAGAAGGGAGATAAAGATAGAGCAGAAATAGTTGAAATAGAACACAGATAAACAGTAAAATCAGTGAAATAAAAAACTTGTTCCTTGCAATCGATGAAAGTGATAAAACTTTAACCACTCATCAGGAATAAAAAAGATACAAATTACCAATATTAGGAATGAAAGACGTGACTTAATTATAAATTCTAAAGATATTAAGAGAGTACTAAGGTAATGTTGGGCGTCTCTGGTGGCTCAGTGGTAAAGAATCCACCTGTCAATGGAGGAGACATGGGTTTGATCCCTGGGTCAAGAAGATCCCCTGAAAAAGGACATAGCAACCCACTCCAATATTCTTGTCTGGGAAATCCCATGGACAGAGGAGCCTGGTGGGCTATAGTCCATGGTGTTGCAAGAGTTGGACATCACTTAGCAAGTAAACAACAACAACAAAGGCAATGTTATGGTCAACTTTCTGGCAAGGAATCCTACAATTTAGATGACCTGGATAAGTCCCTTAAGAGACTCAGACACTTAAAGCTCACCCACAAAATTAGATAACTTCCAAAGTCTCTATTAAAGAAATTGAATTCATATTTAAAACCCTTCCCATAAAGAAAACTCCATGCCCCAAAACTTCACTAGTGAATTTTGCCAAATGTTTAGCGAAGAAGTAGTACCAATTTGTTATGAGTTAGTTGTGTCTCTCTCAAAAATTTGTATTTTGAAGTCTTAACCCCCCAGTGGCTCAGAATATGTCATTATTTAGAGATAGGATTTTTACAGAGATAATCAAGTTAAAATGAAATCTTCAGAATGGACCCTAACCCAGTATGACTTACATCTTCATTAAAGGGGAATATTTGGAGACAGGCATAGAAGGAGAACATCATATGAACATGAAGACAGCCATCGGCAAGTCAAGAAGAGAGGTCTGGAACAGATCCTTTCCTCACGGCCCTCGGGAGCAACCAGTCCTGCCCGGATCTCAGGCTTCTGGCTTCCAGAACTGTGAGACAGTATGTATCTATCTATCTACCACCCAGTTTGTGGTACTTTTTTACAGCAACCCTAGAAAATTAGCACACAGTTCTACCCAAACTCTTCCAGGAAATCAAAGAAGAGGAAGCATTTTCCAGCTTGTTCTCTGAGGCTACCCTGGTACCAAACCAAGAGAAGAAAGTGATAGACTAATATCTCTCATGAACATGGATGTAAAAATTTTAAATAAAATTTAGCAAATCAATCCTACATACATTCCTTCAGTTTTAGCAAACTAGAAATAGAAGATAATTTTTTCAAACTGTTAAGGCACATTTATGAAAACATTACCTCTAGCATCTTTTTTTGTTTCTTTTTTTAATTGTATTTATTTTTAATTGAATGATGATTGCTTTACAGTATTGGTTTGATTTCTGTCATACATCAACATGAGTTAACTGTAGGTGTACATATGTCCCCCTCCTTCTGAATCTCCCTCCCACCTCCCAGCCATTCCCACCTCTACCTCTAGCATCTTATTTAACTATGAAGAGTGATTGCTTTCCCCGTAGTGTCAGGAACAAGACAGGGGTGTTCACTAATGCCACATCTATTCAGCATTGTTCTGAAGATTATAGCCTGGGCAATAAGGCAAGAAAAAGAAATTAAAAGATATCTAGATTGGAAAAGAAGAAGTGAAATTGTTTTTGTTCATATACATGATTGTTTATGTAGAAAATTTTACTGAGTGTACAGAAAAAGCTTCTGGGACTAATAGTTTAGCAAGTTTGCAGAATTCAAGGTCAATATTACAAAAAATAATTGTATTTATGCATATTAGAAAAGAAGAACCTGAAATGAAAAACTTTTAAATACCATTTATAATGTCATCCAAACATGAAATTAATAGGGATAAATTTGACAAGAGATATCTAAGATTTTTTCATCAGAAAACTATAAACCATTGCTTAGATGATTCCTGGGTCGGGAAAATTCCCTGTAGAAGGAAATGGCAACCTACTCCAATATTTTTGGCTGGAGAACACTGTGGACAAAGGAGCCTGACGGGCTACAGTCCACTGGTTTGCAAGAGTCGGACATGACTTAGTGACTAAACAACAAAAGAAGTTAAAGACCTAAATAAAAGGAAGCATATATCCTGTTCATGTTATCAGAAGACTCAGTGTTGTTAAGACATCTCCCCAGATTAGTTGGTGGATTCAGCACAGTTCCAGCCCTTGGACACACTCACCCTGAAGGTTTCCCAAAGCTTTTGCAGGTAAATGGCATGGTGAAGGCTTGGGCACTGACTGCACAGGATTTTGCTAAGCTGTGCAAGCCTGACGGTGGTTTCTAGAATGATATCCTGGGGGGCAGCAAGGGCTGTCAGGGATGGACAGGAGGCCAGGAGCTGGGGCTTAAAACCAGGAAGAGCCACAAGGCAGGAGCTGGCAGGACCAGGCCAAACGAAGATTCACCCAGAAGTCTGAAACTGTTGTCTCTAGGTGGTGGGATGATGGCAGACTCTTGATTTTTTCTGTGTTTTCTCTCTCTCTCTCTCCTTTTTTTTTTTTTTGAAAAATAAATTTCACAGAACACAACTATTTCCAGTGTCATCAGAGAAACAGCAGTCCTGTTGTTGATTCCTATGGGGTTTTCCTTTCAGTACTTTTGTAGAATTTGGGTATTTTTAATGGAGATTTTATTTGTTTTATAACAAAAAACAAAAGGCAGGCAGACAGACCGGAAGAATATGACCTGTGGCTGAAGCAATAGGTTTTGAGAGACTAGGGGGAGCTGCTGGTGGGGCCACGTCTCAGGAACCAGGACACGGAAACCTCAGGAAATGTGGGATGAGCAAGCTACAGCACCACACTTCACTTGTCATGTTCTTTCTAAATCTGACTTTCGTTGGACACGTAGAATGTCTCCAGTTAATACATCAAGTCATCTTAGCACATTTGACGGAAAGCTTAACTCCTTAATTCCACGGAGGTAGATTGGGATCTCTAATTACTTAATTGAAAAAAGGTACACACGTCAGGCTGCCGCTGTGTTTGGAAATTAATCTTTAAAACTTGACAGTGAACATTAAATTCAATTAGGGAGAGCGATTAGCAAAGATTCTGCTCTTTTTCACCTCCGGTACTTTGAGAAGCGGCTGACTGGTCTGCATTGATTCTGATGCTATCGTTGTGTATATATCAACCAGGAGAGCCGAGTACGCATTTTTCACTTCGGAGGGGAGTTGTCGGGCAATTTAGGGATTGATGGATTTCCTGAAACGTGTTTCCACGACTGGTTCAGGAGGCGGTGGCCGAGAAATCAGACCTCTCTGGTCGCTCGTTTGGCCTTGGTGTCGCCGGGTTCAGAGTCTTCTTTCTTTGATTAGGGTTCCCATCTACCCTGTCCTCCCCCTCCTCCTCCTCCTCCTCCCCTCCCTCCCGCTCCAGCTTCTGGTACTCAGGAGATGTTTGTTGAATGAATTAAGCAAATGAATGCATTTAATAGATGGGAGCATTTGGGCACATTTGCCTCTCTCTCTGCCTCTCTTTAGGGGAAATACAGGGGAGTATCCACAGCTCCCTTCCCCCAGCCCTGCCCCTCGCCCTCCGTTCCTAGAAGCGACCACCCTCTCCATGTGTATTTTCTTTCTGAACTTATTTTTTGGTTGAGAGGCCTGCGGGATCTTCTCCCTGAGCAGGGATCCAACCTCTGCCCTCTGCCATGGAAACACAGAGTCTCAACCACTGGATCACCAGGAAAGGCCATCCATGAATATTTTTATAGTCTTATTACAAGTGTGCAAATAAACATGGTAGAGTTTTGCTTCATGTGAGTTTTTAAAATTTATTTTAAACATTTAAAAATACTTTTAATTTATTTATTTGGCTGTGCTGGGTCTTAGTTGAGGCATGTGGGATCTAGTTCCCTGCCCGGGGATCAAACCTAGGTCCTCTGCATTGGGAGTGTGGGGTCTTAGCCTCTGGACCACCAGAGAAGTCCCTCCTGTGTGTTTTTAAAATTGTGATGAAATACACATAAGATTTACCAATGTAGCCATTTTTAAGTGTAGATTCAGTGGCATTAAGGGAGCTTCCCTGATCTCCTTTAGGATGGAAAGGTTGGATCTCCTTGCAGTCCAAGGGACTCTCAAGAGTCTTCTCCAACACCATAGTTCAAAAGCATCAATTCTTCGGCGCTCAGTTTTCTTTATAGTCCAACTCTCATATCCATACATGACTACTGGAGAAACCATAGCTTTGAGTAGACGGACATTCATTGGCAAAAGTATGTCTCTGCTTTTTAACATGCTGTCTAGGTTAGGGCGTAAGTTTTCTTCCAAGGAGCAAGCGTCTTCTAATTCATGGCTGCAGTCACCATCTGCGGTGATTTTTGTCACTATTGTGAAAGTTCTAGGGCCCACAGTAGATTTCCCAACGTAGGGATCTGGCAAAGGGACTGAGGACCCCCAGGGAATTTGACTTTGAAGGCTAGTGGGATTTGATTACAGAACTTCCACAGGACTGGGGAAACAGCCTCTTGGAGGGCATAAACAAAACCTTGTGTGTACCAGGACCCAGGAGAAAGGAGTGGTAACCCCACAAGAGACTGAATCAGACTTGCCTGTGTGAGTCTCCGGTGGAGGTGTGGGTTGAGTGGCTGCTCTGGGGTCAGGAGCACTGAATACAACAGTTTTGGCGTTAGCCCTTTTGAAGGAGGTCACCATTACTGCCACTACCCCTACCATGGTTTGGCCTCAGGCCAAACTACAGGGAGGGAACACAGCCCCATCTATCAACAGTTACGAACATTGGGGTGCAAATATGTCTTTGAGACCGTGGATTTACTTTTTTGAGCCTATGTACACAAGTGGAATTGCTGGTTCATATTATAATTCTATGTTTAATTTTTTGAGGTCTTGCTATACTTTTTTCCTGTAGTGGCCGGACCATTTTGCATTTCCACTAACAGTGTACAAAGGTTGTGATTTCTCCACATCTTTGCCAACTTACCTTCTTCTCCTTTTTTTTAAAAATAATAGAAGCCATTCTGATGGAAGTGAGGTGGTGTTTTTATGTGCTTTTAAAGCTTAGATGACATCATACTGCATATATGCAGCAGTGTGTGTTGTCTTATGTATTCAAGATTATAACCCTGTAGATCTAGTTCATTAATTTTACTTTATTTTTTCTTTTCAAGTCATACTTGTACATAGTTTTGGAAAAACAGCAGTTTCCTGTGCTCTGCCTTTCCACCATGAATTCCCACTTCACTTTGAAGTCTTCTGGCTGCCTCCTCTGTTATTTCTGTTCATATTTCTAAATGTAAATGCTGCTGGTTTTTGCTTTTCAGTCTGAAACCCCAGCTGTTGACCCCTCACAAGGAAGAAAGGAACTGAGCTCTCTTAACATCCTTTGAAGGCCACTGTCGACCTCTTGTTTTCTTAATCTTAGACATTTACATATGCCCAGGAAATAACGCGCTTTCAGAACTCTGATCGTGCGCATTTTGAGAACCTTCAGGATGTGACAGGGTGAATTTTCTCATCTTGACAGGGGAGGTTATTGCTCACATCCAGTTTGTGGATGCGCGTGGGCATGCTTTGGGTTTACTCTTATTAAGGAAATAAGAGAGGGTCAGGGACTCCTGCTGTTAAAAACCACATGCTCTACACGCCTCAAGAAAGCACAGCCTCCAGCACCGCAGCGCCTGCTGGGCGCCAGGCATAGTGTGGCGTGCCCAGCCCTCTCTCGTTTCCCACCGCTGCTGCCCGGGGGTGGGGCCCTGCTTACCCCCATTATATGGAGGTGGAGACTGAGGCCAGGAGAGGCCAAGCTTCTTGGCCAAGTCGCATGACCTGTGAGCAGCAGCGTCACATGAGAGGCATAGCAGGTGCCTTCCCGCTCTTGTGTTCCCTCCTCTGACTCAGCTCGGAGCGCCGGTGAGAGTGTCCCTTTCTTCCTGGGGTGACACCAGGGATGGTGGACGCTTGTACTGTCAAGCACCTGCCTGTGTCAGGCCTTGGGCTAGCTGGCTCAGGCTCCTTGCTTGCTAGCCTTTCCCCAGGGGCTCATGGTGGTTGGCGGAGTTTGCTGCAAGAGCTGGTGGGAAGCCAAATGCAGCTCTTTCACGCCCGAATGGTCCCTGCTCTCGGAATGTTCAGTTCTGCACTTGAGGGCTTAAAAACACATTTCAGAGGTCATTAAGTGTACACAGGGCTTTCTGCCATGAGCATCACTTTCCATGGAGAGCAGGGGGCCAGTGAGGGATGGTACTTTCTCTCCCAGAATAAAGGACAGTGTGCCCCTCGGGCAGGTGTCTGCTCCTGGCCTGGTTGCAGGCACCAGTGTGGCAGGCTCTAGTTTGAATCTCAGTCTTAAAGCAGGACCTATGCAGATGGCCTGGCCTGCTGCCATGTCCACTGTGGGGCTCAGAAAGTCCTGTCTCAGAGGACAGATGTCAGAGGTACAGGCAAGACTGGGCTGGAACTTTCTGGTGGTGAGCAGGTGTGAAGCAGGTATGAAGGGCTGGGCAGGTGCGTGGCAGGACATGGGACCGGCTGTTTTCTTGAGGGCTCCATTAACCCCAGAAAAAATTTTGGGAACGGCTCCCTCGTGACTTGCCAGTCCCAAGGCCTTATTATATTTCCACCAAGAGAATGTCACATCTAGATACTGTTTGGATGGTCAAATATCGGGAGTCTTGTTCCACTGCGGGAGCGTTTTCCCCCCGTGCAGAGGGGCCCAGCTGAGCCTCTGAGGTTGGGGTCCTGTTCATGATATCTGGCGCTGTGTTTGCCTCATAGGTGTGGAACGCCGTGGACTCGGGGAGCTGTTTGCAGACCTACTCCCTGCACAGTGAGGCGGTGCGGGCTGCCCGGTGGTCCCCCTGCGGCCGGCGCATCCTCAGCGGCGGTTTCGACTTCGCCCTGCACCTCACAGACCTCGAAACAGGTGTGTTTCTCTGTATCCTTCCCCCAAGGCGTGCCCCCCTCCTCCGAGCTGGCAGCTGAGCCATTGTTCTCTCTTGGGGGGGGCTTCTCCCGGCCAGGTTGGGGTGTTGGGGAGGGAATCCTGCGGCCACAGCTGCAGACATTTTCAGGGCTGGGGCACCTGGGATCAAGGGAGACGCAGCTCAGTGAGTGTGTTTCCAGGCCATTTGGCTGAAACGGAGCCTCGCCACAGAGAGGTTCACGGTGGGCCTCGGCCAACTCGCCTGGAGGACAGAGCCCCAAGGTTGTTTCAGCCCCAAGCTGCAGGGCTGGATAAAGAGGTGGCTTTTTAATCAACTTCTGACATGCAATTTGTACTGAAATAGATTTAGCTTTATCACAGTGTCCTTTGGTTGGAATCAGTTTAGAATTCTGTCAATTCATTACCGTTGAAAGGCTGTAAGGAACGATTCCAGCTCATAAGGGAAGTCTGTCTGCGAACGAGTTCTGCTTCCATGCCTGTCCTGCACAGCCTCTGGTTGAGATGGATTCGTGCTGGCTGGGTCCTCCAGGGGTGCTTGACAAGTGGGACAAGAAGGAGAGAGAAGTTAGTGAGGGAGCTTTTCCACTCGCCAGCTTTCCTGGGCGGCGGGCGAGGGACTGGCTCGGGGCATCCTGGGGGTGCATGGAAGGTGGGGTTTGGAGCAACACCTGTGCCACTGCAGACCCCATGCCCATTCCACTGTGCTGGGTGTGTGCACCCCTCAGACTGTGACCTTTCTGGGAGCCTGTCTGGGCCGAGAGGGACCTGCGGCTCTGGGAGTCTGGTGCCGCTGGGTGCTGGTGACCGTTGCATCAACGACAGCAGAAGGTACTGTCACCAAGTACCTACTGTGTGCCGGGTCTTCTGTAGCCTTCCATTCGGGGTGAGGCCCCACTCACCCCTTGAGACTGGTGCCCCCAGAGTCCCCTTTGTCAGGCAGGCCCAGAGGCACATCCAGGCAGTGGCCGAGCCAGGATGATGACAGGTCTGCCAGGCTCCGAGGCTGGTGGGTGGCCTGACTGCTACACTGTGTTGCCCGTGGGTCCAGGACGCCGTGCTTAGTATTGGAGACACAGAGGTGAACAAGCCCCAGGATCTACCCTGGAGAAGCTCCCATCTGCTGGGGGAGACAGATGTGCAGAAAGTCCCAGAGAACAATGCAGAGTTGAGATGTAGGAACTGCAAGCGCATGTAGCCTAGAAGATCAAGAAAGGCTTCCTGGAGGAAGCAGGGCCCAAGCTGATGCAGGAATAGGGGAGCCAGAGAGTCAGGATGGAGAGGGGCTGGTGAGGAGGAGGAGGAAAGTTGGTTCTCAGAGGATGGAATGAGGATGGACCCATCATAGGAGCTCGAACCATGTGGTGTGTGGGGTGCAGGGAGCTGGGAGAGGTGAGTCGGGGGGTGCAGGAACGGGAGCTCCGGTTCCACACGCTTCCTAGCCCATGGGGCGTGCCTTCCGCACACACTGCTCCGCAGACCAGCGTCACCGAGCACCCACTCAGTCACCCGCGCAAGAGTGGCGATGGGATGAGTGTCACATGCAGGTGGTGCTGTTGGGTTAATCAAATACAAGTTGGTTTGATAACATTAGTGGATTCCCGGCGGCCCTTTGTCATGATCTATCTCCTCAATCAACAGATGTTAAACAGGCCCTGCCATGGTCTCTGGGTGTGAGTGTGTGTGTGAGCGAGTGTGGGGGGTTCGGACGTGTTCAGGCCTTCCGGGAGTCCTGCCTGCCGCGTTAGGGGCTGCCACAGCAGGTGGCAGTAGCGGACCGCTGCTGAGTTTGGAGCAGAAGGGAGTCATGGCAGGTCTCCCTGGTGGTGGATGTGACCCTTGGCAGGGTGGGAGCCGCAGGAGGGGAATGTGCCTGCCCTGCCCGGTCTGTGCTGGAACTTGCTGGAGGGAACGCGGTCTGCTCCTCCAGCTGTGGTGTATGGGGTGGGACGGGGGAGGTCTGGCCCCACCCCACCCCACCCCGGGCCTTGCTGTCCACTTAGGGTGGTGAGGGGGCACTTTCCTCTGCACCCCTCTGCTGGGAATGGGCTCACCACCTGATTCGCCTGTTGAAGGCCTCCTTTCATTCATTCAGCTGTTACTTATTGAGCACCAGCTGTGTAGAGGACCTGGTGCTGGGGCCGCTTCAGTGAGCAGGATGCACGAGCTTTGTTCCTTGAGGGGGGCAGGTTGGGCCCAGGGGTTTGACTCTCCCCTTGGGGAAGCCCTCTAGCCCCTGGACGGGGCCTCTCCTTTTGAGGGGTTGTGGTTTCTGGGTCTGTGCCCCCTGGTTAGAGTGGGAGCTCCCTGAGATGGGGGTTGGGGAGGGGCTGTCCTGGTGGTCTCTGGGTCTCCGTTGCTTGGCCAGGACCGGCTGGAGCAGCTGCTCAGCGGGTGTGTGGACGAGGCTGAGCTGAAGCTGGCGCTGGCCGGGCAGGACTGGGTTCAGGGGGGCGGTGGGGTGGGCTGGGGGCTCCACGTGCCCTGGCCCAGCGCGTGCAGGGATGCTCTCCGTGAGCAGTCCCCGTGGCTCGCGACCTCATTTGACTTCTCTTGTCCTTTCTCGCCACCAAGTCTGATCTTCCTTTTCACTTGATCTGCCTCTTTCCGCCCTTGGTGATTTGGCTTTTTCATTTCAATCTAATTAGAACTTCCTGCCAGGAGAAGGCAACGCAGGGCGTTCTCACCACCGCGCTCTGGGAATTAGTCACTTGGTGCCCATTGTCGCTAATGGGAATTTGGCGCCAAGGCCATTTATCCTGGTGTCCTCAATCAATACAGTTAAAAATCTGTGGATTCTGAAACGTCAATACCCGGCCTGAAATATGGAGGGCCAACCACATTTTATCTCGTTAATTTATAGTTCTGACGGGCTGTTGGCTTATAGAACAACCATGAATCAACACTTAAATAAAATCTGCTCACAGATTAATTATTTTTGGTGCTGTCATTTCAGTCTGTAATCTTCCTAACAAAATATCTCTGGTGCATTTGGCTGAGGTGGCCTTGGGGAGCGCTGGTCGACTCTGCCCGGGCGCAAGTGTCTCCCATTTTATGAGTCAGCGTCCGGCATACCAAGTCAGCCTGTCTCCTCGGAAGCCCCTGGCGAGCTTGTGCTTGTTCAGTTCTAAGTAGCGCTGGTTTCTTGCAGATTCCAGCCCCCCAGCCTGGCTGGTGAGGCCTCGGACTTTGCGTGCATTTGTTGGCTGCAAAAGAGGTGGTGCTTTCCCTGGAGCTCCCAGGGCGCTGGGTGGTCAGGGCCCCTTGTTTTCCTTCCGGTGCCCGGCCAGCTCTCCTGATGCGTGACCAGCCTGTCCGGGGCATCCGGGCAGTGCCACCTGGCCCCGGCTCCCGGATACTGGAGGCAGCACGGTGGGACAGAAGGAGCTTGGATGGGGTGCAAGCTGGGTGCCCTTGGGGGAGGGTCCTTGAGCCCTCTTTCTGCGTCTGTGAACTGGGTAGCAGTGCCCGGAGGGTGGGCTTGTTGAGGGGCGCAGCTGAGCTCGCGTGCACGGAGGGCACTCACCAAAGCGGCTCCTGCACCCACTCCGTCCCTGCCCTGCGAGGCGTGCAGAAGGTGGGCAACGGCGGCCTGGTTCTCCGAGCATCCGACCCAGCTGCTGGACGATTTCTCCGGATGGGGCAGCTTTGGTGGTTCAGTTCCGGGAGCCTCCACAGGAGCCCTGAGCCAGCTTCCTAGCATGGCCCTCGACCCCGTGTGTGAGTCAGTTTGCCCTGATGATTTTAGAACACTTGGCAGAGGAAGGGGTGAGAAGCCTCCAAACTAAAAGGCCTGAGGAGAGTGTCAGGGGCTCGCCTGGCTCTGGAGATGGGGCCCACAGGGAGGCTGCTTGGGGGGCCACAGCCTGCAAAGCAGCGCCTCCCTGAGGGGCCTGGGTGTCTCTAGTCCCGGGCTTTTCAGCACCTCGACTGTTTTCTAGAGCATCTCAGACGGGCCTGGTTAAGCGTTCCCCCCTGCGCCCGTGGAGAGCAGGAAGGCCTGCTGCCAGTGGGCATGGGTACGGCGCTCCCGAGGATGCGGGCACGTTTGTGTCATCACTCCTTTGGTCCTAGATCCAGACACGGAGGCTGCGCCCCCTCGATCTAGGCCTCGGTCCCTGTTGCCACCCATGCTCTTCTCTTCTGCTCTCAGGAGTATCTCTCTGCAGTCCCAACCTTGATTTCTCCCCCTCTTTCCACACAGCTTTGGGGTGAGAAGCTGACCCTAGCTGTGGATATATATGAAATCGGATGCTAGAGTAGGCCCCCGCCAGCCCCGTGGCTCACACTTGGAATGTGCCTCTGGGGCCCCTCCCCGCTTCCACAGACGTCCATCTTGTCATCCGCTAGTTAAGCTCCTGCCAGCCCTCTGGATAAAGCAAAGGTGGTTTTTAATCAACGGTCCTAGTTCATTCATGACCGCTGTTGCACAGTGGTGGTGCTTTTATCTCTGTGTGTGTTTAATTGCAATTGCCCTGCAGTTTGGCTCCCTTCGCAGGTAGGACGACCTCCGCTGACTGACCCCGGGGCCTAAACACGGTCACGGCTTGTTCATGTCCCGCCGGTGACCTCCGGGTCCCAGAAAACCAACTTAAGTTATGCCTTTGGGACGGACCCTTTCATTTTTGCAAGTGGAGAACTATTAAAAAAAAAAGTTTGGAAAATTCAGCCCTGCCCAGTTAATGAAATGCAGTGGCCAAGCTTGATGTCAGAGAAATTTCTGCAGCCACTGCCGTTTCTTCTGTCGCTACTGCGACTGCTGCTGCCGCTACTGTCGGCAGGCCTGTCATTTGTCTGAGGCTCTCTGTCTCACCTGCATTGTCTCTAATTCTCAGAACAGCCTCTGAAGGTCAGATCTGTCATCCTGATCCCATGTACCGGGAGCCCACAGATCTGAGAGGCTTGCCGGCTGATCCAGGGGCCGCCAGCTTATCCGTGGGGATAGTGTGCAGACACGGGCCTGTCTGACTCTGGCCCGGGCCCCTCCCCAGGACTCAACCCGGCGTGCCAAGGAGGCCCTTGTTTCTGATCCTCAGAGTTTGATCTGAAAGTTAGCAAGCTCCTGTTCTCGTTAACTTCGAGTCAGGATGGTTAAATTTACAGCTGGCTGAATACTTCCCAGAGGATGAGTGTAATGATATTGATTTTAGCGGAATGAGTCATATGCCGCCTGCCTGGGAACACAAGCTCCATCACCCGCAGCCGGCAGCCGCAGCCAATCCCTTGTCAACGTCTCGGCGGCCCGCTCCCCAGCCCGCGATGTGCATGCAGAGCCCAGGAAAAGGAAAGGTCACGGCGCGCCTGTGGGCGGGCGAGGCGGGGTGCAGCCGGCCGGGCGCCGGGGTCACTTGGGTCCAGCCTCTGTCCCAGCGTGACCGACTTGTGTGGCATCCCCTCTGTCCTCGGTGCATCCCGCTGTGAAACAGGTCCACGCAGAGCCGTGGAGGGACCCGTGCACGCTCTAGGCAGGGGCCCTCTCCCCTGGGAGGAGGGCCTGAACTTCCTGCAGTCTCTTTGGGACCCAGACTTGGGTTTCCCCTGAGTTGTTATGTGCCAGGATCCGGGCCGGGACGCAGACCTACTGCGGCGCTGGAGAGGCCCCCAAAGGGCCCTGGAGCCCTCATGACGAAAGGGCCCCATGTGGCCGGCGTTAGTGTTGCCCAGCACGCGGGTGGGCACCTCGGGGAGCTCAGGGTCTCTGTCTGAGAAAGGGGGAGGGGGGCTCCCTGAGGAGGAGCTTGGCCCGCGTGACCAGCTGCCTTGTCACAGCTGTATTGGTGACGGCGCGCTGGCGGCAACAGGAGTGTCGAGAGAACAAATTGCATTTCTGCATTCTGTTTGCAACATGTTTTTGCTTTAACGGCGATTTATAGTTTATTTGTATTATTATCGATTCATGGAGGAAAAGAAGTGATTTTTCCTAACTCCAAGAGGGTCTGAACAGTGCTTATACCGGTCGAGTTCATTAGAACAAGATCAATAATGTCAGTGTTAGTGGATTAAATATTTTAAAACTCAGTTTCTTATAAGCAGCGTACAGCGAATAAGTGGAATTTTCCATAACAAACACGTAAACAAGTTGGACGCGTTTCACAGTTAGAGGTTATATACAACCAAGCATTGTGCTCAGAGTCTCATGGCCGGGGAGGGGATGTGATGAACACGCAGCTCCGTTTCTGAGAAGTTTCAGAGCAGGAACACAGGTGACAGGCAAGGCCCTCCGCTTGCATCGTGGCTATCACCTTCAAGACAGTGTCTGATAAATATTTGCCAGCCTTGTCCATATCTCTTTAACAAAATGTACAGGCCAGCCTGGGGCATCATAGTCTCATAGCCTTAGAACAAAAACTTAAGTCAATAATCTCTCAAGTCTCCTGCTGTTGAAAACTCATATCCCTTGGTTTTAGCTTTCAGTTTAGCTGAGGATGAATTCAATAATTTGAGGCTTAGTTGTCTTCAAACCGTAAGAATTTCCCTTTGTTGTTTGCTGTCTGCTGGGCCTTCTAGAATCCTCTCCATACCACGCTGCTTACTGCCCTCCCGACAGACGTGCGTGTTTGAGGGCGTGTGACCCCCCAGAGAAGGGGCCTGCCCAGGGTCGCACTCCTGAAAGTGACAGAGCTGGGATGAGACCTGGGTCTGTGTGACCCTCAACCCCTCCGAGGCATCACCTCTCGCTCTGCACAGGTCGCTGGGGTCCTGATTGAGTTACAATTTCTCCCCAGACCTCTTTAGGTTGTACCTCTTGAAAATTAGGGATCTGTGAGCTTATTAACTTTGGCCACCTCATGTGAAGAGTTGACTCATTGGAAAAGAACCTGATTCTGGGAGGGATTGGGGGCAGGAGGAGAAGGGGATGACAGAAGATGAGATGGCTGGATGGCATCACCGACTCAATGGACATGAGTTTGAGTAGATTCCGGGATTTGGTGATGGACAGGGAGGCCTGGCGTGCTGCGATTCATGGGGTCGCAAAGAGTTGGACACAACTGAGCGACTGAACTGAACTGAACTGAAGCTGATTAAAAAATGGAAACATTTTTTTAGTTTTGGTCCCTTTTAACAAAGAAAATACAGCAGAGCCCGAGTTATTACAATTAAAAGTAGGAAAAAAGATATAAATTATGGCTTGTCTTCTAACTGGAAAATTTTAGTACTTAAAAGACATAGATTCTCTCTCAGTCTCTTTAGGGAATGGAGGATGAATAACATAGTCAGAAATACATTTTTTTTCGGCAAAAATGTTTAGTCATTACCTTTTAGCTGCTCGACTTTCCCTTTTCCTCTCCTCTTTTTTTCCCCCCTATTGCTGGCAAGACTGTATCACTACACTTTTTGAAAAAAACATGGCTAATTCACTGCCTTTCCTGAAATAAGCATATGGTTATATGATATGGTCCAAGAAACAGGGAGGATTTTTTTTTCCTCCAGGCAGATAGTTTGTTTTTCCTTGTGGAGTTAAGGGTTGGCAGTGAATTGCAAATGAGCAAGAAGTCGGCATTAGGTGCAGTTTTTTCTGTCTGAAGAGAAGACTTGTGGCCTGCTGGGCCTTCTCAGGTTGGGGAGCGCTGCAGCGGCACCTGTACGCTTCTTTTCCGTCAAGGGAACGTGATGATTGCCTTCCCCCTGAGCCCCCATGGGGGTCCCCCAGCCCCTTGTCTGGACTGAGGCTCCTGAGGCCAGCACTGCAGGCGCAAAGCCCATCTCTGGGGTGCACAGGCAGGCAGCCACTGCTCCATCCTTCCTGGGAGGGGAGCTTGCTAACTGGGCTCTTAAATGCTGGGTTTCTTTCTTTCATCTTCTTTTAAAATATTTGTTTACTTGGCTGCACGGGCTCTTAGTTGTGGCATGTGGGATCTTTCAGTCTTCCTGGCGGCACGTGGGATCTTGACTTGTGGCATGCAGGCTCTTAGTTGCAGAATGTGGGATTGAACTGGGCCACCTGCATTGGGGCTGTGAAGTCTTTGTCCCTGGACCACCAGGTAAGTCCCACCCTTGGTTTCTGACCGTGGTTTTCTGACTTGGTTTCAACTGTGGCAGAAAGGTGAGGAATAGTTTGGGTTCCAGACAGGTTTCAGGAAAGGAAAAGAAAGAGTCAGAACAAGAAGTACCAGGTTTCCAATGAGATTGATTCCCTGGGAAGCAATTTTTTTGGTTAACTTGAGAGAGTTGCTTGTCTTTTGAGCTAATGAAAGGGGCACAGCACCCAGAACAAAAGTCTGCTCATCTTCCTGATGCTTCGTAGGGGAGTTATTTATTAGAAAAGCAGTATTATGACAGCAATATTAGTATAATTTAAGAAGTTATCTTACTACCCCTCAAACTACGCATTTCCTTGGGCGAATCATGTCTTCCCATCTTTGCTCACATCTGTCCTTCTTTAATAGTCCTGTAACTCAAGAACAAGTATCCAGCATTGTCTTTCTTGCCACAGTGCTATTTATAGTCCCAGTTGTAAATGGCTTTTCAACGTGGCACCAGGCAGAGAACCTTATTTGCCTTAACTGCTCTCCTCGGGTTGGACATCGAGGCTGCTGGTTATGGTCCCTTTACCGTAATCAGCAGTTCGATCCCAACTGACCAGCTCTTGACAGCATGTTGCGGTGACACGCGATGACCACGGAAATCTTTACGCATTGAATTTTGTAGCAAAATAGTGGAGGGGCTTATTGAGCTTAAAGAGGCACAGAGTCTTCATTTACAAAAAGTCAAGTGTTTCCAAAATTTCCTCTGATGACAAGTGACTGCCAACTCTAGGCCCTTAGAAGATATTTGAAAAAAAAAAATCAACATGCTTAATCATCCATCAAGGTAAAGGTGATATTTTAACAAAGAGCAAGAGAGTAGCCTTTTTCCAAGAAATCTGTACCATGGAGAGGACATTTTGAAAACATGTTTTAAAATCTTTTTTAATATTCTGTAATTTTTGTTGCCCCAAATGATGTGAATGTATCACCTATTAAAAACTTTGATTTTTACACTCTTAACCCAGGAACAGTGTTTTTCTAGTCTGTAGAATCCTGTAAATGAAAATTTCAGTGGATTGTGAATTGGGTTGTTAAAGATTAGTTGCAGGAGCCATTATTTGGCATTAGGGGAAATGGAGCTTTATTAGCAAAATGTTCATAAAATCCTTTGCATCAGTGGTAGAAGAAAGTGGGAAATGCCTCTCCTGTTTCCAGTGGCAAATGTCTTCCATTCTGGTTCCTCGAATCTCTGGAAGGAGGCTTCTGGGGCTCTGACAGACTTCAGTGTCTAAACTGAGGCTGTAACTGAACTGCCGTCAAGTCCCCGAGTCAATGAAAGGTCCCTACATTACAAAAATGGAAGTAAGTCCAGTCCTGCTGCTCTTCCTAAAAATATCATAACTCATTTGGTGCAATAATTTCCAAGAGGTTTGTTGGTACTCTTAGTAAATGGCATATTAAAGTGTGTTTTAAAATATGGGTTATTTTATTCTTTTATCCTTGTCTCAAAATCATCTTTTTTTTTGGTAATTGTTTTGATGTTCATAATACATTGGTACAGTAGCACACCGTGTCACTGTTTATTAAATAAATATACCCGTGTTGGCATTATATGCCTAAGGGCATCTCCTGTACTGTCAGACAAGGTTGGACGCCAAGGATCTAGGCAAATTGGATTCATCAAGACTTCTGCTGTAACTCTAAAGAGCACCAGTTGATGACTTTCATCTCCTTACCTGGTGAGCTGGTAGAGCGTTTAATTAAGTGTGGGTCCTGAACGCAAAGCCAGGCAGCCTTCCGGAAGTGCTTTCTGAATCTGTGGGCCCAGTACACTTCCTGAGTTCCTGTGAGACTATGCTTGAGATTTTGGCAGGGCACTGGCTTCTGGCTTCTTAGGTCCCTAACTGCCCACCATCTCAGTCCAGGGGAGGGTTTTCAAGGGCCAAAGGCGGTCAAGGATGCCCCTCCTGGGCTGTGGCACTGTGAAAGGAAGGCACGCTGGCTTTGGAGGCTAACATACCTGGGCTCAGCACAACGTGGGCTCAGCTCCCCATGTGCCCCAAGTCTGACCCGTTCTAAATGATGGACCATTCTGGCATTTTTATGGCTTACCTCTAAGAGATCTCAGTGATAAAGAAGATATTTTCCACAGCAGAGTTACGTGCATACAGGCAGATATTTGCACAATGCCTAGGAGCGCTTGATCGCAGTATCATGGCGGATAGAAGAGGTGGTCCGCATCTCTTTCCTCCAACCTGTGGCCTGAGTCACTGTGATGTCACACTCTCATTGACCACTCAGGGTCTGATGGCACCCCACCTGCCACGCTCTACATCAAACCCCACCCTCCCCCCATCCTATTGCAAGCCATAAGGGTGTGATTGTCAGGTGCCGATCCTAAGAAGAATCACTTTGTGGCATCCTGCTCTTGGTTTTTAGACTGCCAGATTAGTAATCTATGGTATTATTGTATAGCTTTGGAGATGTTATTCAATCTTCCTGAGGCTTGCTTTCTTCAAACTGCAAAGTGGGTTTAGAGTTGTCATGTGCTTTAACTGGGTTGATGTGCATGGTATTTACTAAGCACCTAAAAGGTGATGTTCATGGATTCAGGCATATTGCTTATCCCAGCGGGTGAGGGTGGGATGGGGTTGAGCTAATAGAGGATCTCAGGTAGCCTGAGAGTGAGGGCAGATGCTGTCCTTGCTGTGTTTCCAGAAGTTCTTCACTGGCCGCCTGGGCCCAGGGGGCTGTGTTCTGTGGCTCCATACCAGGTGGCATCTTAGTTTTAAGATATTTAGTTTGTGATCTGAGTCTTTTCTAATACTCTCTTCTTCTTGCGTGTTGTAGGAACCCAGCTATTCAGTGGCCAAAGTGACTTTAGGATCACTACCTTGAAGTTCCATCCAAGAGACCACAGTGTTTTTGTATGTGGCGGCTTCAGCTCTGAAATGAAAGCTTGGGACATAAGGACCAGCAAGGTAACACCCACCTTCCTCACTTGGCCTTTCCAGGAGAGCTTCCTTGACAATTTGAATGATTGGGGGCGGGTCAGCATCTATATATAGGACCCTCGAGATGGAATAATTACCACTTAATATTTAATCAGCGCGAAGCATAATTTTTAGATGTTTTGAAAGAACAGTCTTGAGTCATTAGATATTAAAGCATCGTAGGTGCAGTTCTCTGAAAGCATGTTGCTAAAAGTATTTGTGGAGCACCTACTGTGTGCAGATGCTTCTGGATGTTAGAAAGTGAATCATCCAGATATTACTCAAGGGAGTATGTGGATTACTCCCTTGAGTAATATGTGGATCCAAATCAGTGGTTTGGAGGAGTGTTCTCTGTGTGTGCACGTGTGTGTGTATGTGTGTGCGTGAGGGGAGGGGCTTGAGGTGGGGCCAGCATTCAGAGAGGGTGAGATTTTAGCTCGGCGCAAGGACGGCTTCACAGAGGAGACTGTTGCCTTCGGGGCTTAAAGGCTAGTTCCCATTGGTCCCATGGAGAAGCGATTGTTCAGTCCCATCCGTTACCACAACCTGCTGCTCCCGTTGCTTCCCTCACTTAAGACATGGCATCTCCATCCTTCCGGTCACTCAGGCCAAACCCATCGGAATCATCACGCTCTCTGCTCCTGCTCTCATTCCCTGACACCCAAACCATCAGCAGATCCGCTTGTAACTCTGGTTTTAAGCCGCCCTTGCCTCCCGCTTGGGTAGTGGCAGCGCTTGCCTCTCTGATAAATGTCTTCCCAGCAACACCACCCCACCCGCACCAGCCCCAGCCCCGGCCCCTTACAGTTTGTTCTCAACACGGCAGCCAGGGTGGCCCGTGACAGCGAAAGTCAGATGTGTCACTCTTCCGGTCAGCACCGTCCAGGCTCAGGTCTCCCTCGCAGTTAAAGCTGTGTCCCTGCAGTGGCCCACAGGCCTCATAATCTCCCGTCAGCCCCTCCTCTGCAGCTCTGGTCCCACATTCCTGCCTCAGGACCTTTGCACGTTTGCTCTTTCTGCCTGCAGTGCGCCCCTCCCGGTTTTCTATGGAGAGGTCCCCACCCTCCCTCGTCCAGGGTCCTGCTCAAATGCCGCCTCTGCAGGAGGACCTTCCTGGACCAGGTGCCGGCCAGCCCTGGCGTTTGCTAGTCCCCCCCGCACCTCATTTCTCTCTATATCATTTATCATCATCCAGCGCACTATGGCTGTATGTGTCTATTTGTCTGTCTCCCTCTCTTTGAATGTAAGCTCTTCCAGGGAAAGGGTTTTGTCTGTTTTGTTTGCCGCTGACTTCTAGCTTCTAGGCCAGTGCCTGGCACGTGGAAGGCACGCAGCAGATCTTGGTTGACTGAATGAACAGCTGGAGGCAGAGGGCGACCATGCAGACTGTGGGGAATGCAAGGTGCGGACAGAGCCAGTGACCTGCTCGACTTGGCTGGGAATGGGCCCCAGGCAGTGGGACAGGCAGGCAGAGAGACTTTTAATGCTGTGCGTCTGGATTCGGGTCAGCAGTGGGGAGGCATGGGAGGTTTGTGAGCAGCGGGGCCAGGATCAAGACTGAGGAAGGACTCAGGGAGGGGCAGTGAGGAAGAACCTAAGTGCTCCTGCCTCTGGGGAGCCAGTGGTTTCAGCATGTCTGTTTTCAAGCCCTGAGAAGCAATGCCCCTGGTCTGAAGGAGGCACCCAGTCTCTCAAATGCTACAGGGTCATTTATGATGAAACCGGCATTGATCCTGACCTTAAGAGAAGAGGGTGCGGACTGTCAGAGACTGTCGTCCTCCAGCTGGGATCCTGGGGAGTCGGTCCCATGCTGAAGGGCGCTAGCCTGCTGCACCTGCAGTGCTGAAACTGCTGCCTAAAGGCATCCCCGTCCTGGCAGGTATAGCGGCCCCCGAGGGTCTGCGCTGAGCAGAGGCCTTTCCAAACGGCTGGGATGGAAGGTGGTGGCGTGAGGTCTCCAGTGCTGGATTCAGAAGGCAGGCTGGTGCTTCAGATCAGCCGCTGCAGGAAGCTGCGCTCCCACCAGGCTGTGGAGGGGGGATGCTGGTGTTTTGAGGAGAACCTAAAACCAGAAACAGTTTCCTTCAAGAGGACAGGATGTTCCATCCATATGTGTCTAGCTTAAAGGATTGTGCCTCACACGGGGGAGGTAGGGGTGGGTGGGGGAGAGAATTAGACATAGAGAGATGTACTCTTTTTTTTTAAAGAAAAAACACACATTTTCTTCTTTTACAAAGAGACTATTTTTTTTTAAACAAAAATATTTGGAAAAGAGAGAAAAGCTACCCATAAAGAAGTGGACACGTGGACTTATAAAAGCACTGGAACACTCATATTTGGGCTATAAATACATGATGAATGAAAGAAAATACTGGGAAGTGCTGTTGGAGCTGGAAACTCTTAGTCATGCCGTTTGAAGCCGGGCCTCCTGGTCACCCAGCCCCTGCTGACGGCCACGTCCCTCGGAGGTGCGCTGACTGTTTTTAGCCCCAAAGACCAATCACGTAAGAAATTGCTCATCAAGGACGCCATCTGATTTAAGACTTTGTTAAAAATATCGGATTTTGTCCCAGGGCAGACACCAGCTGATGCGCTCTGAGGACCCAGGGGAGAAGCAGTTAGGAGCAGATGTTGCTGTGACTGGTATTGGCACGCTTGCAGCCCTTTCCCAAGCTGATAACGTGGGTAACGGGGTCCGCGCAGTGCTTGTTTTTGCTTCCTTTCCCCCAGCAATCCGACCGCCTGTCCTCCTTGCTGGGTCACAGGGCTCGGTCCATTTGCACCAGCCAGACTCAGGGGACCACTCTCGCTCCCGCTTCAGTGAGTGTCTCCTCTGAGAGGTGGACCCAGCAGGGGGGCCGGAGAGGAGGGCCAAGGGTGCCCGCTGAAGGTGACTCCGCAGCCCTGCTGCACTCCCGTGGGGCGCGGGGCTCTGTCCAGCGTGCTGAACTCTCCAGCCCTGCCTGGCGAGCGTGCAGACACCTAGGCCTGAGCAGTGTGGCTCTCATATTCTTCAGGGGCAGCCAGGGAAACTGCAGGAGGTACACGGACTTTACCTTAAAATCAGGACAGATTTCCTCTTTTAAAAATGATGGGAGGGGGACTTCCCTGGTGCTCCCAATGCCAGGGCTCCGGGTTCCATCCCTGGTCAAGGAATTAGATCCCGCATGCCACAATTAAATATTCCACGTGCCGTCAACTAAGATCTGATGTAGCCAAATAAATAAATATGAAAAGGACCATGGGGAGAGCTTTATTATTTCGTATAATGTGTGATTTTATACGAAGAAATTACAAACTAGAAATAGAAGGGGTGGCTGAGCCAGCTGAAGGCGAACATTCCTAACATGTGCCTGTTTTTTTAAATTCCACTGTTCTTTTCCACTGTGTGTTTCTTTAAATGTTAATCGGTCTTATTCTTATACAGTTTTGTATTTTGCTTCGCACATTTCACACAGCAGTCTAAGGGTTTTCCTTACAGTGAGATGAGTTCTTGTAGATTTTCAGTACATCCCTCGGACACCGCATGCCTGGCTGGTTTGCTCCTCGCGTCATCCTTGGTACTCAGAACACGTGTCTGACACAGCAGGCACTCAATAAATATGGATCAAATGAGTCCATTTCAAGTGGTTCAGCTTATTAAACCATTTCCTGAGGTTGGTTTGGAGGACATTTCCTTTTGTTCGGTTTGCCATTTAAAGCTAATAGATGTAAAGTGGCGACGAGGGGTCGACCACCTGAAGCTTAGGGCTGAGTCTGGCATGCCGCCTGTGTTTGTAGATAAAGTTTTATTGGAACACAGTTCTGATCATTTACTTGCATAGCGGCTACAGCTGCTTTCACGCCACAGCAGCAAGGGTTGAGTTGTTGAGCTGAAGACTGCATGATCCGTAGGGCCAACATAGTTAGGATTTGGCTGACCCCTGCCGGGATGGGTCTGGCTGTGGCATGTGTCACTCCACGTCTGGTCAGGGCTGATCCCCCTGACCTGGCTCACCAGGTGGGGCCCCCCGTGCCTCACCCTTTTATGGGCACCCTGTGGAAATCGTGTGCGCTCAGAATGTTGTTTCCAGAGAACCGTGCCTCAGTCAGCTATATGCGGGTTGTTTCTCTCCCTTGTTATCTATCATCTCCAGGCAAACCACCCCAGGTTGCTTTATTATACATTCTACTGTCAGGCGTATTTGTGTGTCTAGTGTTTTCCACATTTGCAGTTTATTTCCTGCAGCTTGGGCCCCAGAATTCAGATTGCTGGGTTAAAACGAGTCCGCATTTTGAAGGTGAGGGGTAGGTGTCTAAGGCCACAGCCGATTCCACCACTGGAGCATGACAACAGGGCCAGACAGCCTCCCGCTGGGCCCGAGGAGCAGTTGGAACAGATGACATTAAAGCTGCTTTCCAGCCATAGACTTTTATGATTCCTTAAGCTAAGCTGCATGATCAATGTCAGGATTCTGGGCTTCTCCAGTCCAGCCCAATTCATTACAGCAAATGGGCAACTTGGCTCCTCTCTCTCTTCTCGGCCGATCTCTCTCCACTCAGGTTTGATGATCAGAGCACATCCCTCATCTCTGCAAAGTGCCTGACTTCATTTCCGGCTGGTCAGCAGGCTGTGTTCCACACTAGCCCTCTGAGCCTGCTTACTGGCGCTGGCCCCATGCTGCCGACATGGGATTTTCTGATGCTTTTTGTCTCCTGATGGTCTGCTCAAATGTGGGTACGGTCTGGAACCCAAGATGTCCGTGGCCTGACCTTCGTGTGACCGTGGGGGTCTGAGCCTCAATGGGCTGCCGGAGCCTATTGGCCTGGGCGCCAGGAGACCTGGGCTCCCAGCCTCCCTCTCCCACTTGCTTAGCTGGTGATTGTAGGCGAATCTCTAGGCGGAAGCCTCCCTGCATCGGGTCTCCCCGGTGGTGCAGGAGACGGGCAGCAGGGCGTCACCTCTGCAGCAGGCCTCTCCAGCCTCCCTTGCGTAGGAGAGCACCTGGGGCTCTCGTTAGGATGCGGACTCTGTTTCCGCAGGGTGATGTCTTAGTCAGCTCAGACCGCTGGAACAAAACGCCGCAGCCCGCGGGCTTAGACAGCGGACGCTTATTTCTCACTTTTCTGGAGGCTGGACTCCAAGATCAGGGTGTCAGTGTGGTCGCGTTCTGGTGAGGGGTCTCCTCTGGGCTGGTAGAGAGCTGCCGTCTTGCTGTGTCCACACGTGATGGAGAGCGAGCAACCTCTGATCTCTTTACCCCTTCTTAAGGCCACCGTTCTCACCATGGGCCCTCCAGCCCTGTGACTTTATCCAAACTTAATTACCTCGCAAAGGCCTCAACTCCAGAAATCATCACTTTGGGGACTGCAGTTGTCTGTTGTTGCAGTCGCTCAGTCGTGTCCGACCCTTTGCGACCCTATGGGCTGTAGCACTCCAGGCTTCCCTGTCCTTCACTGTTTCTCAGAGTTTGCTCAGACTCAAGTCCACTGAGTCGATGATGCCATCCAACCATATTGTCCGCTGCCACCCCCTTCCCCTCTTGCCCTCAATCTTTCCCAGCATCAGGGTCTTTTCCAATGAGTCGGCTCTTCACATCAGGTGGCCAAAGTATTGGAGCTTCAGCTTCAGCATCAGTCCTTCCAGTGAATATTCAGGATTGATTTCCTTTAGGATTGACTGGTTTGATCTCTTTGCTGTCCAAGGGACTCTCAAGAGTCTTCTCCAGCCCCACAGTTCAAAGCATCAGTTCTTTGGCTCTCAGTCCTCTTTGTGGTCGAACTTTCACATCTGTGCTTGACTACAGGAAAACATCGGGGATTGGAGCTTCAAAACATAGAGTTTTGAGGGACACGAGCATTCAGCCCATTGCAGACGAGATCCTGCATTTCAGCAAGTTCCCAGGAGGGGCAGATGGCCCACGGACCACACTTGGAGAAGCCAGGGCTCAAAGGGCCTCCGAACAGGTCCCATGCTTCTCTCGTGTGAGCACCCTCAGTTTTCATCCTTGATTGACCCTCACCACCGTGACCTCTCTCAGTGATAACTAGACTGTGAGTGTCGTTACCTGATGGGTGTTCATTTACAACTGCCTGTGAGGGGGGCTGAGTTGAATCATGGCTGCACCCTGGCATCTCCCACCGGACCAGGACCACAGCAGTTCAGGGGGAAATGTGGGGTCTGCTGCCCCTTGCACCCCATGGGGCCCTGCAGGAACACCCACCACTGGTGGGTGGTGGTGGCCCACCACTCGGGCAGTGACCTCCCTGGGATCTCTGCAGACGGATGGGTCCTCCCGCAAATGGGGAATAAAGGCTAGCTGTAACTGATCATTCCAGAAGTGTAGCTAGAGATCCCAGGCCAGGTGAGGCCTGCTGCAGTGGTTCTAGCGCTGCAGTTCTTGGCCGAATCCAAGCTCCCGTGGGCTCCATGGTCTGCTAGATGCCGGAGTTTCCAGCCTTGCAAGGCCCTGGCTCTTTGCCCAGCAGGGAATGGGAGCCTGAGAATTCCAGGCCTGCAGGGCCCACCAGTACTGTGGGAAATGCTCCAAGGTAGTTACTTGAAAGTCTGCTGTCAGATGACTCTATAATTTGAGCCAAAATTTGGCATAGGTAATACATTTTCTCCCTTGTATCAGGAATTAAAGTTGTAGGAAAACTTCTCCCGAGGCTTAAAAATCATATTGCCTGTTTAGTGAATCTCCTTGCAGTGCAAGGGACTCTCAAGAGTCTTCTCCAACACCACAGTTCAAAAGATCAAAGCAGTCCATCCTAAAGGAAATCAGTCCTGAATATTCATTGGAAGGATTGATGCTGAAACTGAAACTCCAATCCTTTGGCCACCTGATGTGAAGAACTGACTCATTGGAAAAGGCCCTGATGCTGGGAAGGATTGAAGGCAGGAGGAGAAGGGGACGACACAGGATGATATGGTTGGGTGGCATCACCGACTCAGTGGACATGAGTTTGAGCAAGCTCCAGGAGTTGGTGATGGACAGGGAAGCCTGGCGTGCTGCAGTCCATGGGGTCACAGGGAGTCCGACATGACTGAGTGACTGAACTGAACTGATTTAGTGAATCATCCTTTACAAGAGTAAATTATGGAACTCCAACCTCAGCAAATTACCTCTCAGCTGAGCAGGTCCTGGCACTGCAAACTGGAGCAGACCTGGAGAATCTAGGACATGTGGCTCTCAGAACTGGGAGCCCGGCCCCTGCCCCAGTTCTCTTCCCTTCCGCAAGCAGGGCCAACCCCGGGTGGGCTGGGGCTGCGCTGGCTTTGATGCATTGCTGGACTTTGTGCCCAAGAAGGAGCCTCAGGTGCACGCAGGCCCCCACTGGGCCTCCAAAGCCCTGACCGCACCTGCTCGGGTAATTCTCAGGATGAGATTCGCTCCCGACAGACCCGCGCAGTTTTGCTCTAGTGTTGGTTTGACCTGAATCATCAATCTTCCATGCTTGTTCTACAGCTTTTCTTTCTTTTTTTAAAAATATTTTTAAAAATACAACTTTATTTTCAGCTTTGCTAGGTCTTCATTGCCGTGCTCGCAGGCTTTCTCTGGCTGGGGGCTCCTCTCTAGCTGTGGCGTGCGGGCTTCTCTTTGCAGTGGCTCCTCTTGTTGCGGAGCACAGGCTCTGGGGCACGTGGGCCTCAGTAGTTGTGGCGCTGGGGTTTAGTTGCCCTTTGGCACGTGGGATCTTCCCAGACCAGGGATCAAACCAGTGTCGCTTGTATCTTAACCACTGAACCACCGGGAAAGCCCCTTTCCTTTCTTTCTTCTTAAGTTTGTAAGGGGCCGTCTTGACTTGCAGATCTTGAATTGGTGTCTTGACCTCCTTGTGGAGTTTTGTCCCAGACCCACTGCAGATGTGTGTGTGTCCTCATGCAGGTGACAGGGCAGGGGGGCGAGCGGGGCGATGTTCTGGATCATCCTTCCCCCCGCCTGGAATCTCATCTCTGCCCCTTGTCACCGCCTCTCACTCCGCTGCACTTCCCCTGCAGAGCGTAGACTCCCTGAGGGCAGGAATTTGCTCACTTCTGCTGTATTCCCAGTGCGTGGCGGAGTGCTGGGTGGATGGGATGGAAGTGTCGCAGGAATGACTAACGGCCTAAATCAAGACCAATTGAAAAAAAAATCCCACGTGATGAGCCCTCACAGTTGAATCGGAAGTTGAGTCAGCATCTGTTAACACACTCTTCTCAGGTGCTCACCATGGGCATCGTGCCCCAGGCAGGGGCGGGGGGATGAACCAGTTGGTCACTCAGCCAGTGGTTGCTGGTCTGCACTGGCTGACCTGGTGGTCAGAGCACCCAGAACCTTAGAGTAGACCCAGCCCCTCCACAGGTGGTCTCTGCGGTCAGCATTCTGAAAACTTTGCAGGTGATTCTAATGCAGAGCTGGAGTGGTGAACCACCATCCTGGGAGCCAGGTGCGTAAGTGAGAATCCCGAACCCTGAATGGTGTTGTGCAGGGCGTCTGCCTGGCCGGTGAGGGCGTCTGGAGTGATGGCTCCCACGGGGGCGGCTGCCTGGGAGACGCAGTGCCCTCGGCTCTGGGTTCTGGGCGCCCTCCGTTTTTGCGGGGTTGCAGGCCGGTGGCTTATTTGCCCTAATGAGGTTTTGATTACTCTCCGTTTGTCTCTTTCATCAGCTTTATGTTAAAAAGCCTTTTTATTTGGATTCCTTTTTTAAAAATTTATTTATTTATTTTTGGATTCTTTGTACTTGTGTAGTTCTGCCTCAAACCAAACTTTTTTATGCAAATGAGAGCGGGAGATAAGGGAGGAGGCAGAGGTGGGGAAGGGACGTGGGCAGCCTGGCGCCGAGGGGAGGTGGTCACAGCCTCTGGGCTCCCGCGGCCCCGTCTGTCCAGTGGCAGTGGGGAGCTCTCAGCCCTGCAGCCTCCCAGCCCCGACGTGGTGGTGTGGACTGGGCAGTCCCCGCCTGGCTGACTCTGTGATGGGCCCTCCCCTTGTCTCATCCATAGCAACACAGCAATCCTGGGAGGTGTGCCAGGAGCTGTTGTCACCCCCTCCCCCTGGCAGGGAGCCTGAGGTTCACAGAGGTGCCAGCATAGGGCCGGTAGGGGTAGGACCTTGACCCAGAGCCTGGACTCCCGGCAGGTCCTCCTGTTCACGGGTTGAGTGAAGTCAGTCTTGGGTGTAAGGAAAGCTTTGGCGGTGAGAGCCGGGCGCTTTGGTCCGAGGGAAGCCTACACAGGGTAGCCCTTGAGTTCAGATGCCCACTCAGCCCTGCCGCTTGCAGCCTGGTGCCTGGTGTCAGAGGACCCAGCTGTGAGGTGGAGAGTGCAGGGCCCTGCAGCCTCAGGTCAGAAGTCACGAGCCCAGCATCCCTGTGTGGGCAGCCCCTCTGCCCCATGTGTGGACGAGGAAACCAGTCCTGGAAGGTCCAGCTTTCAGGGCAGGAGTTGGCAGCCACTGCGGACTTGCATCTGCACCCGGGTCTTATTCTGAACTCTCCCTCTCCCTTCAGCAGGAGGAGGACACACTTCAGTAACTGAGCCCCCACTGGACACCAGGCGTCGTCCCAGGGCCTGGAGCTCAGGATCTGGAAGAAGGACCCGAGAAGGGACGTTTCTTTGGTGTTTGGTGGATCTGTGCGCCTCCCCGGCTACCTGCACAAGCGGCCAGGGAGCTCCCCTGTGTCTCCTGGGTCGTCCAAAATCTTGGGCAAAGCTGGAGAAAGGGTTCCTGGGGTTTGGGGTCTCGGAGACTGCCCCCAGCCGGATCCTTCTCTTCACCTTCACTCGGCAGCACTTTCCTTGGGGTGCCAAGCAGACTCTGGTTAAAAACCTGCCATGGGGAGCTCAGTGTGTGTCCACGGGAGAACGCGCCACTCGGGAGGGCCCTGTCCCCATGGGAGCGCTCGGGCTCTGAAAGCTGCAGTAGGGCTGTTAGAAAGTAGAAAGCAGATTCTGACTGGACCTGCAGTGATTATAGAAGACAGTATTTACGTAATGTTAATGTGTGTGTCCTTTGTTGTTCATTTTGCCACTGAAAGAAACTGTGTTGCATACCCTGAACACCTGTCCTTGAGATTTTTAAAAATTTAATATTTTCATGAAATCTGTAATGATTATATAAATAAATGTATATGTCCTTTGCAATTCATTTTACCACTTAAATAAGCCGTGTTACATACACTGAACATCTCTCCTTGAGATATTTTTTTGAGATTTTTAAAAGTTTAATATGTATATGAAATTGATTCACAGTTTTTGTTTTACTTAAACACTTATTTTAGTTTGCCATAACTAATAGCGTCCAAAAAATCATAGGTTTGATGCCCTAGTTATTCTTTGTCTTAATGTACTTTAAATAGTTGTTAAAATTTTTTGGTAGTGGCTTTGTTGAGATGAAATTCACAGATCATCAATGCCTTCATGTATAGCACGGGATTCGTTTGTTTTTAGTATAGTTACAGAGTTACGCAGCCATCACCATAGTCAATTTAGAACGTTTTCTTGAACACCTCAAAAAGAAACCCTGTGCCCTGTAGCAGTCACCCCAACTCCTCTGGCAACCATCGGTCTACCTTCTGTCTCTATTTGTTATTCAGTCACTAAGTCGCTAAGTTGTGTTTGACTCTCTGCGACCCCATCAACTGCACCATGCCAGGCCTCCCTGTCTTTCACCATCTCCCAGATCTTGCTCAAACTCATGTCCATTGAGTCGGTGATGCCATCCAACCATCTCATCCTCTGTTGCCCCTTTCTCCTTCTGCCCTCAATCTTTTCCAGCATCAGGGTCTTTTTCAGTGAGTCAGCTCTTCACATCAGGTGGCCAAAGTATTGGAGCTTCAGCATCAGTCTTTCCAGTGAATGTTCAGGGTTGATTTCCTTTAGGATGGACTGGTTTGATCTCCTTGCTGTCCAAGGGACTCTCAAGTGTTTTCTCCAGATGTCTCTGTAGATCGCCTATGCTGGACATTTTATGTAAACAGAATCATACAGTTTGAGGAACCTCCAGACTGTCTTCCAAAGTGTTTGCACTGCTTTTCATTCCCACCAGCAGCGTAGGAAGGTTCTGAGTTTTCCTTTCCTCACCTCACTTGTTATCAGTCTTTTTGCTTATCTCCATCCCAGTGGATATGAAGTGGTATCTCACTGTGGACTCCTGAAAGTCTGTCCATCTATATCTATGCCAGGCCTTAGTTGTGGCATGCAATATATTTAGTTGCCGCACACAAACTCTTAGTTGTGGCATGTGGAATCTGCTTCCCTGAACAGGGATTGAACATGGGCCCCCTGCAGTGGGAGCTCAGAGTCTTACCACTGGACCACCAGGGAAATCCTTTCCTTCAGGTTTGATATAGGTCTGTGCAGACTGTATTTCTTCATGAATGAGCTTTGGTAGTTTGTGTTTCTCAAAAGAATTGGTTTGTTTCATCTATGTTATCAAATTTATATACATAACTTTTTCATGAAGTGAAAGTGTTCATAGCTCAGTCGTGTCTGACTCTTTGCAACTCCGTGGACTGTAGTCTGCCAGGCTCCTCTGTCCATGGAATTCTCCAGGCAAGAATACTGGAGTGGGCAGCCATCCCCTTCTCCAGGGGATCTTCCCAACCCAGGGATCGAACCTGGGTCTCCTGCATTGCAGGCAGACCCTTCACGGCCTGAGCCACCAGGGAAGCCCCAGCTTGTTCATAACTTCCCTTTGTTTCCCTTTTTGACGTCTTTAGGTTCTGTCTTTTTCATTCCTGACATAGATATTTATGTCTTTTTTTTTTTCCTTACTGTGGCTAGAGATTTATTTTCTTCTACTTGCTTTGGGTTTAACTTGTTCTTCCTCTTCTTATTTCTTAAGGCAGCAATTTAGATTATTGATTCAAAATCCTTTTTAACATAAGCATTTTAATGCTATACATTTCCCTCTAAGAGCACCCCACAAATCTTGATGTGCAGTAGTTAAATTTTCATGCAAGTAAAAAAAAATCTTATTTTTAACTTCCTCTTTGACTTATGGGATATTTAGAACTTATTACTTAGCTTCTGGGCTTCCCTGGTGCCTCAGAGATAAAGAATTTGCCTGCCAATGCAGGAGACACAGATTTGATCCCTGGGTCAGGAAGATCCTCTGGAGAAGGAAATGGCAACCTACTCAGCTTTCTTGCCTGGGAAATCCCATGAACAAAAGAGCCTGGTGGGCTACAGTCCCTGCAGTTGCAAAGAGTTGGACATGACTTAGCAACTAAACAGCAGAAATAAGAACAACAAAATTTAGCTTCTAAGTATGTAGGGATTTTCTTGTTATCTTTCTGTTACTAACTTCTTTGTTTACTAATTCTGTTATGCTCAGAAGACATACTTTGTGTGATTTCAATACATTTATGTCCCAGAATATGTTTTGTTTCATTGAATATATTCCATATGCTCTTGGCAAGAATGTGTGTCTTGCTGTTATTGGGTGGGGTGTTCTGTAAATGGCAGCTTGAGCAAGTTAGACGAAGGGATTGTTCAGTTAGTTCTTCTAGATCCTGGCTGGTTTTTCTGTCTACTTGTTCTTTCAGTTATTGGGAGAGGGGTGGTGTTGAAGTCGCCAGTTACAATTGTGGGCTCGTGTGTTTCTCTTTTTAGTTCTGTCCTTTTTCACTTGTGTATTTAGAAGTTGCCACCAGAGCTCCAATGAGGGCCTGCTCACAGGTCAAAGCTATTAGAGAAAATAAGAAGGAAAAAAAAAAAAGAACTGGAAAAGAAAATAGCCTCTCAGCTTTGTGCTGGTCATTTCTGCATGTTTCGCCCTTTCTCTGTGGTCTGTCTGCTTGTGTTTACTTTCAGAGTCCTTGGGGAGTTGCTTTTTGCATTTTCCCCAGAGTTTTAGTTGTAATCACTGGGGCGAGAGGTTCTGGTGGGCTTACTGGATCCCACGTGGATGTTTTCCTCCTGGTTTCCCCTCTTCTGCTGGCCCGATGCCTCCTGTCCTGCAGGTGTCCACGGCTGTCTCTTCTCCAGGGCCTTTTCCTCAAGCCCCTCAAGCCCCACTGCCTGCTTCCCTCCCTTGATGTGGTTTGTGGCTTCCTGGCAAGTGTCAGCTTCCCGCTCCACTGGAATGTGAGGGCTGGGGGACCCCAGGGGCTCGTCCAACCCAGCATCGTGTCCCAGACCCCTTCTTGCTGGTATGCGGTCAGTGGCTCTGTGTTTCTCAAATAAATGATCATATGCACCTTCGTGAATCTGCAGTCTTTAACTCTGCAAAGATTCTATGACTTAAATTTTACGCAATCCAGCTTCACGCCCCAAGGGCTGTGTCGATAGCAGTGGATGTCTCTGCACCCCGCCAGTGGGCCCACTCTGCTGTGGCCACAGCCTTCCCCACCGACCCTGACAAAAAGCCTGTCTGGTGTCTGTCTGTGGATCCAGCGCGCTAGCTGAGAAAGGCGGTGTCCTCTGAGGGAGGAAATGGCACAGGGCCTCCTGTAATTAGACTGTGCTGAGCAGTCCACTCATCCCGTGGACTCAGGGAGGAGATGAACGGTGGACGTCTCTCCTCAGCAGCCCTGCACGTCCTTTTTACATCATGCAGATTTCTCAGTTTTTAATTATAGCCTATCACTTACTTTTTTTTTTCTTTTAAAGAAAGGTCTGGTTATCTGGCTTGTTTCATTCATTTATTCACTGAACATTTGCCAAGCACCTATCATGTGTAGGCATCTCCCTAGTTTTCTGGATTCAAAGAAGCTACAGGAAACGCCTCACACCTGCACTTAATCCACCGAATTGCTGGACCAGGTGGGAAACCTCGGTGGCAGCTTTAGGACTGCCATCCCCTCACCACCCCCCACACCCCCCCACCATGCCCTGTGCTTCCCTCTTCTGGGGCTGACACGTGAGGTCATGCAGGTTGTCTGCTGCACACAAGGACGTGGTCAGGGGGTGGCTGAGTGCTGGCATCCAGCCGGTGTTCTGCTGGCCAAGCCCTGCCCTTGTCGGGGAAGGAGGGCCTTTCCTGATATGAACCAGGGCCCAGGTGGGCCAGCTGTGGCCCCATCACTTCCCCTTCCATCTGCTCCATCCTCCCCAGGTCTGCTCCTCTCCCTCTCCCCCAGGGACCCCAGCGCAGCCCACCGTCCACCCCTTCTGTCTTCCACACCACAAGGTCATCTTTGGGAAATGCAAATCCAAGCCCATGTGCCTCTGGACTCAGAGCCTTTCCTGACCCTACACTGCCCGGAGAGGACAGCTCTGCAGTGCCCAGGCCTGCCTGGGTCACCAGCCGTGCCTCTGAGTGCCCAGCCTGCCCCAAGCCCTCCCCGCAGCCACCACCTTACACGCCCGGGGGACCTCACACCTTCCCAGACTATTTGACTTGTCTGCCACGCGTGGGATTGACTCTTAAGAATAAAAGAGCAGGCACATTATTTTCCAAAGAGGACAGAGGACGGGAAGCTTGCAGAGGAACAGCTGGTGACCTGGGAGGAGGGCTGGGTCCAGGGCTGAGAGCTGTTGGGGGTGGGGACTCAGGATGCCAGCAGCGTGCATCGGTGGAGACAGAAAAGGGCGTCCGGTGTGCTTGTGACAGGAGAGAGAGCAGAAAGGGAGGCTGTGCTCTGGACATTCACTCTCATTACAGAAGTCATCTGCGCTCTTTGCAGCCTCCATGGAAGATAGGAAACTGTAATGAGGAAGATAACCATTCAATTTCACCACACCCAGAACCACCGTTGACAGTTGAGGTCCTTCCTCCCAGTTTTTTAATGCATATATTTACATCTTTAAATGATTTCCCCCTACTTAATATTATTAGTGTTTCTGTATGGTTAAAAAGTTTTTGGATGATGTAATTTTTTAATAGTTACCCAATATCCTATAATGGATTTCTAATTATTGGGTATTTATCATATTCCCCAGTGTTTCCATTATTACAACACTGATGTAAACATCTCTGTATGTAAATTCCCAGATGCAGACTTTAAAACAATTTTTAATTTATTTATTTGGCTGTGATGGGCACTTAGTTGTGGCCTGTGGGCTCTCTGGTTTTGGCACATGAGTTGCAGACTGTATGGGCTTAGCTGTCCCAGGTCATATGGGATCTTACTTCCCTGACCAGGGACTGAACCTGTGTCCCCTGCATTGGAAGGTGGATTCTTTTTATTTTTTCTCTTTAAACCTTTTATTTTATGTTGGGATATACCTGAGTAACCATGTTGTGGTAATTTCAGTGAACAGCGAAGGCACTTAGCCATACATACACATGTATCCATTCTCCCCCAAACCCCTCTCCTATCCAGGCTGGCACATAACCTTGAGCAGAATTCCCTGTGCGATGCAGTAGGTCTTTGTTGGTTATCCATTTTAAATGTAACAGCGTGTACATGACCTTCCCCAAGTCCCTAACTATCCCTTTTCCCCCAGCAATGATAGGTTCATTTTCCAAGTCTGTGAGTCTCTTTCTGTTTTGTAAGTAAGTTCACTTGTATCCTTTTTAAAAAAACATTCTACATATAAGGGATGTCATATGATATTTCTCCTTCTCCATCTGATGTCATTCAGGATGACAGTTTCTAGGTCCATCCATGTTGCTGCAAAATGCATGACTTGATTCTTTTTAATGGCTGAGTAATATTCCGTCACACATACACACACGTCGTCTTTATTCATTCTTCTTTCAGTGGGCGTTTAGGCTGCTTCCATGTCTAGGCTATTGTAAGCAGTGCTGCAGTGAGCATTAGGGTACATGTATCCCTTCAGATCATGTTTTTCTCTGGGTATATGGCCAAGAATGGGATTGCAGAGTCATATGGTGCTCTGGGCTTCCCCACTGGCTCAGCAGTAAAGAATTCACCTGCAGTGCAGGAGACCCGAGTTCCTTCCCTGGGTTGGGAATATCCCCTGGAGCGGGGCATGGCAACCCATTCCAGTGGGTTCTTGCCTGGAGAAGCCCATGGACAGAGGAGCCTGGTGGGCTACAGTCCATGGGGTCACAAAGAGTTGGACACGACTAAAGTAACCGAGCACGCACGCGTGGTAGCTCTATTTTTAGTTTTTGGAGGAACTTCCATACTCTTCTCCATAGTGCCTGTATCAGTTTACATTGGAAGGTGGATTCTTAATGCCTGGACCACTAGGGGAGACCCCCCCCCCCCCAGATGCAGACTTTATCTAAGGGTGTGTGTGGTTTTAGGTTCTGGACTGCATTGGCCACTTCCGTCCAGAAGGGATGACCAGTGTGTACCCTGCGAACAGGGCTGGTGGGTTAGCTGGCTTGTATGGTGCATAGGAGAGGTATATGAACACTCACCACCCTCGGGGAAGGTCTGGTTGAGAGGGGTGGGCTGGAGGCTGGGGAGAGGCAGGGTGAGAGGGGACTGCCTAACTGGGGGCCTGCTTCCTTCCAGGGCCCCTGTCCTGGCCATGGACTGGGTCTCAGGGGGCAAAGGCCATTGGGCTCTGGTTTCCTCCTCTCAGGCTCAGCCAGGACAGCCCCACACTCGCTGTCTCTCCTGCCCAGGGCAGGCCTGAGCCTCTGCGTGCTGCCCCCATGGCCTCTGGAGGGTCCGAGACGCCTGGAAGAGAGGCATGCACGCTGGGCACAGCAGAGGGGTGTGGGCACCGCTGAGCCAGGCCGCCTTGGGGGCGGCTGCATTGTTAGAACCCACTCTTAATTCATGCCTCCATTGTACAGTGCGGAAAACCAATTTTTCACTTGAGAGGATCAGCAACGTGGATACACGTGTAATTGTCTATTTCTGCTTTTCTTCCTCTCCCTCGCGTTCTGCAGCCGTAATTTGAAATTTCACAGTTGTCTTCAACGTGACGGCCTCTCCATGGGTCGTGTTCAGATCCGGCTCACATTCAGCAGGCGCTAATTGAGCAGCTACTCTCTGCCCCTGGCTGGGCAGCCTGTGGGGTGCAGTGGTGTGGGGTGGGGGGCCTCGGTGTCGGCTGCGGCAGGGGTGCCTCCACCTAGCGGTGTGATCACGGGCTGGCCTGTCACGTCTCTTGGCCTGGTGTCCTCATCTGCACAGCGAGGCTGGGAATCCCCACCCCCAGGGTGGTCATGAGGATGGAGCGGGGGTCACAGGAAAAGCACCTGGTAAGGTGCACACACACAGTAGGTGTTCAGTTAATGCTCCCTGCCATCCAGGGCTTCTCAGAAGGTCCCTGCAGGGCCGCGCTTTCCACGAGCCTGTGGTGATCGGCATTCACCAGCTGCCTTCAGTTTTGCTAGAAGCTCGGTGGAGGTCATGCTTTCCCCCCAGCCAGGCAGCACGCCTGACCAAAATGTCAAGTGCTTGCTTTCAGTTGAAGGTGTTCTAACCCAGTGCAGTAACAGGGGTCCTCTCGGGCTGATCAGAGGCTCAGATATACATTCCCCTGTGTCTTTGATTAATTTTTAAAAGAGAGAAATGAATTAATTATTGCCTAGTGAGTATGGAGGCTGGGAATGGAGGGACAAGCAGAGAATGGGCCCTTAGGAGGTGGCTTGGTGGGAACCCAGCCCCAGGCACCCGGGAGCTGTTGCCGGTCCTGTGATTCCCAGGAGACTGGCCAGTGAACTGCTGTAGAGACAGAGGAAGGTGGCCACACAGGCTCGACCCAGGGATGGCCAGGGGTGGGAGGGGGGCGGTTTCCTGAGTTCCCTGGAGCTCCTGGAGAGTGAGACACACTTGGCTGCTTCTCTCCAGGGTCCCCTCATCGCCCCCTCCATCAGGCCCAAGGCTCACAACCTGCCCCAGTAACCAGCACCCCACCCTCCACCCCACCATCTCCTTGGGCCCCCCTGTGGGCATCTCGCCGAGGAAGGAGGTCCCGAGGAGGCAGATCCTGCTCCCGCTTGGAGGCAGTAGAGGAGCCTAGCCTCTGGCCTGAGCCCCAGACAATTTCAGGGGGCATGGAGAGGGAGAGGTGGGGGGCCTTGCCCTCCCACACGCCCCCCCCCCCATGACTGGTGGCGGCTTCCTCTCTCCAAGTCATCCGGGAGACAGTCTCCTCTCCACTTCCCCACCCCACCCCCTTGGGAAAGGCCCAAGTGTCCCTGGTGAGCCCCACATTCAGCACCCCGTCCTCTGGGCCTCAGTCCCCCGCATCTGTCAGGCAGGGGCTGGACTCTGAGACGAGGTCTGCACGGAGCAGGGCCTTTCTCTGCAGTGCGTCGCTGGGGAGGCTTGGCTGAGGCCTCATGGTGTGAGGGGTCAGCACCCTCTCCCCAAGGGGAGCTGCAGCCCCCCAGACAGGGGCTGCCCCTCCCCCCACCTGCTGACTGACTCCCCAGGGCCCTGGAGCTGTTCAGTCGGCATCCATTCATCAGGGAGCCTTCCAAGACTCACCAAATACCTACTGAGTGGCAAGTGGCTGCAGGATAGAGGGCAGAGGGGCTCATCCCCACGCCTAGCCCTGAGCTCACAGCCACGGGGAGGAGACAGAATCGGACAGTTAGAGAGTGGAGTGATGGTCGTTGTCGTGGGCGGATGGTGGAAGGCCCGCAGAGGGAGGAACTGATGAGTCTGCCTGGCACTTTGGGAGGCTTGGTTGGCAGAGGGTTTTAAAGGATGCGTAGGAGTTTTCTAGGCAGCCAGTCAGGGTAAGGAACTCTAGGCGTAAGGAATGCGCCCTGGCACAGAGGCGAGAAAGGGCGTGACACATAAGGGAACAGTGAGGCGTCTCTGTGACAGGTGCACACAGGGTGTGTGAGTGTGTAAGTCGGTGTGTGTCTGTGTGTGCAGAGGTGGGTCAGGAGTCAAGGCTAGCCTGGCTCTCAGGGCAGGGCCTCCACCCTGGCCGTGTCTAGGTTGGGGCCCAGGGCTGAGCACCTCAAGGGAGGCTTTCGGGACACGGAGCCCTCCCCAGGCACGCAGACACCCCCAGTGCTCACGACGCTGCCTTTAAGGAAGGCTCAGAGCAGAGGCTGGTCCTCCGGGAGCCCAAGCCAGCTCATCAGTTATACCTAAATGCCAAAGGGAAAGGTGTCCTCCCCCAGCATATGGTTATTAAAGCGCGCCATCTTTAAGCCTCATTAAGGGCTGTTAAATGCTAATGAATTTAGAGAAGGGCGTCTTGGGGCCTCTGTTTCCTTGGAAACGTTTGAGAGCAGGTGCCTTATAATGAGCTGTACCTATTTTAAAAAGTGAGCCACGAGGCCCGCTTTGATAGGTTGGATCTCAGATGCTGATGGGTAAGTGTGAACAAAGCTGGTGGAGACCAGTGGAGACGCTTTGTGCTCTCCGAAATACCATTCTCTGGTGGTTTCTATAGAAACCATTGGCACCTAGGTAGGAGCATCGCCGAGCTCCAGAGTCTCATTTACGCAGCACAGCATTGCCTCCAGCCTCGGCGACTCGGCCCGGCCTCTGAAGACCGCTGGAGCCCTGTTGGCAGGGTGGGACTGCGCTCCGGACGAGACAAGACAGATGTATGTTGCTGTAGCTGTAGTTTTGCTTTAATTATGCCTGTGCTGTAACCTGCTGCTTGATTTCCTCTGGTCCTCACTCTGCTTATTGTTTCCGGCCCCACTGAGGAGGAGAAGAATTAACATTTGTGAAGCTCATTCCTCCCCACAGAGCACTTTAAGGAAACTTTTTATTATTGAAGCATTTAAATATATACCAAAGTAGAGAAACTGTTTAATGAACCTCCAGCACCCAGTTTAAACAATTATAAACATATGGCCAGGCTTCTTTTAGCTCTGATCCTACTCATTTTCCCAGTAGTCTCTCCCTCCCCACCCCCACTGCTGAATTATTTTGACGCAGATCCTAGAAACATGCTAGTATTTCATTTGTGCGTGTCTGCTAAGTCGCTCAGTCATGTCCGACTCTCTGTCTCCCTATGGACTGTAGCCCGCCAGGCTGCCCTGTCCACGGGGATTCCTCAGACGAGAATACTGGGGTGGGTTTCCATGCCCTCCTCCCAACCTAGGGATTGAACCCGCATCTCTTTATGTCTCCTGCGTTGGCAAGCAGCTTCTTTACCACTAGTGCCCCCTGGGAAGCCCAGTATTTCATTGGTCCACACTCTTCTTTAAAAGATAAAGGCTGAAACAGATTGCTATAATACTGTTGTCCTTCTAATAATTTAGCAGTAGTTCCTTCATATCAGAAATTCAATCCTTATTTAAAGTTGCCCTGATTGCCTCATGGTTTTAAACATTCTTAAACCAGTTGCCTTGTTCAAATGAGGAACTAAAGAATTGGTTGATAAATCTCTTAAGTCTTGTTCAGTCTCTCGGTTACTTTGCTTCCTTGTTCTGCTTGTAATTTATTTCTTGGGGAATACATTGGTTGGTTGTCGTTCATTTCCTCACTGCATCCCCCGTGGTATCATTTAGCACATTCCTCTGTTCCCTGCATGTCTTACAAACCGGAAGTTCAGGCTAGACAGGGCTTCTGATGCTGCGGATGTGTGCATGCAGATCACCCGGGGAACTTGTTACTCTGATTCCAATTCTGACTCAGTGGGTCTGGAGTGGGGTCAGAGAAGATACATTTCTAATAAGTTCCCAGGTAATACCTATGATAGATGGTTGATAAGATTCAGGGATTTTTTTTTTCTTCCTCTTCCCGTTTTCAAGAATATTTGATCAGATTCAGACTCAGTTTTTTGAAGAACAGGTCATGGTACATTCTTCCACCAGGAGCCCCCCAGCGTCTGTTTGAAACACTTTTGATGATGATGTGATTCATCAGGGAGTTCAGGGGTCGTCTACCTGGCATCTCACTTATAAAATCCTCACCAGGTTTTCACCAATGATCTCAGTAGTTATTAATGATCATTGTTGAGATCTATGAATTCATTAGAGTTTGTAGAATACCGGACTACTGCTGCTATAGAGAAAGCTTTGCTTTCAGACTGAGCTACCCTGAGGACAGAAGAGGCAGGGAAAAGTCTTGAGTCTTTTCCTTTATTTACAAGTTTTCAGAATAATGAGTTGCTTCCCTAGCATCTCTAAAAGTACCTAATTAGGTTTCCATAGACTTTTTCTTTTTTTTTTGTATCATTATGAATTTTTGTCCTTATAATATATTTGATTTGTCTCAATCAGTGTGGCTGTTATTCCAGTGCTCAAATTGCCCATTATTTGGTGAGTTGAGCCTCCTTTAAGTAGGCTTCTGAAACTTTTTTTTTTTTAAAAAATCAGCTTTATTGTAACTTAATACAGTTAACTGCTACCCATTATTGTGCACAAATCAATGAGTTTTGACAGGTGTATACATTTGTGGAACCACCACTGCAATCAAGATACAGAACATTTTCATCATTCATGGGTTCCCTCCCGCCCCTTTGCAGTAAATCTCTTCCTCTACTTCAGCCCTTTGGTAGCTACTGATCTATTTTCTGTCACTAAAGAGCAGTTTGCATTTTTTCTGGACTTCTGTATAAATGGAATTATGCAGTAGGTACTCTTTTGTACCTGGCTTCTTTTAGCATAATTGTCTGGGATTCATCCACATTGCTGTATGTATCATTATTCCTTTCTGTTGCCAAGTCTTAGTCCAGGGTATGACTATATCAGTCTGTTTATCCATTTACCTGTTGATGGACATTCTGGGTTGTCTCCAGTTTTTGGTTATGACTAATATAAATGAAGCTGCTGTGACTGTTCATGAAAAAGGTCTTTGGATATGTATTTTCACTTCTCTTTTATGTAACTGGGAGTGTAACCATTAGGTGGTATTGTATGTATATGTTTGCATTTGTAATAAATTGCTAGCCTGTTTCCTAAGTGGCTGTACCATTTTGCATTCCCATTAGCAGTTTCAGTTGCTCCATTAAGAGGGTTAGCTGCTCCACACTCTCGCCAATGCTTGGTATGGTCAGTCTTTTCCATTTTAACTGTTGTAGTGGATGTGTAAGTGGTACCTGTTTGAGGCTTTCATTTCATCTTCCTGATGGTGAATGATGCTGCTCACCTCTTCCTGGGTTTGTCGACCATTTGAATACCTTCTTCTCAGAAGGCCACTTCAAGTCTTTTGCCTATTTAAGATGATAATAATAATGATGATGATGATGATGACGGTCTAGAAGTTCTTCATATGTTTTCTTCCATTCCATGGCTTTTTTTGTGTGTTCTAGCGAAGAAATCTTTGCCCACAGTAAGGTTGCACAGAACTTCTTCTGTGTTCTTTTAGTTTCATAGTTTTTCTTTGTATTTTTAAGTCTAGGATCCATTTTGAGTCAATTTTTGTGTCTAGTATGAGGTAAGGTTTGTTTAGCTTTGTCACATAGCACATGCTCAGTTCTTTTAGCACCATTTGTTGAAAAGACATTCCTTCCCCATTAGATTGCTTCTGGACCTCTGTTCGAAAGTCAGTTGTCCATGTAAGCTTTCTGGGTTCTCAGTCCTGTTCATTGATTAATATAGCTATCTTTTCCCCATCCCGTAGCCTCTTTACTGTAGCTTTACAGTAGTTCTTGAAATTGGATACTTGAAATCCTCCAACCTTGTTTTCCTTTTTCAAAATTTTTCTGACTATTTTAGGTTTTTATCATCCCATTTCAATTTTTTTTCTGCAAAAGAGTGCTCCTGGTATTTTGATTAGGATTGTATTTAATATATAGATCGATTTCAGGAGAATTGGCATCTTAATGATATTGAGTCTTCTGACTCGTGACCATTATATTTCTCTGTTTATTTAGATCTTCTTTAGTTTCTCTCAGCAGGGTTTTGTAGTTTCCAGTGTTCAGAGGTTTCACATATTACATTAAATTTATTTCTCTTTATTTAATAGTTTTGAAAACTATTGTAAATGAGTTTTAAAGAAAATTTTTA
This sequence comes from Odocoileus virginianus, assembly GCF_023699985.2. NCBI lineage: Eukaryota > Metazoa > Chordata > Mammalia > Artiodactyla > Cervidae > Odocoileus > Odocoileus virginianus. The sequence goes on along the minus strand of NC_069689.1, from coordinate 11,411,391 downwards.
TTTTCCAGTTGTTTGTTTCTCGTGTATCAGTTAGTGCAGATCATTTCATTCACTCAGTCATGTCCAACTCTTTGTGACCCCATGGACTACAGCACACCAGGCTTTCCTGTCCTTCACTGTCTCCTGGAGTTTGCTCAAACTCATGTCCACTGAGTCAGTGATGCCATACAACCATCTCATCCTCTGCTGCCCCCTTCTCCTCCTGCCCTCAATCTTTTCCAGCATCAGAGCCTTTTCCAGTGAGTCGGCTCTTCACATCAGGTGGCCAAAGTATTGGAGCTTCAGTTTTAGCATCAGTCCTTCCAGTGAATATTCAGGGTTGATTTCCTTTAGGATTGACTGGTTTGATCTCCTTGCTGTCCAAGGAACTCTCAGGAGTCTTCTCCAACACCACAGTTCAAAGGCATCAATTCTTTGGCACTCAGCCTTCGTTATGGTCCAACTCTTACATTCATTCATGACTACTGGAAAAACCATAGCTTTGACTATATGGATCTTTGTTGGCAAAGTGATGTCTCTGCTTTATAATATACTATCTAGGTTTGTCATAGCTTTTCTTCCTAAGAGCAAGCATCTTTTAATTTCGTGGCTACAGTCACTGTCTGCAGTACTTTTGGAGCCCAAGGAAATAAGATCTGTCACTGTTTCCATTGTTTCCCCATCTATTTGCCATGAAGTGATGGCAGTGGATGCCATGATCTTAGTTTTTTGAATGTTGAGTTTTAATTTTTTACTCTCCTCTTTCACTTTCATCAAGAGGCTCTTTAGTTCCTCTTCACTTTCTACCATTAGGGTGGTATCACCTGCATATCCGAGCTTGCTGATATTTCTCCTGGCAATCTTGATTCCAACTTATGATTCATCCAGCCTGGCATTTTGTGTAATGTACTTTGCCTAGAAGTTAAATAAGCAGAGTGACAATACTCTTTCCCAATTTGGAACCAGTTTATTGTTCCATGTCTGGTTCTAATTGTTGCTTCTTGACCTGCATACAGATTTCTCAGGAGGCAGGTCTGGTATTCCTATCTGTTTAAGAATTTCCCACACTTTGCTGTGATCCACACAGTCAAAGGCTTTAGTGTAGTCAATGAAGCAGAAGTAGATGTCTTTCTGGAATTCTCTTGCTTTTTCTGTGAAAAAGAATGGGTATATGTATAACTGAATCACTTTGCCGTATACCTGAAACTAACATAACATTGTATATCAACTGTATCCCAATATAAAATAAAAAATAAATTTAGAAAGTGTATGTATAGGCTATTCAGGTGTTCTATTTCTTCTTCATTTTTGTAAATTTTTTCTTTCAAAGATTTTGTCCATTTCATCTAAGTTGTCAGATTTGTTGAAATAAAATTGCTCTTATCATTCTGTCTTTCAATTTATTTTTTAATTGGCTGTTAGTGTCTTCATTTCTTCCTGTTGATCTGAGTACCAATCTACTATTGTTACCCTTCAGTCTGAAGAACTACCTTTAACATTTATTATAGTATAAATTTGCTGGTTGTGAATTCTCAGTTTTTGTTTATCAACAGTCCTTATTTTGCCTTCATTTTTCCCATGTCAGCCCTTTGAAAATTACCTTTATGAAAGTATAATGGACATATAATAAATAGCACATGTTTGAAGTATACAGTGGTGACATGCACATACGTCCATGAAGCCATCGCCAGGACCTGTAATACACCCATAACCTTCAAGTGTTTTTGTGCCCCTTCTTAATGCCTCCACTGATTTGTTCCCTGTCATGAGAAGTTAGTTTCCATTTTCTAGAATTTTTGTGTAAATATGGTCATATGGCAGGTAACTCTTTTTTGCATGGTTTTTTTTCCCATTCAGCATAATTATTTTGAGATGGACCCACTTTGCCGTGTATCGGTAATAGTTCATTCCTTTGTGTTGCTAGGTAGTATTCTATTTTAAGGCTGTTGCACAATGTCCCTTCTTACCTATTGATGGACATTAAATTGTTTCCAGTTTGTAGTTATTACAAATGAAATAGAGTGAACAAGGCTTTGTGTGGACACGTGTTTTCATTTCCTTAGGTGTTATGGACTGAATTGTGTTTCCCTGTACCCCCTGAAAATCCATAGGTTGAAGCCTCAACCCCTAATGTGACTATATTTGGAAATAGGGCCTTTAACAACCTAATTAAGATTCACTGAGGACCTAAGTTGTTGTTCAGTCAATGTTTTTTTATGAAATTTTCTTGCTTTTTCTGTGATCCAGTGGATGTTGGCAATTTGATGTCTGGTTCCTCTGCCTTTTCTAAATCCAGCTTGCATACCTGGAAGTTCTCACTTCATGTACTATTGAAGCCTAGCTTGAAGTATGTTGAGTATTACCTTGCTAACACGTGAAATGATTGCAACTGTGCAGTAGTTTGAACGTTCTTTGGCATAGTTCTCCAGGCATTCTGTCTGTCAGATCTAATCCCTTGAATCATTTGTCACTTCCAGTGTATAATCATAAGGGGTTTGATTTAGATCATATAACTGAGGTCCTAAGAGTGAGGCCCTAATCCAGTAGGGCTGTGTCTTTTTATTTATTTGTTTACTTTCTGGTTGCGCTGGGTTTTTGTTGCTGCGCACACGCTTTCTCTAGTTGCAGTGAGGGGGGCTGCTCAGTTGCAGTCCGCGGGCTTCTCGTTGCAGTAGCTTCTCTCGTTGTGGAGCACAGGTTTCAGGCGCATGGGCTTCAGGAGCTGCAGCATGTGGGCTCAGGAGTTGTGGCTCACGAGCCCTAGTTCCCCCATGGCATGTGGAATGTTCCTGGACTAGCAATCGAACCCATGTCCCCTATAGTGACAGGTGGATTCTTATCCACCGTACCACCTGGGAAGTCCAGACTGGTGTCTTCTAAGATGAGGAAGTCCACCAGAGCTTTCTCTGTGTGCTGCATAGAGCAAAGGCCACGTGGGGATGCAAAAGAGAGCACCATTTTCAAGCCAAAGAGATAGGCCTCAGTTCCGTTGGCACTTTGATCTCAGACTTCCAGCCTCTGGAACTGTGGGAAAATAAATGTCTGTTGTATAAGTCTGTGGTACTGTATCACAGAGGCCTGAGCTGATTGAGGCATTGGATAAATACCTGGGAGCGGAATGTCTGGTGTATGCTTAACTTTTAGAGAAACTGTCAACTTTTCCAAACGGTTGCACTCTTATATTCCCACTGACATTGTATGAGGGTTCCATTGTTCTCTATTTTAGCCAACATTTGGTATGGTCAATCTTTCTAATTTTAGACCTTCTAAAATGTATATGATGTATTATCTCACTGTGGTTTTAATATGCATTTCCCTAATGACTAATGGTGTTGAGTGTATTTTCATGAGCTTATTTGCCATCTGTTTCTTTTTTTTGATGGTCTGTTCAGATGTTTTGCTCATTTTAAAAATCAGATTGCTTTTGTAATACTGAGTTTTGAGTGTTCTTTGTATTCAGAACATAAGACGCTTATCACATGTATGATTTGTAGATACTTCCCCACAGTCTACAGGTTGTATTTTCATTCTCATAACAGTTTTTAAAGAGCAAATTAAAATTTTTTTAGTAAAGTCCAGTTTATCAACTTTTGTTATTGGTGGTCAATATAAGTAAATCGTATAACTTAAGGCCACAAAGATTTGCTCCTTTTTACTTCCTGGAATTGTATAGTTTTGGGCTTTATATTAGTCTGTGGTACATTTTGTGTTAATTTTTATATACGGTACAAGGTATGGATGGAAGTTAATGGTCTTACAAATAGATATTCAATAGTGCTGCAACATCTGTTGAAAACAGTGTCTGTGACTTTATGCCTTTGTGGAAAATCAGATAACTGAATATGTGTAAGTCTTTTTGGTACCGTCTCTTCAATTCCATTGTTTTCTTTGTCTGTCTCTACACCAATACCCTATTGTTCTCACTATTGTAATCTTACAATGAGTCTTGTAATCAGGTAATGTAAGTCTCTCAATTTTTTTTCTTTCTCAAAGTTGTTTTGACTATTCTAGCTTCTTTGAATTTACATTTCAATTTTACAATCACTTTGTCAGTTTCTACCAAAAAAAAAAAAAAGCCTGCTTGAACTTTAAATGATATTGCATTTAAGCTGCAGATGAATTTGAGGGAGCATTGAATTATTAACAATTTTGAGTCTTCCAATCCATAATCATTTTATATTTTTCCATATGATTAAGTCTTTCACGTTTTTTTGTTAGATTTATACATAAGTATTTATATATTTTTATGCTATTGTAAGAAGTATTTCTCAATTTCAATTTCTGCTTATCCATGGTTAAAATATAAAAATATAGTGAATATTTGTATGTTTACCTTGAATTCTGCAACTATGCTAAGCTCATGTAGTCTAGTTGCTTCTTTCTTTGTAAATTCTATTTCTGCAAAGATGATCATGTCATCTGTGAATAAAGGCAGCTTAAATGCTTCTTTCCTAATTTAGATGTAATTTCTTCTTTCCTTCTTCCTCCTGTTACCTTGGATTCCCTTGTAGCTCAGTCAGTAAAGAATCTGCCTGTAATGTAGGAGACCCAGGTTCAGTTCCTGAGTGGGAAAGATCCCCTGGAGAAGGAAATGGCAACCCACTCCAGTATGCTTGCCTGGAGAATCCTAAGGACAGAGAAGCCTGGTGGGCTACTGTCCAAAGAGTCACAAGAGTCGGACATGACTTAGTGACTAAACCACCACCACCTGTTGCCTTATTGCACTGGCTCAGACCTCTAGAACAATGTTGACTTAGAAATGCTGAAAAAAGACATGCCTTATTTCCAATCTTCGAAGAAAAATATTCTTTTCCATAGTTATTATTCTATTTCCACAGTTGTTAACTGTAGTATTTTGCTGTTTTTTGGTAGATGCTCCTACCAGTTTGAGGACATTCCCTTTTATTTCTAGTTTGTTGAGAGTTTTTATTATGAATTACCACTGTATTTTGTCAAATGCCTTTCTCATATCCGTTGAAGGAATAGTGTAGTTTTTCTCTTTTATTATGTTAATATGGTGAATTTTCTTGAAAGATTTCCAAATATTAGAGCAACCTTGTAATCCTGGGATAAATCTCATTTGATTATGATATACATATTATCTTCTCTATATAGTTCGGGATTCTACTAGCTAAAATGCAAGAATTTTTAAAAATCTGTATTCATGAGGGATATTGATCTATGCTTTGCTTTTCTTATAATATCTTTGTCTAGTTTTGGTATCAGAATAATTCTGTCCTCATGAAATAACTTGGAAGGTATTCCTTTCTCTTCAGTTTTATGGAAGAGTTTGTGTATAATTGATATTATTTCTTCCATAAATGTTTATTAGAGTTGACTACAGATGAAATTGGCTTGGCCTGAAATTTCCTTTGTGGGAAGGTTTGAAACCTCAAATAAAATTTATTTAGTAAATATAGGGTTATTCCAATTTTCTTTTTCTATTTCAGTGGCCTTTGGTAGTTTCTGTCCTTCAAGAAATGCATGTATTTCATCAAAATTATCTTTTTGGTATAAAGTTTGTCATGCTATTTTAATTATTTTAAAAGTATCTGTATAATATGTAGTGATATCACATCATTTCTCTCATTCCTGATAGTGGTAATTTGTGTCTTTTCCTTTTTTCCTCTTGTCAGTCTGGATAGAGATTTATCAATTTTGTTGATCTTTAAGTATACATTTTTGTATCACTGATTTTTCTCTATTTCTCTTATTTTAAGAAATGATCAATTTACTTTTTAAACTTTTTTCTTTTCTGCTTAAAACTTAGGTTTATTTTCTTTTGGGATTTTTATTCTTTTCTGCTATCGATGTTCAGTGCTTTTAGTTTTCCTCTAGGTTTTGCAGCTTCATTACATAACTGTTGATACAGTTTTTCATTTTCATTCCATTAAAAATATTTTCTAACTACATTTTTATTTATTTAGTTTTTTCTCTCTTTTTTTTTTCTAACTACATTTTGTATTTCTTCTTGATCCATGGGTTATTTAGGAGAATTTAGATTACAAATACTTGGGGATTTTCCATATATATATATATATGTTAGTGATTTCTAATTTAACTCCATTGTGGTCACACACAATGGAGTTGTGTGTTTGTGGTCACAAACATTGTATGTTTGAATCCTTTTAAATTTATTGAAACTTGTTTGATGTCCTATAACGTGGTCTACTTTGGTAAAGGTTCAGTGTGCTCATTTTGGACACTTTTCAATCAATATTTTTTCTTTTTGGCACGACTCTCTTATCCCCATCCTTTAGGAACTCCATTGACTAAACTATTTTAAGTTCTGATACTATCTCACAAGTTCTAAGACTTCACTCACTTTTTTCTTTTTAAATTAGGATTTAACTTTTCTTTCCTTTTGCTGAATGATTTACTTATTAGCTGTGCTAGGTCTTTGTTGCTTCGAGTGGGTGTTCTCTAGTTGCGGCGAGCAGGGGCTGCTCTTCGTTGAGGAGCGTGGGCCTCTCGTGGTAGCTTCTCTTGTCGTGGCGCGTAGGCTCCGGCGGCGTGGACTTGAGTAATTGCAGTGCACAAACTCTGTGGTCACGACATGTGGGCTCTAGAGTGTGGGCTTGGGAGTTGTGGCGCATGGGCTTAGTTGCTCTGTGGCGCTGGGATCTTCCTGGACCAGGGATTGAGCCTGTGTCCCTTGCATTGGCAGGCAGATACTTATCCACTGCTCCACCAGGGAAGTCCTTGTTTTTTCTTAAGGTCAGAATATTTCTGTTGATCCTTTTCCAAGTTCACCAGTTCTTTCTTTTGTCACTTCCATTTTGTTACGGTGCTTATCCCATTGTTAAAATACTTTTTTCTGCTCTAAAATTTCTACTTAAAGGTAGAAAGTATATATATGTGTGTGTGTATGTGTATGTATAAGTGTGTGCATATATTATATATATATGTGTGTAGGCTTCCCTCATAGCTCAGTTGGTAAAGAATCTGCCTGCAATGCAGGAGACCCTGGTTTGATTCCTGGATCTGGAATATCTGCTGGAAAAGGGATAGGCTACCCACTCCAGTATTCTGGCCTGGAGAATTCCATGGATTGTACAGTCCATGGGGTCACAAAGAGTGGGACACAACTGTCACTTTAACTTTCACTTATATGTGTGTGTGTATATATATATATTTTAATTCTGGGCTTCCAAATTGGCTCAAATGGTAAAGAATCTGCCTGCCAATGCAGGAGTTGTGGGAGATGTGGATTTAGTCCCTGGATTGGGAAGATCCCCTGGAGGAGGAAATGGCAACCCACTCCAGTATTTTTGCCTGAAGAAGCCCATGGACAGAGGAGCCTGGCGTGCTACAGTACATGAGGTTGCAGAGAGTCCGATAGTACTGAGCATGCACTTTACTGCATATATATTCTATTTCTCTGTTGAGATCATCTGTCCATTCATTTCAGGGGTGTTTATCTTGAGAATTATTATTTAATAGATGTTTATTTGAGCATTTTTATTTAATAGCTATTTAAATGTGTCTGATAGTATGGGTCAAGCATCTGGGTCATTTTGGGGTTGGCATATATCATTTCTCTTTTCTTATGGGTACTGTTTACATTTTCCTGGTTCTTTGTATGACAAGTAAGTTCAGACTATATTGTGCACGTTTTTAATATTACGTTGTAAGATCCTGGTCTTGTTAAAATCCCGTGGAGAATAGTGATTTGTTTGTCTCAACAGGCAACCAAGTCTGTTAGATTCAGATTGTGAATCCCTTCCGTTCTGTGGGCAGTGAACCTATTCTCAGTTCCATCTTCAAAACCTTTGTTATGCTGAACCACTTAAGGGTTGGTTTCAGACGGGCAGCAGTAATATGTGATGCCACTTCTCAAAGCTTTAGCTGTGCTTCTTTGGTTGTGTTCCACACATGTAACTTAGGATTGTCCTGGGATATGCGGTCAGTTCATCTCCAGAAGCAGAGGATTCCTTTCTCAGCTTTCTCCTCTTTGGAATTTCTCCCATGCTGCCTGGCTTCCTGGTTCTTCTGCCCAGAGATGGGGTTCTTCGAGAATGTCAGCCTGCCGCCTCGCCACACCATGTCCGTAAGTGGGATCCCCTTCAACACAAGTTGGCCAGAGAAAAGAGATGAAAAAATAACATGAATTTTCCCTCTCCTCCTAGTTCTTCTATTCAGATTTCTTCCCTTTTGGTTTTTAGGTATTTGTCCTGCACTGTCAGAGCTGTTGGGATTGGCATCAGGGCAGGGCTAGGAGAGCAAGGGGATATTTTAAAACTTTTCCCCATACTCTCTGGCTTACAAGGACCCATTTTCTTATTCCTCTGGCCAGGATGATGAATTTATTTCAGAATTTTTGCTGTCCATGTCTACTATGTAATTCCTTAATTCAGTCTGTCTGTGGGTCAACATCAGGAGTTAAAAGGCCAAAAAAACCCACCAAAAACAAAATCCAAACAAACCCCCAATGCCCCCCCTCCCCCAAAACTAAAACAAAGACTAGAACCTTACCTGTTGTATTGGTCTTTCTTCAAATTTCAGATTCCCTCTTCAGCCTACCAGCTGTTGTTTACTTTGCAAAGTCTTCAGGTAGTTGCTTCTTGGATTTCGCCCAGAGTTTTTTGCTGTAATTTATGAAAGAGAGTGAGAGGCCATAATGGGTTTGCTCCATTTTGGTTGAAAACTAGATTTTGTTCATTTTTAAAAATTCAGCCTTTTTTCTTTCCTATGTTTTGAAATTTTCAATTGTTGTGTCTTCTAGCTCGCTCATATTCTCTTCTGCAGTGTCTCATCTGATATTAGCCCCATCTAAGGCACCTTTCCCTCAAGCACTGTATATGCCATTGCTAGAAATTCTGTGGGGCTCCTGTATCCTCCACGTCCCTTCTAACCTGGGCCAGTCTTCTGTCTGCCTTCTTAAACATAGGTTAAGTATAGTTGTGATGACTAGTGTGATGCCTTGCTTTGTCATCTGTGTCTCTTGTGGGTTTCGTCGGGTTTAGAGACCAGAATCCGAATGTGGTGGTTACTCATAGCTTCTTGGCTCCTTCAGACAGAGCTAGGCAATGTTTTTCTTTCTAAGAAAAAATATATCATTGTTTATGCTGATTTGTCCAATTCAGATTTAGCCTTACAGAGCTTTTCTTTAACTTCTTTGTTTTTATACATTTTTTGATCTCTTTTATACTGAAAAATTTTATTTTTCTCTGCCTTAATTCAGTTTTTTTTGGTATGGATTGACTCTAGCAATGTAATGACTGAAAACAGTGTGAGATTTCTCACAGTTCTTTTTGTTCGCAAAGTATATCCAATTAAGATTTACCATCAAATTACTGTTTTCAGTTTATAATGTATATTCAACAGAGGATCTACCTTCAACTACTGTGCTTTCATATCTTTTAAAATAAATTCTATTTGTGTGGTTAAGCTACTAGCTCTAGATGGTTAATTTTATTTGCTAAATTTTGCTTTCACATTTTAAGAGTCCGCCTTTTAAGTTAATTTTGTTGTATAATTTTATAAAATATAGACATGGTTCTGGAGAAGGGATTGGATAACTACAGCCCATGGGCCCAATCTTGGCTACACTGTTTTTATATGGTCCTTGAGTTAAGAATGGTTTTTACACTTTTAAAGGACTGTAACACACACACACACACACACACAGTGTGCACCAGTGTCTAAATGTAGCTTCCAAACCCTAATGTATTTACTGTTTACCCCTCTGTAGAGATCCTCTGGGTTCTACCTCTGGCCCCGAATTCCCCAATCTGTTCTGTCCCCTTCAGAGGCAGCCTGACTGATTTATATCCTTACTTAGTTTCTGGTTTATTTTCTGCTGTTTTTGTGGAGGCGAATACAAACCTCTCATATTTCCTTTACGCCCTGTTTCCCTCTGCCTTTGCACTGAGCGGTGTGTCCGGGAAGCCAGCCTGCAGCAGGTGGGGACACGGGCCCCACTCTCTTTCTCAGCACTGCACATAGCATTCCAGAACGTGCCTGGACTGACATCTGTTTAACTGGCCCCTCTTTGTACATTTGGCTCAGATGGTAAGGAATCTGCCTACAGTGCAGGAGACATGGGTTCAATCCCTGGGTTGGGAAGGTCCCGTGGAGAAGGAGATGGCAGCCTCCTCCAGCGTTCTTGCTTGGAGAATCCGATGAGCAGAGGAGCCTGGCAGACTGGTCCGTGGGGTTGCAAAGAGTCTGACATGACTGGGTGACTGCACGTTTTGTGCATTTGAGTCATTTCTGCTTTTTTAATTTCCCAAGTGTTGCTGGTTTCGGCAGCCTCATGTTTCTGTTTTCTGGGACTTGCTGCTGTAACTTTGGGGTCGGTTCCTACAAGTCGGGGTGCTGGGTTATACATGTTGCTGAGTAACAAGGCATATGCCGTTTTGCTTGGCATCGCCCAATTCTCTCCGGAGGGACAGGACCATTTTACATTTCTGTCAGCAGTGTGTAGTGTAGCTAATGCCCCACAGCCACCTAACGGCGTGTGTTGTCGAACTTTGGGATCTTCTAATTTGATAAGAGATGATAGGAAAGGAAAGGGAAGTTGCTCAGTCATGCCCAACTCTTTGCGACCCCATGGACAGTAGCCTGCACCAAGCTCCTCCGTCCATGGGATTTTCTAGGCAAGAATACTGGAATGGGTTGCTCTTTCCTTCTCCAGGGAATCTTCCCGACCCAGGGACCGAACCCAGGTCTCCCGCATTGTAGACAGACACTTTACCGTCTGAGCCACCAGGGAACTCCAATAAGAGATGATATCTCCATGTAATTTAAAAATCTCATTTCTTATGAGGATTAAAGGACCAATTACATTCCCTCTGATATGAACTCTCAGTTCATTCCTCTTGCCACTATTGGTCTTTTTCATCAATTTTTAGAAACTGTATATTAGGGACTATTAGGGATCAGTTCAGTTCAGTCACTCAGTCGTGTCCGACTCTTTGCGACTCCATGAATCACAGCACGCCAGGCCTCCCTGTCCATCACCAACTCCCAGAGTTTATTCAGACTCATGCCCATCGAGTTGGTGATGCCGTCCAGCCATCTCATCCTCTGTCGTCCCCTTCTCCTCCTGCCCTCAATGCCTCCCAGCATCAGGGTCTTTTCCAATGAGTCAACTCTTCGTATGAGGTGGCCAAAGTGTTGGAGTTTCAGCTTCAGCATCAGTCCTTCCAAGGAACACCCAGGACTGATCTCCTTTAGAATGGACTGGTTGGATCTCCTTGCAGTCCAAGGGACTCTCAAGAGTCTTCTCCAACGCCACAGTTCAAAAGCATCAATTTTTCGGCACTCAGCTTTCTTCACAGTCCAACTCTCACATCCATACATGACCACTGGAAAAACCATAGTCTTGACTAGACGGACCTTTGTGATAGTGACCTATAAATTGGGGCTTCCCAGGTAGCTCAGTGGTTAAGAATCTGCCTGCAATGCAGGAGACACAGGTTCTATTCCTGGGTCAGGAAGATCTCCTGGAGGAGGAAATGGCAACCCACTCTGGTACTCCTGCTTAGAGAATTCCATGGACAGAGGAGCCTGGTGGGCTATAGTCCATGAGGTCGCAAGGAGTTGGACACGACTTAGCAACTTAGCAACAAGATTTACAGGATGAGACCTGTAAATCTCAAGTGTCTTTCCCATCTGTCTTTTTTACTTCTCTTAATTATTTACTTGTTTCTTATGCCATGCAGTAGTGTTTAGTATTGTTATTACTATTATTTTCATGTACTCAGATTTGCCATCTTTTCTCTTGGTGCTCTGGCCTTGGAGCGCTAGCCAGGAAAGTTTCCCTAGTCTCAGGTTGTAGAAAAATTTAACCATACTCTCTTCTAATATTTGTGTAATTTCTTTTTGTTTTTAATAGAAATTTCTGATTTTAAAAAAATTACCCACAGAGCACTTTTGGTGTATACTGTCCTCTGTGACCAGCTACTTTCCCTTGTCTGATTTTAAGCCACGGAAAGGGCTGTGCTCAACTCCCCAGCGTGCCTTTGTGCAGAGACTCATCTCGTCTTTGAACCCGAAGAGACCAATATGTTTATTTTCAAGGGGAAGGAACTGAGATTTGTGGAGGAGGGACTTGTCCAAGGACCCGCAGCCCCATCCCAGGGACGAGCTCTGGCTGGCCTGGGAAGAGGATTATGGTCAGCTGCTGTGTGTCGGCAGCTTGGCCAGGCCTGTCACCGTCCTTCACTCCCGAGCCATCGGGCCTGCTGGTTAGTCCCACCTTGCAGGTGTGGAGACTGAGGCGCGGAGAGGTGGGTTGCCTGCCCTGGACCAGGCAGCCAGATGGGCCATCACGCTCAGACACCCGGGCGTCTGCCCGAGAGCTTGGCCCTCCCACCTCCAGATGTCTGGCCATGCCGTGCATGCACTGAGTGTCACCCCACCCCCCTGCCACGGCCTCAGAGGTCCTTGGAGGTTGAGGTGTCCTTGTCTCCATGGCAAGGGCCGTGGAGGGGCCCACGATGGACTTCGTGATGCCCAAGGGTCGGCATGCTCCTGGCAGCTGGAGGCCACAGGTCGCTGCTTTTCAAGTTGTCCATTTGCATAGCTGCTCACTCACTTATCCTTCATTCAGCACACCTTACTGCCGCCTGCAGTGGGCAGACCCAGCCCTGGCCAAGGGTGACCGGACAGACAGGCAGGAGCACAGCGTCCTGCGCGGTGGGCAGGTGGCCTCGGCCGTCCCGTGGGGCCCAGAGCAGCGGCTCCCTCGCTGTCCCTGCGGGCCTGGGTGGGAGGAGGGGGGCTGGCTTCCCCAGCCCTTCCTTTCCCCGGGATCCTGCGCTGAGTAGAAGCTTGTTGTTCAGGCCAGTCCCCAGGTGGTGATGATTTGAAACCAGACGCGGTGAGGGCAGGACTGCCCTGGGCACACAGTGAGTCAGCAGGCCGGACTGGAGCCTCGCCTGCCCCTGCCCAAACCCCACACACCTTGGATGTGTCAGGGGCCCCGGGAAGGGAAAGCTGAGCCTTCAGATGAATCCAGAGCAGCCCAGTTACCCAGGATTGTCTGCTGGGTCAAGCAGACTTTTTAAAGGGTTATCAGGCGGTTTTCATTGCACTGAATGTGTCTTGATCACGTCTTTTCTCCCGGAGCCGTAGCCTCTTGGCCAAGTGTCTCCAACTGTCTGCTGATGGAGGCCCGGGTTGCCAGAAGAGTCTGAGCGAGGCTCCCCTCTGGATCCAGCTAGTTAGGCCCGTGTAGCGCCATCCCTCGTCCCTGGGACTGGACGAACCAGCTGTCGGTGTAATTAAGTTCGCCATAAAACCCACCAACTAGATGCACAAATGACTTCCCTGCTCTTTCCCGGGGCAGGAGCAGTTGGGAAGGCAAGTCAATCATGTTCCGCAGCGATCACTCCAAAGGTCAGCCTTCCACTTACAGCAGTGTTACTGGCAGGGATCGCCCATAACACGGCTGGTTTCCGGCCGTTTGATTTTACGACGCCCTAATGAATTGGGCCATTTCCATGCATTCTCAGGAAGTGTACAGAGCAAGGGTTTTTATTCTCCTGGGAAAGTTTGTCTTGGGGAGACAAGGTGGCGTGTTGGTGGGCACGCAGGTAGTTCTGCCAGGGTTGGGTCGAGTACCCTGGCACTTCCCTCCTCCCGGCTTCCGCGCCGCCCTCTGGGAGAATTATCTGATGCTGGAGCTCCAGGGGCGGTCCTCTTCTCCCGTCCTTTCCTGGGTCAGTTTCCTGAGTGCGTGTGGGGACTGAGGTGCCGCTGCTGGAGGCAGCCGCACAGTCTGGCCTGGGTTCCGAAGCCTGTATGGTACCCTCTCTTTTCTGCCCCTGGACCACCTCTCAGGCTCCAGGGGGCCCACCCAGAAACCACGCTCACTGGGAAATGCTTCTGAAGAGGCTCAGAGAAGGCACTTATTGGTTGCCCACCCTCCTCCCAGGAATTTGTCCCAGCATTTACCGAGACAGGACTTGGCCAGCAGGAGACCTGGCTGGGAGCCCCCCTGGGAAGCACCACGCCCTGGCCCTGCACCCTTGAGCAAATGGCTGCATCTTTCTGTGCCTCAGTGTTCCTCATCTGGAGAATGGGTCTCAAAATACCCCTCTGTCTAAACTGGATTTATGGAGTGCTGCATTTAATGTGAATTTGACTTATATATGTTTGAAAGAGGATGCTACGATGTCTAGGTCTGCAGTATTTGCAAGATTTTAAATTTCAGTTTTTGAAATATGTGTCAAGACAGCTCGTTTCCCAACCGGCGGCTGAGGTGCCGGAGAGCTTGTGTTTGTACTGTGGCCACATGGTGGCGCCCTGGGAGCTGGTAAACAGGCCGCGAGGCCTGGCAGGCGGGCCCAAGGCGCTGTGCCCACAGCCTGTTGCTCACTATTGCAATTTAAAGTCATCCTGGAGTTTGTTACACGGAGGTACTTGTTGACCCTGGTGCTGGGAACCCCACCCTGCTCCTAACCAGCCTACTTGTTGTAGAATGGAATGTTCACGTGATGAAACGCTCTGAAGAAAGCCGAACAATGGCTTGATGCTAAATTGCGTTAGTTTAGAGATGGAAGAGTATGGAATGTTGGCAATGATGTAAGAAAGAAAGCGTGTCTTTAAAGCTAGCTAACGTACTGTGATTCTGGCTCCGTGAGCTGGAGACGGCTGGCTCCCACGTCGCAGGTACCACTCCAGGGACTACAGGCCGAGGCTTTGAAAGCTGTGAATTATGGGACTCTTCAGAAGCAAGAGCCTTGCACAGAATATGGCCCGGGTATTGGTGGGCATCGCATGATGGTTCCCTTATGTGCCCTTGGCCAGGCGTGGGCCCTCCCTAAGCTCTGCTGCATCGGCCCCCGCTGCTCCCTAGGGGACCCGTCAGGAGGCTGGGGGGCATCTCCTTGCCTCCCTGGGCCCATGTGCCAGCGGGTGTGGGGAGGGCGTGGGCGTGGAGGACATCCACGGGGAGAGGAAAGGCCGTGGCGGGTGTCAGGGAGCGGGGCCCGAGGGAGGCAGACGTGTGCCTCTTGGGGGGCGGGAGGCCCCGGAGGTCTCCCTCCAGCAGCCCCACCCCCACGCTTGGGCTGCTCGTCCTGGCGGCGGTGGGTGGGGCGCACATTTTCCCACACTGCCCTCCCAGACCCTTCTGTCCACACGTGGTCAGTGCCCTCCTTGGCCCTGCCCCTGGGCTCTGGGGGCCCCACCATGACGGGTGCCCGCTCTTGCAGGTGGTAAGAAGCTACAAGGCCACCATCCAGCAGACCTTGGACATCCTCTTCCTCCGGGAAGGCTCCGAGTTTCTGAGCAGCACAGATGCTTCAAGCCGGGACTCTGCCGACCGCACCATCATTGCCTGGGATTTCCAGAGCTCTGCCAAGATCTCCAACCAGATCTTCCATGTGAGAAACCCCACTGGGCATTGGTTTCAGGTTACGCCCCAGGGTGCATCCGTGTAGCCCCTAGTCTGTCTGGGGTCCCAGGTTGAGTCCTGCGGAGGTGGTCCAGCCAGAAGGAGCTTAGGAGGCAGAGGCCTGCCTGAAGTCTGTAGGGTTGGGAGAGGCAACATGCAGGTCCGGGCCTGCCCGGAGTACCTTCCATGGGCTCCCGGATCGGGGTGACTCCCTCGCAGTCCTCTCACTCGCTCTCTGCCCAGCACAGCCATGCCATGGGGTAAGGGTGTGGGAGGCAGCCTCATTCACATCCACAGGAAAGTGGCCCTCCACCCCAAGACAACCCTACTCTAACCCGCCACCACCCCAGGCAGCCTGCGGGTCCACCTTGCCCCTTGCTCAGTAGCTTTGGCAGGGGCTGTGACTCAAGGGTTGGAGCCCACACCCTGAAGGTAGACCACCTGCATGTGTTAAATTCCTGCATCCACCACCTGCAAGCAGGGACCCAGGCCCCATAGTTACCCTCTTTGATTCTCGTTTTTTTTCTCTTAGAAAGCTGAGGATGAGAATATTTCTTGCCTCATAGTGTGGTTTTGAGAATTAAAAGATGAAGATACTTAGTCTAGCACAGTGCCAGCTGGAGGGAGTTCTCAATAAATGCATTACCTGTTATCACCATCACTGCACCATCACTGTCATCACCACCTCACCACCATCCACCATCACCACCATCAATGCCACCATTCACCATCACTGCACCATCACCACCACCATCACCATCTCCACTCTTATCACATCCCCACCATCATCACCATCACTGTCATCACCATCATCATTATCATCACCACCACCATCAGAACCATCATCCCAACCATCTCCACCATCATCACCACCATCCTCCATCACCACCATCAATACCACCATCATCACTATCACCACCATCATCACCATCAATACCACCATCATCACTATCACCACCATCATCACCATCAGTCATCACCACCGTCATCACCATCTCCACTATTACTACCATCACCAACATCACCACCACCATCATCGTCATCATCACACCATCATCCCAACCATCACCACCATCATCACCACCATCCACCATCACCACCATCATCACCATTCCCACCATCATCACCATCCCCATCCCCATCACTACCATCACTATCATCAGTACCATCCCCACCATCGTCATCATCACCTCTGTACCATCTCCATCACCATCACCACCATCATCACCATCAGTCATCACCACCATCATCACCACTATCACTCCCATCACCAACATCACCACCATCATCATTGTTGTCATCATCACCACCCTCCTTATCACCATCACTGCTTTTACCATCATCACTGTCATCACGATCACCACCATCATCACCATTATTGTCATTACCACCACCATCATCTTTTAAGATTTCAAGTTAGCTATGGCTAATCTCTTTGATGCTGTCACTCAGAATTTAAAAATATATATCAGGTGTATGTTGGAGTAGGCAATGGCAACCCACTCCAGTATTCTTGCCTGGAAGAATTCCGTGGACAGAGGAGCCTGGCGGAGTACAGTGCCTGGGGTCACAGAGAGTCGGACATGACTGGGCACTCAGCAGCAGCAGCAGCAGCAGGTGTCCACATACACCATTTCCCTCTCCCTGGTTTTTTTTTCCCCTTGTTCTTAGAGGATTCTAAGTAGCCCTGAACAAACCTGCCTCTAGACCTTCACTTTAGAGGTCTAGTTCAACCCCCTGAGAAAGGCAAGCCCTGGGAGGGGGCTGGAGGGGTGTGTCTGGCCCCTGGGGCATCCTGCCTCCGCTGGCCCCGCAGAGATCAGGGAAGCGAGTGAGGTGGATGAAAGTGCTGTGTGCCCGAGCCGCCAGCCCTCCTAGAGTCACACCTCCTCGCCCTGCGTGCCGGTGAGCAGGCACTTCGCCTGGAGCCTCACGCCAGGAGCTCATTATCAGGTCGCCGTGCGCCTCCAGCAGCATATTAGTCTGCGGTTCCAACTACTGCCAGTGTCGCCCTGTGAATTTGGGCTCATTTAGAGGCTGTGGCTTCAGGACATCACTTAGAACATGGAAGGACAGGTGCAGTGCAGAAGGGAGCTTTTAGGGGTGTTTCTGTGTGACTCAGTCCATTAAGCAGCGAGATCTCTCTGCTTGGAACCCTGTGTGCACGCGTTTATCTCCGCACTTGGCCGGTCACCTCCTTACTCATTGTGTGTTCTGGTGGCTGTGGACCCTAGGCTGGGCTGAGGCTCCCCGATGGCTCACTGTGCAGGTGGGGAGATGGGCATGTGGATTTGTTTTCTGTTGCTTTGTAACAAATTACAAAGTAACTTAAGTCCAGTGACTTAAACCAATAGGAGTGTGTCCTTTTAGTGACGGAGGCCGGAAGTTTGTAAAAAGTATCCTGGGGCTGAAATCAAGGTGCTTGCGGGGCCTCTGTCATCTGTCCTTTGCTCCTTCCGGCTTCTGGAGGCAGCTGGTGACCCTTGGCTTGTGCTGCGTCCCTGCAGCCCGCACGCCAGCATCCTCAGATCTCTCTCTCTGCTCTGTCTTCACGTCCCCTCTGCTGTGTGTCTGGTCTCACTCTGCCTCCCTTTTCTATGGATGCTTGTGACTGCATTTAGGGCAGTAATGTAGGGTCACCTCCTCATCTCAAGATCCTTAAGTTAATCCCTGCAAAGATCCCCCTGCTTTTTTAAAAAATCCAGATGGTGACACAGGTCCCAGGAATTCGGACATAGAAGTCTTTGGGGGGATATGTTTCAGTTCACACCAAGGCCCAGGAGGCAAGGAGTGTACGGACCCCTAGAAGCTGGAAAAGACAAGGGAACAGATTCCTCCCAGAGACCCCAGAAGGAGCAGAGCCCGCTGGCATCTTGATTTTAGCCCAGGGAGACCATGTCAGATTTTTGACATCTAGAAGCATAAGATAATAAATGTGCTTTTAGCCACAAAATTAGAGGCATTTTGTTACAGCAGCCACAGGAAGCTTGCAGACCCCTGAGCTGAGGTCTGGGTGTGGGGGGGGCTCGAGGCCCCAGGAACAGAGGGTGTGTGGCGGGCCCGTCAGAGGCAGGAGCCCGCTGGGGAGCCTGCTCCACTGTGTCTGTGCCCTGCTGTCTCTCAGGAGAGGTACACCTGCCCCAGCCTCACCTTACATCCGCGGGAGCCTGTGTTCCTGGCGCAGACCAACGGGAACTACCTGGCCCTGTTCTCCGCCGTGTGGCCCTACCGGATGAGCAGAAGGCGGCGCTACGAAGGGCACAAGGTACCCCGTCTCGTCCCGTCCCCCCGGGGGTGGGGAGTTGTCCCATGACCACACCGGCAAGGGCCTTGCAGTCCCCAAGAGCACGGACCCTCCGTCCGGGCAACCTGTGCTTTCTGTTTCCTGGGTGACCCCATACCGTGTGACCTGATGTCCCATCAAGGCCCCGGGCCACATCTGGCCCTTCCCTGGGCCCCAGCTGCCAGACAGGGCCGGTCTCCTTGACTTGTTGGCTCACGTGGCCCTGGGGCTGGGGGCCTCTTTCCATCGGCCTCTCTTCCCTGCAGGCCGCCCCAAGGCACAGGCACCAGGGACCCCCTGCCTGTCCCCGTGCCACAGCTGTGCTCTCTGGACCCACAAGAGCCACCTGGGGACACGGCCCCGGCTCACGGCAGGTGCTCGGCCTTCGGCCCCGGGCCCGGCCGCTCCTCCGTGGGAAGGGCCGCGGGGCCGCGTGCGCTGAGCCGCGCGGTCACTCAGCTGGTTGCTCACCCTCCACAGGTGGAAGGCTACTCGGTGGGCTGCGAGTGCTCCCCGGATGGTGACCTGCTGCTGACGGGCAGCGCCGACGGCCGGATCCTGGTGTACAGCTTCCGCACCGCCAGCCGCGCCCGCACGCTGCACGGGCACACGCAGGCCTGCGTGGGCGCCACCTTCCACCCTGTGCTGCCCTCCACGCTCGCCACCTGCTCCTGGGAGGGCGACGTCAAGATCTGGCACTGAGCCTCGCGGCGTGGAAGCTTCCCGATGCCGGCCGGGCGGGCGGGCGTGTGCGATGAGGACAGCCTGAGGTTGGCTTCAGGGCCAGGCTCGGCTGGATGCCCCTTCCCCATCCTCCGAGCCTCAGTGTCCTCATCTGTAAAGTGGGAATGAAAACCTTGTGTCTCAGGGTTCCGAGGACTATGTGTTAGCAAAAGCACCTGGCAGGTTGCTGGCGATGCTCAATAAACATGAGTGTTTTGCCATTTCTTAGGTTATTTCAGCGACAAACACGGATCGGCAGCTTCTCTCGCTTCCCTACTCGTGGGCCCAATGGAGCTTGGAGACAAAGGGCAAGTGGGGGTTGGAGAGGTGGGGCTCTAGGTCTGCCTGACCCCCAGTCTCACAGGGTCTGCTCAGGCCCGGGCGCCCCCCCCCGCCCCGCCCCAGCCTCCTCCAGGCCAGGTCCCCGGGTTTGCCTGAGCCTAGGGCCCTCTGCACTCCTCACCCTCTGCCCGAGGAAGTGCATCTGCCTGGGCGACAGAGTGACGTGAAGAAGCAAGGAGCCTGCGAGGATCCCCACAGGCCGAGGAGCCCTAAGCGCCCCCAGGACCGCTATTGACATGTTCCCCCAGGAGCCAAAAGGTCCCCTGATGGGTGAGGGCGGGGGCCAGACGTGCCTATCTTTGGACAGGCGCATCCCTGCAGTCCTGGCAGTCTCCCTGGAGGAGGCTGACCACGAGCCTGTGAGGAGGGTGTCCTGGCAGGCAGGGGGTCAGCGAGGAAACGCAGGACCTGAGGAGGAGGCCACAGAGGCAGGCGCTGCCCAGCTGGCCTCTCCAGAACCTGGGTTCCCAGTCCGGCTCTGCTGTTGGTGGAGCTGAGAGCGAGTCACATTTCCTCTTGGAGCCGCAGTTGCCCCCTCTGTAAAGCGGTGTCAGAACCCAACCTGCAGGCTTGCTGTGAGGGTCCAGGAAGGTCAAGTGTGTGGCGGGTGTCGGCACCTTGGGAGCTCATCTGGGGATGGGGATTGGACAGATTGGGAGCAGTCATGAAATTAAAAGACGCTTGCTCCTTGGAAGAAAAGCTACTACCAACCTAGATAGCATATTAAAAAGCAGAGACATTACTTTACCAGCAAAGGCCCATATAGTCAAAGCTATGGCTTTTCCAGTCGATAGTCATGTGAGAAAGTGAAAGTGAAGTCGCTCAGTCATGTCCGACTCTTTGTCACCGCATGGACTGTAGCATACCAGGCTTCTCCATCCATGGGATTTTCCAGGCAAGAGTATTGGAGTGGGTTGTCATTTCTTTCTCCAATGTTATGTGAGAATTTGGGCCATAAAGAAGGCTGAGTGCCAAAGAATTGATGCTTTCGAACTCTCGTGCTGGAGAAGACTCTTGAGAGTCCCTTGGATTGCAAGGAGATCAAACCAGTCCATCCTAAAGGAAATCAACCCTAAATATTCATTGAAGGACTGATGCTGAAGCTTCAATCCTTTGGCTACCTGGTGTGAAGAGCTGACTCATTGGAAAAGACCCTGATGCTAGGAAAGATTGAAGGCAGGAGGAGAAGGGGACAACAGAGGATGAGATTGAGATAGTTGGATGGTATCACCAACTCAATGGACATGAGTTTGAGCAAACTCTGGGGGATAGTGAAGGACAGGGAAGCCTGGCGTGCTGTCGTCCGTGGGGCTGCAAAGAGTCGGACACCACTGAGTGAACAGCTGGGGCTGGTGGAGAAGCATTTATTTCAGTGGGTCTACTTTGCCTCTGGACCCTTGGAATCTTGGGGTCCACAAGCAGGGCATCCCAAGCAAAGGGAAGGGCCGTGCAAAGGCCCTAAAGCGGAATTAATCCTGAGGGCTGACTCCTTTTCTGTCCCTTGTCCTCCGCCCCTCCACAGTCAGCACGGAGCCTGGCGTGCCATTGGTGTCATCCGGATGCTGGGTCCCCAAGCTGGGCTGGAGGGGCCAGAGTGTGTGGGTGTGGGGGCTGAGACCCTTGGAGGGTGAAGGGAGGGAACTCCCCAGGCCTGGGCAGGACGCAGCAGGGCCCCAGTGGCTCCATGTGCCACTGGTCTGGGTGTGGTAGGAGCTCAGGGTGGAATCACCTTCTCTTTTTAGGCTCAAGAAGGGCCGCTTTGGTGAAATAAGAAAGATAACCACACCCCAGCCCTTGCAGGTTAACCCCTGGCAGAAGTGGCGGCCCCATGAGGGGCTGTCCTGGCCTCAGCAGAAGGGAGGCTGAGTGCACGTCCACGTAGAGCCTGTGCAGACAGTGGGCATTCCTGCCTCCCCACTCGGGCTCTGGAGTGGCTGCCTCTGCTCTGGGTGGGCAGCTCTGTGACCTGCAAAGCCCTCCCAGTGTCCCTGCTGCACCCCCTGCCGACCCTCTTCCCCCAGCACCCCCAGCAGCCCAGCCCCCCTTTTCAAGGCTCCGTGTGTGAGCTGGGCCCTGAGCCCTGGCCCCTCCCAGCACACGTGCCCACTGCCATGGAAGCTGCCCGGGGTTGCAGGGCCCTGCTCCCGGGGGGCGTTCTGGGAATAACTACAGGGTCACCTGCCCACAGGACATGGGCTTCGGAATCGGGCAGCCGTGGGCTCAAACCCCGTCCCCACCTTCTGTCGTTGCGCCATCACCACCAGTGGCAAGCCGCCCTGTGCCCCAGTGTCCCTTCTGTAAAGGACTCTCAGAACCCAGCTCGTGGGGGTTCACACAGGACGTGTGTGCAGCAGGCCCCCCGGGAGCTGGCGGCGGGGGTCAGTGTCAGTGATAACGTCAGCATCGGTGGCAGCCGAGCCACTGGGGCAGGGGTTGAGCCTGTTCGGGCCGGAGGTCGGAATCGGGTTCCGTCCTCAGCCCCCAGGGAGGGACAGTCCTTCCCCAAACGCTCAGTTGATAAGTCTCAGGGAAGGCCTAGATTGGCTGGTTTGTGTCACATTCCCGCCCCAAACCAGGGGTCCTCAACCAGGCATAGCTGCCACCGTGCAGCTGGACGGGAGAGTGAAGGGACCCCTATAGTTCTTTCACGAGGGAGTATCCCCCGGGTCCGGTCTGAACGGGCCCCCGGCCGGAGTTTGTCGAATGGACTGACGACATGTGAATGAAGTCAGACAGGCTGCTGGGGCAGGCAGCAGTTGTCTGGCGTTGTGGGCGGGGCAGGGGGGGCACTGGCCTCTCGCCCACCTCTCCTGCCCCCGTTCCTTGCATCCAGCCCCAGATCCTGGAGTCCAGGCTTCCTGCTTTCTAGCCCAGCCTGAAGCGGGCGTTTTCCTACCTTCCTTGATGTGGAGCGTCTTTCGAGTGGGAGCTTCATCGTGTGGTTTGCTGACCGCTTTCCCCACTGTGGCGTGCTAGTATGACCACTCAGGTATTTAATGGGCATCAGTTACAGGCTGTACATGGTGGGCTTTGGCATGGGTGCTGGCATTTACTGGGGGCCGACCCCATGTCCACCGAGCTGCCCGGCCCCTCCCTGGTTCTGAGCCCACACCCCAGCTGCCTGCGACCTGTGGGTCCCAGACCCATCCCTTGCTTGCATGGGGCCTTTGTGGGCACTTTGTCTCTCTGAACCTCAGTTTCCTCATCTCTCACATGGGCCTGCTGGAGTGAACAAAGGAGGAAGCGCAGAGGAAAGGGCTTTGTAGGTTGTTACCGTCTCAGGCTATCTTGGGGCAAACACCATCCAAACCTCTGTCCTCAAAGAGGACACCCTGGTGAAAGCTCTGACCCCCCTGGGAGAGGGACATCCAGGGTCACCGGAAACTGCTGTGGCTCTTTCTTAGCCCCCTCCCCTGCAGACTTGCTTTCTCCCCTCTGTGGCCTCTAAGCCCCGCCGCCTCGTTAGGTTATTTCACTGGGAGGAAAGGCAGGTGCTCTCACACCCTCATCTGTTTCTCTCTCCAAATGCTTTCTTCCAAAGAGCATTCAAGACTCATTCTGGTCCTCTGCAAGGTGTCTGGGAGTTCACCATTTGCAATTTTGAAACGAGAGCTAAAATTAGAAAGTACGGAGCAGGAATGTACAAGGAGTGTGGGTTGTTCCCCTCCACCCACCTTCCTGGGGCTGGGCGCTTACCTTCGCCTCGCCCATACATCTGAACGCAGCTCTGAAGCCGTCGTGGGAGGAGAGCAGTTCCATCTTGAGAGGCAGGCGTGGCTGTGTGTGCTGACGGGTGTGGCGGTGACTCTGAGTAAGGCTGGCGCCCGCGGCGCCTGCAGCCCCCGGGAAGCGGCCGTGAGCCCCGATGCTTGGAGGGCAGAGGGACAGGCCTGGAAAGTCTGTGCTTCTCCCCTCCCTCGGGACCGGCCTCCAGCCCAGCCTGGGGCTCTCCACGCCCTGGGACAGCCACTGTCTTGAGGGCCCCTGGGAATCTCATGAGCCAGTGTCCTCAGGCTCCAGAGGGGACACAGGCCCCGAGGGCCTGAGGCTTGCCCAAGGTCACACAGCCCTGCACTGCCCGCTGTGGGTTGAGAAGAAACATGGATGGAAGGGTCAGAGGATGGTGGGCGCGCCGTTGGGGTCCCGTTGGGAGTGAGGTAGGATTGGCTTGGAGCCAGAGGGGTGTCTGGTGGAAGAAGGAAGGCCGCCCGCCCGCCCAGCTGTGGCTGGCTTTGGAGGCCACAGCAGGACCGCTCTGTGAAGCCTGTTGGCCATTTGGGGGGCGGGTGCTCAGGCTCTGAGCTGACAACGTGGGGGCCCAGGCTGCAAAGCCCTCGGGGGTCCCAGCCCTGCTGTCCAGTCGCACAGCCCGCATGCGACTGACGAGGCCCAGGGCTCCTCTGGGAACGTCTCTGAGCTAGAGCCTGCTGGGCGCTGGAGGTCGTCTGTTTTCCCCACCACCCTGCCGTTGCCCCCACACCAGGTCAGTGAGGGTTACTTTCCCACCTGCCCACAGGGAAACTGGGCCCCAGATGGGGGAGCTGATTCCTGAGCCTCCCAACAGGCCCCCTCCCCCGCAGCTGGCTGCTTCCTGGGGTGTGCCTGAGGGTCAAGGGCAGGCACCCTGGAGTTATGCAAAGCTGGGTGGGCCGGGCAACTTCAGCCTGCACCTGGGTCCTGGTGGTCCCCTCCCAGCGGGAAGTGCCCAGCCCCTGGAAGAAGCAGACATAAAGGCCCTGGAGGAGCGGCCTCCAGCCTAGGCCTTGTGGAAGTTTTACAGGTACTTTCTCAAGGGCATCAGTGAGCGTGCTCAAGGATAACCGGGCACACACACAAACCAGGCAGTGTGAGCAGCAGCCAAGAGAAACAGGTCTCCATAGACCCCACTGACGGACGTGTCAGACCCAGCTGTGAACCAGGTGTGCCCACTCTGTTTAGGGAAACAAAAGGCAAGCGTGGAAATATCTCTAGGTAATAGGAACCTGTTAGAAAGTGGCATGGTGTGTTTTGAAAATAACCAGATAAAAAGAACTTCTAGAAATGGAAGCCATTAATAACTAGAACCGAAATTTTTGGCTCTGATTGGCAGCTGAATGGATGCAGAAGGGGATGGGTGACCTAGAAGGCATGCAGACCAGGCACGTTGACAGCAAGATGTGGGTCATAACGAGGGAGGCACACGGAGGCAGAGATCAGTAGGAGGCGCTGATGGTAGTCCCTGGAGGCAGGAAGGGCAGAGAGTTACTTTAAAAAGTAGCTGAGGATTTCCCAGAACTGATGAAAGATATCAGTCCACAGATACAAGACTTCCTGTGATAAATCCACAGACAGACACACCTCAGGGAAACTGCAGGAAACCAAAGTCAGAGGGAAGAGCTCGTGCAGCTGAAGAGAAAAAAGACAGATTAGCACCAAAGAAGCAGCTCCCGGAGGGGCAGACAGCACATCCCACCCCAGCAGGAAGCCAGGGGACATCTCTGTGAGGCAAGGGCAAGAGACCCCCACTGACATTCTCCCAGCTAAGACAAACCTTCAGAAATGGGGCAAAGTAGAGACATTTTCAGAGGGGGATTAAAAAAAAGCCAGAAGTGTTTGTCACCAGCAGAGCCAAACTAAAGGAAATCCTAAGGAATCTTGAGGCAGAAGCAGTCTCCAAGAAACATTGTATAAGAGGGCAATGACACCATTCAGCAGAGGTTGAGACAGTGGAAGAATTCTAAGCTGGATGACAAAAGACGCCAGGGCGGGGAAGGAGGGGTGTTTCAGGAGGCTGCGCAGAGGGGAGGACAGGGAGGGGAGACACCCAGGGCCACATGCCCCAAGAGCAAAAGGCAGCGGGGAGAAGAAACCACCCAGACGCAAGTTCTTTTCCACCCATGTCTTTATTTAATGATCGCAAAATACAGTACTGAGACAGGGCATGCATCACAGATGACAACACAGAAGCAAGTCACGGAAACCGGGGTCAGAGGGCCTCATTACGTGTGAGGTAGCGCAAGGTGGTGCCGGGGAGCGGGACGCTGGGGGTGGGGGTACGAGCACCGGCCCCACTCGGGACACACGGGACTACGGACCACAGTAGAGCTGGGGGAGGGGTCGGCGGCCACACGGAAAGAACAGCTAGAAGCGTTTCACATCTCATCACCCGTTCCAGTCCCCGTCTCTGTGGACACAGCTTCTGGACCCCTCATCACTGGCTTATGGGGTGTCTCCACCCTTCCCTTCCCTTCCCAGGGGCGGGCCCCACCTGCCCTCACCCGAAAACATACAGGAGCGTTTGCGCTGAAAACACCCAGGGCTGCCGTCCAGGGAGCTGGAGGCCGAGTGTATTAAGACACTTTGCTCTATAAGAATAGTTGCACTTGGTAAAGCTGGGGGCAGAGGGGCAAGGGGGGAGGATACTCATTTCAGTCGGGGAAGGCTACTGCTGAGTCAGAAAACGTTGCACAGTGGTGGTGTGGGGTGGACAAGACGCTCGGGTTGGGGTCCCCCTCTCGGGCTCAACTGGGTTAGGTGGAGAGGGGTCCTGGTGTGCAGGGCCGAGAGGGTGGGATTGGCGGGGAGTCGAGGCAGCACCCCTGGGGACCCAGTGTGTGGGACCGGCCGTGGCGGGGCCCGCACACGGGACGCTCAGTTGAGCAGGGTTCCGTAGAGCTGGGCTTTTGTGAGGCTGTCCTTGCGGCTGAGCCCCGAGCTGCCCGCCCGAGGGAAGGCAGGCTGGGGGCTGAGGCGGGCACCGGGGTGCATCTCCGGGGAGGCCTCCATGGAGCTGGGCTCCAGGGAGTCCCTGGAGCTGCGGAGGCTGAGCTCGGGCTCAGGGCTGCCGCTTGCCCCGAGGAGCTGCACCCCAAGCCGCTCACGGTCCCCCTCACTGGCTGCGTAGCTGGGCAGGGGGTCGGCCGAGCGGCCAGGGCTAAGGCTCAGGTCACCGGCTGCCCGGAGGTAGCGGGGCTCGACCAGGTGGCCCTGGGAGAGGTCATCGCCCTCCGAGAAGCTATCGGCCTTGTAGCTGGCATAGAGGGGGCTGGCGCGGCCCTCGGCACTCTCGCCAGGGCCACCTCGGGCCCCAAAGTAGCGGTCATTGAAACCGCTGGGCGAGGCGAGGCTGGGGGCAGGGGCCGCAGCCGCGGCCGGAAAGGGGTAGGCGCCGATGTCGTCCATGCTCAGCGGCCGCCACTGGCCGCGCCCAGCCCCTGCGACCAGCCGGGCGGACCCAGGCTTGGCCCGCAGGTTCCACAGGTTGGGGGGCATCAGGGCAGGCTGGGGGCCCGGGGAGAGCGGGAAGCGGAAGGGCTCGGCGGGGAATGGCGACACAGTCCTGGGGAACCCCGGAGCCACTGCGGCCTCCAGCGGGGCGGCCACTGCAGCCGCAGCAGCCGCGTAGCGCGGGCTGCTCCCGTAGGCCGCGGGCGGCTTGCGGCCAAAGAGCTCGTCACGGCTATTCAGGTAGATGGCCTGCTGCGAGGCCGTCAGCGTGCTGGCCTGGGCGTGCTCCTTCTCCTCGGACGTGGCGCTGAAGCTGGAGTAGGAGCTGGACGTGGGCAGCGAGGCCGCGTAGCCGCCGAAGGCCTCGTGGCGGTAGCTCGCGGGGTAGGCTGCCGCGCCAGCCTCGGTATCTTCCTCTTCTTCCTCCTCCTCCTCAGCCGTGCTGTCGGTGGAATTCTGGGCCTGCAGGAAGCCCACGTCGGACCCGGGCCCCTCCACGCTGGGCCGCCGGTCTCGGCGCCGCTCCTCGGGGCAGTAAAGGGCCGTGTCGCTGCAGTAGATGTCCCCCTTGTAGGGGGGCCGGGGCCCTGGCTTCTCCAGCCCCTCGGGGAAGCCCAGGTCTTGGGCCGAGGCTTCCGACAGGTGGGAGGACAGGCTGCCGGGGTCCGGCTTCTCCAGCACCTTGGCGAGCACGCAGGGGGGCACGCTGTCGGCATAGGCCGGGCGGCAGAGTGGGGCGGGCAGGCTGCAGCCTGGCTTCTCCGCGTGCAGGTTCATGCGCTCCTGGAACTCCGCGGGCAGCTGGAGGGGAGGGGGGCGATGCGAGGAGCAGGAGGGAGGGGGTCACGGTCAGCCCGGGACTGGCGGCCAAGGCGGGCCGACAGGGGACCTTCCCCGGGGCCTGTCTGATCCC
This sequence comes from Odocoileus virginianus, assembly GCF_023699985.2. Taxonomy (NCBI): domain Eukaryota; kingdom Metazoa; phylum Chordata; class Mammalia; order Artiodactyla; family Cervidae; genus Odocoileus; species Odocoileus virginianus. Next base: position 11,383,596 of record NC_069689.1, on the reverse strand, counting down.
ACCAGCCGGAGCTGTATCCCACTAGCCTCAGGATGGCCCCGGTCACCCCCCGGGTCACACCAATGGGGCCCCCGCAGAGCCCCGAGGTTGGACCCCCGGCTCTGACTCGGGCCGCCCCCTGAGGGGCTGAATCGCTTGTCCCAGCCCCACGGTCTGCAGGGGACACCCCGTCCTGTGACAGCCTGGATCAAACCAGACACACAGAAACAGATGCAGCAAAGACTGAGGGCCCAGGCACGCATGCGGTTTCCACGTGAGTGCCTGGTGGGGGATGGCCTGTTTTGTGAGGGTCTCGGGGGTGGCCCAGGCTCCCGGGAGCGGGCACCTGGATGAGGCCTGGGTGAGGGGAGTGTCTGGATGGAGAGGAACAGCCTGGCTGGGATGGGAGCCCCGGGTCCGCGTGGCACTCGCCCCGTGGTCCCAGCTGAGTGGATCCCGGGTGAAGCCAGCTTTCTTATCTCTGCAGGATTTGTGCCCAAACCAAACCACTGGGTTTCTGAGAGGCTCACACAGGGTCACCCTGCTGGGAGCAACCCCCCGGAGGAAACTGGGGCAGGCAGTCCAGGCTGGTGGGGGGGTACGTGCAGGGCGGGCCCTCCACCACATACGCAGAGGGGCTTGGACAAGATCGAGGCGGCCAGAGGGACGGGGTCCGGGCTTAGCCGGCGCCTTCCCGCTCAAGGGCGGGAGCTGCTGGGAAGGAGCACGGCGGTTGCGGGGGCTGGTGGCAGGCCTGGCCAGGGTGGGGCTCACATTACCTCGGCCATCTTGTGGCCCCTGCCGTAGGTCTGGCTGCATTGCAGTAACTGCGCTGCGAGACTGCAGTCCTTCCTATAGAGCTCCTAGGAGACAAGAGAAGCCGTTTGACTTAGCACAGGCTTGGCCTGTGCCAAGGTCCCAGCAGCTGACGTGATAAGTGGCCCACAGAGCCAGCTGTGTGGTGGGCAGCATGCGGACCCCCTCTGGGCCTCACGCTCTCACCTGTAGGATGGGTTACTGACCCCAACCTGGAGCCCCATGTGTGGAGGGTCTCCTGGCAGGCAGTCCTGCCACTGACCGGGGTGGGAACCTCCCAAAAGGCAGGGGCCATGGAGGAGGAAGGGCCCCTAAAGTCCCAGAGGCCCCCAGGCATGGATACCAAGTCCAGTCTCCCTGACCTTGGCTTCCGAGCCCCTCCCAAGGGAACTCCGTGGACAGTACTGCGGTAGCCGGTGATTAGGAGAGGATCTGCTGCCCCCCCAGGTCTCAGGGTGAGGCCTGGCAATGGAGGAGGCTGCAGGGCCAGGCAAGGGTCAGGGCGAGTGGGGGTAGAGGGCCTGTGTGACCCCAGGTTCAGGCAGGGACCGGCTCAGCCTCCTGAGCTGAAAACAGCGGCACACAGGAGGCATCCAGGGCGCGTGGTTCTACCTTTGGGAAACCTGTTGCATGTGCCTGCGGCTGGGCCTTGGTTCCCACCCCCACTCGGGGACTCTCTGCAGCCAGGGCTCTGATGGGGGCTCCCTTGCCCTGAGAGCCACCCACAGTCTCAATTCAACCAGAACCAGGTGTCCTGCAGCTCGGGGGCGCTGCTGAAGCCGTGGGCACCCCTGCCGGTACCCGCTACCCTGGTCCTAGAGACTCTGGTGTCCCCCACTTGGCCGGCACGGTGGAGGGAACCTGGGTCCCCCGCTCCTTCAGTGCATCCCCGGAAGGGCACAGTTGGCCGAGAGCTGAGAACTGAGCCCCTTGTGAGGCCCAGACCAGCTGCCGCTGGCACCATAGGGCTGTGGGCACTGTCTGGCCAGCCCAGACCTGCCACTCAGTCGTGAACAGATGCGGGAGTGCTGCCCCATCGGGGCCTCCCCTCTCCTCTGCTGTACTCATCTGCCGTCTCCTACCCAGGGCACCTGGCTGGCCAGGGCGGCTCCTGCCCCCTCCTGCTACCCACCTCTCCCTAACCCCCACCCCAGAGCACAGCAGGTGGCTCCCGTCCTGCAGCTTCAACCTCTGCGGTCAGACTGGACCCATGTCGTCCTCTGACACCCCACATCCCTACTCGGTCAATCAGTTTGCTTCCATCTTCAGAACATAACCAGAATTCAATCCCCCTCCCTGCCTCCCCGGCCGCCATCCCGGCAGACCCCTGTCCTCTTTCTCCCAGACTGCTGCCTGGTCGACCATCTACTTGAGGTTCATCCTCTATAGTCTGTCCTCAGCAGAGCAGCCGTGGAGCCCGTAAGAGGAAGTCCAGCCAGGCTACCTGCTGTTCAGGAAGCTTCAGTGGCTCCCATTTCACGCAGAATAAAACCCAGATTCCTACTGGTGCCTAAATGCCACCTCCTGTTATCCTGACCTCAGACCCGCAGGCCCTCCCCCCCACCAGAGACCCCTCCGGTCTCTTTGTTGGTCTTCAAGCTACTCAGAGCCCCCATCTGCTGCTGTGGCTTTCTGCCTGGAAGGGGAGCCCTCCCCCGCCATCCCGTGGTCAACTCCCTGCTCGCTTTCAGGTCTCGGCTCCTGCAGCCCCCTCTCGAAGCACCGGACTGAGGTTCCCTGACCCTGCAACTGGCTGCTCCCAGCCCCCTCGCCTGCCTTATTTTTCTCTGCAGCATTAGCACTTCTAACTCGCAACACAGTTTACCTATTTATCCCGGGTTCTGTCCGCCTTCCCCGCTCAGATGTAAACTCCACTGGCTTTCCTGTGCTCTTCACACCCTGCTCTCAGAGCCTCGAGGAGCAGGTGCTAATCAGCGAGTGTGTGCTCAGCGGTCAGAGGTCTGTGGAGGGGGGCGCCGCCCTTCTCATGGGACCCAGGAAATCAGGACCCATGGGTAGCCCCACAGCTCTGATGCCCAGTGTGGGTGGCCAAACGCAGGAGTCCTGAGCGGCCCCACCCCAACCCTGGGCTCGGGGAAGCCCTGCTTTGACTGGGCCAAGGTGGCCTCGTGTTCCCTGCCTCGAGTCCTGTCTCCTTCCAGCGGAGGGTCTCGCGGACGTGGTGTGAGAGGCAGGCCCTGTCGTCCCCTGACCGCCCACGTGCTTGTTGAGGTCCTGCCTCACCCGTCTCTCCACCCAGCCCTGTGCCAGCCCCCCAGGGCTGCCACGCGGGGTCAGATCGGCCCGACACTCACATTGTCCTCCGACAGCTTGTCAATGGTCACCTTGGCCTCCAGCAGGTGGCTGTTGAGGGCGACAATCTCATGGCTGAGAGCTCGTTTCTCTTCCTCATAGTGCTGGCCCTGGGGTTGGGGGACAGGCAGGGGGGTGGTCAGCGGTCAGCCAAGGCCTGGGCCTCAAGCCCCGCTGTTCCTCTTGGCCTCCCCGGAAAGCGAGGAGTTTGGAGTCCAAGGAATACAAGGGTCAGAGCACAGAGCAACCCAGGTTCCAATCCCCCTCTGCCAGCGAGGAGCCAAATGTCCCTGGGCAAGTCAGTGCCTCCCTGAGTCTCCATTTCTCACCAGCACCGTGGGGACAGTGACAGCTGAGGACTTGACAGCACCCTCCCATTCGGGGCTGAAATGGGGGGGACCGGCCCAGCCCCTGAGGGAGAGGGCAGGATGGAAACGAGGCCTTTGGCTCAGCTCCACGGGCAAGGGCATGGTAGCCTGGCCCTTGGTCCTCACCAGGGCTCCAGAGCTGGGGCCCCCGGGCTGGGTGTGCTGCGGTGGGGGCAGGGGTGGGTCATGGCCTCACCATGCGGAATAGCTTGTCCTCCAGCTCCTGGTTGATCCTTTGCAGCGCCATGTAGTTACTCTGAATCCTGGAATGGAGGCCGTGAGGTCACTGCTGTGCCAGGCCTGAGCCTCCCATGGCCCCGGCAGCCATACGGCCTGCTGATGGCTGAACCTAGGCCCCCTCTCTGGTCTAATTGTTCCTGGGCTAGAAAACATCTCATTTAAACTAACTGGCTGCCAGGGCCCAGGACCCCACTGATGAGAAGGGAAAGTTTCTTATTCAGAAGGGATTCTCGGGAACTCTCTCAGAGCCAGTGAACGCACATTTTACACACAGTCCTTACAAGTCTGGCTAAGGGGTTCCCAGTTCAACAGCAGGTTAGCAGGGAACAGGCTTGAGACTATGCAATGAGCCCTGAGGTGATTGCTGGAAACACACAGTGAATAAGATACGGTTTTCCCTGGAAGAGGCTGAGGTGGGGAGGCAAATGTGGGGTGGGAATCGATGGCCGCCCCGAGGTGTGATGGTGGAAGGGGCAGTGCCCACCCTCCTGACAGCCTGTGTGTAGTGTCAGTGGCCGTGTCTTGCCAACAGAGAAACTGAGGCTAGAGGTGCTTAAGTAGAAAGGGACAAAGAGCCCCCCTGCAAATTCAGTGTTCTATAGAAACACGGGTTAGATCCCTGGATTGGGAAGATCCCCTGGAGAAGGAAATGACAACCCACTCCAGTATTCTTGCCTGGAAAATCCTATGGACAGAGGAGCCTGGTGGGCTACAGTCCATGGGGTCACAAAGAGTCGGACATGACTGAGCACACAATCCTTGATAAATATTTAAAACAAACCAAGCCAATAGCAAGCTGAAACTCCAATAGTTTGGCCACCTGATGTGAAGAACTGACTCATTTGAAAAGACCCTGATGCTGGGAAAGAGTGAAGGCAGGAGGAGAGGGGGATGACAGAGGATGAGATGGTTGGATGGCATCACCGACTCAATGGACATGAGTTTGACTAAACTCCAGGAGTTTGTGATGGACAGGGAGGCCTCGTGTGTTGCAGTCCATGGGGTCGCAAAGAGTCGGACACAACCGAGCAACTGAACTGAACTGAAGCCAATAGCAAAGTTTGCGTGTTGTTTTTTTTTAAAATATTCTTTCTAAAGGAAGGCTGTAAAGTGTATAATATTTTTAAAGAAAAATGTCCATATTAAATGTGTGTGCTGTGTGCTAAGTCACTTCAGTCGTGTCCGACTCTGTGCGATCATTTGGACTGCAGCCTGCCAGGCTCCTCTGTCCAGGAGATTCTCTAGGCAAGAATACTGCAGTGGGTTGCCATTCCCTTCTCCAGGGATCTTCCTGACCAAGGGATCATACCCGCGTCTCTTACGTCTCCTGCATTGGCAGGCGGGTTCTTTGCCACTAGCACCTGTGTAGAACGATGTTTTCAGAAGTTTTGTTTTTAAGGGAGTCATCGCTCAGCGTCCCACACACCAGGCCGCTGACGGGAATGGTCTCTAAATGCTGGTTCACGTCCGGGGCTAGACATCGTTTTCCTATCAGAGACCCAGGCGACAGGGGCTGGGGCCCTGGTGGGCCAGTCTGGGTCTGGAGATGGCTGCTTCTGTGTCATCACGCCCGCCACCACGTGAAGAGGACAGAAAGAACGAGCAGGGGACCGAGAGGTGTCAGGGAAGCGGCTGTGCCTCGCAGCGGCCAGACCCACGTTCAGAGCCTGGTTTGGCAGCTCTTGGCACAAGGTGCGACTCTGGCAGAGCCACTTGGCCTCGCGGACCTTACGTGCAAATGGGGTTACCCACCCGCCGCAGGGCTCCGGGCCCCGCCCCAGAGCCCCGCCCCCCTCAGGGCCACGCCCCAAGACCCCGCCCTCCCGGGTCCCGTCCTAGAGCTCCGCCCCACCAAGGCCCCTCCCCGTCCAGGCCCCACCTCTCCATGGCCCCGCCCATAACTCCGCCCCGCAAAGACCACGCCCCCTCACCTGCGCAGCTTCTCGGTAACTTTCTCCAGCTCCTCCTGCGCACGGCGCAGTTCGATCTCCAGAAAGTGGCGGGTGGAGTCGAACTCGTTCTCCAGCTTCTCCAGCCGGTGCGTGGTGTAGGACAGCCGCTTGCGCAGCTCGCCCTTCTGCTCCTGCAGCGAGCTGCAACGACAGGCGGCGGCGGCGGGCCAGGCCGCGGGCACTGAGCTCGAGGCGCGCGTGGGTGCGCCCCGGGTGCGCCCGGCCGCACCAGTGCACACGCACACGCACCGCACACAAACACTGCACGCGCGCGGGCACACACACACCACACCCCACAGGCACACACACTCCCCACGCGCCCCCACACACACCATACCCCACAGGCACGCACACACACACACACACTCACCCCACAAGCGCGCACACCTCCCCAGCCCCTCCCTGGGGGGATCACGGTCCCTGACACTGAGCCAGTCTGGCACTGGGGCAAGTGTTTGGGGGCGGCTGAAAGGACCCTGGTTTAAAGATCGCCCAGCAGCAGCACCCCGCCTTGTCTGGGAGCCCAGCTCCAGCCGGCACCTTTTACAGGGTCCCCGTTTTGCTTCTCTATAGCAGGGGCCCGGCTGGTGAGGCCCAGACACTGTGGTGCTACATCCTAGAGCAGGCCTCTCTTCCTCAAGCGGGCTGCGTGCCCTCTGGGCCAGGGAGAGGAGGGGCCCCGTGTGAGGCCCCGTGCCCAGGCAGCATCCACCATAGTGGCCAGTTAACTGCACGGGGCATCAGAAACTCAGAAAACCCCAGGCCTGCTCATGTCTCCCTTCCTCCAGGAAGCCTTCCAGAGGCAAGCTTGGCTCTTAAGCTCTACTCACCCCCCCAGACTGAGGGCTCCTCTGGGACCCCGGCCACTGAGTCCCCTTGCTCAGGAAAAAAACAGGACAGGGGTTGGCTCCCCGCTGAGCCACATGCCACCCATTCACATGAGCTACTCTGGGGCATGAGGCAGGAGGGGCAGGTGTTACTGGCCACACCCTCCTGTCGGCTGCCACCCAGCTCCCAGAAAGCAACTAACCACGGCTGACCATGTGCTGACCCTCGGAGGCACCCTTCCCTGGGCTGGCTGAGCGCGCAGAGGGGGCCGCGGGGGGCGACTCACCTTCAGCAGCCGGGAGGGCTCGTTTCTGTAGGGAAGGGACAGCTGCGCGGTGGGTAGGGGCACCAGGGGAGTTCTGCTGGCTGTTAGCCACGAGTGAGGCTAAGATTCAGGCCGCCGCTCGGTGCCCTGGCTGTGCGCTTTGCTCAGTCACCCCCTGAACTGTGCCCCGTCAGCCCCTGCGCTACAGTCACAACGAAGCCCAGAGCTCCATGGCGTCACGGGGTGGGCAGGGGCCCTGCGTCACACAGACCCGGCTGCCAGTCCCTGCCAGCAGCCCAGCCCCCCACAATGCACTCATGACTGTCCCCCTCTTGCCCTGACACAAAAGCCCTGGCTCCAGAGAGGTGCCCGGGTGGGAGGAGGGGCCCAAATGCCCATCGTTTGCTGGAAGAAGCACAGCCCCCCTCAGGGGACCATCTGGAGCCAAGGCCCCTGGGTGGTGACTTCTGGTGGGTTTGCTGCAGGCAGGCAGGAGGCTTCCTCTAGCGTCTGGGGCAGAGTGATCGTCAGCCTCCAGCCTGATCACACAAACCACACTTGTGACCACAGGCACACACCCAGCAAACCTCCCTTACGCATTCCTGGACCCCTGCCCAGGTCTACATTTTTTCAAAATAAGTAAAAATCAAGAGTTGCCTATGTTTTGAGAACCTCAGAGAAGGGCGGGGCGGGTCCCCAAGGAAGATGCCAAGTGACAAGCAAGCAGGGAGCCCAGTGGCAGAGTGCCCACGGCTGCCCACACAGTGCCCGCTGCCTCCTCCAGGCAGCACACCTGACTGATTTCACTGTGAGCTTCCTGCAGCTATTGATCCCAGGCTCCCCCCAGCCCAGGCCTGTCTCTCCAGTGGGCTGCCAGACACCCTGAGGGCTCTCCTACGTCCACCCCAAGGGTCCCTGCAGTGCAAGGGGTCAGGGCATCAGCCCCTGCAATCAGCCAGCCTGCAGGGTTGCAGGTGCACCCGCAGCCCTTGGTCACAGGGGGTTCACACCCCCCTGGAAAGAAGTGAGAGCACCCACCCTCCACCTCTCAGAGCCAGCACCCTTCCTTCCCTGACCCTGGCCACCCGCCTGCAGCCATAGCTGGGGCCCTGCCATCCCAGGACTGTTCACTCCTGTTGTGACCCCACCATATCCCCACTACAGCACATCTCCCCTGTCCCCCCCTTCCCTCCTGGCCTGCCCTGGGCCCTCTGTTTACCCTGCACCTCACAGCAGTGGCAAAGATGGTCCTGCTGTGTATCATCTGATGGCCCTCAGAGTGTATCATCTCGAGGGGAGACAGACAGTGAGCAAGGGGATGGGCTCCCCAAGAAGGCGAGTTGGAAGAATCCCTGATGGGGTGGTGGGGTGGGCTCCAAGCGGAGCCAGGACCTGCCCCGGGGCAGCGTGACCCGCTGCTCATAAGGCAGCCAGCTCTGTCGAGGAGCCCATCTCCGCCTCCGTCCCCCCCGTGGCCGCCGGATGCTCTTCCAGATGTGCCGAGCGGCTGTGTCCCCACCACCCCTCAAACACTGCTCCCACCCACCCCTGAGCCCATCCAGCCCTGGGCGGGCAGCACCCCCAGCCCCGAGCCCCTACCCCCTCCTGGTGCAGATGCCTGGGCCCCGGGCCTGAATGCGCCTCCCTGGCCCCTCAGCTGCGCCCGCCTTGCTGCCCACCGCCTTTCTTCAGCTCCACTGCCCAGGCTGATCCCAGGACCCTGGTTTGTCCCTCACCCCTCCCTACACACCTCGGGCCACACGTCCTCCATGTCCAGCCCCACACGAACCCCTCCCAGGCCTCCATTTGGAGGCCCCGCCTCTCTCCAGGGTTCCACACTCACCCCAAATCCAGCCGCCCACCAGCCTCTCCTCCCAGAGGCCCACAGGCACCCCTTACCCAGCGCGCCCGACGCTGACCCCTCTCTGCCTCCTGTGCTGCCCATCAGTCTCCAGTCAGACCCCGAGAGGCCGTGGTGACCCCTCTCGCCTGTGGTCACCCTCCAAAGCCCGTCACCAAAGTCCTGGCAATCCACTGCTCAATAGCTTTGGACACGTCCCCGCCCCTCCTGGTCCAGAGAGGGCCCTGGGCTGGGCACCCTGGGGTCTTCGGTCACCTGGGTGGTACCGCCATCCCGGGGCATCGAGTCCTGCCTGACCTCAGTCTCAGTCTCTGCGTCTGTAAAATGGGGACGTGTGCACCCGTGCCCTGGAGCGCCCACTCTCAGGGAGCAGGGCTGTCCCGTGGTCCCTGCACCCCCGTGATCAGAACTGGGAGATGATGCTGGGGGCAGCCATTGTGGCCTCTGCCTCCCGCAAACCCCGGGTGTGGAATTGGCTCAGGGGGCCCTGGAGTCTAGAAACAGCCCATTAACAGATGCACAGGGCGGGCATGGAAATCCCTTGTGCCTGCCCTTAAATCAGGGGCACCCTCCCGACTGGGGTGGGGGGCTCGGGAAGCCCTACTCGAGCCGCGGTCTGGTGTGTGTGGGTGGGTGGGTGCTTCTTGGTGCCCTCTTTGCCTGTGAGAAGTCCCTGGAAGGCTTTCCCAGTTCACAGGGGAGAAAGATGAGCTGCGTGGCATAGAGCGGGGCCTGGAGGAACCCCGCCGGCCTCCCACCAGGAGCCCCTCTGGCCACTTAGCAGAGGCCGGAGCCCACGGACCGAGGACTGGGCTGGGCTGGGCGTCACCGGGGCCTGGCCTCTGAGACAGGATGGCTGGGAAGCAGGGCTGAGGGCGCTGGGCCTCTTCTCGGGGTGGGGGTGGGAAACTGATGCTGATGCCGGATGGATGTCTGGGGACAGAGGCTGAGGAAGTGGGGAGACAACAGGTGTATTACCTGTCCCAGAGCGAGGGCGAGGACCTGGCCCGTCGGCCCTGCAGGGTGCGGGACTGCCCGAGGCACGAGGGTACCCAGGCGCTGCGCAGCCTGTGGGCGAAGAGGACAGAGCCGCTCAGAATGGGGACCGGGGCGTGCCGGCCTGCCGGGGGCACGCAGTCCCAGAAAAGCCGCTCAGAACCAGAACCGGGGGGCCACGCTGGCCCGCCAGGGGCACGCAGTCCCAGAGCTGCTCAGAACCAGAACCGGGGGGCCATGCCAGCCCGCAATCACAGACGTGGGGGGTCATCTCCCTGTCGTCAGGAGAGCTCCTTGTCACCAACACAGCAGCGGGGTGCTTGTGCATGCGCCAGGGTGTAGGCACCTGCCAGCCCTGGTTGCCTGAATGCGCCACTGGCCCCGCGTCCACCAGCAGCGGGGTCCCTACCCCCAGGCCTACACCCCCATCTCAGCCTCAGAGGGGAGTCCCGGGAGGCAGGCTCTACCCAGCCTATCCAGCTACTGCTGGATTCCCAGTAGGACCCATTGGTCAGAGACCCTGAGAAGCGAGGAGGATGGCGGGAGCGTGATCCCCGACCCTGCTGGGAGGTGGTGATTGGCTGATCTGTGTGGACATCAGTGGAGTATTCTGGAGGCTGTGGGACCCAGTGGATGTGAGGGGTTCAAGACGGGGCCCTTCTGGGACCCCTTCTCACCAACCCTGCCCGTGGCCTGTCTGGGCCAGGTGGATGGGTGGGATGAAGGGTGGAGGACGACCCAGCCCAGCCCCATGGCACTGCCCTGCTTGGGGGATGCCTTGGGCCCGAGTCTGCTGGGTCATGCCCTTGCCACGGTCTCTCCAGGGAGGCCGTGCTGGCCCCCCGAGCCAGAGCGGAACTCTGATGGGAGGATGCTGCCCTGGACAGGCATCAGGCGTCCAAAGAAGGCTTGGAGACATGGGCAGGTGTGTGTGTGAAAGAGCCGCGAAATCCCGTGGACAAAATGACCGCGCCCAGACGGCCACACAGGTGATGGATGGGAAGAATGCCGACGTGGCTTGGGCCAGGTGGTGGGATTTGGGGCAGGTGCAATGTTTCCCTTTAACCTCTGCTGGATTGATCGTATTTCCTACGGGGAGGGTGAAAACTTTTTAAAAAGTTTACGAAGGATCACATTTGGCCCCTCTCCCTCAAAAAGATTTCCAGTGTTGATCTGACAAGGTGTGGGTGGGGGTGCCGGGGAAGCTCTGGGCTCTGATCTCTGCTTCCGTGACCCTCTGTGAGACGGGCTGCCATTGGCCCTGCCTGGCTCTCTTGTTGAAAACTGGACTCTGGGATTCCAGGCCTGGGATCCACTCTAGGGCAATAACCCCAGGGCTGTCGAGTGAACAGACAGTGGGGGCAGGACGGGCTGGTTCAGCTCCCGTGGGAACGGCCAGAGACCCAGTCTCCCCTCAGTGGCTTGACCGAGGTCAGCGGTTCCTGGGGGAGTGCCCTGCCCTGCCCAGCCCGCCAGTCCCCACCCCAGAAGGCCCTTCCGCAGGGGGACTCCTGGCAGGTGAGGTCTCAGGGGAGTAGAGGGGAGACTGGGGCCTGGGGAGGGGCGGGGGGCTTGCCTGGAAACACAGGGAATGGGGGGGCGTGGCTGTGACCTCAGCCAGACCTCGCCTCTGGTCATACGCAGGGCCTCTATGTCCCTGACAACTGCTCTCGTTCTGACCCGGATTCTCATCATGTCCAGCCTCTGCCACGCGGGGCACCTCTTGCCAGAGATGAGAAGACTGGCGCCCAGAAAGGTTAAGCAAGTCTCTCCAGACCACACAGCAAGTCCAAGGCAAAGAGGAGATTCCCCTCCACCCCCCGACGCCTGTGACGCTTGTGCCGGGCACAGGGTGGGGAGGACACATGCGCCATGGGGATCCCAGGAGCCAGGGGACCTCCTTCCCTGCTCCGCGGAGGGGAGCGGTGCTCCCTGGTGGGTGGTGAATGGGGCAGGGTGGGGCTGAACGAATGTCTACTCTCTTACTGGCTGCTGGGCACACGGAGCCAGGAGCAGCAGGTCCCTGTGGTGCCCCCAAAGGCCCCCCCACCCCCGTGTCTAGACCCCCCAGTCACGCTCCAGTGACACCAAATTGCTTGTCATTCTTCACAGGCGGCAGGCGGTTTCTCATCTCGGTGACTTTGTCCCTGCGTCCCCTCTGCCAGGATCGCACTCGCTCCCTCCGTCCAGGTTAACCCCTCCCCACCCAGGGCCTGGCAGGGGGGATCCCTGGCACCCCTGCCAGCTCGGCCGGCCCCTCAGGGAGCGTCATGGGGCTGAGCGCCCAGTGCTCGGTGTCCCCGTCCACGCCAGCCCCGAGTCCAGTCTTCCCCATCGGCCGGAGGGCAGGTCACAAAACCCAGCCAGACCACGCCCATCTCCGGGCAAGATTCCGCCGCCCAGTCCCACCCATCACTCAGACCGGCACGGGCCCGCCTCGCCCACCTCCGGGCTGCGCCCGAGTGCCCCTGGGTCCCTTCCTTCCCACCCTGTCCTTGCCGTCCGCTGGGTCAGGGACCTTCCCTCTGGGCTGTTTCTGGGCTCCCCGCTCAGGCCCTGGCTCCCGGGACAGCCTGCTTTCTTCCACTCGGTCTCACAGCCGCGGGGACGATGCCCTGGGAACCGGCCCGCCTTCCCATGAGACTGCCTCCTTCCCACACGCTCTCTCCCCAGTGCCCTGCGCTGTGTCTCCACGGAGCCGGGGACCAGCAGCGCATGTTGTTGAAAGGCCATGCAGAGGCGCCGGGAGAGATTGCAGTCGGGTCTCTGGGGCTGCAAGATCCGGGGCGTGTTTATATTCCCAGGACCTACCAGTGGGGCTAGGTAAATGGTGAGGGGGCTTGGAAAAGCCTCCCCAGTCCTCCCTCCTCCCCACTGCGGTGCTGGTGAGGACCACTTGGCTCCCGCTCCCACCCAGTGTCTGACGGTCCCCTGGGAGCGGACCCTCTGGAACTCAGGCTAACAGGCACCGGGACTGGCTGGCAGCTCTTTGCGGCTCAGGCATGCCCGTCCGGCCCCTGGGCAGCCCCTCGGCTGGCTCTGCCACAACCTCAGCAGCAACACCACGGGCATGGGGATGGGGTCTCTGGACCCGGCCACCAAGGCGCCAGGTCCTGTAGGAGCCCACGTGTGTGTGTCTGTGCGTGTGTGCGTGCGTGCGGGGGGAGAGGACTGTCACAGGGCTGGCCTGGGGCCCCCAGCCGGGAGGGGTCCCCCTGCTCAGGCCAGGAGGAGCGGACAGGGGCAGGGACTCTATGCTTGCCCAGGCCCCGCCCTCTTCCGCTTTGCTAACTGAGGTCATCCGGGGCACCGTCCCGCCTCCGTCCTCAGGGCCAGTGACACGGCTGCTCTCCCGCCCAGAGACCCGGAGATGCCGCAGGAGACCTTCCACCTCGTCTCTGCCTCATCTTATCAGGCAGCGGGCCTGAGAGCCCTCCGTGGGCGGGCAGACCCAGGGGGGCTCAGGGCCAGGCCAAGCAGGGTCACCCCTGGGCAGGTGGATGGAGCAGCTGTAGAGTCACCCCCGGGCCTTTGCACACGCTGCGCTTCCTGCTCAGAACACCCCCTTTTCCTGCTCTTTGGTTCATTCTCTTTACCTCCTCCAGGAAGCCCTCCCTGACCTCCCTAACCTTGCTCTGGTTGGGGCCGCCTCTCCCTAGCCTGGGTGCCGGCACCCCACAGAGACACACGACGTCCCCGGGGCCGAGCCACCAGGCCTTTGCTTTCAGCCCAGCCGGCAGGCGGGGCTGGGCAAGCCGCAACATCCTCTGTTGGGTTTCCTCCTTCACCTGCCTAGGAAGCATCTTCACGGGCTCTTATGTGCTTGATGTCCCCACGCCTCCCTCCCACCCCCATTCATAGCTGATGACCTCGCTTCATCTCCATTGAAGATGGAGAAGCCACCCGAAGGGAATTTCTGCAGATGCCGCCGCCAGGCACCCAGCACTACCCCCCAGCATCTGCCTGCCTGTTACTACAGACACCCCGCCAGGCAGCCCCTCCGCCCACTCCAGGCGCAGCTCCAGCCTGTCTCCCCTCTCTCCCAAACCACCCATTTCTCCTCCTGGCTCGTTTCCTCCGGCACACAGACATGCAGGTATGCTTCCTCTCTTGCGAACAACCCTCCGCTGACCCTCCAGGACTGTCCTCATTATCTGCTCCGAGACGTCGTGTGTCCTCACTCCTGGCCCACGAGGACCAGGGCCCGACCTGGCTCCGGTCCCCTCCACGCCGCTGAACCGGCTCCCGCCCGTCCCTTCTCAGTCCTCACTTGGCCTGAACCCTCGCCACGGGGGCACAGTGGACCCCGCCCTCCTCCTCCCGTGCCTGGCCACCCTCCTCAGCCTCCTCTGCAGGTGGTCCTCGTCTCCCTGACATCCTAACGCCAGCAGGGCCCAGGGGTCCTGCCTCCTTCTCTGGGTACACTCTCCCCATAGTGACCCCTGCCACAGATACCATCACTCCACGGAGGACCCCCCAAATTTTTGTCCCCCTCTGACTCCAGGCGTGCATACCCTCTGTGGCCTCCATTTCTGTTGGGTAGCTCGCAGGCAGCACAGACCTGCAGGGTCCGCCGTATCCTGCTCTGCTTTCTATCCCCACCTCCCCAGGTAGGCCAGTGCCCCTGCCCAAACCTGGAGGCATCCTCCACTCCTGTCTCCCAGGAGACAGCATGCTCCCAGGCCAGCGGCAACCCCCACGGCCCTGCCTCCGTCTCTTCCAGCCCCACCTGCCACCCTGGGTCCAGCTTCTCTCAAGGGATTACTGCACAGCCTGCTAACTGGCTTTCTGCCCTCACCTGCTTAGCCAGAGGGGCCCCGTGGAAGGCTAAGTCAGATCCACCCCCTCCCTCTGCTCAAAACCTGCCTCCACAGCCCCTACATCACTAGGATCAAGCCCGAGGTGTTCACTCTTGTCACCTGATGGCAGGTGGCCTTCCCACCGCCCCCTGGACCTCACCTTCCAGCCACAGGCAGCAGAGCCTTGCCCCAGGGCCTTTGCACCTCCTGTTCTTCTGCCTCGATCCCCCTGCCCCGTGGCTGCTCCTCTCCTCCTTCAACATTCAGATGCAGCTTTCCTGAATTCCTCTGCACCCTCTCTCCCCCATTCCCTGCTGGGCCTGTGTCCCTCTGTGGCCTTGCCCCGCCTGGGAGCTCCCCAGGACAGGGCTTTCTGTCCTCCTCACTCCCCCTGTGTCCTTGGACCCTGCAGCAGAGCCTGGCAACCAGAAGGGCCCGATAAGCATTCACTGAATGAATGGAAAACACAATGAACGCGTTTTACAGATGAGCCTGCGGAGGGGCCGAGGGACACAGCGCCCACCCCGGGTCCACAGCCTGCAGGCTTCCCACAGATCAACCCAGATGCCCCTCGGCAGTGTCTGGTGCTTCGGCCTTTTCCTTGCCCCTGAGGTCTGGAGCTGTAGTGGTCTGGCTTGGTCTTGTCGGGCTCAGCCAAAAGGAGTTGCTCTCTGATTTCCATTAAGGGCTGACCCCACCCCCGCCCCCGAAATGATCGTGAGGGTCAAATCTGAATTTTGGGCCAACAATAGTATTTGATGTTAAGAATGTGCCGAACGGGGCATGGACATACTTATGCTAAATAAGCATCCCGCTGTTTGTTGAGATTGGGCAGCCCAATAAAGCAGAGAATGCCCAGTGAAATGTATTTAGATGGATTTAATTCATTGGGCATCCTGTACTTCATCCGGCAGCCCCAGGACGAAGGCAGAGGTGATCCCATGAGGTGGACCTCCAGCCCCGGCAGGAGAGGTCGTCCATGCCCCTGTCATGAAGCAGGCTGGCAGTCTGTGCGGGAGACTCAGCGTGGGGCAAAGGCCGGGGGGTGAGAAGATCCTGGAGGGGCCAGGGTGTGTCCGGAAGACAGTGTGGCTTGAGCCCAGGCCTGGGTCCGCCAGCCAGGAGGCCCCGGGCGCCTGGTTCTGAGTGCAGGCCAAGCATCGCTTCCCCGCTCCCCGGCCACGCGGGGTACGGGCAGCCCCAGGGGGGAATGAAGGACGGGAGGCAGGCCCGGATTGGGGCTGCCCCTCTGGCAGGTGGACCGAGAAAGGGAGTCCTAAGGAGGCTGCCTCAGGAGGGGGGCTCTCCCTTGCCTGGCCCCTCTCTCCCCGCACCATTGCTGTCCACTCTCTCATCCCTGCTCTAGACTAGGGGTGGGGGGCCCGGAGGGTGGGGCTGTGCACACTTTGGCCCTGGGCCCCTCCCTGCCCCAAGGTCACACCTGCTCTCTGCCCAGAGGTGGTGTTCAGGGGGTGTCCGCGGGGAGGATGGGTGAGTGGTGTGACTACGGGTTGTCCCCATGACGGGTGAGCAGGTCCCCACAAGGGCTTCCAGATGACCCTCCCAGCACCCACCACGCTGCCCTGGAGCTCAGGTGAGAAGGGGGCTGCCGCTCAGCACTCATTACTGCCCCCCCATAGAACCCACGCTGGCTCCGCTAATTTGACCACCCCACCCGCTGGCTCACCCCTGCAAACAGACATGGGCATGCATTAATTGGATCGGCGGGAGGGCCTGTTTTCTGGAATTCTGGGGATCATAAACGTAATCAGGACTGCGGCAGCCTCACTGATGACCCCAGAGCGTGGGGTATAAGGCGGCTGGCCCCCACCCAGCGCCCTCTGCGTGGCCCCAGGCCCCTCAGGGATGCCCTTGGTCCCTGGCCCCTCTGCTCTCGCCTCCCCACCTACCCCGCACCTTTCCACACCCACAGGAGAGAGTCCTGGGGGCCAAACCCCAGTCTGGGAGAAAAGAACGTGTTATGATGGAAGATGTTCACAGCAGCAGCAGGTGGGTGCAAGGCACAGAGGCTGAGGAAGGAGGCTGCTTTTCTGGGCCTCAGTTTCCCTACCGGTGACCGAAGCCCAAAGGGACCCTTGTGACCATCACCTTCTTCTGAAAGCATCCCCCTTGAGATCGCCCCCTACTCAATCCTTTGGTCACCTGACACATGGAGGATGGAGACAGGGCAGGTGGGAAGGCGCGAGATACTTGTGGGGTGGGAACAGGTGTCCTGGGACCCGCAGCCCTCATCACGGGGTATTCTGTGGGACGGGGTGCTGTGTCCTGGCCAGAGGGCCAGGGCTGGGTGACTAGTGGTGACACCTGGAGGGGCTTCCCTGGGGGAGTTCCATCCTGGCTCCCAGGCTCTTTAACCAGGGGCCCTTAACAAAGGCCTTCCAGGCCACCATTCCTTCATCTGTGCAATGGGCAGCCTCCCCCTCGTCCCTTCCAGAACCTTGGGCGAGGACTCAGCGAAGAGACTGTCAATGGCATGCAGTAGGTCTCACTGGGTGACTGAATGATTGAATGGGGGGTGACTGAGTGATCTCAGGCAGATGTTTCCAGAACCTTCAGCCCCATCGCTCAAGAGAGACCCCCAGGCCTTGCCCCCGCCACCGGCGCCAAATGGAAATGCCTCCGGACACTCAGAGGGCCTGTCCAGGGATGCGGGCCATGTGGCAGCTTTCAGGCTGTTGGGAATGTCGAGTAAGAAAGGGCCCAAGGGGCCCAGAGATCTCAGCCAGCCAGGGCTGTCTTCTGCCCGTAGTTAACAGGGGTGAGGCAGAGGCTGGGAAACAGGTCTAGGACACATCCTTGCTCTGAAACAGCCAGTCACTGCCGGGACTGGGAATGTGCAGGGGATGCCTCCTGGGGGCGCAGCAGAGCAGACCCCCTGCCCCCCCTCTGAGATGCTCTGGCAGTCTTAGCTCCGTCTAGGTTTGCAGGTCACACCCTGACACCCCATTTTGCCGGGTCCTCTCTTTCATGATAGGAATACTGTCATCTGCCTGATGGTTGGGGAAACAGGGCCTGGGAACAAAGGAGACCATGTGAGCTGGGCAGGGGGCAGGAGGTTAACGGGCAGAAGCAGCCCACCCAGTACCAGCCATGTGCCTGGCTCCACGTTCATGAGTTCATTCTCAAAACAGCCTTCTAAGTTAGGTGGTGTTATTACGATCTACATTTTATAGATGCAAAAACTGAGTATCAGAGATGTTTAGAAACTGGCCCAAGTCTACCCAAACAGTAAGTGGCAGGTATGGGATTCAAATCCAGGTAGGTTCACCTTCTTACTAACCCACATACTTCACCAGGGGGCCTTTGCAGAAGAGTGGGGACTCAGATGGGTTGTAGGGACAGGAGACTTTGAAGGGCAGAGCAGAAGAAGGTAAGATAGAATAGAATATGTGGAAAAGTGAAAATGACAGTCACTGTCGTGTCCGACTCTTTGCGACTCCATGGACTATATGGTCTGTGGAATTCTCCAGGGCAGAATACTGGAGTGAGTAGCCTTTCCCTTCTCCAGGCAGTCTTCCCGACCCAGAAATTGAACCTCTTGCATTGCAGGAGGATTCTTTACCAACTGAGCTATCAGGCAAGCCCCGTCCATGTGGCGGGTCCTTTTAAAATGCCTTGACTCCCAGAGGGAGAAACTGAAGCAAGGGAGTCATTCACAGTTCAGTGAGAATCAGCCCCTAAGACTTATTCTCCCCCAGAATTATGTTTAGAAGTGAGGCAGAGCCAGGAGGAGCAGCTGGGCCATACTATGGGTTAGGTGGCCGCAGAAGAGGGCACTCGGTGCCACATAGGAGCTTTGGCTTTCTGAGGGTAAGTGGGGGCCTGGAGGTCTTGGAGGCGCATCCTCAGCTCCGGACTTCAGGAAGGGTGATGGCGTGGCCCTCAGGAGGGGACGTCGGAGGATGGCCAGTGCGCTGTAAATTTTGGCCCAAACACAGAGAAGCCTCCTCCCACTGGCAGTGACCAGCTGTTTGGGGAGACTTAGATGCCTGGAAAAGGCCCTTTCTACTTCTGGCCTCTGTTTCTCCAAACCTCTTCAGCTCCATAGTCCCTCTTGGCTTGGAGGAGGATGCAGGAGGCAGAATGCTGAGGGCCTGAGAAAGGCAGAACTCAGCTGCCACGCGAGGAAGCGCATTCCCTCCTGCAGTGGGTCTTTGCCCATGTTGGATCTCCCTGTTGGGAACACCCTCCCCCACACCTCCTCATCTCCACCCAAGCGTCTCCCTCCGTCCAAGCCAAATCCCCTCCACTGGAGGCTCTCACACCTCTGGGAACCTCTCACAGGGTGATATTTAAAAAAAACATAATTAAAACCCCCCTGGGAGTAGAGTGGGAGGCACAAGTGTCCCCCAACACTCCCCATTTTGGGGGGCAGAGTGGTGAGCCCCCCCATCATGGGCATCAGGCAGCGTGGGGAGGAGCTGTTCTCCATTCTTCTTCCTCACTGTGCACCATCCTTGGGTCTCATTTCAGAGAATTTACTCTGCACCTACTACGTGACAGCTCTAAGTGCCGCAGATTAGCAGGGAAAGACAGATGACAGACAAGATAAGTGAGTAAAACAGACTGAGAGTCAGGTGGGGGTCAGGGAGATGGGAATGAAGGCAAGGAGGCGGAGCATGGAGGACGGGATCTAACTGTAGATGGAGCGAGTGGTCAGGAGCTCCCCCAACCCTGACCCCCTGACCAGGAATGACTGTTGAGCAAGATGTGAAAGGAGGGGAGGTAGGGAGTCACATGGATATCTGGGAAAGAACATTCCAGAAGGAAAGGCACGTGCAAAGGCCCTGGGGCAGGTGCCTGTCTGATGGAGTTGAAGTGCAGCAGGGAGGCCTGGTGTCTAGGGGTTAGTGGGCTGGGAGAGTCTCTGGAGATGAGGTCAGTGTGATCTGACATCTGTGAGGCGACCTGAAAACCGTCTCTACCTCTAGGACGTCAGCCTGGCACCTGGCACAGTGTCTCCAGCATGGAGAGTGGCGTCTGGCAGAGGCCGCACTGCAACACATATTGGTGATACGAGTGAATCAAGAGTGTGGGCCTGAGCGTTTGGGCGTCTGTGTGAAGGAAGAGCACCCCAAAACACTGAAACCCCCAAGCAAAAAAGCCAAAAAACAAAAACACAACAAAAACCCAAGCCCCACAAAAGCAAACAGAGAAAACAACCCACCCAAAACCAAACAAGACAAAAAACCCAAGTCAAAAAAACTCCACAAAACCCCAAACGAGAAAAAAACAAAAAATTAACACCCCCCAAAGTTACAAAATACAAACCCCCAAAACACAAAAAACCCAAACAAAAAACCCCCACAAAAATTAAAAAAAAAACACAACCTCCCCAAACAAGAAATCACTCAAATAAAAGAAATAAATAAAAACTAAGCAAATACATGTAAATCCATGGCTAATTCATTTCAATATATGACAAAAACCATTGCAATGACGTAAAGTAATTAGCCTCCAACTAATAAAAATAAATGAAAAAAAAAAAACTAAGCAACCTGCTCACAAAACACAAAACTCATAAAACCAAAAAATAAATTAAAAACACAAAACCCTCAAAACCCAGAAAATAAAAAAGCCATAAACTACAAGAAACAAAAAAATTTTTTAACTAAAAAAAAACCCCCCAAAAAACCCCAAACCAAAATTTTAAACCCACAAAACCCAGAAAACAAAACAAGCCAAAGCCCCAAAACCCCCAAAATTTAAACCCATAAACAAAAATCCCCAAACCAAAAAAAACCCCACAAACCCAATCCCCCAAATTTAAAACCACAAAACTCAGGAAACAATCCAAAAGGCAAAAAAAAAAAACAAACAATTTTTTTTGAACCCCCAAATGCCCCCCAACCAAAAAAATTTAAAACCCACAGAAATGAGCAAATAAAAAAAAAACTCAAAATTTAAAACCTCCGAAAATAAAAAGCACAACTCCCCCCCAAATCCCCAATGACAAAACAAAGAAACAAACCCCCCCCCAAACCCCCCAAAACACGAAAAAGCAAACGACGCACGCACACACACACACACACACAAAACCAAACCAACCAAGGGTGGGGGGGCGGTGGTGCAGTGGTGGTTAACCTCGAAAAGGAGCCCAACCTCAAAACCATGCACAAAACCCACTTTCAGTAGGTTCATGACATCAGAAGGGTTGCTTAAACAAGGCACAAAAAGCTTCCAGCAGAAAGTAAAAAGCCTAAAAGATGCGAGAGAAATTCAACAGAATTAAAATGAAGAACTTCTGTTCATTAGAGGACCATTGGAAGGGCTAGAATCCAGCCGCCGGCGGGAGGTGCCTCTGCCACCCATGTGACTGGCGAGGGCTCTCTCTGAAGAGCTCCGAATCAATACGGCAACTTGATGGAAAAACACGCAGAAGTCACCGACAAGGAAGCCCCAGCCGGCTGTCATCCAGGGCCGCGCAATTACCGCGCCCGGAGCAGCCGCTCCGCCTGCGGCCTGGCGAGCCGGGGCTGGTACCCGGGTGCCCGGTGCGCCGAGGATGCAGAGATGCAGTTAGTCCCGGGGCCGCGGGGAGGGTGTGGCCTCCCTGCCGAAAGCTGGCCGTGCGTGAGCCGTCCCCTACCCCGGCACCCCCCGACCTGCGCCCCAGCAGTGCGGCTCCTGGGTCCCCTGGGGGGAGGCTGCATGCCCGCGCCCCCCACCACCCCCCAAACCCGGACAGGCACGGTCGCAGCAGTTTCATTCGCTACGAATGTAGGCTGGAAGCGCCCGGACAGCCATCAGCTAATAACCAGATTGCAGAACTTCACTCACAGCCGCCGCTGCGCCGTTCCCTGAGACAGCCAACCATCGGCATCTCCACGCACAGCTAAGGACGACTCTCCAAAACATCGTTGTTTTGGTGGGGGTTTAAAAAAAAAATAAAAAGCCAACCTGAAAAGTACAGGCTAAAAGACAGCATGTATGTGAAGTTCTAGACCAGACAAGACAAAAAAAACCAAGTCAGTTAGAGATGCTCAAGGGCGGCCAGATTGGGGGGGTGGGGCGGGGAACAAACCCAAGCAACCACTTCATCACAAAAGCCAGGATCCTGGAGACCTGAGGGGGAGGTGGAGGGGGCTGTGATGGGGGAAGGGTCTTGCGGGAAGTTGGGGGTGGGGGGCGCCTGGGAGGCTGGCGGCATTCAACTTCTTGACCTGGGTGGTGGTCGTCTTAAAGTGAACCTCTAACCTGCACAGGGAATTACTAGTTTTTCTAGGTGCATACCACAGTTCACAACTTTGAAAAATTACGTTGTCGGGGGGAGGTATGGACTCGGAACAGGTTTGCGGTTGGGTTTCCGGGGCCCCTTCTGTGTCCCGCGCGCCTTGCGGGCGACGGACCCACTTCGCTCTGTGACAGATGAGGGGACTGAGGTTCATGCAGACGAAGTGGCTTGCCAAAAGGCATGCAGCAAAGTGGCCGTGGCGGGAGCCAAGGCGGGCGGACTGGTGCAGAGGAAGGCAGAGGAGGGGATTAACTTGGGGATTAGCCGAGCAGCGGCTCGCACGCAGAGAGCCAGTCGGGACTTGCTAATATCTGCAAATATTTGAGTGTCACCGGAGGAGTTTTTCAAGCAGAAGCAGGATAGCTGAGTGAGCGACAGGCAGGGGGCATGCATCGGGCCAGAGCAGGGGTGCTGGACCTGGGGCTGGAGAAACGGACTTCCAGGGGCTTCTATCTAGGGTGGGGAGGACCAAGGACACCCTGCTCCCCCGACCTCTGCTCCCCACACTTCCCCGATCTCCCTGAACACAGCCTCACTTCCTCAGGCCCCCAGGACCCCGCACCTCTTAGAAGTCTTGTCCTATCTGTTCTCCTTGCAAACTTCTATTCATTCTTCAAAGCCTTGGCTCAAATGTCCCTGCTTCCAGGAAGTCCTCTCGGATTCCCCCAGCCAGTGTCTCCAACCTGGCATCCCTGGGAGCATGTGCAGATGGGTTTGGGTCCCTGTTCTGGAGGGCTGGTCTGACTCAGGGCCAGGGCAGGAGCTGGATCACAGAGAGGGGAGTGAACCCACCTGGGGGGTGAGGGAGTAGAGAGTCACAAAAGCCACCGAGAAAAGATGACAAGGAGGGTAACTAGTTTGCCATGTGGACAAGAAGGTGGGTGGAAGGGCATTCCAAGCAGATGGAACAGCATGGGCAAAGGCAGAGAGGCATGAAGGTGACAACTCGTTTCGGGACCCGGAAGTGGGGGTGCAGTATGGGGTGGGTGCTGGGGAGGAGAACTCAGGCAGAGAGGGGCGAGTGCAGGGGCACCCCAGCTGGGTACCTGAGGATGTCAATGAGCTCTGTGGTTCTGGGCCCTGGGGGGTGTATGCTTGTGTGACAAACACTGGATGAGGCAAAGGCCCTGCCATCTTGGAGCTCAATGCAGATTCCGAGGCCCAGCCTGCAATGTGTGCCTAGGAACAAGAGGAAGGATCCCAGCCCAGGGTCATCACTCTGGACACACAGGACCCCTTCCCTTGGACCATACATGAATCTTCTCCTGCCTGGGAACCCACAGTTGAGCAGCTCAGATGTCCCACAGTGAACATTTACCTGGATCCCTGCTGTGGGCCAGCTCCCAGGTGGGATCTGTCACCCACAATAGCTCAGGTCATCCTCCCAACTGCCCTACAAGGTGGGGGTGGCTAGGATACCCACTTCACAGATGAGGAAACTGAGCCCCAGAGAGGGTCAGGACTTTGCCAGAGGACCCCACAGCCTGTGACCTACACCGCGGGAGGCCATGCTGACCAACTTCCCCTACATCCCTTGGGGCTTCTTGGCCCCGGACTCTAACACTAATTGCAGGGCAGAAGCTCACGGGGCAGCCCCAGCTCTGGCCGGGAAGAAACAGTCTGGAAAAGCCCTTGAGGGAGCTCTGAGACCACTCATGGGGTGAGAGGGAGAAGAGGGCAGGAGGCGCCCCAACTCTGGGAGGCTACACTGGGTCCTGGCCTCATGGGACCCCCCAACCCCACCAGTTCCGGGGCTCTGCTTCCACTCCCGAGTGCAGCCCACAAGCCCGGGTGGGCCCTGGCCACTGCCACCAGTCTTCTGGATTTGGCTCAGGGAAGCCCTTAGCCCACCCAGCAGAGAGATGCTCTGTGCCCTCAGCGTCTGGGGCAGTGGGTCTGCCCACCTGGCTGACCTGTCTGCCTGTGTTCCCAGCTAGGCGGGGCCATGTCTCCCACAAGGACAGGTGCCCCAGTGTTGGCTGGGAATGGAGAAAGAGGGGACGAGACAGAGGACCTTAGAAGGCTCTCCCCCCAATCCTGGTTTCAAGGTGCCCCATGAATGGTGCCTTTTTTTCCAAGTCCCAGCTAAGTAGGGACCCCTCCTCCACAGAGAGCCCAGTCCAGTGGGGGTTCTGGCGAGATACAGCCAATGGGGGTATCGGGGAGGGTCCTGGGGGGCTCAGATCTGAACTCATCTACATGGCCAGAGCGCCCCCTGGACCTTGACCATGACTAGGTGGGCTTGGCTGATGGGCATTTGGGACATTTGGATCTGAGATCCTAAGCTCTAGGAGCCGGGACCCCTTCTTCCAGCCCCAGACAGATGGGCTCTGGTCCTCGGGGACCCAGGGGGGAGGGCTGCACTCTAGCCCAGTGGCCAGAAGATGGCCCTGCTCTCATGTCCAGCCTGCGGCCAGTCCGCATAAGCCCACCTGTCTCCAGGCACCCACCTGGGCATGCCCCAGTGACCCATCCACGGCAGTGAGGGTCACTTGGGAAGGTCCCAGGACCCTCCCTGAGACCCAGGGACCTGTCCTGGAACACGCTGGGCTCTTCAGGATCCCTGCCCCTTGGGGAATGGGTGCACCTGCTATCCAGCGTCCTCTCCAGGGCTGTGGATCCTGGTCTTGGGAGGGAGAAAAAGGAGGGGGGCGGAGGCCAAGAGACTCCCCAAGCCCAGGAGACTGTCCTGAAACCCAGAAGCCAGAGCTGGGCCTCCTGCTCACACAAAGTCTAGGCTCAGCCTTCGGAAGGAAAACACGAGGTGGGGGGGGGGGGCGCAGGGGGACGCGCGGTATTCCCAAAGTGGGGGTCGGGGGGCTCGAGGGAAGTTATGAATATTCAGATCGACGGATCCCTGGCCTGCCTCAAAGGGCGCCCAGTTGGAGTCCACCTAGGTTCAAAGTTTAGCACCTGCAGGGAGGCCGAGGGGAGCACTCCCCAGACGCCGTCGCGGGATTCCCCCAAAATGGCTCCAAGACGCGACGACCAGGCCAGCCAGGAGGACTCCATCCCCTACCACCCCCCCCACCCCCAGCCCCAATGAGGCGTAAACTTAAAAGCTCACAACCAAGCAACCGTCAGTTGGGGGGTGGGGGGTGGTCGGCGCGGGGGTCTGGGTGCGTAACAGCAGAGCAGAGACCCCGAGGGTCCCGGGGGACAATCCAGAGTCCAGGGCAGTGCCCGGGGGATCGCGGAGGCCCGCGCGCGCGCGCGCCGGCCCGGCCCTTGGTGGCGCGCCCCCACCCACAGCCGCAGTGGCCCCAGCCCCGCCGAGGACCCCCGCGCGGGGCTCCCCGCTGTCTAGTCGCGCGCGCCCACACACGCACCACACACAGGCACACCGGCCCGGGCCAGCCGCGCTGGGCGGCCGCGGACCGTAGATGCGCTCGGGCACAACAGCCCTCTCCCCTCGCCCTCCCTAGCGCCCCCATTCCCGACCCCGGCCCCGGGAGCCCCGGCACGGAGGACGCTCCACTCACCTGAGTTTCTCCATGTCTGCGGCAGAGGCCTGCGAGAAACCAAACGAGAGGGTCAGCAGGCAGGAGTCGTGCGCTCCGCGGCCGCGCCGGGCGGGGCTGGGCACCGCGGGCACAGCGGCGGGGCACCCGGGCGCGCCTCGGTGGTTGGGAAGTCCGGCCCGCGCGCCCCCAGCCCACACTCACCGGCCGCGGTCCCGGGGACTCAAGGGGTGCGCGGGGCCTCGGCCAAGTAACAGGTGAGCCCGCCCGGGCCGCCGCGCACTGAGTTACGCCCCCCGGGGAGAGGAAGGGGCTGGCCCGGGGACTCGGGACCGCACTGCTCGAGGCGATCCCGGTCTCGCCCGCCCGAAAAAGAAGGGACCCGGCCCGACTGCGTTAACTCTCCAGCGGCTGCGGCCCCCGCTGCACACCCCTCACCCCGCCCCACCCCGCCCGTTAACCCTTCCAGCCCCACGCTCCCTCCCGGAGGAAGCCAAGCCCGGAATTGCAGAATCTCCGAGTAGGAGAATGTTCAGAGCGGGCAGTTGGGGTCCGTACTGGAGTGGAGAACCTGACACGCTCGCGAACCGAGGGTGCTAGCAGTCGGGACCTCAGACTCCTCAATCGGGGACCCTTCTGCCCTCAGCTTCTGGGGTCCGGGCCTGGCTCGCCCCTCGCGGGCCCAAGGGATTAACCCCTGCGCACTAGGTTCGCCAGCGGGGCTCCTGCCGGGCTTGCGCAGACCCGCCCGCGCGCGGCTTGGAGACCCTCCCCGCCCAGCCCCGCGCCGCCGGGCAGCCCCTCTGCGGGCCGGGCGGGGGGCCCACCCGCTGCTGTTAACCCTGCGGGCGCCAGCGAAAAACTGGGACCGCAAGCGGCCCGGGCGGGCTCGCACTTCCTGCGCGGAGCGGGGGGCGCGGGGAGGGCTCTCCGTCGCCCGGGAGAGGCCGCTCCCGGGAGCTTTCCCCCGTCTTCCCGTACCATGCCTGGGATTCAAGGGGGACGGGGCGGGGGGTGCTGCGCCCAGGGACCACGCGACACACCTGGGAAGACTGATGACTGCCCATCCCGGCCCCTCGCGCCGGGCGCCGCCGCCGCGTCCGCCGGGAGCGCGCTCCGCTCCGGTCCGGGCCCCACGCCGCCTCCCCCACCGCCCCGCCGGGCGAGGGCGCAGCCCGGGCCGCCAGCGCCGAGCTGGAAGGCCCGGCCGGGGGCCCTCAGCCAGGCTTCGTCACCAGTTCCCCGGGTGCTCGCTCGGGCCCTCCCGAGATGCCTCTGGCCTCAGTTTCCTCACCTGCGAGCTAGGTTTGGGGGCGGGGGGAGCAGAATGAGGCGCTCTGTTGCCCTTCTGCATCGCAGACTGCGGAGGGGCTGGGGTGCGGGAAGGGATTTCAGACGAAAGGATCCCCGAGGCGTCTGGATTGGCAGCCAGACACAGTCCCCGATGCTCTAAAAGTTGTCGGAGCCCACGAGCCCAGACCCCTCTATATACCCTCCTCCCCCAAGACAAGGAGCTGGCCGATTGGCCAACACCTCCCCGACGCCCCCTATGTACCCAGGCCCACCTTTCCCGGGTTCCCATCAGTACGCTCAGCACACTTGATCCCAGCATACAGCAGGCGCTCAATAAACACGGACGAGGCATGCTTGAATCCTACTCCTCTGTGGCGTGTCTTTCCCTGTCTCTTCCCTTCTGGCTCTGAGTTCCAGGCAGGAGTCCTGTCCCTTCGCCCTGGCACCCCCAGCACCCAGCAGGCCTGGCCTCCACCCCGCCAACGCAGGGTGGGAGGAGCCCTGTGTTGCCAGGGTCAGCCCCAACCCCAAAAGTCCAAGTGTTCCATCATCCACCCACGGGTGCCTCCTCATTCATTAGCTCTGGGGCTGGGTTCTTGGGGTTCGGAGGCGGTAGCAAATGAGGTGAGCCCTGCCCTCCAGGGGCTAATGGTTGAGAAATGAAACCGTGGCTCCCATCCCAGGAGTCCACCCACAGCAGAAGGGCTGAGGTCACAAGGACACCAGCACCCAGCAGCCCTGTGTTCGTCATCACGCTGGCCAGCTCTTCCTCCGGGAAGCAGTCTCTCCCATTTTACAGAGGAGGAGAGCGGAGCCCAGAGACGCAGCCCGGCTGGGACCGGCCCCCAAGCCTCAGGGACCTTTCCCACCAGAGGCTGGGGATGCTCCTCAAATGTCTCCGGTTGCCTCCATCACTCACAGTGAATGACCTGCCAGTGAGTTTGTCTAAAATTAATAAGCATGTATTAAAATTTAATTATAAAAATCTAGCATTTATTATTTATATTGAATGTTTCAGCTCATCTGAAAGGCCTGTCTGGGACTTTTCTCCCCCACGAAGGGGCTCTACGAGAGGACGCTGAGTCGCCCAGGTGGCAAGGGGTGGGCAGCGGGGGTGGGACAGAGGCTGACAGGGAAGGGGCGTGGGGGTCCAGCCCCAGCACCTTAACAGCCTCTCCCTTCACTCCGATGATCCATATCCTGAAGACTGGCTCTGATCCTACCACCAAGTCTCACCTTCTCCCGACTCAGCTCTCGTGTGGTCACCATTGTCCTTATCCTGAAAGACTGCCTCCTCCAGGCAGCCCTCCGTGGAGGAGATCCAGCCGAGTTGTTGGGTTTGGCTCTACAGTGGGTATGTGCTCCCTGGGGCAGAGGGTCTATGTCTTTCCCAACCAGCTGTGTCCTGCTCTATCCAGCCAGCACCTCACCTGGGAGTGGGAGTTCTGTGCGAAGCTCTGCGAAGTCGAGCCAAGAGCAGTTACTGCTGTGTGCGGCTGGCCCCATGGGGAGGCACTGTGCCTTTGGCAGCGGTCTTGATGTTGAGGCCAGAGCCCCGCGTTCAAGTCTTAACTCTGCGGTTCATAACCACAAGATTTGGGGGGTATTCCTGAGATGAGGAAACCCAGCAGGAGCATGAATGGCCAGCTCTGAGCCCCCTGAGGTTAGCTGAAGGCTGCAGATGGGCTGGGCAGAGGAGACCCGAGGGGCGCTGCCCAGGTCTCAGGCCAGAAGTGGTGCCTCTGTTACATAAGGGGGCAGGGTGCTGGGGACCACGGCTCTGAGGGGCCTGTGAGCTGTCCATGGTCCCCAGAGTGAAATGAGGTGGCAGGAAACAGCTTCAAGGCTCCATCGGGCCCCTCCAGGGACCCACAGGCAAGGGAGGCCCCCAGTGGTCTCCTGATACAGGTGGGAACCCAGGTGGGCTACTCCAGGTCTCTCAGAGGGACAGTCCATCCCTGCCCTGGGTGCCGCCCCTCCGGCTCACCCCAAATTCACAGCCCTGTGCCTATTGCTGCAGCAGACCTGTGATGTCATCACTGTCTGCCCTGAACTAGCCTCTTGTCCCTCTGGGTGGTCCAGCCCCTCTGGGTGGGCCCACCATCCTGCTGGTCCAGCCCAGTGGCCATCATCTTTACTTCCCAGCATCACACCAGCCCTTCTTGCTGGCTAAACCGGATGGTACCGCGCATCTCTGCCTCAGGCCACCTGCCGCCTCTTCCTCTTAAGTCTCTGCCCATGCTGGTCCCCGCCGCCCCGACTGCTCGCCTTCCCACACCCTGAGCGGGGTGGTCAGTGGGGGCGCTGGCCACCACAGCCCCGCCACCTCCCTTCTTTCCCTGTTCCCCAAGACTCTGAGCTTCCAGAGGGCCAGGAACAGCCCCTTCCACCCTTGAGCCACCTGCTGCCAGCATGGCCAACGGGCCACGGAGGGAGGCAACTCGGGGTCACAAATCAGGCCTTAGCCAGGGATTGGGAAACACGGGCTTGGCCCCGCCTAACCCTCTGCCCACACCCCCCTGCCCTGCCCTTCACTTGGCACACACTGGCCACCGTGCTGGTCCCAAGCTCACCCAGCTCGCTCCTGCCTCAGGGCCTTTGCACTTCTTCCCTCCTGGATCTCTGTAGGGCTGGGGCCTTTCTTTCTCTGACCACCCACCCAGAGGAGCTCCTCTCTCTGCTGAAGGGTGTCTCATCACGCCCTGTCCCTTTGGACTCCACTTCTTTGGCCCTTTGCCCTACCCCTGGCCCTGAACTCCAAGGGACACCCCTGATGGCAGGGGCATCTCTGCTTCAGCCATGGCGTCTCTGTCTCTAAGGCCTGGCACAGTGGCCTCCAGCGAGCAGGCGGTGACACCTGAATGAATGCAGTTGCTCTTTCTCCCCAGCCAGTGGCATCTGCTCTCCGCCTCCAGCAGCCTCTGGTCTGCTCTCAAGGTCCCTCGTGGTGTCACTCCCACGCCGGCCCATGTGCCCCCACCCCCCCAAAGCTCACCATCACGCTGGGGGTACCCAAGCCCGCTTAGGACCCAACATACATGCACCTGCACAGAGCCCTGTCCAGGGAACCCCTCTGCCGAGGGGGTCAGTCCTGCTCCGGCCCCCACGAGCGGATATGTGACTCCTTGCTGGACCATATGGCCCCCTCCCATTACTGCCCCCCCGCCCCCCCAGTCCTGTAAAACCTGAAACTGCAGCGACAAGGAAAGTGAGTGCAGGTCAGGGAGGGGCCTGCCGGGCGCTCAGGCCTCCCCTCCGACTTGCCCCGTGACCCTGGGCGAGTCCCCGCCCTCCCATGCGGCCTGTGCTCAGTCCCCTGGGCCCTCCTGAGATCTACCTGGAGCCCCAGCTTCCTTGGTTTCTTCTGGATCCTGCTCCCTCACCCCCTCTCCAAAGGGAGGAAACAGGCCCCAAACTACCGAGGGCAGAGGTGGCAGAGAGGACCAGATTCCAGACGTGGTCAAGACGGCGGCCACCTGCCTCCCTCAGGTGGAGTCTTGAGCCGCCCATGCAGCTGTGTGACCTTGGGCAAAACCCCTCAGCCTCTCTGAGCTCAATGTCTCACCTCGGGAGGCTGCAAAGTCTTCAGAGGACGCTGTGAGTGCACGGGACTGTCTTGGGGGCAGGGCTGGTGAAGGGTTGTCGCTGCTCCCGAGCCAGCCTTTTAATACCATCACTCAGGGTGGACCCTCTTTGAAGAGGTTTTACATCACTCCTTGCCCACTTGTATTCATTCAACAAACATTCCCTCTGGGCCCTGTTCTAGGGGACTCAGCAGCAAACAAACTAAACCAGAGGAGCGTCTCTGCCCTCACGGCGCTGAGATGCCCACAGCGGGAGGCAGACTGCCCAGGGCACTGTGCGGTGCCCCTCCTGCCCTGAGTTCGGGGGGTGTCTGTTCACCAGTGGGGAGCAGAGATCGAGTCGGGGGCCTCGTGCGCCATCGTCAGAACTCTGGCTTCTATCTTGAGAGGGTGGGAAGCCCCCCACTAGCTGAGCAGAGGGGTGCCCCTCGGGCTGCAGCGTGGAGGACGCCCTGAGGCTTGAGTGCGGTGCCCCGGGAGTCCAGCTGGAGGGACCCACACAGTCCAGGTGAACAGGGTCCAGGCCGGAGGTTCAGACATCCCAGCGGGGACACGGGCGAGAGGGTGGGGGACAGGGGTTTGGAGTTCAGAGGAGGGTCCAGGAGATGTAAATCTGCACGTGGCCCACATGGAGATAGCATCTGAGCCCCAACCCTGGATGAGACCACATGGGGAGTCAGCCCGGATCGGGGACAGGAGGGACTCTGCCGGGTGGGGGTTCCACCCCGGGAGGGGCGGGACCAGCCCGAGAGACTGAGACGGGGCGGCCAGGGAGGCCGAGAGGCCGGTCTCAGGGCCCGCTGTGCTGGGCACACAGTGGATACCTCAGTCGGAACAGTAAGCTGAGCGCTGATGGACGGGGTGGGGGGTGGGTGCTGGCCCAAGGCCCCTCAGCAAGTTGGGGACTTGACCCCAAACCTTGGCCTGGGGCTGTCCCTACGTGGGGCCAAGAACATCCTTCCCCTTGGCGATTCAGGAGGATCTCGCCATGGGCCGAGAGGTGCCCTGTCCCCTCCCCCGGCCACGCCCCACGCTTCTCCGCGTGGCCAGGGCAGGGCCTCGGGCCCCCAGCTGTGCGCCAGTGCAGATGGACTAGGCCCGTGGCTGCAAACTGGCCTCCTGAGCTAAATCTGGCCTGCCAGCATGTTGTATTTGGCCTGTGAGAGGGTTTTAAATTTTTTTTTTAAACATTTGAGCCAACGTTTAAAAATTGGGAGCGTTTACATTTTAAAATCCGTATTTTTGGCTCCTGCTGAAATTTTGGAAGATCTGGCAACTCCGGCCCACATTCCCACGTGGCACCAGTTGGGGAGAAGGAAAGCAAGCAGCTGCCCCCTCCAGAGGCACCTTGGGGGTCCCCCACTCTCCGCGGAGCAGCGCTGTCATACCTTAGGCTGGCCGCACCAACGGGGAGCCTGGGGCCCAGCGGGTGGGGGGGCTTGCCTGAGGTCTCCCCGGGGGGAAGCCTGTCGGGCAAGATCCAAATGCAGCTCCGGAGACTCCCAGGCCTGGCATCTGGGGTCTTGTCACCACCCTCCCGAAGCCTGCTGCAGAGTCCCCAGCCCTCCCCTCCTTCCTGGACACTGGCCGGTGCCTCCTGCTTGTTTCTGCCCCTTGTGTTCTCAGGAAAACCTTGGCTCAAGTCATTCACACTCTAGTACGAGGGAACCTTGGTACCAGGTCTGTGATGGTGATGGTTTGGGGTCCCGGAGACCTTCTACTGTAGCGTTTCATATGCTGGACAGTGAAGGGTCAGACCAGAGTCCCCCGTGACCCCTCAGCCAGACCCAGCAGAG
Organism: Odocoileus virginianus; assembly: GCF_023699985.2. Classification (NCBI taxonomy): domain Eukaryota; kingdom Metazoa; phylum Chordata; class Mammalia; order Artiodactyla; family Cervidae; genus Odocoileus; species Odocoileus virginianus. The sequence goes on along the minus strand of NC_069689.1, from coordinate 11,351,790 downwards.
GCAGGACTAGAGTCCACCCTACCTCCATCCCCCTTCCCCCAACCCTGGCCTGGATTGCTGCTTCCTCCCCAAAAGGGTTCACGGTGTCACTCCAGGCACTGCCCTCGAGAAATGGCTTTCAGACCGGTGCCAGGAAGCCAGGGGTCTGCCCTCCTTCCCCAAAGCTCCAGCTTCACCCTGGGAACTGTTCCGGGGACACAAGCCTGTCCAGGCCAGGTGGAGGGGCTGTCATATCACCTGCATGGCTCCCATCGGCCCGGTGATGGGATTCCTGCTGTGTGCAGGCACCTTCACCCATCACCTCCCATCCCCACCATGCACACAGCCTGGAGACACCGTGGGATGCGGCTTGTCCAGGCTCACTGAGCCAGGGCACAGCCCAGCCAGGACTCTGCCGAGCTCTGCTCACTGAGCCTCGGCTCCTGGTCTGTTGAATGGGCCTGATCCCAGCATGTCTCTCACTGGCCTCTTTGGAGTATGTGATGCAAGGCTGGAGGGGACCACACATGACACTGGGGTGGTGTGGGGCTGAAGCCCACCTCCTGCTTCAAGGTGCCAACTCCAGCTCCTTGGGAAGGATGTTCTGGCTGCCCCTCAGCACCTGCTGCAAGGTCTTGACAGGTCCCGAAGGCCCCATGCAGCCTGGTAGCCCCAGGAGGCATGTGCGAGGGGCCTTGAGATGGAATCCTCCAGAGACCTGGGCATCGTGGGGCTCCCCTGGGACCCAGTGGTCCCCAGAGTGAGGGGGGCAGGGTGTGCCAAGCCCAGAGCAGAGGAGAGTCCTGGATCGCCAGGCCCCTGTGGAGGAGGCTGGGGATGCCAGGCTTACTGGGTGACTGCTGGAGGCTTTCCAGGGACAAGGCAAAAGAAAGCTCATGACCACTACTTCCCTTCCTCGGCCGGGGAAACTGAGGCCCAGAGAGGGCGGGTGACCTATCTGGGTCCTTGAGGGTACTCTACCCTGAGCTGAGGGCTCACTGGCTGTGCTCGGCCCAGCAGACCCCAGGGGAAGGGCTGGTGGTCTGCAAACACCCGGAACCCCCCAGCAGCCATGCTGCTTCTGGGCTCTCCCTGGAGAAAGAGGGGGTCATGTCACTGAAGGCAAGGATGGCACCCACAAGAGTGGGGGTGCACCAAGGTCAGGCACAGAGACAGAAGAGCGTGGGCAAGCACTCGGCAAGCATCAGCTGTCTCCTACCACCCAGGACTTTGCTGCCATAACAGGCCCTCAGGGCTTCCCTCGTGGCTCAGTGGTAAAGAATCCTCCTGCCGATGCAGGAGACACGGGTTCGATCCCCGGTCCGGCAAAATCCCACATGCCTTAGAGCAAATAAGCCTCTGCGCCACAGCTACCGACTCTGCACTCTAGAGCCTGGAAACCGCAACTGCTGAGCCCCTGCTCCGCAACAAGAGAGGACACGAAAAGCCCAAGAAGCAACGAAGATCCAGTGCAGCCAAAAAGAAGTCAATACATATAACGAGAACCAGAACTCCTCCCCTCAGGGAGGTCATTCTTGGGAAGGGTCTGGGCGAGATCTTCACTGCCCTGGCCCCGTGGCCCAACCTCGGTCCTGTGCCCGGAGTTGTCAGGAGGGGACAATGTCCTCCACAGCCTGTAAGGACCTGCCCCAGCCCCAGGGGGCACAGGTTTGGGAGATGAAGGCCAGTCCCGAGGTGGGGGTGCTGCCACCCTGACGCGCCACACAACCCGACCCCCCCAGGACAGCTGGGCAGGTCTCACCAAGTCTTCCTGCCCATCTGTCTGAAGCCAGAGTGTGTGTGTGTGTGTGTGTGTGTGTGCGCGTGCGTGCGCATGCGTGTGTGTCTGGAGGGCGTGTTAACGTGGTATTTAAATACAAAGACCTCAGTCCAAGTCCAGACTCCCGAGGAGGCCCTGGGGCAACTCAGGACCTCAGTTTCCAACTCCATCAAATGGGCAGCTCTGAAGGACCTGGGCCCACCTGTCTGCTTGACAGGGCCGTGACATCCTACCTCACACGGACACGACTGACGTTCAAAACCTCAACGGAAACATCATAGGAAATCCTGTGGTAAAATAGCAAGGTCTCTGCCAATAGGGGAGTGATATTATTATTATTGCTATGAATACCCCTGCTGTCTACTCATGCATACTCCAGAAATAGCCTCCTGCCCTTAAGCCAGAGGTTTCATCCTAGAGGTCCATTCTTTGGGTTCTTAGGGCCTTTGCCATTCCAATGACTATGAAAGGGGGGGTGAGGAGGGAACTTGGAAGGGTCGGCCAGAGCTGGTGGGGAAACGGCCCCCAAAGGGAGCAGGGCAGGGGCCCAGCAGACCTCTGTCCGCTGCCCACTGGGGGATGGGTGGGGGCTGAGACTCACCCGGCCTGGAGGCCTCCGGGGGGAGGCGGCCCGGCCTCCACGCTTGCTGCTGCCCACGCGAAGCCCAGTGGTCTCTGCAGCCCGGCCCGGCCTAGCCCGGCTTGCAGCCTCCGGGGCAGTCTCTGAGGAAAGCTCGGGGCTCAGGGCCAGGATCTTCTCTGGGGCGGCGGCTCTGGCGAGGGGCTCCCGGGCTGGGCCCGGGTCTTGCTCATCAGGGGAGGGCTCCGGGCTGCGGCCCCTGTGCCCCCGAAAGGCCTCCAGCGTCCCGGGGTCTAGCACCCGCACGGCGACCTCATCCAGGAACCTGGAGAAGGGCAGTCTGGCCTCCCGTCGGCGGCCCAGCCAGGCCAGGGGGCCGGGAGCTGGCCTGCTGCCCATGCCTGGGGGCTCGGCAGCGGACAAGGGGCCGGGTGAGGCTTTGGGGGCTTCCTGGCTGGGCTGTGCTGCCCCGCCGGGGTGAGATGGTGGGCCCGTGGGGTTCCAACCTGAGGTGGGGCTCGTTTTGCAGCCTCTAAGGCCCTCCCTGCAGGCCTCCTTCCTGGGGGCCTCGGCCCTGGGCTCCATGAGGGAGCTGGGGCCATCCTGCCTGGGGCTCCCGGGGTCTGGACCCTGTGCCTGGGAGCCGGTCCCCGAGAGCATCCTCCTCTGTCAGTCCAAGGTCAAGCCTCTCCAAGTACCTCGCTGACTCCCACTTCCCTCCTCGCATGTGGCTGGGGGCCCTGCACCCTCTGTGGGGCGGGGGTGGTGGCGCAGGGTTACTGGTCCCTCACTGGCCAGAGTGATCCGCTGAGCGCCCGCCCCCAATTGATCCAGACAGCACGTGGCAGGGGGCCTCCCGCCCCCTAAATTGATTCTTACTAAATGGGAGCCGGGCTTCAGGGCTTAGAAAGTGCTAGAGAAGCAAAGGTCATGTCCTGAACTCTGCATCTGCCTGGGGAAGTAACCTGCGCTGAATGAACACCCGCTGTGTGTCGAAGGGCAAGCCTCACACACGCCACTCACCACATCTCCTCATCTCTGCCGGGTGTGAGTTGGGCTCAGGGACATGGGTGAACATGGGGCCTGAAGGAGGGGAAATTAGAACTGCCTCCATCTGAAATAATAGGAGGCTGTGGTAGAGACTGCTGGCTCCCCACTGTCATCCCACTCGGAGTGAAGAGTCCTCCTTTTATTGTGGGAGGTAAGATTTCCCAGGCTCCTTTGTAGCCAGGGGTAGCCAATGAGATACAAACGGAAATTACTGGGCGTGACTACTCCTTAAAAGGGATCAGATAGCTTGCCTGTGCCCTTTTTGCTCCCTCTCCCAAACTCTTCTACTTCTTATATGGAACATGCAAGTGATGGTTGGAGCTACTGCAGCTATTTTGCACCATGAGGCAAATTTGAGGCAGACGCCACATATAAAGGCTAGAGGAGCAGAAAGACAGAAGAACCTGGGTTCCTGATGACCGCTGAGTCATCACACCAGCCTTGGACCACCTGCCTCTGGCACTGGCACTTCTTTAACTTGTGGGAAATAACCCCTGTCTTATTTAAGCCATAGTTATTTCCAATCTCTGCTGCTATCAGCAGTTTGCAATTCTTCACTGATACACAGGGGATAAGGTTAGGAATCACAGTTGACAATGCTATGAGCAAGAGCTTTTGGCAGATGGGGGCCTAGAGTATAGTTAGATGGGGAGTAGGGAGGGGGAGATTACCCCAGAGAAGGGTCAGAGCCAGTCCTGGGCATTTGCTCTTTTGTATGAAGGGAGACTCACTGATGAATCTCAGGAAGCCAGGGGTCCAGGCAGGACTCCTTCCTGGGATGCGGCTGTGTGAGTACTCACAGGATGGCTCCCCAGCGGGTGGCAGCCCCAGGCCTTTGGCCGTGAGCCCCAGCCCTGGTCTCTGGTGCCGCTTAGAGGATGGCCCAGGCTGCCTTTAGCACTGCCTGCCTGCGGCTGTGTACCTGGAGCCTCTGCCCACCTGGCAGCACCTGGATGCCTCACATCAAGTGCTGGGGACCCCTTCTTCTCTGAGCTCAGCTGGACACCTCTCTGAATGTCTCCCAGCACCTGTGACTGAAAGTCTGAAAAACTTCATGAGCTTAACTGCCCAGGTCAGGGATGGAAGCTGCCGGCACCCTCCTTCGCCTCCTCCCCTCACCATACTCCTAACCACCAGGCCCTGACCGTTCACCCTCTCTCAGACCTGGCTGCCTCCCTCCATCCTCACCATCACCTAGCTGGTCCCAGGTGCCACCATATCTCACCTGGACACCTACAATCACCTCTCCCTGGGGCCATTGACCCCAGCTTGGTCCACTCCACAAACAAGCTCGTGTGAACTTTGAAATTTGCAGACCAGATAACCAGACAATGTCACACATTCATGCACCCTGCAAGGCCCTGATGGCCCAGGGTCTTCTCTACCCTCACCCACAGAACTTCCATCTACTTCCTGAACATACCAAGCCCTCACTGGTCTCAGGGTCTTTGCACTTGCTGGTCCCTCTGCCGGGGAGCACTCTCCCTCCCCCTCCTTGGCATCACCTAACTCCCATCTACCTTACAGGGTCCCAGTTCTACCTTTCAGGGTTCCATCTACCTGACTCCTTCCACCCTCCAGATCAGATCAGGTACCCCTGCAGCAGCCTCGTATCATGACCCTTAACTGTAACTGCCATGTTCCCATGAATCTGCTTATCATGTGTCCCCCTAGATGGTGAGCTTCACTTCACCCCAGCTCTCTGCACAGGGCCCAGCACGTTGGAGGCACTCAACCAGTAGTTCTCAAATGAATGAATAAGTGAAGGCATCCCATTGCTGATGCAGAAGCTCCAATCCACTGGCCACCTGATGAGAAGAGCTGACTCACTGGAAAAGACCCTGATGCTGGGAAAGACTGAAGGCCAAAGGAGAGTGGGGAGGCAGAGGATGAGATGGTTGGATAGCATCACCGACTCAAAGGACATGAATCGGAGCAAACTCTGGGAGACAGCGAAGGACAGCAGAAGCGTGGCGTGCTGCAGTCCATGGGGTTGCATGGAGTCCAGGCAGGACTTAGCGACCACCACTACCCCAGGTTCAGACTGTCCGTTCATAAGCATCTGTGGCCCGGTGTGAACTTCCTCTGGCTGGGCACGGGCAGGAGAACGTGGGAGTCAGGGGTCTCAGGCTCTCGGAAGGCCACAGGTCCCCACCTGCTCCTGCTATCCTCTGAAGGCCACCTCTTTACACTTGGACACCCCCCTCCCCAGCAGTATCCAGTCATCCAGCCCTGCTCCGCCACCAGTGTGAACTAAACTTGGAGGCTGGCAGAACCAAGGTCAAGTTCACCTCCAACACCCCAGCTGACCTTGGGCAAGTCATGTCCTCTCCTGATTGTCAGATGCCGACAGAGCAGCACCCAGTCCCGAGCAGGGATGCAGGGGGAGCGCACAGAGGCTGCTGGGAGCCTTCGGCAGGGAGCCCGGCCTCTCCTGGGACCCCGGGACCCCTCAGCCCGGGGGCTCTCAGGTGGCCACCCCCCTGCTACGTGCCATCACAGGAATGTTCCGGGGGCCTGGCCAGCCGGTCCTCCGAGCCTCTCCCAGAGTTGCCGGGCTGCATCAGACAAGTTCCTGTTGTCATAACAACCCGCTGGCTCTCAGCCGCCTGGGCCCGAGGCCCCAGAGGATGCTGTCGGCGGCTCGCAGCCGGGGCCTGCTCACCTCTCAGCGGCCTGGGCTGCCTCTCCAGAGAGGGCTTCCAGCCCCTGCCTCTTGACTCATCTGCTCCGCCCCCCCACCTCCTTTCCTGAACCCCTACTGGGTGCCAAGTTCCAACTCGTAGCCCAAATCATCACCCAGTGAGGTGGGACAGCCGTGAACTGTCTCATGTTTAAAGGAGCAGGCTCTCGTGGGGGTCACGTGACTCGTCTGAAGTCACAGGGGTCGGATGTGGCAGACCCGGGGTGGGGTCTCAGGCCCTGTGTCACTCTGGGACCCCCGCAGCCCCTTCTCCACCTCCTGGCCCCACCGCGCCCCCAAAGATGGGAAGCTGGCCAAGGTCTGAGAGCTCCCAGGCAGGAGGGACCCAACTTCGGGTTGCCTCCTGGAGCTGGAACAGTGACCTGGCCCCAGGCACCGATGGGACCCTGGAGGGCTGGGGGTGGGGACGGTGGGGGTGTGGAGGGCAGGTTGAGCATTCACTAAGTGCTCCAAACATCACCTCGCTAACTCCTGCGGCAACCTCCACCCCAAGCTGGGACATGCCACCCCGTCTCTTGGAGCAGGACCCGGGCTGACTGGTAAACAGCCACACCCGCCACACACCAGAAACCGTAGCCAGCACCCACAGGAGTGCAGTTGCCTTCCAAGCCTCCCTCATTCCAGTGCGGAAGTTTCTATTACAGCCCCCTCCTTTACAGACGAGGACATTCCAGGTCTGAGGATTCTCACGCTTTTCACCATGCTGCCTCTGCTTCCGGCTGTTTCTGTGCTGGCCTGAGAACCCCCGAGGGCGGCCGCAGCCCCGGCATCCGTGCCCTGGGGCGTGCATTCACACCATTCGCCAGGTAGCATGTACCAATCTCCACACACCGATGCATGCCTCCATGTCTGCACCTGCCGTCTACCACCCATTCATCCAGGTATCCATCCTTGCATCCACACATCCATCAGGAAGAAGGGCTGGGGCTGAGTTCATAGTTCAGGGGCACGCACTTGAGCCATCCAGACCTTCCAGGAAGTCTCCTGGGACACGGAACTCCCTGCAGGAGTCCCTGCTTGCTTCCCTGTCTTTACAAGAGGCCACACTGTGGGCTCCTGGCTCCCTAAGCCTGTCTTCCAGCCTAACTGGAGAGGCCTCCTGGCCCCCGCCCTCCTCCCAGCCCTGCAGCCTCCCTGCTATGGGGTCATGGAATGGGAGGGTCTGGGGTTACGCAAGCCTGGATGCTGCACCCACCCATCTCAGGGACCACTCATCTGCTAGCAGGTACCCACCCATTCGCACACCAGTGTGCCCTTCCGGGCCTGCACCTGCCACCCGCCACCCATTCGTCCATGTATCCATCCTTGTCACTTGTGTCTTGTGTCCACACATCCATCCGTCCATCACGGATGCAGCCACCCGCCAACATGTGTCCATTTCTGCAGTGATCTGCCCTTCCATGCCTGTATCCATGCGTCACTAATGTATCCTCAAGCACTTATCCATGCACTCTTCCTGTATCCATCCATCCACTCCTCTGTTCTTACATCCATCATTTTATTGACATTATTAAGTCCCCATCCATCCACCCCGGCATCCACACATTGACTGAACCCATTAAGCATCCATCCACTTTCTCATGCCTGTATTCATCCATCCTCTGACATGGACTCCTGTATCCATCCAGCCCTTTACCCATTCGTCCGTTGACATCTATCCATCCATTTTAGAGCCTTCCATCCACACATGTATCCGTCTTGTCATATGAATGAGAAATCCATCTGTCTATCAATCTACCCTTATATCCATCCACGGATTTCTTCTATCCATCCATTCCTATCCGTATCAATTCTTTCATTCATCTACTCATCCATCCCTTTCTTAACACTTAGATCCATCAATCTCTCCTCCTATGCATCTATCCCTCTAGCTTTCTATCCATCCATCCACTGGGCTGCCCTGCCACATGCCTCCCACCACATCCATTTGCCTACAATACACCCACCGGCCTCTGCAGTCCACCCCACATTGCTTCTCCACCCAGATGCACGGGAATCCCAGCATGGACCAGCAGAACCATTACTGGAGCTTTCGGTGTCTGTCTTCCCCAGGCAGGACCAGGTCTGGCCCATCCCCATTCCTGACTCGGTTCAAGGCTGCTAGTGGGACAAGTGACTGCAGTCCCGTGGCCTGGCTCAGAGCTAGGCATGAGCTGATGCCCACCCCCAAGAAGCCCCTAGGGGCTGCAGTGGGAGCCTCCAGATCCACGGTCTGTTGGGGTTGGAGTCACTGCTTGGCCCCTTTCCTGGCTGGGGGGCCGTGAAAGCCACCATCACCCTCCTAACGCCGCCATGCTAGTCAAGGTCTGTGTCTCCTGGCAGACTGTGAGATCTTGAAGGGTGAGGTTTGTATCAGATTCACCTAAGTGGTCCCAGTGAGTGGGGCACAGTGGGGGACATGGGGAGAGTATGCTAAGGGGGATGGAGAATTCATCCACTCACTCAGTCCTTCATTCCTGCAGTACTGAACCAACAGAGACAGCTCTGGTCAGCTCTTTCTGCCACTGGCTCTCACCAAGGCTTGTTCTTGGGCCATGGAAGCCACTCCTCTGACGGAGAGAGGCGTTGTGCCTCAGAAACGGAGCCCCAGAGAGAGGACAGGGTCTTGCTCAAGGATACACAGCAGAGGAGGAACTAGAACCCAAGACTCCAGACTCCCATCTAGGCCTCTCCTCCTAGCAGGTTAGTGACCTGCTCTGGGGCAGGAGGGGTAGCCAGGAGGGGGATGCTGGGAGCAATTCTAGGCCAACCCGGTGAGCCTGGGGTCACCCCTGGATTTGTCCCCAGGGACCTCTACCTGCTATGAGGGGAAGAGCCTCCTCCTGACACACACACACACACACACACACACACACACACACATTCGACCTCCACACTTTGGCTGGACCGAGCCTCCTCTGATCCTTGCACTCTCCCCTCTTGAGGCAGGAGGTAGACGGACCCCACCCCACAGGGTAAGGTGACTGGAGATTCATTCCCTGTGGACCAAAACTCTAAAATATCAAGAGCAGGACAATTGAGAGAGGAAGCTAGGCCTTGCCCAGACCACATATTTCTCATTCGCAAAGTCAGGAGACCTCCCCAACCACACATGTGCGGAAAGGCTCCTTGGAGGTCAAAACAGGAGTGATGCTAACTGACGCCAACTACCCATAGGCCTTTGCGGCGGGATCCATATTGGCTGAGAGATGAGTGCGCACACACAGAAGGATTCTGAGACACGCCAAATATGGACTCTGCACCAGGCAAGTCAGAATGATTGGTCAGAGGGAAACCGGAAGAAATGCCTCATAAAAATAACTCAAACTACCAAACTCTGAGACTGTCTGAGTCTGCCCCTGTGTCTATCCACACGTCCTGTACTTTTTTCTTCTAATAAGCACTTAACTTGTTTCACTACTCTCCATCTTTGTGGGAATTCTTTTCTTCTGCAAAGCCGAAGGGCCAGGGCCTTGTCACTGACCACTGGTTGAGTGGTCAGAATTCGCTGCTATTACTGCCACGGTCTGATCTCACTCTCTGGCCAGGGACTGAAGCCCTGCTTCAAGCTGCTATAGACCCAGGATCACTCTCACCTCTAGGCCTTCCCCTCTCCTGCTCCTCCACCCTCCCCTGTTCAACTCCCACCCAGGCCCTGGCTTCTCGAGCCTCTGAGGACTTGAGAAATTGTGGACGGTCTCCAGGGGCTTCCCTGGCGGCTCAGATGGTAAAGAATCTGCTTGCCATGCAGGAGGCCCGGGTTTGATCCTTGGGTCGGGAAGATCCCCTAGGGAAGGAAATGGCAACCCATACCAGTATTCTTGCCTGGAGAATCCCGTAGGCCGAGGAGGCCGGCGGGCTACAGTCCGTGGGGTTGCAGAGAGTAGGACACGACTGAGCATGCATGCATGCAGGGACCGTCTCCAACCAAGCCTTCAGTCACCCATGGACTGCTCTTTCCCCCTCTCATTCATTCATTCTTAACATCTTTAAGTGCCTGTGGGAGTGGGGGGCTACTTCAAAGCATTGCCGTGGAGACAAGGCATGAAAGTGCTTATATCAGGGCTGGCACATAGTAGCTGCTTGATAAATGGCAGCTCTCTCGGGCCAGAGTCTGTGCCCAAGAGTCTCTGAGGGTGGATAGATCTCCTTCCAGACTGCTCTGCCTCGCTTCCACTCTCCGACCCAGAAATGACCCACTCTCCACGCCTGGCCCGGTGGAAAGCCAGACCCACAGCACTGAGGCTCCAGGCAGCCTCAGCATCCCAGGTGTGAACAGCTCCAGGTTCTGAGGATAAGAGGAACACGGAGCGCAGGAATCTATAAATATGAGACAATAGTCCTTCCGAAAGCGCAGGCAGCCTCCTCTCGCCCCGGCGCCGGCGCGCAGCAACCGCATCTGCCACTGCGCCTGCTTCTCTGTGCCGCCCTGATTATAGTGAGAGTCGGGAAAATTAAGGGTTTTCGGGTATGCTGCCAGGGCCCAGGCTGCTGCCTCCCCGCCCTGTGCGTCACGCATGCCAGGCGGAGCCGCCCCTTATCGGCCACTTGCCCCAGCCGTCTATACCACCCGGACTGGGACGGCCGGCACAGCAGAGGATGATGGACTTTCTTCCCCGGTCCTCGCCGGCCCTGGGGGTGGAAGGGACTCCGCTGCAGGCAGTGGGCAGGGGAACTGGGGCCCAGTGAAGGGCAAGGACCTCTCCACGGCCCCTCAGAGACCTAGGGCGCTGGGACCTCCACAGGAGCCAAGCCCATGGGGAGACCCTGTCCTGCTGGCCCGGAGCCCCGAGGCCTTGACCCCTGGTCAGTTTCCAGTCTGCAAACAGCCCAGGTCTGTGGCTGACCTTGGCCACCAGGGCTCCACCTCTGCAGGCACAGCGCACTCAGCCACCACCGGCCCATTCCTGGGTCCCTACTCTGCTCCCATCTGGCTGGTCCAGGAGACTCCTGGATGCCCCCCACGCTGCTCCTGCCCCAAAGGAACCACACTGGGGACGGGGTGGGGCCCAAACGAGGAAGGAAACACCTCTACACCAGGCAGGAACCGGAAACGCTAGGGCAGCAATTCCCATCCAACTGTGCTGGGGTTCAGGGAGGGTGGACGCTTCGGTGGAGCGGCCCCCGGGTGCGCCTTCCCCTTCCCGAGCCTCAGTTTCCTCCCTTCGAACTGTGGGGAATGGGAGCTCCTTGCCCTGCAGGCGCAGAGTGAGACCTAGGGGGTCCGGGCCGGCGCAAGCCCACGCACTGTGATCGCTCAATGAACTAGCCCCTGGTGCAGCCTCCTTCTGGCTCCTCGACCTTTCCCGGGGTAGGTGGGGGGGCTCACTGAGCCTCGACCCGCGGCATGAGGGGGGCCTGCCAGCACGCCGGGCCACCCGCCCGTGACAGCTGACAGCAGCAGGTCCCAGATCGCCTAGGCCCCGCCCTGCTCCCCTCCCCCCGCCGTGCCCCAGCCTCCCTCCCACCGGAGGGATGCACGTGTTAGAGGGGCGAGGACCCCCGCAACTCGGTCCCAGTGCTCGGGCCGGCCTCGCGGGGGGCAGGGCGGCGCGCGGAGGCCGAGTCCCCGCCCCGCCCTGCGAGTGCCCCCCGCAGCCAGCGAGCGTTCGTGGCCGGTCCCCACCCCCCGCTCCCACCCCGCGCACCGGCACCGGAGGGGGCGCTACGGGCGGGGGAGCAGAGGCTGGACAGTCGCCCCCCTCGCGGGAGGGGGCACGCGGGCCGCCGGCGGCGCAGCCGAGACCGCGCTGCCGCGTGGGTGGCGCCCGCCCCGCCTCCGCGCCCGCGCCCGCGCCCTGCCCTCCGGGCTCGCGGGTACTCACCGCCCGGCGGAGCCGGCCCGGCCGCCGGCCGCCAGTCCACATGGCCCCGGGGCAGCCGCGCGGCTCGCCTGCGCCGCCGCCGCCGCCGCCGCCGCGCTCGGGTCCCGCTGCTGCCGCCGCCGCCGCCCCCGGCCCGCACCCTCCCCTCCGAGGCCGAGCGCGCCCGGAGCCGCGGCGCGGCCGGGGCTCCCCCCACCCCGCCCGGCTTCCCGCAGGGAGCGCCCGCCCCCCGCCCCCAGCCCGGCTCCCCGCCAGCCCCGGCCCCGCGCGCAGCCGCGGCTGATTCCGCGGCTCCCCCCGCAGCGCCCAGGCGGGGCGCACTGGCGGGGGGACGCTGGGGCAGGCCTGGGGGCGCGGGGCGCCACGTGCACTCGGGAGCTGGGGAGGGGATGGCGGCCGGCCGGGGAATGAATGAACCCGCGGGAGATGAATGGTGGGGCGCGGTGAATGGAGTGCGGTGCGAGCCGGGGGAACGAATGAATGAGGAAGGAATGCACTAGGCAGTGTTGAGGGAAAGAACGGACGGGGCCCGCGTTCCTGCTCTGCTTGAGCCAGCACGCCTGTGCCAAGGTAGCCAGGTGATGGCGGAGGGTCGCCCCCTTCCCCAGCAATCTGGAAGAGGAGGTGGCCTCTGGAGGGGTCAGGGTTACCCCAGGAACTTTCAGCTGGAGCACCTGTCTCCTTACCCGCCGCAGAGCCCCAGGCTGGCCCCGTCTTAGTCCTGAAGAAGGGTACAAAGTGAGCCGTGGCCCTTCCCCGCTGAGGCATTGGTGCAAGGCCATCCCCATGGTCCAGGCCTGGCTGGGGCCTCTTCAAAAACCAGACTCAGTTCTGAGGGCCTTACATAGGGCACCTGGACAAGTCTGCCAGCCAGGCCAGCCCTGCAGCAGCCAGCATTGGAACCCTGGAGAAAAAAACACAAGGGGGCCGGAAGGATCCTGGCTGGTGCAGAGAGGTCCCAGAGCACATGCACTTGACTCCTGCCCTCCCTTGAGACCTACGGGCTCGTGGTTCACCGCGTTTATGTAATTCCCAAGCACATGGCAGATTACAAGGTGCTGCCTATGAATACTATATATATATATATATATATACTTTTTAAAATCGTTGCAAAATACATGTAACACACAACTGCCCATTTCCGCCGTTTTGAAGCGTACAGCTCAGTGCCATAAGGACTTTCACTCCGTGGTGTGGTCGCCACCACCGCCATCTGCCTTGTATCTCACGTGTGTGAACTTTGCGCATCTAGCCACTCATTTAGTTGGGGGAGTGGGTGGCTACATTCAGGCACAGGGCAGTGCTGTGAAGAGACCCTGATGGCCAGGGAAGTGGGGAAATCAATGGAGAAGAGACAGCAGAAAGGAGCCGGCCGCCGATTCGAGCCATTTAGCGTGGAGGCAAAGTCCTCTCTCTCCCACCCCTCAGGCCCTGGGGACCCTGTTGAGGCACAAATGAAACAAAGGAGGTGCAGGGAGGTTCGGGGGCCGGGGTGGGCATCAGATGACAAGCCCCCCGGCTGGCGCACAGGGCCTACATGGGGACAAAATGAGAAGTGGCTGCCGAGGGCGTGGGCTCTTTAAATCCCCCTTGGAGGGCTGTTTTTGGCTCACCTGGACCCTGGGTTTTCCATCTGAGCTGGGAGGCTCTGTGACCTCTGCTCCTGCCCTTGAGGGTTTTGACCCTATTCAGGCAGGCCCTGCGGAGGGATGGGGGCAGCATGCAAGAGGCAGTGGGGGCCGACCTCCCGCCTGCCAACCCTAATGTCCCTGCCCTCCCCAGGTCCCAGGGGGACAACAGTAACGGTGGAAGGTGGGTGGAGGGTACACGTAGGGCTCTGCCCGCAGTTCCTGCCCAGACACTGGTCCTGCTCAGATGGTGCCAGAACATTCACCATCAGCCCTGGCTCTGCCACTGCCAAAGCTGCAGATGGCTGGGGGCAGTGGGGAAGGGGGGGGAAAGGGGGGAAGGGGGGGCGGGGGTGCCCAGGCCTGCCTCAGGCTGCTTGCACACTTGAGCTGGGGGCCTGCTTGGGAAGGCCCCGGGAGAGCCCTTCGCCCACACTGCACACCTACTCCCCACCCAGCAAGCCCTCTCTTCTCCCCTCTCCCAGCTCACTGACGATGGAAGTGGGGAGAAAGCCAGCATGCTAGGGTGGGGGGGCAGTGGTGGTCTCAGTTGAACTCTATAGTGACCTTGTGAGGGAGTAGCGCTAGCCCTCTTTGAGGCTCAGAGAGGCAAAGTCCCTAAGGCCACCTAAGGGACTCAGCAAATAGGGGCTAAGCTGGGATTTAGTAACCCTATCCTGGTCAGATGATCACCCCTGTTCAGGTCTCACCTTAGGAAACGCCTCTTGGCGTCTCTGCCGAGAAGGTCAAGATGGTGCAAACTTGAAGATGCTTACAGGATGGGCTGGCCTGGAAAGGCCTCTGCAGCTGGTGTAGCTAGGGTCTGGAACATCAGTGACATTCAGGCAGGCTTCCTGGAGGAGGTGAGGTTTCAGCTGAAGATGGGAAGAAGAGATAAAAGTGGCAGGGGTGGGTCGATCCCTTGTCCCCCAGCCTCCTGCCCTCATTTGGGTGTCTGTTGACCACCCTGACCACAGTCCTCACCCTCCACCTCTCAATCCTGTGCCCTGGTTTTATTTTCTTTTCCTGGCTCTTGCGACTCTCTGCTGTTACCTGATTGACTTGTTTCTTGACCTTCCCAGCTGGAGTGTATGCTTTGAGACGAGGGCTGCGGGGTTGGGGAGGAGAATGAACAGATGAACGGAGGATGGATAGAGGGAAGGGGCGTTGAAGGAGGCCGGTGTGATTCCTGGCTTCTGGTTGTGGTGGCTGAAGTGGGCGGGGGAGGGCAGGGCGTCAGGGGTCACAAAGAGCGAGGGTCCTGTAGACACCCAGGCGTGGGGGTCCAGCCCCTCTCCGCCTTGGGCTCCAGAGTCAGCCGGTCAGTCCGATTCCAGCCTTCTGTGTTTCCTGTCTTCCCCTCTCAGGCTAGGAAGGAGAAGGTTCTAGGAAATCGAGCTCTGGACCTTCCGAGAGTTTTGTTTGCTCCAGGCCCCTACAGGTGTGTGATGTAGCCTCCTCCAGGCTGCCCTGCAGGATCCTGCGGAGCTGCCCTCTGCAGAGCCAGCACCCCTCTCCCCCTCTCCCCACCCACCCCTCCCCCCAAGTCACCACTTCTCCATCCCATTGCCCCCACCATCCCTCACTTGTTTCTCTTGGGAGCACTTTCTTAAGAATCAAGGATTCAGCGTCTGGTTGGGAGGATAACCCAAGACTTTTCGGCAACCAAAGA
Source organism: Odocoileus virginianus (assembly GCF_023699985.2). Taxonomy (NCBI): domain Eukaryota; kingdom Metazoa; phylum Chordata; class Mammalia; order Artiodactyla; family Cervidae; genus Odocoileus; species Odocoileus virginianus. Next base: position 11,336,593 of record NC_069689.1, on the reverse strand, counting down.
ACAAAATGTTCCTCAATTCATTTAAAAAAACAGGGGCATCAATGCCATGTAGTAAAGACTCCAGGGGGAACCCTGACGCCCCCCTTCTCCATGGTCCCGCCTCACGGGGCTCATGGGCCCACAGGTCAGGTCCCAGCCCCGGGCCAGGACACCCTCTGGCTCTGCCCCTCACTCCTGGCTGCGGCCCGTCCTGGGCCATCTCTGGGAGGCGGCAGCTGTCTCTCCAGCACTCGGGCTCTTCTGCCAGGCGGGGCTGGGCGCTGTGATGTGGGCTCAGAAACTGTAAGGGGGGGGGGGAACCATTTCTACCAAATACTTAATGAAAACAAAACTGGGCATGTACTTCTCACGCCTAAATAGACAAGTCAGGTCAGGCCGAGAAAAGAAATGAGAGCCGCCTTGCTGAAAGAAGGGGCTTCAAGGCATCAGAAGTCCGGGGTCATTTCTTCCCCTCCTGGGACAGCTCTGGCTAGTCAGCGCTTGGCTCCCCCTTCTTCTGGATGATCTGTAGCGCCTGGGGAAGGGCAGTGCCCAGTTTCCTGCCCCAGGCTGCCCTGCAGGAGGCCAGGAAGCCTGTCTCTGGGCCCTCCATCCTCAGGCCTGGGCATGGTGAGGATCACAGGGCAGGGATGGAGCCGAGGTGGCCTCACTGGGGTGAGATGACCACTCGGTGTGCAGCTCTGCTGAGGACAGGCTCACCTGCCAACAGGGGCAGGTGTGGTCAGGTCCCACCTGCAGACCCAGGCTTCGCTAGCAGCCCACCTGCTTGGTCCTGGGCCCGGTCTGGGTTCCTGGGGTGGGCTGTTCCCGCGCTCCTGCCACGCCCCCCGGCCTGGGCTGAAGCCCCACCCCACATCAGTGTCGATGCCCTCCTTTCTGGGCCTTTGCACCTGACGTCTTCTCACCCTGGGGTGCCTTTCCATGGCGTGTCCCTCTGGAAAACGCCCCCTCTCAGCTCCCGAAGTTGCCTCATCTCAGAAGGAGGTGTGACCCCCCGCAACCCTGCAGAGGTGCATGTGGTTTCCAAAGAGCGACAGCCTGGGGCTCACTGAGCAGGTCGTGGTCGGAGGGTCCTACAGGGGCCCGGGCGCTGGGGCGAGGAAATGAGGCTGAGGAGGTGGAAAGAGACCAAGAGGCCGAGACTGAGGTCGGGGATGGCCACCGGCCAGGCTGCCTGGAGGCTGAGCGCCAGCTCCCGGTGTGTGTGTCTGGCACTGTGGTGAATGGCAAAGCTGATGGGGAGGGCAGGGCAGTGGTGAGTTGGTGTGCTGGCCCCAAAGCGTGGACGCTGAAGATGCCTGCAGCAGGCATCTGTGGGAGGGCCCACGCCCACCCTTCCCAGCCCAGAAGCTCCCGTCTCCTTCCACAGAGTCCCCATAGCTTCCCCACTGTCCCCTGTCTCTGAATCCTGCCTGATGTCTACTCTGGGCCCTGGGCAGGGTCCCCAGTTCCTTTCTCACCCTGTCCCTCTGTTGTTCAAGAACCTTCAGTGGCTCCCTACTGCCCGACATGTCCCACCTGGCACTCAGGGCCTTCCGTGGGCTTCCCTGAGTCTCCAGTTCAGTTCAGTTCAGTCGCTCAGTCGTGTCTGACTCTTTGCTATTGCATGGACTGCAGCACACCAGGCCTCCCTGTCCATCACCAACTCCCAGAGTCCACCCAAACTCATGTCCATTGAGTCGGTGATGCCATCCAACCATCTCATCCTCTGCCGTCCCCTTCTCCTCCTGCCCTCAATCTTTCCCAGCATCAGGGTCTTTTCAAATGAGTCAGTTCTTCTCATCAGGTGGCCAAAGTACTGGAGTTTTAGCTTCAGCATCAGTCCTTCCAGTGAACACTCAGGACTGATCTCCTTCAGGATGGACTGGTTCGACCTCCTTGCAGTCCAAGGGACTCTCAAGAGTCTCCTCCAACACCACAGTTCGAAAGCATCAATTCTTCGGCTCAGCTTTCTTTATAGTCCAACTCTCACATCCATACATGACTACTGGACAAACCATAGCTTTGACTAGACAGACCTTTGTCAGCAAACTAATGTCTCTGCTTTCTAATATGCTGTCTAGGTTGGTCATAACTTTCCTTCCAAGGAGTCTCCAGTGGGACTTAAACTCTTGACGGATGCAACCGGCTCTTCTGCTCCCTCCTGTCCCTTCCAGATGGCCCCCTGCCCCCTTCTACCCCCATGCCCTCTCAGCTTCTCCTCTGGTCCCAGCTCAGAACAGGAGAAAAGCAAAAGTGAAAAGTGAAAGTGTTAGTCACTCAGTCGTCTCTGACTCACTGTGGCACCGCAGGCTGTAGACCTCCAGGCTCCTTTGTCCATGGAGTTCTCCAGGCAAGAATACTGGAGTGGGTTGCTATTCCCTTCTCCAGGGGAATCTTCCCACCCCAGGGGTCAAACCCAGGTGTCCTGCATTGCAGGCGGATTCTTTACCATCTGAGCTACCACTCCGATAAAATAAAGGTTCTTGTGTTCTGACCCCTGGGATGGTGAGGGTGGGGCCACGGCTTTGGGCAGGGTCTGCATGGGACCAGCTTTGTCCACATCCCCACTTTCTGGCCCCCAGGACACACTGTTTCACTACTTCATTCTTCAATGGCTCTAAACCCTCTTTTCCAAGCAGATGATGCCTCTTTATGAGTCTCCTCTTGTCCCTTCTCCGTGGCTTCAACCCAGAACGATGCCAAGGAATGCGTGACTTCTAAGTCTCCTGCTTAGACCTCTAACCTGGGTACTAGGAAGATTGTGGGTCTGGTCCCGTTTGCCTGGGATTAACTGGGAGACATTCTCTTCTCTGAGATTTCCTCGCCTGGAGGATGGGAACTATGCCCATGAGTCCGGGGACAGAGGAGTTTGCAGCCTCAGCCCTGGGGTCAAAGGCCTGGAACACCCCAACTGTGGGGCACACCCCTCTGTGCCAGGCGCAGAGCCCCACAGACAGCGAGGAGGGTGTGCACGCGGGCCGCTGGAACGTGGGCGGGCTGCCCTTGGTGAAAGTGGGCGGCAGAGGCAGACGCCAATTTTCCCCACTCCACTGGGCAGGAAAATTATTTCTTCTGATTTCTCTGTATTCCAGCCGGTTCTGTGCCTGCAAGAGATCCAGAGGCTGGTCGGAACAGGGGCTGCCGCGAACCTCAAAGTCAGGCAGAGGCAGGGACCTCCGCTCCTGGCTGAGACTGGAGGCGCAGGGAGGCAGCCCGCCCAGAGGCCGGAGCCCTTTCGGGCCCTTGAGCATCTCCATCTTTATTTCTCGAGCCTCTCCAGTCTTTCTCTGGGCTCTGCCCCTCTGCCCTCCACCTCCCCTCTGGGTGGTGGATTCTCTCGGGGCTGTGGACATCACAGAGGAGGGCCCCAAAAGAAAGCGTGGTGGGGCGGCCACATGCTTCCGCCGCAAGTGATCGCCGAGCCCCCCGCAGACCTGCAAGGAAGGGAGGCTCAGCCCTGCTTAGAGGGGAAACTGAGGCTCAGAGGATCGGGCCGGCGTGCTCAGGGGACGTGAAGGGTGGGGTTTCACTGCCACAACATCCTAGCACGGCCCCTTAGCCAGTGGCCTCGCTTGTCCCCAGATGGCACCAGTCAAGCAGAGAGGGGTAAAGCAATGGAGCCCGCCCCTGTTTCAAAGGGGCCAGGCGCCCTTCACGTCCAGGTGCTCAGACTTCTGGAGGACACCACCAAAGCCTCCCATCCGAGGGGCAGGGCAGGGGCCAGGGGGCCACAGCTGAGGTCCAGGAGCCCAGCGTGCTCCTCTCCAGTCAGAGCAGCCAGTGACTGGGGCAGACTGGGACACGCCTGGGGGGACTGACCCACCTAGTACAGGGCTGAGCAGGCTTTCAGGTCTAAAATGGGACAGCCCTGGGCCAACCAGGATCACAGGCAGATAAAGAACTTTGGGTGGTTCAAGTCCAAACTTAGAGTGGGAGGTAGTGGGGGCTTCGGGGCTAGAGGGGATTTAGTGGAGGGGGCCGAGGTTGACTGAGGAAGCAGTGCTGGCTAGGAGGGAGGTTGGGTTTGCTTGTTTTCAGGTTCTGCCAGGAGCTGAGCACACTCCTGAGGAGTTTGGGGGTTCTCCGGGGGGTGGGGGGTGGGGCTGCGCTTCTGGGACCTGGTCTTGGGTCCCGCTCTTCCTCGGGCAGCCTCCCCCCGAGACACGAGGTCCGGCTTTCAGACCATCTGGATATCCACCCCATCGTTGCTGGTGTCTCTCTGGCCAAAACAAGCACCCCCCACCCCCATCCACCTAGGGCAGAGGGGGCTCTGGAGTCAGCCAGGGCTTCATTCAGATCTCAGCTTGGCCTTGTCCTTACCCTGGGGGAGGCCAGTTGTGGCTCCAGCTTTTGTTTCTGCATCTGAAAGGGGGTTCCCTTCTCTGCAAAGATGCTGCGAAGATGGAAGATTTGGAACAAAGTCTGTGGAGGCCCTGGGACGGGCCCTGGGACGGGCCCTGGGACACCCAGCGGGCTCCGCGGGAGCTTAGCTTCCCTAGGACTTCAGGTCCAGAAGCAAGGAGCTTGGACAAATGGAAGACTGCTGAGCAAGATGGATGGCTGAGCAAGATGGCAGGGGCTGGATGGCAGCTCCCAGCCCCCGGGGGCCCTGTCCACAGTCCCCAAGGGGTGTTCATTCTGAGACTGTACTTGCGGCCAGTGCCTCCCACCCATGTGACTCCCTCCTGCTGCCCCCGAACAGAGCTCTGTCCAGGGGTTGGTGGTCCAGGCCCCGTTAAAGCACAGTATGTTCCAGCCATCCTCGAGCTGGAATGGTCAGGTGAATTGTGTGGGGCATTGAGTGGAAGAAGTTGTTAAAAAGGATTTGTTGTTGTTGTTGTTTTCTTATAGCTTCACTGAGGTACAATTGACTTGCAATAATCTGCTCCCATTTAAACCACACAATTTGGTAAGTTTCGACATGTAACATGTCAGGAAGCTGTCACCACAATCAAGATAGTGAACATTTCCATCAGCTGCAGGCATTTCCTCTTGCCTCTTTGTAAGCCATCCACCACTTCACCCCTGTCCTCACGCAACCCCTGATCTGCTCTATACCGTTACAGATTAGCTTGCACTTTCTGGAGTTTTAAATAAGTAGAATCCCACAGTACGTATTCTCTTTCTTTCCCTTTTATTTGGCTGGGGGAATTCTGGCTCCTTCCACTTAGCATAATGATTCTGAGATTCATCCATGCTGTTGGGTATATCAATAGTTCGTTTCTTTTTATTGTTGATTTGTATTCCACTGTATGAATATGCTATCATTTGTTTATCCATTTCCCAATTAATGGACATTTGGGTTTTTCCACTTTTTGGCTATGAAAGCAAAGCTGCTAGGAATATTTGGGTCCAAGTTTGTGTGTGGACATATTGCTTTAATTTCTCTTGGGCAAATACCTCCTAGTGGAATGGCTTGATCATATGGTAGGTGTATCTCTAACTTGTTAAGAAGCTGCCAAACTGTTTTCAACGTGGCTGAACAATTTTACATCCCCAGCAGCCGAATATGAAAGATCCAGCTGCTCCACATTCCTGCTAGTGTTGGGTAAGGCCAGTCTTTTAAATTTTAGGCATTCATAATGGGTGTGTGCTGGTATCTCACTGTGCTTTTTTTTTAAATTTCTTTTTTGTTGGAGCATCACTGCTTTACAATGTTATGTTGGTTTCTGCTGTGCAGTGAAGGGAATCAGCTGTCAGTTCAGTTCAGTCGCTCAGTCGTGTCCGAGTCTTTGCGACCCCATGGACTGCAGCACACCAGGCCTCCCTGTCCATCACCAACTCCACAAGCTTGCTCAAACTCATGGCCATCAAGTCGGTGATGCCATACAACTATCTCATCTTCTGTCATCCCCTTCTCCTCTTGCCTTCCATCTTTCCCAGCATCAAGGTCTTTTCCACAGCTCTTCGCATCAGGTGGCCAAAATATTGGAGCTTCAGCTTCAGCATCAGTCCTTCCAATGAATATTAAGGACTGATTTCCTTCAGGACTGACTGGTGTGTTCTCCTTGCAGTCCAAAGGACTCTCAAGAGTCTTCTCCAGCACCACAGTTCAAAAACATCAATTCTTTGGCGCTCTTTCTTTATGGTCCAACTCTTACATCCATACATAATTGCTGGAAAATCCATGGATTTGACTATATGGACCTTTGTCAGCAAACTAATGTGTCTGCTTTCTAATATGCTGTCTAGGTTGGTCACAGCTTTTCTTCCAAGGATATCCCCTCTTTTTTGGATGGTCTTCCTTCGGCTGCTGGGGATGTAAAATCATGCAGTCACTTTGGAATAGTTAGGTCCTTACATAGCACTGAGTAGTCTTCCCTGCGCTACATAGTAGGTCCACATCAGTTACTGTTTTACATCCATTGCAGTGTATATGTGTCAGTATCAGTCTCCCAATTCATCCCCCACTCATTCACCCTTTGATGTCTGTGTGTTTGTTCTCTACGTCTGTGTCTGTATTTCTACTTTGCAAACAGGTTCGTCTGTACCATTTTTCTAGATTCCACATTATGTGTTGATATACAGTGTTTGTTTTCCTCTGACTTACTTCACTCTATGAGCCATTCTCTAGGTCCATCCGCATCCCTGCAAAGGGCACAATTTTGTTCCTTTTTATGGCTGAGTAATATTCCATTGTATATGTGCTACATCTTTTTTTAAAAATGCATTCCTCTGTCAGTGAACATTTAGGTTGCTTCCATGTCCTGGCTATTTTACATAGTGCTGCAGTAGACATTGAGGTGCATGTATCTTTTGAAATCGTGGCTTTATCTGGATATATAGGGGCTTCCCAGGTGGTGCTAGTGGCAAAGAACGTGTCTGCTAATGAAGGAGACATAAGAGATGTGGGTTCAATCCCTGGGTCAGGGAGATCCGCTGGAGGAGGGCATGGCAACCCACCCCAGTGTTCTTGCTTGGAAAATTCCTATGGACAGAGGAGCCTGGAGGGCCCCAGTCCATAGGGTTGCAAAGAGCTGGACATGCCTGAAGTGACTTAGCACACATGCATGGTAGTTCCATTTTTAATTTTTCAGGGAGCCTCGATGCTGTTCTCCACTGTGGCTGTATCAATCTACATTCCCACCAATGGTGCAAGATGATGCCCTTTTCTTCACACCCTCTCCAACATCTATCATTTGTAGATTTCTTGGTGATTTTTTTGTGAGGCGATAACCTCACTGTAGTTTTAATATACATTTCTCTAAAAGACGTAACTTGCACAACAAGCCTCTTATCCTCATCCATCAGAGGCAGACAGAAGAAGCAAGAACTATAATCCCACAACCCCCAGAACAAAAACCATAATCTCAGAAAGCTAACCAAAATTATCACATGGATCACAGCTTTGTGTAACTCAAAGAAGCAATGAGCCATGACGTGCAGGACCTCACAAGCTGGACAGGTCACGGTGGAAAGTTCTGACAAAATGTGGTCCACTGGAGAAGGGGGTGGCAAACCACTTAGGTATTCTTGTCTCGAGAACCCCATGAACAGTATGAAAAGGCAAAAAGATATGATACTGGAAGATGTGCTCCCCCCAGGGTGGTAGCTGTCCAATATGCTACCAGGGAAGAGCAGAGAAATAGTTCCAGATAGAAGGAAGAGGCTGGGCCAAAGCGGAAATGATGCCCAGTTGTGGATGTGTCTGGGGGTGAAAGTAAAGTCTGATGCTATAAAGAACAATATTGCATAGGAACCTGGAAAGTTAGGTCCACGAATCAAGGTAAATTAGACATGATCAAGCAGGAGATGACAAGAGTGAAAATCGGTATTTTAGGAATCAGTGAACTAAAATGGATGATAATGGGCAAACTTAATTTTAAGTGACCATTATATCTACTACTGTGGGCAAGAATCCCTTAGAAGAAATGGAGTAGCCCTCAAAGTCACCAAGAGGCCTAAATGCAGGACTTGGGTGCAATCTCAAAAACAACAGAATGACCTCGGTTCATCTCCAAGGCAAACTGTTCAATATCACAGGAATCCAAGCCTATGCCCCAATCACTAATGCCAAAGAAGCTGAAGTTGACTGGTTCTATGCAGACCTACAAGACCTTCAGGAACTAACACCAAGAAAAGGATGTCCTTTTTATAATAGGGGACGGAATGCAAAAGTAGAAAGTCAAGAGATACCTGGAATAACAGGCAAGTTTGGCCTTTGAGTACAAAATGAAGCAGGGCAAAGGCTAACCAAGAAAACAAACTGGTCATAGAAAACACCCTCTTCCAACAACACAAGAGATGACTCTACACATGAACATCACCAGATGATCAAAACCGAAATCAGATTGATTATATTCTCTGCAGGCAAAGAAGGAGACACTCTATACAGTTAGCAAAAACAGACCTGGAGCTGACTGTGGCTCAGATCATGAGCTCCTTATTGCAAAATTCAGGCTTAAATTGAAGAAAGGGAAAACCACTAGATCATTCAGGTATGACCTAAATCAAATCCCTTATGATTATACAGTGGAAGTGATGGATAGATTCAAGAGATTAGGTCTGCAGACAGAACGTCTGAAGAACTATGGATGGAGGTTCGTAACATTGTACAGGAGGCAGTGACCAAAACCATCCCCTCCTCCCACAAAATAAGTGCAAGAATGCAAAGTGGTTGTCTGGGTAGACCTTACAAATAGGTGAGAAAAGAAGAGAAGCAAAAGGCAAAGGAGAAAGGGAAAGATATACCCATATGAATACAGAGTTTCAAAAAATAGCAAGGAGAGATAAGAAAGCCTTCATTAAGTGAACAATGTAAACAGATAGAGGAAAACAATAGGATGGGAAAGACTAAAGATCTCTTCAAGAAAATTGAAACTACCAAGGAAGAATTTCATGCAAAGATGGGCTCAATAGAGAACAGAAATGGCAAAGACCTAACAGAAGCAGAAGATGTTAAGAAGAAGTGGCAAGAATACACAAAAGAACTATCCAGTAAAGGTCTTAATGACCCAGATAGCCACGATGGTGTGGTCACTCACCTAGAGTCAGACATCCTGGAGTGTGAAGTCAAGCTGGCCTTTGGAAGCACTATTATGAACAAAGTTAATGGAGGTGATGGAATTCCAGCTGAACTATTCCAAATCCTAAAAAATGATGCTGTTAGAGTGCTATACTCAATATGCCAGCAAATATGGAAAACTCAGCAGTGGCCACAGGACCAGAAAAGGTCAGTTTTCATTCCAATCCCAAAGAAGGGCAATGCCAAAGAGTGCTCAAACTACCACACGTTGTGCTCATTTCACACTCTAGCAGGGTAATGCTCAAAATTCTTCAAGCTAGGTTCCAACAGTGAACCAAGAACTTATAGATGTACAAGTTGGATTTAGAAAAGGCAGAGAAACCAGAGTCGAGTTGCCAACATCCGTTGGAACATAGAAAAGTAAGAGAATTCCAGAAAAACATCTACTTCTGCTTTATTGACTATGCGAAAGCCTTTGACTGTGTGGATCACAACGAACTGGAAAATTCTTAAAAAGATGGGAACACCAGATCATCTTATCTGCTTCCTGAAAAATCTGTATGCAGGTCGAGAAGCAACAGTTAGAACCAGACATGGAACAATGGGCTGTTTCCAAATTGGGAAAGGAGTACGTCAAGGCTGTATATTGTCACCCTGCTTATTTAACTTATATGCAGAGTACATCATGCGAAATGTCAGGCTGGATGAAGCACAAGCTGGAATCAAGATTGCCAGGAGAAATATCAACAACCTCAGATATGCAGATATCATCCTAATAGCAGAAAGTGAAGAGGAACTAAAGAGCCTCTTGATGAAGGTGAAAGAGGAGAGTGAAAAAGCTGATTTAAAAGTCAACATTCAAAAAACTAAGATCATGGCACCCAGTGCCATCACTTCATGGCAAATAGATGGGGAAAAGTGAAAGCAGTGACAGATTTTCTTGGGCTCCAAAATCACTGTGGATGGTGACTGTAGCCATGGATTTAAAAGATGCTTGCTACTTGGAGGAAAAGTTATGATAAACCTAGACAGTGTATTAAAAAGTAGAGACATCGCTTTGCCAATAAAGTTTCATATAATTAAACCTATGGTTTTTCCAGTAGTTGTGTACGGATGTGAGAGTTGGACCATAAAGAAGGCTGAGTGCTGAAGAATTAATTCTTTCAAATTGTGGTGCTGGAGAAGACTCTTGAGAGTCCTTTGGACAGCAAGGAGATAAAACCAGTCAATCCTAAAGGAAATCAATCCTGAATACTCATCTGAAGGACTGGTGCTAAAGCTGAAGCTCCAATACTTTGGCCACCTAATGTGAAGAGCTAATTCATTGGAAAAGACCTGATTTGGGGAAAGGTTGAGGGCAGAAGGGGATGACAGAGGATGAGATGGTTAATGGCATCACTGACTCAATGGACACGAGTCTGAAGACACTCCAGGAGATGGTGGGGGACCAGGAAGCCTGGTATGCTGCAGTGCCTAGGGACTCAAAGAGTCGGACATGACTTAGCAACTGAACAACAGCAATAATTATTAGTAATGTTGAGGTTCTTTTCTTGTGTTTGTTGGCCATCTGTATGTCTTCTTTGGAGAAACCTTTATTTAGGTCTCCTGCCCATTTTTGGATTGTGTTGTTTTTTTGATATTGAGCTGCATGACTTGTTTGTGCTTTTAATTCTCATTTTTTGAATGATTGATGATGTTAAGAATCAACTTCAGTGAAGTATCTGTTCAGTTGTTTATTTCTTAGTTGGATTGTTTGGGTTATTATTATTCAGCTGTAAGTGTTCTCTATATGTTCTGAACATGAGTTCATTGTCAGAGACCTGTGTTACAAATACTCTTTACCAGGCTTTTTATAAATACTCCTTACCAGGCTTTTGCTTTTAAATTTCTTCAAACTGTCTTTTGAACAGTAATGTTTTCATATTTGATTAAGTTCACATTATCAATTTTTAAAAATAATGTGCATTTATTGTGGTTAAAAAATCTTTCCCAGTCAATTGTTTCCTGTATGTAGAAATACAATTGGCTTTGTATCTGGCCATCTTGCTAATCTCACAGATTAGTTCTAATATCTTTTTTGTGTATAAATTCCTTGGAAATTTTTACATAGATGACTATGCCATCTGTGTGTAAGGATACTTTTACTTCTTTCCTTACAATCAGTGTGATTCTTGTTTCGTTTTCTTGCCTTACTATACTAGCTAGGACCTCCATTGCAGTGTTGGATAGAAGTGGTAAGAGTGAACACCCTTACCTTGTTCTCTGTATTGCAGGCAAACATTGAATTCTTCACTATTAAATGTAACTTGGTGTTAAGCCATTAGGTTTTTCTTAGATACATTTTATCAGGTTAAAGAAGTTCTTTTCTGGGACTCCCCTGGTGGTCCAGTATTTAAGACTCTGCAACTCCACTGCAGTGAGCGTGGGTTTGATGGTCCTGCATGCCACACCATGTGGCCAAAAAAAAAAAAAATAGAAGAAGAAAGTTCCTTTCTGATCTTAGTTTACCGAGTCTTTATTAGGAATGAAAGCTGAAATTAAAAAAAAAATTTTTTTTTGCACCTATTGAGATGACTATGTGTATATATATGATCATATATATATACATACATATATATTTTAGTTTGTCAGTGTGCTGAATCACAATGATTTTCAAATGTCAAATCAATCTCATACTGCTGCTATTGTTTAGTCGCTAAGTTGTGTCTGATTCTTTGCAACCCTATGGACTGCAGCATGCCAGGCTTCCCTGTCCTTCACCATCCCCCGGGGCTTGCTCAAACTCATGTCCACTGTGTCAGTGATGCCATCCAATCATCTCATCCTCTGTCGTTCCCCTCTCCTCCTGCCTTCAATCTTTCCCAGCATCAGGGTCTTTTCTAATGAGTCCATTCTTCGCATCAGGTGGCCAAAGTATTAGAGCTTCAGCTTCAGCATCAGTCCTTTCAATGAACATTCAGGACTGATTTCCTTCAGGATTGATTGGAATGACCTCCTTGCAGTTCAAAGGACTCTCAAAAGTCTTCTCCAACACCACAGTTCAAAAGCATCAATTCTTTGGCGTTCAGCCTTCTTTATGGTCCCACTCTCACATCCATACATGACTACTGGAAAAACCATAGCATTGACTAGATGGGCCTTTATCAGCAAAGTAATATCTCTGCTTTCTAATATGCTGTCTAGGTTGGTCATAGCTTTTCTTCTAATGAGCAAGCGTCTTTTAAATTCATGGCTGCAGTTACCATTTGCAGTGATTTTGCAGCCCAATAAAATAGTCTGTCACTCTTTTTGTTGTTTCCCCATCTGTTTGCCATGAAGTGATGGGACCAGATGCCATGACATTTGTTTTTTAAATGTTGAGTTTTAAGCCAGCTTTTTCACTCTTCTCTTTCACTTTCATCAAGAGGTTCTTTAGCTCCTCTTTGCTTTCTGCCATAAGGGTGGTATCATTTGCAGATCTGAGGTTATTGATATTTCTCCCAGCAATCTTGATTCCAGCTTGTGCTTCATCCAGTCTGGCATTTCTCATGATGTACTCTGCATATAAGTTAAATAAGTGGGGTGACAATATACAGCCTTGACATACTTCTTTGACAATTTGGAACCAGCCCATTGTTCCATGTCTGGTTCTAACTGTTGCTTCTTGACCTGCATACAGGCTTCACTGGAGGCAGGTAAGGTGATCTGGTATTCCCATCTTTTTAAGAATTTTCCAGTTTGTTGTGATCCACACAGCCAAAGGCTTTCACATAGACAATAAAGCAGAAGTAGATGTTTTTCTGGAATTCTCTTATTTTCCTATGTTCCAACGGATGTTGGCAATTTGATATCTGGTTCCTTTTCCATTTTCTAAATCCAGCTTGAACATCTGGAAGTTCTTGGTTCACCTTCTATTGAAGCCTCACTTGGAGAATTTTGAGCCTTTCCTTTCTAGCATGTGAAATGAGTGCAATATGTGGTAGTTTGGTAGTTTGAACATTCTTTGGCATTGCCCTTCTTTGGGATTGGAATGAAAACTGACCTTTTCTGGTCCTGTGGCCACTGCTGAGTTTTCCATATTTGCTGGCATATTGAGTATAGCACTCTAACGGCATTGTTTTTTAGGATTTGGAATAGTTCAGCTGGAATTCCATCACCTCCACTAGGTTTGTTCATAATAGTGCTTCCAAAGACCAGCTTGACTTCACACTCCAGGATGTCTGACTCTAGGTGAGTGATCACACCATGGTGGTTATCTGGGTCATTTTTTGTATAGTTCTTTTTTGTATTCTTGCCACCTCTTCTTAGTATCTTCTGCTTCTGTTAGGTCTTTGCTATTTCTGTCCTTTATTGGGCCCATCTGAAGAGATCGCTGGTCTTTCCCATTCTATTGTTTTCCTCTATTTCATTGCATTGTTCACTTAGGAAGGCTTTCTTATCTCTCCTTGCTATTCTTAGGAACTCTGCATTCAGATGGATATATCTTTCCTTTTCTCCTTTGCCTTTTGCTTCTTTTCTGTCCTCAGCTATTTTTAAGGCCTCCTCAGACAGCATTTTGCCTTTTTGTATGTTTTCTCTGGGGTTGGTTTTGATCACCGCCTCCATATAAGGTCATGAACTTCTACCTGTAGTTCTTCAGGCACTCTGTCTACCAGATCTAATCCCTTGAATTTATTTGTCACTTCCACTGTGTAACTGTGGGCTTACCTTGTGGCTCAGGTGGTAAAGAATCTGCCTGCAATGTGGGAAACCAGAGTTCAATCCCTGGGTCAGGAAGATCCCCTAGAGAAGGGAATGGCAACCCACTCCAGGATCCTTGCCTGGAGAATTCCAAGGACAGAGGAACCTTGTGGGCTACAGTCCATGTGGTCTCACAGAGTCAGAGATGACTGAGCAATTAACACTTTGACTTTTGACTGTATAATCATAAGGGATTTGATTTAGGTAAAAACTTAATGGCTTAGTTTAGGTACATAAACATCAAGATTGTTCTCAAGATGAATTCTTGAGGAATTAAAGTCTTTTTCACTATGAAACTACTCTCTTTATTCCTGGTAATATTCTTTCCTCTTAAATCTGCTTTGTGTGTTGCTAGTATAGACACTCCAGCTTTCTTTTAATGTGTTAGTACAGTATATCTTTCTTTACATATGTCACTGTTAATCTATCTATGCCTATATACTTAGAGTGGGTTTCTTGTACATACCATACAATTGAATCTTGCTTGTTCATCTTAGCTGACAATCTCTGCTTTTTAATTGGTGAGTGTAGACCATTTGTATTTAGGATGATTATTATGGTTAGGTTTAAATTGATGATCTTAATACTGATTTTCTATTTGGCCCATCTGTTCTTAGTCCCTTTTTTCTATTTTCTTTCCGTATTTTCTGATTAATTGACTATTATTTATTTTACCCTTTTTTAGCTTAGCAACTGAGCATCTTTGGTAATACATGTGTTGTTGTGGTTTAGAACTTGCCTCTTTAATTTATAACACTCTGCCTTCAAATAACATTGTGTCACTTCATGGATAATATAAAACTTACCATGATACACTTCCGTTCTCTGCCCCCATTCTGGACTTCAGATTATTTCTTCATACATTTCACTTCTGCATATACTATAAGCCCCACAGTTCATTTTTTCCCTTTAAACAGTAAAGCAGTTTGTAAAGAGATTTTTAAAAATTAGAAGAAAAGCCATTTATATTTACCTACATAACAGCCATTTCACTCCTTTTTGTAGGTCCAGATTCCTTCTGCTATCATTTTCCTTCTGCTTGAAGGATTCCCTTTAACATTTTGAGCTGTTCTGCTGGTGATGGCTTCCTTCCAATTTTGATGATCTGAAAAAGTCTATTTTCCCTCCATATTTAAAAGGAATTTTCACTGGGTGTGAAGTTTAAGGTGGTCAGCTTTCATTCTGACAGTAAAGCTGTTGCAGCAGTCATCTGGCTTGGATTGTTTCCAGCGAGGAGTCTGCTCTTACTCTTATCTTTTGTCCTCTGTACATAATTTGTCTTTTCATTCTACTTTTATAGGTTTTCAGCAATTTGATTATGATATGGCCTGGCGTAGTTTTCTTTACCTGCTTGGGATTCAATGAGATTCCTTGTTTTTTTCCCCCTGCTTGGGGATTCATTGAGGTCTTTGGTTCTGTAGATTTATACTTTTCATCCAATTTAGAAAAATTTTGGTCAGTATTTCTTCAGTTATTTTTTCTGTCCCCTCTCCTTTTCCCCCCTGTGACACCAATTATACATGTGTTGATGTTGTCCCCAGGTCAGTGATCCTCTGTTTATATTTTTCTCCCGGTCATTCTCTTCTATATGTTTAATTCTGGATAGTTTTTATTGCCACGGCTTCCAGTTCACTAATCTTTCCCTTTGAAGTGTTTAATCTGCTGTTAAATCCCACATAGTGTATTTTTTCCACCTAGTGTATTTTTTCAGTCTTGCATATTGAATTTTTTTTTTGTTTGGTTAGAGAACAACTTTTATTTTTAAATATTCATTTCCATTATGGTTTATCATAGGATATTGAATATAGTTCCGTGTGCTATACATTAGGACCTTGTTGTTTATCCTTCTGAATGTAACAGTTTGCATCTACCAATCCCATGCTCCCAATCCATCCCTCTCCCTTCCCCTCACCCTCTTGGCAACCACAAGCCTCTTCTCTATGTCTATGAGGCTGTTTCTGTTTTGTAGATATGTTCATTTGTGACATATTTTATATTCTACATATAAGTGATATCTTTTTTTTTTTTATGTCTCAGGAAACTCAAACAGGGGCTTTGTATCAACCTAGGGGGGTGGGGTAGGGAGGGAGATGGGAGGGAGGTTCAAGAGGGAATGGATATATGTATACCTATGGCTGACTCATGGGTTTCCTTTGTAGCTCAGTCGGTAAAGAAGCTGCCTGCAGTGCAGGAGACCTGGGTTCGATCCCTGGGTTGGGAAGATCCCCTGGAGAAGGAAATGGCAACCCACTCCAGTATCCTTGCCTGGAAAATCTCATGGACAGAGGAACCTGGTGGGCTGCAGTCCATGGAGTCGCAAAATGTCAGGTACAACTGAGCGACTAACGCTTACTTATGGCTGATTCATGCTGAGGTTTGACAGAAAACAACAAAAATCTGTAAAGCAATTATTCTTCAATTAAATAAATTATAAGTGATATCTCATGGTATTTGTCTTTCTCTTTCTGACTTACTTTAGTTAGTATGGTAATCTCTAATTGCATGCATGTTGCTGCAAATGGCATAATTTCATTCTTTTTGTGGCTGAGTAATATTCCTTTGCATATATGTACCACACCTTCTTTATCCATTCATCTGTTTATGGACATTTGGGTTGTTTTCATGTTTTGGCTATTGTGAGTAGTGCTGCTATGAACAGGGGGGTGCGTGTATGTTTTTGAATTATAGATTTGTCCAGATATATGCCCAGGAGTGAGATTGCAGGATCATATAGTAATTTTAGTTTTCTGAGGAACCTCCATAATTGTTTTTCATAATGACTGCACCAACTTACATTCCCACCAACAGTGTAGGAGGATTCCCTTTTCTCCACACCCGCCCCAGCGCTTGTTATTGGTAGATGTTTTGATGATGGCCATTCTGATGAGTATGAGGTGGGCCCTCATGGTGGTTTTGATCTGCATTTCTCCAGTAATTAGTGATGTTGAGCATTTTTTCATGTTTCACATTGTATTTTTAACTCTAAAAGTTCAATCTGGGCCTTTAAAAATATACTCTGTTTCTTTCATTTTCATGCTCATGATTTCCTCTACCTTCTTTTACCTATTTTATCATCCTTTTCCCTCATTCTAGCATCTGGTCATTTATGGATTCATTTGTACTGATTTGTCTTCTTATGGATCCTATTTTCCTCTGTCTTTACATTCCTGATAATTTTTGATTAGATGCCAGGCATTGTAATTTCACTTTGTGAAGTGCTAGAGTTTTTCATATTTCTTAAATGTTCTTGGCTTTGTTCTGATATGCAATTAAGTTACTTGGGGACAATTTGATTCTTTTGAGATTTACTTTTAAGCTTTGTAGGCAGATCCAGATCAGCCTTTGAAAGTGAAGTGAAAGTCTCTCAGTTGTGCCTGACTCTTTGTGACCCGATGAACTATGCAGTCCACAGAATTCTCCAGGCCAGAATACTGGAGTGAGTAGCCTTTCTCTTCTCCAGGGGATCTTCCCAACCCAGGGACTGAACCCAGGTCTCCTGCATTGCAGGTGGATTCTTTACCAGCTGAGGCACAAGGGAAGCCCAACAATAGAGTGGGTAACCTACCCCTGCTCCAGGAGATCTTCCTGACCCAGGAATCGAACTGGGATCTCCTACATTGCAGGCAGATTCTTTTAAGATCAGCCTTTAGTCTAGGACTAATTTGACCTCACTGTAAAGGCAATACTCTTGTGAGGACTCTACTTATGCCCTATTGTCATGAAGCTTTTTCCACTTGGGCTGGTGGGAAGATGAACCACTCTCATCCGTGTACAAGTCCAGGGGGTTGTTCTGCCTCTGCCATTCTGGATGCTCTTTCTTCAGCCTTGCCGACTTCCTCAAACTCAGTACTTAGCTCAAGACTGGAGGAGAGCCCTCTGCAAATCACTGAAGTTCTTTATCTCTGTGCAGCTCTCCTCTCTGGTTCCACACCATGTATTAGAGATGTCTGAGATGCTCTGACCTCTGTGCACCAACTCAGAGACATCACTGGACTCTGATTAGGTTTCCCTTCTCTGGATGTGGCCTGAAAACTCTCTGGGTGGCGTTCATCATGCTCACCTCATTTGTTTGCCTTCTGTCAGAGCTCCCTGTCCTGGGATGCATTTTATCCAGTATCTGAAAAACCATAGTTTCATGTGTGTGTGTAGTTTAAAACTGGAGTGTAAATCTGTTACTCCATTTTGGCTGGAAATGGAAATGCTTAGTATGACTTCTCAGAAGTTGAGACAGACAACTGGGCAAAGTCTCCCTTTGCAGTCCCCTACCCTCTTTCCTATTATCTGGGATTAAGAGATGATGGCTGGAGCTCCAGGAGCTTTCTTAGACCAGGAGGTGACTTACAGGATGGAAGCTACCTGCTAAGGATGTAGGGAAAGAGAGATGGACGGAAGGAGCCGAGGGCCCAGTCAGAGTAGCTCTGCACAACTTCTCAACTCCTGTTACTTGAGAAAATAAATTCTTGTGTGTTTAATCCTGCATTATTTAGTGCTTTCTGCTTTGTAGCCAAGCCTAATTCTAATGGATATACCCTCTCATCCCAGCCCACCCCGGTTTTCCTCTTAAATGTCCAATCAAAGAGTGCCCAGAGGACGTGGCTCCACAGTGAGGAGTCACGAGGCTGGTGTCACGCCGGGTCACCGGTCGTTCCGTCGAGCCCAGGTCTGGGCTTCCCTCCCACCCTCTGCAGCTGGCCCCAGGGTGGCCTGCGCTCCGGGCTCCGCTTCCTAACCCTGCTTGTGTTCCTCGGATCCACCCCGAGCCGCGGCCCCTCACTCCTGGGCCCCACTCACCTTACAAGGCGCAGTGGTGAGGGTGGTGTGGCCACGTGGCAGTGGGGAGGGTGGACCAGTGGTGAGCTGGCAGAGCGGTGGGGGCGGCGTGTGGCAGGGCTGGGAGAGTTTGGTGATTTGGTGGCACAGGCAGATGGCGGAGGTACTGCAGGCGATGCACGGTGCGGTGCACGGACGTGGCTTCGGTGCAGACAGGCTGACCTCATTCCTGCCTCGGCCTCCTGCTGACTGGGGTCCACTTGCAAGGGTGACCGGTGCTGGCTAGAGTTGTCTGCCCATACCCTTCCCCTCACTTCCTTCCCACCCTTTCTTCTTAACCAAGGGAACCTTGATTTGCTCTGGTCACCTGGCTTCCTGCATGTGACTTCCAAGCCAATCACAGCAGCGCCATTGCCCTCATCAGCAGCGGTCCGGGAAGCCCCCTGGGGCAGGCCGAGGAGACCAGGGGAGAGTGTGCGAGGCTCGGTGGGGACCCGTCTAAGAGGCACATAGCAACGATGGCCCGTCTTTTCCCTGAAGATGTGCTGTGTTTGCGAGGGACAGGGGGGCCTAAGGACCATCTCGCCAGGCCAACACGCCAGAGCGGAGAGAACAGATGCGTGGAGGAGTCTGGGTCCTGGGGATGCTGCCAAGGTGATGCTTCCGTGGGTGACTGTCTTTCTGGGGTTGAGGCAGTCATATTCTGCAGGTCGAGTCCCTGGCTGAGAAGCGGGGGTTAGACTCACCACTTGCCATGTGGTCACGAAGAGCCAGGGGCCCATGGTGGGGGACCACCCCCCCAAGCCAGCTTGGGCACGGTGTGTACCTCCGAAGTGCTTGTGTCTCTGGCAAGAAGCGTCTGAGTCCTGGCTTGTCCCCACCCCACCTGGGGGCTCACAGAGGACTTCAGCATTATCTGTTATGTTTCCATATTCTGTGTTAAAAGAGAGAAAGAGTTGAAACAATTGGAACAAAATGCCGGTGATTGTCACTTCTGTGCGGAGGGTGCACAGCTGTGCGCTCTTTGTTCTGTGTACTTTTCCGAAAGGAAATCGGAGGCAGCGAGAACGGCCCTTCCTGCCTCCCTGGAGCCGGTCGGCAGGCCCACGGTCGGGGCGCGGAGTGGCCGCGGCTCTGCTCGCGCCGGGGGCGCTGCCAGCTCACGCTCCTCTCTGCAGTGCGCCGTGCTCGGAGCCCAGGAGCAGATGGCCGCTCTGCGGGCCGCCCTCCAACCCGCCCCTGATCCCGGCCACCGTGCCTGGGGCCACGCCGCCTTCCCGCAGCTCCCGGGCAAGGCCCCGGCAAGGCCTGCTGAGGACTGAGAACTGGGGAGGTCTTGGGGGGTGCGGGGAGACGGGGTCCAGGCAGGGGAGGTTGGCTGTCTCCTCTTCTCCCCCACCAGCAGCTTTCAGATGACAGCTCTGTGTACGTGTGTCTGGGGCAGGAGACATAATAAAAAAAGAAAAAAACCCATGAACTGGGCGTCCCGCTTCACTGCCTGGGGTTCAAAGGATGCCCTCAGTGGCCTCGCGAAGAGTGGCTCTCAGATCCAGACACGTGCATGCTGGCGGGAAGCCCCAGCAGGTCTGCTGGCTCCAGTCAGCCTCCTGGCCCCTCGGGCTCTTCTGCATGTCTTGCTGCCCTGACCAGGTGCCCGCTGGGGTCCTCATCACTCCTGCGTGCCCAGGTCTGTGGGGTTTAGCAGAGCATGCCTTTGAAGAGGGGCTGGGTTGATGGCAGTGGGGCGGGGGATGGGACAAATAGCAGGAGCGGGAACAGCTTTGGGGAGGACCAGGCTATTCGAGGTGGGCTCTGGGGGGCTCAGAGCTGGGTTCAGACCTCCATCCGGCTCAGAGTGTCTGGGTGACCTTGGGTCAGTCCCAGTGCCGCTCAGCCTTGGATCTATTACCCCTTTGTCAAATGGGTCTAATATTGAGAACTCAGGGTTAGTTAGAGGTTTGTAAAATGTCCACCCTGATTCCTGTCTCGCTCAGTCCCTGCCATCCCCTTCCGTCTTCCATGGGGGGCATTGGCCACCCGGTTCTAAGCACCAAGCCTTGAACAGGCCCTGCCCTCTGACCGGGGACATTTACCTGCTCTCTGTTTGGCCATGTCCGGGGCCTCCTGGACACCAGGTCATCCATACACCAAGCGAGGCTCTGGACACTTTGGGAACAGGAGTGTGACTTCCCGTGCGGGCTGGCTCCCACGCGGGTTCAATGCTGAGCCTTTGGTGGCTATTTCGCCGTGACTGCTACAAAAAGAAAAACTCCACGGTTCCCACACCCGTCTTTCTCGCCACATCTCTGGAGGCACGAACGTGTTAACCGGGTAAAGCAAAGTCGGAGATTTCCAACCGCCAGCAAGCCGCAGGACGCCCAGCCTGCGTCTTCCTCCCACATGCCTCCCTCCTCCCCTCCACCCTCTGCTTCCCGGCTGGGAGTGGGGCCTGAGGTCTGCGAGGCTTTGCAAAGTGAGAAAAGTGACGCTCGTGGGCTGTCGCCGGAGGCTTTCTCCTCTCCTGAGATGATGGAGAGGGAAGGCAGGAGCCCTTGCCTGCCCTCTGCGGGCTGCAGCTGCCAAGCGGCGTGCCAGCTGCGTGGGACTGTGAGTGTGGGTGATGCCCACCTTCCTCGTCACCCTTCCTTTATCTCTGGGGCTATAGTTATACCCAGAGGCTCCTGGCTGGCCACCGAGCCAGTCATTCATGGTGCCTCTATGATGTCCTCAAAGCTTCAGAGTAGCTGAACTGAGTGAGTTTGCTGCAGGAATGAGCAGAAGCTGAACTGAGTTTTCCACTGGTCCAGGCTGGAAAGGTCTTGCTTTCTGTGTCTTTTCAGTAAACCCCATATTTTATGGCCCTGCCCCTGGGCCCCAGCAACCAAGAGGGATGCTCTATCTGTTATAGGACTCTTTACATTGCAAAAGACAAAAGAAAAGAAAAGAAACTCCTTGTGGCTTTAACATAAAGGGAATTTATTGGCTCATGTAACTGAAAAGTTGAAAAACTTCAGGTAAGTCTTGATCCAGCAGCTCAAAAGTCTATCACCCTAACTCAACTGCATTCTGTCTCTCTATTTGTTTTCATCCTTGGGCTCCAAATGGTACCCTTTGCGGCCCCAGCTGCTCGCCTTTTGGTAGCAAAATGTCTACCCCACATGCTTAAACTTCCCCACCACACTATCCTTGGGCAGAGACAGTCCTGAATTCTTTCTTCTCTTATTGGCTAGAATTAGGTCTCATGCCCTTCCCTGAGTCAGATGGCACCATTGGTAAAGGACCTGCCTGCCCATGCAGGAGACATAAGAGAAGCGGGTACAATCCCCGGGTTGGGAAGATCCCCTGGAGGAGGAAATGGCAACCCACTCCAGTATTCTTGCCTGGAGAATCCCATGGACAGAGGAGCCTCGCGGGCCCCAGTCGGACATGACTGAAGACACTTAGCAGGCGTGCACCGTTCCTGACCAGTGATGCCAGCCAGGTGATTGCCTTAACACAACCCTACTTGCTTATTAGCATGATGCTGGGGTCAGTTGTGGAAAATAGAGGCTCAGTTGGCCAGAGACAAGGGTGGCCAAGGGGACACAGTGACAACGCGTTGCCACGTCTGGAGCATCTGCGATGCACAGGATCAGTCTACGGTGCTCACACGTATCGTCTCATTTAATCCTCACAACAACCCTGCAGAGTGTGTGTGGTGGGGTGTTACAGTGAGGAAGCCAAGGCCCAGAAGGAAAGCCACGCAGCCCCAGCCACACAAGCCAAAAGCACGGCATTGGGTGGAGGGGAACCTAGGCCTGGCTCTCCGTTTACAGCAGGGCCCTGGGCATATCTGGAGCCAGAACCATCATCAGTTAAGTCCTTACTGCTGCCCTAGCCATGCCCTCCCCCTACCCAGGCTGGGGGGTGGTCCTGAGCTTGTGGGCAGCGCCTGTCAAGCACCTGAGTTACCCCACAGAGGGCCTCTGACCTCGGGGCACAGGGCGGCTGTGAGGTGCCGGAGGTAACATCCCCGGATCTAGGGGGCAGGAGTGGTGGATAAGCACCCAGCCTCCTCTTCCTGTGGTGGGCCACGCCCGAGGGTGTTCCCCTACCCTCTCTCCGAGGGTCCCCCACAAGTTGAGCCAGTGGCACTGGATCATTAGTCATTGTTCAGTGGCTCAGCGGTAAAGAATCGGCCCGCTGATGCAGGAGACATGGGTTCGATCCCTGGGTCGAGAAGATCACCTGGAGAAGGAAATGGGAACTGACTCCAGTGTTCTTGTCTGGGAAATCCCGTGGGCAGAGGAGCCTGGCAGGCTACAGCCCATGGAGTCACAAAGGAGTCGGACAAGACTGAGCGACTAAACAATAACAACGGATCATTAACACGGCCTTTATAAACCTGCCCACCCTGCTCCCTTCCCCACGTGCTTCCTGGAATCGCCCGCATAAAACCACAAGCACCCAAATCCTTGTCTCAGGATTGACTCTGGGGGCCCAGACTGAGGTGGCAGCAGCTGGGACCTGAGCCCTCCCAGAGCTCCAGAGCCACGGGCTGCCAGGCTCACTGGGCAGTGGAGTCTATTCAACCCCGGAAGACAGCTCCCTTCCCTGGGCTCAGGGCCTGAGGATGGGGCCTGCGACTGGAGAGGACGCAGTCCAGCGCCCCAGGTGCCGCTGAGGCCGCAGGCCTGCGCATCACACATAGTCTGGCAAGAGGGAGCTCTCCTGCCCTCCCCACCTGATGCCTAAATTCTCTGTACAGCTTCCCTGCCCTGGGCATTCCACTCTGTTTGCATACCCCGAGGGATGGGGCGCTCACAACCACTTCAGCCATCACCTCCATCTATCCATGGCCCTGACTGCTAGTAACTTTCTTGCACAAATACCGTGTGTTGGATAAATGACCAACAAAAAATTATCTTAATATCTAGTCTCCGAGTGCCTCCTTTTGGAGGCAAAGAGCCAGAGACAACGATAAAGCTGGGAACAAAGATGTTAGGGGGCATTTTCGCAATTGAGTTCAGAGATAGCCCGCCGACTGAATCCAGCCTACTGCCTGTTTTTATACATCCTGCAAGCTAAGAACGGTCTTTATGTCTTTAAATGGTTGGGAAAAAAAAATAAAAAAGAAGATTTCATGACATCTGAAATTATATGAAATTCAAAATCCAGTGTCCATAAATAGAGTCCTCGTGGAGCATAGCCAAATGAATTCATTTACATCTTGTCTGTAGCAGCTTCCATGCCACTGCGGCACGAGTGTTTGCAACAGACATGGCTTGGCCCACAGAGCCTAAAATATTTACTATCTCGCACGTTACAGAAGCACCGTGCCGGCCCCTCAACTAGTCCAACGTCCCTGAGCATTGTCACCCCATCTTCCAGTTGAGGAAACTGAAGCCCAACAGAGTCGGGGAACTCCGAGTCCACATGTGGCAAGTGAGAGACTTGGCATCCAGGACAGGCAAAATGACCCCAAAGCCCCAGGACCTGTGCGGGCCGGGTCTTCCCTGCTGTCCTCGTGGGCCCACTGGCCTGGGCCTGCCTGTCCCGGCCCACCCAGCACTCCCTGAGCCAGGCCCAGAGGCGGCCACGGCCAGAGGGACATTGAGGTGACAGCCGTGAGCTTGGAAGAATCAAAGCTGCTTCCCTGGGCAGCTGGCGAAGGCTCTGAAAGTGGGTCAGGCCTCGGGAGGGGTAAGTCCATTTTTAGCTCTTCATTAGGGCCTCATTCATTAATTCCTGCATTTGATATTTACTGAGCAGCTATTGAGTGCCAGCCCCTGGCGTTGGTGGGGGTTGGAGTCGGGGCCACCTCTGGGTCCTCAAGGCCTCTGCAGATGCCGAGGGACAATCACAGAAGCCAGCAAGAAGTGGTGTGTGATCTAGGCAGCCAGCAGCCCCCTTTCTGCGCCACCTTTCTGATGAAGGCAGAAGGGTCACAGTCGACCTGGCGGCCTCCCGGCTTTGAGCTGGACTAAAGGAGGATGTTGCTGGCTGTGGCTGGCTGTTGTGTGAGGAGGGCCCGCTGAGCAGAAGGGGCAGTGCGTGGCAGTGCGGAGGTGTGATGCGTGTGTGGGGGTGGGGCTGCCCTGGGAGAGGGTCGGGGAGACACGACCTGTGCGCTGTCAGGAGGGGCCCAGTTGACAACTGTGGGTGGGCCTGGGGCCTCGTCAGGCCAGCAGCTGAGAAAGAGCATCCTGGAGCCACCACATGGAGGGGGCGCTGGAGCTGAGCATGGGCAGAGTCAGGACCCTGCCAGCAGGGATGAGGCGGACACCTGAGTCAGCCGCCTGACCTCAGCCACCAGACAAAGGCCCCCGGGTGGTCACCTTCCTGCAGAGCTGGGCTCCGACTCCAAGCCCTGTGGCCTCGGGAAGACTCCCTCCTGCTTCACTTTTCGGGCCCCTCCCCCCACACCGTGTACATGCCTCCCAAGACCCCACCCCTGCGCCCCGCGGGCTCATGGTCACTCTGCCTGATCCCAGACAAAACACAGATGTGTCCCTGGTGGAGGCTGGCTGGCCTAACCCCACTGGTACCTCCCCCTCCGCAGGGCTGATGGAGGGCCCGGGGCCAGGCCCACCTTGGGGCGGGGCTGCCTGCAGTTTCCTTGGAAAGCAGCCACCGCACCTCTGCTTGTGAGGCCATGCTCACAAGTTGCCTTTGATCCTGCCGAGAACCTGGGGGGGGGTTTCCCCCTTACCGCCGCCCGCACCTAAGAAGAGGGCTCGCCGTTGCTCTGATGCTTTCTTCATCTGATCATAACTCTCGTTCGACTTCTGTGTCCCCAGGAGGCTAGATCCTTGAGCCATGGTTCCCACCCAGGGCCCCGAAGCTGGGAGTGGGGCCACCAGACAGCCAGGGCCACCTGGCCAGGGTGACAGGCATCTCGGGGGTAACTGATGGATGGGGGTGGAAGATGGGCCTCCTGGAGCTCGGCCAGGGCCTGGATGGGCCCCGCTGGTTTCCAGCTCTGAGCAGGGCCCAGGGAACACGTGTCTGGATGGAGGTGGGCAGAGGAGGTTGGGGGTCGTCAGTGACTGCTAGGAATGGGCGCCTCTGGCCAAGGCCCCAGGAGCCCCTCCTTCTGCTCTTGGTCCCAGGAGGACTTCCTGAGTCCCCGGGCAGCGCGTGGGCCCCTGCGTGGCCATGAGCCCTGGCTCCGGGCACCATCAGGCCTGTGCGTGGGCCCTGGCAGACCCACCACTCCTCCTGGAGCCGAACTCCCCATCCCGCCTTCTGGGTGATGCTCAGGTATTTTTCTGGCAGGGGATGACCAGGGCTCCAGCTGCAAAAAGTAGGGCTGAGCTTGAGGGTCTGGTGGGGAGAAGAGGAGGTCTGAGTCTGTGGGTGGAGGGCACCCCAAGGAGGAGGCAGCCGGAGCTCCCGGCGGGGAGGCCCTCTCCTCTGGGCTAATGGTCAAGCGGCCTGGCATGGGAGGGGCCACATGGAGCTGGGGGCCATTCCCAGGCTGTGCCCACCCCCCTCCCCAGTCCGCTCACCACTGTCACCATCATCACACTGGCCGGCTGTTCCATGGCAGGTGCTGACCCCAGGAGGGGACCCCGAGGAGAAGATGTCTCTAGAAGTGTCTCTGGGGGGAGGCCTCCATGAGCCCCTTCATCTCTTCCGGGGTCTCAGCACCCAAACCAAGCCTCCTCCCGGGCTCCGCCCCTCCCCCTGGCTCTCCGTGGTGAGTCTGAGGATGAGTGAGGTCAGCAGGTCACGGTCCAGACTGAGACACTTGTGGCTGACACGCTGGAGAGACAGGGGGACCCAAGGCAGGCTGTGTCTACCCCCCACCCCAGGCCTACATCCAGTCCGGGGAAGGGGTGCCCCTTCCCAGGCCCAGCTCTGCTTTGCACATTTCTTCATTCAGTAAAGGTTCTATGTATGCCTACTATGTGCCAGGCTCTGCTATGGGGGTGGGGACATCCCTGGGAAGAAGCGCCCCTGCCCACGTATGTTAGCAGGGACGGCAGATACAAGTCAACAAGCAAATCAATCATGTTAGGGGGAGGTGGGTGGGCGTGCGTGTGGTTGGTCACTCCTGCCCCACTTCTGGACAAGGAGACAGCAGTCAGGGGAGGCACCTCTATGACATCAAATGTACCATCTAAACCATCTACAGGTGTTCAGTTCAGTGGGATTAAATACATTCACAGGGTCGTGCAACCATCCCCACCATCCTTCCCCACAAGCAAGCGAGCAAGCGGGGAGGGAGCAGGAAGACTGTGAGGCTGGTTTGGGGAAGAAGAATCTGTTGATCTTGGTAGCAGGGAGCACACCTAGGCTGTCCAGGGCAGCCCCAGGCCAGCTTGGGGTCTGGTTCCTGGCCTTGCAGAAGCCTGGGTCCTGATATGGGGCTGAGACAGGGTAGGTTTGGGGCAGGACAGGGTCTCCTGTCAGTGTGGGGGAGGTGGAGGGTGAGAAGCCCCCTGCCAGCATCCACGCGTCATAACCATGACGACCAGGAGCTAAGAGACCGTATCCACAGGAGGGGCTGCTCTAGGGCATTCTCGCCCGGGAAGAGAAGGCCCAGCCAGTGAATAACTTCCTCCTGTGTTTCCACACTGCCTCTGCCGCTGTCTGCTGTTTATAAGCAAGTCAGGGTCCCGCCCACGCTCGGAGGCGTGAACACCAGGAGGTGCGATCGTCAGGATCAGTGGAGAGTCTGTCAACCACAGGATGATGTGTGAACATGAAGTCATCCACACGGAGGGGCGCGCAAACCACCCCCTTCATGAGACAGCGGGTGCCCGTATGGACCCACGTTTCCTTCTCAAGCCAGTGGATCCCTCAACTCGCTTATAGACCTACCGTTTACTCACAGAGACCCACTCTCAGATCCTCCCCGCACTGGGTCCACCCATCCTGAACTGTCCCAGCACAATGTTGGCGATGGTTCCTCCAAAAATTAAACATAGAATTACCAGATTCAGTGATTACACTTCTGGGTATATAGCAAAAGAACTGAAAGCAGGAAGTCAAAGAGTTGTTTGTACATGCGTGTTCACAGCAGCGCTACTCACAACAGCTGAGAAGTGGAAGCATCCCAAGTGTCCATTGATGGGTGTGGATAAACAAGATGTGGTACCTACACATGATGAGATATTATGCAGTCTCTAAAAAGGAAGGAATATTTGACACAGGCTACAACATGGATGGTGTTGGCACCGCCTCCTGTACAACGTTACGAACCTCGGTCCATAACTCTTCAGGCACTTTGCCTACCAGATCTAATCACTTGAAGCTATTTGTCACCTCCATTGTATAATAACAAAACAAAACAAAAAGTTGCTCCGTGTGTCCGACTCTTTGTGACCCCATGACTATACAGTCCATGGAATTCTCCAGGCCAGAGTATTGAAGTGGGTAGGCTTTCCCTTCTCCAGGGGATCTTCCCAATTTAGGGATCAAACCCAGGTTTCCTGCATTACGGGCATATTCTTTACCAGCTGAGGCACCAGGGAAGCCCACCAGGGATTTGATTTACGTCATACCTGAACGGCTTAGTGGTATTCCTTACTTTCTTCAATTTAAGTCTGAATTTTGTAATAAGGAGTTCATGATCTGAGC
Organism: Odocoileus virginianus; assembly: GCF_023699985.2. NCBI lineage: Eukaryota > Metazoa > Chordata > Mammalia > Artiodactyla > Cervidae > Odocoileus > Odocoileus virginianus. The sequence goes on along the minus strand of NC_069689.1, from coordinate 11,308,590 downwards.
CACGGTCAGCTCCAGGTCTTGTTTTTGCTGAATCTATAGAGCTTCTCCATCTTTGGCTGCAAAGAATATAATCAATCTGATTTTGGTATTGACCACCTGGTGATGTCCATGTGTAGAGTCATCTCTTGTGTTGTTGGAAGAGGGTGCTTGTGATGACCATTGTGTTCTCTTGGCAAAACTGTTAGCCTGTGTCCTGCTTCATTTTGTACTCCAAGGCCAAACTTGCTTGTGACTTCAGGTATTTCCTGACTTCCTACTTTTGCATTCCATGGTCTGTGTAGTCAAAGCTACATGTTTTCTAGTAGTCATGTATGGATGTGAGAGTTGGACCATAAAGAAGGTTGAGCACCAAAGAGCTGATGCTTTGGAATTGTGGTGCTGGAGAAGACTCTTGAGAGTCCCTTGGACTGCAAGGAGATCAAACCAGTCCATCCTAAAGGAAATCAGCCCTGAATATTCATTGGAAGGACTGATGCTGAAGTTGAAGCTCCAATCTTTGACTACCTTATACAAAGAGCCAACTCATTGGAAAAGACCCTGATGCTGGGATAGATTGAAGGCGGAGGAGAAGGGGACAACAGAGGATGAGATGGTTGGATGGTATCACCAACTCAATGGACATGAGTTTGAGCAAACTCTGGGAGATGGTGAAGGACAGGGAAGCCTGGCATGCTGCAGACCACGGGGTCCCAAAGAGTTAGACACAACCTAGCGACTGAACGACAGCCACATGGATGAAATCCTGGAGACACTGTTTTGAGTGAAATAAGGTAGTGCAAAAGGACAGATACTGTATGACTCCACTTATGTGATGCACTCAGAGGAGTCAGATTCGCAGGGATAGAAGTAGGATGGTGACTGTGAGGGGCTGAGGGAGGGAGATGCGGTTAGCGTTTAATGGGGACAGAGTTTCAGTTGGGGAAGGTGAAAAGAGTTCTGGGGGCAGATGGTGGGGGTGGCTATACAACCACGTGAATGGACGTCAGCCCACTGAACCAAACACTTGAAAAATGGTTAAGATGGACTTCCTGGTAGTGGACAGGAATCTGCCTGCCAATGCTGGGGACATGTGTTTGATCCCTGGTCCAGGAATATCCCACATGCCACAGAGCAACAAAGCCTGTGGACCACAACTACTGAGCCTGAGCTCTAGAGCCCATCAGCCACAATTGCCGGATCCACATGCTGCAACGACTGAAGCCAGTGTGACTAAAGCCTGTGCCCCGCAGCAGGAGAGGCACCGCAATGGAAGGAAACTAGGGAGGAGCCCCCCCTCACTGCAACTAAGGAAACCCTGAGCATAGCAACAAAGGCTCAGTGCAGCCGAAAATAAATGAAAACATAAAAATGAAAGAGTAAAATTAAAAAAAAAAGGTTAAGATGGTAAACTCCATGTTATGTATAGTTTTATCGTTTAAATCCTGAGGGAAAACAAAACTAAACAGCCTTTGCCAACACCTATGTCAAAAGGCTTGCGTGGTGGCTTAGAATACAGGAGATCTGGGTTCAATCTCTAGGTCAGGAAGATCTCCTGGAGAAGGGAGTGGCACCCCACTCCAGTATTCTTGCCTGGAGAATCCCATGGACAGAGGAACCTGGCGGGTTATAGTCCACAGGGTTGCGAAGAGTGGTACATGACTGAGCATCTAACACTTTCACTAGAACCTTTAAGCCCAGACCCCGGACCCCTAGGGATATTCATTCCTCAACTCCCTGTTCTGAGACCTAACAAAGACGGTCCAGGTAGGTGGTAACCAATAACTAGGAAACTTGGCTTTGCTTCAGAACAAGTTGATCCGGGGTCTTTCAGGGAATTGGCAATGCCTGTATTATATTATATTATATATAAGATCATATATAGGGAAAGAATCTGCCCGCAGTGCAGGAGACCTGGGTTCGATCCCTGAGTTGGGAAGACTGCCTGGAGGAGGGCATGACAGCCCATTCCAGTATTCTTGCTTGGAGAATCACGTGGACAGAGGAGCCTGGCAGGCTACAGTCCAAGGGTCTCAAACAGCTGGACACGACTGAGCGACTAAGCACAGCCTATATGTATATACATATATAGGTAATACATAGAACAAATTCCCAGAATGTTGGAGTGAGAAAAGTGAAAGTGCCTAGGTGGGGGTGCATTGCTGCGCTGGTGCAGCCGGAGGAAGCCCGGCCTTTGTTCTGTCTCCTGGAATGACTTCAGAGAGGCCTCCTGAAAACACTTGTCTTGAACATATGTCTGGGGGATGGATGGGAGAAGAAACCGTCCACGGGTTCTCGTAGCCCATTGGTTAGAGCAACTGGGAAGATCTCTAAGCTCTAGGAAAACTGGAGAAGGGACGGCTGATTGCCCCTGGTGTGTGTGGGAGGGAGCTGGGGAGGAGGTGGCTGGGCGGGGCGGGAAGCTGCCGCTTTGCAGGGAAACCGCCTGGCTGGTCCCGGCAGGTCTTCCTTGGGAGGGGTGCTCCCTAAAGTCACACCCCTTTATAAGTGAGGGCGGGGCCTTAAAGATTTGGGTCCCAGGGGTAGAATCAGATTTAGTCGTGTTTGAGCTGAAACACCCCCCCACCCTTTAGGGAAGGTGGGCTTTTAGAAAGCCTAATTTGTTTGGGAACTCTTCCTAAAATAACACCGTTCAGAAGACAGACAAGAGCCCAGTTGTGCAAACAGAGGAGTTTAGCCTGAGTGCCCGCCTGGGCCCCGCCAGCTCGGCACGTGCTGGACTCGGCGGCCAGGCTCCGGAGGAGGGGGGCGGGCAGTGACATGAATGAGGCCTTCATTCAGGAGGCGGAGCGCCCCGGGGCTTCTCTGAAGGATGTGCGGACACAGAAACGGGCTCCAGGGCGCGCATGGGGCGCGGATGGGCCGTGTGGATCCTGCCTATCATCCTTTTTAAGGGGCTGTTCCTGGTTTAACGACTCTTGGTTCACTCGGTACTTCGGTGCTTCCAAGACAGGAGGCCACCTCCTGCCCCCCCCTGCGCCCTGGGGTCTGGGAGGGGGAGCGAGCTGCCACGGGGAGAGGTCTCATCACTACAGAGTGTGGCTGCCTGCCCGGGGCTCTCGGGGGCACCGCTGGCTCGAAGCTGTCGATTCAGGGGGCTGTCTCCGCCCTGGGGCAAGGGTGAAAAAAAAACGGGGAAGCCGTGTCTCTGCTGCCCTTCCTGGAAGGACGCTGCGTTCAGATGTTTGGCTCATGTCACCTCTGTAAAAAGGACTCAGAGTCCAGAAAGGTCAGGTTGGCTTCCAAGGGTGATTGAACGCTGGGTACCAGTAAAGCCTTCTCCCCAGATCTGTTCCCTGTGACCCCATTATGCCACCTCCATCCATGGGATGGTGGCAGGGTCAAGTTCACCTGCAGCTGCAGATGCCACGGTGCTTGTAATTGCTTCCAGAGGACCGGTGGCAAATGCAGAAGCTGCTCGGGAGCCAGGCCTGTTGCCAAGCGCTCAGTCGTCAGCTTTAAGCCCCCCAGCAGAGCTCCTCCCACTCCCAAACCCACCAAGCCGGAAAACTAAAACCCTGTTCCTAAGCCTGACCGCATAACCTAGCCCCAGTGAGCCGAGGTCCCGCGGTCCTTGTAGAGGATAGCAAGGACTGTGAACACATCTCAGTGTGGCTGTTACTGTTCAGGTGCTCAGTCATGTCCGACTCTGTGACCGCAAGGACTGCAGCATGCCAAGCTTCCCTATCCTTCACTGTCTCCTGGAGTTTGCTCAAACTCATATCCATTGAATTGGTGATGCCATCCAGCCGTCTCATCCTCTGTCCCCTCCTTCTCCTCCTGTTTTTACTCTTTCCCAGCATCAGGGTCTTTTCCAAAAAGTTGGCTCATCACATCAGGTGGCCTAAGGATTGGAGCTTCAACTTCAGCATCAGTCCTTCCAATGAATATTCAGGGTTGATTTCCTTTAGGGTTGACTGGTTTGATCTCCTTGCTGTCCAAGGGACTCTCAAGAGTCTTCTCCAGCACCATAATTTAAAAGAATCAGTTCTTCAGTGCTCAGGTCCAACTCTCACATCCATACATGACTACTGGAAAAATCATAGCTTTGACTAGATGGACCTTTGTTGGCAAAGTGATGTTTCTGCTTTTTAATTTGATGTCTAGATTTGTCATAGCTTTTCTTCTGAGAATGAAAACTGTCAAACATTAGTAAGTGACCATGGTCAGCATGGTCATAGTCATTCATGGCCCAGGAGACAGTGACATCATTTCACAGGGAGAACCAGGAATCCATTGAGGAGGGGAAACAGGTCTCTGGACTTCATCCAAGGTTGGCAGAAGTTTCCGACACATCCAGGAGTCAGGAGAGGCTCATTAAACAGGACGATTCCGGATGCTTCTGGGACTAGGAATGGATCTAACCTGGCTGCCTCCCTCAGGGAGCCCTCTGTCTACTTCAAGGGGAAGTGTAACCAGCACTAGGGAGCAGCAGTAGAGGAGAAGGTCATCTCCAGGGCTCGACCCAGGTCTCCATGAACTGGGGGATCTGGGCCCCACATGGAGACTGAGGTGTGATGCTGTACCCTCCCTGTTGCCCAGAGCCAGGGGGCAGGGGTGGGGGGCGGGGAAGCAAGCCAGGGGAGGGGGTGAGGAGAAAGCAGCCTCTGCTGGGACATCCGTACTAGGAACCGTCAGCGCCTCTGGGCTTCCAGCCCCCCCCCTGTAATTCAGGGGAATGGCTTTCTGCAAGTGCTAATTCTCAGTTCTCGCGTTCATGTGGAACCTGGAAATTAATTAGCTCAGACATGAGCTCGGCAGCATAAAAAGGATCCTCGTTAGTATAACTTTGCCCTTTGGCTGGCAGGCGGCTGGCTGCTGGAAGTCAGATCGTGGGGCTGCGGCTGGGCGGGCAGTGACGATGGAAAGACCATGGTGGGTCCCAAAGCCTCCATCAGCTCAGGCTCACCTCCCTGCCAGACAGGATGTTCCAAAGGCAATCTCAACCTGGGCGTGTCTCTAAGTTTGGGCCTAACAGGGGCTTGGGGAACAGCACAGCAGGCTTCTAGGGGCCTCAGGCAATGTGCTAAGAAACCCTCCAGCGAGACCTCCTTTGGACTGGGGCCTATATAAGGTGACTTTTGTAGTTGTTCGGTTGCCAAGTTACGTCTGACTCTGCAACCCTATAGACTGCAGCACAACAGGACTCCTTGTCCCTCACTATCTCCCAGAGTTTACCTAAGTTAATGTCCATTGAATCAGTGATGCCATCCAACCATCTCATCCTCAGTCACCCTCTTCTCCTCCTGCCTTCAATCTTTCCCAGCATCAGGGTCTTTTCCAATGAGTCGGCTCTTCCCATCAGGTGGCCAAAATACTGGAGCTTCAGCAACAGTCTTTCCAATGAATATACAGGGTTGATTTCCTTTGGGATTGACTGGTTTGATCTCCTTGCTGTCCAAGGGATGGTGACAATTAAGCAGGAACCCAAAGTAGGAGTCGGAGTTAGCCAGGCAAAGGGTAGAGGGAACAGCAATCCAAGCAGGGAACAACCCTTGCAAACACCTGAGTCAGAAAAGAGCTTGGCAGAAAGCCAGGGTGGCTAGAACACAGGAATGGGGGGGTTGGGGTAGAGCCTCAAAGGCGGCAAGGACCCGTCTAAGCTGGGGCCCTGGAGGCCTGCGTGGGTGTTTGGTCTTCTCTCTAACTTCACTCAAAAAGCACTGGGATTATGCAGGGGTTGGGCAAGGGAAAAGAGGCCCAGGCATCTTTCCCAAAGACCCTCTCCTCCAGCACCCTCTCCAAAGAAGGAGATTTCACTCATCCCGGCCCCTCCCCCTCCATCAGTGCCGCATCTGGCTCCATCACCATCATCATTGTGGGTAATTGCTAGGTGGGCTGGGCGTACGCTTTCTCTTCTGCTGAGCCAGCGAGCAAGCGATAATCACAGCTTTTCACTATCCTCCCCCTACCCAGCACCCCGGCCCCACCTCCTCTCAAATCCTTTATTTGGCAGAGCCCAGAGGAGACTGAGCAAAATGGCTCAGGGATTCAGAACTAGGAGAGTCCCGGGGAGACCACTGATGGTGGGCCAGAGGCCAGGCCAGTCTTCCCAGTAATAATAATAGTGATGATACAAAGCAGCAGCAGATTTTCTGAGCCCTCCCTATGTGTACTGTGTGCTCAGTCATGAAGTCGTGTCTGACTCTTTGCGACCCCACGGACTGTCCGACCCTTCCCAGACCCCGCCAGGGGTCCCTGTCCATAGGATTGTCCAGGCAAGAATACTGGAGTGGGTTGCCCATTTCCCTCTCCAGAGTCTTCACTACACTCAGGCCCAATTGAGTGAACTTCCTCATTCATTCATTAATTCAAACCTGATGAGATGGAGCCATTGTCATCCCATTTTACAGAGAAGAAAAGGGAGGTGCAGAAAGGTGGAGGACTTTTCCCAGGCCACACTGTCTGGCAGCACTCCCCACTTCCTCAACCACTGCCTTGTTTTGCTGGCCTACACCATCCCGGAACACCGTTCCCCCGCAACTCAACAAGCGACGCCCCCATTCCCTGCCCCACCCGGACCCTCCACACTCTACTTGCACCTGTAGGAACTAAGCCCCACCCATGACCCCAGCTGATTGGCCTAGGACAGAGACGTGCCTGGAGGGCAGCCAATCTGCATGGTAGGGCGGGGCTTGCAGAGATAGGCAGGACCAATCAGATTCCATCTCTCAGGCATGATGGAGAGAAGCAGAGAGGGAGTCTGGCCCAGACCGTGCCCAGAGGACGTATAGTGCAGAGAGGGTCCAAGGTGCAGGGGAAGGAAGCCAGAACCTCAAGGCCGAAGGGAGGAGAGCAGGAAGCTGGCCCGCTCCCAACCTGACCTGCCCGGTCGGCTGAGACCGAGGACGCGAGGAGGTGACCTCAGGGAGAGGGATCACACCCTGACATCCCCCCGAGAAGCCTGGGGCCTCGGACATCCACCTGCTGCCCCGCCGGTCTCCACCCCTAGCCCGCAGACGCCGCTGGATGCGCAGAGCACCCAGCCCTCCGTGAGCCCCGGTGTGGCTTCCTGTTGGCTTTGCTCCATGGTGGCCGCTGAATGCAACTCCTCCCCTGGTGCTCCCAGGACGTGCTCCAGCCGTCTCTCCTCCTGGGCTCCAGGCTCTGTCCCCACACCCCAGAGAGCTGTGCCAGGACCCTTGTGACAGCCAGGTGAAGGAGGAGCTGTTGTCCTCACTTTAAGGTCCCCGGGCCTTGTTGGGGACAATGAGGACTCACTCGCGGGGGGAGGAGTGAGGCTGAAATGAAGGATGTTAGGAGCGGGCAGGCAGGAGTTAATGAACAAACGACTTTGAAGAACCCAAACTAAGGCTCAGAGCCCATCCTAACACTGTCTTTCCTCTGAGGTCTCCCTGACTCACGGGCCTGGGCCCCCGCCCTTCCCTGCCCCACCTGCCGCCAGCCTGCATTGCATTGGAGGGGTGGGGAATGCTGTTTGAAGGCTTCTCATGCATTTTAAACTTTTGCCTTCACGCTGATCAAGAAAAACCAAACCAGAAAGACTGATGTGCAGCTGACAGAATAAATGATCGCCTGCCTTCTAGGGCTGGCGAGGAGGAAGCCGGGGATTGATTACGTGCTGCTGGGGGGTCCTTGGAGCCGCTGCCCTGAGTCTGTATTGACAGCGGGTTGGCAGGAGCGCCATAAGGCTGCAAGGCCGCCGCCCAGGTGGGGGGAAATGTTCGATTTCAGGTCGGTTTGTGTTGCTTTTTGGCCAAAGGCCTTTTCAAGAACGCAGTAGAGACCTTCCAGGAGGGCCAGAGATGGGGGCAGTTTCTTTCAGGAGTCACTTAAATGAGAGGAATCCTTAGTTGATGAGTCTTGGGGTCAGTGTAACCCGTGGGGTTGACCTAGACAGCAACTTTGGTCAGCAGGAAGGCTGGCCGAGGGTCTGGAGCCTGGCCCCTGGCCCTTGCTCGTGGGGCCTGTGAGCAGCCCCCTGCCTTCCCTGGTCTGGCCCAAGTCGGCTCTCACAGAGGCTGTGCCTGTGGGCTACCTCTTTCCCTGAGCCCCCGTGTGTCAGGTACATCAGACGACATTGGTGCGGCGGGGGCAGCTGCAACTCACGCCACCCCTCCTGGGAAAAGGAAGACCCCAAATGGAGACCCCAAACTCTTCTGAATTATGGAAAACAAGGCGGTTGATTTTCTCCCGGGCCCGCTGCCCTGCGCCCTGTGCCGCTCTCTGCCCGAGCTCGGGGTTTCCTGGGCGCTCGGTGCCTGCGTGGCCGGGACAGTCTCCCCGACGGGACCGGGAAACCCTGCAGCCCGATCCTTGTGCCGCCTTTCCCGATGTCCCTGTGCTCACACCCCCTGAACCTCCACATCAGCCGAAGCAGCCAGATTAGACCACCTGCGCTTCCCAGGAAGCCTCTCCTTCTCTATGCCTTGGCCCCAGCCCCCGTGACATGACGCTGCTCCTAAGGCTTGGCCTCTTTTGTCCTTCAAGGCCTCTCTGGGTCATCTCCTCCCGAAGGGTGACCTCCGTCCAGTTTTAGGGGAACGGATGCACACTGACCGCCTGGCAACCCTGTTCACCTCCACAGAGGCCACGCATGCAAAGCCCGACCACAGCTGAGCTAAGCTCCGGCGGGACGCCCAGTGTTCCTCCTGGAACAGGAGGCCTGGGGGGCTTGTGAGGAAGCTGCTGCGAGGCTGTTTCCCATCCCCCTCCCCACCTATCAGGGAGGCCAGCACGGAGACGGTTTGTCCCCCGTTCCCCATGCAAGTCACCATTCATGTCTGCCATGATGAGTCCGATTTAGAGGAGGAGCTGCAGGAAGACACCCAGGCCTGAGACCTTCAGTGCCAGGAGGGAAGGGCAGAGACCTGCTGACACATCCGGGACAGTGGCCTGGAGGCCAGGGTGGCATCGGCGGTCAGGGTGTTAAGGGTCTGCTCCCCGACCCTGACTCTCCAGAGGGTGCTGAGTGCCCCTCATCCAAACGGGTCTATCTCTCCTGCATCAGACCCGCCTCACACGGGCCCTGGGGGCAGCCCTGCGGGCCGGCCGTGCCAGGTCATTTTGCGTTTCCACTGGATGTACAAAGTTTGGATTGTCTCTGGCCAGCGCCCCACTAGTGGTGGGGACTCAGTTTTACTCGTCCTTCGCTTGATGATTCTTTGTGCCTCGTTTGTACTTTTGAGGCAGCTTTCCCAGGAAGATCCCTTGGAGAAGGGAATGGCAGCCCACTCCAGTATTCTTGGCTGGAAAACCCCATGGACAGGGGATCCCGACAGGCTACTTACAGACCATGGGGTCGCAGAGTCGGACTTGACAGAGCACGCATGCGCAATGGGGTATAAAGCCTTTGGCTCCGCCCCCGAGGGTACTGCGGCAAGCTGTCCAAAGTCTCTTTGGTGGCAGGGGTCCACCCTGTGTGCTGCAGGCATTGCCCCTTTTCTTGGCGTTTCCCTGCAACGGTCATGGGGAGCTGACAAGACTACTCTTGCTTTTGCTGTTTATGAAAGGAATAAAGTTGTTCCTTTGCCAGTCGAATCTCTTAACTTCTCTGGTTGACAGGTCCTGAGGTGTCAGGATCTGCGATCCCAGAACACAGAGCTTGTGACTATCCCTAAGTTTATGACACTTCACCGCCAGGGGCCCCAGTGACAGAATCATGATGAACCGAGAAACTCTGAGGCTGGGATGGTGATGGTGGCGACAGGCGTATGGCTGGTCCTTTATAAGACTGTTGTGCCGTGCTGGGGGATGGGTGCCACTATTATTTACATTTTTCTAATATGGTAACTGAGGCACAGAGGGGCTGATCATTTACCCGGAGTCACACAGCAGTCAGTGAGTGATGGAGAAGGGAATTAAATCCAGGCAGTCTGGCTTCTGAACTTTCATCTTTGACTGACATATGGGTCATCATCTGCCCTCACTTTGCCTGATTCTGAAATCCTTTTTCTTGGACCCTGAGTGAGTGGCTCCTGTGTTTTAGTCTGCTTCGGCTGCTATAACAATCACCGTAGACTGGGTGGCTGAAACAACGGCTCTGCCAGGAGGGGGTGGTACCCCCATAAGTTCCTGGAAGCCCTGCGCCCATGGCTTTGGTGGGCAGCCCCCTGGCACGTCAAAACCTAGGTAGCGGCCTTAAGGGTCTCTGAATCACCTTAGGCACCATTATCCTCTTTTCTTCTCTCCCATGTCTGGTTTTATTGAGAAACAATGGACATACATCACTGTATACATTTAGGGTGTACAGCATGATGGCTTGACATATATTATGAAATGATTACCGCACTAGATCTAGTTCATATCTGTCATCTGATACAGATACAATAAAAAGAAAAAAACGTTTTCTCCTTGTGATGAGAACTCTCGGGACTGACTCTCTTAACAACATCCCTGTATATCTTTGTTGTTGCTTAGTCGGTAAGTTGTGTCTGACTCTTTTGTGACCCCACGGACTGTAGCCCGCCAGTCTCCTCTGTCCACAGGGTGTCCCAGGCAAGAATACCGGAGTGGGTTGCCATTTGCTCCTCCAGGGGATCTTCCCAACCCAGAGATCATACCCATGTCTCCTGCACTGGCAGGCGGGTTCTTTACCGCCAAACCACTGGGAAGCCCCCTGTGTATCGTAGAGCAGTGCCCGCCATGGGCAGCGTGCAGTACATTATGTCCCTAGGACTTATTTATCTTGTCACTGGATGTTGATGCCTTCCTCTGGTCCTCCCTCCTCTCTTCTCGGAGAACTGTGCACGTCTGCAGCTGAACAGCTTTATCATCCTGTCCTTTAGACGCTAAGAAGCCCACAGCTCCCCATTACTCCCTCCCATCTCCAGTCCCTTCAGTGCAAACTGGGCTGGTTGATGAGGTGCAGGGTTCATACCTTCATTAAGGGCTGGTCAGCCGCACTCTCAGGACTCTCTCCCCAACACGCTCTCTCATTTTGTGCGATATGGAACAGACTGAGAATTTTCTAGATGCTTAAAGGCTGGCTTCTTTTTGCTGAATAATTCCTCCTTCAATTCACTTCTCTCTCCTCGAATTTTACTGGAAGCAGTCGGGAGGAACCACTCTGCTTAGAAATCTCAGTTCAATACCCAGTTTCATCCCCTGCAAGTCCTGCCTTCTGTGAAACGCTAGAACACGGGCATAATTCAGCTGAGTCCTTTGCTGGTGTGTTGCAGGATCACCATTTCTTCACTGTCCAATAATGTGCTCCCCATCTCCATCTGAGACCTCCTCAGCGTCCCCCTTTACCTTCTCAATTCTCCCAGCGTTCAGTTCACGATTATCTGTGTGTTTTCCAGGAAGATGGAAATTTTCTCAACAGCCCTCCTCTTTTCTTCCTGAGGTCTTAACAGAATCACCTTTCACTTTGTCTGCTCACAGCATCATCCCGATACCATCTTTTTCTAGCGGGCGTCTTGAAACTCTTCCCATTACCTAGTTCCAAAGCCACTTCTGTGTTTTGAAGTGCGTGTTACAGCAGCACCTGACCTCTCAGCACAAATTTTTGTCCTAGTCAGCTCGGGCTGCTGGACTGGGTGACTTCCACAACAAATGAGCAAATTCTCTTGGTGATGGGAGCTGAGAAGGCCAGGATCCAGGTGCTGGTTGATTTGGTCCCCGGTGAAGGCTGTAGTGCAGGTGTCTGCCTTCTTTCTGTACCTCACATGGTGCTGGAGATGGGGTGTGGGGCAGGGGCGGGGAGAGAGCTTGCATGGTCTCTTCTTATAAAGGCACGAATCTCATCCTGGGGCCTCTATCCTCATAACCTCATAGAAACCTAAATGAAAGTGTTAGTTGTTCAGTCGTGTCTGACTCTTTGCAACCTCATGGACTGTCCATGGACTTCTCCAGGCAGGAATACTGGAGTGGGTTGCCATTCCCTTCTCCAGGGGATCTTCCTGACCCAGGGATCGAACCCAGGTCTCCTGCACTGCAGGCAGATTCTTTACCATCTGAGCTACCAGGGAGGCAGGTCCCATAGAAACCTAGTCACCTCCCAAAGATCCCTGCCTCCAAATACCATCACATGGAGGCATTAGGGGTTCAACAAATGAGATTTTGGGAAAACAGGCATTCAGTCCATAGCAGTCTGCAATGAATATTTGTCACCTCACTGTAGAAGTGAGGTGTGGAGGCTCAGAGAGGCTGGCCGACCTGCCCAGAGTCACACAGCAGGTGAGCAGACAGAACACAAGCTAAGTCCGAAGCTTGCCGCCTCCTGTCTCCCAGGATGCTGCCAGAGCTTTCTGACTGTGCTCCCAGTTCGGGGGAGGAGCTGTGGAGAAGAGGTGGCATGGCCAGCCGTCAGGACCTTCCGGCCACAGAGAACGTGCTTGAAATATCCCCAGACCCTTTAGAATCAAGGTTCTAGTGAGGCACAAAGGGAATGCTTGCACCCTCTTACGTGGAAGAAAGAGAAATTTAACGTGATCACTACAGTGATAGTCAGCCAAGAAGGACCCAGCCCCTGGACAGAGGCTCTGGACCACATAGTGGAGAAGAGCCCTGGGACCCTCCCCTCCTACTCCACCTCTCATTGGCCCCACTGACCTGAAGGATCACCTGAAATACAGACCCCAGTCATCGGAGGCCCTTGACCCCCTGCACCCTCCAATCTCTAGGCCCTCCACCCATGCTGGGTCCCCCCAGAATGTTTAGACTCGGAATCCGGTGTTGAGCACATGGGTCTGTTTTACTTTAACAATGCAGCATGCTATTACATACATGTTCCAGTGGCTTTTCTGAGTGTGGCTTTGGTGCTAGCGTCTTCTCCTGTTGGGCAGGTGATTGAAACCTCCCAACGACCCTGATCCTTGTTTCACAGCTGAGTAAACACGGCCCAGAGAGGGTAAGCAGCTTACTCAAGGCTTCCCAGCTAGGAAGTAGTAGTCTAGACCCCAATCCAGGGCACCCTGACCCCGGGACCCACGTTCCTGGCCTCCTTGTCCATTTTCCTCCAATCCTACATGTCCAACAGGCTGCAGATGGCTTCCTTCTCATACAGCGAGGGCAGACGACGCTTGGAATTTAGACTAGGCAGCTCAGTGGTTGAGTGGTACTCTGGAGCTGGTTTCCCCTGGGAACAGTGCTCTGATCCTCCCCACCTTCCCTGGGACCACTCCTCATTAGACAGCCCCTGCAGCTGGACTCAGCCATGTCAAAGTCTTGCTGGAAGAGCCCACCCAGGCTCTCAGGCTGGCTCTTGCCCAGGGCTGGCGTCTCAGCTGCCGGGCTTCTGCTCTGAACCCAGCAAAGGCATTGGGAAGCCCCCTCGCTGGGGGGCGAGGATCACAGCAGACAAGTGAGCTGGCCGCCGGCCACAGACACCCCAGGAGCCTCCCCCCCATGAACTGCTGGTACACTTCCTCCCACCCCACCGCCCACTCCAGCCTGCAGCAAGAGGTCGGGTCTCTACCTGCCAGAGCATCCAGCAGCGGGAGGGAAGGCGGGCCCAGGCTTCATCTACCAGGGGCTCTGGCTGCCCTTTGCTTCCTGGGAGCCTTCGCGGTCCACCAGCCCGGAGTAGCAGGAGTGGCAGGTGCTGGGGTCCAAAGAACAATGAATGGGGAGGTGAGAGTGAAAGAATTAGTTGCTCAGTTGTATCTGACTTCGCGACCCCATGGACTGTAGTCTGCCAGGCTCCTCTGTCCATGGGAGTCTCCAGGCAAGAATACTGGAGAGGGTTACCATGCCCTCTTCCAGGGGATCTACCCGACCCAGGGACTGAATTCGGGTCTCCTGGATGGCAAGCAGACTTGTTACCATCTGAGTCCCTAGGGAAGCCCAAGTGGGGAGGGAGAGGGTATTGTATTGAGAAAACTCTAACCTTTCCCCTGTGAATCAAGAAATCCCCCACACCCCTCTTCCATCCCCCTAGTCTATGCTTGGGTTTGCAGGAAGGTGGTTTATAAACTTGGGGTGCGTCCTTGCCTCCTTGCTGACTGAGGGTCAACAAAGGACAGAGACACCTCCAAAACCAGGTGCTTTTTTGGTTTATAAAATGACTCACTTACATCTTACAGGTGTCAGAGAATGCCTGTCTCCTTGTTTACACGCGGTCAGTTTGGACTCCTGTCCTGAATGTTTGATTGTGAGGACTTTACGAAGGGCCAGGTTGGGGTCAATGGATGTTGCTGGGAAGAAGCAAGAAAGGGGCAAGGCAGCGGTGGTCACCTTGACCTCTCAATGCCCGTGGTTAGGTAAACAGAGAGGTTCTCCCTGGATCTCTACAGGGGTTCGAACTCTCCACTCTCCGGCCCGCAAACAAACCCTCCGACAGAGCAGCTGGGGCCGGCGGGGCGGTCTGTTAGAGACCTGCTTTTGTGTCACGTGGGGGGAGAGTGGCCAGCTCTTTGCTGCAGCCTGGGTGCTAACGCAGCGGATGTTCGGGTGTCACCCCGGTGCAGGCCCATCCAGGCTGCCATCGGTTGCCCTTTTGTAGAGCAGAGACTCTGGGGTTCCGGCCCGCGCAAGCACGCAGAAACCTTGGCCCCAGCACCGAGGTGTCTGTGGTGGAGCCCGCCTCTGTGGGCTCCTCTGTCACAGGGCCAGCAAGGCTATTTGGGGGAGAGTCAGGAGTCCTTTGTTCCGGAGAGCGGGCTCCTTGTTCTGCAGGCGCCTGAGTGACGGGGCCTCTACTTTGCAGATCACCATGATGAAGAGCCGCAATCGGCCTCTTGGCTTCTGAAGGTGCAGATGATTCAGCCCGGGCGTGAGCATCCTTCCGCTAAATCAGCCCCGCCTCCGGGCGCAGAGACCCCGCCCCCGACGCGCCCCCGGCAGGACCGGAATGTGACCAGTCCATCACTGCGCAGTGGGGAAACCGAGGCGAGGAGTGGGGAGGCAGCTCGCCTGAAGCTGGACCAGAGGGAGCCTGGTGCCGGCTTCACCAGTTAGCCTGTGTTCTGCGGGCTCAGGAGTCGTGGACTCAAGGATGGGGCTGCTGCCTTCAAAGAAGCTAGGGGTGTGGGGAATGGGGCGTAGGCTTCAGCGTCTGCTGGGGACTTCTAGCTCTCGGGGGCTGGAGAGAGGGGAAAGAGTTCTGCTGAGAGCATCCCTGATGGGGCGTGTAAACGGACGAGTGAAGGGTGATCGGCACAGTGAGGGCAACGGCCGACTCGCTGTGTGTGCCGGGTGCTGGGCAGCCCCGGGGCGCTCCCGGCTCCTGTCTCCTCACACGCTGTGTCTGGATGACAGGGGGTCCTCTTGCTGCTCTCGATTCCCGGGCAGCGCTGACCCGTAGAACTTTCCACAAGGAAGGACACCGTCTGGGCTCCGCGGGGTGGCTACTTGACCCCTGGACGGGTGGTCAGTGTGACTGAGGAACTGACCTTGTTTTGTTTTTTTTTTTAATTGTTTTTGGCTGCCTGGCCTATGGGATCTTAGCTCCCCAACCATGAATTGAACCCATGCCCCCTGCAGTAGGAGTGCAGAGTCTTAACCACTGGATGGTCAGGGGTGTCCCCATTTTTGTTTGATTTTGATTCACTTAAATAGCTACCTAGGGCTAGTGGCTACCACGTCAGACAGCACAGTTCTGGATTACATCCAGGATCTGAGTGCCTCTTCTGCTTTCTAGTCGCCCACTGAGTCCCAGCCGTGATCTCCCCTTCCTGCCTCTGTCCTTGAAGTCTCTTCTCCAGTAAGTCTGCTCCAAACCCTGCCGTGGGGCCACCTCCCGAGGCCCTCACGTGTCCTGCAGCCACTGTTTTCCCGTGGTGCCTCTGGCGTGCACACCTCGCCCCTGCACCGTCCCGCTGCCCTCACCCCTGCTCTTCCTGTGCACACTTCTGCTCCTGCCTCAGGACCTTTGCACAACCTGGTCCCACTGTCTTAAGGCTCTTTCCTTAGATGGCCATGTGGCTCATGGCCTTTCCTCCTTCAAGCCTCTTCTCAAACCCTGCCTTCTCAGAGAAACCTTTCCTGATGGTGGGTAAAGAACTGGCAACCTCCCCCCCTCCCCTTTTGCGTGTATTCAGTCGGTCAGTCGTGTCCAACTCTTGGTGACCCCATGGGCTCCTCTGTCCACGGGATTTTATAGGTGAGAATACTGGAGTGGGTAGCCACTCCCTTCTCCAGGGGATCTTCCCAACCCAGGGATCAAACCCGTGTCTCTTGCATCTCCCACATTGGCAGGCAGATTCTTTACCACTAGCCCCATCTGGGAAACCCCCCTCTCTTTTCAGTAGTTGTATTTATCTTCAGAGCATTTACTACCACCTGAGACTGTAACTTTTTTTTTGATTTGTTGTTTATTTTCTACCTCCCCTGACATGTACATTCCACGAGGGCAAGTTTTTCCCCTCTATTTTGTTCACTGACATATACCATGCTTCTTGGCCAGCACTTGGCACACAGTAGGTGCTCAATACATGCCAACAGAATGGAGGCAAGATGATTTCAGCCAGTGCTTCCTGTCACCCAAGAGGAAGCTGTCCTTGCCTCCAGGTTACAAGTGAGAAAACTGAGGCTGGGCAGGGGCGAGGGGGCAGCTTTTATTTTTTTTGGCCGAGCTGAGTGGCATGTGGGATCTTAGTTCTCTGGCTAGGGATCAAACCTGTGCCCCCTGCATTAGGAGCTCAGAGTCTTAACTACTGGACCACCAGGAAAGTCCCTTTTAAAAGTGAGATTTATTTTATTTTATTAAATTTATTTAAAAGTTTTATTTATTTATTTTTGGCCACACTTCATGGCGGCACGTGGGATCTTAGTTCCCAGACCAGGGATTGGATCTGTTTGGAAGCACAGAGTCTTAACCACTGGGCTGCCAGGGAAGTCCCCTGGGGGTCAACTTTAAGCCGAGGTGCATGCAACTAGGAAACCCACATGCATAGCCGCCATGTCCAGCAGTGAGATGGGGCAAATCATTCCGCCTTGGAGCTTTGGCTTCTTTGGGGGTCCAAGGGTCACACCATGGGTGTCCACGGACCCTGGGCCCAAAGGGAATTGACCGCAGCCCCATGTTTTGGGGAAGTCTTGCCAGACGTGCAGGACAAGCATGTCCTCTGCCTGGCAAGCTGGCGCCTGGGCTGCTGAGAGGAGGGATGGGTGGGATGTGGCAGGAGCTGGGTTCTAGTCCAGGGCGATGGGGGTTTCCAGGGGGTTCTTGTAAAGTACTTAAGCTTCTGTCCCTGTCTTAGCCAGGTTGACACATAAAATTAAATGTCACAAGCATCATATTTATCCGGAGTCCATAGTTTACTTTAGGGCTTACTCTTGATATTGTTCATTCTATATGTGTTAGTTGCTCAGTTGTGTCTGCCTCTGGGACCCCATGGACTATAGCACACCAGGTTCCTCTGTTCATGGAATTCTCTAAGCAAGAATGCTGGAGTGGGTAGCCACTTCCTTCTCCAGGGGATCTTCCCAACCCAGGGATTGAACCTGGGTCTCTGGTATTGCAGGCAGAGTCTTTACTGTCTGAACCACCCAGGGAAGCCCTGTTCATTCTGTGGATTTGACAGATGTGTAACGACATGTATCCATCAATATGGTGTCATTCAGAGTATTTCCACTGCCCTAAAAATCCACTGTGCTCTGCCCCTTCACCCCTCCCTCCCCTCTAACTCTGGCAGCCAGTGAGCTCTTTGTTGGTTCCATAGTGTTGCCTTTCCCAGAATGTTGTGTGGTTAGAATCAAGCAGTTTGCAGTCTTTTCAGGCTGGCCTCTTTCACTTAGTAATATCCATTTAAAGTTCCTCCATGTCTTTTTATGGCTGGATAACCCACTTCTTTCTTGCTAAGTAATATTCCATGGTCTGGACGGATCACAGTTTATTTACCTGTTCACATACTGAAGGACAGCTCAGTTGCTTCCAACTTTTGGCAATTATGAATAAAGCTTCCAGAAGCACCTCAGTGCAGGTTTTTGTGTGGACATTAAGTTTTCAACTCATTTGGGTAAATACAAAGGAGGGTGATCTCAGATCATACGGCCATTTTGCATTCTCGCCAGCAATGATCGAGAGTTCCTGTCCCTCCACATCCTTACCAGCATTTGATGTTGTCAGTGTTCCAGGTTTGAGCCATTCTAAAAGGGGTGTAGTGGTATCTCACTAGCGGCTTCCACGATGGCTCACTGGTAAAGAATCTGCCTGCTAGGGCCGCGGACACAGGACACATGGATTTGATCCCTGCATCTGGAAGATCCCCTGGAGGAGGAAATGGCAACCCACTCCAGTATTCTTGCCTGAAAAATTCCAGGGACAGAGGAGTCTGGTGGGAGATAGTCCTGCTGCTGCTGCTAAGTCACTTCAGTCGTGTCCGATGCTCTGCGACCCCATAGACGGCAGCCCACCAGGCTTCCCCGCCCCTGGGATTCTCCAGGCAAGAACACTGGAGTGGGTTGCCATTTCCTTCTCCAATGCATGAAAGTGAAAAGTGAAACTAAAGTCGCTCAGTCATGTCAGACTCTTGGCGACCCCATGGACTGCAGCCTACCAGGCTCCTCCATCCTTGGGATTTTCCAGGCAAGAGTACTGGAGTGGGGTGCCGTTGCCTTCTTTGGGGTGACAGTCCATGGGGTTGCAAAGGGTCAGACATGACTTAGCAACTGAGCAAGCACAGTATCTCACTATTGTTTTAATTAGAATTTCCCTGATGACATATGATGTGGACCGTCTTTTCATATGTTTACTTGACAAGAATATATCTTCTTTGGTGAGGTGTCTGTTAAGGTCTTGGGCCTATTTTTTTAATCTAATTGTTTGCTTTCTTATCATTGAATTTTAAGATTTCTTTTTATATTTTCGATAAACTGTTATCAGATTTTCTTTCGCAAATATTTTCTCCTGGTCTGTGGTTTGTCTTTTCATTCTCTTGACAGTGTCTTTCACAGGGCAGAACGTTTAAATTTTAATAAAGTCCAGTTTATCAGGTTTTTTTTTTTTTTCTTTCGTGGATCTTGCCTTTGATGTCTAAAAAGTCGTCACCTAACCCAGGGTCATCCAGATGCTCTCCAATGTTAGCTTCTAGGAGTCTTATGTTTTGCATTTTACATTTAGGGTCTGTGATCCATTTGGAATTATTCTTTGTTAAGGTGTAGACTCTGTGTCTAGATTCATTTTTTTGCATGTGGAGGTCCAGTTGTTCCAGCACCATCTGTTGAAGAGACAATCTTGGCCCCATTGTAAAAGGTCAGTTGACTATATATACATAAAGGGTCTGTTTCTGGGCTGTCTATTTTGTTCCATTGATCTATTTGGGCTTCCCCTGTGGCTCAGCTGGTAAAGAATCTGCCTGCAATGCGGGAGACCTGACTTTGATCCCTGGGTTGGGAAGATACCCTGGAGAAGGGAAAGGCTACCCACTCCAGTATTCTATCCTGGATAATTCCATGGACTGTATAGTCCAAGGGGTCGCAAAGAGTCGGATACAACTGAGTGACTTTCACTTTCTTTCCCTTTCACCAATAACACAGTCTTGAATACTGAAGATTTTTAGTATGTCTTTGAATTTGAGTAACGCCAGTTCTCTAACTGTGCTCTGCTTAAATGTTGTGTTGGCTGCTCTGAGTCTTTCCCCTCTCCACATCAACCTTATTTGCTTGCTTGTTTGCTTGTTTATTGGCTGTGCCAGGGGACTTGCAGGATCTTAGTTCCCTGGCCAGAGATCGAACCCAGGGCCATGGGTCCTAACGACTGGACCAGCAGGGAACTCCTGTAAACTTTATTTCTACTTTATGATTTTGCCTCTTTTAAAAAGTTATCTACGGCTGTCAGGCTTCCTCTAGTTGTGGTTAAGTGGGGACTACTCTTCATTGCGGTGGCTTCTCTCGTGAAGCACAGGCTCTAGGCGTGCAGGCTTCTGGAATTGTGTCACACCGGCTCCGAAGTTGTGGCTTGAGAGCCCTAGAGACGAGGCTCAGTAATTGGGGCGCACGGGCTTTGTTGCCCTGCAGCGTGTGGGATCTTCCAGGAGCAGGAATTGAACCTGTGGCCTCTTATCCACCATACCACCGGAGAAGTCCTCCCATAAACTTTAGAATCACTTTGTTAATGTTTACAGAATGACCTGGGATTTCAAATTTTGGGGATTGCATTTAATCTGTAGATCAAGTTGGGAAGAACTGACATCTTGACAATGTTGAGTTTTTTACCTATGACTATGAAATATCTTTCCTTTTGTTTAGAATCTTTAAAAAGTGTCTTTCATCAGGGTCTCCTCATGTAAGTCTTACGCATATCTTGTTAGGTTCACACCTAACTTTCATTTTGGGGAATGCTAATATAAATGGTTTTGTACTTTCTGTTTCAAATTCCACTTGTTCTTTACTGGAATATAAGAAACCAATTGATTTTTGTACACAAGCACACCTAATTTTATTGTTCTTTTATTTGTAGTGCTTCACAGATAATGCATTTTTTTTTTTCACATTGAAGGTTTGAGGCAACTTTGGATCGATCGAGTCTGTTGGCACCATTTTCCCAACAGTGTTTCTCGCTTAGTGTCTCTGTGTCTCATTTTGGTAATTCTTAACATCCTTCACATTTTTTCATTATTATCGTATTTGCTATGGTGATCTGTGATTGGCGATCTTTGATGTTACCACTACTCACTGAAGGCTCAGATGTTGGTTAGCATTTTTTTTTAGTAATACAGAATTTCTAAATTAAGGTATGCACATTTTTTTTAGACATGATGCTGTTGTGCACAATAGACTACAGTGCAGTGTAAACATAACTTTTTATATGCACTGAGAAACCAAAGAAAAATGTGTGACTTGCTTTATTATGATATTTTCCTCATTTTGGTGGTCTGTAACCAAGCCCACCGTGTCTCTGAGGAGTGCCTGTCTTAATCTTGTATCTTGCAGGCTTGGCATACATGATCACTTGTTCTTGTTTTCTGTTTTTGTCAACTCTTCTGGATTTTTCACTTGGACTATCATGTTGAAAAAGGCAGTTTTATTTCTTCCTTCCCAATCTGTGTACCTTTTATTTCATTCTCTTATCTTATTACATTAGCTAAAACTTCCAGTACAATGTTGAAAAGCAGTGATGAGATGGAACATATTTGCCTTGTTCTTGAGCTTATGTGGAAAACTTCTAGTTTCTTACCTTTAGGTATGATGTTAGCTGTAAGGTTTTTGTAGATATTCTTTATCAAATTGAGGAAATTCCTCTCTATTCCTAGTTTATTTTTTTTTAAATCATAGATGGGTTTTGGATTGTATCAAGGAATTTTTCTGCATCTGTTAATTTGATCATGATTTTTTTTTTAGCTTATAGATGTGATGGATTACATTAATTGATTTTCAAATATTGAACCAGCCTTGCATATCTGGGATAAATTCCACTTGGTTGTCTACAATTCTTTTTATGCACTGTTGGATTTGGCTCGTTAATATTTTTGAGGATTTTTGCAACTATGTTTATGAGAGATATTGGTCTGTAGTTTTCTTTTCTGGTAATTTCCTTGTCTGGCTTTGGTATTAGCCTCATAGACTGTGTTAGGAAGTGTTTCCTCTGCTTCCTCTGAAAGAAATTGTAGAGAATTGGTATAATTTCTTCCTTAAATGTTTGGTAGAATTCACCAGTGAACCCATCTGGGTCTGCTGTTTTATGTTTGGAAGGTTATTAATTGTTGCTTCCCAGGTGGTGCTAGTAGTAAAGAATCTGCCTGCAGTTTAGGAGACCCGAGTTTGATCCTGGGCTAGGAAGGTCCCCTAGAGAAGGAAATGGCAACCCACTTCAGTATTCTCGCTTGGAAAATTCCACGGACAGAGGAATCTGGTGAGCTATAGGCCTTGGGGACGCAAAGAGCTGGACACGACTAAGCACATACACAAAGTAATCTTTAATAGATATGGTACTTTTAAGATTGTCTATGTATTCTTATGAGAGTTTTGGCAGACTGTGTCTTTTGAGGAACTGGTCTCTTTTATGTAAAATATCAGATTTGTGGGCACAGAGTTGTTCATAGAACTCCCTGATTCATAGTTCATGGTATTTGTTTTAATGTCCATGGGATTTATAGTGATGTTCCCACTTTCATTTTTAGTACTAGTAATTTGAGTCTTCTTTCTTAGTTAGCCTGCCTAGAGGCTTATTGATTTTATTGATCTTTTCTAAGAACCAAGTTTGATCTTTTCAACAAACCAGGTTTGTTGATTTTTCTCTGTTGAGTTCTTATTTTCAATTTTATGGATTTCTGCTCTAATTCTTGTTATTTCTTTTCTTCTTCTTAGTTTGGTTTTAAATTGGTCTTTTCCCAGTTCTTTGAGATAGAGTAGATGACTGATTTCAGATCATCCTTCTTTTCTAATATATGCACTCAATGCTATAAATTTCCCTTAAAGTACTGCTTTTGCTGTATCCTATGCATTTTGATAAGTTATGCTTTCATTCTCATCTCGTTCCAAATAGAGTTGACCCTTGAACAATGCAGGGGTTAGAGGTGCTGATCCCCGCACAGTTGGAGATCTGCATATAACTTTACAGTTGGCCCTCCGTATCAGCTGTTGCACATCTATAGATTCAACCGACCTTAGATTGTATAGTACCGTAGGATATGTTTATTGAAAAACTCCACATTTAAGTGGACCTGTGCAGTTCAAACACATGTTGTTCAATGGTCAACTCTATTTTAAGATTTTTCTTACAATTTCTTTTTTTACCCATGTGTGATTTAGAAGTGTGTTGCTTAATCTCCAAGTGTTTGGGGATTCTCCAGTTTTCTTTTTGTTAGTGATTTCTCGTTTAATTCCATTGTGGTCTGGAGAGCAGACATTGTATGCTTTCTGTTCTTTAAAATTTGTTAAAGCATGTTTTCTGCCCCTAAGTGGTCTATTATGGTGAATGTTCTGTGTGAGCTTGGGAAGAGTATGTATTCTGCCCTTTTTGGATGAAGTCGTCTATAGGTGTCAATTTTATCCAGTTGATTGATGGTGTTGCTGGGTCCAACTATGTCCTTACTAATTTTCTGCCTGCTGGATCTGCCCATTTCTGATAGAGGGGAGTTGGAGTCTCCAACCATGATAGGGCATTCATCTATTTCTCTTTGAAACTCTATTAGTTTTTGCCTCATATATTGTGATACTCTGTTGTTGGGTGCACACACATTAAGGATATGTCCTTTTGGAAAATTGACTCCTTTATCACTTTGCAACACCCTTCTTCATCCCTGATAAAACTCTTTGTTTTGAAGTCTGCTCTGTCTGAAATTAATTAGCTATCCCTGCTTTCTTTTGATTAGTGTTAGCGTGGTATATTTTTTTTCTCCATCTATTTACTTTTTTTTTTTTTTGGCTTTGCTGCAAGGCTTGTGGGATCTTAGTTCCCTGGCTAGGGATTGAACCCCGGCCACAGGAATGAAAGTGCCCAGTCCTAACCACTGGACTATCAGGAAATGCCCTATCCATCCATTTACTTAAAAATTATGGCTTTATTTCTAGCTGCGCTGGGTCTTTGTTGCTGCATGGGCCTTTGCTCCAGCCCTGGTGAGCAGGGGCTGTGCTTTGCTGTGGGCTGTGGGCTTCTCATTGTGGTGGTCTGTCTGGTTGCGGAGCACATGTCGGGCTTCAGTGGTCGCTGTTCCTGGGGTCCGTGGCTGTGGCTCCCCGGCTGGCTCCATAGTTGTGGTTCATGGGCTTAGTTAGTCCAACGCCTGTGGGATCTTCCTGGACCCGGGATCGAACCCGTGTGTCCACTCTTTAGCCACCAGGGTGGCCCCACATCCATTCACTCTTCTTTTGTCTTTGTTGCAGAGCTCGTGAGATCTTGCTTCCCCGACCAGGGATTGAACCCAGGGCTATGCAGTGAGACTGCTGAGTCTAGCCACTGGACCACTAGCAAATTCCCCATCCCTCCATTTACATCTGATCTGCTGGCACCTTTATATCACAGTGAGTTTCTTTTAGACAGCCTATAGTTGGCTCTTGCTTCTGATCCACTCTACCAACTTCTGTCTTTTATTATAATTGATGAGTTTAGACTATTGACGTTCAAAGTGATTAGCAAGGTGGTTGGATTAATGTCTACTGCATTTGTCACTGTTTTATATTTGTTATCATTGTTCTTTGTCACTATTTTTGTCTTCTACTTTTCCTGCCTTTTGTGTGTGTGTGTGTGTTTTGAGTAAGAAATAAATATCTGTTAAGCACTTGATATTTAGAGATTTTTGTGTTAGGGTAACTACTCTCTCCCTCCCCCCGCCCCAACTATATTGCGGTATAATTGACAGAAGAAATTGTATAAATTGTATAAATTTAAAAAAGATTATTTGATGTAAGTACATATTGTGAAATGATTATCACAATAAAGGTAGTTAACACATCCCTCACCTCACCGAGTCGCCTTTTTTTCTTGTGGTGAGAACTTTCACTCCACAATACGGTATTGTTAATGTGAGTCACCAGCTGTATGTTAGATCCCCTGAACTTATTCATCTTACACTTGAAAGCTTCTAGCCCTGTATCCTATGTCTATGATTTCAGCTATTTTAGATTCCACATATAAGTGAGCTCACACACTATTTGTCTTTCTCTGACTTATTTCACTTAACATGAAAATTCCCAAGGTTCATTCTTGTTGCCTTTTGTGGTTTAATTGAGCATTTTAGATGATTCCAGTTCCTCTCCTTTCTTATCCTATCAGTTTTTTCTTTTTTTCAGTGGTTGACCTGGAGTTTGCAATATACATTTACAGCTAATCCTATCCATTTTCAAATAACACTGTACCATTTCTTGGGTTGTACCAATCCCTTATCATAAGAAAATAATCCTAATTTCTCCCTCCTATCCTTTGTGTCATTGCTATCATTCATTTTATTGTAGCTTTTAAGGTAAAAAAGTTAAAAAGTCTTTACTGAATTTGTTACAGTATTGTTTCTGTTTCATGTTTTGTTGGCCGCAAGGACTGTGGTTCCCTGACCAAGGGGTTGAACTGGCACTGCCTGCATTGGAAGGTAAAGTCCACTGGACCGCTGGGGAAGTCCCTCATTTTATTTATACATAAATATTCATAAGCCTATATCGTGTGTGTGTGTGTGTGTGTGTGTGTGTGTGTGTGTGTATAAAATAAAATATATTGTCAGCATGGCTATTTGGAATAAACTGTTATCTGTTAGGTAAAAGAAGAAAACTAAAGGTTTTATTTTACCTTCACTTATTTCTTCCCCTGTGCTCTCCCTTTCTTTATGCTGTTCTATGTTTCTGACCCGTATTATTTTCCTTCTCTTTACAGAACTACTTGGAACATTTCTTGAAAGGCAAGTCTACCAGCCACGAGATCCCTCAGTTTTTGTTTGTCTGAGAAAGTCTTTATTTCTCCTTCACTTTTGAAGGGTAATTTCACAGGGTACAGAATTCTAAATTTGTGGGTTTTTCTCTCAGCACTTTAAATACTTCACTCCATTCTTGAGGAGTTGGAAGTAATTCTTACCTTTGCTCTTCGATAGACAGTGTGCTTTTCCCCCTCTGGCTTCTTTTATGACTTTTTTCTTTATTTCCACTTTTCTGCAGCTTGAAAATGAAATGCTTAGCTGTAATTTATTTGGGGCATTTATCCTGTTTGGTGTTCTCGGAGGTTCTTGGACCTGCGATTTGGTGTTTGACATTAATTGGGGGAAATTGTTTCAAATGTTTCTTCTGTTCCTGTCTCTCTTTCTTCTCCTGCTGGAATTCCCAATTATGCACATGCCACACCTTTGTAGTTGTCCTGCACTCCTCAGATATTATTATTTCTTTTCTTTTTTGGGGGGGGGCCTTTGTTCTCTTGGCTTTTCAACTTTGGAGGTTTCTATTGAGATATTCTCAAGCTCAGAGGTTCTTTCCTCAGCTGTGTCCAGTCTACTAATAAGCCCCTTGAAGGCATTTCCATCCCAGTGTGTGTTTGATATGTAGCATTTCTTTTGGGTTCTTTCTCAGGATTTCCATTTCTCTGCTTACACCACACATCTGTTCTTGCACATTGTCGATTTTGCTCAGTAAATCCCTAGCATATCAATCATCATTGTCTTAAATTCCTGGTCTTATCACTCCAATCATCCTGCCGTATTGTTCTTCAGTCTGACTGTCTGACTCTTTGCGACCCTGTGAATTGCAACAGGCCAGGCTCCCCTGTCTTTCACTAACTCCCAGAGTTTGCTCAAATTCATGTCCATTGAACTGATGATGCCATCCTGCCCTCAATCTTTCCCAGCAGCAGAGTCTTTTCAAATAAGTCAGCTCTTTGAATCTGGTAGCCAAAGTATTGGAGCTTCGGCTTTAGCATCAGTTCTTCCAATAAATATTCAGGACTGATTTCCTTTAGGATTGACTGGTTTGATCTCCTTGCTGTCCATAGGACTCTCAAGAGTCTTCTCCAACACCACAGTTCAAAAGCATCAATTCTTTGGCACTCAACCTTCTTTATGGTCCAACTCTCACATCCATACATGACTACTGGAAAAATCATAGCTTTGACTATATGGATCTTTGTTGGCAAAGTGATGTCTCTCTTTTTTTTAATATGCTATCTAGGTTTGTCATAGGTTTTCTTCCAAAGAGTGTGTCTTTAATTTCATGGCTTCAGTCACCACCTGCAGTGATTTTGGAACCCAAGAAAATAAAGTCTGTCACTGTTTCCATTGTTTCCCCATCTATTTGCCATGAAGTGCTGGGACTGGATGCCATGATCTTTGTTTTTTGAATGCTGAGTTTTAAGCCAACTTTTTCACTCTCCTCTTTCACCTTCATCAAGAGGCTCTTTAGTTCCTCTTCACTTTCTGCCATTAGGGTGGAATAGTCTGCATATCTGAGGTTATTGATATTTCTCCTGGCAATCTTGATTCCAGCTTGTGCTTTATCCAGCCTGTCATTTTGCATGATATACTCTAGATAGTTTGAACATTCTCTGGCATTGCCTTTTATTGGCATTGGAATGAAAACTGACCTTTACCAGTCCTGTGGCCACTGCTGAGTTTTCCAAATTTGTTGGCATATTGAGTGCAGGACTTTAACAGCATCATCTTTTAGAATTTGAAGTAGCTCAACTGGAATTCCATCACCTCTACTAGCTTTGTTCATAGTGATGCTTCCTAAGGCCCACTTGACTTCACATTCCAGGATGTCTGGCTCTAGGTGAGTGGCTACATCATCATGGTCATCTGGGTCATGAAGACCTTTTTTATGCAGTTCTGTGTATGCTTGTCGCCTCTTCTTCTGTCTCTTCTGTTAGGTCCTGTTGTTTCTGTCCTTTATTGTGCCCATCTTTGCACAAAATGTTCCCTTGGTATCTGTAATTTTCTTGAAGAGATCTCTAGTCTTTCCCATTCTATTGTTTTCCTCTATTTCTTTGCACTGATCACTTAGGGAGGTTTTCTTATCTCTCCTTGCTATTCTTTGGAACTCTGCATTCAGTTGGGTATATCTTTCCCTTTCTCCTTTGCCTTTAGCTTCTCTTCTTTTCTCAGTTATTTGCAAGGCCTCCTCAGACAACCATTTTGCCTTCTTGCATTTTTTTTCTTAGAGATGGTTTTGGTCACTGTGTCCTGTACAATGTTACAAACCTGCATCCATAGTTCTTCAGGCACTCTATCTATCAGATCTAATCCCTTGAACCTATTTGTCACATCCACTGTATAATCAATCATAAGGGATTTGATTTAGATCATACTTGAATGGTCTAGTGGTTTTCCCTACTTTCTTCAATGTATGAGTTTTGCAATAAGGATCTCATGATCTTAGCCACAGTCAACTCCAAGTCTTGTTTCTGCTGACTGTATAGAACTTCTCTATCTTCAGCTGCAAAGAATATAATCAATCTGATTTCATTATTGACCACCTGGTGATGTCCATGTGTAGACTAGTCTCTTATGTCGTTGAAAGAGGGTGATTGCTGTGACCAGTGCGTTCTCTTGGCAGAACTCTGTTAGCCTTTGCTCTGCTTCATTTTGTACTCCAAGGCCAAACACCTGTTACTCCAGGTGTCTCTTGACTTCCTACTTTTGCATTCCAATCCCCTATGATGAAAAAGACACCTTTTTTTGTGTTCATTCTAGAAGGTCTTGGAGGTCTTCATAGAACTATTCAACTTCAGCTTCTTTGGAATTAGTGGTTGAGGCATAGACTTGGATTACTGTGATGTTGAATGATTTGGCTTGGAAATGAACAGAGATCTTTCTATTATTTTTGAGATTGCACCCAAGTACTGCATTTTGGGCCCTTTTGTTGACTATGAGGGCCACTCCATTTCTTCTAAGGGATTCTTGCCCTCCTCGGTATATCAGGATCCGATTCTGATGCTTGTCCTGTCTCTTCAAATTATGTTCTTTGCCTTTTAATTTTTAAGGTTTGCAGTGTGATATTTTCTTGATATCCGCAGCATGATGGACGAAAGAAAGAAACTTTTAGAGATAGGACTTCAGTAATGTGAAGGTGCGGCAGCATTCCAGGTCTCAGTCCTGCAGTGAGCCTGTGCCTCTGAACCATGAATTTCATGGATGTTTCTCATTCCTTCCCCTTAGATGGGACAGGACATCTAGAGTGGTTTGAAGTTGTGTTATAACACTGCTTTCTCTCTAAATCTCTGTTAGGCTCTGATTGGGCTCCTCTGGTGTCTCAGTTGGTAAAGAGTCCACATGCAATGCAGGAGACTCAGGTTTGACCCCTGGGTCGGGAAGGTCTCCTGGAGAAGGGAGTGGCAGCCCACTCCACTACTCTTGCCTGGAGAATCCCATGGACAGAGGAGCCTGGTGGGCTACAGTCTGTGGGGTCACAGAGTCAGACACGACTGAGTGACTAATACTACTACTACTGCTAATAGATTAAATAATTTGATAGATTAAATCTGATAGATTAGGTTAAACCAGTTTCCCCGGAGGGCTTTGTGAAGAATGGAATATTCTGGCATATTCCACAATGATTCCTTTCCCCCTTCTCTGCTGGAAGGACACGGAGATTTTTCTTCCAATATTCCCTAGTGAGAGCACCTTGGGCTCTTGGAGGCGAAGTTCACAGACAGGTGAGGATCCCTCTTGCACCGACTCTTCTGGAACTTCAATTCTGGGCCTTGTCCACCCTGAGTGGAGTGTTAGTTGCTCAGTCACGTCCAACTCTTTCTGAACCCGTGGACTGTAGCCTGCCAGGCTCCTCTGTCCATGGGATTCCCCCAGGCGAGCATAGTGGAGTGGGCTGCCATTCCCTTCTCCAGAAAAATCTTCCTGATCCAGGGATCGAACCCATGTCTCCTGCATTGCAGGCAGATTCTTTACCGTCTGAGCTACAGGGCAGTCCCTGGCCACACTGAGGCCCTAGCACTCCAGCAGCTCCCGTTCGGGTTCCCTCCCCCGTCCTGGGTCCTGGGTGGCTTTCTGCTCCTGGCAGCCACTCTTCTCCGGGCTCACCTGTTGGTGCCTCCCAAGCGGGGACAGCAGTTTTCCCCGTGGCCTCACTTCTTTTGCAAATCTAACAAGAGTTATTGATTTTTCAGCTTGTGCAGGTTTTTACTTGCTGTTAGGACTAGAGCGGCGGCTTCCACGCTTCTATGCTAGACTAGAAACCGAACGTCTGGGATTGTGTGTGTGTGTGTGTGTGTGTTTATGTGTGTGTGTGTGTGTGTGTGTGTGTGTGTGATTTTCTTTACTTTTAAAAAAAGTAATCAATTTATTTTTGCCATTTTAAAATGATGTATTTTTAACTGGAGGATAATTGCTCTACATTATTGTGATCGTTTCTGCCTTATATCAGCATCGATCAGCCCAGTACACACATGTGCCCTCCCTCTTGAACCCCCTTCTCACCTCCATCTCACCCTCTGGTTGTTACCGAGCACTGAATCTGAGCTCCCAGCGTTTGCAATACAGCACATTCCCACTGGCTGTCTGCTTTACACATGGTAATGCATATGTTTCAGTGATACTCTCCCCATTCACCCCAGACTCTCCTTCCCCTGCCCTGTCCAGGAGTCTGTTCTCTGCGCCTGTGTCTCCACTGTTGCCCAGCATTCATCAATACCATCTTTTTAGATTCCATATATATACGTGTGTGCATTAATGTATGATTTTTGTTTTTCTCTTTCTGACTTACCTCACTCTATATAATAACCTCTGGGTTCATCCACCTCATTAGAACTGACTTAAATGCATTCTTTTTTCACTGCTGAGTAATATTCCATTGTATATATTGGGTTTTGAACAGCATCCCTGGCTTTGGGGTGGAGAATGGGGTGGAGCGTGGGTGGGCAGAGTGGTGAGGGGCTCTTGCAGGGTCTGAGGGAGGGACAGTGGCTGGGTTACCTGGGATGTTTCCCTCTGCCATTTGTAGACCCACCCAGCGGCCCTTGGATATCTTCCAGTGTTTTGGCCGCATTCTTGAGATTCCCTGGGGATTCAGGGACCCTCCCTGCTCCCGCTCCCCACTGGCTTTCAGCTCCCTCATCTGGTCAGGTGGGAAGTCCTAGGTGACAGGTGCTGCATCTCCCAGCCCCCAGGATGCCCTTATTCTCAGGGGTCCCCACAGCCCTCCTAAAGCAAGAATCCCCACGGCCAAGCTGTGTGGCAGGAGGGCGCATAAGAGAGGAAGGGAAGTGGGAGTGGGTGCATCCGGAGATGGTCCAGGCATATCTGCCTCTCCTTACGACACCAGGCAGCTAGAGGCAGGGCCGGGGTGTACCTGGGTGTCTCGGGGCCTCGGGCAGAGCCTGGGGCAGAGTCGTAGTAAACACGCCCACTGTCGGGATTATCACCAGCCTCGGAACAAAAAAAGGAAAGCCTCCTGCCCGGCTCGTGCTGCTCCCTCACCCAGCATGTCCTCCTCTCCTTGGCCGTCCCCTGTCTAGGGGTTTCTGTGCCTGAGAAGCCTTCTGGGGCCTCCCCGGTGAAACCAAGGACCCTGTGGGGCTTCTGGGCACAGAAGCCCTTCTGTCCTCCGTTTCTTGTAGGCAAGACTCAGCCTCCACGACCTCCCTGAGCTCCAAAGGGCAGATTCCAACAGTCACTGCTCAAAGGAGCAGTGAGAAACCACCTGTCATTCAGTTGCTCGGTTGTGTCTGACTCAGACTCAGCACACCGGGCTTCTCTGTCCTTCACCATCTCCCGGAGTCGGCTCACACTCACGTCCAGGAAACCGCCTAAGGCCAGATTGAAGGGACCGGGGAAGTTCATAAAGATTAGGAGAGCCACCACCCGAGACCCTCCACGCACCCTACCCTTGTCAGCAACCTCGCCCTTGAGCTGTGGCTATAAGAAGTTGAACGAGTTGAGTTCAGTTGCTCAGCTGTGTCCGACTCTTTGCGACCCCATGGACTGCAGCTATAGAACTCCTTATCAAAGCCTCCTGGGTGAGAGGTCTCATTAAACCTGGGTGAGACACACAGGTTTTCGAGGCAGGAGCCAGCCATTGCGTCCCCTTTAGCCTGGCAAAGCAATCACGCTATTCTTTTTCTACTTCACCCAAAACTCTGTCTCTGAGATTCTATTTGGCACCCACGGACAGAGAGCCAAGCTTTTGGCATCACCGCTAAGTGCCCTGGGTGAACTTCCCCGCGCTCCCTGTCCCTCACTGCAGCGTGTGATGATGTCTTCAGCTCTGTTTCACCGACTAGATCTGATCTGTTCAGTCCAAGTCTATGTTCTCAGTATCTAGAGGGATGCTTACCCCACGTAGGCCCACGGCAAACTTAATAAATAAAGGAATGAATGTTGGACAAATAGGTCAAGGGGATCATGGCTTGTGCCTGACTGTGGCTAAAATCACCGGGTGGAGACCCCAGGGTGGAAGGCTCTCCCGTACCCTCCGGGCTGCTGTTCAGAGTGCTGATGCTCCGGGGTGAAGGGCTGGCTGCTCCACGGTTGCCAGGCTGTGTTTCCACAGCCCATCCGTCCCTCTGGGGCAGGCGGCGGCTGTGGCGGCTCCGAGGGTCTTGGCTGCTTCCGGGGGGATGTGGGAACTGCGGAGGTGCGAGGCCCTCAGGCACGGTGCTCAGTCTGTCCTGGGCTGTCCTGATGAATGCATCCTTCCCGTGTGGGCCCCGGAGAATGTACTGTTCTTGCAATATGATGTCTCCAGAACATGAGTCACCACTTAAAGAGAAAACAAGCCACAGATCCGC
Source organism: Odocoileus virginianus (assembly GCF_023699985.2). Classification (NCBI taxonomy): domain Eukaryota; kingdom Metazoa; phylum Chordata; class Mammalia; order Artiodactyla; family Cervidae; genus Odocoileus; species Odocoileus virginianus. Next base: position 11,276,600 of record NC_069689.1, on the reverse strand, counting down.
TGCGGAAGCTTCGGGGACACGGTGGGAGGCCTGGGGGCCCGTCCGGCCCTGGCGGCCAGGTGGGTGACGTGGTGGATGTGCCATGGCTGGGGGGGGGCAGGCCTGCCCTGCACATCTGCTTCCAGACTGTTCCCTGGGGACCGAAATCTCCTGTCCCTCCCTGGAGCTGCTGCAGCCCACAGCCCCAGGCAGCTCCCTTTCCTCTGCTGGTCAGTTTCCTCATCTGCAAAGTGGGGAGAATGACGATTGTTCTGGGGGTTGCTGTGAGATAACTATTAATAGCAGAGAGAAGAATGGAAGGTGGTGACACTCGTCAAGGACTCACCACGTGAGGCTCATACCATCTGAATGGTCCCATTTTACAGATGAGGAAACCTCCCCGGTAGCTGGGGGTCTGGGTAGCTGAACTTCGCTGCCGACTCCCAGCCCCAGCCCCTCCAGCGAGACGAGAGACCAAGCAGCAGTCCCGTGAGCCGCGGGTGAGCGGAATGCGGCCTCCCTCCAGCCCCCCAGCCTCGGGTCTGGCCTTAGACGCCCCCCCTCGAGGTGATGCCAGTTGCAGGAACTCGACTCTCTTTCCCCTGCGCCCCTAGCTCCAGGGACCCCTCCAGGCAGCAGAGCCTCCGGCGGGGGTTAGACCCAGCAGTTCAGACTGGCCAGTCCCTTAAAAAGCGACAGAAACAGGGGACTCGCGATGCTCCAGGGCCTGCAAACATGTTTTCATTTTAATTTCTTTTAGAATCAAAAGGAAAAAGATAAATATAATAATATGAATCCAGCCTGGATTATATTTGTCTTTATACCAGTGCAGTTGTAAAATATAATTAAAAAAGCTTTTAATATTGGAAGGAGCCCACAAAGGCAAAAACACCTCAGGTTCCTGAGACTCACCACGTGGCCCAGACTGCAGAGTCTCCCCTCGCCCCCCAGGTACGGGCAGACCCACGGGGGCCCTGCACCCTCCCAGCCTCCCTCCTCGGCCCTAATGCTCACAGCCGACCACTGGCCATGGTTCTGCCTCCAGCCACCACTCCCTGGCCCCCAGCACCTCCCTCGTGGCTTCAGGCATCACCCCCTGGAGACCTCAGACTGTCTCACACCATCGGGGCCCCTCTGCCCAGCGCCCCGAGCTGCGCTGGCTGTTTATGCCTCGGCTGCTCCACTGGTCTGGGAGCAGCTCCAGACGCTTGCTGTGTCCTGGTCACCGGGTCACCCTGCCCAGGCCAGGCCCAGGGTGGGATCGAGGTGTCTTGGGCAAGAGGTGAGGGTGTGGTGTATACTACTGTTTAGAAGCTGGGACGCATCAAGGCAGAAATGGGCGGTGCTCCTGGACTCGGGGAGAGACGGTGTGAGGACGGGGGGGTGGGCAGCTTGAGGTGGGGGGATGAGGGGGGCCCTGGGGAGAGGAGAGAAGGCTGGGAGACACGCTGACTCTGCTGGCTGATCTTGCTGTTTCAAAGAGCTGACCTCTGACAGGACAGGCCAGTAAGCAGGTCCGCTCTGATCCAAAGGCCGAAGGACAGTGATGGGGCAAGACCTGGGGTCTGGGGGGGGGCGGTGGCAGAGGAGGAGTCCCCATCCCCGGCCAAGGCTCTGGAGGGACCTGGATGAGAGGTGGGGTTCCAGGCACAAGGATCAGCATGTGCGGTGGCTCAGAGGTGTGTGCTGCCGCTGGCCTGGGGGTAGGCGGGGCCTGGCACGTGCCCTGCAGCCCAGGCCTGGGAAGAGTGTGGGAGCTGCTGGCAAATGTTTGCGGGAGAGTTTCACTAGGTCAGCACGTGTGCTTGCACCTTCTTCCTCCACTAAGACTAAGGTGTTGGCCATCCTCATTGTCAAACACCGCTTGACGCCGACGGCAGCTTGACCTTGTGAGGGTGCCGGGGACACAGGGGTGGCTCGGGTCTCCGGCTGGTGGAGGGGACACACGGGAGGAGGCCATCGGCTGTGCCTGTAAAGAGCCTGTGGATGGGGGGCAGCTCTGTCTGGCTGGAGGGTGTGGGGACGCTTCCTGCAGGAGGGTCGCCGGGGCTGGCCTTAAGGGATAGACAGAGGGATCCCTGGTGATGTCTGCAAAGTGGGGGTGCTCCTGAGCTAGAGAATGGGGCTAGACGGTGGGCCAGACTGAACTGGGGCTGGTGTGGCATGATCCTGGGGTTGCCCTGGGCAGACACAGGGTGGGTGGCATTGGTGGGGGGGAGGGTGGGTGGCCTGCTTGGGGCTGCTGCTGAGTTCATACTCAGACTCTGGTTTTTAAATGAATGAAGCCACTTCCTGGTGAGGCAGGAGAGGCGATTGGATCAGGAAAAGAGCTGGGGCGTGGAGGGTCTCCAGAGTGGGACCTGGGCTGAGCTAGCAAGGGAAAATGTTAGACTCTGTGTCTCAGGGCGGATTTCCTCAGCAGGAGACCCTGTAAGGATGTGAGCGAGAGCTTCTCTAGGAGGTGCTGAGTGAGGCACTGTGGTGCAAAGGCGGGGCGGCTGCAGAGTTGTCCAGGAGGCGGGTGCTGGAGCCTGTGCCCCCAGGGGTCTCTGATCCAGCAGGGACGAGCGGCCAGACCAATCCAGGGGTGAGGGCGCTGGGACCGCCAGCTGAGGGCCGATCCGGGGGGAGGAACACGGTCTTCCTGACTCTGGGCCACCCCATGCGGCAGCGAGGTGGACCCTGGTGGTGGGAGAAGCCACAGGAGAAGGGCCTAGGTGTGCGGAGTTGGAATCTGCTGGGTCAGAGTGTCCGGGAAGGTTGGGGCTGAGGGCGTGTGGGAAGGGTGTCCACTGCATCAGCTGTATCCCAACTTGAGAACTCAGAACTCAGGGTTCCTGGCACCTGCCAGAGTCTGGGGGGCTGAGGGCACTCTGTCCCTCTGAGTGGTGGAGGTGAGCTGAGGGGCACCTGGACAGAGGGTCTTGGACAAGCCTTCTGAACTTTCCCATCCCCCGGGGGGCTGTGGAAACAGTGGGAGGGGTGTGAATGTGGGCAAGAGAGGAAGAAGGAACCCGGAGAAGCTCTGGGGTCGGTTTGCCTGCCTGACTTGTGGACCTGAATATCAGCACCCAGGTGAACTGTGGCCTTGAGGGCCAGCACGGCCCCTGTGATGGACTGAATGGTGTCCTCCTGGGCATGTCCACCTGGAACCTCAGAACGTGCCCCCATTTGGAAACAGGGTGTTGCAGGTGTAGTCAGTTAGGATGAGGTCACCCTGGAGGAGAACGGGCCCCGAGTCCAATGCCTGGTGTCCTTATGAGATGAGGAGGAGAGACCCACGGGAGGAGCCCACCTGGCAACGGAGGCAGGGTGGGAACCACGTGTCCACACACTGAGGACCCCCGGTGGCCCTCAGGAGCCAACGAGGCCGAGAGGCTATTTTCCCAGAGCCTCAGGGGGAGCGCGGCCCTGCAGACAGCTTGCTCTCAGACTTGTGGCCTCCGAAACTTGGAGAGAACAAATATCTGTTATCTTAGGCCCCTCGGTTTGCGGTAATCTGTTACAACGGCCACAGGACTGTAACACAAACCCCAAGGTGCCTTGGTCTCGGGAGGGCAGACACCTCCCCGGGGGACCCCAAACCCACTGAGTGTGGGGACGGGGTGCAGAATGAACATTCACCCCCATTTCAGGAAGACCGAGTGTAGCATTTCTGGTGCACCTGAGGTTATGGAGGAGGGGGAGGCTGCTGTGTGTGAGGCCTCACTAGGCGGGTTTTGGAGGGAAGTCACGGCCACCCGGGCCCCTTCCAGCTGAGTCTCTGGGTCCCAGGTTGGCGTCATCCCTGACCTCCGGGCCAGCCTGGGAGGGCCACTGTGTGAGCGGCCACCGCGTCAGCCGCCCTGCATTAATATTTGATGATGTTGAATCGCTTTCTTCCGAGACAGAGGAAAAGAGGCCATTACACGCGGGTAATAAGATGCGCTGGGCTGTTTGGCGAGCTCCCGGCTGTCCGGGGCCTGAGAGGTCGACGATGTTGTGAATAATTCATCTACCTGTAATGATTTTTCTCTGGCTCTGCGTCCCTCTCGGCCAGCGAAAGCCCGGCTGCCCCCTCCCTGGCAGTCCAGTCCAACGCTTGGTCACTCCCAGCCACACCAACCCGAGCATGAGAGGTCCACCCTGGCTGGCTGACTGAAGTTTGGGGCTCAGCAGCAGTATTGGGGGGCTGTGAGCTCTGCCTCAGTCCCCCTGCCCCCCAACAGGAGGAGCAGAGAGGGCACACACCCTGGAGTTGGAACCAGCATGTGCTGTGTGACTCTGGGCACTTTGCTTGACCTCTCTGAATCTTGGTCTTGTTCTCTTAAATGGACTTTGGAGAAATTCCTGCCCTGCCTGTCTCACTGGGTTTTGTTGTGGCTGCTTCGTTTATTTACTTATTTAGGCTGCGCTGGGTCTTCATTGCTACGTGTAGGCTTTCTCCAGTTGCAGTGCGCTCTGTCTAGTTGGACTTCCCCAGTGGCTCAGATGGCAAAAGCGTCTGCCTACAATGCAGGAGACCTGGGTTTGATCCCTGGATTGGGAAGATCCCCTGGAGAAGGAAATGGCAACCCACTCCAGTGCTCTAGCCTGGAAAATCCTATGGATGGAGGAGCCTGGTGGGCTACAGTCCATGGGTTGCAAAGAGTTGGACACGACTGAGCAACTTCACTTTCACTTTTTCTCTGGTTGGGTTTCTCATCGTGGAGGCTTCTCTGGATGCAGATCACAAGCTCCAGGGCACAGGGGCTTAGTTGCCCCGTGGCGTACGGGATCTTCCCGGATCAGGGATAGAACCCAAGTGCCCTGCTTTGGCAAGTGGCTTCTCAACCACTGGACCACCAGGGGAGTCCTGTGTCTGCTGTGAGTAAACTTCTCTGACTAGTTTCCCAGGGTCAGGCACAGGATCAGCTATATCCATTTAATCTTTTCAACAAGCAGGTTTCATATTTGAGATCCACCTCCTGAAGCCTAGGGCTTCCCTGGTGGCTCAGATGGTAAAGAATCTGCCTGAAATTCAGGAGACTAGTCTTCCCTAGGTCGGGAAGATCCCCTGGAAAAAAGAATGCCAACCCACTCCAGTATTCTGGCCTGGAGAATTCCCCGGCAGGCTATAGTCCATGGGGTCGCAAAGAGTGGGACGCAGACTGAGCGACTCACAGTGTCTCGTAGGCCTGCCTTCCCCCCTCTGCATCATTCTGGGCAGCACTGGCATCTCAGCCTCAGCAGCCATGGATGCCCATCGAGACCAGGCTGCAGTCAGCCAACCAAAGCAGCTGTCAGCCACTTCAGCTGGTGGTGGGCAGACTCTGAGAAGGTGCCCAGGGACCCTAGCCTCTGGGTACTCACCTTTTTGTGAGATTCTTTCCCCTCGTGTGTGGACGGGGCCTGGGGCAAACTTAGAACTAACACAGACTATGAGGAAGCCAGTGGGATGTCACTTCCATGATCAGGCTATAAAAGACTGGGACTTCAGTCCATGCCTCCTCCGCTTGCAGGCTTGGATAATGTGACCATGTTGAAGAGGTTTATGAGGACAACAACCAACCGGTCATCGAGGCCCTCAGCCCAGGGGCCTGCGGGGAACCGAATTCTGCCAGCATCTATGGGAGCTTAGGAGTGGATTCTTTCCAAGTCGAGCTTTCAGATGACGCTGCAGTCCTGCCTAACACCTAGATTACAGCTCTGTGAGAAACCTTGAAGCAGAGAGCCTGGCTAAGACAGGTCCAGCTTTCTTTTTTTCCTTAAAAAAAAAAATTTATTTATCTATTTGGCTGTGAGAGGTCTTAGCTGTGGCATGTGAGGTCTTTGATCTTCGTTGCAGCATTCAGAATCTTCGGTGGCAGCATGCAGGGTCTTTATTTGTGGCGTGCAAACTCTTAGTTGCAGCATGTGGGATCTAGTTCCCTGCTGCAATGCTGTTGAGTTGGTAAGTCGTGTCTGACTCTTTGTAATCCCATGGACAGTAGCCCAATAGGCTCCTCTGTCCATGAGGAGGCAAAAATACTGGAGTGGGTTGCTATTTCCTTCTGCAAGGATGTGAGTGAGAGCTTCTTTGGGAGGTGATGAGTGAGGCAAATACTGGAGTGGGTTGCTGTTTCCTTCTCCAGGGGAGCTTCCTGACCCAGGGATCGAACCTGGGTCTCTTGCATTGCCGGAGGATTTTCTCCCACTGTTCAAACCCCGGCCCCCTGTGTTGAGAGCACAGTCTTAGCCACTGAACCCGTGAGGGAAGTCATGACGCTCGGATTTCTGACCCATGGAAACTGTGAGATAATAAAAGTGTATTGCTTTGAGTTTCTGAGTTTGTGGTACTTGGTTATATAATTAATACTTTGTTACATAAGCTAACACATTATATTCAGAGTCTTTAGTGACTGCAGCCATGCTCACCATATGTGTCCTGATCTAATGTTGTATGCCTCCCTTCTCGGTCTAATCCCCTTAGAATCCAGTCCCACAATGGTCCCTGGGGCTTCTGCCAATATATACCAGCAAAGCCTTGCAATTCTCCTTCCAGGTAAGCTCTTCATGGCCAGAGTGTGACCATGTCCTGGAGGACATTGAAAATGGGCTCTTGGTGTATGTCTAGCGGCAACAGGGAGGGTTGTGATGGGTCTGGAGGGGAAGGAGCAGCCCTTTTCAGGGCCCCAGGTGAGCTCTCACAGGATTTTCAGGCAGAGGAAGGCTAGTCTTTTAGGATGGAGAGGAAAGCTATTTCCCCTGGTGAGGGAGGCTCCGCCTGATACAGTTCCAGACTGACAGAGTCATTTGGATCCAATCCGAGGTCCTCATTGCAGGGTTCAGGATCCTATCCTTTGCTAATCAATGCCCTTACCTGTCCCATGAGAAATTTGTTGAGACTATGAATTCAATTGTTATATTTCAACAACCTGCACAATTAAATTTTGTATTTGATTTCCAGCGACATCAGGCTTGCAGCTAAAAAGACATTCGCGCTTCCTTTGGCACTGTCATGGAAGCGGGCTGGTTCCCAGGCTGTGCCTTGAGCTGACGGGGCTGAGGCTGTCCTACGCTCCTTGTAAGTGCTTGACTGCACCCGTGAGAATCCCGAGCTCATCTGCATCCTCCCAGTCACCGTGAGGGTCAAGTTCAGCCTCCACTCACAGTCCTCAAGGCACCAGCCACTTCAGCGCAATCAGCGACAGGTGATGGTTTGGCTAATGGTGACCCTGCTACTCAGCGGTGAGTGCCCCCCGCAGAGGCAGGACCAGTCTCGTGTGCCCCCTGGGACCACTCCTGCTCCCGGTATCCATCAGCGTCCAATCAGGAGGCGGAGGGGACACATTCGTTTGAACAGGGAAATTCTATCTTACAGAATTATTACCTACAACAAGGGATTGGAGTCCTGAGAGACTGGCTGGTTAGAAATCAAGAGACCTCTAAAGAACGGTAGGTATTGGATTGGCCCAAAGATTCATTAGGAATTTTCCATTAAGATGTCTTACGGAAAAATCTGAACAAGCTTTTTGGCCAACGCACTATAAGGAGTAACCACTGCTTAAGGGCGAACACAGCTCCCAGACAAGATGCCACCCACCCTCGGACTGAGCTCTAGACATTATTGTAGGGGGAGTGGTTGTATTTCATTGAATGGCAAAGGGGCCACTGCGTTGCCAGGCTGGCAGAAGCTGGAAATCCATCACAGGGGACTTCCCAGAAGTCGGCCTTCGAGGGTATAGGGAAGCTGTCCATGGAGAAGCGTGGTTCATGACCAGACTGCCCTGCTGATGCTGGAGAAGCCAGGCACGCTGTAGGACCTGCCCCGCTGCCTACGAGGTGATGGTGTTCCCCCCCCCCCCCCCGCCAACGTGGACTCCAGAACCTTCTAGAACAAAGCTCAATGTATGCCAGCCTACAAAGACGCGGGGGCTCATCTCCCTTCATCTGGAGAGGCATCAAGGCGGCTTTGAAGCAGAAAGACGGTGAGGTGGTAACCAACACAGACAGAATCCAGCCCCGGCCCGCTCCCCACCCAGCCAGAAAACTGGCTTTGACTCATTTCTCCCTTTGCACCGATTCCTGAGTTTTGTTCATGATATTAAAATTTTTCGTTTTTCTTACTGGTTTTCTGCTCTTCCTCTAGATGACATTCTGATAGCTGGTGTATTGAACTGATGAACTTGGGACACAGACAGGAAGCAGCTGTATTCTCTGCCCGTGGATTTTGCAGGCCTGCTCAAAGGGTCAGGAGAGGGGCTCTGTCTTCTTCCTTCCCCACCCCATGCTAGTCCCCTTGGGCTGTTTCTAGGGGGCTTCTTTGGAAGATGGGGGCCCTCAGACTAATTGCCTGGACTTTGGGGTTTAAGGTCTTATTCTGAGAGGAGAGACAAGTCCCCATTCACCATCCTCACCCACCCTTGAACCCCTGGGTCCTGCACCCCAAACGGTTTCAACTCCTGTTGAAGTTGAACTGCGTCCCCCCTCCAAGTTCATATATTGACCTCCTAACCCTCAGGGCCTCCAACTATGAACTTATTTGGGGGCAGGGTCTTTCCGGAGGGGTTGTATTGAAAAGAAGTCATCAGGGTGACCCTAATCAGACTGGTACACTTATAAGGGGGAGCTGGTCACAGAGACCCATGTAGAGGGACATGGCCCTGTGAACGCAAAGCCAGCCATCCACAAGCCGAGGGGAGAGGCCTGGGACAGCCCCCACCCCCCAGCTTTAGAAGGAACCAACCCTGCCGACACCTCGATCTTGGACTTCCAGCCTCCAGAACTGTGAGACAACGCATCTCAATCGCTGGAGCCGCTCGGTTGCTGGTCCGTTGTTATGACAACGCCAGGAAACTGCTACGACCCCCGAGTGCAAACAGGGTCAGGTCGCGCGGTGGTCATGCGGGTGACCTCTGAAGGCGGCCTCATTGTTTCTAGTCCCATCCCCCGTGCCCTCGAAGTGTGACCTTGAGCAAGACTCTCAGCTTCTCTGTGCCCTGGTTCTGTCACCCCTGAAGAGGGGGGGTAACAGTGCCCATACCCCTGGCTTACTTACCTACCCACTTACATAAGTGCGTTCCTGGGACCACACAGAATGGCGTTCAGCACCCGCTGCAGAGGCTCCAGTTTGCCTGGTCAGGAGAGCGGGTGGGAAAGCAGCCAGCAGAGGAAGGATCGGGTCGTCCTCAGGGGCCCTGGAGTCAGAGATTGCACGGCTGGGTCGTGGCCGGGAAGCAGTGTCTCATGCTCAGGACGGACAGTCACGTCCGGCCTTGGACCTGATCCTCCCCCAGCTCTCACCCACAGATGTCAGCCATCTGGGCCCCACACAGCGCTTGGGGTGGCCGGCGAGAGGACAGGGCCCCCGATGGATGGGAAGACGGGCCTAGTTATCTTCAGATGACGCAATGAGGACACCTCTGAGTCGGGACTCGAACCCAGGTCTCTGGGCTCCGAATTTGGTGTCCCTGCTTCCTGGCAGCCTCCTCAGACAGGAGCAATTGGTGAGGGGATCCTCCCTCGGGTGCCCACACCCCATCCGACACGCCCTGCCCCCAGTGCAGTGCAGTGCAAGTCGCTCAATCGTGTCCGACTCTTTGTGATCCCCACGGACTATGCAGTCCATGGAATTCTCCAGGCCAGAATACAGGAGTGGGTAGCCTTTCCCTTCTCCAGGGGATCTTCCCAACCCAGGAGTCGAACCCAGGTCTCCCACACTGCAGGCAAATTCCTTAACAGCTGAGTTACAAGGGAAGCCCCCTTCCCCCAGAGGTCTACGCTCATCCTGGCTCCCCCTTCCCAAGGAGCAGCTTGGGATTCCTGTGGATAAAGACTGCTTTCATCTCACCCGAACCACAACCCTGCCAAATGGGGGCCCTCACCTCTCTTCTAGGTGGGGGAGGAAGCGAGGCTCTGAGAGGCCAAGACACTTGCCCAAGGCCACACAGTCGGCAGGCAAGGGCGCTGGGACTTGAATCAACATCAGAGAAAAGATAGGCAGGCCTGCCACCTCCACCCCTGGCCTTGGGGACCCCCAACCACTCTCCCCGCTGGAGGCAGAGTTGGGGACAGGAGGGGTGCGGAGGAAAAGCCCCTCAAAGGAACGCCAGTCCTGGCTCAGCAAACACTAGATGCTCAAAGCAGGGGTGCGGGGGGAGACAGCTGGGGGCGGGGTGCTGCCTCCAAACTACGTTTTGGGTGCGTGTCCTGTGAGGGTCTGGGCTGGCAGCAGGCTCCCCTCCAAAGGGCTGGGGAATACCCTGGAGAGAACTTTGCCAGTCTGTGCCCACTAATGACCAGAGCAGGTGTAAGTGACCAGGAGGCTCGGAGCCCAGGCGGCCCGTGGTGGGCGGAGGCCCGAGCAGCCAGGGGCCAGCCTGCCGTGAGGGTCAGGGGCCGCCTTGTTTCTGGCCTGCCCAGGACGAAACTTTCAGCCACTGATTTTCAAGGTTCCAAAAAGAAAGAAGTGTGTGTGTGTGGGGCGGGATGTGGGGAGAGCAGAGAGGGAAGGCGTTGTTTTCATGCCTCTTGCCTCATTTGCATAAGGTGAAAAATGTTTCCATAGAAACAACCAGAGTCTGTAATTTTTGAATAACGATTTCTGCACAAAGCACAACCTGTCTTTTCGAGAAAGAGGGAATTAAGAAATTCTCAGCAGCGTTTCCCACCACAACAGAAAGTTGCCCCATGCGGGGAAGCGCTGCTTGGGAGGGGAGGGGCTTGGCTCAAGGCCCCTGCCATGCCCGGGCCTCAGTTTCCCTCCTTGCGATACGGGGTGGCTGAGGATTGGCTCGGAATCGGTGGTGGTTAAACTTCGCGCACATCAGAAGTGCGGGCAGGGACTGGTGTGAAATTCTCATGCCTGGGCCCTCAGCCAGGATTCGGACAGACGCCCGGGGTCCGGTTGAGTTTTAATGAGCTTTCCAGTTTGGGAGCAGAGGCCTGAGGGCTACCTGGGCTGTGGGGGAGAGGTCAGCCCCTGCCTGGGGCCTGGTCCCCTCCGCAAACAGATGGATGGACAGGCGGGTGATGCCTGGCTCCCTGGTGCAGAGGCAGGTGCTGGGTCTGGGTGCCTCTGCCCCCTTGTGGCCCAAGAGCACCGCAGCATTTGCTGGCCTGGGGCTAGCCTCTGGCCACTGGGCTCTGTCCTTTGCCCTGGAGTCATGTCAGGCGGAGAGAGGGACCGAGGAATCACCCTGAAACTGGCCCTGCATCCCTGGTCTCTGGAAGTCGGCCCTCCAAAAATGGTCTCCCCAAGGGGCACCCTGGGCACCGGGGGAATGCAGATTCCTGGGCTTGCCTCTGTGAGTCTGACTTAGAAGTTAGAATGTAGAGGCTAAAGCTGATAGGGCTGAGCCCAGAGGGACTCGTCTGCTCCCCCATATTACAGATGGAAAAACTGAGACCCTGACAACGGTCCGGCATATCTGTGGCCTCTCCACTGAGAAGGCCCTACAGGCTCTGTCCATCTTGAGCCCATGGTCTCTGTGTCCAAGGTGACTGGGCGTTGTGGGGTCCGCAGAACATGGTAACGTGGGCTGGGGCGATTGCTGTCCTCGCAGGAGTCCGGGGCGTCTTTATTTATCCACCTCATTTAACTGTGGGTTGAAATATTGTGCCGGAACTGGAGCTGAGCAGGCAGAAACGCTCCGTATTGTGAGCTTAATTATAGCCGGAGGAGACGGCAGAAATGAGCCGTGAGCTACCAGTGGCTCCACACAGGAAACAAGCCTTTGGACATTCTTCCTTTTATTTTTAAAAAATACATATAAGATGCCTCCCTGGTTGAAAAATATTGAATCTACTGGATATTGACCTTTGGGGAGGAGCATCTGCCTCCACCCAGAGCTTCTGGAAGCTTCCATTCATCCCGCTGCTCACCTAGGTGCCGGGTTGCTGGGCAATGGAATGGGAGGGTAGGGGACAGGATGTAGCCTCAGAAGGCCCCGTGGGGAGCCTGGCCCACCCTGGTGATCTTGGCCAGGGACCACCTCTGGGAATGCAGGGAAGGCAGAGAGCGATGCCTACACCCTATGTCCGTGGGTCACGCCCTCTGGGAGTTCAGAGGTCGGCCTCTCGCTACTTTCCTGGCTACTTTCCTGCCTCACAGGTGCAGAACCTCCTGTCTACTGGAAAGTCCTCTGCCCATCTGCTGGCACGGGGCAGAGTAAGGAGGGACAGAGGCAGAGTCTAGATCACCCACCCCAGCGCTCTGCATCTAGCAACAAGATGGAGAGACAGCCCCCAAAAATTGTGTTGGGGGGGGGGCGGTGATCACAGGACACATAGACAGCCATGTGTGCTGTGTCGCTGAGAAAGAGTTTCACTAGACAGACCAGACCTTATCTGCTGTGTGGCCTTGAGAAAATCACGTCACCTCTCTGAGCCTCAGTTTCCTTATCTGTGAAATGGGGCTTTTGTGGGGACAAAAGGTGAGGATCTCTGTGAGCAGCCGACTGAGGGATGAGCGCCCCTCTGCCTGGGGGCAGTGAGAGGAGATGGGGGCCTTTTTCCTTCCTCAACTCGAGTCTTGGATGGGAGAAGCTGCTCCGTGGGAGCAGACACGCAGGTTCACCAGCTCCTTTGAAATAGCAGGGGCTCGTTGTCCTGAGCCGCGGGGCTCCTGCTGCAGGCTTCCCAGGGAAGCAGTGACCCAGCACGGGTCTCGATCGAACTGCCGATGCCCCTGATGGCTTGTTGGTGAAATGAGAGACCGCCGACCTCGGCGTGTTCTCGTGGGAATTCAAATCAATGATGCTGAACTCGTTTAGAGACCGTAACGTTCCGTGAAGGACGGTGTCTGAGATGTAACTCAGAACTCACGATGCTCTGGGGGAGGGGACACGTGAGAAACAGAGGCACGTGGCCTCAGGCCACACAGCAGGCACAGGTTGTAGCTCAGACCTGGGGGGCGGTCCAGTCTTGGGGGCAACTCAACTTATGCAATTTGGGGGTCCCTCAAAGTCAAGTCAAGGGCAAAGATTCAGAAGAAAAAGAGAAATCCCAACAAGTGGTCCCCTTTAGAAGTCTGCCGATTATCACAGAAGTCAACACTGCCAGGCCCTCCGCACCAGGACAAAATCGCCCTGGCAGTGACTCCAACCCAGATCTTAGACTCCTTCCCTAGCGCGCTGCCTCCTAGAGCTGCTCCCTGTAAGGGACTCAGTTTTCTGTGAATGAGTTTCCTCGCCTCTGGAATGAACCAAAGATGCGGATAAGGCTTTCAAAATGGTTTTGCCCTGCTTGCCTCCACAGCGCCTTCCCAGTCTGGGGAGTGGAGTGAGGCAGAATTGCTCTTGCTTGGAGACAGGGTGGGTGGATTTGGTGGGACGAGACAGCCTCTGAGTTCTGTGCCCATTTATATATCGCTTCTGTTCACTGTCAAGGAACCCCCCTCCATTCCCGGGTTCCCGAAAGGCATGGCTCCCCCAGGCAGATAAAAGCTTCATGGAGTTTTGCGACATGAAAGTCAGTTGGAGGGAATAGACTGGTACAGCCTGTGTCAAGGAGGAAGGCGAATGGACGCAGGAGAGATAAAAGCACCCCAAGTTATTTTACGACAAAGGCAGCCCTCGCCGCCACAGAGGCAAGGAGAGAAGACCCGGGGAAAGAGGGAGCATGTTCTTCGTGGAAAAATGGAAACCTCTCTGAAGCTTTGGGGGCGGTGTCCTGCCAAGTAGTGAAACCAAGTGATGGTAACACGGGGCTCCTCCCCGGGAGGATGGGCAGCCCATTTCCGAGAGGCAGGGCAGGAGCTGCAGGGCGGCAGGGGGAATGCGGAGACTGGTGCTGGAGGAGGCCGTGCTCTTGGGAACGCAGGTGGGTCCAGCCAGGTGGCCCTGTGCCAGCCCAGGATGGGGGCGGGGGCACCTGGGACCTGGGGAGGAGGGCTGGGGTGCTGAGAAGTCAGAAGCCAAGAGTCTGATGGCTCCCTTGCTGGATTTGGGGTTCCCTCGGTCTGGAGTGAGGCTGCCTTCGAGGTGGACACTCCGTGGGGACAGCGGGAGGTCAGGTGGTCAGGAGGACAGTGGTGGCGGCGTTTGAGGCAAAATGACCCGTGAAGGGGGTTAATGTGTCCACTCTGGGTGTGAACGGGCAAGCCACCCCCTTTCTAGGTCATGTATTCATTCAACGAACACATATCCTCTGTTGGGCCCAGAAAAACTCCAAAAAAGTCACTGGGGCTGTCACTGCCCCCAAGAAGCCACCGTCCAGGGTGTGGGCTGACTTGTGACCGTCCAGTCCAGGGTGGGGTGGGACCTGGCAAGGCGGGGGAGGCGTGCTGCTGCGGACAACCCCTGGGGAGAGGAGCCTGGTACAGACACGAGACAGGACCTGGGGGGTGGACCGGAAGCGGGAAATCCTTCCAGGTGTGGAGCTGAGCGCGGAGCCCCCGGCTCAGCCGGGTCCGACGGCACGGCCAGGTGCCCCGCGTGGTCGGGAGTGTCGGGAAGGAGCGGGTGGGCCGGCTGGGTCACACCGTGCGGGGCTCTGTCCCTGTGGGAGGAGTCGGGGCCAGCTCCTGGGTGATGGGGAGCTGCCCGAGGGTCTGGCTGGGGTCAGAGTTCCATTCGTGATGTGCCTCAGGGAAGGCGGGGAGCAAGAGCTGGAGCCTGAGGCCAGAGAGGTGGTCGCAGGGTCAAGGTCCCACGCGGCTCCTGAACTGGCCGGCCTCTGCTTGGAGGCTTCTGGGGTTTCCTGCCTGTCCTTCCCTCCACCCCTTCCTCCCTCCCCCCCAATCTTCTCTATTTTCTCCTCCCTCCTCCCCTGCCCCTCTCCCTCCTCCCCACCCCTCTCCCTCCTCCCCACCTCCTCCTCTCTCCTCCCCTCCCCCCTCTCCTCCCTTTCCTATTCTTCCCTCTCCCCCTGTCTCCTTCCAGCCTTCCCTCCCCTTTCTTTCTCCCCTTCTCCTCCCCTCCACGGCGGAAGTCCTTCTTCCCTGGACAGCTGCTCAGGAGCAGGGATCTGCCTCTATCCCCTTCCCCTCCAGCCCAGGGGGCTTCCTGAGGAGCCCTGCACCCCAGACAGCCTGTATGTCCCTTCCCAGGCCTGGGCACCCAGTGACTCTCTGCGGGGATGGGAGGAAGCAGGACAGAGCCCTCGGAGCTGAGTCCAGACACCGTGGATGTTCCTCTCTGGGTTTTCTGTCTTGGCTGCAGACCTATCATAGTGCAGACCGTGGGGAAGCTCTGCAAGCCCGCGGACACGTGGGTGCTGGGGCCCACCCACCTCTGTTCAGGCTTAGAGGCTGCGGAATGGGTGGGCACAGCACGTCTAGACCTGGGCAGTGGGGGCAGTGGGGGAGGACTCCTCCTGTGGGGACGTGCCCCCAGACCACCACCCAGGGGACCCTGCTTAAGGCCGACCCCAACTCCCTGGGGGATGGAGCTTGGTGGGTGGGGCCAGCTCTGCAGGGAGCTCCTGAGAGGATTAGCTGCCCCAGGAGCACGGCTTACAGGTGCCAGCTGAAGGCCAAATCATTCAATCTTCTGTTCAGCTCCCCCAGAAGGAAATGGCCACCCACTCCAGGATTCTTGCCTGGGAAATCCCATGGACAGAAGAGTCTGGTGGGCATGGTCCATGGGGTTGCAGAGTCAGACACAAAAGCGACTTAGCATGCCTGCACCTGTCGGGGTTGCTGGGACCCGGGCCCCACACAGCTCAGAATGGCCAGAGAGCCCTGTACACGGAGCCTCTGGCCCGTGGTCTGAGATCCAAGGGCCGAGGCAGGAAGGGCTGACCTGCCTTCAGAAGAAGACGGAGGACTCACAGGGGAGGAGGCGGTGTGGCCAAGACAGGGGCTCCAGGACCCCAGACCGGACCCTGGCTCCTTGTAAGGAGGCACATTGTCCCTCTGCTCCCCTCCAACAGGGGGCGCAAGTGAACGCGTCTGGGCTGTGGGTTTGGGAGAAGAGTCTCCAATCTCCTTCCCACAGGGCTGAGCTGGGCCCGGCGTCCACTGTGGGGCAGGCCTGGGCCGCAGCCAGGGGCCATGCTGCCCGCTTTCCCACGGGTCCTGCCGAGCCTCCTCATGTGCTGGGCCTCCCTGCACCAGGCTCCACTGTAAGTGGACGGGAGGCCGCCAAGGCAGGCTGTTCCCGGTCAGCCCCCACCAGCGCCAGGCGAAGAGCAGGGTGGGTTTGTTGTTGTTCGTTCAGTCGCTCAGTTGTGTCCGACTCTGCGACCCCGTGGACTGCAGCACAACAGGCTTCCCTGTCCTTCACCACCCCCCAGAGCTTGCTCGAACTGATCTCCATTGAGTTGGGGATGCCATCCCACCATCTCATCCTCTGTCGTCCCCTTCTCCTCCTGCCTTCAGGGTTTTCCGTGGGGGTGGGGGTGGGGGAGCCAAACCAAAGCTCTGGGCTCTGTTTTCCTGCCAAGCAGCAAATCTGGAACCCATCGGCTATCACGGAGATGGAAGATTAAGACTGTCTTAGCCGAGGAGACAGCCTGGGATGGCCCAGCTGTGGGGCTGGGAGTATGAGCAACTTTGCATCCTGCCTCTGCCCTCCCCTCCCGGAAATCCAGGTTTAGGAGCTGGGGGAGCCCGTGGGAACCACAGGATGATGTGGGAGAGTCTTGGCCCCCAGCACCGGGCAGCGGGCAGCCATCCACAGCCATCCTGCCCCGAGTCTGCTCTCTGAGCAGAAGCCCAGCGGTCTTCGGGGGGAGGGCAGTTTGGCGTGGTATGAAATGGCTGGTTTCCGGGATGGCCCTTAGCCTCTGTCACCCAGCTCCATGACCTTCTTGCAGACCTATCCGTCCTGGGATCTCACTGGGATTCAGAGATGGTCAGAGATCAGAATGGAGTGGCTGTCACCACGGAGGGCACCCCCCGAGAGATGAAGAAGTAGAGGACAGGGCAGAGAGCCCTGCAGAGGACTCACCCTCCCCAGGATCTGATCTGAGTTTCCTCATCTGGAAAACGGGTATCATAAGAGCATCTTCTTATAGGCTTGCAGGATTGAGATAATGAACCTACAGTGCTTGGTGTGGGTGGCAGGTCACATAGGAAGTGCTCAGTTAATGGTGGCAGGGTGGTGGCTATTACTCACGTCATTATTGATGTCCCCAGAGCTCCATGGGGCATCCTTCAGCTTCTGTGAGAAGGACTCAGTTGGCCTTACTCCAGAGATCCTCAGGCTCTTCTTTTTGGGGATATTGAGAACAGGAGGCCAAGAGGGGAGATGCCCTGGCCTACCACTTTGACTTCGCTGGTGACTCAGGTGGTTAAGAGTCTGCCTGCTGATGCAGGAGCTGTGGGTTCGATCCCTGGGTCAGGAAGATCCCCTGGAGAAGGAAATGGCTACCCACATGGTATTCTTGCCTGGAGAATCCCATAGACAGAGGAGCCTGGCAGGCTACAGTCCATGGGGTTGTAAAGAGTTGGACACGACTGAACTTTGGACAGTGCTTTGGATGGTGGAGTCGGAGCAGGTTTTCAGGTTGCTAGCCTCCTGGTCTAGGTTGTTTGCCTTCCCTGGGGCCACCTTGGCAGACCTTTCAAAAGAAACAAGGTCATACCTCCTCGTGGGCCAGGGAGGGAACCAGAGGCAGTTTTGATATGTGGACTTGGGGAACAAGCAGGTCACAGCGGGTCAGGGGTGCCACTTTCTGCTGGTGGAGGTGACTCTAAGTGATGCTCTTTGGGTTCTCCTGCTAATGTGCTGGGTGTTTATAGTTTTTTTTAAAAAGGGCCTCATCAAAGAAGATGCAATAATGATGCTTCTGACTTAACAGCGATGCTTTAGCAGGGATGAATTATTCACATCGGAGATGAAACGGGGACTCTGCAAACTGGGCCAGCTGAAGCAGTCCTTTTCCTCGGGACTATTTTTATCTTCTTTTACAGTCTTTCATCTTGGGAGACTTGCGGTTCAGAAAGTGCGGGGAGCCCAAGCTGGCAGGATGTCAAGCCCGAAGTACTAGGCGTCTTGGAGCTTCTCCCTGGAGTACAAAACTGAGGAAGCTTCAGAAAGTGCGGACAATGGGGCGGGAGCACCACTAACGAGGGTGACCATGGAGGAACTCTGAGGATTCCCAGGTTTTTCATCTTGGAGGACCCCAGGGGGCCCTCAATACTGCGGAGCCATCTTGCCAGTTCCTTCCCTTGGCGTCGGATCGTTCCTGGCATCGATGAGTCTGGAATGATGCATGGAGCAGCCTGCCCAGAGGGAGGAAAAATTTTGTGACTGCAAGTCTGTTCAGAGTCAAGTGTGGCCCCCGCAGGGTCCCAAACCCTTCAGAACGAGCCAGTCCGATGTTGCCAAGTTCCATCCACCCCCATTTGCTTTAAGAAACACTCTAGACCCCTGTGGTCCAATACAGTACCCACGAACCTCGTGGGACTATGGAGCACTTGACATGTGGCTGGTCCAAACTGAGATGCCCTGTGAATGTAAACAACACTCTGGATTTCAAAGACTCAGTGCATTTGAAGAATGGAAACTGTCTCACTAATCATTTTTTGTATTGATTATGTGTTGAGATGATAATATCTTGGATACACTGGGTTAAATAAAATATACTGTTAAGATTAATTTCACCCGCTTCTCCTTTTTAAAAGTGGCCACACTAGAAAATTTTAAATTACCCATGTGGCTCACATTCGTGGCTTGATTTATATCTCGGTTGGAGTGCTCCTGTAAAGGGGAGCCTGGGAAGATATTAACCAGCCGCTGACTTACTGGTGGAATTACAAATTTATTTTTTTATTACTTTTTTCTTCTTTTATACTTTTTTGTAATTTCTAATTTTCGCAGAACCTTCAAAACTAGCCAGTCTTGCTTTATGTCTGAAAAGCCACAACCACTCTTGGTGTTTTTATTTTTAACTGAAGTGTAAACTTAGTGGCTCAGCCACGTGTCTGACTCTTCTTGATACTTTGGAGTGTAGCCCACCAGGCTCCTCTGTTCATGGGTTTTTTCAGACAAGAATTGAAGCATAGTTGATTTACAATCTTGCATTAGCTATATAGGTGGCTCATGGGTGAGGAATTCACCTGCCAATGCAGGAGACACAGATTCCACCCCTGCATCAGGGACGATCCCCTGGAGAAGGAAATGGCAACCCCCTCCAGTATTCTCACCTGGGAAATCCCATCGACAGAGCAGCCTGGTGGGCTACCATCCTCAGGGTCACAAGGGTCAGACACAACTTAGCAACTAAACAACAATAACAGTATAGCAAAGTGATTCAGCTATACATGCACATATATTTTTCTGATTCTTTTCCATTATAGGTTATTATGAGATATTGAATATAGGTCCCTGGGCTATACAGTAAATGCTTGCTATTTATCTATTTCATATATACTGGTATCTGTTAATCTCATACTCCTAATTTATCCCTTCTCCTACTCTTTCCCCTTTGGTAGCCATAAATTGGTTTTTTATATCTGTGAGTCTGTTTCTGCTTTGTAAATAAGTTCATTTCCATCACTTTTTTAAGATTTCACATATGAGTGATATCACGCGGTGTTTGTCTTTCTCTGACTTACTTTGCTCAACACAACACCCTCTAGGCCCACGCATGTTGCTGCAGATGACAATACTTCATTCTCTCTTATGGCCGAGTAATATTCCGCTGTCAATACATACACCACACCTTTTTTTTCATATTCTTCTCCACTATAGTTTCTTTATTTTTGGCTGCACTGGGTCTTCAGCGTTGCCTGCGGGCTTTCCCTAGTCGCGGCAAGCGGGAGCGACTCTCTGTTGCAGTGCCCAAGCTTCTCCTTGGGGCGGCTTCTCTTGTTGCAGCTGTGGGCTCAGTAGTTGTGGGTGCACAGGCTTAGGGGCCCTGTGGCCTGTGGAATCTTCCTGGACCAGGGATCGAACCCATGTCCCCTGCAATGTTAGGCGGGGTCTTAACCACTGGACCACCTGGGCAGTCCCCCATTATGGTTTATTACAAGATATTGAACACAGTTCCCTGTGCTATTCAGTAGGACCTTGTTGTTTATTTCATATATAGTAGTTTGTATCTGTTAGTCTCAAATAACTAACTTATTCCTCCTCCCTTTGGTAACCAAAAATTTGTTTTCTCTCTCTGTGAGTCTGTTTCTGCATTGTAAATAAGTTCATTTGTATCATTTTTTTTTTTTTAGATTCTACATATAAGTGATATCACATGATAATTGTCTTTCTCTGTCAGATTTACTTCACTTGGTGTGATAATCTCTGGGTTTGTCCATGTTGCCGCAAATGGTAACATTCCGTTCTTTTTTATGGCCAAGTAATATTCAATCTTGGCATCTGGTCCCATCACTTCATGGGAAATAGATGGGGACACAGTAGAAACAGTGTCATACTTTATTTTGGGGGGCTCCAAAATCACTGCAGATGGTGATTGCAGCCATGAAATTAGAAGACGCTTACTTCTTGGAAGGAAAGTTATGACCAACCTAGATAGCATATTAAAAAGCAGAGACATTACTTTGCCAGCAAAGGTTTGTCTGGTCAAGGCTATGGTTTTTCCAGTGGTCATGTATGGATGTGAGAGTTGGACTGTGAGGAAAGCTGAGCACCGATGAATTGATGCTTTTGAACTGTGGTGTTGGAGAAGACTCTTGAGAGTCCCTTGGACTGCAAGGAGATCCAACCAGTCCATCCTGAAGGAGATCAGTCCTGGGTGTTCACTGGAAGGACTGATGCTGAAGCTGAAACTCCAATACTTTGGCCACCTCATGTGAAGAGTTGACTCATTGGAAAAGACCCTGATGCTGGGAGGGATTGAGGGCAGGAGGAGAAGGGGACGACAGAGGATGAGATGGCTGGATGGCATCACCGACTCAATGGGCATGAGTTTGAATAAACTCTGGGAGTTGGTGATGGACAGGGAGGCCTGGCGTGCTGCGATTCATGGGGTCACAAAGAGTCGGACATGACTGAGCGACTGAACTGAATATTCAATCGGGTGTGTGTCTATATAAACATATATGAAAGCAGTAGTGAAAGTGTTAGTTGCTGAGTTGTGTCTGACCCTTGTGACCCCATGGACTGTAGCCTGCCAGACTCCCCCGTCCATGGAATCCCCCGGCAAGAATACTGGTGTGGGCAGCCATGCCCTTCTCCAGGGGAGCTTTGCAATCAAAAGGCTGAGCTCAGGTTGTATTGTTGTCGGGTCTTTCACTGAGCCACCAGGGAAGCTCCATATATATGTGGTGTATATATATATATATATATATATATATATACATACACACACACACAATGTATACATATATATGCATATATATACATATACACCACACTTTCTTTATCTGTTCATCTGTCGATGGACATTTAGGTTGTCTTGGCTATTGTAAACAGTGCTGCTATGAACATTGGGGTGCATGTTATCTTTTCGATGTGTCCAGATGCATGTCCGGGGGTGGGAGTTTTGGGTCATGCAGCCACTCCATTTTTTCGTTTTTTAAGGTCTCTCATACCGTTTCCCATAGCGGCTGCACCAGTTGCCATTCCTACCAACACTGTAGAAGGGTCCCCTGTTCTTCACACTCTCTGCAGCATTTATAACTTGTAGAGTTTGTTGATGGTGGCCATTCTGACTGGTGTGAGGTGGTACCTCCCTGCAGTTTTGATTTACATTTCTCTAATAATTCAGCCACTATTATTTAGTGAATCTCAGGGCCCTTTGGGAATTGGAACTAAACTGCCTTGGGAGTGTGTGTCACTAGCTGTGCAGTGAGAACGGGGATGGGGAATAGAAAAGAATTGGGGAGGGGAGGGTGCTTTGAGACTGTCAAAAATTAGAACTAGGGCTCAGGGTTTGCGAGTTCAGGGCCCTGACAGGCGGGAACTCAAATGAGGGGGTCACAGGTAGCTTTGTTGTTGTGACGCAGGAAGTGGTTCCATTCACATCTTTGCCCTGATGGGGGAGACTTTGGGGGGTACACTGCAGGAAGCTGTTCTGTTCCTGCTGGGGGCTAGCTGGATCTGTCTGCAAAGAGTGGAGGCCACTCTGGCATGGGACCAAAGTCAGGAGGCCCAGCAGACAAAAGGGGTCAGGGCTCCACTTCCCAGTCAACTAGATGTTAAAAAGCCAATCCTCCCTTATCACTTAAATTTCTGTGCGGGTCGCTTTGTATATCTTACATGCACTAATTCATCTATTTCTCAATCTCACTTTTATGAGATAATAATGTTATTATCTCCATTTCACAGATAAGGAAACAGGTGCAGCCGTTGAGTAACTTGCCCACGTCACAACTAGTAAGACAGGTCCTCGGTGGGGCGAACTTCCTCATCCCAGCCACCAGGGGCGCTCTTCACAGCCGCAGAAGCCTTGGACCAGAGCTGTCCAACAGAAAGAACTGGCCTGCAGACTTTAAAAGGAAAAAACAAGGGTGAACTTAATTTTACTAATATATTTTCTTTAACTCAGCACTTCCAAAATAATACCATCCCGACATCTAGTCAACATAAAACTTAATAATGAGATATTTCACGCTTTTTTTTCCCCTGTGCTACATCTTTGGGTTTTCCTGGGGGCTCAGATGTTAAACAATCTGCCTGCAGTGCAGAAGACCCGAGTTTGATTTCTGGGCTGGGAAGATCCCCTGGAGAAGGGAATGGCTCCTCCACTCCAGTATTCTTGCCTGGAAAATCCCATGGACAGAGCAGCCTGGCTGGCTACAGTCCCTGGAGTCACAAAGAGTCAGACAGGATTGAGTGACTAACACTTTTCATCTTTGAAATCTAGTGTCTTCTTCATACTTAGAACACATCTTCTTAAGTGACTGTGTGCATTCTAAGTACTAGGTAGCTCAGTGTGGCCAGTGGTTACCTTTTTCGACCCTTTGGCCCCAGATCCTGGGAACTTAAAAAAACTAGCTTGGGTTGGAAAATTGGTCCATACCATCGGCCAGCCCTGACTGTCGATGCCGGCGACCTGGAGGCCTGCGTTCAGGGGGATACTGAGACAGTGCTGGAATTCAGACAGGGAGAACGCTGTGATTGATTAGCAATGCCTGCGTGAACACGGACAGGAACTCCGGAGGGGCCTGCGCCTCTTGCGTACCGATGAGGAGTGAGCTCAGCCTACCTCTGCAGTCCCATGCGCGGGCAGGCCCGCCCGGAACACACACAGAGGGTCATCTGGTAAGGGCCCCATTCCCCACTTGCCTACGGTTTTGACTGTCCGCCTCGGGTCAGGCTCCATGCATACAACCTGGGTTCTGGGCCCAGATCCCTGCATGTCTACTTTATGGCCGAGTGACTCCAGAGAAACTACTTTACTTCTTGGAGCCTCAACGTCCACATCTGGAAAATGGGCCTAGCAACCTCTCTGCTTAGCAGGATCGTGGTGAGGCTTAAAGGACATGGAGTGTGTGAAGGGCTGACACACAGTAGGTGTGAAGTAGAAAGTAGCTTCCCTGGTCTCCCTTCTTTTAATTTTGTGTCCCCTGCCTCCATTCTGATCTCACCTGAAGCCCTCTTGGGAGGCACACAGCTCCTTCCTGCGCCTGCCCAGAGATTTCTCTGTCCCATCCAAGACCAAGTGAGGCCTCCCACATGCTCGCTCCTAGGACGGCCCCTCCTTCAAGGCCAAGGATGGCCTCAGCTCTCAGCAACCCGGCACAGGGGCCCCAGTATCTTGGATTCCAAGGGCAGACTCGCCGTTGCCGGCTCCAAGTGGGGGCCTCCACACCCATCAGACGGTTGATGGTGCTGAGACACTCTGCCAGTCACCATGCTTTTAATTACTCCCTTCCGGCCACTGTAGACAAGGACGTCCCATCCCCAGCTGCCCCGTAGGATGCCGGCCCTCTTCCAGCGAAGTGCTCGCACGGCCGTCTCCCGAGGCCCGTGCCGGTTAACACCTCTCCCAAGACACCCCTGGTCTTTTTGCGGGGGAGGAATTTACATCCAGCCACATCTGGCAGGAAACGAACGGTAAATGGTGAACGCGCTGGCGAGGCAGGGACTCCAATTAGGAAACAACCAGCCTTCTCGGAGTATGATGGGGAAAGTAATTCTCTGGCCAACAGAGTTTAATCAAAATGTTTTATGCAAGACGTATCCCTGACCCTGACAAATCTTCCCCCTCTTGCTGGAAATTAAACAAATATATTGTCAGCTCGGATTCCAATGAGCGCATAAACAGATGCGGGGCCGCGGAGTCATGAGGTTATGGGTTTCAACAAACTGAGATGAGCAAAGATCAGGTCGGAGGCTTCGGCACGGTCCGTCGGGCTTCTAGCAGCCCCTGCTTCCCACACCTGAACCTCTGTGTCTTTCCCGTGGCCTTTCCCGTCCCCCGCCCCCTCCAGAGCTGTGCCCTCACCCTCCCATCATCTGAATCGTATCCTGAGTCCACTTCTGTTCTGACTCGTGCCACCCTGTCCTGCAACCATTTGCTTCAGCATCTGTCTTCCCTGGCAGGCCGTGTCCGATTTGTCTCCACACCCGTGGCGCCAAGGACAATGCCTGGCACACACAGGACCTTGAACAACTGTTCGTGGGTGGAAGAGAGGGGAGGGAGGAGGGTGGGGGGATGAGGTCCAGGAAGCTTCCTTCAAGCGGGTAGCATGGTCTAGACCTGCCCAGCATCAGAGTCTGGGGAGCAGAGTTGCAACCCTCCAGGTTTTCCACTCGATAAGGCTCAGTTTACTGATTAAGAAAGTGGGCCTAATGATGCGGTGTATCTGCTCTGGTAGCAGTGAAAATTAAATGAGCCAGCAGATGCATCTGTGTAGACAGGGTGTGAGCTGGAGGTGATGGGGCTGCTACTGCTAAGTCACTTCAGTGATGTCCGACTCTGGGCGAACCCATAGACGGCAGCCCACCAGGCTCCCCTGTCCCTGGGATTTTCCAGGCAAGAGTACTGGAGTGGGTTGCCATTGCCTTCTCCGGAGGTGATGGGGACGGAGGGAGAAAGACAGAATGGATCCATTGCAGAGAAGGTGATGCTGAGGTCGGCTTTTAAATAGAGGGGTCAAGGCTCAGAGAGGTGACTTACCTAGTCCCCCAGTGAGGAAGCTTGTGTGGCTTGCCCTCTGACTCTAATGCCTGTGGGTTCCCTGCTGGATGTGGAGCCTAGTGTGGATCCTTCTCATTGGCTAAAGGACAGGGGTTCCCCGCTCCGGGTTGCTGACTGGTACCAGTCCCCAGCCTGATAGGAACTGGGCAGCGCAGGAGGAGGTGAGGGGTGGGGCGATCTAACCACGTCTCCTTTGTGGCCCCCCCATCACTCCCCATCACTCAAATTACTGCCTGAACCATCCAGCCCCCTCAACTACCACTCATGGAAAAATTGTCTCCTACGAAACCAGTCTCTGATGCCAAAAAGTTTGGGCACCACTGCTGTAGAAGAAAATCACACCTGGAAAGTTTGAAAAAGAAAGTGCAGCTCTCCTGGTCCAGCCCCAGACGTCCTGGGTCAGGGAGAGGCGAGAGGGGCCCTGCCTTGCTCTCTGGGACAAACTGCCCAGGCAGTTCTGATGCCCCGGAGGACCGGGGATGGCAAGTGCGGACCATCCGCTTTATAAACGACTGTAGATATTAGCGCTTTAGTGACACGGGTGCTCAGTCGTGTCAAGATGGGCAGAGCAGGCGGGGGCAGGAATGGGTGTGATGAGGCCAACCTGGCCGAGGCCCCAGCTTTCCACTCTCCAGCCCCTCCCCCGGCACCTCCTGGGGACCAGGGATTCCCATCGTGCAAGGGGCACCCACGGCCCGAGAGCAGCATGTGTTGCCCAAGGAGCCTGTGGACCCCTGGCCAGGGCCCAGAATGTTGCCCACTGTGTCCCACTAAGGAGAGGCCTGTGTCTTCCTGCCTGCTCCCGTTGGTCCTGTTATCTCAACAGCCCTGTTTTTCAGAGTGAAGAGTAGCAGTCAGTCAGGGAAATTGCCAAGTGATAGATCCTGGGATCAGACAGGTTGGCGTCCTCCTTGTGTTACTGATGGAGAAAAAGAGCTTGAGGTCAGAGAGGCCCCCGTCAACATTCCGGCCTTGAGTGTGTGAGACTGACCTCCTCCTAGGGTTGAACTTCCTCACAGACTCAGGGAAGAACTGGGGGAGTAAGCAGATGTGCCAATACTAAGAGTCTGGCCCTCAAGGGGTCTGTGGGGACACCTCGCAAGCCCACTCCTTCACCCCCAACCCGGCCCCTTCTCTCCATGCAGCCTACACGGACAGCACCCACCATCCTGGATCTGAATAGCACAGCATCAGTGAAAGAGGTGGCTGGTGTCTGAGGCTCTCCATTTGACAGATGATGAACCTGTGCTCAGCGGGTCCAAGGACACAGTCAAGCGCGAAAGACGGCAGGAAAGGGGACGTGAGTGTGGCCCAGGACAGCAGGAGGGAGATGTCAGCCCATTTCTTAGGCAGGGAAGCTGAGGCTCAGAGAGACTCGGCCACTCACCCAAGGAGGTTGGCAGGAGCCTGGCCCCCAGCACCCACCTGGGCTCTGTGTGACCCTGGTCTCCTGGGCCACTTTGATCCATTTTGTGCATTTCGGGGCCCTTGTGTGAGAGCGTGTCTGAAGAATTACGTTCTAAAGTGAAAAGGTTGGGAGTCATCAGACTTAGACTTTCATTGTGGGGAGCCTCCCTGGACCGCAGAGAAGGTGGGGTTGGCCCTCTCAGCCTGGACTGGAGGAGGTTGTCTGCACAGTGTTAGGAAGGGATGGCCAGGCGCCCTGCCTGAACTGTCCCCCGTCACCCACTCACATTCCGGGAGGTGACCGGGCCCAGGACTGGATTCTCCAGGCCTTCCCCGGGCACAGCCATTTGCCACGGTGCAGATGGAGTGCCTGGGGTGGGGGGTGGTGGGCAGGAGGCTTCCCCGTGCTCCTCGCCAACAGAGCAAGTGTTCCCGGGCTGGGCGGACATGGGGATTAATGCTCCCTTGTCCCCTGAATCCCAAGGGCCTGTCTCATCTCGAAAAAACTCTCCCCGCGGCTGTGCCAGGCAGCTGGGCTCTCACGGAGGGGGCCTCCTGGCTGCAGGACCAGGGCAGCCGTGGATGGATCTTCCCATGGCCTGCATGGCCTGCTCGGACCGCCAGTTCTGCCTGCAGCCGGGTCTCATCCCGGTGGGTTGGGGCTGGCTGCCTCAACCAGGGCCTGCAGCAGGGAACGGGCAGGGGCACTGACCCCCGGACTCCTGGGTGAAGACTCTGGGCAAGGGGCCTGGAGAGCATTGCTCAGCGCGGGGTGGGGGGTGATTGATGGGAAGGGAGAGGGTCATGGGCCAAGACAGTGCAGAAGCAGGGGTGATGGGTGGGCAAGGGGGAAACTGCTGGAATCAGCCTGGCCTGGAGCCGTGGACGGTGCAGACCCCACCCCCTCATGCATCGGGGCATGCAGTGAGTTGGGGAGGAGGGAATCTTGCCAGGGCTGCTGGCTGCGCCCCAACACTCTACTCAGGCCTCAGGTGAGGACTGGGCAACAACCTGGATATTGAACATGAGACCGCTGGCCTCAGCCTGTTTGCCGTCCCACACAGGCGTCCCATCTGCGCCCAGTTCCTGGAATCTCTGTCTGTCTCAGAACTGGCTGTGCTGTTAGAGGCCTCGCTGAGGCCTCCATGGCTGCCTCTAACGGCTTTTTTTTTTTTTTTTAAATAGGCGGTCCAAGCCTGTTGCAAAGGCCCATGCGAATGAGCATATTCCCAGCAGAAAGTCCTTGCTGCAAAGCAAAGGGTTGGGGGGATGTGTCTTCCTGGGTCCTGGCTCACGCATATACCCCATCCTCAGCCATAATTACTTAAGACCCATTAGGTGCCAGGCATCATGTGGCCATGAAGCTCTCACGCTGATGAGTAAGGCCACGTGCTTGCCTTGGCACAAGCTATGTTCCTGCTACAGCCCTCTATTCCTCTTTTTCTGCCTGATGAACTCAGGTTCACCCTATAGTCCTGGGGGAGGAAGCCATAAGACATCTTACCCAGATGGAACAGAGAGAGGAAGAGCAAGTACTTAGGCCAGGTAACTGACAGAAGGCTTCCTGGAGGAGGTGACATTGGAGTTGGTTCCTGACAGGTGAAGTGGACTCTGATGGTCACGCAAGGTGGAAAAGGGCTTTCGGAAACAGGAAACTGTGCATTAGGGTACAGAGGAAGGCAGGCCTACAGCCCTGGATCTTTGGAAATGCAGCCTCTTTTGTGGAGGACAATTGAGGGTTTCTAGGCCTGGTGGTGGTAGTTTAGTCGCTAAGTCGTGTCCGAATGTTGCGACCCCCTGCCAGGCTCCTCTGTCCATGGGATCCTCCAGGCAAGAATACTGGAGTGGGTTGCCATTTCTTTCTCTAGGGGATCTTCTTGACCCAGGAATTGAACCTGGGTCTCCTGCATCGCAGGCTTCCCTTGTGGCTCAGTGGTAAAGAATCCACCTGCAATGTGGGAGACCTGGGTTCGATCCCTGGGTTGGGAAGATCCCCTGGAGAAGGGAAAGGCTACCCACTCCAGTATTCTGTCCTGGAGAGTTCCATCGACTGTATAGTCCATGGGGTCACAAAGAGTTGGACGTGACTGAGTGACTTTCACTTCACTTTACTCCTGCATTGCAGGCAGATTCTTTACCGACTGAGCTACGAGGGAAGCCTTTTCTAACCCTAATAAGGGCTAATATTCAGGAGGACTGGCTGGAAACACTTCCACGTATTTATTGCTGCCTTCTCCTGCCTAGTGCAGTGCCTGATATAGAGTGGGGCTTAGGAAGTATCAGTTGAATACGTGAATATGCAAACCCCCAAACACACACACACACACACACACACATGCACGTACGCACGCACGCACGCACTACATACTCTCACAAAAGTAGAATGTTGAATGCTGGCTAATACACAAAGAGGAACAACTGGGAGAAAGTACTCCTTCTGGCCTCAGGATCTTTGCATATACTTTGCATATCTTTGCATACTCCTCCGCCTATCACGCTGTTCCACACGCTACTTTCAGTACCATTTTTCATAGTGAACTGTGTATGTCTTGGTCCCCTTGGCCAAGTACAGAGCTGTCTGTTGGTCAATATTTATTGCTTTCATTCGTGTGGCCAATACCGAGAAGTAGATGTTTAATACCATGTATTAAATAAAGATTTAGAAATGCGTAGGTGTGTGAAGACCCACACAGAGACCCTGGCTGATGTCGGGAGACAAGGAAAGGGACGAGCTAAGGGGAAATGCAGTGTTTCTGTTTAGCAACCAGCTTCCAAGGCTGAGAAATCTGGAGAGATGGCCCTTGGCTGCCGCCATAAGCCGCCGTCTCTATCTGCAGAGTTCTCTGCTCCTCGGCACTTTTTCTGAGCTACCCCTTGGCTTCTGCTTCTTTATCCGAAGCACAGGGGTACTGCAGAGGGTCCCCATGCAGACATAGGGTCCCTGTGAGGATGACCCGGGCAAGTAGGGGCTCTAGAAGTGGCGGCAGTGGTTACTGCAGTGGGAGTGGCCACCCACCTGGTATCAGGGATGCCATTCTCTTTCGGAGATGGGGGTGAAACCTCTGCCAGGCCACCTTGGCTGTCCTGCAGCCCCAGGGTTTGGTTCTGGGCCCAAATCTGTCTGCCCGCCCCCGGACTCCCCCAGCAGCTGTCATCCTGAGCTCACTCTCGGGCCACTTGGTCCCCACCTGATCACTCTTACCCACCCCCAGCTCAGATTTCTCACCCGGTAATTTGGGGCCGATTGAACAGGCTGACATTTGCCAACAAACAGCCTGCGATTCTATGGCCATCTGTTACAAGTACATCTTTCACTTTCTGCAAAGAAGAAATCAATCTCCTGGCTTCCTGGCATTTTCTGGTTGGCTCATTGAGGGGCGGAGGCGGGCGGGACCCAGAGGTGGGCCTCTTTTCAGGGGTGGGGGTGGGGTCCTGCCCGCTACCTCCCCCCCGAGGCCTTGTCTCCACGAGGGCGGCTGGAACCAGAGAACCAGCCTGGCTCTCCATTGCCCACTGTGCCCTCCGCTTCCAGCCCAGAAGCAATTTGCTTTCATTACGAAGGCCACGCGAGTATGTTTGCAGAAGGACTCAGCTTCCCAGCCGCATGGACTGCGGGGAAAATTTTCCTTAATTATTTTTTTATAGCCTAACTTTTGTGTGAGACGGTTTGTTATTATCCCTGTCTCGCTGGAGAGTCATAAGCCTGCAAGAAGAATCATAAATAAAACTTTACTTAATATTCAAAGTCCCCGTGATGGGATGATGGATGGGGGGTGGGGAGGCAGCCCCTCCTCCCTGCCGCCCCCCTCCCCTTGGTGGCAGAACCGTCTTGGCTTCTGCGGGAAGGCAATTACTTTGAGCTCCCTGTAATCAGAACCGCTTCCTACCTCTGCATTTTGTTTTTCTAACTTTCTCATTTAAAACCCGTATGGGCGACATTGTATCCCATTTGTATTGTGCCGGGCGAGATTACTCCGAATGCTGCTGTGTGCAGGGCCACTGGGACCGCAATATTTTACCTGGGAATCCGCCTTTGAAACATTGAAGTGCGACAGCTACAAAGACAGGGCCATGATTTGATCCCCAGCTTCCGAAGCTTCGGGGACAAATGCCTGGTGGTGGAATTAATTTTTCTTGAGGAATAGGAGAGCTGTAACTTTCCCTTCTATTATTTCAGAGCCGCCAGACTGACTCTCCAGGGCCCGAGCTGCAGCTGGCAAAAGTAGAAACGGAAGGGGCTGTGGCGGAGGAGAGCTGGGTTCTTTAGGCCAGGGCATGGGTGTGTGACCTTCCGAGTGGTCTTGCCCCTCTCTGGGCCGCAGTCACCTTACCCAGAAAATGGAGGGACTGGACAAGAAAATGATACCGATATCACCCTTTTCTGAGTTGACCTGTCGTTGAGCACCTACTATGTGCCAGGTGCCACGCTAGGCTCTTCACGTGCATTATGGTGAGAAAGCCCCGACCGCCTGAGGGGCAGGGCCATTCGCAATGTGCTCCCAAGTATTACTGGGGCCCTACTGTGTCCCCAGCATGGTTATAGGCATGGAGGGTGCAGTGATGAACAAGAGAGGGAAGGAAGCACAGGGAGCATAAACATGTAAACAAACGAGATTGTTCCAGGGAATGAGGGGGTGGCCGCTTTGGAGAAAATTAAGACAGGATGATGTTGCAGATGGTGACCAGAGAGAGGTACAATGAGACAGAGAGATCGTCATGACAGCCTCTCCGAGGATGTGATAACCAAGCAGGGCCTGAAAGACAAGGAGTTACCCAGATGCATGCAGATTGGCAAAAGCATTCAGGTAGAGCAAATGGCATCTATGAAGGCCCCGAGGTGGGGACAGCAGACCCTAAAGGGCACCCTTCCCCTCGCCACTGCCCTCCCCCCTTGCCTTCTTGTGCCGTAGGGCCTGGAAAGCTGAAGCAATGCTTCTTAGAGCTCCTGGGGTTAAGGTCCTAGCAGGGCCCTGAAGGCTTCCCTGATGGGTCAGCAGGTAAAGAATCCGTCTGCAATGCAAGGAGACTTGGATTCCATCCCTGGGTCAGGAAGATCCCCTGGAGGAGGAAATGGCAACTCACTCCAGGATTCTGGTCTGGAGAACCCCATGGACAGAGGGGCCTGGTGGTCTACACAGTCCATAGGGTTGCAGACTGTCGGACGCGACGGAGCGTGAGGTCGAGTACGTGGGACCTGAAGGTGCTCCTGCACAGGATAAGAAAGTGGAGGGCTTTCTGGGGCGCCTGGGGCAAGAGTCCTGGGTGCCGGATGGAGAGAGGGGGCAGGTGGGGGTCGGGGCTGCCACTGCGGCTGCACGTGGGCTCTCCTTGACTTCTGGCCTGACCCCTTGCTGGCGTCTCAGCGGGGCTTCACCTGAGCTGTCCTGTGCTCAGGGCAGGTCCAAGTGCCCCGGGGAGAGCCTCAACCAGCCGCCGACCCCGGGGTACCCCTGGCAGGACACCGGTGCCTTCTCTCCAGTGTGGGCTCACCGTGGTCACTGTTGGGGGACCCCTGCCAGCCCTTGTGCTGTGCCGACTCCTGGCCTCCCTGCCTCCTTCCCTGTCCCAACAAGTCCTTCCATCGCCACCCCCCACCCCAAATAAATGATCTGCCCCTGAGTCTTTGTCTCTGGTCTGCTTCTGCGAACCCCAAAGAACTCTTTCATATCTGCCCGCTGTTTTGGTTCCCTGGTGGGTACGATCAGCCTTCCTTGCCTTGAGATTCCATGAGACTTCTAATCCCACCTAACGAGCCCCTCCTGATCAGATTCGTGAGGGTGGATTCTGACGCCGGCAACGGAGAACCCCCGCAGATCTCTAGACCCCCGTCATTCTCACCGTGGCCTCTCCACCAGCGGGGGCGCAGAGGCTCAGGGCGGGCCCACCGGCACATGTTGCTCTGGGCACCAGCCTCCGTCATTGCCAGGCGCCGCTCTGCCTGCAACAGAGATGGATTCACAGGCCTGGGTCCCGGGCTGGCCCATCTGGAGCAGAGATCCCTCATCCTTTGTAAATGTATTCTTTGAAGGAACTGAAAAGGTTAACGGGGCTTCTGCGGGCTCCCGGCCAACTGTCAGGGAGCGGCTGGTGCGGCTGCGACTTGCAGCTCATTAGGTAGGTGGCAGGTAGATGAACAGGCGGCATTATTTCACTGCTCAGGCCACGAAGCAGCCCCAGGCCACCCCGCCAGCTCTGCAGATACCTGTGTCGTCTTGCCGTTGGCTCTGCTCATGTGCACGCGCGGTGCGCTTGCTCTGTGCCTGGCTGGGGCTGGGGGGGCCGCGGGTGGGGTCTCAGAAGCAGTTTGGCTCTTTCCGGGAGCTCCCAGCAGACAGGAGAGACCCCAGTAAAGACTCCTAACCACCGCTGAAAGGGCTCGCCCGCCCCTCCCCACTCCCTCCAACAGGCGCAGAGCTGGGAACCGAAATTGTCATCCGGTGACAAAGATTGTAGGCCAAGAGGGATGGGAGTGGAGACAGGAAGAGCCTGGGGTCCGCCAGGGCCTCCCTGAGCAGTGGAACCAATACCAGTACCACGTACCTCCAGGCTTCTTGCTAAGTGAGAAAAAAAAAAAAGGTTCATTTGTTGTAGACGATGTTCGCTGGGTTTGCTGTAACTTGCCTCCAAGATCATTCCTAATTTATAAGCTCATGTACTGGCCCACAGAGGAGATCTGAACACATTGTAGAAATTTAAAGCACTGAGTCATGTCCTAAACACTGCAGGTCTTCTCCTAGGTGCCCTCAGGTGACCCAGGACTGACCACTGCCTCCTCCATGTCCCCTCTCCTGACCGTGGGCATCCCTTGCCCAGAGCACTTCAACCAGTTGCCATATACACATGTAGCACCCCACCAGGCTGTGAAATCCTGAGCCCTAGGGCCCAGCACGGAACCAGCGTGGGGAGGAGATCAGAGACTGTTTGAACCGATAGATGAGGTGCCTGAATGCATGGGATCATCATTTCCCATCCTGGGAGTCTGTAAATCTTAACTGAAACTGGGGATAGTGTGGGCAAAGTTGGGAATTCGGCTGGTGGTGAGCCAGGAGGCTGGTCCCCTGGGGAATGAAAGGCCCTGACGTGTAGCATTTGCCAATTTCCTTGGTATAAATATTCCCACCATGGCCAGTTTCAAACTGCCAGATGTTCAAACACCAACTCACAAAACTGCTCGAAAATTTAACAGTTGGTTCTTGCAAGCCAGTACAAGCCAGCTTTGGCGCATAGCTTGTTCCCACTCCCTTCCTTCCTTCTTCCCCTCCCTCCATTCTTTCCTCCTTTCTCCCGTTTCCTCCCTTCCTCTGTCTTCATTTTTCTCCTCAAGCGTTTGCTGAGGCCCCACCAGTGCCTCTCAGGAACTCTCTGGGAGCTGGGCCCCTGGTGGCGGTATTAATCACCGGGCTCTTCTGGTGGGGCAGATGATCCTGTCCATAGAAACAACACAATCATTCAATAGACCTGAACTGTACTTTGACGGGGAAGACACAGTGGTCAGAGAAGGGGCTCCTGCTCTAGCTTTGGGGGAGGCAGGACAGCCTGGAGAAAGGAAGGGCCAACTTCAGTGAGACTCCAGAAAAAGGGAGCTTTGCCCAGCAGAGGCTTGTGGATGGGGAGGGTGCCACTCCCAGCAGGAAGACCTGGGGAGTCTGGACGTCTGTGATGGAGACGGGGAGGAGAGGGTGCAGGGGCTGGGCAGTGCCCATACAGTGAGGAGCTTGGCCTTGGTCCCAAGGGCAAGGTGAAGCTATTTCTTTTAAAGTGGGGCACAGGCAGATTGGCATTTTAATAAGCTTCCCCCGAGTGCAGAGAGGAGGTGGGGCAGGCAGGCCGTGGCCCGTCGTGGTTGAGGGAGAGAGAAGGATGCAGGCGGCATCGCTGAGATGGCCGTGCTGTTGGCTCAGGACCACAACAGGCACGGCTGGGGTGGGGGCAGGAGGGTCAGCCAGCCCCTGTGTGGATGTTGGTACCTTTTTCCAAGATGGGGGTGGGGGGTGGGAATGGGAGGAGGAGCAAGATCTGGGGGAAACAAGAAAGCTCTGGCCGGCCTGGGCCCTTGTCTCCTCCCGGCTTCTCCCCTTGGGAAGTTCTGTTTCAGGACCACAGCCTGTCATCTGCTTAGAAGGGAAATGAATGAGAAAATGATCAGATAGGTGCTGGCGGTATCTGTGTGTGAGTGAGGTGTCGGGGAGCTGAAGGGTCCCAGCATGCTGGGGTGCTGGGAGGGTACCCCTTGACACCAGCTAGGGAATGCAGGAGCCCCCCGCATGAGACATGGAACAGCTCCAGGCTGAGAGGACTTTGAACATCAGGGAGAAGAATGGGTCTGAAAGTGAGCAACCTGAGCTGGGACCCCTTGGCCAGGCTCTGAGATGCGCCCCCGCACCCTGCATTTGGGGGTGGGGAGTGCAGGGGTGGTGGGAAGGACAGCTCTGGGCTGTTTTCCTGGACACACAAACACAGCCATTCCCCAGGCCAGATAGGTACACAGGATTAATAAGGCCGGCACACTCTCCCAGGGTCGGGGGGGGGGGGGGGCGTGTGGGTGCAACCGATCTAGCCTCGCGGACGGAACCATCAATCACGGCCCCTAATAGCTCTGCAGGCTGTTGCTCCCCCCACCGAATTTAAAACGAGGATGCAGGCCGCCGGCGGCAGGAGGATGCCGCAGCCCTTAACCGCCGTAATTATGAAGTCTTCATGGAAAGAGATGCTTATCGTATATGTTAAGTGAGCAGAGCAGGAGACCAGATGCCCTGCCTGTGTGCGCACAGCCGTGGGCATAGACGCCTGCCTGGAAACAGGGGCGGGGGATGCGCAGGAGAACTGCTGCTTCCAAGGTGGGGACCGGAGGGGACAGTCAGGGGCTCTTGAACAATTCAAAACCACACTTAGTAACATCGATGCCTCATCCTTTTATTAAAAATTGTACCTT
The DNA here is from genome assembly GCF_023699985.2 of Odocoileus virginianus. Taxonomy (NCBI): domain Eukaryota; kingdom Metazoa; phylum Chordata; class Mammalia; order Artiodactyla; family Cervidae; genus Odocoileus; species Odocoileus virginianus. The sequence continues at coordinate 11,241,352 of NC_069689.1, read as the reverse complement.
CTTTTTCTGATTACAATAGGGAATCAGCTCACTGTAGAATCAGTGGGAAGCATACAAGTACAAAGAAGAAAATTAAAATCCCGTTGAGTCCCCATCCGGAGGCAGATCACTGGGGTGAATGTTCTGCAGTGGTTTTGTTCCCACAGCTCTGTGGCTGTCTGTTTGGTTTGGGTTGTTTTTATGCTTTGGAGATGATTCATTGTATTTTTAATACATATTTTGAAGTAAGTGACCAGTCTCAGATGTGGGGCTGGAATGATCATATAAATTCTGTCTGACCAGTAAATCCAATATACGAGGGGAGATAGGAAAAGAATTTAGACAGAGAAAACCATTATAAACCCCTGGCCCCTGAACCTGGGGAGGTCGACCGTCTGTTTCGGGAGCACTTCAGCCCCTCAGTTGTGCAGGGTTGACATTGGGAGCCATGGGGGGGACCCACCTTACCCTGGGCTCCACAGTCCCGAGATGCAGAGATAGTGCTGGTAGAAACGCTGAGGGTCCCTGGGACTTGCAAGGGTCTGATAGAGCTGGAAGCTCCCTTCCAACTGTGGTTCTCTGTGACTGAGAAAGGCAGGGACATGCGGAAGGTTTGCGATGCCTTGGTCCTGGAAAGGCATTCTGGGTTGGGAGTGGGGGTGGGTGCAGGGGGCTCGACTTAAGCGAAAGCATGGAGGCCTGACTGCCCCTAGTCCAGCTGGTTGGGAATCCAGGTCGCTTTTCTTCCCCCTGGTGCTCTCCAGCTTGTGTGCCCAAGTCCCTCTTTGAAGAAAAAAAACTTGTTTTCCGTGATGACTGCCCACTCTTCCTTCAAGCTCCAGTACCACTTCCTCCAGGAAGCCCTCCTTGGTTTCTTAGACTGAGACAAGCGCTCCTACTCCAGGCCTGCAGCACTCACCGCTATTGAGACGCCAGAGTTGCGTGATTGATTGGTTCATGAGTGTCTCTCCTGCTATTCCCTCCACTAGACTCTAAGCCCGTGGCCCCAGGGCTGGTTTCCTCATGGTCCCCAGGACCAAGCTCAGTGCCTACGTGAAAAGAGGCCAGCGGTTGAAGAACGGAGTTCACAGTCTCCACCACCTGTCAACCCACTTTAGGCGTAGAGAGGATCAAGGGCCGGGCACTTGTGAACCCTGCTCACCCCGTGGCTCTAAGCTACCTTGTTGCAAAGTTCTGGGCACCAAGAGGAAGTTTCTAGCGACTCCGACTTTTCATTTCTTTCTTTTTTTTTTTTTTTCTGGTGACCTTTCCATGTAATTAAAAGGCAGCTATTCCAGGAGACGAGGCAGCCGGAAGCAGAGACACTGCTTTCTGTGTACGTGTGTGGAAATTTATTGTCTGGAGCACAGAATTCTGCTTGAGGCGCCTGTGCCAAAGCTCCTGCTGGTTCCCTCGGGGGTACCAACCCCGGCCCAGGGAACATCCCCCGCTGCAGACCTACTGTGCACACAGCAGGATCCACATCTGTGCTCACTGACCCTCAAGCTGCCCCCAGTGTGTGCTTTTTTTTTAGGGAAACGGTTCTCCTGAGGGCCCACCAGTCTGGTGACGTCCGCCAGGTCTGCCTCACCTGGGAGGCACCCAGGCTGATGGGCTGTGCCCTTCCCACCCCCGCCAGATTTGGGTCCTTGGGCCTTTGTCCTGCAGCACAGAGGACCCCCCTGCCAACAGCTGCGGCAAAGCATAGTCCTGCCTTCTTGCAGCTGGAGTCTCACGAGGCAGCTCCTTCTTAGCTTTCTGCTTGAGGGGCGCCCCCCTCACCCTAGAACTAGAGGCACTGTCAAGGAAACGTGTGTGCAGCTTAGGGAAACGGGCACAGCCCAGAGTGAGGTGGGTGCAACCCTCGCCAGGGAGAGCCGGGTTCAGACGCTGGCACCCACACCGCGGTTCACCACGTGACTCCAGATGAGACCCACATCCCCCGCCCCCGGCTTCTCCTCCGCCCATCGGGGCCTAGCCTGCTCCCTCCACTCCAGTCAAAGAATCCTGGGAAAGTTACATTCTGGACGGAAATCCTTCCTTGGCTGTGTCTTCCCCTCGCTGGGTCTGGGGCCCCTCTCTTCCTTGTGTGGCTCTGCTCAGCACCTCCCGGGAATGCTACCCCTCCCTCCAGTTGCTGGGTCCCTGGGCGGAGGGCCTGGGAGGGGGGGGTCCTGAGGCCCCGGAGCCCCCTGCCCAGCCAGGCCTCCGCCCCTTGGCTCCCCTCAGCTGCAGCTGCTGAGGTTAATGAAGGAGGCCTGGCCCCCCGCCCAGCTCCCCCCCATGCCACGGAGAATTGCAATTTAGCAAGTTCGTCAAATGCCGAGGCGGGGGCCCAGAGCCGCATCTGCGACATCAAGGCGTCCCAGCGGCACTGGGGGGCCTCCCGGTCCCCATCCGCCTCTGCACCCGGCCCGCTTCCCACAGGCCTGGATTAGGCCCCGGCAGCTGGGCGGGGGCGGGGGCCCGGGGAGCAGGGGGGATCCGGGCCGGGGGCCCAGGCAGCGGGGCCCTGGGCCTCTCTGGCCCAGCCTGGCCACGTGGTCCCTGGTACGGTGCTGTGTCCCTGGGCTGTGGGCATCCCATCTTGAAGGGAGGTGGGGTCCTCTTGTCTGTCCGTGGGACCCTGGAGCCGGTGGTCACACCCGTGGCAGGCCCCCAGGCCCACACAGAAGGGCCGGGGGACGGCTCTGAGGGTCGGGGAGCAGCTCGGGTCACTCGGGGAGGGGTGAGTGGAGACGTCACTGGGGCCTCATCCGGCAGGAGTGCTGCGGATGAGGGCGGTGGTCAGGGTCTGTGCTGGGCTGAGGAGTAAACAGGGCCCAGGCTGGAAAGACAGAGGATCCGGGGCCTCCTCTCTGCTTGGAAAGCAGGAATGTGGTGCTCGGAGCAACCTACGTGGCCCATTAAGGCATCTGTGAGGTGCACCAGGCACTTCCATGGCCACAAATGACCCCTCCTCTGAGAGCAGCAGCACAGGCCTCAGGAACCACAAGGCTGAAGGGTCCAGTCACTCACTCCCTCTGAACCCCTTGGAAGCAGAGGTTCTGCAGACCAGAATCCCACACAGAGACTTGCTTGCCTGCCGGGACGGAGAGCTCACTACCTCACTGGGGAGCCCGTTCTCTCCCAGAGGAGTTCTCATGGTTAGGAAAGAACGTTCCAGGACTGTACTTGGGCCCCAGGGCATCTGGAGGCGGCAACCTGACCCTCCCGACCTCTTTCCTCCAGACCAAATCGCCAGTCTTCTTTTATCTGCTCTTTGCATGATGCCTGTCAGTGCCTGCCTCTGGACAGGAGTCATCTGTCAGCTTCTCCCAGGACTGAGCGTTAGTACCCGAGCTACAGCCTGCAGCAGACTCTCACCTCCCTAGCTAGGAAGACCATGCTCCTATTAACGAAACCCTCGGTGTGTGTTTCTGATGGAGCCATCACCCTGTTGAGTCCTGCTGAGTGCTTTGGTCATTCAGCGGGTGACAGTGGATGAAGCAGGGGGCCACCCTGTGCCCTTGGGGAAACTGAGGGCCAGAGAAGAAGGCCCCCGCTCAGATGCACCCCCCCACACGGCATCAGCAACAGGACTGAGGAAAGGACCAGGCCTCCTGCCTGCCCTTCATCGAGACATAGAAGGGCCTCCATCCACCTCCCACCCCCGCTCCTTCCCGCCTTCCTCCATGCTCCCGCCCACGTTTCCTGAGAGCCTCTTAGCTGAGCCAGAGAAGGTGAGGCCAATGGCCTTCAGATGCTCATGATCACGGGTGGAGGGGTGAGCGCAGGACAGGAGGGGCCTGGGCCCCACGTCCTGCGCCCTGTTCCAGGGAATCAGCGGCGCCGAGGGGCTTGGGGGCCGAGGTCCTGCTCAGCTGACCCCGTCCAGCTTGTTCTGCAAGCTCTGGGTGTTTCCAAGATCGCTGGGCCGGCACATTCCTTTCTGCTGAGGGAACTCCCGGCAAGCGTGGAGAGGCACCGGCCAGCTCCAGGAGGGTTTGTGGTGGGAAAAGGAAGGCAGCTCGCGTTGGCTGCCGGGCGCTAATGTGCCCCAGGTGCCCCTGGGTGCTGGTGTGGGGGTCTCTCCTGTGCCACTCGGGGAAGTGGGCACCGCACTCTCCTCCCCTTGCTGGGGGCTAGGGGAGGGGCGGCAACCTGAGGCAGGGGGTGACAAGGGCTCCTCCTTCCGGGACTGTCCACATAAGACTTAAGTCACAGAGGGGCCCAGCTCAGCTCCCAGAGCCCACAGGTGCCCGCCAAGCCCACTGTCAGCGTCCCCAGCCCAGGGCGAGGGACTGATATGCCTGGGATTTGAACCCGAGTCCACGAGCCAGGGCAGTACCTCCACGGTTGGGGGTGAGGGCCACTTTGTCAGACAGGGACCGCCTTTCCTGCATTGCCACCAGCCTGGTCCCCGGCCCGAGGCTCCCCGCGAGGAGGCGGTGGGTGTGGGGGCTATGGCCGCCCCACAGGCCTCAGTCCTGGCCCAGAACATTCCACCGCGCAAAGCTGCAGCCTGGCCGCCCCCAGCCCCCACACCTCTGCCCCTGCCAGAGGCCGTGCGGGTGTCCTATGGGCAGGCTGCCGCTGCCGCCACAGAGGCCTGGCCGGCAGCCCTTGAGTTTCCACCAACTAATAATTTTTACAAACCTCCAGCCTCGTAAAAAAGTGCACAGTGGCCTGAACAACCTTGGCCGGGAGCCTTGTGGGAGAGAGGAGGCACGGAGGCTGGGGAGCAGCGATCTCGGCCAGAGGCCGCTTCCTGCCTGCACTCCATGTCGGTCCTTCAGGCTGCAGACCCAGGCCCTCCCCTCCCCCGCCTCCGCCACAGCCCTCCGGGGAGAGGCTGCCCTGCTAAGCGGCCCAGGAGGGTCTCCTCTGTGCTGCCCCCGTGCCCTCCCACCTCAAGCTCTGGGCTCCTGGCCTGGAGCTGCCTGTAACCCATCCCTGAGCTCGCCTTCTGCTGAGTGCAGGCCGTTTTGCATGTGCTGTTCTTTCTGTCCTCAAAGCCTTTCCCTCCCGCCATCAGGGATGTGGGGATGGTGGCATGTCCTTATCCCAGAGGGGCTCTCATGCCCAGGGATCTCGAAGGAAAAGATGTGTGATCCATGTGTGCCCCGACGGCCTCCAGACAAGGGGAAGGGGTGTTGAGATGAGAAGGAAGGCAGAGTGGATGCTTGGAGCCCCTAAGGCCGAGCACCCCTAAGGTCCCGGGAGCTATGGTGGGGGGTGCTCCTTGATGGATGGATGGGGGCTGGTTAGGGGGTGGGCACGCAGGCAGGGAAGGGAGTCAGGCAGGGTGGTGGGATGGGGGAGTGGGTGGGCTGGAGGAGGTTGCTGAGGCAGAATTTTCAAGACTAGAGATTACCTAGAAATTAAAAGACGCTTGCTCCTTGGAAGAGAAGCTATGACAAACCTAGACAGTGTAGTAGAAAGCAGAGACAGCACCTTGCCGACAAAAGTCCATACAGTCAAAGATACAGTTTTTCTGGTGGTCATGTATGGATGTGAGAGTTGGAGCATAAAGAAGGCTAAGCACCAAAGAATTGATGTTTTTCAGGCTGTGGTGTTGGAGAAGACTCTTGAGAGTCCCTTGAACTGCAAGGTGATCAGACCAGTCCATCCTAAAGGAAATCAACTCGAATATTCATTGGAAGGACTGATGCTGAAGCTGAAGCTCCAATGCTTTGGCCACCTGATGCAAAGAGCCAACTCATTGGAAAAGACCCTGATGCTGGGAAAGATTGAGGGCAGGGGGAGAAGGGGACGACAGAGGATGAGATGGTTCGATGGCTTCACCGACCTGATGGACATGAGTTTGAGCAAGCTCCGGGAGATGGTGAAGGGCAGGGAAGACTGGCGTGCTGCAGTTTGTGGGGTCACAAAGAGTCGGACACGACTGAGTGACTGAACAGCAACAAAAGAAATCACCTGGACCTGAGGAATGAGGGAGGTGGGCAAGTGGAGGCTGGAGAGAGCTTTCTGATTTGGCCCCTGATCCCAGGAGAGAGGGGTCCCGAGTCACAGGTGCTGGTGTGTGATTCTGGGGTGCTTGGTGGTGGAAGGGTCTACGTGGCAGGTGGGCCCCAGGGGCAAGCTAGGGCCTGGGCTACAGGTGAAGTCTGAGATTCCGGGCACACAGCCGGGGTGGGGGGTAAATGCTGGGCAGGATGCCTGTCACTAAGAGAGGGTTGGGCACCAGGCTGACCCTTGAGGAGAGTCTGGGAGGGTCTCCAGAGAAGCCTGAGGAGATCCGAGTGGGTCCCTAAGCCAAGAGAAGAGAGTGTTTGAACAGGAGGGGGTGAGCCCCTGGGCGGGGGTGCTGGGCAATGACAGGAGCCATGGGGGTAACCATCAGACTAAGCACTCTGAGGTCACGGGCGTCCTTACTGGGGGGGCAACAGGATGTGTGAGCAACACTGAGGTAGAATGGGGGCGGGGAGGGGTAAGCCCCCCGCCCTGTAACCCTGACTCTCAGATGAGCCCCTGTGGGGGGAAGATTCACTCCGCCCCCTCCCGGCCCCTCCAGCCGCTGCCAGGGACTCTCCGTCAGGGGCTCAGGTCTCTGAAGGCCCCAGAGTGGTCCCAGAAGGACTGAGAGGCGGCTCGGGTCTTGGACGGGGGGCGCTGTGACCCCCTGCAGGACGGGAGAACAGTTTGTGCTCCCCAGGCGGGTTTTCCCGCCCCTGTGGGGAGTGGTCAGGGACCCCTACCCTGGGGGGGGGGTCACCCCATAGCTCCAGATGGGGATTTAGCACTTCCGGCATGGGAGGCCCGCTTTGGGAGGCTGATTTATGGGCCTGGCCCTCGGTGCGTGCGACTCTGGCCCTTCTCTAAGTGCGTGTTCAATCAAATTAAAAGTGCCGGAAGCCGGAGGAGCCGTCATTTACCTGAGTCTCTTGGCAGCTGTGCCCAGGCTCAATGAGCCTGAGGGGCTGGGAGCCACGTTCCTCCCCTCCCACCTGCAGGGAGGCTGGAGCGGGGCTAACTGGGCCTCCGGGGGGCCACTAGCCTCAGTGCTCCCATCCGCAAATGGGCACTCTGGGCATGGGAAAGCAGGACTGGAGGCCCGTGCCCCCCGAATCTCGGTAGGGGGTGTCTGTAGTGCTTTGCCTGCTGCCAAGACTTCTGGGGAGTCTTGTCCCAAGCAAGGGTCTTCCTGCAGCTGACCTCAGAGTCAGGCCCCCGGGGACCCTGAGATCCCGGGCACAGCCGCCCAGAGGGAGGGAGCCGGGGCCCCACCTCCTGTGCTCGCTGGGTGTCACTGCCCGCCATGCCTCAGTTTCTCCTCTGGATACCTCTCTCCAGCGTCAAAGAGGGGTGTCAGCGCGAGAGGCTCAACTCTGCTCCCAGCTTCAGACATATTGTAAAAACCCGCTTTGTGTTTGTACCCCGGCGTTCACAAAAGCACTTGTTACGAAGGCACGACAGCTGAAAAGCAGAGGCAGCTCAACGTCCATCGACCAGATAAACAGATCAACAAAATGTACTCCATCTGCACAGTGCATTATGTTCAACCTTAAAAAGAGAAGAAAATCTCGACGCGGGCTGCCACCTCGATGAACCTGGAGAACATGATGCTCAGTGAAATAAACCAGACACAAAAGGACACATACTATAGGATCCCACTTATTGAGGTACACAGGGCAGGCGATTTCCTAGAGACAGGAAGTAGCAAGGTGGATTGCAGGGGCTGGGCGGGGGGAGGGTGGGGGGGGTCGCTGTTTAATAGGGACCGAGGTCCAGGTTGGGAAGATGAAAACATTCTGGGTTGGGTGTTGGGGATGGTTGTACAACCATGAGACTGTGCTGAAAGCCACTGAACCGTAAGTGGTTAAGACGGCGAAATTTATGATTTGTATATGTCACCACAATTGGAAAAAAAAAATCAAGATTTGTATTTCATGAAGCGTTGATTAAACCAGGGTGCTTCACAGTCCGGAGAGCCTCACAGTCTGCATGTCATTCTTCTTTCCTCCCTCCCTTCATGCGTGCGTGCTAAGTCGCTTCAGTCATGTCTGACTATTTGGGACCCCATGGCCTGCAGCTCGCCAGGCTCCTCTGTCCGTGGGATTCTCCAGGCAAGTACACTGGAGGAGGTTGCTGTGTCCCCCTCCAGGGGATCTTCCCCAGCCAGGGATCGAACCCGCGTCTCTTGCGGCTCCTGCCTTGGCAGGCGGGTTCTTTACCATCGGCTTCACCTGGGAAGGTCCCTTCCCTTCACGCTTGCCGGTGAAAACCTCTTCCTTAGGGAGTGGTCTGAGAATGAAGCCTGGATGTCCTGGCATCCAGCCCAGAACTCCTGGGAAGTGGCTGGCTGAGGCTGGCTTGGGGAGAGACTGCAGTAGGTAGGGATCTTGGCGACACGCTTCCAGCTGGAAAACCGCACAGAGCTCTCGGACGGCCATCCACCTGGCCCGCCCGGGTCAGCACAAACCAGACAGTTATTGGCTGTACCGAGTCGTGCAGTCTTGTCGGCCCCGACGATATCAGATGCTTCTGAGACCTATGCTGTCCCTCTGCTCCGCTGACACCAGCCTTCAGAGAACAAGCAAGCCGGAGGATGGAATTAATTTCCTAAAATTGAATGTTACGTCGCCAAGTCACCTCAGGATTTCTTGCCAGGGAGGAAGGAGAAATGGCCATTTGGTCCTCACTGTCTTGATAGCCTGTTGCAGCTTGCACTCAAATGTTTAGTTTGGGGATGAAATGTATGAAATTGTCTTCTCTGTAGGGCAGAGATGATAGAATCTAGGCAATTTTATAGGGTTCTAGCTATTTGAAATAACTATGAGCATATTGTACCAGAGAAAAATACCTCTGCTATCTACTTTCTGGGGGATGCGGTATTCCTGAGATTCACAATAGATTATTTTGCATCCAGTGAATTAGCCAAAAGCAATCAATCCTTGGACAACACAAGAGTCAAGGGAGCTGACCCTTCATGCAGAATCTGCGTATGACTCCTAGTGGCCCCTCCGTATCCGTGGTTTCTCTGTATCTGAGGTTCTGCGTCAGAGGATATGACCAACCTCAGATCACGTAGTAAATAGAATTTACTATCAAAAAAGGGGACTTCCTAGGTGGCTCAGATGGTAAGGAATCTGCTTGCAATGCAGGCAACTAGGGTTCATCCCTGGGTTGGGAGGATCCCCTGGAGAAGCAAATGGCAACCCATTATTCTTGCCAATATTCACTCCAGGATTCTTGCCTGGAGAATCCCATGGACAGAGGAGCCTGGCAGGCTGCAGTCCATGGGGTCGCAAGGAGTTGGACACGACTGAGCGACTAAGCAGACGCAGCACACATCCATAAATCTTGCATCTACTGGGTTGACCAAAAAGTTCACTTGGGTTTTTCCGCTATTAGTGAAAAACCCGAACGAAATTTTTTGGCCAGACTTTTTTGCCAACCCAGTAAGTAGACTTTCGAAGGTCAAACCTGTGTTGTTTAAGAGTTAACTGCATATACATTTAATGATAACCTCAGAGACACACTTGTCAGAAGGGCACCGGGAAGTGTGAAACTAACATGGCCCTTTTAGAGATGAATATGAAAATATATTCAAAGAGCTATAAACATGTTGATGCCTATTGGTCTTGAGACTATACTTTTGGAAATGTGCTCCTAAGAGACAACCCCCCCACACAAGAAACCCTGTACTATTAGTGGGAATGTAAATTGGTGCATACACTATGGGAAACAATAAAGAGATTGCTTAAAAAACTGCAAGTAGAGCTACCATCTGATCCAGCAATCCCGCTCCTGGGTATATATCTGGAGAAAACAAAAACACTAATTTGAAAAGATATACGCACCCCGATGTTCATAATAGCACTATTTACAATAGACAAGACATGGAAGCACCCCAACTGTCCATCAGCAGATGATTGGGATAAGAGGATGTCCCCCTCTCCCCTCCCCCTACACACTGGAATATTGTGTGTGCTGCGTCTGCTTAGTCACTCAATCTTGTCCAACTCTTTGCGACCCCATGGACGATAGCCTGCCAGGCTCCTCTGTCCATGGGATTCTCCAGGCAAGATACTGGAGTGGGTTTGCCATGCCCTCCTCCAGGGGATCTTCCCAACCCAGGGATCGAACCCAGGTCTCCTGCCTTGCAGGTGGATTCTTTAACATCTGAGCCACCAGGAGGTGCCACACACACACTCACACAGACACTGGAATATTACTCAGCCATAAAAAAGAATGAAATACTGCCAACTGAAGTCATGTGGGTTGACCTAGAGAATATTACGCTTAGTGAAATAAATCAGAGACAAATACTACAGAGTATCACTTACATGTGAAAAGTAGAAACGAATACATATGAATGTGTATGCAAAACAGAAGCAGACTCGGAGACCTAGAAAACAGACTGTGGTTATCAAAGTCGGAAGGGAAGGAAGGAGAAACAAATTAGGGGTATGGGATTAACAGATACAAACTACTGTATATAAAATAGATGAGTAACAAGGATTTACTGTATAGCACAGGGAATTATGGCCATTATCTTGCAATAACCTGTAATGGAATATAATCTGCAAAAATACCGAATCATTTCACTATACACCTGAAACTAACACAATATTGTAAATCAATTATACTTCAATTAAAAAAAAAAAGAAAACCACCCAAGAGAAGCAAAAACGCATTTTCATGAAGACGTGCGCTGCTATGTGAGTCAGGCTCTGGAAAAAACAGACATCAACCTTGACTTCCAACAGCAGGGGGATAAACCGAACCCCTAACGAGCCCTAGGGAAGCAGAAGCTGGTGTCTGTTTCAACTCACAGCCAGGTGGTGCTCAAGCCCCCTGGGGAGGGAAGACACCACCCTTGGTGACTCTGGCACAGGAAGGTTTTCCTCCAGAGAATGTCACTTGGGTTGGTTGCCCTGCAGTTAAAATATGTCATTTTCACTGCTCCAGAGTGGAAGCTTCAGGGACTAGACCAGTGTGCGTGTGTGTGTGTGTGTGTCCCTGCACACTTTTTTATAAACTAGAAAATGGAGATGGCTAATGAAACATGACAAGTTGGAAAAGCAGAGAGCAAACATGGTCGTGCCTTTGACTGCGGTGGGCAGACAGCAGATGAGGCAGGCGGGCCGCAGTGGATCGGAGGTGGCAGGGCAGCGGGGATGGGGGGGGATCACACCGCTGCTTCTCCCTCTTGTCAAAGTTGACTTTCATGCTCGATGCTCGTATAACTCTTTTCTGAAGGTGAAAAGAAAAAGAAAGAAAGCTGCACCCAGTCTGTGCTCAGACTTGTGGGGTGGCCTCAAACTTCCCAGCTCTGCCAGAGCGCCTGTGACCCCTCCTAGGACCTCTCAGAGCCTCGAGGGGACCGAACCCTGCTGCCCCCTTCCGCTGAAGTGCCCCCCACTGCTGCCGTGACCCCACCAGCCATGGGGGGAGGGGACAGAGGGAGAAAGGGGTCCTACTGGAGGGGCTGGGGCTCGCCTCTGGAGTGCAGAGTTTACCCCTGACTGACGGGACACACTGTCTCCCCTACCTGTGCCAACGACATCTGGTGTCTCCTCCCCATCATCTGTCCTCTCCAGACCTGTGGCTCCTCGTGGGGAGGGGTGGGCTGACTGCCCCCAGCTGGCAGCCTCCTCCTGGTCCTGAGGTCCTAGGTGCCCTCCTTCCTCTCTGGATGCCTTGGACCAGTCATTGCCCAGGGTCCCGGAGCCTGGGGTGGGCTGGTGGGTTCAGGCACGTGCGCTCTCTCTCGGGCCTCCTTTCTGGATCTGACATTCGATACCTTTTTGATCCTAAGGGAGATGGATTAGCCCCAAGGGAGAAATAGGAAGGACCTCTGTGGGGGCTGCTTCCCGAGAGGCTGCCAAGGATGGGCGGAGAGGAGGGACTGAGATCCCGGGAGCTCTCTGTGCTGCTCTGTGCTTCCCCCAGCAAGGGATCCCCATGCCCCCCCGACCCCCCAAGACTCCCTTGTGAGCACCGTGCCGGGAGAGGTGGCCGCGGCTGCTGTGTGTCTCAGGACTGCGGAGCAGGGAGGCGAGGCCAGCACACAGAACCCTTAGGACCTGTCAGCTGCATACGTGCCTGAGCTCACTGTCAGCCGTGAGGAATGAAGGGTCCCTCTCAGGCAGGCGCCAGAGAGATTTTCCAGTGGCCTCCAGTGACCTCGCTGTGGCCAGCTCCGAGGGCTGCCTGGGTGACTAGTTCCAGGAGCTCCCCAGGAACATTTGTGGCTCCCCTGAGCCCTGTCCAGGCCCAGAGCCCTGAGGACACCTGGAGACGTCCCCGCCTCTGGCTCCGTACAGCCCAGCACCACCGACTCAGCCTCCAGGGCGCCCTTGACCATCTGCCTCTCCAGCCCCGCAGCCATATCCGCCAGTCGGCACCACGTCTTCTCCCGCCTGGACCACCTCCCACGTGGCCACCAAGCTCAGGTCTCAGGTCCACTCGAAGCCTGGGCAAGCTGCCTAGAGCTCCACTCTGACCATGTCCCCACCCTGCCCACGCCCCCCGGCCCGGCAGCCTCAGGGTACAGGCCTGGGGCTTGTGTCCATGGCCCTTTCGACCTGCCCCCCCTTCCTGAGCTGCATCAGTGGCTCCTCCTGTTGTCCAGACATTCAGGCCTTTGCATCCCCCACCCCACGCTACCCTCCCTACCTGGTTATATGTATCCCTCCAGAAACTCTGCTCCCCTGTCCTTTCCTCCAGAAAGTCTTCTCTGACCACGACCCTCATAAAACTCCTCATCCTCTCTCCTTGTGGCCCCACCTCCACCCCAGTCTGAATGGGTTTAGTTCGGAGCAGCAGTCAGTTAGGATGAGTAGGCGGCAGTGAACGAGTGAATGAGTGAATGAAAGGGTGAGTGAATGAACGAATGAATAAATGAGTGAGTGAATGAATAAATGAATGGGTGGGTGAACGAATGAGTGAATGCGTGAACAAATGAATGAGTGAATGAATGAATGGGTGAGTGAATGAATGGATGAGCGAATAAATGAATGAACAAATGAGTGAGTGAATGAATGAATGGGTGAGTGAATGAGTGAATGGGTGAGTGAATGAATGAATGAGTGAATGACCATGTGGATGCTTGAGCTTAGAGGTGCCTCTGCAGGGCTTGGGGGTGCGAGGGTGCAGCCCCCCTGGTCTTTCTCCCCAGAGTCCCTCATGACAATACTGGCCTCTGCCTGACTCCTTCCTGATGCCCCTCTCCCCCAGTGGAAAGCAGAACTGAGGCCTCTGGGGTTTGCGGCAAGGCCATGGCTCCGGCCCTCTCCCTTTCGTCCTGTCAGCATGGGCGTGAGGCTGCATTGCCCTGGCCCCTGCCTCCCTGGCTCCGGGAGGGGGGCCGGGATTAATCATCCTGTTTCTGGAGGAAGGATGGGGCCTCGTGGCTGGTGAGGAGCCGTGAGGAGAGTGACCTGGCGTTACCCCCCGGGGGGGCCCTGAGGACGCGTGGGGACATGGCAGGTGGGGACGGGGGGCTGTGTCCCTAGCAGGGGGCTGCTCACTGCAGGCTCCCCCTCCCCTGCTTCTGCCAGGTACCCGTGAGCCGCGCGGGGACCCACCCCCAGCGCGGCCGGCATTAGTATTCCCAGCACAGGCGCCTGCAAAGAAATGACTCACCCTCTGATTGACTAATTTGAAAGTAAGCTGTTTTTGCTGCAAGTGGGAAGGTTCAGTGAATCTTAAAAACTAAGCGATGGAGATTTTATTCCTCATTCTAGACCTTTCCTTCTGCGGGGAAAGTGGCTCTGCCACAGCCTCTGTTTATCATAATAGAAATGTCTTTTGTTGGCTCACCTGCAGTGGGGCGCGGGTGGGACTCGAGTCTCAGCTCGGCTCCCACCTGCCTCGTGACCTTGGCGAGTTACTTAACTGCCCCAGGATGCCAGGAACAGTGTATAATGAGGAGAAAGCCTCAGAGGAAACACAAAATGCGCCTTTGGTGGGTCAGGGAGGAGGCCCGGGGCTGCAGAAACAGGATGAGGCTCTGGTTCCTCCTGTGGGGTGGTGGACTGCCAAGAGGGGGTGCATGCCCCCACATGTCAGGGGGCTTAGGGTATGAGGGGGTATTTTCCCCCATTTTACAGATGGGTAGCCAAGAGGCACAGAGAGGTTAGGTGACCCACCTGTAGTCACACAGCTTCTAGGTACAGAAGGTGGGATTACAACCCCGGGCCACCAGCTGCTGTCTGATTTCCCAGTTTCGGTCACCCCCTTGAGTTAGGGAGGTGGACAAAGGCTGGACCCTTGGAGCTGGACCTTTTACCGTTGTCCTGTGGCAGGATGGGCGTGAGAGATCAGATCTGAACACGCGGCAGGAAGCAGGAAGGCCAGGAGGAGGCGTCTGAGGAGTGGAGACTGAGGGCAGAGGGTGGAGGGGCTGGGGTGATGGCAAAGGAGAGAACAACGTGGCCAAGCTCAGGACGTGCCTCCAAGGTGGACCCAGTAGAACCCTGGCATGAATTAGGGAGGAGACGAGAGAAGGAACGGTCAAGGGGCCTCTGAGAGACTGGGCCGCACGTGTCATCTCCAGGACCCTGACGGCCTACCATGAACGGTCCACGCCCCGTGGACCTCCTGCTTCCCATCTCTGACTCTCTTCATTAGACACACTGTCTAGGTGTACTGTCCATCGAGAGCACAGACAGGGCGACCCCAGGGAGAGGGACAGTGGCCGCCCGCCCCAGGCCTCCTCTCATGCCTCCCGGGGATGGCGTGGGGACCGAGCAGGTCAGAACATGGATTTCCCAGACCCTGGGCTCTCAGGTCACTGTGTGTGAGGCCCTCTGTTTGCTCCATGACTTTGGGAGAGCTGGTCCAACATGGTGTGCCTCCGTGTCCGCTCCTGCACGTGGGGCTCCTAGTGACAGCTGAGTATCATGTGTTCTCACTCTTGGCACTTCTCAGCCCTTTCAAGGATCACAGTCACCAACTTCCTCCAGGGCTGAGGAAGAGAACGCATGCGCTCAGCCCGGGGCCCGGCACAGAGGAGGCACTCGGTAAAGATGCGCTGTGATGTCGCTTTTTTCTTGCTCGCTGTGTGTCTTTGGGCAAGCAGCTCTGCCTGTCTGAGATGCAGCTGGTTTTTGTCTGCAAAGCCATGATAACATGGTCCCTATTTCCCAGGGTGTTCAGGAGGTCTTGACTAGGTGGCTCGTGGAAGACTCTTGGCACGGGGCCTGGCCCCTTTTAAATGCTCCATCAGGGTTCACTGTGATGCTTGTGAAGTGGCAGGGCTGGGACTGGCACCCAGCCCGGGGCAGGCTCACCCGTTTTGCAGCACCAGTCTCTTCTGCAGCCACCTCACTTTCCCTGGGAAGCTCTTTTTTCTCCAGCAGCACAGTGATGAGCAGAAAATTGAAAAACTTCGTCAAACTAGCATATTACTTTCTCCCCTCCACCTCCCCCACCGCCGAAACATAAGCCACAGATAACACCTTCCCAAATAGGTTTACTGAAGTCAACCCATTACAAGTGCGGACACGCTTGCAGATAACAGAAGCCTGTGAGTTCTTAATATCCTGCCCGGCATGCAGGAGGAATAAATGAGGGACGGAGGCGAGACAGCCTTGACTGCAAATATTCTGTCGTGTCCTTTGGCCATCCATCAGCCCGTGTGTCAGGCAGTGTGTCTGGCCCCGGGTTTGGGAAATATGGTCGCCATAGGGATGGAGTCAAATGCATCCTTTCAAAGCAGATCTGCTTAAAATTCATTAACTTAGACAACTCCACCAGAAGAAGCAATCAATTCCTTGAACTCTATAATCATGCTTCTCGCAGGGATCTTTTTGCCTCGGTGTCGGTTAAGCTAATAAAGGCTGTTTGGGTCCAGTGGAAAGAGAGGCGTGAGAGGGCATGAGGCACTGAGTCTAGCCTTGATGTTCTGTAGCCAGCTCGGACCCAATTACTTCCTGGTGTATTTGTCTCCTGAGTGAGTCATCCATCACGTCAGCCAGGGCTGGGGGTCTGCTCTGTCCCTGCTGGGCGCCGGGCTGGGGCCAAGGGTGCCAAGCAGCCCAGAAGTGGTGTCACTCACAGGGGCTGCAGTGAAGTGAGCAGGCGATTCGGGGACAAGTGTCTGCATTCACTCTCGGTGATCTCATTCTGCACGTGGCCATAAATCCCACTCACTCACTGACGAGTCCGGAATTTACATCTGCAGCCCAGGACCTCCTCACTGAAACCCCAGACCCTGCCATCCCAAGGCCCACTCTGCATCTCTACCGGCATGTCCAATGGGCATCTTCGCAAACCAGCTGCATCCAGATGCAGCCAGACCCACCTGGGGTGCTTCCCGCAGCTCAGGCAGGAGATGGAGGGTCCCTCTGAACTCCTCTTTGACTCTCACATCCCATGTTCAGCTTGGGAAGCCCCGCGGGGTCTGCTTCCCGAGACCAGCCAGACTCCAGCCGTGTCTCCAGGCCCAAGATGCCTGCTCCCCAGCATCTGGAAGACTGTGGGAGTCCCTACCTGGTCTCCCTGCTTCTGTCTGTGCCCCGCCCCCCACTGCCCCGATCTCAGCCCAGCTGGAGGAATCCTTTCCACATGTAAGCCACAAAGCCTCCTGGGTTACCCGCTTGTCTCTGAAACCCTCCAAAGTGCGTATGCCTCCCCTCCTGGCCTGTTACTCTCCGCTTCCTTCTCTCCACGGCAGCCAGCACAAGTAGCCGGCCACGCTTCCATGCCCTTCCCAGGTCTGCGCCCAGGTCTTCCTTCATCACCTTCTCTGATATTGTACCCCACCCCCCTAGCACTTCCGCTAGCACCAGTCTCCAGCAGTGAGATGTCAGAGCCACGGAGCGGGATGGAGTCGGGGGCGGCTCTGTGTGGTCCCTGCGGCGCACCCTGGACGCCCCGTGGAGCACGGTGGGTACCCAGGAAGTACGCAGGGAATGAACGAATGAGTGAATGAAGGAACCGTCTCTCTTTCTCCAAAGGCTGCCCCCTGCCCCCTGTCCATGGCGGAGTCGAGCTCTCGGCTCCACCTGGAGGCTTCCAGCTCTGGCTCTTTCTGTGGTGACGTCTTCTCCCACCCGATGAACTGGACGCTGGCCCCCATCTGGCCTGTCCCGCCTGTTACCTCTGCCCCTTGTCACGCGTGGTGTGGCCACGGGCGCAGTCAGCCGCCTGCTCTCTGTGCCCCGGCCCCGTGATTCTCTTCCGGAAACTTCCATTTCATATTCCCCTTCCAGCCCCCGGTCTCCCTGGGACAGCCCCCCGGCTATCCCTGGGAAGCCTCAAGTCAAATTCAAATCTCCTTCTCTTGCCCCTGCCTCCCAACCTGCTCCAACAGCATTGCCCCCACCCCATGGTCCAGAGGGAAATTTGGGGGCCCCAGGTGACTCCCCACTCACCATCCATCCCCCCTTCCCTCTGCCCCCTCCTCTGCACCCCCAGGCCACCAGGTCTTCTGAGCCACCATCCCACCAGCCTGTGAACCCACGCTCCCCCCAAGCTCCAGCAGGACAAGAGCAGGGCTGCGACCTCTGGGATGGAGCAGCCACGCGGGGTAGCCCAGCGCTGGCGCTGCCAGGTGATGGGGTACCACTTACGCATTCGGCAAGCCCCATTAAGACAGAGGAGTATAGTGTGGCCTCGGGACACGCGCAGCGAGCCCGGAAGCTTCCGGGCGGGGAGCCTCCTGCTCTCTGTTGATACAATTCGGTTCGATCCACTTAACAAACATTGACTCGGTGCCTGCAGCAGACGCAGAGCACCGGGCCGGGCCCCGCGGGAGGCCCCATCGCTGGTCCTGGGGCCCTCGGTCACTGCAGACTCTGCCGGCACCCTGTTCCTGCTCCCCGGCCTCCTCCTCCCGTCCCCTCCTTCTCTCCTGTCTCCTTCTCTGCCGCTTCTGGCGGCTTCTCTGAAGACCCTCCATGACAGGCCCCTGAGTTCTCACAATCAGCCCCGCTGGGCAGACGGGGGCAGGAAGGGCAGGCATCCTCAGGGTTCACGTGGTGGCTGGGGGCCACGCTGTGACGTCCCAGGAATGGGGCTTCCGTGCCAGGAAGCTGCCTGGTCCAGGCACAGGGATGGGCCTGGGGGGCATCCAGGTGGCCAGAACACGTATGGGGGTGCCCAGAGGGCAGCAGTAACCACAAGGGGTCCTGTCACCGGCCTCTGCCCCCAGCGCTGCGATGGTGCATGTATAGGGCCTCTATGGGAAATGTGGCCAGGAGCACGTGTGACTGATGGAGGTGGGTCCAGAATGGGGGACTCAGGATTAGAGGGAACACCCGTTCATCTCTGCCCCCTCCTGTGGCTCAAGGTCACAATGACAGAATCGCGAATCGACCCAGACCTCAGGCTTATCACATGCCAGGCACCCATCTAGGCACCTCTGCGTGTACACAAACTCCCAAATGCTAAGGAAGGGGCTGCTATTGTCCCCATTTTATGTATGGAGAAATGGAGGCACAGAGAGGTTTAGCAACTTGGCCAAAGTCACACAGCCAGGGAGCAGGTGTTCAAACCCTGGGGGAAGAGGACCCAAGAATCTTCAAGATGTGGGTGAACAGGCTGAAACTGTCCCCACATGCCTCTGACACGGGGAGGGTGGCCGGGGTGCTGGGGCAGAGAGAAGCTCTTCTCAGCTGGCCCTTTGGCCTGACAATGCTGGCTGCGTGCATGCTCAGTCGTGTACAACTCTGCGACACCACGGACTGTTGCCTGCCAAGCTCCTCTGTCATGGAATTTTCCAGGCAAGAAGACTGGAGTGGGTTGCCATTTCCTACTCCAGGGGATCTTCCAGGCCCAGGGATCGAACCTGTGTCTCTTGCGTCTCCTGCGTGGGCAGGTGGATTCTGAACCACTGTGCCACCTGGGAAGCCCTTGGTGAGGGAGAAAAGTGAATTCTCTCAGCCATCTGTATTCCTTCATTTGTTCATCCACCCATTCATTCATTACTTCACCAAACAGAGTGAACACAGGGTGCTGGGGACTCAGGGATAACTCAGACACTGCACGGCCCTCACTCACGTTGCTACCCAGACACCAGGCTACAGGAAGCCGGTGGCGTGATGAGAGAGGGCCCCTGGGGGCCTGTGGGCAAGGAGGAGAGGGGCAGGCTGAGACGCAGCCAGGAAAACGAAGCGTCTCTTTTGTTCTGTCTGGGGGGAGGCTGAGAGCTAAACTGCCTCTGGAGGGGAGCAGGCTCAGACACCCTGTGGCCCAGACTCACCCGCCTCCGACTTTGTTTTCCCTTGCCTCATCTCTCTCGCCCACTTCTAATTTATCTGACTGCTGTGGTGTCACTTCCTAAGCCCTCCTAAAGCCTCTGCAGAATGAAGTGGGGATAAATAACATCACTGCCGTCAGCCTCGGCCCAGTGGGACTGCTGTCAACCCCAGGCACATCTGCCCAGAAGGTGACCAGAGAAACTCGGAACATAATCAAGCCGAGACTCGATTTTTCTACTGTGGCCGGGGGACTGAGACCATGTCTCTATCCACAGCTCACCTCTTCTGCCCCGAAAATTTGGCCAAACCGAATAAAAACAAATATACGTGGTGGAGGAAGTCAAATTGTTGAACAAGAGTATGTATCCTTGAAAAACTGGCCTCCATGTCGACTGGCTTTGTGAGCCACTCTCTTTATTATTAAGATGAAAAGGGAATTCATTCATCTTATCTGTATTTTTGTCCTTTGCTATACAGCATATTCCCCTCCACTCTCTCCAAATAAAAAGCGCCACTTGACCCTGGGTTAGAGAGCATGGGGACCCCCCCCCCAACTCTGGCTACCACCCTAGCCCACATCTTGAATGCAGAGCAACTTCCAAGACTGTGTCCAGTTTCTCTACAGATTTTTCTAAATGATGAGGGTTCTAAACTCTGACAGTCAGGAAAACTGATCACCCACCCACCCTTCCCAAGGGGGTCTGCATTGGGTCTCTTGATGGATTCAAGGGAAGGTTAGTCTAAGACCATCTATATGCCCTAAAAAAGCCCTTGAGGGACTCCCCTCGTGGTCCAGTGGCTAAGACACCACACTCCAAATGCAGGGGGCCTGGGTTCCATCCCTGGTCAGGGAACTAGATCCCACATGCTGCAACTAAAAGATGTTGCATGCTTCAACAGAGATCAAAGACCCTGCATGCTGCACCTAAGACTTGGCACAGCCAAGTAAATACTAAAATAAATAAATAAATAATACATCAAACAAACCTGAACTCTTACTATTGACAATTCAATCCCTGGTTATTTTACCATCGAGCGTCCCTCAAATCAACATCTATGTAAACACAGCCATGGACCTAAGATCCAAAGATCAAAAAGAAGGCCTCGAATCACTGGCATCTCTTTCACCCCCTCATCAGCAACCCGAGTGATGTCACACCTGGATTGCCTAGCGGAGAGTTAGGTGATGTTAACCGGGGTGGCGTTTCGGCTTCTGCCTCCGGTCGGTGACACATTCAGCTGTATGAATCTGGCGTCCATGGCTTCTCTGCAGGTTCCCATGCTGCCCCACCCTCCCCGGAGACTGTGGAAATGACCTTGAAGGCAGAGGTCTTTGATCCACCGTCTGATTGCGCAGAGACTGTGCTTTCTGCGGGGCTGAGCGGAGCAGGGCGTTCTGTGTTCAGTAGCAAAACCCTCTGGTGCTAGTCCTTTCCGACGTGCATGACCAGCTTGCAAATGTCACTGCCAAGGGCTTGGTTTCATGAAGCTTCTTGTTCGAGAAATCACCCAGGGTGTTTTCTTTTTTTTTTTTTTAACCAACTACTGGATTGATTTCTTAGATGGTTTTAAACCAGCATCCGAGACTGCCTTCCACGTTCGGGTGGCAGTGCCCGCCTGCGGACTTGGTTATGTTTGGAAGGACAGCTCTGGGAAGAGCAGCGCTTAGCCAGCACTGACAGTCCCTTTCCAAAGCCTGTAGGGAGGAACTCACCTGGTTCTTCCAAATGTCCCAGCAGCAGGGGACCATTTTTTTTTTTTTAATTGAGGCAAAATTCACATAACATAAAATGAACCCTTTGAAAAGGAATAATTCCATGGCATGACAACCACCAACCTACCCTCGGTCTCGGTGGATTTGCCTATTCTGGACGTTACATACAATTGAAATCATACAATATGTGGTCTCTTGCGCCTGGCTTCTCTCAGTTCACATGTCTTCGAGTTCCATCCACGCTGTAGCCTGTATCAGAACTTCATTCCTTCTCACGGCTGAGGAATAATCCATTGATTGAGCGGATAGGTCCCGTTTTGTTAATCCAAGCCTCTGTCGATGGATATTTGGGTTGCTTCCATCTGCTTGCTAGGGCTCCCCCAGAGGCTCAGACGGTAAAGAATCTGCCTGTAATGCAGGAGACCCAGGTTGAATCCCTAGGTCAGGAAAATCCCCTGGATAAGGGAATGGTTACCCACTCCAGTATCCTTGCCTGGAGAATCCCATGGACAGAGGAGCCTGGTGGGCTACAGTCTAATAGGGTCGCACAGAGTCAGACACGACTAAGCGACTCACACTTTCACACGTTCACGTCTTCTGGCTCCTGTGAAGAGGGCTGCCATGGGCATAGCTTGCACATGTATTAGTTTGGGGCTATTCCCCATCATCCCCATTCTGCAGATGAGAGGACCGAGGTAGGTCCTAAGAGGTCCCAAGACTCGCCCTGCCTGCAGAGTGGACTGGAGAGTGATGGTTTTCGGGGTTGCCACGGAGATGGGGGTCCCGGCCTCGCAAGTCTGAAGGTCCTCATCACACGCATGGTGTTCTCCCTGCTTTCAACCTTGCACTCCACGTTCCGTTTTCAAGCTGTGATCCTGGTTCCCAGGAGAAACACCATCTAAGACTTAGTGCGCTTTGAAAGGTAGACCAGGCATGCTGGAGCGTCTCCAAATCCCCTCCTGTCAGCACTCCTGCATTTTTGATGTGTCTCACTGGCGGGGCTCGACCTTCAGCAGGGAGGTGTGAGTCCCAGAGGCTGATTAAGGATGCTGAGGGTGGTGGGAATGGGAGCTGGGGTGCCGGGGGGCTCAGGAGTGTAGCGATACTCCCAGCCGGAGGCCACGGAGTCCACGATCAGTCCTGGGGGCAGGGGCACCCCAGGCTCCTCCTTGGGTGAGCGATAGGGGCTGCCTGTTGGAGTAAGGCCCAGCGAGGGCAGGGCCCCCCCTAGACTCTAGACGGATGGCTGAGAATGAGCCTCCCATTTCCTCCTTGAGAAAACGAGGCACAAATGTCGCAGCTCACCCCAGGCCACGCAGCAGCTCAAGGGCAGAGCTGAGGTGGGGGCGGCTGGGGCGAGAATGGAGTGGGGGGGCGTGGGGGCCAGGGGATGGGGGTCCATGAGAGGCGGCAGGGCCAGAAGAAGCAACCTGGGCCGCGTAGGCTCCTGCAGGACATCGACAAGGAGGCTGGCTCCCAGTCAGGGCTGGTGGACCAGCCAGATCCACGGCACCACCTGCCCCTGAGAGCCGGGTCCCCACTCCCACGGGAGCCCCGTGTTCTCCAGTCCTTCTGGCCTCGCCCGGAGCGCAGGGCTGGGTCACGCGGCGAGCAGGCGGGCACCGGGTTTGCTGTTGGTTGTGACTCAGCCGCTTAGACGAGCACCACGTCGACGAGCACCGCGTCATGACCTTCTTCTCCCTGAGACTTGGCGTGAAGGACGTTTTGGAAGGTCAGTTCCCAGCCGGGTCCCACCCAGACTCCTGCCCGGGGGGGCCTGGCTGTGCTTCTTCCTGCAGACACCCCCACCCTGCCCCGCCCCTCCTTGCTTCCCCCTTGCCCCGGGCTGCGTTAGTTCAGAGAACCTAGAATCACGCGGAGAGTCTTTCCAGTCCCCGGAGGCCTACTTGCTTTCCTTTAACAGCTTTATTGAGACAGAATTTATGTATCATAACAATTACCATTTTAAGTGCATAATTCAATGGTGTTTAGTAAATTTGCAGAGTTGTACAACCGTCGCCAGCATCTAATTTTAGAACATTTCCATCACCGAATGGAAACCCCGAGTTCTCCTAATTCGTTTCTGATCTTCACTGTCGGGGGCTGCCCTCTCCGCTCTGAATAATGACAGGCTCTCGGTGGGCACTGGACCCCCTGCCGGGTCCTGTTCCGGGGGCTTTCCAAGGACACACGCAGTAACCATCCTGGCGGTCACGCGGGGCAGGTCCAGTTATCCCCCGCTCACACCTGCCGAAGCGGAGGCAGGGGAGTGGCTGAGTTCCCTGCTCTAGGGGCTTGAATGGATCCCCCCACAAGCTGTGTCCACGTCTGAACCCCCAGAAACCGTGACTGTGGCCTCGTTTGGGAAGAGGGTCTTTGCTGATATAATGCAGCCCAGGATCTGGAGGGGAGATTATCCAGGTGGGCCCCGAATCCGATGGCAGGCGTGGGGAGAAAGGAGAGCGAGCAGATGGGACAAGCCAAAGCTGCTCTTTCAGGGCCGCTGGGGCCGGGCGCCAGCGCCCCACTGACCCCTGGGGAGCCTCATGGACGGGCGGACGGGGGGGCTTCACGGCGGGAAAGGCGGGCTCGTGACCCACGGGGCTGCTGGTTTGGGACGGTGGGGGGCTCACGGGAGGGGGACTCCTGGGGGGCCCGTTAGGGGCGCACTTGGCTCTCTCTGCCGGGCCCCATGTTGGAAGCAGGAGCCGGAATCGGGGCAGCGGTGAGTTATTGATCAGGTCCCGGCCACACGGGGTGGGTGGTTACAGGGTCACTGCCCCCTGCCCCCTGCCCTCTGACCTCGTGCAGGCGGTTTGCTGGAGGGGCAGCTCGGCTTCCTGGGCCGGTGGCCGCAGGCAGTGGGGCCAGAGGTCTGTTTCCACATGTGGTCCACTCATTGCCCCTTCGTGCATTCGGTCTGCCACTGGGTCCTTACAAGAGACCGCGGAGAGAGACACAGACGAGGAGGCAGAGGTTTGAGTGATGCAGCCACGAGCCAAGGGCTACAGGAGCCGCTGGATGGTGGGAGAGCCCCCGAGGGGTCGTCCCTGGAGACTCTGGATGGAGTGTGGCCTGCCGACCCCTCAATTTGGACTTCTGGCCTCCAGAGCTGTGAGAGAAACAACTGGTGTTTTCAGCCACCGTCTGTGGGGGTTTGTCACGGTGGCCACAGGAAATGGACCCGCTTACCGAGGGTTGCAGGGCTGGTGGCTGGCAGTCAAGGCCGAGGATGTGGAGGATGGGGGTGGAAGGGCAGGGGGCACTGGGGCTTCCTTGAGGGGCCAGGCGATGGGACTTCCTGCTGGTTTGAGTGGGGAAGCTGGGGTCACATGACTCATTAATTCCATATTGGCTGAGACCCCAAGGGGGCCATGGGTTCATGGGTCATAGTCTGAGCGATGTCCTGGACCAAACTGTCCTTCAGGCCGCCCTTGGCCCTTCCAGGCACCCCCGGCCCTGGGTGGACACCGTCAGCCCACGTGCCCGCGGGAGCCCCTTGCAGACTCCAGGACCGTCACTCAGGCGGCCCTCTGTGCTGAGAGCCTAAGAAGTGAGGGCAAATCCAGCTGTCACACCAGGGCCACCTCGATGGCCTTGCTTTATTCTCTCCCCACCTCCCACCTTCCAGTTCCAGATGGCTTTAGAGTGGCTTAGGAAGCAGTGACACACGCAGCGAGTTCACTTAGAGGCTACGAGGCAGGGAAACTGGGTGGGCTGGGGAAGCGAGTGGGCACTTGGAAGCCGCGTGCGTCATGTGGGGCTGTGTCCGGGAGCTGGAAAGTGGTGTAGGGCCACAGTGCTGCTTGGGACAAAAAGCCTCAAGCTGGACCCTTTCTTGCTGCTAGACTGGCTGACTCTAGCCTGGCGGGGGGGACGACGGATGGTCCCTTCGTGTCTGCTGTCGTCTTTCCCTCTGGGAGGCTCTCCTTGCCCATCTTGAAGCCCCGCCTTGCCTGCAGGACTGAGGGTGTGACTGGAGGGACCCATCAGAGCCCAGGGTGAGGGGAGAGATGAGCTGTCACACACGGGGCGAGGGGGGATTGTCATCAATGGGGGCAGGGTTAGTGGGCTGTCCCATCTGTCTGTCAGGGTGTCCAGGAGGTGGCCACCTGCTGTAAGAAGCAACGAGATGAGGGCCCAAGGCAGAGCAGGGCTGAGCAGAAAGGAAAGCTGATCGGGTAAAGAGAGAGCCCCAGTGACATGCCTCCTGCTCCTGGATCCAGCCATGCCTGACATCCATTATCTTGCCCCAGACCTCCCAGTTAAGTGGGGCAACAGGTCCTCATAAATTTCTCTTACACAGATGTGCCGTTGCCAGGAGCAGCTTGGGCTCACACAAGTATCTAATATGAGATGAACGGGGGTGAGGGAGATGTTTTCTTTGGGTGACTGCTAATTCCTGTTTCTCTTATCCATACCTTCCGTAGTTACTGGGCTGTGATGGGCCTGGCTCTGCTCCACGAACTGGGGTACGGGTCTATCATCGGCCTCACTCCACGGATAATGGGGCTGGCATTGGTGGTCCTACTCTGGTGTCGGAACTGTTGATGGTTCGCTGGGGGTCAGGCACTACACAGGTGTGTTTTGGGGAGGGGCCCCTCTGTAAGGACAAAAAC
The DNA here is from genome assembly GCF_023699985.2 of Odocoileus virginianus. Classification (NCBI taxonomy): domain Eukaryota; kingdom Metazoa; phylum Chordata; class Mammalia; order Artiodactyla; family Cervidae; genus Odocoileus; species Odocoileus virginianus. The sequence goes on along the minus strand of NC_069689.1, from coordinate 11,215,883 downwards.
AGGTGCTGACCACAGGGCTCACAGGCTAGTGCCCAAGGGTCATGGAGACCCCACCAGAACAGTGTGCCCCTCTCCTCCCAAGTCAGGCTGGGAAGGCTAGCTAGTGCAGAAATAAGAATATGAGTTTTCATATGGAATCTAGAAAAGTGGTGCTGATGAGCCAGTCTGCAGGGAAGGAATGGAGACGCAGACGTAGAGAACGGGCTTGGGGATGTAGCAGGGGAAGGAGAGGGGAGGACGCACTGAGAAAGGAGCGTTGACATATAAACATGTACGTCGCGTGTGCTCATTCGTGTCCAACTCTCTGCGATCCTACGGACTGTAGGCCGCCAGGCTTCTCCGTCTATGGGATTCTCCAGGCAAGAATAGTGAAATGGGCTCCCATTTCCACTTCCAGGGGATCTTCCTGACCCAGAGACTGACCCAGGGATTGAACCCATGTCTCCTGCATCTCCTGTGTTGGTAGGTGGATTCTTTACCACTGAGCCACCTGGGAAGCTCATATATGCACTAGTGTGTGTAGAAAGGGCAGCCAGTGGGAAGTTGCTATATAAGACAGGGAGCCCAGCCGGGCAGTCTGTGACGACCCAGAGGGGTGGGGTGGGGTGGGGTGGGAGGGAAGCTCAAGAGGGAGTGGGGGATATATATATATATATATATAGAGAGAGAGAGAGAGCTATGACTGACTTGCATTGTTGTACAGCAGAAGCCAATGCTATAAATCAATTATCCTTCAATTTAAAACATTTAAAAAAGAATATGATGTTTTCCATAGAAAATATTTTGTTTCTTTAGCAAGACACAGAGAGGAGAGAATCTAGACATTTTCAAAGTATTAACGTTTTGTTTTTTTAGCTCTCTTTGCTCCTTCCCTCAAAGTAGGATTTCTCAGGCTTGGTTCTCTTGACATCTGGGTCTGGATCATCCTTTGCCGAGGGGGTTGCCCTGTGCCTTGTGAGGCATTTAGCAGCATCCCTGGCCTCAACCCACTGGATACCAGGAACATTCTACCTTGCTCCCAGTTATGACAACTGAAAACGCCTCTAGGCATTGCCAAATGTCCCAGGAGGGGAACAAAATGGCATGGTTGAGCACCTCGGTCCTAGGGGCTCCTGTATTCACAGCACAGACACCGGGAGATACAGGAGAAAAGAGAAAAGAAAGAAGTTAATTTTTTCTGTATGTGTGATTTTTTTATTGTAGTGAAGTATGCCTAATATGGGTGGAGAAAGACATGGAAACTCACTCCAGTCTTCTTGCCTGGAGAGTCCCATGGACAGAGAAGCCTAGTGGGCTACAGTCCATGGGGTCACAAAGAGTTGGACATGACTGAGTGACTTAGCATGCATATATAATATAAACTTTACCACCTTGACCATTTTAAGGGTTTTTTTTAAAATTCCTTTAGGTTTTGCATTTAGGTCTGTGATCCATTCTGAGTTAATCTTTGTATGATCAGCTGTTGCTGGTTTTTTTGCACAGAGGCGTTCAAGTTTTCCAGATCCATTTGTTGTTCTGCACCGTGCAGCATGTGGGATCTTGCTCCTCGACCAGGGATCAAACCTGTGCCCCCTGTAGTGGCAGCACAGAGCCTGAACCCTGGAACCACCTAACGTCCTCCAAAATAAACCGTTTTAAAATGTACTATTCAGTGGCATTAAGTACTTTCATGTGTGACACAACCATCACCATTACCCATTTCCGGAACTTTTGTCATCCTCCCAGCCAGAAGTTCTGTACCCATTACACTAACCGTACCCATTCTGTGCACATTCTGTACCCACTGCACTAATTCCCTTCTCCCAGCCCCTGGCAACCACCATTCTACTTTCTGTTTTTATAGACTATTCTAGGTAGCTCATCGAAGGAGAATCATATAGTATTTCCTTTAAACTATAATTCAAAAAGATACACACACTCCTATGTTCATAGCAGCACTATTCTCAATAGCCAAGACATACCTAAATGTCCACTGACAGACGAGTGGATAAGGAAGATGTGGTGCATACATTCAGTGGAATATTACTCAGCCTAGAGCCAGGCATCCTAGAGTGCGAAGTCAAGTGGGCCTTAGGAAGCAGTGCTATGAACAAAGCAAGTGAAGGTGACAGAATTCCAGCTGAGCTCTTTCAAATCCTAAAAGATGATGCTGTTAAAGTGCTACACTCAGTATGCCAGCAAATTTAGAAAATTCAGCAGTGGCCACAAGACTGGAAAAGGTCAGTTTTCATTCTGATCCCAAAGAAGGGCAATGCCAAAGAATGCTCAAACTACCGCACAGTTGTGCTCATTTCACATGCTAGCAAAGTAATGCTCAAAATCCTTCAAGCCAGGCTTCAACAGTACATGGATTGAATACCTCCAGATGTTCGAGCTGGGTTTAGAAAAGGCAGAGGAACCAGAGATCAAATTGCCAACGTGTGTTGGATCATAGAGACAGCAAGGGAATTCCAGAAAAACATCTGCTTCTGCTGCATCGACCACACTAAAGCCTTTGACTGTGTGGATCACAACGAACTGTGAAAACTTCTTAGAGAGATGGAAATACCAGACCACCGCACCTGCCTCCTGAGAAATCCGTATGCAAGTCAAGAAGCAACAGTTAGAACTAGACATGGAACAACAGACTGGTTCAAAATTGGGAAACGAGTGCATCAAGGCTGTAGATTGTCACCCTGTTTATTTAACTTCTCTGTAGATACATCGTGCAAAATGCCAGGCTGGATTAATCACAAGCTGGAATCAAGACTGCTGGGAGAAATATCAATAACCTCAGATATGCAGATGATGCCACTCTTATGGCAGAAAACACAGAGGAACTAAAGAGCTTCTTGATGAAGGTGAAAGAGAAGAGTGAAAAGATTGGCTTAAAACTCAACAATCAAAAAATTAAGATCATGGCATCCAGTCCCATCACCTCATGGAAAATAGATGGGGAAAAAATGGAAATGGTGACATAGTTTATTTTCTTGGGCTCCAAAATCACTGTGGACAGGGACTGCAGCCATGAAATTAAAAAACACTTGCTCTTTGGAAGAAAAGCTATGACAAACCTAGACAGCATATTAAAAACCAGAGACATCACTTTGCTAACAAAGTTCCGTCTAGTCAAAGTTATGGTTTTTCCAGTGGTTGTGTATGGATGTGAGAGCTGGACCATAAAAAAGGCTGAGACCACAGAATTGATTCTTTCAAACTGTGGTGCTGGAGAAGACTCTTGAGCATCCCTTGGCCAGCAAGGAGATCAAACCAGTTGATCATAAAGGAAATCAATCCTGAATATTCACTGGAAGGACTGATGCTGAAGCTAAAGCTCCAATACTTTGGCCACCTGATGTGAAGAGCCGACTCACTGGAAAAGACGCTGATGCTGGAAAAGACTGAAGGCAGGAGAAGGGGAAAACAGAGGATGAGATGATTGTATGGCATCACTGACTCAAGGGACATGAGTTTGAGCAAGCTCTGGGAGATACTGAAGGACAGGGAAGTCTGGCACACTGCAGTCCACGCAGTTGCAAAGAGTCAGACACAACGGAGCGACTAAACAGCAACTCAGCCATAAAAAGAATGAACAGTGTCATTTGCAGCAATGTGGATGCAACTGGAGATCATCATATTGAGTGAAGTATTAATAAATCAAGAAGAAAAACACAAAGAACATATGGTATCACGTATATGTGGAATCTAAATGTGACACAAGCGAACCTGTTTATGAAACAGGAACAGACTCACGGACATAAGAGAACAGACTGGTGGTTGCCGAGGAGGAGCAGGTTGGGATTAGCAGATGTAAGCATTTATACATATACACACATATATATACATGAAAGTCACTCAGTCGTGTCCAACTCTCTGCAACCCCATGGACTATACCATCCATGGAATTCTCCAGGCCAGAATACTGGAGTGGGCAGCTGTTCCCTTTTCCCAGGGATCTTCCCAACCCAGGGATCGAACCCAGGTCTCCCGCATTGCAGGCAGATTCTTTACCAGCTGACAACCAGGGAAACCATATATATATGAAAATATATATGTATAACATGGATATACAATGTCCTACTATATAGCACAGAGAACTATAGTCTATACCCTATGATAAGCTGCAATGGAAAGAATATTAAAAAGGAATGTATATATGTATACAATTGAATCACTTTGCTATACAGCAGAAATTAATGCAACATTGTAAATCAACTATATGTCAATTAAAATAATTGAAAGAAAGATGAAAAGGTTCTGGGGATCTAATGTATAGCATGTTGATTATAGATAACAATTCTGTACTATATACTTGAAAGTTACTAACAGAGTAGATCTTAGATGTTCTCAACACAAAAAAGAAATGGTAATTGCATGACATTGTAGAGGTGTTAGCTAACACTGTGCCCATAATTATACTGCAATACATAAAGAGTGTCAAGCAAACACACTGCATGCCTTAAAGTTATGCTACATTATATGTCAAGTATATACCAACAGAGTTGGAAAAATAACAGAGTGAAAGTAATATTTGTCTTTTTGTGACTGGCTTCTTTCAGTTAGTATAATGTCCTCAAGGTTGTAACCTGTGTCAGAATGTCATTCCTTTTTAAGGCTGAGTAATATTCCACTCTCTGGAGAAGGGCAGGGCAGCCCACTCCAGTATTCTTGCTTGGGAAATGCTACAGAGAGACAAGCCTGGCGGGCTACAGCCCATAGGGTCACAAAGAATCGGACACAACTTAGTGACTGAATAACGACATGTCACTGTACAGATAAAGTGTGTCTTGTTTGTCCAATCATCCATCTAAGGCCATTGATACCATTTGACTGTTGTGAATAATGCTGCTATGAACAGGGGTGGAAAAATACCTATTCAAGTCCCTGCTTTCAGCTCTTTTGGGTATATACTCAGACGTGGAATTACTAGATCACACGGTAATTCTATGATCTGATTTTTGAGGAGATCTGTTGTACTCTTTAGAAGTTCAGTCTTGATGTTTGAAATTCAGAGTAGACTTTTGCGGTTCACTTGTGGAGGTGGAAAGAGCTGAGGGCAGGGATACCACACCAACCTTGGGAATGGGGTGTGGGGTGCAGGGGGTCAGCACTGACCTGAGGGTTGGTTTTTACCACCCACAGGATGGGTCCTCAGAAGAACTGAGCTGCAGAGAAACAATTATCTTTCTTGCGTGCCTGATCTTGTGACTCAAGATCTATACTGCTACCCTGAGGCCCCAAAGGTCTCCTCCGTGGAGCGTGACCACAGTATTTTTAGCCTGGAAATATTTGCAGGATGGGAGTTGCCCAACACCTACACGGACCATTAAATAATTTCCATAAAGCGGCAGTGGAACACCTCTCTCGGAGTCTCGTGAGTGTCTGCAAGTCCTGTGAGATCAGCATGGCCCCCGAGGCTGCCCAGGCCCCAGACAAGGAGGGCTGCTGCAGGAGCCAGGCGGTCTCAGGCTGCCCCGCTGTAGCCCTCTTCCCGGGGGTCGGCCGGAGGCAGGACCGGGTGTTTGGGGCCGGGGAGGGGCTGATAAAGGCTGCCTGTCCGTCCACTTGGGCCCACGTTGACTGTAGCAGGACTTTAGTGGTCCCGGCCTCAGGGATCTGGTCTCTGACAACCGTGAGTCACCCTCAAGGGTGGGGCCGGTGCAGGACAGCAGTTTTCTCAGAACCTCAGGGGATGAAACCGGGGGACCGCTGGGCTGAATCTGGGCCCAGAGGGAGCAAGGCCGAGTCTGCAGAAGCCTCAGGACTGCCTCAGCCTCTCCTGGTCCTCATGAGAGCGGTGCCTGGGCTCAGCGTCCCATTTGTTTATTTCTGGGTTGACTTCTATCCTGTGTCACAGCTGTCCAAAGTGCCCAGGGGAGGCGGGGGAGGAACCTGGAGAGGCAGCCCTTAAGACCTCGGAGATTTGGCCTCTCAGGCAGGTGGTGTTCAGTGAAAGGCTGGACTGTCCACCTCCACCCGCCAAGGCAAGGGTGACTTTCAAGGGAGGGGCCGTTGCCCCACAGACTGGCCTGTGCGTCGTGGAGGGAAGCCCTTGACCTCTCTGAGCCTGTGAGTCCCTGGATGCGTGGACCTGCTGTGAGGCAGGGCGGTTGTCAGGGGAACCAGGCAGGTGAGCCTGGCATGGGGGAGTCCACGGTAAGTGATCAGTGTGGGCAGATCTTGGGGGTGGGGTGCCGGCATCAAGCTGTGAGCCTGGTGTGGGGTGGGCAGTGGGGGAAGGAATCAGCCTGGGTCTTCCAGGGAAGGCGGGTCCTGGTAGATTCCTGGAGCTGGGCTCCTCTGGGGGCGGACCCGGGGTCAGCAGGTGGACAGGAAATCCCAATCCCAAGCAGATGCTCCCCGGGTGCCCTGCCAGTGGCTGCTCCAGATGCCGCAGTGTGGGTCCGAGGGATGAAGGAAGCCAGGTGCTGAGCACAGTCCTACCTGGAGTCCAGGTGTCTGTAAGCTGGAGATAGCGTCAGTCTTGATCCAACAGGGCAGATTCACCCCACGCAGGCACTGACTGAGGCGGAAAAGCGGACCACCCCGCGGCAGACTCGAGGGGCAGAGGCCGTTGGGTAGGGCATTGCAAGCCGTTGGTGTGGATGGATTTCAAGGACCAGGGCCTAGGCCGGGCTTCTCACTGCAGGCCGGGCTTCTCACTACACGGTGGATCGAGTCTGTTTAAGTGGGGTGGGCTGGGCACCCGAGATGCCGGCCGGCTTTCAGAGAGTCCTGGGGCTCAGGTGTCCACACAGAACCTGGCACCCTACCTGGGGGAGCGAGAGGAGGAGGCTTTGCAATATTGTGCAGCTGATGGGGCATGGCTACCCAGCCTTCTGGAATTCCTCCAGAGTGCTGGGAGAAAAGATGGGGGAGGAATGGGTTTGACTCTCTTTCCTCTGCTGAAAAATGGGGACCACGAGAGGTAGGGGCTTGGCACCTGGGGACCCTTCCTCCTTCCCAGGATGGGGGACCCAACCCCTGTCCTGCCTGCCGATGTGATGACTGTGGGTGTCTGGTGAGCTGCGAAACTTTGCTGGCCGTGAAGTGCTGAATCAATGAGTGAATCTTTGGTAAACTAGAAGAGCTCAGAGACGAATAAAACAAGGATGTTGCTAGATCGCTGAGAGAGTGAATCTGACCTGGAAGAAGTGAAGGAGTGCGCTGTGTGGCCGTCCTGGGGGAGGACAGGGTTAGGGGCTTATGCTGAAGCCTGAGGACTAGGAGCGGGGCCAGTGCAGCTGGAGGTGAGGGAGGCAGGAGGGAAGGGCTTGGGGACGGCCGGGGGGACAGCCAGATCGCAGCGGTCCAGGCGTGCTGGCTTTCCCAGACTTGCCCTGCAGGGGAGACGCTGAGAGGCTGTGGCCATGATGTAGGTGACAGGCGCTGGAGGCTCAGGTCACCCACCTGAGCATGGGCAAGTGACCGGATTCTGGACACATTTTGAAAATAAAGCCAGCAGGACTTGCTGATGGCTTGGATCTGGGTGTGAGGAGGGACGTCAGGATGCCTCTGGGGTTCCTGGCCAGAGCAACGGGAGTATGGAGGCGGGGCTCCCACCTGGTGGGCCCATGAAGGTGATGAGGGGGTCGTGGAGGCATGGTGTTGGCCGGGCTGGGCCCAGCTCACCTCCAGCTTCCCGGGTGATGGTGCACTTCCTGTGGGCACCCAGAGGGCCGTCAGAAGTCCGGGCACCTGGAAGGCTCAGCCTTCTAGATTCAATAGAGCCATGGGCACGTGGCATGTGAAATGACGGCTGACAAAGCTTGAGGCGGTCTCCTGTCTCCATAAGTGTGTGTGCACTCACACACACACACTCATACTCACATCAGGCTCACAAATAAATATTCAAGAGGTTCCTGGTGTCTTGTGTTTTCCTGTTCATATTCATCTCTATTTTCCAAGTTTTCTAAAATGAATACATATTGTACCACCCCCCAAAAGACCTATTATTTTCCTTTAAAAGACTTCTATCATCTTAATATGAAGAGTGCACTTTTGAAAGGAATTCATCTGCAATATGAGAATACAGTTAGACACAGTGACACTGTGATAGGACTGTTTCTACTAATCAAGAGTGGAAATTTCAATCCTAAATGTCTCCAATAAAAAATTACCAGCCAACTGTGCTGCAAGCCACACAATGAACCATTATGTAGCCATGGATACTTTCTCTGTTGAATTTTATAAACAGAGGGAAATATTTCTGCATGGGAACCGTCAAGAAACAAGATTACAGATGAAGTTGGATTCCTGGCATGCAAAGCCAACCTAAGAGAAAATGAACAGAAAAAAGACAGGAAGGAAATGCTTCAGTGGCGATATTTTCTGTTTTGAGAAACCATGCGTTTTTTTTTTTTTCTTCTTCTTCTTGATTTTCAGCCTTTTCTAACTTTTTCTTTAAGCAATGTATATTCCTTTCAGAAAGAAAAACAACTCCAAGTTACTTTCATTTTTAAAACTCCTACCCCATCTTCAAAGCCCATTAGACGATGTCCTGAGCCCGACACCTGAAGGCATCTTGTCCTGTCTGTGTGCAGGTACGCAGGGAGTCAGGAGGGTCTGCATTCGTTCCTCCCTGCCCGCACAGGCTTTCTGTCTGCAGGGACAGCCAGTGGAGCCAGAGGTGGCTGCACTCACTGGGCCCATCTCCAAGTGTCACGGACACTCAGGGCACAGCCTGAGGACGTGGCTGCTAGGAGTGCCCGGGGCAGGGTTCGGGCCTTTCTGCCCTTACCTGGTCACCTGGTTGGAGACTCCCCGAGGTAGAGCGGGCGTTAGTTACTGACCGACGCCTCTGGGTGGCTCCACCTGCCCTAGGCTGGGAGACTGACCCCGCCCGTCCTCCCAGGCGCACCTCCTGGAATGTGGAGCGGCTGTCCTCCCTGCCCAGTGACAGCCGAGGGCCTGAGAGCCATGGGGACCAGCGGGGGTCCGGGGCGGGCCTGCAAGCATCTCTCCTTACAGCGGGGGCATGGGACGACCCTGTGCAGCCCAAATCCCCGCGTGCTGGGACACGGGCTGGAAACCTGCTCGCTTTTGAGCAGAGAAGGTCTGCAGACTGGGACACGTGTCACAGGGGTGGGGAGGGTGTTGCTGGAGAAAGGTGGGGAGATGTTCCGCTCACTTCAGGGGCGGGTCCCAGGCCAGGCAGTGGCCTCCTCTCTTCCTCTCCTGGCCCCATCCCTGTCCCCACACTGCAGAATGGGCCCCCAGCTTCTCCCCTCCCCGTCCTCCCACACACCCAGCACTGCTGCGACCAGCCCGGCGCCCCTCCCACTAGGGTGGCCGGACCTGGGGCCATCGTGACGCCAGGGGAGCCGTTTGGCCGCGCTTTGCGGGGCCTGATGGGAAATTTTATTGACCGGGCCCAGCAGGCTGGGTTTCGTCTGATGCAGCTGTCTGCGCGGGCTCCCAGGAGGGGTGAGAGCATCCAGCCACCGGGCCGAGCTTGCTGGGAACGGACGTCAGGATGATGGCCTGGAAGGCCTGGGCCTCCATGAGGCCTGGCAGAGGGAGACGAGCTCCGCGGGCTCCATGGCGCCTTCCGGCTTCACAGAGCCAGCGAATCAGTGACTCAGAACACAAAGACCTCTGCTTTCACCCTCCCATCCTGGGCCTGGGGGTCCCCTCTGCCTGGGTCTGTTGCCCAGCGTCCACGGGGCGGGGCCCCATAGGAGCGCCCTCCCACCTTCCAGAGGCATCCGTTCGCCGCCTCCCCTCCGCGTGGCCTCCACCACCATTGGGCCCATAGGGATGGGGGACTGGGAGAGGAGAAATCCTAGGGCATTGTCATCTTAACGCTCGCCCAATGAGGTGTGAAATTCTGCGTTTCCAAAATTTGTTATCAGCCGCAGGGCTCCGTCCTCCCCCCGCCCGAGCGAGGGGGCTGCATTGAGGACACGCAGAGGAGCGCTGTGACTTCTGCGACATGAGTTATGACAGGCCTGCGGCTCCATGGCCGGGAGAACGCGGGCCTGGGAGGGATTGATCACTCCGGAGAGAGCCTTCCGCAGGCTTCATTAGGCTGAAAATGATAATAAATATCTTCCCCTCACCTGTTTTCATTAATAATGGCTTCCCCCTTATCTTTTTGCCGCACGTACCGTCCTTTTAGGAAAGAGACAGGCGGGCTGGCGAGAGAAACCGGGCGGCTGGCTGCGGGAGGAGGAAGGCGCGTGCCCCTCACCCCCGCCCCCCGCCCCCCGGGGTGGGGTCCCCTCGAAGTCCTCCCACCGGAGCCAGCAGGGGGCGCCGCGGGCTCGCCGAGACTGGGGAGGGGGGCCCTGACCTTCCGGGGGGCGCTGGCTGGCCGTGGCCGGCTGGATGTGCAAGGAGGAGAGCCAACCTTCTGGAAACTTCCAGGCCCTCCCCACGTCTTGGTTCACCCCGCCCTCCCCCACCCCCGCCACGCAGCCTTTCCGGAACCTCGGGCAGATACAAGCCTTCTCCAGCCACGTCTCCCCCTTTATCCCGTGGAAAGCAGGGTGGTGGGAGCGAAGCCCTTTGGGGAGGGAGCCCTGCTGGCAGGGGAACCAGAGCTGGGGGGGAGGCCCGGGAGTTGACTCTGACTTCCGATCGGGGGCGGTGATGGGGGGAGGTGGGGCGGCCTGGGCCTCCAGGTCCCCAGGCCCCGCGGCCGCCCCCCTCACTCCTGGCTGGGCCCCTCCGTGGCATTCCTGCTGTGCACACTCCCTGTCCTCCCCCAGGCTCGCTGGAGCTTTTCACATCGCAGATCTCCTCCTTCCGCTCCTCGGAGCTGCTCTCAGGCTCCTGGACACCGCCCGGCGGCCTGGCATTTGAGACCCCGGCCGTGAAGCCCCTCCGACCCTCACCCCACCCCGGGGAGGGGGCGGCTGCTCCCCTCACTCGGCCGCGTCTCTGACAGATGAGTCACCCAAAATAGTCAGGCACGTGGGCACCCTGGCCTTCCCTGGCTGCTGGCTTGTCCTGCCTCTGGGCCCCACTGCTGGGAAGGCCTCCCCCTCTCCTGCATTTGGTGAACTCATCTGTACCCTTCGAGGTCCATCCCCAAGGTCACTTCCACTGGGAAGCCCTTCAAAGGCTCTCAGGCCTACCTGAGCTACCCGGGTACTCTCGTAGCTCGGCAGGTGGGAGAGGGTCTCCGGTTGGCCCAGCCCTGGGCTCCCCACCCAGCTCAGGGCTCACCCTTCTGGGGGCTCTGGTTCAGCTGTGCTCTCCCCTTCTTCCTCCTCTGGACATCACTGGCCCCCAGCTGCCCCCCCCTCCCCCCCAGGCATGCACTTTGGGCACCATGGACCTAGGTCATTAGTCTTACCATCATTTCCATCTTGCAGGTCAGGACCCTGAGGCTCAGAGGGGTGAACGTTGCTTGTTTCGGTCCCACAGTCTGTCAGTCTGTCTGCCTGCACTCTTCTCCACAACTCTGCCCTCTGCTCATGAAATCCCAGCTTCCTCCAGCAACAGGGAGCTCACTCCCTGGACTGCATTGAAGGAAGGCTCACCTAGCTGAGATCTGTCCTAGAGGCCCCTGTCTGCTGCTCTGGGGCTCCTGGGAGAAGGCACAGACCCGGCAGTGGGTTTTTCTGGGCCCACAGTTGCTGCTTTGTGGGTGAAGGTGCTGGGCCCCCCTTCCTAGGGGGTCCCATGGAGAACAGGTCAACTTGGTGTTTTTGCTGGGTCTCCCCCAGCAAGAAGGGCTTGTGTGTCGATCAGCAACAGAGTTGAGGAAGGGTCTGCAGGCAGAGGGGACAGCAGGAGCTGAGGCCCAGGAGTCAGGATCTCCCGGCTGTGTGGGAAGCAGGGGTGGCGGGCAGTGAGGGTGTGACGTCAGGACAGAAAGGCTGGCTGTGGGAGAGGAGGGGGACGGGAGGGGGCGGGGAGGCCTCACGGCCAGCCTTAGGTGGAAGGGGAGAGAGCAAGGCTTGATGGAGGTGCATCGACGGGGCAGATCTTGGGACCAGGATCCAGATGGTCTTTGGGTGTTGTCATAAGCGTCCTTAAGCTACGGAGGGGAAACTGAGGCCTAGGGGCATGGCGGTGCAGTCGGTAATCGTCAGCACTTCCCTGGACGGGAGCACCTGTGTGTCTGCACAGACCTGCTCCCCGCCAGCCCACAGGCTCCCGGCGGCCTGTCCCCAGAGTGTGGCCCCTTCTCCTTGGGGCCTGGGGACCATGTGATGGAATGCAGAGGCATCTGGGCTGCCTCGCTGGGCCCCCGAGGTCACGGTCTTCAGACTTGCTAATTAGTTGGTAACCACACACCCCAAGAAATGTGCCCATCTTGATTACATGGCTTTCCAGCATCTCCCCGCCCCCCCTCCTGCCCCCCCGTCTGCCTCTTTCCCGGCAAGGCTCAGAAAAAAAAAAAAAACAGCAGCTTCTCTTCTCTCGAGGAAGAGTCACCCGCAGATGTTTTTACAAAGTCGGGGCCAGGGAACATACGAGTAAATGCCACGATTCATGTTTGCAAACCCCTCCCTGCCAGCTTCTGTCTTGACAAGCCGTTGGGGGGGCACTGGGGCGGAGGCAGGCAGATGTGGAAGCTGGGAATGGGGCCAAGCGCTTTGTTCAGACAGTGTTCCCCATCAGGGGCAGAACTAAGCGGCGTGCAGAACCGGGGAAGCTCCGTGACGATCGGGGGCTCCGGGGTGCCCGCGGGCCAGCCCACCGGCCAGTCATCGCCCGGCCACCCCCGAGCAGGTGGCCTGGCTCTGCAGAGGGGGAGGGTGCCTGTCAGGAAGGCTCTGCCGCCCTTGAGAGAGGTTCAATTTCCCCAAAGGTCAGTGGGCACATTCCTAATTATTGTAATAACAACAATTAGTAGGGGTGCTGACAACCCGGTCTGGGCGCTCTGCTCCAAGGCAGCTCCACGGCCTCGCTGGAGCCCAATGCAGGGGGCACCTGGGCAGAAGTCCTGAGCCCCCATCTTACAGATGTGGCCACTGAGGTCAGTGGGGTTCCAGATCCTTATGCCGAGGCACCAGTTGGGCTGTGGTGGGTGGGCGCGGGTGCTGGGGTTCCCACAGCTCACTCTGGAGGTGCAGAGTGGTGGGATCATCAGTTGGGGGGGTGGAGTAGCTACTTTTCAAGTTAGGGGGGGTCCCTGAGGTCACATGTACAGGGTGATGACCAGCTCTGCTTTTCTGCAAGATCAACCCCTCCCAAGGAGGCCTGGCCATCCCACCTCCTTTGTCAGGGTCTCTCTGACATTGAGTGCCTACTGTTTGCCTTGGTGGGAGCCCCTGCAGCTTACTGGGAGTCTTTCCCAGTAAGACTACACCAGAGAGGAGGAGCACTCTTGTCCTTCGGGAGCACCCCAGCACCAGGGTACCTCCTGGCCCCGAGCGTCCATCTCCCAGGCAGGACGAGGAGCCGGAAAGAGCCAGGAACTGTGACCTGGGGGCCCAGGAGGGCAGGGTGGGGGGAGAAGAGAAGGAGGGACTCTGCCCCATGTTCTGTGGGGAGCCGAACGTGGATGGGTCCACCACGATCTGCGCCGGGCCACTGAGCCGCTGAGCTCAGAGGATTGACGGTTGGCTGTCGGGCAGCAAGCTGGCCGACTGACCCCACCTGGGCCTTGGATGAAGCCAGAACCAAGAGCATGAAGGTTGGGAGATGAGCAACTGGCAACAGAGCTGTGAGCCACTGCCCTCGGGGGTCCCTGAACAGACCCACTTCCGGCCTGACCCTGTGCATCTGTGAGAGGGCTGCCTGGAGGAGGTGGCGGGCTGTAAGACAGGGCCAGGCTGCAGGAAGGTGTGTGTGTTGGGGGTCCCCTGCTGCAGCATACACCACCCCTCCCCTGGGGCTATGGATGCCCTGGTCCTGGGTTTCTGGGGCCCAGAGGCATTGCTTTCTGTGTTTGCGGAGGGGAGCCCATCTGGGGCAGCTCCAGGAGGGCAGGCTTCTGGGGAGGGGAGGGGGCCTAGAACCAACCACAGAGGCTTCCTTCCGCAACATCAGAGCCGTGCCTTAATTAGTCAAGTTCTCAAATCATTTACCACTCCCCATACACGGAGGGTTTACTAAAAGCTGTGCCAAGTTAAAAATACTGGGGGCAATGATGTGCAGGCCTAGGGAGCCGCCGAGATAGGTGCCCCGATCGCGAGCAAGCCAGAGCAGCTCCTCCCGGGGGAATCCCTGCCCACGTCCTGTTCGTCACCCAGCTGGAGGGACACGGGGCAGCCACCGCAGCTCTGCCAGCCCCGTGCGTCTGCGCCCAGCCTGGGGGGAGAGCGGCCTCGCGCCCCTGGGTGCCGCGGGGCCGCCACCCTATCCCATCCCTCCCCTCTCAGACATTTACAGCCTCGGCAGAAATCCTCAGGTCAGCATGGGCACAAGGAGCCTGGCCAGGTGTTCAGGAAAGCCTCCTGGAGGAGGCAGCACTCAGAACGGAATGGCCTTGGGAGGTGGGCACAGGGTGGAAGTTTCAAGTGCAGCCCAGCATGAGCCAGGGCTTGAGGTCAGAGGTGAGACGAAGCCCCTCTAGGAGTGGGTCCTGTCTTCCGTGGGCCTGAGAGTCCCAGAGTCCACAAGTCCGTGGATGGGGGAACACAGCCTAAAACCACCAGCACTACCACCTTTCAGAGGGAGTGAAGAGGAATGTGTCTGTGACTCTTCTGGGGCCCACAGGTGACTGACGCTTGGCCTAAACTGTCATCATTGTCATGCATTAATGCCTCCAAACATGGGCTCTGTGCCACATGCCCTGGTCACCAGGCCTCAGTTTATCCATGTGACAAGAGAGAGTTTTCCTATTTAACATTCCACAGTGACACTCATCAGTCTACCCATCCTTCCATCCACCCATCCACCCACCCATCTGTCCTTCCATCCACCCACCCATCCATCCATCCATCCACCCATTCATCCATCTACCCACCTACCCATCCATCCATCCATGCATCCATCCATCCACCAGTCCATCCTTTCATCCACTCATTCATCCATCCATCCATGCATCCATCCATTCATCCACCCATTCATCCATCTACCCATCCATTCATCCATCCACCCATTCATCCATCTACCCACCTACCCATCCATCCATCCACCCACCCATCCATTCATCCATCCACCCATCCATCCATCCATCCACCCATCCATCCTTCCATCCACCCAGCCATCTGTCCACCCGTCCATCCATCCATCCACCCATTCATCCATCTACCCACCTACCCATCCATCCATCCACCCATCCATTCATTCATACATCCATCCACCCATCCATCCTTCCATCTACCCACCCATCTGTCCACCCATCCATCTATCCACCCACCCACTCATCCATCTACCCACCTACCCATCCATCCAACCATCCATCTATCCATTCACCCACCTATCCATCCATCCATCCATCTATCTATCCATCCACCCACCCATCTATCTACCCACCTACCCATCCATCCATCCATCCATCCATCCATCCATCCACCCATTCATCCATCTGCCCACCTACCCATCCATCCATTCATCCATCCACCCATCCATTCATCCATCCACCCATCCATTCATCCACCCATCCATCCATCCATCTATCCACCCATCCATCCTTCCATCCACCCACCCATTCATCCTTCCATCCACCCACCCATCCATCCTTCCATCCTCCCACCCATCCACCCATCCATCCATATCTATCCATCCATAGCCATCCATCCATCCATCCATATCCATCCATCCATCCATCCACCCACCCATCCATTCATCCATCCACCCATCCATCCATCCACCCATCCATCCTTCCATCCACCCACCCATCTGTCCTTCCACCCACCCACCCATCCACCCATCCACCCATCCATCCATCTATCCATCCATCCATCCACCCACCTACCTACCCACCTACCCATCCATCCATCCACACACCCACCCACCCACCCATCCATTCATCCATCCATCCACCCATCATGTATTCACTCAACAAACACACCTTGGGTCTTACTACATGGCTTAAGCACAAAGGAGGATCAGTTTCCCACCTCCCCCCTGCCCCACCTCTGCCACCTCCCACTCCATCAAGTGGCTCACCAGCATCTAAAGCTGAACATGACAAACACTAGGTTCTGGGGAGTAAATATAATCCATGTGAAGCCACTTTGAAAGTTAAAAGCACAATTAACACCGGTGCTCCATGTGTAAGGACAGCGCTTTCTCTTTGTCCACAGGAGGGAAATCACGCAGTGCCTACTATGGCGCAGACGATGGTGGCTGGAGCGGTAATTTAATTACGGCGCATCTCCCATTAGTGGAGGTGTCAGTTCAAATCCCCCTCTCCGCACCAGACCAGGAACTCACGGAGGGGAGAGACTGTGTTCTCATTTAGTTAATCAATTATGCCGTCACTTCACATCTGCAGGCCCTCTGCCTGTAAACACCCTCTAGTCTCTCCCATCTTTAAATGCAGACACACAGACACAGAGGATGAGGTGGTTGGAGAGCATCACCGACTCGATGGACATG
The DNA here is from genome assembly GCF_023699985.2 of Odocoileus virginianus. NCBI lineage: Eukaryota > Metazoa > Chordata > Mammalia > Artiodactyla > Cervidae > Odocoileus > Odocoileus virginianus. The sequence goes on along the minus strand of NC_069689.1, from coordinate 11,199,455 downwards.
AATTTGATCAAAATCTGGGAGATACTGGAGGACAGAGGTGCCTGGCGTGCTTTAGTCCATGGGGTCACAAAGAGTCGCACACGACTTACCGACTGGACAACAACAACAACACACACACACACACACACACACACACACACATACAATCTTCTGCAAAATGAAGCCCTTTGCCATCTCATCCTCTTTCTTCCTGTTCACAGCTGTGGTTTATTGCCTCCAGTGCCTCACCTCTGACTCAGTCCCTCTGTATCCTGCCCCCATTCTGCCCCAGAAGAACCCACCTAATCTGCCCCAGTGGCTGCTTCTCAACCTTGGTCTTAACTGATGTCTCTGCCTCATGGGGAACCAATGACCCTCCCCTTCCTCACTCTCTTGTCTCTCTTGGCATTTGGGATTTCTCTGTATTTACAAACATGAGGGATTTAAGAGTGTTTCTGAATGTCAGGGAAGGAGCCGGTGGACTGAAAGGAACTGGAAATTCAGATCCAGAAGGGGTATTGGGGGTAACTGGAGGAGAGGAAGCCAGGTCTGGTCCCTTCCGCCTTTGGGCAGCTTCTTCTGTTTCTTTGTGAACGCCTCTCCTTTCCCATAGCGGAAAGGCTGCTGGGTCCCAGGGCTCTGTCCCTGCCAGGTCTCTGACTCTCCGTCTCTGTGGGCCCCTGTCCACTCTCCAGCACTGTGATCTGCAGCTCCCGGCCCGGGGGTCCCTCCTGGAGCCGCAGAGCTCACAGTTCATACCCTCTCCTCCTGCAGGGACGGCCCCTTCCCCTCCCACTTCCCTCACGTGGTCCACGGCTCCTCCAACACCCAGGCAGCAGGGCGTGTGCCCGGGTGAGAAGTCAGAGCCGGGGAAAGTCATGTGGGGAAACTGAGGCCTGTGAGGGCCCCGGATCACCTAGGGCCCTCCCCAAGTCCTGATGCCCTGCCCTGAGCAGCCACTTGGCTGAGTTGGCCCCCTGCCCCCAGCCCAGAGTGGGGCTCACTCAGCTCGCGGTGCGTTCCCCAAATCCACGGTCCACTGCATTCTTCCCGTTGCAGGGGGCCACCATCTGGGCACTGCTCCAAGCTGGGACACCCCCAGAGCAGTGAGGGTCAGGGTTCCAGCCAGGAGACATGGGTTCAAATCCCAGCTCTGCCTGGAAGGAGGCCCCTCCAGCCTCAGGTTCCCTGGCTGGGAAGCAGGCGGTTGGATCTGGCGATGCCTCTGGTTCCGTGGGCTCTTTCACTTCTGTCGTTCTGCCCCTGTCCTGAGCACCTGGAGGTCCCCCTAAACCTCCACGGCAGGGACTCCAGGCCTCTGCTCCCAGCTGGGTGAGGCCCCAGGACCTCAGCACATCGGAGGATGGGAGGGGTCCTCCTGGACTCCCGGGCTCAAGGCCCACACTCTGCCCCAAGCTCTCGGCTTCCAGCTCGGGAGATGGTGCACCCCCTCGCCCCGCAGGCCCATGGGGTGGCTTATCCCTCCTGTTCCCTCGCACCCCACCCACATCTCTGTAAATAGCCCTTTATTAAAGTCTCCCCGAATCAACCATCTTGTATGTGCCATCTGTTTCCCACTGGGGCCCTGCCCGAATCCTGCAGGCCTTGTGAGTCCTCCAGTTTGGTCTCCTTGTTACCTCAAGCTGCCAAGTGGGGAAGGACGAGCCTGGGCCCAGATCCCTGGGGATGGATTGTGGGTTCTCGACCAGGGAACTGTTCAAATTCAGGGCACATGGGCCTGAAGGGTGCGCATAAGGAACCCTGATGGCGACGGGCCTTTGTGTGGCACATTTGCGTCCTGCCGCAGTCAGCAGCAACCTCATTTCAGAGGCAGGCAGCAGGTAGCTCTGAGCACCGACTGAGGACCCAGTGCTGGGTGGGGGCTCCCACCCACGGGGGCTCCCACCCAGTCTCTCGTTCTTGCATGACTGTTCCACAGAGGGGTCACAGCTGCACTATAACCCCTGGGAACAAACAGCATTCCGGGGCGGGGGGAGCTTCCCGCCTGCTTCCCAAGCTCACCCACCACCCACACACCCACCACCCACCCTCCGTGCCCCTTCCCTTCTCCAGCCAGCCCTGCTGGTGCCTAGAAACTATTCAGAAAAACAACAAGTGCGAGATTGTTCCTTGTACCTTCTTCACTTAGCGGGGGTGGGGGGATGAGGATGAGCCAGCAGGGCCCCCCACGTGTGTGCTTGGATCAGTCTCGGTCCTGATGCTGGCCGTGACCAGTACAGGCTGCTGCCTGCCGCTCATGGAGGGAAGGCAGAATTAAATGAAACACGATCAGAAATAATTGGCCGATTGGAGGGAGGCAGGAGAAAGGGGCTGACAAGAAGCTCGTCTCCAGGATGGAGACAAACCTTCGCAGGGAAGAGGGGCTCCCCAGGCTTGAAAAGACGATGTCTGCACCCCAAGGTGCCCCTCATCCCTGCCAAAGGCATCCGATCGCTTCCCTGATTAGATGGAGCGATTCGATTCCACAGATGCTTAATGAGACCCTACTGTGCGCCTAATTCTGAGTGTGCAGCCCTGGGGGAGCCAAAACGGGTTTCCAAAAGGCAGGAGTCCTTCCTTCCCGCTTCCTTCCTTCATTCCTGTAAACCGCGGGGAGTTGGAGTTTGGCGGCCTGGAGTGAGACAGGCCTTGGTGAGAGAGCCTGGTGGTGTGGACAAGATGGTGGCTAGGATGGGGATGGGGATGGGATGAGCGGGAAGGTACAGCCGCCAGGACGTGGGGGCTATGAGCTCGTGAACTCGGAAGGCCGAGGGAGGTGGCGGCGGCCTTTAAAGAAGCCAGGGGCTGACAGGGAGTTCTCGAGGCTCCCACCCAGGCACCAGCTTCGGAGTGAGACAGCCAGGGAGAGCTGGGCTCTCCCCGTGTGGACGGCTGGGCAGCCAGAGGCAGGACAGGGAGAAGACAGCAAAGAAAATGAAGGTGAGGAGACAGGGCAGCCACCTTCAGAAGCAGGCTTTTGTTCCCCAGCTTGTCCCAGATGGAGTCTTGTTCTAGCGACAGGACTTCTCCTCTGGTTTGACTCTGGGCTTCCTGGTCAGATTTCAGATATGCCTCTTTATAAACCCAGCAGTTCCTCAAAGCACTTGACAATCAACTTTCAAAGTCATCCTGATGGGTGCTCCCAAACTCGGCCAGCACCTGGCTGTGTGACGTTGGGAGAATCGATCAGCCTCTCTGGGCCCCAGCCTCAAGTTCTGAGGCTAATAGGGGAGCCCCTATAGGTGGCGAGGGAGGAGGGCTGGACATTTGTGTGCACTTATCAAATTAAGGCTCATCCTTAAAGACCATGCTTGAATCTGGGAATGCCAAGAAACCCCATGTATGTTGGGTGGGGGAAGAAGCTGGGGTCCCCTCAGGCTGAATGTCCCCTGCCCCGCACCCCTAACTGGAGCTCGACAGCAGGCAGCTAGATGGGGGTCTGTGAGGCGCGGAGCATCACCATAGGAACGGGCTTGTGGAGGGCAGCGCCAGGAGCCAGGCCCTGGAGGAGGTGGGCAGGGGGGCCGATCAGAGTGGGGGTGCTGACGGCGGTCTCACTGCAGCAGCACCCCAGATTCTACATCCTTTGTCACCACACTGCAGGGTCCTGGCGGGGAGGGAACACGGTGAGGTCACCACTGCAACCTTGGGACCCCCCTTCAGGGAGCCTAGTTTGAGGGGTCGGCCAGCCCTGGAATCCAGCGATCAGGGGTGGCCAGAAGGCACTGGCCGGAGAGGCGGGGGCCAGTTGCTAGGATGCAGGATCTTTGCGAGGGGCCTGCAGTTACCTTCTGAGAACACTTGGTGCCTCATTCACTTATTCATTAACTCACTTAATCCACAAACACCCGGTGGGTAGCCCTGCTGGCCCCCGGATGTGAGGCCAAGACTGAGCAGGGTGCTTCTGGCCCCGCGGAGGTCAGGCACTCATGCAAAATCCGTCAACACCAGGTGGGGAGATGTGCTGGGGCGGGCAGTGCGGCAGGGGCGGGGTGGGAGGCCGCGGGCTCTCTGGTTTCCAGTTTGGGGCAGGTTGGAGGACTTGGCAGGTGGCGGGGAAGGTCTCGGAGAAGGAGGGGAGAGAGGACAAGCAGGTGATGCCCCGACCTCCTGCCTAGCTGTCCCAGGGCCCTGCAGGGCGCAGGGCAGCGCCTTCTTCTGCCAGAGATCCCTAAGGCCTGGGAGGCAGCAGGACCTCGGCAACACTCTTTGAATATAATTGAATGAGAATGCTAATGCTTTCTTACAAATACGAGAATAAATATAGGACGGGACCGTCTCAAATTCCTCGAGAGCTGCGTGTTTTCCTGAACTTGACAGGTGTGGCAAATGGAGCCACGATGCACAGCCTCTTTTGCTTAGACCCAGACTCTTGATGGAAAGAGGCTATGATCTGGCCACAGTCACCACCCCCCTAAATCCTAAACCGGGGTCAGGATGAGGGTCCTCCTTCTAGGGGCTCAGGGCTTGAGAGGCTGGTTTCTTTTGTGGCTAAAGGAGGTCCCCTGTTTACCCTCGATCGATTGATCCCCGGGTGCCTTGCTGGAGCCTGTGGTTAGCATCCTGGCTGGACCCTCCTGGGAAGGTGGGTGGGCAGGTGTGGCAGAGATGGGCGGTGGTAGCTCAGCCCACTTCCCAAGACTTGGCACGAGTCTGGGCAAGATGTGCCTGTGGGTTGACCCTGGTATGAGAAAAAGGGGAGAGACGGAAGAACATTCCAGAGTAGATGAGAGGGGTTCAGATCCAAAATGCTGAAAGTTCTGTAATGTCCTTCCTGCAGCCTACCTCTGCCCCAGTCACAGTGAACAACCCATGCTCTTGAACCATCACATGCACGCACTCCCAAAGGTCCTCCTGTAACGGCATGCATACCCTGGGGAACGGTGAACCCTCACACACCCAGCCCGAGGACCAGCCCCCTCCCGCCCGTGTGTGCACAGCTCCCCCAGCACACGGCCCCTTCTAGGTCAGAGGTCTCTGACCTCGAGGTCTCCCCTGCCCCTTGAACTCTCGCACGTGAGAGACGACCTCGGGGTCCATCTCTGTACACACCCCGCCCCCAGCACAGCCTCAGGCACACAGTAGGGGTTCAGCCAATGCTGAGTGGATAAACTACTGCATTTAAAGAGCTACGCCTCCGTTTTATGGAAAATTAACTTCTGGGAATTTCTGATGAATGAAGAATTACTGTACTTTTTGCCAAAGCCTGCATCGACAGGCTAAGTGATGAAAAGACTCCTTTCTCCTCTTGGTCTTGATTTTCCTCGCTCCTGGGCGGGGTGGAGGGGGGTGTGAGTTTACCTATAGGGTGTGGGGGTGGGGCGGGGAGCTGTCATTAACCCTTCTGGAGACCCCCGAGAGCTCCCCACGCACACAGCATGACTCAGTGGCGCCCTTTAAGAGGATAATTTGATTGATGACGTGGACAATTAGACTTGTGAACTTGACATCCACGTCGATTCCAATGGCGAGAAAGGAAGCAAGAAAAATCTATTTCTGAATCCTACCATCCGAGGAGGATGAGAAATCAGTAAGAGGAGCGACTGGGCAGAAGTCAACACTAAAGACGAACCCAGACCAAGGCGGCCTTGTCCGCGTCCCTGCTGGGGAGCCGAGGCTGTTCCTTCCCCATGTCACACGCGAGGCTGTGTGGGGCGCTCGAGCCCCCCGCGGCCCCGCCGAGACCCCCGCAGTGGGCCTGGCACTGGCACATGCCTCTCCAGGCCACGTTCTCCCACCCAGCTGAGCACAACGCCACTTCAGATTGAAGAGGCTTCTCTCTGATTGAACTCGAAACCAAGCCGTCATGTTCTCAGATCCGAAATGTACTCGGGTGTGTCTCTCATTTCTCTCCATCCTCCGCCCCCAAGCCCTCTCCCCTTGGCAGAAAAAGAGACAATTTCTCTCTCTAAAGATGAGCTTTGGAAAAGAACTCTCATCACGGCAACCACATAGCTCTGCGGCGTTTGCAAGAAGCGCTCAAGGCCCCTGACCCAAGGAGAGGACGGCGGGGTCCTGGGGGTGTCCTCCTCCTCCTGTGGGCCCTGCTCTCTCCCACCACGTGGCTGGCAGAGCAGAGAGCCGGGACCTCCGAGTTCCCGAATCCTCTGGCGTGAATCCCAGCTCTGCTGCTCGTTAGCTGCACGCCTGTCATGGCGTCTTCACACCTCGGCGTGCTCATCTGTGAAGTGGGCCCTGCCACCTCGACCCAGTCCAGCCATGAGGAGGCCCTGATGAGGTTCTGCTAAACCTGAATCTAAGTCCTGGGGCGGGGCGGGGTGGGGGCATCAGGGAGTGGCAGAAAGGCAGCCCCCGTTTGCTGCAGACCCCTATCTTGCAGTCTCTAGTATATTTCAGCCTTGGGGCGCTAACCAGGAGCCCTGAACTTTCTGCACTGGGCTTGACTAGTTGCGGGAGCAGTGCCATGGGAAGTGCCATTGGCTTCCCAAGTGGCACTAGCAGTAAAGAACCCGCCTGCCAGTGCAGGAGATGCAAGAGATGCAGGTTCGATCCCTGAGTCAGGAAGATCCCCTGGAGGAGGGCATGCCAACCCACGCTAGTATTCTTGCCTGGAGAATCCCATGCACAGAGGAGACTGGCAGGCTACAGTCCGTGAGGTCGCACAGAATCAGGCATGATCCAAATGACTCAGCATGCATGCCGTGGGAAGAGCTGCCTCTCAGGCAGGGCCAGGGGAGCTGGGTCCTCTCCCGGAGGGAGGACGGAGGATGAAGTATGTGGGGGCAAGAGGGAACCAAGGCTCCCGGGAGGCCTCACCAGGCCTCAGTTTACCCAGCTCTGCAGTGTTCCCCTAGGGCTGGACCAGTACGGGTGCAGAGTTGGATGGCAAGGGGGGGCTGAAGCCCCGCCCCCAGACTGCCTTGCCCCTGCTACGGGCACCCAGGATTGTTAGCTGGTCTCCCAGGCTCCTCCAGCCGGACCCTGCTGGGCTTCTCTGATCAGCGATTCTGTCTTTAATCAAGGGCAAAGGGGGCTGGTGAAGGCCGGCGGCCACGTAGTGTTTGGAGAGTGCCGAGGGGGAGAGGAGAGGGGGGAAGGGGAAAGGGCTGGAGAGCACATTTCTTTGATTCCCTCAGAAAACTTTCACTCACCACTAGCTCTCTTGCTGCCCTGGGAAGACGGAGGACTTGAAGCCCAGCCTCTGTTTTTTCTTAACCAGGGGACCACTTGCTGTCTAGCTCCTGCTTTGTGGGGTTGGGGGGCAGGGGAGGGGCGGAGAAGCAGGCGGAGCCAGCCCGGCTTAGCAGAGGGAGGGAGTTCAACTGGGTCGGGCAGGTCCGACCTCGACCTCTGCTACCTGTGTGGACCACCTGCCAGGCTGTGCTGAGCAGGGGCCGAGCATCCTCCGAGGGCAGGGCCATCGGCCTCTCCTGGAGGGGGGTGGGGGGAGCGGAGGGAAGGACAGAGAGAGGAGGGGCCGCCCTGTGCTCCCCCCAGCCCCCAGGGTCTGCTTGCAACCAGCAGGCGGTGTTGACTTCTCCCCAAGGGGCTGGATTGGCATTTCGTTCTTTCTGTGCAGCCTGGAAGCCTGTGACAGTCACCAACCTCCCCTCCCCACGGCTCCCCAGCTACCCTCTCTCAGTGTCTGCCTGTTGAAAAGAAATCTCAGGTCTCCTGAATTTACAAACCCTTTGTTGAGACTAGAGCAAAGCGACAGAGAGCTCTAGGCTTATCGATCTGGGCAGGCAGGAACACCCCACCGGCCTCCCAGCAGCGGCTCTGAGAGGGCTCTGGTAAAGGGCTTGGCTTGCCCGACAGGACGGGCACCTCATCCCCGGCCAGCAGCTCTCTCTGGCTGCCTGGGGTGGAGGCCCGGTGGTGACAACTGTTTCAAGGGCAGGAAGGGGCCAGGTCTTGTGAGTACGGTGGGTTTCTACTTATGAAAACCCGAGTTCCTTTGGGGGGGACAAGTGTGGTATATCCATCCTTGTTTCTAGACAAGGAAGCTGGGCTCAGAGTGGAAGTGACCAGCGCTCAGCAGACAGGGGATGGAGCTGGGGTTAGCGAGCAGGTGCCAACCGGCCAGGGGAGTGCCCTTTCGGCCTGAGCGCGTGACATTTGGGCTCTGGAGGAAGTCTCTGAGGGATACTGCCCTCCCAAGGCCTCCCTCCCTTTCCAAGACCAGGGAGGCCAGTGGTGGGAGGGGACCGAGGTAGGGAAGGGAGGAGTCTAGAGGGGGCACACTCCGCGGCTGCCAGCCCCCACCCTTCCTGCTGTCCACACAGGCACCTGGTGACCCGGTGGGAGGGGAGGTGGGGAGGAGCTGCTGGGTCCTGAGGTCTCCCGCCCCTCCTTAGGGTCTGGCTGGCAACCCTGCCCTCCCTTCCTCCGGGGATAATTTTGGAGGCTGAGGTCAGGGTCTTCAGAGGGAAGTTGAGGGGGCGGTCAGAGGAGCCCCAGTGGACCTCCAGTCACTCCCATTGTAGCCCAGGGCCCTCGGGCAAAAGACCTTCCATCTCTGGACTCAATTTCTTCACATGAGAAGAGCGTTCGTGGGAGAGAATGAGGTCACGGAAAGGCAGGGGCCATGGGGCGGGGAGCTGGTCAGACTACTGCGTGATCTTTCTCCAAAGCCGTTCCCCAAGCACCCCCTACTCTGGATCTTCAGCAGAGGTGGACGGGGAAGAGGGCTGTCCACAAGGGGGAGGGGGTTTCCCTCCAGCCTCCAGGAGGCCACCCAGACTAGGTCCTGCTTCTAGGCGCAGACTTAGGGCCTTAGGGCCAGCAGGGTGGGCGGCGGGGGTTCCCCCTGGCCTGACTTGCCACCCCCATCCCAAGGACAGTAAGTCTGTCCTCAGACCTGCCAGGGCCCTGTGATATGGCCCAAAGGCCAGGTTCAGAGTGGCAGAGATCACCCCCCACTCCGGGGTGGTGGGGAGAGTAGGCCAAGAAATGGGTGGGCACCCCTCCCAGCCCGCGGCATCAGTCCGCAAACTAAGGGATGCAAGGGAAGCCCACACTGAAGATCCATCTGCCCAGGACCTCCTCCTCCTCCACAGAGGACCAACCACCATGCCTGCCCTTCTCCACTTCCCTAAACCTCCCTGATAGGGACGGGCCTAGAGGGAGGTTGGCCCAGCAGAGTGCGGGGCTCTATGTCGGGGCTGGGACTCTCACCACGAGTTCTTTGGAGCCAGGGTCTCTGGCAGGGTCCCCACCCCCCACCTGCACTTCCGTGTGACCCCCGGCTGGAGGCCTCCGGCGGATCTGGAACACCTGCGAGTGCCAGGTGTGTGTGTGCGTGTCAGCGTGAGCACACGTGTGAGCTTGCCCACATATGTCACGGTGGGCAAAGATGGATGTGATGGGGCCTGTGTGTGCGTGCGTGCTTGTGCTGGCTGCCAGTATGCGTGTTTTGATAAGAGTGTAACCAAGAGCCTGATATCTGTGAGTTTCCGGGACAGGGAGGGTATGTGTGCGTGTGTGTGAACATCAGACGTGCGAGAGCCTTCTGGCGGGACTGCGGCCGGCGGCGTGTGTGTGAGTGTATGTGCTCAGGTGTCTGTGTTCACCAGGGTATTCGTGTGTCCAGGTGTGCACGAGGCTGCACATGTGCCTCTGGGCAGACGGCCTGGCACATGTTGAGGACACGCAGGGTTTCATAACGACGCGTCCTCTGCCTGTCTGCGTGCCTATGACGAGCAAGCATGCGGCCCTCCCAGCCATTTCTATGACGTGTGCGTGTGTTGCAGTGTGTGTGTGTCGCCGAGTGTGTCCCCACACACGAGTGTGCTCCCACAAGGGTGCCTGCATTTCCCCCCGCGTGTTTATGGCTAGGAGTGTGGGCGCCCCAAGGCTTCTCCTAAGTGTTCTTCCCGCTGCGTGTGCGGTAGCGTGCGTTCCCCCGTCTCCAGAGTGTGCGTTTGTGTGTTTCTGGGTGCGTGAGCCACGCCATGCGTGCTAGGGACCTTGGCGATCAGTGCTCTGGTATTCTGTGCGTGCTTCTGTATTCCGAGCGCGTCTTCGCGTCTTCCTGGGGTCTGCGGCCCAGCCCAGGTTCGGCTCCCAAGACTTGTCCTAAGCGGGCCCGTGTGTGCGCGCCCGTGTGCCGTCCTATGGGGGGAACGTGTGCCCAACGCGCGCGGGGTACCTGTGCCCGTCTAGCCAAGAGTGGCCCGCGTGTGCGAGCGGCTTTCCGGGACACCGCAGTGGTGGGGGGCGGCCCCGCGAGGGGCGGGGGTCACCGGGACTGGCCGGCGCCGGCCCCGTGCGCGCGAAGGCGGGGGCGGGGGGCGGGGGCCGCGGGGGGGCCGCGGTACGAAAAGGGCGGCGCGCGCGGCGGCGGCGGCAGCTCGGCGGCGGCAGCGGAGAGCGCAGCGCGCAGCCCGGTGCAGCCCTGGCTTTCCCCTCGCCGCGCGCCCGCGCCCCCTTTCGCGTCCGCAACCAGAAGCCCAGTGCGGCGCCCGGAGCAGGTCCCGCGCCCGCGCCACTCCCGGGACCGCGACCCCGGCCGCCCCGCGATGACCGCGACCGCAGCCCTCCTGCCCGTCCTCTTGCTCCTGCTGGCTTTCGGCCGCAGTGCCCATGGTGAGCCCCCCGGCGGCCCGGCTCGCGCCCCCTCTGGGGAAGCCTGCGACGCCCCCCACCCCGGCCGCCCGGTGCCCCGCGCGCCCCGTCCCGTGCGCCCCGACTCCCGCCCGTCCCGCCTAACCCTAAGCCCTGCGCCTCGCCCCGCCTGTCATCCTCGCATGCCAAACCCTGCCCTGGGGTCCCTGGGGGGGGGGAGGGGGGTGCGGGGAGCGGGAGGGGTGTGGGACCCCCGGCCCCTTCCCGCCCTGCAGAAGTGGCGCTCGCAGGGGGCCGGTGCGCAGAGTGGAGGTATGGAGAAACGAGGTGATGCTGGGGAGCCCTCTGTGAACACGCTCTGGGGTGCAACTTTGGGGGGGTCTCTGCGTGTGCGCTCGGGAGCAGGCCTGTGGGGGCTGTGGAGGGTGACTGCCGTCGTCGCCCCAGAGTCCCAGTCAGGAGCACAGGCTGGGCCCCTCCCGCGTGCCGCTGGTCTAGGTGAGGGGCTGCGACACTCCTGTCTGCGGCGGCCATCTGTCCGTGACGCAGCATGCCCCCTTCGCGCAGGGCCCCCCCCACTGCGCCAGTGGTTATGGGGGGGCTGTCTGAAAAGCTGCTGAGAGTTAAAGTAAACGCACACAGTAGGTGCCTATTAAAGTGTTGGAATCTCTAAAGGGTGTCAGAATTGCAGTCTTGTCCGCAAAACCCTTGTTGGTCTCTTTAGTACCAAGCACCTGGGGTGGGGAGTTTGACCTGGGTGCCTGACTTCGCTGGGATTAACCTTTGAAAAACTCAGACGCTTTACCTGTGAGCCTTCCAGGTGGACCTGTCTGAGCTTTTCCCGAGCTGAATACCTCAAAAACCTGTCCCCCGCCCCACCTTTAGCTCACTTTGTAAAAGTGAGGGTTTGGCCCAGTCCCCTGGGGTCAAGCTCTTTTGGTTTGCTGTCTCCCCACCCCTGCCTTGGAGGGCCTGACATTTGTCATTTCTCCGAGGGACGCTGGGTGTCTGACCGGGCCCCGGGAGCTAGGCGCTGTGCTGTGATGACCCCAGACCCAGAAGCAGGCGGGGGCTTTCCCCCGGGTGGCTCTCGATGGCGTGCCTGACTGTGGGCCAGGCGGGTAGAGCCCCCGCGGGGCGGAGGCCGCCTCCCCGGCCTGTCGGGCCTCGTGCTGAGAATGGCGTAACCTTTCTTGTGCCCCAGGAGCTGAATGCTTCCCGGCCTGCCACCCCGAAAATGGATTCTGCGATGATGACAGTGTGTGCAGGTAATGGAGGGGCTCCCCAGAGACAGCTCGTGGCGGGGACAGGTTGGGGGGGCAGGGCAGAATTCTGGGGAGCTGTGACGCAGGCAGAAAAAGCAGGGGGCCTCTGGACTGCAGCAAACAGAAAACCAACCAGTGGGGGAGAGGGGTGAGGGGGGGACGAGGACTGGGGTGGCTGGGGATGGCGGGGGCGGGGGGGCATGATGTCACTGGCTCCTGTCTGTTTTCTCAGAGGTGGGGGGCGGGCAGAAGAGCCCCTTGCAGGGTGAGACCACTGCGGGCCACTGCGGCAAAAGGCAGCTCTTCCCCCGGCTCCCTGGGACCCCTCTGCCCGACCCCTGGGCTCATCTCGAGTCTGAGCTATCCTGCTCGAGTGACTGGGGTTGGTTTCCTGGGGCCCACAGGCCTAGAGCTGTGCAGAGACCCCCTCCCCGAGCGTTCTCAGTTCCACAGAAAGCCACCGCAACTCCCTCTCCACCCGTGTCCCCCACCACTCACATGTCCCCATCTTTCTCCCCACACCCCCAACACCCCATAGGTGCCAGCCTGGCTGGCAGGGTCCCCTGTGTGACCAGTGCGTGACCTTTCCTGGCTGTATGAACGGCCTCTGCGTGGAGCCCTGGCAGTGCATCTGCAAGGACGGCTGGGATGGACACCTCTGCGACCTAGGTGGGCACCTGCCCCTGCCCTCCCCGCCCCCGCCCCCAGCCACCTCCTCCCCGCCTGGTGGGTGGCGGCTGCCTCCCTTCCCCCTGTGGCCTTCGCCCAGCAAATCCACCAGCCTGGATGGTAATGATCTGTTTATCCGCTTCCCACTGGTGCTGGGGGCTTCCCCACGGGGAAGGGGCACTTACTGCTGCTACCCGCTGCACCGCCAGCACCCAGCACTGGGGTGGGGGGGGCGTGGGGGGGCTGCCCGTTGAATAAAGAGTCCCAAAAGGAACATGCCACACAAGGCTGAGAGGGTGGGGACCGCAGAAATCTGTCCCGGGGGGTGGGGCGCTGAAGCTCAAAGAGGGGAGGGTCGAAGAGCCAAGACTCCAAGAAATTCACAGGCGAGGCTACTGAGGATGCTGTGACACAGAAGCAAACAAACGCGGGGGGATGCTGGGTGCTGAGTGCGGGACCAGCGGGTACCGGCACAGGGCTGGGGGCTGTGCTGGACGAGGTCAGGTGTGGGGGCCGGGGGATGGACGGCCGGGAAAGGCTGAGAAGTAGCTCAAGTGCAGATTGGTGTTATCTGTTGATTTCATTAATTTATGCAATCTTTGCCCTCCATTACCCTGAGCAGTGGACAGTTGGCTGTCACTGCATTTTCACGCTGCAGAATGTTCACCCGAGCCCATTCTCGTTTGGCAAAACCTGCCCTGATGCCCAGGCAAACCAGGGTCCTTGAGAAAACTCCCCTGCCGGTGTAGGCAGCTGCCGTAGGGCCCCTGTCCCTCAGTCCCCTTGCTAGCGTCCACAAAGACACCTGGTACCTAGAGGGAAACTGAGGCTTGGGGAAGCAACGGGGTCCTGCTCAGGACACTTAGGAAGTCGGGAGAACAGCCGGCTGGCTACCAAACCTCACCCTCCGCCTCCAAAATGGGTTCATTCTCATCCAGGGGGCTAACGCTTTCCCTGGAGAAAAACCCAAGAACTGTAGTGTTACCGCCCAGCGAAGCTCGGCAGTGGGCTTTCAAAATCCCCCAGCGTGTGGGTCTTTAAAGTGCCCTCCCCCACCCCCGCACGGAGCAGGTTTTTCCCTACAGCTGACTCAGGCTCTGGCCAGCAGGGCTCGGCTCCCTGGAAGAACCTCTGAGCTGTTTGGGGGACCCAAGGGGGTCCCAAGAAAAGCCACCATTGGGGATCAGGGCTTTTTAGCCCGGAGCCCCACTCTTTGTGATATCTAAGCCCGGGACCCCACCGTGGAGTTTTCCAGACAAAAGGTCCCTCCCCACTGCGTCGACAAAAGCCTGGGGCGGCTGGGTCCAGAGGAGGCTGCCCTCCGGGTAGTTCTTGGCCTTCTCCCTCTTCACCCGTCTTTGAGGCTGTCACCACCACAGCTGCTGCCCCAGCAGGCAGAGACCCCTGGCCACTCTCCCCTTGTGGCAGCTTAATCCATCCGACTTTGGGGTCGGAGGTCCTGGAGGGAGGGGGAGAAGCCGAGCTGATCCTCGGCTAGGCTCACGAGGCTTGACACTGTAGGAGAGGAGCGGGTGGTCGCTGGCTCTTGCGCTTACACGGAAGGTTCCCAGTGACAGGGGAGCCTGAGGCTCACGCCCAGGGCCTTCCGTAATGATAAATCCTCTATGTTCCCCTTGCGCCAGCCAGACTCCTCACGTGAGCTCTGCACAGGCCCTCGCCTTGGCGTACGGGGCTTTTCCTTACCGACGGATGGCCATCCCCTCTCCCCGAGAGGGTGCAGGGCTCTTGAAATGAGGGAGTCCATCTGCACGTGCGTGGCTGCAGCCCCCAGGGACCCCCACCTAGAGCTGCCCCTCAATCGCTGCCTCGTCTCTGGCTGGCCCTGGATCTCTTTGGCCCGGGCGGCAGCTCGGATGGTGGAAAAAGCCAAGCAGAAAGGGGCTCTCAGACATGGGCTGGGGAGAAGCCCTTCTTTTCTAAGCAGGGAAAGTGAGGCATAGAGTCCGGGGTGGTGGGGTGGCAGGGGAGAGGAGCAGCTGGCTGAAGGTGGGTGCAGAAAGGGTCTCTCTCCTGGCAGAGAGCCCCCACCCCAGGTCCCCCCTTTGTTCAGCCTGTCCCTGCCTTGCTGAGCCCCGAATAATGAAGTGTGCGTGATGGGAGGTGTAAAAAGGCGGTGGAAATATACCAGTGTTCATGGAAACCCGTGCTGACAGCTGAGAACTCAATAGCTCTCATTTCACCGCCTTCAAAAGATGCAACCTTTTTATCATGGACCCTCTTAGTTCAGAACCTGAGAGCAGACAGACCACCGGGAGACGGAGGAGGCAGCGCTGGGGCTAAATCAGGTTTCTTGATTCCCGACAGGGGGCTTTACATCTCATTTCCTCCCCCACCTCCCCGCTCCCCTTTGATGGAAAAGTATACAGGGGCAGGTGATGTCTCTAACAGTTGGGCTGTGCTCACCCCCTCCTCCACCTACGAGCGGCAGGGACCTCCTCAGACACTAGAAACTGGTCTGGAGCTTTAGGGGGAGGGGAGGGGTCCGCAGTGAAGGTCAGTGTTGCGGAACCCGACAGGTGACCTGGTGCCGGAAAAAGGGACAGCGGGCCTGGGTGACATCTTGGTGAGCGGCCGTGACTTTCTGTCCTCGGCTCCCAGAGCTGTTTACTTAGGTCAGGGTTCTGGGGGAGTCGCAGCACTCCCTTGCTGAGGACCCCGCTGGGTGACCTTGGACAGTGACCACAAGCAGGGAATCTGGGCAGCTCACCCCGCCTTGGCCAGAGGGAGGGGTGTCTGTCTCTCCCTGCCCTGACCCACGATGCTCTCCTTCTAGCCTCTGCGACGCCCCCCCCCCCACCCCCGCCACCAACCTCATCTTATCTCCCTGATTTTCTCTGCCTTCCAAGACATCCGGGCTTGCACCTCGACCCCCTGCGCCAACAACGGCACCTGTCTGAACCTCGAAGACGGCCAGTACGAATGCTCCTGCGCCCCCGGCTTCTCGGGAAAGGATTGTCAGAAAGTGGATGGGCCCTGCGTGGTGAATGGGTGAGCATTCTCTCCCTGCGGATCTGATAAAACGCGGCTTTAGAATCCCCTTTCACACCCCCTAAAGACCCTTTCAGCCTAACCCAGTCGGACCTGTTGGCGGACAAAAGACCAAGGAAGTGCTCCTTCTGCACCCTGCAGGGGGGCTGCCCCTCAATGGGGCCTTTCTGGCGGAGTCTGTCATTTCTGTCATTTTTTCCCAAACAATCCTGAAGATGATTTCTTATTCCCCTGACGTCCCCAAGTCCTGATGTGTGTGAATGACAGTAGATTGGGGACTGTGAACCCGAGCCCCAGCGGCATAATTTTCTAAAGGAGACGTAACAAGAGATCAGAGTTCGGCAGTGCCCGAGGCTGTTGGTGAAACCTGGTCTCTGGACCTTAGGGGTGGCTTTGGTGGGGGGTGGGTGGTGGGCGGCAGGCTCTGCATTGGGGTCTTCTGGGACGTACGTCTTAGGAGGTGGGGAGAGGGGGCTGTGGCCAGCATGGGGCAGGCGGGAGGGGGAGGGAGGGGGGGTCCAGCCCCCAGCTACCGTCGTGGAGAGGGGCCTCCGGGGCTGTGGGCAGTGGGCAGTGGGCCCGGCAGATGGACCGGTCCTTGGCCTCTCTGGTGCCCCCCTGAGCAGACTTCCCAGCAGCTCAGCCATTTCTGGCCCCCACTGCCCTCCTCACCCTCCGAGGAGGAGGGGGTTTAAACGGAGGCCAGGGAGGTCAGGTGAGAAATCAGGGCTGTCTCCAGCCCTGGGCCAGTGGCTGCGGGTCGGGGGGCGCCCCTGTCTCGTGAGGAAGCCGAAGCTTAAGTGCCTTCCAGGGACGGGGCAGAGAGCCGCCAGAGCCACACGGGCCAGGAAGCAGCCTTCTTGCAGCATCCTAAAAATCGGCGTTCTAGGGCTGATTCGTGTTGATGTGTGGCAGGAAACAGCAAAATCCTATAAAGTGATGATCCTTCGATTAAAAAATAAATAATTAAGGAAAATAAGATCAGAGTTCAGGGTGAAGTCGGAGGACAGGGGTGACCACCGAGCTCCATTTCTGCTTCCTGGCAGGAAGGGGAAATATGGAGCAAGACCTTTAAAATATTTTGCTTTCCTCCCTAACAGACTTGAACCCGTCTGTCAAAATAGAGCCTGGGGTCCTTGAAATTCCTCCAGAGCCCCAGCTCCCCTCACCCTCACCCTTGCAGCAGCAATGCTGATTCCTTGTGCTCTGAGCCCCTTTCTTCCCTGGAGTTTCGGCATTTATCAAATGACAAAGGGTCTGCTCGTTTAAAAGCACTTACATTAAATGCTCCGTGCGCTCTGCTTTGAGCAAACAGCTTTGGTCTGCAAGCTGCACTGGGGTGAATGGGCCACTATTAACCAGCCGGGCCCAGACGCTGCTCCTGCCTCGCAGACAGAGCGCGCGGCTTTCTTTCACTCTGAGAGTCCCCAAGGGTTTGCTGTACAATAGCCCGCAGGCTCACTCCGAGGAAGATAAAATTAATAATAAGGGGCTGGGGGCGGCGGTGGCGGTGGTGGGAGAGACGGAGGGATGCCCTGCTTGGCCCCGCCTCTGTGGACTGGGGGCGGAGCTAAGGGGAGGACTGGCCGCAGTCGTGGGGTACCACTAACTTTGCCTCTCTCAGCCTCAGTTTCCCCACCTGTCCAGTGACTTAACCGTCAGGCCTCTGGTCGGTCGGAGAGGTGACGTGAGAGGTGGGAGAGGAGATGGGCATCCTGGCACGGGAGGTCAGGCATGTTCCAAGCTGGCAGCGTGATGGGGGTGAGGTGCCCACCCCATCTCGGGCGGTCCGGGAGCCCCGCGCAGGCAGGGGCTCACGGGGCCCCGCACCCACCCCCCTCCCCACCCTGGGGCCTCCCTGGCTGGCACTCCCTCACCTCGAGCGTTCTGGGTACCTGCCCTTTGGCTGGGTCCCAGGAGGTTTGCGGTGTGGCGCGAGGGGGGAGCAGGGCACCCCCACTACGGCCTCGCTGTCCCAGCCCGGCGCCCGAGGGCCCTTCACCCTGCCCTGTTGTCCTCCAGCTCGCCCTGCCAGCACGGAGGCAGCTGCGTGGACGATGAGGGCCAGGCCCCCCACGCCGCCTGCCTGTGCCCCCCGGGCTTCTCGGGCAACTTCTGCGAGGTCATGACCAACAGCTGCAGCCCCAACCCGTGCGAGAACCAGGGCATCTGCACTGACATCGGGGGCGACTTCCGCTGCCGCTGCCCCGCCGGCTTCATGGACAAGACCTGCAGCCGCCCGGTCAACACCTGCACCAGCGAGCCGTGCCTCAACGGCGGCACCTGCCTGCAGCACTCACAGGTGAGGTTCGAGTGTCTCTGCACGCCCGCGTTCGCCGGCCCCCGGTGTGGCCGGAAGCGCGCGGCGGGCCCCCCGCAGGTCACCCGTCTGCCCAGCGGTTACGGGCTGACCTACCGCCTGACCCCCGGGGTGCACGAGCTGCCGGTGCAGCAGCCCGAGCACCGCGTCCTGAAAGTGTCCATGAAGGAGCTCAACAAGAGCACTCCGCTCCTCTCCGAGGGACAGGCCATCTGCTTCACCATCCTGGGCGTGCTCACCAGCCTGGTGATCCTGGGCACCTTGGGCATCGTCTTCCTCAACAAGTGCGAGGCCTGGGTGTCCACCCTGCGCTACAACCACATGCTGCGCAAGAAGAAGAACCTGCTATTGCACTGCAACAGCGGGGAGGAGCTGGCCGTCAACATCGTCTTCCCGGAGAAGATCGACATGACCACCTTCACCAAGGAGGCGGGCGAGGAGGAGATCTGAGCAGCATCCCCGCCGCCCCCCCTTCCCGGGGTCCCCGCAGAGCCCCCCGTCTCTCTGTGCGGTCTGCTCTCATCTTTGTGGTGGAATTTGCTCCCCTCTCTGTCAAATCTGGTGAACGCTATGCTTTCCTCTCCCGCCTTTGCGCTGCCGTGTGACCAACGTAATTGCCAGATGAATCCTCTTTCTCTCTTCTTAATGCATGATATAAAAAAATAATAATAATAACGATAATAATAATGAGAATTTCATCTTTAAACGAGTAAGACAAATAAGTATGTTATTCTAAACTCTCAATCTAAAATCAAAAAAGACCAAAAAAAAACATGGCAACAGTGCCAGGGCTCCGTGCCGATGCCCCCCTCCAGCCAGGGGTGGGGTCTCGGTCACGGGGTCCTCGTGAAACCGTTACGAGTGCTGTGCATGACCACCCACTGTGAAAAGGGCTAAAATCTCTTTCGTTCGTTAATTCTCACGCACCACTCCCGACTCGCACTCATGTCAACACCGCAGACCTTGGGATTTTAGCAGAGTGCAGCGGCCGCGTGTCAGGCAGAGAGAGAGAGAGAGAGAGACAGCCCCGGGTTGGCTGCTGAAGGTGCTGGGACCTCGTCCCAGCCCTTCCGCTCACTCGCTGTGTGATCCTTGGCGAGTCCCTTTCCCACCCTGGGCCACCTCCTCCCCCCCACCTCCAGGTGGGGGCTTGAACACCGTGACCATCAAGGTCCTCTCTTGCCCTCAAAATCAGAATTAGCAACGAGGGAGTGATGAACCAAAACCGTTACCCTAAAAAATTAGGATCTGATGAAGACACAGTCTCATCCTGGGATCCGAAGGTTTTGGCCTATCCTGGATGTACACTTGATGTATTTGAAATGAATTTTGACTGCATTTCTCAAAGTGGGGAGCCTCCTGGCCCATTGCCCACCTGGAAACGGTTGCCCCCTTTGAGTCCCAGCGTGCAGTCTGGGGCTGACCCTTAGGCAGCCCCCCCCCACCTACCCACCTACTCAAGGCCCCAACAACTGTACCTGCCTCCGACCCTGTAGATTAGAGATCTCTCCCGGCAATTTAAGTGCATCTTGAACCGCAAGTGCCCCTGGTGTATCTGAGCAGCAACACAGCCTCACCAAGGTTTTTCACAGTGTTTGGTGGGAATTGTCGCTTGTGGGGCATTTTCTAGTTCTGTGGCCGTAGAGGTACCAGACCAGACCCCAGCGTGGATTTCATTTGTGTTGCTGAGTTAACTACCCTCAGATCCCCAAAGACCTAGCCAGCTTCTGAATGATAAACTTTGCCTTTTTTTTTTTGTAGAAAAAAGAGCATCTATCTTTTGTGTAAAAATAGATGGGCCAGAGTTCTGTTTAGCTTTCCAGCTCTCAGAGTCGGGCAGCTAAACAGCCCTTGGGTACCAGTTAGGAATATTTTGCTTCTTGAATTATTAAGATAGGAATGTATATTCTTAGCTTATTGAGTATGACCTGCCTTGCTTACCTTGCTAAGCCACCATCACCTACGTCGTCTCTGTCATTCGGTCACTCACATGCATCCACATGGGTCACCAACCATCACATGACTGCCAAGTTCATCACTGTCAGCCACCGGTTTACCGCCCCCAGGCCCTCGTCATCGTGTTTCACAGCCCGACCCTCATCTCCCCCAAGCTCCCCAAGTCTCACCTAAGACATTGTCCCCGTCACTCCAGACTTTGTCATCCCCAGCCCAAGCTCCACTGTTCACCCTCACCCACGCCCTACAGTCCCGACGTCCTGCCCCGCGACCACCTCCCACCCTCACCCCAAGCCCTGTCCCCCTCGCACCCTTGTCCCCGCTGCCAAGTCCTCCCGCACCCCCAGCTCTGGTTACTGCCCCCCCTCCCCTCCCTGGCCCTTACCCCCAGTCTCTAACAGCCCTCACCCCAGCTCTCTCTACCTACCCCCCCTCCAAGTCATTGGAGTCACCATCTCATCTCGTTTTGAGTTCGTTTTAAGAGATAAAAATTTTAAAAAAGACAAAAAAAAAGAACTGTTGGCTCGGTTGGGTGGGGGTCTGGCACCCCCGCCCAGCCTCTCTCTCAACGTGAGACCCCTGATCGAGTCAGCTGACGGTTCTGATCCTCAGTTTCCCCCAACGCCAAATTCTAAGATTGGACGCAGCAATCAAATTTCTCTACTCCACGCTTTCGACCTCCGTGTTGTAGAGAACGACCGTGTCCCCTGATGACAAGGAAAAGACGCCCCCCGACCCCACCCAATGCCTATCCTTGACCAGTTCCTCACCCATCCATCCTCCATCTGCCATCCATTCAATCAGGAAGCATTTCCAAGCACCTGCTGAGTGCAAGGCGGTGTGCGGGAAGCTGAGGACGCAGGATGAGGGGCACTCTGGGAGGGGCATGGACATCAGGAGTCCCCAGGGAGCCTAGTGCAGTGCAGGTAAAGCGACGTGGGAGGGGAGACGCCTCCCTCACAGTCTGACCATCTCACTTGCCCACGTGACAGATCCTCTTACCAGCACTCCATGAGGCCGCCCCACCCAAATTCCACACTGCCTCTCACACACATCCCGCGAGATCAGAACCAAGTCAGCAGCCTCGCCACGGTCTTCACGTCATGCAGAAATGGTCCATTCCATCTGCTATGGGGTAACCAGATTCTGCTGAGAGTGTTGGGATCCTTGACTGCCCATCCGCACTTCGTGTGCGTTTGGAGTAGTGTGTAGTTTACGCCAATCCCGGGGAAGCTCAAAGACAGCCATCAGAGACATGGCCCCTAGTATATGGTCCCCAACCTGGGGGAGGAGCAGGCGTGATGATCTTGTAACTGAAAAATTTCAAACATGTCAATGATGAGCTCTTTTTAGCTTTCCCGTCTCTGCAGCCAGACATGCAAAAAAAAAAGTTTTGTTTATTGAAAAAATAAACAAAAACCAAGGGCTACCTCATGTGTTTCTCCAGTTTATTGTGCGCCGGACTACACACGTCCCTCCCCACTGGTGGTCTCTGACCTGGACAAGAGGAGTCGGTCTTTGGAGGGCCCTGCTCAGGCCCCATCCAGCCCTTCCCATGCGGCGGAGGAGGCCACAGGCCTTCCAGCCCACCCTATGGGGCCTGGAGCCCAGGAATTTCCTCCCCGGTCCCACCTCCAAGGCCCTTGGTGGCCTCTTCCCTGGGTCTGATGGCTAGCTGTTTGTGGGCAGTGTGGATGGAGCTGGGGTGTGAGGAGTGAGGGGTTCCACATGGGAATGCTCAAGTCCCCTCGAAACAGGACTGAGGGCCAGCTCTCCCCAGCTGCTGCATTCCAGCGGAGAACTCCAGAGGGTCTGAAAATTCCATGTTGACCCCAGGCCTTCCAGGACTTAGGGAAAGGAGGGTTGCCTGGGTGAGGGAGCAGAACAGATCTGAAGGACACTTGGGGGTTTCCCTGCTGGCCCAGATGGTAAAGAATCTGCCTGCAGTGCCAGAGACCCCGGTTCGATCCGTGGGTGGCGACAATCCCCTGGGGAAGGGCATGGCTGCCCACTCCAGTATTCTGGCCTGGAGAATCCCATGGACAGAGGAGCCTGGTGGGCTACAGTTCATGGGGTCAGGCATGACTGGGTGACTCACATTTTGGAAGCTTTTAAACGTTGGCACATCAGGTTTATTGGCTCTGGGTGTGCCTCTGACCTGGGTCCCACTCATGACCAGGGGAACCTGCCTTTCCTCTGGTCCCAGGCCTCAAGTCACAAGCGTGTCCACTCAGGTCACTAAAACCACCCACGAGGGATTTTGAAGGTGAAGTGTCCACCTGAGGGGGGTCGGCCAGAGTCCCCCTCAGAGGCAGAGACTCAGTCAAGTCCCTTATCCTTGCTGGCCTGGCAGATGGCCTTGGGGTGGGGTCTCCTTTCCACACCCTTCCTGGGTCTCTCCGCCAGGTCCTTGCCACCACCCACCCAGCTGCCTCGCCCAGCCCCTGGGCACCCCCGAAGGTCCTCCTGGCTCAGTCCCACCTCTCCCTTCCATGCTGCGTGGGTCTCCTGTCTGTCCACCTCCCATTCAGCCGGGCAGGGGGCGCTGGGTGTCCCGACACTGCAGAAACACAAGCGGGACAGCCAGGGCCATGTAACCTCAGAGACGGATGCTATTCCAAGAATCATTAAAAAAAAAAAAAATAGGATGACAATGTTGAGACTACAAACCTAGAAGCTTCTATGAAAGAGATTTTTCTAGGAAAATAGTAATGATCACAATTGCTCAATGTTGCTAGCAGGAATGGCGCTGGGAGAAGACTGGGAAGTGGCCCAGCTCCCTTCCCTGCCTTGGGGTGCAGCACATTTGACCCTTTGATGGAAGAGGGCAGACCCACAATAGAGATGGTCCTAGAGCAAAAAAAAAAAATTTTAAAAAAGGATGAAGATCTTTTCATTCTTTCTTCAAAGCTAAGAGAATCCCAGTGCTAAAGCCTGACCAAGTTAACACTGCTGAGTAGAGGAGCAAAATCTTTAATAACAAAACAAGTAAATGTTTTTTTAATAAAACTCATGATCGAGTAGAGCGTTTTCTGGAAAAACAAGTTGGGTTTCATTTTAATAAATGTATCCATAGATAGTGAACGCCCGAGTGTCCAGGAGGGAGGAAACCGTGATGGATGACCGTAGTGGCTGTGAGCCAAGCCGGGGGTCACGCAGGTGACCTGGGAGGAGAAGTCAGCCAGCCTGCGGGACCGGCCCCCCCCGCAGGGCCGCGGTGGCTGATGAGCCAGCTCCGCAGGGGCGAGAGGGGCCTGGGGTGCCATCAGGGGAAGGGACTGGGTTGCTGTAGTGGGTGGGGTGTGGGCTCAGCGCCGGGTGGTCCCGGCCGTTGGGGCCCGAGGATGGGGGAGCCCCAGTGGCGGGGTGGGTGGGGGTCCTGGCAGGAGGGATGGTTGCCCTGGGGGGCCTCTGCAGGGTGTCCTAGGCTCGGGCAGCCGGCCAAGGAAAATATCCTGTGGGCTCCAAGGGGAGGAAGAGACAGGATCTGCACGTCCCTGCAGACGGGCGGGGGCTTCCTGCGGGGGACGGAGGAGGTGGGCTCCGGGGGCCCAGAGCAGGGCCCCAGCACCCAGCTCCCACCAGCGTCCAGGCTCTGGGTCTGGGAAATGTCCGCTCAGCCACTTAAAATCGATAAGACACCTCTGATCTGGCCCTGGGATGGTCTTCCCTTCAGTGCCTCTCTCCCACTACTGAAGAAGAGAGCGTTGGCCTGCGTATCACCCTTGCAAGACCCTCCTCGTGGAGCTCATGGGAAGAAGGAGGGGAAGGCCAGCCCCAGGCCCCAGCCTGGGGAAAGAAATTTCCAGCTGACTCCAAACTGCTGAGGGTGTGGTCCTGCTCCGTGTATCCTTCCAGATGCTCTGCTCTGTGACCACGGCAAAGATGCAAGAGTGGACCAAATCGCAACTCAAAATATAGGCCCCCCCCCCAAAAAAAAAATCAGTTCAATAGATGCCAGAAGGAAATTGACAAAATACATCTCTGATTTTTTTTTAAAAAGCCAACTAGGAAAAAAATGCATTATCTCCTTAATGTCATCAAGAGCTTCTGTCTTAAACGATGTTCAGTGTCCCAGAGCTCAAGGAAACCCAAGGGCAGGTAAAGTCATGATTTTTACAGCAGGAAGAGGCCTTGGCTTTAGAGTCAGAGGGGCCTGGCTTTACCCTTGGTGTCCTTGGGGCCACCTTCTATCTATATGTCTACTTCCTTACATGTGACGGAAGCACTGGCCACCAGAACAAAATACCATAAATACCATAGACCTGGTGGTTTAAACAACAGACAATTATCGTTTATTTCTCATGGTTCTGGGTCTGGGAAGAGATCAGGGTGTCAGCATGATAGGATTCTGGTGAAGGCTTGCAGATGGCCATGTCCTTGCTATATTCTCACATGGGAGGGGCGAGGGAGAGAGGCAGAGAGACAGAGAAAGAAGAGCAAGACCCAGCTCTTTGGAGTCTTCTTAGGAGGCCAGTGATCCCATTATGAGGCTTATATATGTGTGACTTTCCAGGTGGTGCTAGTGGTAAAGAATCTGCCTGCCAATGCAGAAGACGTAAGAGATGTGGGTTCATTCCCTGGGTGGGGAAGATCCCCTAGAGGAGGACATGGCAAACCCCTCCAGTATTCTTGCCTGGAAAATCCCATGGACAGAGGAGCCTGGCAGGCTATAGACCATAGGGATGCAAAGAGGGACATTCATGAAGCAACTTAGCACGCATATATGTGTGTGTGTGTGTGTATATATATATACTGGTCTGAGTAGTTAAGTCCAGTGTTACAAGCATACTAATTATCCCCAAAATTAATTTATAAGCTTAAAGCTATTTATTGACATTAGATCCATTAGGCACTATGCTTTTAAGGTTTATCCTTCAAAAAGTGAAGCAGTAAAAAAATTTTTTTAAATTGTAAAGGGACAAGTTACATCAACAAACAGTAAAGCCAAAAGCGATAAGAGTGAAAACAGTGTGTCTTGCATGAAGCAGACACATAATATTGGTGTGATGAATAGGGGATTAAAGCAATGCATGCATGGATGATAGCTTTGAAAAAATCTAATCTCCAGCCTCACTATCTTATTTACAAATGTGGAAACAGATCAAAAGGATAACTAGCCTGAAGTTTTCAACTTTGTCCCTCGGGAGGCATTCAGCAACGTCTTGAGACCATTTTCACTGTCAAAAGTGGACTGATGCTGCTGGCACCTAAGGTAGACACCAGGGATGCTGCTAGACAGTGTACAAAGCCAAGGACAGCCCCCACAACATTTGGTCCCGAATGTCAGTGATGCCCAGGTTGAGAAATGATGCCTAAGATGGCAGGGCAGGAAGGGGACTCTTATGAACAGTAACACACGACCGTGTCTATAGAGTTAACACTGAGCTAAGGATGGTATTCCACACCCCCCCAGCTTTACTGAGATGCAATTGACATAGAACACCGTGTAAGGTTACGGTGCATAATGGGATGATTTGATATTCCTTTACTTTGGAAAATGATGACCCCAGTACAGTTAGTTAACACATCCTTCTCCTCACATAATTGGAATTTTTGGTTGTTGTTGTAATAGGAACATCGAAAGTTTACTCTCTCAGCAAATATCAACTACACAAAGCAGTGTTGTTAACGACAGTCACCATCTGTGCTTTGGAGGTTTTGGAGTTTAGTCACTAAGTCGGATCTGACTCTTGTGATTCCATAGACTATAGCCTGCCAGGTTCCTCTGTCTATGGGATTTTTCCAGGCAAGAATACTGGAGTGGGTTGCCATCTCCTTCTCCAGTGGATCTTCCCTATCCAGGGATCTTATCCGGGGATTGTACCTGGGTCTCCTGCAGCGCAGGCAGGTTTTATACGGACTGAGCTAGATTCCCAAGAACTTACTTGTCTTGCAGTTGGAAGTTTGCACCCTTTGGCCACCATTTCCTCATTTCCTGCACCCCCTCAGCCCCTGGAAACCAGCAATCAGGTCTCTGTTTCTGTGAGGTCAGCTTTTTTAGGTTTCATATATACAAGTCATACAGTATCTGTTGTTTTCTTCCTTCATTTAACCTAATGCCCTTAAGATTCATCTATGTTTTCACAAGTGGGACGGCTTCCTTCTTTTCATGGCTGAATGATATTCCATCATGTGTGTTTGTGTACACACACATATATAAACATCTTCTTCATCCATTCATCCTTTGGTGGACACTTAGATTGTTTCCATGTTTTGACTATTGTAAATAATCCTGCAGTGAACGTGTGAGTGTTAGCTGCTCAGTTGTATCTGACTCTTTGCCACCCCATGGACTGTAGCCCGCCAGGCTCCTCCATTCATGGGACTCTCCGGCAAGAATACTGGAGTGGGTTGCCATGTCTTTCACCAGTTATCTCTTTCAGAGAGTGATTTCATTTCCTTTGGATATATACCCAGATATGGGATTTCTGAATCATGTTCATTTTTTTTTTTCAATTTTTTTGAGAAACCCCTATATAGTTCTCCATACTGGCTGCACCAATTTACATTCCCACCCATGGCGCATAGGAGTTCCCCTCTGTCCACATCCTCACCGCATTTGCTATCTCTTGTCTCTTTGATAATAAGTGTGAAGTACGGTAATATCATCATCTCATGTAACTCACTCAACAACCCAAGAGGTAGATAATATTATCTTCCAGTGCTACAGATAATGAAATCCAGGCTCAAAGAGGTAAAAACACATGCCCAAGATCCTCTGGCTGGAGAGGGGTTGAGCTAAACCCAGCATCGACTCTCTAAACGTTTATGCGAATTTTCTTTCCACTACCCAATCCTCCCTTCTATTTTGAAAAATAATGTATTCCCAATTTTCTTAGTGTTAGCAACTATGTTTCCCTGGGAGTTTCTTCTGGGAGACAGGCAATCTAGTCTGTCATTCCTGGAGCTCATCAGGAAGAATCTTGAGCAGAGTAAGCTCCCAGGCTTTGTCATTGCAGGATGGAGCATCTCTGCTTACCTCCTCATCCACTCACTCACCAATTGTGAGATAACTCATCTGCCTCTGATGTCCCCTCCTGAGCTCCACTCCCCCGCCACCTAGTAGCTTCCAGATGTCACTCTGCAGGTTGTAGATAAGAAGGGAATCAGGATGGTTTGCTGTCATTATTATCAATCATAGCAATACCAAACTAGTCTCAATGCTAAGGCACTATATTCAGCCTTTCATTTTTTAAAAGAAATTTTATTGGAGTATAGTAGATTTACACTGTGGTATTAGCTTCAGGTATCCGGCAAAGTGAACTGGTTATATATGTGTGGATACGTATAACTGACTCACTTTACCGTATGCCTGAAGCTAACACAACATTGTAAGGCAGACTATATCACGCGAAATGCCTGGCTGGAGGAATCACAAGCTGGAATCAAGACTGTCAGAGGAAATTTCAACAACCTCAGATATGCGGATGATACCACTCTAATGGCAGAAAGGGAAGAGGAACTAAAGAATCTCTTGATGAAGGTGAAAGAGGAGAGTGAAACAGGTGACTTGAAACTCAGCATTCAAAAAACTAAAATGGCATCCAATTCCATCACTTCATGACACATAGAAGGGGAAAAAGTAGAAGCGGTGACAGACTTTCTTTTCTTGGGCTCCAAAATCACTGTGGATGGTGACTGCAGCCATGAAATTAAAAGACACTTGCTCCATGGAAGAAAAGCTGTTACAAACAAACATAGAGTATTAAAAAGCAGACTTTTGCCAACATAAGTCTATATAGTCCTAGTTATAGTTTTTCCAGTAGTCATGTACAGATGGGCGAGTTGGACCATAAAAAAAAGCTGAGTGTCGTAGAACTGGTGCTTTCAAATTGTGGTGCCGCAGACTCTTGAGAATCCCTTGAATAGCTAGGAGGTCAAACCAGTCAATCCTAAAGGAAATCAACCCTGAATATTCATTGGAAGTACTGTTGCTGAAGCTCTAATACTTTGCCCAGTTGATGCAAGGAGCCAACTCATTGGAAAAGACCCTGATACTGGGAAGGTTGAGGGCAGGAGGAGAAGGGGGTGACAGAGGTTAATGGTTAGATAGCATCACTGACTCAAAGTACATGAATTTGAGCAAACTCCAGGATATAGTAGAGAACAGAGGAGCCTGGCGTGCTTCAGTCCACAGGGTTGCAATGAGTTGGACATGACTTAGCAACTGAAAAACAACAATATATATATATATATATATTCATTTTTCAGCTTCTTTTCCCATGAGTTATTACAGAATATTGAGTAGAATTCCCTGCACTATAAGTGAAAACGAAAGTCGCTCGTTGTGTCTGACTCTTTGCGGCCCCATAGACTATACAGTCCATGGAATTCTGCAGACCGGAATCCTGGAGTGGGTAGCATTTTCCTTCTCTAGGGGATCTTCCCAACCCAGGGATTCAACCCAGGCATCTCGCATTGCGGGGAGATTCTTTATCAGCTGAGCTCCAAGGGGAGCCCAAGAATACTGGAGAGGGTAGCCTTTCCCTTCTCCAGTGGATCTTCCTGACCCAGGAATCAAACCGGGGTCTCCTGCCTTGCAGGCAGATTCTGTACCAACAGAGCTATGAGGGAAGCCCTGTAGTTAGTCAGTTACTTGATAGTTACTTACTTTCAACAAGGTAACTTGTGTATTTTAATCCTTATCTCCTAATTTATCACTTCCCCCTACATTTCCCCTTTGGTAGCCATAAGTTTGATTTCAAGATCTGTGATTCTGTTTCTCTTTTGTAAATAAGTTCATCTGTAGTATCATTAAAAAAAAAATTAGATTCCGTGTACAAGTGAGATCATATGCTATTTGTCTTTCTCTG
Source organism: Odocoileus virginianus (assembly GCF_023699985.2). Classification (NCBI taxonomy): domain Eukaryota; kingdom Metazoa; phylum Chordata; class Mammalia; order Artiodactyla; family Cervidae; genus Odocoileus; species Odocoileus virginianus. The sequence goes on along the minus strand of NC_069689.1, from coordinate 11,170,914 downwards.
ACTTACTTCAGTTAGTATGATCGTCTGTAGGTCCATCCATGTTGTTGCAAAAGCCTTTCATTTTTATCTTCTCAGACTGTTCAGGGACTTCTGGACACTGGCTCTGAATTAATACTAATTTCTCTGGCCAAAGCATTATTGTGGTTCACCAGTCAGAGTATTGGAAGTCAGACGGGCAGTGAAGCCTTACTTAGGTCTGTCCCGTTGTGGGTTTCTGAACCCACCCTGTGGTTACCTCCTCATCTGGAACTCATAATGAAAATAGACACCCTCAACCACAGAAGACCCACGTTGATTATCTGATTCATGGAGGAGTGGCTATGGTGGTAGGAAAGACAAAATAGAAACCACTGGAAGCTCCTGTTTCTATGAAAGTCGTGCACCAAGAGTAATACGGTATCCTTGGAGGGACTGCTTCAGATCAGTGCCACCATAAGAGGCATGAAAGATGCAGAATTCCTTCAGTATTTCCTTTTGACTCCTTTATTGGGTCTGAGAAGAAATAGATGGATCTAGAGGAAAGACAGTAAATTATTATAAACGAATCAGGTGGTGAGTCTGATCTGCAGCTGCTTTTCTAGCTGTGGCTTCCTTGCTGGAGCAAATCTACACATCACCTGCTGGCACCTGCTATGTAGCCAGTGTGCCGGTACATGCTTCTTTCTTTATATCTGTGAGTAAAACTACCAACCAGTTGACAAGGCCAGCAATACATCACCGCTGTCCTTCCCAGGGCATGTCAATTCTCCAGCACTTTCATAATCGACTCCCCAGGGATTTTGCTTGTCTTTCCCTTACCAGGACACCACGCTGGTTCATCACATTGATGATATTCCACTGATTGGACCTGGCGAGCAGGATAAAATGCCTGCATCCAGAGAGTGGGAAATAAATCCCACAGAATTCAGGGGTCCTCCACCTCAGTGAAAAATTCTAGATACTCAGTAATTTGGGGGGGCACGTGGATATATACTTTCCAAGGTGAAGGACAAGCTGCTTCATCTGCCACCTCCTATCAATATGAAAGGGACATGGACTTCCCTGGTGGTCCGGTGGTTAAGCATGTACCTGCCAATGCAGGAGACACAGGTTTGATTCCTGGTCCGGGAAGATCTCATGCAGGGGGCCTGCTAAGCCCGTGTGCTGCAACTGCTGAAGCCGGCGTGCCCCAGGGCCACTGCCCTGCAACAAGAGAAGCCACCACGATAAGCCCGCCCCCCGCAGTGAAGAGTAGCCCCTGCCTGCTGCAACTAGAGAAAGCCCCCACACAGCGGCCCAGAATGTGAAGGTGTTTGTGTCCCATGGGAATTGTCACCAAGGTTTCTGAAGGGTGACCTCGATAGAGGGAGGTTGAATTAACCAGGTAGCTAGCCAGTTTTGTGGATATTGGACAGTTCTCCTTCTCAGCCCCATTGGCATTGTGACCTAAACAAGCAGCTTTGTTAGAAGCTTATGCATGGTCCCAGCACCCGTTATGTCCACTCTCCAAGGCAAGTCACCTCCAGCCTCTGGTGGGGGTCCGATTTGCCAACAGCAGAGCCCAGCACTGGGTCCTAATGCCCCCTGGGGCAGGGGTGGGGGCATCTGGGAGCAGACTGACTACATTGGACCCCTTGCTTCCGGAGCAGGGAGCACTGTGTTCTTACTGGGACAGGTATTTATTTGGATGTGAATTTGCCTTTCCTGCCTCAATGCCTCTGCCAGAACTAGCATCCACAGATCTATAGAACACACCCTTCCATCACTGACACAACAGTGATTCTTTTCCATTGAATCAGCTCTTCACATCAGGTGGCCAAAATACTGGAGCTTCAGCTTCAGCATCAGTCCTTCCAATGAAAATTCAGGATTGATTTCCTTTAGGATTGACCGGTGTGATCTCCTTGCAGACCAGAGGACTCTCAAGCATCTTTTCCATCACCACAGTTTGAAAGCGTCAGTTCTTCAGCACTCCACTTTCTTTATGGTCCAACTCTCACATCCATGCATGACTACTGGAAGAGCCATAGCTTTGACAATTCTAACCTGTGTTGGCAAAGTGATGCCTCTGCTTTTTAATATGCTGTCTAGGTTTGTCATAGCTTTTCTTCCAATGACTCAATTCAGGTCGAACCTCCAATAGCCCAGACTCTCCACACATAAATGCTTGGGCCACTCTGCAAGGCCAAGAGCCACGAGTAGTTGAGGGGCTTGCTAAAGGCAATGGGACTATGAAACAGGCATGGGAAGAAGGTAGTTATAAACACCAACTACAATGATGGAGCCAGTTGTAGGAATGACGGTAAGAATTATGGGTAGTTCTTCCTTCTTTTAAATATGTCTATGTATCTATATGCTCATTATTTCTGCTTTCTTCCAGTCTCTCATGTCCTTATCATCTAGCTTAAGACGTGGCACTAGTCCAACTTCCTATCTCAATATTTAAGTTGCAAGACTTAAGAGGAGGCCCATCCCCGAGTGATGACCGGACGTATGTGTTTAGCTTCATGGGGAAGGTCTGGGATTTTGCAGGATGCTTATATCACCAGCTTCACAGACAACGAGGAGTGACCTCAGTCTGTTTATCCTTGCGGGCTTCCAGCTCGGCTTATGGATTTTTGATCCCCGACCCTCCTCTCTTCTCTCTTATCTCCCCAACTGCCTGCCCTGTGTTCTTCCAGCTGCAGTATCAGAAAGTCTACAGAGACTGCTTACCAGGCCCCGCAGTTGTGCAAGATCAGATCCGGCCCCCCCCCCCCCCCCTTCCCGCTTTCTGCCCCTTCCGTTGGAGTGGTTCAGCTCTTAGGGTTGAACCCAAGAGTTTTCCCCTCATTCAGTCAGCCGATGGGTCATGGACTTCTCTGAGGGCAGTACCCCGTGTGGAGAATGCACCCCTCTCAATCCACGGCCTGAAGGTGTTTCCAACTTGGGTGCTCTAGAAGTCTCTGTCAACGTCCCCAGGGGCCCTAGCCTTGTGCAATCATGATTTTTCATCAGTTTTAGACATTGGCGTCCAAAAACGGTGCAATTACCCGTTCACAGAACAGTTGCCCTCATTTTTTAACATCTGTCAGTTAGGCTTTTGTTTTGTTTTGTTTGGGTTTGTTTTCTGCCACCCCTCTCTCTCTACCAGCTGCGAGGGAAATGGAGAGGGGAGCATTGATTCATGATAAATGCTGGGCTTAATTGTGTACGAATAAATCAGGAGTGAAATACCAATTGTTGCAGGTTGGATTCCCCTGGAAATATACTCTAAGGAGATTTATGAAGGGGAGATTTGTTGAGAAACGTTCACGAGATTGACACCCATGGCACAGGGTGTGGTGGTGGCGGGGGAGAATTGATGAGCCAGGAGTGGACGGTGGGGTGGGATGGGGTGGGCTATCAAGTGGCCACGAGGGCTTCAGACTATCCTGTGTGGGCGTTGGGGGCTGTCTCAGCGTTGGCCCACATTGGGGGTTCCCTGGTGGTGTGATGGTTAACACTCACACTTTCACTGCTGAGGGCCCAAGTTCAATCCCTGGTCGGGAACTAAGCTCCCACAAGCCACGTGACATGGCCAAAAGTAAAAAACACATCACCCCACAATAGGGGAAGGAAGCTAGGTCCTTTTACCCCCGTATGGACCAGCCGCTGGAAGTAGACTGCTCCAGGAAGAGGGCCTTGACTTTGGGCAAAGAGGCCCTTTGCAGACAAGGCCAACGCTAGGAGGAGGGGTTGGGCCTCAGCCGGGACCCTCCCCGTCCCCGAGCCTCGCTGAAACAGTCCAGCCCTGATGTCCCTGGCTCCCCCGCGCTCCACTTGACTCCTGAGAGTGACCCCTCCGGGACTGAGAGGCCTCTTTCCTTGAGGACCCTCACGGGAGGAACGCCATGGGCTCTACTGCCTGGAAAGTGCAGCTGACCTTGGCGCCACGCCTGCCTCTCAGTAAGTGTCTCCAGCTTTTCACTGCCCAGTCTGCAGTCCTCGCGTTGTTACAGGGAGGTGGTACCGCCCCGGGGTAGGTAGCCCCCCCGGGGGGGTGGGGTACACGACCCTCAGTCCCGTGAAATCTGAAAGCTTGGTGACCACGCGCTGCTCAGGCTGTGGTTCTGCACTGGCCCGTCCACCACCAAACTGGACAGACGTCTACTGAGAAGGGCCCAGAATTTCCCCCGGGTGCCTAGACTGCGCCCTCCCGTTCCCATCATTTCACCAAAGCCCCATTTCCTCCTCCTCATCAGCATCAGTTTCTCCTGCCAAGTGGTGACGCCTTTCCTTGTCACAGGCCTCTGTCCACAAAGAGCTGGACACTACCTGATAGCGACTGAACTTGAGGTTTAGTAGGGGGCGGCCACAGAAGGAGGACCCCAGTGAAGCCTGTCTCTGGAGAATCAAGCAGAAGATTGGACACTGTGGTCCAAACAGCCACCTCCGAAACCCTGGAAATTAATCAGAGGCCTTTGACAAATTGAATGACATTGATTCCAGAGGAGCTACTTAACCTTGTTTGACGATGGGGGGAATCCGCGCCGCGTTAGCCGGGCTGCTCCCATCTCCCCCAATGGATGTGGCAGCATGAAGACCAGCAGTCTTGCTGCTGCAGGAGGGTGTTGATTTAATTTGGAGCTCCAGAGAAAAGCCCCTTCTCCGGGGGCACTGTCAAAACCAATTGCCATCCCTGCAGAAAACAATCAGGGAAGGCCAATATCACAGCTGCCCGAGGGCTGTAATACTGATTCAGGGGGGCAGCAGACCAGCCAAAATGTTTAAGGAGAGATCTGGGGGGGCTGGGCCAGCCACGGGGGGCTTTGATAAGGCCGCACACATTCCTGAGGACCTGGAAGGCTGTGTATAGGAGGGTAACTCAGAAGAAAGAGGAGAGAGCCTGCTTATCTACTTGGCTCTGGCTGGCGGTGCAGGCAGAGAAAGCCAGGACAGACTTGTAAACTGCTGGGGCTTTGAATGCATGCCTGACCACAGCAAAAGGCGGGGAAAACTTACTGGCTCTGGGCGTTTAAGCAAAACCTCCGACCAGCTATTGGCTCACTGTGAAGCTATGCTTACCCAGATCAGTTTCTAGGAAGTCAGGCCAACGATGAAGAAAAGATTGTTTTTTTTGAAAAAAAGCACTGACATTAGTGTTTACACACGGGAGAGGAGTTAGTCTCTAAATAATTTATCCAGACCATTCCCTAAACGAACAAATAAATGCAGCAACACCCCCTGGGGGAGGTGAACCGGGATCCAGATTTGCTGTAATAAATTATCCAAAATGTCCTAACAAATGTTTCCGACAAAAATTGTGAGATATACAAAGAGGAATATGCAGTCACATGCAGGAAAGAAGCAGTTGGTAGAAAGTGTCTCTGAGGGACACTAGGTGTTGGACTTGGTAGGCCAAGACTTAAAATCAGCTATCATGAATAAGTTCAAAGACCCAAAGGAAATTGTTTCTAAAAGAATTACAAAGTAAAGGATGCTCTCAACAAAACAAAAAGGCAGTCTACCAAATGAGAGGAGATGTTTGCAAGCAATATATCCAACAAGGGGTTAATAGCCAGAAAACACAAAGAACTCATACAACACATCATAAACCAGCAGCCAACCTGATCAAAACGAGGCCAAGGACCCGAATAGACATTTTCCAAAGAAGATATTACAGATGGCCAACCAGCGCATAAAAGATGCTCAACATCACTAATCAGCAGGGAAATGCAAATCAAAACCACAATGAAATACCACCTCACACCTGTCAGAATGGCTATTATTAAAAAGACAACAAATAACCAGTTTGGCAAGGATGTTGAGAAAAGAGAACTATTGTACACTGTTGGTGGGAATGTAAATTGGTGCAGCTACTATGGAAAACAGTATGAAGCTCCTCCAAAAATCAAAAACAAAATGACAAATAGCCAAAAAGGACTTACTGTGTAGCACAGGAGACTGTTTTCAACATCTTGTAATAATCTATAATGGAAAATAATCTAAAAAACCCCACAAATATATGTACATATGTAATTGAATCACTTTGCTATACACCTGAAACTAACACAACATTGCAAATCAACCATACTTCAATTACATTAAAAAAATAGAACTACCATACGATCCAGCAATTCCACTTCTGGGTATTTTCCCAAAGAAAATAAAAACACTAATTCCCCAATGTTCACTGGAGTACTATACACAATAGCCAGCATATGGAAGCAACATAAGTGCCCACTGATAGACGAATGGATGAATATGTGTGTGTGTACTCTCTCTCTATACACACACACACACACACACACACACACACTCTCTCTCTCTCTATATATATATATATATATATGTATGTATGTATATAGTATTCTTGTCTGGGAAATCCCATGGACTGTAGCCCGCCAGGATCCTCTGTCCATGGAATTTTCCAGGCAAGAATACTGGAGTGGGTTGCCATTCCCTTCTCCAGGGGATCTTCCCAACTTAGGGATCAAACTCATATCTCCCACATTGGTAGGCGGATGCTTTACCACCGAGCCACCTGGGAAGCCCCATATATATACACACACATATACATGTTACTCAGCTGTTTAAAAAAAAGAGTGAAATCTCACCTTTTGTGACATCATGGGTGGACCTAGAGAGTATTATGCATAGTAAAATAAGTCAGACAGAAAAAGAAAAATGCTGTAAGATTTCACTAATAACTGGAATCTAAAGAAGAACAAACAAAACAGAAATAGAGTCACAGGTACAGAGAACAAAGAGGGTGTTGTTGGAGGGAGCAGGGGGGAGGAGGAGGAATGAGACAGGTGAGGTAAATCACAGGTACATACTTCCAGTTCCAAAACAAATGAGTCACAGGGATGAAATGTACAGCATGGGGAATGCAATCAAGAATAATGCAACATCTTTGTATGGTGACAGATGGTAACGAGACTTATCGTGGTGACCATCTCGTAACGTACAGAAACATTGGATTGTTGTGTTATGCACCAGAAACTAAGGGGGCTGTAAGTCAATTGTACTTCAAAAACAGACAAGCAAACAAAATCATAGAAAAAGAGATCAGACCTGAGGTGGCAGGTGAGGGGGAAAACTGGATGAAGGTGGTTGAAAGATACAGACTTCCAGGTACAAGATAAATAAGTACTAGGAATGTAGTATTCAACAGGATGACTATAATCAACCCTGCTCTGTGTCTTAAGTGAAAGTGATTAAGAGAGTAAATCTTAAGTGTTCTCATCACAAGGAAAAATATTTTTTTTTATTTGTATCTACATGAGATGCTGGATGCATCTGAACATATCATGGTCATTATCTCATGATGCGTGTAAATCAGATCATTATGCTGTGCCTCTTAAACTTATACAGTGCCGTATGTCAGTTATATCTCGATAAAACTGGAAGAAGAAAAAAAAAGAAAAGCCTGATAAATTTGACTCATCAATCAGAGAACATCAACAAGGAGATGCAAAGCAGACACATCTTTGTTTTATTGCACTCAGCTTTGCAGATATTGCTTTTTTTTTTAACAGATTGAAGTTTGTGACAATCCTGCATTGTCAGATAATGGTTAGCATATTTAAAAAAGCAATAAAGAATTAAAAAATAAGGCAACTACATTGTTTTTTAGATACAATGTATTGCACACTGTTAGATTATAGTGTGTGTAAATGATTTTTACATGCACTGGGAAACCAAAAAATAAAGTGTGACTCACTTTATTGCAATATTTGCTTTACTGAGATGGCCTGGAACTGAACCTGTAATTTCTCCGAGGTCTGCCTGTATAACAAAGAACCAAATAGAAATTCTGGAGTTGAAAAGTAAAACTGAAATGAAAAATTCATCAGAGGGGCTCAAGGGTAGATTTGAGCTGTACAAAGAAAGACTCAACAAACTTGGAGATAAAGCGATAGAAACTGTCTAAAGAACAGAAGGAAAGAAAAATGTGTAATAGGAACCGAGCTTCAAAATTTTGCGAGACCATCAGTGAAAGGCACAGAATTTTTTTTAAGAAATAAGAGCTGAATTTTCCCCAAACTTGGTTTAAAAAAATCCATCAATATATGCCTGCAATAAACTCAACAAATGTCAGAGGATAAATTAAAAAAAAAATTCACACCTACATGTATCATAGTCAAAGGTTATGACTATCACATATGTCATCAAAGACAAAGTCTTGAAAGCATCAGCAGTAAAATGACTCATCATGGACAAGAAAACCGCAATCCGATTATCTTTAGAAATAATGGAGACCAGAAGGGAGCAGGTTGTCATCGTCAAAGTGCTAAAAGAAAAAAACAGTTGAATTTTCTGCATCTAGCAAAATTATCCTTCAAACATGAAGAGAAATACAGACACACCCAGATAAGCAAAGGCTGAAAGAATTTAATGCTACCAAACCTGCCTTATAAAAAAACACTGAAGTATGTTCTCCAGGGTAAGAAGAAATAATCTGGTGACAAGAACCTACAGGAAGAAATAAAGAGCACCCATAAAGGTGATCCTGTAGGTAAATATAAAAGATACAATCAATATATTTTTAATCTTTTCTTCTCTTCATTGATGTTTTGGGTTGGCCAAAAAGTTTGTTCAAGTGTTTCCATAGGATGGTGTGGGAAAACCCAAAAGAACTTTTTGGCCAACCCGATAGATCGAAACCGCATACAGTGATAATCATAAAACTGTATTGTTAGGCTTATAACATGGAGCTGTACGTTTATATGGCAATATTAGCACAAAGGAGAGGGAAGGGAAGGGAGATATATTGGAGTCAAATTTCTGTATCCCATTGTAATTTAGTTATCAATGCTAAACAAATTTTTTAATTAAGCTGCATATTATAATCCCCACAACAATCACTAGTAAAATAATTTTTAAAATATAGGTTAAAAAAAGAATGGCAATGGTACACTAGGAAATATCCATTTAACAACAAACAAAATTGAAATAGCAGAGGAATAGATGAATAAAAAGGCATGAGACATCACTGTGGGTGGTGACTGCAGCCATGAAATTAAAAGACACTTGCTTCTTGGAAGAAAAGCAATGACAAACCTAGACAGAATATTAAAAAACAGAAACATTAGTTAGCCAACAAAGGTCCATATAGTCAAAGTTATGGTATTTCTAGTAGTCACATACAGATGTGAGAGCTGGACAATAAAAAAGGCTTAGGGCTGAAGAATTGATGCATTTGAACTGTGATGTTGGAGAAGACTCTTGAGAGTCCCTTGGACAGCAAAGAGATCAAACCAGTCAATCCTAAAGGAAATCAACCCTGTATATTCATAGGAAGGACTGATGCTGAAGCTGAATCTCCAATACTTTGGCCATCTGATGCCAAGAGCCGACTCATTGGAAAAAGACCCTGATTTGGGGAAAGATTGAAGGTGGGAGGAGAAAGGGGCAACAGAGGATGAGATGGTTGGATGGCATCACTGATTCAACAGACATGAGTCCGAGCAAACTCAGGGAGATGGTGAAGGATGGTCCTGCTGCAGTCCATCGGGTTGCAAAGAGTCGGACCCGACTGAGCAACTGAACAGCAACAATATAGGAAACAAATAACAAAATAGCAAACGTATGTTGAACCACACCAATCATGACATTAAACATAAACAAACACTCAAAAAGCAGAGATTGTCAGATTGTTAAAAACAACAACAACAACCAGGATCCAATTTTACGCTCTTTACAGTAAATACACTTCAAATTCAAAGACAGAATAAATTGAAAGTAAAAGGCACACCTCATTTTATTGAGCTTCCTTTGATTGCTCTTTGTAGATACTGAGATTTTTACAAATTGGAAATTCATGGCAACGCTGAATTGAGAAAATCTGTCGGCATCACTTTTTCAAACAGCACTTGCTCACTTCATGTCTTTGTGTCACATTTTGTTAATTCTCACAATATTTCAAACTTTTTCATAATTATTTTTATAATATCTGTTATGGTGACCTGTGATCAGCGATCAGTGATTTGACTGTTATGACTCACGGAAGGCCCAGAATTTGTGGCAATAAAGATTTTTTAAATTTTATTTATTTATTTGGCTGCATCTGGTCTTACAGGGATTCCCCGGTGGCTCAGTGGTAACGAATTCGCCTGCAATACAGGAGTTGCGGGTTCGATTCCTGGGTGGGGAAAATCCCCTGGAGGAGGGCACGGCACCCCTCTACAGTATTCTTTCCTGGAGAATCCCATGGACAGAGGAGCCTGGTGGGCTACAGTCCATGGGTTGCAAAGAGTCGGACATGACTGAAGTGTCTAAGTGCACACACACGCACACACATGCACACTAGGTCTTAGTTGAGCAGGCAAGCTCTTCCTTGAGGCATGCGGGATATCTACATTTGTGGCACGAGGGATCTTCTTTTTTTGTTTTCTTTTGTTTTAGTTGCAGCAGGCAGGATCTAGTTCCCTGACCAGGGATTGAACCTGGGCCCCATGCATTGGGAGCACAGAGTTTGAACTGCTGGACCTCCAAGGGAGTCCCAGCAATAAAGAAGTTTTGAAATCAGGTATGGTCATTTTTAAAGATGTAATGTTATTGCATACTCACAGACTACAGTATAGCACAAACATTTTATATGCATGAGAAACCAAAAAATTTATGTGACTCACTTTATTGTGATATTCACTTTATTATGGTGGTCTGGAACCAAACCCACACTGTCTCTGTGGTCTGCCTCTACCAAGAAAACAGTAACCTTAAGAGAACTTAAGTGGCTATATTATTAGAAAAACAGACCTTTAAGACCACAAATATTACTAGAGACAAAAAAGATATATTTTATAATGTAAAAGGATCAATTAATCAAGAGGATACAATGATCCTAAACTTGCATGTGCCTCAAAACAGTTTCAAAATACTTGAAACAAAAGCTGATAGAAATGCAAAGAGAAATAGATAACTTTGCACTTTAAGTGCACAATTTCAATACCTCTTTTATAAAATAATTAATAGGACAAATAGAAAATCAGCAAAGATGTAGAAGCCTTGAACTACCTGTCAAGTAGCTTAACCTAACTGGCATCTGGACAAGGTCAGTTTCCATTCCAATCCCAAAGAAGAGCAATGCCAAAAAGTGTTCAAATTACTGTACAGTTACGCTCATTTCACATGCTAGTAAGGTTATGCTCAAAATCCTTCAAGCCAGGCTTCAGCAGTACGTGAACCAAGAACTTCTAGATGTACAAGCTGGGTTTAGAAAAGGCAGAGGAACCAAAGATCAAGTTGCCAACCTTTGTTGGATCATAGAGACAGCAAGGGAGTTCCAGGAAAACATCTACTTCTGCTTCACTGGCGACACTAAAGCCTTTGACTGTGTGGATCACAGCAAACTGTGGGAAATTATTAGAGATGGAAATACCAGACTACCTTACCTGTCTCCTGAGAAACCTAAATGCAGATCAAGAAGCAACAGTTAGAACTGGACATGGAACAATGGACTGCTTCAAAATTGGGAAAAGAGTATGATAAGGCTGCATATTTTCATCCTGCATATTTCACTTATTTGCAGAATACATCATGCAAAATGGCTGGAGGAAACACAAGCTGGAATCAAGATTGGCAGGAGAATTATCAAAAACCTCAGATATGCAGATGATACCACTCTAATGGGAGAAAGTGAAGAGGAACTGAAAAGCTTCTTGATGAAAGTGAAAGAGGAGAGTGAAAAAACTGGCTTGGAATTCAACATTCAAAAAACTAAGATCATGGCATCAGGTCCCATCACTTCATGACAAATAGAAAGGGAAAAAGTGGAAGCAGTGACATATTTTATTTTCTTGGGCTCCAAAATCTGTAGATGGTGACTGCAGCCATGAAATTAGAAGATGCTTGCTCCTTAGAAAGAAAGCTATTACAAACCTAAACAGCATATTAAAAAGCAGTGACATTACTTTGCTAACAAAGGTCCCTATAATCAAAGCTATGGTTTTTCCAGTAGTCATGTATGGATGTGAGAGTTGGATCGTAAAGAAGGCTGAGTGAGCACTAAAAAATTGATGCTTTTGGATTATGGTGCTGGAGAAGACTCCTGAGAGTCCCTTGAACAGCAAGGAGACCAAATCCTATAGAAAATCAGTGCTGAACTTTCATTGGAAGAACTGATGCTGAAGCTCCAATACTGACGCCATCTGATGCAAAAAGCTGATTCATTGGAAAAGACCCTGATGCTGGGAAAGATTGAGGGCAGGAGGAGAAGGGGACAACAGAGGATGGAATAGTTAGATAGCATCAATGAATCAATGGACATGAATTTGAGCAAACACTGGGAGACAGTGAAGGACAGGGGAGCCTGGGGTTCTGCAGTCCATGATGGGGCAAACAGTCAGACATGACTTAGCAACTGGACAACACAGCAAACTGGCATCTACAGAACCTCTTCCAGCAAGAGCAGAATGTACGTTCTTCACACTGTCTATGGGGTATTCTCAAAGGTACACTGTGTTCTAGGCCGTAATACATCTTTAACTTTTAAAGAATTGAACTCATAGAAAGGTTCTCCAATCACAGCAAAATTGAATCAGAAAAAAACAGAAGGAGATTTGGGAAATCCTAAGTATTTTGAAATGAATGAAAATGGACTGTGGTGCTGGCGAAGATGCTTGAGAGTTCCCTGAACAGCAAGGGGATCAAATCAGTCATCCTATAGGAAATCAAAATATAGAAAAAAGTTTTATAGCAAAAATATATCCAAATCTATCAGATGCAGCGAAAGTGGTGCTTAAAGGAGAAGGTATAGCCTAGATGCCTGTGTTAGAGAAAAAGAATGAGCTCGGATCATTGATCTGATCTTTTGCCTGAAGAATTTAGAACAAGAAGAGCAAACCAAACGCAAGGCAAGCAGAAAGAAGGCAATAAAAAAGATTAGAATGGAAATAAGAATTGTAGAAGAGAAGGGAACAATGTTGTGGTTTAGTCACTAACGTCGTGTCTGACTCTTGGGACTCTACGGAGTGTAGCCCACCAGGCTCCTCTGTCCCTGGGATTTTCCAGGCAGAAATACTGGAGTGGGTTGCCATTTCCTCCTCCAGGGGATCTTCCCCACTCAAGGATGGAAGCCGCGTCTCCCGTGCTGGAGGCGATGTCTTGCGTTGCAGGTGGATTCTGTACCAACTGTCAATAGGTAAGCCTGAAATGAAAAATAGAGAAAATCAATGAGAACTGAAGTTGGTCCTTTGAAAAGAACATCTCAATAGGCAGACTTTTAGCTAATTTGATCAAGAATAAAAGGGAGACTACACAGAACACCAAAATTATTACTGCAAGAGGGACATCTGATCCTACAGAGTTTAAAAGGATCACACAGGGGAGTTCCCAGGTGGCCTAGTGGTTTAGGCTTCATCACGCGGACTGCAGTGGCCTGGGTTCAAGCCCGGGTTAGGGAACCACCCTACATGCTGAATGATGCAGCCACAATAGAAAACCAACAAAAGACCTGAGAACAAACAAACAAAGTATATGGGAATACTGCGAATAGCTCGATATCAGTGTTAGGCAACTAAGGAAAAGGATAAATTCCTGAAAAGACATAAACCACCCCAATTCATTCCAGAAAAAAATAGGAAATCTGAATACACCTATAAGATGCAAAAGAAAAAAAAATTATTAGCAATCAAAAGCTTTTGCACAAAAGAATTCCTGGACAGCTTTTACTGGTGAATTCTATCAAATGTCTAAAGAAGAAATAACATTGACATTCTATGAACTCTTCCAGAAGAGGAAGGGACCCTTCTCAGCTTCTTCTTTGAGGTCAGTATCACCCAGTGCCAAAGGCAGACAAAGACATCACTAAGGACATTAAATGACAGAGTAATAACCCTCATGAATATAGATACCATAATCTTCAACCAAATACTAGCCAAATGAATTCAGAAAGATAGAAAAAGGATTACATATTATGGCCAAATGAGATTCATCCCAGGAATGCAAGGCTGGATGAACATTCCCCAAATCAATTAATGTAATGTACTATATCAATAAATAAGATACAAAACTCATATGATTATTTCAATAGATACAGAAAGCATTTAACAAAATTCAGCATGCATTCATGATTTAAAAAAAAAAACAACTCATTCCTACCAAACTTGGAATAGACAGAAACTTCATCAAACTGGTAAAATCTGAATCCCACAGACAAGGTCACATGTAAATGATGAAAGAATAAATGCGTTCTCTCTAAGATCAGGAACAAGGCAAAGATTCTCTTGGCACTTCTATTCATTGTTCTACTGGAAGTTTTGGCCAGTGCAATCAGATATAATTAAGAAATAAAAAACTGTTAGTTGCTTAGTCATGTCCGACTCTTTGTGACTCCATGGACTACAGTCTGCCATGCTCCTCGGTCCATGAGATTCTCCAGGCAAGAACACTGGAGTGGGTAGCCATTCCCTTCTCCAAGGAATGAAAGAAAAGACAACCCAGATTAAAAAGAAGGAAGTATTGGAAAATTGTCTTTATTCCAGATGGCATGTTTTTATATGTTGAAAGTCCAAAGGACTCAACAAAAATTCTACTATAGTAAATAAATTCAGCTATGATACAGGATACAAGATCAACATACACAAATCCTTTGCATTTTTATATATTGGCAATGAACAATCTGAAAATGAAATGAAGAAAACAATTCCATTTAGTAGCATAAAAGAATAAAATATGCCCCAGATGGCACTAGTGCTAAAGAGTCTGCCTGCTGGTGCAGGAGACACAGAGATGTGAGTTCGATCCCTGGGTTGGGACGGTCCCCTGGAGGAGAGCGTGCAACTTCCAGTATTCTTGCCTGGAGAATCCCAAGGACAGTGGAGACTGGTGGGCTACAGTCCATGGGGTTGCAGTGTCGGACAAGACTGAAGTGTCTGAGCACTAACTTGCACAAAAGAATAAAATCCTTAGGGACAAATTCAATAAAAGAAGTATGAAACTTGCACACTAAAAGCTACAAAACATTGCTGAGGGAAATTAGAGAATGTCTAAATTAACAGAGACATTTCGCATTCACAGATTAGAAGAATCAATATTGTTAAGAGGGCAATTCCCTCTGAATTAATCTATTGAGTCAACGTCATCCCTATCAAAATCCCAGCAGTCTGTTTCATAGACATTGACAAGCAGCTCTTACAGTTTATATGGAAACGAAAAAATCCAGAGTGGCAAAAACCATCTTGGAAAAGAACAAAGTGGGAGGACTTTCACTGCCCAATTCCAAAGTTCCCTAAAAACCTTCAGTAATGGAGACAGTGTTGAGTCAGGATAAGAATGGGTGTGTGGATCCACGGAACAGAGCTGAGAGCCCAGCAAGAAATTCTTGCATTTACGGTCAATGGATTTTTGATAATGATGCCAAGACAGTTCAATGGAAAAAGGATAAGCTTTTCAACCAAGGATGCTGGGACAGTTGAATAGCCACATGCAGAAAGATGAACTTGGATCATCACACTGTACACACAAATTAACTCTAAAGGGGTTGCAGACATGAATGTAAGTGGTAAAGCTATAAAACTTTTAGAAGAATGCTTAATAGAAAGTCTTCATAATCTTAGGTTAGGCAAAGTTTTCCTAGATTCAACATCCAAAGCACAACCTAAAAGAAAAAATTGACAAATTGGACTTCATCAAAATTAAAACATTTGTACCTTTAAAGTCATTAATAGGAAAATGAAAAAACAAGCTGTAGATTGAGAGAAAATAGCTGCAAATTGTATATCTGATAAGCTACTTGTATCTAGGATATAGAGAGAAGCCAATGAAAAGACAAACATCCAATTAAAAAATGGGCAAAAGCTTTGAATAGACATTTCACCAAAGAAGATAAACAAATGGTGAATAAGTGCTTGAAATGGTGCTCAACATCATTAGTCATCAGGGAAATGCAAATTAAAAGCACAATGAGATACCACTTCACACACACGCCAGAATAGCTATAATTATAAATATACACAATAACACATGTTAAAGAGAGAAATGGGCACCCTCAAACACGGCTGCTAGAAATATAAAACGGTCCAGCTACTCTGGAAAATGGTTTGGCATTTTCTTTTCTCAAAAAGTGAAACATAAATTTACTAAATGACCCTGCCATTCCACAACTAGGTATCTACCCAAGGGGGATAAAAACACAAGTCCGTGCAAAACTGGCATGTAAAAATCCATAACAGTTTAATTTCTAACAGCCAGAAGGTAGAAATAACCCTGACGTCAATTAACGATGAATGGACAAACAGAATGGAGTTTAGCCATACCATGGAATACGATTCATCAACAAAGGAGTGAGGACGGATACACATCGTGGATAAGCGTCAAGAACATATTCAGCAACGGAAGCCAGACACAGAAGATTACCTATTGTATGATTTTGTTCATCTGAATTGTGCAGACAAGGTAAATCTGTAGAGACAGAAAGTAGATTTGTGGTTGTCTGGACTGTGGGTTGAAAGGGAAATTAACTGTAAATGAGGGTGAGAGATCTTACTGAGTTGATGGACCTGGTCTAAAACTGGATTATGTTGATGGCTGCCCAATGAAGCAAATTTATTGAAAACTGTTGATAGGCATACTTAAAATGGGTGAATTTCCATGAAGCGATGATGCCGCTAAAGTTTACTGGGACTCTTTCTATGGCCCTGGCAGAAGGAGCCCCCTTTGAGAACTGGGACCTCCATAATACAGGGCACTGATTCATAGGATGGATCAAAATTCCCCGGAAGAACCACAAAGAGTGATTAGAAGCAGGGCCCTTCCTATTCCTGCCCTTGGTTCCTGGATTCATAGGTTTTTCCATCTGGGGACAAAACACCATATAATGGCCATCCATATAGAGCATATATGCCCTTGAGGACAGCCATCTTCAAGCCAGGATCTCAGCTGTGTCGTCAAAAAGCCATCCTACTATTTGGGTCCACAGTTTTTGGATGGTCCAGTCTGGGTTAGCATCGTGTTCACTTGGCCATACCTCCTTTGCTGGAATTTCATGCGGGCTTCTGTGTTGATGGATCAAACACTCTCTGAATCTTCAGATGAGGTGAGTAGGGGGTTGGTTGAGGTTTGGGGGCCAGGAAAGGCAAATCCCAGGATGTGATGTTTAATTCTGTGAGTCAGATTGGAAGGTGTTTTGGATGAGGTCAACATTTAATCAGCCAATTCCAGGTGAAGGAGGTTATTCTCCATGATGTGGGTGGGACGCATCCAATCAGTTGAAGGCTTGAAGTGAATGAAAAGATCGTCCTCCTGGAGCAAGAGGAAATTCCCAGCAGACTGCTTCCAGACTTCTTCTGTCCATCAGATCTCCAGGATCTCCAGGCTGCCAGCCCTGGGACTGGAACTGCCCCCTTGGGTATCCTAGGGCTTGAGCCTGCTGGTCTACACTGTGAATGTGGATGTGTTAGTCTCCATGATCATGTGAGCCAATTCCTTCTAACAAATCTCTTTCTCTAGATGCACATATCCTATTGGTTCTGTTTGCTGGAGAACCCTGATTAATACACTGGACGTGTTAATTCCCAAGATGAATGGCTGCCTTTTCTCAGGGTGGAAGGGCCCGGCATAGTCAAATTTGCCCCCATGTGGCTGGTTGGTCTAAAAACAACCTGTCCAATCAGGAGCTCAGTGTTAGATTCTGTGGCTGACAGCTTGGACATTCAACCTCGGCCAGTGGGAGGCCACACTTCTGGGCTAATGGCTACTGTGGTCGTGTGCTGACATCAGCCAGCCCTGTCATCTAACCTCCATGGATATGTCTTGCCTCTTCTGTTGTAGATCAGGGGATGTCCACCTGTAACCCAGAGATCTTCCTACATGAGGCATGTGTGCTAAGTCATGTCAGCCATATCTGACTCTTTGTGGCCCTATGGAATGTGGTCCACCAGGCTCCTCTGTCCATGGACTTCTCCAGGCAAAAATACTGGAGTGGGCTACCATGCCCTCCTCCAGGGGATCACCCCAACCCAGGGATCTACATGATGTTCTCCTAAAGGCTGTACACTCACCTTATCCTCAGACCTTTTCTCCTTCCTCTTCTTCTAATCCTTCTCTTTCCTGGCCCCCAAGGAACCAGTCAAACTATTGGCTGCTGCTCAAGAAGCAACAGGTGTCCTACCCTTTCCATAGTTATGGATTCTCTTCCTTCCATACAAAGTGGAACGTGTCATGCACCATTGGAAGCCCCGTCTGTGGGAGGATTCCCCCTCAGCCCACATTAACTAATGGCCTGTGGATCAGTCATAAAAGGCTGTATTAGCAGTGTTAGCCTCTGCCTGGCTCTCTGTCCTGGGACACTTGCTCTGGAGCCCAGAACCATCATGTAAGAAATCCAGCTACTCTTGGGGGACAGACCACAAGGAGAGAGACGCACTGAGGTAGAGACCCAAGGAGCACCAACTCTCCTGGGCCCCAGCTTGTTGCCTCCCCAGCCCAGGTGTCAGACACCTCAGTGCGAGAACTTGCAGGTGATTCCAGCTCTCTGCCCTGGCCCCGATGCACTGGCTCTGCCTGGTTGGAGAATTCAGCCTCTCTCAGAGCTTGGCCATCCTTGTAATTAAATCCTTGGCCAGATCGTTGGCTCTTTCTGCCCTCCAGCTGCAAGAAATGAGAGTCTCTAATTTGTATGGTGTTAAGGAGACCCTCTGGTTATCTTAATTAGCCTTTAATTGGTGATTAACCACCCTCAGACTTTGCTTCTCCTCCTCCAGGGCCTCAGCTGCCCCCAGCAACAGCCTTCAAATTCTAGAGTCAGTAGGATGACAGTTTCCCAGGTCATTCTCAGATATCCGATGGGCCGTGCCCTCCTGGGCTTTGCTTTCTTCGGGTCTTGATTGTACCTCTGCTTCATGACATACCTATGCTCCCCTATTGCCCGTGATAGAGTCCTCACCGTCAGCCATCTGGTGGCTGAGCCAGCTCCAAAATCCGATTTCAGACATCCTTGGACCACCCACTGGTACCATCTGTTTCAGGTCAGTTTCCCTGGCATCTAGCTTCTGAGATGAAGGTTTGATTGGGGAGAGTCCCTGGGTCCACCCTAGTGGGAGGGAGGCTGAAGAACGTGAGATGAGGCAGAGGAAGATAAACTGCAGTACAGTCGAAGCAAAGACCTCAGAGGATCCCCCGGGGTCTTGGGCACTGGGATAGCTTGTTAGAGTTGTCCCACCTTAGGGAAAGCCTTTTGGTCTCCATACCAACTAGTCCTTGCATACAGGTTACCTCTGCCTGGTGAGGAGGAGTAACCTTGGGTGAGGCAGGTTTTTTTGGAGGGAGGCAATCCCCTGAGAGGACTCAGGAAAGAGATGCTTTGCTGAAAACCCTCTGAGCAGCTGGGGAATGAGTGCCCCAGGGCTGGGGTGGCGGAGAGTGAACCTGGGCAGCGTACCACAGCATCTATTGACACATCCATGGTGCACTTTCTCTAGGAATCTGCTCACACTCAGCTGCTTGGTCATCTCCAACTTTTTGCAACCCCATGGACTGTAGCCCGGCAGGATCCTCTGTCCACGGGATTGTCCCAGTAAGAATCCTGAAGTGGGTTGCCATTTCCTCCTCCAGGGGATCTTCCCAACCCAGGGATCGAACCCATGTCTCCTGTGGCTCCTGCATTGATAGGTGAATTCTTTTCCCCTGAGCCACCTGGGTTATTGACTGAAAACCCAAACCTGGACTCTAGGATAGAGACCTATGATACCTTTGGATAACTTCCTAGAAATTCTAGGGAAAAACCATTATAAGATCACCATCTTGGTAATCCACCTTCACAGGCTATGTTCTGAAAGATTGAAGTTTGCAGGGGTAAAGGCTGTGACTTATTTTCAATGCTGAGAAAAGCAAGTCTCGAAGCCCCATATTCCTGGCTATCTAAGGCAAAAAGAAACAAGTGTGTTCTTTTAAAAAGTAACACTGCACCCACTGCATTTATCAAATTCTATGTACATTCATGTGTTATTAGTCAGCACTTGTAAGCATGTACCCCATTCCAGACATTGTACTGTAAGTTGAAAATATGCTGCCTGGGAGGAGATTTGACAACCAAACATCCTTGCCTTGGGGAACCACTGGTGAGGTCTTTGTGGAACTGACAACCATGAATCTCTGCTCCCTCTCCACCTGGACAATCTTACAATACTACACCCCCACCACCACTAAGAAATGAAGGTGAAAGGGGAGAGTGAAAAAGCTGGCTTGAAACTCAACATTCAAAAAACTAAGATCATGGCTTCCAGTCCCATCACTTCACAGCAAATAAATGGGGAAAAAGTAGAAACAGTGACAGACTTTATTTTCTTAGGCTCCAAAATCACTATGGATGGTGACTGCAGCCATGAAATTAAAAGATGTTTTTTCCTTGGAAGGAAAGCTATGACAAACCTAGACAGCGTATTTAAAAGCAGAGACATTACTTTCCCAGCAAAGACCTGTATAGTCAAAGCTATGGTTTTTCCAGTAACCATGTATGGTTGTGAAATTTGGGCCATAACGAAAGCTGAGCCAAAGAACTGATGCTTTCAAACTGAGGTGCTGGAGAAGACTCTTGAAAATCCCTTGGACTGCAAGGAGATCAAACCAGTCAATCTTAAAGGAAATCAACCCTGAATATCTTGGAAGGACTGATGCTGAAGCTGAAGCTCCAATACCTTGGCAACCTGATGTGAAGAGCCGACTGATTGGAAAAGACTCTGATGCTGGGAAAAAGTGAGGGCAGGAGGAGAAGAGGGGAACAGAGGAGGAGATGGTTGGATGGCATCTTTGACTCGATGGACAGGAGTTCGAGCAAACTCCCAGAGATAGTGATGGACAGGGAAGCCTGGCGTGCTGCAGTCCACGGGGTGGAAAAGAGTTGGACACGACTTCGCGATGGAACAACAACAACAACCTCCCAGAAATGGTTCAAGGGGCGTGCACATGTCCTAAACTGGGACAATCCATGCCCTTCCCTTGTGTCTATACATGAAAGCAGGGAGAAAGCAGGCCTTTCCGCTGGCGGTGTAAGTGTGGTGTGATTCCAGTGTAGGATTCTTAGAGGCTGCGTCTGTAGCATGAGGAAGAAACAGGGGAGACCAGGAGAGAAAGAAAGGGGAGAGAGTGGAAGAGGGAGGAAAGAAATTGTGCTTGAGCCACTAGATTTCGCAACTCTGTTAAGTTCTGGAATCTTCTTTCATAAACTGGCTAGAGTTGTACCTTTGTTGCTTGCACTCCAGGGCGTCCTGAGGCATCTCAGCAGGTCTGCAGCGGCTCCCAGCTGTTGACTCCATGTACGGCACATACTTCCCAGTTCACCAAGAACTCCAGGGCACAGGAACCCTTGACACTGTGGGGTGAGGTCTCTGGTGCATCCGTCTCCCTTTACGGAGGAGGATTCAGGCTCTCTGAGATTTCTTTTAGATGTGATGGATGGGAAAATGTCTTGTAAGTTGAACGATGCTGTCCATGTGGGACCTTTTACTGCTACTGATAGGGAATTACTAATCTCACCTGTGAAACTGGACCCCTTGCTCAGGACACCTTCTGTGCCCTCGGCTCCTAAGAACCAGGCTTCCAGTCACCAGAGCCTAAGGGCTCAGCATGGAGCAGGTACTCATCTGAAGCTTTCTGACTGATCTGAGCGGTTGAGATGCAGCCGCTGGCATGGGCAGCCTGTGGTTTAGCAGTGTCCCCAGTGGGCAGATGTGGATATAGAAGGGAGGATGCGGTATGCTAGGGCGGCTGTGGGGGGCAGGTGGACCCGGGGCTGCCTCTCACACCCTGCCCTGTCCCGGGCCTTCCTTCCCTCCCCTATTAAATGGGGAGGTGGCGCTGACAATGCTCCTTCTGCCTAGATCCCCCGGTTCTTGCTGCCTCCATGGACACTGACCATAAAGCTCCCCACTGCACACACTGTGATTCTGCCAGACACGTCTTCTGATTACTGGGGGGCCTGGGGGAAGGCCGGAAGTGCTAGCGGGTAAACGCCCCCCCCCAGAGCAGCCCTCCTTGCTCCTCCAGTGGACCACGGAGGCAGATTCGTTGCTGTGGGAGTCTCCCAGCAAGACAGAGTCCCCATGGCCTCAGGGAAACCTGGTCACCCAGCTTTGTTATAGACGCTCCTTCTCTCCCCCGTCCCCATCCCCTACACATGCTTCCTGGAATCCTACAAACCAGTTGCGCTGGGTGCTTGCTCGAGGCAGAGGGCTTGGGCTCTCTATCTCTGAGGTCTGTAATGAGAGGACCCTTTGCCGACGAAGGAAACCCGGCGCGAACGGCCAGAGTAAAAAGAAAGCGGACCAAGTGACCCACCTGCCCGAGAGCCCAGGGCTGGCTGAGCCAGGAGCCGTCTCTCCTTCAGACCTTCTCAGCCCTGGTGCCTTCATTCTTAGAGCCTCTCCCCTGGGCCCCCTGCAACTCTGGGCACAGAGCCTTCTAGTTTCAAGTTCAGACCTGGGATGGCACCTGCTTCCCAGAGATGGACAGTGGCCTGCTGAGTTGGGCTGGACCTCTCCCATCGGCCAGGGGAGGGGTGTGTTCTCGGTTCTCTTGTTGAATTGGGGGTTTGCGCCTCAGCCTAGAGGACTCAGTGGGGAGGGTCGAGCCCCCAACAGACAATGGAAGGGCTGCCAGCAGAAGGAAGAGGGCAGCACTGAGGGTGGAAAGCCCAGTGATGCTGTTCTGGGTCCCTGGAGCTCGGACACTGCTCACTGATCCGGTCAGCATCACCTCCCAGCCTCCATGCGGTGTGGGCAGAGGGAGCCCCCAGGCTCTCTGGGGCAGATATGTGGCAGAACAGGATGCACGTTGTCTCCGGAGCTGCGCCAACACACCTCCCATCCCGCCCCCCACATCCCCAGGCCCAAGTTCAGAGCCTCAGTTTCCCCAGCCACCCGACAGGCCGTGACCGCCCCAGCTGAGGTCTCAGGACTATGTCTGAATCCTGCGCTGTGGGCACACGGCTGATGCTGGAACCACAGCTGCTCCGTTCTTTCTTTCCTTCTTCGATTTTTTTTTTTTTTTTTTTTGCTTTGTTTTGTGTTTGAAAGGAAGAGAAGCGGGGAGAGCGAATGAGATTTCCAAATGAGCTAGTGGTGGGTGAGGCGGGTACGGGGGCCCCGCGGCGGCTCCCCTCTCTTCTGGGACCCGCCGATGCTTTCTGCCTGATGGACCTGTCATGTCTGAGGCTCCGTCCGTCATGCTAGGTGCGTGCCACGTCCCCGTCCTTGTCAAGGCAGCCGGCAACCCGTGCTAATGAAGCCCCCGCTGCGAGCTTCAGCGCTGGGTAGGGGCGCGGGCGGCCGAAACTCCCCCAGCCCCACTTGCCAGGGTTTCTCTCCCAGCTGCAAATAACAAGCACCCAGATGCTCTGTTCACGTCAGAGCAAAATGAGACAGGCTTTACACCCAGGCTTTTAAAATTGTGTGGAGTACTTTTGCTCAGACACTCTCCAGTGAAAAAAAGGGGGGGGGGGGGCAAAATTAGTGAAATGTGGAATAATTTGAAGAAATTAGACCTAGTTTGTCCAAGATTAAGGAGAGCTCTAAATTAAGTGGCCCAATCTTTCTTGCTGGGGAGGAAAAAAAAATCACTTCAGCCCTTAATTTTCTTAAGCGTCCCTTGTAAGGATGTGTGTGCAAAGGCTTCTGGGGGTGTTTATTAGGTCATTTTATTTTAATCACCCTTGGCTGGGCTTGCCAGGAGACGCTGCAGACATTTCCCTGAATTTGCAATCAGCCACTTCCAGAGCTCATCCAGAACCTTCTTGGGAAGGGGGAAATTTCCACTCCCCTCCAGACTCTGGACAGGCGTGGCCCAGGTGGCCCAGAAGTGGGGCTCCAGGACCCTCATGGAGCCTGAAGACAGGATGGTGGGTTTTCTTCTCAGCTCCGTGAGAGAGATGGGAGGGGACAGGCCAGGGGTTTGGGAGGGGTCTGAGTGCAGGGACAAGGGAAGAACCTTCCAGAAGGAAAGGAACAGGAAGCCATGATGAGTGGCGTCTCCGAGGAGGAGGAGGAAGATAGGCAACAGAGTCAGGGGGTGCCGGGAGAGTAGGCCAGAGGGGGCGTCCCCCAAGGTGAGCCCAGGAGGAAGGCAGAGGGGCCCACCCGGATTGAACCAGGTTGCAGAAGCCAGATCACGTGGGGCTTTGCCAGCTGGTTGGGACTTTGTCCCCGGGGTGACGCAGGGGCGTCTTGACATGCTCTGATGGACGGTTTTCAGGGCTGTGCTAAGATCTGGGTGGGACTGGGGAGCTGGTCGAGGAGGGCGCCCGAGGCGGCTTCCACGTGCAGGACCGGTGGGAGGGGGGCCAGCGGGAAGACAGGAGGGCCTATGTGAAGGCAGCCACTGCGTGTGGTTGAGCCTGACGTGCGGGACGTGGAATGAAAATGTCTGGGGACGGACAGGTGTGGGCCTGTGTGTTGGAGTCCTGACACAGAGCCGTTGCGCTCAGGTGCTTCAGACGGGGAGCGCAGACAGAGGGATGAGTCACAAGGTGCTGAGATGACCATCCAGGGGTCGGAGCACCTCCCTGCACACGAGCACCCGCAGGAAGGCAGAACACACCCCACCCCACAGGCTGGAGAGCTGGACCAGGAGCAGGGGAGAATATCCCTGACCGCCTGCCCTGCCCTCCTGCCTCCAGCCGGCGCCTCCACCAAGAGCCGTCCCCCCACCCGGGACGGGAGGCAGGAGACCAGACAACCCAGGGCCCAGGGGTCTGCCGCAGGTCAGGGAACAGGTGGCAGGGCCAGGAAGGGTGGCCAGGACAGAGCGGCAGCCACCTCCCATCCACAGTCCGTCTGTCTTTCTGCTGTGGTCGTCTTCTACCCAGAGTGCCCACCTGGACGAGAAGGGTGGCTCCGGGGCTTGTTGACACGCTTACTGTTGCGGGAGAAGCGTCAGTCCAGGCGCCAAGCGCTCAGGGCGCCCCCGTTGATTTCCACCCACGTTGGGGGGCCTGCCGTCCTTCACCCCTTCTCTCCTCACCCTGTTCTGTGACCCCAGGGCCTGGAGAAGCCTCCTGAAGCTGACCTGTCTATCCCTCCCCGCAGGGTCCAAGCTGCACAGCCCAGCCCTGGAGGGGTTCCCCCTGGCCCTGCGGACCCGGGAGGAGCCTGCTTCTGGGAGTCACACCCCAGGTGGGGCAGGCCCCCACCTTATTTCTCTTCACGCCTTCCTAAGGGGTCCCTTTCCTCAAGGGTATGTCTGCTTGCTGTAGGACCCCGACTAGCCAACGGCTGCAGTGTTTAATGAGGTGGACGGTGGGGGGGGCACTGGTGGGGCGGACAACCCCGGGTGGAGACCAGGGCATAGGAGGGGGGAGCTGCGGAGAAGCGACTGCTCAGACAGTGTGCCGGGTCTGAGGCCAACAAGAGGAATCTCCTCGTCAAAACCCGCTGTCCTGTGGTGGGCACCGCAGAAGGGGAGGGGCCAAGCTGAGGGCCTGCACCTTGGGGGAAGGCATCCCGGTGTCCCCAGGGGCAAGCATCCTTCCGGGAAGAGCCGGGAAACAGGGCAGGGAGGGTCCACAGGCTGCAAAACCAAGCCAGCCAGGCCTGCGTCTGGCCTCCAGGCCAGGCTGCCCTCCTGACTCCGCCCCACTGTCAATCATCTCTGAAAGGCCTTGGGGTAGATGTGCCTGTTTAAACCCCTGCCCTCCACCCCCGGCCTGTCCTCCCCACCCCTGGCGGGACTCTGGGGACGCTGGATGCAGCAGACCAGTCAGACCCCTCTGCCAAGGCCGTCTGGGCCCAGTTAGACTTGGAGCCTGGGGCCAGAGGCATCCTGGCCAGGGGAGGGTCCCAGTGGGGACCTGGGGGCGCCTCTCTCTCACGGGTGTTCCGGGCTGAGCCTCCACATGATGGCAGCATCCGGGCACTGAAGCCCGCCGCGCTGCCTGCTCTGGGCCGGGACCCAGCACTGCCCTCAGCTCCCTGGCCCTGCTCCCCGCTTTCTGCAGCAGCCGCCCCCGAGACGCTGTCCCAGGAGCTGCCTGGGAAACCTTCACATCGTGTCTTCCCCTTCCCCCATCACCTGGCTCTCCCCTGGACCCCCAGCATCCCTTGGACTCCAGGCTCCTGGTGTGTAGCCCACCCACAGTGAGGGCACCCGCCCCTCCCAGAGTGGGCAGTGGGGGCTGTGGGGACTGGGGGCTCCCACAGACTCAGCTGGGGCCCCTGGCTGGCCTGACCCTGCCCTCCCAAGGCCAGTCTTGGGCCTGAGGAACCCAGTGGACAGATGTTCCCCCTAAGACAGTGCCCTGGGGTGACCACATCCAGGAAACATGGATGGACCCACCTGCAGGTCAGAGGGCCCCACTGGAAGGTGGGAGCTGACCAGGGCCAGCTCCCCAGGGTCCCCTGAGCAGCCCAGACCCCACGCAGGGTGCACACCGCCCTGTTCAGCCTGCTTCCAGGGCTCCCTTCTCGCCTCCTCAGTGCCCACCAGGAACATCCCCTCTGGAACCCCTGGACAGTGATCCGCCATCACATACTTTGTTATTTCTCTGACTTCATGTGGGTGCTTTCGGCCCTCAATTCCCTGTGCCCGCCATCTCCTCCCCCTGTGAGCAAGTCCCCACTCCCTTGGGACCAGCATCAAGGCTGGAACCTTCCTCAGCCTTTGCTTCCATCGGGTGAAGTGACTTGACCCCAGAGCCTGCAGGCGCAATGGGGCCTGGGCGGTAGATGGCAGGGGTGAGCACAGGTACTGTTGTCAGATCAGGCAGGGACCGGGAGCTCATCAAGTACAGTCCCATCCCTCAGGCTGCCCCAGGGGGACACCGGACAGAGGCTGGAGATGTTTGTGATTGCGGCAGCTGGGTGTTACTGGCACGTGGTGGGAGAGGCCCAGAGTGGGGCTCGGAGTCCCACACTGCATGGGGCGGCCGGGAGCCCAGAGTGGTCCAGGCCCCAGGCTTAACAGTGGCTGGGTTCAGAGAGCCTGCTGCTCACACAGAAAGAGGGGCTCACGGCAGGCATCCAGGGCCCCCCAGGACACACTGAGGGCTTAGAGCATCTCTCTTGTGCTCTGAGCATCTTTTCGTCTTTGGGGCCCGTTCTCGAGGACTGAAGGCATGTCCCATTGGGCCAAACTGAGCGCAACGCTTTCTTCCCAGCTGGTGGTCCTCAGGGCACCCCGACTCCCTGCCGCCTCATCTTCCTTTGAGCCTAGAGGTGGGCCCGTGGGCTTGGCATTGGGGCGCTGGGGCCCCCAGCTACCCATGCAGCTCTACACCCTGTCTGGGCCCAGTTTCCCTCTCCATTAAAGGAGGTGGCTGGGGTCGAGGCCTGCCGCGGGCCCCTGCCCGTCCCGATGCCTAGCCTAGAATTACCCGTGTCAGCACGAGCAGGGCCATCCATCAAGCCCCGGCCCATGCGGGGACTGACTCAACCCCCAGCTGCGGCAGATATGTGCACCGCTGAGCTGGGCCCCCCCAGGAATGAGCCCTGGGAGCCCCACCTGCCTTATTGATAACGACCGTGCATACACGAGACGCCGGGAATGTCTACATGATCGGGTCGGTCTGTTCCAGAGGATGCCGTACATACATCAAGGCTATTTTCAGGGGCCGGAGGGGCCAGGCAGGAGAAGGACAGGGGCTCCCGGACGATCTGGTTACGGCCATGTGCTGGGGTAGCACATGCCACCGTTTCTGTGCACTGATCTCACGGGAAGGGTGGCGGGTGGCATGACCTACGGGTGGGCCCGGCCCAGGGCTGGAGGGAAGGAAGAGGGTGGCAGCTGGCCCCAGAACACCCAAGCCCCTTGGAAATGTTCCGGGTCTTTTTTCCTGAGTGGAATGCACCCCCCGCCCCAGAAACACCCCCATGCTCACAGCAGCCTGAGGAGCGACACCCAGACAGGCCCTGGGGGCTTGGACTTGGGGAGACCTGGGGCAGGGGGACGGGTGCAGGGCGTCCCCTCGGGCATCCCCAAGGGAGAGGCCACCTTGGTTCCCCTCTCTCTCTGCTGCTTTGCAGCAAAAGCAGGACTACTTTGACCCTCCAGGGGGCTGTCAGAGGACTGCATGAGGATGCTGGTGTGAGGTGGCTCAGTACCTCTTTGGGGGCTCCTGGCCATGGTGTGTGTCCTCTGGAGCCTTCTCTTAGGGTGCCTCTCCCTCACCTGCACCTCA
Organism: Odocoileus virginianus; assembly: GCF_023699985.2. Taxonomy (NCBI): domain Eukaryota; kingdom Metazoa; phylum Chordata; class Mammalia; order Artiodactyla; family Cervidae; genus Odocoileus; species Odocoileus virginianus. The sequence continues at coordinate 11,142,866 of NC_069689.1, read as the reverse complement.
CTCCCCCCGACTCCAGGAGTGATTTCCGTTTTCTTGAGAATGCCAGGCAAGGCTGGGGGGTGAGGCAGCGTTGGAAATTCACTGCCATCTGCACCGGGTCTGATGTGTTCAAACAGTGACCAGGGGCTGAGCCTTCAAAGGTGCCCTGTGCGGGGTCCCAGCCGCTGGGCCCTCCTAGCACCCTAGGCCCTCCTTCTGCCCCTCCTGGCTGCCCGGCTGTGTCCACTTCCCAGCTTGGCGCTTCCGGCTGCCTCTGTGAGTGCGTGCTAAGTCACTTCAGTCCTATTCGAGTCTTTGTGACCCCATGAACTGTAGCCTGGCAGGCTCCTCTGTCCATAGGATTCTCCAGACAAGAAGACTGGAGTGGGTTGCCATTGCCCTCCTCCAGGGGATCTTCCCGACCCAGGGATCGAACCCGCATCTCTTGTGTCTCCTGCATTAGCACTAGAACCACTGGGATGTCTGCACTCATCCTTCCATTTCTCCGAGTCCTTCCCACTCCAACTGAAAACTGCCAAATGGCCCATTTTCCTCAGACAACTTGGGGTCCCGGAGGCGCTGGAGCAGGGTGAGACCCTGTGCCTCTGTCCCCTCCTGTGTGGTGGACACGTCGCTCTGTTCCCTCCGCTCAGCCTGCAGAGACGCCCAGCCCACGCAGACCTGCGCTAAACTCACAGTCGCTGAAAACATGCAGACTGTGCGTATCCCTCCCCAGCACACCGCTCTGCGGGCTTCACGGTTTCCCTTGCCATCTCTTTCTTTGCCCCAAAGGACTTCCGGTCACCCCAGAGTTTCCTCTGACTTTCCTGCCGTGTCCCTCCATGCATGGGACGGAGCGTGGGGTGGGGCGAGGGGGCTGGATGCCAAGCCCACTTCCCACCCTGGAGATGCAATCAATTAGGGAGGCAGCCCAGAACAAGGTCACCGTCCTCATCACGAAGGTTGTGACTCCCTCTCCACCCGGAGACACAGTTGAGGCTGCCTTCCATCTGTTTGAATTTCGTTGACGGTCATCAGACCTAAAACAGATCTGCAGTTGGAAGGGGAAAATTCCTCAGTGTTTTAATTTGCTCCATCCGACTCCAGGCAAAGAGGCCGTGGGCTTACTTTTCCCACCTCCACCCCCACCCCCCCACCGCTCCCCTGGGAAGCGAGCGTGTGTTCACGTTGTCTCGGATACAGAACCTGTCTGTTCCCAGTGGCCCCTAGAACGGCTTGGCTCAGAGCATAAAAAAAGATCCTGACATTTTCTGTCCCCTCGACTCTTCCCAAAGTAGCGTCTCCCAGCGGGCACGGTTACCTTGTAAGGCAGCCGAGAGGGCTGGGACAGCGAGGGTGCGCTCAGCGCTTTGGGGACAGGGGACAGGGCCGGTCATAAATGGCCTGGGGATTATCTCAGGCTCTCGGAGTGTTCGGGAGCTGGGAGGAATGAGGCAAGGGTGCCAAGGGAGGGAGAGGTGTTGGTGTGTTTTTCGAATGCCAGAACTATAATTAAGGAGCGAGAAGATTCATGCTAACCCGTAACCAAGGCTGCAAGAGAAAACCATGAAACCCAATCGCCCCGGGGCGCGGGGCTTTGGGACGGCCTGGGGCACTCGCTTTGAAGCCTATTTCGGAGCTGAGCACATTTATCACGGGTGCTGGGGCTCTGACAGCGTCAGGTGGCTGTGCAGTCTCGTGGTGCCCCAAGTGACTCGGGCCCTCCGGTGCCACCTGTTCTGGGGCTACCTCAGGAGGCTCGGAGGGACTTTCCAGAGGGCCCATTTAGGTGGGTTGGGGGAGGTCTTGTCTGAAAAGAGGACGTTGCAAGGGCACAGACTTGGGGTGTCGAGAAAGCTGCTCGTGGAGAGCTGACCGGGATGGAGAAAGCGTGTCTGATGGGTCTGCCTGCGTGGGCCAGGGGATGCTCTTGGTCCTGCCCTGGGTTTCAAGCTGGCCTCCAAGCATGCAAACCCTTAGGCTATTGAAATCGGGTGAAGGCTCTACGGAGGCTTGTTTGGCCTTCTCCCCCACCTTTGGGGCCGTTAGACACTTCTCATCATTATAAAGTGAAAACAAAAAAAAAAATGCTTGGTCCTGGCTTCCCCTCCACCCATGTGAATGTCCGTGATTCCCTCGGGTTTGTCCTCCACGGCCCAGAACTCTGGAGCCAGGCCTTCCAGCTCCTCCCTCCATCTCTGACCACATCCTCCCAGACAAACAGTTCCTGGAGAACCCCACACAGACAGGCTCACTGTGGCCAAGGCATGTGGTCAGGCTGTTACCACAGGCGTTGGCCAAACTCCTTTCTTCGAAAGCCACGGGCCTGGTGTTCCCGGATGCGCAGCGGCTGGGCTCCCCATCCCGGATTGCTTCTAGGGGGCACGGGACCCCGGGGGCCCCACCGAGAGGGCTGGGGAGCAGGAATCAAGCCCCGCCCCCCCCCCCCCCCCCGGGGGTTGCTTTGCCTTTTGCTGACCCTGGTTTAGTCAACAGATGGGGGCATCTGAGCCAAGTTTGGATAAGGCCCGGCTCTGCCCACGAGGACCCACGTTGCTAGCTGGGACAGGCAAAGGCATGAACTTGCAAAGTCTCGGCTTAATTTCTGGCGCTCTGAAGTCCACCTCCTTCCCGAGGCTGGTGGTTACTGTGCTAATCAGCTAGGCCGCAACGGCAATTAGACATGACCGTGTGGGGAGCGGCGCCAGACCAGAGTCACCCTGGGCCCGCCTTGAGCCGGCGAGCCGGCACCAGGCCCTTCTGGACGTGCTCTGACCGCACCGAGAAGTGGGGTCTGTGCTCACCCCCAACCCTCTGTTTCCAGATTCGGGGGTCCTGGGCATGGAACCCCATCCCCACCATGCCGCAAGCGGAGGAAATGAGCCTGGACCACGCCAGAGTGTTCCTTCCCTGGGAGCATGGACACCCAAGCCAAGGGGATATTTCAGCCTGGAACCTTGGCCTTCTTTTCCCCTGCCCTTTGCCTCTGCTCAGCCAAGGCCATGCCCAAGGCCAGCTCCAGGGCTCCGGCCATCACAGCAGTCTACCTGCCAATCCCACCTCCCATATTGAGCAGATGGTCAGTCCTGTGGCCACCCACCCCGGTCCCCTCTTGGCTTCCGGTTGGGAGTCAAACACTCTAGGCTCAGCAAGTCCTGCTTGTTTTGAAAAAATTTTTATTGAAATACAGTTGATTTGTGATGTTGTGTTAGTTTCAGATGTAAAGTGATTCCGTTATACACACACATGTGAGTGCTTAGTTGGTTTAGTCGTGTCTGACTCTGCGACCCCACAGACTGTAACCTGCCAAGTTCTGCTGTCCATGGGATTCTCCGGGCAAGAATACCGGTGGGGGTTGCCTTGCCCTCCTTCAAGGGATCTTCCCGACCCAATGATTGAACCCACATCTCCTGTGGCTCCTGCCTTCCAGGTGGATTCCTTACCTCTGAGCCACCTGGGAAGGTCTCAGTTATATATATATGGACTTACCAGGTGGTGTTAGAGGTAAAGAACCTGACTGCCAATGCAGGAGCCACAGGAGACATGGGTTCGATCCCTGGGTCAGGAAGATCCCCTGGAGGGGAGCATGGCAACACACTCCAGTATGCTTACCTGGAGAAACCCATGGACAGAGGAGCCTGGTGGGCTACAGTCCATGAGGTCGCAAAGAGTTGGACACGACTGAAGCGACTTGCATGCACACACGCATTATTATATATATGTAACTTTTTAATATTCTCTTCCATTATAAATTATTATAAGATATTGAGTATAACTGCCTGTGCTATACACTAGGTCCTTGTTGTTTATCTATTTTACAGATCGTAGAGTGTCCAGTGGTCATGTATGGATGTGAGAGTTGGACTGTAAAGAAAGCTGAGCGCAGAAGAATTGATGCTTTTGAACTGTGGTGTTGGAGAAGACTCTTGAGAGTCCCTTGGACTGTAAGGAGACCCAACGAGTCCATCTTAAAGGAGATCAGTCCTGGGTGTTCATTGGAAGGACTGATGTTGAAGCTGAAACTCCGATCCTTTGGCCACCTGATGCGAAGAGCTGACTCATTGGAAAAGACCCTGATGCTGGGAAAGATTGAGGGCAGGAGGAGAAGGGGACGACAGAGGATGAGATGGTTGGATGGCATCACCGGCTCAATGGACATGGATTTGGGTGGACTCTGGGAGTTGGTGATGGACAGGGAGGCCTGGCGTGCTGCGGTTCGTGGGGTTGCAAAGAGTCGGACACAACTGAGTGACTGAACTGAACTGAACTGAGTGTGTATATGTTAATCTCAACCTCCAAATTTATCCCCCTCCTACTTTCTCTGGTAGCTACAAGTTTCTTTTCTATGTCTGAGTCTGTTTCTGTTTTGTAAATAAATTCATCTTTTTTTTTAAAGGTTTTACATATAAGTGATATCGTATAGTATTTGTCTTTCTCTGGTTTACTTCACTTAGCATGATAATCTCTAGATCCATTTATGGTTCTGCAAATGGCATTATTTCATTCTTTTTTTATGACTGAATAATATTCTACTACATATCTGTACCACTTCTCCATTCATTCATTTGTTGACGGACACTTGGGTTGCATCTGTGTCTTGGCTATAATAAATAGTGTTACTGTGAGCATAGAGGTGCATTCATCCTTTTGAATTATGATTTCCTCTGGATATACGCCCAGGAGTGGGATTGCTGAATTGGATGTTATCAGCAAACCCCACTTAATTAGAGGCTTCCAGCAAGAAGACTCTGTTCAGTAGGCCACACCAGCCCCTTCCAGCACCTTGCAGAGAGCTGGGCCTCCCTGGCAGTTCAGCCCCTTTTCTCTGCTCTTGTCCAAGATTCAGACAAAGTTTCAGTGCCCCCTCCCGAGAAAGACCTCCCCCGCCCTCAGCCTCAGCCCTTCTGATGGGCCTCCGCATGTGGCTAGAGCTCCTCTTCCTTCTTCTCCCCTCTCCTTCCCTCCTTCTGTGTTTCCTCCTGCTTCTTTTTTGTTTTCTAGTATTTAATAAGAGTTTCTTCTGCATGTAACAATGGTTCGCAAACTAGGAGCTTTCAAATACAAAGCAGACACAAATCTCCTCTTCCCTCTTTTTATTAAAGTATAATATACACACCAAAAAATGCACGTATTTTAAGTGCGCCGATGCCTTTTCTAAAAATGAACACACTGTGTAGCCCATCCCAGCTCAGGTACATTTCTGCACCCCGGAAGCCCTCCCACGCTCTGCCCAGTGGCAAACAACCCCCTGCCCCTCATCTGCCCCCTGTCACCACGCACCAAAGTCTGACCCTGTGAGTCAATTGAACCCACGGCTCACTTGTGTGTGTGTGTGTTTCTTCTATAAGCGAATCATGCCCTGTGCTCTCCCACACCCAGGGGCCCCGTTGTGTGGCTACCAGGGTGGATGCAATGTACTCATCCACGTGTGAGGTGGGACCACCTCCTCCAGCGGCCCCTGGGGCTGTGTCCGCTTCCAGGGACACGGAGTCCGTATCTCTTGGTGGATGCTTGTTGAGTGAGTGCGTCCAAATGCCTGCTGAAAAGGCCCTCCCGTGGCTCTTCACTGGTTTCGAGGCAGAATTCATCCTGAAGCTGCTTGCCTCCTTTCCGTCTCTGCCCGGGACCCAGAGCTGTGTGGGCTTCCTTGGGGCTGGAGCCCAGCGCCCTCCACGGGGCTTGCTGGGGACAGAGGCTGGCAGGCTGTAGCCGTTGCTGTTGTTGTTGTGCCCGGTCACAGTGGATATGCAGCCCAAGGGGGAAACTGAGGCTTCATCCATCTGACCCCAAGGTGGCTCTCACTGTGAACAAAGGAACAAGTCAGGGACATGGGGTGGGATCAACCCAGCCCAAGAGCCTTCTGTCACTTCTTTTGTTTTCTTTCTTTCTTTCCCTTTTCTTTTCTGGGTGATGTGAGACACTCCTTCTTCCCCAGAGTGACCCTGGGAACGGGCGGCCCATCAGGTGGGGTGTGTGTGGCCCCGGCCTGGGGGTCTCCACTGGCTCCTTCCAGCCTCAGGGCCACTGTCCCACTGCCCAGAGCCCATGGCCATGGGGCATTGCTGCTCGGGGGGGCATTACAGGGCCACGCTTTCCATCTCTGGCTCACCTGACCACCTCCCCTTGTGAGACGTGGCAGGGTGGGTGCGTCGGTTCTAGGGAACAGGAAGTAATAAAAGCAGGGAAGTCATACGCAGGTTGGGGGGGCCAGTAGAACAGCTTGGGCAGAGGTCGGGAACTTGACAGGAGACTGGTGAGCGGGTGGGGAATCGCGTGCAGGCCGGACTGGAGGAGTCAGGGCGGAGTTGGAGGCCTGACAGGGAAGGCTGTGCGGGGCTGGTGGGGGGAGCTCCCAGGAAGTGACACAAGTGAGCATTTAAAAAATCTTTATTTTTTTAGGATTTTTAAAAAAAATTGAAGGAAAATAAATATGCATAACAAAAAATTTGCCATTTGGGGGCTTCCCTGGTGGTCCAGGGGTTAAGAATCTGCCTGCCAGTGCAGGGGACACGGGTTTGATCCCTGATCTGGGAAGATCCCATGTGCCATGAGAAACCCGAGGTTGTGTGCCACAGCTACTGAGCCAGCACTCTAGAGCTTGTGAGCCACGGCTAAGAATAGCCCATGCCCAGCAACAAAGACCCCGCGTGGCCAAAAAAAAAAAATTTTTTTTAATTGCCATTTTATATTGTATAGTATTAGTAGTAGTTTAGCCGTGAAGTTGTGTTTGACTCTTGCGACCCCATGGACTGTAGCCCGCCAGGATCCTCTGTCCATGGGATTCTCCAAGCAAAAATAGTGGAGTGGATTGCCATTTCCTTCTCCAGGGATCTCCCTGACCCAGGAATTGAACCCGGGTCTCCTGCACTGCAGGCAGATTCTTTACCAACTGAGCTACAAGGGAAGCCCTTTATAGTTATATTAACCCATGTGTTTGGAATCTAGAAAGATGGCACCGATGAACCTATTTGCAGGGCGGCAGCGGAAACGGCAGACATAGAGAGCAGACTTGAGCACACAGCGGGGGAAGGAGAGGGTAGGATGAATGGAGAAAGTCATGTGAAAACATATACATTACCGTATGTAAAATAGATCGCCGGTAGGAATTTGCGGTTTGCCTCAGGGAGCTCAATCCTGTGCTCTGGGAGAGACTAGAGGGAGGTGGGAGGGAGGTTCACGAGCGAGGAGACTTACGTACACCTGTGGCTGATTCCTGTGGATGTATGGCAGAAACCAGCGCAATCTTGTAAAGGAATTATCTTTCGATTAAAAAATAAGTAAAAAAATTTGAAGATTGTGCTTGTAACCATTTTGAAGTCTATGGTTCAGAGGCTTTAAGTACAGTCACAGTGTTGTCCAACATCACCACCATCCGTCTGTCAGAACTTTTTCATCTTCCCAAACCCAGGCTCTGCACCCGTGGAGCATTCACTGCTCCCCCCCCCCCCATTCCTCCAGCCCCCAGAACCCACCCTTCTGCTTTCTGTCACTGTGAATCGGACTTCTCCAGGAATCTCGTGTAAATGGAATCCCACGGAATTTGACCTTTCATGACCATTTTGCTGAGGACAATGCCCTCAAAGTTCACCTATGTTACAGCAGGTATCAGAATTTCTTTTGAAGACAGTACTATTTCATGGTATGTACATCTCACATTTTGCATATCCTTTCACCCGTTGACAGACACTTGATTTCCACATTTTGACTATGGTGAACAATGTCAACATAGGTTTACAAATACCTATTTAAGTCCCTGCCTTCAATTCCTTTGGGTGTACAGCTAGCATTTTATTTTATATTACTGCTTTTTTTTTTTTTTTTGAGGCAAGGAATAATGACTTTATTGAGAAAGCTGATAGACCAAGAAGATGGCAGACTAATGTCTCAAAATAACCCATCTTTTACATATAACTTTTTTTTTGTGAAGAATATGTTGTTTATTCTCATTTGCCAGCTATACACTTAATTATATTCATAAAATTTATTATATATGTAAAATCCAAGTTTATAAAATTGCCTATTGTCTTTCTACAAATAGACAATATCCATTAATTGTAAAAATTGTGCTGTACATCTAGCATTTAAGAGCACAGAAGCTCGTTCGTGTCCAGAGTTCGAACTTCGAAAAGTCCAGTTGGGGGCCCTCTAGGAGGTTGGATGACCCTGGAGGCAGGGCCCCCAGGGTGGAGGCTGGGCAGAGACCATGAGGCCTGAGCTAGGCCAGGGGGGAAGGGAGGGGAAAATGAAGGACTGGGGGGGTCTCTTTGGAGGCAGCCCAGATAGACACACTGGCCCTGGGCAGTGCTGAGAGGAGAGGGTGAAATGGCCCAGCCTGCAACGGGGTGGGCTGAGTGTCTGAAAATGACACCATTATCACAGATGCAGGGTATGAGGCCGCCCTCGTGGGCCGGGAGGAAGAGGGGAGAGAATGAGTTCAGTTTGGCTGATTTAATAGTTTCTTCCTTCATGAGTTCAACAAACATTTCTGGAGGGTCCATTATGTGCTAAACGCTGTGCTGGATGCCTGGAAAGCACAGCCAAGGGAGAGAGGTCGCTGGCTCCCAGCCCCCTGGCTGGAGCTGCTGTGTAAACACATGCGTAGCTGCACTGAGATAAGAGGCGCCGTTGGGAGGGCCTGTGGCTGGGCTGGAGAGACGGAGGGAAGAATGGGGTTGCTGAGGAGGCAGGGTGGGGGCACTGGGGGCCTGGGAAGGCCGTGTCAGGCCCCAACGTCCGGCAGCGAGGGTGCCCGTGTAGGACGAGAAGGATGGGAGGCGGGGAGCAGGGTGGCGATACAGAGGCCTTGCAGCCAGGCTGAGGGTTTTGCACTTGACCACGGTGATTGGGAGCCATGGACTGTTGTAGCGAGAACACTGTCACTTTGGGTGGATGCTCATGCTAGGGTCCAGACCTGTGAATTGCCTAGCGGAGAGGGGCTGGGGGGTGGTGGTCAGGGCAGGAGAGGCCCCTGGAAGCCCTCTAACCTCAGCAGTGCAGGTCAAGGGGGCTCAAGGGGTCCACCACCTCCCCTTGAGGGGAGGAAGGCCTCCTGCCCACTGCTTGCAGCCCTTGACCGCATCTCGGAGGCAGATGGGGACCCCGCGCAGAGGAGGAAGCACTGATCAGAAGCAAGCTGCAGCCCCCACAAAGGGCCTGTCCGTCTCCCCGGAGGGCAGCGGGGCCCCAGGCTTCCTTCTCTGCCTGGGATGGGGCAGGGGCAGTGGTACAGAGGCGGTGGGGGTTGTTCCCAGCACAGTTGGAGATGGGATGGCAGCCCCAGGGCCAGGCCCCCGGTGGGTTTGGGGAGATGGGGTGGTGACAGAACACACTGTAAGTTGCAGGTCCAGGACCTGGAGGTCTGGGCTCCCGTGTGGAGGGCTGGGCACCTGCTCAGAGCAGCGGTGCGGGCGGCAGGCGTGGAGGTGAGCAGGCGCTCTGGGCGTCGGAGGATTAGCGCCCATTCAGAGAGGGTCAGGTGCACGGGGGCTTTGTTCAGACCTGTTTGCCTTTTGTACCCGCCTGCGGAACACCCAGGATGCATGATGTCATTTCAGACGCATTAAGCTGGAACAGCTCAAAATTGAATAATTAATTATACTCAGCTTCAATCGCAGTGACTAATTGATCAGGGGCTGCCAGCAGACACCTGGACGGGATTAGCTGTGCACAATAAGGGCTGTGGGCAGGTGGCGCGGCCCCTCTGGACCCCCGGTCCCTGTGTGGGACTTAATTAAGACTGACTTGATTTCTCTATTCTTGCCAGAGACCTCAGCAGGCCCCATCCGTCCCCACGATCAGGGGCTGCAAGTGGACTGGGCACTCGGCTCGGACATGAGAGCTGCCTGAGGTCTAGAAAGATGCTGGCCTTGTCCACGCCTGGGTCCTAACCCTGGCCCCACCCTCGGGTGAGCGTTTAACCTTCTCAGCCTCCCTGTCTGTCCAGCTGAGACTGGCACTGCTGGGTCCAGCTCTGGGCATGGCCCTGAGCTCATGTTGCTGCTGTCCCTGGGATTGCTGGGGAGGCTGCTCTTGCTTTCACCTCCCTTGTTTGGCTGCAGCTGGAGCAGCTGGCCTTGTCCACCAGCCCTGCAGCTCCTTGTTCACTCCCTGGAGAGATTTCTCCTTCAAGGCCCCTCTTGTGGACATTACTGCCTTCTCAGCCGTTTTAAGCCACCTTCCTGTATACCCAGCAGCGTCTGGCTGTTAGGGGGCCCAGCTCACAGTACTGTTCTCGAGAATTCACAGCCACATGAGTGGCACATCCTGCTCCTACAAAGGGCCAGCATGCACAGTTGGGCAGGCTGTGCACTGCACAATTCAGACTTCACTAGAAGTGGTGTGGCCCACAGTTGTACAATGGGACACATTGGCCCATGTTTGCACTGCAGAGTTTATTTCTCCCTGTCCATCTCCTCGCTGTTTCCTGGTCTTCTCAAGTTCATGCCACCTCAGCCCTATACCCTGGGGCAGAACTGCCATGCAGAACTCACAGACCTCATACCTCGCCTTCTGCCCTTCCGGCTCCCAGCACGCTCGCTGGTTCAGGTGGGGCGCCCCCTGTGTCCTGACGCCTCCATGTTCATCATGCCCCCGAACCTTGTTACCCCATCCCCCACCCCTGGTGCAGCCCCCTTCTCCTGACCTGCAGATACACTGGAGGCCCTCCCTTCCTTCAGGACTCAGGCTCCCGTAGCTGCTACCCTCTCCCAGGCGGGGTCTGTACCCCTCAACCATTTCCCCAGCTGGCCGCAGCCCTCCAGTTCCCCCGACAATAATCTCAGGCCCTGTGTCCTCTCTAGGGGACATGATCAGTCCTGGGCACAGCAGAGGCCCCTGCAGGCTGGGCCGCCAGCACCCCTCCGGCCTCCTGGAAGCCCCCTCCTCCCTGACCCTGCTTCGCCCCCGGCCCCCAGCCCCAGTGCGCCCTGCCCTTCACCGCTGCCAGGACCCGCCAGGGCTTCTGTCCGTGGCCTTTGGTGCTTGCCAGGTGGCCAGTCAGCAGTCAACCACAACAAGCTTATTTTGCTCCTCACTCGTCCTGGTTGTAAGTAAATTCTTTTCTCTCTAAACTCTGGGAGCACCGAGACGTGTGGGTGGGTGCAGCTTCTGTCCTCTCCCAGGGTGCAGCAAGGCACTCCTGGAGGCCCTGGTCACTCTCCCCTCCTCCAGCACACCCCCAGCCCCAGGCGCAGGAGTGCCCGGCTCATCGTGACAGGGGCTTTGCCTCTGACCATCCTCTACCCTTGGCATAGCCCAGAGTGGATGTTGGTACAATCTCCCTTTGGGTTTTTTTGGGGGGCAAGAATTGGAGGTGGTTGGATGTGAATTTCTTAAGTCAGAGGGAGGAGGAGACCAGGCAGTGAATCTTCCCTCGATTGTGCGTCTTTGTTGTAATCAGAGCCCCTTTGGATCCCTGAATGAGACTTAAGGGGTGTGTGGACTGGCATCCCCTTAGCAACAGACAATGGGGTTCATTAGCTCCCTCTGGGGGTGCTTTCAAAGGCACCTGTGGTTCCCATTTCCAGAAAGAGCGAGAGGCTCGGCCAGTCTTAACCAAAGGCCTTGCTGACAGTGTCGTCTCTGGTGCCCAGTCAGGCCAGGAGGTAAAGGCCTGAGTCCGTGTCCAGCACGGTGGGCACTCAGGGGGCCCCCCACCCCCAGCTATCCAGTGGCCAGACCTCTCATCGGGAATGTACTCCTGAACCTGAACACGCAGATGCAGTACTGATGGGCATGTGGCCAGAACCCACAGGGTGCATAGGGGCCTTTCCCGGGATCTGGGATTTTGTCCCAAGGTAAGTAATGTGTTTCCCATCTCTCCTTTTACCTAGCAGAAGTGGAACTGACTTGTAACAGGTGCAAATACAGAAGAATGTATGTTCCCCCAAGGTAATCACTGTTAAACTGGTCACTGTGACTTCCAAATATTTTTAGGCATATATAGTCATTTAACTAAATATATACCTTTATACCCTTCTTTTTTTTTTTTTTTTTTTATATAACAGATGGGATCAGCCCACCCACACAGTTCTTCTTGTCTTAGCTTTCGACAGCTCTCCCCAGGTCTGTGCATGTCACTCTGCTTCATCCTGTCCATCAAGTGAATAGTAAATAGTGTTCCTTAAATGGATATCCCCGTGGTTCATTCAGCCATTTCTCTAATGACGGGCAAAGAGGTCACTGCAATTTTTTACAATTATAAATAGTGTGGGGGTGGCGGGGGAAGCCCTAAACACCCTATTTCACTAGAACTCAACAAAAGCACTTTTGACATATTGCCTCTAAAAGGGTTGTACCTATCTACACCCAATAATAACGTGATTTTCAAAAATTTTTCAAGCTATAGAATGGCACACAAAGCAAAATTCATATACATTAAATTTTTTTTTCATTTTTTTTAGACTTCATATCAGATTTGGTGGGAGGCACTTTGCCTCTTTCACCGGCCCTCCGCCCCCCCGCCCTGGAGCCCTTGGAGGTTCTGAGGGGGCCCTGCTCCACCGTGTGCTATAATAACCCCAGGGGCGGCCATGGCTACCCATCTGTCCATGTCAGAGGGTCCTGGCTGGCCCTCTGACTCCTCATTTATCAACACCGTGTAGGGCTGACCCCATTGAGTGATTTATTGAACTTCTTGAAAGTCCTTTTTCAAGTGATGTAACGCGCCTGAGGTTCAGGGAGACACAATTCCGCCTCTAAGGGGAAATGCTTCTATCCTTTTGAGAAAAGACACCAAAACTTTCCCCCGCATTTCCTCCCCGCTGCCACCCCCACTTCTGAGACAGGTCCTGGAGGGGTAGGCTCCCCGCTCTTTCCAATCCCCCTCTTTTGGTGAGTTGAACCCCTGAAGGGGCGGGAAGAAGGGTTTGTATTTTCTTTAGTTGGCAGACCTGATCAGAAAGCACACCCCAGCCCAGACTCAGACACCGGCGACATGGCCACGTGGGGCAGCGTCTCTGCGCTCTGGCCATCCTCACAGCCCATTAAAGCTAGGTGCCTGGCTTCAAGCAAAGGGTCCCGGGGCCCCCTGTCTGGACTGCTCCCCTCGGAGGTCCCACCGTGCTAGTCTGGGCTGGTGAGGCAGGCTGGCCCCGAGACAGCAATGTCTTCCGGTCGCGGGTTCAGCGCCCCGTGCGCACACACATGACCCTCAAACGCTCTTCCTCTAGGGGAAAGTGTTTAGCCTCCACTTCTTAGCACCAGTTCCTCATGTTCCCTGCCTCAGTTTCCTCATCTAGAAAGTGGAGCTGATGATGCCAGTTTCACTTACTGGGGATCTGGGACTTTATCCCAAGGTAAGCAATGAGCAGCTGGTGTAGGAACACGGGGCTTTCAAATGCGTCCCCAGGCCAGACTCTGGAGCAGACATCTTTTTAAAAAATTTTTTAAATTCAAATGAAAATTTTCTTTTACTGCACTGCAGGGCACGTGGGATCTTAGGTCCCTGACCAGGGATCGAACACCCACCACCCTCCACGTTGAAAGTGCAGGAGTCTCAACCACAGGACCACCAGGGAAGCTCCCTGCATCTCCTTTTCTAATTGTTCGTCAGCCTGACCTGAGCAACAGCACAGAACTTGCAGGTCTCAGAGCCTCCACCCCAACACCTCCTCCAGGCCCCTCGACCACCCAGAGTGGAAAGAAAGGGCCCCCAGGGCCTATTGACCTCAAGAGCAAACTCCTCCTAGAACATGTGGGTAGTGACTGTCTCAGTCACTAGCGCCATCAACAAACATGAGTCTTTCCTGACTGTCCCAGAATGGGTGTGCATGGGAGTACCCCAGTGATTGACAATAGAAGTATTTTGACAAATTTAGCAGGAACGTGTGTGTTGGGGGAGGGATGCCTTCTCTCTTGTAATATTAAGATCACCCACCCCCCCAGGGCAAGCTCAGTCCGGCCCTAGGATCCAACTTTCTTATGTATTTATTTAAACCCTGCCTCATTCCGGAGAGAATCTAGGGCCTCACCATGAATACCATCTTTGTGTGGCCTCCCAGCGCCAAAGGCCGGGAAACCAAGCCAGGCACGTCTGGAGGTGGGGCCTCCATATGGCCTGAAGGCCTCGGCCAATCCTGCTGGGCCGCCGCCCCGTCCTGCCTCCCCACAGCATCCCAGTCCTGGGGGCTCCCCCCTGGGGCTCTCAGCCCCTGGAAGCAGCAGTGGCCAAGTCCTCTTTACTGGAAGATAAAACACATCTAGTTTCTCTTGAAAACCCGAGGATGAAACAAGAGGAGCTCAATGGCCGTGTGTGTGTGTGTGTGTGTGTGTGTGTGTGTGTGTGAACGTCGCCCTTGGGCCTGGCACTCTGACAGCCATGGATGGCAAGAGAAGAGGTTTGCTGGAGGCCGCCTGCCCAGGCCCTGTGCAAGTCAGGCGGCCGCTCGGAGGGAGGCAGGGCCCCTGCCAGCCCCACGGCCTGAGGGGAATGGCAGACAGGCCCTCAGTGCACACGCGCGTGGGTGGCCCTCACCCGAAACCTGGCCTGGATCGTAGGCCCGTGCCCCTGCCCTGGGCCTAGGGCTCCCTCCCGAGTAGTCAAGACACCCCACCGCCCTTCCACCACTGTCCCCCAGCATCCAGAGGGTGGCAGTTGGAAGTCTGAGGGACCCCAGAGCTGACCGCCTCAGGTTCCTTTCACTGGGGGGCGGGGTGGTGCCCAGCTAGGATCTGGCAGGTTGGAACGTAGATGGTCCTGCAGGGAAGGTGAGACCAGGTCCAGAACGCTCTGGGGAGTCCGAAGTGGGGCCTTGGGTTCCTGGACAGGCTGCCCCCAGGGGAGATCTTCATCCCACGCTCCCACATGGAGCGAGGGATGAGGGGCCTTCCTTCCCCCCTTGACCTCAACTCTCCAAAATCCTTCCATTCCAAAACCTACCCCTCCCCAGGAGAATCCTGCCGTTTTTAAAGACTCTCATGTGCAAAGACAACTTTGCAGAGACCACAGGGCCTGGGAAACGCCCCTCAAAGGCACCCCCTCTGACACTGTGCCCCCCTCGAGCTTCTGATGAAGAACTGGGAAAGTCTGCAGCAACGAGCAAGTCTGTTGGGCCCAGTGCCGGCCAGTTATTAATAAAACAATAACGTGGGTTCCACCAGGGAAGGCGGCGCTGAAACCAGACTCCCGGCGCGCACGCATTCCGATCTGGCTCCGTTGGCCCCCGCGCCGCCTGCTTCTCTGGGGCAGGGGGACATTTGGGTGGTCCTGCCACCTGTTGGAAGAGCTCGGATGCCTGTAACCCAAGCAGGGCCTGAAAATAGCTGGAGACATGGCACTCCGCGACGGTGTTGCCCTTGACCGTCTGCTGGGAGGCGGTTTTGGTGGAGGGTTGGAAAGGCGGATAGTTCTGAAACCCCAGAGAGAGGGTTTTAGAGAGAGGGGTGGGCCTGAATGGAAAGAAGGTGGGCACGGCCGAGCTCCCTGGGGTCCCAGGGCCCTCCCTCTCCTATGGGACAAGGAGAGGAGCCCTCCCTGGCCGGGGGGTCAAAAGCACGGGAGTGGACTGAGGGGTGACAGCGTGCAGCCACCCACGGCCCCACAGGCCAAGGCCCCATCCCCGCCACCCCCGCTGCCCCAGCCTGAAATCAGGCCCAACGAGGTCCTGCTTAGAAACCGCAGGTTGATCGCAAGCCTGAAGAGTCACACCAGGGCAGAATGAAAGCCATTAGGCTTCCAAGACGGAGGATCAGCCACTTGGCCGGCTCCCGTGGCCTAAAGGAAGCCACCACTTTAGAGAAAGCTCCTGGAGCTGTCCAGAGGTTATGGGCCGTGGACAGAAGGTCAGAGAGCGGCCACAGCCCCGGGCTTCAGGCCACTTGACTTTCTCCAAGACCAGGGGTTTTCAGGCCAAGACTCTCAGCCTCCTGTCCCCCCGGCCAGGGAACTACAGGGGGTCTTTGGGTGGGCAGAGGTGCGTTGGCAAACCCAGAGAGGCCTTCAGTGGTCCTGGTCACATGTTAAATGTGCACAAATTCCTGACACCCAAAATAGCCTGGGACAGGGGACACAGTGCCAGGAAGCTCTTGTTCAACATCTCGGCAGCTGGTGGCTCCAGGCTGGGAATAAGGAACCATTATTAGCAGCATCGATAGCCTTGGAGGGGAAGAGCAGGCATTCTGGATGGGTACAAAGGTCACATCTGATCATTGCTGGCTATGTGAACTTGAGAACGCTAGTCCCTAGCTCCCAGCCTCAGTTTCCTCCACAATGAAACAGCAAGCTCTCTTGTACAATGCTTGTAAGAAAGCAGGCATAACATGCGTGTGCAGTCTGCAATCGATAAAGGCTATGCTTGGCTTCCCGTCAAATCGAGGCCCAGCCCCCAAGCCCCTTGTCCAAGAAGACAGTTTGTGAGCTCTGCCAGGAGAAGCAGGAGGCCTCAGCTCTGCCTGCCTCTAGCAGCTGGGGACGCTGGAAATCCAATGGAGGACGGCAGCTTTAGACAGAAGTAAACTGCAGGCTTCAGAGTGCAGGGTGAATGTGTACAGAGCAGCGTCTGGGCGTTCTGGGAGGATGGAAGAAACTGGGTGATGTCTGTGGGGCTTTGGGAAGGGGAAAGATGGCAAATGGAGGCGCTCGGGAGAAGGACGGGCCCCAAGGCCCATGTGGATCGAAAGGACAGAGAAAATGTGAACCAGGAAGCACCCGGGTGACTTTCCCCCAAAACCACAGGTAGCAGAGCAGAGACACGGGGCCGGGTTTGCCCTCACCTGCAGCAGGCGTGGGAGACAGGGGAGGTAGCCCCCAGGAGGCTGCCAGGAGACCCCGAGGCTGCTCAGAGCGACCAGATGCTGTGGACGTGGGGCATCATCATGTCCTGGTCTATTTTCGGGCCTCCGCTGAGAGCGCAGGAATCCAGGCGAAGGGGCCCGAGGGCTGGGACCACCTGTCAGATCCTTTCCCCAGCTGAAGGCAGAGTGTGGGTGATCCAAGGCCGGAAAAAGTCAAGGCCACCTCCAAGCCTTCCAATTTTAGAGCCGCACGTCTCCAGCTCCGGGACACGGAGTATCTTGCTGGGGCTCGAGAGGACCTATTTAGGACCAAACAGACCCTTGCCCCAGATCCCGGCCAACATCCCCTCAATCTTTCATTAACCGTCTCTCCTGCCAGCAGGCAGCCGGCTTCGTTTTACTTACAAGGCCTGGAGGGTAACAGAGAGCCCGTCAGCGCCGCGCCCTGCACGGGCACACTGCGGCGGGCCAGGAGTGAGGGTCTGGGGGTCTGGGACACCCCTAGATGCCACTCCCACCAGGGAATCTGGGGAGCAGAGCTTCTAAGTGCTCAAGGGCAGTGAAGGGGACACGCACGGCTGGAGCATGGAAGGCTTCGTTCTGGCCGGCCTTTCTGTTTGTCCCATCTGTCCGCCGAGTCACTGAGGAACTCTGGCTCTCTATCTGTAAAATGGGGCCAAGAACCCACCCTTGCTGGCCTCTTGAGGGGATTAACTGATCCCCTGGCAGCTCCCCAGGCTGAAGCAGTGAGGCTCCAGGAGGTGTGAGGCCCCGGCCTGTCCTGCCGAAGTCCTGGACAGGCCCTTCTATCCTGCTGGGCTCCAGTGGGGTGGAACCAGGCGGGGGAGTGCGGAGGGCGTTCCAGGCCTCAGCGCTGCTCAGCGGCAGGACAGACCTACAGGAAGGCATTTTCCCCGGGGGAACTGGGCCCCTTCTGCCCCTCCCTGAGTCCCGGTCCCCCTTCCTGGCTAGAGATAACAACAAGGACCCACTGTATAGCACATGGAACTCTGCTCAGCGTTGTGTAGCAGCCTGGATGGGAGGGGAGTCTGGGGGAGAACGGATACATGGATACGTATAGCAGAGTCCCTTCGCTGTTCCCCCGGACTTATCTCAACATTGTTTGTTAACTGGCTATACCCCAATACAAAAAAAATTTTTTTTTCTTAAGTGGTTGGTGTAAACAATCCTACTGCACAGCAGAAACAGCTTCTCTTCACCCGCCCCATCAGTTTCCACCCACAGAGTGGCTGCCTCCCACACTGGGGAAAATCTTTAGTGGGAGTTGCGCCCACCCCCTAGGGTTAATAACCACCATCTTTCCAATACCGTTGGATTTTCTACCCGTCCATTCATCCGGTCTCAAATGACACGACTATTTGCTGACCCCTCCAGCAGTGCTGCTGGGCTGGGGTTCTTATGTTTGTGCAGGCCGAGACAGTTTCTTGATTTTCTGGAGAAAGTAGGGGGCGGTTTTCACAGCTAACCAGTGGGTGATCCCACTGGTAGGCTTCATCCTTCTCATCAGGCTGAGTGGAATACAGATAATCGGAGCGGTGGGGATGTTAGGCAGGCTGGGTCCCGGGGAGGTCAGGAGACAGCTCAACTATGTTCTGCTGAACCTCCACTTTGGGTCAGGACAGAGCGATAGGGGATAGATTTATTCTCCCCAGTGAAACCATCAAAGGCACTGGGCAAAATATATTGGGCTGGCCAAACATTTTTCTTTCAGTTTTTTCCATAACATCCTACAGAAAAACCCAAATGAACTTTTTCGCTAACCCAATATATAATGAGGCCTTTTCAAGACATAGACAATGCTGAAAGTTGGGAAATGAATTAAGTGGGTCCTACGATTGCCCCAGTTTACTTTCCTGGGAGGTTTCCCAGAGTTTCCAGCAGGGATGCAAACGGAGGCTGCACCCAGAGGGTCCCTGAGTCCAGGAGAAGGAGCTGAGGGGCTGGGGAGACCAAGGCAGCTAGAACACTGAGGGCTGAGTAAGATGGTGAGGGACAGAAAGCCCTGGAGGTCTGCACTAGGACCCCCAGAGGACCTACCCGAGGACTGAGCAGTGCCCACCCGTAGGAATCTACCTGAGGCTGGAAAACTATCCTGCTCAAGCGTTCATGCTCAGTCGCTCAGTTGTGTCTGACTCTTAGCAACCCCGTGGACTATAACCCACCAGCTCCTCTGTCCGTGGGATTTCCCAGGCAAGAATACTGGAGTGGGTTGCCATTTCCTTCTCCAGACCTTCCTGATCCAGGGATCGAACCCAGGTCTCTGGAGTCTCCTGCATAGCAGGTGGATTCTCTACCACCGAGCCACCTGGGAAGTCCCATCTTGAGCAAATCCAAGGAATAAAATAACAAAACAACCCTTAAACCACTCAAAAAGATTAGTGGGAACAGCCCCAGCACTCACGTAGGACTGGGAATAGTGTCAATATCCCCCAATCAGCCTGGAAAAATTCATATTCAAAGGGTATTGAGTGGAATTCTCAAGAAGATATGGGCCCAACAGTGGGAAATAATTAGCTTTGGACTAAATGCTGCTTCAGACCTGCCTAGTAAATTATAAAAACAAGAGCTGAAAGGATCAGACTGTTTCCAAGTAACTTGACCAAATGCTCAGACTATTTTTAGGAATATAAAGATACACTGCACATAAGTGGGCAAAACTCATAATATCTGGCGTCCAATCAAACTTTGCCAGGTACTCAAAGAGGCAAGAATACACAGCCTGAAATGAGGAGGCTCATTAATTAACAGAAACTGAACCAGAATTTACACAAGTGTTAGAATTAGCAAAAAAGAACATTGAAAGTGTTATTATAACTACAACCCACATGTTAAAAGGTTAAGTAGAGACATGGAAGACACACACAGAAAGAACCGAATTGAACTTCAAGGGATGAAAATTACAATGCAGGAGATGAAAATTACACTGGGTGAGATTATTAGCAGATTAAACATTGCAGGAAAAAAAAAGGTAAATGACTTGAGGATTCAGTATCAGAAACTATCTGAAATGAAACACCAGAGAAAATAATCCAAAGCATTAAAATAGTATCAGTGAATCATAGTATAATTTCAAGCCACAGGTGACTCCATGGTAAGGAATTTGCCTGCAATGCAGATGTAAGAGATGCAGGTTCAATCCCAGGGTCAGGAAGATCCCGTGGAAAAGGAAATGGCAACCCACTCTAGGATTCTTGCCTGGGAAATATCCTGGACAGAGGAGCCTGGCAGGCTATAGTCCATGGGGGTCACAAAGAGTTGGACATGACTGAGTGACTAAATAGCAACAACGACAACACACAGGTATTTGAAAACTCTAAAAGAAAGAGGAGGGCACAAAAAAATATTTGAAAAACTAACCAACAAATATTTTCCAAATTCAATGAAAATTATAAACCCTCAGATCCAAGGGGCTCAGTGACCCTAAGCACAAGAACAAGGAAAAAACTATACCAAAGCACATTATCATCAAGTTACTCAAAACCAGTAATAAAGGAAAAAACCCTTCTTCAACACAGTCAATAGAGAAAAGACATGTTAGTCCAGAGGAAGAGGAAACAGGATGAATGCAGTGTTCTTATTAGAAACAATGAAAACGGGAGGCCAACAGACCAACAATCTTTAAAGTACTGAAAGAGAGGAAAAGCTGTCAGCCTGGAACACCTTCACTGATATACCTGGTGAAACTATCTTGCAAGAACAAAGGCAAAATAAAACCTTTTTCAAGGTATACAAAAGCTGAAAGAAATTCATCGCTAGCAGATCCGCACCCACAGAAATGTCAAGAGAAGCCATTCGGGCATAAAGAACATGGGATTAGAAATGTGGATCTACACAAATGGGAGAAACAGCCTAAATGAGCCCTACGCGGGTAAACAGTCAAGGTTGGCTTTTATTCTTTAAAAGAGAGTTGACAGTTAAAACAACAATATTAACAATGCATTATAGGGTTTACAATGTATGTAAAAGTAAAATTTATGACAGCAATCTCATGGGGGTTGGGATCGGAGAGATGGAAGCCCAGGATTCAAGCTTCATACACAAGGTACTGTGAAATGACACGATATGAAGGCAGACCGTGCTAAGTTAACTGGAGAACTGTAAACCCTAAATAACGACTAACAGAACAAAACCAAGAGTTATGGCTAATAAGCCCACAAAGAAGATAGACTGGAATAATAAAAACTAATGAGTAGTCCCAAGAATGCAGAAAAAAAGAAAAATGGGAAAAAAGATCAAATAGAGAGCAAATAGTGAGAGGATAGGCTTAAACGCCAGTAAAATCCATAATGATATTAAATGTGAGCGGTCCAAGCACCCCGATTAATAGACAAGCAAGACTCAATGTCGCTTATGACAAACACACCTCGAGTATAAAGACAGAGACAGGTTATTAAAAGGAAAAGGGTGAAAAAAGATATGCCATGCTGTCATTAATCAGAAGAAATCTCAAGTGGTTATATTAATATCAGGCAAGGAGATGCAGAGGAAAGGGCATCACCAGAGCTAAAAAAAGATGTTCATTTCGTAGTGATCATAGGGTCATGGATCGAGAGGATGGAATCATCCCAAACACTTCTACCTGAAGTAACAGAGCTTCAAACTACATGGAACAGGGGCTTCCCTGTTGGCCCAGCGGTAAAGGATCCACCTGCCAATGCAGGAGATGTGGGTTCAGTCCCGGATCCGGGAAGATGGCACATGCCACGGAGTAAATAAGCCCACGCGCCACAGCTACTGATCCTCTGCTCTAGAGCGTGGGAGCCACAACCACTGAAGCTTGCGTGTCCCTAGAACCCACGCTTTGCAACGAGAGAAAGCCCCTCAGTGGGAAGCCCTTGCACTACTACTGGAGAGTGGGCCCTGCTCACTGCAACTAGGGAAAAAGCCCACGCAACAACAAAGATCCAGCACAGCCAAAGATAAATATAAATAAAAGATTTTAAAAAATATGTGAAATAAAGACTGAGAGCTATTTGTACAAGAGGAGACAGCCAGGTCTGCAATGTGAATTGGCTATTTCAATATCCTTTTCTCAGTAATAGAACAATTAATAGACAGAAAGGTAGTAGGCAGAAAATCAGTACAGAGTGGACTTCAACTGCACTAACAGCCAACTTGACATGACTGACATTTATAGAACACTCCAGCCAATGACCACAGATACACATTCTGTTCAAGTGGACATGGAACATTTACAAAGATAGATCATATTCTGGGTCATAAAGCAAGCATCAGTACATTTAAAGGGATACAAGTCACACATAGTATGTTCTCTGACCATGGTGATATTAAATTAGAAATCAACAACAGACAGATCTCCGGAAAATTCCCGACCACTTTGGTAACTAAATAACACATTTCTAAATAACTCATGAGTCAAAGAGAAATAAAAAGGGAAAGTTGAGAGTATTTTGAATTAAATGAAAATTAAAATACAACTTATCAGAATTTGTGGGCTGTCTCTCAAGCAGAAATTAATAGCACCAAATGCCTGTATTAAAAAGGTCTCAAATCAATGCCTCCATTTATAAATTAATAAACTACCAAAAAAAAAAAAAACTCAGCATATTAAACTCACGGCAAGCAGAAAAGAGGAAATAATTAACATCAAAACAGAAATCAGTGAACCATACAGCGGAAAATTGATAGAGAAAAATCAATGAAACCAAAAGCTGATTCTTTGGAAGATTAATAAAATTGATAAACTCCTTGCCAGGCTGACCAGACAAAAAGAGAGAAAATAAAAACCACCAGTATCAGAAATGAAAGAAATGCCATCACTACACAGTTACTGGTATTAATATGATAATAAGGTAATTTTATGAACACCTCTATGCCTATAAATTCTGCAAGTTATATGGTACGGAAAAATTCTTTGTAAGAAACAAACTATCAGAGTTCATTCAAGAAGAAATAGATAACCAAATTAGCCTTGTACGTGTATTAAAGACATTGACTTTGTAGTTAAAAACTTTCCCACAGAGAAAACTCCAAGCCCAGTGACTTTACCAGAGAACTCCACCAAACATTTAAGGAAGAAATAACACCAGTTCTACACAAATTCTTGAGAAAATTCAAAAGGAAGGAATATAGCCTACCTTATTCTATGAGGCCAGCATTAACCTGACATGTAAACTGGATAAAGATATTACAAGAAAAGAGAACTGTACACTAAAAGCCCTTATTAACACAGATGCAAAATATTAGCAAATTCAATCAAATAGTAAATATATAAAAAGCAAATATTCATCGTCTAATGGAGTTTATTCCAGGAATGCAGAATTTGTTTAACATTTGAAAATCAATCAGTGTTATTCACCATATTAACACACTAAAAACAGAAAAGCCATAAGAACATTTTAATAGACACAGAAAAAGCACTTAATCAAATTTAACATCCATTTATGATAAAACAACTCCCAGTAAACTAGGAATAGGAGAGAACTTCTTCAACGTGACAAAGAGGGTCTGCTAAAATCCTACCTACAGCTAATCAGGAAAGACTGAACACTTCTCTTCAGAGTACAGGAATCAGACAAGAATGTCTGTTTTCACTATGTGTACTAGGGGATCTCATCTTTCCACTAGTGTCTCCATTAGAAAGAAAGAAAAAGAGAAAGAGGGAAAAAGAGGGAGGGAAGGAGAGAAGGGGAAAAGAAAAAAGAAAAGGCGTTCAGATTGGAAAGGAAGAAGTGAAACTCTACATGCAGATGGCATGATCATCTATGTCAGAAATCTAATGGAATGTAGTAAAAAGCTAGTAGAATTAATAAGGATGTTTAGCAAGATTGCAGATGACAGGAGCAAATAAAAAAATCAATTTTTTTTTATACACCAGCAAGTCAGAAATTGAAATGAGAAACCTGCCTGGTGCTTCCACTGCAGGGAGCATGGGTTTGATCCCCAGTCAGGGAACTAAGATCCTGCATGACCAGCCAAAAACAAAACGAACAAAGAAATTGATATGGAAACACCATTTACAGTAACATCAAATATATTAAACACTAATAAGTGGATCTGACAAAAGACGTGAAAGATCTGTACAATGAAAACCATAAAACTGTTGACAGACATTAAAGATGTAAATAAATGAAGATACACTTTGTTCATGGTCTGGAAGACTCACTGTTGTTAAGATTTTATTTCTCCCCAAATTACCTGCCAGGCTTCTCTGTCCATGGGATTTTCCAGGCGAGAAGACTGGAGTGGGTTGCCATTTCCTTTTCCAGAAATTAATCAGTAGATCAACACAATCTCAATGAAAATCCCAGTCGGATATTTAAAAATAGTAGTTGGTAAATTCATTCTAAGCTGTTTCTCAAATTCCTTCAGTAATGCAAAAGATCTGGAATAGCCTAATCAACTCTGAAAAACAAGAATAAAGTTGGTAGGTTAATGTTACCTGGTTCCAAGGCTCATGATAAAGCTATAGTAATTAAAACCATGTAATATTGCTTAAGAGAGAGACAAGATAGATAAATGGAACAAAATAGAGACTTCAGAAACTTTTGACAAAAATCTGTTCATCAATACTATTAGAAAAATGCCAGTTAAAACCATAATGATAATCAGGTAGATTAGAGTTTATTGTATAGAGTGATATAAGACAGAAAGACAAACATCATATATTAATGCATATATATGGGATCTAGAAAGACAGTACTGACGATCCTACTTGCAGGAAAGCAAAGGAGACAGAGACATAAAGAAGAGACTTTTGGATCCAGTGGGGAAAGGAGAGGGTGGGATGATTTGAGAGAATAGCATTGAAACATATACATCACCATATGTAAAATAGCCAGTGGGAATTTGATATATGATGCAGGAACCCAAAGCCGGTGCTTTGTGACAACCTGGAGTGATGGGGTGGGGAGGGAGGTGGGAGGGGGTTCAAGAGGGAGTGGACAGATGTGTGCCTCTGGTCGATTCATGATGATGTATGCAAAAACCATCACAATACCGTAAAGCAATTATCCTCTAAGTAAAAAGTTTAAAAAAATGTTTTTAAAAAAACCATTATGAGATGCTACTACAAAGCTATTAAAAAGGCAAAAATTATAGCCTGATCATAACAAGTTTTAGTGAGAAACTGGAGCTTTAGTACGTTGCAGAACACTGAAAAACAGCTTGACGGGTTTAAAAAGTGGAAGACAGTCACCGTAACCACTCCACTCCTACACAAGCATCACCCCCAAGAAAAGGAAGCATATGTTCACTCAGATTTGCACATGACTGTTCATAGAAGCTTTATCTATAATAGCCCCAAACTGGAAACAATTCATATGTCCATCAATAGGTAAATGGACAAACTGTGGGGAGAAAATTGTGCTGCATTCCTACCATGGAATACTACTCAGCAATAAAAACGGAATAAGCTACCCATAGCGGCAACTACATGCGTGATTCTCGGAATAATCATGGTGAATGAGAGAAGCCAGTCCCAAAGGACCACATATGATGTTTCCATCTTTATAGAACTCTGTAAAATGCAAGCTAATCTACAGAGACAGAAAGCCGGTGAGGGCTTGCCTGGGGAAGAGGAGTGTGGCAGGGAGGAATTACAAAGGGGATGTTTAGAAATTTTGGATCGTAATGGCTGCATTCATGACCTTAATTCTTCTGACGGCTTCATGGCGGTATACATGCTAAAACATTAATGTGCACAATTTAAATATATTCAGTTTATCGTATGTCACATATGTATGTAATTTTTTTTGTTGGGTCACTAAATCACGTCTGACCCTTTTGTGACACCATGGACTATATAGCCCACCAGGCTCCTCTGTCCATGGGATTTCCCAGGCAATAATTCTAGAGTGAGTAGCCATTTCCTTCTCCAGGGGATCTTCCCAATCCAAGATCAAAACTGTGTCTCCTGGCATTGGCAGGTGGATTCTTTACCACTGAGCCACCTGGTCACATGTAGACATATTTTTACGGAGGTAAAAATATCTTGAGGGTAGGAGGAGAAGGGGGCAGCAGAGGATGAGAAGGTTGGATGGCATCACTGACTCAATGGACGTGAGTTTGAGCAAAGTCCGGGAGATGGTGAAGGACAGGGAAGCCTGGCGTGCTGCAGTCCACGGGGTCTCAAAGAGTTGGATGCAACTGAACAACAAAAGCAGCAAAATCTTGTCCTCTTTGGTGAGATTAACAGGAGTGGAAGTGAAGGGGTCTCCAAGACTTCAGGGTGGGAAGGGGTCTTCTGGCAACTTAGACTTGGAAGAGCCTTGCTTGCCTGCAGTAATTCTGCGGCAGGACTGGGAGCTCTGGACCATTCCCGGTGCCCGCCTTTGCCGAGGGTGCGTAGCATTGGCTAAGTGTGGGTTCACCAGGGGATGGGCCCCACCTCTGGGGAAACACCTCAGTGGGTTGAATGATGGAGGGTCAGGATGAGGTAGCGTGCGTCTGTGACACAGAAGGCCCCAGAAACACCGCATGCCTTCTATCCATGTCACTTACAAATTCAATTTTGCCTGAAAATGCTCTGAAAGGCTTATAGGGCATGGTCCCCCAGACAGCCCTGCAGATAGAGGCCATCCCAGTTGAGAAAGGGAAACTTCTAGAGAACCCTGTGCCTGACTCTAAGCTTGTCCCAAGACACTCGAACAGATGAAAAACTGTAGGTATTTGCTGGCCCCAGAACGCCCTCCCTCTCTTCCCAGGCACGGGACAATAAACATCCGTCACCAGCGGCCATTATGCCTGGAACATTCCGCTTTGCAGCTATTTTCGCTTTTTACTCACCAACTTCTCCACCGTCGCAGTTTCTCACGGACACAGGACGAATGATGTTTGTAAACTGTAAATTAACATTGCACAGCTACCGTGCGGCTGTTATGATGTGATTCCCTTTGTGTTATGATCCCAACCCATCTTGTGTGAAACGTATAGGATTTAAGCGACGTGACGGAGCTGAAAATGGAGTCACCGTGGCCAATGCGAACTTCGTGTTCCTTGTTCTGAAACGTCCGGTATAGGACTGCGGGTGTCTTAGGGTGATAAGAGTGTTACTTTAGATAAGGAATTCATTTGGCAGCGTCCGCGGAAAGACTTCACTGGAACAGAAGGAGTAACTGATAGCACCACGCGGCCCAGAGCCGTTCCAGATGGACGCTCCCGAGGCTCTGTCAAAGCAGAGGGAGACTTCCCACTCAGGTTTGCCTGGGGACCGCTTGCTGGACCGGCGACCACCGCTCCTGCTGAGACGCCTCCTCCCCGCGTTTCTCCCTGTGGTGACTCACCGCCCCTCTTCTTTCCCTACGTTGACTAACCTGCGCTGTGTGCAGGTGGGATGCAGTAAGCCCCGTGACTCGTGAATTGAACGCTGATCTTATTTTTGGACACCTCCAACCCTGTGATTCTTTCTGGCATCATTGCTGGACCCCGCGACAGACAGAGGCCTAAGTGGGAGATGATTCCGTCCCAGGGATGGGTCACTGTCAGCATGGTGGGGCCCCTCTTCTTTCTGGCTGGGTTGGCAGTGGGAAGGACATCGGGGATGCTCCTGACCCATGCAAGAAATGAATAGGGTGGGGATGCAACCTCCGTGAGCCCCAGGTGGAGGCGCCCCACCCCCTGCCAGACTCAAGCCAGTCTCTCTGCACAGGGCCCAGGTTGAAGAGGTCACAGGGGTGCCTGGGCCGCCCCGGGGTGTCCCCTCCGCTGGCACCTCACTGCTGGGGTGGGGGGGTCTTCCCTTTGATAGCTAGCTGCCCCATGGCCTACTCCTATCCCGGGAAGCCCTGAACAAGTGTTCCCTCTACTGCCTCCTTCTTCTATTCTTAGAGGATGTCGGCCAGTGATGTAGGAGGTCAGAGGTGGTGTTCTGGTGTCGGCCACGCCGCCCAGGCCAACGCTGACCCTGGACACAGGCCCTGACCTTGGCGTTCCGTTTGAAAAGCAGAAGCGTCTAGATCTCTGCCGTTGAGGAAGGTAGGAAGAGATGAGACATGAGCCCAGGCGGGAAGCAGAGAAGCGGCTCCTGTTTTTCTAGCCTGGTCTAGCCGCAGACACCTGCATGGGAAGCGCTGGTGCTCTGTGGTCCTGGCCCGGGGACAGCCTTCCCTGGGCTGCTGCTAAATTCCCTGAGCCGCCAGGGTTCGCTGTCCAGAAGGGCATCGTCGGAGCCCAGCCTTGGCCGCCAGCAGCCCACTCCTCCCAATCCGGCCCCAGGAGGCCTGGGTCCAGGCCGCCACACCGACGTCACCCAGGCCCTCAGCGACGGGCCCTGACGGATGGGGGCAGATGAATTACGGCGGTCAGCCAGCGGCCGCCAAGCTTTCCCTAGAGATCCAGGGACCGCGGAGGGGCCAAGGGGGGCCCCGCCTCTCAAGGGTTCCGGGGGCACCGAGCTTCCTGCCCTGGGTCAGTAAGCAGAGCGGATGGAGGGCGGCCATCTCATTAGCTTCATCCGACTCCCCGCTCACCCCTGTAACAGAGCCCTGGCAATGAGGGTCTGGGACTGTCTGGGGCCCCGCTTTCCCTGGGAGGGAGGGGACAAGGGAGGTGCTGGGTCTGGGGTCGGGGTGGAGGAGAGTGAGGGAGAGCTGAAAAGTGAGCCCCGGGAGGAAGAAGACATACAGTCCAGCCGCGAACACCTGGCCGAGGGGAAGGGAAGAGCAGACTCCCCCAGGCTCTGGATCTTTGTTCAGCTGAGTGATTTCCACTGACCCCAGTTGCCTCTCATTTCCTCCTTGGTTAAAAGAGAACCTGCAAGCCCAATCCCTGGACGTTGTGAAGCTACAACCGCCCTCCCCACCCCCCACCTCCCCCTGGAAACCATCCCCTACAGTTCCCAGCCCAGGAGGGCCCATCAAGAATTCGTCCCTCTGTTTGCATTTCCAGAGGGAGAAGGTTGCCAGAAGGAAGGGATTCCTAACGTGCATCTCCCTAAATCAACGATGTCCCACCCCTCCCCAACGTTTTGGGGTTCACCCTCCACCCCAGACTCCCCAAGACTGACCTTCTCAGCAGAGCTGATCTGAGAGGGCTGGCTGCCTTTACAAGACACAGAGGGGCCCCCTGATCAGCCAGCATCTCCCCCTTCCCTCCTCTTGACTCCTTCTAAAACCCAGTGTGTCCTCTGACCCTCCAGTGATGACAGGGACTCTATGATAGAGAATAAGCTTTTCTGTCCACACCCACCCTCCCATCCCCAGCATACCTGGAATCCCAGAAGCCCACCTGGATCAGGGTCCCCCCCTAACCCCGGGCGGCTGGGGAGGGAGTTTATGACGGGAACCAGAGTCACACACCACTGCCTGCTTGGGTTTTTGTTTACTGTTTGTTCTTATTAAAAAAAAAAGCAACTGAGAAATAAGAATCATTCCCATAATTGTCTTAAAGGTTAAAATATTATGACAGTTCCCTGATTGGGCTGTTGGAAGAATTAAATGAGATAAGGCTCCAGGGAATGTCAGAGTGGCTTTCTGGAGCTTTCCAACTGTGCAGGAAGAAGAGCGGCCCTTCTGCCACCAGGCTTCTTTGCCTCTGCTGTCTGTGGGGAGCTGTTGGTACCCAAAGCTTGTCACTCATCAAACCCTGGCTACTGGCATCTTGCACGTGACAGATTCTCCTACAGGTTCTCCAGGGAGGCCTTGCATCTTACTGGCGCACTTAAGTCTTTGAGTGGCATTTTCAGTCATAAAGAACTTTCTGGGCACAATTATTAGACTATTCAACCCCTTCAGACGTGCCACGCTCCCATCCAGGCTCGCCTTTCCAGCCAGGGCGTGGATTCCAAAGCCAACCGCCTGGATACGGCTCCTGGCCACTCCCCGCCCTATCTGCTCCAAGATCCTGTGCTGTGGGGCGGCAGCAGGGGTGGGGGGGTCCTGTGCCCCCAACTTCGCCTTCCGGGCAGGACACAGGCCTTGAGTCACAGGACTGGAATCCAGCCGTTTTAGCGCATTGAATGCAGAGAGTCAAGGGCCTTCACTTCTGGAGTTTAGGCATCTGTTATGTAGACGAACAGAAAACACACCTCCAGGGACGGTCATGAGGATTCGATCAAATAAATGCCGAGTAAAGACTGGAGATCGCAGTAAATTGAAGAGTAGGTGGCAGCCAGACACCTGGGGTCCCAGCAGAGTCGCAGTGGGGAGGGAGTGTGGGCCCTGGGCCCCCGAAGGCAGCAGGGAACCGGCTCAGATCTGAGCCTGGAGTCCAGCGGGCCCTCTCCCAGCACAAGGCAAGGGGAGAGGAGGGAGAAAAGACCCCCACGCCGGGGGTCTTTAGAGGTTCTCCAGCTGCTCATTGAAGAAGGGAAAGAATATCCCTCTTCCCACCCCCACCCGTGTGTCCTATAAGCAAAATCCACATTTTCTGCCCCCACCAATGCAGTCCAGTCGGGCTAGCCCGAAAATGCCAGAGGATTAGGGGATGGCGAAGTTGAGGGGGTGGGGGGGGGGGGAGGAGGACTGGAGACCAGCGAAGCCCCAAGCAAGGGGAACTGGGCCTTAGGTACCTGCAGGGGTCACCCCAGCATCACCCCAGGCCACTTGGGTGCTCCTTGGCCACATGCTTACCTTCTGGAGCAAACAGAGGGGGTTCTAATGCCCAAATGTGTGGTGGGGCATCCTGATGGTTGGGGGTGGCGGTAAATGAAAGTCACTCAGTCATGTCCGACGCTTGGCGACCCCATGGACTATACAGTCCATGGAATTCTCCAGGCCAGAATCCTGGAGTGGGTAGCCTTTCCCTTCTCCAGGGGATCGAACCCAGATCTCCTGCATTGCGGGCGAATTCTTTACCTGCTGAGCCACCAGGGAAGGGTCGGGGGGTAAGGGGGTGGAAAAATGCACTGAAGGTCCCTGGTCGCCAGTCCATGACTTCAGTTGTTAGGCAGCCTGTGAGGGGGGACAGCCCCGGGAAGTGCCAGGCTTGCCGTGGTCTCTGTGCTGGGGCATGCTGGGCTCCTGGGCTGTGGTCACAGGCCACGCTGCTCAGCTCAAGGGCGGTCCTGCCACCTTTCATGGTGCTACGGTTGCCTGGCACTCAATCACTGGCTCTCCACACGGGCTTCTGGTCCACTGTGACCTTGAACTCCTAGCAGAAGCTCCTTCTAGGCCTCGTGAAGGCTGGGGATAGGATCGGGGAGGGTTTGTTATATGGAGTCTTGGCCCTAATTTCCTTTTTTTGAACTGAATTTACTTAGGATATGGACATTTTGTTGTTTAGTTGTTAAGTCGTGTCCAACTCCCTGAGACCCCATGACTAGCCCACCAGGTTCGTCTGTCCATGAGGTTTTCCAGGCGAGAATACTGGAATAGGTAGCCATTTCCTTCTCCAGGGAATCTTCACGACCCAGGGATCGAACCCGGTCTCTTGCTTGGCAGGCAGATGTTTTAACCACTGAGCCACCAGAGAAGGATCTGGACATGGTTGGGCCAAATAACAAAAAGAACTTTGAACTCTTAAACCAGACCAGCAAACTTTCATATAGATCTAACATTTAACTCTTGGAGCAATGGGTGTAAGTATGCACCTTTTGTTCATTTTTATAGAACTTTTGAATACTAGGATTTACTTGCAGTAGGACTAGGTTTAAAAAGTGTTTGTGCTTATACAAATAAGAAGTGCCATTTCTTTCCTGTTCCTGCAGCTGTAGAAAAACAACTTTTTTTCCTTGCTAATTATATATTATGGTGTTTTTGATAGATTTTTATCAACTGTGGGAAACTAACCACAGAGCTGGTAATCTTTCTTAAAAACAACCCATAGTAAAGAAGACATAAGACTTATGGAGAAATATTTTCCCAAGGAATTAGAAAAGAAAAATTGCCTGTATTCTCAAATAAGATGCAACTGAAGCAAAAAAAAAAAAAAAAAAGTGATCCCAATGTAAAGTTTTATGAGTTTGAACTTCAACAATTTGACATTCCTCTAAATCATTTTGTGGAATTTTGGCCAAAATTCAGCGATGCCAGTAGTTCTCAGTCTGTTTTTGTTGTTTTAGTCACTAAGCCGTCTTCTACTCTTTTGTGACCCCAAGGACTGTAGACCGCCAGGCTCCTCTCTCCATACAATTTCCCAGGCAAGAATACTGGAGTGGGTTGCCATTTCTTTCTTCAGGGGATGTTCCCCACCCAGAGATCAAACCCGTGTCTCCTGCACCGCACGCAGATTCTTTACCACCTTTTTGTAAACATGAAATGTGAATATTTGCTTAGATGTTAGCTTTAACTAAAGCATAGTGACCTAGACTGGCCACATCAATGCTTGTTATTGGATTTCCATGTTTCCCAGGAAAAAAAGAAAATTTCCTTTTTTAAGGAAACTATTTAAAATGCCACAGTTTCAGTGTTACAGTTATCAATGTAAAGTGTGTTTGGTACTTGCTAATTAAAACTTTGCCCTGAATCCATTCCCAGCAGAGCCTAGCTGTGACTCCTCACGGCGCCTATGTTTGTGTGGTCTGGCCCTCCACAAGCCCAAGACAGACCAGTTTGTGATTTTACTGGGTTGGCCAAAAAGTTCATTTGGGTTTTCTATAAGATGTGCCAGAAAAACTTGAACAAACATTCTGGCTAACCCAGTACAAAACTGGAAGCTAGAAGACCCATTTCCTAGGTTTGTTGTGTTAAATAAATGCTAAGGTCCAATAAAGCACTATTCACGGTAAGAGTGTGCAGGAACCGGACCCTCACCCTTTAGGTTCCCCCAAATCTGACACACAGAATGGAGCGTAGGGAGAGAAAAACAACACTGCTTCTCCCCAGACATAAGGAAAGGATGACGTAGCCGGAATTGCTGTCAAATGCAAGTACGTGTGCTACTGCACACTGAGGCCGAACAAATAGAAACTTTGGAGTTTGAAGCAAACAAAGGTTTATTGCAAGGCCGAGCAAATAGAATAAGCAGCTCATGACTGAAGAACCTGAACTCTCCAGTGATCTTCAGGGAAGAATTTTTAAAGGCAAAATTTGGGGTGATGACTATAGGTGCGTGGTTGTCTCCTGAGGTAACCTGGTTTTCCAGGAATGTTAACCATCAACCTTCTGGTTTGGACCAGTCTGAGGCCTCAGCAGGTAGTGACCTGGGTGGGGGCCTTAGTTCCTGCAAAACAACTCAAAGAAATGTGTCAAGTTGTTATGGATGTCCCTTGAGGAGCAGCTAGGACTCTGCCTTATTGCTATACTTGTTTCTTGACTGCTTTTCCTTTGTTTCTGCATTCTCTTACTTCCCTAATCAGTAATTGCTTGAATCTGTACTTTGAAACTCAGGGAAAGTCCAGGAAGCTAAACCCTTTTGCTACACAAACCAGAAACAGAGGACAAGAAAAGGCTTTTGTACCCAGGAGGGCCCTGAGAGGTTTCAGAATGACTGGCACTCCCAACATCTTTGGATACAACTCCGTGGGTCCCCATCCGGGAGACAGTAGAATGAATATGTACGTGCTTGCACACATACACACACATGTGCTCACACCCTGCTGGGCTGTCCTCTGCTCCCAGCTGAATTAGGTTAATTTTCCAACTTGAACTGCCCCTTTAAGCCTGCCTGGAGATCCTCTTCCCCTTTAAGAGAAGACCCACAGTGTAGGAAAAGGGGAAAGAGCCAAAGGAATGACCATATTCTCTTTTTCTGGGCTGCCCTCCTGCAGCTTTGAAATGGCTCTGTCTACCAGAGGCTTGCGCACGGGAAAGGAGAAACCCCCCAAAGAATGGGAACAGACCCAGCCCTTGGTCAAAGAGAGCACAACTCTCTTTTTCAGCCCTGGGGGCTACAGAACTGAGCTCTGGGATTCCAGGCGTGGTTTGGCACCTGCTGGGTTCCCCCGAGATCTTCTAGAGCGCCCAGCCCAGGCACTGCCGGTGGCTAGGAAGTGAAGAGGATTTCCATGCCACAGACCCTAAATAGGGGTTGCAAAACTTGCCGGGCTGTGAGAGGTAACTTCCTCTGGGCCGTGGTTCGCCAGTGGCCCGTGGTCAGGCTGCATCCGGCCCCATAATCCTGCACAGATGCTGAGGCTCACCACGGTTCCTCTGGCCTCCCTGCTCCACCCCTGCCAGACCATGATCTGTGCCCACAGTTCACCATGATTTGCCAGGTTTCGTAACATTTGCTCAGCTCTCTGATGCTTTAAGTGGCGTGTGATTACTCCCGGGGTCTGGGGGACCAAACGGTCTGGGGGTACACTCTGCCTCTCCTACCTGGGGAAAAAGGATCTCGATGTAGTGGCTACAAACCTCTCTAGGACAACTTAAATGTCACCCTTTGGGCAGCTCCTGAAAGCCTGTTACATGTGTCCTGTTTCTTTAAGAGGAAACTCAAAAGCCCACAGAATTCTGAGGGAGGCTCACACACCCCTTACTGTTTTGCAAATGGATCGCTTAGCCCGCAGTGGGGCTGCCGGTGAGACTGGCGGCTTCTTTCTCTTTGAGTCCCCGAGTCTAAGGAGATGAGTCCAGGGCCTTCGGGGAGGTTTGGCACCTGCAGTGGCACTCCAAAATCATTAGCTATTCCTTTGGGCAGGAGCACAGTTGAACCAGGCTCTGCCAGTTGACCATGGCCAACAGTTGCCTGCAGTCCATCAGTTGCCCCTGGCCCACTAATTCCCCAATTCTGCCAATACTCCATGGATTGCCAGATACCCACGGCTTGCCAGTTTCCCAACGTCTGCCAGTTGTTCGCGGTCTGCCAGTTGCTCAGAATCCGCCAGATACCTGTGACCTGCCAGTTGCCCATGATTCGCCAGTTGCCCACGCTCCTCCAGATGCCCAAGACCCACCAGTTGCCCATGATCCACCAGTTCCCTACGGTCTGCCAGTTCCCTGAGACCTGCCAGTTGCCCGCGGTTCACTAGTTGCCCGCGGTTTACCAGTAC
Organism: Odocoileus virginianus; assembly: GCF_023699985.2. Lineage (NCBI taxonomy): Eukaryota > Metazoa > Chordata > Mammalia > Artiodactyla > Cervidae > Odocoileus > Odocoileus virginianus. The sequence goes on along the minus strand of NC_069689.1, from coordinate 11,108,305 downwards.
TCCGTGAACGCCAGTTGCCCATGGTCCTCCAGAGGCCTGAGACCCGCCAGATGCCCGAGACCCACTAGTTGCCCGCAGTCCATCAGTTGCCCCCAGCCCACCAGTCGCCCGCGGTCTGCCAGAGGCCCAAGACCCGCCAGCTGCCCGCGGTCCGCCAGCTGCCCGCGGTCCGCCAGTGGCCCGAGGCCCACTGAACTGTCTTCCCACAGCTTTGTGATTGCCTCAACAATCTGCCCTGATGCCCTAGGGGTCCCAGCCTTTCTTGGCTTCTCTGTGGTTTAACCACCATTCACCCTTGTTTGGGGCTTCCCGCACCACAGTGATCCTCAGGGTCTCATTTCAAGGTACACACGACAAAGCGCCAACCCCAGTGGTTCTCGGGCAACTCTGTGCATCCTCTTGAGGCTGTGCTGAAATTCTGCAGTGGAAATTGACCCTTCTTCCTGCTTAGGGAAGTCGTTAAGGTGGGGCTCCAAAGATCCAATTCTCCTGCTGAGAGCCTGTCTATAACCCTGTCTTTCCCCGACAGTTTATGTGGTTCTGGCCCCCCACCCAGTGAATGAGAGAAGCCAGTTCGGGATTCTCCCAAACTGGAGGACAAAAGACCCATTTCCTCTCATTGTTGTGGTAAATAAATGAAATAAGTGTTGTAGTGTGGTTCCTGAAAATACTGTGAATTGTGTGAGCATGCCAGAATCAACGCCCTCAAGAACCACAACGTGTGGGTGACCACACTGGCGTCTTTCCACGTCTGGGGAAAAACAGTGTTGCCAGAAAGGTTTTGCCTGGGCTGCAGCAGCAGCTGACCTCCCGCCAAGGTGAACTCCTTATATTTCATCCTTAGAAGATGTTCCTTGCCGCCCAACTGGGGACACCCTGCTACTTTAAGAGGAGAAAGAGGGGTAAAGACTTACATCCCTCCTGACTCCAGAGGTGGGGTGGCCCCCAACCTAGCCTGCTGTTTTGCAAATGTCTCTCCCCTGCAGGGGCTGAACTATTGGGGCGGGGGCAGCCTGATGCTCCAAGAAGGAGATCGGTAGCATCCTTCTCTTTCAGGCCCGGGATCTAAACTGTTGAGTTTTGCAGATTTGGTCCCTCTAGCTCCACTCCTCAAGTGAAGAGAGGAGCTCCACAACTCTGCCGCAGCGAGAGGAGGCTGCTGGGTGACTCGGGGGCCAGGGCAGTATGCAAGCCTCAGACTCAATCGGGGATTGCTAAGAAGTCAGGGGTCTGAGAGCAGATGGCACTTGCCGGCCTGAGGTCTCCCAGTTGCCGGCTGGAGCCCGGCATGCTCTAACCGGCACACCGGTCTGCCCTGACCCCCGGGCTTCCAGGCTCTTCTTTGCCCAGATGCATCTCCCTGCAGCACAGCTTCCCGCGAGTCACCACCATTCGCCATGGTTGGTGATTTCGTGGGTCTTGGTGATTCTCCGTGCCGCGGTCTACCCGCGGTCTTCGCGCCGCTTTGCGCACAGTCTCGTCTTTGGGGAAAGGCGGCAGCCAAATTGCTCCCGGGTCTCGTCCAGCACCTCCCCCATCCAAAACTCCGCGCTTCCAGAAGAACTGATACTTGACTCTCCGGCGACCCTCCCTCCCCGGAGGCTCCAGGTTCCCAGGGAATTTTTCGCCCAGGTGGGGGATGGTCATCTCCTGCTCCCAGAAGACTTCAGGCTTCTAGGCTGTTGGAATTGAGTCCAGAGGTGGTCTAGAGGTGGTCGATGCCTGGGGGTCCCGTAAGTGCTTAGAGATGATGCCACTTAGAGATCGCACTCCTCCAGGCGTAAGTCTGAGCAGACTCATGTGCTACAACCTGCCCCAAACCCACCCTCGCCACATGCAAACATATACCTGGGCCAGCTCCATCCACAGGAGGCGGACTTAGACTGCTTCTTAGTTCCAAAGATGGGGGGACTCCAGCCCCGTTACTCTGAGAAGCAGCAGTCTTGCTCCCTATCACTGAGCAGAGCCCCGGGTCCCGCTTTTCCAGAAGCCTCTCCCACGACAGTGAAGAGACAGCCCTGGCTGTCGGCAGTCTGGCCCTCATCTTAGAGTTGCCAAATTGGAGCTGGGGAGCTTGGATGAATCTCTGGGCTTCCAGGAGCCTCAGCAGGCTTTTATGAAAGGGAAGAGTGGGCAGGATTTGGAGGTACAAATCACATGACACAGGTCATAGCACAATCCCCCAAATCACGATCCGTTGTAAGGAGATACCTGACTGGCTCTGCAGGGACCCAGAAAGAGCCCCCCACCCCTACCCCAGGCTCCGGCAAGAAAACCGCCCGCCTTCGGGATCTCTGGGTTCCCTCCCGGAGCTTGGGGTGCGGATAGTGTTGCTGAGCCCGGGAAGGGAAAGAAAACGAATTTCCCCAGGGGAGGTGGTCTTTGGTCCAGGGGCTGCTCCCAGCTGGGGATGCTCTGTTTCTTTAAGACAGGGAAGAACTCTCCAGGGCGGGAAGTTTCAGGCCCCCAGCCTGGTCGGGCTAGTTTGCAAATGACTGTGTCTGGGGTGGGGGGAGGAGTGAAGCTGCCCTTCCCCCCTCCTCCTGCTCAGTCTTGGGGACCAAGGAAAGGGCTTTAGGGTCAAGGAGTCTCAGAGGAGGCGTGACACCTGCAGGTTTCACCTGAGACTTCCGAAGCCCCTTAGGCAATTACTAGTAATGTTTACCTGTGGAGTAAATGCAAATCAGATTTTGGGAAGCACAGGTGTGAGCCTGGGCTGCTTGGTGGCCTGGAAAATACGATAGTTTAAATGCTATAGGCTCCACATCAGTGGCTCTGACCTGTTTGTGTTCCCACAGAGGCCGGGAGCCTTGGCGGGTACGTGCGCCTGGCTGGTTACCCTGGGCTGCTGTGGTTTGGCTCAGCGAGCTTCCCCCGCACCCCGTGGCCTCCGAGGCCCCTGGTGGGCGATGCGCGGCCACCTGTTCCCCTGGCCGGGGGCGGCCGTGTGCAGCACCACGCTCACTCGGATGGCAGTGCAGGGACCCCCGGGATGGCGGGGCTGGGGTCCTCCTCCACCGCCCTCTCTGCAGCATGTGGCATGGCGGCTTGGGCAGTGACCTCGGGGCCACTTCGTGGCCCTCGTGGTATTTGCTGGAGTCAGGGTGGGAACTGCGACAGGGCTTTCTCCCCAGTTAGGGAAACCAGGAGGCCCAAAGACCCCAGGTTCTCTGTGGAGGGTTAGCGCAAATGGGTTTCTGTGTGGCATCCCCACACCAGCGTGCCTGCCAGATGCAGCGATGCCCCACTCCCTGGGATGAATATGGGGGTGCACGTGGCTCTTAGCACAGCTGGAGAAGAAGGCATAACCCCCAAACTGGAACGTCCTGCCCAGAGGATCTCCCCCAGGGATTCCTTGTCACCGGCGCGGCCAAGACCCGAGTTCCACACCTTGAACCTTGGCGTCTTCTGTGCCTTCCCAGTTGGCAAGGGGGGTAGGTGGGGAAACGTGATTGCACCACAACAGGGAGAAGTGCCCTGTGGCAGGAATCCCAGGTCGGCTCCTCGCTAGCTGTTTCTCGGTGCCTCAGTTTCCATATCCACAGACAGGCGTGACGAAGTGCAGGGGTGAAGGTTAAACGAGCTATTAAATAGTAAGCAGGCGCTCAGAGGACCCACCGGGCCGAGTGCACGGTCGGCATTGTTTTCCGTTTGCCTGCTGACAGCCCCACGCCAGACAGCCCCGGGCCTCTGCGTCTCTGCACCCTTGCACAATCATTTCCGCGGGAATCGATTCTAGAGGAAATGGCAGGGCTCAGACTCCTGTGCAGTTAAATGTCGGCTCTCTTCTGCCAGAGGGCTTTCAGAAAAGTGCCCGTTTAGAAGGCAGGTGTGGTAACAAGTTGATGAGAGAAACTGCGTGTGTGCGTGTGTGTGTGTGTGTGTGTGTGTGTGTGTGTGTGTGTACGGGGTGGGTGGCATTTTATGATGAATATTCCAAATAGTTTAGTAAAAGAATGTAGATCTTAAACAAACAGAAGTCCTGTGGAGACAGTCTGCCTGGCCGAAATCAGTCATTGCCCTTTTTGCTTTGCAGCCCCCCTCGGGGTGATGCTGGCCTGGGACCCAGAGTCCCCCTGGCCGTCTCTCCTGGCTGCAGGTGGGGGCGAGGGGAGCTGGAGAGGCAAAAAGCCGACATGGCTTCGGCACACGATTTTGCTGAGCGAGTGCCTCTTGGCACGAAAGGATGAGACAGGGTTTTGCACTTTTTTTAGGGGGAACACGGGTTCAAGTGTGAATCCTGAGCTAGGGGAACGCAGCTTGGCACCTGTGCTCTGCTCAGCACAGATGCCCCCCTGGGGGGCTGCATGGTAGCCTGAGCCCTAGTCCCTGGTTCAGAGACCCCCGCCCCAGCCTTCGGGGTCAGGCCCCCCTGACTCCAGGAGCAGACGTTCAAGTCCCTCACATCGTCTGTCTCTCCATTTGGTTTAAAATGCAGGCACAGTGCTGCCTTCACCACATGGGAAGTGGCAACGACTTCGCTAAGGGTCCAGCCCCCTCCTGGGACCTGCCACAAATTTGTTGGGGGGAGTGGGGGCAGAAGTGCTTCTGAAAGGCAGCAGGGTGAGTTGCTTCCTGTGGTCCGGGGCATTGCCCTTCTGAGCAGGCGGGGCACAAGACGCCCTGCCTTTTGGGCTGCCTCCCTGGACCCTAATCCTTCTCTTCACTCACAGAATGTGCAAGAACCCTGGGGCAGCGGGGAGTGACCAGGGGCTGCCTCCCAGGTGCCTTCAGCTGTATGGGTTGGGGGGCTCCCCTTTCTGGGTGCCAGGGCAGCCTCTTGTTGGGGTGTACAACTCCAGACTTGGGACTCCCCCCATTCCTCCCAGCCCATGTTGCTCGCTAGGCGGAGAGGGGCAGCGTCTCCACCAGGCTCTGGGCCCCTGCCCCACCTTCTGCCTCGGTCACCACCGGGCTGTTTGTTTTTGAGCCTCTGCTCTCCCGTGAGCTGAACTGCGGGAACTCAACGCGGATGTTTTATTCTGAGACTGCAGGAATAGGATGCGGGAAACAGAGGGGCTTCCCTCGGGAGTCAGGGCCTTCCTGCTGGCCCCTCGCTGTCTATATTTCTTCTGCCACAGTTGTTCCTGGGCGGGACTGGCCAGCACATCCTTTATAAAGATAAGGTCCTGGGACAGGGCAGGGTGGAGCCTTCTGGTTTATTGTGGACATGCTCTTCCCCTGTGGAAGCCTCACCCAGAGAGGGGACTTTGAGGGGCCTTGCCAGTGAGCACCCAGCCACTTGGGCCCCCTGCCCACCCCACCCCATCTTCCTCTCTCCTCCACATTCCGCCCCCACCCTCCCCCCACTCCCCCCGTGTTTCAGGCTCCCTCTCCAGCTTGGTGGGAGATGGCAGTTTACACACACCCGCAGTTTCTTCCTGGCACCCCCACCCTCCCTTGTCTAATTGCTCTGGGGTTTCTCCCAATCAGGGCTTTGAGTTGGGGTGTGAAAACCAACCCAAATCCGGGCCTGGGTCTGCACTGTCTGTTCAGGACGTGTGTGAGGACCCTGTAGGAACCCCGAAGCCGGGGGCTGGGGGGTACACTGAGGCCTTCCAGGGTCAGCTCAGGCCAGGCAGCCAGACAGTTTTGCTTGGATCTCTGGAGCGGCCACATGGCCATACGTCTGCCGGTCTGAGACGTGGGTGCCTCAAGCCAGCCGGAAAGGGACTTAGGGCTGAGAGCAGGATTTGAACGACTTCTGTCGTAGGGAGGCCCCTCAGAGTAAACAAGGAGAATTTCTGGGAAATGTACATGACGCCAGACTGTCGGGAAAGGACGTGGGCTCAGAATTCCTGATAGTCAGACCTGGCAGAGAGATGGCAGCTTTCCCCGAGTGTCCTGGCCCCTAAGGGCTCTCTCTCTTTTAGTTAAATGACAGAGCTGCCCCTTGCTGAGTCCCCCTTCCAGGGAGGGTGGGAGGCGCTCACTTGCTTTCAGGGCCTGGGCTGAGCTCACCGTCCATCTGAGATGGGAGCAGAGGCGTCCAGAGCTGAGCCTGGTGCACGGTTGGTTCAGGGCTCAGCTCCGTGAGTCCCAGAGGCGGGGAGCTTGCCTGTCACTGGCTGTCCTACCCCCCAGCACTTGAAACAGTGCCTGCCTTAGGCATCCAATAGGTGTTTCTTGAATGGGATGAACGAATGAATGAATGAATGCATCAACAAAATTGTCTGGAATTTCATCTTTCAAAGTTAAACAATGCACAGGCTAAAGATGCGGGCCCTCGGTGGTATATCTTGGGGGCAGGCGGTGCTGGGTGTCCTGGCTCCGCTGCACGTGGCCCACCTACCGGGTGACTGGCTCGGACGGTCCACCTCCGGCCATGGACACTGACCCTCATGGACACCGACCCTCCTAATAACGGGGGAGGCTTTTTTGTTCTTAGCAGCCTGTCAGTCTCATTCTGTGTTCAGGGCCGACCTGGGGTGTGAGTCCTGATTTCCATATTTTTGCAGAGAAAACCGGAGGTCAGTGGGGTGAGTGGGCAGCACCCTCCTCAAAGGGCCTGGGCTTCCCAGAGCCTTCCCGAAGCCCTCTGCCCCCACCGGCTCACAAAGGCGTCGCTGTCTTCAGGTTGGAGCAGGCTTTGAAAGGTGGCCTTTGTTTGCTTTCCTTTATCATCAAATGTGCAAGGGCAGCTCTGTTTACCTAAAGGCAGGCGCCTTTAAGCTCATCCTTTCCGCAAACACCTAAAGGGTATGTTGAACATTTGAGCCCGTGTCTCCAAGGGCCAAGCGTTCGCAGAGCAGTAAGCCTGAGCAACTGGGTAGACAAGCGCAAGGTACAAGGGGCCTGTGGTGCTCAGAGATGACCCTCTGTGACCTGTGGTCACCCCCAGCGGCCCTGGTGGTGACGTTCCCTTCGTGGGGTGGTGGGGAGAGCTTTTGGGGAAACTGAGGCCTCAAGATGTTTCTGCACTCCAGCTCAAGGAAGGGCATGCAGCAGGGGCTGGCATAAAGGGTAACTGGTCACCCTTAGAATCTGTGCCTCTGTCCCTACCCCACGATTCCCAGGATGGAGAAGCTTACAGCTCTAATCTGCCAGGCCCAGAGCTATTCCTCCTGAGCCAGGAGGCTGTGGCCAAGGTTTCATGCTCTGCATCCCCGTGGGAAGGATGGCCTTGTGAGATCAACTCTCCCTGGGACAGCATGGCTGTCTGTATGGGGGTGGGGAGGATGCCACCTCAGTTACCAAGGCTCCACTGGGCACTCAGGCGCTGCTCTGAGGGCTTCGCACACGCGCCTCCCTTCTTCTCAACAACCCTGGGTGGGGGGCGGCTGGCACGGTGGTTATCCCCATTTTACAGATAAGGGAACTGAGACACAGAGGGGCATGAGAGCTTCCCTCGAGGTCAAGTTGCGAGCAACAGATGGTATCAGATTTGAACCAGGCTTGACGTCAAAGCCTGCGTTCTCACCCAGCTCTTCCTTGGCTGTCAAGGCTGCCTCCTTGACAAATGTTTCATGTTGACCCCAGAGGGCCTGAGTCCTACCAGGGACAGGAGAACAGGAAGAGGGGGAGGAAGCAGGCCAAGTGCTGTGGGGATATTTTTATCTGGACCATCTCTTTCCCACCGAGCTTGTGGACTGTATCTCACATTCTCATCTTTGGGATGGGGGTCCTGTCGAGGAGGAGATGGGGCTCTTGGTGGTGGGGACAGAGGGTGGCTGCACTGGGGTGGCCAGCCTGGTCCACAGAGAACCCACGGGGCTCAGCAAAGAGGCCGGGAGCAGGGAGGCATGTTTCGTTTTCCTCTCTGGCTGATTGTGGGGACTAACAGAACCCATTCCTCATGCTTTGGGGTGTAGCAGCCAAGCTCTCAGGCATTTTTGAGACAACAGCAGTCAAGGTTGTCCACCCACGTAGGAAGGGCATCTCTATGTCCGTGGCAGGGCAATGGGGCACACCGCACAGACCTTGGCTCACTTTTAGCATGTGCTTTGGACTTAATTTTTGTAAAGTACAAAATAAATGCATGCTTCTTACACAGTAAATGTAAATAACATAGAAAACAAGATTTCTTCTTGCCATCTTCACCCCTGGTGTCATATAGATTGGAGACACATGGTGGCTATAGTGTATGTTTTTTTTTTTTCTTTTGTTTTTTCTGTCCACTTAATCTTCCCTCCTGAAGGAGACATTTACTCTCCATTGGACAGATTCTGAAAACGAAGTTAAACAACTAACTCAAGGTACATGGACAGCAAGCGAGTAGACTTGCTTCTGAGGTCTAAACTTAGAGCTCAAACGCTCACCCACCAGCAAGAGTCCTGGTCTACCCAAGAGCTGGGACCAAACACTAGCAATTGGCACTGTGATTACGGGGACTCAGTCCTTTCATTTGGGCTTCCCCGGGGGCTCGGTGGTAAAGAATCTGCCTGCAATGCAGGAGACGCAGGAGAGATGGGTTTGATCCCTGTGTCAGGAAGATCCCTTGGAGGACGGCAAATGCTCCACTATTCTTGCAGGAAAATCCCATGGACAGAGGAGCCTGGCGGGCTACAGCTCATGGGGTTGTAAATAGTCAGACAGGACTGAAGCGACTGGGCATGGTCCAGCACAGCCCCTCACTTCAGGTGGCCGGTGTTCCCAACTCAACGTAGAGCGGCCCCTGCACAGAGCGGCCCCCACTTGCACGCCACTCTCTGCGCTCTGCTGGTTTCTGATCTCCTTTCATCCCTAGGAGCACCATGGGCGGCAGGTACATCGCTCCCCTCAAGACTGTTGTAGACGAGTTTCTGAGCTCTGCTCTCAGGCAGGAGTCACATAAGTGTGGTTCCTTCTGTCTTTTTGGTGAAGGGGTGAGGAGTCCCTCTGTTTCCGGGTGATCTCTCTGGGGCCACAGATGTCAGCACACCTAGGGTCAGCCAAGGAGGATGGTGTGTGCCCTAGAAGTCAACCTCTGAGGGCACACGGGCTCCAGCTACAGGGTCCCCTGGGCGCCCTTAACTCTATTAGTGAGCTAGTGGCTTCTGGGTGAGCTCAGAAACTCAGGTATCAGCAGACTTGGCCCAAGGAAGCCAACCGTGAGCTTTGGAAGGATCCAGACCGTAAATGTTTAAACCAAAAGCGAGACTGCAAATGGTCCCCTTTCCTTGGTTGTTAAGGAGACAGGTCTTTGTGATGGACCTTGCTGAAATCTAGCACAGATGTCTTCTCCTGGGGCCTCTAGGGTGGGGTGGCAGTTTTTCAACTGTCAGCAACCTTTTAGTTTTAAAAAAAAAAAAAAAAAGCAAACTTTCCAGTCCTGTTCTACCTGGAATACATTTTCTCCTTGGGGGCCCCTCCCCAGGCCTCTGCAGTTCTGTCAACATAGCAAAGCCAGCCCCCTCCCTAGCCGCAGGCAGTTGAATGAAGCAGTTCTTTGCTCCACCGAAGGAAATATTTCCATGGAGTTGGGCCAAAAAAACCCCTTGCTTGAATCCGGGCTGGCCCACACCCAGAGCCAGGGGGGCTGGGTGGGGGCGTGGCTGGGCAACGTGGCCACCTTCTCCGGGTATCAGGATGTGACTTCTAAAATCTGCCCTGTGCTGGTGGGTTTCCTCACCAAGACCCATTCTTGGCCTGCCTCGTCCCCTAGTAAATGGATTTCCTCAGGTCCCTCTGTGCATGGGCACCCACTGACGTTCCATTTCTTTTGTTGTTATAAGCTTGGAATTTGTTCACCTCTGAGACGGAATCAAGAGAGACTTTTCAGATAGCAAGTGTGACTGGGGCGCTGCCCCTGGACCCCCTCACACCCACCCCATGCTCAAATGCTACGATCCAAGACAGTGCGTTGAACTTCTCAGGAGGGGAGTCCTGAGTCTCATGATTTTTATTTACTTACTAGAAGAATATTCCTATTTGAGGCCCGTCAGAAAGAGGCTCAAATGGTCAGTCTTCTTGGATTGCTGCATTTTCAAAGAAAAATAAAAGCAATACATGTCAGTAGAGAAATCCATGAAAGTGGAAAGAAGACAAACCACTCAGAATTTATTTGCCGAGAACAGCTAATGGTTTGGGGGTAATTTGGAGGTATTACCTTCCAGCTCCTTTTCATTGGCTCTAATCATGAAAAGGATCTCTAAAGAGCAGTGCCTACCCTCTCTCCCCCACGCTACACACCCCAGAGTCAAACACATAACACACTGCCTGGAAGGCCAGCAGTCTACTGGGAAGTCAGCTTGATCCGTGGCCTTTCATGAAAGGCGCTGCATTTTATTTGTCTTTTAATATCTACAGTTTGGCAAACTCTTCTATGCAAAGGTTGGGGCTGCACCCGGAGCTCAGGTTTCCAGGGAGCAGTATGCTCCTGACATTGGGGTCGTGGGTAGAAAATCCACATGTGATCAAGAAGCTGTGAGGCTCCCTGCTCATCAACCCCAGGATCACGACACACCGCAGGGACCACCGAGCCTCCCACGTGCAGGGCGAGTGCGTAGGAACTGTGTTTGGATAAGTGAGAGCAGAAAGAAAAAATGGAATCCCTCCTACAAGTCCTTAAAAGCCAAGCTCAAGTGTTTAGGCTCTGTGTTGAAGGCAAAATCAAGTTCTTGAAAGGTGGTTAGTGTAGCAGTCACAGACGAGTGTGTGTTCTAGAAGTGAGTGACAGTCGCTCAGTCGTGTCCGACTCTTTGCGACCCCGTGGACTATAACCTGCCAGGCTCCTTTGTCCATGGATTTCTCCAGGCAAAAATACTGGAGCAGGTTGCCATTGTTCTAGAAGAGTTACTGTCAGTTCCAGCATCCCAGAAGACAGGATTGTGTCCGATCATTCTCCCTGAATCCTTGATGCCCAGGAGGCACAGAGGTGGTACCTCGTAATTCCAGTCTCCCCAACCACAAAGCAGGTTCACAGGAACACCCTCTGTGTGCCCTTCTGCTTCTCTGGCTTGGGATGAGGTCTAGGGGGAGTGAGGGTGGTTCAGGGATGTGTGATTTGGGGGGGTTGAACTGCCAGAGGCTGGCACTGGAGCTAGGCATCACGAAGGCAGAAGCATCAGCCATCACTGTGGCCAGCCTCGGGACGTGTGGAAGGAAGACGGTCCGGAGGAGAGATCTCTGGGGAGCACGAGCATTTTACCTGGAAGACTGAGAAGGTCCGCTTGGAGGGGCAGGCACTCAGGGGTCGCTGAGCAGTAAAAGCCTGAGCGTGGTTTTGAATAAGGAAACACATTTACCAACGCCTGGAAGATGGCTATGGGAGGAGCTTGTCTTCATTTCCTGGCTGAATCTTAGGACGTTTGTCTACTTGCCCACAAGTATGTACATGTGGATAGGAGACTGCTCACATGGCTTTTGAGGGCTCCCAAGAATGAATTTAAAAAAGAAGAAAAATGTATGCTTTGAATTAGATCTACGTGAAAAAAGAGAAAGAAAAAGAGGCAGCAGGCTAAGCTGTGCGTCTGGGCCACTGGCTCTCCTCCAGGGATCTTCAGGAGAGTTGGCTTTTAGCATGTACAGAAAGAAAGCGAGTCATTTCTCAAACTTGGATTTCCTTGTCTGTTTTGCCCTATCGATATGAATCTGAGCCCTCATATGTCTTTTTTTCCAGCAAGTAAAGCTTGCATGACATTGTTCAGATTGAGAAGCAGTTTGGATCCAAATATTATCATAGAGTTAGCTCTTTCAAGTTTTTTTTTTTTTTTGCTTTGGACCAACAAATATTTTAAAAGTTAGGTTCTGAACTCCAGAAAAGCCAGCAAAAACATTTAAACATATGGACTCTGTGTGTGTGTCTGTGTGTGTGTGTGTGTGTGTGTGTGTGTGTGTGTGGGTGGGTGTGTGGTTAAACCAAGCTCAGTAGAGATTAGTTTACAGCAGTCTGTCTTTCTCTCTGCCTTTTTCCCTCCTCTATCTTTTTCTTTCTTTCTTTTAGGAAGCCAGAAGGATAAACATGTCGCCATGGAGTTCTGTTTAAAATAAAATACAATGGAAAGAAAAGCAGCATGATGAAGTAACCACATGGACGGCAGGATACACCTGATACTAATTACTGTCATGCAGAATGTTCTGGAAGACATTTGACTCGCCTGATGTATACATTCAAATCAAGCAGAGCAGGACTGGAAGGCTCCTTGGGGACCATCTTGTCCAACTCTTTCCTTTTTCCAGATGAGGAAATAGGGGCCCAGAGTGAAAGGCCTGGACAGCAGCCTCCCAGTTAAAGAGGGAGCAGAGCTAGGATTCAAACCCGCGGCGCTTTTGTCGGAAACACAGGCTTTCCAGGGTCTTTTACCTTGGCCTGTCACTGAGACCTTGAAAAAGAGGAGTGGGATTTACTTCGAAGCTCTGAGCAGCAGGCCGAGGAGCCAAGGAACCCAGAAAAAAAGCAGAGAGGCGGACTCTGCGCCGGGAGGCCCACCTCTCCTCCCGGGGGCCAGGCCTGGAGGACGGAGATGCGCATTGGCCATCTGGAGTTTCTCTTTCCAGGGCCTCTCGGAGGCACCCCAACCAGCGGCGGGGGCTCCTCCCAGAGCATCGCTCATGTCCTTTCGGGGCTGCAGGAATGACGCCAGGAGGCCGTCTCTGGAACAGCCTCCAGGGACCCCGAGTGCGTAACTACTGACGCTCTCTGGTGGCCGCCTCGGCTCCCACGCAGACTTCCCACGCGCGGAGGGCGAGCTGGCGCCCCCATGACAATGCGCACCCCTCGCCTCTGCCCCCCAGAGGCTAGCAACCGGGCCTGCGGGTGTCTGATTGGCCGCGCTGGCTTGACGACAGGGGCTCCTGGCCGCTGATTGGTCCCCGCTGGCTCCGGCTGTTTCCTAGCTATTAATACCGTGGCTAATAAACGCTCTCCTGTTGACGAGGATGCTCGGAGCCATGATTTTTTGAAGCTTTCTTGACACCCGTGGTTGGTGCGGGCCTTTCAGTTTTGCAAGTCCCGCGGCCGGGGCTCTAGTCTCAGGGGTACTTTGCACGCTCTCAACTAGGCTGTAAATGGGGTTCTCGTCCCCCTCTTATGTTATCTGACACTTTAAGGTAGCTCCTCGCCATGGACCCCAAAGGCCACTTTATCTTCATCTGCCCAACAGCCCGCCTGTAAATGAGCCCCCTGCCCAAGGCTCGGTGTCTCGTGCGACCGGGTGGTCCGTTTTCACTTCCCTGTCTCCAGCGGTGGGCTCACAAATGGCTCAGTCCCTTCTTTTCTGCCCAAGAATCTCCCGACAGTGTTATAGTCACCTACAGGATCGCTGGCCACGGCGCGGGGCGAGGGCGGGGGGGCGGGCGTGCTGTTGGCTCCGAAGCTCCCCAGAAGTGCACGGGAGCCCCTTCTAACTTGATACCTCCTGCGGGGCCCCCTCTGTCTTTCCCCTTAGGGAGCCGTCGCTCATTCTTACCCCTCTTCTGTCACCAGGCGCTTCATCCTTGTCCTCCCGGCTGCCACCCACCTGTCGCCCTAAGATAGATCCTTAGTCCCTTTCAACAGCATTTTGACCTTTGCGAGAGGACATTTGATTGACGGTTCTGCCCACTCTGCCACTCGGTGCCCGGCAGAGCTGCCGAAGGCGGCACCTGTTAAGGATTAAATCTCATGTGCCAAGTCCCGGAGTCCGAGGCCGTGAAGCTCTGGTCTGCGGCAACATGTGTCGCTGCCTGTTTCCCCGGGGGTGGGGGGGGGGGGCGCTTTTCAAAGTTGTATGTGTTGGGAAGTGATCTCAAATTTGGAGGGGGGTGCCCTACGTATCTCCCGGTGGGACACGGACCTCCTTGAAAAGTACTTTCCCTATAGGGACACATCTCGAGTCTAGATTACTACAACTCCCTTTCTTAGGGGTGCCCCCGCTTTTCTTTAAAGTGGAGGAAACGGACCTCCTGGCAGGGGAGGGGGGCATTGCCGGGTTCTGGGGTACCCAGACCGTAAGCGGCAGAGCCGGGAACTCACAACTCGGTTTTTCTGACTCGGAGGTGCACTATGGAGTCTCCTGATCAGAAAAGGACGGGTAGGCTAAAAGGGAGTGACAGCCGCCGACTTACGTTTGGGTGCCGCTTGTCTCGCCTAGGCATTTTATTTCCCAGGACAATAAGCAGAAAGCATAATTTTCTTTCCCTAAGCTGCAGCCTCTGATAGAGGTTCCGAAATAGCCAGGTGTGCGATCTGCCGCCCCCAGCGCCCCAGCTTTGCCCTCCGCCCGCCTGAGGACAACCACCCCTTGTCGAGGGCTCCCAGCAAATCGTGCACAGAAATCTCCCCCGCGTGGCGCGAGGGGCTCGTGGAGGGAAAAAGCACCAGCGAGCTCAGGGTGTTGGTCATGGCGGCGAGGGGCACTGCGGCAGAATTTTTTCCTCCCTTCTTTGCTGCAATCTGGGTGCGGCTAGAGCAATTTGTCATAGAATCTGGGGGGCTCATTTTTCCGGCCAATCACTTTTGGAGAAATGAGCGCATTGCAGCAGAATGCACTGACGTCAGAGACCACCCCTTCTGCGCCTCCATATAAACCCCACCCAGCCAGCCCCTAGCGCAGACGGCGGAGAGCTGGGATGGAGCGCGCCTTGGCCCGCTGGCCTGGGCCGCTGCTCCTCCGGAGAGCCCGGGCGCCCACGCGAGAACCTCCCTACCCGGTGAGTGGTTGGCCATCCTTTGCCCGAAAGGATGTGCAAAAGGAAGACGACACCCCCTTCTGGGCTGGTCTCCGTCCTACTGGACCTGCCGCGAGATAGATACCCGAGACCGACTCCTGAAGGCGACCACTTCGCCTGGTCCCCGAGCGTCGGCGACGGAATCGTGTCGGGAAGGAAAGTGTCGAGGCACATTTTCCTGGAGGACGGGAGAAAAAAAAAAAAAAAAAGAATCACAGGGCCCCTCTCCAGTTTGGTCACTGAGGGTAGGCTGGGTGGTCGTGGCTTCAGTTACGAAGAGTGGGAGGAATCTGATCAACCCCCTGTCAGAGGCCAGTGTGCCGTGGTCACCGCGGTCCAAAACTGAGATTTTCTGGGTTTGAAGCCACCTTGAGAATCACGAGTGGCGAGAGACGTGGCAGTGGATGCATTCTGCATTCTCTAAGAAGTGGGGGGGAAGCCCCCCGAATGCCAGAGTCTCCCGGGCATATTTTCCCGCTAGTTTTGGCCAGGTTCTTGGTGGCTGTAGGCGTCAGAAGTGGAGGTACTTATCCGCTAGGGGTTCCGAATCGAAGTACACAGGTTAGTGCAAAGCCTACTCCAGTCAAAATTCAAACAGTAGCACTGCTACCTGATATTTTCTGGTTTATTAAAATAGTGGAGAGATATGGCGCCCAAGTGCAAACCGTCCAGAAGCCCCCCCCCCCCCCCCCCCGAGGACGAGTTCCGTGCAGGAGGGCGGCTGGGGTGGGGGGAGCGGGTCAAGTGATTGGGGGCGCAGGCAGAACAGAGGCAGGGGGTGGGTTGAGGTGGAGGGAAGGCTGTGTCCTTGGGTCTGGAAGGGGCTGGTCAAAAGGGAAGAGAGAAATACAGAAAAGGGGGGCGTGTTGGGGGAGTTCTGGGCTCTGGGAGTGGAGAACTGGGGGATCGGGGGGTCTTCTCGGTGTTGCGCGATGGTCCCTGGAAGGTTCTGACGTGTTGTGGGCTTTTGATTTTTGATCGAGCCGCCTCTTGCAGTTTCCTTTGTCCCTGTCAAGCACCCCCCCACGCCGCCCCCTCCCCACGGTGGGCCGGCGGGCTTGGGGAGGGGGAGCGCGAGCGGGTTGCTACGTGGCAGGTTTCTGGAAGGTTTTCTCGTTGGCCGCCAGAGGGCGCCCGCGGCACTGCGGAATTTTGGGGGGCGGGGTGGGGAGGGGAGGTGGCCTTTGTTCTCCTGCTGGAGGGGGTCGGGCGCGGGATTTCCTGGAGAGTTCTGGGTGCATCTACCTAGGGGAGAAATGTTTTAAGACCCCCGGGTTCCCTGGGGGAGCCGTTGCAGGATTTCGCTCTGGGTCGCGATGCCGTGGTCGGCGCTGATTGCGTGACCTAGGGCGTCGTGGAAGAGCGTGGACACAGATGAGTTTATTTCGGCCGGTTTGGGTTTTGAGGGTCTGAGAAGGTGTGGCTCATCTGGGTAGGATGGAGAAGCTGTGAAACGGTTAATTAGGCGCCATCGTGCGGGGGTCTTGAGATTCTTACTGTGGCGGAGAAAAGGAGACGAGATTTGGGGTGGGGTGGGGGACTCGGTGGTGGTCTGGGTAATTTTAGACGGTTTTGGCTACCTTTATTTTATTTCCTAGTGGTACCGTATTTTGTATCATGTGTCCAGAGACACATAAGTGTGTGAAAATAGTGTACTGAAACCTGGACCTTTATCATTTTAATTTAATTTAATTCCATTTTCTGGAGGTTGGCGCCAAGATTTCGGTGTTTTTACCCATCAAAAGTGGAATCTTGTTCTGGAAAGACGCCTATGGCGACTGTCCCTTGAAATGCTCAGCTCTGTCGGGTGCCAGATCGACCCCTGCAGTTGGGGGGCGCAGAAGGACCTCAGGACCTGTATGGGGGGGCGAGCGGCCCCCCATAGAATCCACAGGTGGATTCTGGCTGGCGTCGGCCAGCGTGGCGTTTAGGGGACCCAGCGGCCCTGCGTGATTGGCTGGGGTGGGCTCTGCCCCCCCCTACTTCCGTAGGCCTGAGACCTGTTGGGCGCCCCCTCCGCCTGACGCCAGCTGTGCCCCTGGCAGCTGCGGGCCGGGCGCGGGCGGGGGCGGGGGTGCGTGCAGGTGTCTGCTCCCAGCTTCTGGGTGCTGGCCGCGCGCCCCCTAGCGGTCTGTGTCTGCAAATGGCTCTCGGCCTGCTAACCCAGGCTTCAGGTTGCGCATGCGCACACCGTGACCACTTGTGCCCTGTCAATCAAATTTTCCTTACCCCCTCCCACTTCTCTCCCTCCGCCCCTTTCCGCTCCTCTCCCTCCTCCCTTTTCCGCTCCTCTCCCTCCTCCCCCTCCCCTCCCCCTCCTCCCCTCCCCCTCCTCCCCTCCCCTTCCTACTTCCTTCCCATTTGCCTCACCCTTCTTTCCCCTCCCCTTCCTCTCTCATCCCCTCCTCCCACCTCCCCCTCCTCCCTCCTCCCCCTCCTCCCACCTCCCCCTCCTCCCTCCTCCCCCTCCTCCCTCCTCCCCCTCCTCCCTCCTCCCCCTCCTCCCTCCTCCTCTTTGCTCACTGCCTCCTCCCTCTCCCTCGGACTGCCCCCTCCCTCCCTCTGCTGTTCCCCTGCTGGCCGTTAGAGGTCATCAAGACGGTTTCTAATTGTGCCCCCTTTCCCCTGCCCAGGGTCTGTCTAAAAGGATGACACCTTCCGTCTGATTCCCTGCCTCCAAGGACCACCTGTGGATGACGAGCTGATGCCCAGGTGCTTGCCGCTCACCTCCGTCTTATGGTACCTCAACCCATCCTGGTGGCAATGAAACCCAACACCGTGGGCAGAACCCCCCACCCCTACCACCCTACCACCCTGCTTGCACCACCCCCTGGCCCATTAGCAATTAAAAGACAATTTAAATTTTTAACTAATTAGTTTTAGTTCTAATTAATTTCAATTTTAACTAATACCTAGACTTGGCCTTCTAACCTTTGATCTGTTGCAGAGGACGCCAGGAGCAGGGGTTCCTGGATCCCACCAGCAAACAAAGCAACCCCTGGGCAGTGACCGCCCCCGCAGGACGCCGAAGGATGAAGAGGACCCGAACTGACCACCCCGCTGTCCCTCTTGGCTAAGTGTTGAAACCAGTGCCCTAGTGAGGGGGTGCTGGTTAACCTTGGACTTTCGATGTGCTTCTGCCTTGATGCTTTGCTTTTCTATGTGCGTCTGCTTTGTTAACCTTCCATCAACCTGGAGGTTTCACCATCCCCAGGGAGGTGTCAGTCTTTCTCAATCCACCCCGTCACCACCCCCAGGATGGTCTGAAAGGAAGGGTCCCTTTGGGAACTTCTCAGGAGGGAGACCTGGGCCAAGGGCTCGACCAGCATCTCCCTGGCAATTCCAAGGCCCCGGATGGGCTTCTGGAAGGAGCATGTGCCCCGAGGCCATGCTACCGAACTGCCAGGGGCATCCCCACCTCCTCTGAGATCTCCTCGTCCTTTCTGGGGAACGGGATCGAGCAAAGCAACCTCCCAGGGTGTTGTGAGTGTTGGTCTGATACTGGGAAGTCGGTAAGGCCAGGCATAGAAGAGGCGGTCAGTTAATGTTTTTCCAAACAGGTTGGTCGGCCATGTCCCCCTCACCCCTCTCATCACCTGTCTCACGCTTCTCGTTTATTCTTCCACAGCGCTCCGGACAAGCCCAGTCCGCAGGGCTCTCGGTGCACCAGGTAGGGCTGTACTCAGCCAGGGGTCGAGCTGAGCTAGTCAGGATATGCACGTACATGTGGTCATTTCAGAGCACTTCCTATGTCCTGTGCCTGTGTTATTGCCGTGTCGGACATCCACGTGAGCGAGGCCGCCTCGTTTACAAATGAGAGTGAATGTGGCCTCGGTTTGAGTCATTTTAAAAGGTAGAGGGCAAGAAGACAGAACTGAGTGACACTTAGAGTGAGGTCGCTGAGGCTGGAGGAGTGTGAGCGTTTTGTCACGTTCCTGGCAAGAGAAGGGGTCAGAGTTGGACCCCGGGTGCCATTGGGGGCTGCCCCTTCCCCCCACCCCCGAGTTACACTCAGAGCCTTTTGATTTCCACTCCAACGTTTGACAATGGGACAGCCTGTTTGAGATCCCAGCTGCCCGGGGTGGTCTTGGGGGTCTTGGGTGGCCCCAATGCTGGTACGATGTGCTGGTCCCACCTCTCAATAACGGTGTGACCTTAAATACGTTGCTTAACTTCTCTGAGTCTCAGTTCTTTTCATGGCCTAAATGGGGATTAGGGGGGGAAAAAAAAGCAACACAAAAAGCACCCGCATTTATCTACCCCACATGGCGCTTTTGAAGGCCAAATGATGTAACCACTATGAAAGTGCTTTGTAAATTGCTGTGGAAATTGCGAGATACTTAACACCAGGAGGCTGTCCCTCATTATCACATGCCCAGCCTTGTCCCCCCCCACGCCCCCCCCCTCAGTAATAACAGCTAGCACCCACTAGGTGCTGTGTGTTTGCACTCAATAAATAAATTCCAGAAGAAATAAAAACAGAATTAATTCAACAAACATTTTCCGGACTGCCTACAATATGCCCCGCACACCAGGCCTGGAATGTGATACAAAGATGATGACAACAAGTCTCTTGGAAGCTAATTGGGGTCCTCGTTTGACCAGCACTTTCTTTCCTCCCCTTTTAAGCCAACCAGTTTTGTCCGGACGAGACAAAAACAACTCGGGCTGCTTTAGAGAAACCCGGCTTGGTGTAGACAATAGCTCCCGGGCTTCTGAAAGGGGCTGATTGGATTATGTGGCAAATGAAGGTGGAAAGATGACTTGGGAGGTGGCAAATGAAGTGGGCGGAGATCTGCTGTGAGTTAATCCAGGCTATTAGGAGGGACCTTTTGTCTTCCAAAGGCTGGCAGGAGCTTTCACCACTGGGTTTTACATCCTTAATGTAAGGACGCATAATTTATGGTCAGTGAAAACCCAGGCCCCAGTGAGATTTGAGTGGGCTGTAAAATTGAGCGTCCTGCTACCAGTGAGTAATTATAGGGGACATTTATGTCTCCCTTTGCAGTTGGCAAAGGCCTTTTTGCAACCATCAATTCATTTGAACCTCACAACTCCCTGTCCGGACCCCGGGCTGGCCTGCACCTCCTAGGGAACAGAGGCTGTCAAGCGGCCTTCAGATGAGGGCATCTGAGGCGTCCGACAGGGTAAACGGAGAGGAGGCCCCCCGCCCTGGCCCCTCCAGCCTCTCAGACCTGGCCCTTTGGCCACAAGCGAGTCCCTCCAGATCCTAACTTTGCTTTCCTCAGCAGCTTCTGAGCCTCCGGGCCTCTCCTGGCCTCCTTTCTAGCCTCTGTCTCTTTCCTTCCGCAGCCCCGCCTCCTGTAAAGCCTATCTACATACGCTGTCTTCCTTCCTCACCTTCCGTTTCCCCTCCAACCCACCGCTTCGTGGTCTCCTCTGGTCTGTTGAACTCCACCAGCTCTAAGGTAATGACTTTTCTGGAGCTTAACTCCAGACACGTTTCCGGCTCCCGGACGCATGGACACGTATTCAATGTTTCTCTCACGGTCTTCCCAGCTCCTAGTACCTGGTGTTGACAGACAGCCCTCTCCCCTCCACCCCCTGACCTGTAGATGGTACAGAGTCACCTGCTCCTGGCCCTCCTCCTTCTTAACCTCTCCTAGAAGAGTATCCAGCCCTTCCAGAACCTTCCAGAACCTGCCTCTTGGCATCTTCTCCGGGTTGGCGTCCAAACCACCTAGAGCTGAGGCCTCGAGGTAGCTCAGTGTTTCCAAGCCTTTCCACCTTTCTCTCAGTTGCAGAATAGTTATCTTTACCTGGCAGGTCAGGTGGGCTACCCTGCAGGTAAAACCTCAAGTTCCCACTATTCGAGGAACTTGAAATAAATTCAGTCAAGTATTCATGAGAAAATACAGCGAAGGTTGCCATCTGATTTTCTTGTAGGTTAAGTTCCCACAGGAAGGAGTGCAAGGGAGAAAAAAGAAGTGGGGGGTGGGGGCAAGAAAGAAGCAAAGACCAGAAAAAGGCCCCCAAGACAAAAAAAGGAGCAAAGGGAGACTTAGAAAATAAGAAAACCCACCCCCCAAAAAAATATCCAGAGAAAGGTTCCTTCTTGGGTTAGGCGAAAAGAAAGTAAACAGGAAAAAGGTTTTCAATTGATTATCCCAGTGACAAGTCCCAGGAAGCTTTCAAATCAAATTGCCCCATTTTAGGTTTTTAACTCCTTCTATCGGGTTTAACCTCTTTACCTCCTGCATCCTGGTTAAACCCTCCTCCTGGCCCCCTTGGCTGGTGATTAAATCCTGAAGGTACATGGAGCCTTTCAGTGAATGAATGGCCAGCAGAAAGAGCCCCCCCCTCCCCCCAGCTGTGTTTTTCAGTTTTATCCCACTTTCTGCCCTTTTCCCCTAATGAACACAGGGCTAATCTTGGGCCTTGTCAAGGAAGAGGCTGTAGACCTTAATGAGGTAGCTGCTGGATTCCAATATTCATCTCATAAGGAGCCTTCTTTGTCTGAGAAGGAAAGACACTGATTATCATAATGAGGTGAACTGCGGCTGCAGGGCAGGGGCAAAGAGAGTCTGAAGCCACACTTCTAATTTTGGTGCTGGAGCCCAGAGACTCATTCTGCTCCCCATTCAAGTCTTTGCCTCTGTCCCAGCTCGTGCATGGAGCGAGGTTGAGAGTTGCAGGCCGCTTTGGGCCACAGATGAGGGCTGCTCTGCAGACGAGTTCCTTTGTTTGACCCTGCGTGCAGACCAGCCCTGGGCCAGGGCAACTCGGGCCTCTGGGATCAGTTTTCCAGGAGCAGAGAGACAGAGATGCGGGTCTGGCTCACCCCGCTGTTAAACTTAGGGCTCCCCAGTGTTAAACCTGTGAGACTTCCAAATGAAAAGTAAGAAAAGTAGAAAAGGAAGTCCTAGGTGTAGACCCCATGCAATTGTAGCCGTCTGCGGAATGCCCCTTCCAGGTCAGGAAGTGGATGGGTATTGGTACTCCAGCACAGCCCCCTCCTCGTAGAAGGACAGCTGGGGGCTCACCCTCAGCCCCTCATATGATGAGAGTGCCAGTGGTCTGTCAGGACCACTCAGATCCAGTATCCAAACCCAGCGTCGCCCACTTTACCCCCTAACGGTCCCTCGCATGTGTCCTGCGCCCACTCTGCCCCTTGGGCCTCTCCTTCCGCGTTTGTTCTTGAAACCCCTGGGACCCTTTCATGTCTTCAGGGCAGGTGTGAGTCAGAAACTTGCCCTTATGAATCCTGAGTTCTGGATGTTCCTCACCTAAAGGCAGATCAATCAGGATTAGATCACTCCAGTTAAACCTCAGACTCCAGCCAGACCTTCCGCCACATGGGGGAAAAAAAGGGAGGGGAGGAGAAGTGGAGTGTTTGGAGCAAGAAAACTTGATTAGTTGAAAACTTACAGTCCTCTCTCCCTCAACTTACCTGTTGGCTAAAGGTCCCCTGGTGTTGGTGGATGAGATTTAGACATTTCCTGAGTCAGCGAAACCACCTCCCATCCAGCCCACTAGATGACAAGTGTGGACGGCAGCCCAGATGGCCAGCTGGGGCCGCTCCATCGCTTTTGGTGGTGGGGACCCCAGATGTTGCCCAGACTTGGGGGCTGGATGGGGTGAGCACTTCTGAGAATAGGGGGTCCCACCAAAACTTGCTTCTTCTGTGCAGTTTGTGGAGAGTAAACTTCTAGGGCAGCTCCTGGTGTTCTAGAAGTAGGAAAAAGAAAATCCGTAGAACCCTTCATACCCTCAAATACATAGCAATAATTAAAATACCTGCCCCGGAGTCATTAATATTTTAGCATTTGAGAACCCAGGGAGGAGGTGGAAGGCAATTGAACTCATCTTCTGAGGCCACTGGCAGTGGGGTGTCTGTGCTCGTGACTCCTGAGTGGACGGGGGACTGCTTTAACCTGTGTCCTTGTTTCTGTGGCCCCCCTTCTGCACCTGAACTGACACAGCTCCCCGCTCCCCATGCGCACGGGACACCTGCCCCCCACTCCCCCAGCCTGGGGGTCCTGCCCGGCTTCCTGTGTGGGGCCCGGGAGGGCTCAGCCACCATTAAGTCAATCCCGGAGGCTCCCCCCAGTTCTTCTGATCCTCCCGTTTTTTTTTCTGCTTTCACTGCCCCCTTCTGTAGTCCATCCGTCTTCTCTCCCCGACTCCTGTTTCCTTATCTGGTCCTCAGGGGGGCGTCCTAGGCCAGCCCACTCCTCCTTTGGGTGTCCCAGCACCAGCCTGGCACAAAATGGGGCTCAGTAAGAGTATGTGGGATGTCTGGTTGTTTGGACAGGTGAGTCAAGGAAGGAACTTGACTGTCAAAGCTGAACTGCTAGGTGGGAGACACTGGGAGTGCAGGAAGCGTTAGGTCTAAAGGGTGGAGGGTGGACGTCCTTTAACCGAGGGGTGGGTGTCGCCCCAGCCCCAGCCCCTTTTGAGTGGGGGCCCCACCAGTCTCACCCCTTCTTGGACTCACGCATCCATCCCGTCATCCAACAGTTGATCCTTACTGAGCAAGCCCATGGCTTGGCCCCGGGCTGGGCACCTGCCACCCTAGCGCGTCCCTTGATGGCCTCTGCCTCCCCGGGGTGGGGGGCCGGGGGGTTGCTTCTGCCCAGGGTGCCCTGTTGGCCCCCGGGCGCTGGAGCAGCATGCTCCTGCTCTGTAGAGAAGGCAGGCTGGGGTGGGGTGCGAGGGGCAGGCCTGCTTTGCCTTGCTGTGGTCGGCTGGCCCCCTTTGAATCCGAAGCCTGGGGAGGGGGCCCCGAACCTGCCCTTCTCCAGGGCTCAGCCGCAGGTCCCAGCCAGCCAGCCCCTCCTGCCCCTAACCCTCCCCGCCTGTCCCGTAGCTGAGTGCTCATGGCCGTCCTGCGCTCCCAGCCCTGACGTTCAGGACTGAGGAAGCGGCCTGGGGCAGCCGTGGCCTGTGTCCCCTTGGGCTCTGGCCGCACCAGGTCTCCCTCTTGAGTTGGGGGTCTGCAGGCTGGACCCCTCCCTCCAGGATTCCCTCCTACCCCTGGGACTACGTCCAGCTCCCCCACCCCCCTTTGTGGGCGGGGGCCTGCCCACCGCCAAGGGCCCCTGGCTGGGAACCTCCAGGGGACCTGCAGGCCTCACCTCTGCCTGGCTGCCCACCTGGCTCCTCCTGCATCTGGCGGCTCCTCCTCTGGCTTCCCCTCCGCTCCCCTGCTAGGTTGACTGCCCTCCCCCCCACCCCTGGCTCTTCTTGCCAGATCTGACCTGTGTGCCCTTCCCTGTGCCCCCTTCTCTGGGTTCAGGACCCTCTGCGTCTCAGCCATCCGACTGTCTGCCTAACACGTTGGTTTTCCTTGCTGAGCCCACACCTGTGGTTACCTGCGTGCTGCCCCGCCCACCTCCCACCTGCGTGCCTTTACCCTGTCTCCCCCAGTGCAAGGAGGCCTTCCCCCTCAGGGTGACTCAAGTTTCCAGGGAGTCTCCAGTGCCTGGGGCGCAAGCCCCCCCACCCCAGCAGGCCACCACCCCCAGCATCCTCGGGTACCTCTTCCTGTGGGCCTGGCCGCCCAGGCTCTGAGTGACCCTGGGCTATAGCCAGGCTTTTGCACTGTCCCCTTCTCCCCACCTGAATCCCCCCAGACCCCTTGTCACGTCCTGCCAGGCCTGCCCGTCTAAGCGCCGTGTCCCCGCGAGTCCCAGGCTCGGCTCCCCCGTCCTCGCCCCCCCGGACCTTGTGGCCCGTTTGGGGGCTGCTTCCGGGCCTGTCACTCCACACCTCTTCCCATCCTTGCCGCCCCCAAGAGCCACCTCCCTCCACCGAAAACCAGATGGCAGGTGAGACCAGGATCTGTGCCTTTTCTGGGTCGTGTGTGTCTGTGTGGCTTTTCTGGGGGGCTCACCTTGCCGTCCTGCTAATGCTCTACCTGCTCCCCCCCACCAAGGAGCCCCGGCGGCCCCGGATTGTGAACGCCTGGACGGAGGAGGTGAAGGAGCTCCCCTGGAGCAGCACGCCTTCCGGAGGGTCACCCGACGTCTCGCGCCTGCCCCGAGCCGCGACGCTGCTGCCTGGATCGGGGTGAGTTGCATGCTTTTTTGAGCCACCACGATTTCATCAGGCTTACTCAAACATGTCTCAGTTCGAGGAGGTACACATGTAAACCTGAGAGGGGGTCACTTCCAAGGGCAAGTTCTCTGCCACCCCGACTGTGGGGCCGGGCATTCTGGAAGCCGCCGAGAGCTGAGACCCTCGTGCGCCTGCACGGTAAGTGGAGAGCATTGCCTCGGGTCTGGGCTCCTGAGAACCAGCGCGGCCCAGGCACACACAGTAGGTCCTTACGGAGCTTTGCTTAGCATAGTAATGAAATGAATAGCGGGACGTTTGCCCTCCACCTAAAGCCTGGCTAGTGGGCCCCTTTGGAGACACGAAAACAGCAGTACTTGTCCGCCCTGGAGCTGTAAAAGCGTTTCTGCCCACACGCCATGGAAACATCGGTGGCTGTGAGAATGCTGGGTTCTCACGCGCGAGGCTTTGATAATGTCCTTTAATCAAACAGTGGTTTTTGAGGGAGTTCTTCCCTTGGCCTCATCTCCTCACCCCTGAAATTGCCGCAGGATGGGAATATTTTTGTGCGTTTAAATAAAATCAGTAATGGTGGAGCACAAGAAAGCTGGGGTTACAGCTCCATGAGGCTCTCTGGGTTTCGACATTTGTTTATGGGACCTTCGTTTATTCAAGAAGCGTTAATGGAGACTCGGAGGCCCGGGGGTGGGGTTCTTCTCCAGGGGCCCGAGGCCAGCTTTGCCTTAACGACCAGAGGGTCTAGTCGGATGCCCGGGTGGGTCCCATATGGTGATGTGGCCTGTGTGGTATCTAGCCCAGGTGGACGGGGGCGGGGGTGCTCCCCCAAGGGCACCCTGCTTTCTGCGGTCACAGCAGTGCAGCCCATGGCAGGGCTCCTGAAGGGGCCTTGGGGCGTTTTCAGAGCCAGCAGCTCAGTGGAAGGTGGCTGGCTCTGTGCGCATGTCTGAGACATTCGGGGTAGCCCCTGGGATGAATGAATGAAGGCACTTAAATGGCCGGGATGGTCTGGGGAGGGGATGATGGGAAGGGCTTGGATAATGGGGTCAAAGTTGACTCAACTCTCCAGAAGTTTATGGAGGCTCAAGTGGTCTTGGCCCTGTCCCAGGCCTAGTGCCTTGTTGCTCCACACAGGGTCTCTGTGAGAGGAGATGGGGACCACATCAGACCTGGAGGCCCTGTCTTGGGGTGCACCCGCCTATATAAGCCCTGCAGCCCAGTGAGCAGGGGGGCCCTGTCTTGGGGTGCACCCGCCTATATGAGCCCTGCAGCCCAGTGAGCAGGGGGGCCCTGTCTTGGGGTGCACCCGCCTATATGAGCCCTGCAGCCCAGTGAGCAGAGGGGCTGGACCCCCGTATTCCTCAAGGGTCTCTGGTTTCCATTGCAGCTTCTGTAAGGCTCTTGCATCAACCAGATTTTGGGGACAGCTCTTCCACAGTCCTGCCCTCCTGCCCTGAATGGGGAATGGGCTGGGGATGTTATTTTGAGCAGGCGGGAAGGGTAGAAGGATCCCAGGGGGCTGACCCTTTTGTCCCCAGAGAGGCTGCAGAGTGGTGGGGAGCGTGTGCCCAGGCCTAATTCCAGGGAGGGGGCACCAGGCGGGCTTTGCCCCATGACATTTACTCCGAGGCTGGCATTTGCCACCTGCAAACATGATGATGTGGAGCAGAGCCCGGGAGGGGATCTTTACAAAGGGCAGGATTCGGGCTCTGGGATGTTGTATCCGGAGCTTACCAGAGAGATCTGTGTGACTCATTGGAGCCAAATCCCCACGGTTCCTGGATGCCTCCCTCCTCAGAGACGTCTTGGGAGCCCCTCCAGGTGGGCTGGGCCGATGGGCAGAGTCAGGATGGAGACCAATCCCCAGCCAGTCCCGGACTTTGCCAGTCCCCCACCCCTTCTCCTCCTTGGCGTTTGGGATGGCCTGTCTTTGGGCTGTGTTGAGTTTTAGAGGCTTTGGTGAATGCTCAGCCTCAGGCAAACACATATTTTGGATTTTGTGTGTCATTATGCAGAAAATAGGGGCTTCCCTGATAGCTCAGTTGGTAAAGAATCCACCTGCAATGCAGGAGATCCTGGTTCAATTCCTGGGTCAGGAAGATCTGGAGAAGGGCTAGGCTGCCCACTCCAGTATTCTTGGGCTTCCCTGCTGGCTCAGCTGGTAAAGAATCCACCTGCAATGCGGGAGACCTGGGTTCGATCCCTGGGTTGGGAAGATCCCCTCAAGAAAGAAAAGGCTACCCACTCGAGTATTCTGGCCTGGAGAATTCTGGGGACTGTAGAGTCCATGGGGTCACAAAGAGTCAGACACGACTGAGTGACTTTCACTTTTCACGCAGAAAATAGAGAGTGATAGGTATAATCGGTCAAGTTCTTCGTTTAAAGAAGTTGAAACGTAGCATCATCCATCTGCCATTGTCCAGTGTTGAAAGAAAGGATCATTTTCAGGAAAATTCTCTTTTGGTGGCTTGGCCCATGCCTGGGCAGTGAGGGGTGGAAATGAGGCCCTAGCCCACCAGCCAGACGGGTAGGAGGGGTTCTCTGGCCGTTTGTCATTGTACTGGGCCGGCCCCCAGGCCGCCTTTAGCTGAATGCTTCCGGGTCGCAGAGGTATTGGGAAGAGATGGTGGTCTTGCTGGAAAGCTGGTCCTCGGGCCCCACCTGCTCCCCCCACGGTGGAGCGGGGATGGGGAAGGGGCTGAGAGCATAACTCAGTCTCTGTGCGTCTCAAAAGGAAGAAAACGCCCCTTTTCTCCCCCTTCAGTTTCTCACTGCAGGTTGCCTGTGGGACTGATGGCAGTTTTCAGGGCCCCTGACCTAGTGTCTCCTGACTCGTGACTCAAACCCCAAACATATTTCCAAGCACATTTCTCCAAATAATGTCAAAACTGGCAAGACTTAAGGGCATCGGGAGGCATGTGTTTCTTATTCATTCATTTATATGAAGGAACTTAAATGTGTGGTTTTTTTTTATGACCAATCTGACTTCCAGAAAGAAAAAAAAATCACCCTTCTTTAATGAGCTTGCTAATGAATTTTTCCTTGAAAAGAGGAAGGCAGCTTTACACAGAAGGGGGTGTGGAGGGAAACAAATTAAGGCCCCAAAGGGTTAAAGGGCAGTGGACAATGTAGAAACCGCCATTGTGAGCTGAATCAGAAGGTCTGGGGTGCTGGGAGCATTTTCTTTTTAGAAGACTGACATTTAACAAGTTGCAAATGAGCCCCAAGAACTGGTTCCTTTTTCCATCTGCGGCTTTGAGCTCTGCCCCCTGTCCTAAAGAAGGACTTAAAGGAGTCTGACCAGCCTGGTCTCCTATCCCCGGTTTGAACAGATGGAAAATTCTGGAAATGAGTTAGTTACAGTTTTCCAAATGAGGCCATCTGAAGCATGGGGTCCCCATGTTGAAAGGAAGCGAGTGGTCTGGTAGGGGAAGGAGTGGAGGCTTTCACTCTGGGGTGCCCCCGGTTTCTGTGGGCAGCCCCAAGCCCCAGCTGCCTGCCTGTGGCTTCAGGAAGCCGGGCCATTTTTGGGGGGGAGTGTCTAAGGGAGGGGTTATGCTGAGGTAGCTGCCAGTCATCAGCGTGGCATGAGTCAGTGTTTTGGGGCCAGGAGGGAAGAGAATGAGGGGACCCTTGGAAATCCACCGGGAGGAGGTCAGCCCCCCACAGGGTCCATTCCTAGGCACCCGCCCCCCACATGCTGCAGCAGCAGTGGGAGGGGTCTCAAGTTCACTTGGATCCAGCAGAGGTCGAAGGTCCCCTTCCTGGTGCCCAGACGACCTGCTAGCAGTGCCCAAGAGGCTCATTTCTGAGTGCTCACACATCCTCGAATTCCTAGTGCCTTCCAGGTTTTAGATACTTGGCCCCTTATCCCTGTCTTTGGGGAACTCGCCAAGGGCCTCGGCGGGCGTGAGGGGCCTGCAGGCAGAGCAGGTGCGGGGCGGCCGCGGCCGGGGCAGGCCCCAACTTGGGAAGGGTGTGTGTGTGTGTGAGAGAGAGAGAGAGAGAGAGGAATTAATTAAGGGAGAGGAGAGTGGTGGAGGGCGTAGTCATGACTCTCCTAATTGCTCTCCAATTTCTTTGGGCTTCAACAAAAATCCAGATGGAGGGTTCTTAAGTCCTCCTTCCTGGGAGTCGGGGGGCCGGGGTGGCGGGGGAGGCGGGCTGCCCACCACCTTCTGCCGGGCGTCTCTTTGCAGAGTGAATAGGGTCTTTGGCAGGGGTTTAAGGAGGGGACTTAGCCTGGGAGCTCCCAGGGCGGTGCAGATGGAGACAAAGGCCCCGCAGAAGGAATGTGGGGAGCCCCCCACGGAGAACAGCCACCTGGGGATAATTGGGAGGCCCAGCGCAGATGAGTTTTCCCAGGTTCTGTGAATACATTCTCTCAATAGAAGGTGCCCTTTCTTCACATGAAAAGAGGAAACCTCAATTACCTCCCCCTGAAACAGAGAGTGAGTGAGTGTGTGTGTGTGTGTGTGTGTGTGTGTGTGTGTGTGTTCCCTCCGGGGGCTGCGGCGGGCCCCTCGCCCTTGTGTGCGTGGCGGGGGCTCCAAGCCGCACAAAGCACGTCTAAACAGCCGCCCCGTCGGCGCGACCCCAGACCAGCCCGGGCTCCCCCGACCCAGGGCTTTCTCTTTGCAAGTTTCTCAGGACGGGGAAGCAGAGTCGCCCTGCCTGTAAACAAGAATCTGATCAAACCAGGCCCGATGCCCGAGAAATAGCCAAAGGAGACAGAAGTCCAGGGTGGAAAGTTGGGGAGGAGGCCAGCCTGGGGGGCCAGAGGCTGACCGCACGTCTGTGCTGGCCGTCCAGACTCACAGCGGTGCTGGTCCTTCTGGCCCTTTCTCTGGGCCGTTCCGTGGTGGGGGGAATGGAGTCATTCCTTCGGGTTAGGAAACTGGGGCTTCTGGGGCTCAGTGATCCGTGGGGCTGATGCTTGCACTTAGGAAAGGTAACAGAGGGGGGCAGTCGGCAGGGGGTTCAGGGTCGGGGCCACCCCGAGCAAAGGGCCGGTCTGAGCTGGAGGGAATCAAGTTGGCACCCTCGCTGCCCCTAACTGTCCTGAGGACGCGGGCCCCTCTGGAGGAACCCCGGGGCAGAGTCCTTGCCATTAGATGAAGGCATCCTGGTTCTGAGTCTCAGCTGCTGTGTTTGTTGCTGCTGGCTTCTGGGCCTCGGTTTCCCCATTTGTAAAACGAGGCAGTGGCCGTTCAGTTCTCTGTATTCTGTGAGGCGGAAGAAGCCGGGGATGTCAGCGTTAGAAAGACAAGGGCTCTTTCACCTGAGGAGGGGATGGGGGTCCCCAGGTGTTCAAATTGGGCCCCACTGGCCTCCTGGCTGGGGGCAGGGACCCACTGCTACTCAGGCCCGGTCAGAGGAGAGAGTCCAGATAGGGCACTTTGGGTGCCCAGGGTCAGGCAGCAGCTCAGCATTGGTCCTCTGGGGACCTGGTTCCAGCCTATGCTCAGCTCCCACTGTGACTATGACCTTGGTCCCTGGTGGGCCTCAGTTTTCCCATCTATGAAATGGGGGCAGTGCAGGATCACGGTCACCTCAGGGTCCCTGGGGTCCAGGGCTCCTTCCAGCTGCTCGGGGGTTTGTTTGCTGAGTTTTGAGAGTCAGAGGGCTGGAGATCACTGGTCTTCTGTCTCCCCACCCTCTTTTACTTCCAAGACAAGGAAAGCAGAGACCCAAGGGAGCCCCGGGTGGGAAGCCCACCGCCTGTGGCCAGGCAGCAGCGTTGGCAGTCGTCAGCCAGTCCTCTCGGTCAACTCTTTGTGAACATGGATCCTAATAAGGCTCGTGGCCCAGAGCAGCTCGGTGGCCTATTCTTCCATGCAGGTGGGCTGCCGGCCAGGCCTGGAACACCTTTCTGGGCCATGTAATGAGCCTGACCCGTGGCTGCCATCCCAGGAGGGTGTGCCAGGCCGCACCCTCCCCTGCGGCTCACCTCGGGGCCTTTTAGTCATGAGACCCTCCACGGCACCTCCGTGGGCATCCTGGCCCGCTCCGTGGAGAACTTCCTGAAAAAAGCCATCAGGCAGAGAGGCAAAGTTCTGGAAAAGTGATCAGCCGCCGGGCCTGCCCCGGCTGCCCATCCCAGACTCAGTTTTGCAAACATCCCTCACTGTCTCTTTGTGCTTCGGTGCGTGGTAATAAAGAGCGCACAAAACCCACGGTCAGGTCTGCACCCAGTGATTACCACGGTGAGCGCAGCCTTTGTTTGCTGACCTTGGTTGCTACAATACCTGCGAGCTGAAATGAGGGATCGAGAAATTGCCAGCTTCAATTAGACCGGCAGCCTGCCTTCCCAAGTGCCTCTGCCACTCTATCCATTAACGGTAAACATACGCCAAATAGGCCTTAATTCTCTCTAATTGCCCACTCCTGAAGCAAAGAGTGAAATTCCAGGAAGAGGCGTATGTAAACATCCCCTAGCCCCCGGCCAACTGAAATTAGAGGACTGATGGGGGCCGGCAAGAGGTTGGTGGTGGTGGTTGGGGGGGACGTGATTTCAAAAGCTGTCCCAATTACCTCTGCTATTTTCATAAATGAGCCCATAATGTTCCGCGCCCTGGCCTTCACAAAGGTACAGGAAATGAGGTCCGCCAAAAGCTTGCATCTGTTGGGGAAAGTTGTGAGGGGGTGGTCTCTCCTCAACAGGTAGGAGGGCGAGGCTGATGACTGTTTGGATAGACTGCTGGCTTTTATTTCCGAGAATCACCATTTTATGAAAAATCGTCCTTTTCCATCTTTCCCCTGCACTCAACACCCACAAACAATATTTTTTTTCCCCAATTTCAATACAGTACTTATTGTATAGAAGAAACGTAGACTAATTAGTATAATATAAAAGATTTTGGGGGGAAAATATATTACAGTAGGAAAAATTCTTTAAAAATTTTATTTCTTTAAATTTATTTTTTAATCGGAGGAAAATTGCTTTACAGTATTGTGTTGGTTTCTGCTCTACAACACAAGTCAGTCATAGTCATATATATACACAGATACACACAGATATATAATTATGACTGGTCCACAAATGATTTGTACCAGACATGCCAGATCAAGGAGGTCCTATTTGCCCCTAGAATAGAGGAACTTTGAAAATCTTGAGAGGCAGTATACGTGTAGGTGATTCATGATGATGAACAGCAGAAGCTATCACAACGTTGTAAAGCAGGTATCCTCTGATTAAAAAATATATATCCTATGATAAACCATAGTGGAAAAGAATATTAAGAAAAGAACATAAATCTATGTATCACTTTGCTGTACCACAGGAAGTAGCAATGTTGCAAATCAACCATACTTCAGTAAAAAGAAAAAGAAAGAAGACATTTCCTGAGAAGCAGAGCTAGGGTTTTCTAACCCTCCTAAGTCCCGGAGGATGATTTTGGTGTAGTCAGCAGGGCTTCCTTCCTGCGTGGATCGTGAGCACAGCACATGCGTTTATGAGGTCTCCAATCAGTTGCTTGCGACAGTTGTTCCTCTGGACCCTAGAAGGAGGCTTGTGTTTTCCTTTGGTTCCAGACGCTGACTCATCTCTGCAGTGTCTTCGTCTGTTACGACTGCAACCCAGGACCACAGTGCTAATCCATCACCTCGGTCGCAGGGCTGAGACACGCGGAGCTCAGAATCCAAGGCATGACTTTGCCGGGGCAGTGTCTTCAGTCACAGCCTGAGGGTCTGCTCGAAAGTTAATTACGAACAACCAGGAAGCTCTGAGGGCTCCCGGGGTCCCTGGGGACAGAAGCAGGAAAAAAACCCAGATGCCCTGAGCTGCTTCTGATTTCCCTGGTCCTATCAAAAGACACCAAAGAGAACCATGCTGGAAAGACATAGCAAAGCCCTTTCCTGCCTCTTTGTCCTGTGGGAAGGGGCGCTGGCTATGGTCTTGCCGTGTGTTCCGGGTCTGGAGCCCGGTCGTGCCCTTAGGACTGTGGTGATGATGACAGGGCCACCGCTGGGTGCTCATGGGTCTCTGGGGAAGGGCTGGAAACTCTCCTGGCGTTGGGCGGTCCACAGTGTGGTACCCAGAGCGCCCTTAGATTACCAGTCTACCCTGGTCACCCATGGGCTGATGACTGCTTGATTACCTCTGGTTTTTAAAAAAGACTTCCTGTTTCTTGCTTATAAAATCAACCAGTTAGGGGAATAGAGTGTTTGGGAAGCTCAGGGTCAGGGGAGGAATTCTTAGGAGGCTTGGAAGCAAGCGGTGAGCCCCCTGGGGCCCTGGCCAAGTCTTGGGCACCCCAGTGGGTGAAGCACCCAAACGACTTAAGTCAGGGCAGGTGCTTGGAGAGGACCTCTTCCTTCCTCGGGCTTCCTTGGAGGGCTGCTGGACTCTCCTTGCTCTTTCTTCCTTTTCTCAAGCTTTTATTTCTCATTCTTGCCTCAGCTTGGCTCCCCCCTCCCCTTACAGTGCCGATCAAACCTCAGTCATCAGATCAAAGAATTAACAGGGACCTCCTATATAGCCCAAGAGAACTCTATTCAATACCCTGTGATAACCTATCATGGAAAAGAATCTGGAAAAGAATAGATACATGTATTTGCATCACTGAGTCACTTTGGTGTACACTTGAAAGTAACACAACATGGCAAACATCAACTATGCTTCAGTATAAAGTAAAAAATTAAAAGAAAACACACCAAACCTCCCTCGGTCATCACAGACCACCTGTTGGCCACACTTACCTACCAGAGCCTCCTGGGTGTATATTCAACATCAACTCCCTTAAAATATTTTTTTAAAATGACTAACCTTTTTTTTTTTTTTCTGAGCAGTTTTAGATTTATGGAAAAAGTAAGTGGCAAATACAGAGCATGTGTGTCACCTGCACCCCACCCCCCCACACCCCGTTTCCCCTGAGGTTAACGTCTGGCACCAGCGTGGCGCACTAGTTGGCACTGATGAGCTGACCTTGATAATGTAGCTGTTAAGTGAAATTCATGGCTTCCATTGTTCTTTGTATCCTATAGTCTGTGGGTTTTGACAGATGTATAATGACACATGTCTATCACTGTTCAGCTCATTCTTTTTAAACTTTAAGGCAAACACTTGACGTCAAAGATTTGACATGCCTGGTCAGGGCTTTTTATATGGGGCTGGTGAAAACTTGTAGGTAATTGTTCAGGTGAAGCCGTCTGTCCAGGCAGCCCTGTCCTTCATCTTCGATCTCATGGTTTTAGGACATGCTGCTCATTCAGGACCCCACAACCCTGGCGTGGTCCACAGCACACTTCCCTAGTCTCAGCCAGGGCCCTCTGACCGCCCCCCCATCATGCACACGCTACCCTGGCTCGGCTGTGCCCCGCAGCGCCCTTCTTCCTGGTGGAACGCACTTCCAGAAAGCCTTCTATGCAGCCCTCGAGCGTGTCCATGCGGCCGCACGAACCCCTGTCGGCTCCAAAGACACCTGGGGCTGGGAGAGGGGGAGCTTGGCAGCTGAGCGCGCTCATGAGTGAGTGTAAAGAAAAGAGAAAGGCTTGCTTTCATCAGGTCCGCCCTTGAAGTTGGGGCGTCTCTGCTTCCGTTGGGTGAGATTCTCTTTGAGTGACCCAGTGCTTTCTCGTTCCAGCCGAAGCCATCACCTGGAATCCTCCACGGTCCAGGACCTCGAACCCGCCACCCCAGCACCCTCTAGCTCCATAATCGTAAGTTGCTGGGATGTGGGGGGGCCACATCTGAGGCTCGTCGGCAAGGGAGGCAGGCTGCCGCCCCGACAGCCTCGTGGGGAGGGATGGGTGAGCACTGGTCGGGAGCCCCCGCCCAGGGAGCCAAGCTGAGTGTGGACCTCGGGGGCTCACGTTCAGAGCGCTCCCCCACCCTCATGGCATCTCTGTGGCAAAGGGGTTCTACAGGCGGCCTCAAGTGCCGGACCCCCACAGAATTCCTCCTCTTTCACAAAGGAAGTGGGTGGCCCTTTCATGACCGAGCCTCACTCTGGCTCTTGTGTGGCAGGGCAAACTAGGATGGAAGTGGCCTAGCTGGGGGGCCCTGCGACGGGCCAAGGAGAAAACGCGGGCAGTGGCACCAGCCTCTGAAACCGTCTCCGAGCTCCAATAATCATCGCTCGCCTCCCCCCTTGAAATGTCCGGATGGACAGATTTTCTGTCTTCAAAGCTTCCAGCCAAACCTCTTCAAGATTTTTATTGTTTGGGACTGGGACGCTTAGCAATAGTGATGGGTAGTTCCTTTTTTATTTGCCTTGAAAGGCCAAAATACATTTTTGTGTGTGTGACTATAGACAAAGCCGTCTGCTTTCAGATGAACTCTATGTCCGTCGGCTCCCACCAGGGAGATTGTATATACCATGTGTGTCTCTGTGTATTCTTGGGTCTTGAAACAGGTTTCTCATAGGGATGACCATCCCAAGGGAAGTGCCTGCTCCACCTACGGGCCTGGGGAGTCCGACCCCTGTCTGTGCAGGGTGTGAGCCCGGGGTGGGGGTCTGGCTGCACTAACACGTATTCTGCCTGTGCCTGCATCTGCCATGCTTATGTGTCAAGGACTGTGGGTTGTGTGCACTTTGGTGGTCAGCTGGGTGAGAGGGGGGTGGGAGGTCAGAGATACTGTGAATGTCCTATTGTTCTGGTTGGGAAATCATTTTGCTGGACTCTGTTACCTGATCCAAAGATGCGAGTGGATGAATAAATGAATGCAGGCATGAAAGAATGAATAAACAAACAAATAGTGTAAAGAAGTGTACCCTGAATGAGATCCAATTGGATACATAGGAGATCAATAAATAAGTCGATGAAGCATGGAGTCTTCTTAGTATGTAAATAGGGCCATGTAAAGTATGTAAATAGGGCCATGCAGAAACCAGTATCAGGTTACCCTGGACTAAGGCACATGAGCAATTCAAATACACAGCATCTAAAATTTGTCCATAAAGGAAGAAAAACTGACATGACGGAAAGAAAGAATAAGGAGTCTGGATGTGTAAACCAGGGGTGAGGCTGGGATGGTGAGGCCCATCAAAGGGAAAAGATGAGAGAGAGGGCGCCAGGGGTCGACAGCGGCAAGGAAAATAGAAAGATGCAAATTAATACCTAAAAAATAGGGAAGGTAACTTTTAAAATACTCACCATAAGGAGGACTATGTCAGGTTATTATAAGCCAAGCATTAGGATTAATCCAAATACGTGCTCTTGGCAGTAGAAAAAAGGAGAAAACACCAGAGGAAGAGCTCAAAGGACAGTTAAAAATGAAAAAAGACCTAGGGGACCAGAGATGAGATTTAACTTTAACTCAAAGTTTTCTAATTCTGGGCACACATAAGTAAATACTAACGTGAAAGAAAGTAAAAAAAAAGAAAAGAAAAAAATGAAGGGAAGGATGAGTAGTGGACATACCTGGATCCAGAAGGGAGCAGGGCAGAAAGGGTTTTGAGTCATCCAGTCCTGCAAACTGAGGTCTGTTCCATGAAAGGATTAAAAAAGAGAATGAAATATCTAAATAAAAATCTAGTAATGTAGAAGAAAAAGTAATGGGTGTGAAGTCCAGAAAAACAATAGTGGGTGAATAGATAAACATAGGAAAGAAGGCAGTGCTAGGAGTTGAGTAATAGACGGTCACGAATCGAGGGTTGTGGTTAGTCTGACCCTGAAAGCCACCGGACTATCAAAAAATGATAAGTATCTCAATAAACAAGTGAGCGAGCCTCTAAAGAGACAAAGATGGCATGGAGTGAGGTGGGGGAGAGGCTGTGGTCACACCAAAGCTCCAGGAAAATTAAAGAAGGCAAGTGAGAAAAAGTGAGAAAGGAGGAGATGTAGAAAGTTACAATGAAAGAAAGAATAAAAAAGGTGATAAATGAGTAGATCCTTGGAAGAAGGTGAGGCTAGGAATCCAAACTGTGGATCAAAATGGGTCAAAATCTGAGCACGCACTCCATTAATAGAGGAGTAAATACCTAATAAAAAGAAAAAAACAGGAAGGAAGAATGGTGTGAATGAGTGAAGGAAGGAAAGCAAGAAGGAATGAATGACAGAGAGGCAGAGCTGAAGGGCCTGGGCCTAGGCTCCATCAGGTCGTGGCACCTGAGCTCCAGAGAATGCAAGAAAGAGAGAGTTAAAGAGAGAAACAGTGAAACTGAAAATGGGAAAGAAATGACAAGTCAGAAGTCCGATTAGAAATGCAAAAAGAAAAAGGAATATATCAATAGGTAGATAAATGCATATATAAGAGAGAGTTGTTCTAGGAATAAGAATGGGAGGGGGTGTGAACCATGCACATGGATGAATTCACATCTGGGCTTCTGAGATGGGCCACCACCCACCCAACCGGCAGGCAGGTCAGAGCTGAAATACCTAAGGGAGGACCTCCGAGAGGCCAGGGAGGGGAGGACCCATTGCTTATAGATTATCATGTATCCAATTAGGTATCCTGCCATCTAGAAGTGTAAAAACAATTACCAAAGAGAAAGGAAGCCTGAATGGGTGCATGAAGGCATGAATGAATGAGAACAAAAATTTGCAGTGACCAATGAGGCTGATGTTGCGAGGGGTGTTAGGATTCATCCACTTCCTGGTGCCCAATCTCCAAAAGAAAGAAAGGCAGTAAGGAAAAAGCCTGAGAGACTGGTAGAAGAGAACAATTAATTAAGATGGGAGGAAAAAAAATAAAAAGTTTTTATAAAGAAGTAAAAAAAGATAGTAAGTATGTCAGTGAAGTCTGTGAGAGGGGACTGGTTTAGCACAGATCATCCACATTCATTCAGATCTCTGGCCCCAAAGTTGATAAATAGTAAAAAGAACTATAGCATAAATAAAAGCCTGAAGGAATAAATGCACGCATTCCATGAGAAGGCAAGGAAAGGAGTTTGAAAAATTGAAGGAGAGACTGGGAGAAAGAAAGATGGGAGAAGAAATGAAAATAGATGGATGGAAGAAAAAATGAAAATAGATGGATGGAAGAAAAAAGGCACTTCCTGGATAAGTACTTCATAAACATATTATTCATTAAATAAAAAAACTAGTAAAAGCTGAAGTTCATCAGAAAGAAAGAATAAATAAGGGATGGCTGTGTGAATGAATGAATGAGGAAGGGGGCTTTGATGAATTTGCCTCTGCACTTGAGGCTCTTGAGAATAAAAGAATGCCCAAAGAGCCAGTGAGGAAGGAGGAGGGGAATAGACAATTATGACAAGATGGATATTAGCAATAAAAACATACTGAATGAATAAATAAATATGTACATAAATTACGAGAGGGAGGGCCATGCTAGAACAGAAAAAGAGAAGGCACCATGCAGCAGAAATTATGAGTGATTCAGAACTGGGCTCCTAAGAGAGTTAAAGTCCTCCCGCAAATCGCCAGTACAAGGAATTAGTGAACCGAAGGGGCCCTCATGGACTGGTGCCGAGAAGGCTCCAGGAACTACAGATGACGCTTAATCCAATTCTGTGCACCTGAGGTCCATAAATAAAAGAATAAATATTGAAACAGAAGAGTGACAGAAAGAATGAATGGACCCATGAATGACTGAATTAGTAATGGAGATGCCTGAGGCGGCCCATGGGATTGTCACTCATCTCATTCCGGACACCTGAGGTTCCTAAGAGTAAAACAGAAGCAGAGAAAGAAATGAGGCGAAATGAAACTTAAGTGAGAGAGAAAGGTGGGGGACCCAATAGAAAGTTAGTGAAGATGTGGGTGTGTCCGAGAGAAGGGTCTGTTAGAATTAGGGGTGAGGTGGTCATCAATCCTAATGATGGATAAGGTCATCTAGTCCCCTTTTCTAGGGCAAAGGAGGATGGAGAGATTAAAAAAGAAGCAAAAAAAAAAAAAAAAAAAGAAGAAAGGAAAGATGGTAAACCAACCACCAAAGTGATAAATGGTTCGTTAAGAGAGGTTGTCTGAACAGGAATGATAATTAGTTTACATACTACTCCTTAAATAGATAAACGCATTACACCTTTCCGAGAATAAATGAAAAATAGAGCAAATACCCAGCCCCAAGACAAGGCTGCACCTCCAGTCTTTTATTATCTTTATATCATAAAATATAGAGTTCCATAAATAAAAGAATAAATAGCAAGATGTAAAAGGTGACTAATGGCGAGGAAGAAAGATTGCAAAGGCAAGTAAGCACATAGGCCGATGATGGTTATTTTGCACGTGGAGTTTTGACCGCTATAATGATTTCCCAGGATAAGCCAGGATAAGAATGAAAGGAAGGGCAAATGTGAGACTGCATGAATGAAGGAGATGGTGTTGCTTGGACCAGGGGTGTTGCATGTGGGATCCTGACTCATCCTTCTTCACCTGAGTTTGTAAGAATGAAGGAATGAAGAGAAGCGTGAGAGAAATAAGAAAGCAGGAATGGAAATAATGTATAAACAAATAAATAGGAGAAGGGAGTCCTTCATGAACCAAGGGCTATGATTAAAGTCATGCTGTTGAAGTCAGTAGGTAAAGGCATCAAATCTAAGTGGATGAGTGAATGAATGGAAGAAATGGATGCATGGAAGGAAGGGAGGAAAGAAGGCAAAGGAAGACGGGGAATGGAAGAGAGGGAGGGAGGGCTTCCTGATTGGGGCCCCGGGGTCCCGCCAGCTGGATGGAGTGGGTGGCCCTTGGCATGCGGTGTGCTTGTGACGTGCACTTCCCTGGCGGGGAGGGGCTGGCTCAGGGGGACCCTTGCCTGGAGCACCACTGTCACATCCTGGCTGTGGGGGCCATCTCACCTCATCGCTCTCATTCCGTTTTCCCCATGTGTGGACGTGGAATGGCATCGGCTCCCCGCTTGGGTGGATCGTGGGGGCAGATGCTGCCCTGCCTGTTGGCAGTGCCCCGTCTAGAGCCCGGGAGAGGCAGAAGGGCTCGGGCCTGGGAGCCTACAGAAGGTTGCGGGAACAAGGGGTGTTGGGCCAGGTGGGTGTCCTGGCCCCTCCCTGGGCAAGGGTCACCTGCGAGGGAGGCTTTTCCCGCCAGGGGGCAGCAGAGGGTCGGGGAGCAAGGGGCCCTGGGTGGTGCGTTGTCCTGGGAGGGGTGCCCCTAGCTTCCAGGGCCCGCTGCGCTGTCCTGGGACGGGGTGTGGGGGCCCCCTCACCTCCAGGACCTGTGCATGGGAGAGGCGGGGGGGAAGGGGGCCGGCAGGGCCTCATCACAGAAACCTTGTTCCCGCAGCTTTCTGAAACATGTCCCGGAGCCCTCCAGCTGGGTCTTCCGTGGGTGGGCTGCCGTCCCTTCCCAACTCGGGGTGTCCTGGGGCAGGTGCATCTCAGCCCGGGGTTGGCAGAAGTGGTCCCAGGACCCTGCCCCCTTCCCGTTGGCATCCCCGGAGCCCGTTTCAAGGCCTTGGTACCTTCTCAATTGTTTTGAGATGTACTCTCTGTATTTCGGCAAAAAAAAATGGCCTTTGCATGGTGTGTTGTTGAACGTGTCTTCTCTCCTCCGGCCCCGCCCCCGCCCTGCCCCTCTCTGGGGCTGTTTGTACTGATAATTTCTATCCCCAGGGACTCCCTGGTTCTGTGTCGTCTCTTTTTCTCTGTATTGGTAGGATTTGTGCACCTGTGTGTGGTGTGCCCGTGTCTGTCTATCAATCCAAGGATCAAAGTCCCTTTTGACTGATCGATTCCAGTCTGGGACATTACAAAACAAAATAAAATTGGATTCCTAACCAGTGCCCTGACCGTGAGGAGCCCACTTGGCTGGACCCAGGATTCGTGGCTGGGAGCACAGGGGAGCCTCCAGGCGAGGGGCGGGGAGGAGTCTGGTGGAGGCGGGGCTGAGGGGCTGGTTACCCCAGGAGTGACTTTGGGCCCTGGGTGGGGACAGGGGGTGGTCGGGGTGGAGTGGGGTGGGGTCGGTGGGGTTGGTCGCTGGTCCAGGCCAGCGATGCCCCAGGCGTGCTCGGACGTCGGGTGGCAGGGAGGCGGAGAAGCAGGAGCCACAGCTACAGACAGGGTCCAGGGAGGGAGCCAGGGGCCCAGGACCAGCCTCTGCACTCTTAGCACGGGCCCTGAGTGGACGCAGGCGGCCTTTAGGAGACGGAGGACGTGGACTCGAGTGTCAGGAGCTACCCTTCCCTGCCTCCAGCACCACGTGTCTGGGCCACGTGACCAGGGCTTCCTGGGCCTGAGATGGCGCTGGGGCTTCAGGACTCTGCTGTCTTCTCTTTTGGAATCTAGGGGGCCCTGGGTTTTGCCTGAAGCCTGGGGTGAGGGGGCATACTTATTAACCCCAAAGACAGCTACTCAGAGAAGGGTCCCCAAAGAGCTCCCCAACCAGCCCAGGTGTCATCGTGTGGCCGGAGTGGGGGTCGGAGGGGCTTGGGGCAGGAAGAGCCTGAGAGGGTCTTTTTGAAGAACCCCTGTGTGGTGGTTTTAAAAGGCAGCTGAGGGTCGAGAAGATGGAGAAAGTGTTAGGTGTAGAATGGAAGGGGGTCACAGCCCAGTTCAGAGAGGAGATGGAGAGGGACAGAAGCAGACCCCTAAGGAGGGGGCCCTTCTCCCAGGACCAAGAGGCTGTCCAGAGGTCACGTGGGTGGAAATAGGCAGGTGGGGAATGTCCCAGGGGGAGGGTGGGTTGGGATTGGATGAGTTCTGTCCTTTTAGGAATGCTGGGGATCTGAGGGTCACTGGGTCAGGCTTTCTGAAGGTCTCCAGTTCGGGGACGCTGGGTTTCAGCTCAGGGCTCCGAGGGCTGCAGAAGCCAGGGGTGGAAGTTCCACTTGGGCCCCGGTCTGGTTCTGTCCATGCCCGACCCACGAGGTCCAAGGTTGGGTCTCAGCGCTCCTCTCTGATCACGGCCTGGCTCAAGTGTGTGCTTCTTCTCTTTCCTTCTTTTTCAA
This sequence comes from Odocoileus virginianus, assembly GCF_023699985.2. Lineage (NCBI taxonomy): Eukaryota > Metazoa > Chordata > Mammalia > Artiodactyla > Cervidae > Odocoileus > Odocoileus virginianus. The sequence continues at coordinate 11,066,895 of NC_069689.1, read as the reverse complement.
AGAAAGACAAGTTTTGTCTGTTGACTTTGACCTTTGCATGCACCCCTTGCACAAATCCTTCGCTTGATGGCACCAGGAGCTACAAGTCTCCTAGGATTTCTGTACGACTCCCAACTCAGGGAGGTTGGCCTTGGGGCTGACCTGCCAGAGGGCGGAGGGCGGAGGCTGGGTCTCTGGGGTTGATGGGCCAGAGGCCCTGTTGTGATCTTACTGTAAATGGTGTGGATAGCACATGACCTGGAACAGATCACCCATCACTTGACATATCACTCATCTTTATTTCTCTCCTTCAGATTCTGTTTATAAGCACACTATTTTTTTAATGGACATCTAATTTTGTAAAATGAGCATCCATTTTTTAAACCCAATTGCTATTCTTCACCACGTACACACTTTTTTTTTTTTTGCATCCCACGTTTTCCATTTAATATTCTGCTGTCAACATTTTTCTTTCTTCCATATACTTCATCACCTCACTGGCTGCCTTGTGTCTCATTGAGCGGCTGTGTCAGTCATTCACCACATCAACCTGCTATTATTACTTTTGCTATGCATAATTCATCTTTTTTAATGTTACAAATTATGCTACAGCTAATAACTTAGCACACCCACTTTTTTTTCATTCTTATGAATTATTTTCCCACACCGAGAAATGATCTTTGCTCTGTGGTATGTCAATTTCTCCTGCTACGCTGTGAACCCTTGAGGGCAAGGAGCTTGTTGCATTGATCTTTGTATCTCTAATGCCTGAAATGTTGTAGATACTAAATGTTAGATGAGCGGATAGAAGGGTGGATGAAGATGTGAGTGGGTGCCTGGTTGGTTGTTGGAGGAGAGGATGGGAGATTGGATGGATAAATGGAGTGGTGAATGAACAGATGAATTTTCTGGTGTTGAGTTTCTTGAGGAAAGGCCAGGAGTTTTTGTATGACTACTAATTTCAGAAGGCTTGTAGCATTTTATGATGTCCAGTGATGTATTAGCATTTTGTTAAGATGTTGCTAATTTATCTCTGTTAAAAAGTGTTTTTCTGTCATTTTAACTTGCACTGCTTTGATGACTAATGATGGTTGAACATTTTAATGTGTTTGTTAAAAAAAATTGCATCTTTTGTGAACTGTTTGTCCAAGTCCGTTGGGTCATGGCTTTGTGATGAGACTGGCCAAGGATGGAATGAGGGTCCTTGGAGTGTAGTGAGCCCTTCATCACTGGAGTCATTCAAGGGACAGGACAGGCGATACTTGATGAGGGTAGCTTTAAGGAGATTCTATCAGTAGGAGTGGGGTTGGCCTAGATGACCCTTCAGGTCTCTTTGACTCTTCCTGGGAGATGTGCATTGGGATGATATCCTCCCTTTAGCAGGCCAGTGATGTTTAAGGCTGCTTCTCCTGGGTGGGTTTGTGCATTTATGATTTATAAACTCTCAACTCACCCTCTGTAACTCTTGTGATGCAGGAATCTCTTTGACCCTTCAAGGTCCAGACAACTGTGCTGCCATCTTGAATAGTTAAGTGGTGGCCTTCCTGCGCTCCCCCCCCCACCCCCATTTCACTTTGAGGAAGACAATCCCTTGGATCACTACTTGCCACCTCTCAGGGCAATCAGCTGAGGCAATCTGCTGCCCTTCATGTTTCTAGTGCTCCCTGATGTGTGAGCCAATGTCCCATTGGCCTCCATGGTGGTCTTTGGGATTTAATTAAGTATTGTCAGATCAGGTCAGATAGTGAATCTGCCTTCAGAAATGGGGCAACTCAATTCCACGAGCCAAGGAGTAGAATGGCCCCCAATGTCTCCTTGGGCTTCCCTCATGGTCCACCCCAGGGGTAGCCAGGTCTCAGAGGTCGCCATGGCCATTCGGGAAGGGCACATAACCCAGAAAGGCCTCGCCCCTGCTTACCAGAACACCCTCGGCTTGCAGCCAAGGGCCGTGTCTTCCCACCGACCATCTACTATAGCACTGAGCACTGTTTGCCTGTGTCAGAATTTCTCACCCACATGTTTGGGAGGCCAGTGATGATCCCCAACATTACTTGGATCCATCCATCCATCCATCCATCCATCCATCCATTCACCCATCCGTCCATCCATTGCATTTGGCCTCTTGACCTGGTGCTTTGGCCTTTCCCTTTCCTGAAAGCAAACCTTTTCCTTGTGGGCAGGCTGTGTAGCGCCATGGGCTGTGGTTATGAAGTGAACGCCCTTACTTGTGGCTTCTTCCTCCGGGGTCACTGCTCTGAGCATGTCCCAGCTGGATGTCATCCGCCACCGTCACCCACACGGCTTCCTTCTCCATGGCGCGTTCCCATGCATCACACCCTGTGAGGGATCCAGGGCCCGGGGGCCCAGGGTGGCCCCCCTCCCCACCCGTGAGTGGAGATGTCCCCCCAGGCCACCGTGCCTGGTGCATGGACCCTGCCGTGAGCTTTCCCCGTAGCCTCTCCACTTCCTCTACCAGATGACAGCGGTTGTAACTCATCCTTTCATCCCTCATTCACTCCACTCCCAGCCCGCAAACATTCGAAAAGGTCAGCTGGTGCTATACTAGAGCTGGGTCACAAGGTTGCATTCCAACAACCCCTCTCGAAAGAGAAGATGAGCGTGTTTTCTGGGGGACAGTCACAAGGCGGGATCCTTGATTCGGCATACCCACCCCTTGGCCAGAGTTCTGTCGAAATTTTGATTGCCCTCTCCAAGTTCGTTCCTCCGCAAACTGGGTTGATTAGTAATCAGCAAGCTGTGTTCCCTGGGTGCTCAGAAATCATAGCCCAGAGTCTCAAGAGGCCAGAATGATAGCTGGAGTGGGTGCGGGGGCAGCGGGGGTCTGAAACAAACAGCTGATTCTGGCCGTGAGCGGGATTTCGAGTCATTAGGACACCCTCATCTTGCACAAAGAGCGAGTTTCAGAGTCCTTCCTGTCCCTTGGAGATTGGTGCATTCTGGGCTCTATTTAGAGAAAATTGGGGGAGACGATTGCTGGTTTGGATGGTGAGGGTCATGCCCCCCCCCGTAAGGCCCGCACAGAACAATCTATTGGCACAACAGGGCATCCGGGCCGCCCGGTGCTTGGCAAACCCGGGATGCATCCGTGAGCATCCATCCAGGTTCCCAGCCAGGCGGGGCTTCCCACCTTAGATCTTGGGGCTCTCCTGGGGGTTCTGCATTTGACTTACTGCCTTGGACAGCGGGTGTAGTGGACAAAGCCAGGACCCTGGAGCTGGACAAGCGTGTGGTTTAAACTCATGGGCACGGCCGAGTCTGTCCTCTGGGCAGAGCGTGGCACCCACCTCGCAGGGCTGTTGTGAGGATCTGCTGTAACCAGGGTTTTGAACTGTGATCCTGTAGGGTGGTGCGCGTGCCCCCGGGAGTAGGCGGCGGGTGGTGGGGTGACAGGCCAGGAGGCACAGCCTGATTCGGGCAGCTCAGTGGGGAATCTTTCTAGCAAGCTCACAGTGGGTATCATGGGATCGAATGCTGTATTCGTATGGCATTTGAAAGGTAGGTAGGAGTAATTTTGGGGTTAGGGTTAGGCTGGGGAATGGCGATCACTCTGGGCAATGCCCTGGACCCCTGGGGTACGCGTTCACACCCACCTCTGGAATAGGTTGTGTCTTGCCTACCACTGTGTCTGGCCTGTGGGCGGCACTTATCTTCCACAAGAGACCCCTCCCAGACGTATCCTCCCCCCGAAAATATTAGCCACCAGTTGTCAAAGACACTACCCCCACCTCCCCCCCATCCCCCAGCGCTCAATGTCCCCTCTCCCTGTTCTCAACATTTGGGCTCAAATATCAGCAGCCTGGGTGCCTAACACAGTACCAGGCCAGTGGTAGGGGTCGCCTTCCATTTTTGTCGGAAGGATGGATGAGTAGATGGTCAAATAACCCAACTGTAACCCAGTGTAAGCAGCGATTGTTTATAGCCTTGACTCAGAGATTGTCCTCCGCCCCTGATGAACCTGTTACCAGTTACTGTATCTTACGGACCTCTGTATGATATTTGTTGTTCGAAAACCAGACTCTGGTTTCAGATGCCACTTGGTGGAACTTTCGCTGTCCGATGAATGAGTTGATGTTTGTGTTAGAAATGAGAATCTGGCTAACATGTAACTAACTGTGTGGTGTCGGTCAAGGCACTTCTCCTCTCTGACTGTCGGTCTCCTTTTTTCTAAGCTGTGGGTCACCGGAAAGCTTACCTCCTGGGTTGTTGTGAGAGCTCAGGGTTGGGTGAACTTTAACAGCATTCATTAAATGCTGGCCATCACTGAAAGTGATCATGTGTTGGGGGATGTCTGGAAGGGAACAGGGAAGCTTTTGCTGGTTCTAAATGAATAAAAAGTTGGCCTTGACCTTATAATAAGATTTTATTTCCGACAGTCACTGGGACGTGTGAAACAGAGGTCAAGTGGCCTGAGAGTGTTTAGTGATGCAGGTTCAGAGTAAATATTGGCTCAGTTAATGAGTGATGGCTTTTCTCCTTCCTTGGAGGCTCCTTTCCTCTCCCCCCCCACCCCACCCTGGGTGGCTGTTTGTCACGCGCAGGTGACTGGTCCTGCCAGGTCTGTGGAGGGACTTCTGTGAGTCCCCTGAGGGTATCTGTTAGCGGGGAGGAGCAAGGAGAGTTTAGAGAGAGCCCAAGGAGGGGTTTCTGGGTAACATCTTAGGGACTAAAACGCCCTCTTCTGCCCTTTAGGGGAAAGGCTTCTGCTTGATTGGCACGTGGGCCCATTTTACAGATGAGCGAGTTGTGTCCGAGCCCAGGATTGAACAGTCTTCCATGAAAGCCAGAGGGTGCTCTGTCAACTCAGTCAAAGCAAACCCTCCTGGTTCCATGGCTGGTCTCTGCCAGCCCAAATGTACCCCAGTGTGTCCCTGTCCCCACCACGTGCCTAGCACTGCCCCCCTGGACCTTCAGTAGGACCTGGAAACTTCCTGCTCAGGAGACATCCCCTTGGGGTCATCATGGATCCAGGGGTCTCCACGAGTGTGCAGAATTCCTTTCCTGGGCTTTGTCTCACGTGTGTGGACAGCAGCGTTCTGCAGAACACCCCCAGATTCCATTCCAGGTGGGCTGGAGTTGGGGGTCTCCTCTGGTCCCTCCCCCTGCAGAAGCCTCCCAGGCCCCCTCATTTGGCCTCTGGCTGTCAGAGCCTCAGTGGGCTGTGTCCACACTTGGCCACCACCCTGTGTCCTTGAGAACTTTTCTGAAGCTCCCGAGGGTATCTGCAGGTAGAGACAGGTGGATAGGGCCCTCCTCCCAGGGGACTGTGAGTCTGTGTGTAGGTGTCTGCTCCAGGATGGTCCTCGGGCCTGTGTGCCCAGGGTTGAGGAGTGTTTTCAGGGCCTCGTCCTCCTGAGCAGGGCAGGCCTGGGTCCCCATCTCTAGAGGGTGGGGAGGAAGCTGAGGCTCAGTGAGGGTTAGGGTTTCGGGTCAGGGTCAGGGTTCTCAGTGAGGGCTAGTGTTTCAAATTAGGGTCAGAGTTCTCAGACCCCCTCCCTGACTCCGAGACTTGGGCTTCTCTGACCCTGATGGCCCTGCTGCCTGCGTAGTAGGCGCCTAATAGATGCTCACTGATGGGCAAGCGGGGTTTTCGTGATGTGAAAAGCTGCACTGACTGTTGGCTGATGGACACATTGACTCTGATGCATGTCTGTAAGAGGAAAGAGGGTGTTTTCTTGGCAGACTCTTCAGGGCAGACCCTGAAGGCCTCTGTCTGTGGTGGGGGCTCGCCCTGGGGAACCTTCTGGATGCAAACAGCTGTCTTCTGACTGTTTCTGGAAATGTTTATATCTAGAATAAAACTTTATTCAGGCTAAAAAATGTACTCCTCTGTGTTGTGGTCCAAGCGACTTTTTAAAAGTTCTGTTGACATGTGGTTGACACACAATATTATGTTATTTTCTTCTGTACAGCGAAGTGACTTGGTGTTACATATATATTCTGTTTTCATATTCTTTCCCACTATATTTTATCATGGGGTATTGAATTTGGTTCCTTGGGTTTCGCAGTAGGTGGTCCAGGCGATGTTGCTAATGTGGCGTTTGGCAGTTCCCCAGTGGCGGAGGTGTTCTGGCCACGCCCTTGCCCGCTCTGGGTCTCAGGAGCCCTCGCTTTGGGGGAGGGGAGGTCTTTGACCTGAGAAATCTTTATCCTCGCCATTGGTGACCATCCGCCTTCGCCTGTAAGGTACATGCCCGGTCTGAGATGCTGCCTGGCCCTCAGTAAACGAGGGGGGATTGGACCCCAGACCTTGATTCCTTTCTTTCACTCTCTCCCGTCTCCCCAAGCTGGGTCTTGGGGGGAGGGTGGGGATCTTACCCACTTGAGTTCTGGTTGTGGCAACAGCATTTGCAGTGCAGTGGCCTTGAGGGGTTACTTGAACCACCCCAAGCCTGGTTCCCCTCTCTGCAGAATGGGTACATAATGACAGTGTCTGCTCAGGGGGTGCTGGGCGCCCAAACACTGTCCTGAGAATCAAGGTCTGACGTTCAAAGCTATCTAAGCACCTACATGTGTGTGGCCTGGAGGGATTTGTTCACCTATAATCCGAAAATAGTCACGTCTGCCTGGCGTGGTTATCGTCGGGTTCGAGGAGGTTGTTTATGTGAAAATCAGTGCTTTGTTACTTGGCCTCCTGTTTGGGGTAGGCCACAGCGCCCTGCAGCCTGTGGGTCCTGATCATGGAAACCCTGTGCTTTCTGGAACGATGGTGGCCCCAGAAACTGCTGGGCGGAGTGTAGGGTGTCACGGGAGCACCCAGCCAGCCTGGGGGAGGCAGTGAGGGACGGGAAGCTTTGCTCTTCAGTACAGAGATGTAAGGTTCAGAGGGGAGGGGATTAAGGTCCAGGTGGGCAGAATCAGGGAGAATTTTCAGAAACCCCCAGAGGAGGAGTAGGTTCCCAGGGGGGCTCAGATGGTAAAGAATCTGCCTGCAATGCAGGAGACCCGGGCTTGATCCTTGGGTCGGGAAGATCCCCTGGAGAAGGGCATGGTAACCCACTCCAGTATTCTTGCCTGGAGAATCCCATGGACAGAGGAAGCTGGCAGGCTACAGCCCGTGAGTTTGCAAAGAGTCGGACATGATTGAGTGACTGACACTCTCTCTTTCAGAGGGGGAGGAAGTTGGTAGTTCAGAAAATGCCCTGGTCTAATTGGCAACGGCTTGGACAGGAGAGCTGGGGTGGTTTCTCCCAAGGCCAGGAGTTCTAGGTTTCGGTTGGTTAGGTGACAACCATCGGGTTACTGGTGCAGGAGCATGTGATGCTTCTGGAAATTACAGGAGGAGACCAGGGAGGGGGTGATGTGAAGGGTGCCAGGTAGAGGGCAGGAGCTGGTGGCTGGGTGCTCCCCTCCCTGTGTGGTCCAGGCCCCGAGCATCCCTTCTCTTGTGTCTGCCGCCTGCCTGTGTGCATAAGAACTCTTGTCAGCCTGTGAGCCCGGGAGCGGATGGCCTTCATCTGCGCCTGTCTCTCCCAGCATCCACAGACACAGGGGACACCGGCACGTGGTCCCACGGGACAGGCTGGACCAAAAGACTGGACCTGGGCTGCCCCCCACCCTGCGTGGAGGGCCGTGTCCTCCCCACCTCCCCGCCCTCTGACTGATGGACTTCACTGATCTGAGTGTCAGACATGCGTGCCGGACCCCCTCCCTGCCCCTCACGAACCCTGAGACTTGGGGGAGCGCCGGGCCTCGCGGTGCACATCTGAGAAATGGGCTCGGACACCTACCTCACAGGGCTGTTGTGAGGAGCTCCTGCCGTGGTCGGAAAGCACCCTCCCCCCGGTGGCGGGGGCGGGGCTTGGCACAGCCCATTGTGCTCTCAATAAATGTGTTTCTTGTCTTAACAAAAACAGCGATGGATGTGCTACTAATCTGAGGAGGGGTGAATGTCGGGATGCTGTCTGGCTGGGGGCTTCCCGTCACCTTGGGGCCGTGTGATGGGCGGGTGTGGGGGAGCCAGCTCGGGTCCCAGGAAGCCACCTGTCCCCTGCCCATCAGGCACTCGGGCGATGAGAGGCTCGCAAACAAAGCTGGCCTGCTGGGCTCCTGAGGCAGATGCATGTTGGGATGAACTAACCTGGGCTGGTCCCCTTCTTCTGATGGTTTTAGGATGCTAGGTTTCTTTCCAGAGAGGCATGTAGGCAGGAGGTGGAGGAAGTCTGTGCGGGTCCCTGGAGCCCCCGAGGTGCCGCTCCAGGGCTGTGAGTCTTCCTCCCACTTCTCACACATCCCCAGGGCCCTGGCAGGGGACCTGGTAGAACAGTCGTCATGCTTAAACCAGTGGAGAGTGGACTGCCACGTGGTCCAGCCGGGCTGTGACCCAGGGCCAACATTCATCCCACCAGTTGGCTTCTGAGCAGGTCTCAAGGGCCCGAAAATGTAGCTCCTGAGTTGCAGCCCCCGCCCTCTGGCAGGGGAGCACCCCCTGCACCCCCGTGGCTCAGCTCAGGAAGGTCAGACCGTTGACCAGCAGTGTGGCTGGAGCCGAATGGGGACAGGGGGACAAGTGCCAGGGAACTTCAGACCTGAGTCCACAAGGAGTCCTGGGGGCAGCACGCTTGGCTTCGCTGGAGCAGATGATCTGCACACTCACCCAGTGGGAGAGAGCGGCTGACCACTGCCACTGCCCCCGTCAACGCCAAACCACCGCCACTGTCAGCGCCAAAGCCACTGCCAGCTCCGCCACCTCCTCCTTCCCGTTTCTCCCTCTTCTCCATCCTCCTTTTCCTCCCCCTCCCCTCCCCTCCTCAGAGGGAAGTGCCTCAAGAGACCTACAGGCAAGTCCAACCATGATTGCACGGGGCTGAGAGTGGCCCCTTTGCAGAGAGAATGGACCACCTCTGGACCATGGCCATATCTCAGCCAAGAAGGCCTGACCCCAGTCCTTGAAGGGGATGTGGACAGTCCAGGCAACACTGAGATGAGTAGAAGACCGCCTCTAAATGTGCCCACCAGTTGAGTCCATGCCCGGGCAAGGGAGAGCTGAGAGTTCAGGAGAGTCTTGCTTGCGGTGGGCAGAGTCCCAGCCCCCGATGAAGCTCACACATCCAGAAGGAAGGTCCCCTTGATGTTCCAGAGCTGAGAGCCCAGCTCCACCCTCTGATGAAGCTCACACATCCGGAAGGAAGGTCCCCTTGATGTTCCAGAGCTGAGAGCCCAGCTCCACCCTCTGATGAAGCTCACACATCCAGAAGGAAGGTCCTCTTGATGTTCCAGAGCTGAGAGCCCAGCTCCACCCTCCGATGAAGCTCAGCTGTCCGTGATGAGGGACCTCTTTGATGTTCCAGAGCTGAGACCTCATCTCTGACCTTCTGTGAACCTTGGTCATCCAGAGTGAGGGCCACTGTGATGTCTAGAGCTGAGACCCCAGCTCCAGCCTCTGATGAACTCCAGATGTCCGTGACAAATGGGCCCCCCTCTATGTTCCAGCACTGAGACTCCAGCTCTGGCCTCCAGTGAACCTTGGGCATCCAGAATGGGGGCCACCTTGATATTTCAGAACCGAGACCCTAGCTCCGGCTTCCAATGAAGCTCAGACAGGCAGAACTGAGAAAGTCTCGAGGCCGTGGGCTTCCCTGGGCAGGACTTGGTGTGGCCAAGGTTTGACTGGACTGGAGGCGGCAGAAGGGACTCTGCTCTCCATGTGTGGCCTGCAGACTCCTCACTCGCAGCGCCGGAGGTAGCCTTTGCATCTCGTAGGAAACTGGGTTCCAGATGCATAAGGGGAGAGGTGCAGCAGGGACTGCTGGACGGAGGAGGAGGAGAGGACGAGCCCGGCAGCAGAAGCCATGGATCGTGGGTGGGCCCTGCTGCTGAAACCCGCCCCTGAGTATGCAGCAAAGTGCTGTTCAGTCGTGCTGGATTCACGGCTGGCTGCGCACCAGACTTGACCCACGGGGCTGCCAAGTTGGCCAGACCCTGGAATGTAACCCAAGCTTGTTTCCCTGACTTAGCTCCTCTCCCGGGGGAAGTTGCTAAACGCCCACTAGCCAGTCCAGCGTGAAGCCAGGACCTTGGGGCTGGTCAGATCTGATTGCCTATTTCCAGCAACAGAAGCTTATTATTGAGGTTGGGGCTGAGAGGGGACCAGGCCATTGCCACGGGTGGTGAAGATGGCGTGGACAGCAGAGGAGGCCCCCAGACAACACGGGGAGATGATGGCACGTGCCGGTGTGTTTTGAGCTGGGACCCTGCCCCCAGCACCAAGATGGTCGCTGCGATCCCTAGGACACTGGCTTGACCCAAGTCTGTCCACTGAAGTGGAGAGAGGTGGCAATGAATGAAATGAGGCCAAAAACACTGCCTTGCTCAGAAACCCTAAGAACGTTGTGGGTTGACACAGTCGAAGTGATGAAAAGTGTCAACATCGCGGGGAGAGAATGCTGAGTGTTATTCTGCATGTGCTGACTTTGAAATCTGTAGACTGGGAGGTTCTGAGAATCTGATATCATCATTTATGCCATTCAGACATAGCTACAATGATATATCCTAGAAACTGACTTATTTTCTGCAGTTGGAGTCTGCAGGAAAAGGGAGCAGCTAGCAAGCATTCTTGAAAAACACATCCTAATGATGCCAACATCGTTTTGGTGATGTTCCCTGGAAATTCATTCGAATCTGGAACTGTGCACACAAGAACTTCTTTTATGAGTAATTGGAACTCGAGACCTGGGTTGGAATGGAGGAGAAATGTTTTCTTAGAGGATTGCCCCACCCCCCACTGTCATTGGGCCAAGTTATTTTAGGAGATTTCCAAGAACAGGCAATTATTAGAATCACTCCTTGCTGATTTCCTAGAAGTTTCCACAACAATCTCTTAAGCCAAATGTGAAACGGGTGCGCCAGCGGGCTCATAATGTTTGTGAAAAAAATGTGAAATTGCCCTGTGACATCATCAGCTGCAGGGAGCAAGGCTCAGAGTCGAACGGAGGGAGCTTCTGGATCATGGGGCAGAGCCTCCAGACTTAATGCAGGTCAGAGATGATGATATAGCCCCTCCCAGGAAGACTGTCGAGTTGTTGAAGATTTTCTGGAGTATGCTAGGCATTGTGCTGAGACTCTGGGAGACGAGATGGATTTGATTCAGTCCCCACCCTCCCAAGTGCAAAAGACTAAATTCCAGGTGCTGTCACTGCTGTGGTCTCAGTGTAGAGGGCTCCCCTTTGGTCAGGCCTGGATGGTCCATGGTGGTCTCCCAGTCAGCTCCCATTTTACAGATGGGAACGCTGAGGCTGAGAGAAAGATTGGCTACTCGATGTCCATTTAGACCAGACGTCTCTGGAGGTCAAATGTTCCAGACAACAGGCTGCCTCTGACTGTACTGAGATTCGGAAGAGTCCAGAAGGCTGAATGGATTGCCCACAGATGCTCATCAAGACAGCAGAAGGAGGAAGACTTGGCGCCAGAGCTCCTGTCTCCTCGGGCAGATTGACTGTGATGGTACCCGTGCTCCAGGATCCCAGCCCCCGCGCCACGCTGGAAGACCAGGCCAGAGGGAGTGAGGCTGCTCGGCGGGATGGAGTGACGGGACAGGAAGAGCCCCTCCTGGGGGATCTAGAGAGCCAGGCTCAGTTACTGTTTGTCTCCACCTGTCCCGTGGGGCTTTAGTTTCCCCTGCCAGTCAGTGTCCTCCATCCTTCTTCTTGGAGCAATGTTCTCTGATGGTAGCCCCCACTTTTGCCTAGTGAGTGGTGACCACTTGGTGAAATGGATTCATGGCGAGGAGGCAGGCAATCCCTGAGGGAGATGAAAATCACGGCCGCCTTCCTTCCCAGGAGGGGTCGACTCATGCCCCAGATTTCGTGGCTACTGCCAGCTCCACTCTTAGAGGAAGCAGTAACCCAGAAGATGCCCTGGGCTGCCATTTTTCCCCAGATGACTGTAATCTTCCCTTCTTATCCACACTGGTGGCCACCATCTTGTTACCTAAATTCAAGTTGACCTAGGCACCCTCTATGTTATGTGGCAACCGTATGTGTGTGTGCTAAGTCACTTTAGTTGTGTCCAACTCTCTGTGACCCTGTGGACCCTAGCCCACCAGGCTCCACTGTCCATGGGATTCTCCAGGCAAGAATACTGAAGAGGGCTGCCATGGACTCCACCGGGGGATCTTCCTTACCCAGGGACTCATGTCTCTTAAGTCTCCTGCATTGGTGGTGAGGGGGGCGGTTCTTTACCACTAGTGCCACCTGGGAAGCCAAGGAGTTGGGGAGATGGAGTGAGACAGGGGCTGGCAGCCTGTGGAAAGCTTTCTCTCAAGCCCCCTTCATGTGGAGGGGTGTCCCCCACACAGGCTGGTGGGAGGCAGGACACCCCTGACTCCCCAGCACTTCTTAGGAGAAAGTTTGGCCTCTTACCCTCAGCCCTGCACCCTGCACTCAAGTTGAGCCTTCAGGGAAGTCAGTCCCGGAAGCGGCAAAGACTCTGCAGAGGCCGGGCCCACTTGTGGGTGGGCGGAGGCGGGTTGGGAGGACAGATGGGCAGGACAGTGAGGGGCAAGACGGCAGCCAACTGGTCCAGAGTCAGACCAAATTCCAGCCAAGTGTTACTCAAGTGATCGGCAGAGGAGGGGAGCTCCACCCCAGGGAGACATATATCAGGCTTCCCAGAAGCCCTTAGTCCTCTGCCTCCCCGTGGCTCTGGGGCCTCCAAGGCCAGAGCTTCTCTAGGCTCCAGGTGGCCCTGGGAGTGGGGGTGGGTGGGGGCCGGGAGGGGGCTGGCAGGGTGTTGTGGAACGTTACCTATATACCTGCACTTCACAAAGCACTTTATCTGTCTGCTTGGTGTTGGTTGATGGTGGCAGGAGTGGATGGATGTGTGTCTGGGGGGGGCTGGGTACCCCTTGGGCCCCCCACATCACCGGGGAGACCTTAGGACTCAAGAGATGGGATACTCACATGTCCATAGGGCGCTGGGCCCAGGAGCAGTCTTTTCTGAGATACTCTGGCCAGGGCCTCGGTGCCCAGGAATCAGGCCATGCTGCTAGGAGAAAGCCCCCAGGGCACCTCTGCCTGGTCACTTGGGGTTAATGACCCAAGCTGTAACTTGCATGGGACATCAAAGGGTCTTAGCCAACACGCCCCATGCAGCCCGGACTCATGCCCCTGCAAGGGAGCTGTTTCTGGAGATTTCTGCCAACTGGGACCCCTGACTCAGGGATCAGTCTGCACCCCTTCACCCCAGCTCCTGCATTGTCCCCAGCACCAGATGGGTGCTTGGGTGGCTGCCCCAGGTTAGGCTCAAGTGCTGTCCCGACCCTGGGGGATGGTGCTCATGGTGCAGGGGGGCCCTAGCCTCGGTTGGGGGACGGATGTGTTTGAGCCTGCCTGTGTGTGCATGGGCGTGTGCACGTGTGCAGATGTGTGTGTGCCTGTGTGTGTGTGAGAGAGAGACGGTGGAGAGTGACTGGAAATGAGAGACAGTGGGTCTCTCCCTAACCTCAGATGCCCTGAATCTGAACTCCACATCCATTCCCCCACAGACCCACTCTCTGCAGTATCCCCTGCCACGAGCCCCCTGTAGCTTCCCAGCAGCCCATCTGTCATCCAGTTCTGCCACCGTGAACAGGAGAGTGGCATCCTCGGTCCTCACCCCTTCCCCTTCCCCTTCCCTTCCCCCCCCCCCCGCCCCGCCCACTGCAATGCGTCTCCTTGGCAATCTTGCCCCCAAGAGCTGTTGACGCCCCCTCTCACCAGCTGTGCCCAGTGCTCCCGAGTGGGGCCTCCCCTGCCTGCAGCCCCCCAGTTCCTCCCACCCCACCTGGGACTCTGACCAGCTCCCCTAGGCCAGCCCCCCAGACCCCAGCTTCCCCAGCAGCTCACAGTGTTTGTCCAGCTACCTCCTGGATGGAGGGATAGGGTGTTGAGCTGGACATGTTGGGTCCCGCCCAGTCTCTGCAGCCTGCACAGCCTCCCTGGCCACTGCCTGGGGTGTCTGCCACCCACGGGCGCTGGCCAGGACCTCTGGACCCAGATGTTGGCCACTGCACTGCAGCCTCGACAGAGCCTCGGACCGGGACGATGCCTGCAACCCCACGGCACTCAGCCCAGAGGCTGCTCTATCCAGGTCAGTTCCCATCTGGTTGTCCCAGGTGCCCCATCTCCTTCTCATCTGGGGGATGCGTCTACCTGAGATTCAGAATCCAGAAGGGCAATGTTTGTCTTTGCAATGCTTAGAGTTGCATTGGTCTGGATTGAAGGTGTTAAAAATGCCAGACTTTTGCTGATGAAAGTCTGTTTTGTCTGATTGATTTGCCAGTGATGTTGACAGTGGATGAATCCAATGAGCTCTGTGCTTTTGACAGATAAATATCTACATATTACATATATATATATATATATATATATATATATATATCGCTCATGTAAATATGATGTGATACCCAGGAAGTTACATCGTTGCAATTCTATAAGCTTGACATGAAAGCTTTGTTGCCAACTTAAAAGTGGGCTGGGGGAAGGTGGGATTAGGTGGCTTTTCAAAATTCCTTCATGGGGAATATGCCCCCACTCTAGGGCATCCACTGTTCCTCACTGGCAAGTTTCTCAGCTTGGTAGTTATTCTCTGAGCTTTGTACAAGATGGGTATTCTGTTAATGCAAGTGGGCAGGGGTGTTAGCTGGCACTCCAGGTCCCATCTTGAGCCTCAGAGATTTCTAGGCCCAGTCTGTGGGTCCTGGATTCCTCCTCCAGCCACCTCTAGTATTTGGGGTCCATCTCATGCATGTCTGTTACCACGGGCTCCCTCACCCTGGCTCCCCTCACCCAGCACTGCTTTACTGTACGCCACAAGTCCTGGGTCCTGGCCCATCCTTCCCCGTGGGCTGGTCGTCTCGGGCTCTCATCACCTCCACCTGGCCTCTGTCATCCTGAGCACAGCATCTCATCTCACTGTGGACCTGGCCACCACTCATCCATCATCTGCCTCACTCCATCATCCTCGCTTCGGGGCTCCCTCTGGCCTCCAGGGCCTTGTACATGGTAGGCTTTCATTCATTCGTTTGCACATTCGGTGAAGGTCTACTGTGTGCCAGGCCCTGTGCCAGGCAGCAAGTAAATGGACATGGACCATGGGAGTGCACGCCTCGGGGAGACGCAAGAGAGCCGGTGGATGGCAGAGAGCCTGGGCCAGGGCGGCTTGGGTGTGCAAGGCGGCTTGGGTGTGTGGGTCTGACTGTGTGGGTACGAGGAGGCTCAGCCCAGGTCCTGTTGAGTGGGCTCTGCAAGGAGAGCCTACCTGTGCCCACTTTCTTCCCCACTGGTGGCTGGCATCTCAAAATGGCATCAGGACCCCAGACCCTCCCAGCGTGCTCGTGGGGGTCATTGCTCCCAGGGCCCTGGCACAGGTCTGGCCCCTCTGGTAGCCTCAGCTCCTTGTACTGTGCACCCCATTCCCTGGGTCAGCTTCTTCATTGTCCACTTTGTTGGGGATCTCCCATTCCTGCCCAGATCCTTTGATGTTGGTTCACATCTTTCCCTTTTCAGATGATAAAACTGATGCTCAAATGGTTCCCTGAGTGTCATCAGGACTCAGAGGGAGGGTTAAGGACTGAATTTTGTGCACCAAAGTTGAAGGGAATGAATGAACGAATGACAGGAGAGAAGAGAAGTGGGTGGGGAGGAGTACATGGACTTGTCAGCCTTGGAGTGGTTTCTAGGCAGACGGACCACATTGGAGGAGGGAGAGTCACAGGGCCACCCAGTCTGTGAAGGAGGGTTACACTTCCTTGTCGAATGGTGGGAAGGGAAGTGAATTTCTCATAGAGTAAAATTTATTCCATTGTAAAATTCTGAGCAGTGTCCTTGTAGTTTAGGCCATTACACTGTATTTGTTTTGAATCATGATGGCAAGGATGGTTTAATCTATTGACTTGAATGTCTTTGCTTGGTCAAGTGGTGATGGTCAAATATCCATCTGGTAAATTTCCAGGTCTTGGAGAGTCAGAAACAGGAACCCTTTAGTGTCCATGAAGACCTTGTAGATTTTCTGGTAATGGGACGCCAGTTTGTGGGGTGCAGTGGTGGAGGTCTTCAAGGCCCTCTCTAAGGATTGGAGTGGACTCAGCTTTAGGGGACCTTGAGGGTCATCACATGGTTTAGGTTTGAAATTCTCCTTTTAGTAAGGGACTTCTTTAACTTTCAGGATTGTTAAATTACCTATTAGAGTTTGAAACTAAATCAGAATTAGTGTGGGATGTGTAGTCTTGACTGAGAGTCTATAGGGATGAGGAGGAGTTTGAAACTAAATCAGAATTAGTGTGGGATGTGTAGTCTTGACTGAGAGTCTATAGGGATGAGGAGGCACAAGGAAGGGGGTCCCCATGAGGATGTCCATCATCTCCCTGGGTGGGACTGCTCTTCATGGGATGTTGGAGGCTGAAAAGCATTCCGAGGTTCATACCACAGCTATACTCCTCCCCACTGAGAGTAAAGACCTTTTTCTCTACTCAGGGGTCACACAGATCACCTCCTCCACAAAGGTGTCACACAGATCACCTCCACCACTTGGATGTCACATAAAGTCCCTCACCCACTTAGGTATCACGTAGAACCTGTCCTCCACTCAGGTATCACGTAGAACCTGTCCTCCACTCAGGTGTCACAAAGAACCCATCCTCCACCAAGGTGTCACAATGAACCCTTTCTCTACTCAGGTGTCACACAGAAACCCTCCTCCACTCAGGTGTCACATAGAGTTCCTCCCTCCACTCAGGTCTCACATAGAGTCCTTCCTCCACTCATGTGTCACACAGAACCCTCCTCCACTCAGGTCTCACATAGAACCCCGCCTCCTCAGGTGTCACATAGAACCCTCCTCCACTCAGGTGTCACAAAGAACCCCTACTCTGCTCAGTCACAGAGACGATGCTCCACTTGGATGTCTATATAGAGTCCCTCCTCCACTCAGGTGTCACATAGAACCCCTTCTTCACTCAGGTGTCACACAGAACCCTCCTCCACTCAGGTGTCACATAGAGTCCTTCCTCCACTCAGGTGTATGATAGACGCCCTCCGCCGCTCAGGTGTCATAAAGAACCTCCTCCTCTGCTCATAGTCACAGAGGCCCTGTTCCACTTGGATGTCATATAGAGTCCTTCTTCCACGTGGGTGTCACTTAGAACCCCTCTTCCACGCGGGTGTCCCGCAGGACCCCTCCTTCCTTCAGGTGTCACATTCAGACCCTCCTCTACTCAAGTTTCACACCGATCCTCTCTTCCACTCAGGTGTCACAGAGACCCTCCTTCCTTCAGGTGTCACATTCAGACCTCCCTCCACTCAGGGGTATGCACAGAACCCCTCCTCCATTTGGATGTCACACAGAGTACCTACTCCACTCAGGTGTCGCACAGAGACCCTCCTCCACTCAGGTGTCGCAGAGGCCCCTTCTTCCCATCTTGTGTCACACAGCTCCCCTTTCCACTCAGGTGGCACACAGAGTCCCTGCTGAACCCAGGAGTCCCCCTGAGCCTCTTCTCTGCTCATGTGTCCCACGGAGTCCTCCTTCTCTCTTGTGTTACTTCCTGCTCGCATGTTGCACCTGAGTCCATTCCTCTCTTCATTATAACACAGAGCCCATCTCTGACCTACTGGTCACTTCCCGTCCCTCTTCCACCCACGTGTTTCACGGAGCCTTCTCACTGCGGTGTCACACTGCCCCGTCCCATCTTTGAGCCACACTGACCCCAAGCCCCGTTCATGTTTCACACAGAGCTCCTCCACCCGTGTGTTGTTGTGAGCCCCTTCCCCACCCATGTGTCACTGGGGACTAACTACTCACATGTCACACCTTCCCTTCCCCTGTGTAAGTGTCACACTGATCTCCGCCCGCACTTACTTGGCCTACGTGCTCCTTCGGGTGTCACCCGGAGTTACTCTTTACCCTTGTGTCAGACCGAGCCCTCCCCGCTTCTCTGTCACACTGAACCTCTCTCCTGTTTATGCATCCCTCGAATCCCTCCCCACCGCGGTCACACATGCCCCCCTCCAGGATGTCACACTGAGTCTCTCTGCAGCGTGTTAACACTGAGCCCCCCCTCCCGCCCACTTCTGTGTCACGCCAAGCGCCTCCTCTGCATGTTGTCACGCCAGTCCCTTCCTGGCTCATGAATCACATGGAGCCCCTCTTTACCCATATGTCATCCAAGACCCCCTGCTCACGGGTCACTCTGAGCCTCTCCTCTACCCTGGGCACACCAGCACCCCCGTTATGTGTTGTATGGATTCCCTCCCACCGCTCATGTCTCTCAGAGCTCCTTCCCCACGTCTGTATCTCATTAAGTATCTTAATGTGTTTGGGTCACACTGCACCTCTGTTTCACGGGTCACCCTGACACATGTGACCCATTCACTCACTGTCACTCTGAGTCCTTCCTTCACGACTGAGCCATGCTCACCCTCTCTCACTCGTGTGTGACACCAGGTCCCTTCCTCAGGTGTCACATGGAGCTTTCCTGCCACCTGTGACTCACCTGGTCTCATCTCCACTCGTGTGTCAGGAGAGGTCTCTTCCACCACGTGTCACACGGAGGGTCCCGACCCCTGTGTCACGGCAGGCCCTCCCCCAGCTGTACATTAGATGCATACATGTGTCTGACTAAACCTGTGGCATACATGTGTCTGACTAAACCGCTCCCCCGTCACGTGTCCCGTGGAGCCTCTCGCCCTGTCCCGTGTGCCTCTGAGCGCCTCCCCCTTTCACGTGTCCCACTGAGCTCCTCTCCTTTCGCGTTACGCACTGAGCTCTTCCCCCTTTCACGTGTCCCACTGAGCTCCTCTCCTTTCGCGTTACGCACTGAGCCCCTCCCCCTTTCACGTGTCCCACTGAGCTCCTCCCCCTTTCACGTTACGCACTGAGCTCCTCCCCCTTTCATGTGTCCCACTGAACTCCTCCCCCTTTCACGTTACGCACTGAGCTCCTCCCCCTTTCACGTGTCCCACTGAGCTCCTCCCCTTTCATGGTACGCACTGAGCCCCTCCCCCTTTCACGTGTCCCACTGAACTCCTCCCCCTTTCACGTTACGCACTAAGCCCCTCCCCCTTTCACGTGTCCCACTGAGCTCCTCCCTTATCCTACCATGTGTCTATGAGCGCCACTGAGCTGCTCACACTTTCTTATGTCCCACCAGACCCTCGTCCTTCCGTGTGTTCCCCAGGGCTCCTCCCTGTGTCCTACTGAACTCTTCCCCCGTTCCTGGGTAAAACTGAGCCCCTTACTCTTCCATGTGTCCACTGAGCCCTCCCCCTTTCATGTATCCTGCTGAGCCCCTCTCCCTTTCATGTATCCCACTGAGCTCCTCCCTTTAACATATGTCCTACTGAGCCCCTCCCCTCAACATGTGTCCTACTGAGCTCCTCCCCTTTTCACGTGTCCCTCTGAGCCCCTCCCTCTTTCATGTATCCCAGTGAGCCCCTCCCCCTTTCATGTATCCCACTGAGCCCCTCCCCTTTCATGTATCCCTCTGAGCCCCTCTTTCATGTATCCCTCTGAGCCCCTCTTTCATGTATCCCACTGAGCCCCTCTTTCATGTATCCCACTGAGGCCCTCTTTCATGTATCCCACTGAGCCCCTCTTTCATGTATCCCACTGAGCCCCTCTTTCATGTATCCCACTGAGGCCCTCTTTCATGTATCCCACTGAGCCCCTCTTTCATGTATCCCACTGAGCCCCTCTTTCATGTATCCCACTGAGCCCCTCTTTCATGTATCCCTCTGAGCCCCTCTTTCATGTATCCCTCTGAGCCCCTCTTTCATGTATCCCACTGAGTCCCTCTTTCATGTATCCCACTGAGCCCCTCTTTCATGTATCCCACTGAGCCCCTCTTTCATGTATCCCTCTGAGCCCCTCTTTCATGTATCCCACTGAGCCCCTCTTTCATGTATCCCTCTGAGCCCCTCTTTCATGTATCCCACTGAGCCCCTCTTTCATGTATCCCTCTGAGCCCCTCTTTCATGTATCCCACTGAGCCCCTCTTTCATGTATCCCACTGAGCCCCCCTTTCATGTGTCCCACTGAGCCCCTCCCCCTTTCATGTATCCCACTGAGCCCCTCTTTCATGTATCCCACTGAGCCCCTCTTTCATGTATCCCACTGAGCCCCTCTTTCATGTGTCCCACTGAGCCCCTCCCTCTTTCATGTGTCCCTCTGAGCCCCTCCCCCTTTCATGTATCCCTCTGAGTCCCCCTTTCATGTGTCCCTCTGAACCCCTCCCCCTTTCACATGTATCCTTCTGAGCCCCTCCCCCTTTCACGTGTCCCTCTGAGCCCCTCCCCTTTCATGTATCCCACTGAGCCCCCCTTTCATGTATCCCTCTGAGGCCCTCCCCCTTTCACGTGTCCCAGTGAGCTCCTCCCCTTTCATGTATCCCACTGAGCCCCTCCCCCTTTCATGTATCCCACTGAGCCCCTCCCCTTTCATGTATCCCACTGAGCCCCTCCCCCTTTCATGTATCCCACTGAGCCCCTCCCCCTTTCATGTATCCCACTGAGCCCCTCCCCTTTCATGTATCCCAGTGAGCCCCTCTTTCATGTGTCCCTCTGAGCTCCTCCCCCTTTATGTGTACCTCTTAGCCCCTCCCCTTTCATGTGTCTCACTGAGCCCCTCCCCATTCATGTGTCCCACTGAGCCCCTCCTTTCCATGTATCCCACTGAGCTCCTCCCTTTAACATGTATCCCTCTGAGCCTATCCCCCTTTCATGTATCCCACTGAGCTCCCCACCCTTCACGTGTCTCTCTGAGCCCCTCCCCCTTTCATGTGTCTCACTGAGCCCCTCCTCCTTCCCATGTATCCCACTGAGCTCCACCCTTTCATGTGTCCCACTATGCCCCTCCCCCTTTCATGTGTCCCACTGCACCCCTCCCCCTTTCATGTGTCCCTCTGAGCCCCTCCCCACCCTTCACGTGTCCCCCTGAGCCCCTCCCCTTTCATGTGTCTCACTGCGCCCCTCCCCCTTTCATGTGTCTCACTGCGCCCCTCCCCCTTTCATGTGTCCCTCTGAGCCCCTCCCCACCCTTCACGTGTCCCTCTGAGCCCCCTCCCCCTTTCATGTGTACCTCTGAGCCCCTCCCCACCCTTCACGTGTCCCACTGAGCCCCCCCCTTTACATGTGTCCCTCTGAGCCCCTCCCC
The DNA here is from genome assembly GCF_023699985.2 of Odocoileus virginianus. Classification (NCBI taxonomy): domain Eukaryota; kingdom Metazoa; phylum Chordata; class Mammalia; order Artiodactyla; family Cervidae; genus Odocoileus; species Odocoileus virginianus. The sequence continues at coordinate 11,045,772 of NC_069689.1, read as the reverse complement.
CTTTCATGTGTCTCACTGCGCCCCCTCCCCCTTTCATGTATCCCACTGAGCTCCCCACCCTTCACGTGTCCCTCTGAGCCCCCTCCCCCTTTCATGTGTACCTCTGAGCCCCTCCCCACCCTTCACGTGTCCCTCTGAGCCCCCTCCCCCTTTCATGTGTCCCTCTGAGCCCCTCCCCACCCTTCACGTGTCCCACTGAGCCCCCCCCTTTACATGTGTCCCTCTGAGCCCCTCCCCCTTTCATGTGTCTCACTGCGCCCCTCCCCCTTTCATGTGTCCCTCTGAGCCCCCTCCCCCTTTCATGTGTCCCTCTGAGCCCCTCCCCACCCTTCACGTGTCCCACTGAGCCCCTCCCCTTTACATGTGTCCCTCTGAGCCCCTCCCCCTTTCATGTGTCTCAGTGAGCCCCTCTCCCTTCATGTGTTGCAGTGAGCACCTCCCCCTTTCATGTGTCCCTCAGAGCCCCTCCCCCTTTCATCTGTCCCTCTGAGCCCCTCCCCCTTTCATGTGTCCCTCTGAGCCCCTCCCCCTTTCATGTGTCCCTCTGTGCCCCTCCCCCTTTCATGTATCCCACTGAGCCCCTCCCCTTTCATTTGTCCCACTGAGCCCCTCCTTTCCATGTATCCCACTGAGCTCCTCCCTTTAACATGTATTCCTCTGAGCCCCTCCCCTTTCATGTGTCCCACTGTGCCCCTCCCCCCTCACATGGTACACTGTGTACTTCCCCTCTCGTGTCATTCTGAGACCCTTCCTTCTCAAGCTCCACCCAGAGCCTCTCCTCCACCCATGTGTTACACCAATTCCTTCCCTTGCTCGTGACCCCCATGAGACCCTTGCCCCACAAGGTCACACCTGGGTCCCCCCTCCCCCCCGTGTGTGACTGAGTCCCTTCCCCACCCTCGCGTTATACTGAGCACCCCTCCCTGGGTCCTGGGTCACACTGAGTCCCCCACTTATGTGTCCTGTGACACCCATCCCCACTCATGTCACACTGAGCCGCCCGTGCCGCATACAGTCCCCGCTCTACTCCTGGGTCCCTCTGAGCCCCTCCTCCTGCTGGGTGTGACACTGAGCCCCGTGCCCACTGTTCACATACACCACCCCCCCACTCACATTGAGTCCCCCATCCTGTGTTACACTGAGAAGCCTCTCCTCTCTCCTGAGTCCTCTTAAGCCCCCTCTCATGTAACCTGTGGAGCCCCCCCAATACGTGTCGCCTGGGGCCCCTTCCCGGTCATGTCACAGGAGGCCCACCACTCGTGTGTAACGCTCACCAGGTGAGAACGACTTCATACAGGCGTTGATGCACAGCCACCAGCTTCTCCACGATGCTGTCCTTGGACCCCTTCACCCACATGCAGACCCTGGGCGTTCCTCTGGGGTCCTGGCCACACAGGGCTGTGTCCTCAAAGTTGTCGACATCTGCCAGCCTCTTCCCGGCCCAGGCAGGGCCGTCTCTGAGGGCCCGCTCCTCAGAGGGGGAGGGTTAGGTCCGCGGTGGGACACTCCCGAGGGGTGGGTTCTGGGGGCCACTGTCGGACTTGGTGGCCAGCAGCAGACAGGCGGAGTGGTGGGGACGGGGCCGGCCCTGGGGCTTCTCCCGCAGACGGGGCCACGACTGTGTTCCCTGGAAGGCGGCGTGCTCTCCGGGGACCAGCCCCGGGACAGAGAGGTGGACCTCAGAGAGACCGTGGTGCCCTTTGCTTCCAGGACTGGGGGCGCGGGGCCTGGCCAGGGCAGGGCTGCCCGTGGAGGAGGGTCTCCTTGAGGGGCCTTGGCTTCTGCCCAGGACTCTTTCATGACCAGTAGGCCGAGGCCCCTCACAGGCGGCTGCTTACTCTCCCTCAAACCCCATCTGGAGACGCCCCAGCTCATGGATTCCTAAGCTCTGGGTCCACCGGGGGCCTTGGCTGGAAGCTATTGGCGGGTGCCCCGTCCTTCTCGTCCGAGCTGGGCGCCTGAGGACACTGGACTGGTGTCCCCTGGGCCCTGGCTGCTGACGTGGGGGTCCCCTGCTAGCCCGGGCCCTGTGCGCGGTGGGAGGTGGCGCGTCGAGCCCCTGTGTGACCAGTCATCCGCCCACAGAGCGGGGGCCCCCGTGCACGCGTGGGGCGCTGGGTGGGAGCGGCCTCGCCTGCAGCGCGGAGGCCCCAGCCAGAACAGGAGGGCCGGCCCCTCTCCTCTGAGGCCTTCGTGCCTTCCCCTCCCTCTCCATATCAAGAGGTCCCTCTGGAGGTCCGGGAGGCCTTCCTGGCCAGGGGACCACTCGAGCAACGGCGGGGCCTGCCAGGGCGGTGGGAGTGTGTTGTGAGTGTGTTTGTCAGGCGTGGTTGTTGGAACACAATGTGCCACGCGAAATATCTCACCACGAGAGGCCGTGAGGTTGCCCGAGGAGAGGTCTCCCCCCCCCAACTCCTTGACGCGGGTGCGCTGGGGATGGGGCGCTGTGTGTTGCCAGCCTCTTGCTCACTTCGGGTGCCGCCCCAGTGGGCAGGGAGGGGTCTTGAAGCTGCTATCACATCCCCTAACATGTGAGCCTGTGTTGGGGGCCCCTAACCCTACGTGCTAGGCTGCCAGCAGGAGGAATGGTGAATCCGGACCTGAGTGGTGAGTAGCCATCCGCCTCTTGTCGTGTGTTGTTGCTTGTTCCAGAACCAGGCGCCTGTGTGCGGCCTGGTAGCTCTTGGGCATGGGTGGGGTGGGGTGGCCTGGAAGGGGCAGGGAGGTGGCGGAGAGGCTGGCCACCTCACTTGGGTGGGACTCGGGACTTCCTCTGGGTCTGGGGACGCTGTCTGAGCTCGCTGGATGCCAGTGGCCTCGGTGGGAGAGGGGGGCACCTGGGCACAGGCCGTTTCTTGTCTTGATTTTCCATGTTTGTGGCAGTGCCATACGGTCATCACCCAGTATGTCAATCAATATCAACTTTCTTTTTTTTTCTTTCAGGAGACAAACAGGTTTGTATTATATTCTTTAAACTCTTTTCTAGGGAGGTGGGGAATTATCACCCAGGTATTTTTTGCCTTGTCAGTAGTTGGTCTTCTTGGCCTGAGAGTGGGCTGTCTTTTCTGGAAATGGGTTTAAAGCCCCTTCTGGCTGGGTTGGGGAGGGGGACCCAGTGAGGCCAGGACACCGCTGTCTGCTGTGTCCAGGTTATGTCCACTGTGCCGGCATGATGGTGCTGGCGATCCCACTGGGGCTGGCACCTGGGTAAGTGGGTGCACCTTGGTGGGCGACTGGGCCCCTAGGGTAGGGCATGGCTGGATTGTTCGATGACGAATTTGACCTTGTCCATGAGGTTGTCCCGTTGCCCCTCCCCCTGCACGGGTGAGCTGGGGGTGGGGTGGGGACTGGGCATGGCTTCCCCCCTGTGCCCCCAGGCCCTGCCCCAGGGGAGTCCCCGCCAAGGGACTCGGGAGACCCCAGAAGCGTGTCACCCGGGAATGGGGGATTTTAGGAACCAGAGACCTTTGGAAGTTGTGTCTTGTTGCCCCTGAGGCCCCCCTCCCCTCTTCCTACCCCACTCCCCCCTCATTTGGTGATGGGAGAACAGGCCTGAAGACCATACAGCTACTAGCCAGGGCCGGCCAGCACGTTAGGGGCAGGGCCACTTAGGGGGACTTGGGGTTCCTGGAGATGAGACCCTGACCTTGAGCCCTGGGACTTGTCCCCTGGGGAGAGCCCTGGGCTGGCTTCTTGGGGCTGCTGTCAGGGAGTGGACGGGAGTGGGGTGGCCTGCGCTCCTGGGGCCCCAGAGACGGTGGCTGTTCATGGGAGTTGTTCCTGGCCCCCCCTGACAGTAGGTGTGCAGGGCGTGGTGTGGGTGGAGGCCCGGGGGAGAGGGCAGAGGCCAGCAGTCCTGGCTCTGTTCTTGACCCCTTCTCAGCCACCATCAGGTCACCTGTCCTCTTCGGGGCTTGGTTTCCTGAGCTTATTCTGAATAAGCGCCCGGGCTGCGGTGGAGGTCAGGGACTTGAGTGTGACTTCCGTGGTGACAGCAGCTCCAATGGGTCCGAACGGCAGGCGAGGAGACTGAGGGTGGGAGAGGGGTGCGGCCAGTCGGCAGGGGCCCAGAGGCGGGGAGAAGCCCAGAGGTGGAGCAGAGCCCCTGGCTTTGAACCTGGAGATCCCGGTCATGATCTCTCAGTGCTGCCGCAGGGGTAGATGCTTCAGACACAGTCAGCTGCCCACCAGGGTGGGTGGGCAGTGACCTGTAGCTCCAGGGGACCAGTGAGGGCCAGTGGGGCCAGTGGGGCCCGAGGGGGCACAGAACTCTGGGGGGATCTGTGAAGGACAGGGCTCTCCTTAGCAGTGAGGGCAGGCCTGTGAGGGGGCAGGGGTCAGGCCCCTGCTGAGCCCCTGACCTTTGAACCTGAGATCTGCTTGGTGGTCTCATGGTGCTGCTGTCAGGGGTAGAGCTGAGGTGAGAGGGCAGCCTTGGGGCGCATGATGTGCTCCGTGTTGGACCCCTCCCCATGTGGAGGTTCTGTGTCCCCCCCAAGGAGTGGTCTCAGTGTAGCGCAGGGGGCGGGGGCAGTTGAGTTCTGGGAGGCCCATGGGTGGGCCCTATGGCCAGGCAGAGGGGCCTGGGCTGGCATGGGCTGGGCTGGGGGTAAGTGGGCCTTGAGGGCCTGAGTGCTCCCTTCCTGCTCTCCCCATTGACCTGGGACCCCCCCTCCCCATTTCCCAGGGCAGTGCACCCTCAGAACAGCCTTTCTGCCATCTTTAGGGCAGTATGACCTTGACCTTCTCACTAGGGGTGATAGTGGGAGAGTTGCTTGAAGCCGAGGCTCCTTGGTTTGCACATCCTTTGAGTTGGGTCGGGGGACAGCCCAGCCCACCCCCCCACCCTCATTTCTCTTGTGGGAAAATTTGGGACTTGAGTTTCTGGGGTCCCTAATCCGGACCCTCGGAAAGAGGCAGCTCCCAGGGTCCCTCCCCACACCCGCCTTCCCCAGACGGAGTGCCAGGCACTGGATGGGCCTGTCTTCCCCACCCCTGCCCCGCTCCATGTGCTTCCCCTCCACCCCCCTGCCCTGCCTGCGCCCCATCCTGCAGATTGGGAACAGACCACGGAGTCAGATAATCTTTTATTCTGCTTTATTTCTGGGGTGGGAAGGGGCAAAGGGGCAGGGCTGGGGGCGGGGTCTCCTCCCCATGGCAGAAAGCGGTGGTCTGGTGGGAGCCCTCTTAGCTACTCGGCACAGTCCGCTGGCAGTTTCAGTCTCGCGGTGTCCCTCGGAGCCCCTCCGCTTGTCGTGGGCCTCTGAGGCCCTGTGCTGTCAGTGTTGGGGGGTGGCGGAGGGAGCCGCACCGGGCGAGGTCACCCCATCAGTGTCCCAGGAGTCGTGGGGGACTCTTGGGAATGCGAGTCCGGTAAGTACTGGTACGTTGGGACCCTCTGTGGAGCAGCACCATCCAGGTGAGAGCCGGAGGTCAGGGTCAGACAGTCAGTGTCGAGGGAGCTGGACCAGACTGGGGGGGCACTGTGCAGGGGCGGGGGGCGGGTGCTGCTTTGCAGGGTGGCGGGGGTGGGGGAGACACCACAGCACACACCACGAGACGTGGGAGCGGGGAGTCAGGGCCCAGGGGAGCTGGAGCACCACTGTGGAGGTAGAAGAAGTCAGTGGAGCATCCAAGGTCAGTGTCCCAGGGTGGCCCAAGGCGGCCGCTTGTCACTCCAGGGGGTGGTGGGTCCCTGGCATTTGCTTGCTTGGCTGCCTCTGCTGTGCTGAGTTTTCACCTGGCCTTGGGTCATGGGGTCATTTCCTGCTCATCACTTCCCTCTTCTCATTGATCTCACGCCCAGTTGCAGACCTGGCACCTGGTGAATTAAGACGGAGTTGTGTAGCTCTGAGCTGGCTCTGGGTCTCTGATGGTGGAATAGTCCCGTGGTTGGTCCACTGGTATGGACAGAGACTGTTGCTGGTTGATGAGTTGGTTGTATGCCCTTCTCAGGCGGTTTCCCTTGGGTCACCAGGGGCAGGAAGTGGGTGCAGGGTCTGAGCGAAGCAGGCTGAGGCATGGGGAGGTGCTGGAGGAAGGTTCTGTGGGGCTGCGGGGTGGCAGGGAGGAGGCGCGCTTAGTCGAGGTCAGCATCCTCGTCGGAGTCGCTGGGCAGTTCCTCCAGCGTGGCTCTTTCTGTGGGCAGGCTTGCCTCGACCAAGGGGTGAGCCTGGGTGTAGACAGTCATCAGGAAGTCGATCAGGGCCCTGGCCGTCAGCTCCCGGTGGATCACGATGGAGCCCCCTTGGGTGCTGCGGATGTAGGACAGGCGGGCCAGGACCTCGGCCTCGGTGGGAAGGTGCTGGAGGGGCCTGAGAGCGCCCGCAGCGGGGCTCAGGGTCTCCCACACGTCATCCTGCGCGTCCTGCGAGGTGTCTTGCAGGCCGTCATGCAGGCCAGACTGACGGAAACGTTGCAGGTCGTCTTGCAGGGCTTCTCGCAAGACGACATATTCATCACCCTCGACGTGCGGTGCCAGGGAGTGGTGTGAACCCGGGTGGGTCTGGGTGCCCTCTAGGGCAGGGCCCCTGATGCCGAAGAACTGGCACAGCATCTGCCAGAACCCGGGTGTGAGCCGCAAGCCCCGCAGGGCGTGAATCTGCCAGGGGCTAGGGCCCAGGAACAGCTCAGCCAGCTCCTCCGCCGGGAGGGCATTGGCGCCTACGAGAGGCGGCATCTGGGTGAACAGCTGGGTGACGGCGGTGGCGATGCCACTGCTGGAGAGGAGGGACATGTCCAGGAAGAGGCGTAGAGAGCGCTGTGGGGGCGGCCGGGCTAGGCCCGCGGTGGGTGCGGGCAGCAAGGCCAGGCGCCTCCTGCACTGAAGCATCACGAGGAGTGCGGCCATGGCCAGGTGGTTCTTCCAGAGCAGGAGGCCTCGGTAGAAGTGTAGCATGACTGCCCTGATCTGGGCCATACTGAAGTGGGCTAGGAGGCTGTTGAATATCTGGTCCACCGGCAGCAGCGCCAGCAACCCCTGCTGGAGGTTCTGCCCATTGGGCTTGTCTGGGTGAAGGGCATCTCCACTCTCCTGTTTGTCCTCTGATTCTGGGGACTGATCCCTGGTGGGGGCCTGCTCGGCTACAAACATCGCTTTCCTGATGGTGGGGGCGGCACGGCGCTGCAAGGCCCTCTGGCGGCGGAGTCTCTGCCGGCGGGGCAGGGGCTGGACGTCCTCCAAGCTCATCTCCTTGACGTCGAAGTAGAAGTGGGCGAAGAAGAAGACCCAGTGGCCGGGGAGAAGTACGGTGAGCCTGTCATTGTTCAGAGAGGCTAGATCCTCCTTGTTGAGAAGGATCATGATGGGCTCCTCGGTGTTCTCCAGGTAGCGGCACCACACCATGAAGGCAGCCCGGATGGGAAGGATCTTCATCTCCGCCGGCGAGGCCTCCACCTCCGTCGGGGAGATGTTGCGAGAGTAGAAAGCGCAGGACACTTTCTTGCCGGTTCGCTTGTCCACTTGGATCAGGCTGGCGTACAGGGACGTCTTGGTGACGCCCGACCGCAAGTAGAACTGGTTCTGGGGCTTGGGGTGGTAGAGGAGGGGCGCGTGGCGGAACGCCCGCTTCAGGCCCGTGAAGGCCTCCTGCTCCTCGTCCCCCCAGGAGAAAGGCCGGTCAGCCCGGAGCCGCCGTACCAGGGGCTCCGTGATGGTGGCGAACCGCTCCACGAAGTGCCGGTAGGGGAAGGCGAATTCCATGAGGTTTCGCAGGGACTTCCTCGACCCAGGGGCGGGGTACCCTGTGATGGTGCTGACGATGTTCTTGTTGAGTTTCACACCCTTGGGGGTCAAGACGAACCCCAGGAACTCGGCAGAGTGCTGGTGGAACTGGCTCCTCTGTAGGGAGCAGTAGACGTGGTGATAGCGGAAGCGGACCAGGACTTGGCGCACATGTTGGTAGTGTTCCTCCTCGCTCATGGAGTAGACCAGGACGTCCTGCCCGTAGGAGACGAGAAAGATGCCGATCATGTCCTTTAGGATAAAGTGGATCACACCCTGGGGGATGATAGGGTCTGAGCAGATCGGGAAGGGCTGGTAGCTCGCCATGTTTTGGAGCTCCATACCGAACGCCAGTTTCCATACGTCTTCTGTCTGGTGTATGTTCACGCTTTCCTCCACGATGGTCCCACGCAGCTCCAGCTTGGTGAACCATGTAGCTCCGTGTAACTGGTCGAACATTTCCGGAATCATCTGTACGTAGTCATGCCTGCCGGTCAGCATGTCCTGCAGATCCCAGAATTTCTCCTGCTTGGCTTTTTCTTGCATCCTGGCAGTCACAGGTTCCCACGGCGCGTTGGAGGTGCAGTCGTAAAAGGTCTCCTCGCTTTGATCACTGTCTCCAGCCTGCTGAAGCTCAGAGGGCTCTGATTCAGAAAGATCATCGGATCCGTCTGAGCTTGGCTGGTCGGAAGTCTCCTCATCTGCTTCCTTCGGGTTAAACACGTCGGCCAGGTCGGAGTACTGGTGTGGCAATCCGGGCAGCAGGCTTATGGCATGGTGTTCCAGAGCGATGCATGGTGGGGGCGGGCGGAAGCAGTTCTTCAGGCAGTAGGGAGAGTGGAAGGTGCAGCGGCCTTTAATCCAGTCGATATCGGGGACATGGAGCTGGAGCCACTTGATGCCTAGGATTATGGAGAAGTTGGATGAAGCAACAATGTCGAATTCCAGAGACTCCTGATGATTCTGGTGCAAACACACCAGGGGTTCGGTGTAGAGCCAGACCGGTTCGTTGCTGATCAGTGAGCTGTCCGCGAACTGGGCCGACTCTGCGTAGGGCTTCTGGTAAAGCTCCACGTAGTGCTCTTGGGCGAAGTCTTCATCCATGTAGTTGCTTCTCGCTTCCGAATCAACCAGGGCCTGGACCGCCACGCTGTGGTAGGGGTTCACCCTCACTAGGAGTAGCAGGAAGAGGTGGTTGTGTCTGATGTCAGGGTGGAATTGGTTGGGCAGCCAGGTGTTCACGGTCCACCTCTCGGGAACAGGTGAGTCGAGCCAGGTCAGGTGCCGCGGGCGGACCTCCGGGGGCAGCCTGAACACCGCCCTTCTCTCTGCCAGCTTGTCCTCTATCTGCAGGACCAGTGCGATCAGGCTTTCCAGCGAATTCGGCTGCGGGATGCGGAACAGATAGTGCCTGATCTCTTCCTTGAGCCCCTGGCACAGGTGGGCCTGGAGGACTTCGTCTGGCCAGCCCAAGGTGGGTATCAGGCTCTGGAACTCATTGATGTATTCGATGGCGGGGCGATCCCCCTGCCTGAGGTGGAACATGGCATCTTCCGCTACCCGCAGGGCCTGGCGGTACTCAAACGTGTCGTTCATGGCTTCCAGGAAGGCCGGGAAGTTGTCAATCACGGAGCTGTCTTTCTCCACCAGGTCACTGGCCCATTCCATAGCCATGCCCGAGAGGTGACTGATGACGTACCCCACTCGCAGGCGGTCATTGCAGAACACTCTTGGGTAGCTCTGTAAGATCAGCTGGCAGAGCACGATGAACTCATGGTATTCTCTGCGATCTCCTGAGAACTGGCTCGGGCTCGGCAGTTGGCCATCGTTGATCGCATTCATCAGGATCTCTTCCGCCACTCGCTGCTGCTCTTTAAGGTCTTGCATCCGGAAATACAGAGAGATGATGGACCTCACCATGCCCATGACCTCCACTGTTGAGCTGTCTGGCTCTTTGGGACTCTCGTCTTCTTCCGACTCAGCCAGGTCAGTGTAGTAGTCTTGGTCTTCCTGGGACTCCCATGGGTTGTCCTCTGCCTCTTCCATTCCACCAGGTGCCCCACCAAATGGACCCCCCTCTTCCAGATGAGAACCCTCGCATGACTCCTCCAAGTCTTGGAGTAGGTCATTGGGTGGATCCTTTATTTCCCTATGTGGGCCACTGGATGGCTCCTCCATGTCTTGGCGGAGATCAATGGACTGCTCTTCCATTTCCTGGGCCAGGCCACCGGCCAGCCCCGCCGCCCCTGCTCCGTAGCCTGGTGGTGTCTCCACAGTGGTGTTGGATGAGCCCTCAGAGGACTCCATTTGTTTTGATGATGGATTCTTACGCTCCATCATCGTCTCAAATGAGTCTTCAGAGGGTTCTATCATTTCGTCGGATGGAAAGGAGTGTTCTCTGAAGACTGGTAAGGTCGTGACGCGTCCGGTCAGTGACTGGGACGGCAGAGATCAGAACCTGGGGGTGGGGAGGAGGGGGTTGGAGAAAAGGCAGTGGTTTAGGGTCTCATGAGGTCAGGGTCTCTAGGACAAGTTAGATGCCCACCTAGTCTGAATTAGCAGAGGAAATCTCCCTGGGTCTAACTTAGGGCATTCTGTACAGAGAAAAGATCCTCAACCCCCCTGACCTTTGCACCTTTGCACCTGAGGCTTATTCTGCCTGTCTGGCCTGCCTGCTTCCCCCACGGCTGTGAGAAATTCACAGTTCATAAATTCTGTGGTGTGATGGGCCCAGAGCGGCCCAGTGGCAGGCAGGCACCTGGCAGGATGCACTGGCTACTTCATTTCAAGCCTGGCACATAGGCCTGGTCAACTTCCCTGCCCTTCTTTGGTCACCATAAGGTCACAGAGGTCACATCTCAGTGCCATACAAAGCTTCCCCTGGCAGGCTGGGCCCCCTTGGGGCTGAGGTGGGAATCTCCAGTAGAGATGCCTACTGGTTAGCAAGTTCAGGGCACGAGCAGAAAATGGGCACTTGGCTTAGATCCCGTCAGCTGGGTTAGCTGCCTGAAATAGCTCTTATTTCTTCTCCTAGATTCAAAGGAGACACTGGGGACAGGTGGAAGCCATGATCTGAATTCTGGCTTTTCTATTCCCTGACCTGGCCCCCCCCCCCCCTCCCCACCACGAAATACCTACTGTCTGCTAGAGACATGTCATTTGTGACTTAATTCTGACTCGGAATTTTTGCTGATTTTTTTTCTCTTTCACCGACTTCCAGTGCTGAGTTCTCCCCAGCTCTGAGCTGTCGGGGGAGACCTACCAATCATGTCTCCACCTCTCCTAAAATCTCCACTCTCCCAAGACTAGCCCTTCTTGTCTGCGGGGGTTCGGGAACTTCAAACATCTGGCCTCAATTCCACTCGTGCAAAAATCTTTACAGACCCTCCAATCTCTTTGCCCCAGTGGACACACTTCTCTGTCCTGGACCGTTTCCCCCCCAACATTGGGGTGTAGCTAGTAGAGCTGGGATATTCAGTAAGGTGTGGGGAGGGCATGAGATAACCTTGACATCTGAGTGACTGAAGAATTGATTTTGGAAAATCTTTAGTAGGTCAAGGCTGAATTGACAGAGATGTTTTGGTTGGGATTGTTAACATGCTTCTCTGCTGGAGCAGGGCAAATTGAGTTCTGGCTGTCCAATTAATTAGCTCTACAGTTATCGTTCTTTAGGCATTTAACACTTTTTGTTGCTTCTCAGTTTTGTTTTTAGCCCCTGGGCCAATCTATTAAAAAAAAAAATGCATTCCCTAGCGAAAAACTCCTCATTGGCTAAAATCCAACCTTTCCAACATGATATGCTACTTCTCAAAATTAAATGCATTCTTGTTAGCATGACAGTTAAATTTAATTCTGCAGTCCCTCTGATTAAGCCTTCACTGTTTATTCGCCATCTACGATACTAAATGCAAACCTGTTATCATAAAAATTCCTGACACATAAACTCATCAAAATAATTTTCTGGCTAAAATTTAAGGTCTTAAAATAATAGAAAATTCTGATCATGTTTTTCTTTCAAAGTAGAGACTACATTTCTTTAGGTAAAATCGTCATCACCATCCTCATATCCATTATAACAAGATTATATATATATAGCATATCTCATAGATTAGCTCATTTCCTCTTCATAAAAGTCCTGTAAACTATATATTATCATTGTAAAATTCCAAGTCACTAATTAAAATACAAAGGTTGACAAATTAATTCATCTGCCAACTCATGTGTTAGAAATTAAAATCTCAGCTGTCTCTTACAGCTCTTAAAACCTTTTGTTGGTTAAAATTTAAAAATTTAAATTGGCTAAAATTAGACATAAAATCTCATTATGTATCTTACAACCATTAAAACGCTTTATTGTCTAAAATTTAAAATAAAAAATTTCAATTGCTTAAGATTTGAATTTAAAACTTAAAATTTTTAAATTGGTAATTTTAAATTGGTTAAAACTTAAAATAGAATTTCTCAGTATGTCTCTTACAACCCTTGAAACCCTTTATTGGCTAAAATTTAAAAAATTAAATTAGCTAAAATTTACAATATAAGATCTCATTATGTATCTTACAACCCTTGAAATGCTTTATTCGCTAAACTTTAAAAATTTAAATTGACTAGAACTTGAATTTTACAATTAAAAATTTTAGATTGGCTAAAATTGAAACTATAAAGTCTCAGTTGTCTCTTAAGTATTTTATTGGCTAACACTTAATATTTACGAATTCAAACTGGCTAAAATTTGAATTTAAAAATCAAAACATTAAATTGGCTTTATATTTTAAAATTAAAAATGTTAAATTGGCTATAAAATTTAGAGTACAGAATCTCAGTATGTCTCTAAAAGCTATTAAAACACTGTATTGACTAATATTTAAAATACAAAAATTTAAATGGGCTAAATTAAAAATTTTGAATGTAAAATCCCTAAATGTCACCTACAACCCTTAAAACCATTTATTGGCGAAAATTTTAAATTGACTAAAATTTTAGTATAAAATCTCAGTATGTCTTTTAAAACCCTTAAGGTGTTTTATTAACTAAATTGTTTAAATTTGAATTTTAAAATAAAAAAACGTTACATTGGTTACAATTTAAAATACAGAATCTCAGTGTGTCTCTTAAAACAGTTAATTAGCTAAAAACTGAGCACCTTAGCACAATGATTTAAAAATTAGGTTATCCCCTTCTTAATATAAAGTCTACTCTTAATGTGTTTATAAATTTGAGGCACCTGATGAAATCCTTCAACTTTCCCAATTTCAACGTAAAATCTGATATCCTTGGCATGTTGTTAAAACCTGATATTACTATATTCTGGATATTACCTGATATTACTAATATTCCTTAACATAGAATTTAAACTTTTAGCAAGATGCATAAAAGTTATCCATAAGTTCTCTATTTAAAGCTTACAAAAGTTTCTTTTCATTGACTATAACATGAAGTTCCAATCACTTAGGATAAAATAAAAAACTTTATTAGGAATTTATCTGCAAACTGATGGATATAAAACCCCAAATCTCACTAAGTCACTTCTTAAACTTTGTGTTATTGGCTTAATTCCAAACCAGTAATTAGACATGATATCAAAGTCTGACCATTTCATTAAAGGCCACACTTGCAAGAAACATGAATTTGGTCTTGTAACTTATGCTTAAAGTCTTATAATATCTCTAGTCACTAAAGTCCTTAGCATATAGGACCTAAACTCCTTAGCATAAAAGACACATTTTACCGTACAATTTCTCTGCAACCTTTGTTTATCAAACGCAGACATTTTGCTGTATCACTCTCTGAGAACCTCTTAATGGCCAACATCCAAATTCCTTAGCCCGACACAAAAAACCGATCCTGTTCCTCAGATCCTGTTCCCAAACTTCTTAGCATGCTATGTAAATTCAATCCTATAGCCTCTGTATCTCCTGCCCCGCCTCTGTATTACTTGCCATAAACACTCAATCTGCCACCATACTGCACAGACTGGGTGCAGTTTGGCCAAGGGGTGCCTCACCTGAACTGTCGATATGCCCTCATTATCTGCTTCATCAAATCCAGACACCTTAGCCTAAAATATGTTTTACCAGCTAATTCCCCTGGAGATGAAACTCTAGTCAGTCGTTCTTTAAGATCCTTTATTGGCTAAAATCCAGACGCCTGTACAAGAGGTTCAAAAATGAGATCATATCCCTCCTCCGAATGAGATGCTCTAATGCCTTCAATTCATCCAATTCACACATTAAATCACATCTACTTGGCATGTTATGAAAATCTGAACATACTATCTTTGTCATAAAAATCTGCTCTTGTAGCTCTCCTGAAGTGTGTACATTTGATCATGTAACTCCCCAATTTTAAACTCAAGGTTTTTTCATAGCCTATAACATAAAATCCCAGCTACTCATAAAATGCAACATTTTACCATATAATTTATCGTTGGGTTGGTCTATTAGCAAACCCCACACAGCTTACCCTATCACTCTTTGAAACACTTTATTGGTGTAAATCCATACTTATTAGCATGATATAAAAATCCGATCTTGTCATTCCTTAAAATAAAATTCACACTTTCTAACACAGTCAGTAAACTTTGATCTTGTCACCTCACCTTAAGAATCTTACAATGTCTCTTGATTGTGGAATTATGGAATAAAAATTCAAAATCTTTGCATAAAATGTGAATTTTATTTGGTAATTTCACTGCAAACTCTTTATCAAATACAACGAAGCTCAGCACATCCCTCTTAGAACTTTTTATTGGCTGAAATCAATTTCCTAGGCACTTGCAAAAATTTCATTGTGTCAGAGCCTCAAAGTAAATTCTACATTTCTTTGCATATTCCCAGTGTTGCTCATGGAATTTCTCTGTTTCAACTTTGTTGTCAACATCAGTCAAATTTCCTTGGTATGCTCTGAAAGTCAGACTTTAGCACCCCTCAACTCATAAAGGATGTTTTAGCGTGATACTTAAATGAGTGACTTTTACTTTTCTGTCAACAACTTCCCAATGTTTCCTCATTGTCCATTCATAAAATCCAAAGCCTTAAAATATGTTTTATGTTTTTCTGCTTACTTACCTCCCACAAGCAAAAAATCTCCCCATCATATTTCTTCAAACCCATGCGCAAGAATCCAAACTCCTTAGCATAATTATAAAAGTTTGATGTGTCACTTCTCAGTAATAAAGTCCAGATGACTTCCCTCCAAACCCGTATCTATTCATGAGGCCGCCCCCAGCCCCCGCTTAAAATCTTTTTAACCATCACTAACAAAATGTCTCCACAATCTTAGCATGGCACCCCCATTTAATCACGATATCCTCAGTTTAAAATCCTTAACATTTCATGTCTATAACATAAAATCCAATTGCCTGAGCATGAAATGAAAGTTGGACCAAGTGTTTGTTATATTGAAAAATCTTTACATGGCTCTTTATTAGTTAGAGTAGAAAGCCTAAATTTGCATGAAATCAAAATTTTTTTATTGTCTCGCTTCAGTTCCTTATTCCTTTCACACTTCCCTCCTGAAAGACTGGGGTTCGTTACTTATTGTGCCCTCAAATGTATCTTGATTTCATTGTCACAGATCCTTTTTTTTTGAACTTGTCTCCGTACCTATGATTCATTAATTCATATAGAATCTCCTGACTTTTTCTTTTGGGCCAGACATTATGCTAGACCCCCACTCTAGCATGAAGAAATGGAGGCAGCCTTGCCTTGCAGAACATTACCAGCCAAGAGATGAGGACCACGCACCCTCGTGTTCAGTACTGTGCCAGAGGTGAGCTTGGGGTCTCGGGGCAGGGCCAGGGGTCTCCCTGAATCCCTGGTGAGAGCTCTCTTGAGGCTCCACTGGGCTCAGCTGTCTGTCCCTCTGCCAGGACTTTGGGCATCATCAGGGCCTGGGTCCTGCTGCATATTGCTTTAGAAACCAGTGCGGGCTTCCTTCTGACCCCTGTCCTCCATGGGCCCACCTGCTGCAGCTCCATGCAGCCCAAGAGACTGCCCCTGCCTCTGCTCTGGGCTCTAAAGAAGTATTATTCCCAGCCCTGTAAACGCAGCTGGGGTCATGTTGAAGTCTCAAGGCTCACGAAAATTTCTTTGAGCAATATCTACTGACTTGGAAATTCTTAACCTTACCAAAAAAAAAAACCCTCCAAAATCCAGGATGTGCAGCTGGTTTAGTGCAGCTGGTTTGGGGTCTTGGCGATGGATTCTCTTTCCCCTCCCGACACTCATAGACAGACAATCCAGCCTCACCACCTTCGGTGCCCGGAGCCTTCTCGGTCAGGTCAGCTCCTTGCTCGCCTCTGAGCAAGTGGCCCATTGGGTCAGGGCTGCCAACGTGTGTCTATGAAGGGTTGGGTGTGGAGGAGAGGCGGGGGGCCAATCCCTCAGCGAATACCTCCCCTCCCCCCGTCAGCTCACTTGTGCAGTAAAGGAAATCTGATTTTAAAAATAGAGCTTGGAAGAGGAGATGAGAGGGTGTTTAGGGGCAGGGTTTGAGCCTGGGGCAGGGGGTGGGCGTGGAGGAGTTAAGGTGAGGACATGTTGCCGGCCTCCCAGGTGCTGGCTGCCACAATTGGAGCAATGCCCCGCTCCCCCCCGCCCCCCCCAGCTCTCAGGGCACCTGAAGTCAGGTGAAGACCCCGGCCTGCCCCGCCCGGCCTCCAGGCGGTGCTCAGAACCATGTGGACTCAATGGACACAACTGTGGGGTCAGGGGGCCTCAGTGGTCTGAGTGTCCTCACGTGCCCCTTCCGCTGCCCTGGTCCTGGCTGCTGGCATGGACGGAGGGGAGCATCCAGATGTGGGTGGGCATACAGGGGCGCTGGGACGGCCACAGGCTGTTGTTCGTTATTCTGTTAGATTAGTGCCAAGGTCAGCGTGCGCAGACGAGGCTGGGGGGCCTTCTTGGTTCCTCTGGTACAGACCAGGGGCATGGTCCCCCTCTGCATTCAGCTGGCTGGTCAGGAGCAGAGGAGGAGGGTGCTGGGAGTTCTGAGGGGGATTCCCGGAGGGTCCTGTGAAGAGCTGGGCTTGGGCGCTGGGTCCCTGGCCTTCAGGAACTGCTGGCTGAGCAGAATTCAAGTCAGGGGTCCCCCCCTCCTGGGCACTCAACCCCCTGACGTGTGCCAAAGACCCCCTTGGTCCTTCTCAGATGGGAGACCCCTCTCACTGACCCCAAACAGCGAGTCTCCATCCTCCTTTTCCTTCCCCTGGGGCAGGGGGGACTAGGGGCAGAGGGGCTAGGCTGTCAGGCCCCATTGGGCCTTGGACATCACTGGGGACACTACTGTCTAGAAAGCGGGCGCTGTGATTCAAGAAGACAGTGAGCACTGTCCCCTGGGCTCCTGCTCCACCTCCAGCCCGGGCGGGGCAGGGGTCCTCCTGGAGAGGGTCTGCACAGGCCCTCGCTTCCCCCTCCAGCTATCCAGGGGACGGGCAGTGCCCCTGACCCAGCTGTGTTCCCTCCGCTGAGTGCCTGCCCGCCCTCCGCTTGACAGGCGGCTCCAGGGGGCAGCTGGCTCACTCTACCCAGAATAACCAGAGGGGACGGGGAGAGTGCCGCCTGAGGGCGGGGCTGGGAGAGGGGTCAGGCGGCCAGCGGCCTCCTTCTTTGGGCTGCCCTGATCGGCAGGGCCAACCAGCTGTTCCCCGGGACTGCTCTTGCCTTTCAAGGCAAGCGGGCAGGGGAGGGCGCCCGGACCAGCTGCCAGCCCCAGGCCCTCGCTGACTTTCAGTGTGCCCTTCTCCTGACCCTCAGTTTCCCCAGAGCTGCAGGGATGCTTGGGGAGGGGTCTTCTCATGTGGCTCCTATAGTTCAAGGGTCCTGAGAGGGGTCTGAGGGGTGACCCTGGGGAGCAGGGATGTGGGGAGGAGTTGTCTGAGTATGTGTCTGCATGCTAAGTCGCTTCAGTCGTATCCAACTCTTTGTGACCCTATGGACCGTAGCCCACCAGGCTCCTCTGTTCATGGGGATTCTCCAGGCAAGAATAGTCGAGTGGGTTGCCATGCCCTCCTCCAGGGGATCTTCCCAACTCAGGGATCGAACTCGTATCCCTTACGTCTCCTGCATCAGCAGGCAGGTTCTTTACCACTAGTGCCACCTGGGAAGTCCCTTGTCAGGGTAGGTGGAGCTCAGTTCCACCAATTGCTCTTAGAAATTGGGGGTTCTTGGGAGCACAGACTGGGGGGCTTCTTCTAGTGCTGGTCCAGGTGTCAGAGTCGGGCCGAGAGGGGCTTCAGTGGGCTTTTTTGAGCCTCTGGTGGGTTCCCTCTGTTCTTGGGGTGCTGTGGCTGCAGGCCCAGGAGCCTGGGGTTCTTGGAGCAGGAGGATGGGGCCTTGGTACCGGGCAACTCGGCCCAGACTGGCCTCAGTCTCTACATTTACTTAACGGAGGGCCCCGCCTTCCCAGGAGTTGGGTGCAGCCAGCCCTCTGTGCACTGTGAAATGCTCCAAACAAGTCTGGGCTTGTTATTATCATTAAGACTCTTATGATTATCACTTTTATCACACCTACTATAATTGTAATGGTCAGATGGATTCAGACAGTGTTTTCATGCATGGCATCAACTTTAATTTTCCCATTAACCCCACGAGATGACGACGCCCTCCCTTGTAAGTGAGGGAGCCAGAGTCCAGAGGGTCACACGACCTGCCCGGGAGCTGTAATTAGCAGTGGCGAGGGCCCCTGGGATCAGGTCCATTGAACAGCCCCAGCACTGAGCAGGTTGTGTCTGGAGCTAGTGAGGGATGGGGTGTCTAAATGCAGAAGGCACGTGTCTTCCAGACCAGGGGTAATTAGCATTCATTTATTAAAATGGATGTTTCCCAAGTGTCTGCTCTGTGGCAGGCCCCACCCAGGGCACCAGGCCCCTAACACTGACTTTGTTCCTTACGGGGTGGGGCGTGTTCCCTGCCTCACAGCTTTAACTGGGATTCACAGAGCCCAGTTTAGGAAGGAAGAGGCAGAGGCAGTGATCGAAGCCGGCCTTAGGCTTTCTTCCCTCCACTGGTGGATGGGGGGATGGCGGGAGCTGACGCCCCAGGGGCAGTGGGCAGTGGCCATTCAGAGTCCCTGAGGACCGGAGGAGCCACTTTCATTTCATGGTTCGATGGGAGGCGAGACTGAAGGAATGAGGACCTCAGGGTCTGCCCTTGGTCTTCCAGAAGACCTCACGTGGTTATTTCCAATCAATTTGGCTAATTTGGGTATGGGCAGAGGGACAGGACAGCTGGCCCAGGGCCTGCTAATTATAGCCACTCGAGTGTTTGTATAGACCCATTGAGTCCTCCATGTCATGGCTTTTTTCTTGCAGACAAATGAATCCTTTAACCTTTGTTTCTGAGCGCTGGCCCAGCCCCACCCCCCACCCACCAGCACCACCCCCCCGGGGGGCGGGAGGTCAGCATGGGACCCCCTCACCCTGAGTCTTACCTTTGACGCAGGTGGTCAGTAGCTCTGCTTCTGTCCCGTCAGCTGGAGCTCCGCTTCTTTCTAGAAGGTTATTGGATAAATGGGTTTCTTTAAGTATGAAAGGCCAGGTTGGGGTGGTGCATGCACTTTGCACAGTAGCGACCTCAGTCTGCTCCCGGCTTTGTCCTGCCTTTCTCAGGGGCCCACGTCACGTCACGTGATACAGTCTCCCCAGTGCTGCCTCTGGCTCCCTCCATCACTTGAGTCCTTACTATGTGCCAGGCGCTGTTTTCATTCTCTTAACCCTTGTAACACCCTTTGAAGGTGTGACTTTTTTCTCATCCCCGTTTTGCAGAAGAGGAGCCTGAGGCCCGGGACAAACCTCAGACCCCGTGGGCCGTCCTCCCTTCTCTCTCGGGGTCTGACACAGGCTGACATCCCGTCGGCCCTGCCCGCACCGGAGGCCCTGTGGCCCTGCCCTTGCTCTGTGACTCCTGAGCTCGGAAGCCCCTCGACTGGACCCTGCAGGGTTTTATTCCTGTCCCTGAGAGCAGTCTGCACTCGCTGCTCTTTCTGCCCCCCCCCCCCCCCCCAGGCACACAGTAGGGCTGTCAGCAGCAGGGGTGGGGGGAGACCCGGGGGCGGGGGATCTGAAAGGTGGGCTGCCCCTCGGCTTGGGAACCTGGTGTGTATTGTCTCTTCTCCCTTCCCAGGAGGCTGGCAGGCAGGACGGCGGCTTTCTCCAGGAAGGGAGTAGATGCCTGGCCCAGGATCGAATCAAAAGGTCTGAACAATGATTGCTTTTTATCGCGATTGGTACATGCGAACAATAGGTAAACTCGTAGGGTCCTCAGGGCGGATCTAACCTGAGCTCTTTGTTCTGCAGCCGTGGCTTGCTGCCCCCAGCGGGCAGTGAGTCAGTGGGTTCCCAAGGCCAAGGAGAGGCCCAGCCCTGGCCCCCCCAGGATGGCAGGCCCACCCAGGGGAGTGTGAGGCCCTTCTGGGCCGACCTCAAAGACCTCTCTCCCCCCAGGTACGTGCGCCCTGATCTGTCATACAGCCTCTTTCGGGGGGAAGGCCCTCAAAGGCTGGGGGTAGCAGTCGAGGTCACACAACCTTAAGGTGGTAGTTTATTTTAAAAATCCAGCACAATGCTGTTCCCCTTGACTGTCCCTCTTGACATATCCCCCCCCCAGGGAGGTGTTAAAATCTCTCACTATGATTACGACGGGGGATGAGGGGGCATCTTTGATGGGGGTCTGCTCTGGGGGCAGCAGGGGCAGGCTCCCGTGGGTGGAGGCTGGTGGCCTTGGTCAAGTGATTATAATTCCCTTCGCTGGGTCCTGTAGGATGGGGACAGCCATCTTTAAGTATCACCTTGATGCTTTTAATGAAAGACAATAAGAGAATGCCTGGTGCATAGTAGGTGCTCAACTGATGTAAAATTGGTTCTCATTTCAGTGGATCTGTCCCCTAACTGTCCCTTTCAAAGCCCTTCTCATTTTTGTAGAATCCAGAGGTACACCTGGAGGGATAAACAGGTCAGCCTTGGGTCCAGAGGCTCTTTCCGTGAGTCAACCCTGTAACTTTTATTGGCCTGGCAGGATTTATGTAGCCTTCTGGAGGAATGAGCATCTTCATGTGGAATTACCCTGGCCTGGAGGCAGGCGCAGGTAACTTGGAAACTGTATTTTACTTTTATTTATCATAAGCATCTTTTGTATCTGCAAAACTATGACAGACATCTCAAAGTATTTGCCAGGATCAAACGCCATCCAAAATAAAGTGCCATGTAATAAATAGCAGGGGCTCGTGTGCGGAAAAGGTGATGAAGAGCTGGTTGTGTTGGTGGAGAGCTGGCTAACCTGGGCTCACATTTCTTTTGTGCAGAGTCATGGTTGAAAATAAGCGTCTGCCTGGCAGAGGGGAGAGAATTCTAGAAGGTCCCGCTTGTGTCAGCTTGGGGAGGGGAAACCTTAAGCAGCTAAATGATCAGCTCATCTGTGCAGACGGAGGCCAAGAAAAAACCCAACTTCAGATTGATTTGGGTTTCAGGTTGGCCTGGTTTTGTGTTCTTGGGATCTCTGAGCCTTGATATCTTTATTTGCATAAAGATAAAGGGTCTTCTTAGCTGCACAGTTAGCCCCATGCCTGCGACAGCTGGAGGGGCTCTTTGGGGCTGGGTCTGAAGCTTAGTATGCAGGCAGAGGTTGGAGTGTCTGGGGGAGAGAGGGAGTTCTGATGAGGAGTCAGGGTGTGGTGCGCCACCTTGGACACGTGGGGAGCGGGAGGCAAGGACCTGCACCCCATTTTCAGGGAGCTGACTTATTAGCCACACTCCCTGTTGGTTAGAATTGGGGAGGGGCAGCGTAACAGCTGTGGGTTCTGCCTGGGAATCGAGCTGTCAGAGGACACAGCGAGCCCCCAGGTCTCCACCAGCAAGCGGCGGGGCTGCCGGAGCATGTGGGCTGCTCCCTAGGGGCTCCTGTGTCCCCTTCGCTCGGGACTGTCTCGTCTCACATTCTCCTGAGTCCTCATTTCCACTTTGCTAATCTTCGAAAACACGGGCCAGGGCATTAGCTCTCGGGCCTGTTAAAACTGAAAAGCGACTTCTTTCCCAATAGGTGCCTTGCAAACACATGCCCTGTGGGTCGGAAGGGATTTGGGGCCCATGGGGGGTGCAGTCCCAGCCGGTGGGCACACACCTGCCTTCCTTATATCATTTGCCCACCACTCAGAGACCTGGGGCACTCCTGCTTTAGAACATAGAAAATTTCAAAAAAAGAGTGATCTGAGGGGCAGAATAAATCCTTCGTGTCTGCGGAACTGATGTGTGTGTGGGGGAATCTACCCACTCCCCATCCATCAGCCAAAATGTGCTTTCTTTTGTATTTAAAATAAAAAAGAGACTAAAAGCTAACAAAACCCCCACAAACAAGTCAAAACAAAAAAACCCACACACAAAATGTTTGTTTTAATTATGCAAGAAATGCATTGATAATTAATATACCTATTACTGAAAATCAAACACTGCGGATAAAAGCTACAACCATCGTCAACTCTTCTCTCCTCACCAGCTTCCCACCTCCCCACCAACCGCCACCATTTTAAGTGCTGCTTTCAGAGTCAGGGTCCAGATTTTTTTGTGTGTGCATTTGCATATATATCTAAATAGAGCTCCTCCCGTATATGATTTTGTTTATTTTCTATGTAAGCTGTATCACAATGTACATTTCTTTTTGCACAGCTTATTTCTGTTCACTCAAGATCCTGCTTGGAGATCATAAAAAAACACCATTCCTTATTACAACACCTTAGTAGCCTGTAATCTGTACATACTAGAGTTGGGTTAACCGTCTCGCTGCTGTCACGAAAGCCCCGGGGTTCTTACCCATGAGGGGGGGTGGTGGTGATGCTGGCTTGTGGAAGCAGGTGTTAAGTAATTGCTAAGGTCTGGATTTGAGGAGTGGGCTCACGAGTGTTTATGTCATTATTACAAATGAATATATGAATGCATATATTAGAAAAAGAAAAGCAGGACATGCCTGGATCTATGATGAGAAAATGTTTATGAACAAAGGATCGTGATTAATCCAGTTCTGCACAAAATACTAAGGTCCATTAAAAGACAATAGGTCTCGGCTGTTTCATTCTTTTTAAGAGCTGTTTAATATTCTGGGGTGTGTTTGCACCATTGTTTATTAGAGCCTTCTCTATTGTTGAAAACCCCAGCTGTAAGTCTGCCGGGGAAGGCGAATGTGTGCATATAGACGTTTTGGTCAAAGTCCTAGCCGTCGGGCGGGTCACTGGTTCATGTTGTGCTCGTTATATTATTTAAGAAAATAAATAAGAAAGAGACATAAAATAAAAGTGGTCCTGGCATAGATAAATGAGGAGAGCGTGTCATGAACCGAGGTTTTAATTAATAGGATTCTGCTGAACTCACGCCAGCTAAAAAAGATCTAAGCTGTCCCGCTTTTGTTTTTTAATGTGTGTTATTGCTAACGACCCTGCAATGAGCATTCTTGTAGCTGAATATGTAAACATATCCCCAACTGTGCTTTTACCCTGGCTTCTTAGAGGTGGGATAGCTAGATGAAATGGTTTGCAGCGAAGTTTATTTTCACTGAGTGATCTTTCTAAAATGCCATTTTGACCTTGTCACTGTCTTGCTTTAAATCCTCCATCTGACTTCCCGGAGCTTCTGGGATGTGGTCCAAGAACCTTAGCCTGGCACGTTAAGACCCTTCAGGGTCTGGCTGGAGGCTCCCCAGCCTGTGCCGCTTCCCCATGTGTGCGCGTGAACACACACACACATGTATGTATGCATGCACATACGTGTGCTAAGCACATGACAGCCTCCACCAGCTACCTTATTCTCTCTGTGTGTGCCCTTCCTTTTACCTTTTGGGGCTCCAGCCAGCTTCGCCTTGGCCCTTAAGACCAGGCTTGAAATATTTCCTGGGTGAACCCAAATTTAGAGGCACATCTCCCCCTCCCCACCCCGACACCTCATTTAAAATTTCAGCAAAGTGTAGTCTGTGGAATTTGATGCGTCATTGACATGTTTGCCTCATCCAGAAGAACAGTTTGCATTTTTCTAGAATTTGTGAAACTGGCCACATGTTAATTACCCTCTTTTTCCTTGTCCCTTTGCAGTGACCTCGGCTCCCGTGTTGCCTAGATCCAGCCTCCCCTAGCTGAAAACCGCCTCCTGTTCCCCTGGGCCAAGGGGCAGCTTTAGAGGACTGCCTGAGTGCTCCACGGCGCTGGGTGAGTCCTCAGAATGCCGTCCTACTGCAGACGCACACCCGGGGGGTGGGCTGGCATCCCGCAAACTGCTCCGTCCCACCCTTCTGGGTGCACATGCCAGGCTCCCCGAGGCCCTTGGAACCCTGAGTCCTGGGGTGCAGGGGTCGAGTGCTGTACATCTGAGGGTGGGAGTGGCAGTGATGAGTTTTGGGGGCATAATTATACCCTGGAAACGCTTCCTTGTGCTTTTTGTGACCCGCTCCTTGCCAGAGAGAAACAGGGGTTCTGGAACAGGAGATGGAGGAATCACAGCTGGGGGAGAGGGTGACAGCTGGGCTGATGGAGACGCGCTGGGGAGAGGACCGGGCTGAGAGTGGTCTTGGCATACATCATGTTCTAGAAAGAGTACTGGCTTCCAGGTGTAGAGGGGCCGTGATGCCATGCCTGCTTCACCCTGCAGTGGGGGCAGAGGCCTTCACCTGCTTGTCGGGAGGAGCAGAAGCACCAGGGTGTTCCAGGTGCTTTGGTCCCCTCTCTTTCCCTGGGGTGGGGGTGGGAGGGAGCCCCCCAACAGGGCAGCCATCTTGAGCACACATGTGGCTCCGGGGCCACACACCGAGCTGTGTGTCTTTGGCAAGTCTCCAAGGATTCCTGGGCCTCAGTTTCCTGAAGTCACAGGAGGAATGCTAATCCACCCCTGGCGTGCCGAGGGTTCCAGCGGGACCGTCACACGACTAAATCACCCCCTGCAGTAGCCGCCACGCTGTTTGCAGCAGAAACCAGCGGCCTTTCCGTATCCTGTCCCAGAGGCACAGGCGGCCCCTCTTCAGGGCAGGGAGACCCAGAGGGGCAAGAGGGCAAGTGCCGGGCGGGGAGCAGCCCCGCTCCCCTCGCCGCAGCACAGACATCCCCGAGGGAGATTCGGGGCCTGTCTTCAAACCCTGCGGGGGGCAGAAAGGGGCTGCCCCCACAGGCCTTAATTGACTTCTCCTAAAAAGTTTGGACACCGTTTATTCTTTTTTTTATAAATATATATAAAACGTCGGCCTGCTCTTCAGGCAGATTTTTTAGACTTGTATTTTATAGACTTTGGCAAGAGCGGTTCGCAAGGA
The DNA here is from genome assembly GCF_023699985.2 of Odocoileus virginianus. NCBI lineage: Eukaryota > Metazoa > Chordata > Mammalia > Artiodactyla > Cervidae > Odocoileus > Odocoileus virginianus. Next base: position 11,020,776 of record NC_069689.1, on the reverse strand, counting down.
GCAGTGGTTACAGTCTCCAGAGGGTAATAATTCCTGGAAAAACTTCTGGCTAAACCTGACTTCTCCTAAATTTCACAGAAACGGCTCCCTGGGCCGGGCCCAGCCTAAATGAGGTTTCTGTGCGTTGGTGCAGCCTCACCTAGTTGGAAGCAGGGCTGGCCTTTGACACAAAAGTGAACTTCCTTGGCCACTGAGCACAAAGACCCCTCTCTCCTAAATTTTTGGTGTATTCACTCCGGAGCCTGGGCTTGGGCTGACCCCTGTCTTGCGCCGTTTCTCTGAGCTGTTAGTGGAGCTGTCCGTGCTGCCTCTAGCGTGCAGCCCCTTGCATCCCTAACATCCTTGTGTCCGGGTGAGGGTGCCGGGCTGTGACTATGTGTGGGGCAAGATGAACTGTAAGTGGGAGGCCCCCTCTCCTCCACAGTCAAGCTGACCCACCGGGGGCCCAGAGGTGGGCTGCCCTGCGGCCTCTGCCCCGTTAGAGATTTGGGGAGGTGACTTTTCACATCCATACCAAAGCTATTCAAAGAATTCTTTGGGGGCTCTCCCTGATCAGAAGCCTTTCTTTGCAAAATTTTCTAAGTGCGTGATTTCTTTTGCCGCATCCCCACTTCCCCCGCCCCTCCGCACATCCTTGTGATGCCGCAGAGGCTGTGACGCACTTGTAAATACTTAACCAAACATTTTTGCATTGACAGTTTCAGAGCCATCTTTTAATTGATGAAAACAACAGCAACGACAGAAAATCACAAAGCCCCCCCCCCCACTTCCCCTGAGGCTCTGAGAAAGCAAACAGTTCCTCCCCAAGGCTGCTCCCAGCGCCTGAGCGGTGTGGCGGGGCAGTTTGTCTGTCTGTCTGCGGAGCCAGCCCGCACTCCACCTGCAACACGCTGCTGCCCCCCCACGGCGGGTCCTAGCAGCTGTCGGGACCCCGAGGCCGACAGACAGCGCCCGCCCGACAGATTGGGCTGTCAGGAGGGGGACAGAGAGGCATTGCTGACAAGGCGCTCGTCCTGGGGTCCCTGGGTGCCTTGGCCCTCCCCGATCTTTCTGCCTGCCCGTGAGTGGTGCATCCCCACCCGCAGCACAGAGTGAGGGCAGCCTGGTCATCTCAGACAAGGACCCAGGCTGGTCCCTCAGCCAGCCTGACCCAGACACACACAGACACACACACACTCACGCACACTCACACACACTCAGTGCCTGCACTGGGAACAAAGACAAGAAAACTCCTTTAGAAACTGCAGAACAGAGCCTCGTCTAGCGGGGTCCCCTGATAAAGGCCCCGTCCACCCAGAGTTCCTGGGAACCGAGCCCCCATGAATGGGCCTAAAGGGCCAGTGCCTAACACACAGCCCGGACCACACTCATCAACATGCAGGCCCCTCGCCCCCGTCGCCAGGCGAGGGGGCTTTCACGGGTCCCCAGCGCATCCAAGTCACGGTCCAGCAGCCGGCCGAATCCGGGGCTGCGGCCCAGTCATCAGAAAAGGGTTCTGCTTTTCCCATGACCGGGCCAGCCCCTCAACTCAGCAGACAACACCCCCTCCACTTCCCGCACGGCATCTGTCACCCCCCGACCCCAGAAAGGCTTCCCCCACCCTCTGTGCCAGCCTGTTGCCCAGAGAGGACCCAGGCCAGCGTCTCTGGGCCTGGGAGCCGGGGCGAGACCTTGACCACTCCAGGTGGCCCGGCCCTTGAGATGGGGGTTTGTCTGCAGGACAGCCCCCCACCCTTCCCCCTCCCCCGCGCCGGTCCCGCACTCACCCCCATTCTCCGCTCCTCTCCCTTACTGCCTCACCGAGACAGAAGCGCTCCACCGGCCATCTCGGCGCCTCTGCCATGGAGCTCAGGGTTAGGGACCTGGGAACGCGTCAGCATCCTTGCTGTGACCCCAGCCCGCCTCCGCCGCGGCCAGTCCCGCTTGGGACTTAGCGCTGCAGGAGCTTCTCGAAGGCCTAGACGTGCGCGGGTTGCCAGCCTGGGCAGGGAGCCGTGCGGCAGCCTCCCGGCCAAGTACCGGCCTGCCTCTCTCTGCTCGGATGCCTCCCGTAACAGGGAGCTCCCTCTCTCCCCGAGCAGCCCGCTCGGGGCTCGCACACCGAGCTGCTTCGCCGAGCCCTCCCCGCTTTCTGCATCTGCCTCCGCGGCTCCGACGCAGCCCCCTCGCCCCCTCTGCCCTCGGCTCTTTGCGGGCGGCAAGCTCCTTCCTGGAGCTCTCCAGAGCGAGCCCCCCGTCTACGGTGTGGTCAGGCTAGGGGTTCCCCAGCCCCGTCCGATCTCGGCCGTCGACACCTGTCCCGGGGCGCGTCTGCCCCGGCCCGCCCGCCCGCATCCGGGACGGAGCCCTTTGCCCTGCTGTTCTGCAAAGAGCCCAGGGGAGGGCGCGGGTCTCCCCTCCCGGGTCCAGCTGCTCGGGAGCTATCTGTTAAGCGGCTTCCGAGCCCTCTCGGTTTTTTATGGCCCCTCTGCTAGTTGCTAGGGAGAACGCTCTCTATGCAAACCCCCTGCCTTTTCCGCAGGAGCCGCCGGCAGCCGGGCCGGCCCTGGTCAGCCCACAGCGGCGGCGACGGCGGCGGCAGGCGCCCGCAGCGGGGCTGGGGGCTCCCTGTCTGCACTTCCCGGCTCTCTAACTGGGAGACCACGCGATTCCTCTTACTTTTCAGAGCCTCGGGTTTTCCTCTGTGAAATGGAGATGAGAGGGCGCTTCCGCACCGGCTCAGAGGGAGGCTAAATGAGATAAGTGCAGCCCAGCACTCACTAGACAGCTCATCAGGGCTGGTAGGGTAGACCATGGGACTCAGGGAGCGACGCACGCATGCATGTAACAAGTGTCGCAGCAAAGAATACCGCCTGGCCTTCGGAGGCCCCGCTCGGAATACAGACAGGGACCTCACGGGGCAGAGACCCCTCTGTGGCCTCCACCAGCACAAATTAACTCAGCCAGAGGAGGCCTGTAGGCCTGTGAGCTCACAGTAGATGCTTAGAGTAGGCCTCAAAAAAGATGGGCAAGCCCACATCTGCCTTTAATATGGCAAGCATTGGCGCTGTTTACAAACAGCACGAGGGGACCCCTGGGGTAAGGCAGAAGGAACATTTTTCTTGGCTGCTCCCTAGCGGGACCAGCTTAGACAAGGCAGGGTGTCTGGGAAGAGAAACCCAGTGGAGTCCAAGCACCCCACAGTTTGTGGGGTGCAGCCATCCTTCCGGGCACTCAATTCTCCAAACCACTGCAGGGCACCTACCTTCCCGGGCCCAGACTTGGCTGGAAAGGCTGGACACAGCAGTGCCAATCGGCTGGCTTCTTGTTCTCCAAGCTCAGTCTGGTGGGGGAAAGAGAAGGGAGTCAGTCACTGTAAATCGAGTGATGCAACTGACATCATGGAGCCCTGTCTTTTAGGAGACAAGCCCGAGCCGGGCTGTCTGCCTAGAACTCAGCCCCAGCAGGATCTCTTGAGCACCAGCCTCAAAAATCCCCACTGGCTTGATGGAGAAACTGAGGCAGGAAAAGATGAAGTCCGATACTCACCGACTCTCAGCTGGTGTGAGGGCCAGCTAGGCTGGAGCCCCAGTCTGTCCGAGACTCCCCACAACTCCCTGCTGCTGGAGAGAACTCAGCGAGGCTGTGCTGAGTGCTGGGGGGTGTGGGTGGGCAAGGGACGGAGAGAGTAGTTATAAGCACCTCCCAGCAGTGGGTGCTTGAGATCTCAGCTCCTCTGTGGCCGAATCCGCTTGAAGGGCAGATTCCGAATTAGGTGGTAGCACCTATTGGCAGAGGCTTATAAAAGTGGCATTATTAACCTGACGTAGAGGGGGCCCTGCCCACGTCCAGGCAAATTGCAGATCGAGGGGGCTGGGCCTTGTTTGCGTGGACGGGGAGTTAGAGGGAGGGGCGGGAGAGCATCCGGGGGGCCCACTAGGGGCAGCTTCCTGGGCAGGACTAGCTGTGGCCGTGGATGAGGGCTTGATGGCTGAGGGCCGAGAGAGGGAGTCCCCTCCCCCAGGCAAACGCCCAACCTAGAGCCCACTCTCAAGGGCAGGGACCCCAGCCCCTTTCTCTGACACAGACTAGGTCGGGGGGCCCACCCTGCCCCTCAGTGTCCCCCTCATCTCTGTTGGAGAGCCCCTGTTCCCGTGCCGTCCCTCCAGCCCCCAGCCCGGCCACAGTGCACATCCCCGGACACCTGTCTGCTCCTCTGGAGCAGTATTCAACAGGAGACTTCCACGTCCAGGAGGGAGGGAGCCACGGGGAGCGCTGTGGATGGGAGGAAGGAGAGGGGAACTGCGCCCCCCGTTCAGAGAGGCGGCTCTGCAGCTGGGTAGGAGTTGGCCACTTGAGATTTGTGCCAACTCACGGTGCAGTGGAATCAAGACAGTCTTAGTTCTTCAGACACCAGCCGAGCGTCTGTGGCGCCCCCAAGTGCCACAAGGGGGCTGCCTGGGCCAGATTTTTGAGCCCGGAAAGTGAGGAGGGGGAGGCAGACCTATGGGGACAGGGGCCCTGTTTGTTTGTTTTTTTTTGTTTGGCTTCTGCGGAGGCGGCGATTTTGATTTTCCTTGCCAGCCCCAGATACCTGCATGCGCCGTGCACGCCAGGGGGCTGGGGGCAGCCGGGGAGGGGCGGCCCACCCTACCTTGGGGGTGACTGCAGGCTCTGCCCCACCCTCACCAAGAGAGGACCGCGCTGCAATGCAGCAGGCTGCGGGGAGGGTCCCGGGAGCTTGTCCGGTGGCCGGCTTTCCAAAGTGGGGAAGGAAGGCTGAGGGAGGGAGCGTTTGCAGGCGGGGCAGAGGATGCTGAGGCGCCCAGGAAGCAGACTGCAGTCTGGCAGCTGCAGGAGGGCTGGGGGGGGTGGGGAGAGGCAGGGAGGGGGGCAGCGGTGAGGGGCCCAGGGGTCTGGGAAGCTTGATTTGGACCTGGGCTCGGGCGTCAGTGAGTTTCCAGTGATGTCACTGACCGGAAAGAGGAGGGCTGGGGTGGGGAACAGGGGGGCTGGTGATGGTGGGGCCAGCTTGGCACACAGCTGGAGGACCAAAGCCACCTCCTCTTGTCCTCCCCAAAGAGCCAACAAGAAAAGAAAAAAGAAAAAAATTTTGACAAGCTAGATAGCCGAATCCTATCTGAGCTGGTCCCAGGGAAGGAGTCATCAGGTGGCCAGGTCTGCCTTGGAGAAGGGAGGCTCCTGTGGGCCCATCAGGAGTCAGAAGAGGGTGCACGGTATTAGGAGGACCTAGGGGGTGGGCAGAGGGGCCGGGGAGGGGCAGGGGGGCCTAGGAAAGGGAGCAGATGGCCCTGAGGTTCCGGGGGAGAATGGGGATGTTTGAGGGATATAGCAGGGGCTGGGAGGGGTGTGTAGGGGGACCTGGGAGGGAAGGAGGGCGCTGGGGTAGCAGGTAGGTGTCTCGCTTTGCACCCTTGCGCTTTTTCTCCTTAACCTCCCCACCTTAGAATGGCTTGCTCTCACCCATCCAGGCCCCTCTCTCATCCCCTTTCCACTTAGAGGCTTTTTCTTTTTTTTTTTTGCCTGTGAATCAGCCCCCTGTGGCCCTCCAGGAGTCAGCTCAGACCCTGGCCCCCTTTGCTCTTTGATGTGGCTTCACCTCTCCTACCCCCTCGGCTCCTGTACTTTAAGATATTGTTTATTATTATTATCTTCATTTCATGACTACTGCGCTGTGTTTTTTACATGTTGATTTTAAAAACCTTTGATTGTGATTAATTTCCAACAACATAAAAGTGGAGAAAATGGTAATCTGTTTTCATCGCAGTTTACCGTTTTCCTACTGCTGCCGGCCAACAACTCCCAGCCCCTCTCCTTCCATCCAGACCCCTACGGTCCTTCCACGACTCCCACCTGCCCCCAGACTCCTCTGGAGCAAATTCAGACAACCTTTTATTCCAGCATTTGTCAGTGTCCATCTCTAACAAAGAAGGACTCTTTTCTGTTTTGCAAACATAACCACAATGCCATTATTACAGTTAAAAAATTAACAGCATTTTCTTAATGTCATCCAATAGCTATTCGGCATTCAAATAGCCCCAACTGACTCATAAATTTCTTTTACACTTGGCTTGTTAAAATCGGTGTCTAAATTCTTTCCTGTACTTTCAAGGGGGGGCACCAGGATTATAGGAAGTAAGTGCAGCTACAAATCCAGGGGTTTGCATAGCTACTTTCCCCTTAAGTGAGTACCCCGACCTCAGGAAGCTTCAGTTTTCTCACTGAAAGTGGAGCAAATTCTGGGTCTCCTCTGGGGTCATTTAGAGGATTTGAGATAATGCACATGAAGCCCCCAGCCCTGAATTTAATACATAGCAGACATACTAGCAAACAGTGGCTGCCAGAGTTATCCTCCACCCAGCCCCCCCGGAAACTTCTAAAGAGAGGCTGGGGTAGGCAAATCAGAGTTGGCAATCATCCACAAAACAAAAGGCTCCTGGCAGTCCAGACCCTCTGAGTGATGAGGAAAGTACGTGCACTAAATCCCAACAGAGCAGCCTGCAGTCAGGGAGGCTGAGACCTCCCAGCTGGCTTGCAACTCAGCTGTCCTACAGCAGACTACAGCTGCTGCAACCTGGGACCCAGTCGGGACCCCACCGGTTGCCAGTCCACTAGGTGGCACTCGCTGCTCTGTGTCCAGGAGGGACCCCCACCCTCACCTGCCCTGACCACTGCTCAGTCCCAGGTGCCACAGGTGGTTGCACACGACAAAAACATGGCAGATAATTCCTAGAAAACATCATGCAAGATACTGTGGTGTTCTTCCCACGTAAATCCTAGCCCCATCGTAGACACAGTGGGAATGAAGGTTTTAGGAGCCTTTGCTCAGGCCAGTTGCTGGTATGTCAATGAGGTCTTTAAATCGCTGCCCCAGCTATGTCTGATGTCCCTTTATGCCACAGATGAGAGGACTTGGAGAGGTTAGTGACTTGTCTGAGACTGGCTAGGAAGCAGGACCCAGGATCCCAACCCAGGTCTGTTAGAAGGATGGATGTATCAAGAGGCGGGAGTAGAGGGGTGGCTGGCTGGCTGATGGAGGCTGGTGAGTTGAGTGAGTGAATTAAAGTGCAGGGGGTGGATGGATGGATAAATGAGGGGGAATAGTCAGTTTCTCATCAACACCAAGGGCTCACTTGATTTGTGAAGAGAGGTCTCCTCTGAGTGGAGCTTACTGGGAAAGCTCCTGCCTTCTCTGCTGCTTCTGAGCACAGTCACTGTCTCCGGGGTTCCGGGCAACAGGGGGGCTGCCAGCCCGTGGGGACCAAGCCCCAGCTCTGGTGCTCGAGCCGCTCAGTTGCAGCCTTCGGTCCCAGCTGCTTTCACGCTGCACTGAGAACCAGAGGACGGTCCCCTTGCCCCTGCCTCTCTTGGATGACTGAGGCCTGAGCCCAACCCCGTGCTCCGTCTTCTTCTAGCTCCTCGACATCGTCTCCGGTCACCAGAGCCACCCTCCACTGCAACAGTCACCATCCTCAATCAAGCTAAAAGGAAGCTGAAGTTTAGAAGTGGCCCGTGTCTTGCCCCACGTGTAGGGGGCAGTTGCAGAGCTAGGATTTGACCCCTTGTCTGCTTTTCCACCAAACCCGTACCCTCTTCCTGTTTTCTTTTCTCTCTGACCGTGCCTGAAAAAAATCTGTATTCCTTGGGGTTCAGCCATGTCAGACGCAGCTTCCTGGACTGTCAGGGAGCCAAACTTCTGTCCCCCAGATCTTAAATTTATTTCTCAGGCAACTTCTTCTCTGGTTCATCTCACTTTTAATGATCACACATGTAGGGGTCAGACTTATCATTGACATCCTGCAGGGCAGTTATCCAAGTTATTATAAGTTAGATTTCTGGGAGCTCCGATTCTGACTGAATGCTCCGGGAAGCAGAGCTAGACTCCAGAAGCAGAGGGGTGCAAGGCTAGGAGAGAGGGAAGCAGACGGGGGGTCGAGGGGAAATCAGTGGTGTCCCTGGAGACCTGGCTAAAAATTCAGCAGTTGTGTTTTGATAATCTGCTTAGGGGCTAAGTCCTGTTACACACCCCCAGATGCTCAAATTTCAATCCCAGCTCTGCCATTGATTAGTTTTGTGAGTTTGGACAAAGTGTTTAACCTCTGTGCCTCAGTTTCCGCACTTGTAGTATGGGAATACCAATAGTGTTGATGGTGAGGATGCAGTAAAAATTTCATTATAATTAAAATTGCAGTTGTTAAGGCTGTTTTCCATGAGATGGCACTTGGTATGTCTGACTGGTAAGAATCTTTATCCATACTTTACAGGCAGCTGACTAGGTACCTGTAGAGGTGTGTGAGCCTTTGCCTTTGGAGAGGGCAATCAGTGAAATAGAAAAACAAATGTGTCGACGATTTCATTTCTGGTTATGTACATAGGAGTTCTATGTACCCAATGAACATGATCCATCTGACGAAAGCTTAAGCCTTAGAATAGGTGAAACTGCCCTGAAAGAATTTTCTTGGGGGTCTTGAGAGTTTTAGAGAGACTGGATGGGAGCTGAGAAGAAGCTGAGTAGGTGAAGGGCAAGATGAAGAAATAAAATTGTCTTGGTTCAGTTTCATGGCTTCTAGAAGCAGTGGGCACATTTCCTATGCGTACTCTCACCAAACTTCTTTCACTACATGTTTTTTTGGGGGTGATGGGTGGGTGCAGGGGAGCCTAGAAAATAGCCACATTAGACATATTTCTTGTTTGGTCTTTTGAGATTGGCTGGTTGGCACAAAGAATGGTTCCAGTTGAGTCTCACACCATGAGAGACACGAGGGTCAGGTGACTTCCTTCCATTCCTGGGCAGAACATTTGCAGCTTAAGCCTAGGCGGCGTGTGGCTGCGCATGGGGAGTGAATGCATTTGGGTGCCCTAACAACCATGTGGTAGGAAATGGGTTTAGCATCGCTGCTGACTTGCCGGGTAGTGCTGGGCAGGTTTTCCCAGCATGACCTGATCCCAGAATCCATGCAAGTCCTGTGGGAACTGTCAACTGCTGCCATCTCCTCCAAGAAGGTTCACTTATTTGACCAAAACTCTTGGTACATCCTGGAAATGCCTGTGTGGGAGGGGAGATGAACCCTCCTGGAGGCCCACAATGTGCATCCACACTGTCACTTTATGGGCTGACAGTTTGGTAGCAGAGAGCAAGAGCTGCTGCAAAAATGAGGTCCTGGGGTTAAGTGACTAAGAAATGCTGAGGCCAGGCGCTCCACCCTGGCTGCCCGCATCTTCCTAGCTGTGTGACCACTTGTAAGTCACATAACTTCTGTGAGGCTCAGTTTCCCCATGTGTTAAATGGGACTAATCGTGTCTTTGCTCAGATATCACCTTCTCAGTGAGACATTCTCCTCCTTGGTGTTTTCTTCTTTTTTTTGGCCGTGCTATGTGGCTTGTGGGATCTTAGTTCCCTCACCAGAGATCGAATATGGATCCCCAGCAGTGGAAGCGTGGAGTCCTAGCTACTGGACCTCCAGGGAATTCCTTCTTGTCTTCTATCATTACTTTCCCTGCTTTCTGTCCACCCCCCACCCCCACAGTTCTTACCGACATCTTATAAACTGCATATTGTACTTAACTTATTTTGAATATTATCTATTCTGTCTCCACCTGCAAGGATGTCAGCTCTCAGATTTTGTCTGTTTCATTCATTGCTGTCTTCCCTGGCCTGTTTCTGGCACCAAGCGCATGCTCAAAACTTTTTTTGGGGAAAAAAAGAAAGATGCTGTTGAATTGTTCTCATCCCAGAGCACTGCCAATGACTGCAGAGTAGGCAGCGTGGTGCCTGGAGGAGAGGGTCCATCCAGTCAATGTTGGCTCCTCGTGATGATCATGTCTTATTCACAGGACTGTTGTGAAGCTCAGATGGGACATTGTATGCGAAGACATGCTGCGGACACTACGCGCCAGCGCTGGAGGTACAGGTAACGGTCCGAGGAAACTTGAAGTTTATGCTTTTCATTTTCACACCCTCCGGGAGGGGAGGGAAGCCTGGGAGATCACTGACGCCTAGGTGCAGCAGGGGGAGCGCCCCATGCCCCGAGGTGGGGTCGAGGCGGAGGCGGGAGCCTGGACCGGGATCCCCAGCCTAGGGCTCTTCCCATGAGTTCCTTACGTAGGTCCCCATGTGGGTACGTTTGTGTGTGTGTATTGCATCATATGCACAACTGCATAAGAGAATATGTTTTAACTTGTCGTTTATTTTTTATTTTTCACGCCTGAGAGTTGCTCTGGGGCCAGCATGTTGGGCTCCCACCAGGCCAGTCTGGGAGGGCAGGAAGGAAGCTGGCTGTGTCTTGTCACTTAGGGTCATGGTTTTTCGGTTTCTGGGAAACAATGTGAACATCAAGAATTTCAGGGCATGGACTCCCCCGAAGGCAGGCCCATTTCATGAAATGAATTTTAGTTTTACAAAGCGCATCCCTTAGTTGGATTTCTGTTTTCCAGGGCACTTGTTTAAGCTTTGATGCTGGGTCCAAAAAAGAACAGATCCCAACAATTTCCGGCCCAAGGCCCATCCTTTCGGAAACCCTCGGCTTGGCCTGAGCATCGAGATCACTCCTTTCTCTGATCAGATCGGGGGTGTTGGACCCGCGGGTGGGCGACGTGGGGGCGGGGGAGGGGCAGGGTGAGCACTGGGTGGGAGCTGCTTGCGGAGAGGTCTGTGGTCCAACGCACCCCCACGTTGGACCCCCACGGTTGTCGCTGTCCGCAGTCGACTGGTCGCACGAGTCTGGGGCACAAGGCAGAGAAGCCAGGTCACGTCTCTGCAGTTACACCGCTCACGAGTGCCTGCTGGGGTGGAACCTGGTCTGTCTGTCTGTCTGGCACCACAGCTGCTGCAGACGGAAGGAAGCTGTGGGGGAGGGGCTCAGCGCTGGGGAGCGAAGGGGTGGGCTCCTTGGCTGACTTTGGCAGGAAGAGGGTAGCTGATGCTGCTTAGGGCCTGCTGCCTGACTGCGCTGCGGGTGGGGAGAACGGGCACAGAGAGGTTAGTTCACTTTCCCGGTGTGGCCCAGCTAGCCAAGACCGGAGGCTGGGTGTGGAGGTAGGCAGTGTGATGCCAGCATATGTGCTTTAGCCGCTGGGCCACAATGCCTCGTGACTGTGAGCATAGACAAAGAGCTTCCGGTCCTTTTACCACCCCTTGGTGAGTGTGCTTGTAAGTCCATCATATGTATTTAATTCTCCCCCTTGACACAGGCCCTCCAGAGGCCCAGCCAGCCACTGAACCGTGGAAAATACTTTTTAAGAATACACATGTGATAAAGTTTTACATGTACTAAAGGGGAAGGGAACAGGACACAGGGGGTGTGGGGGTCCTTGTTTAAGGTAGAGGGCAGCCGGGAACTAAGTGGGGAGGCGCTGAAGGTGGGGGCCCTGCAGGATTATTGCTTTGTGTAATCAGTAAAATAAGAGAGGCATCGGGAGGAGAAGGGGTCGTGAACCAAGGATTGCGGTTAATTCTTCACAACCCAGGGACATGAAAAAGAGATCAGAGTGGTTTGTGGTCCTTCATTTTATTATTAAAAAAAAAAATCAAAGAATAAAGAAATAATGGCCTTGAGTAGCGCAGTTGTGAAAATGGGTCTGCAGAAAAGGTGATGATTAATACAGGTCTGCTAACCTGACATTAACACCCAAAAAGGTCTGGGCTATTTTCTTCTTTTTCATGGGGGTTTGTGTTCCATAGAATGGGCACACTGGTGTTTGTGTGCCAGAAGAGATCTTGGCTGTGGGGAGAGAAGTGTAGACAGATAAAAGCAGGCATTAGTGAGTGTTCGCTGCATAGTTTTTGTACAAATGAATGAATGCACAAATTGAATTAAAGAGAGCCAAGCAAGTACCACTGATGACTGTGTTTTCAAACAAGCATTATGACTAATTTAGTTCTACCCAACAGTAGTTATTAAAAATAACAAAACAAATTCCTAGTAAGTTCTAGGCTGTTGGGACTGTGGGTAGGTGGTGTATTAACAGGTCTTGGGCTGAATGGTGGCTTCTGGTGTTTTTGATAGATGAGTAAATAAAATACATGCCAGGAGGAGAGCCAAGTGTGGGCCACCAAAGATCACGTTTTATGGATTTTGGCTCAAGATTAATCCATTTATATACAATTGTGGACTATTTAAAACAGCAATACAGAAACTCTTACTTCTGTGGATCAGAAGCTTTGGTCTGTAAGGACTAATCGATATTTTTGTTGTGGATTAGTGCTGAGTTCATGTGTGCTTATTGTATTTCAAAAAACTAAGTAAAAACAAGAAAAAGGACAACCAGGAATAAGGATGAGAATATGTCTGGAATCAAAGATCATCATTATCACACTTCAGCCTAGCTGAGTCCATTAGGAAGAAGATCAGGGCTGGTTTTTCTGTAAGGAAGAAGCGTAGAGACAGATGTTTGTAACAGTCACTATTCTTGTTTTTGATTAGGGTGGTGAATTCATGCATGTTTATTGTAATAAATACAATTATTAGATGGAAAAATATGTACAATGAGAGCTATACTTGGGCCAGTGATGAGAATGTGTCAGGAACTAAAGATTGTGATTAATTCTGTGCTGCTCACCCGATGACCGTTAGAAAAGATCTCGGTTGTTTCACCGTTTTGAATATCTGCCTTGTGTTCTGCAGCGTGGAGGCCCCAGAGTGGGTCTAATGACACTGTTGATGAAGATCTTGGCTGTGACCTCTGTGGGAAATGAGCCATGGACCAACCAACGTGAGTGATGGTTAGTGTTGTTGTTTTACGGTTGGGTGGTTGGTTGATGGTTGCATATGCGCTGTTGAACATGAATGGGCACAAATAAAATCAAAGATGGCCAAGCATAGACCAGTGATGAGACACTGTCCTGAACGCAGGATGAGGAGTCTCATTTGGCCTGTCACTGAATTAAAAAAGAATATAACTGGGCTGTTCTCTCTGTAAGAAATAAGCAAATAAAAAAGTAATTATATATGTGGCTCATTATGTTAATTTTATGTATGATTATATTATACATTAATAATATATATATTTATATAAATATGATTGTTACTTTCCCTTAGCCTTCGGATGAATAGTGTGTCCTTATATGTTTATTGATTTATTATAAAGAAATGGGTGTTTATATTAGTAAAATCAAAATTAGTAAAAGCATGGACTAAAGAAGATGATATAGTATGAGCCAAGATTTAGGACTACACAGTTCTGCAATTTTGAGGGACATGGAAACAAAAATATGCTATTTCATTTATTTTAATAGCCTTCTACTGTTATGCACTATGGTTTTAGCAACATTTTCCTACTGGTGAAGTTTAGACTGATAACTCAGTGAGAGATGCACATAGAAATGAAAAGAAGTGGTAGCTTGTTATACTTTGTGTAAGATTCATGAATGTCCTTTTATTGTTTTTTTTTTAAAGGGATACATAAAATTTAAAAGGACAAACCACAGACCAGTGAGGATAATGTTTCATAAACTAAGGCTGATTAATTCAATTCTACACAAGTGAGACTCATTAAAAATGATCCAGGCTGTTCCTTCTTTTAAAAAATTGCTTTCTGTTGCATGAAATGGACATAGTTTATTTAATCATGCAGTTTTTATGAAAATTTTGACTCTTATTTGGATGATAAGGATAAGGCAAAGAAAATGTAAGTAATAGTTGATGTTCTTAAATCTTCAGGTAGACAGTAGTTCAAGGGTGTTCATAAGTAAGTAAATGAATGAATGAACAAATTAATAAATAAAATGAGAGGGCAAACATGAGCTGCTAATAATATTTAATTATTCCAGAATTAAAACTTTTCTGATTCTGTACATGGAGCTTCCCTGGTGGCCCATGTGGTAAAGATGCCCCTTGCCAATATACACGGGTTCCATCCCTGGGTTGGGAAGATTCACTGGAAAAGGAAATGGCAATCCACTCAAATATTCTTGTCTGGGAAGTCCCATGAGCAGAGGAATCCAACTGGCTATAGTGCATGGATTTGCAAAAGAGTCAGACAAGACTTAGCATCTAAAACAAGAATTTCGTACATCCCAGGTCCATTTGAAGTATGTGTCGGTTAAGGAGCAGATATTCAATATTCCTGTTTTTGCATGATCGTGTGTTGGATGTTAATTTCAGTGCTAAGAAAATTAATAAATATTAATTTATTTACCAGGATTTATTTACCAGAATTTCAGGCAGATTCTTTACCATCTGAGCCACAAGGGAAACCCGTGATAGACATATAAGATACAGAGTATCCAAAATGTAGACTGGTGATGAGACTGACCCAAAGATGAAAGGATTACAGTTAATTTAGTTCTGTGCTTTTGACTACCATAACCTAGCATGTTTCATTCCTTTTACCAGCTCTTTTGTATTTCATGGTGTATATGTGCTTAGCTTATTTAAACAGCCCTCCATGGGTAAAGATCTAGGCTATTAACTCATTGAGCAAGGAACACAAAGGGAGATGAGAGACAGTGTAGGTGTTCTACCTGTGGAGTCAGAGACTGGATTTATGGATGTTAATTAAAAGTCCTTTGGAAATGATCAAATCAAACCAAGGAGAATCAGCATAGACCAATGATAAAGAATTATGATCGGTCCCGTTTAGCTTCATTAGAAACAGTTCTAGCCGATTAGCTAAAGGTAAAGAATGTATTTTATGTCCAACAGAAATTTCTGTGCTGATGGACATGACCTGTAATTTGTTCTGTTCAATATGATAGCCACGAGCCACATGTGAGTAGTGAGCACTTGAAATGTGGCTAATGAGGATGGGGAACTGAATTTTTAATTTTACTTTATTTTTATTAATTTAAATTTAAATAGTCATATATGACTATAATGGCGACTCTATTAGTTGCATCGGGTGGTTGGTTAATGAGAATTTCTTGAATATTAGGTATGAATAATTAAATACATAAATTAATAAAAGAGGGTTAATTATGGGCCAGAGATGAAAATGTACCATGTGAAAAAGATGATAATTAATCCAGTTCTGCATGGCATGGCTGAGATTCACTGGCAAAAAAGTCTTTGCTTCATGAAAAATAGATATAGGCTTATTCATTTATTGGATCAACTATTAAGTATTACTTTGAATGCATGCCCCAAAGTTTATGTGAACATTTCTCTAATGTTGAAGATTTGTGTATTTTGGTGAGAGAGTATCAAGCAGTTATTTTTAAGGTTGTAGTTGGTAGGTTGAATAGTCATTTTGCAGATACTCATTGTAAGAATATTGTTTATTTCCAAAAAAATGAGTAATAAATAATAGAGACTCCATGTATGATGCAAGGAAGAGAATATGCCATGTACCAACATTTGTAGTTAACATATCAATAGTAACTGTTGTCCATAAATAAAAGATCTTTACATTTGTTGGTGAGGAATGTACAGACAGGTGTTACTAATTGTCAGTATGCATACAGAACTAAACAAGGGCCAAAGAAGAAAGTATATCATGAAGCAAATATTTGTATTAATACCTTTCTGTACAGTTGAAACTAATTTCATAAAGTAAGAGTTTATGGGTAAGAATTACAAAGATTTAGCTACATTTTATATCCATGCCTAGTATATATACATACATTACTGAGAAATCCCATGGACAGAGGAACCTGGCAGGCTAGAGTCCATGGGGTTACAAAAGAGTCAATCACGACTGAGTAAACAAAAACAAATTACTGAGATGGATAGAAATTATAGTTCTTGTTAGGTTTGATGGCACCTTCATGGTGATTTCATTGACTATATTATAAAAAACCAATAAATGAAAAAATTCTTAAAAATACAAGGGAGGAAATGTATGAGTTAGTCATTGTGATAGTGCTGCATAAGAAGTAACCCACAATTTCATTGGCTTACAGAATAACACTCATTACAATAGTAGTGTTTGGTTCTAACATAGGTGTCTTGCAGCATTTGTGCTCTAGGCTGTGGCTTGACTTCACTTCTTGACTTCTTATTCAAAGTCCTTAGATAAAGGAGTTTTAGTGTCTGGGTCATGCTTGTCTCATCGTGAAAACCTGAAACCCCAGAGGCCAAGTAAAACCACCTGTGTGCATTTTAAGGTAAGGTCTCTGCTTGGACGTTGTTTGTGCGTGTGCTTGCTTGTGTCTGATTCTGCAATCCTGTTGACTGTAGCCGCCAGGCTTCTCTGTCCATGAAATTTTCCAGGCAAGAATACAGAGTGGGTTGCCATTTTCTTCTCCAGAGGATCTTCCTGACCAGCGGCTTGAACATGTGTCTCTTTTGTCTTCTGCATTCGTAGGCAGATTCTTTACTACTTTACCACCTAGGAATACAATGCTATAAATATATCCACAATTATCTGTTTCTGTTTTGCATATACATTTACTTATATTATTCTTTATTTCCACACATAAGTTTTATCATATAGGTTTTGTCTTTCTCTGCCTGACATATTTCACTAAGCATACTTTAGGTTCATCTGCATGGCTTTAAATGGCAGAAATTCATTCTGAGTAGCGGGGCTTCCCTGATAGCTCAGTTGGTAAAGAATCTGCCTGCAGTGCAGAAGACCCCAAAATTAATATTTTCATTTTTTACCAGATATATCCTAGGACTGGAATTGTTGGATGATATGATAGTTTTATTTTTAGTTTTTTAAGGAATCTTCATACTGTTTTCCATAGTGGCTGTACCAGCTTGCATTCCTTTCATATCCTCTCTAACATTTACTTTTTGGTAGACTTTTTGATAATAGCCATTCTGACAAATGATACCTCATTCTCATTTTAATTTGCATTTCTCTGATAGTAATATGAACATCTTTTCATATACCTGTTAGCCATATGTATGTTTTCTTTGGAAACTTGGAATGAACTTGGAAATCCAAATCGTTTGTCTATTTTTTGGGGGTTGTGTGTTTTTGTGATATTGAGTTGTGTGAGCTTTGATTTACTCTTGTTAATTATCTTTCAAACAATAGATATAGGATTAAATTAATCCATGACTAATTGAATTAAATAATAGACAGATAAATACATAAAAAGGATCGAGGATGAACACTGGTGAAATGTGCAGTGAGCAAACTTTTAGATACACTTGACTGTTTTTCTTTCAATTTTATTTATTTATTTATTGGCTGTGCCTCGAGGCTTCTGGGATCTTAGTTCTCTGACCAGCGATTGTACCCATGGCCCCTTTGGTGGAAGTTCAGAGTCTTAATCACTGGACCACCAGGGAAGTTCCAGATTAACCCAACTTTGAATGATTGAGGCCCATGAAAAGAAAAGGTAGAAGAAAACGTTTCATTCATTTTGCAGTTGTTTCTATTTCACTTTATTTATTTATTTTACCATGGTTGGTTTACACATTCTGCCAGGAATAAAAGATTTAGACTTTTAATCTGTTGAGACTATTGAGTTGGAAAATTGTTAGTGAAGTAAAATGAGGTGTTCCTGGATTGTTTTGTTGCACATTTAAAATTTTAACAAATTCAAGAAAGATTAAAGAACCAAGAATTGCCATTATGAGCGTGGATTTGCGTGAAATCCCACAGTGAGGTCCCTTATAGACACAGTGTTTTAGTTCTGAGAGAAATGAGCAAAAACCAGAAGTTAGCAATGTTCTTAAAGTCTTGCTTTATGGTTATTGAAGGATATTGATTAATAATGAATGAATGAATGAATGAATGTATAAATGAAAGAAAAATGTCCCAGGCCTAGATCATTGATGAGTACTCTGAGGTGTTCAAACCAAGGATTTTGACTAATCCCTATAACACTGAGGTTTTTAGAAACAAGCCTAATTTACAGCTTTGGTGGGATACGAGATTGTCACTGAAGTTAGGAATACAGGATTTGATAGATCTTAGGTGTATATCCTTTTATTAGTGAATCAATAATAAGTAAATAAACATATTATTTAATGAAGACAAAAAGATAGAGTGAGATAACTACCAACAATGACAGTTCATAATGAGATATAGATTATTCTTGAAACATTTCTTTGAAGTCGAATTCCAATAAATAAAGGGTCCAGGGTGTTTAACATGTTGATCAAGAACCTGTGGGCAGCTCTATGTAAGAGTCAATGTTGTTATGGGTTGGTGGTTGTTAATTTTATTAAGAAAGTAGAAAAATAGAAATATAATAATCGATTATAGAACTACCTAATTAAAGAAAATCAAGCATGGGCCAATATTAAGAATTCATGATATGAGAAAAGTTATGATTTAATCAGGTTGTCTCAACCAATATCATTTTTGAAAAATATGTTTAGTTGTTATTCTTTGGGTGTTGAGTTTATGGGCAGATGTTAGTGTTATTTTGGACTCTGACCTGGGGTATGTAGGTGATATTATTGTTAGCTAATGAAGGAGTGAGTGAGTGATAGTCGCTCAGTCGTGTCTGACTCTTTGCAACCCCATGGACTACAAAGTCCATGGAATTCTCCAGGCCAGAATACTGGAGTGGGTGGCCTTTCCCTTCTCCAGGGGATCTTCCCAACCCAGGATCAAACATAGGTCTCCTGCACTGCAGGTGGATTCTTTACCAGCTGAGGCACAAGGGAAGCCCAAGAATCCCGGAGTGGGTAGCCTGTCCCTTCTCCAGCAGATCTTCCTGAGCCAGGAAACAAACTGGGATCTCCTGCAGTGCAAGCAGATTCTTTACCAACTGAGCTATCAGGAAAGCCCCAATGAAGGAAGAGGTTATTTAAAAGAGGGCAGACATAGACCAATGAGGATATTGTATCATTAAAAATCATTTATTAATCTAACAGTACTCTTCTGATGTCCATATAAATAATAGGGGATTGGGCTATGCCCATTTTAGGTGAAGAACTGTAGAGACAGTTATATATATCTATATAGATATATATCTAAAACACTACAATAGTGTTTTAGACCACTTTGCTTTTGTTTTGGGAAAAAAATGGACAAGTTATTCCATGAGTAAACAAATAAAAAATAAATATATGAGTGAAGTCATAAAGTAAGGTCAACGTGGTGAGAGAAAATATGAAGAAAGATTGATATAAGTTTCCCTCACTCAAATCAAGGAAGACCTATAAAGAAGGTCATGTAGGCTCTTAACTATGTGGGTAGGTTTTGATAGAAAGAATTAGGAACAGACATAGTTCTGAATTATACTAGAATATAGATGTAGCAGTTGTCATCATTTAGTACATTAATAATTTAAAAAATAAAAAGAGAGCTGTTCTTGGGCTAAGTGAATGTGTTTAGAAGGAGATTTTATGACAGATTTGTTTCAGCAAGACTAAAGTCTCTTAAAAAAATCTACATTGCATCATCAGTTTTCTGAAATCTGTGTTTTACTCCACAGATTCAACATACCTAATCTGATTTATTCATTACCAGTGATGACGATCTTGTTTGTCACTTCTGTGGATAGAAAGCAAAGACACTCATGTAAGTAACAACGTTTGTATTCTTGGTTTAAAGGTAATTCATGTGGTCCATGGAACTGTTTCAAAGGAATGAGTGGCTACTGAAGACAAAGTCAGAGGAAGCCACATATGGACCACTGATGAGAATGTGTCATGAACCATGGATTAAGAGCGATCCCTATTAGTGCAACAGAGATCCATTAAAAACAGTTTGAAGGTTTTGCATTCATTTTTGCAGTTGCTTAATATTCCATTTTACTTTTGTACCACCTTGTAGGAGTATTTCTCAGTTGATGACAGTCTAGGTTGTTAAATGCTGGAGGAGGGAGCGCCTAGCAAGATGGAAAGTATTGTCAGTCCTCTAGTTGTTGGGTAAGATAGTAAGTTCATCGTACTACTTCTAAAACATGAAGAAATTACATGAAAGCTGAGCAAGTAGAGAGTAGTAAAACACATGGGAAGGGTATGAAACAAGGTTGTTGATTTATTTATATTGAAACACTGAGATTCAATTAAAAATAGACCTCATTTGTTAACTCTGTGGGAAATAAGTAGTTGTAAACAGCTCTCTGCAATATTCAGAGATCTTGCTCTTGGGTTTTTGTGAATCACAGAAATCAATTTTTTAAAAAATCAATGAAATCGTGAATGAAATGATAAATAATGAATGTATAAACAATCCATGAACAATATATAAGTAAACAGATGAAGAGTATTGAAGTAAATCAAAAAGGAGTATTGAGCTTGGATCAGTGATGAGAGTTCTGGGGTATATGAATCCCGAATTTTGATTAAACCCTAACTCTGAGGTCCATTAGAAAAAAAGTTGGTTTTTTCCCTTTTAGGGGATAGAGTTTAGGGCAAATTGGGGATCTCTTCTTGGGCCTTAGCGGTTCCTCATTATGGCTTTTATTGATGTAAATGAATCAGTGAATGCATGAATGAATAGATAAATGTGTAAGTGAATAAAGACAAAAAGGGTCACACCTGTGTATCCATGTTGGCATTCAAAGTTGGTGGGAGGATGATATAGTCATATATTTATGTGGGTAATAAGCCTGGCGGCAATTGTTAGCATTTTTGGTGTTCAAGTATATAGTGTGTAGATTCTCAGGTAATTGAGATAATATGATTTATCTGGAATGATTATCTTAAAAAGGCAAACTATGAACAAATATGGAGCCTGTGTTCTGAAGTAAGGTTTATAGCGAATCCTGATCTATCCTACTGATGTTCATATGAAGAAAGTAGGACCTAGTTTCTTCCTTCTAAGTCACATAGAGACTTACACATGTGAAAACAGTGTTTCAGTTGGATAGTTTAATACTTCATATATATACATGTATATATAATTTTATTATGGAAAATAAGTCGATGGTCAGATTATTCCATTGCAAATTAAATAAATAAATGAAAGGCTTTGTAAAGTTATAAAGTAAGATAAAACTAGGATTATTTGTGAGAATGTGCCATGACATTAGTTTTAAAAAGCTATACAATTCTGCACAAAGTTCATGAAAATAATTAGTAGGCCATTAACTTAAGAGCAGAGAATATGCAACTATACACCTGTGATATTTAAAAACTCTATTCTTGAGTTGGGTATTGGATTCAGTGATGCTTGTCACTACATAGCTTAAAATGAAAAATCAAATAAGTTGATAAATAAAAAGGATTGCAGCTTTTCTACCAATTATGAGAATGTGATATGATCCAAGTTTATGATTAATCTGGCAGTGCCAAGCTCACACTATAGACTGTAGAACTGGCTTTTCCTTACTGCATGGACACACCACAGCCAACTCAATCATTCTCTAATGACCAGTCTCTTAGCAGCTGCCATTGTCAGTAAAAAGCACAAAGATCAATATAAATAGCTCTTGAAGTTCATGTTCTCAATTTGGGAAGTTTGTTCATGGATTTTCAAGGAATTTTTTTAAAAAAATCTGGTTTTACATATAGAAATAAAATTAAAGAACACCAAACATTGATCAAGAGGGGATGTTATGTACCAAGGTTCATGATTAATAATTTTTAGACCCACATAATGTCCCATTTTAGTATGACCCCAAAGTATATTTAGACATCCAGTCCTTGATGGATGAAGATCCATCCATGGATCTTCCATGGAAGTCCATGATTGAAGATCAAGATCGTTTACTTGCTGAGGATAGAGAACATAGGAAGAAAATTACATTCTTTTAGTTGTAAGGGAAGATGGCAGTTCATAGCTTTTTATTCTACCACCTTTAAAATGTGAACAAATTGGGTAAAGAGATAAGCAAAAACCTATTATCAGTAAGGTTTTGCTTTGAAACACACCTCTTGTTTATCTGTTTGTGCAACACAGAGGTGCATTGAAAAAAGACATTAAATGTATTAGTTCTGTGGGACAAATGTAAATAGACTTAACTTAGTAACTATCATTCATCTTGTTCTTGGCATTTATAATTCATGGATATTTATTGTAGTTTAATTTATTCATGTAAAAATGATCTGGAAGGATGTGAATGAAGACGATAAAAATGCCAAGTCTGGATCCATGATAAGTGTCTTGGACTGTCTGAATGAAGAGTTCTGATTAAACTCTGTAGCCCTGAGGTCGTTGTAAGATGAGATTTAGTTATTCCCTCTAGATAAAGGCGCTTGTGGCTTAAGAAAGGAGTATTCAGGATTTTGTTCTTAAGCTCTGTGTTCCTTGGGTATGGATTTTCTTTATTATAACTGAAATGATGCTTGAGTAAAGAAAGACAGGAAGGAAGGAATGAAGACAGGAAAACCATGCATTGTTCAATTATGAGAATATGTTTTCAAATATTTCTGAAGCACTGAAGTCTAGGAAAATAAATATATCAAGATTTTACCTCTTTTGGCAGGGAGCAAATAGACACATATGCTCAACATTGAATACTGTTATGAAGGATTGATGGATTGATAGTTGGTTGCCGATTGTTTATTTTGTTAAGAAAAGGGCGAAATGTTTGCACAAATAATTAAATATCTAATAGGAAGAAAATCACGGACCAGTGATGCGAATAAGTCCTATAACAAGAGTTATGGCTAATTTAAGATGGTTGACTGTGAGTATATGATCACATGCTAATATTATTGGAAAGTTTTTGTCCAGGGAGTTATAATTATAATAGTGACATGTTATAATTATATATTGCTGTTAGTGAATGAATGAATAGATTCATATTTTACTTGAAAGATGCAAATCGCACACCAATGAGGCACTCTATTATGGAATAAACATAGTGATTATCCTGTTTTAAACAGTTGACTTTCATACTTTAAAAAAAATCTAGGCTTTTCCTCTTTTGCATAATGTGCACATAGACAGATGCACATAATAGTATTTTGTTTCTGGGCTGCTGCCCATTTTAGCATTTTCTGTTTTCTTTATATAATGAGCAGCTGGTGAACTTATTCCATGAGTAATTAAATGAATGAATGAATGAGTGAGTGAATGAATACATAAAGACGAGTCAAGCTTGGGCCATGAAAAACAAAGATTAAAATTTATCTGATTTGCACAAGAAAGAATCATTAAGAAGAAAATCTGACTTTAAGGTTCTGACTTGTGGGTTAGATTGTGGATTTAGTGGTGTTCAGTATATAGCTTAAAATGAAAATTAAATAATTGAGTAAATAAAAAACAGTGATGTTCCTGGGTCAAAGATATGAAACAAGTTTTAGGTACCATCTAGAACTCTGCAATTAGTATCCTCTAAACATACATAAATTCATGATTTTTCATTATTTTTATTTTATTTTATTTTTATTTTTTTTTTTCCATTTATTTTTATTAGTTGGAGGCTAATTACTTTACATCATTGCAGTGGTTTTTGTCATACATTGAAATGAATTAGCCATGGATTTACATGTATTCCTCATCCCGGTCCCCTCTCCCACCTCCCTCTCCACCCAATCCCTCTGGGTCTTCCCAGTGCACCAGGCCCGAGCACTTGTCTCATGCATCCAACCTGGGCTGGTGATCTGTTTCACCCTAGATAATATACATGTTTCAATGCTGTTCTCTTGAAACATCCCACCCTCGCCTTCTCCCAGAGTCCACAAGTCTGTTCTATACATCTGAGTCTCTTTTTCTGTTTTGCATATAGGGTTAACCCTATTTTTCATTATTTTTAAAGCCTCCTTTTGACCTCAGAATGAATACACTGTAACTGACTTAATCGTATCTAATGACGAAGCATTTGGGTGATATCACTCTGTTTAAGAAGCATATGTACCAAGTTGGGTAACATTGAAAGTTCTTGGTTAGGAGTATTTGTTCATTGTTCACTGAAATATTTCAAAAAAATTAGATAGCTACATAAAAGTATAAAATTAAAGACTGCTGTACAGTACCAATGACTAGACTAGCTAATGAACCGTAGGTGATGATGTTTAATTCAATTTTGCACAACTGATGACTCCTCCAAAAATTTGGAAAATGTTTCACATATTTTCAGAGATGTTTGCTATTCTTTTATATTTACATGACAGTTGATATCAAGATTTTCCTTTCGAAAGATCTCAGTGGGAGGGAGCACATATGTCCACACTGAGGGTCATTGGAAAAGGAGATCTAGTGTTATTAGTTCTATAGGAAATGAGCATATAGCTAGATCTTAGTAGCATTCAAGAATCATATTTTGAAGATTTTATGATGTGTATGTAGTGATTGTGTTATTTCTGAACTAGTGAATGAATCAATACATGAAGGGGTAAAAGATTGAGGAAAACAAGTGCTGAGCTTGGACCAATGATGACTCCTAGAGTGGGGGTTAGGTCTGAATCCAAAATTGTAATTAATTCCTATCTTGATATTGGTGGCCTATCGAGAAAAAGGCAGAAGGTAAACTCTTTGGGAAATGAACTCAGAAATGGATAAATAAGTATGTAAATGAGTGAAGATAAGGAGGGCCTCACAGAAACCAATTATGGAATTATGCAATAAAGCAAACATTATTATTAGTGCATGTTTGAAACATGGGGCTCTGTAGATGAACAGATTAAAGCTCTGAACCCTTCTACGGGAACAATTCAGAGATAACTAAGAGTCCAGGTGGCTGCTTTCATTGCTGGTTTTGCTGTTTTAATTATAAAATAGAACAACAAAAAAAGTTTATATAAAGAGTTGCTTACATAGTTGTTTTATTGAGAGAGGGCCAAACACAAAGCAAAATTAGACTTTGTCATATGATCAGAGTTAAGATTAATCTATCTCTATTCACTGAGTTTTATTTAAAAAACATCAAAAGAGGATTTAGTTAGTTACGTCAATAGGCTATGAGCATTAAGAAGGATATCCAGTGCTCTTATGTAGTACTTTGGTTTTTTTCATTGATCTTGATATATTGTTACAAGAGAATAAAGGAATGCCTTTTATATATAGACTAGTTATTCAAAAGAAGTCCAAAGAGGGGCCAGGGAGGAACATGTATTTGGAACCAGAAGTAATATGTACTCCTGATATATCCACATATTGTCAAGATAAAGAAGGAGAACTCTGGATTCTTCCCCACTTTGGCTAAGTACACATACAAAATTTACATGGAGAAATTCTTTAGACAAATAATCTATTTCATGTCTAATTATATACAGAAATCAATAAATGAACTACTAGATGTTATAACTCAGAAAAAATCATGTGAATTGGTGAGAATATGCCATAAAATAAAGATCTACATTTATCCAATGCTGCACAAGTGAGGTACATTATAAGCAATCGGCAAGTTGTTAGGTTTATGGATAGGGAGTATGTAGACACATATTTATGATAGATAAAGGTTTGTAGTCTCCACTGCTGTTCACTGTATTATTTAAAAATAAAAATTAAGTGAGTCAATAAAGAGTGACATTCTTGGGCAATGAAGAGATTATTAAATGACTGAAGTTTATATTAATAATTAACACTGAAAAACTAACTTCTGTTAAGAAAACTTTTTGAAAGTCTACATTTTCACCAAGTGAACATACTACAGATGATTTAATCATTATCTAGTGCTGAAGATCTTGGCTTTTACACACTTGGTGGGTAAGAACAGAACAGAGTGATGTAAGTGATAGAGTTTATGTTCTTGGGTTGGGAGGTTAGTTTATGGGTGTCACTTAAATTTTTCAAAGTAATGAATGGATATATTAATCAATAAAACCACCAGCGTGAGCCGGAATTGGGATTTATGACGGATAATTTTTTAATCCTCTTAAAATTCAATAAAAAAGATGCAGGTGTTTCCTTCATTTCTGGGGAAGCTTCACCTTGTGTTTTAGTTTTGCAGTGCTTTTCAAGTACTGCTCGATTGGTAAAGATTTAGGCTGTTAATTTTTTTGACAGAGGAGCACTCTGGAAGATGGACAAAATTGTTCTAGTTGTGGAGTGAGATTATGGATCCCTTACTTTTTCATTGCATTGTCTTTAAATGGAAAGGGCCAAGCTAAGGGACTAATGGGACTGATATGATGCAAGGGTGCTAGTTAATTTATATGTGCAAAAAGCAAATATATAAGTATATTGCAAAATATGTTGTCTGTTAGCACAATGGGAAGTGGGCATATATAGACAGTTCTTAGTGATAGTCAAGGATGTTGTTCTTGGGGTTTTTGATTCATAAGGATGGATTATGTTATTATTAGTGAGTCATTATATAAGGGAATAAACAATACATAAGAAAGGAAGAAAAAGATATTCAATACAGACTAATGATGAATATTCTGAGATGTGTGAGTCAAGGATTTTGATGAAGCTTTGTAACTTTAAGATTCATTGGAAAAAAGAAATCTTATTTCCTTAGTGGAAAAGGGAATTACAGCAAGGGTCAGGAGTAATCAAAGATGCGGTTCTTGAGCTTTATTTCTTAGTGTCTGTGAAATGTATCCTAAGTAAAGCAATGCAAGAATAAATGAAGAAGTGTAAATGAATGATGACCAATGATCCAAGCCAGCAGTGAGCAAGGATTATTAATATATTATTTCCTGAAGCACTAATTATAACCTGAATAGATCAGGTCTTACTTAACTGTTTTCCATATAGGATATATTCTATTACAAGATCCTTGTTGCTTTTGGATTGGTGTTGGGTAGTTGGTTGTTAGGTTATTTAGAAAAGGAACAAACCATTCACATTAAAAATAATTGCTTAAATAAGTGCCTAATTGAAAGAATGCCAAACATAGATAAGTATTGAGAATATGTTAGTATATATGATCAAATCACTCTGTTTACTGTTATTTAAAACAGAAAAAGAAAGGGTCTAACAAGTTGTCTGTGGAGAACGAGTGTCTGAACAGAAACTAGTGTTAGTCAATATTCTCTTTCAGGGTCCTGGCTTGAATTCATTTTGAATGTGTTGTTAAAAGTGAATAAGTGAATGAGTTCATATTTTGGTCAATTATTTAGAAGAAGGTAGTACATGAGTCGGTGAGGAGCAGGTGTCGTGAAACAAAGGTAATGATAAACTATTTTCAATGAAAAAGGAATTCTTGTCTTATCAAATTATTCTTGGAGTATTTAAATAAGAGAAAAATAAGAGTCAGTGAAAAATTAAGGGAACTATTACACCATTTTTTCACAGCCTACTCTTAGCAATGCATGAATGTGGTCCTTTCAAAAAGATGAATGAGGCTGTGAACTGTGTGGTTAGGGAGTATATAGATCAATAGAATACCAGTTACATTAATTATTCTTGCGTTAGGTGCTGGATTTAACAGCATTTGCTATATTAATTAAAAATTAAGCAGTAAACAAGTCAATATATAAAAAATCTGTAACAAAAATGTGATAGGATCCAAGGTTTATGATTAATCTGGTACCTCATGACTCCAGTTTGTTTAAAAAAGTTAAATTTATCCTATTACATTCTCTATAAAAATATGCATCTTATATCACAGAATGAAAGCACTGTAACTGATTTAATTGTTCAATAGTCTTAAGAGTTTAATTTTTACCTCTGGGTAGGGTATTGTGGAACTTCCCTGTAGCTTATATGGAAAAGAATCTGCTTGCAATGTGGGATACCTGGGTTTGATCCCCAGGTCAGGAAGATCCGCTGGAGAAGGGAATGGCAACCTACTCCAGTATTCTTGCTTGGGAATTCCCATGGGCAGAGGAGCCTGGCAGGCTACATACATACAGCTCATGGGGTCGCAAAGAATCAGACACGACTGAGTGACACAAGTTATTGGGAGACTTTGGTAGATGACAGTGGTCAAAATGCATGTCCTTGGGTAAGGAGATTTGTCCGTCCTGACATTATGTCAAAGGAAAAGAACTAAATACATAAAATCAAAGAATGCCACGTGCTGTGCTCTCCCACTCAGTCGTGTCCGACTCTGCGACCCTGTCCACGACAGCTCCTCTGTCATGGGATTTTCCCAGCAAGAGCACTGGAGTGGCTTGCCATTTCCTCCTCCAGGGGCTCTTCCTGAACCAGGGATTGAACCCGTGTCTCCTGCATCATAGGTAGATTCTTTACTGCAGAGCCAAGACCAAAGGATGCCATGCAGGGTCAAAAGTGGTAGTTAACCAAGTTTTACGAGTAATCTGAGGTCCATTAAAAATGATGGAGAACTTTTATTCATCTTCTGTGTTTTTATTATTATATTTTATTTTATACCATGGTTAATTTAAACCTTTCATCAGTGATAAAGAGCTAGGTCATAACTCCTTGAAAGGCGAGTAGATAGGATGAGAGAATATAGTATCAATGTCCTCATCGTGAGATATGACACTTGGTGGTTGATCATTGTATGTATCAGTTTTTTTTATTGTGTAACAAGTTACCCTACAGCTGAGCAACTGAAAGCAACAGTAAATATTTGTTATGCATCACATCTTCTATGGGGCAGGAATCTAGAGAGGGTAGTGGGCAGTTTTGGTTTAGAGTCTTTTGTGAGGTTGCAGTCAAGATGTCAGGTAGGATTGCAGATACGCGGAAGCTTGGGCTGGAGGATTTGCCTCCATGAATCACTCAGAAGGCTAGAAAGTTTGTGCTGGTCGTTGGCAGGGGGACCACAGTCCCTTCATACGTGGACCTCTCCTTAGGACTGCTTGAGTGTCCTTGCACCATGACAGCCGAGTTCCCCACGAGCGATCAGTACAAGAGAAAGGGAGGCAGAAGGCTGAATGTATGTAAAGTTAAGATTCAGAGGTCATACACTGTCTGCCTGTCAAGTATTCTGTTGGGTATAGAGGCCGGGCATGATTTAGTATGAGAGGAGACTGCAAGGCTACAAGTACTAGGAACCAGGAATCCTTGGGTGCCATCTTGGAGGCTGGCTACCGTATGTACCATCTTTAAAACATGGAAAAATTAAGTGAAAGAAGGACAGGCATAGCAGATGAAGTATAAATATGGGATTGACATGAAGCAAGTAAACTGATAATCTCTGTGTATAATGTTGTGATCTGCTGCAAAAAAGATGTAGAATCTTAGTTTTGTGAAAAATAAGCCTATAGATAGACCTTAGTAATATTCTAGGATATTGTTTTTAAGGTTTTTTGAATTTTACACATTGACTTTATTATTATTAGTGACTCAATTAGGGGATCAGTAAACAAAGGTATGCATGAATAGAAAGGTGCAAAGTTTGAACCAATGCATATCTGAGGTGTATGTGAATCAATGATTTGGTTAAACCCTGTTTAACCAAATTCTGAGGTCAGAGACCTAGTTAATGCCTGTACAACAGAAGTTAATGATCAGGATTTTGTTCTCAAGCTATTAATAATCATTTGTCTGGATGGGATTACTATGAGTGAATTAATAAATGAGAAAGTATATCTGTATAGAAGACAAGGAAAGCCATATGTGGTCCAATTATGAGTGTTTAATGTATTTTTGCTATTAATACATTTCTAAAGTGCTCAATTCCAATATAAATCTATTTGGATAAATAGCATACATAGATAAATACCTGGAAATCAATGTTCTGCATTATTTGAAAAGTGCTGACTGCTAATTGAAAATAAGAAGATATCTAATTGGTTATGTCTGGGAGTAATGAATATATGAGCAGCTGTTAATACCATTCAGATTTCTGATCCAGTCTCTATGTTCAAGGGTATTGATGATATTATGAGTGAACATATAAGTACATTTATCTTTCAACCAAGTATTTTGAAGAAGGTAAAGTGGGATTTCTCAGCCTTGAATTCTTGAAATTTGGGGTTGGATGTTTCATAGATGTGGGAGACTCTCTTGTACACTGTAGAGTGTTTGGTAACTGCACTGACTTCTACTAACTAGATGCCACTAGGTGGAACCCCCTCTCCCAGTGTGACAACCAAAACTATTTCAACATTGGCCAGCACCCTCTGGGGACAGTTTGGCCCCCGTTGAGGACCAGTAAGGTAAAACATGGGCCACTGAGGAACATGTGTTAAAAGATGATGGGACTCACTTGTCCTTTTGTTCCTTATTCATATTCAGATGAAGGAAAAAGCAACTAGGCTCTTCCCATTTTATCTCAGATTCACATGTATAGTTGCATCTAATTGTATTGCAACTTGAGTTTTCATGGATAGATCATACTGTGTTTTCTCTGGAAAAGTAAATTGAAGTTTAACTTATATCATGAGTACAAGAGTAAATGAATAAATAGGGACTAGATAAACAAATATATAATGGAGGGTCTCGCATATACTATTGGTGAAAATGTGCCATGAGGAAGTATTTAAATGAACCCCATCCTGCACAAGCGACATCTACTATTAGGAAAAATGCTCTAGATTCTTTTTTTAAAAACATTTTATTGAGTTATAGATGATTTACAATATTGTGTTAATTTCTGCTGTCCATCGCAGTGATTCAGTTACATATCTATCTATATACAAAAATATACATATATATTCTTTTCCATTATAGTTTATACATTGATAGAGTCTTACCATGTTGGGAGAGAGTACCCTGTGGGAGTCTTTCAATCACCATTTCATATTCTTGTGTTGAGTTCTAGGCAAGTCAATAAATAATATGCTAGCTGTTCTGGGTCCTTTTATTAAAATGTGTCATGAATCAAAGTTTATGATTGATCTATTACAGGCTTACTAATATTCCTTGAAAAATATAAATTGTAGACTCAGATTCTTTCTAAAATCCACTATTAACTCCACACAAAGGATCCACCACACTTGACTTAATTATTCTCCATTGGTGGAAAACTTGGCATCATTTCTGTGAGTCAGAATGCTAAAACAGATCTAAGTAATAGTAGAAGTTCTAGATTTGGTTCATGCTTATTTTAGAAAAATAAAAAGTTCCATGCCTCAGCCAGTGATAGGAATGTATTATGAACAAAAATAAATTAGGTTACTCCAATTCAACCTAAGTGAGGCTGTGAAAGAAAATAAGAGGGAGGACATTTTCATCTGCTTCAGAGTAGATAACCATTTCACTTTACTTTTGTACCATGGCTAATTTAAATTTCCTCAGGGGACCTTGGTAACCGAGTCTTCAGTGATAGCACATAGGAAGGTGGTTGAGATTGTCAGGGTTCCAGCTGTGGGGTTATTCACGATCGTTCAGTCTCATATATTTAATGTGGGACAAGTTAAATGAAAAGGAGTAAGCATGGATCAGCCATGACTACAGAATTTCCAAGAAACGAGGAAGCTAATAAATCCATGTGTGTGACACTGAGATTTGTATGTTGGTCTTAGCAGTTTCAGAAATCTTAATTTTGAGATTTTTCTGTGTTGACTTTCTTATTGTTAGTGAATCATTGAATGATTCAGTCAACAAAGATGCAGATGAGTGAAGGAGTGGAATGCCAAGCCAAGACAAACGATGAGTATCATGCGGTATCTGAATCTAGAATTTTACTTTACTAAGCTTTATAGCTCCAAGATCTATTAGAAAAAGAAAATTACCCCACTAACTCTGTGGGACATGATCATATAGCAGAAATGAAGAAGTGTCAGTTCTTATTCTTGGTCTGTTGAGGTTCTTGAGTATACATTATATTTTAAGTAAATCAGTATGTGAATAAAATATGTAAATGAATAAATACAAGGAAGGTGCTGAAAAGACCAGTTATGAGAGTACATAATTAAATAAGGAACAAGACTAATACCATTTGGAAGTGCTGAGTTCCAATAAAATTAAATAGATCATAGCTCTTGTTCTTTTGAGTAAGAAGCAGAAAAGACAGTTTCATCTAAGAGTCAATGTTGCGTTTGATGAAGAGCAGATTTTTTTGTTTCTGTTCTTTTTTACATGTTGCTCCCTTTTCCAAAAGGGAGCAGTCTTAGGTTCATGGCATAATTAAGGAAAATGTACAGGGATTTCTCACAGTTGCCCTGACTCTACATGTATATCACCTCTCCTATTATCAGCATCCCACACCAGAAGGGTACATTCATTACAACTGATGAACCTTCACTGACACATCATTTTCACCCAAAGTCCATCATCAGCTTCAGGGTTCACTCTTGGTTGTAGATTCAGTGCTTTTGGACAAATATATTGGGTTGGTGAAAAAGTTTATGTTTCTCTGTAGCGTTTTATGGAAACACCCAAAGGAACGTTTTGGCCAACCCAATATAATGACATGTATCTGCCATTATGGTATCATACAGAATATTTCGCTGCCCTAAAAATCCTGTGTCGCTTCATTTTTCTCTCCCTTTAACCCCTGGCAACTTCAGCATGTAATAGTGCTGGAATTATACTGTACATAGCCATTTCATATTGTCTTTAAATTTAGTCATACTAAATTGGAGGTTCCTTCATGCCTTTATATGACTTTGATAGCTCATTTCTTTTTAGTGGTGAATAATCTTCCATTATTTTGATATAAAAGTTTATTTATCCATCTACCCACTGAAGGATGTGTTGGCTGCTTCCAAGTTTTGCCGATTATGAATAAAGCTGGTATAAATATCCATGTGGAGGTTCCTGTATGGACATAAAATTTCAGCTCCTTGGGGTAAATACCAAGGAGTGTGATTTCTAGATAGTATGGTAAGAATAAATTTAGTTTCATAATAAACTGCCAAATATCTGCTCTACCTAAGTGTGTAGTGGTACTTCATTGTTTTAATTTGCATTTCCCTCATGACATATAATGTGGAGTGTCTTTTCAGATGCTTATTTTCCATCTGTTTATCATCTTTGGTGAGATGTCTGTTCAGGTCTTTGGTTCATTTTTTAATCACGTTGTTTATTTTCTTACTGTTGATTCTAAGGATTTTTGTATATTTTGGAAACAGTCATTTATTATACATGTCTTTTGCAAATACTTTTTCCCCAGTCTATGGCTTGCTTGTGTTTTATTCTTTTGAAAGTTTCTTTGCAGAACAGAAACTTAATGAATTGCAGCTTATCAATTATTTCACATAGTGTGTCTTTCGTATTGTATTTAAAAAGTCATTGTTAAACAAAAGATCAGCTAGATTTTCTTTTTATGTTTTATTCTAGTGGTGTTATTGTTTTTTATTTTTATTTAGGTCTGTAATCCATTTTGAAATAATTTTCAGGATGGGTGTAAGATCTGTGTCTAGATTTCTTTCTTCTTCTTCTTCTTTTTTAAAATGTGAACATCTAGTTGTTCCAGCACCACTTATTGAAAAGATTATCTTTGTTCCATTGTATTTCCTTTGATCCTTTGTCAAGGATCAGTTGCCCATATTTTTTGTGGGCCTTACTTCTGGGCTGTCTTCTGTTCCATGGATCACTTTATGAGTTCTTTGACCAGTACCACACTGTCTTGATTATTGTAGCTTTATAGTACATCTTGAAGTCAGGTGATGTCACTCCTCCAACTTTGTTCTTCAATATTGTGTTCACTATCCTGTTTTTTTTGCCTGTTCATATAAACTTTAGGATCACTGTGTTTACAACCACAAAATACCTGCTAGAACTTTAATTGGGACTGCCTTGAATCTACAGATCAAGCTGAAAAGAGCTGACATATAGACAGTACTAACTCTGCCTATCTATGAGCATGGAATATCTTTACATTTATTTAGTTCTTTGATTGTTTTCATCTGAGTTTTGTAGATTTCTTCACATAATTTTTGTACATATTTTGTCAGATTTATATGTATTTCATTTTTTGGTTGTCAATTTAATTTTAAATTCCACTTGTTCATTGCTATTATATAGGAAAGTGACTTTTATTTACCTTGTATCCTACAGCCATGCTGTAATTTCTCGTGAGTTCTTGTTAGTCCTTTTGTATTTTCTACAGAGATAACCATGTCATCTGTTAACAAAGACAGTTTTATTTCATCTTTCACTAATGGTAGACTTTTTGTTTCTTCTTCTTCTCTTGTTATGTTTGCTATAACTTCTCACACCATATTGAAGTGTTGAGAGAGAACATCCTTGCTTTGATACTGATATCAGTGGGAAAGTTTCAAATTTTTCGTTAGTTATGATGTTAGCTATAGGTGTTTTTTTGACAGGTAAAAAGTGGATTTATTCAGATTCAGAGAGAAGCAGACTGCACAGACAGCGTGGCCCACTGCAGAGGGTGATCAAGGCCCAGCTTCAGGTATTTTCTCATAGATAGTCATTGTCCAATTGAGGGTGTTCCTTTCTGTTTCTAGTTTGTTGAGAGTTTTTTTCTTCCTCATGAATATTGCATTTTATCAGATACTTTTTCTGCTTCTATTGATGTAATCATGTGGGTATTCTCCTTTTGATCAACACCCTTTTGATGTGATGTGCACGATGGGATAATATCTAGTGGATCATACTTTATTTCTTTTTATACATTATTGGATTCATTTGCTCATATTTTTTTGAGGAATTTTGCACCTATGTTCATTAACGATACTGTTCTGTAGTGTTTTTTTTTTTTGTATTAGATTGCGGTAATGCTCGCTTCCTAGAATGGGATAGGAAATTTTTCTCAACTTTTATCTTCTAAAAGAGATTTTAAGAGAATTGGTATAAGTGTTTTCCCTTAAATATTCTGATAGAATTCACCAGAGAACCCACCTAGGCGTGGTGCTTTCTAATTGGGAAGATTGTCGTTGTTTGGTCACTCAGTCGTATCAGATTCTTTGCGACCCCGTGGACTGCAGCACACCAGGCCTCGCTGTCCATCACCAGCTCCCAGAGCTTGCTTAGATTCATGTCCATTGAGTCGGTGATGCCATCCAACCATCTTGTCCTCTGTCGTCCCCTTCTTCTCCTGTCTTCCATCTGTCCCAGAATCAGGGTCTTTTCTAATCAGTTAGTTCTTCGCATCCAGTGGCCAAAGTTTTGGAGCTTCAGCTTCAGCATCAGTCTTTCCAATGAATATTCAGGACTGATTTCCTTTAGGATTGACTGATTTGATCTTGCAGTCCAAGGGACTCTCATGAGGCTTCTCCAACACCACAGTTCAAAAGCATCAATTCTTTGGAGCTCAGCCTTCGTTATAGCCCAACTCTCATACATGACTACTGGGAAAACCAGAGCTTGGACTAGTCAGACCTTTGTTGGCAAAATAATGTCTCTGGTTTTTAATACACTGTCTAGGTTTGTCATAGGTTTTCTTTCAAGGAGCAAGTGACTTTCAATTTCATGGCTGCAGTCACTGTCCACAGTGATTTTGGAGCCCAAGAAAATAAAGTCTGTCACTTTCCATTGTTTCCCCATCTATTTGCCATGAAGTGGTGGGACCAGATGCCATGATCTTAGTTTTTTGAATGTTTAATTTCAAGCCAGAGTTTTCACTCTCCTCTTTCACCCTCATCAAGAGGCTCTTTAGTTCTTCTTCACTTTCTGCCATAAGGATGGTATCATCTGTGTATCTGAGGTTATTGACATTTTTTTGGGCAGTCTTGATTCCAGCTTTTGATTCATTCACGCAGCATTTTGCGTGATATATTCTGCATATAAGTTAAATAAACAGCGTGACAATATACAGTTGTGAACACATGTTGATGACAGATCATGTAAGATAAGAAGCATTAGGATTGACCAGATTGTATTCTTTAAATTTTATTAACAACTCAAACATAATCTTGTCAGTTATGTTTATGACTAATAACTGGATAGACAGATGTTTGTGTCATTCAGAATTTATTTTCTTTCTCTTCACTGATAATGTATTGTTATAATTGAATGAATAAAAAAATGTTATCTTATTAGTTTGAGCTTTTGCTACTGATATTATAGAAAGAAAAAATTCGTAACCTACTTACATTTTTGATAAGTGATATATAGTACATTGTGTATAATAATATTTCTGTTCTGGAGTACTAACTGACTTGCCATTTTAACTTTCTTCATATGATGGGCATATGGTTAAATCATACTTTCATTAGCTAAGTAAATAAATAAATAAACATATAAAATTGAATTAAGCAGAGTCACCACTGAGAATGTGAAATAAGGATATTTTACCAGATTGTGGGTATTTTTTTTTTCTTTACTTAAGTTGAAGTATAGTTAGTATATGGGCTTCCTTGGTAACTCAGCTGGAAAAGAATCCACATGCAATGCAGGAGACCCTGATTCAATTCCTGGATCAGGAAGATCTGCTGGAGATGGGATAGGCTACCCACTCCAATATTCTTGGGCTTCCCTGGTGGCTAAGCTGGTAAAGAATCTGCCTGCAATGCAGGAGACCTGGGTTTTATCCCTGGGTTGGGGAGATCCCCTGGAGAAGCAAAAGGTTACCCACTCCAGTATTCTGACCTGGAGAATCCCATGGACTGTATATTGCGTCCATATCTTGGCAATTGTAAATGGTACTGCTGTGGATATTGATGTACATGTATCTTTTTGAATTAGTGTTTTTTTTTTCCTAATATAAACCCAGAAGTGGAATTGTTGGATCATATGATCATTATATTTTTGTTTGTTTGAGAAATGTCCACACTCTTTTCCACATTTTACATTCCTCCCAATAGTATATGAGGGTTCCCTTTTGTCCACATCCTTGCCAATACTTGTTATTTGTGTTCTTTTTGATGATGGTCATCTGACAAGTGTGAGGTGATATCTCATGTAGTTTTGTTTTGCATTTGTGAGGCTGAGAATTTTTTCTTGTGCCTGTTGGGTACATGGCATTTCCTCTTTGGAAAAAAATTAAGTTTTACTGCCCATTAAAAAAAATTTTTTTTATATTGAGCTATATGAGCTGTTTGTATGTGTTGGATATATACCCCTTATTGGGTGTATTTAAATGTACCCAAATAAAGATTTAAATGTACACAGTTCTGCAAAAGTCCATCCATTAAAATTATCTTTTATTCTGTTAAACTGTTAAAATACAAAGATAGTTTTGATAAATGTCTTTCTTATTCTTATGTGGTGGTTTTAACAGTAGTTATAACATTATCTCTGAAAGTCTAATATTGGATTAATTAGAAAGACTTGAAGTTTATAACTACCTACTTCCACATAACTAAAATACATTTAAATTCTAGTTTAGTTGTCCTGTTTCCTCCCCAGAACTAACATAGGACAGCACACATTCATTTTCTAACAAGCAAAATCTTGGCACTTAGCTTTGTGGGCTAAGAATGTAGAGAAAAATAAGTAAGTAAGACTTGAATTTCCTATCCTTGGATAGGGTGGTTTGTACACAAATACTTAGTGGTATTTCAAAAGCATCAACATGTGTCTGCAGGAAATAGAAATCTCAAATATGGACCAGTGATGGGAATATGGTATGAATCAAAAGTTATCTTTAGTCTAGTTCAGCACAACTGAGGCAATGAAAAGAAGTAGTCATTTCATTCATTTTTAGAACTATTTTATATTACATTTTGGGGCTTCCCAGGTTGCTCAGTGGTGAATCCACCTGCCAATTCAGGAGGTGAATGAGAGGTGGGTTTGATCCGTGGGTCTGGAAGATCCCCTGGAGGACGAAACGGCAACCTGCTTAGTGACTGAGCACATGCATGTGCAGTATTACATTGTATGTTCCTCCACAAACCATGCTGGTGCAGCACTGGCTAATAACTACATGGCACTCCGCAAGCCCATGGAAGACTCTGTGTTTGAGAAGTGATTAACGGTGGTGACTTCACCACTTGTTGTTGAACCCTCTTTAGAACATGGGCAATTAAATAAAAGAAGCACCCAAAATGATCAGTTTTGATTATGAATTTTGTATGAATTATGGATGTTTACTGATCACGCATGTTCTCTGAGGTCCATTATAAAAGGAGATTTTGTTCCTGGAATTTTATGATTGTGCTGTTATTCATGGATCAATTAATAAGTAAATACAGAAAGAAAAACGTGTCTGGATCAATGATGAATTCCATGGGGTATCTGAAACAGGAGTTTTGATTAAACCCATAAGTGATTCTGAGGTCCATTGTAAAGACACGTGGCCAAATTATTGCCTCTGTGGGACAAGAGTGCTTGGCACCTTGTGTTTGTACGTTTGTGGTTCTTGGGGATGGATTGAATTTTATTATAATGTTGACCCATAAATAAAAAGTGTATCAGTAAATTAAATATATCATATACCTATTATTAAGGGATATAGTAAAACATGGGTTATTATTAAAATGTAGCTGAGACTGTTTACTGTCCATTAACAGTGAAGGATCTTACTATTCTGGAAAGGAGTGTGTATATATATGGTCATCTGTATGTAACAGTTTTTGCTCTGTTGATACTGCATTGTTGGCTGGTTATAATATTAAGGAAATGAAAATGCATTAACTTATATAAATTCTCATTTAAATAACCACATTTAATTAAGAGACAGAGACCAGTGGTGAGAATGTTTTGTAAGACAACACTTCTAATTAACCCAATCCTTTTTTTCATTGATTTTTATTAAAACAATAAAAATGAAACAAGTCTTAATGGCAATGGCTATATAGATAGACAAAAATTTTGTTCAGTGCTCTTTGTCTAGTGGATGAGATCACAGATACTGATATATCTGTGTAAGCGGGCGAAGTTATAATTTTATATCTCAATCTTCTTTTGAAAAGGTCAGCAAACCACATACCAATTCAGAACCCATGTTTTGGTATCAGGATACCGATGCATCTTATTTTCTGAGTTAGATATTCTAGGAAAATTCTTAGCTCGTCTGCTTTTTGAAATGCATGTTTGGAGCCTTTCCGTGGCCTGGTGAATTGATTCTGGGTTGGTGTCTAACCATTTTGAGTTCTCTTTAGAAAAATAAAGGTATGATAATATCTGAATAACACAATAAATCAGTAAGTGAATGAATCCCTGAATCAATATAGTGGTGGATAATTGAGATTATCTCATGAAAAAAATATGTCCAGTTCCATAGAAGTAAGTCAAGTAAAGTGATCTTGGCTCTTCCTGTGTAAGTAGGAGGTAAAGTAAGATGTCTCTAATTGCAGTTTGTTGAGCAGTCGAATTCAGCGGAATTCATATTATTTAACAGCCAAACTTAACTAAATGAAAGAGTACCTTTCTTAGGAAAATGATGAAAATATGATATAAAGTAGAGTTTATGATTAATCTAGTCCTCCCTACAAATACCAATTTTAAAAAAGCTAACTCTATTTTTAGAGTTTTTAATAATAGACTTTTTGTTTCCCTTTATAAAATGAACACCACACAGCTGACTTAATCAGCTTTAATGGTGAAGACCCTGGCTATTACTTCTGGGACTAAGGAGCTTTAAGACTGAAATAAGGAAATATCAGTGTTGGTGTTCTAAGCTCCGATGGGGATTATTAATGGGATCCCACTGAATTATTTCAATAAAATAAATAGTCAAATAGCACATGAAATTAAGGAATGCC
Organism: Odocoileus virginianus; assembly: GCF_023699985.2. Lineage (NCBI taxonomy): Eukaryota > Metazoa > Chordata > Mammalia > Artiodactyla > Cervidae > Odocoileus > Odocoileus virginianus. The sequence goes on along the minus strand of NC_069689.1, from coordinate 10,981,735 downwards.
AATTATGAGCCCATGATTGGAATGTGTCATAAATTAACATTTATGATTAATTCAACTCAGCCCCACTAGGGATCATTCATTACTAAAGGGATGCAAGGCATTTCACATATTTTTAGAGCAGTATTCTATTAACTTCCTACTTAATATTCTGGCCACATTTGCTAAATCCATTTCTTCATTGATTAAGATTCACTTGTTAACTCTTTGAGGCTGGATTAGTTTGAAAGATGGCATATGTCGTTTTTGTCAGTTGTGGGCTAAGATCATAGGGCTGTGGCTGTTGATCACCAGCTTTAATATAATGACAAATCAAGTGAAAAAGGAGCAGGTGGGCACTGATCTCAAGGATGGGACTGATACGAAATAAGTGTGCTGATGAACCCTTATGTGTAAAAACAGACCTTATTGTGAAAGGTGGTTGAGTCTATTCACGCTACAGTAACAGGACCATGAACAGATCTTGGTTGTGTTTTAGCCTTTGTTCTTAGTTTTGCGTCCCTGCAGGTTATTGCTTGTATAATTATTATTCGTGAATCTGTGAATGAATGAATCAGTTCAGGAAGGGATAAGTGGATTAAGAAATAGTTATGCCTGGATCAGTGATGGCTATTGGTGAAAGTGAATGAATCAATTACATTAAGTAAGCATTCTGTGTAACTCTGTGGTCAATTCTGCGTAGAGAATCAATCAATATGCTTTGTAGAAATTAAGCAGTAGGAGAAGTTAGGAAAAGACAGTGTGGTGTTTCCTGGGCTTTTGTGGTTCATGGATATAGATTGTATTATTTCAAGTGAATCAGTGTATGAATAAAGAAAGAATTGTACATCTGAAATAGGAAGAGACCTGCTCCTGGAACAATTCGTAGAATGGAATAAAATAAGTATTAATATTAATACAATCTTGAAATAAAATGAACAGGTTTAATTTGTAGTCCTCTTTCACATGGAATGTATTAGTATCTGTGGTCAAGAGGCAATGTTTTGAGTTCTGGTACAATGTTTTTTCTTTTCTTTTTTTAAGTAAGAAAAGAAAAGGTATTTGCCTCAGTCAAAAGTCTATAAAGTAACCATAACTTAGAGGCTTCCCTGGTCTCTCAGATGGTGAAGAATCCGCCTGCAATGCAGGAGACCTTGGTTCAATCCCTGGGTCAGGAAGATCCCCTAGAGAAGGGAATGGCTACCTACTCCAGTGTTCTTGCCTGGAGAATCCCATGGACAGAGGAGCCTGGTGGGCTACAGTGGATAGATAGCAAAGAGTCTGACGAGACTGAGAGACTTGACTTTACTAACCATATACTTAAGAGATGGATATTTGTAATCATTCAGTTCAGTCGCTCAGTCCTGTCCGTCACTTTGCGACCCCATGGACTGCAGCACACCAGGCTTCCCTGTCCATCACCTACAGATCTTAATCTGGGGCTTGGTGGTGGACTTAATAATGTTTATTATTCATAACTAAAAATTCAATACTGGATTAGTAAAAAATTGCACTTGAGCCAAAGTTTATTGTTATCTAGTTCTGCCTGACTAACAATCATTAGGAAAAAAAACCCCAAATCTATTCTAAATCAGCTTTTTTCCTCCCCAGAGTGAACACAGGACAGCTGATTTTAATCACTTAATAAAGAATTTTTATTGTGAGCAAGCAGCATAAAGTCTAATATAAGTAAGTCCCTTGGTTCACATTCTTTGTTTGAATAGTCTATTATGAGTGTTAGCTGAAGAATTCCAAAGTAATAATTACGTACTACATACATGAAATATATAAAACACCTCCAGTATGGACCAGTGATGGGGATGTATCACAATCCCCTAATGTGTTTAAGCTAAATCAGCACTACTGAGGTCACTTTAGAAGATGGCAGTGATTTAATTTAGTATTATCTTCTCTTTTCTACCACGGTTGCTTTCACCATTTGCATGTGGGTAGAGGGGCTGATAACTTTGTGGACAGTCTAGAGATGATTGCTGATGGTAGTTTCATGATGTTTTCATGGAACCATCTTTGACATACGAATGAATTAAATCAGAGAGGGCCAGATAGGAAGGAATGCTGTATGTGGGTTTGATAGAAAGCAGGGATTTTTGACCCATCCACATGTTTAGCTTTGACTTCCATTACAGAAGAAATGTTGTTTTATTAGCTCTACAGGGCAAGAGTCTAAAGTTTAAGAATCTGATTTTTGGAATTTTGTGATTGTGTTTCTTGTATGTGTGTGTGTGTCTCAGAAAATTAATCAATAGATGAAAAGAAATTTCCTAGCAGGGATCAGTGATGCATCTCATGGGGTTTCTCAAACAAGAACTGTGATTAAGCCCATCTGCAACTCTGAGGTCCATGACAGAGAGGCATCTCATTATTCTCTTTGTGGGAAATGAACCTACAACACCTTCTTTTCAGGCTTTTTGGTTGAGGGTGTGACTAGCTTTATTAAAATAAATTTAGCCTATGAATTAAAAATATGTCAGTGATTGCAGAATAAGAGATATATGCGTCCAACTTTGTAAGGTATGTAACGAGACATTGGTAATTTTGAAAACAGTTTTTTTAGATTCTTAGTAGTCAAGGCTCTTGTCATTTTTGTAAGGAGCAGATGGTCATTTGCACACAAAACTGAATGTTTTTGTTTTCTGTGGAGGCATGTTGCCAATCAATCATTTTACTAAGGAAAGAGAAATACATTTACATAAATAGTTGATTGAATAAACTGGGTAATTGGGAGGGAGAGCATGGAACAATGATGAGACTGTTTATTCAACCACATTTGTGTTTAATTCAGTCTTTTTATGCAGTTTTATGTTGCATACAAACAAGCATTAAAAGAACCAGTTTGCTATTGTTTTGGCTAATGACTTGAAGACAAATGTAAACATTATTTAAGTTCCTTATCCAATGTGTGGGGGTCACAGATATTGAAGTATAGTTATAAGTAATCAAATGTATACATCTGTATCTCTGTCACTTTTTCAAAAGGTCAGCCAATAGTGCATCAGTGGAAGGCATGCAATTGGATGGAAAGATCCTAATTCATCGTGTTTTACACAGCTGTTGTCCATGGGAGGATAAAACATTCTAGGCTTTTCCAATGGTGCACATAGACTTTTGTAAATAATAGTGTTTCAGTTCTGTTTTGATGGTCATTTAAACTTTTTGGAAAAATAAAGGGATGGTCTTATTATTCCATGAGTAATTAAATATAGGAATTAGTGAGTGAATTAATAAATTTATTAAGTAAGGTCAAGCTTGGACCATTGGTGAGATTGTGCCATGAGTTGCCTCTACCATGGATCCAGTTCCACATAGTTAAACTTCAGTGAAAAAGATGATCTTAGCCCTTCATGGGTAATATGTAGAGAGACACATTCTTAATAATTATAGTTATTTTTCTGGTGTTCACTGCTAGATTCAGTGGTATCCATCATATTTTATAAAATACAAGATTGCACACGTTAATATATGCAAAGTAGAGCTCTTTCCAAATGTTGAAAATAGGATGCAAATCAAGGATTGTGGTTACCTAATTATTGATCATTTAAAGTGGATAATTGTAGATTGATTCTTTTTAAAATTTGCTTTTAACTGCCCAGAGCAAACATTCTGCCAGATTTGATTATTCACTCATGGCGAAGATCTTGACTTTTACCTCTTAGATAAAGAAAGAAGAGATCAATATAAGTAATAAAATTCATGTTCTGTTTGGGGCCTTGGTCATGGGTATCCACTGAGACATTTTGAAGGAATAAATGGCTACATACATGAACAATTCTAAGGTGGACATGCATTGGTGAATGATTAAAATATGTTAGGAATTTGAGTTATGATTTATCCATTTCAGCATGACTGAATTTATTAGGACAAAAGGATGAAAAGCATTTCACTCATTTTCTGAAAAATTTCAGTTCAGTTCAGTCCTTCAGTTGTGTCCGACTCTTTGTGATCCCATGGACTACATAATGCCAGGCTTCCCTGTCCATCACCATCTCCCCAGCTTGCTCAAACTCATGTTCATTGAGTTGGTGATGCCACCCAACCATCTCATCCTCTGTTGTCCCCTTCTCCTCCTGCCTTCAATCTTTTGCCAGAATAAGGGTCTTTTCCAATGAGTCAGCTCTTCACATCAGGTGGTGAAAGTATTGGAGTTTCAGCTTCAGCATCAGTCCTTCCAGTGAATATTCTGGACTGATATCCTTTAGGATTGACTGGTATGATCTCCTTGCTGTCCAAGGGACTTTCAAGTCTTAGTGTTCCACTTAATTTTTCTAACTCAAATTTAAAATTTTTTTCAATTTTAATTTTCATACCACAGGGGATAGAAACACTGTATTGATATTGTTAAAGACTATGAACCCATCAAGGAGGGGAATATACAAAAATGGAAAATTTTGCCTTTTTCTTAATCATGGTAGAAAATGAAAGTTCATTGTCCTATCTTTGAAATTTGGATGGAAGTCTAAGCATGGACCAATGGCTAATATGGAACTGATACAATACAAGAAATGGATCAATTCATAGTTTCAATGCTGGGCTGCATTGCACAAGAAGCTATTTCTCTAGCTCTGTGGGAAGTGAACTTTCACAGACATATTTGTATCTTCAAGCATGTTGGTTTTATTTTCCTAATTCATGAACATTATATTATCATCAGTGAATCAATGAATATGTCAAGAACAACATAGCAAACAAAGGCACAGAATACCACGTCTGGATCGATGATGAGTATGCGTGGGGCATCTGAATACTATTTTGATTAAACCCAGTTTGTAACTCTGAGGTCCATTGTGTCTTTGGGAAATGTGCTTACAAAGAAAGTCAGAAATATTCAAGGATTGTGTTCTTGACCTTTTGTTGTTCATGAATATGGATGGTATTATTATAAGTAAATCAATGCATGGATAAATAAAGTAGAAATAAAGAGGAGAGCTACCCCTTATCCAGCTATGAAAGGAGCTTATGAACCAAGAATTATTGTTAATACATTTCTGAAAAGTTGAGTTCAGTAAGACAGACTAAGGGTGTTCCTCTTTTGAGAAAGTATAGTTAGATATATGTGAATATCAGTGTTGTTGGTGGTGAGTTTCTGGTCATATGTCTTATTTTTAAAATATCCATATCATTTATAATAATAATACTTAATGTAATAAATATGATCGATAGTAATATAGCAAATCATGATAAACACAGCATGAAATATTTTGATAAATAGTTTAATATAATCAATAGTGAAAAATAAGATACAAATGCTTAGTTATTGAAACATGGAAAATGTTTCAGCATGAGATTTATGAATGCAAAATTATCAATCCCCTTGTGTTTACTGTTCAAGTAAATGCATGTTGATGATTTTTGTGGTAAGCAGATGGATAGATTTAGTGTCTCTCAGTATGTTTGTTAAGTGTCTTTAGGCTTCACCAATATTGGTGCCATTATTACCAGTGAGTCAAAGCATAATTTCATATCTGTATTATTTAAAAGAGTAAAAACTGTGGGCCAGTGAGGAACATATGTAATATGGGAAGGAGCCCAATTAATCTTGTTTTACTACCTGGAAGTCCACTTAAATAAAAAGATCCAAGCCCCTGCTTCTTCAGGGAAGGATAATTGCACCCTATTCTCTAAACATATCTTGCTATTAACTTTTAAATTCAAATAGTTAAAAGATAAAAATTTAGTTTCTTAGTAACACTATGTGGCCAGTGCCTGCCATTTTAAAAAATTGGAGTATAGTTGATTTATGAGGGCTTCCCTGATAGCTCAGTTGATAAAGAATCTGCCTGCAATGCAGGAGACCCCGGTTTGACTCCTTGCTTGGGAAGATTCCCTGGAGAAGGAAAAGGCGACCCCTGCCAGAATTCTGGCCTGAGAATTTCATGGACTGTATAGTCCTTGGGGTCTCAAAGAGTTGGACATGACTGAGCAACTTTCACTTATAGTTGGTTTACAATGCTGTGTTAGTTTCAAGTGTATAGCAAAGTAAATCGGTTATACATGTACATATTTCAGGTTTGTAAGATTCTTTTCCTATACAGGTTATTAAATAATACTGAGTAGAATTCCCTATGCTACATAGCATGTGTTTGTTAGTTATCTCTTTTATATATAGTAGTATGCATAATGGGCAGTGCTAATAGAGAATATCTCCATTGTTGAAGAAAATGTCATCAGTGAGGAAACTTGAAACACTTTTGAATAACATTTAGTGTTTAGTAGTAGATGGCTCTATCTGTATGTATTTTATTTTTTTTATTTTTTATTTTTTATATTTTATTTTTTAAAAAAGGTCTAGGTAGTTAAATTATGTTTAGAGCTATTTGGTGTTATTTAATTACTCAGTTGTATCCAACTCTTTGTTGTGTCTGACACCAGGCTCCTCTATGCATGGAATTTTCCATCCATTTATTAGAGCTATTTAATAAATTAATTAATAAATAATTTATTTATAAATTAAAACATTTAATTTAATTTATAATAATTAGTGTATGGTATAGTCAGATTATTTTTTTGGAACAAGAATTTAAATTCATCAAAATTTCCCCCATTAAAAAGTTATCTGGCCTTTTTGTTTTGATAAGGATATATAGGCAAATATTAATAATATAGTTCATATATGGGGTGCTGGATTAAAAGGTCTTAAAAAACATGTTAAAAGTCTTCACCAGTTTATTTCACACTAAAAAGTAGGTCAATAGATGAGAAGGATACCTCTGTTGGATTGACAGGTGAAAATGTGACAGATACCAATGTTTCTGATTAATCTAGTAGTGTAGAACTAACTTCTATTTTAAAAACCCAAATTTACACTTTCGTTCTTTAAAACAATCTGCTTTTTCTTTCTGATTGAACATTCTACATTGAATTCAGTTATTGTCCAATGATGAGGATCTTGGCTATTACTTCTGTGAGTAAAGAGCAATGTAAGTAATGAAGTTTCTTTTCTTGGTTTGTGTGGTTTATTCATGTGTGGTCACTGAAGTAGCTCAAAAGAATAAAAGGCTGTATGCATAAAACCAAATCTAAGAACACCAAGTATTGCCGTAGTAAGAATGTGTTATGGGCCAAGGAGTAGAATGAACACATTTCAGTACCTCTGAGATTCATCTTGGAAAGAAATGGAAGGCATTGAATTAAATTTTTCAAAACTGTTGTCTATTCCATATTATTTCTGCACCACAGTTGGTTTAATATTTCAATATTATTAGAGACCCAGACTATTAACTGTTTAGAGGAAGCTCTTAGAAGGGACAACTTATTGTGTGTGTTCTAGGTGTAGGGTACCATTGTGGTTTTTGGATGGTTCATTACATCATTTTTAAAATTGAGTGAATTAAATTTGTATGGCCTGATTATGGCTCACTTTTTGTGATGGTCCTGATATGAAACAAGGTTACACTCATATCTAGTCTGCAAACTCTGTTAGAAATCAGCCTAGAGGCAATAATTAGAGTTACATCCTGTAACTGTTCTGGGATCCTGTTCTGGGAGATTGTGACTCATGAGATAATGGAGGTATAAATTAACAAAGAAAAAGAGTACTAAGCCTGGACTAGTCATGAGATTGGAGGGTGTCTGAATCAAACATTTTGATTAAAGTGATATCTAATTCTGAGGTCCATCATTTACAAGTGGCCTTCTTTTTTTTTTTTTTTTTCCTTTATGGAAACGAGTATTCAACAGAAGTTCAGAATATTCAGATATCTGGATCACAGACATCTTCTGGAGATAGATTGATTTTTACAAGTAAATCAATGTATGAGTAAATGAAGAAATGTAAAGATGGGTAAATATAAAGAAAGCATGGACCAGTTACGTGAGTATGTAACAAACGTGGATTATTATTAAACATTACTATAGCACTGAATGGAGAAGGACATGAGAACCCACTCCAGTCTTCTTGCCTGGAGAATCCCAGGGACAGAGGAGCCTGGTGGGCTGCCGTCCATGGGCTCACAAAGAGTCGGACACGACTGAGTGACCAAGCACACTGCAGCACACAGCACTGAATTTTAGTGAAATATATTCATAAAGGCTGTTGCTCTTTTTTCAAAGGAGTATGTATGCAGATGTATTTAAGATTCAGTAGTATTGCTTGGTGTAGGTGGTTTGCTAGTTGGCTGTTTAGAGAAGAGAAAATTTACAAATAAATGCTGATTGAGTAATTAATTGATAAAAGAATGAACATAGCTCATCTTCAGAATGTGCCTCATGAGAATGGTTATTGTTAATCCAACTCTTTTCACTGAGTTTTATTAAAAACAACAGAACCACCTCATCTTTAAATCTCTGTAGGTATTGAAATAGACATACGGAGATAATAAATACTATTTAAGTTTCTTATCTAATGTTAGTTAGTTCCTAGATACTGATGTGTTCTTACATATAAATAGATGAAGTCCTAATCACAGTCAATAGTTTAAAAGGAGGCAAACTTAGCTCAGTAAGAAAGAATAATGACTCATCTTTAGGTATACCCCTAATTCTCTCTTGCTAGTTTAGATATGAACATGTAGGCAGGTACATGAAGATCATTTCTATTTTGGGTTGTGTCTATTCTGGATTTCCATCATTTTCTTATGTGTGTTTATATATTTGAACATATGGTCACATATTCCATGAATAATTCCATACCTGAATAAATACAACAATGAACAATTGAATTAATGTCTGAGTAGAGTCAAGCATAGACTTTGGTGAGAATATGCCATGAATGATAAATTCTAAATTCAGCCATTTCTCTGCAAGTTGAGTCCATTAAAAGGATTATCCAGGCTTTTACTTATGTGGGTAGGGGTCTATAGACAGGTATGAGCAGTAGTAATAGTTTTTATTTTTGAGTGATGAGCTCAACTGTGCTCGTTGTAGTATTTGAAAGTATTAGTTAAACCAAGCAATAAAAACGAGTGCTCTTCTTGGGTCAAAGATGAAAGTGAGACTTGAGTCAACTTCATGATTAACCTAGGATCACACAGCTAATATCCTTTAAATCAGTCTACATCTAGACAGTTCCTTCTTCTGAACATTGGCATTTGACCCCACAGAATGAAGACTATGGCTGCTTCAGTCTTCTCTGAGGAAGATCTTGGCTGTTACCTTTGTGGGTAAGTATCCTAATGACGCAAATATAATAGTAATAGTCAAAAGATCTTGTCATAAGATTTTGGAGTGAATTTTTCATCAGAGTTTATCAAATTATTTAGATTAGGAAGGTGCAAGAGAGCTGGAATAGGATGCATATGAAGCAGGGCTGTTCACTGATCCACACATACCTCAATGAGGGCCACTAGAAAAGAGGTCTCATCCGTTGAGAAAGATCTCCTTTATGGGAAAAAAGAGCCTGGATACAGACCTTGGTCATATCTAAGGATCTGGTTCTTGGATCTTTTTCTATTCATGGACATTGATGTTATTTCTGTTGGTGGATCAGTGAATGGATCAATAAATAAAGGTATAAATGAAGTAAAAGATTACTTAGCCTGGATCGTTGATGAGTACCCTGGGGTGTCTGAAGTCAAGGACTTTGATTAAACCCTGTTACTCTGAGGTCCATTTAAAAAGATTCATTCCTCTTTGTTATCTCTATAGGAAATGAGCTTGCTCAAGGATTTAAAAATATTCAAGAGTTTGTTGTTGTGTTTGGGCTTCTTAGTATTGTATTTTCAGTAAATCAATGCATGAATAAATCAAGAAAGTATAAGTGAATAAGGACAAAATGGTTTATTCCTGGTTCAAATATGACAGAGTGTAATATAATATATATAAAAATCATTATTAATACATTTCTGAAGTACTGGATTCCAGTAAAATAAATTGACTAAAGCTTACCATTTTGGGTAAAGAACATTTGCACAAGTGAATGTAAGAGCTCATGCTATTTTTCTGGGCTGGTTTGTTGGTTTTTGTTTTATTAAGAGAAGGGCAAAGCTTTTATGTAATTATTGATTAACTACCTACCTACCTGAGAGAAGGCTTTATACATGGATCTATGTTAAGAATATGTCACATGACCAATTATGATCAATCCAATGATCTTTGATACTTTTTAATTTTAAAAAATTATCTAATCTTTTTCCTGTGCCTTATGAGCTTATGGACAGGCATTAATACTGTCCTAAATCTTTTTTGTCACAAATATGAATGTTACTATTATAAATGTATCAGGTAATAAGTTAATATTTTAATCAGTTACTTGAAAGTAATGCATGGTCCAATGAAGACCATTTGTTATGAAACAAGGAGAGTGATTAATCCACTTCTAAAAATTGCTATCTAGATAAAGGAACTAGAGCTAAGTTCTTAAGTTTTGGAATGGTCAATATATTTAGAGAGTATTTCTCTTCCTGGTTGTTGGTGTAGTTTCTTTAAAAAATATAGATAAAATGGCTCTATGTGTAGTTATATATATTCATATATATATATGAAGGTGGAAGAGGCACGGAGAATCTCTGAGAATGTGCTTGAATCTAAGATTGAGATTACCTGAATTCTTTCCACACAAGTTTCATTTGGAAAGGTGTTATAGCTCATGGCCTTTCCTGGTTGGTTAGACTGTAAAGAATCTGCCTGCAATGCAGGAGACCTGGGTTCAATCCCTGCATTGGGAAGATCCCCTAGAAAAGGAAATGGCAACCCACTCCAGTAGTCTTGTCTGAAGAATTCCATGGACAGAGGAGCCTGGTGGGCTACAGTCCTTGGGATTGTGACACAACTTAGCGACCGAACAGCTATAGCTCCTATCTGACTGAATAGAGGACATGCAAACAGACATGTGTAATAGTCATAGTTCTTATTCTTTTGTCTGATGTTGGTTTCAAAGATGTTCATTATATTAATTAATTTTAATACTTGGTTCAATCAATCAATCATTATGTCATTCAGAGCTTTAATAAACAATAAGTACTAGCATTTATTCCTCATCACTTGTTGACTTGAATTCAACTAAAAAAATCCGAATCTAGGTTGCCTTATTTGTCTACCTGCCTGTCTTATCTGTCTCTTTTAATATTTGCTTTGTACTCTACAGAATGGATGCTCAGTGATTCAATTAAGGACTGTAGAAACTTACGTAAGTAACAGTCAAAGCAATTGCTTCTGGTTTGGTGGTTTGTCGTTGGTGTTAACTCTATTATTGGAAGGGATAAATGGCTACAAGTACAAATTAAATGAAAGGAGGTCTTATGTAAGCCAATTCAGTACATCTGTGGTCAATTAAGGAGAAAAAAGGAAGGTCATTTTATTTATTTTCAGAGTTAATTACTCAATTAATTAATGTAGAGTGTATTATCAATTTTAATTTGAGTCACAGTTGATGTAAGCCTTCCTCTATAAAGACGTAGTTTTGTCACATAAATCTTATCTGTGCTTGAAAATCAAAAGAACCGTTAAACGACTCACTCAAGGACAGGGATCTGAAACAGTTTCTGTTTAGTTCATTTCAGCTGCTCAGTCGTATCTGACTCTGCGACCCCATGAGTCGCAGCACGCCAGGCCTCCCTGTCCATCACCAGCTCCCAGAGTTTACTCAAACTCATGTCCATCGAGTCGGTGATGCCATCCAGCCATCTCATCCTCTGTTGTCCCCTTCTCCTCCTGCCCCCAATCCCTCCCAGCATCAGGGTCTTTTCCAATGAGTCAACTCTTCATGTGAGGTGGCCAAAGTATTGGAGTTTCAGCTTCAGCATCAGTCCTTCCAATGAACACCCAGGACTGATGTCCTTTAGGATGGACTGGTTGCATCTCCTTGCAGTCCAAGGGACTCTCAAGAGTCTTCCAACACCACAATTTAAAAGCATCAATTCTTTGGCGTTCAGCTTTCTTCACATTCCAACTCTCATATCTGTACATGACCACTGGAAAAACCATAGCCTTGACTAGATGGACCTTTGTTGGCAAAGTAATGTCTCTGCTTTTTAATGTGCTATCTAGGTTGGTCATAACTTTCCTTCCAAGGAGTAAGCGTCTTTTAATTTCATGGCTGCAATCACCATCTGCAGTGATTTTGTAGCCCCCCAAGATGAAGTCTGACACTGTTTCCACTGTCTCCCCATCTATTTCCCGTGAAGTGAAGGGACCAGATGCCATGATATTAGTTTTCTGAACGTCGAGCCTTAAGCCAACTTTTTCACTCTCCTCTTTCACTTTCAGCAAGAGGCTTTTTAGTTACTCTTCACTTTCTGCCATATGGGGTGGTGTCATCTGCATATCTGAGGTTATTGATAGTTCTCCTGGCAATCTTGATTCCAGCTTGTGCTTCTTCCAGCCCAGCGTTTCTCATGATGTACTCTGCATATAAGTTAAATAAGCAGGGTGACAATATACAGCCTTGACGTACTCCTTTTCCTATCTGGAACTAGTCTGTTGATAGAAGTCCAGTTCTAACTCTTGCTTCCTGACCTGCATATAGGTTTCTCAAGAGGCAGTTCAGGTGGTCTGGTATGCCCATCTCTTTCAGAATTTTCCACAGTTTATTGTGATCAACACAGTCAAAGGCTTTGGCATAGTCAATAAAGCAGAAATAGATGTTGTTCTGGAACTCTCTTGCTTTTTTGATGATCCAGCGGATATTGACAGTTTGATCTCTGGTTCCTCTGCCTTTTCTAAAACCAGCTTGAACATCTGGAAGTTCACGGTTCACATATTGCTGAAGCCTGGCTTGGAGAATTTTGAGCATTACTTTACTAGCATGTGAGATGAGTGCAATTGTGTTTGTGTGTGTGTGTGTGTGTGTGTGTGTGTGTGGTGGGCTAAAGTTCATGGGGTTGCAAAGAATCAGATACAACTGAGCAACTGAGCATGTAAGACTAAAGATAATATTAATAAATAAACAGTAAGTTAATTAAAAAATAAATGGTTCAAGGACATTTCCTCTAGCTAGATGTTATAGATAATATAAATAATGGCCAGTATTTGTTCTGCATTAGTAGAATGTTCAGTGTGGTTTGTTTTCTTAGGAAAGAGTTATATATTAACCCTGGTAATATATAGCATAATCACTGAATAGTGAAATGTAGATCCAGAGATTAATAAAGAAAGCATCTCAATCATGTTATCATCTACTCTGCTTTCTGTGTTTTGGAATGGACCTATTGCAACTGATTTAAGCATATGCCTTGGTCAACAGTCTCTAAATTTGCCTATACGTGGAAACCAACATAATAGTGTTCTTATTTTACTTTTGGCGATTTGTTTAGTTTATTCTTTGAAACATTAAAAAATGTATTCTGGGTAAAAAAATACTAACCATGGTCTAGTGATTAAATTGGAAATGTATGAAACACTGGGTTGATTAATCTATCTTTAGAATAATGAGGGTGATTAATGAAAGAAGTATACTCAATTAAGCAGTGATTGTAAAGAAAAATGAGGAAGCTACTGAAGGCTCTTGTCCCTGAGCTTTTGTGACTCAGATATTTATTTAATTATGATTAGTAAAGTAATGAACTAATCACTAAACAGAAGTAGATGGGAGGAATAAAAAGAGGTCCAAACCTGGATCAGTGATGATGTCTGATGGCGTGTGAATTATATATGGTGAGTCCTTTGTGACTGGAAGTCACAGATTCAACACAAAACAAACCCTGTCTCCTCTGTTGCCAGTTATTCTATGGATCAGTGTTAGGAGTAAACAACAATATTATAATTTTAATTTTGGATTCATGAATTTCTATATTATTAATATAAATTGATCAATGATAGAACCAATAAACAAAATATAACTAAAAACAAGAATGAAGCCTTATCAACTGTAGTGTATTTTGTGGGGCCAGAAATACTATTAATCTAAATTAGAGAAACTGATGCACATAAAGAAATATATGGACCAAAGGTGTTAGCTCTTTGTCTAAGGATCTTATCATTTTATTTCTATTTATGCTTATAGATATGTAAACCATGGAAAATGTATATACCTTCGTGACTGAGTAAATGAAGTGAAGAAAATAAGAATCAATATACAGAAAGTCTTAATTATTTTCTATCACCTCCTCTGCTTTTTACTCCTCAGAATGGATGCCTATTAGCAGATTTCAGCATCTCCCATGGTCATGTGCTCTATAGACTGAGGTGAGTAATGCAGTAAGCAAATTTGTGTCTTTGAAAACTTTTTTCTCTCTCTGTATTCACTGTATTATGAAAAGTTTGACATATAATTAGCATTAGTAATAATGAGTTAATTGATGAACTTATACAGATGAGAATAAAGTTGATTAGTCAATATTTGCTGCAATGAAGATGATTATTGAAATAAATATATTCCATGAGCCCAAAGATAATATAGGCACAAGTTAGTCATATTGAAGGATTTGTCCTTCAGTTTTTTGATTCATAGATGCTTATTTTATTATTATTAATGAAGTAGTAAAGTGATCAGTAAACAAAAGTAGATCAGAATAAAGAAGAAGGGTCTGATGGTTGGACCAGTGATGATGACTGATGGCATATGAGTCGTATACAATGAATACTGTGTGTCTGAAACTCTGAGGTCCAGTGAAAGAAATCTAGTTCATTTCCTTAGTTGGGAGTGTCCCTATAGACAGATGTCATGAATATGTATTGACCTTGTTTTATTATTCATGGTTCATGAAGTTTTTTAAAAAATTATTATAACAGTATTACTGACAGAATCAAAAAGTATATAAATGAATAAAAATGAATGAATGGCTAAAGATGGGTTAATATTGTTCTTTACTTAAATGTGTAGTAAAGAGAAATGACATTAATATGAATTAAAATGGATAACTGGTGGATCAAGTGTATTATGCATTTTTGAGTAAGGACGATATAGACATTGATAAGTTGTAGCCTATTATTGATCTGAGTCTGTTGCAAGTTTCATGTTTGTTTTGTTAAGGGACACACAATTGCATATTAACATAAGTTAATAAATACTTAAATGACTATGTACATGAATTGTGGAAAGTAGGGCTCAATGGATAGACTCTCTCAAATTTTTATGACCGGAGTCTGCTTGGTACTATGCAGAAATGATGCTCCAGCTGATTTCAGCTTTTGCTGTGATCAAGATTGCCCTATTGCCTCTGGATTAGAAGGAGAAAAAGGTGAATGATGGTCAAGTTTGTCACCTTAGATTGGTCATTTGTTTAAATCTATTCCTTGAATTATTTGAAGTATTAAATAAAGAAGTTATGGCCAATGATGAATATGCTATGAAACATATTTTTAAATTACTATCGTGCCCTATTGACATTGGTTAATGAAAGATCATCAGTTCATGTGTGAAATAATTCTATAGCTAGATATTGAAGATATTGAGGGATCTTATTCTTGGAGGGTGTGACTTTTGTGTTCATTTTATTATTACTAATGAATTAATGATTGATTTTATACAAATGTAGAAATGAATGAAGAAAAAGAGAGTCAGCATGAAGGAATGAAGACAATTGATGCCATGTGAATTGTAGATGGTGAACAATATGGGTGTCTGGAACTCTGAGGTCCAACGCAAAACATAATTAATCAAATCCCTTTGTTGGAAATGATCTTGTAGAGACAGATACTAGAAATATACAGAGATTGTATTCTTATCCTGAGTTCTTTGATTAAATTTATTATTGTTAATGGATCAATAATGTAACTGTTAAAGGAGTGTAAATAAATAGATGAAGGACCACTGGAGAATACTAAAGGAATAGATAAAAGAGAGTGAGGCATTGTCTCACTGTGAAGACACGTGGTGAGGCAAGAGTTATTATTAATAGAAATTGAAAACACTGATGCCTCTCAGGTATCAATTGATCAAGGATCACCAAGAGTCAGTTTTATTTTCTGAAAATTAGAGTCAGTTTTATTTTCTATGTCAATCTTAAATTTGAGGTTATTCCTTTTGTTAAGAACAAATTAAAGTATGAAAAATTAATGACTACCAAGGTGCTTTAAATAAATAAAATATGGAAAGGAAAATCAGTTCAGACAAGATCTCATTATTATTGAACCATCTGCTCTGCTTTGTATTTCTCAGAATGGACCAGTTGAGCTGATTGAAAAGTTCTTTCACGGACATGCTCTTTAGTTGTCTCCATGTCTCTGGTGTATAGAGGCCCATGTGAGTAGTTAAGTTCATGTCTTCATTTGATAGCTTTTTAAAAAGTATATTTATTGGCCAGTGATAAATATGAGATTATTCCCAAGCATTTTTTCAATTAAAATTTAGAGTAGACTAAGAATAATTAATGAAACAGATCATGTGATAAATGATTCTTAGGACAGATGTAGAGTATTCAAGTTTCTTACTCTTTGGTTTTGTATGTATGTTTAATTGTAGGGTTTTAAAAACTATTATTTATGAATAAGGAATTAACGTACAGGAGAGTGCACAAAAAGAGGCTGAAATGTGGATCGATGATGACCGTTGGTGGAGTATGAGTCATGGACGGTGACAACTTCATTCTGGAATCTGAGGTCTACTAAAAAGACATACAGTCTATTGCCTCTTTTTGAAATGATCCTATAGGCTGATTTTAGGAATCTAAACGGACTGTTTTCTTAGATTATTTTCATGTATTTTGATTCTTCTTATAAGTGGATAATTAATGAAGAATCAATGTATAAATATCAAAAAGTAAAGATTAACAGCATGAGATATGTGGTGAGGCAATAAAAACTACTAAAATGTATTGAGGATACTGAATTCCATTAAGAAAAACAAGTGGTTTGAGTGCCTTACTTCTTTGGCTCATGTTAATAGAGATGTTCTTATTCTGGGTCCATAGCCAGTTCAATATTACTCATTTTTTAAAAAGGAAATTTGTAAGTATTGTCCCAAATTAGTATATTAGTAATTGGTAGGCTAAATGTAAGGCAGAGTGCACACAATAATGGATTTAATGTATTGATTGTGTTATATGTTGTGCTTTGTCCTTCTCAGAAAGAGGACGCAGAACTCACACGTTCATGGAGCCATCACTATAGGAGTGTCAAGCCCTCTGTGAGTAGTGATCAAAGCTTGTGCTTGGTTGGGGTGATGTGTTGAGGGTTTCCCTGTAATTATTTAAATTGTATTAAGTATAAGGAAAGAGACCAACTACGGTCCAGCAATTCAAATGGAAATGTGTGAAACAGAATGTTGTTTAATCTGTTTTTACAATAGTGACTAATGAAAGAGCTATATTCAATTAGGCAATGATTCTAAAGAAGAATGATACTGAGGCTCTTGTCCTTTTGTTTCTGTGATTCATGTATATTTATTTAATTTTAATTAGTATATTGATGAATTAATGTATACAGAAATGTAGAGGAGAATGAGAGAATGAAACCTAACTTCAGGTCAATGTGGCATAAGAGTCACATGCCACATGTCTGGAAGTCGGGAGTCCAACACACAAAAATCTGAACTGTTTCCTTTCTCATCAATGAGCCTATGGATTGATGTTTGGAATATATAATTATATTCTTCTTGTAATTTTGAATTCATAGATTTCTATATTATTAATATAAATGAATCAATGACAGAACTAATAAATGAAATGCAAATAAATAATGGTGATACTGATGCCTTGTCCACCCATGAATGTACTTCGTGAGGCAAGAAATAATATAAACTGAGAAAACTGATGCATGTTGAGAAATAAATGGACCAGTGATGTTACCCCCATTTTTAAGGATCTTGCAGACAATGACATTGATAAGTAGTTCCCAGTTTGATAAGCCTGGGTCTGTCTCAAGTAGAGAATGTTAACTTTGTAATGTTATAAATTTATATATAGATCAAATGTACATATGTTTAGAAGAGTTAATAGTTACCTGAGCAAATGAAAAAAATGAATGATTACAACAAACACTGAGTGAGAAAAGATTTAGATTTTTCATTATTTACTTTTCCTTTTGCCTCCCAGAATCAGTGCACTCAAGCGGATATATATGCATTTTCCATGGTTTCCTTTGTGTACTGAGAGCCTAGAAAAGAATGTGAGTAAAGTTTCAAGTTCTTGTATTTAATGAGTTTTTGTAGAATATAATTCAAAGCACCAATCATGGAAAATGTCCATGAGAATGAAGAAGCGGGCTCAGATCTGGACCAGTGATGACCGTTGGTGGAGTATGAGTCGTGGACGGTGACCACTTTGTGTCTGAAACTCTGAGGTCCAAAGTCTGCTGCCTCTACCTGAAGTGATCTTATGGAAAGATGTTAGAATCGTTTTTCTAAGGATCACATTGTTACCTTTATATGTAAACTTATATATAAGTATAAATTATGAAAAATAATACTCTCATAACTGTGTAAACAAAATGAAGGAAACAAAGACCAATTCAGAGAAAGTCTCAATTTTGTTTTCGACTTGTCTGCTCTGTACTCCTTAGGATGGACGCACACCAGTGGGTTGAAGTATCTTCCATGGTCTTGGGCTCTATAGACTGATGTGAGTAATACAATAATTAATATTTAAATCTTTGAGAACTTTTTTCTCATGTATTCACTGTATTATACAAGTGTGAAACGTAATAATATTGGTCAATTAATGAATCAATCAATGGACTTATGCCGATAAGAATGAGGAACTAGAGGCCCATACGTGGACCAGTGATGATGACTGATGGCGTATGAGTCGTGGATGGTGAATACTATGTGCCTGAAACTCTGAGGTCCAAAAAGAGTGAGAATGAAAGTCACTCAGTTGTGCCCAACTCTTTGCAACCCCTTAAACTGTACAGTCCATGGTATTCTCCAGGCCAGAATACTGGTGTGGGTAGCCTTTCCCTTCTCTTCGGGATCTTCCCAACCTAGGGATTGAACTCAGGTCTCCCATATTTCAGGCAGATTCTTTACCAGCTGAGCCACAAGAGAAGCCTGAGGTCCAATAAAAATGAAATATAATCTGCTGCTTCCATTTGGCATACTATTACAGACAAATGTTAGGAAAACAAAAGAATAATTTTCTTGGCTTGTGTTTGTCAATTTTTTATCTTACTATGAAAAATAGCCCAAAGAAAAAAATCAATGTACAAGTGTAAATAAGTTACAATGAAGATGTTGAATTATATTCACTCTTAATATATGTGGTGAGTCAATAAAAACTCTTAATATTGACTGATAATACTGAAGTCCGTTAAGTCCATGCCCTTGACCTCTGTGGCTGAGAATGATACAGACAGTAAATAACAGTAATTGTTCTTATTCTTGGTCTGTGTCAAGCTTGACCTTGTTTTGTTTATTAAGAATGAATTAATAAATATGATCCCAATGTACTATATTCCTAAGCAACGATGTGAAAATTAAAATTAGTATAGTGTCCTTCAATTTTGTTATCATCTGCTTTGATTTGTATTCCTCAGAATGGATGCACCTGAACTGATTAAGCATTTAACTGTGATCAGGAACTCTGCTGGTTGTCCTGTGTATAAATACATGTGGGTCATGTAAGTAATTGTCACATTCTCTCGGTTTGGGTGTTTGTTTATTCACTGTGATAATAAAAATAGCATTCAGCATATTCAGAGAAGAGTAGCCATGGTTTATAGATGAATACAGAAGTGACATGAGATATTATGTTGCTTAATTGGTGTTGGTATCAATGAAGATGATCAATGAAATAAGTATATTCCATGTGACAAATGACTGTGTAGATAGATATTAGAGATATTGAGGATCTTTTCCTTGAGTATTTGTGATTCACAGATATTTATTTTACTATTATTAGTGAATTGATGAATTGATCAGTAACTATATATGAGAATGAAGAAAGAGTTCCATAGTTGGACCAATGATGAAGACTCGTGGAGTATGAGTCACATACACGATGAGTACTCATGTGTCTGAAACTCTGAGGTCCAGCACAAGGAAATCTAGCCCAGTCCCTCTGTTGAGTCTACTGATTCTATTGACATATGTCAGGAATATTTTCAATACAAAGATACTGTTCTTGGTCTTTGTGTCCGTGAATTTTTACAAAATCTTCCTCTAAAAGAATAAATGGCAGAATAAATAAACAGATATTTAAGTAAAGATGAAGAGGCTGAAATATTGTTCATTCTTGGAATATATAGTCATGAAAAGAATACTAATAAAATTGAAGTTGATATTAGATGGATCAAGTGTATTATATCTTTATCCAAGGATGATGCAGACAATAAGTAGTAGTTTCTACTCTGATTCAGGTATAACTTTGATGCTTCATTTGTTTTACGTGAAAAATAAAGAAATCTTACCATTAATCAATAAATACCTAAATGACTCTTTGTTGGAAAAAGTGAATACATGGAGAGAATGTCTCCATTTTTTATCATCTTCTCTGCTTGGTACTTTCCAGAATGGATCCTACAAGCTTATCTCAGCTTCTGCTCTGATTAGGATCATCATGTTGCCTCTGTCAGGAGGGCAACAAAGGTGAGTAAAAGTTAAAGTTCTTGTCTTTGTTTATTTGTTTAAGGATTTAACAGTAATAATAAAAAATAATATAATGAAAATAGACTATGTCCAAATCATTGGAAACATTATATCAATTAACTGATAATGAAATACTATGTTGAAATACTATAATGAAATACTATCATTATCAATGAAATAATTTAATTTCGTTGATACAGAAGTAGAAATGAATGAAGGAAAAGAGACTCAAACATAGACCCATGATGTCAACTGGTGGCAAATGAATTATAGACAATGAGTACTATGTGTCTGTTACTCCCAACACAAAAGGTAGTTAGTTGAATCTCTGTTTTGGAAATGATCTGGTAGATGAATGTTAGAAATATATCAAGAATCATATTCTTATTTTGATATCCTAGATTAAGATTTATTATTACTAATGGACTGATGGTAGAATAAAATAGAAGCAAATAGATAAAGAGGAATGCCCAACTCATCTGCCAATACAGGAGACATTAGAGACACTGTTTCGATCCCTTGATCAGAAGGATCACACCTGGAGGAGGGCATGGCAATGCATTCCAGTACTCTTCCCTGGAGAATCCTATGGACAGAGTAGTCTGGTGGGGGATGATCCATAGGGTGGCAAAGAGCTGCAAAGACTTGGACACAAATGAAGTGAGCTTGGTATGCACCCACACTATTGCCATTTTTCATTTTATTTAAAAATATGAATAGTTTGTCAAATTACTTCATGAATTAAAGAATGGACAGATGAAAATTAAAATTAATAATAAATAGCTACCAACAAATAAAGTCAGAGAAGACCAAATGTGGATATATGCTGAAGATACACAGTGTGGCAAGTTTTATGAAGTCATTGAATTCAATATAATTTTCTAAAAGTTTGAGGCTTTTACATTCTATTTCACAGCTACTTATTATTCCAGATTAGGTTTGCACCACAGTTTATAAGCATTCCTTTGTAGAAAAAATCTAAGCTATTAATTTAGTGAAGCAACCTGCAGGAAAATGTAAAACATTTACAGTGTTTGAATGTGGAGTGGATAGTGGGTCCATGGTGGTTCTTTTTTACATCTTTAAAGAATGTAGAATTTAAATGAGAAAGAGTCAAGCAGGAACCTATGATGTGAATGGAATGCTTTCTGAATGTGTCTTGTGATTAATTCATTTCTGCATCACTGAAGTTCATTTCAAAAGGAGATTTGATATTATTATCCGTGGGAATAAGTCTTTAGTTAGATTTCTGTAATTTTCAAGAACCTAATTCTGGGGTTTAGATAGATCCTGGGGACTTGTTACAGTAGTCTACGGGAATAAATTAAAGAATCAATAGGTAGATGGATAGATAGAAATTTTTGTTCAAATAGTTCTGAAGTGCAGCATTACATTAAGAAACCAGTAGATCAAGGGTGTTACCTCTCTGTTCAGTTAATGTACAGCAGTATTCTCACACTTGATCAGAATCACCCAAAGGGCTTCTTAGATGACAGATTGCTGGTCCCAGTGTCAGCATTTCTGACTTAATACAATTAGTGTGGGTTCCACTAATCTGCCTTCCCAATATGTTCCCAAGTTCTGCTAATCCTGCCTATCAGGAAGTAATGTTTCTAGAGTAGTGGTCTTGCTGTATGTTCGTGTGGCTCACGTGGTAAAGAATCCACCTACAGGAGACACAGGAGATGTGGGTTCAATCCCTGGGTTGGGAAGATCCCCTGGAGTACGAAATGGCAACCACTCTAGTATTCTTGCCTGGAAAATCCCGTGGACAGGGGTGCCTGGCAGGCTACTGTCAGTGGGGTTGCAAAGAGTCAGATATGACTGAGGATGCATTCATGGAGAAAATGTCTCATTCTTTTAACATCATCTTTACAGACCACTAAATGGATGCACCTGGACTGAAAAGACCAAGATCTCTAGGCTGCCGTATGTTTAAGAAATGAGTATATGACTATATAGATGAACAAAACTGAATAAGGACAGATCTGTATGAATGATGAGAAATGAAAATTTATGATTAACTTGATTATGATAAATTTGATCATTTGGGATGATTTTAAAAACAGTTTGAGTCCCTGTCATCCATTTTTATAGTTCTTTAAATTTTTGTTTTAGGTTTTTCCCAAACATTCCTTAGTTGATAGCAATGTAAGATATTTTCATCATGAGGAAGAGCACATTGGAGATGTAAGTATAATACTAGTCAATAGTTTAGTTCTGATATCGGGTTCATGGGCTTCCTCGGTGGCTCAGCGGTAAAGAATCTCTGCTGTGCAGGAGACGCAGGAGACGTGGGTTCAATCCCTGGGTAAGGAAGATCCCCTGGAAGAGGGCATGGCAGCCCACTCCAGTATTCTTGCCTGGAGAATCCCATGGGCAGAGGAGCCTAGCGGGCTACAGTCCGTAGGGTCACAAAGAGTCAGACACGCACAATGTGTTCACACTATGAAAAACAGGCCCTCCGTGGACCAATGATGGGAATGGAATGCATTTTGAAATATTTTTTATGATCAAAACATCTACAGACTACTGAGGTCCATGACAAAAAAATTATGTTTACATCTGTGGAAAGGGGTAGACTTCAGTAATGTTCAGGGATTGTATTCTCAGTCTTTGGTACTTAATGAATTTGGATTTTATTATCTTAAATAATTAAACGGAAGAATAAACAAATATGTCAGTGTATAAAATGAAAAAGGTGAAGCATATCCAAATATGAAAATATGTGGTGAGGCATGAATTGCTATTAATATAACTTCTACCCTCATTAAGGAGGTTCTCATTAAGTAATAAATGGGTCAGGAGGTTACAGTTTGGGGAAGAATGATAGAGGCAGGGAAACATATTATTCTGTTCTTGCTTTGAGTCTGAGTTTGAGTTCAAGTAGTTTACTTTAGAAAAAAAGAAATAAATCACCATAAAATAATAAATACATAAATGGCTGAGAAAATGCCATGAGAAAAGCATGTATTAATGGGGTGAATGTTTCAAGATTTTCTTATCTGCATTGCGTATACTCAGAATGAACTGAACTAATGTAAGCCTTCTGCCACGGCAGTGAATTCTGTATTAGGAGCAAAGAGACAAATGTGAGTAATAGGCCAAGCTCTTACCCTGGTGGGGCTGTCTTGTTTAAGAATATTCACTGTTTTGTTAAAAACATGCATTAAGTATAATCTAAGAAG
Source organism: Odocoileus virginianus (assembly GCF_023699985.2). Taxonomy (NCBI): domain Eukaryota; kingdom Metazoa; phylum Chordata; class Mammalia; order Artiodactyla; family Cervidae; genus Odocoileus; species Odocoileus virginianus. Next base: position 10,958,218 of record NC_069689.1, on the reverse strand, counting down.
TTAGCTGTGGCCCATTATGGAATTCATATGTCACACATGGTTCTTAATGAGTAGGTGCAAACCTAGACTGATTAATGGAAGAGAGAATTGCTGAGGGAAATTATTGTATGTACAGATGTTAAGAATACTTGAGGCTCTTGTTTTTAAGGTTTTGTGCTTCATGTAAATTTTTTTATTAATATTAGTCAATTAAAAATTAAAAATCGACAAGTGTGCAAATGAATGAGGAGAACGAGGGCAAATCGTGGACCAACAAAGGACAGCTGGTAGAGTATGAATCAGGGGTGATGGATGACCTGCATCTGGCACTGAGTTGTACTATATAGAAAGAGGTCTGGTCTATTGTCTCTGGTGGATGTGATCCCGAGGCAGGCTAGGAATGCTAGTCCTAGGACTTAGTCCTGGACAAAGTTCTTGAACCTTAGTGGTTCATGAATTTTGATGGCGTTATTATTACAAAAAAAATCAATAACAAATCCATTCAATTACTTGAGTAAATAAAGATGAAGAGAGTAAGGTTTCGCTCAATTATGGGAGACGAGACAACAAATACTATTAATTTAATTTGGAAGTATGAGTATTTTTTAAGAAATAATTGGATCAAGGGTATTACCTCTTTAGCTAGCTATCTTATGCATAGGCAGAGATGATATATAGTCACTGTTAATGCTCTGTGCCAGTAGTGAGTTCAGAGTTGTTCTTTCTTTAGGACATGAGGCAGAATTATTAAGATCAATTAGTATATATTTAAATGACTAAGGAAATGAAATGTGAAAGCAGTGATCATTAGACATAGGCCTGAATTATTTTATCATCTGCTATGCTTTGTACTCCTCAGGGTGGGTTCTCACTGCTGTTCAAGTTTCCCATGATTCCTGTGATCAAAAAATTTATGGCTGCATCTATGTGTGGGAACCAGTGTAAGTAATAGTTAAATTTCTTGTTGAGGTAGCTAATGGTGTTCACTGTTTAAAGACTTGGAACTTCCCTGGCAGTCCAGTGGTTGAAATTCCATGCTTCCGCTGCAGGGGATATGGGTTCAATCCCTTTTCAGGGAACTATGATCCCACATGCTATGCAGCCAAAAAAAAATCTATGAAATATAATGATGGAAGGCCAACCATAGCCTGACAATGAAGGTGGTGTTGGTATGAAGCATGATATTGATTAATTGGTATATTAAACATTGAGTGTGTTAGGAGACATATTTTAGGAATTTTCCAGAAACTGCTTAGATCTTTGTGATTTACACAAATTCATTTTGTTATTTGTGAATGACTGTATTAAACAAAAAAAGAAGACTAAGGGTAAAATCTGGACCAATGATGATGACTGGCGCATATGAGTCATGTATAGTGAATACTACGTGTCAGGAGCTCTGAGGTCCAACACAGAATCTGGTAGAAGACGTTGCTTTAGACATTTCTAACGTATACACAAGGATCTGTTTTTCGACTTGTGGTCACAGATTTTTAAAATATTTTTGTAATAGAATCAATAGGAGAGTAAAGTTAATATCTGATTGATTAAGAGGAAAAATAATAAATATTACTGTAAATTAATAAATACCTAAATTACTATATATATGAATGATAGAAAGTATGGATTAATGATTAGAATGTCTCAATCTTTTTTATCACCTTCTATGCTTGGTACTTTTCAGAACAGACACTGGAGTGGACCTCAGCTCCTGCCACAATGAAGATCATCGTAATGTCTTTGTCAGGAAAGAGGCCAAGGTGGGTCATGATCAAAATCTGGTCTTTGTTTGAGTCTTCATTTAAGGGTGTGTTTGGTATTATTAAAAATTCTTAAATTAAAAAGTTAGCTATTAACAATGATAAATACCCATAAAACATGTTGATTAATTGATAGCATGTAACATTGATATTGCAGAGAAGGCAATGGCAACCCACGCCAGTGCTCTCGCCTGGAAAATCCCATGGATGGAGGAGCCTGGTGGGCTGCAGTCCATGGGGTCGCTAAGAGTCGGACATGACTGAACGACTTCACGTTCCCTTTTCCTTTCATGCATTGGAGAAGGAAATGGCAGGCAACCCACTCCAGTGTTCTTGCCTGGAGAATCCCAGGGACGGGGGAGCCTGGTGGGCTGCTGTCTATGGGGTCGCACAGAGTTAGGCACGACAGAAGTGACTTGGCAACATTGATACTGAATAACAGAAGAGATATGGTCCATGTGGGAAATGATTATATAGACAGACTGTAAAATCTTACCCTTGGCTTTTTCGTAATGAATTATTTTTTCCTTATTATGAAAAAATCAATAATTTAATAATTATTAATAATTTGATCAATACAAATATAGATACCCATGAAGAAAACAAGACCCAAACATTAGAAATGGACCACATAACAGTCATGATGACTGGTGGCATGAGTTGTAGATGATGAAAAGAAGTATCTGAAACACTGAAATCCAACTCCCAAAATAACGTGTTCAAACTTTAATTTGGAAAGGATCTTATAGACAACTGTCAGAAATACACAAACGTCATGTTCTTAGGTTTATAGATTTAGGTTTATTGTTAATGGATCATAGAATCATTAGAGAAGGAGGAAGGAGAAAATGAAGCATTATTCAACCATGAGGTGAGGCAAGACATATTACTAATAAATTTTGAAAATACTGAAGCCCATTGAGAAATAAATGGATCAAATATGTTACTTCTTTGGCTAAGGATTATGTAGACATGGATAATTAAGAGTCAGTTTTATTCTGGGTCAGTTCTGAGGTTGAGTTTGTTCTCTTTGTTAATAGAAAAAATGTGTATGTGTAATGAAAAATTAATAGATACATAAAAAATGGAGTAAGTGATGTGGAAAGGAAGGATCAATGTAGATAAGATCCTAATTTTTTTTTATAAACTAGTATGCTCTGTACTCCACAGACTGGACACACTTGAGGTGATTTAACCATCTTCCATGATCCCAAGCCCTTTGGTTGCCTCTTTATATTCATTAAAAGTATGGTGACCAGTGTAAGTAATAGTAAAAGTTCTTGTGTTGGTTTGAGTATTTACTTAAGAGTATTTACTGTATGATTAGTGTGAATTAATGCATTAATAAACAAAGAGAAATTGTGCCAGTCCTGGACCAATGATGATGACTGGTGGTTTGAATCATAGATGATAAATAATGTGTGCCTGAAACTCTGAGGTCTGGGAGAAGGAAATCCAATGCGTTATCTCTGCTTGTAAAGATCCCATAGATCAAAATCAGGAACATACAGGAATCTTATTTTTTTCTGTGTTCATTCATGCATTTTCACTTTATTGTTATAACTGGAGAAATGAAATAATCTATAAATATGTAAATAAAGCTGGATGAATTTATCCTTATCCAGTTGAAAAACTGTGTGGTCGTGCAAGAAATACTGTTAATAAATTTGAAAATAAGTCCAAAGAGAAAGAAACAGTGCATGACTGTTAAATTTTGGGGTAAGAATAATATAGACAATAATCATAGTCACTGCCCATTTTATTGTTAGGGACAAGTTTTAAGTTTCATTTTCTTAAGAGAAAATGAATTAGAATATTCTAAATTAATGGTTGTCTAAATCACTAAAAATGAAATGCAAAAGCAAGGATCAATGAAGATTAAATTCTGAATTTTTTATCATTTGCTCTGCCATGTACTCCTCAGGATGGATGCCCTTGAGCTGACTTAAGCGTCTTCCATGGCCTGGAGCCCTGTGATTGCATCTGTATGTTAGGACAATGGAGATCAATGTGAGTACTAGTCAATGTACTTGTCTTGGATTAAGCCATATTTTTAAAAGATATTAAAAATTAAATATCATAAAAATTTCAAAAATCTGATGTCAAATACCATCGATGCAAAGCAATATGACAATTAATCCATATGTGAAGCACTGAGATCAGTTAATGAAAGAGTTGAGTGTCAGCGGAAATGATTGTTTAGATGGATGTCAGAGATATTCAAGGGTCTTACTCATGATTTATTTGCATAACTTACGTGCATTTAAATAATAATGAATTAATAAACAAATGTAGATTTTAGTAGGGAAAAGAGCCCCTCCTGGACCGTATGGGAGGGACTGGAAGCATGGGAGTCTATGGTGTAACCCTGATACCTCACAAAGCAAAATCTAGTCAATCTTTGATTTTAAATGACCCCAGAGATGGATGTTAGGAAAGCACAAACATCATATTCCATTTTGGGGTTTACAGATTTAAATATATTAATGATAATCAATATGCAAACTATTAAAAATGTAAAAGAACACGTAAAAAGAAGAAAGGGAAGCGTTGTCCACTAGGAACATATGTGGCGAGGTAGGAAATATTATTGATAAAATTGAAAACATTCATGCCCATTAAGCTAGGCATTTTGCCTTCTTACTGAAAAGGTCATAAAGACACTGATATGTAAGAGTCAACATTATTGTTCTGGGTCAGTTTCACATTTAAGGGTTTCTTTTGTTAAGAGAAAAAAATGCTACACTATGAAAAATCAATAAATGCCTAAATGAGTAAATGAAAGGTGGAAAACAAGGATCAGTGGCAATAAGGTCTCCGTTTTATCATATTTTCTGCTCTGTACTCCTTAGAATGGGTACACTTAAACTGGTAGAAGCATTCTTCCACAGTCATGAGATCTCTGGTTGTATTCATGTTTTAGGACTGTGGACGCCATATGAGTAATAGAGAAATTTTGGTCTTAGTTTCAATGTTTTGTTTAAAGGTATTGACTTTATTATTGCAAACTGTGAAATACAATCAATGAAATCCAGATAGCCCAGTGTGAAATATGGGATTAATATGAAGCATTATATGATTAATTCATATAATGAATACAGAATAATTAAAGAAATATTGACATGAAAATGGTTCTATATATGAGATATTTAAGCTTTTTGGTGGTTCCAATAAAACCATTTAAAATTATTATTACTGAATTATGAATTGAGCAATAAATAATATAGAAATAATGAATTAAAAGAGGTATGACATTGAATCGATGATAACTACTGGTGGTATATGAGTTGTGTCTGATAAATACTTGTCTGTAACTCTGAGGTTTAATACAAAAGAAATGTCTTTTTTCTCTTACATTTTCATTCTTAATTATAATTGAACCAATGAGAGAATCAATAAATATGCCAATCAATGAAGAGAAAGTCTCAGTATTTATATCACATTCTCTATTTAATACTTTTCAGAATCAAAGTTCAAGCCTTTATTGTGATCAGAGTTATCATTTTCATGTTGCTATGGGATGGAGACTCTGGGGGAGCAGTGGCCAAGATTTCCGTCCTGGTTTGGGGAATTGGCTGAAGTGTTTTCATTGCAATAAGTTCAATCAAGGACTTCCTTGGTGGGCCACTAGTTAGGAGTTAAGTTCTCCTTCCAAGGCAGGGCTGTAGGTTTGGTACCTGGTTGGAGAGCTAAGATCCCACCTGCCTCATGACCAAAATACCAAAACATAAAAAGAAACATAATAATGACTCTAAAAATGGTCTGCATCAAAAAATCTTCAAAAAAATAAATGCGATCAAAAGGTAAATTATGGCCCATTGATAAATTTAACTTGAAACTTTATACTGGTTAATTGATATTGTATAACATCAATATTCATTAGTGAAAGAGATAGTCTATTTTGATAACAATAAGGGAGAAGATAAAGATATTCAAGTGCCCTGCTCCTTGGTGTTGTTAATCATGAATTTATTTTGTTGCTATCAGTGAAGTAATGATGTAATTGATATAAACATATAAAGGAATGAGCTAAAATTGGGCTTAAATGAACTGATAATGAGGATTGGTGGAAGATGAGATATAAACATTGAATAAGATATATCTGGAAGCTTGAGGACCAAGACAATACATCCTCTATTTTCACATATATCTGATCCTATGGACAGATACTAAGAATGTAGAAATTTCAAGTTCTTAGAGATTGAGTTTTAAAATTATTTATAGATTAATGAAAGCATAATTAAAGTTACATAAATAATAGATCATAAAAAAGATAAATTGTGGTCTAATTATGAACATTTATGGTGAGGCAAGAAATATTAATAAAAGTTGCCAACACTGATGCCCATTATGAAATAGATGGATCAATGGTGTCACCTCTTCTCCTAAGCATCAGATAAACCATAGGAATCAATTTCTTTGTTCTGAGTTAATCTTAAGTAGGAAGTTGTTCTTTCTGTTAAAAGAAAACAACCTCTATGTTATGAAACAGTTATAAATTCCTAAATGACTGGGTAAATGCAAAGCAGAGTCAATGGCAATTAATTTTTTTCTTTTTGTCCTTTCAGCTGTGCTTCATATTGGTCAAAATGAACACATTCACGCTGATTAAGCATTTTTTCTTGGTGATGCATCTTATCATTGCATCTCTATGTTAGAAGCACAGAGACCAATGTGAGTAAAATCAACTTTCTTGCCTTGGGTTCAATGATTTTTTATACTTCTCTGTGTGTCTTCAGTATATAACTTGAAAGTTCGATATAGAGTAACAGAAGGCTAGTGCCACTCAGTAATAAATACAGAACTTTAATGCATAGATGAATAGCAGCATATAATTTGAAAACAGGTATATTGCTGTGAGAATGATCTGTTTACAGTTAGTGGTCTCATGAATCTCTTTGAGTTTTATGAATGATAAAATTATTGTGAGTGAATAATTGACATAGTCAATAATCAAATAGAAATGAACTAAGTGAAGAGAATCATGGACCAATGATGATGATTGTGACGGGAAGAGTCCTGAATTATGGAAACAGGTCTCAGACTGTGAGGTCTATCCCAGAACATATATAGTCTCTTTCTTGCGAAGAAATTGTGTTTCTACTAAACAAAATCTCTGCATTATGAAAAAGGTATCAATTCCTCATAATTGAGGACATGAAATTTGATGAGGAAGAAGCAATGACCCTAAATTTTCCTTTCTCTCTCTCCTTTTCTTTCATTTTCATGGACTGGGCTTTCTATTAATGAAAATGGAAGAATTTGAGCTGATCAAGCTATAATATTCCGTGATCATGCACCTTATGATTGTAGGAACCCATGTGAGTATTGATCACATTTAAGGGGATGTTCAATACTTAGGAGAGATGTATGGAATTAATGAGTAAAGAATGTGGAAATAAGTGAAGAGAAGAAGGGATAACACTGGATCAATGATGACTACTGGTGGCGTATGAATTGTGAATGATGAATACATGTCTGGAGCTCTGAGGTCCAATGCGAATAAAATCAAGCCCATCCATTATCCTATTGGATGTGACCCTATGGCAGAGGCCAGAAATACAGGAAAGGCTTCTTTGTGGTTCTTGTTTTGATGCCACAATGTTCTGTTGACTATAACGGGCAAATTGAAGAGCTCTTCTTAAAGAGTTAAAGTGAAGTAAAGATGAAAGGCAGAAAGCAATTTCCAATCATGGAACTGTGGGTTGAGAAAAGATAGACTAGACTATGAATATGGCAAAAACACCCTCAATTGCAATGAGTAAGTCATGGGGCCTGACTGTTAGCATGTAGGGAAAGTATGAAGCAGACCAGATAAGTAATAGGCAGCCATCATCTTGTGGCTCCATGGAAAGATCCAAGTGATTCATTTTCACGAGATTTCCCAGGTGCCCTGAGTGAAGGATGGCTTGAATGCAAACAGGGGCCAGTGGAGAGTGTCTCTAGCATATTGATGGTGCGCCTTGCTGTATACTCCTCAGAGTGGAGACATGTTAAAGGATTCCTTATAGAGGACCAGCCTAGAACACCATCTTTGTTATAGGAGCGAGGAGACCCCTGTGGGCATCAATCATCTCATTCCTCGTCTGTAGTCGGGTAGTTTCTCTGAAACTAACAAGCGTAAGGTTCCTTGATGAATAAGGAAGTGATATGTGGGAACAGCCAAGAGCAAAGATGAGACAGAGATAGAATGATAAAAGAAAATTTCTAGAGACCTATGAGCCACATGAAGGCCTCATTATAACCCCGGTATTAGAACTGTCATTAGTGGAGTAAGGCATGAATCTGTTACCAATACTGAAGGACGAGAAAGTCATGGTTTCTGGATCGATGATGATCCATGCCAGTGTGAGTCACTGACGATGAGTAACACATGTCTGGAACTCTGAGGTCCAATAGGAAAAAATGTGGTCTTTCTCTTCATGGATTTTCATTGGTTCCTTGATGGTGAGAAGTTTGAGATATTCGATGGTCTTTTTGCTGGGTTTGGGGCATCCTGCTTTTGTTTCATCAGTATTGATGACATGATGATTTATATGATCAAAACGAATGAATGAAAGACCTACAGCTGGGCCTTAGGGACCCAAAGATGAACTTGGGTAGAAGATGAGGGGTGGGCAAGTAACCCAGAGCATCTGGAAACCTGAGGGCCATGACAGTGCATCTCCGCTTGTCTACTTTTCTTTCTTCCTGTGGACAGATATTGGGAATCTCTAAGTCATATTCTTATGTTGGGTTAGTGAAGTTAGATTTCTTGTTATCAAAAGACAGGTCCCTTGAAAGGGTATACCTACTAGATTGAGTAGAAAATGTCAGTTAGTGTCTCCTCTGGACACTTGCGGTCCTGCAAGAAATAATGATAAAAATTGCCTCTGTGGACACACATTTAGCAACACATGAACCTAAGAGGTCAACTCCTTGGCAAAGCATCATGTAGGTGTATCACAGGAAGAGTCACTTGTATTGTTTGTATACTCTCAGATATGAGTATAGTTTTATTTCTAGAAAACAATAGCTTTGCATTATGAAATAGGTATTAATTCCTCATGATTCAGAACATGAAATTTGGAGTGGAAGAATCAGTGGCCCTAAATTTTCTTTCTCTCTCTTTTTCTTTTGTTTTCATGGACTGGACTCTATTCATGGGAATCGACGCCTTTGAGCTCAATAAACTGTCAGTAGTCCGTGGTCATGGACTTTATGGTTGTAGAAACCCGTGTGAGTAATGATCACATTTAAGGGGGTGTACTAGGAGAGATGTGTGGAATTAATGATTAAAGAATGTAGAAATCAGTGAAGAGAAGAAGCAGCAACATTGGATCGATGGTGACTACTGGTGGCGTATGAATTGTGACTGATGAATGCGTGATTGGAACTCTGAGGTCCAATGCAAATAGAATCAAGTCCATCCATTATCCTGACGGGAATGACACTGTAGCAGAGATCAAGAATTCATGAGGGTCTCATTAATGGTCCTTGTTTGGATGCTGGGACCTTCTGTTGAGTAGAATGGACAAATAGAGTAGGTCTTCCTAAACACCTGACGAGATATAAAGGTGAAAAGTGGAAGAGAACTGCCAATCCTGGAAGGATGGGTTGAGACAAGGCAGACTATGACTATAGCAAGGACACCTCAGATTTCAATGAGGACGCCGTGGGCCATAATGTTAGCACTTAGGGAAAGGATGGCGGGGACAGGATAAGTAATAGTCAGCCTTTGTCTTCTGGCTCTACGGTAAGATCCAGGTGGTTTGTTTTCAAGAGACTTCCCACATACCCTAAGTTAAGGAAAGCCTGAACGGACGCAGGGAACTGTGGAGAGTGTCTCCACGATCCTGATGATCTGCTGTGTTTTTCACTTCTCAGAGTGAATGCCTGGGATCTGATGGAGGGATTCCTCATGGAGCACCAGCCTAGGATGGTGTCTTTGCTGTTGGGACCATAGAACCTAGACCCATGTGAGAATCATCTCCTTCCTCATCTGTTCTAAGGTGGTTTCTCTAAAAGTAAAGATCACACTGCTAACTTAGGTGACAGAAAATGAAAGAAGGCCACTTTTATCAGTTTCGTGATGAACAAGGAAGTGATGCAGGGGTAAGGCGTAAGGGGTAAGGCAGACATGGAAAGATGTGAAAAATTTCTAGAGACCTATGAGCCATATGACACCTCGTTGGCCTCCTCTTAACCCCATAGTGTTAGAATTGTCATTAGTGAATTAAAGCATGAATCAATTACCAATATCAAATGAAAAGTCATGGTTTCTGGATCCATGGTGATCCATGCCAGCATATGAGTCATCGATGACGAATAATACGTGTCTGGAACTCTGAGGCCCAATAGGAAAGAAATATGGTCTTTCTCTTCATGAATTTTCATTGGTTTCAGTAATTGAGCCAATGAAAGTATCAAAAAGCATGAGCACACATCCATGAAGGGCAGATTTCTATCTTTGTGCTCTCCTTCTCTGCTTGGCACTTTTCAGAATAGAAGCTCATGGTGATTTCAGCCTCCATGATGATCAAGGTCGTGTGCTTCAGGTTGCTACGAGACAGAGAGCCAGGTGAGTATTGATTCAATAAATAATATAGAAATAAATGAGGTGAAAGAAGATAACATTGGATTGATGCCCACTAGTTTCATGTGAGCTGTGTGTGATGAGTACATTTATGGAGTCTGAGGTATTGTGTTGGAATGCATTTTTTTAGGAGCCAGGAGACCATTTTGAGCATTACCTGCTCTTTAACTCTTTTTGCTGGTTTCTATTGGTAATTATTTTTCCAATAAGATGTTTGAAATATAATCAAATAATGTTAGTCACTCAGTTGTGTCTAACACTTTGTGACCCCATGGACTGTAGCCCACCAGGCTCCTCTGTCCATGGAATTTTGCAAGCAAGATACTGGAGTGGGTTGCCATTCCCTTCTCCAGATAATCAAATAAGGCCAGATAATCTCCAGATAATCAAATCATTGATAAATAAGTAATGAATATGAAACTTTTTATTGATTAATGCATTGTGAAACCTTACAATAAATATGAGACAGATATGAGAGTTTCTGCAGAGATATATTAGCTATAACAAGGCTTTGTTGAGTATTTTCAAAGTACAGAGTGTTAAAATTTTAATTAAGCCTTTCTCCCTGATTTTGTGCCTTACAATTGCATCTCTGTGTTAGAAATAGAAAGCTCAGTTGTCAGTAATAGCCAACTTCTTGTCTTGGTTTGTTTGCTTATTTTTACATGAAAGAAATTTAGTCAAGTTTATCATGGATTTGTTGGTTTCTGTGTTTATGTTATTTGTGTGTATCTGTGTATTAAGGTTACAGTTTGAAATTTTCATACTGAGTAACAAAAAGTCAATTACAGCTCAGTGAAAAATAGAGAATTTGATGAAATATTAGTTGATTAATATATAATTCAAAAACAGCATCTAATTTAAAAAAAGATGCTGAAATCACATTGCTGTGAAATTGAACTATTTACACAGTAGTGATGTCCTGGGCTTGTTAGGTTTTTTGAATAGTAGAGTTTTAAAATGTTTATGAATGGATTACTTGTTTAGTCAATAACAAATAGAAATGAAAAGAAACAGAGACACACACATGGACCAATTATGCTTATCGTTCCAGGGAGAGTCCTGAAGGATGAAAACATTTCTGAAGTGTCTTTCTGAGATCCGACACAGAACATAAGTAGTCTATGTCCTTTGTTGAAAATGTGGTTGTCTGGTATACAAAAAGATCCTATTCTTGCTACTTTCATAGTTATAGTAGTTATTAACAATGAATCTATAATGAAATCATTAAACACATAAATAAACATGTAAGGAAAACTTGTGAAAGTGTTCTCATATGAGTATCTTTTTTTTAGAAAAGGTATTGTGAATAAGAATTCAAAATTGTGACTCCCTTTAAACTGGAGAGGGTTACTTCTTTGGCCAGAATGCTATAGACATGCTTATATAATAGCCATTTATTTATTCTTTTTCAGAATAAACTTAAACTTCTTTTAAGAAGTTTAAGAAATAAACATAGAGAGAATAAATAATGAATAATTAAATGTGGTATAAATGAAATGCCCCAAGTAAGGATAAGTGGTGATTTGGTCTCAATATTTTCATCCCCTTCTGTGTTTTGTGCTCCTCAGAATGAATGCACTAGAGATGATATAGCATCTGTCATGGGCACCAGATCTGTGGTTGCCTCTGAATAAGAGAATAGAGATTAATGTGAGTAATAGTTGAAGTTCATTTTCAGTATTTTTTATTAAAGAAATTCACTCAATCATTAAGAAATGTGGAATATGAGTGAAGAAGGTAGCTACATTTCTGTGTTTAGTATGTATATATGAACTATTATACTGATTAATCCTAACTGGAAAATGACTATTAATGTGAAATATATTAAACTAGCAGTAATTCTGTATTCACCGAAGCTCCTGTGTTTTTAATTGCACTGCTAAAATTATTAGTGAATTTATGATTTATACAATAAAGAAATAGAAATGTATGTAGAAAAAGAGGGTCAATATTGGATCAATGATGACTACCCGTGGCGTATGAGTCATGTATAATGAATACATGTCTGGAACTCTGAGATCCAGTGTAAATGGGATCTATTCCATTGTGTTGTTTGAAGTGATCCTATAGTCAAAGGTTATGAATATAAAAAGATATTTGTTTTGGTTATTATGACCATGCATTTTTTTCTATTTTTATTATTTGATGATGTGAATATAAAAAGATATTTGTTTTGGCTATTATGACCATGCATTTTGTTTTCTATTTTTATTATTTGATGAATGAAATAGTTAGTTGCAAATTTATAAAATAAATAATGATAACTATATGTGGTTTTGGGAAATAATACCAACATAGACTAATACATTAATATATATTGAAAAGACTAATATCCATTAGGTAAAAAAGTCCTAGAAAGATGTTATCTCTTTGGTTAAGAGTGCTGTGGAAAATGATAGGTAATAGTTACTGACTGAGTCAGTAATCGATTTGACATTAGATTCATTAAGGGAAAAAGAAGTCGATATTATCATCATTTAGTAAATGACTAAGTAACTGTGCAAATGAATCGCAGATTATTGGATCAATGGGGAGAATATCTGAATATTTTTATCCCCTTGTCTGGTTGTTATTCTTCAGAAGGGGTGTTCCTGCTGCTTCAGCCTTCACCGTGTTCAGTCATCGGCTGTCTCTGCGTCAGGAAAACCCTAAGGTAAATGATGGGCCAGACTCTTGACTTGGGTGTTTTGTTTGAGGGTACTCATGGTATTATTAAAAAGTATGAAATCAACAAAAATGTTGCCTGTAGTTCAGTGGTAAATATGATAAGAAACATTGTTTTAATTAATAAATAGTGTGCAGGATTGAGGTTGAACAAAGCAAGAGAAAGCCTCTAAATGAGAAAATATTCTGTAAACTGAGATTATGAATATGAAGGTCTTATTCCTAGGAGATTTACTGAATCATATATTATTTTCATTAATAACAATTAACTGATGATTTAATCAGTAGAAATATAGAAATGAATGAAGAGAAGAGACTAAGTCACGGACCAATGATGATGATCGTTTCGGGTAGAGTCCTGAACGATGAAAACATGTCTGAAACTCTGAGGTCCAACCCAGAACCCCTGGAGTCTCCTCCCTTTCCAAAACTGCTTTTCTAGAGAGAGGTCTGGATTATTCAAAGACCATATTCTTGTATTGATTTTCTGGACTTAGATTTGTTGTTATATATTAGTGGATCTGTGATGGAACCATTAAGTAAATATAAATTAATGTATAAGGAAAATATAGGGTGAAGCATGGTTGAAATTGAACACATTTTCTGAGGGTCACTTATTTGACCAAGATTAGATAGAAATGCAGAAATAAGAGGCAGTTTCATTATTGCATTTTTTCTTTTAATGAGACAAAAAAAAACTGAGAGAATAAGAGAAAATTATAAATACCTAAATATTGAGTAAATTTAGTTCTCAATATTTTTATTGTATTGCATTTTCTGTACTTCCCAGAATGAATGCAGTAGAATGATTTGACATCTTCCCTGGACACAAGCTCTGTACTTGCCTCTGTATAGTAGGATGATGGAGATTAATGTGAGTAATAGTTGTTCTTTTTTCCAGTTTGTTTTTTCATTAAGGTGATTCACAGTACTATTAGGAATGTGGGATGTAAGTAAAGAAGGCAGCTGTTATCTCAGTGTTGAGTATGAATATCAGTTCAGTTAGTTCAGTTCAGTTGCTTAGCCATGTCCGACTCTTTGCGACCCCATGGACTGCAGCATGCCAGGCTGCATATGTCCATATAATTGGATAATATGAGAATCTATAAATAAACATTTAATTAAAAATAAAGATGAATGGAGTAAAACACTGTCTAATTATCAAAATATGTAGTGAGACAAGAAATATTATTACTGTACTATGGAAATCCTGAAGTTCAATTAATAATGAATGGTACATGACCGATACCTCTTAGGGAAAGGATGAAGGTGACAGGATTTAAGTGAAAGACATTTCAGATTCTGGCATGGTGGTGAGATCCCAGTGGTTAGTTTTTGACAGATAGCGTGTGTATCCTGGGTTAAGGACGGCCTGAATAATACTGTGAATGTGGAAGCTAGGAGCAGTGGAGATTGTCTGCACCATCGTGATGGTCTGCTTTGCTTTATATTCCTCCGAGTGGGAGCGTGAGACCCGAAGGAAGGATTCTTCATGGAGTGCCTGCTTAGGATGGCATCTTTGTTGTTGGAACCAGAGACCCATGTGAGCATAATCAAATTTGTGTTCTTGGGTTGAATGGCTTGTCTAATGTTTTTGCTGTATTACTAATATATTTGAAGTATGATTAAAGAGGGTCATTTTAATCCTGTTGAGAATAAAGTGATTAGTATGAAGCATTATACTGATTATTGCCTATGTGAAAACTGATCATAGGTGAGAAAGATATAATGGTGTATTTTTCTAGAAATGTGAGTATTGGCAGTTTCAAGTCTTTTGTTGCGTTTTGTGAATCATAGAGTTATAAATTGTAATTAGTGAATTGATGAATTAATCAACTAACAATACAGAATGAGGAGCCAGTCTTCTTTTCTGGATCAGTGATGATTAATGCCGGCGTATGAGTCACTGGTATGAATAATACGTGTCTGAAACTCTGAGATCCAATAGAAAAGCAGTGTCTTTCTATTCAAACATTTTCATTGGTCATGATAATTGAGCCAATGAAAGCATCGATAAACAAGTCTGCAGATCAATGGAGAGAAAGTTTCAATCTCTGTTATCACCTTCTTTGTTTGATACTTTTCAGAACAGAAGCTCAAGGTGATTTCAGCCTCTACTGTGATCAATATCATTTTCAGGAAAGATCAAGGTGAGTACTGCTCAAAATTTTCATCTTGGCTTGTGCTGTTTAAGTGTTTTCATAATATTCTTTGAAAGTAGTAAATATAAGCAAAAGGTTAACTATGTCCCAGTGATAAATATGACTTGAGACCAGATGTTGATTAGTTGATAATATATAACACTGATATTTATTAATGAATGGTACAATCTATTTTGGTATTAATTAAAGAAGAGTCAGGGATGTTTAATGGCTTGCTCTTTGGTTTTTGTTACTAAAATATTTATTTTGTTATTATCAGTGAAGTCATGATTTAATTGATATGAATATAGGTATAAGTGAGCTAAAAGTGGGCCCAAATGAACCAGTGATGATGTTAGCCTGACCATGGATGATGTAAAGAAGAGTCTGGTACTCTGAGCTCCAACAAAACCCATACTCTTTTTCTTTATTTCTTCCTGTGCATAGGTGTTAAGAATGTACAAAGTTCAAGTTCTTAGACTGAGTTTAAAAATTATTATTATAATCAATGAAAGCACCATTAAAGATATATAGATAATAGATGAATGAAAACAGTGAATTATTATCTAATTATGAACATATATGATGAAGCAAGAGATATTAATACAATCTGCCAACACTGATATCAGTTTTGAAATGGATGGTTCAACGGTGTCACCTCTCTGGCTAAGTATCAGATAGACCTGAACTATTCAGAGTTGACTTTATTGTTCTGAGTCAGTCTCACATTTAAAGTTATTCTTTCTGTTAAGAAGAAACAATGTCTGCATTTTTAAAAAGTTATAAATTCCTAAATGACTGGTTAAGTGAAAAGTACATGAAGAGTCAGTGGTGATCAATTTTTTTCTTTTCTTCTCATTGATCATGCTTTATATTGTTCAAAATGGACACACCCACACTTTTAGTCTCTTGTAAGGCAGCTTATGATTGTACCTCTGTTTCAGAAGCACAGAGTCCAATGTCAGCAATGGTCAGATTTCTCATCATAGTTTCAGTGATTTTTTTCCTCTGGGTATACAGTGAATTATTTGAAATTCCCATATACAATAACTGAAGGACAATGCAACTCGGTGATAAATATAGAATCCTATGAAACATGAATTGAGTAACTCATAGGTGAATAACAGCATACTATTTATTGGGACTGACATATATACTCTACTGGTGCCACATATAAAATAAATAATGAGAACTTACCATATAGCACAGCGAACTCCACTCAATGCTCCCTGACCTACATCGGACGGAAATTAAAAAAAGAGGCAGTGTATGGATACATATCGTTGATTCACTTTGCCATACAGTTGAAACTAACACAATATTGTAGACCCATTATACTCCAATAAATCAACATATATTCAATATAAAAATATTAGTGAATGATAAAAATTTAAAATGAGTACACTGCTGGGAGAATGATTAGTGAATAAATAGATTAGTCAATGAACAAATAGAAATAAACAGCAAAAAGGGGGCTCGGTCATGGGCCAGTGATGATCATGAAAAGAAGAGTGCTGAACAGTGAAAGCATATCTGAAACTCTGAGGTCCAACACAGAACATAAGTCGTCAGTTCCCTGTGTGAAGTTATTTCAATAGATAAATGTCAGGAATGTAAAAATGTATATTCATGTATTGATTTCATAGACTTACATTTGTTATTATTAAAGGATCTTGTGATGGTAGAAGCATTAAGCAAACAAAAATAAATATATAAGGAAAAATAAGATGATGCATTGTCCATATTGGAATTTTGTGAGACAAAAGATAATATTTATACACATTGGAAACACTGATGCCCACAAAAAAATGTGTGAGAGTTACCTATTTGACCCAGATTGGCTAGAAATGCATATGTAGTTTAGTTGTTCTGCCTCCAAGTAAAGATTGAAATTTCACTTATAACAAAATAAAAAATACTGAGGGAAAGAGAAAATATAACTACCTGATTAAATGAAATATGGAAAATAAAGATTAATGGCAATTAGTTATGAATATTTTTCTCATCTTTGTTCTATACTCCTCAGAATGAAGGCAGTAGAGATGATTTAGCATATTCCATGGACATGAGCTCTATGATTGCTTCGGAACAGTAGGAGGATGAAGGTTAATGTGAGTGATAGTTGAAATTTTTCTCAGTTTGTTATTTTATTAACATAATGCAATGTGTTATTAATAAATGTGGAATATAATAAGGCACCGCATTTCAGTGTTGAGTATGGATATATGAACCATAGAGAAAGTTGAGAGTGTTAATGAGATATATATTAAAGAATAATTCTAGGTACATCCAGGCAATTTTTGTTTTTTTAATTGTACTGCTGACATTAGTCCATTTGTGGCTTATACAATAAAGAGATAGAGTGCACATAGAAAAAAGAGGGATAATATTGGATCAGTGATGACTACCCATGGCGTATGAGTTGTGTATGGTAAATATGTGTCTGAAGCCCTGAGGCTTGTTGTTCTATTTGAAATGACTTTATAGGCAGTGATTAGAAGTTTACAAATATCTTTGTTTTGGTTTTTATAATCATGTTAGTTCAGTTCAGTTCAGTTTAGTCACTCAGGCATGTCTGACTCTTTGCGACCATGTGGACTGTAGCATGCCAGGCCTCCCTGTCCATCACCAACTCCCGGAGCCTACTCAAATTTATGTCCCTAGTGATACCATCCATCCATCTCATCCTCTGTCATCCCCTTCTCTTCCTGCCCTCAATCTTTCCCAGCATCAGAATCTTTTCCAGTGAGACAGTTCTTTGCATCAGGTGGCCAAAGTGTTGGAGCTTCAGCTTCAGCATCAGTCCTTCCAGTGAACACCCAGGACTGATTTCCTTTAGGATGGACTAGTTGGATCTCCTTGCAGTCCAAGAGACTCTCAAGAGTCTTCTCCAACACCACAGTTCAAAAACATCAATTCTTAGGCGCTCAGCTTTCTTTATACTCCAACTCTCACATCCATATGTGACTACTGGAAAAATAATAGCTTTGACTAGATGGACCTTTGTCAGCAATGCAATGTTTCTGCTTTTTAATATGCTCTCTGTTCGTTATGACTTTTCTTCCATGTATTTTCTGTTTTTATAATTGAATCCATGAAATAGTCAATATAAAATGTGTAAATTTAAAAAAGATGAATGTGAAGTCTTTTTCAATTATAAAAATGTGGTTAGGCAAAAATTAGTATGATGTAGTAATACATTAACATATATTGAAAATACTGATACCCATTAAGAAAGATGTAGTACTAGGGTGTCATCTCTTTGGTCAAGGATGATAGAGAAAGTGACAGGTATTAGGTACTGACTGGGTCTGTTCCAACTTTGACAATGAGTTCATCAATTACTAATTGTATGTTAGTCGATGCCTCGGTTACTATGAAAATAACTAGCAGGATGTTTGGATCAATGGAGAGAACGGCTCAGCATTTTTATCACCTTGGCTGCTGATTGTTCTGCAGGTGGATATTGCTGCTCTCTCAGCTTCTGCTGTGCTTGCTGGTCACACCACCTGTGTGTCAGGAAGGAACTTAAGGTGAATATTTGTCAAGGTTGTTGTCTTGGATTGGGTGATTTGTCTGAGGATCTTTACGGTGTTATTAAAAAAGTATTCAGTTAATCAAAAAGTTACTCATAGTTCAGTGATAAATATGATAAGAAAGATTATTTTGAATAATTGGTAATGGCCAGGATTGAGGTCCAAAATTAGAAGAGAAGGGGCCTTTTTGGGAAATGATTCTGTAAACTAAGGTTATGGATATTCAAGGGTTTTATTCTTGGGATGTTTAGTGAATCATATATTATTTTTATTAATGCCAATGAAGCAATTATTTAATCAATACACATACAGAAATAAGGAAGAAAAGAGACTCAGTGTTGGACCAGTGATGTTGGTGATGGTAAGAGTCCTAAACAATGAAAACTATGTTTGAAACTCTGAGGTCCAATCCAGAACATTGATAGTGTCTTTCTTCTGGTGAAATTGTTTCTATTTAGTGAGATATCAGGAAGATAAGTAGATTATATTCTTACATTGATTTTGTAGACTTTGATTTGTTATAATCAGTAGATCTGTGATAGAACCATTAAGCAAATGTAAATATACATAAAGAAAACTAAGGTAAAGCTTTGTCCAAAGATGAACATAGCGGGTGAGGCAAAAGATACTATAATGAACATTGAAGTCCCTAAGTCCTATAAAATAAATGGTTGAGGGTCACCTCATTGACCAAGGTTAGATAGAAATGCATGAGGCAGTTTAATTGTTTAATTGTTCTGCCTCTGACTATAGAATTTTTCCTTTCAACAAGATAAAAAATATATAGCAAAAGAAAAGTAATAAATAGCTAAATACTAAGTACATAAAATGTAGAAAACAAGGATCAGTGGTTATCAGGTCTCAATGTTTTTATCAGCTGTGTTCTGTACTGTTTAGAATGAAGGCAGTTTAGATGATTTAGCGTCTTCCATGTAGTTTCCTCTGTATAATAAGAGCATGGAGATTAATGTGAGAGATAGTTGAAGGTCTCTGTTATTTTATTAAATTAATTTGCTATATTATTAAGAAATACAGAATAAAAATAAAGAAGGCAGCTGCGTTTCAGTGTTGAGCATTGATATATACAAACCACTATATTGATTAAAGCATAAGTGAAGAACAATCTATTAAAGAGAGATATATATTTAAGTAAGAATTATTGTATATATATTAAGACTTTTTTTTGAATTTTTATTTAATCAATACAAGTAGAAATAAATGTAGGAAAATAGGAACAATGTTGGATCCATGAGTGATGCAGTATTAAGGTAATTTCGTCCGTTCTCAACTTGAGAAGGCAGCCTATAGAGAGATGTCAGGAATAAATGAGGGGCTTATCTGTGGTCTTTGTGTTCATGAATTTTCATTGTATTATTATAATTGGAAAATGAGAGAATCCATAAATATATAATTAAAAATAAAGATGGATGAAATGAAGCAATTTCCAATTACTGAAATACGTGGTGAGCCATGAAATACTGTTAATATACCAAGGACACCCTGAATTTCAATTACTAATGAATGGCACACAGCTGTTACCACTTAGCTTAAGGTTGAGGGGGACAGAATAAATGATCAGAGAGGTGTATGCTCAGACCTCATGGACCAAAACCTGTCAGGCTCTTCTTCCCGTGGAATTTTCCAGGCAGAATACTGGAATGGTTTACCATTTCCTACTCTGGGGGATCTTCCTGACCCCAGGGATTGAACCCACATCTCTTGCGTCTCCCACACGAGCAAGTGGATTCTTTACCACTTTGCCGCCTGGGAAGCTCCTAGTCGTGTCAATTCTGTGACCCCATGGATTATACAGTCCATGGAATTCTCCTGGCCAGGATACTGGAGTGAGTAGCCTTTCCCTTCTCCAGGGCATCTTCCCAACTCAGGGATTGAACCCAGGTCTCCCTCACAGCAGGCAGTTCTTTACCAGCTTAGCTACAAGGGAAGCCTGTGAAGCTCCTAGTCAACCTTTATATTCTGGTTCAGTCGTAATATCCACATGGTTCATTGTCAAAAGGTTTCCTATGTACCCTAAGTTAAGGATTGCCTGAATAACACTGTGAGTGTGGAAACAAGAAGCAGTGGAGAGTGTCTCTATCACACTGATGGTCCAGTTTGCTTTATATCCCTCAGAGTGGATGCATGGAACCTGAAGGAAGGATTCCTTCTGGAGCATCAGCCTAGGATGGCATCTTTGTTGTAGGAGCCAGGAGACTTATGTGGACATCATCTCATTCCTAGTCTGGGGTTGGATGGTATCTCTAAAAATAATGACTGCACTAATCACATGGGTGACAAAAAATGAAAGAAGGTGACTTTTATCCCAAAGAGTTCAGTTCAGTCACTCAGTCATGTCTGACTCTTTGCAACCCCATGGACTGCAGCATGCCAGGCTTCCCTGTCCATCCCCAACTCCTGGAACTTGCTCAAAGTCATGTCCATTGAGCCGGTGATACCAAGGAGCTGATAGGAAGCTAAAAGCTGATAATAAATTTAAGAGAGTTATAATGATGAGAGTCTCTTGGACTGCGAGGAGATCCAACCTAGATCCAGTCCATCCTAAAGGAAATCAGTCCTGAATATTCATTGTAAGACTGATGCTGAAGCTGAAGCTCCAATACTTTGGCCACCTGATGCAAAGAACCGACTCTTTGGAAAAGACTCTGGTGCTGGAAAAGATTGAAGGCAGGAGGAGAAGGGGATGACAGAGGATGAGATGGTTGGATGGCATCACCGACTCGATGGACATGAGTTTGAGTAGGCTCTGGGAGTTGGTGATGGACAGGGATGCCTGGTGTGCTGCAGTCCATGGAGTAGCAAAGAGCCAATATCGAATGAAGAGGAAGTCATCGTTTGTGGATCAGTGATGATCAATACCAGCATATGAGTCATTGATGATGAATAATATGTGTCTGGAACTCTGAGGTCCAATATGAGAGAAATGTAGTCTTTCTCTTCATGCATTTTCATTGGTTATGGTAAATGAACCATTAAAAACATCAATAAACATGCCTGCAGGTCAGTGGAGTTCTCTCCATTGTTTCCATGTCTGGGATCACTTTCTCTGCTTGTTACTTTTCAGAATAGAAGCTCAAGGTGACTTTAGCCTCCATGGTGATGAAGGTCATGAGCTTCAGGTTGCTATGGTACAGAGAAGCAGGTGAGTAAAGACCAGGGTTCTGGTCTGGTTTGCGGACTTGTTTTTAGTGTTTTTATTGTATTCTCAAAAGCAATAGATAGAAGCAAAAGATTAATGTGGTCCAGTAATATGTTTGATGTATAACCTTATATTGATTAACTGATAAGATATAGCAGTGATATTTATTAGTGAAAGGTATAATCTATCTTGATGTTAATTAGAAGTAGGGGTATTCAAGTGTCTTGTTCTTTGTTTTTCTACTAATCATGTATTATTTTCAATGAATGAGGATTTAATTGAAATAAATAGATAGATGAATGAACTAAAACTGGGTCTCAGATGTACCAGTGATGGTTAGCAGATGAGTCATGGACAGGTCTGTAACCTTGAGGCCCAGTACATTCCACACTCCATTTCTTTGTTTATTTTTCCCTGCACACATATGTTAGGAATGTTTAAAGTTCAAGTTCTAAGACTGAGTTTTAAAATTATTAATAGATCATTGAGAGTACCATTAAAGATACAGATAAAAGATGAAGAAGAACAGATATATTATTGTCTAATTATGAACATAGATCGTGAGGAAATAAATAGTAATAAAAATTCCCAACTCTGATGACCATTATGAATGAATTATGTCACCCCTTTGGCTAAGATTCAGTTCAGTTCAGTTGCTCAGTTGTGTCCAACTTTGCAACCCCATGGACTGCAGCACGCCAGGTCTCCCTGTCTATCACCAACTCCTGAAGTTGACTCAAACTCATGTCCATTAAGTTGGTGATGCCATCCAGCCATCTCATCCTCTGTTGACCCTTCTCCTTCTGCCTTCAATCTTTCCCAGCATCAGGGTCTTTTCCAATGAGTCAGTTCTTCGCATCAGATGGCCAATTATTGGAGCTTCAGCTTCAGCATCAGCCCTTCCAATGAACACCCAGGACTGATTTCCTTTAGGATGGACTGGTTGCATCTCCTTGCAGTCCAAGTGGGTCTCGAGTCTTCTCTAACACCACAGTTCAAAAGCATCAATTGTTTGTCACTCAGCTTTCTTTATGGTCCAATTCTCACATCCATCCATGACCAATGGAAAAACCATAGCTTTGACTAGGTGGACCTTTATCAGCAATGTAAGTCTCTGCTTTTTAATATGCTGTCTAGGTTGATTCAGATAGATCTGAAATATTGGGAGCCAATTTTATTGATCTGAGATTATGAGGATGTTCTTTCTGTCTAGAGAAAACAATCTGTACATTATGGAAAAGCTGTACATTTCTCAGTGATTGGATAAATGAAATGTAGAATGTAAGATGAATGGCTATATGTTTTTCCCCCGTTTCTCATCGACTGTGCTTTGCATTGTTCAAAAATGGACACATTGATGCTGATTAAGCATTATTCCATGGTGGTGCCCCTTATGACTGCACCTCTGTGTTAGGTCCACAGAGACCAATGTGAGTAATAATCAACTTTTTTGTCTCGGTTTTGTTCATTTCTTTTTGTTGGTTTGTGTGAGTGTGTATGTGTATATTCAGTGTATTGGCTGAATGTTCCATATGGAATAACAGAAGGCCAAGTCTAGCTCAGTGATAACTATTGAAATTTATGACACATTAATTGATTACTGCCAAAGTGAAAAACAGTATCTAATTTAAAAGAGATACATTGTTGTAAGAATGAACTATTTACACCTTAGGAATATCATGACTTTTCTAGAGTTTTGTAAATAATAGGATTTTAAAATTATTACTAATAAATTACTGAGTTAGTCAATAAACAGAATTGAACAAAGAGTGGAGTCTCAGCTGTGGACCAGTGATGATGGTCGTTTCAGGAAGAGTCCTAAACGATGAAAACGTGGCTAGATCTCTGAGGTCTACGATACAGAAATAAGTAATGTTTTCCCTCGAATGAGAAACTGTTTCTTCTGTGAGACGTCAGGAATATAGAGAGATCATATTCTTGTATTAAAGTGTTAAAGTAAGAATAATTCTGTATATATCATCTTTTTTAAAATCGTGCTGATAAAATTATTAGTGAATTTGTGATTCATAAATTAAACAGAAATGTATTTGAATAAGATGGACAGTATTGGCTTGATGGTGACTCCCTGAGGCGTATGAGTTGCGTGTGATGAATATGAGTCTGGCGCTCTGAGGTTTGATGCAAATGAAATCAAGTCCAGTGACCTGTGTGAAGTGACCTTTTAGGCAGTGGTTAGGAATATACAAAGACCTTTGTTTTGGTTATTATCACCATGCATTTTTTTCTATTTTTATAAGTGGATTATTGAAATAATCAATATACAAATGTATAAAATAAAAAGTGATGAATATGTAGCCTTTTCAATTATAAAAATACGTGGTTAGGCAAAAATTACTATTATATATATATTGAAAAGACATTGATAATCAATAGGAAAGATATGTTATGAGGGTATTACCTGTTTGGCTTAGGGTGATATAGACAGTGACAGGTATTAGTTACTGGCTGAGTCAGTTACAAGTTTGACATTTGATTTATTAAGGGGAAAAACGAATGTGAGCATAATTTAGTGAATGCTTCAGTTACTCTGCAAACGAATAGTCAGATTCTTGGATCAATGGAAAGAATATCTAAGGCGTTTTACCACGTTGTGTGTTTGTTATTTTGTGGGTCAGATGTTCAGCTTTTGTTGGCTCAGCTGTCACACCAGCTGTGACAGGGAGGAAAAAGGCGAACAGGGACAAGGTTGTTGTCTTAGACTGGGTGGTTTGTCTGAGGGTCCTCATGGTATTGTCAAACAGTGTTAAGCTAATCCAAAAATTAACCATAGCTCAATGATAAATAATCAAGAATGATTATTTCAAATAATTGATAATGGGCAGAATAGAGGTCAAAAATTGGTAGAGAAAGACTCCTAATGATAACTGATCCTGTAAACTGAGGTTAGGGGTATTGAAGGGTCTCATTCTTGGGATACTTATTTTTATTATCACAATTATTGTTTTTATTATTATTAAATTATTAGTGTGGCTAAATAGAGAAGGAAATGGCAACCCTCTCCAGTATTCTTACCTGGAGAATCCCATGGACAGAGGAGCCTGGTGGACTGCAGTCCATGGGGTTGTAAAGAGTCAGACACAACAGAGTGACTAACACAACACAACAACCATTGTTATGTACTTTTATTATCATTTATTCAATGATTAACATACATTATCACTTATTCAACGATTTAATGGAAACATATGAAGAAATGAACAAAGAAAAGAGACTTAATCATGGATCAGTGGTGATGACCATGATGGGAAGAGTCCTAAATGGCGAAAACATGTCTCAGAGTCTGAGGTCCAACCCAGAACATCAGTAGTCTCTTCCTTCTGGTGAAATTGTTTCTATAGAGATATATTAGGAATATAAGTAGGCTGTATTCTTCTTTTCATTTCATAGACTTAAATTTGTTACCATTAGTGGATCTCTGAGGAACCATTAAGCAAATGTAAATAAACACAAGGCAACAAATTGAAGCACTGTCCAAATAGGAACATATTGAGTGAGACAAAAGATACGATAGTAAACACATCTTTGACCAAGATTAGACAGAAATGCATGAAAGTGAAAATGTTAGTCACTCAGTCATGTCCGACTCTTTGTGACCCCATAGACTGTAGCCAACCAGGCTTTTCTGTCCAAGGGATTCTCCAGGCAAGAATACTTCAATGGGTTGCCATTTCTTTCCCCAGGGCATCTTCCTGAGCCAGGGGTTGAACCTGGGTTACCGACTGAGGCACCAGGGAAGACCTAGAAATGCACAAGAGACAGTTTGGTAGTTTTGCTTCAGACTAAAGATTGAGTTTTTTTCTTTTAACAAGACTAAAAGAATGTGAACAGAAAGGAAAAGTAGTACATTCCTAAATACTGAGTAAATGAAGTATAGAAAACAAGAACCACTGGTTATTAGGTATCAATATTTTTATTATCATCTGTGTTCTGTTCTCCTCAGAAAGAAGCCAGTACAGATGATTTAGCATCTTCCATGGACAGAAGCTCTGGGGTTGCCTCTGTATAATGGGAAGGTGGAGATTAATGTCAATAATAGTTGAAGTTCTCCGTTTTTTTTTTAATTGAAGTAATTTACTGTGTTATTGTTGAATATAAGTAGAGAAATTTTGAATATAAGTAAAGAAGGCAGCTGCATCGGAGTGTTGAATATGGATATATGAGCTATTGTATTGATGAATGTATATATGGAAAACAGTGTATTATTGAGGAAAAGATACATTAAAGTAATAATGCTTCAGTGGACACCTGGGCTCTTTTTGCTTTAATTTTTGAATTGTTTTTGCTAAATTTATTAGTGGATTTTTATTTAACCAAAATAAAGATATAGAAATATGTGCAGAAAAAGGGGGACTGATGTTGAATCCTCATCAACATGAATCGTATACAATGAAAGAGTGTCTGGAACTCTGTGGTCCAATGTTGGATTAAGCTTGTCCATTCACAGCAGAGACGATATTCTGTAGACAGATGATGGAAAGAGTGCCTGATTTTGTTATCATCTCCTTCGCTTATGCTCCTCAGAATGTGTGCACTTAGGTGGATGGAAGCATCTTCCACGGTTACACACTCTCCGGTTTCGTGTTGTAGGTATGTTAAGACCATGTAAGTAACAGCCAACGTTTTAGTCTGAGTGGTTTGTTTACGGATAGTTGTTCAGTCGCTCAGTTGTTTTCCACTCTTCATGACCCCATCACTGCAGCTTGCCAGGCTTCCCTGTCCATCACCAACTCCCGGAGCTTGCTCAAACAATCAAAGAAGGGAGAATTCCATGTTAAGTATCAGATTGACATGAAGTATTATCTTTATTAATCTATAAACATATCTTTGAGGTCAGTTTTGGAAACAGAGTTAGTCTCTGGAAAAGATTTTTGAGATAAATGTTGAGGATATTTTAGTTTACTTTTCATTTGTGTGTAGCAAATTAAAGTAGCAAATTTATAAATAAACCCAAATGTTTATGAGAATGAAAAATAAAAGGGTTTTCTTGGGCTAGTGATGATGACTGGTAACAGATGAGTCTATATAATGAATAATATATGTCCTGATACTGAGATCCAGCAAAAACCTAGTGTATTTCTTTTAGTTCATCCTAGAGATAGATGCTGAAATATACCCAGTACAGCTATTGTATTCATCAATTTATATGCTCCCCTGGTGGCTCAGAGGATAAAGCGTCTGCCTGCAATGCGGGAGACCGGGTTGGATCCCTGGGGTGGGAAGATCCGCTGAAGAAGGAAATGGCAACCCACTCCAGTATTCTTGCCTGGAGAATCCCATGGACAGAGGAGCCTGGCAGGCTACAGTCCACGGGGTCGCAAAGAGTTGGACTTGACTGAGCGACTTCACTTTCTTTCTTTATTATTATTAAGAGATTAATTTTAGAACCAGTAAAGAAATGTAAATAATAGGTAAAGAAAAATGTAAAGAAATAATAAGTAAAAAGGGTGAAACTTGTCTAACTATAAACAGGTGGCGAGGCAAGAAATACTATTAATAAAAGTGAAAATACTGAAACTCAGTCGGGAAAAGGTGGCTCACCACTATATCTTTGACTAAATATTATATCAATACTGATAATTAAGAGTCACAGTATTATGGATTTGTCTCAAATTTGCTGTTGTTCATTTTGTTAAGAGAAAAATAGATCCATTATGAATAATTTATAGATACTTCAATATGTGAGTAAATGAAATGTGGAAATCAAGGATCAATGGGCATTGTATTTAAACTATTTTTTTTTGTCATTGACTGTTTTGTACTTCACAGACCCTACCCCCTCGAGCTGATTTAAGCAGTGGTACCGTGATAGTGACCCCTGTGTTTGCATCTCTGTGTTAGGAGTACAGAGGCCAGTGTGAGTAAAAGTCAAAATCTTATGTCCTTTCTGTGATTTCTTTCAGGGCATCTAATATATTGTTGAAAAGTAACATATAGTAAGAATCGCCAACAGCAGCCCAGTGATAAACACTGAATTGACATGTAACAGAAAAGCAAAGGATGTAAAGAAAGAGATACATTGGTATGAAAATGATACTATACAGAGAATAGTAGCTTCGGGTTTTTTTTTTTTTGTTGCTTTTTGCAAATAATTGAGTTTTTAAATTATTATTGATGAATTAATGAATTCATCAATAAACAACGTAGAAGTGAATGAAGAAAATAGGTACAACATTGGATCAATGATGGCTTTTCGGTGCGTGTATGAGTCGTGTTCGATGAATGCGTATCTGGAACTCTGAGGTCCAATGCAGATGGAGACCCATTGCCTCTGTTCCAGGTGACCCTATAGACACCTGTCAGCAATGTACAAGTATCTTGTTTTATGTTCATACATTTTCTTTTTATGTTTATAATTGGATCAATGAAATAAAATATAAAGATGAAATTGGTGAAACTTTGTTCAACCATAGAAATGTGGTTAGGCAAGAAATTCTATTACTATACATTAAAAACAAATGTAAATTAGGAAGTTCATGGTTCAGGGATGTTTTTCTTTGGCTAAGAATGATATAGTTATTGATAAGTAAAATGTTTATTGTTCTCTATTTCACGTGTCTGTGATCTGTATCAGTGTCAAGATTGATATTGTTCATTTACTTAGGAGAAACTAAAGTATAAATGATCCCAGTTCACTACCTATTTAAATGACTGAATGAAACATAGAATTCAAAGTCTAATGAAAATAATATCTTAATGTCTTTTTTATCCTCTACATTATCTTCTATTCCTTAGACTTGCCACAATGGGCTGATGTACGCCTTCCTCGTGGTCATGAATTCTGCGGTTGCATTTGATGTGTTAAGGGTTAGGAGAGCAAAGTGAGTCATAGTCAAACCTCTTCTTGGTTTTGTGGTTTTAGTTTTTGTAAGATTTTCACTGCCTTCTTTACAGTCTACAAGAAAATAATTGGTGATTGTGAACCGTGGTGAAACAGTAAAAGTAGGGTTAATATGAAACATTATATTAACGCATCTGGATAGGAAACTTTGTGAGCAGTTGATGACAGTTTCTGTGGGAAGTAGTTCTACAGACAAATGAAAGAGTCAAGGACCTTCCTTGTTTTAAGTCTCTGTGACCATGATGCAATTTTGTTAAATTGTTAATAGTGAATGGATGATCAGTACAAAGTGTTGACGTGAAGGGAGGTATCAAGGACAAATATGGACAATGATGACTTGTGGTTTGAGTCTTTGATGCGAAACAGCACAGGTCAACACAAAAAATCTACTACTCTAGGGAGATGTGCCCGGCATGCATGGGGATCATGTTCTTAGTCTTTGTGTACAGTAATATCTAAAATTATTATTGTTAAGAAATCAATGGCAGGATTAAGAAATATGTAAGTGAATAAATATGAAACAAGGAAACACTGTTCATTGTAAGTATTATAAAGAAATCTAATGAAATAAATTGGAATGGAAAATAAAATAATCAAGTGTATATGTCTTTGAGTGGGAATAATAGTGATGATCATCATTTATTGATAAAGTTACAACTTTGATATTTGATTTATTAAGAGCAAAATAAATAAGTATGACTGTAAATTAATAAATGCCTAAATTACTATGCAAATGAATTGTGAAAACTCTGAATCAATGGAGAGAAAAGTCTCAATATTTTTATCATCTTGTCTGCTTGATCCTTTTGGGAATAGATGCTGGAGCTGGTTTTAGCCTCTGTTAACAAGATTGTGAGACCAAGGTGAGTAATGGACAACATTATTGTCTTGGACTGGGTCATCTGTTTAAGAGTATTTATAGAATTATTAGGCAGTATTATATTCATTAAAAAGTTTAATGGTAATATGATAAATAATGATAAATATGAAAAAGTTTAATGATAAATATGAGGTACTACGTTGATTAATCAATAATTAACATGACTGAGGTCTGTTAATTAAAAAGGTTTAGTCTATGTGGAAAATGATTCTGCAAACTGATGTTAGGAATATCCTTGATCTTGTCCTAGAGCTTATATGAACCATGTATTATTTTTATTTGTATCAATGCATTCATAATTTAATCAGTACAAACATACAGATGAAGAGGAATAGATCCAGTCATGGACCAATGATGATGACTGATGATAAAGTAGTCATGGGTGATGAGAAAATATATGTCTGAAACTGTGAGGTCCAACAGGGAACAAAATTAGTCTGTTCTTCTGTTGAAATTGTTTCTGTAAAGAGATGTGATACATTTTCAAAGATCATATTATTGTAGTGATTGTGATCAATATTGATCATATGCTTGTATAGGCTTAGATTTGTTTTTAATAATGAAATTAGCTTCCCTCACAGCTCAGTTGGTAAAAAATCCTCCTGCAGTGTAGGAGACCCCGGTTCAATTCCTGGGTTGGGGAAATCCGCTGGAGAAGGGATGGGCTGCCCACTCCAGTATTCTTGGGCTTCTGGTGGCTCAGCCGGTAAAGAATCCGCTCTCGATGTGGGAGACCTGGGTTCGATCCCTGGGTTGGGAAGGTCCCCTGGAGAAGGGAAAGGCTACCCACTCCAGTATTCTGGCCTGGAGAATTCCATGGACTATAGAGTCCATGGGATCACAAAGAGCTGGACGCGACTGAGCAACTTTCATTTCATTAGACATATATGAATAAATACATTAAAAAAGCAATAGGATGAAATGTCCAATTAGGAATGTATGTTGTATAGCAAAAGGCATTGTTAATTAAATTGAAAACCTATTCAGAAATGGTGATTGTGTCATCATTTATTTTGCTGTCTGTTCTGTTCTGTGCTGTGCTTTTCAGGGCAGATGCATCTTCCACCATCGTGAGCTCTGGGGTTGCCTGTATTTAATAGGAATACAGAGATTAATGTGAGTAATAGTGAAGTTGCTTTCTTGGTTTCTGTTTTTTTAAGTTATTCATTTAACAGTGCAAAATATATTTAGAGAATGCAGCTCTACCTTAGTGATAAATATGGGATAGAGTTAACATTATATTGATGTATATAAGAAAAACTGAGGATAATTAATAAGAGATATATTGTCGTGAGAATAATTCTATATATAGATTAGGGACACAAAAAGTATTCTTGAAATTTTGTGAATTATAACATTAAAAATGATTATTAGTGAAATAATTATTTGATCAGTAAAGCCATAGAAATGACTGAAAAAGTGGGGGGCAATATTAGATCAGTTATGACAGTGTTGATGTATGAATCATACATATGTGTGCCTGAAAGATTGTCAGACATGAAAAATTCTAGTTTATTGTCTCTGCTTCAATTGACCCTTTCAACTAAGGTCAGGAATGTATGAGGAGGAAGAGTATTATTGGGAAGATCCCCTGGAGGAGGGGATGCCTACCCACTCCAGTGTTCTGACGTGGAGAATTCCGTGGACTGTATATAGTCCATGGCGTCACAAAAAGCTGGACTTGATCGAGTGACTTTTACTTTAATTTTCCTTATTAATGAATTAATAAACAAATATAGATGCAAATGAAGAGAAAGTTGACCAGTCACAGTCTAATGATGATATCTGGTATGTGAATCACATACAATGAGTTCTGTGTGTCCAGAAGTCTGAGGTCCAATGCAAAAGAACTCATCTCTTCAACATACTTTAAATGACTGTAGATAGATTTCAATATTATACAGTGATCTCTTTCCTGGTCTTTGTGCTCATGAATTTTAAAAATATAATTATAAATGAATCAATGGCAGAATAAATTAGCAAATGTATAAATGAATAAAGATGAAGAGGGTGAAACATTGTTCATTAATATTTAGTCAGGAAAATGAATATTAATATATTGAAATAGATAATAAAATGGACTAAATATATTATGTCTTAAATTAAGCATATTTTCAGTGATAAGTAGTAACCAGTAATTGCCCTGAGTTAGTTGCATGTTTGATGTTTGTTGTATTGAAAGAAAAATAAAAATTACTATGAATTAATAAACACTTAAATGACTCCATACATGGAGACTGGAAATTGTGCATCAATGGGGAGAGGAGAATATCTCAGCTTGTTTATCATTATGGGTGCTTGTGGATGCACCAAGCTGATCTTGGGTTCTGTCTTGGTCAAGATTATGTTGCCTATGTTAGGAAGGAGAACATGGTGAGTAGCAGTAGTCAAAGATCTTATTTTAGTTTTAGTTATTGCTTGAGTAAAGACAAGCCTGGTGGGCTATAGTCCACGGGGTCACAAAGAATTGAACATGGCTGAGCAAGTAAGCACACATACGTACACACACACAAAGTGTATATGGGAAAAGCTTCTTTAGACAGAGTTCAGGAATATTTAAGGATCTCATTGGTCTATTTTCTTAAATAATGTGATTTTTATTAATATCCATGATGAATGATTTAATTGATACAAATGTAACACAAATGAATAAAATGAGAGTCTAACATGGATCATTAATGATGACTGGTGGCATATGAGATTTGATCAGTATACACAGTTATGAATGAAGCAAAAGTGGGACAATATTGAACCCATGTCCCCTGGAGGAGAAAATGGCAAGCCACTCCAGTGTTCTGGCCTGGAAAATTCCATGAACAGAGAGTCCTGGAGGTCTACAGTCTGTGGGGTTTCAAAGAGTCGGACATGACTGAGCACGCACGCATACAAATAATCTAAATGTCTATTAACTGGTCAATAGAGAAACAAAATGTGGTATATCTATGCAGTGTAATACTATTCAGCAATAAAAAGGAATAAATTATTGGTAATCTGTGACTCTAAAAAGGGATACTGGATCTGTGATGACTACTGGTGGCATAGGAGTCATGTACAATGAATACGTGTCTCGAACTCTGAGGGTCAACTGGAAAGAAAACTGTAAACTAATGAATACTAAATGACTGAGTCTAGGAAAGGTGGAATGCAAACAGCCAATAGATAGAAGGTCTCAAACTTTATTTTTTGTTTTTTTTTTTTTGTGCTGCTCAGAACGATCACTCCTGCACTGATTTTAGCATTCTGCCATGGCCCCAAACTCAGTGTTGTCTTAGGAGCAGGGAGACCAGTGTGAGTCATAGTTAAAGTTCATGTCTTGGTTTGATTGGCTTATCATGGTCAGTGCATTGTTAAGAAGTAGGAAATATAATCAGAGCAGGGCAACTGTGGTCCAATAACATGGATTGATAGGCCAAACTGTGTCAAGGCATCCATGTATGAAATACTGAGGTCAATTCAAGAAACGGATCTCATTTCTGGGAAATGATTTGATAGGTAGATCTTAGGGATATCAAGCTTCTTATTTTGTTTTTTTTCTAATTCATGTATATTTCTTTTTAGTTATAAGTCATAACTTAATAAATCAATAGACAGAATAGAATGAAGAAAAGAGACTTCCCAGGTGGTGCTAGTGGTATAGAACCCCCTGCCAATGCAGGAGACATAAGAGACTTGGGTTTGATCCCTGCCTCTGGAACATCTCCTGAAGGAGGGCATGGCAACTTAATTCCAGTTTTCTTGCCTGGAGAATCCCACCATCAGACAGGCCTGGATGGCTACAGTCCATGGGGTCACAAAGAGTTGACACAATTGAAGTGACTTAGCATGATGAAGAAAAAGATTCTGTGCTTGAATCTTTGCTAATGACTGGTGGTTTCTGAGTCAAGGATGGTGAATAATACTTGTTTGGATATCTGAGGTCCACCATGAGAATAAATCTAATCTATGGGTCTGTTGAAAATGATCCTATAGACAATTGTTACAAATACTTGTTTATCCTGTTTGGGGGCTTTTTTGGGTCACGGATAATGATTATACGTTGGTATATGCGAATTAATGCATGAAGGTTTAGCCAGTAGGAATAAGTGAATAAAAGCGTGGCCAGGCCTAGAGCAATGATTGCATATGTCATGGAGCATGTATTATTAACCTCTTTTGGAGGAGCTGGTATTCACATTGCTTATCTTTCAGAATGCAACGCACAGAGACAGATGCATGAATTGTCAGTTTCACGTTCTGGGATGTCTTTGGTCTAATGGTAATTTGTTATATTACTAATTAGGAAACATGTTTATAAAATTAAATAAAAGATTAAGCACTGTTTAAATTAAAGAAGGACACTGATAAAAGTTTGTTAGGCAGCACGGGCTATTGTGCTCAGAGAATTCCATTACAGAGTTACACTGTCTGCGATCAGTTTGGTAATGAGCAACGAACTGCGCATGTATTAGTATTATTCATGCCACAGCATTGAGCCTGTGCAGTTTTATCATTAGAGTGCATACATGAATAAGTTAATAACAATCAGTCGCTCAAAGGGACAAAGCGTGGGCCAGTAATGAGCGTGTCTTGAAATAATTATGATTTAACCACTTCCACTCAGAGGATGTCCCTCTTAGAGCAGAAATTCTGTCTCTTGCTAGTTCGGGTAAGAAGAATATTGAGGGACTTCCCTAGTGGTCCAGTGGTTAAGACCTCACTTTCCAATGCAAGGGGTGTGGTTTTGATCCCTGGTTGAGGAGCTAACTCATGCCTCATGGTCAAAAACTCAGAACCTAAACAACAGAAGTAATGTTGTAACAAATTCAATAAAGACTTTAAAATATAGTCCACATCAGAAAGAATCTTTAAAAAAATGTTTAAAAAATTTATCATTGAACTGATTTGATTAAAAGAAGGGTTAACTTTCTGCCAACTGAAGCAAGTGGCACACCCAGTTTTCAGATTTATCTAAACTTTTCTCACTCTGCATCCATTAGTGTATTAGAGCAAAGTCGAAATCTAGGCTGTTTCATTCTTTTTAATATTTGTTTTGTGCTCCCCAGAGGGGCTTCTCATAGGTAAATGTCATGGCTAGGGAGTCTCTAGAGAAGAAGCCTGTAGGCCTGTGTAAGTGTCAAACTGAGTTTTCACCCTTGGGCGGGTAGTCTGTTGTACGACAGAACAATGGATAAATGGCTATATCTGGACACAAAATTTTAAAAGACCAGATATGAGAATGAATTACACATTAAGGATTAGGCTGTAACCAGTCAATACAACTGTTGAGTTGTACATTTCTTAAAAAATATCATCCTAGAGCCACACCCCTCACACTGGAAGGTGAGGTCTTAACCACTGCACCAGGAAACCAGAGTAGTTTCCTTTTGGTGTAAGGTCATTTAAGCAGAGAAGAGTCATAGTCAGTGTTCTTGCCCTCGATCAGTGGTGAGTTCTAGTTTGTTAAGAGAAATGGAAATAAATAATGAAGTAAATTAGTCAAAACCTAAATAGCAAATCAGTTGAGGGGAAAACATGAATCAGCGGAAGGAATTTATTTCCTTTCCATATTTCTCTTTTTGGGAACAAGAGATATTCTGTCATTTCATTTAATGTTTTAATTTATTAAAGAATGCCTATTCATTTTTCCTCCCCCCTCCCCTTTTTTTTGCTATTTGCTTTGTCCTTCACAGAATGGACATGAACTATGGTAATGATCAAGACCTGCATGGTTCAAGGTGAGCAATAGCCAAATTCTTGCCTTCACTGGAGGAAGCTGTTTAGGATATTCAGTGTATGGTTTGAAAGTATGGGATACACTTGATGGCTGTTCCTCTCACTGCTTTAAACCTTGGGTAGTGGGATTTAGTCCATCATAGAGCAAGCAGATTTGTTTTCACCCAGAGCACCATGCGGATAGCTTGCCTATCTGATAGTGACTCCTGGTTTTTGCAAGTCTAACAGTTGGAAAAAAGGAAGGACAGGATATAACCAAAGAAGGTCACATAAGGACCAATGATAAGACTGTGTTGTCAACCAAGGTTCATGATGAATCTGATTCAACACAACGGGCACATTTTACAAAATGAAGTTCTAACCTCTTATCAATGTCGGTAAAAGGGCCAGAGTCTCTTGTCTGCAAGATTCATAGTTCTTGTGTTGGGTGGCTTATTTAGGGGTGCTTATTATGCTATTAAAATAAACTGAATTCATTAATTAATAAAATGGAGGTCCATTCACTCGTAGAGCCAGATATAAGAATGTAGTATAAATGATTGTTTACAATTAATTGTTGTCATGGTTACCTAGTGTTCACTAAATTAAAACCCAAATCCAGGCATTTTCATTTGTCAACATCTTTTCATTCCACAGGACGGATGGACTGTAGCTCATTAAGTTTTTCTCCAACCATGAAGAGCTTAGCCTAATCCCTCGGGAAGGAGAACACCATATGCCATGTGAGTAATGAAGTTCTTGGTTTGGGTGGTTAGTTTGTGGGTTTCCACTGTATCATTAAAAAAGAATAAATGTAATTAAAATTAAGTGCCATTCATAGACCTATGATGAGAATGTGCTATGAGCCAAAGTTTATGATTAACGCAGTTTAGCACAAATGAGGTAAAAGGGAAAAAAAAGTCCTGAGCTTTCCCATTCATTTCAAAACTGATATGTCCGTTGTTATGTTTGTCCCATTCCTCTCTTGACGATGATCTAGGCTGTTACTCGTTTAGGAAGTCAGTACTCCATTTGTCGAGTAGGACAGAGGATTCATGGCTGTTCATTGTAACATCCAAAAATTGTTCAAATTAAATTCTGAAGGACCACACCTGGACCAATGATGTGAATGGAATGCATCTGAATGAAAATTATGATCAATCATGTTTGGAACCCCTGAGGTCCATGGTGAAAAGATGATTAGTATATGATTCTTGGGGGAATCATCCCAGGATGTTTGAGAATCTAGTTGAGAGGGTTCATAGATATTGGCTTTATACTACCTGTAAATAAATGAATGGATCAATAAATATATTGAAAAGAAAAGAGAGGTCAAAACACAGACCAACTTTGAAGACATTTATAAACAAGGAATATAATATATTGAAACGAAAAGAGAGGTCAAAACACAGACCAACTTTGAAGACATTTATAAAACAAGAAATATAATTAGTTTCAGTTCAGTGTGAAATTTCAGTTCTGAAATATAATTATTTCACTCACTCAATCTGAAGTATGTTGGTCCATCAAGAAGACACACATCAAGTTGTTACTGGTTTGTGTGAGATACAGCTAAGCTAAATATATGTCCTTCTCTTAGTTTGAAGTGGGTTTGATTCATTAAACAAATGGTTAACTAAATGAATGAGTATAAAATATGAGCCGATGATCAGTGTATGTTCTTTTTTTTCATGTTTTGTGCCCTAGAATGGCTGCACCTTGGTTGTTTTAGTTATTATTTAATGATGATGATCTTAACAGTTACCTATGTGGTCAAGGAGAATATAGATCAATGTAAGTATGAGATTAAGTTTTTATTCTTGGTTTGGTCATTTTGTTTATGGATGATAAGTATATTTGTTTAAAAATAGAGGGTTTCATGCAGTTATAAACAAATCAAAGATTATGCTGGCACCAAGGATAAGAATTTGTCTGAGAAATGTCATGGTTGATTCATTTTGCAAAAGGGAAAAAAAAAAAGATTTTCATTAGAAAATAGATTTAATGCTACCTCTTACAGTAAAAGGAGCATAGATGAATTTTAGACTTAGTCAAAGATATTATTCTTGGGTTGGTTGTGTTTTCCTTGGGTTTTAAATAATTAAACAAATTAAAGATAAACAGGCTAGTAAAATCACAGTGGCCACTCATGACCAATGATGTGATTATTCATGAAACAAGCATTTGTTTAACTCAACTATTTTACCACTCTGTTTAAGGGGTACACAGAGAGACTTAATAGTCAAAGTTTAACCTCTTGTTTATTCTTTTTATTAATTTATTTTTAATTGGAGGATAGTTGATTTACAATATTGTGTTGGTTTCTGCCATCTGTCAACTTGAATCAGCCATATGTGCCCTCCCACCCATCTCCTCTCCATCTCGCCCCTCTGGGTTGTCATAGAGCACCAAGTTTGAGCTCCCTGCCTCATAGAGCCAATTCCGACTTCCCTCTTGTTTAGAAGCAGGTTCTTTGCTATTGGTTTTATTTTTGAAAATGAGTACCTGACTAAATTAATAAATAAGTAAAATTCATACATAAAGAAAATGAAAATGACCAAGAATATTCCAATGATAAAATTTTGTGAAACAAGAATTGCGATTGACCCAGCTTTGCTTCTCTGAGATCCATTTAACCAAGAAGATTTAATCTATCAATATTAATTCTGTGTATAGTGAGGACATAGAAGTTAAAATATTTGTTGTGTTCGTTCTTGTATTTTAGTGAGTTAAATCTATGAAAACCTAAGTAAGAAGAGGACCACTGGTGAAAATGTATTTTGAAACAAAGATTATGATTATTACAGTTCTACATTACTATAATTTATGAAATAAAACAGTTTAAAAGACATTTGTTTTAATAGTACATAGTATGTAGTTCAGGCTTCTTGGTTAACTCAACTGGTAAAGAATCTACCTGCAACGCAGGAGGGATAGGCTACCCACTACACTATTCCTGGGCTTCCCTGGTGGCTCAGAGGGTAAAGAATCTGCCTGCAATGCAGGAGACCTGGCTTCGATCCCTGGGTTGGGAAGATTCCCTGGAGGAGGGCATGGCAACCCACTCCAGTATTCTTGCCTGGAGAGTCCCATGGACAGAGGAGCCTGGCGGGCTATAGTCCATGGGGTCGCAGAGTCAGACCCGACTCAGTGACGAAGCACAGCACAGTATACAGTTCTGCTCTGCATGTTGCATTGCAATTATTTGGATATTTTGCATGCTGAGATCATAATTCATTACTTGAATTATTTTTTTACCCTATCTCAGGGCAAATATTAGTGATCTGTTTGGAGCTGATGGCAGGAGGTCCCTATACCCCACATTTTAAAGTTTTCCTGGCACTTTTTATCTGAGAGAGTACAAAAATAACCAACACTAGGGTAATAATTTCAGCTCAGCAAGTATAGATCCAAATCCATGTCAGGCTCTGGATTAGTCATGGCATTCATTTCTAAATCAGATCTAGTTGCAGCCATCAGGTAACTCTTTGGGATTAGGTGGGATTACTGATAAATATAATAATTCAATGTAAGGGCAAATACATGGGTTTTGCAGAAGCACAGAAGGCAGGACCTCAGCTTAGGTATCAGATGCTTTATAAAAGAGAATATGCCTGAGCCAATGACCGAACCCCTGGTTTGTAAGATCCAGGACATTAGGAATTACACTCCTCGTATGCACTGCATGTAGAGTACTCATAATATATTTGTTGAATGAGTTGTTGAATAAAGGGTATAAATGATGAATGAATGAAGTAGTGAGTTAGTGAATGAATGAGTTTTTGGGTAAACAAAGGAATGGAAAATTGAGTGAAACTGTGGAGCATAAGAATGAAGGAATAAATTAATAATGCACTGAGTAAATCAATATGTGTATGTTACATTCTTGAGTGGATGAGTCTCTGTGTAGGTAAAATTGTCAGGAGGTGAATGGTGAGTGACAAATAGGTCAAGGAGGTAATGAACGAAAGACTAGTAGGTCAATGGTCCAATAAGTGAAAGATGAGTGAATTACTAAATAGATTCCAGAACAAGTTTATCAATGAATGGTTTAGTAGAAGTTAGTAATGAGGGGATGAATAAGCCAGTGAGTCGATGAGGAACCAAATGAATTAACTAATGAATAAGTCAAAAATGAGTGAGTGAATAAAGTCGGTAAAAAGAGGACAAAGTTGAATAATTTAACTAATGAGTACATAAGTCAGCGCATGGCACAAATTAATGAGGGAGTGAATAGGCAAATGGATGGGGGAATGCATATATTAGAGTTATCGAGGGAAAGGGTAATTATTGAGTGAGTAAATGACTCAATGAATGAGTATGTCATCCAAGACTAAATGGAGCGCTCTGTGAATGGAAGAGTGAGTAAGTGAACAGATCAGTAAATGAGTGAGCAAGTCAGTGACCCGTGTGTGAGGCAGTGAGTGGAGCAGGTCCCACTGGGCTTCCTTCTCCGACCACGCAGCCACACCCCAGCCTCAGGGCACATGCTCAATACCCACGGCTACCCATCCTCCTCCACTCACAAGCATTTGTTTGCGTGTCTCCACCAAGCTGACCTGCCCTGACAGCCACGAAATGGGTCAGATTCTTCTCTGTCTCCCCTGGGCCTTCCCAGCCTGAGCCTAGGAGGCGCCCAGTAAATTACTGCTGAATGAATGAATGAAGAGCTAAAAATACATGTGCTTTTGTGGAAATGGGATGGCCCTTCTGAGAGTGGCCAGGAGCCATTCCACGGGGAGGTGGTGGTGTGTCAGATGGTCCGCGGCATTCTCCCACCCGTGTGCAAATTCTCCCTCGAGTCCAGCTTCCTGCATCCAGTGCCAGACAGTGAGACAGGATCCTGGCAGTTCCGACTGCCTGGACCTTGGCCCGTCCTTGGGCAACGTTGGCTCGGACTGGTGGAATGGAGGCCCTGGGTCTTCCCGAAAGCTGCCCCGGCCTCTGCCAAGACAGGAGGTCGAAAATAACAGTCTTGTTTTTGATCCTCTAGCGAGGGGGGCCGCTCCTCTGCTTCCTCCTGCTTTC
This sequence comes from Odocoileus virginianus, assembly GCF_023699985.2. NCBI lineage: Eukaryota > Metazoa > Chordata > Mammalia > Artiodactyla > Cervidae > Odocoileus > Odocoileus virginianus. The sequence goes on along the minus strand of NC_069689.1, from coordinate 10,917,945 downwards.
CATCTGTGGGACAGTGGGTTAGACGGGGAACACCCTGCACCTCCAGCCTCACCATCACCTGTTAGACAAGGATAATGATACCTCCCTGGCTGGATTTTCCTGAGAATTAACCTTGTCTGAGTGTGTGTGTGTGTGTGTGTGTGTGGTCAGTTGCAGTTGTGTCTGGCTCTTTGTGGCCCCATGGACTGTATCCTGCCAGGCTCCTCTGTCCATGGGATGCTCCAGGCAAGAATACTGGAGTGGGTTGCCATGCCCTCCTCCAGGGGATCTTCTGACCCAGGGATCAAACCCAAGTCTCTTGCATCTCCTACACTGGTAGGCAGATTCTTTACCACTAGCAGACACCTGGGAAGCCCAACCTTATCTAACAAAAGCTTATGAGGCTCTTCTTACCTAACATAATACCCGTCCTGTATATTGTGGTACCAGGGAGGGAAGAGATGCCTTAGAAATTACTAAGGAGCTGTAATAGATGGTGACACCTGCATTCATTTAAAAGCTCCCAAATGGATGTGGTAGCCATATTCCCCTGTCCCAGAAGAGCAAAGAGTTCAACTGAGTTTTTAAGGAATGCCAGTTAGGATGAGCCCAGACTACTCACCTTTCAGGCAGCATAATGTGCCCTTTTCCAGGGACAGACAACAAGAACCGTGAGTTGACTGCACTTTTGCACCGTTTGGGGCATTTGCCCCAAATCCACCCTCCCTCCCTCTACCCTTCCCATCCGCTCCTTCCCTCCAGCAATTGTTTGTTCAGTATCCGTGGTTTATCTAACACTGACCACTCCTCTTCCTCTCTTGTCTTGACTGGCTCCTGACCCTGGATTCCATCTCCCACTCCTCATCCTGCATCCTTCCTTTGAACTTGATGATGCTGCTTGGTCATCTGGCTTGGACTACAGCCATCTCCGTCACATAGATTTGATGTTGGACCAAACCACTGACCTCTCTCCTGCAGACTGAACAGGTAGAATTGAATCCTCTTTCCTAACCCTGGGCATCCAGGCCTCTAAATTTGAATCTTCTGGGTCAACTCTCTCCCACCTGGTTAAACCCCAGTCCCTCTGTAGAGGAGTTCAGACCATACTGGTAGCCGGTGGACCCTCCTAATGCTGAGGGTGAGCAGGACGATAAGCACTGATGGCCTTGGGCTAGAGTCTGACTGGCAAGTGTGTGCAAGTCCTGGGGCTGGGTTCCCTCATTTCCCCAGAGTTCCCAGGTAAATGAGTTGAGCTCACCTTGAAGCCTAACACAGACGTCCCCTGCCTCTCACACTCCTGCTGTGCCCTGGACTCTCCTCCCACTGTCCACATCCCTGTGTCCAAACTTGCCCTTTTTCACTCATTCATCCTTTGTCCATACTGCTGACAGCCCATATTGCCTCTTTGACTATGGACTACCAATTTCTCCTAAATGGCTTTGAACTTCTTGAGCTTGGGGTCTTCGTTTTGTGTCACGCTCACCCAGAAGAAGGTCTGGGCGTCCGGAAGTGCTTGGTGAATGAATCATTCATTCTTTCATGTACTCAAAAAATATTGGGCCCTTTCTGTGGTGCAGGAAGCTGGATGGCAAGAAATAAGGTGCATCTCATCTCTGCCTTGGTGGAGGGTCCAGTCTTGAGTGGGAGATAGGTTTTCCAAATTACCTAATTACACGTGTGAGCAGTTGCTGTGAAGCCCAGGTGCCCGGGGCTTTGTGAACCTGCGATCTGGACTGATCTCCCGTCATGAGAAGCCCCCCATGCTTCTCGCCTTTGTCCAGGGAGAGACAGGAGGACAAGGCTATAGCCTTGGAGAGAGCTGGTCGACGGCTTTGGCTCTCTGGGATCAATCAGGTCAGTGTGGTCTCCGGTCATCCTTGGAGGAAAGAGAGACCAGTGTACTTTGGAGTTTGTGCAGCTGCTGATTGGTTATTTCCTGGGCAGGTGTGACCAACCAGCCACCACTACCTCCATGCAAGCATCGTACTTGTTAAGGAAGGCTCTGTTGCATGTCAGGCTGTGATGTGCCCCATCAACTTTCAAGTACTTCTCTTAGGTATGTTGGCAAATGATAAGGCAAGGGTAAAATGAGTTGACCCTTCTCTCTTTCCTCAACTGTATTCCACTGAGTTTCTCAGAATGGCTGTCTGGGACACCAGCTGTTGCTAACTAACACTGCCAGAATGTTCTACAGCACCACTGGTGTGGTTTCACTCACCATCCCGGACCCGTCCCTCACTCTGCCTCTGACCCCACTCCTCCCACCTTCAGCATCTCTCCAAGGAGCCAGGAATCCGCCCTCTCGTCTCTGTCACTCCATGTTGGTCCAGGCTAATTGGGCTCTCGTCTGCCTCTGATTGGTCTTCTTGCTCCTCCTCCTATGCATCTTTCTAGAGTGCCTGGAGAAGAGTCCCCCGCTCCGTAGAGCCCTTTCATGAGTTCCCAGAGCGTCAGGGTGATGTCCAAGCTCCTTGGCTTCATGCTCGACGATCCTCATGGCTTGTCCTCCAGCCACAGCTCCTACCACATGCCCCCTGGCCTCGTGCACTGCCCAGCAGACCAGTCCCCTCCCCCCGAGTCTGCATGCAGCTGGTTTTCCATGCCTTTGCACAAGCTCATCCTTTCGCGCTCTCCCCACAGTGCTCAGTCGCTGGAGGGCTTGTCCTGCGTCCCCAGGTGGGATGAGCCCCCCCGCCCCCCCACTCCACACTCAGAGCTGTTGCATGGCCATGAACGTCACTTCTGTGCAGATACCTGTCCTATTGCTTGGCCATGATCTGGTTAGGCATCTGCCTTCCCAGCCAACCTCGAGCTTCCCAGCTGGGCATGCTCAGTGTTGGATGCCTTGGATCCCCCCACTGTCCAGTACAGAACCTATGCAGTCTGTCTCATCCAACAGTAAGAATGCAGACGAAGTGAAAGAATGAATGAATGTACAAAGGAATGATTGTGAGGCCATGCTGGGGGGCAAATTACCTCCCTGGCAGAGAATTGGGGTCCCTGGCACCAAGGACTGGCACCCCCTCATGACTGAGGCTGGCCCTGCTTGTCCAGCCAGCTCCACTTTGCCTTCTGCCTGCGACTCATTAGGAGATATGTAACCTTAATCCTTGAAATTGCCTGGGATGGAACGTGTTTTCACTCAATGGCCTGAACATGGGGATTTTATTCCTTTCTTAAATAAATCTCACTCCCCTAGGAAGTTTGGACAGGATGTAAGCAATCGGACCAAGAGCTTGAAACTGAATATTTTGCAAAAGGCCCATTTCAAAATTTGAAACTCAGTGGCCACCGGCCAGAACTAAGTCTGGTTTGGTGGGGGTCGCTGAGGCCTCCTCCCAAGGAAGGGAAAGGAAGATTGAAAACAAACCTTCAGCTGTCACTGAGTAGGCTGAGGGTTTGCAAGACAGAATTCCGCGGTTTGGTTTTGCTTCTCTGATGAAACTGGAGCGGGCTGGGTCAGCCTCATCAGCTCTTCTTTCAAGCTTTCGGTGGAGGCCTCAGACCCTCCGGAAGCCGGAGGGGACTTTGAGCTGGTCCTGAAATCAGTGGGACATGTGTCTGAGCGCTGGAGGGGCTGACAGTCCTCGCTGAGTGGACACTGGCCCCCGAGGATGGGCGATTCTGTTGTGTCTCGTTCTCTTCTGACTTCGTCTTCTTTCTACCAGGATGGACAGGAAGGTGTGCCTGTGGGGACGTCACCGGGCCTCTCCGAGTCCCATGCCCGTCACCTGTAAAAGGGAAGTCACATTTCATTCATTGATTCTGCCAGCATCTTGAAAGCGTGAAGAGCTGTGCCCTGGCCGGAGCACGTGGCCCCTGCGTGCAGCTCCCCACCCCGTGCAGCGTGTGCGCTCCTGTGTCACATGTTCTCCTCCCGTCCCTGCCCTTGAGCCTAAGTGGTGCTGTCCGTTTTTCCCTCCAGCAAGGAATCTCCCCACTGGCCTCCTCCTCCTCACATCTTCCCTCCCCTGGTCTCCCAGGCTCGCAGGGAACCTTGGTCTCCCCCAGGGACCCTCCCAGGGTTGTTGCTTCCTTCTTCTCACCACCCAAGTCTTGCAGTTGTAGCCAGAGGCCGCCTAGCCTGGCCTCAGTTTCCCCATCTGCAGATTGAAGCAAGGAGGACCACACCAAGCCCTCTCACCCCCCTTTTGCCCACTGGGGTGAGAGAAAATCTGTCTCCCCCTCTCCCTGCAGTCCTGACCCCATCGCATGTATCCTTCCAGGCCCTTGAGCCTCACTTGTAATTGGGGGGCCAGGTTTTATTTTCTTTTCCCAGAGATCTAAGGCATCTCCCAGGTTCAATCCCTGGGTCAGGAAGATCCCCTGGAGAAGGAAATGGCAACCCACTCCAGTGTTCTTGCCTGGAGAATCCCATGGACGGAGGAGCCTGGTAGACTACAGTCCATGGGGTCACAAAGAGTCAGATTTAAGGTATCTCCCGGCTTGTGTGTTTTTTCACCATGATACAATGAGCGTCCGCTAGCTTGGTAGGGACTGAGCTGCATCCCTGGCAGATGTCCCTGGTGTCAGCGGGAGCTGCTGGCGGCTCCCTGGAGGGGAGGAAGGTGGGCCCGCTTAGATGTGTCCCTGCTGTGGCCGCAACTGTCCCCCCAGCTCTGCTGAGAGAAAAGTGGGGAGGTGCTCTGGGCACCGAGCCTGGTGTGCTGTCGGAGGTGGTTGATCTCCATTCATGCCAGGGTTTGGGTCCTGAGAGCATCACAGCATGGCTTGCGGTTTGAATGTCAGAATGAAAGAACTGAACCAGTGTTCCTGGCCAAGTCCACCAGTGTGGTAACTTTGGTTACCTGCATAGAAGGGTTATAAAAACCCTGCAGAGAAGCATCTAGAAAATGCTCCTCCTGCTCCTAAGAGTTACTCCAAACAGCTCGTTTCAAAATACAAGGATCACAGGGCCCCACCCATCAGGAGAGCTGGTACAGGGCCACTCTGGGTCTGCCTGAGCTCGCCTCCCGCCCCAGAGCCCACTTGGTGCTCACTTGCCCCCAAACACAGGCTGCCAGGACCTCCAGGAGAATCTCGGTTGGGTCTGGTCTGTTGTTGAGACCTGCCCGTTTCCTTCCCAGCAGGGAGAGCCAGGCTGAGGCTCTCAGGTCAGGAACCGTGACGCGAGAACTGATCAGGGTGAGAGGTAGAGAGCCAGAGCACATCTCCCAAATCCAGGATTGGGGGTTATCCACCTCCAACAGCAGGGCTGCAGGGGGGCCCTGTGACTCCGGGGCTGCACAGAATGGCCACCCAGCCCTGGGGGATGCAAACGACACTTTCTCTGGGTTGGCGCTCTGGTGCGTTTATGAATGAGCAGTACCTTCTTAAAATGTCACATAAAGAGGATAAACTGAAAGAGCCATTCGTGGACCAGTGGTGGCTGGTATTGGGATTGAAGACTGTCATCAGTCCAATTCTGTGTATCCCTGGATATAAGGATGACGACAATGATGCTAATAGTAGTGCTACCTTGATGGGCGGAAGGCTGAGAGCGCTGATCGGCTCAGTCAGTCACATGGACCCCTGTGTTTACCTTGAGGAACATCCAGGCTGGCTGAAACTCTCCATCCTCCCTTCTGCCATTTTCCAGCCTGAGTTTCTCGTCCTTCCCCCATTCACACCCAGACCCGTGCAACAGCCCTGAGTTTCATGCCGTAGCTGCTCGTTTCTCATTGGATTAGAAGCATCCCAAAGGTGGGAGCAGCTCTGCTCCAGCTCCGTGTCCCCGGGGCTGGCCTTGCCCTTCCCAACACCCCTTCTGGGGTGGACGCTGCGGTGTGGTCAGACGTGTGCTCACACATTTTGTGACTCAGCCCTCTTGTCTTGGAAGGTTGTCTGCACGGAGCCCGTGGAGGTGCGGTTGGCGAAGCACAAGACTTCCCCTGGGTGATTCTGCTGGGTGGATCCCTTCCTTCACTGGGTGAGTCCTGCTTTCTGGGTTACACTCTAAAAGGCATGTGTGCCTGTGACTAAGGGTCAGGCATGGTCTAGAGAGGTAAAGACTAAAGGTGATCCTAGGAGAGCTGGGGCATACATCCAGGTCTCAGAGGGGCCCGAAGGCATGCCCTGCCCACCTGGAGCAGGTAGCGGTGGGGCCATTTCTGGCAGCTGCTTCTCTGCGTGGAGGGTAAAGCCATGCAGAAGTTACCCAGGGCAAACAGGTGAGGTCAGCAGGGGCCCGACCCTAGACACCTGGCTTTCATCTCTGTTCCCACCCAACTGCTCACTTTGCAGCTGACTGGACACCAGAGTCCTTTTTAGGACTCAGGCTTACCTGAGTAAGCTCAGGTTCACCCTTGCCCCCCACTGAATCTCTTTTACAAATTATGCAGATAATTTCATTTCTGTAGTGGAGAATGAAGAAGGGGGAGTCATGTGAGCTTTTCCTAGAAAAGACACTAAGCTGAGAAGTAAAACTTATTACATGTAATAATTCTAGAAAAAAGAAACACTTTTATTGTAAAACACTGGACAGAACAAGAGGAAGAACAGGACTCACCCTAGTCTCATCACTCAAAGATGAGCACTGCCAGCATTTTGAAGACTAGCTTCTGGTCTTTTGGTTTCACCTATAAATTGCAAAAGTGAGTGAGTGAGTGTGTGTGTGTGTGTGTGTGTGTGTGTGTGCATACATATGTACATAAATTTTTAATTGGGTTCATCATAGCCATCCTAATTTTTCACCTAAGTATACATCCTAAACATTTCCCATGCCATTAAGTAATTTCCTATCTTATCATTTTTTTTACCTAGTATCCTAGCAAATGACTATATCATAATTGCTTTAATTGACACACTCTTGTCAGATATTTACATGATTTTTAAAAGTTGGATGATAAAAGTTGGAGTGAATAGCTTTGTTTTTTCATCTTCACGTACGTCTCTTATTTGTACTCTTAAGAGTGAAGTGGCCATGCCAAAAGGTGTGAGCATTTTATGGCCAAATGCCCCCCTTGAACTTTGTACCAATTTACATTCTCAGGATTAGTTTAACAAGTGACTTTCCCTGGGAATTATCACGGTTTTTAGCATTCATCAATTTGTCAAATTTCATTCTTCTCATTTTCAGTTCTTTTATTACTGTGATAAGAACATTTCCCCCATATCTTTATTGGTTTTCCGTAGCTGAATTGCCAGTTCAGTTTCTTTACTTTATTCAGCTTTCATTAAGTTTTATTTTTGTCAAAGTCATGCATATGCTTCATTTTAAGAGTTGAATAGCTTTACAAGATTCTGTAGAAGCATCTTTCTCCACTCCAAATCCATATCCTACTCCACCTAGGCTACAGCTTTTTAGTCTTTTAAATGGTTTTTTTGACATTTACAACAATTTTTCTAAGTAACCTTCTGATTTTTCCTAGTTCTCAAAAAAGTTTTTTTTTTGACTTAGGCATTATCTTGATTTTTCAACCACAGAAAAGGAAGATTTAACTCTTTCACCTTTGGCCTCAACACACACAGGAATACCTGTCTGTCCCCTTCTTTTAATATATTTAGCTCAGTTTTGGTTTGATCAGTATTCAGTCTTTATATATTAGAACAGAGTAAATACTTGAGAGTATAACAACAGCACTTTGATTGTTTACTTTTCCTTACAACTTTTGTTTTCTCTGGAGTTGATAATTGTTTTGGTTTTGTCTTTCTTTTTTCCTTCTCTCTTTGGTTGGTTATTAGTGAACTTATCCCAAATTTATCTCCAGCCTTTCATGACATCCAAACACATTAGTGTTTTTTGTTTTTACTTAATGTGTTTATCTTTTTGAAGACATCTCTTCCTGGAGCCTCCTTCCCTCTTTTGTTCCGGATTGGTTCATCTTTGGGCTTTCTGCCCTTATTGTGGAATCACTTCCTCATTTCTTCCTGGGGATTCTCCTTGGTCGGATCCCTGGTTTTGTAAATCCTGTGTTATTCTCATTTTCTTTTTATTCCCTTGTATAGCTAGAGTGCATCCTCTAGCAGTTCCCTGGTAAAGGGTCCATGGGAGGTAAATTTTTGGAGATCTTTCACATAAGAAAAGGATAATGACTAGTCCACACTGATGATGATTTGGCTTGGTATAGAATTCTAGTTGGTACCTTTTTTCCCCTTCAGATTTGAAAAGCATACATAATTGTCTTCTAACTTCCAGTGATATTGATCAGAAGTCTGAAGTCTTCTGATTCCCATCCCTTGCATGTGATCTTCTGTTACCTTCCCTTTCTGGAACTTGTAGTCTTTTCTCATTGTGTTTTGAATTTCATGTGTATGTATTTTGATGTGAATCTACATTCATCTGTTTTCTCAGGCCCTTTTGATCTGAAAGCATATGTCTTTCAGTTGCGGACATTTCTTGGACAATTCCTTGGACAATGGCCTCCCATCCATTTTCTCTTTCTTGAACTTATATTGTTTGTATGTCGGATCTCTTTGACAGTTTCTCTGCTTTTCATGTATTTTTCCTCTGATTTTCATATCTTTCATCTCTTTGTTCTCACTGAGCAATTACTCTGTCTTCATCTTTTAATCTATTATCACTTCTGCAATCTCTGATTTTCAAGAGTTTTTATTACAGTCTAAATATTATTTTATTGAATTTTGTTTCATGGACACAATTGCTTCTTTGATATTTCTAAAAATATTAATAATAGTTTTTTGAAATTGTCTTTCTCTTAAAGAGTCTCCAAGCTTTTTTTTTTTCTTTTTTTCCTTCCATGTGTGTGTCAGTGTCTAACTTTCACTTCGGGTTCTTTCTCAACTCTCTATTTGTATAGATAGATATATAGATATAGATGATATTGATACATATATTCAATGCACACATCCAGATAAACTAAAGAGCTGTTTGGAAGCTCTCAGTATGTGGTTGGATCTTGTAAACTATGGCATTTACTGTAGAGAGAGGTAATTGGTCTTTGTATTTTGGAACACCAGGTTTTAGCATTTTTATATCTTTTTCTTTTAGACTGATTGGATGATCCAAATGTTTCTGATCTAGAATTTTACTAGTTGCTGGTGCTCTGTGAGGTTTGTGACGGAAGACTGAGTGGTCTCAACATCCAACTTACAAAGCTTTGCCTTCTTTCTCTTTTGAATTTAGGGCTCTTGCCCTCAGCTGTGCATGCATCTCTGCTCTAGTCACCTCTGCGTTGCTCTCTGCATGTGATACCTTTTCAGGCTTCTCTCAGGGGTAGAGAAGGCTTTGCCTAATGGGTGAAGATTGGGGGCTCTGTCTCTTCTTTAACAGACTTTTAGCCAATTGATCTTATTTAGGCCTAGACGTTGCTGGAGGTTCCTGAGACTTCTGTGGGTTCTGTTGAATACACTGTCCTTTATTTCAGGTCTCCTCACTGCCGGTCCAGGGTTTCCAGCTCTGAATCAGTTCCAAATCTCCTACTGTCTTGTCTTTGTCCTATGTATGTACTCACGCTCAAGATCAAAATCTCTTCACTTTCATTTAGCGCAGTTTCAAGAGCAAAGGCTGGTGGATATCTATATGCTATTCACTATGCTGAACTGCAAGTTCATTTACCCATCTTTCTCTACTGTTGTATCTTTTATTTTTATTTTATTAATACCTTTCAAAGTAAGAATAGTAACTGTTTTTCCATCCTATATTACAAATATCCTGCCCCCACCCCCATTTTTCATTTACCATTCCATTTTGTTCATGGAGCATTTAACTTTTTATTTTAAAATTTTATTTTCTGAAAAATCTTTCACTAATTTTTTTCTTATAGTTACTTCTTACTTAGAAAGAAATTTCCTACCCCAGGCTCATATATTTAGTCACTTTTACTTTTTTTCTAGTTCTTTTATGATTTCTTCTTTATATTGACTCTTTAATCCTTTAACTGAATTATTGTAAGAAACAACTTTTGCTCCATTTCCACATGCTAGATTTTAGATAGCATGTGGTAGATCGAATTTACCACATGCTAGATACTTTTATATTTTTTGTTTCTCATTGTGGCTTTCTAATATGATATTAATTCGTCTACTCTTATCCTAGTGTTGCTTTGTTATGCTAGATCATATTGTTAAAATATGTATTATTATTTGATAGAAGTAGTCTTCCTTCATTCTTATTTTTCAAGATTTTCTTGATTAGTCTCACCTGTTATTTTTCCAGGCGAGTTTTAGTGATATAGTGAAGTTAAAAACATTCCTTATAGATTTTATGTGAAGTTTTACAAAATTATAAATTAAAGAGAATTGGTATGTTTTGACACTTGGGCTTTGCATCTTTTATAGTTTACAATATACAGTCACAATTCGTCAAATTTGACAAATTCACAATTTGTTATTAAGTTTATTTCAAGGAACTAAGTATTGCTTCTGTTGTGAATTTTTCTTGTATTTTCTAACTGGTTATACTGGTATGTAGGGAAGAGATTATGTATCTATTGTTATTGTCTACCTCATTGAATTTTCTCATATGTTGTACAAGTTTTCAGTTGAATGTTTTGGAATTTCTAGGTAAAGTGTGATACATATCTATACAATTATAGAAAAAATTTGAAAATATTTTATCTCTTTTATTTTTCTTTCTTGTCTTATAGTATTGTCTAGATCTTCCAAAACATTGAATTGTTGATAACAAATCTTTGTCTCATTTCTGGTTCATGTGAAGTATGATAACAGGTACTTTTTAAGGCTGTATGTTTTTTATAATGCTAATTAATTATCTACTTCATGTATGATTAAAATCAGGAATGGATTAGAATTTTCTGAAATGGTTTTTTGATATCTGTAGAGATACTTGTATTGTTTTTCTCCATTGATCTGTTGATGAAATGAATTATAATAATGTTTCATAACCTTGAAGCATTTTTGGATCAAATTCTACCTGGTTTTCATTTATTGTTCTTTTAATATACTTCATGATTTGGTCTGCTAGTATTTGGAATTAAAGTTTTGGTCATTTGACATCAAAGTTATGCTAGCTTTGTAAAATGAATTAGGGAACATTCCATCTTTTTCTGTATTCTGTACCATATATACATCATTTAAATAATCTATTTCATGGAAAACTTGAAAGAACTTAGCTATATAACTCTCATGGGATAGTTCTGGCAACTTTTTCTATTTCTTCTGTATTTATTGGATACTTTAGATTTCCTAAATCTTTAGATTGTTTGCTTCTTTTTCTCATATAGCTTAGTGTTTGCATGTGCAGGCACTGGAATCAGACAACTTGGGTTCAAATTCTTGCTCTTTCATTTCTCATGTAACCTCAGGAAAACTCTGTCTTCTCCCTAATTCTTAGTTTGTGCACTTGTTAAATGGATAATAAGAGCCTGAAGCCAAGAGGGCCACTGTGAGAATTAAAGAGATAAAGTATCTTACATGAGTATGGTACATAGTGAGTGCGCTGTGATTCTTTTAAAGCCAATATTAATCCTAGAAAATAATCTATTTTTTGAGATGTAAATACTTCTTAGTATAGAATTATAAGTAGTATTTGTATAATAAAATTTATGTCTATATCATCTTTATTATTCTTAATTTTGGACATGTGTACTTTATCTCTTTTTTCGTTAGATGAGCTATGGGAGTGTCTATTTTAGAGATTTTTCAAGGAATCACTTCTTGGAATAATTTGTCAATTTAACTTGTGTGTGTGTGTGTTCAAATTCACCGATATCTGCCTTTATCCTTATGGACGCCTGCCTTCTGGTTTCCTTATTCTGTGGACCTGTTCATATATCCTTTCTGTTATTCTTCTTTAATAATGAAAGCATTTCATAATATGAATTTGCCTCTAGTTGCAATTTTGACTGCATGTGATAAGTGTTAATATGTAGCCTTTTCAAAATTTTAAAATATTTGTAATTATGCTTTAAATTTCTTATGATTAATGCTTTTCATTTCTTCTTGTTCTTAGAAGAAATGATTATCTGAATAAAATGTGCAAAAATGAAGCTTGCTTTTTAAATTATTTTCTACTTTATTTGGGTTTTATTGTTGCTTATACTTTCTTATTAAATTATGATCTTATTTTATTGTGGTTAGAGAATGTGGACACACAAATTTCTACTTTGAAAATTTATGGATGTCTTCTTTGTGCCTTCTTTTATCAATTTTTTGAATGACTTGTGGACCTTTAAAAGTAAGGTGACATCTTGTTTATAGGGTACAGATTTTGATGTAAAGGCATTTCATTTTACAAACTTTTCAGTTTATTCTTTTGGATTTTCTTAGTAAATAATTAGGTAACCTATAAAACAATCATAATTTAAACCTCACTCCAAGCATTTGTAACATTTATCTATTTTTTTTGCCTTTGTTATATTGATTAGAGCTTTTTGAACAGTATAAACTAATATTGAAGAAGTAGACATTTTTCTTTATTTCTCATTTTCTGTTAAATATGATGCTGCTTGTCTTTAGATTCGAGGTATTTTTCTCATTGTCTTTTTCCCACTTGATGACTTTGGCCTGAGAGGTTTATGGAAACTGTGCTTCTATTTCCCTATCTTTGGATGCTATTTTATTCCTAATGTAAATGTTCATGAGTGTCATTGCTGTGGATGGTACCTTCTGTCTCTGAGAGGTATTTTTCATCAACCTGTATAATGACTTTGCTCTTGGGTACTTGAAATTCAGAAGCACTTCTCCTTCATTTTCATTTGTTTTCCTGAGTTAGGTAACCCTGCTCTCTCAGATAATTGTTTCTGGAAGTCTGTATTCAAGGCAAAGTGGTGTTTGAAAGTTGAACCAGAGACTTGCGCGTTCCAAAGAATTCTGCTCCTTGAGATCTCAACATTCTGTACCTTTCCAGACAATTTCTAGCATTCCACGGATGTTCTTTAATTTTATTTTTTCCAAACACATAGTTGACTGCCTTAAATTCAATTATGGAGGCTAAGGACTGGCCATATTGGGTTCGCCTAAGGACTTCCATGTTTGTCTTAATTTCTTAAGTACATGTAAGATCTGTACTCTTACCACTGGTATCAGTGATTTTCTTTTTCCACTTTCCACTTATTTTTATAAAACAATAAGAGCAAAATGTAATTAAATACTGGTTTTCAAGTGCAGCCAAGCCGTTTATTCAGACCAAATATTACCCAGAAGCCCAATGAGTAAAATAGATGAGATCAAAGCTGCCCTGTTTGGAGCTGGGTGGAGACCCTGAGCTGCGGGCACCATCCTGACAGTGGTGGGGGCCCCAAGTGCCCCTAAAATACCATTTGAAAACCTCCACAATGAATCATTTAAGGAATTGCACAAATAAATTGAGCAAATTGCTGTATATGCAAAATTGAGGATGCTGTTGATAGGAAGTTGACTGCTGGCCGTCAGCTGCTGTATGAATTCTGTGGTTTTTTCAGATGCCATATGATTGTGTGGGCTGCCTGAGAGTCAAATGCATGAAAATGGATGCCCATCCCTTGGGTTTGATTATTTTTAATTTGTTGAATGTGTGCTTCAAATAGACAACATAGAGTTGGCTTTGAGGATTTTTGACTTGAGTTGGAAACTCCTTTTAAGGGCGTATAACTCACATTTGTTTTCTGGATTTTCTTGTTTTAACTTCAGTTAATTGCACTTAAGGCTTGTTTTCTTTTTTCACACTGAAACTTTCTTTCCCGCTGTCTTATATATACTACGTTTCTCTTGGGCTTCCCTGGTCATTCAGTTGTAAGGAATCCACCTGCAGTGCAGGAGAGGCAGGTCCAATCCCTGGGTCGGGAAGACCCCCTGGAGGAGGTCTTCAGCAACTCACTCCAGTATCTTTCCTGGAAAATCCCATGGACAGAGGAGCCTGGAGAGCTACAGTCTATGGGGTCACAAAAGAGTTGGACATGACTTAGTGAGTCAACAACAACAACGTTTTTCTTAAAATTGTTTTTTGATGATTCAAAAAGTACACAATCAGTTTCTAAGTCCGTTAGTGCTTACACCTTAGTTTTTTTTTTTTAAACAGCTTTCATCTAAGTTTCTCTATGGTAAAAATGAAATAGGTTTTTTTTAAGTGAAATGATTTCGTACTCCCTCTGCCCTCCGTGTAATTATTAAGTCAAGGATGTATCTGTTTCTTTCCCTTCCTCTTGTGTATCCCCTCCCAAATGCTAAGAGATGAGTGGGTTTTTTCACCATCTCCTCTGCTTATGTTCCCCACCTGCTTGCCCTAATCTTTGGGAGGAACATGGTGCTTTCTGTGGTCCACCAGCCCATCCTGCAGTAGCTGAAACTCTGTCCTGTTTCTGGACTAGAAATCCTCATCCTCAGAGCAGCTCCGTCATCACGCATTGCTGTGTGGATTGTGTCTGTTTGTCTCCCATCCTGTGAGCTCCCAGGAGGCAGGAACACAGAAGTCGCCCCAGGGCCTCCTTGGGCTCCTCACAGGACTGGTGTTGGCACATGTGTGTTCGTGGCTGTGTGTCTGCAAGAACGTCAATGAACAGGTGAATTAGTGGGAGTAGATGTGTGTGAGGGGGTGAGCTTGTGAGACAGAATACATGAGTGGACGGGTGGATCGATGTGTCCTTGAAAGAGTGGATGAGCCGGTGGATGTGCAAGGGAGTGGAGCAATGCCCGGGGTCTGGGGGAAGTGAAAAGGGCCATCCTCTGGGGTCCGGAGGGTGGGAGGGAGAGGTGGGCTTCCTTGCGTCTCTAGTAATCCAGGATGCCAGTGGAGCAGCATGTCACTTTATCCAGGAGGACAAGGATACTTTCCGGGTCCATCTCTGCTATTCATAGTTGTCCTTTCTTCCTTGCCCACTACTCTGTGGAATAGATCTGGTGCTGGGCCAGTGACCCCTCCCTGCATCAGAGGAGCCCCCGCACCAAGGAGCGATGTGATTGGCTTCCTCCCCCATCCCGGACACAGAGAACATCAAGGCCATCCAAGTGAACCCCCGTGGCTTCCCCCCATCCTCCCCGGCCCCTTGCTTCCCTTTCCCTAGAACCAGGGGGGGAGGTGACTTGCTTCTGGCCCTGCAGCACCTGCCCCCGAGCCTGACTCCATTCTTCAGCTTCTCAGGGGTCTCCCACCGCCCTTTCGAGCCCCCACTTCCTACAGCCTTCCCACGGGGTCCCACCAGACTGTCGTCCTTCGAGTCTAAAAAATATCGAGCCACCATCTTCCTGCTGGATTCTCCATGTCTCATTTTTGTTTGCTCTCTGACCCCACCTTTCCCCCAGAAGTGCCTCCATTATGATCGTCAGTGACCTCCATCTGATTGCCGACTCAGCATCTGGACTAGGATTTCTTACCAGCGCTTTGAACTCGGAGTGTTCAGCAGTGAATGCCTGCCCTCGACCCATGCTCACCGGCCCAGAGGCCCTCTCCTGGCTTCTGTGACCAACCCTCGCCCAGAATCTTCCCATTGTCTTACGCTCCCCGTTCCCCACCCGTACCTGGGACCTTCCATCTCTTCCACTCTTCTTCCTGACTCTTCCCCAGCACGCCCACTTCCCCCCACGTCCGTGGTTCCTAGTCTGTCCAGGGCACTGCTCACTTCTTTGAGACTCCTGTATTCTTTCTCCCTGCTTCCACTTTTGCCCCCAGCACTTTCTTTTCACATTCGCAAGAGATGTCGTATCAAAACGCCAAACTCAAGTTCTTTATCAGCTTTTTCTTGGCTTTTTCTTGGCTTGAGGATAAAATCCGTAATCTTTAAACTTTGATGTTAGGCTCTAAATGATCTAGACCTCACCTGGCTCGACCTCTGGCACATTTCTGGCTCTCCATGTACCATTCCTATAGATGCTCTTTTGCTTACCATGCTCCACGCAGACCTTGCTCCACCTGTCTGGTCCAGAAGCCATTGATCTGGCTCATGCTGCCTCTGGTCCCTGAGACATCTCTCTAGTCCACACTGCATCCATTCCTCTACTTCAGCCCTGCATGGTCCTCTCTTGTTTCTCTTCCTGGCTGAGCTTCCTCATCCTTCATCTTTTACCTTATCCTTCTTCTGAGAAGCTTTTTCTACAACGATTAGACCTTCTTCTTACACATCCCTGCTTTTTCACAACATTTTGGCCCCTTTTCATTTTGAAATCAATGCTCTGTGTTAATTATTTCCATGTGAGTCTCTCCTGATAGGCTAGAAGCTCCAGGAGGACAGAGATCATGTTTTATTCACAGTTCCAGCAGCTCATGGGTGCTTGATAAACATGAGCGTGTTTCTTGGACCACGTGAGCAGGGGACTGTGGATGCAAAGGTCAGAGTTGGAGGGTGGGCTCGGGGTTCGGGGAGCCCAGGGATGAGGACTGGGACGAAGGCTGAAGCCTTGAATGTGGTTCCGGGCAGTTTGGTCGTCAACAGCTGGACTGGGAGCAGGGGGTGCCATGCGGTGGGCATTGAGAATTCAGGGGACAGCCGTGGCCCCCCGCCCCCCCCCCCCGTGCTGCCGAGAGCCAGCCCTGCCCTTTCCGTGATGACCACCCAACCTCATGTCTGTGCCTCCTATCCATCCAGGGTGGTTGTATCGGCAGCTGGGCTATGAGAGGGGACGGAGAGACCCCGGGAAGACCTCGGGGAGGAGGTGGAGGTGTTGAGCAGGATAACGAAGAGCCCATTTCACACCCAGCCCTGCGGCTCGCGTCTACAAGGGTGGTGTGGCATGTGGCGAGGACTGTCAGAGCCTGGGTGAGCGCGCGTAGGTCGGTACGCAGAAGTTGAGGGCCTCCTTTCACACATGAGCTCCGCTCTTGGAGCTTCCCGTTCTGCCACGCAGAGCAAACCACTGCCGCTCCCTGTGATTCAGACACCGTTGACCGTGCAATGGCCAAAGCACAGTCAGCGCTGTGTGGTTTGCCTCTTCTCGGTCTTTCCGAGTTGGCGTGGCCTTCCTACGGGAGAAGCTGGTTCAGGAGGGAGGCACGTCTTCCCTATCAGAACTGCTTCCCCACATTTGAGGGGAGCTGTTTGTGTTCCCCACGTGCCTGCTTCCTAATGCCAAATGGGGCCTCAGAAACCTTAAGCCTGGAAGCGACACCAACTTCAGGGACAAGCCCTGATTCTGGGGTCAGCACCACTCCATGGTTCCTGCAGAGATGGTAGACTATGGAACGTAGGCTTTGTGATTTTTGACCTATGTAACATGGTCCACTAACTCTCAGTATCCAATCCGTCCTCGGAGGGCACCCCGGAGGTGTTGCCAACGTGAGGGAAGAGGACACGGGGTTTAGCCATGGCCCTACTCTGCAGTCACCCCCGGGGCCCGTGTCTGACGTCCGAATCTCGCAACAAGGCCTTTTAAGTGCATCCTCTGGGGGCTTTTCTGGAGGTGACGCTGCCTGGGGGAGAGACACTGCTTCCAGCCTCAGTCATGGTCCTTGAAGAGATGGCTTGCTTTGTGGCCTGTGCACGAGGAAAGACTGGTGGGTCATGGGCCACCAATTCCCAGTAGCCCAGTCAGCTCTGGAGGGCTTCATGGAACCGACACCACCTTCAGGGAGACCCAGCAGCCCAGCTTCCGTCACAGTATTGGAGAGATAGTCCCCTATGTTGAAGTTTCTATGTTTGTATGAAAGTCCACCTCTGATCAACATTAAATTCCTCCTCCAAGGTTTTCTGGAGGCGATGCCAAGACTGGGGATGAGATGGAGGTTCTGACCTTAGGGAATCTGTTTGACCAAAATGACATCTGCCTGCTTCACCGAAGATGGCACGGTGGTTACTGCTCAGATCCCATCTGGCCTGGAACAATCTCTCGGAAATTCCCTTGGCCATCAATCTTTCTTTGTGGCATATATATAATTTTTTTTTTTTTTTTGATGCTGAAAACTAGGGCTCACAACCTGGGCTTCGTGTGCCCGGAGACCTGGGCTTCATGTGCCTGGAGATTATTTGCTCAGGAGAACTAGACAGGTGTTCCTTGTGATGGCATACACGCCATCTTCTGTTTCTCAATTTGCTCACGACCAGCCCCTCACATGTTCCTCTCTGCCACATGCCATGCCCACCCTTCTGCCATACCCACCTACCCATTCTCTCAGATCCAACACAATGCCTGACACCTAGTAGGCATTTGATCGATATTTTTGGAATGGTGAAACAGAACGTCGTCCACTTCCGCTTGGTTGAACTTGCAGCCTTGGAGGGCTTCCTGGAGGAGTTGCCAGCTTTGGGGATAAGCCACCAGTTCCAGCATCCGCGCCAACTCCTGACAGTGGAGACAAGACTTCTAGCCTGTGTGTGCTTGTGGCATGATGTTTGTGTTGTAGTCGACCTGCCCTCTGATTCTCTCCAGCTCTGGAAGGCTTTCTGGACGTGCCCCCAGCCTCTGTCCTCGGCGTCCCTGTGTGGTACTTGGAGAGATAGTAGACCGTATAGCGTACGCTTTATCTGTGACGTATGTAACACGGTCCACTAACCCTCAGTATCAAATCCATCCTCGAGGCCCCCGGAAGTGACGCCATCTTCATGGAGGCGCCCTCGGACCCAGCATCAGGCCTCTCCGAGACACACGAAGAGATGGTTTTCTGTATGGCATGTTCTTTTCTGCATGGTGCGAAATTGCATACTCTCGCTCTTCTTATATCAAGTTCTGCCTCGGGAAATCTCACCGTCTCTGGGGAGTGGATCTTGCTTCTCTTTCGGGATCAGTGCTGCTCTCTGGCATTCAATGACAATGGTTGACTTCGCAACTCTTGTTTAGTATGACACCGTGACCTGCTTCTTCTCAGCATCAAGTACAGCCATGAAGAGGTCCCCAGAGGCAACTTTGCAGATGCCAGCCTTCTTCCAGCGTCACTGCCACCGTGCGGTACTTGAAGAAATGGTTTACCGTCCCACATACATTCTGAATATGTATGTGGGACGGTAAACCGCTTCTTGGTATCCAGCCCAGCCATCCAAACTCTCCTGGAGAAAGCCTGAAGTTAAGAGAGGCGACCCTGCTCTCCGCGCCCTCCCTGCTCCACGGTACTTGGCGGAATGGTAGACTGGTAGATGTGTTCTTAATCTGTTAATGCTTGCAACGCCGTCTTCTCCTCACTGTCAAATGCAGCCTCCAAGGGCTTCCCGAGGACAATAATCACCTCTCGGGAGCTGTTTCCACCGTGGCACACCCCTCGCCCATGGTCCTTGAAGTAACCGTGGCCAGCACCGAGAATGTTCACGGAGGGCTATGCCACCTTCTGCGTCCCGGCAGCCTCAAGGCTGTCCCCTGCTGACTTCAGGACCACGTGCCCATGTAGAGGCGGATACGGTGCCTGCAAGACGATGCCACATCAGGTACTTGAAGAGACACTGACTCATATTTTTCGTTGACGATGCGTGTACAGTCTATCTTTTTTCCATGTCAAGCTTAGTCTTCTCGGGGAAGACGCCTTGGCTCTGGACTCAACATTGAGCCTCCACGAAGATCTGATTGGCCTCAAGTGCTTTCAGACGATGTGTGGTCCACAGGCCCATTTCTTCCCCCGTCTCCCATCCAGCCTTGAGGAACTTGCCGAAGATGCTGCCAGCCTGAGAGTCAAGTCGGAGCCCTGGTTCTGGCACCCGCACCGACCTTACGGTACCTGGAAAGGGTTCCACTGCACTGCATGTGTTTGATTAACAGCGTATGTAATGTGGTCTGCTTCTTTCCAGTATCGCGTTCAGCCTCAAAAGTCTCCAGAGAGGTCTTGTCCACCTCTGAGACGAGGTATCAGTTCTGGCTCCAGGACTGCTTTGAGATACTTAGAAGAAGTTGACCACGCTTCATACGTCTTACTTACAAAGCATGTGACTCAGTCTACCTTTCTGTAACAGCCGCTGCACCTTGGGGGGGCTTCCTGTAGGCAGTGCTGAGCATCAGGCATAGCGCTCGTCCCGGCGTCACCTCCACTGTGGGTCCTTGAGGGTTTCTCTGTGCCGCGTCCACTGCGCCTCTAGCAGTCATTGCATAGTGGCCTCTTCTCAATACTGCATCTAGCCTCTGAGGGCTTCCGGAAGGGGATGCTAAGGAGAGGAAAGAGACGCCGGTTCTGACATCAGCCCTTCCCACGGTACCTGAAAAGATGGTTGACCATAGAACATGCGCTGTCTCTATGTCGTATGTAATGTGGTCCACGTCTTCTCAATATCAAATTCAGTCGCAGAGGGCTTCCCCGAGGCAAAGCCGACTTCGTGGGAGACGCGCTGGTCTGGCTTCAGCACCGTTTCGCTGTATGTGGAGAGATGGTCGACCATAAAACGTACGTGTGCTTTATGACGTATGTCACATGGTCCACTAATTCTCAGCATCAGTCAGCCTGAGGGGACTTCCTGGAGGCCACGCCAGCTCGGAAGCAGGTGGTAGGCACCATCCAGCACAGATCATGGGCTTTATCCCCCCCTGCCAACACTCAGCACTCAATCCCAGCCTTTCCGGGCATCCTGGAGGTGGTAGTGGCATTGGGCGTGGGTATGTGTGGTCGTGGCCACTCTTGCTGATGGCTGGTAACTCATGATGTAGATTGCCAGGGCTTCCGGGAGGTGGTCCCAGATGAAGGGAAGCGAGGCGAGGTCGGCGTCCCTTCCTGGTATTTGAAGACGCGGTTGACCATGGTGTGTACGCTTTATTTATGACGTAGGACACATGGTCTACTTCTTCTCAATATCACATCTTCGCCTTGGAAGACTTCCCGGAGGTGATCTCAGCTTTGAGGAGGAGCCACGGCCCTGGTGTCAGCAGTGCTGCTGCTTGGTACTTGGAGAGAGGTGGTCCGTGGCGCGTTCGCTTTATTTATGGCGCACATTACACGGTCGACCTCTTTGCGGTATCTAATCCCGCCTTGCAAGCTTTCCTGGAGCTAACACCAATGGCGGGTGGGCACACTCTGTCTGCGCTCGGTGCCACATGGTGGGGTTTGTTTGTGATGCATTTGTCTGTGTGTGATGATGACTGACACGCAACAGCCTTATTCTCAGCAGACCCCACTGGCCTGGCGGCTTCGAGGGCAGGGCTAACTGGCGGACGAGGAGAATGGCTTCACCACGTGCCTGGGTACATGAGATGGTTGACCAGAGAGCACACGCTTTATTTGTGCCGTTTGTGACCTGGTCCACTAACCCTCAGTATCTAATTCCCTCTTGGAGAACTTCCGGAAGAAGTGCCCACTCTGGGGGAAGGAGACTTTGCGGGGTCAGCCGGGCTCCACTGGACTCAGAAGAGAACACCTTCGAGGCGTCGGCCACCTGCGTGCCAGATACTGCAAACTTGGACTTGTTTTCAGTAGGGGATCTTGTCTTGGAGGGCTTCCAAGATGTGAGGCCATCCAAACTCAGGGGAAGGGGCATGCTGTCTGTGCCACCCCATAGAACTGGAGTGACCTGCTGACCGGGGCGTGTCGACTTTATTGATGACCCAGGTTATACACCTCAGTATCCAGGGAATCCTTGGGGGGAAACTTGGGGCAGGGGAACCCACCTTGGCTTGGGGTGTATGTGTCTCTATGGTAACTGAGATAAGTTTGCCCTGGGAGTGAACCAAAAACGTGAGTGCTCTTCTGAGCAGTGTCTCTGTAGTCTCACCAGCCTCTGGCCATGATGCCAATTTCAGGATGTTGAGGTTGCCACCAGGCCTGCTCCACTGGGGTACTTGGATGGACAGCATGCACACAACCAGTGGCTTAAAGCAGCACTGCGACCGTCACAGAGTCCAGTTCCGTACTCACAGGACGTCCAGGATTGAAGGTCAAGTCTGGGGAAGGATCACTGGTGTTCTGGTCAGTGTTCATCCATGGTACCTGAAGAGAGGTTTTCTGGGTTTCTGTTTCTTTAATGAGGATGAAACACACCTGGTTAACCTCTTTTCCAGTATCAAATCCCATCCTGAAGGCCTTCCGGTCCAGACCTCAGCTTCCGGGAAAGACGTTTAACTGTCAGCTCCGGCCCTGTGGACAGAAATAAGTGGTTGACCACAAAGCCTGTGCCTTGTATGTATGACTCATGTCACCTGTTCTACTAACCATCTGTGTGCAATCCATATTAACAGGGCTTCTGGGATTGGCTGTCAAGTCTGAGAAGAACCAGCTCATGTCAGTGTAATTGGTGGGACTTGAGGAGAGGTTTTCTAGTTCTGTTTCTTTCATGAGATGAAACACACCTGGTTAACCTTTTTTCCAGTATCAGTTCCCACCTTGGAGGCCTTCTGGTCCAGACCACAGCCTGTGGGATGGGGTCCTGTGGTCGTGAATAATTTGGCCACAAGCCTGTCCCATATTTCTGATTTTAGCTACCTATTCCACTAACCATCTGTATCTTATCCATTCTCAGGAGTACTTCCCAAGGGAATGCCCACCTAGAGGAAGACCATGGTCCCCAAGATAGCTCCATGCCTGGAACATGCAGGTAGGTCATCTGTGGTTGCATTTATCTTGGACTTAGCCCAAAGACCCATGTTGGTGAATGCCTGTTGCATGGCCAGTATGCCCTGGACAGTGTAGGTAGCCTGGTCCACTGCCCCTTACTCTCTGGGTTATTCCGAAAAGATGTCCTAGACATGACATCTTTGGGAAGAAATGCCAGTTCTGAGATCAAGACAAGGCCTTGGCAGTGGGGTGAGGGTGGGGTCGGCCTCTAGAATTGGTCTGGGATAGGAGCTGTTTATTTCCAGTAGGAATTCTGGAGTGCGTTTACCTCTTTAGGGATGCTTGATGTTACACCAATTTAGGGAAGGGGGCTTTATCATCAACTGTGGTCCAGGAGAGATGAGCAGATAGCGGACTGCAGGCCATGTGCTTTACCTGGGACACACCTGGCTCACTTACATTGTATCTACTTCATGCTGCTGTCAGGGAAGAAGCTGTGTGTCTGGAGGTGGCTCTTTTCCGCGGTCCTCAAGAAGAGGTTTCCTTCAGTATAGTACGTCTTTTGTGACAAATTATTCACACCAAAGGGCTTCCCCGGTGGCTCAGCTGATAATGTACCCGTCTGCCAATGCAGGAGATACAAGAGATGTGGGTTCAATCCCTGAGTCAGGAAGATCCCCTGGAGATGGAAATGGCAACCTGCTCCAGTAGTCTTACCTGGAGAATTCCATGGACAGAGGAGCCTGGCAGGCTGCAGTCCATGGGGTCGCAAAGAGTTGGACATGACTGAGCGTGCATGCATCAGGGGGCATCCACACCAACCTCTCTTCAGTATCAAATACCAGCTTGGAAGAGTTCCTGAATGAGACAGAAGTTGTTGTCAGCTCAAGTCCAGGGTGAATGTGCCCACATATCTGTTTCCCTTGCTCTGCATGGTGTATCTGACGTTGATGTTCCTTTCACATCCTTTCCAGTAGGACTTCATGGAGGTGACGCCAACCTTTGGGGAAGGAAGTGGTTCTTGGTCGGCTCTAAAGCCGGGGCACAGAGGTAGGTTGTCTGCACTGTGTTTGTTTCAATGGCAGTAGGCCATGTCTCGGTTCTGGGCTTTTTTGTGGCAGTTGGGGAAGGGGCATGGGTTCTTGAGAAGGCCCAGGTCTTTGCACTTCTTCCCCACTTGGTTTGATGAGTGTCAGAACGGTTGTGGTGGTAGCCATGAACAGCGCTGAGGAAAGTGAAAGTGTTAGTCGCTCAGTTGTGCCTGACTCTTTGTGACCCCATAGACTGTAGCCCGCCAGGCTTCTCTGTCCGTGGGATTCTGCAGGCAAGGATCCTGGAGCAGGTTGCCATTTCCTTATGCAGGGGAGTCTTCCCAATCCGGGTCTCCTAGGTCTCCCTTATTGCAAGCAGGTTCTTCACCATCTGAGCCACCAGGACATCCTGCCAGTCTTTAATGTCCTGTTAGCTGATGCCCAGACATCATGCCTTCCGCCAGAAAAGAGCCACGAGGGGACAGAGAGAGAAAGGTGAGGGAGTGGGGCCGTGGGGGGAGCGGATCGCCTCTGCTGTGTCCAGGCAGTGGCTGCTGATGGCTCACCAGGGATCAGAGCCAGATTGTGAGGGTGGAGGTGGGCGGCCTGGGTGGTAACCCTCTTTGATCTCTGTTCTAAAGGCCAGCTACGGAGACAGGGGAGGGCACCATTATACCACTTGACAAGAGAAAGCCTGGACTTCTTTTTCTGTGACTTTTGACTCCTAGCTCTCCAGGCCTGTTTTGGGGTGGGCCTGCCTTCCTAGTGAAGTGAGAGTCTGCAGAGATCAATATTCCCCCAACAAAGAATTATGGTCAAAGAGGTTTTGCAGTAAAACAGAAAAGCCAACCCAGATGTGGCATAAATATGTGGCCAACTGACTTCCAGAAATGAAAGTTGTTTTTCTTCCTTAATTCTGCTGATTTAAATGGAAGGCAGTGGAAGGTAGTTAAGTAGTGCTTCATGTGGAGGATGGAGGTCTGGCTCTATCCCCAGCTGTCCCTCCTCAGCCTTGGCGCTCACTTTCCTTAGGACTAACTTGATATTATCCATCTGTTTTTAGAACCACAGCTTACCTGGAATATTACCTGGACCCATAGCCGATTCCATGCAGGGGCCTGGGTGTCTGTTCATTGCAGACCAGAGCTCTGGCCTCTTGACCATGAAATGCAGGATTTATCTGTGAATTTGCTCCTGATGCATTGACCTTGGGACGCAAACCATTGCCTGGACACTTCCTGAGGCCTGATATATCAATACTTCCAGAAGGAGATTACAGTTTCCCCATCAAGAAAAGGTCCAATTCCTGGAAAGCAGTTGTAACTAAATGTTCTCTGTACTGGTGGGAAATATTTCACAAGTGACCTCTTTCCAGTGTTAAGTCTTAAAGGGTTTCTTGGCTGCCCCCCGGAAGCAACCCCAAGACACTCGATTCAGACTTTTCGGTTGTACACAACACATGGCAGCTGGTCCGTCCAGGGCCACACAGACTCAGGAAAACTCCAGCATCAGCGGAAGACTGCACGATGTTTTGTTTTTTTTGGTGTGTGTTTTTGACCAGGGCTAATCTTCGATACTTGAAGGAGAGGTTATCCGTGTTGTCTTCTCTTTATTTATGATGAAACATACACGGGAAACCTCTTTTTTAGTATCAAATCCCACCCTGGAGGCACGTCCTGTTCCCGATGCAGCCTTCAGGGAAGGGACGTGGCCAGCTGCACTCTGAATAGCCAAGAGGAAGGCGGAATGTCATGTGTCGTAGGGCGGGGGTGGAGGGTGGCCTTCAGGATCCAGCCCTCCAAGGGACAGCTCCTTGGAAGGGAAGCCACGTTTGGAGAAGGGCCGGGCTTGCTGTGTTGGAGGGAGGCTGCCCTTTGCGGTTCTCGGAGTTGGGTGGTGGCGCCTCGGGGTGGGATCCGGCCCGGATGGCTCTCTGGACACACCAGCCGCTCTCCAGGGTAGCTGAGGGGATGGTAGACCGGTGACGTGCACTTAATTTATGATGTAGGTCACCCGTTTGACTATCCACCAGCACCCATTCCATCTGTGGGATGACATCTTGGTGCACATGGCGACTTTGGAAAAGATGTAGGAGGATCGGGGACTGGAATGAGTCTGCTGTATGGGAAGAGGGGTCGCCCTTTGGGGGCTCCCTCTCCCACCTTTTAAAAATGAGTAGAAGCAATTGTCAATGAATCGTCTCTTCCCAGTCAAACCTTTCCCAGGAGGATGGTTAAGCTGCCCTGAAAGTGTCAGGGAGGAGGCGCAACCCCCAGCACAGGTTGAAGGCAGGACGTGTGTGTTACCTGCTTCAGGGTCCAGTCTCTCCTCACTGTGCGTGTGTGTGTGCGTGCGTGTGTGTGTGTGTGTGTGTGTGTGTGTGTGAGTCTATGTCCAATCGTGCTGCTGTTGGGAGCACCTACTCTCGTGATGTCAACTCTATTCTGTGGGGTCTGAAAAGAGGCTGTCTGATCAGCTTGTCATGGATGAGATGAGTATCACCTGGTCCATCTCTTTTCACTAGTAAAACCACCCTGGAGGATTTCCTGGATGTGACTCCTGATTCCAGGCAGCACCATTGGTATCTGTACCACCACCAGTGAGTGAGGAGGTGAGGGACTGGCCTTGGGGTGCTCACAGGCAGGTTTCAATGTGCCCCTTCTGGACCGTTATCACCTATAGAATCCAACCTCTCCTTGAGTGGGTTTCAAGTCCACGTTCATTACTTGGGGAAGAGGCTTTGTTGTCATCACTCATGTCTGTGTCTATTGTTCAGCATTTTTTTGACCTAGGAGGACTCATCCAGACTGGATGCTGGTCAGTGTCAGATGCTGTTTCGGATGCATTCTGGACATGACACCAATGGCAGAGAAGGGGCCTTGGAGTTTGCCATCCATGAAGGTATGGATGTGGATATCTCATTCAAGACCATATGCTCAGCTTAGCACGTGTGTTTCTTGGTCCACTAATTCTGGGAGTCCTTCCCTGGTAGCTCAGCTGGTAAAGAATCCACCTGCAATGCCAGAGACCCTGGTTCGATTCCTGGGTTGGCAAGATCCCCTGGAGAAGAGAATGGCAACCCACTCCAGTATTCTGGCCTGGAGAATTCCATGGACAGAGGAGCCTGGCAGGCTACAGTTCATGGGGTTGCAAAGAGTCTGACAGGACTGAGCGACTTTCACTTTTTCCATATCTAGGACAAGCTCTGGAGGTGAGGCTTGCTCCAGGGGGTGAATGTGGGACTCACACTCTGTCACTCTGCTCTGGGACTGCCCAGTGCGTGGGCCTCACAGCCATGACAGGGGCCCAAGAAAGTAAGGGGCAACTCAGCGGCTGCTTAGACTGAAACTTGGAACAGGCACATCTCTGTCCACTTCTCATTGGTCAAAGCAAGTCACATAGCCAAGCCCAAAGTCAAGCGATGGGAGGTCCACGGCACCACGAGGGGGTTACGACGAAGGTGGGATGTAGAGACAGGTGAGGATGTGTCAGTCATGCACATGGGCCACCAAAAACTCAGGTTTCATTCGCTGCTCATTCGATAAGTCATTAGCCTCCCATGCCCTGTCTGTGCGGGGGCACTTCTGCGAGCTGAGGCGTCTGCAGTGTTGACCCTGTCAGGCCCGAGGTTGCCTCCTTTCCTTTGAGGCGGTGTTGCCCTTGAGCCATCTTCTGTGTTTTGACAATCCCGAAACATCGCTTCTGGCACCCGTTTCATGAAGACGTGTCACCTGGTGCACCAGCAGGACCCATTTGCTCCCAGAAGCCTGCTGGCGTGATGCCACTGCGGAGAAGCTGAGCTGCCGGCTGATCCTGACCTGTGGTGCTTAAGGAGAAGTTGCCCGTGTCTTTTTCGCTTTATATGTGACGAAACATTCGCGGTGCACTTCTTTTTCAGTATCCAATTCAGCCTCGAAGACTTCTTGGTTCCATTGCCAACTTCACGGAAGGCATGTGGGCACTTGTGGACTCTGGTCAAGATTTTTGCCCCCCCCCCCCCGCCCCGAATCTTTTTTTCTTGCCCAGTGTCCCCTGATTTCTCTCATGTTTCAGCCCCTGAATCAAACCTTGTCTGAAGCTTGCCCTGCCTTGACGGTTTGCAGTTGTATAAGCCGATCAGTCATATGAAGCCTCTCTCTCTCTTTATTGTTTTGGCCAGTTTGAGTTGGGTTTTATCTTACTTGGGGTTTAAACAGGTGATACCATGCTGCTGCAGTGACCAAAAAAACAAAAACAAACAAAAAAAAAACCCCTGCATTTATCTTTCAAGGATATATGTCTCTTGGTTCAGCTATCTTCAATTTCCCAAGGTGAATTCTTGGTGAAAAGGGACTTTTTCTTGTGGATTTACTGTGTTTGCACTTCAAAAGTGTTGTCCACTTGGTTTAATTTATAAATGATGAGTAATCCCCAATTAATGTGTTTTGTGTCCAGGGAATGCTATTGGCATGGGCCCCTCTGCAAGAGACCTGAAGGATGGTTGGACCACAGAGCATCTCCCCTGCCTCCTTCACCCCCGGACTCCCCGCTCCCTGGGCGGACTTCCTGGAAGTGATGCTGACTTTGGAAAAGACATCATTTCTTCATCCCCACTGTTCAGTGGCCCTATGGGATGGATTTGCTGTATTTGTTACAAGTCATCCTGAACAGCCTGTCTTGTAGAGCTAGACCATCTCTCGAAGGAACCAGGAGAGTCTGTAAGAAGGGGATGCTGGAGTCAGGAGCTTGCCAGAGACACCCTAGGGATGGTCCACGGGCAGCAGATTCTGCTTCGGTGACTTGTCCCACCTAATCTGAGGTCCTTGGCTTCGCATTTCTCAAGAGCATGCTTTACAGAACCACTGACTCATGGAGGAGATTTTATTTCAGGGTCCCAGACCACCCCATTTCCTCTGAAATGATGCTCTGCATGACCACTTGTGGACTTGATCGCAAATATTACAGAACCCATCTGTACTGAGTATTGGATTCTGTCCGTGAGCTCTCCTTGGAATCATGAGTGAGAGAGAGGTTGGGGTTGACTCTCTTTATCCATGATGACCATGTGATCCACCTCCTCCCCATGTCACCTCACCTCACCAGGCTGCCCGGATGCTGCAGACACGGAGCGCCGTCTGCCTCCTCCCAGGTGAGCAGACGCCCCATTGCTTTCAAGCACCCATTGAATGGATGGTGTTGGCTGAGGCCCAGCCACCACACCCTGACGCCCAGCATCCCTTCCACGCAGGTGAGCCGTGGGCTGTGAGCATGTTCGTGCCCATCAGGACTGACCACTGGTACCTGAAAAGAAGTTGCCCATGTTCTTTTCGCTTGATATGTGACGAAACAAACATGGTGCACTTCTTTTTCGGTATCAAATCTCAGCTTGAGGAGCCCCTTGGCCCCCATGGCACTTCACGGAAGGGGCTCTGGTGTCCCTGCCTCTCTGGGTATGTATGTGGAGGCTGACCCCTCATCCACTGTGTGTTGGTGGATTCAGGGACACCCAGTGTCTGACCACCCTTGGCTTGATCACAAGCCATGCCTGCCTCTAAGAATGGGCACGACTGTGAGAGGCCTCAGTCATGTTCCCATTTCCCTCTGCAAGAGAGGCTGGGTAAACATGTCCAGGTTCCATGGTGAAGAATTTCACCCAACATTTGAGGGAGAGATTCAGATAAGAGTCCCCCTTCCCGAAATAATACAATTAAACAGTGGTAGTGACAACTACAAGAACTCAGAGGTGATGAAAACGATCCACCAGCCCTCCCTGGAGATGGCAGCTGGATGGTGCCCAGGTGCATGATGTTAGCTGTGGTCATCACCTGGGGGACCGTCCTCCACACCTCCCTGGGAGGGCTGATCAGGGGCTCCTGCTGTGGGGGAGGGCGGTGGTCCCTGGGGTTCTGGGAGAGAGGTTTTCCCGGGACAGCCATTTCACTGGGACTAATTCTGCTCAGCCGCTCTTTCTGCGTTCCAGTCCTGCCCCGGAGGGATGTGTTCCCAGCTGTCGTTGGCAGAGCAGGGACAGTGGTGTCAGCCCCCTGGTTGGGACCAGCGAGGAGACAGCAAGTTGATGCTGTCTGATCTTTCAGCCTCCGTGGTGCGTGCATTCTGCCGCCATCCTCCCGCAGGAGGCACCATGGGTCTCCATGGACCCTTCTATTCTGTGGTCCTTGAAGAGAGGTATTCCCAGGTGAATTTGTTTTATTTATGACAAGTCGGTCTTGGCCAACCTCTTGGCAGTATCAGATCCGACGTGGAGGAAGGGCCGTTGGAGCTGGGACTCTTGGCGTTGGCAGGTCCGGAGGGTCAGTGGCTGGTTGCTGTCTAGAGAGGTCGAGTGCCAGTCCTGGACAGCCGGGCTTAACCTCAGTGTCTGTCTTCCCTAGGAGGAGTTTCTGGAGCTCTGCCAGCTGGACCAGAGGCCGCAGGGTTGGTTACACTCAGTTCTCTGTTTGGTAGTAGAAAAGAGGTTATTTGTGGTTCTTAGCTTTGTTTATGATGAAAAATATGGGTGCACTTCTATTTGAGTATCATATCCCATCACGGAAGCCCAACTCCAGCTTCCGGGAAGAGACATTAATGACGAGCCCCATTAGTGGCACTTGGGAGATGCTGGGCTCAGTGGCTGCGTACAGAACGGTTGACTCCTGCCCCACCCATCCCCGGGGGCCTGTCCTCCCTTAAGAGACTGTCATGGGGGCACAAACAACTTTGGAGAAGAAGCAGCTATAACCAGAGATCCATCAAGAAAGGCTGTCCCAAGATGTGGCTCACGGAGCTTACCTGATTGACCAGGTCAAGCGCCACCTTCCCGGATGATGGGAAGGCTCAGATGCAGAAACGCCTGCCAGGGGTTCTGAACCAAGGTAGAGGGCAGCTGGCGCTGGAGCCCCAGAGTCTCTGCAGCCCTGAGGACCTCCTGGAGGGCAGACGCTGGTTCTGAGCCACCCATCGGATGTGAAGTCACCCAATGGCGCCTTTGTCCTATGCCCAAGGAAACAGGAAAGGTACAGCTTTCAGAACCGAGCTTCCGTTCTACCTGAGAGGCCGTCCGCATCCTGCAGCTGATGTCAGGGAGGGCCACTCATACCTGCGTACCCAGGTAGGTCAAAGGCAGGCTTGGAGGGAGCGTGATGTCTTTGATGGCATCTGTTCTCTGTGTGTGAGTGCTCACATCCATTTCTTTTCCAGGAGGATGTCCAGCGGACGGAGGAGGAGCGTGTCACAGAAGCTGGTCTGAGATGTTCGAAAGGAGGTTGTCCGTGATGTATTTGCTTTATTTGTGGCAGATATTGCACGGTTGATCTCTTTTCTTCATCAAATGCCTTCTCGAAGGATTCGCTGCACGTGGGGGCCAGGTTCTGGCATGGGCAGTGGGGAGGTGTGGGCCCCCCTCTGAGGGCCTGGGGACAGATGGTTGACCAGATGGCTAGTGTTCTCCCTTCTTTCCTTTTTTTCTTTTCTTCTTTTGTGAATTGAGAATGTATTAAATAATACCCTATCATCTTGTTTTTTACAGTAAATCTGTCAATGTGAAAAATTAGGCTGTGTAACACCAGTTTTTTTTAAACAGTTGACAAATAAATGTGAACAAAAGTTGTTTAGCACTTTTTTTTTTTTTTTTGGATTTTTAAAAGAATCCTGAAATATACAATCTCCAGTGTTTTGGTTTCCAAAGCGTAACCTCTGGAAGAATAGATGAGCCACCAGACATACACTGAACAAATTATAATGATAACGATGCGATGATCATGGGGATTGTTACGACTGTGTGGCAGGTATACCGATGTTTTAGTATAAAACTTATTTTTTCAGATTGTATTATTTTAATAATAACTTTTTAAGACAAAGTACCAGTCTTCTTGGGAAAGTTAAAATTTTAAAATTCTTAACAAAAAGAGACGACAAAGTCTACACACTCTTCAAGGGCCCCTTGTGCTTTGTCTCATCTAATTTTCTCTGACTTATCTTTTTGTAGTTTTGTTGGGGGGCAGAGTGCTGTTTTTAATATGTACTTTCATCCTAAACTTGGAGAAGAGTTCCTTAAGACTTGTGGACAGGTGGTTTATTCGAGGAGAGTTCTCCAGGAAGACCGTTCCAGTGGGAAGTGGGGGTAGCGGGCGAGGGAGGAGTTAGGCCCAACAGTGAGCAGACACGGTCATCAGCTCAGGGATCCGTGGTAGCTCAGCTGGCTTGTTATCCTCAGCAGGAGACTCAGGGCGTGATGCCTGCTTCTTGGAAGAGACAACAGGTAAGTTGACATTGATTCCCCAGGGCCCCTGCAGAGTTTTGTGGCTAGTCACCATATCTCTTCCAAATCTCAACTGGCTAACTACATATCAATGAAAAAAAAAAAAAAGCCCAACTGGGATTTATTCCTTAAACAGCATGTCCTCCTCATGCATGACCATGCTGGTAAGATCCACTCCTGGGTACATGAGTGTTGTTGGTCACAAACTTAGACCCTCTGATCCCCTAAACATCCATGCCCCACTTATTCCGGACAAAACACCAACCTGGATGGCCTGGCATAGCTCCCGCTGGCCCGTGAAAAGCACTGGGCTACGTATGCTTGCTTTATTTATGACAAATGATGCTTGGGGGGATGTCGGGGGTTCAGGGTTGCTTTCTCAGCGAGCCAAGGCTGTAGGGGAGGGGCTCTGACTCTGTAGATGTTGGGGGTGGCCTGGGCCCCTCCCCTTGGGGTCCATTCCTCTCTAGGAGGAGTGCTTGCCTCCACCCTTGTGACAGGTACTAGTTTCCCAGGTCAGGGTTTTTTTGAACCAATTTGAACTTTAGAAAAGCGATACTAGTCTTGGTGGCTCTTGGTGGAATGTGAATGGAGGGTCAACCACAGACTGTGTGCTTTGTTTCTGAAGAGTGCCTTTTGGCCCATTTGTCTTCAGTATTAAGTCTGTGTTTAGGAGGACTTCCTGCAGGTGATGGCAACTTTGCAGAATATAGACTTGAGTCTGGGATTATTGCTGATGTATTGTTTGCTTTAGGTCGGGAAGATCCCCTGGAGAAGGAAATGGCAGCCCACTCCAGTATCCTTGCCTGGGACATCCCATGGACAGAGGAGCCTGGCAGGCTACAGTCCACGGGGTCACAGAGAGTTGGACGTGACTGAGTGAGTAACAGTTGTACTTTCACTTTAGGAAGCACGCTTTCCCAGGAATTCACAGCACCTACTTTGGTAAGTCTCTGTTTCCCCCGGTCCACCTGAAAAATGATTTTTTGTAAAATTTTTTAGTTGGGAGGGAGGGTGGCAGGTAAACATCATGTTTTGCTGCCTCTTGGTGGGGTTTCAAGTGATATTGTCTGTGATGTGTTTGTCTAATGCACCCCAACAGACTATCCTGTTGATTTATCCAGTCCTGCTTCTTGAGACCTTCCAAATAAAATCTCAGTTTCTAGAAGGTTCTTTGATGTCCTCATCGCTCCAAGGTATGAGAAAGGATGCCTGACTATCCTGCACACTTTCCCACTCTCTGTGTTGTAGGATACCTCAGGAGGGCTTCACGGAATTGACCTTGATTTTAGGAACGTCATAGGATTTTACTCTTTCTCTATGATATTTTCAGGACTTACTGCAAGGATGGTTATTCCTACTGTATTTGCTTTATTTATGGTGATTTTTGAAGCCTGTTCACTTTTCCGGAATGAGACTCTGCTTTTCCAGACCTGGTTGGGGTGGAGATATCAGGGTTTCCCTCAGCAGGGGGGCTGACAGCAAGGCAGACCCCAAGGGGCCAGGGTCTGATGTCATAGTTCCTTCATGGAGTTTAGAAAGGACTTGATGGCCTGCAGTTTCATCTTTTCCAGCTGCCTCATGTTCTGGCTTGTGCTTCCCAGGGCTGCTCAATGTTTGATATTCAAAAGGTGGATATTCCTTCTATGTTTACAGGATTGACAGCTAAACATAGAGGAAAATCCACATTTTAAGTATCTAAAGTTGCATTTGGGACATTTCTGCACACAAAATCCGCCCCGTCATTGAAGAGAGAGGAAGGTTAACTGTCCCCCCTGAACACAACCACACACCACACCACACATACACACACACACACACACACACACACACACACACACACGGAGGGAGTGAATGTACTCCACCTCCTTCCCCCTTAGTGATGGGACAGGCGACCTTCCCGGCCGCCAGATCCAGAGGCTCATGCCCAGTGGACCTGTCCTGTGTTATCTCTATTTTTGACGGGTTGTACTCAAGTTCATGCTTTCCGGGACTAAATACTTCTTTGGTATTTAAAAGGTGGATATTCCTTCTATGTTTATGTTATTTATGGTTAAACATAGAGGAAATTCCACGTTTTCAGTATCAAATGCTGCTTGGAAACTTTCCTGGACTGAAATCTCCATCAGGGGAGCCAGGTGGGGCTAAGCCCCTCCAGGGTAAGTGGAAGTCGGTGGACCCCAGCACATGTGATCCATTCCTGGCACATGTCTGCGGACCACCTGCTTGTCTTGGGGAGACCCTCCCGCTGAGCGGCCAGCTCAGGGGGAGAGGCTGGGGTCCCGGTTTCTCCAGGGCAGCTCAGCAGTTTTTGCTATGTGTCTCTCATTTCAGATGGATTGTGCCTAGGGTGACGCTTCCCGGGATCCATCCTCTTTGGTATTTAAAAGGTAGATTTTCCTTCTATGATTACGAATTTGGTGATTAATCATAGAGGAAAATCCACATTTTCGGTATCAAATGCTGCTTTGGAGACGTGAGTGGGACTGACGCGTGGGCAGGGGCAGGAGGCTGGGCTGAGCCCCTCACCTGGGTTAGTGGAAAGGTGGTGGGCCGCAGAACATGTGCTTCCTTCGTGTCATATGTCTGCTGACCATCACCTTTAGAAGCCCTCTCTCGCTAAGGAGCCCGCCAGCCAAGGAGGCCGTGGTGTGCGGCCGCAGCTCCGCCACAGGACCGGATACAGCTTCCCTGGTCGTCTCGCTTCCATTTTCGGTAAATTATGCACGCAGGTCCTTTCCAGAACTCCATCTTTCTTTGGTATTTAAAATGTGGATATTCCTTCTATGTTTACGTGATTCATAGATAATCATAGAGGAAAATCCATGTTTTCAGTATCAAATGCTGCTCTGGAAATGTTTCTGGAAGAGACTGGAGGGCCAGGCCCACTCCCAGGACCCCGGGCCTGGGCAGGTGGGAAGGTTGGGGGGTGGATGGCATGCCGTGTCTTAGTTAAGGACGGACACCTGGGGTTCATCCATACTCGGGAGCCATCTCTGACCGAGCAGCCCACTCGGTGAGAGGTACATTGTGGGTCTTTCGTCCGTCCACCTGTGGAGGCTTGTCCACTCGACGTGACTTTCATGTTTGATGAGTGAAGCACAGATTGGAGTTCTCCTGGACAGAATCCTTCTTTGGTATTTAAAAGGTAGATTCTCCTTCTATGAGTACATTATTTACGATTAATCATAGAGGAAAATCCACGTTTTCAGTATCAAATGCTGCTTGGAAACCTCGGAGGATGCGCCATCGCCGTCAAAGAAGGAAGGGGGTGGTCAGGGGTATCCTGGGCTCTGTGTGAGGTGTGCCGTTCAGCTGACTTGCCCTCGGTCTGGTTGTGCGGTCCCACGACTGCTCTCAGGATTACTTCATCAAGTCTGAATGGATTTTGTTCTCTGTGTGTTTGCCATGTTTGTATAGCATTTTCCAGAGCTCCCTCTTCTGCAGTAATCTTAGAGATTACCTGGGAGTCAGCGTTAGGACGGGGCCCTGGTGGGGGTACCACTTCCGGGATGCGGGATTCACCCACAGCCAGGAACTCTGCCCAAAGCCCCGTGTTGCCTGCCCACTAACCCTGTCTGTCCAGTCTGTTTATCTTTGACTCACTCCTGGAGCAGAGGCCAGGCCTGCCACAGTGTGAGCGGCTTTCCTACCAGTGGTGGTGTTTGCTGCTCGAAGAGAGATTATCCTTCTTGGGTTTGCATTGATTGTCATGAACATGCAATCTCTCTGAGAAGCAAGTGCCTGCCTGGGAGGGCTTCTTGGAGAATCAGAGGTCAGGACCACCACAAGGTAGGCAAATGCATGCTGACCATGGTGTATGCGCCTCTCTGTTGCCATCTGTGACCTGGTTTCTCGTCTTCTTCATCCCCTGCATCCTTCCAAGAACTTGTGGGAAGAGATGACGGCTTTGGAGAGGATGCAGTGGTTTTCTGTTCAGTTTGGGATGCGGTGTCTTCCTTGGTGAGCCTGCCTAGTGTTATGCTGCAGCCACCACGAGCTGTCACTCTGGCCAGTCTCCCCAGCCCCAATGCCAGGCTCTGGAAGGAGACCTCAAGGTCAGCGTGTCTCCCAGATACGAGAAAGAAGGCTCAACAGTAAGTCAGGACCTGGCTCATCCTTGACTTACCTGGCCTACCCCATGGACTGTAGCCCGCCAGGCTTCTCTGTCCATGGAACTCTCCAGGCAAGAGGACTGGAGTGGGTTGCATTCTTTTCTCCAGGGGATCTTCCTGACCCAGCAATTGAACCCACGCCTCCTGCAGCTCCCACATTGCAGGCAGATTCTTTACTGTCTGAGCTACCAGGGAAGCCCCACCCACTCTACACACCCAGGCTATTCTTGGGCTGACTTCTGGGCTTTAATGTCCTTTTGAGGGAAGGGAGTAGGTGTGGCCACTTGTCTAGAGGAAAGGAACTGGGTATCCTCGAGTGCCGTAGTTTATGGTACTTGCCCTGGGACCATAAGCCCAGTGTTCTCTTGGTCCATAGTCCTCCTCTTGGCCTTATAGCTAATTGTGATGGGAGGACCCTGGGATGCCTGATGTCATTTTCTGTTTCATTGGAGAGAGTTGGCCCCTGGGGATTCCTTTGTCCTTAATTGAATCTTGCCCTCAATGAGTGCTTTTGAGTGACAGCTCAGGTGACTTTCTGGACACAATGTCAGGTGCAGGTGGAAGGATGCTGGCTTTAATGCTGCCGTACAATTTGTGAGTGAGGAGCAGATCATGGACTGTGTTGGTTTCCTGCTTGCTTTTGCTTTTTAGTGATGCATGCAATTGTGTCTTCTAACCCCTGTCAGCCCACCTGTCACCACGGGAACTTCCTGAAGGGAAAGACTTTGGGTGAAAGGGCAGTTTTGCAGGCTCTGAACAACTGTCAGTCATCTGACACTTGCTGTCAAGTTCTACAGGACAGCGCTGACTTTGGGAGGCAGCCCTATCTTGGAGAGATGCTGGGAAGCACAGCCACCCCAGGGCCGGGTCACAGTGCACAGGGGTGGGGTCCTCGCCGGCTCCTCCCCGTTGGTGTCGGGGCCTGCAGGAGGCGAGCACCCTCTGGGGAGGCTGCGGCGTGGTCCTCATTGGAGCTGCTCTTTGGTACTTGAAGAGAGGATACCCTTTGTATGTTCACTTTATTAATGGCGAATATACAGAGGGAGACTCTTATTTGCGTATCAAACTCTGACTGGGAAGGCACTCGGACCCAGCTCCACCTTCAGGATGGAGACGCTGCTGTCGGCTCCTCACAGGTATGTCCTCGCTTCCCAGGCCCAGACGTGGGCTCTGGCCATGGCGTCAGCCCCAGGTCCTCCTCTGGGGGCTCCCCCGAGGCTGCGTCAGGCTGGTGGGGGACAGCGGTGGCC
Source organism: Odocoileus virginianus (assembly GCF_023699985.2). NCBI lineage: Eukaryota > Metazoa > Chordata > Mammalia > Artiodactyla > Cervidae > Odocoileus > Odocoileus virginianus. The sequence goes on along the minus strand of NC_069689.1, from coordinate 10,881,112 downwards.
TTTTGTGCATGCCGTCTGTTGTCTGCACTGAGTCTAATGATGATTTGCTCTTTTAAAGGCACGTGGACCTGCCCTTTGTCACTGCCAAGTCCCACCCTGGAGGCTTCCCGCTACCATGTCTAACTCAGAAGAGAGACCTTGATGTCAGACCCTTTTGACGGAGACGCATGAGTGATGGTGGACCACAGGGCTCTGGCTTTATTTATGATGGTTCCAAGCAGGATGGACCAACACCTGTGAGTCCATCCCAGAGGGCTTCCTGGAGGTGGCACTTACTCAGGGGAAGAGGCTGAGATTTGCTGGCCAAGGCTCCTCTTCAATGTTTGGGACAGCACCCTCCTGCTCACAGTCCCCAAGATGAATCTGTAAGAACTCTTTCTGTTTGTGATTCGTGGTTCCAGTCCTGCCTGGAGACACTGTCCTCCACAGGAAGCACCCAGCTCCGGGGAGGAGCGTGGGAGCCATCGCCCTGGATCAGGTACGTGGATGCTGAAGGTCAGAGGGAAGTGCTTCTCTCTCCACATGTGTTCTCCGGTCCTCTGACCTTCCTGCATCCCGTTCATCTCTAGGATGATGGCCAGAAGATGAGGGCTCTGGCTCTGTATTTGTGGAGACATGTCTTGGGCTATGTAACCATCCACTTGGTACAGCCTGACCACCGTGGGGGTCCCCAGGCCCTGAGGCCAGCATCAGGGAAGACGCATTGCCGTGGCCCCATCGAGGAGAGCGGGTGTCACCTGCGAGAGGTGGGTGCCTCCCCTGGGGGGATGAGCTAGTTTTCCTGCTCACGCGTGGCCTTCAGTTTCTGCTCCTTCTGTAGGGCCTCCTTGGGTTTGAGGCTGCCGTGGGGAGCTGGTCATGGTCTGCTGAATCCATTTCTCTGTGGTACGTGGAGTTAGACTCCGCTTCAATCTCGACTCTTCTAGCATGGCTTCCCGGTGTGATGCCAACCTCCGGTAGGGTGTGGGGAGTGTGGGGAGGAGGCCCTGGTGGGAGGTATGACGGTGACCATGGGGCCTTGATTTCATCCATGATGTAAATTCACCCAATCCCCTCACCCTTGGTGCGTAATCAGGAGGATTTCCTGGAGGAGGTGTCCATGCTGGTTCCACATCCAGCATCATTCTGCAGAAAGCAAGAAGCTAGCTGAGCTCTGGGGATGCCCTGGAAGGCTGTGGGGTTGATCTTTTCAGGAATAAGCCCTGATTTGGAGTGATTCCTGAAAATGATATTGATGTCAGAGAAGGGGCACTGGCTTCTGCCTGTCCCCAAGCTGGGATGGAGAGCGGTCCAGCAGGCACACACCTGGCAGGCGGTGTCTGCCCCCTGGTCTGCTGGTGCTACATCCCCCACCCCCTCCCTAGGACATTTCCCGGGAGACGAGGCCAGCTCTGTGAACAGTAGCGATGGACCTGCCCAATGCTACTACTGTTTGGTACTTAAAGCGAGGTTGCCCTTTGTATATTCGGTTTTTGGATGTAGAATATACAAGGGCAAGCTCTCTGTGAGTATCAAACCTTGGACCCAGTCCACACGCAGCAAGGGACTTGGTACGTGTGTGCATGACCGTGTGACCAGTGGTGTGTGGCAAATGGCTTCAGGGTCACCACTGGGCAGAGGTGACATCTCAGGCACACGGCTGACTTCAGAGAAGTTGATGGGCCCTGGGGAGTAACACCCCTCCCTGTTCTGTGTGGGGTGGGACCAGGGGCAGTCAGGAGGCATGCACTCTGTGTGCACGACCCAGGTCCTGAGACAGCCAGGTGGGCCCCAGTGTGGGTGGTGGCTGCATCGTCACTGCACGTGTATGCTGGGTGCCCGTGAACTGATCCACTAACCCTCAGCATCTAATTTGTCCCCAGGACTGTGCCTTGAAGACGCTCCACGTCCTCCCAAGGCAGTGGCTTTGTTTTCCGTGCTAACCTTTGGTACTTGAAGAGTGGTTATCCCTGTCCTGTTCGTTTTACTCGTGTCGAATCGTACAGGGTCATCCACTTTTTCAGTATCAAGAGCGCAGACCGTAGAGCTCGATTTGCTGTGTTCGGATCCCGCCTCTGACACTTACTAACCGGGCAACCTTGGGCAAGGATGTTTCATCGTGCTGTGCCTGCTGTCTCATGTGGAAGGGGGGCCGGAGGGCTGTGGGGGGGGGGGGTGCTGGGTGAGTTAAAACTTGTACATGGCTTAGAGCAGAGTTGTAGTCGGGACACTGTGTGCTAGGAAATGCTTGGTAATGGTGATGCGATTATCAAAATTTCTCCTTGGCATTTTGAAGTGGTGTTGAGATGTGGACAGCAGATAACCCTCAGGTATGTGAGTGGATGCTCGAGCCCAGAGTTTATGCTGTGTTCAGTGGGAGTGGCCGAGGCTTTGGAAGCGCAGCCGCTGAGCCCTTCTCCTGACGGCATTCAGAAAAGCAGGGTACGGTGGGGCCCTAGGCCGTGACAGTGGGCCACTGAGAGTGTCGGCTCCAGGGAAGGCGGACAGTCCTTGGCTACCTGCGTGAGCCACCCTCTGCAGGACACTAGGGCATGGCCACCAAGCAGAGCAAAGAGCAGTTCAGTTCCACCTCCCCGGTACCTGGAGACGCCTGGTCCGTGATGCACGCGTGTGTGTGTGTGTGTGTGTGTGTGGTGTGTGCTCGGGTTTGCTGAGTTGCAGTCACTGTCCATTCTTGAACCAAAGGCCTGGAGGTGCCAGTGTTCTGTCCACGTCACTGTTTCATACTTGAGGAGAAATTATCCTTGGTGTGTTCGCTTTATTTGGGATGAATCATACAAGGACAATTTCTTTTTGAGTATCAAATCCTGCCTCGGCGGACTTCCTGAACCCCATGACGAGTTCCACGGAGATGCGTGTGTCAACTCCTTGGGGGACTCCTGCCTGGCTGGGGGCTGAGAGCTTGCAGGGGCTCATGCTGGGGAACCAGTGCTCTGAACCTTCAGGAACCTCGCGGCGGGGCCAAGCTTGGCCAGGTGCCACCGGGCTCCCTGGTGCTGTCTCGACCTGCATTGGTCATGGGTGTGTGTTATGAGTGACCCAGCATTCAAGGCTCATCAGATCCTGCTTCTGGAAGGCACTGCTTGGACATGAAGCCAACTTGAGGATCAAGTCATTGCTGTCGGCTCCCCTGTCCCCTGCCTGAGGATGTGAGCAACCGCCGAGTAGGCGGCCGACTCAGTGTGTGAAACTGACCCACTAACCCTCATTGTCTGGACCACCCGAGAAGAACCTTCTGGAAAGGACACCGACCTTGGAGACGATGCCAAGCTCTTCCGGATGGCACAGTCCTTTGATGCTTAAAGAACGGCTGTCCGCAGAATGGTCTCTGTATTTGTGGTGATTAATATCGGACAGCCATTGTTTTCGCATCCAAATGTCCAGATGGGCTTCACAAGTTTTTCTTGAGGACGGTGCTGACTTCAGCAAGAGGACACAGGGGCCTAACTCAACCACAGAGCATGTGTTTGTTGATAATCTCTGACCACTAATTCAGTTGGGAATGCAAGCCTGCGGTGTGATGCCCCTTGAACTGACACTAGTTTTGGGGTGGACATACAGTTCCGGTGCTCAGGGCCATTTGGACGATGCTGGTAATTATTCATCTGTCTTTTTCTTTTTGTTACTCAATCTCAGTCATGAGGAATTCCTGGAAGAGACACAGCTATCAAGCATCTCTCGAGGCAGCTGAAAGATGGACTGGGTCATTTGGTTCCCCTGCCCTCTGACCTTTGACATAAATTTGAGCATGGAAGATGTGCTAGAGAAGATGCAAAATTAAGGAAAACACAGTCCATTTCCTGCCACTGCTCCTAAGGAGCTGTCTGTTGAATGTCCATCTTATTCTTGGTGGACATGGCATGGCTATGTGCCTGTTACTGGACCCACTTCATCTCAGAGACTCTCCCATGAGACGTGTTGTTATTGTTCAGTTGCTAAGTCGTGTCTGAGTCTTTGTGACCCCATGGACTGCAGCATACCAGCTTTCTCTGTCCTCGTGTTTGCTCAGTACCATCCAACCATCTCATCCTCTGTCGTCCCCTTCTCCTTTTGCCGTCAGTCTTTCCCAGCATCAGGGACTTTTCCAATGAGTCAGCCCTTTGCATCAGGTGGCTAAAGTATTGGAGCTTTGGCATCAGTCCTTCAAATATTCAGGGTTGATTCCTTTAGGATTGACTGATTTGATCTCTTTGCAGTCCAAGGGAACACAGACCCTGGGAATAAGACATTGTGGTCAGTGGCACCTCTGGGGTGTGTGTGCATGCGTGTGTGTGTGTGTGTGTGTGTGTGTGTGTGTAAACTGTCAGCTAGAGGGGTGTTTCTCAAACTCTAGTATGCTTCTCAGATTTTCATCACCTAGGGATCTTGTTAAAAGGCAGATTCTGATTCAGGGACCAAGATTCTGCATTTTTAGCAAGTTCCCAAGTGATGCTAATGCTTCTGGTCGGTGGACAACACTCGGAGCAGCTTGGGGCTGGAGAGGGTGTGCTTCCTTTGTGATGTGTGTCCCATGCGCCCCACCTTCCATATCGTGAGAGCACTTCCCAGGCCAACATACCACTCTTCTGTTCGTGCACAATGGTTATCAGCCCCGGGCTCTCTTATGCATAAATGTCGTGAGATGACTCCCCGTTAGAGTCAAATTCCACCTCCCAGGGTTTCCTGGATAGAAGACCCTCGCCGTGGAGAGGCCTCCAGGGTCAAGGCTCATCAGGTACTGGACCATCAGCGGTATTAATGTCTGGGACTATGAAATTCTGGAATCATTCATTTCCAGTCAGTCCGAAGCAGCATTCCTGCTTTGAGACCAAGGCCATCTTTTGGGGACCCCTATCTTGGGGATCTGTGATATGCTTTGTTTTATCAGAAAAGGTATCATCAGGATGGCTTTGCATCACCTGTGACACAACATTCCTCGGGTTTCTTACCATCAAATTCCAACTCTGAGGAATCCCTAAATTAGCTTTCATTGTCATTGTTGTTGTTTTTGTTGTCGTTGTTGCTGTTTTTAGGATCGAACCTGCTTTGGGAGTGTCTCTGAGCACGGTTCCAGCTCTGGGGTTTTGGACTCTGGTGTCAAGGCGAAGTGCAAGCCCTGGGACCCAGGTATGGGGGATATATGATTGATGCCCACATGTGGGCTTTCTTTACAGGATCTATGTGCCCAGCTCTCTGAGCCTTGGATTCGGGTCTTCCTAAGAAGAACCTTCCGCAGCCAGAGACGACCAACACTGGGGAAAAGGCCATGGTTTTCGTTTCAGAACTGTTCAGGGATATTTGAGGAGAGGTTATCCGTGTTATGTTCGCTTGGCTCATCATGAATAATACATGGTTAACCTCTCTTTGAATATCAAACTCTGCCTCGAGGGCCGCCCGCACAGGAGACGTGAGAGCGTGTGCCTGGTGTGAGCTGTGACCCCGGGGCCAGCCGCGCTGCGGAAGGCATGCTTCCTGGAAGGGAGGCCGGCTGGGGGCGGGGCCTGGGCGCTTTGCAGTGGTTTGCAGTGAACTTGGTGTGTTTCTGATTTGGACAAGGTCGCCCCTGCTGTCAGTCCGGCCTGCCTGGGGGTGAGGGGCTGAGACAGGGCCCCTGAGTCCGTGTTCCTGCAGGGCCGGTCAGTGGGGGCCTGATGGCTGAGCCTTGCCCACAGCGAGAGCTCTCCACAGCCCTGACCGTCCAGACCCAGACTTGCCCCTTGCAGGGCAGCTTCCTGGAGGCTACCCTGCCCCCTGTGGAGAGGATGTGCTTTCTGCTCCCCCGGATCCTTCCAGGAGAGATCACTCCCTTCATGAAGACCCCTCTGAGGGCCATCTGTTTTCAAGGGTCAGGTCCCACCCAGGCCGGCTCCCTGGACACACACGGTCGCCATCTGGCTCCCCAGGTGCACGAAAGGCAGGCCTGCCTCTGCTCGCCTCGCTGACCCCCCAGGTCCACTTCCTGTCCAGGCAGATTTCCCCGAGGCACTGCTGGCTGAGCCCGCAGAGTTCCTGACCCCCGCTTGGCACACGAAGAGACCCGCGGGGCCACAGCCCCTTCCCTCGGGAGGAGGACCGCCCAGCCGACACCGCTCCGTCTCTGCAGCCTGCACGCAGTGCTCTCTCTGAGACTGGATCCCCCTGCTTATGGGGACAGGAGACTGACCCGGGCCCCCATTTGCTGGAGAATGGGGGCCCCCGTGACCCACTGCCTCCAGAGTCTTGACCGGGACCTCTGGGGGCTGCAGAGAAGCCCTATGCTCCGGTCTCTGTGGCTTTTCTGGCCAGCCTGGTGGAGTCCTTTCATGACTTCAGTCCACCACCCACTGGTGACCCCAGCTTTCCAGTAAGAGAGCTGTCCACCCCTCAGGTACGTGACTGCAGAGCTGCCCCCCAGCGTGTGCCCAAAGGATGGACACGGCCCCCATCCGTGAACCCGAGAGTGCCTCAGTGACACCTAGGAGCGACCCAGGCTTGGGAGATGGGATGCCGACGCTGTCGTCGGCGTCAGCGCGGGGTCCGTTGGGCGTGTATCCATCGTCTGTGGTGGAGGTTCTGGTACCACGGAAGACTGAGTTGTGGGGTTCCACCTTCAGGGCAGGGTTATATGGCAGCCCCCTCACTGGGTCCCAGTGAGGACCCCTGGGCCCTCAGAACACAATTGTCTATAGGGATTTGGGGGGCCAGGCCTTTTCGGGGCTCAGGTCCACTCCATCTCCCTTGAAGAGAGAGTTCGGTCTTGGAGTGTGATCTTTACGGCTGACCATTCCTTCAGCTCTGGTTATCCGTACTCTGTCCAGGACGAGTTCCTGGAGGCCACCTCTGATCCAGAGACAGGTTATGGCTCTTGGTACCAATCCTGAGTCTAGGGAGAGCTAATGTGACCCCTGACCCTTGGCATCTTAGTCTGGGTCCAGGAGGAGGCAGGGTTGGGGAGGGGCTTCTACTCCGCCACACCTGATCAGGTGCAGTCCATGGCGGGTCACTCTTCAGTGCTTGCTCGGTCTTAAATGTGGAGCCTGGTTACACCCTGCCTGAACTTGATTCCACCTTCAGGAAGGAAGTACCTCCCGCGATTCTTGAAAGGATGGCCCGTCTCAGACCCTGGGCCTTTGTTAGGATGAAGCCCCCCATCCCCCAGCTATAGCATTGAGGTCTTAAATGCTTAGCCCCCAGGGCTGAGCATCTGTAGGGTTCATGGTCATGTCTTCACAGCCTGTGTGGCTGATCACATCCCAGCTGCTGTTTTGCAGGACGAGCTCCCACCCGGAGAGGTGCTGCGCCAGGACTCCAACCTGAGGGCAGGGCGTGATCCGTGATAGGGGAGTGGATGGTTGATCAGAGAACATACATTTTGTCAATGATGTATGTCAACTGATCCACAGTCCCTCGCTATCCAGTCACTTCTCAGGACAGACTCTGAAGAAGAGGCGCTGCTTCCTCCTCCATGCTAGTACCTATCCTTTGAAAAGATCTTCTCCTTGCTGTTTGGCTCTCTTTATGCTGAGTCACTTAAGGGAAGGTTTGTTTCTCAGTATTGATCTTGCCTGCAATGCTTCCTGGGAAGAGCTGCTGGCCTCCACCCCTTCCCCGGGGACAGGAGTGCATGGTTGGCTTTATTTACGAAGGGCCACACCCAATCGTCTTAACCCCCAGTCCCCAATTTGTCCTTAGGAGGATTAGCTGCAGGCAAGGCAGACTCTGGTGAAGACACGGTTCATCAGCGTTAGCCTTTGGTACTTGAAGAGTGGTTATCCCTGCTGTGTTCGCTGTTATTTATGACGAATCATACAGGGACATCCAGTTTTTCAGTATCAAATACTGCTCTGGAGGGCTTCCCCGACAGCATCCCACCTTCCAGGAGGAGGTCTTGGTTTCGTGCCCACCCGAGGTATGTACGTGGCTGGTGGATCACAGTGCAGGCGCATCCTTTAAGATGCTTGTCACTCGTTGCCCCCGAGACTGAAATCTAACCTAGGCAAGAGGTGGCTGCCTAGTAGGGCTGTGATCTTCTGGAAGGGATGTTGTCATTGACACCAAACCCATCTGAGAGATTGACCCCTAAGAATCTCGTTCTCACAGAACATCTGCCACCTGTCCCAAGAGAACCAGCTGTTGCTGCTAAGTCACATCAGTCATGTCCACCTCTATGCAGTCCTATAGATGGCAGCCCACCAGGCTCCGCCGTCCCTGGAATTCTCCAGGCAAGAACACTGGAGTGGGTTGCCATTTCCTTCTCCAGTGCATGAAAGTCAGAAGTGAGAGTGAAGTTGCTCAGTTGTGTCCGACTCTTCATGACCTCATGGACTGTAGCCTACCAGGCTCCTCCGTCCATGGGATTTCCCAGGCAAGAGTTCTGGAGTGAGGTGCCATTGCCTTCTCCCAAGAGAACCAGACCTTTCATAAAATGAATCCCTGGAGACCATCTGGAGAATGAAATCCCAGAGGCCATGTTCTATGACAATGTGGGGTGATACTGTCTGATAATCTTACTGGTCATCCTTATGGTATTTGCTCCAGGAAAGACTTTTTGATGGTCCACTCTTGCCCGGGAAGGCATTCTGGAAGCAGTGCCAACCTCAGGAAGACATGTTGGCATGGCATCTTTCCAGGACATGGGGAGAGTGAGTTGAGCAGAGTCTCAACTCACTCAACCAAGGTGGGTCACACTTGGTTTCCTCTCCCGTAAGACCCAGCCCATTGGATAATTGCTTTATGGAAGGGATGTCTGCTTGGACCATGATACTTCTTCAACAGGGCTCTTTCTCTGCATTGTCAGATTCTCTTGTAATGAGTGTAACCACTTTGCTAATGAATTTTCCATCAGTTGATCAATCAATGAGGAATGTCATTCCACAAATCATGATCGCACATACTATCTACTAGATGATTCTAGACCTTAATCGGGTCCACTCAACTGGGTAGTACAGTGAACAAGGTAAAGTTCTTATTCACATGAACTTGACAATCTGGTGGGAGAGATAGAAGGTAAAGGCCAAATGATATCATTCTATCCACTGTAGAGTTACGAAGGAAAGGAAAGCAGGGTAAGCTGTGAGAAAGAGGCACAGATAGAATAGACATTTATGTTAAATACAGGGTCTGGGAAAGTCTCTCTGGGGAGGGGAAATTGAAATGAAGTAGGGGTGGGTTAGAAAGAGATTTGGGAGTCAGGTTTTCAGGAGAAGCTTGTGGCACATGAAAGTTCTCTGGCATCTTTGAGAAACAGCAAGAAGGAAGGTGGGACTGGACTGAACTATGGGTGAAAGAGGCAGCCTCTGAGGCTTGGGCACCTCCAGATTTTATTCTGAGTGTGATGGAAACTATGGGTGGATTCTGAGTGGGGAGGGAGGTGTGGTTCGTATTGAAACGGTCACTCTGACCACAAGGGTGGTGGTGGAGAGCCCACGTGGATGGCTGTTGTATTGACCCATGAGTTGCTGATGGAAGGTAGGAAGAGGACAGGAGTCTCACACGAAGAACATGAGAGGTCCCACAGGTGGAGCCAGCAGGCCCAGGGATGGGTTGGATGAGCCCAGCCAGGGTCAGGAGTGACAAGAGGGGCAGGGGATGAACCAGAGTGTCTACAGGTGTGACCACTGCTGAACTGGGGCTCTGGAGTGAGTCAGTGGGTTCCTAGGAGCTTTGGGAGAAGTATCATTACCAGTATTGCCAATATCCAAGCTGAGGCAGTGACCATGGGGCTTGAGGGTCGGGTGGGGTGTTGGCAGAGGTAACTGGAGGGGAGGCAGCCTCCAGGCCAAGGCTAGAGAGTTGGGAGCAGCATCACTGGGTGGTCATTACCAGGAAGGATGTCAGGAGGTGTTCTGGGAGGAAGGTGGTGAACCAGAAGGAGGATCCTGGGGGGCCCTGATCCAGGTAGTGGGCAGTGAGCTCTGATGAAAATGCCGTGAACTGGGATTTAAAAGGAAAAGAGCAGAATGATCTGGAGGTGAGGTTGAGCCGGGAGGCTGTCTACCCACAGCCTTCGGTGTAGGGGCTGGCGGGCTGCAGGTAGCCCTCGGTGGTGGGCAGTGAATCTCCCCGGAGAAGTGAGAACATGGTGATGAGTCACGGTTCCAAACGTGGAAGGGCTGTGGGATGTGAGGACTGGGTCGTCAGCCTGGGGAACTGAACCTGGTCCTGCTGGTCCCAGGGATGCTGGCTTTCTGGGAATTGTTTTCCTGGGTGGTTCATTGGGATGAGACATGCGGTTGGATGGTGGGGCGGGAAGGGAGTTGGGGTCTCCCGGGGTCTCCTGAGGGGACCTCAGGGCCCAGGGCTGGGCAGACTTCTTCAGGAGCACCCCATGGTGGCTCTTCTGGAACCCCCCTCATCTGGTAGACCCCACAAGTCCCATGAAGGAGCTTGGCCAGTGCTTCGATGTGCTTGATAGAGAACCAAGTGTGCTCTGCTGAGAAGCCCAAGGTCCCTATTCTGAAAGCCCAGGGTCCACACCCACACGGAGGGTCCTGAGCTGGAACGAGCTGGCACAGTGAAGCCCCTCTCTTCTCGCTTCTAAGCCCCGCCCCTGAAGACTCGGAAATGCCATCACCGCTCCAGGGAAGGGGCAGGCAGGGCATCAGCCCCGCTCCTGGGAGGTAAGTGGCCAGCTGCCTGGACCCTGGAGTGTTTTCAGGGCATGCGTCAGCCATCTCACTAACACCCGGTGTCCCATCTGCCCGCAGGACCGCAGTCGGAGGTTGTGCCCCTCGGAGAAGTGGAAGGGGACCCTGCTCTGTCTTGCCTCTGCCTTTTCTGTGGTACTTGAAGAGAAGTTGTTCGTGGTGGATTCGCTTTACTTATGACGAATCATTCACGGACAACACTTTTTTCAGTACCAAATACTACCTCTAAGGATGCCCCAGATGGGACGGCCACTCTGGAAGAGAAGACTCTGTGTTCTTCGTGGAAGATGAGACTGGCTGGCCGGCCGGCCAGGGCCATGGGCTTGTCCTAGCTGTAAGTCATCTGGGCCACTCACCTGGGCATCCTCCTCCTGCAGGAGGCCTTCCCAAGGGCCACTCCACCTCGGGGGAAACAACTGTGGCTTTGTCACCAGTGTCGCCTCACGAGACGTCGAAGAGAGGCTTCCTGGGCCCCAGGCCACCTTCCCGAGGAGAACCTGGTGTCAGCACCGTTCAGGGTGTGTGACTGGTTGACCAGAGGGGCAAGCACTCTGTTCACCCTCTGGGCCACCTAGTCACCAACCCTCAGCACCAACCCCAGCTGCCTGGGAGACGTGGAGGAGGTCCTGCCAACTTTGGGGACAGCAGTGGACGTGCGCTGGTGGCTGCTCTGTGGACTCGGACAACCGTGGCAGGGAGGGCACGTGGACTTAAAAAGTGATGCGTCGTGGCGGTGGCATCTGTGTCACTGCCACAGCCTCCTTGAAGTGCTCCTGGGACAACGTGTTGCTTTCCACTGAGGGACCAGAAGCCAGTGGCCAGCCACATTGGGGGTGTGTGACTGTTCCCTGAATACACACTTACTGATTAGATATGACACCTGATCCTCTAACTCCTGGCCTCCCATCTCTCCACAGAAGGGTCCACAGAGGTGATGCCCATGGGAAGTAGCCACGGTTCAAGCAGCACAAGATTCAAGGGGCTACCGTGATGTGCTGACGTGATGATGGCAGTGAGACGGCAGCCCTCCTGATCCAGGAGGACGAGCGGCAGTCACCCTGCTTAGGGTAAGTGTGTCTCGGGTGAGCATGCAATGAATGTGCTCGCATGTCACTCGGCCCACTACCCAAGATTGTTCCACCCCTTCCTTACAGGCAGCCACCTTGGCAAGACAGGCAGTGGATTTCTCACAAGTGTTCACTTATGGTACTTGAAGAGAGGCTGGCCGTGATGAATTCGATTCATCAAAGCGAGTCATACACGGCTCTCCTCTCTTTTAGTGTCAGATTCTGCCTCGGAGGGCTTCCCAGGCCAGTGCTGCTTCCAAGGTAGGTGCCTGGATGGCTGAGCCCGTGTTTGCTTCCCTGAGGATGCCTGCTTCACTGACGCTCACCCCTGCTGACCCTGAGGCAGCTTCCTGAGGGTGCTGTTAACTTTAGGACAAGCACGCCAGGCTGCGGGAATGCCCTAATCAAAAATATTATATATATATATATATATATATATATATACATATATATAAAACAATACACATGGCCGACCTAGAAGGAGCAGCTAGAAGCATCTTTCATTAGTCAGCTCTCAGGACAGAGCTGAGAACAGGAGACTCTGTGACCCCTGGTTTACTAACGCTCTGTAGCCTCACACCCTCCAGGGACCTCCTCGAGGGTGAGGCCAGGTTTACCAAGGAGGCAGTGGTTTCCCTGTTCTTGCAAACATGTGGTCTTTGGAGAGCTCTTGGCTTCACTGGTGACGCCTCACCTGGGGCTGACTTTTTTGCATTGCTGCGTGTTGCTTGCATGGCATTGCTATCCACTGGGATCCTGGGTTGGTGAACCAGGGGCATGGATTTGACTTGGGGATTGACCCAGTTGGCCCGCGCATCCTCATCCTCAGCATCCTGTCTGCCCTCGTGGCCACTCCCAAGCTGCCCAGGCCGTGTGGATGTGGGAAGCCACCAGCAGTGCTGCCCCGTGGTACTCGGAGGGAGGTTGTCCGTGGTGAGTTCGCATTATTTAATGATGCCCAATACACGGTCGATCTCTTTTCGGTATCACATTGCACCGGGCATCTACTCAGAGCTGACGGGGGCTGCAGGGAAGACACACTCACGTTGGTGCTGCTAGTGCCCCTGTCATTCAGGCGATTCATGTATGACCGTGTAGGGAGAAGCGTATGATTTAGGTTTAAGACCCAAGTGATTGGGGCAATAGGGATGTCCACGATGCTCCTGGGGATTTGGGGTTTTCTAAAAGAAAAACAAACCAAAAACCCAGTGGATAGTTCCCTTCTGTTTTAGTATTATGTCTTGTCCTGGAGAGGAGGACCTCTGAGCCATGTTGGCAAAGTCACAGCGGGGGAACCAGTATTAGTATATTTTCTGGGCTAAGGCATTGTATCTGTTGACCTGTAAGTCCTACCAAATTTGAGGACAGAGGGCAGTGCTAGTTTCAATTTCTTATTTTTCATTTAAAAATGACTAATTATTTTACATTGTTACCATACATATAAAAAAAGGGTTGTAAAGAATTGGACATAAAAATGACACATACTTAACAATAAAAAGTCAAGCAATGTGGAAAAATGTAAGTAAAAAAGGGAGATAATTACCCAATCTCTGCAACCCAGAAGTAACCATCAGGGCTTTGGAAATTTCTAAACACTTGCCCAAGCATGTATCCAAATAGAAAGGTAGACAAAGTGAGACACAAATATTTTATGAATATGTAATTTTTGTTAAAATGTTAACTGTAAGTTTACTAACTTTTTTGTTAAAAATGTTAACCATCATTTTACTTTAACATAAAGAATATGCTTAAGAAAATTAGAAGAATTAATAAATATTTCTTGCTCTTTTGAAAGAAGTACTAATTCCTAAAAGATCCCTATAAGATTAAGAAAAATCATTGTGTAAAACATGAAATAGTTGAGATCGTTATATATTTTTTAACTGTTTCAATTTCACTCGAGGTTCTGAAAGATAAGGAAATCAGCTCCACCTCCTGCTTTTTTAAAAGCTATACTGTACAATATAATTTTCTCATTATAAATATTTGCATTGTGTTCTATAATCACAATTCTTGTAGATGTTAAATCATAGTTCTATATTTAAATGGATTTATTGCTGACAATTAGTGGTTTTTTTCCCCCTTAAACCAAACCTTCTTTCTTCCTGAATTTTAATTCATATCTCAGAATAATTGCTTTCAATTTTAATTCATATCAGAATAATTGTTTCTTCAAGAATGGCTCATTAACACTGCTCAGCCCTTGCACGTCTGGGGATGCCTGCCTCTTATTTATATACCACAAGGGACAACTTAGCCAGGCATAAAATTCTTAGCCTACCTTCTTCCCTTCAGAACTTTGTAGATGCTGTGCCATTGTCTTCTGCACTTAGTATCATACTAGCTTTTAAAATATGAATTCTCTACATACCTCCTGCTTAGCTGGATGTATATCTTGTGGACCTTCATGTACTTTGTTAGAAAGGCTTTGGGTCACTGTCTTGCGTGAGCTCTCTCGTCTCTGAGAATGTCTAACCATGACTGTTGCACTTTTACTCATCTGCTTGTTTTTCTTCATTCTCTTCTATTTGGCCCTATGATTTCCCGTTCTTTTTACACTGAGACATTTTGACAATACTTACTATTCATTTCTCTCACGTGTAAGGGTATAAGTGCTATTCTTTGGTGAGTTGGTTGACTCATAATAATACTTTCACGGGTTTTGTAACTTTTCTCTGTGAGGTTATCATCAGGGAGATCAATGTTTGTGTGTTTTTTTGTTCCCTTACAACACTATGGTTCTACATTTGACTTCGTATGGCATCAGGCTTTCAACAGTCAGGACTCATTTGTTGGCCTAAGGAGTCCCATACCTTATGTCTAGTATAAATCCCCACCACATCGGTCTAGGAGCATGGTTTCTCACAGGGGAACTCATTCTACCCACAATTTGCATGGAAATAAACTCTCTTGTCATCTCTCTAAGCCAGGATAGCATTTTCTGACTCTTTTTCCCATCCCAGTCCCCCACTTCTTCTGGTCCCTATGTCACATGTCCTGTTCTTGCTTGGACATTAAGACTATAAAGACCCTCTAAGCCTCTAGTGCAGCATCCTTTAGATCCTTTGGTCCAGATTTCTCTCTTCATTGGTGTGTTCATTTTATTCTTTACAGCTGTGTATTTATCAATTGATTTTGGCCTTGATTTCATTTTATCCATCATTTCTTTGTGTGTGTGTGTGGAGGAGAGTGTTCTCTATTAACTCTTTTGCAGGATGTGACTCAGTCACTATTTTTCTTAATCAGTTTTTCTGAATCATATCCCTTCTTGATGAGTCAAGTTAGCTACTTTTTCATTTCAAGGATGTCTTCTTCTAGTATTTCTACAAGTAGTTTTCTATGTGTTGGTCTTGTCTTAGCTTAAATGGTCATTTATTATTTCATTGGTGGCTGGAGAAGGGAAAAACCTATGATCTGGCCCCAGGCTGCCATTTTTATTTGGAAGACTCATTATTGTCATTTGCACTCTGCTTTTGTCTGTTTAACATGAATCACGCCGAGATTCCCCCTTCTCAGTATCCTCTTCCACCTTGGCAGGATGCTTCACCACCTTCTGGGATGTA
The DNA here is from genome assembly GCF_023699985.2 of Odocoileus virginianus. Lineage (NCBI taxonomy): Eukaryota > Metazoa > Chordata > Mammalia > Artiodactyla > Cervidae > Odocoileus > Odocoileus virginianus. The sequence continues at coordinate 10,865,878 of NC_069689.1, read as the reverse complement.
CATGGAGTCAGTACCATTTGCTAGGTATGTGAATTTAACAATGGGGGATTTTTTTCATCTCATTTCTGCAGGTCTATTAACCCTAAGTATGCATTTTATCCGTAGGGAGACTTTTTGGAAGTAATGCCCACTTTTAGTGATGAGGTCGCAACTCCGAGGTCAGTGCCTTACCTTGGTATGTAATAAAGTTTGTGTTGCATGTTGTCATTTTCTTTATGAGCAGTATTGCAAACTCAGCTTCTTTGGAATGAACTCCGGCTTCGGAGGGCTTTCTGGACACAAGTGTATGTGAGAAAAGGATCACTGCTGTCAGCTTGGATGCAAATATATAATGAGGCTGTGTTCCCTGCTATGATAAATAATGAATTCTTATCCCTTGATCTCTCCACAATGCAATAGTCTTGAAAGTGCTTCTTAGATATCCTGCCAAACAGGCAAAGGTGTTGATGTCTGGGCTACTTCGGGGTCTAGGATGGGACAGTTGAATGAACTTGGAGGTATGTTTCACTCACGACCCTTTCTACCAGTTTGTTAACACTCAGTATTCCCTCTGTCCTTAGGACATTCTGGAGGAGGCCAGCTTTGAAGATGAGGCCCTGGCACCTGTTTAGTGCTAATCTGCGGGACTTGAAGATAGGTTATCCGTGTAGCCTTCGCTTTACTTGTGACGAATCATACACGGTTCACCTATTTTTTAGTACCAAATCCCGCCTTGGAGAGCTTCCTGGGGGCGGAGCCCCCCCTTCAGGGCAGGACCTTGGAGTCAGCTCCTCTCCAGGGTAAGTGCAGGGGCTGTTGATACAGCTGGATGGCAGAGCATGCGGTCTCCTGATGTTCCGTGTCCTGGTCCTCATCCTGTGTGTGTGAGACTATCCACGGGAAGATGCCTGGAAGTGGTGCCAACATGAAGCAAGAAGTGGGGCGTTTCTTACGAGAGCTGCTTGGTGGTACTTGAAGAGAGGTCTTCCATGGTGCATTCGCTTTATATTTTTGACGAATCATACATGGTTGACCTTTTTTTAGGTATCAAATCTGGCCCTAAAGCACCCAGGAACTAGCACCAGTGTCTGCACACCTGGATGGATGGTTGAGCTGAATGTGTGCATGTCACCCCACGTATGTGTCACCTATGTTCGCTCCCCTCCGTGTGTCATCCACCTCTAGGGGTACTGCTGGTCTGCAATGCCGACTTCCCCGAAGAAGCAGTACTTTCATTGTAGATCCACTTCCTGTCTGACAGGAAGTGATCCCCGTGCCGCTCTCTCTGTGTATAACGTGATGCTTTGCTCCTCTTGGTTGCAGCGTGTCCTTCCTGAATGGCTCCCAGAAGGGGTGCTAATTCCAAGGAAGGGACAGTAAGGTCCATGCTTGTTTCACTGACAGTGTGTTGCCAGCATCTTCACTCTTGGTATCCCATCCGTCCTTAGGCCTGATTTCTGAGACACGCCAGAAGCCAGCATCCGAGTCGGGTACTCGAATGGAGGTTGTCCATGGTGTGTTCATTTTATTTATGATGAGTATTACATGGCCAATCTCCTTTCAGTACTAAATTCTTCTTGGGAAGACATCACAAGGGGAAGTTTCAGCAGATGCTTCTCCAGGGTAAGGAAGCCAACCATTTACCCATGATGATTGCTTGATGTGTGACCCATGCCACTCTGCCCAGAATTCCCAGGAATGATGCTGACTTTCTAGGTGAGACCTTGGTTTTCCTCCCCTCCTTGAAGACTCACTGGTAAATAAAACATATTTGGTAAGCCTCTTTTTAGGTATGAGGTCACCTTGGATATGACACATCTTATAGGGAGAGGGCCTTCTGCATTATCCCAAGAGGCTGAATGAGTAGAAAGCGCATACTTTATTTATGCAGTGTGTTACTACCCGTAACGTATCCTCATCCTCAGGGTGACCTCTGGGAATCAAAGCCAGCAATGGGGAGATGGTGGTGTGTTTGTGGGGGTTGGATGGGTTTCCTCCACAGTGAGAATCAATGGAATCTGAAGATAAGTTTCCATGGCTTGATTCATGTATTCCTAGTGCAAGATAAGACTCAGTAACACATTTATTGATACTTTGTTTGCTAGCTATGTGACCTTGAGGTTACTTGATGTGTTACCGCTCTGTGCCTCAGTTTATTCATCTGTAAAATGGGGTTCATGCCCACTCATAAGGTAGGTATAAAATCTCAGTCATATGTAAAGGGTGTAGACAGTGTCTGGCACATAGTCAGGCTGAAAAAGCACTGGTTCTTATGACAATCACTGACATTATGATATTGTTATTACACCTTAGATCTTCCTTTCTTGTCCCCTTACCCACTAGACTGTGAGCTTCCTGGAGGCAGAGTCTTTGTTTAGCCTACTGCTGTGTCCCCAGCTACACACAGTGAAGGTGGTGTTGGGTGAGTGAATAAATGGCAGATGACATATTTTCTCCATGAAATGTCCTCCTGGAGGCCTCCTGGGCAGAAGAGTGACAGGACAGTGGTGAGTCTGTATCTTCCTGGTGACGAGGCCTCCTTGCCCTTGCAGTCCTGCTCACCTTGAAGGAAAGTCACTGGTCTTCACTGGTCTTCATTCAGTTCAGGGATCCTGTGAGCTTGGCACTAGATGGACCCTGCTGTGGTCACAAGACTTACAGAGAATGTTAAACAGTTGTTCCCTTCTCTGTTCAATCCCAGCTCAGGGACCCCTCGGAGGAGATGCCGGCCTCGGGAGGACCTTGCTGTCTGCGCCTCTCCAGGGTAAGGGACTGCACGCTGCCCAAGCCTGGGCCAAACTCATGACCTGTCAGCTTGCAACCTCATCCACCACTCAGGCCTGGCCTAAGTCAGCTCAGGGGACCATCCCTCCCCCAGTGCCATTACAGCTGGTGCATGGTACCCTCCCATATGGGAAGAAAACAAAAACAAGTATGTTTCAGTCACATGCAAGGAGTCCCCTGGATGTAGGGTCAGCCTCCAGAGATAGAGGAGTTGGGATCAGCACCCCATTAGACCCCCACCTGGGCAGACATGCACAGCTAGACCCCAGGGACAGTGCCACCTCTCCTGAAGAGGTATCTTGGTGCTCTGGCCCTGCTGACGTTTGATCCTTGAGCAGAGGTTGCCCTTGGTGAATTCGCTTTATTTATGTTGAATCACACAAAGGCAACTTTTGTTTGAGTATCAAATCCTGCTTGGGATGGCTTCTGGGACCCAGTGGCGAGCTCAGGGTCTACACCTCTCCCTTGATCAAGAACAGACAGTGTGGCTGTGGGTGTGTACACCTGTCCAGTGGATGAGGATGGATACTGATCAGAGAACGCCAGCTTGACTGGCGATGTGGGTCAGTCAGGCCCCCAAAGGAGGGCGTCAGTGCTGAATCCATTTCAGTTCTTACCTCAGACCCTCTGTAATCACCTTTACATCCCAGGGACATTCTGCCTCTCTGCAGGTACTCTGACCTTGTGAATAGGCACAGAGTTTGCCCTCGGAAACTTCAGAGGCCATCGCTTCTCATCCTGTGTCTGTTTCTTCCTCTCTCTCTCCATCTCCCCACCACTGTTCCCAATTTTCTCCTGGGTTATGAAATGAATAGAGGCTATCAATGTTTCATCCCATTTGCATTAAACAAGAGTAATAAAAATAATCAACACAAAATAAAATTAAAAACCACCGAAATGGCACACAGCAAAGCAGAGTGTGTTCAACAGACTACAAATTGGCAAAAGAATCCAATTTTCTTGACAGCGTGTCAGCTGCCACATTTGACCTGGGGAAATAGAACATTGCAGACATGGCGGCCACACGATGAAATTGACAGTGGCAGCCGCTCTAGACAGTGAGATTTGATGTAGACAGAAGCAAGTTGAGGAAATCAAATCTTCATTCAAATTTTTAAATGGAAAAGAATTGATCCTAATGAAAATGATTTGGAGAACGTAACAAGGGAAATAAAAGAAATGAAAACAGTTCAACAGCGAAGCCAGGAAAGCTAAACTGGGAATTGGATTAGTTTAATGGAATTCAGTCTGAAAAACAAGTTTTTATGGAAATCAATGTTGGTACAATTCTCATTAAGATGGTTAAATTCACATGTATTTGGATGGGAATCAACGGGGTCAGTAGGAAGATGGGGTCAAATCTCAGCATCCTTTATGCACCTTTTCTTTCTTTCTCACATCTGCCCAGAAAGCTTTCCAGATCGACTGCTGACTTGGGGGTGACAAGCTGTGCTCTCCTTCCACCCCCTTGTGGGGTTCTGGGTGACAGGCTGACTCTAGAAGGGAGAAGTTCCTTGATCAGTGGGGTCTGGTCCTTCAGGACCACTGTACCCAGTATTACTGAATACAGAGGAAGGCTGCGGCATTCCTAGGTGTGGTCCTTCCTAGGAGCCCGGTGTTGGCACCTCTCGGGACTCCACGCTGGCCCCACAGACATGCTTCGCATTGGTGCTGAATGCCACATGGTCAAAAAGGCTGAGCCTTATTTGGGAGGAGGTTCTGGAGTTGATGCTTCTGGGGTCAAAACCATTGCCTGGGATGTGAAAAAATGATTGTCCTTTGCGGGCTGGCCTCCCAGATGACCAATATGGCATGGTGGGTCTCTTTCCAGAACAACCCCCAGCTTGGAGTATTTGCAGAAGCTATGCTACCCACAGGAGGTGGCCAGCAGCCGGAGCCCTCTCCCAGGTAGGTGCAGGGATGCAGCCCCAGGACATGCCCCGGAGGTACTGATGACATATGTCATCTGGCCCACTAGCCATCAGTGTCCAGATGGTCCCCATGAGCCCTTCCGGGAGGCGGTACCAGCCCTGGGAGAGTCTCAGGAGCGCAGGTCAGTATCCGTGACTCCGGAAGGGCACTTGCCCATAATGTGTTTTCTCTCTTTAGGACAGACCTTGGGTGGTTGGCCTCTTGCTCCAACCGTAGCAAGACCCACGGGGTTTTCTGAACTCGTGCCAACGTCAGGGAAAGGATTCTGCTGTCGGTCCCACTCCAAATTTCGAAAAATGGGTGGTGGGCACAGAATCCGGCCTCTGCTTGTGGCGTACGTCGTCTGCTCCCCAACCCTCACGGGCCAGCCCATTACTGGGGGGTGGATTCTGAGCATATTCAACTCTGGGAAAGGCTGGGATTCTGATGACAGAGTTGCCTTGCCTTGTTTTGAAGAGCAGTCGTCTGTAGTTCATTTGCTTGTTTCCGTACTCTCCCCTTTGTGTTTGGCATTTCGCTTGATTTGTGTGTGAGGCTAATCAAAGGGTCAACCGGTTTCTCCATGTTAAATCACCCACTGCAGGATGCTCGGGTGGCACCCCTCCCCCCAACGTGGGCCAGAGGCAGTGTTGGTGGGAGCTCGGAGAGTGCAGCTGTGGGTGTCAGGTCAGGCACACGCACAGCGCCTCACTGAGCTCCTTCCAAAGGCAACGTCTTCCAGGGGAGCCCCTGTGCTGGGGGTGGGGTGTACCTGGAGGCACCCTCTCTGGGTTCTGGGCCTGCGGAGTTGGTCCCACAGGGTTTCATCTCTTTTAACTCTGTGTCAGGGTCCGCTCCACCTGCAGACCGCCCTTGGATGGGATGACGGGGGGAAAGAGGCATTCTCAGATGTCCATGGACGCTCGTGGGCAGCCACCAGAGCACCGTGCCCAAGCGTGGGCACCTCTCTGCAGGATAAGATCCCACCTGGGCCTCTCGCTTACCTTCCAGGGAGGCAATGGGAGGGTTGGCCTTAGACACGGGAGGGTTCCCGCCAAGGGTGATGTCGCCAGCATTCAAGCTGCCCTGGAGTGGGGAGGGTCTTCTGGAAGCTCAGCCACCTTGAAGCATCCGCCTTAGTCCAAGCATCCGAGCCTCTCCATGGTACGCGGGGAGAGGTTACCCGAGCAACTTTGCATCTGGACGACGAATGTTGCTCGGTGAACCCCTTTCCGGTATCAAAATCCACCAGAGAGGCCGTCTTGGAGGCCGTGGCACCTCGGGGAAGAACGTCAGTACCGGCAACCACTCTGGGGTACAGGATGAATGGTCGACCAGTTGGAAAGTAATTGTTTCTAATGTACTTCACCTGGTCCACTAGCTGTCCGTACCCACTGCAGCCTGCAGGGCCCGCGGGCCGGGGCAAGTCACTCGCTCCTCAGCTCAGCATCTGTCCTGGTACCTGAAGGGAGATCGACCGTGTTATATTCGCTTCATTGACTTCGAATAATACATGGTTGATCTTTTCTCAGTATCAAATCTCACCTTGGAGGAACGCTTGTTGACAAAGCCCATGTGGGGGTGAGAACGGGGTGGGGGCTTCCTGTGTCACTGCCCGGGCAGGGTGCCCACATGGAGGCCAGGTTCTCAAGGGGAAGAGGACGCTGCCTCCTCTCACCTGTGGCGTCTGATCCACCCTCAGGACGGCTCCCGGGAGGCCAGCATCCTTGGTGCCCACCTGCCGTCTGTGGAGCAGGCGCCACTCTGGGTATTTGAGGAGAGGTTGTCTGTGATGAGTTCGCTTTATTAATGACGAATATAACACAGATGGCCTGTTTTCAGTACCACCCACCCCTCGTGGGCCTGAGGCCCGCCCCGTCCAGGGTATGTGAATGCATGGGCTCCACATCCGTCCTGCAATAGCTTCCTGGAGGGCACGTGGACTCTGGGAGGCTGATCATGAAGCATTTGCTTGGTGTGTGAGATGAACAGCTCGGATTCAGTCTCAGTCCACGGCCCAATGCCACTGAATCACAGGGGGTCCCGGGAGGGGCCCCCCCAACTGGCCCGCACCTGTCAGTACCCAAGGCCTCCCGCCTAGGGCAGACCCTGTGCATGGCCTGCGCCTGAGCATGTCTCCCGGCCACTTCTCGCGTCCCAATGCCCTGAGACCCAGAGGGACGACGCCCTTCGGAGAAGAGCCCCAGGGCCGGCCTGCCTGCCTGCCTGCCTGCCGTGCGTGCTGCTCCACTTGGTGCTTGAGGAGAGGCTGCCCGTGGCCGGTTCGCATTCTTCATGACGCACAATACACGGGTCGGCCTCTCTTCGGCATCAAATCCCACCTTGCATGCCTCCTGCACGCTCGCCAGTGGCCGGTGTCCTCAAGGGCCAAGCACGCACTGACTCGTCCGGGGGCGGAGGGGCGGGGTTGTGGGTGGGGCTGGGGCGGGGCTATGGTGTTGGGGTGGGGTTGTGGGCGGGGCTGTGAAGTCGGGGCGGGAACGTCTGGGGAAGCAGCCTCTTGTCTGCTGTCAACCCTGTTCAGTGGTACCTGAAATAGGTTGCCTGTGAGGTGTTCACTTTTCTAAATGATGAATATTATACAGTCAACCTCTTTCCGATATCGAATCCCACCTGGGACGCCTCCGGCTCTGGTGCTGATTCTGAAGCCTCCACACAGGTTGACCCGGGGACTTGATGTAGGACAAGCCACTGGCTTGTTCATTTTCCAGCTGCATCCATTCTGGAGGGTTCCTGGGAGCAGCACGGAGCGGAGCCCACCCCCGGCTCCTGCGGTCCTAACTGATGCACTACCGAGGTGCTGGGCTAGGCTTACCTGGTGATTCTTCTTTCACGTTGGCACCCCCCCATCCCCCACCCCGACCCTGCCCAGACCCCGCACGGCAGGATCACCCAGGGCGTGGGAAGGGTCCAGGGCCCCTGGAAAGATGAGCGCCTCCAAAGGATGACCTCGGGCTGTTTGGTATTTGTTATTTGCCTCCTGGGCTACCGGAAGCCCCTTCTGACACGGGTATCATTCCAACCCCCATAAAGCAACATCTTTACCTCTGACATCTCCTCTCCGGGCATGCTTTCCCCTCATTGGTTCCTCTTCCGGCCCATGGCCTCTCTGTGCCCAGGGCACAGAGGGGTTGCCCCAGCTCCAGGAAGACCAGCAGTGACCACGCCAGTGGAGCGTCTGGCTTCTAAGATCTACGGACATTCCTGCTTCTCATGGGGTCCTCACACTCCCTCTCCAGGCCCCTAGCCCCAGCCCTGCTGGAGGGAACCACCCTTTCCGGCCTGGACCACTGCACAGACCCCCCCACCTGGCTCTCCTTCCAGGCTTCCTTCTCCTCCTTTTGCCAGGGAGAACCTTCCAGAGTGCAGTCAGGCTCTCTCTGTCCCACCCAGAGCACCTCTGTGCACCCACCTCCCGCCCCGCCCTCATGCTGGGCTCCAAAACAGTAAGTAGTGTCTTGGGGGCCCCCAGACTGGTCCACCTCCTTCTCTGCCTGCCACGCTTTATGGTTTATCCCCCTTTTAGGTCCATCCATCTTTCTGATAGAATTGAGTCCTAAGCATGCCCTTCATGCTCCTTTTTGGGGATCCTCAGCAGAGTCTCTTGCTTCCCCCTCCCCCCACCAATTGTTGCCCCCTTTCTAGAGCAGGGGTTTGGGATTCTGGAGGTAATGAAATGTTGCTTGCTTGGCAAAGCTGTCTCTGATCACCCAGTCTAGCCCCTACCTCTTCCTAGCCACCTCTTTTATCATCTTGTTAACACTGTCTTCCTAGCTTATCTGAAATTACATGAAACTAAACTAAATGGATGTTAATATTTTCTTTCTTTCTCCCCCTTAGATTGTAAAATTTCTCAGGGCAGGAGCTTTTTCTGTCATGTCCCCTGCTGTGCCCACAGTCCTGGGTTCCAGGCCAGGACCAGAGTACAGGAAAGGTGAGTGAGTGTTGATTGACTAACGGACTCCCTGAGGGCTGGGATCTTATCAAGTGAATCTCTAGGAACGTGCCAAGGCACTCAAGATATGGTGATAAGCATATGAATATGGTAATCGGTTTTTAGAATTTCTTCACATTTGTTAAAAGCTGTTTGATTTTCCGTCTTTTTCTGCCCCCTTTTTCAGGATGTCATTTGAGAGTCGGGGGTTTGCTGTTGGGTCTGGGCCCTTCTTTCCACTTTCTAGTGCCCCCAGGGCCCCAAAAGGAGAGATAAGCCCCAGTATAACCCCACACACCCCAGCTGAGCCCCCTCCCCACTTTCTAGCCAACTCTCCAGCACCCAGAGCCAGGGGTTATAGGAACTGCATCTGCAACAGGCTGGAGCGTAGTGTTGGGGCTAATATTTTATGCATGGAACTGAGAGAATGGGGACATTTGGAGATGAAAATTGTTGTTAATGCATCCACACATCTTTGGAATACATTAAATGTATGTAGGTGGATGGGAGGCAACATTAGCCTTTATTTAATAGCTCCAATGTAACCATCCCCACACCGCAACCCAGCAGTAATGAGCACGGCCGCCCGAGCCCCCTCATCGCCCAGGCCGCTGTGGGGAGAAGCACTGGGTACACTGCCGCCACTCGAGAATTATGCATGAGACAAAATGTCAGCCCAGGGTACCAGGCGCTGGGCAGCGTGCAGCTTCCAACCTCACTTTAGACCCACAGATGGGTGACCCTGCGCTACTCGCTGCAGAATTTCATTAAAAGCCAAATTACGGGTTTATCTATTGTTTGAGGAGACGAGAAAATAAACAAAGGGCCTGTTTTCATCCGGCAAACCCAGTGAAAATGTCTGTCCGCACAGAGGCCAGGAAGAAAGGCACAGTGGACCCCAGAGCCAGAGGGTCAGTGACTGGGGCCCGCCGCCCAGGCACTGTGTCAGCGAGCCCGCTGTGGGCCCAACCCCAGGGCCGCTCATGGCTTTCTGGTGCCTGCATGGGCAAGGGCCCCCGCGGCGGCACACGCTCTTTGCGTGATGACGTAGGCTCGCTTTTCCCAGCAGTCATTTTGCCGTGATTTTCCTGGTTGTCCTCTGCACCCACGTGGTACCTGCATTTAGTTCTTCCCGGAATGGGGTGTCTCCTGGCCCAGAGGGTGGGCCGCTCGCCCAATCGGAAGGCCCAGGGCACGGTGGGGATCTGAATACCCAGGGCCCGTGTTGGGCTGCTTTGGGCGCATTTGATGGCTGTTTGCCCCCCGGGTGAATACAGATCTCATCGGAATGAGCGCTCAGACCGGCCGCTGGACTCTGCAGGGTGGGCTCAGCTCCCCTCGTCTGTGCTCTCCCCCACCCTCGCTTGTCCCACCCCGAGTCACCAGGGTCGGTGCCTGGCGCAGCCCTGGGGACCCACAGAGGCCTCAGTCCTCATGGGCCTTTGAGGACGCAAAGCCCCCCAGCCCCAAATCCCAGGGCTACGTAGGACCCCTGAGTTCACTCCCCTTCTCTTCTGTCCCTCCACTCACAGCCTCACACAGGTAGGAAAACTGAGGTCCCGGGGACAGCGTGCGTTTGTGGTGGCTGTTTTTCCTGGGGGTGCTCTCAGACTTTGGGATCAAGACCCATCTCTGGCAAATAAGCAGTTTCCCTCTTGGCAATGACGGGGGTGACCCAACACCCCAAGGCTGCGGGCGGGAATCCCAGGTGGGACTCAGTACCTCGGTTCTCAAGGGGTGGGGGCGGGGGGTGACGTTGCTGCCTTGGCACAGAGCTTCTAGAAGCCAGGGCCCTCACTCCGCAGTGTCAGCTCAGCTCACAGGCGGTGCTCAGTGAATAGCTGGACTGAAGCTGGTCTCAGACACCAGTGCAAAGTAGGTATTCAACCAGGGAGTGTATTGAATCAGGTCTTTATTACCAGGAGGAAGCACGCGGGAGGCGTGGGGAGGACGTTTGTGGAATGAATAAATAAAAGCGTGCTCTTTGAGGGAATAAGGAAGCAGAGAACCTGAGAAGAATCTAGGGAAGACGGACATAAATCTCCACTGAGTGCCGCCAAGGCTCTGTAGTCGAGGCCGCTGAAAAGACCCTGCGGAGGCCGACGGGCCATTTGTCACAGTGGGGACAGGCTCGAGGGCCAAGAAGCAAGGGTGTGATGGGAGTCTTGTTCATCATTTTCACATTATCCTTGTGGCAATGGAAAGGAGCCCACAAGTGCACAGCCACGCTGCCCCCCACCTGACAGAAAGAGTGCCAGGCTGGGGGTGGGGAAGGACCCTGAGGAAGTTCAGGCTGGGCCGGGGGAGCAGGCAGGCATCTCAATGCCCACCTCATGCCCTTAGTGCTGCAGTATTGTTTTCACACCCTATGAGTCCCCCGGGTTCTGCACCAATACCACTTCCTACAGGAAGCCCTCCTGGATCCACCACACCTGATCCATACAGATCCTCAATTTGCAGTCAGATATCAGTCTTCTGAGTCTTTGATCAACAGGTATCTCCTTGCAAAGCCTGCAAGCTCCATGGGAGCAGGGACTGTGGCTGGTGTGGTTGCTCTGGGGCCCCTGTGCCTGGTTGGGAACTCAGCCCCGGGAAGGCACCATGTAATGCTGTTGGCCAGGTCTCCCCTTTGCAGGCACTCTGGACCTGGCACCCGTCAGGTGCCTGGTGTGCAGACATCCCATGGGCCGAGCGTTGGGTGGACCCCATCCCAGAGCCAAGGGTGGAGCCAGAGGTGGCCACAAGGAGGGCTTCTGCCTAGAGAAGTCTGACCGTGAGCTGAGGAGCTGACCTGACCCTGGAGGCATTCTTTGGGTCTGGTTAAGTGCCCATCAGAAGGAGCATGAGTGTACTTCCATTTGGGCCTGGAGCAGAGGTGGGGTCTGCCCGGGACACACAGGGTCCAGGGAGCCCACACTATTACGAGGGTCAGGGCCACCTTACCCAGAGCAGCAGCTCCGGGCTTCAAACAGTGTTTGAAGTGACTGAATGGAATGGAGCCTCCTAAGTCCTCCCTGGAGCGCCCCGCCCCAGTTCATGCAGCCTCTGGCTGTGGAGAAGGGAGGGAAGACCCCCAGGGCAGCGCTGCAGTGAGCGTGAGGGGCCCTGATCAGGCTGAGCCCCCAGCCTGGGGTCCCCGGTCCCCCTGGGGCAGGATGCCACCGAGAAGGTGCAGCAGAGTCCGGGGTGTAGGAAAAGCGTCCAGGATACTGCTTTCCACCATCTGTGATATCTTCATTTTCTCTAACATCAAAAATAGTAGATGTTTCTGTTATGCTCTCTCGTTGGCAGGGGAGCGGCAGGGCCTGCCAAGGCCTGGGGGAGCCCGCCAGCCTGTGGAGCTTTACTGTACAGACAGTTGGGGAGGGGGTGTCTCTGCTAACTGAAATCCCCCATCAGTAAACATGCCAATTTAAAGTGTAATTAACTCAGGCCGGAAAACATTCAGCTTTGGACTGCCTTTCACAGTTGACGTTGTTTTTCTTTTATTTATTTATCTCTTTACGGGTGTGGTGGTGTCTGTGGCAGGTTTCAGCCAGGAAAAATTGAAGAAGGGCTTGAGTGGGGAGGGGGCCTGGTTGGGAGAAGAAGCGGTGGAAAGAAGGAAGGGGAGGTCGGTCTGACACCCCAGGGCCCTCCGGCCTGCTGTCTACCTCTGCTTTCTGTCCAGGGTGGTGGGGGCCCGGGAAGGGAAACCGAGTCGGGAGCGGGGTAGGCAGCAGACCCCTGGGCCCTGTCCAGGACCCCAGGATGACACTGGGCTGGTGGTGGGGGCGCTGGGTCCCACCTGCTTTCTCTGACCCGATCTTGGAGTCTCAACCCTTTCCTCTGTCTCCTGCTTCACAGGGCTGCTCCACAGTTCCCGCTGATGAACCAGGCGGAGGGCACCCAGGCCCCAGCAGGCTGACGCACAGCACCCTGCCTGCCTCACTCAGGAAGCTGGGGGAGACCCCTGCACCCCCCCCGCCCCACCACCATTTGAAGGACCCAGACTGATCCCCAGGGGGCCAGTCCTGCCGCAGACGGACTGGCCTTCACATGGACCCTGGGGAAGACCATGTGTGCCCAGGGGAGATAAACTTGAGGCCAGTGACCATGCCCTGTCCCACCAAAGAGCGGGGCTTCTTTGTGCTAGCTAGAAGGATGTAAGAATTCCTGCTCTTCCTCTTCAAACACTCTTCAAATACAGACCATTTAAGTAATAAATACATGTTATCAAAATCTAAATGCACGTGTGTGTGTCTGTATGTTCGGAGATAGCACTTAAATGGAGGGTTTCAAAACAAAGACCCTCTGCCTCTGGGAGGGCTTTCTCCCCTAGAGCCGTCCCCCACCCTCACCCTGACCACAGAGCATCTTCCTGCAGTCCACTCCACGCCTGCGAGCTCACGTCCTGATGTGAACCAGGGCCACAGAAGGACATGCTGCAGGTCTGAGACAGCACCCGCCCCTCCCCAGCCCCCGCGAGCAGAGAGGCCAGGGCCCAGGGGCAGAGCTGGTGCCCACGCCTCGCTCTGCCAGCCTCCGCCTGGTCACGACACAGCCGGGCTGACTCAGAAGCAGGCGCGAGCGGGAGCTTCATAAATTACATAATTACCTATGAAACCTGCCACCGCCGGTTCTCAGCCGGGAAGGACACGCTCTGGCCGGCGGGTGACTCATGCTGTTTTCTCCAGAGCCTCTCGCCTGCGCTCTGCCCACCACCTGGGTCTGGGCTGGGGGGACTGTGGGGGCGAGGGGGGCAGCTTGATTTTCTCCCCAGCTCTGCCGCAAAGGAGAGGCAGGCAGCCACCCTCTTGCCAGGGTTTTTGGTGGGGCACCATCTCCAGCCCCCTATTCTGTAGCCCCCCCACAGTCATCCAGACGGACAGTCCCCATCTGACAGAGGGGAAACTGAGGTCCAGAGAGGTTACTCTACTAGTGTTAGGGACCCCCCCACCCCCAGCTTAGACCCCTGGTGAGCACAACCATGGCGTAGACCCTCAAACCGCCAGCCCCTTCCCCTGGGAATTCCGCTTCTCCAGAGCCCCTTGATGGGGGCAAACTCTACCTTTGGAAAAATACTTCCACTCTGGAAAGTGACTGTGGCTTTGGGAAACAGGCATAGAGTTGCCCTCTCAAGGTGAACTGGTTTTATACACCTGATAGGGGATGTTGTGGTTTAGTCGCTAAAATTGTCTCCGACTCTTGGGACCCCATGGACTGTAGCCCACGAGGTTCCTCTGTCCATGGAATCCTCCAGGCAAGAATGCTGGAGTGGGTTGCCATTTCCTTCTCCAGGGGATCTTCCTGACCCAGGGATCGAACCTGCGTCTCTTGTGCTGGAGGCGATCTCCTGCACTGCAAGTGGATTCTTTACCAACTGAGCCACCAGGGGAGCCAGGGGATGCTGCAGATGCACAGTTCTTTCAGACGGAAAACCCAGTAGGGTGGGGCCTGGTGGGCGTGGGCCCCAGATGAGGACTTAGGTTCAAAGCCAGCCTTTGTCACTTACTGTCACTGAGCCTCAGTTTCCTCATCTATAAAATGGGCACCCATCTTGCAGATGGGGTAAGAGGGAAATGGGTTTTGAGTATATACAAAGTGCCGACCAGATCCGGTTCTCATCAGAGTTGGGGGCTCCCTCTGACAGGTTAGGGTCCCCAGGGATCCTGAAGTCACGGCAAGCCTGCAGCCTTACCCACCCAGACCTGGAGACCACCCACTCCTGATGGTCCAGGACCCCATGGGTACCGGCCACAGCACCCAGGTTCTGGGCACTCTCCATCCATCCCCCAGCTCTGGAGGGCACCTGCAAACAGAACCATGAGCAACAGGGCCCATTAGGTTCAGAGACACGTCCAGGTCTGCCACAGCAGGTCACAAGGGTGCTGAGGGTTCCCAGACAGATGTGCCGAGGGACTGGCTTCCTGGGGAAAAGCTTGGGGTGGGTATTCGGGCTCCTATGGCCCCAGCCCGCCCTGCCTTCCTCATCATGATTCCTCTGGGGCTGGCCCACCATTCCAAGAGTGATACCACAACCACCCTTACCTACTGTATGCCAGGCAAGAGCTGATGCCACATCCAAACCCACAAACAAATGGCACAAATCTGGATGCACATCTTGTCAGGATCCTGGTTCCAAGTTAACAATGGGAAGTCACTCACCTGCACTGGCCTCAGTCTTCTCATCTGTAAAATGGGTGTAACTGAATCAGACTGTGACATCAAAGTCCCAAGAGTCCCTTCCTGCGCCATCACCCCACATGACCAGCCCTGCAAGTTCTGGGGGTGACCCTCCCCTTGACCACCAAACTACACAGCCATGATCTCTACCCTTCCGTCACCCAGGGAAGCCCAGCCTCACCACTGGCAGGAGGTGGGACAGGGCAGGGCTCACCGCCCACTCCTCCCGGGGATGCCTCCCCTCCTCCCTGCTTCTGCTCCAGGCCCCCCGCCTCTGCTCTCTGCCCCTTTGCTCTTTTCTTCCCAATGCACCATCAAGCCAGAACTGGCCATGGAAATTTCTAGAAGTTACCGAGGGGAACTGCAGCTCCCTAGAGGGAACAGCTGGAAGCTGAACATCACTGTTCATGAAGCTTCAGTCCTGGCAGAAGATGGGGAGAGGGCCTGTGGTCTGAGTCCAGGCCCTGTGGCCTTGGGGCTGGGCCTCCCCTTCCCTTTCTGTAGCCCTTCATGGGACTCTGGTCCTGTCGGGATGCTGGGAACTCAGAGCGGCTCTGCTGGTTCCCTGGCATGCAGAGCACAGCCATTTCCTCAAGGCAGTGTGGCAAGAGCCCTGGGGCCCAGGCTCTGCACCCCAACTGCCTGAGTTCTCATCCCAGTTTAACGCCGTGGTGCTCCTTCATCTCTGTGGGGCTCAGTCTTCCTATCTGTCAAATGGAGCTGTTGTGAGCATTAGATGAATTAATCCGAGCAAGTGGGTGAATATTAGCTGTGAGACGATTCACTGCACATGGGGTTTCTGAGACCCCATGAGGAAAGGCTCCTCCCTTTATTTTTGTGGTTCAGATGGAGGTGTCCTCCACTACTTATTCCCTTGCCATGATCACTGACATCTTGGGCCCTCGACGTGAGAGGTCATAATTTGATTCTCATGGAGGTCAACTTCTCAGCAGGCTCTAGACCTGAGTCCCCCCAGGGACCCTCCTGGCCTGGCTTCTGGACCGTGGAGTCTGGAGATGGGGAGGGGTGGCTGGAGGCTTGGACAGGAGGGACCAGAGATGGAACTCAAGCCAGGGGCATAGAGTTATATGCTGGGGGACATGACCAGAACTCAGCACACGGCTTGGCCCTGGGGAGAAGCCAGAGAATCAGGGACAGGATGGAAAGCCCCTGGGCTTGGGAACCCTCACATGGACCTCCTGTCAAAGAGCCCGGGGTCAGAGGACAAGACAGACAGGTCCAGGCAATGCTTCCCAGAGGTCAGCGCTGTGACTCAGGCTGGGCTGGTCCTGGCTACTGAAGGAACCCCTGATCTGGCGGCCCCGCAAACCTCAGCAAGGCACCCCGTGACACGGCACTCTGTCCTTTCATCCCGCAACCCCCACCGCGGACGGTCAGGGGGCTGAGGAATGTGTGTGGACGTGAGTGAGTGATGGCGGATCCCGCCTTACACCCTCGCAGATGTGCGCTTGAGGAAGAGGGGGCTTCCCACGTGTCTGCCAAGGTCAGGAAATCTGGACGGGGGCAAAGGGGTCAAGGGAGTCAGGAAGCAGAGACGTCTGCTGCCAGAGATAGGGATGAGCGATAGGGCATTAGCGGCAAGCGGGCCTACTGGATGAGGAGGTGGGCTAGAAGCAAGATCTGGGCTCAGAGTGGACCCGTCCTCTCTGAAGCATGGCTCCTTGCTAGTTCCTTCTGAGCCTAAAGCAACTGACCCCCTGTGCGGCTGCAGAGGGTCTCCCTGATGCTGCCGAGTCCCGGGACTCTCGTCCCTGCTGGTCGCTAATGAAGCTGACCCCACTCTGGCCTCCTGGCGATAAGCCCTCTCTTCTCCAAGGCGGGCGGTCCATTCCGCCCACACCCAGTTCCCCTAATGGCCACGCTCATTTGCTTCCCAGGGTCCCAGGGGGCAAGTTCGCCCTCCGAGGACCGCTCAGCAGACACGCCCCTCCTTTGGCCGAACAGCTGATGAAGCCCGGCTGGGGTGACTCCCTACTCAAGAAGACAAGCAAGTTTTGTTACAGGAAGAAAGCTTGTTTTCCAGAATCCAATTACATTTCCAGTCCCCAGGACCGGGACAGGAGGCTGGGGGTCGGGAGGGCAGGGGGCTGATGGCTTAAAGGTGCTTCACTCCCCACCCGGGCTCTAACCCTTCATCCCTGAACACAGGGAGAGGAATGAAAGTGTCATTCACACTGCAAGCATCACACCCTCCAGCACCTAAGCCATCAGCCCAGCTCTGCCTGAAAGTGCTGTGTGACTTTAGGGAAGCCACTCAAACCCTCTGAGTTCCCATTTCCTCACTGGATGACCTGGGTCTTCTGGAGAGAGACCTGACGCCATGCCTGGCGCAGCGTCACATGGATAGCTGGCGCCCCCTCACCCCAAGGTCTCTCTGCCAGCCTCCTCCGCTTCCCGACCACCCCCGCCCCCGCCACACCTGGTGCAGACACGGGGGATGCTGGGTGCATGGAACAGGCCACCTTGAGCTTGGGGCATGGCCACTGTGCACAGCCTCTCCCCCACAGAAGAGGAAGACGCAGACGGAGCCCCCAGAAGGGCATGGACGATTACCGGCGCAGGGGTTCCCAGTGCACGGGGGCCCAGGGCCCCTTCCTGCTGAGTCTTGGCTGGGTCGGTGGGGCTGTTGTTTGTCTGCAGTCATCTTCCATTTGACATCATCCTCCTGCTGCTGATATTTTCCTGAGGCCGGTCCAGGAGGAAGGGGGTTGGTGGCAAGGAGGGAGAAGGGGTCACGGGTCTGGGTTTTACTAAGGCTTCCTTTTCCCTGGTTTGGGGTACAGAGATGGTGCAGACCCCTCTGCCGTGGCAGCTCACTCCAACGGTCCCCCTCACGCCCCGACAGCCGTCCCCACGGCTTCCCCGCCTCGCATGTGCACAGCAGAGTGGGTCCCTGGGGAGCTCTCCCGGGTTGAAATGTGCTGTCTGTATGGCTCCCTCCTACACCTTCCATGCCTGGGACTCCACACGCCTGCGTCTGCTGCAAAAGGAGCCTCCCTTGGGCCTCGGTGGCCTTTCCTAGTCACCTGGCACTTTGTAACCTGTAACAGGACAGCAGTAATCAGTGTATGTTCATTTTTCATGCAGTTTCCACTGAACCAGCGGTTTCCGAACACCCCAGGCTTTGGACAGACAGCCAGCGGTGCCCAGTCTCTCCTTAGCCAAGTACAAGGCCTGGAGACAAAAAGAGTGAGACCCCAAGAGGCCTGGGGCAGTTAATGGGACTGGGGATCCACTCTCAGTGTCCAGGAGAAGTGGCCACTGGCCAATACCCTCAGCACAGCAGGATGAGCCAGAGACCCCAGATTGCCCACCCCCCTAGGGCCCAGGAAGTTGCCTGATTACAAGTGCGTTTCCATCTTTTATTTCCAGGAATGCTCCTGCCTCCTGTCCGACAGTTTCTAATACCATGTCTCCCATTTTCAGCTGGAAGGATGTCAGCTTCGGGGTGGGAAGCCATCTGCCTGAGGTCCTGGAACCAGCAGGAGGAAGAGAGGGTGCTACTCCAAGTCAGGATCCCCTGGGGAGGCAACAGTGGTGGAACTGGTGCAGGGGAGCCAGGCAGAGCCCCTGATGGGATGGCAAACGCTCCAGAAACGAAGGCGCTGGCTGTTACTGTTCCAACAGACACCCGGACCCCTGGCAGCCGGTGGTCAGGGCCAGGAGGCTGTAGGGACCCCCGGGGAAAAACCCAACTTGGGGACCCAGGGAGGTGGGTTTTGAGGGGAATGCGGTGGGCACACCCAGAGGTAATGCCATTAAAGGCAGAGAAAAAGCCAGAACAGGACCGAGTGGGCAGGGGTGGGGGCGCTGGCAGGGGGTGGCCTGGGGCCCCTGGTGTCCCACCCTCTGACCAGTGACTCAGGCAGCCCATTGTACCCGGCTTCGCAAAGTTTGTGCTTTCCTCCAGGGGCGGGGGCGGCAGCGGAACAAAGCCCCCTCGCCGCCCGCCCAGGATGGTTCAGCGGAATTACTGAGAATGAGGCTGCTGCTTGCTAATGGGCCTGGGGAAAATGGGATGCAATTTAGCCGGTGTTTTTCAGGCCCAGAGCTACTGAATAAATGAAGTGCGCTAGGTTTGAGTCACCGGGCTGACGCACCGCCCTGCTCCTGGCGTCAGGACCGGCTGGGGCGGGAGCGGGGGCGGGGAGCGGGGCGCTGCGGGGCCGGGGGCCTGGGCCGGGGGGGATGGCGAGGCTCGGTGACGGGGTGGGGGGGCGGCACAGCTCCATCCTGCCCGGCGCGGCGGTGCGGGGTGGGGCAGGGAGTTGAGGGGAGGGGTTAGGGGAGGTGGGCCGAGATGCAGAGCAGACTTCGTCCGGCACCGGGGATCACCCGGCAGGATGGGGGCGCGGGAGAGAGGCGACTGAGAGGGAAGAGGGCGGTGGGCAGTGAGGGGCTTGCAAGAGATCTTGACCTTGCCCCAGACAGGGGCCGCCCCTGGGGAACCGTGCGCCACTGTCACTCACAATTCGGGGTCTCCCCCAGGCCTGGGGACTTGTGGCAACGTGGGCAGCAAGCAGACAGGAACTGCTTGGAGGAGCGGGGAGATCAATCTGCGCCTTTGGCATCTCCGGCCTAAGCCGCGGTGCTGGGTTTATCCTGAAGACAGCAGCGCTGGGGGCTGCCCTTGTTCAGCTGCAGAAAAGGGAGAACCCAGCCTGGGGTCCTCTGGTGTGTCCCCACCAGGGCTCAGCCCAGGTCTGGGGGGGCGATGGAGGTTGGGGTGGGGGTGAGGAGCTCCCACACCTGTAGGGAGCCCCTGGAAGGAGGCGGAAGAAGGGGCCCCTGGCTCCTCTGAGAATCTGCGGTGTGACCCTGGGCGGGCTCGGGCCTCTCTGAGCCTTCAGTTTCCAGGCGGTAAAATGAAAAACTGCAAACAGTGGGAATCCCTACTTTGTAGGCACGTTAGTGCCAATCTGCCCCGCCGGCCCGTGATCGCTGAAATCCACAGGGCCCCAACTGACTGGACTTCAGTTTGGACCCCAGCTCTGAGCTGCTGGATTCCTCTCACACTTTCTAGAACACACAGTCAAAAGCAGGAGGGGACAGGTGCTTCCCACAGAGAGACCCCACCCTGTCCAGCTAAGCTTTTGCAGGGGAGGCCTCCTCTTCCTCTCCCCGGTCCCCCCTCTTTCTCACCCATGTCACTCCACAGATCCTCCTTCCAGCAAACCCTTCCTCCTTCCTAAGCCACCAGCAAACCCCCCCACCTCCCATGCTCGGAAGCCTGCAGGAGGACAGGGTCAGTTGTAGCCTAGACCAGTAGAAAGGAGAAGAGTGGTTTCAAGATGCAGCCCTCCGGCTCCAGGGGTCTGAACTGTGGAAGGACAGGAGCAGCTTGGCACAGAGTGCCCTGGGATGGACAGCTGTCCCCACGAGCCACGGAGCCCACCCACTTGCCCTCAGGTCCCAAATATCTCTGGGGGACTCCCAGCACCGCCAAACTCTGGAGGTCCCCGGGAAGGTGTTGCCGGATCGCAGAATACCACGTGGCCGAGATGCCTGAGCGTCCATCTCCCCGGTGGGCGGGGCCTCTGCCCAGGATGCTCACCCTCCCATCACTGAGTGCCCCTCTTTGGTCCTCTAACTTCCGGGTGAGTCTGGAGCCACACTGCTGGCCTGTCAGTGCCCTTGGCCAGAGGGATCCAACCCGTAGTTAACAAGTCAAGGGTATCACATGTGCCTTAGGGAGCCTGGAGGCATCTCAGTGTGACCTGATGTGGGCTTGGGTGGGAGGCTAGGGAGTGTGTCTAAGGAGGCAGGGCTCTCTGTAGATAGACTGGATTCTGTCTCAGAGCGTGAGTTTCTATGATGCATCATCTCAGTGAACCTTTTCTGCAGAGGAGAGTGAAGACGAAGCTGCAACCGGGAAAGGAGCAGCTGACCCTCATGGTAGCCAAGAGAGGGGCTGCTTGGTATTCTGCGGGCGGCTCAGCGACCTTGCTTCTCTCTGTGCTGAGACAGAGGTGTGAAGTGGCCTTGCTTTGCCTCCTCCCACCGCCTCTCCAGGGGCCTTGCCCGAGCTTGGTGTCTGTGAGATGGTTTATGTCCAGGAGGAGAACACCTCCCCACCCCAAACCCCTGGCTGGGAGCACCAGGCCAGCTTCTTGGGGGGCAGGGCTCCTCCTTCCCCAGCAAAGAGCAAAGTCAAGCTCAACCAGGTATTGCTAACTGTCAGAGCACACTTACCTGCAGCATGATTCTGAGCATTTGTTATTAGGTTAGGATTTTTTTTCTTCTCCGCACCCCCCCCCCCACCCCCAGCTCTATTGAGGTGTAACTGACAAGGCTATACATTTTAAGTGTAGAGTGTGATGGTTTTGGTGTACCTGTATGTTATGAAATAATAACCATAATCAAGTTAATTAATACATCCATCATCTGACAGAGTTACCTTTTTCCTGTGTGATGAGGCTGCAGAAGACCTACTCTCTTAGCAGCTTTCAAGCATACAGAACATTATGGTTAACTATAGTTACTGCTCAGACGGTAAAGAATCTGCCTGTGAGGCTGGAGACCCAGGTTCGATCTCTGGGTCAGAAAGATCCTCTGGAAGAGGGTCTGGCAACCTACTCAGTATTCTTGCCTGGAGACTCCCATGGACAGAGGAGCCTGGCAGTCTACAGCCCATGGGGTCGCAAAGAGTCAGACATGACTGAGCAACTCACACTTACTTATAGTCACCACACTGTACATCAGATCCCCATAACTTATGTTAAAACTGGAAATTTGTACCTTTAGTCACCCTCTTCACTTGTAGGGTCCTGGCAGCTGCTCTTCTACTCTCAGTTTCTATGGGCGTAACATTTTTTAAGGTTAATTTATTTCATTACAGTTACACTATACTTTCTAGTTGTGATGGTAAAAATATAAATGTAAATCACTGCTTTGGTTTCTGCAAAGAAATAAGAATACTACAACGTTCTCCATCACAGTACATTGCTTTCTCTTCTTTAATTAACCAATATAATTTACAAATATGAAAAGTTGCTTAAAGCATGTTAGTTTTGCTTTTCACAGTGCAGTCATATGCCATGCCCTATTATTCAATATTGCAAAATAGAAGGTTGCTAACCTTTATGTACTTGATGAACGTCTGGAGCAAGAGAAAGGAAAAGAAAAAAAAAAATGGTTCCAAAGGTAACCTTTAAAAAATGTATTTATTTGGCTGTGCAGGGTCTTAGTTGTGGCATGTGGGATCTTTAGTTGTGGCTTCCCTGACCAGGGATGGAACCCAGGCTCCCTGCCCTGGGAGCATGAAGTCTTAGCCACTGAACCACCAGGGAAGTCCCCCCTCCACCACCTTTTAAGATATTCTACATACAAGTGACAACAAGTGAGAGTAACTGTCTTTCTTTGTGCAGCTTATTTCACATGTCTGCTACCATCATCCATGTCTCATCTGGCAGTATTCCTTTCCTTTTAATGGTTGAGTAATATTCCATTCTGCATATGAACCACAATTTCTTTACCGATTCTTCCTAAGTTTTTCCTGTATCTTTTCTATTGTGAATGATGTTGCAATGAACATGGGATACAACACACCTTCTCAAGTTAGTGTTTTAATTTCTTTGGGTAAATATCCACAAATGAAATTGCTGGATCGTGTGATCGTTTTGCTTTTAATTTTTCAAGAACACCCCTAGTGTCTTCCATACTGACTGCACTGATTTACATTCCCACCAACAATGCACACAGTTTCCCTCTTTCCCCACGTTCTAGCTAATACTTGTCTTTTTGATAATAGCCATTCTAATAGGTAAAGCATATTACCTCATGGTGGTTTTGATTTGCATGTCAGTAATGGTTAATGATATTGAACAGCTGTATTTTCACATACCTGTTGGTGGTGGTTGGTGGTGTTTAGTTGCTCAGTCATGTCTGACTCTTTTTGACCCCATGGACAGCAGCGTACCAGGCTTCCCTGTCCTTTACCATCTCCTGGAGTTTGCTCAAACCCATATCCATTAAGTCGGTGATGCCATCCAACTATCTCATCCTCTGTCATCCCTTTCTCCTCCTGCCTTCAATCTTTCCCAGCATCAGGGTCTTTTCCAATGAGTCAGCTCTTCGCATCAGGTGGCCAAAGGATTGGAGTTTCAGCTTCAGCATCAGTCCTTCCAGGGAATATATCATACAGTATTTGTCTTTCATTTTGCGACTTCTTTCACTGAGCACAAAGCCCTCAACCTGTATCCATGTTGCTGCAAGTGGCAAAATATTGATTTTTTTTCCCCTATGGCTGAGTAGTTTTCTACAGGGCTTCCCTGGTAGCTCAGCTGGTAGAGAATCTGCCTGCAATGCAGGAGAGCCCAGTTTGATTCCTGGGTTGGGAAGATCCCCTGGAGAAGTGACAATCTACTCACTCCAGTATTCTTGGGCTTCCCTGGTGGCTCAGATGGTAAAGAATCTGCCTGCAATGAGGGAGACCTGGGTTCTATCCCTGGGTTGGGAAGATGCCCTGGAGGAGGGCATGGCACCCCTTTCCAGTATTCTTGCCTGGAGAATCCCACGGACAGAGGAGCCTGGTGGACTGCTGTCCATGGGGTCACAAAGCTGGACGTGGCCGAGCAACTGAGTGCAGTGCTGTTTTCTACAGTGTGTGAATGTGTGTGTATAAACCACGTCTTTTTAATCTACTCATCTGTTTATAAACACAAGATGCTTCCATATCTTGGCTATTGTAAATAATGCTGCTATGAACACTGGCGTGCATGTATATTTCCAAATTAGGGGGTTGCATCAGCAGATGAATGGATGAGGAAGCTGTAGTACATATACACCATGGAATACTACTCAGCCATTAAAAAGAATTCATTTGAATCAGTTCTAATGAGATGGATGAAACTGGAGCCCATTATACAGAGCAAAGTAAGCCAGAAAGATAAAGACCATTACAGTATACTAACACATATATATGGAATTTAGAAAGATGGTAACGATAACTCTATATGCAAAACAGAAAAAGAGACTCAGATGTATAGAACAGACTTGTGGACTCTGTGGGAGAAGGTGAGGGTGGGATGTTTCAAGAGAACAGCATCGAAACATGTATATTATCTAGGGTGAAACAGATCACCAGCCCAGGTTGGATGCATGAGACAAGTGCTCGGGCCTGGTGCACTGGGAAGACCCAGAGGGATAGGGTGGAGAGGGAGGTGGGAGGGGGGACCAGGATGGGGAATACATGTAAATCCATGGCTAATTCATTTCAGTGTATGACAAAAACCACTGCAATGTTGTAAAGTAATTAGCCTCCAACTAATAAAAATAAATGAAAAAAAAATTAGGGGGTTGTTTTTACATATATACCAGGAGTGGAATTGCTGGGACATATGGTCATTTTACTTTTAGGTTTTTGAGAAACCTCTGTATTGTTTTCCACCATGGCTGAACCAATTTACATTCCCACCAACAGTGAACAAGGGTTCGTGTTTCTTCACATTCTTGACACTGGTTATTTGTGTTCCTTTTGATGGCAGCCATTCTGACACGGTGAGGTGATACCTCATCATGGTTTTGACTTGCATTTCCCTAATGATAGCAATGTTGATCATCCTTTCATGTGCCTGTTGGCCATCTGCATTTCCTCTTTAAAAAACTATCTATTCAGGTCTTCTGCCCATTTTTAATTGGGTTGTTTCTTTTTGATGTTAAGTTGTATGAGTTGTTTATATATGTTGGCTATCAATCCCCTTCTGGTGGTATCATTTGCAAATATTTCCTCCCACTCTGGAGGTTGTCTTTTCATTTTATTGTTTCCTTTGCTGTGAAAAACCTTTTTAGACTAATTAGGTCCAATTTATTTATTTTTGTTTTGATTTCCTTTAGGAGATGGATCAAAAAAAAATTGCTACCATTTATGTCAAAGAGTGCTCTACCTACATTTTCCTCTAGAAGTTTTATAGAATCCAGTCTTAGATTTAGGTATTTAACCCACTTTGAGTTTATTTTTATATATGATGTTGGAGAATATTCTAATTACATTATTTTGCATGTAGCTGTCCAGTTTTACCAGCAGCACTTATTGAATAGACTAACTTTCCCCATTGTATATTCTTGTATATCTGAAAGCAGCAGAATACACATTACTTTCAAGTACACATGGAACATTCTTCAGGATAGATCACATGCTAAGCCACAAAACAAGCCTTGGTAAATTTAAGAAAGCTTAAATCACATTAATCATCTTTTCTGACCACAGTATTATGAGACTAGAAATCTACTATAAGAAAAAATTGCAAAAAGAACACAAATACTTAGAGGCTAAACAATATACTACTAAATAACCAATGGATCACTAAAGAAGTAAAAGGGAAATTGGAAAACGCCTATAGATAAATGAAAACCAAAGCACTGTGATCCAAAACCTACGGGAAGTTGCGAAAGCAGTTCTAGCAGGGATGTTTAAAGCAACACACACTCATCTCAGGACATGAGAAAAGTCTTAAACAACCTAACACAGCACTTAAAGGACCAGAGAAAGAAAAACAGATAACACTCAACGTTAGTAGAAGGAAACAAATCATAAAGATAAGAGCAGAAATGAAATAGAGACGAAGAAAACAATGAAAAGAACAATGACATTAAAATTGGTTCTTTGAAAAAATAAATAAAATTGATAAACCTTTAGCCAGATTCATCAGGAAAAAAGGCAAGGATTCAAATCAATAAAATCAGAAATGAGAAAGGTGGAGTTACAATCAACACCACAGAAATACAAAGGATCGTAAAATACTATTATCAACAACTGTACACCAATAAAATGGACAACCTAGAAGAAAGGGAACCAGGAAGAAATATAAAATATGGACTGACACCAGTAATGAAATTGGATCAGTAATTTAAAACCTCTCAACAAGCAAAAGTTCACAGTCAGACAGCTTCACAGGTGAATTATACCAAACATTTAGGGAAGAGTTAACACCTATCCTTTTAAACTATTCCCAAAAATTGCAAAGGAAGGAGCACTTTCAAACTCATTCTACGAGACTAGCATTACCCTGATACCAAAACTACACAAAGTTACCACACAAAAGAGAAAACTACAGACCAGCATCACTGATGAAAACAGAGACAAAATTCTTAACAAAATTTTAGCAGACTGGTTCCAACAATACATTAAAAGGATAATATGCCATGATCAAGTGAGATTTATTCCAGGGTATGCCAGGATTTTCCAATATCCACAAATTAATCAATGTTATATGCCACATTAACAAATTGAAGGATAAAAACTACATGATCCTCTCAATAGATGCAGAAAAAGCATTCTATAAAGTTCAACATTTATTAATGATAAAAACTCTTCAGAAAGCAGGCATAGAGGGAACACACCTCAACATAATAAAGGTCATATATGACAATCCCACAGTTAACATCATATTCAGTGTTGAAAAGCTGAAGACATTCCCTCTAAGATCAGAAATAAAATCATAGGAATGTGAGAACTGGACCATAAAGAAGGCTGAGAACTGAAAAATTGATGCTTTTGAACTGTGGTGTTGGAGGAGACTCTTGAGAGTCCCTTGGACTGCAAGGAGATCCAACCAGTCCATCCTAAAGGAGATCAGTCCTGGGTGTTCATTGGAAGGACTGATGCTGAAGCTGAAGCTCCAATATTTTGACCACCTGATGCCAAGAGCCGACTCGTTAGAAAAGACCCTGATGCTGGGAAAGATTGAGGGCAGGAGGAGAAGGGGATGACAGCGGATGAGATGGTTGGCCGTCATAACACCCAATGGAAATGAGTTTGAGCAAGCTCTGGGAGACGGTGAAGGACAGGGAAGCCTGGCATGCTACAGTTCATGGGGTTGCAAAGAGTTGAGACTCGGACATGACTGAATGACTGAACAACAAGATCAGGAATAAGACAGGGGTGATGACTCTCACCACTTTTATTCAACACAATATTGGAAGTTCAAGCCACAGCAGAGAAAGAAAAGAAATAAAAGGAATATAAATTGGAAGATGTAATAAGTCACTGTTTGCAGATGATGTGATACAATATATAGAAAATCCTTCAGACACCACTGGAAACTACTAGAGCTCATCAATGAATTTGGTAAGGTCACAGGATACAGGATTAATACACAGAAACCTGCTGCATTTCTATACACTAAGAACTAAGTAACAAAAAGATAAATTAAGGAAATAAATCCCATTTATCATCACATCAAAAAGAATAAGAAGGAATAAACCTACCTAAGAAGTCAAAAGACCTGTGCTCCAAAAACTATAAGACACTGATGAAAGAAATTGAAGACAACAGAGAAAGATGGCAAGATGTACCATGTACCTGAACTGGAAAAACCCATTTTGTTAAAATTACCATACTACCCCAAGGCAGTCTACAGACTCAGTGCAATCCCTCTCAAAACACCAATCACGTTATTCATAGAACTAGAACAAATAATTTTAACATTTGCATGGAAAACACAAAAACTCCAACTAGCCAAACAATCTTGAGAAAGAAAAAAGAGCTGGAGGAATCACACTCTCTGACTTAAGACTGTATAATAAATCTACAGTAATCAAAACTGTATGATACTGACACAAAAGCAGCCATGTAAATCAGTGGAATAGATTACAGAGCCCAGAAGTAAACCCATGCACTTATGATCAGTTAATCCACAACCAAGGAGGCAAGAATACACAAAGGAGAAAAGACAGTCTCTTTTTCCATGTCTCTCGTTTTATGCCAGTACCATACTATTTGATGACTATAGTTTTATAAAATAGTTTGAAATCAAGAAACATGATACCTCCAGACTTGTCTTTCTTTCTCAAGATTGCTTTGGCTATTCAGTTTGTGTGTGTGTGTGTGTGTGTGTGTGTGTGTGTGGTTCTATTTGAATATTAAGATTGTTTGTTATATTTCTATAAAAATTTTCATTTGTATCTAGATAGGGATTGCATTGACTCTATAGATGGCTTTGGATAGTATGGATATTTGACAATATTAATTCTTGCAGTTCAACACCATCAGATATCTTTCCATTTATTTGTCTCTTCTTCAGATTCTTTCAATTGATATCACAGCTTTCACCATACAGAACTTTTTATCTCCTCAGTTAAATTCATTCCAGAGTATTTTTTCTTTTTGATGCAATTGTAAATGGAATTAGCTTCTTCCTTTCTCTTTCTGATAATTTGTTATTAATGTGTAGAAATGCAACATGTTTTTATACATTGATTTTGTATTCTACACCTTTCCCACTTCAGTGACTACACCCAAGCCTTTGACTGTGTAGGTTACAACACAACAAACTGTGGAAAACTCTTAAAGAGATGGGAATACCAGACCACTTTACCTACCTCCTGAGAAACCTGTATGCAGGTTATGCAGCAACAGTTAGAAGCTGATATGAAGTAACGGACTGGTTCGAAATTAAGAAAACAGCACGTCAAGGCTGTATTGTGTCACTCTGCTTATCCGACTTTTATTCAGAGCACATCATGTGAAATGCTGGGCTAGATGATTCACAAGCTGGAATCAGGATTGCCAGGAGAAATACCAACAACCTCAGATATGCAGAGGACACCACCCCAATGGCAGAAAGTGAAGAGGAACTAAAGAGCCTCTTGAAAGAGGAGAGTGAAAAAGCTGTCTTAAAACCCAGCATTAGAAAAATGAAGATCGTGGCATCCGATCCCATCACTTCATGGCCAATAGATGGGGGGAAAATGGAAGCAGACTTTATTTTCTTGGGCTCCAGAATCACTGCAGCCATGAAATTAAAAGCTGCTTGCTGCTTGGAAGGAAAGTTATGACAAACTTGGACAGCATTTTCAAAACCAGAGACATCACATTGCTGACAAAGGTCCATCTAGTCAAAGCTATGGTTTTTTTTTTTCAGTAGTCAGGTATGGATGTGAGAGTTGGACCTTAAAGAAGTCTGAGTGCTGAAGAACTGATACTTTCAAACTGTGGTGCTGGAAAAGACTCTTGAGGGTTGCTTGGACTGCAAGGAGATCAAACCAGTCCATCCTAAAAAAAAAAATCAACCCTGACTATTTCTTGGAAGGACTGATGCTGAAGCTCCAGTACTTTGGTCACTTGTTGTGATGAGCTGACTCACTGGAAAAGACTCTGATTTGGGGAAAGATTGAGGGCAGGAGGAGAAGGGAGGATGAGACTGTTGGGTGGCATCATCAACTCGATGGTCATGAGTTTGAGCAAATTCTGGGAGATAGTGAAGGATAGGGAAACCTGGTGTGCTGCAGTCCATGGGGTCACAGAGTTGGACACAACTTAGCGACTGAACAACAACTGAATTAATTTATTAGTTTCAAAAGTTTTTTAATGGAGTCTTCAGGACTTTCCCTATATGATATAATGCCATCTGCGAATCGATGACATGTCTCTTACGATCCTTTGTATTTTTCTGTTATCAATTGTGACATCTTGTCTTTAATTTCTGATTTTACTTATTTGAGTCTCTATTTTTCTCTGAGTCTAGCTAAAAGTTTGTTGATTTTATTATCTTTAAAAATCAGCTCTTCATTTTGTTAGTCTTTTCTGTTGCTTTTCTTCTTTTTATTTCTTCCCTGATCTGTATTATTTCCTTCCTTCAACTACGTTTGGGCTTAGTTTCTTTACTTTTTCTAGTTACTTGAGGTGTAAAAGTAGTTTGTTTATTTGACATGCATCTTTTTTCTTCATGTAGCCTTTTATTCCTACAAACTTCCGCTCTTAGAACTGGTTTTCCTGCATCATGTACATTTTGGTATTCTGCATTTCCATTTGCATTTTCTTAAAATTTAAAAAATTTACCTTTTTATACTTTCTTTGACTCATTGCTTGTTCAGGAGTGTGTTGTTTCATTTCCACTTGTGAATTTTACAATTTTCTTCCTATTATTGATTTCTAGTCTCATACCATTTGTGGTCAGAAAAGATACTTTACAAAATTTCAGTCTTTTTACCTTTGTTAAGACTTGTTTAGTGACCTGATATATTGATCTATCCTGGAGAAGAACTTTGTGTGCTTTGAGAAGCATGTGTGGAATTGCCTGTATGTGTTAGATCCTTTTCTCTGAAGTATATCTCAAGTCCAATATATCCTTATTGATTTTCCATCTGGATGATTTATTCATTGTTGAAAGTGTAATATTGAAGTCTTCTACTACTTTTGCATTGCTCTCTATTTTTGCCATCAGGTCTGCAAATATTTGCCTAATATTTAGATACTGTAGTGTTAGGTACACATATGTTTATAACTTACATACTTTTGATGAATCCATCCCTTTGTCATTATATAGTGACCTTCTTTGTCTCTTGCTACAGTTTTTGACTTAAGATCTGTTTTGCCTGATGTAAGTATAGCTATTCCGGCTCTCTCTTTTTTTTCCAATTTGCATGTAAACTCTCCTAGTTCTTTACTTTAAGCCTATGTGTGTCTTTAAGGCCGAAGTAAGTATCCTGTAGGCAGCACATAGTGGTCTTGATTTTTTGCTGATTCAGCCCCTCTATGAATTTTGATTTTAAAATTAAATCCACTTACACTTTAATTACTGATAAGTAAGACCTAGGAAGTCAGTCCTGAATATTCATTGGAAGGACTGATGCTGAAGCTGAAGCTTCAATACTTTGGCCACCTGATGTGATGAACTGAGTCATTAAAAAGGACCCTGAAGCTGGGAAAGATTGAGGGCAGGAGGAGAAGGGGACGACAGAGGATGAAATGGTTGGATGACGTCACTGACTCAATGGACATGAGTTTCAGCAACTCCAGGAGATGGTAATGGACAGGGAAGCCTGGCGTGCTGCAGTCCATGGGGTCGCAAAGAGTCGGACATGTGAGTGACTGAACTGAACTGAAGACCTAGGTATTGGGAGCTTGTTGTTTTATGATTATTTTGTAATTCCTTTACTCCTCTCCTTTCTTCCTTTTCCTTCCTTCCTTTGTGATTTGATGACATTCCATAGTGTATTCTTTGATTCCTTTTCACTTTATCATTTGTGTATCTATAGATTTTTCCTTTGTGATTACTACGAGCTTGTTGTTCAGTCACTCAGTCGTGTCCGGCTCTTTGCCACTCCATGGACTGCAGCACACCAGGCTTTCTTGTCCTTCACCATCTCCCAGAGCTTGCTCAAACTCGTGTCCATTGAGTTGGTGATGCCATCCAACCATCTCATCCTCTGTCATCCCCTTCTCCTCCTGCCCTCAATCTTTCCCAGCATCAGGGTCTTTTCTAATGAGTTGGCTCTTCGCATCAGGTGGCCAAAGTATTGGAGCTTCAGCTTCAGCATCAGTCCTTTCAATGAATATTCAGGACTGATTGATTTTCTTTAGGATGGACTGGCTTGATCTCCTCACAGTCCAAGGGGCTCTCAAGAGTCTTCTCCAGCCCCACAGTTCAAATGTATCAATTCCTTGATGCTCAGCTGTCTTTACAGTCCAGCTGTCACATCCACACGTGACTACTGGAGAAACCACAACTTTGACTAGATGGACCTTTGTTGGCAAAGTAATGTCTCTGCTTTTTATCTGTGAGCTTACATAATATATATTATAGTTATAACAGTCTATTTTAAGGTGATAACATCTTAGTTTTGATTGCATACAGAAAGCCTAGACTTTGATTTATCCCCTGTATTTTGTGTCTTTGATGCCATGAGTGAGTGATAGTCTCTCAGTTGTGTCCAACTCTTTGCAACCCCATGGAATGTAGCCTGCCAGGCTCCTCTGTCCATGGAATTCTTCAGGCCAGAATACTGGAGTGGGTTGCCATTTCCTTCTTTTTTGATGTCACAATTGACATCTTTTCATACTGTATTTGCTGTTGCTGTTCAGTCACTAAGTCATGTCCAACTCTTTGTGACCCCATGGACTGTAGCATGCCAGGCTTCTCTGACCTCCACTATCTCCTGGAGTTTGCTCAAATTCATGTTAAATGATTCAGTGATTCTATCAAATAAGCTCATCCATTGTTGCCCACTTCTTTGCCTTCAATCTTTCCCAGCATCAGGGTCTTTTACAATGTGTCAGCTCTTTGCATCAAGTGTTGAAAGTTTTGGAGCTTCAGCTTCAGCATCAGTTGGGATATTCTGATGGAATATTCCAATATATTATATTGGAATATATATATAATATATTGAAATATATCCAATATATAATATATTGGAATATTCAAATATTCCAATGAATATTCAGGGTTGATTTCCTTTAAGATGAACTGGTTTGATCTCCTTGCAGTCCAAGGGACTCTCAAGAATCTTCTCCAGCACCAGTTTGAAAGCATCAGTTCTTCGCTGCTCAGCCTTCTTTATGGTCCAACCCACATCATACATGACTACTGGAAAAACCTTAGCTTCCACACTATGGATATTTTTTGGAAAACCGATGTCTCTGCCTTTTAATTCACTGACTAGGTTTGAAATAGCTTTCCTTCCAAGGAGCAACCGTCTTTTAATTTCATGGCAGCAGTCACAGTCTGCAGTGATTTTGGAGCCCAAGAAAATAAAATCTGTCAGTTCTTCCACTTTTTCCCTTTTTATTTGCCTTTAAGTGATGGGACTGAATGCCATGATCTTAATTTTTTTCAATGTTGAGCTTTAAGCCAGCTTTTTCACTCTCCACTTTCACCTTCATTAAGAAGCTCTTTAGTTCATTTTCACTTTCTGTCATTAAGGTGGTATCATCCGCATATCTGAGGTTGCTGATATTTCTCCTGGCAATCTTGATTCTAACATACACTTCATCCAGTCTAGCATTTTTCATGATGAACTCTGCATGTAAGTTAAATAAGCAGAGTGATGACATATAGCCTTCACGTAATCCTTTCCCAATTTTGAATAAGTCAGTTGTTCCATGTTCAGTTTTAGCTGTTGCTTCTAAACCTGCATACAGGTTTCTCAGGAGGCAGGTAAGGTGGTCTGGTACTCACATCTCTTTAAGAATTTTCCTAGTTTTTTTGTGATTCACACAGCAAAAGGCTTTACATAGTCAATGAAGTAGAAGTTGTTGTTTTTCTGGAATTCTCTTGCTTTTTCTATGATTCAATGGGTGTTGACAATTTGATTTCTGGTTCCTCTGCCTTTTCTAAATCCAGTTTGAACATCTGAAAGTTCTCGGTTCATGTACTGTTGAAGCCTAGCTTGGATAATTTTGAGCATTACTTTGCTGGCATGTGAAATTGTATGATAGTTTGAACATTCTTTGGCATTGCTCTTCTCTGGGATTGGAATGAAAACTGACATTTTCCAGTCCTGTGGCCACTGCTGAGTTTTCCAAATTTGCTGGCATATTGAGTGCAGCACTTTCACAGCATCATCTTTTAGGATCTGAAATAGCTCAGCAGGCATTCCATCACCTCCACTAGCTTTTTCATAGTGATATTTCCTAAAGCCCACTTGCCTTAGCACTCCAAGATGTCTGGTTCTAGGTGAGTGATCAGACCATCCATGGTTATCTGGATCATTAAGATTTTTTTGTATATTTCTTCTGTGTATTCTTGCTACCTCTTCTTAATATCTTATACTTCTGTTGGATCCATACTGTTTCTATCCTTTATTGTGCCCATCTTTGCATGAAATGTATCCTTGGTGTCTCTAATTTTCTTGAAGTGATCTCTAGTCTTTCCCATTTTATTGTTTTCCTCTTTCTTTGCATTGCTTACTTGGAAAGTCTTTTTTAGCTCTCCTTGCTGTTATTTGGAACTCTGAATTCAGATGAGTATATCTTTCCTTTTCTCCTTTACAAAAGTAAAAAGCTACAAAAAGCTTCTCTTCTTTTCTCAGCTACCTAATATTCATATGAAACCACAAAAAAGCTCAAATAGCCAAGGAAATCTTGAGAAAGAAAAACAAAGCTGGAGGCACCATGTTTCCTGATTCCAGGCTATATTACAAAGCTGTAGTCATCAAAACAGTATGATACTGGCATAAAATGAGATATACTGGCCACTGGGACAGAGAGTTCAGACATAAACCCATGCATATACAGTCAATTCATCTTTGACAAGAACACCCAAAGTATCCAAATGGGAGAGGATAGAGTCTTCAATAAATGGTGTTGGAAAAATGGAATATCCACACGGAAAGGACTGAAACTGTACTCTTACACCATTCACCAAAGTTAATTCAAAATGAACTGAAGATTTAAATGTAGAACCTGAAACCAAAAGTCCTAGAGGAAAGACAGTGGGAAAGCTCCTTGACATTGGTCTTAACAGTTCCTTCTTGGAGATGACCCCAAAAGCACAGGCAATAAAAACAAAAATAAATAAGCAGGACTATATCAATTTAAAAAGCCTCTGCACAGCAAAGGAAACCATCAACAAAATATAAGAGCCATCAAGTGCATGGGAGAAGACCTTTGCGAATCATATATCTGATAAAGGGTTAGTACCCAAAATATATAAGGAACACATATAACAATAGACAAAATACAAATAACCTGATCAGAAAATGGGCCGAGGATATGAATAGATATTTTCCCACGGAAGACATACAGATGGCCCAACATGTACATGAGAAGGAAGATATTCAACCTCACTAATCATCAGGGAAATGCAAAGTGAAACCACTATGAGATCACATGTTTCACCTGTCAGAATGGCTATTAATAAAAAGACAAGAAATAACATGTGTTGGTGAGAATGTGGGGGGGAAAGGGAACCCATGTGCACTGTTGGTGGGAATATAAATTCATACAACCAGTATGGAAACAGTATGTGTTCCTAAAAAATTAAAAACAGAACGACCTTATGATCCAGTAATTCCAGTTGTTGCTATTTATCCAAAGAAAGTCAAAAGCATACATGAAAATGTGTCTGTATCCCATGTTCAGCGCAATTTCATTCGCAACAGCCAAGATATGGAAAGAACCTCCATGGAGAAATGGGTCAGGAACTGTGGTATGTATGTACATTGGAATATCATTCAGTCATAAAAAGAAGGGAGTAATAGTTAATACTCTCTGCACACTTCTTAGGTGCCCAGCACTTAAGCCCTTTATGTGAGTCAACCCATTTATATTCCCTCAACAACCTGTGAGGTAGGTACTGTCTATAACCTTGTTCTACAGATAACAAATCCAAGGTACAAAGAGTGTAACTTCAAGCCACTTAGCTGTGACGTGTTAGAGCTGTGATTCAAGCCCAGGGGGCAACCCTCACTTAAACCACGGAGCTTCACTGAGACTCTACCTGATACCTTTCTATGAGCTACTGCAGGGAAAGTGTGTGAAGACAAAGTTCTTCACAAAGATTCTGCACAGATTCAATTTTTTATTATATAATTTTGTTTTTGTATTTCTATAGAAGTATAATGAATAGGTAGCTCAGCTGGTAAAGAATCTGCCTGCAAAACCAGGAGACCCCAGTTTAATTGCTGGATCAGGAAGATCCGCTGGAGAAGGGATGGGCTACCCACTCCAGTATTCCTGGGCTTCCCTGTGGCTCAGATGGTAAAGAATCCGCCTGCAAGGCGGGAGACCTGGGTTTGATCTCTGAGTTGGGAAGATGCCCTGGAGAAGGAAACGTGCTACCCACTCCAGTATTCTGGCCTGGAGAATTCCATGGACTGTATAGTCCATGGGGTCAGTCCATGAGGTTGCAAAGAGTCAGACATGACCAAGTGACTTTCACTTTCACTTTCATGATGAGTAAGGAAAAAAAAGTAAACTGTCTTGAAAGCAGGGGAATATATTTTGTCTGGATCCTTAGTACCTGACCTTTAGAACCCAAATGCTCATTGAGAATACATCTAGATATTCAGACTGCAGTTATCAACCCGATTTATGGAAATGGTAGACGGAGGGCTGTTGACTTATATACAAGTCTTTATCTGTTCAATCAAATATAAAGGCCCTAATTTTTGAGGTTTGCTATGTGTTAATCTCTGGCTTCCCAGGTGGTTCAGTGGTAAAGAATCTACCTGCCAAGCAGGAGACATGGGTTTAACCCCTGGGTGGGAAAGATCCCCTGGAGAAATTAATGGCAATCCATTCCAGTATTCTTGCCTGGGAAATCCCATGGACAGAGGAGCCTGGCAGGCTACAGTCCATGAGTTTGCAAAGAGTCGGACATGACTGAGCAACTTAACAACAAAGAGAAGGGAATACTGCCATTTGGGACAATATGGATGAGCTAAGGACATGGCACTGATATTTCAAGCATTTTATATCTATTGCCTCATTAAGTCCTGACCTTACCTCCAGGGGGTGGATATTACTGTTAGCCCCTCTTTACTGATAATCAAACTGAGGCCAGAGAGTTTAAGCAACTTGCCCAGGTCCCAGAGCTGCTAAGTGACCAGCTGGGATTTGAACTTAGGTGCTTAGGCTCTAAAGTCTGAGCTCCTCTCTGGGGCTATAGCTTTCCAGCCCACTGAGAGAGTGAGAAAAGCTGGGTGAGTTACAGGGGCACCAAGGGTCCTGATCCAGTCTAGCCCTAGGGTTGGTGGAGTAGAGGGCCAGAGCCTGTGAAGATCAGAACACAGCTGGGACCCAACAACCAAGCTGTGGTTGGCCAAATAATTCCCCCAAAGATGTTCAAGTCCCCGTATCTGTGTCTGTGAAGATGTCATATATGCACCTATGAAGAGGTCACTTTTGCAGGTGTGACTGAGCTAAGGACCCTGAGATGGGGAGATGAGCCTGGCTTATCTGCATGGGCCCAATATAAGCATAAGTGTCCCTACAACAGCAAGGCAGGAGAGTCAGAGACGGAAAATGGGGGGGAGAGGAGGCGATGGAAGCAGAAGCAAAGAGAGAGAGATTGGAAGGTGTTGTGCTCCTGGCTTTGAAGATGGAGGAAGGGGCTGTCAGCCAAGGAGGGCAGGTGCCTCCAGAAGCTGGAAAAGGCAAAAACCCACATGGTACCCCGGAGCCTCCAGAAGGAATGCAGCCCTGCAAACACCTTGATTCTAACCCAGTGAGAACCGTTTTGAGGCTCTGACCTCCAAGAGTGTTATTATTATTAGATAATAACTTTGTATTATTTAAGATGCTAAGTTCACAGTAACAGCAAGAAAATAAGATACCTGGGTTTACATCCCTGGGGCTGGGAGTCCCCCAGGCCTCCTTGTTCCTGAACAGAAGGCAGGACTGGAAGCTCTTCCCGCCCCCCTCTCTGTCGGGGCTGCCAGGATTCCAGGTCAGGGCTGCATGTACATTCTTTCGTCGCATCCCTGAGGCACAGTGACAGGCACAGCTGCGATGCTGATGGCAGCTGACACGTACAGATGCCAGGGCCTGTCTTCACATGATCCCCACCCTGCG
The DNA here is from genome assembly GCF_023699985.2 of Odocoileus virginianus. Taxonomy (NCBI): domain Eukaryota; kingdom Metazoa; phylum Chordata; class Mammalia; order Artiodactyla; family Cervidae; genus Odocoileus; species Odocoileus virginianus. Next base: position 10,828,829 of record NC_069689.1, on the reverse strand, counting down.
GGGGCAGAGAGCTTCTCTGGCATTTCCAAGGTGGCCCGGCTGGCAACTAGTGGAGGCTGGACCCGGCCCCAGAGTTGTGCGATGTGCCTGAGACTATGCTCTTAGTGACCGCTCCCCACTCGAGCTGGGTTTTGGTCGCGCTTGTGGGGAACGGCTCTCATGTACAATATCTGCCTGATGGGAATTCCCTGGTGGTCCAGTGGTTGAGACTCTGCCTGCCAATGCAGGGGACATGGGTTCAGTCCCTGGTCTGGGAAGATTCCACGTGCCGTGGAGTCATGAAACCCACCCATGCGCCATGACTGCTGAAGCCCACTCGCCCTAGAGCCCGTGCTCGGTAACAAGAGAAGGCGCCGCAATAAGAAGCCCACACACCGCAAGTGGAGCGCACTCTCCACTCACTGCGACTAGAGAAAGCCGCGAGCAGCAACAAAGACCCGGCACAGCCAAAAATAAGTAGATAATTAATTAATTTAAACATTTTTCAAAAGCCTGATAGCAAATGTAATTTAAAAACATCTACCTGATGTTTAAGCTAGATTTAGAAAAGGCAGAGGAACCAGAGATCAAATTGCCAACATCTGTTGAATCATCAGATGTTGATGATCTGATGCAAGAAAGTTCCAGAAAAACATCTATTTCTGCTTTATTGACTACGCCAAAGCCTTTGACTGTGTGGATCATGACAAACTATGAAAAATTCTTCAAGATACAGGAATACCAGACCACCTTACCTGCCTCCTGAGAAATCTGTATGCAGGTCAAAAAGTAACAGTTAGAACCGGATATGGAACAACAGACTGGTTCCAAATTGGGAAAGGAGTACATCAGGGTGTATATTGTCACCCTGTTTATTTAACTTATATGGAAAGTGCATCATGCCAAATGCTGGGCTGGATGAAGCACAAGCTGGAATTAAGATTTAACCTCAGATACGCAGAAGACACCACTATTTTTGGCAGAAAGTGAAGAAGAACTAAAGAGCCTCTTGATGAAGGTGAAAGACGAGAGTGAAAAAGCTGTCTTAAAACTCAACATTTGAAAAACTAAGTTCATGGCATCCAGTCCCATCACTTTGTGGCAAATAGATGGGGAAACAATGGAAACAGTGAGAGACTTTATTTTCTTGGGCTCCAAAATCACTGCAGATGGTGACTGCAGCCATGAAATTAAAAGATGCTTGCTCCTTGGAAGAAAAGCTATGACTAACTTAGACAGCATATTAAAAAGCAGAGACATTACTTTGCCGACAAAGGTCTGTCTAGTCAAAGCTATGGTTTTTCTAGTAGTCATATATGGATGTGAGAGTTGGACAATAAAAAAAGCTGAGCAATGAAGAATTGATGTTTTTGAACTGTGGTGCTGGAGAAGACTCTTGAGAATCTCTTGAACTGCAAGGAGATCCAACCAGTCCATCTTAAAGGAAATCAGTCCTGAATATTCATTGGAAGGACTGATGCTGAAGCTGAAACTCCAATATTTTGGCCACCTGATGCAAAGAACTGACTCACTATAAAAGATGCTGATGCTGGGCAAGATTGAAGGCAGGAAGAGAAGGGGACAACAGAGGATGAGATGGTTGGATGGCATCACCGACTCAATGGACATGAGCTTGAGCAAGCTCTGGGAGTTGGTGACGGACAGGGAAGCCTGGCGTGCTGTAGTCCATGGGGTCACAAAGAGTCAGACAAGACTGAGCAACTGAACTGATGACATCTCTTTGCTCGGTAAAGGGTTACTGTCCCCTCCTGACCCCAGGAACCTGCCGCTGCCCCTCTGCGCCCAGCTCAAAGCCAGCCTGGGCACGGGAAGGTTGGGGCGGGAAGGAACAGGTAATCTTGGCAAGTGTGGGGATGCCAGGAGGAGGGAGAGGGCCCCCAGGAAAGGTGCCAGAGGAGGGGCAGCCCCAATCTTGGAAGCTTCCCCACCTGCCAGAAAGAAGCCGGAAGGTCCCAGGCAGGAGGAGGAGCTTGTGTGAAGGGGCAGAGCTATGAAGGTGCTGGGCCTGGTGAGGAACCTGGATGTGTCTCCAAGGACAGGGACTCAGGTTTCAGGGAGGGAGTGCCCTGAGGCTGGAAGCCAAGTCCAGCGCCATTTCTCACAGGCGTTTGCGGTTTGATGCTGGGCCCAAGGCTTGCGAGGACAATGTGCAGAGCCTGGAGACCACGGGACTCATCTGGAAACCCCGTTAGGTGCAATGTGTCTATGTGTCAGCCGCTCAGTCATGTCCGACTCTTTGTGGCCCTGTGGACTATAGCCCGTCAGGCTCCTCTGTCCGTGGGGTTCTCCAGGGAAGAATACCGGAGTGGGTTGCCATGCCCTCCTCCAGGGGATCTTCCCGACCCAGGGATCGAACCCATGACTCCTGTGTCTCCTGCAATGGCAGGCGGGTTCTTTACCACGAGCGCAGACTGAGTCCCAAAAAGGGGACCCGACTCCTTGTTCTGTCCAGGAGACTCCTCCAGGCCTGCCCCTCCCTGGAATCTCTCTGTCCCAGACGGGGGCATGAGGGTTGAGGGTCCCCTTTCTCAGGGTCTCACCTGCCAGCCTACAGTGGACAGACACTTGCTATGGGTCTCAGGCAGCCCTGTCCCCTCTGTAGGCTGGGGATGTCCTGCCCTCGGGAAGACCAGCCAGGCCAGTGGGTGAGCAGGAGGTGGGCACGGTCAGTCCCTGGCCTGCTGAACTCATAGCAGGAGCTGAGGGGGATTTCAGGGGGCCTGCCCACTCTGGGGACTGTGCTAAGAAGCCAGGTTGGCTGCATCAGTAAGACCCCTCGGTCCATGACCCCCGGGTGTTTCAGGACAGAAGAATCTTGCTCATGGCAGCTGGGGCTAGAGAGGCAGGCGGTGTCCAGAGACACAATGGGCACCTCGTGGGCCATGACAGGCTCTGGTTTTCCCACTCAGGAGTCCACCCTAGATGCTGTTGCGGGGTCTGGGGGGGAGGGTCAGCAGAGTCTCCTGCCCTTTAGGAGGAGATGGAGGTGACCTGGTCCAGGGGATGGAGAGAAGCTGCTGGGTCCATGGGATGCTGTGATGGTTAGGACTGTGGGGCCTGGGGGTGTGAGGGGAGGAACCTTGGGGCTCCTGACTCAAGCCCTAAGTGCTCTCTGAAGTTGCTGGTAAGAAGAGGGGGCCAGGGACTTCCCTGGTGGTCCAGTGGTTAGGACTGCATGCTTCCAACGCAGGGGAGCACAGGTTTGAGGCTTGGTCTGGGAGCTGGAGTTCACACACCACAACTGAAGGTCCTGCCTGTGGCAGCAAATATCCTGCATGCCACAACTGAGACCCTGTGCAGCCAAATAAATTAAAAAAAAAAAAAAAAAAAAGAGGCTCCAGGAGGAGGGACCATTGGAGGAGGCATAGGCTAGTAGAGGAAAGGTGACAATTTGCCCGGGGAGGCCCATGGGTTATTCTCGTCCAGCTGGGAAGTGTCAGTGAGCCCCAAGTGCAGGGGACCCCACCACCACTACCCCCCGACTGCCCCCAGACTTCTGAGTTGGCCTCTATACAGCTAGTCCCGCTCCTGGGATTAGAGGCCCCTAGTGAGGCCTGGGCTGAGGACAGAGACAGGGCCTGGCTCAGCAGCACAGGACTCCAGCCCTCAAGCGATGCCCTAGAGGCCGTGTGGACATCAAGTCCCGCTCGCAGGCTCAGCCGTTGAAGGCGGGAGGCCCAGGCCTGGCACCTCGCGCGCGTTTCCAGAACAACGGCCTTCCGAGACTTGTTTGGCACCCATCGAAAACCACGAGCAAATTGCCAGTGGTAAAACATCACATAAACATTGTTTCTTGCAAAATACTGGAAATAACCGAGGCGACCTTACCCAATAGCGCAGCAGGGCCCACGTGTGGAGCCGCGGAGCCAGGCGCCGGGGCTTGGACGGCATGTCCCGCCAGGCTGGGAGCATCCTCCAGCTTGCCGCCAGATTCCTCAACAGCCACTTGGAAACAGAGACAGCGGCTCTGGGGACAGGAGCCTCTTTTCACTCCCGCTGGTAGGAAGTGTTTACAGCCCAAGTCGGCTCGGCCTGGCAGCCCCCTGGCCTCTGTGGCCAACAGGCCAAGGCCTTCAGGCTGGAAGCCGTTTCCAGGCTCTGCTCCATCAGCAAGGCTGGGATGGCCCTGGGTCTGGCGCCGCTGGAGGCGCTGGAGGGGCTGGAGGGCCTGGAGGGGCTTGGAGGGGCTGGCAGGGGCTGGCAGGGGCTGGCAGGGGGTGGACCTCACCCCTTCCGTGTCCCCAGGGGCTTTGGGAGGAGAGAGGTCTTATCCACCTCAGCTCATCTAAATCCATTTCTCCTTCCCCTGAGTCCAGGCGTGCACTTTGAGGGTGTGACTGGGACGGGGGTGGTGGCAGTGGGGTGGATAGTTCCTGGCAAGTAGGTCCCGACAGTAATTCTCCACCATTAAAACAGGCCCAAGTGCTAAGTGGTCTTTTGGGGAAATTAGGGAACACGCGTAGGAAAATAGGAGAAACTTAAGAATTTTATGGTTTTGAAATCTGCCCCTTGTCCTCCACCCGTTCCTGCAATATCTCCAGTGCACGTAGGGTGACTTCCCTGTTGGCAGCCTTGTGTCTGACCGGGCAGCTTAAAGGGCTGCCCAGGGCCTGAGGCTGCACAGAAAAGCCCAGACGTGCCCTTCCGCCTGGGCTTTTTCCTGGGGCCCCAGGTACTGGGCCCGCACCATTATCAGTGGTTACCACTCCACTTCTCTGATTGGCAAACTGAGGCTCCAGCTATTAAGCAACCTGAGATCTCAGGGGGCAAGTGTGGAGCTGGGGTTCCATCCCAGGATTCTGATCCACAACCTGGGCTGACCACCCAGCATGGTGACCCCACTCAGGTCCTCACCGTATTCACAGGCCCCCCACCCAGCTCCTCTGAAGGAACTTTATTTCAGGGCCATTTCTGGCTCATTCTCTCCGCCTTCTGCCCCTTCTGTCCCAGCCACCAGGAGCTCACTGCACCCACCTCTTCAGACACCTGTGGGCAGGTCTGACCTGGGCACCCACCTGGGCTGCACCATCCCAGACCCAGGCTCTGGGTCATCCCATCCATTGGGGAGATTTATCGGCTGAGTATGCCCCCCCCACCCCGCCCCCGCAAAGGTTTATCTGGTGGCTCAGGTGGTGAAAAGTCTGCCTGCAATGTGGGAGACCTGGGTTCGATCCCTAGGTGGGAAAGATACTTTGGAGAATGGAATGACCATCCACTCCAGGATTCTTGCCTGGAGAATTCCAAGGATAGAGGAGTCTGACAGGTTATAGTCCATAGGGTTGCAGAGTCGGACGCGATTGATCAGCTGACACTTTCACACTTTCAAAAAGGATACTTCGGAATCCTAAACCTCTAGTAACTCAGAATGAGACTTTATTTGGAGACAGCGTTTTTACTGAGGTCATAAAGTTCCTGGTGGCTCAGTCAGTAAAGAATCCACCTGAAACGCAGGAGACCACCTGCAATGCAGGGGACCCAGGTTCGATCGATCCCTGGGTCAGGAAGATCCCTTGGAGAAGGAAATGGCAACCCACTCCAGTATTCTGGCCTGGAGAATCCCATGGACAGAGGAGTCTGGCAGGCTATATAGTCCATGGGCTCAAAAGAGTCAGATGTGACTTGGTGACTAAACCACCACCATCAAGTTCAGGTCAGGAAGGTAGGCCCTGATCTAACAGGTCTGACATCCTTATAAGAAGAGGGAATTCGGACACAGAGGAAGATGGGCAGAGGGAGAACTCTGCCCAAAGATAAAGACAGAGATCAAGATGAGGCATTTCTAAGCCAGTGGTTCCCAATCTTTTTGGCACCAGGAACTGATTTCATAGAAGACAATTTTTCCGTGGACCAGGGGTAGGAGGCATGGTTTGGGATGATTCAAGTGCATTGCATTTATTGTGCATTTTTGTTGTTGTTTAGTCACTAAGTCATGTTTGACTTTGCGACCCCATGGACTGTAGCCTGCCAGGCTTCTCTGTCTGTGGGACTTCCCAGGCAAGAATACTGGGGTGGGTTGCCATTTCCTTCTCCAGGGGATCTTCCAGACCCAGGGATCGAGCCCATGTCCCCTGCATTGGCCGGCCTGAGCCCACCTGGGAAGCCCTGCTGCGCACTTTATTCTAATCTAACGCAGCAGATGATCTGACAGGAGGTACCGGCCCACAGCCCAGAGGTTGCTGACTCCTGCTCTAATCGAGCAAACATCAGAGATCGCTGGCAAACCAGCAGACACTGGGGGAGAGGCCTGGAACACACTTGCCCCCCCAGCCTCAGAAGGAAATACCCCTGCTGACACCTTCTTTGATCTTGAACTCTCGGCCTGCAGAACTGTGAAACGATCCTTGTCTGATGTTCAAGCCCCACTGCTACGGCAGGCTGAGCCACTGGTTGCAGGGACACATGCCAACACACCCCAGGGCCGCCTCCTGTCCCAGCTTTTGCCCAGAGAGTGCCCCCCTCGGATGCCATCCTCTTTATCTGTGAGGGGACCACACCTGCCAGCCCCCTCCAGGGATGGAGAACAGCTGCTATGAGGGACGGCGGCCCTGACCTGGGACAGGAAGCTCTGAGTGGACCAGGAGTCTGACCCCTTGGGGGTCTGTGGCGTTCATGCAGTGTCTCCGCAACCCCCCACCACCACCGCGGGGCAAGGGAGTTTTCCCTCCACCTGGGGGGATCCCTGCAGGGAGATGAGACTACGCCTTGGAGCTTTTGAGACCTCAGAGGGTTTGAACAAAGCTGCCCCTTGATGAACAACCATTCGCTCACCAATTAGCTGCAAGTGAATCAGAAACACGAGATTCCATTTTCCCTGAAATGTAAATGGGTTTATAGATGTTAGGGAGTGAGTATGAATGATTTTTTAAGGGCATTTGAGCACTGGCTCCTGTTGGCTGCCCAGGACCTGGAGACAAGTAGAGACGGACGGCCCCGAGGAAAGGCCGATCGCAGGCATGTGCCTCCCACGAGGCGGGCAGATGCTGCCTGCACTCCCTCCGTCGCCTGCCAACATCAGTACAGTCAACGCAGCCCATCTCATGGATGGAAAAACAGACACAGACCAGACAAGGCCCTGGAAGGAGGAGACAGTCGCGGCCTGCACCCTGCTTCTTCCGGACTCTGAGCCCCAGGCCCTTTCCACATGGTGGGGGTTTCAGGATCCCCGGGGGAGATCAGGGAGGCTCCAGAGGGGAGCAGGGTGTGAGAGGGCCCTGGGCAGGGCCGGAAGCTGGCCAGGCAGCTTCGGCCATGGCCTAAGGAATACCGAGTGCCGGCTGGGTGAGGGGTTCGAGGCAGCCAGATGGCCTTGGGCAGTGAGCAAGTGGCATGTCTCCCCTGCGATCCAGACACATTGGAAGGTGGGTGGTGGGTGCCTTGGGCCATGGCCAGGTGCTGTGAATGGCCTCGGGTGGGGCCCCTCTTGGCCCCCTGGAGTCCTAGTCACTGCCGCCCACCCACAGAGTCCCAGGCCTCCAGCCCACCACCCCCGGATGGCTCCGTCCTGCCCACTGACTCTTCCAGCTGCCAGGGGGACCTACGGGGGGTCATTCGGGGCCACTTCATCTGGACAGAAGGACGTGGAATGTGGGAGAGGGGAAGGAGGGCTTGTGAGCTCTGAGGGCCCCTGGCGAGCCCGGGGCCAGAGAGGAACACAGGGGTCCCCTCACTGTCGTCAAGGCCGAGGGGGCCCCTTGCACAGGACTTTGGACATGCGGCCGCTTTCTGAGCCAGGCACGGGAGCCCCCAGACACCCAGGCTCACCCACACCTGGGCGTCCTCACCCCCGCCGTGTCCCCCCACCAACCCGGGGCCCCTCAACTCTGCAGCCCGCTCAGCTCTGCCCACTTGGCAGAGCCTGCCCAGCCTGGCAGAGCGGCCCCCCGCCCCTGGCCCAGTGCAGGCTGCCTGTGGGCACCTGGAGGTCACCGGTTCTGGCATCACCTCCTGTCTCCCCCCTCCAGCACCGCGGCTTGAGACCGGCCAGGCTGCCAGCCCCACACCCAGAAGAGCCTTTGGCCCCTGGAAGCCCCATCACCCAGCACCCTCTGACATCTCCCCTGGGGGGGCCGGACCGCCTGGGGAGGGCCAGTGGCCTGGCTGTGGTCCGACCTGCTCCCCCTGTAGTGCGTGCCATCTCTGGCAGGCCTCTGGGCCCGGGGCTTCTCCATAAGCAGGGAGAACGGGGCTCAGACTCACAAGGGCAGCGCTAGAGGGTGCCTGCGGGGGCCTGCGGGGAGAAAGGACGGGCTCGCTAGAGGTTCATGTCCCGGCCCGAGACCCTGCCCCCGTCTCATCCTCTTCTGAGGGCTGAGGGCCAGGCCCAGAGGCAGGACCGCAGCCCCGGGTGGCCCCCCGGTCCGTCTGATGGCAGGACACAGGCTGGTTGGAGGGTGGAAGCCCCAAGGGGCAGGGCCTTATGGTGGCCAAGGACCTCAGAATGGAATTTGGGGTGCAGGGCTGTGTGAGAGCTCTAATCGGGGAGCTCAAGAGCCCAGAGTAGGGGAAGATCACTCTTTGGATGGAGAGATTCACTGAGCGCTTCAGAGCCGGCCAGCCAGGAGGCTGGGGCACCGCCCTGGGGGTCTGAGGCCCTGACTGCAAAGCTCTACAGGGCAGAAGCTTCCGAGCTGTGGAGGAGGGAAGCAGAGGGTGGAGGATGTTCAGCCGCTCAGAGCCGGACAGACCCTCCGAGACCTGTGTGGCCTCTCGCCTCCCAGGTGGGGAGACCCGGCTCGGAGTCAGGCTGTGAGGCAGACGGGCGCCTTCAGGGATGGGGGTGTGGGGACCGTCCGGAGATGAGCTGGTCCAATGTCCCCTCACCCACAGAGCCAGACAGAGCCTGGGGGCTGGTGGGGAACATAGGCAGTGCTGCACAGATGCAACAGGGACCCCAAAGCCATAGAGATCGGGGCCCCCGGGGTTGGGCTTAGCCTGGTCTCCTGAGACAATGGGAGCCTGAACGCAGAGGACCCCAGCCTTACAGGCGTTGCCGCCGAGCCTCTGGGAGTGTTTGGTCGCATGTTCATCCTCTCTGGCCAGAGTCTTGCCAGTTGATGTGAGTTACATCCTGGCGGGGCTGCCAGCCCACGGTCCAGTAGGGCAGGTGACTAAGCTCGAGCAGGCTTCTGGCCTCAGTCTACCTACCCACCCACGGGTGAGTCACTGCTGCATGACCGGATGATGGTCACGGTCATGGTCATGCCTGGAAGAAAGTGGTAAGAAGCCCCTGGACGAGGCAGAGCCTTGCCTCAAGACCGCCCTTTGGCCTCAGTCCATGGACGGCGCTGTCAGTGAATCCAGAGACTGTTCTGACCTCCGGGAACTGCCCAGTGGTGGGTGGGGTGGCCAGACTCTGGGAATGGACTCTTTGCTCCACAAGGAACTCCATTCCCACATGCCCCATCAATTTACCCATCTGCAAAATGGGCTGACACTGGGATTCCGTGAGTGCTGAATACGAGCTCCAGCTGGACTGGCTTCTGAAGGTCACTGGCAGGGCAGGGCAGGGCGTCCACCGAGCACTGGGCCTCATATGGCCAGGCCTGGTCCCACCACCCAGCCCAGGTGGCGAAACCTCCGGAGTATTCTTGTCCTCTGGGCCAGGATTCTCACACGGTTTCCGGGTTTTCTTCTCTTTGAGCTTGTTTGCGGCGTGGCTGATTTCCTGCTCATGGCTGCGTGTCCTTCCAGACACCCCTGGGCTGAGAAAGAGGACAGGCTCTTCCTTGCACCTGGGGATCTGCTGCCCCTCGAGTGGCCTCTCGCTGCCCTGCTCACCACCCCCTCCCCCAGGCCCCGGGCTGCTGTGACCCAGCGCTTCTCCTGGAGCCCAGAAGGGTCTGCCTGGGGGAGCACCGCACTCTCAGGGGCTGCCTGGCTGAGCCACCAGGGGCAGCGTCACGTTTGTCCAGCGGGGATGAGGGCCAGGGACCCCAAGGGCAACCATCTTCCAGGAGGAAAGGGACTCTGGAAACCAGAGATCCAGAGACGTGGGCTCGTGTTCCTAGGGCTGAGGTGTGAGCTCAGAAGGGCCGGCCCTGCCCACGCTGGCCTCCCACGTGGCCGAGACCCTCATGAATGATGCGAAGGTCCCAGAAAGGGGACGAGGGAAGACGACACGCCAGGTGCCTGCTTGAACAGAGCAGCTCAAGTGCCTCATTTCACTCATCCTTGCAAACGAGGAGGAAGTTGGATGAAAGTGAAGTGAGCTTTGGTTGCTCGGTCATGTTCTCTGCGACCCCATGGACTGTTGCCTGCTAGACTCCTCTGTCCATGGGGTTTGCCAGGCGAGAATACTGGAGTGGGGTGCCATTCCCTTCTCCAGGGGATCTTCGTGACCCAGGGATCAAACATGAGGTCTCCAGCATTTGCAGGTAGATTCTTAACCATCTAAGCCGCCAGGGAAGGAAGGTGGACATGGGGACCCATTTTACAGATGGAGAAAAAGAGTTTCAAAGACAGGAAGGGAGTTGCTGGGGTCATGCAGCCGGTCTGAGATGGGGCCAGCATCACCTACCTTGAGTTTGGGAAGTGGGATAGGGTCCCTAGCCTGACCTTGAAGGATCTCAGGCCATGCCAAGTTCTGATATTCCCACTCTGCTTACTCCATACCCGAAGACATCCTCAGGTGAGGGGACAGCTCGATCAAGGTCTCGGAGGTGGGAAATGACCCCTCCCCACCCTGTATGTTTTGGAATTAGCACAGGGTCAGACCGGCTATGCTGGGGAGGACCCTGAGGGTCAGGGAGCACTGTGGAGCTCTGAGGGGTCAGGGTGTTCATGAGAGGGCCCTTCTCTGGGCAGTGGCGGGGGGGTGGTGGCTTTGGGGGCTTAAGCCTGGGACCACTTTCCTGAGCTGACCCCAGTGGCCTGGGGCCCTGTGGGCGGGCAGCAGAGACCTCAGGTCACCCTGGGGAGGCAGTGGGGGGCTCACAGCTCCCATCTGGCCCAGCGCCCTCCTTGATGCCTGCAGTTGGCAGGGCCACAAGGAGGCTTTTGTTGACCCCCTGCAAGGGCAGGCCTTTGAGGGGCTGACCCCTTTCATTTCCAAGGCCCCTCATCACCCCCTTTCTCTGGCAGGGACCAAGAGGCTTTTAAATAGCAGCAGTCAAGAGGCCAGGGGGGCTGAGGGGCTCGGGGCCTCCGAGGCTGCTGACAAAGGAGTGAACATGGGTCCTGGAGACGCCAAGAGAGAGGCCCTGCTTGGGTTTAAAAATAGGCTCCGGGTGCAGGATGTTCTGGCCCGCCTCCCTGCCCAGCTCAGAGCACCAGGCTTGACCCTCCTCTCCTCCCTGTCTCCCCACCCGCCCTGGCAGGCGTCAATCTCAGAAAATCCTCTCTAAGATACTCGGGGGGGGGGGGGCGGTGGCAGCCGGTGCGGTGGGCAGCGGCCGGCAGAGGTCCCCCCTCCACGCCCGGTCCTGGGCCGCACCCTCCGCCTGGCACACCTGCCCTCTCCCCCGTCCCTCCTCCTGGGAGCTGGCTCAGGGACTGCCTCCCCAGACACCCCTCGGCACCAGGCACAGCTGCAGCCCCAGCTCTGTTCCCTGGGCCACTCGCCGCTGCGACATCTGTCACGACATCCCCCAATGGCCCCGGACACCCCCGGGTTGTCATCCCTGAGCTCTCGGTCCTGAAGCAGAGCCTGATGTTCAGAGAACGGAGGGAGGCAGGAACCAGTACAGGAATGAGTTAAAAGCAGAGACATTACTTTGCCAACAAAGGTTCGTCTGGTCAAGGCTATGGTTTTTCCAGTGGTCATGTATGGATGTGGGAGTTGGACCATAAAGAAAGCTGAGTGCAGAATTGATGTTTTTGAACTGGTGTTGGAGAAGGCTCCTGGGAGTCCCTTGGACTGCAAGGAGAGCTAACCAGTCCGTCCTAAAGGAGATCAGTCCTGGGTGTTCGTTGGAAGGACTGATGCTGAAGCTGAAACTCCTATACTTTGGCCACCTGATGCGAAGAACTGACTCACTGGAAAAGACCCTGATGCTGGGAAAGATTGAAGGCAGGAGGAGAAGGGGACAGCAGAGGATGAGATGGTTGGACGCCATCACCGACTCGATGGACATGAGTTTGAACAAGCTCTGGGAGTTGGTGATGGACAGGGAAGCCTGGTGTGCTGCAGTCCATGGGGTTGCAAAGAGTCAGACATGACTGAGCGACTGAACTGGACTGAACTGAATTTGCCTTGGGCTTCCCAGGTGGCAAAAGTGGTAAAGAATCCACCTGCCGATGCAGGAGACACAAGAGACTCAGGTTCAATCTCTGGGTCAGGAAGATCCCCTGGAGGAAGGCATGGCAACCCTCTCCAGCATTCTTGCCTGGAGAATTCCATAGACAGAGGAGCCTAGTTGGTAGTCCATAGCATCACAAAGAGTCAGACAGGACTGAAGTGACTTAGTACGCACAATCCGCCTCCCCTGGCATCATTTTTCTACCCTCTGCTGACTGCTCCCCAGGTCTGTCCCCACATCCCCTGGCCCTGCCCCCGCCCATTCCATGGTCCTGCCATGGAGGACCCCCTCATGTGCACTGTGGTCCTGCCAATCTGGGACGAGGACCCTTTTTGATGGTCCATGGTAACCCATTCTGGAGGGGAGGGGTCAAACCCTGGTCACAGTAGGTATCTCCAGTTATTTCTGGTTATCACTAGTTATCTCTCACCCCACACCCAAAATCCCCATTCAATAACACTTCCCCTCCCAACCCTGCTCAAGAGTCAGCTTCAAGGGTCCAACTGATGTATCAGTCCAGCTCTCTGGAGGGAAGATGGGGTCCCAGCTGCTCCGTCCCGTCTCCTTGGGGACCCCCCGGAGGGTTTGGGGGCGGATGGCTGTGGAAGGAGAGTCGGGGGTGCAGAAAGGGAGCCCCCAGTCTACAGATCCCTGAAACACCTCTGAGGGAAATCACAGGCTGGCCTCAGCTTGCAGACAACCGGGAGCTTGGCATGAAGTAAGGAATTCGCTGAACTAGCTATAAGCAGGATCTGAGCCATCAAGCACTGGGGATTCGGGTCCTTTGGTGCAAGCTGGGAAAACGAAAGCTGCTTCCACGGACGGGGCGACTGCTGGACTGGGGAGGGGGCGGGGAGGGTGGCAGTGGGGCAGGAGAAGGCCAATATCCCTGATGGCGGTGTGAACCCGGACTGAGACCGTGCCTTCCCTTCTGGTCCCTGCCCCCCAGCAGTCCTGGAAACGTGGCCTGCTCAGGAGCCATGCGGGCGGCCGCAAGTTGGTTTGTTGTGGGGTGGCTGGTCAGCTCCGGATCTGTCGAAGGGATTTTCGAGTGGGTTCCTCTGATCACAAGCTCTTGGATCAAGGGCACTGAGGCCTCTGACAGTCGGGAACCCCGAGGGCTCCGGGGATTTCCCAATCTCAGGAAGGAGCACATCCGCTGAGAACGGGGACAGTGGGCGGCGGAGCTTTACCAGGCACACAACAGCCTTGAGCCTGCCTCCTCCATGGAACCTCTGCTTGCCCACCGTGAGCACCCCAGCTTGGGAGCCCCAAGCAGCAGGCTTCTCAGGGGAGTCACAGGTTCTGATGCTGGTGACTGGGGCTTCCCTTGGAAACTGCGGCCACTTGGTGTGCAAACCTCGGGTCCAGCTGATTCTCGGAGGCTGACCAGAGAGAGGAACCCGGCGGCCTGACCGGGCATGTGCCCAGCGCCCCACCTTCCCAGACTCGGGGGTGAATGCATGACCCCATCACACTCTGGGGCTCACACTCCCAGGCAAGACACCCGCTACTGCTCGGCCTCCTCTGGCTTCACCTTCTTCCCCAGGAAACGACAGAAGCTGAAGCGGAGCTAACGAGTCCTCTCTCACCCTGGGCACCCAGCAAGCTGCCACTCCATTAGGCAGGGACAAGACTTACTGGGAGAAAAGGACCTGAAGGCTGGACCCTGTAGGGTCAAATTCTGGCCATCTGTCACTTGACCTTGGGCAAGTCCCTTCCTCTCTGAGTCTCAGTGTCTGTAAAGTGGGGAGGTTGCTCATCTCTCTGTGGTTGTAAGGGTTAAATGGGGCTGTGAACGTGTTTTCTGCATATTGGGAAGAAACATGAAAATGATTATTACGGTTGTCCTTCTATAGGAGGCTTATTCCCCGTAGCACATGGAGATGATCTGAAGTTCTTTCTTTCCCATCCCTTTCATTTTGATCATGATATAGGAGGGCTGAAAAAAAAATCAGAACTGGTCTAAAACCTTACAAGGCTGTGGTTCTAAAACTGCCAACCAGTAGGCAAAGCTGAAACTCTGACTTTCCCTCCCCGGCTTCTCTTTCCTCCTCCTCCCCCATCCATCCATCTCTATCCTCACTCAGCCAACTCTCTGTTTATCCATTTGTTCATTTTTTTCCATTCACCATCCATCCATCTGTCTATCTACCTCCCCCTCCCTCCATCACTCCATCTAATCATCCCTCCCTTCAACTACCCATCCATCCATTTCTCCATTCATTCGCATCACCTTCCATTTATCTTTCCATTCATCCATCCGTCCACCTCTCACTCATCCAACCAGCTATCTGTCCATCCATTTATCCATTTTTCCATCCACCATCCACCTCTTCTTCAAGGCATCCACAAGCACTTCCTCCATATGGGGCCCAAGAAACCCAGACTGAATCAGATCCACGCAACTGGAGGAACACCTAGACTGTCATGGGAGAGTCCAACGTGGAAATCCAGAGTGGAGAGTGGAATAGAGGAACCCAGGATTGGGGAGGATTATATAAGGGCCCAGAGGGGAGCTTCAGAATCAGCTGAGGGAGGGGCATGGTCCTCTGGGAGCCTGCCTGGAGGAGGGAGTACCATGTTTTTCCTGCAGCTATTGGAAGGGCCAGAGAATCCAAACACATCCTCCTTTCTGGCCCACCCTGGCGTCTTCCTGCCCCACTAGCCAGCTGAGAGCTACCTGAACGCTGCAACTTAATCCCAGTTCCCCTATCACAAGTTTCCTAGAATCGAAGAGAAAGATAAAAACATCATGATAACCACAGTGAGAAGCAAAATAATAACAATCCCCAGTGCTGGAAAAAAAAAAATGAGAGGCTGTCTCTTACATCTCGATAAACTGAAAAATTTATCTCCTTGTGACGTTTCTCCCCTTCTTTATTTCATTTACAGTGAATTTTTTAATAAAAAAAGTTGATAAAAATCAAAGCAACATAATCAAAATAGAAAGCTTGACATTTATAGATGTTGTTTATTACTTTAGCATTTTAAAGTATTAAAAAAGGCGCACCAAAATTAGTCTCTTATCAAATGTCAGATTCTCATCAAGTGCTTGCCTACAAACTAGCTAAACTTTGTTCTTTGGAACCAAGTGGAGTGTCTCCCTGAGAATGTGGTGGAGAGTCCCCACGGACTCACAGTGATTTTTGTCTCTGCATTGTGGCTCCACTGAAGACATGCTGGCGTCACGCTGTCTTCCTAAGACGCTTTGAGAAGTCAGCTCTTCCCATTCTTTTTTTGCCTTTCCACATAACTGTTGCTGTTTTTGTGTATCCTGTGAAACACAAGGTGGATGGAAACTTCAGCGGTGCAAAGGTCTTCTGACCTTGGCTTTGCTCCAAATTCTCCAAACGAATCTGATCTTGGCCCTGAACGAGCCGATCCTTTTCTGCCCGTGTAGCTGCCACGAAGGGCAAAGAAACCTGCTCTCCTGGCAGGTACAGCAGCAGCCCTGGCAGGGAGAAAGTCAGGGTCTCAGGTGGGCGAGTCTGAGTGCCTGAAACAGAGACCGAGGTAGACCAGCCTCGGCAGGAGGGAGGCTCCTTGGAAGGAGAGGGGGTCCTGAGGGTGCAGCGGTCACAGAGCCTCCGGAACGAAGCCCAGAAAGTTGGGCGTGGCCGCGGCCTGCTGGGGGCTGAGTCTCCCCTTCTTAAAGATGGACATCGGGCTTCTGGCCCCTTGACCACCTGGAACACGAGGTCGGGGGAAGAGGCAGGGGGATCAGAGGAGATGGGTCTGCATGAATCCACTTGTCCCACCCAGTGTGTCCTGAGCTAGCTCACTTCTCCCTCTGAGTTCAGTTTCCCATTGACTTGACCTCCCCTGGCCTCTGTGATAAGAGCAAAGTGATCCCCTCCCCAGCACAAAGGGGTGCAAGAACCAAACACGAATACTTCCTGCTTCCAAGGTCTCCCCCAGTTTGGAAATCTATGGTTCAGCGGGGCTGTGACCTAAGAGCCTGACTCCGATGGCGTCTTGCCCTGCCGGCAGCTTCGGGGTGCCCAGGACGTCGTAAACTCTGAGCCCCATTTCTCACTCTGGCCCCTGCACTCCGCACCGCACAGCCCCAAGGAGGGGGCCGCCTTCTAACTTCCAGAACCTTCTGAAGGGGGTTGCATCCTCCTCCAGAGCCAAATCTCTGCAGAGCACTGTGAGTTGTACAGCTGGTGGATGGAAGACAGGGGAGGCAGAGATGCCAAGAGACACAGCATTTCCAGATGATTAGAGGAGAGGAGCTAATGAGGCTGCTTGTCTCGGAAAAATCTGTGCAAACAGCTGTCAGGGAGATTTCTCCCCATCAAAGACTCATGAAGAAGGAGACGAGGGGCAGGGGAGTCTGCCAGCTCCGGGGTAGACAGGAGAAGCAGCGCAAAGACAGTGATGGATACGCTGTTGTGAGCCGCCTCTTTTATAAACAGCCATGTGGAGCAGCCTGTGCCCTAGGATGCCGCCTCCAGTCTGCGGGGCCCTCCAGTGCAGGCAGGGAGACCCGGGGGTCTAGAAAGTCACCTGTCCCCCTAGGCGATCTGCTACATGCCGGGGAGAATCAGAAGAGGTGGGAATAAACTCCAGCTTGGGATTTAGAAAATACACTGTATTCAGAGACAGCTAGAGAGGGTTTGAATACTCAGTGCCCCCTTGATGAAATTATAATAGATGAGAGCACACAGTTCCTCCAGATTTCACTGTGACTCGACTCCCGCACTGATCTGTCTGGGCTTCTGCTAATTCAATGCCAGTGCTGCTCCTGCTCGGTGGACAACCTTCCTCCGTGGCGACTCGGGGACCCAGGTCCCTTCGCTCCCATGCCCCTGCCCTCCCCTGGGAGCATCGGGGGGCCTCTGGGCGCAGCTGGCAGATGGGGAACACGGCGGTGGAGATGGTGCCACCCCGTCTCAGAAACCCCAGCCTGGAAGTCACCACATCCCTCCCAACTCAGAACATTTTGGAGAACAAGTGCCTGCCTCCATGGAGAAGCCGGGGGGTGCCTGGAAATGGGGGACAGGTGGGAAATGAGGACAGAGTTGGAGGGTCCACCAGGAGAACAGAGCCAGAGACACCCACCCGCAGGATGGAGGCGTGGGGTGGAAAGGGTGTGGGGCCCCAGAAAGAGAGTCCGCGGGGACGCGAGACTGCTCCCTGTGTCTGCGTCCCCCTCCCCCTCCCCCGGGTTAAACTAGCCCATGGAAGTCTCCAGACTGTGTCAGCAGTGCTGGAACGAGGTCGGTGTGAGGTGGGCTCCAGGCTGGACGCTACCAGCTCCCTATTTACATTTCCTGAGGCGAGAGACAAATGGGTTCCGGCTATATATTTATGACCAGCCTGCTGTCTACATTTCAAGATCTGCCCTTCGATATAAGCAACAACAACAGGAATAGGGTGGATAACTAGACATCGGATACTTTATGGCAGGAACAGAGAAGGGTAAAACCTTTCTCGGGGATCAAGAGGTCAAACATTTCCCATCCTTGGGGGCGAGGGAAACGCGGTATATGCGCAGAAGCCTCCATGGGGGTCAAAGAGGCAGGGGATGCCAGACCATAATAAGTCTCGCTATTGTGTGCTTAAAAATAATTCACAGTCTAAAAGTTGAGAGTTATATTTTATTCGGTGGGAATTTTTAGGACATCAAGCCCGTGAGACAGCGCTCAAGTGAGCCCGAAAGAGCTGTTCCAAGGAGGAGCTGGGGAGGAGTCAGGTTGTACAGAAGTTTTCAACAAGGGGCAAGTAGTCTGAACAGCAAAAAATTATTGCTCATTAAAAGAAAACCAGATAACGCAAAGTTAAGAACTTTGGTGCTTTTCTTTGTGAAGGAAGATGCAAGCGTCTGGGCTCACTTGGAATCACTCCTTCGATACGCACCTCAGCCTTCTCGGGGTCAGTTTGCTGTGGTTTTCTCCTTCTGAGTACCCTCCTGGCTCACCACTGCAGGGAGTGCCTGCAGTCTGACGGCTGCTAGCTGGCAGGTATTCTTCCCTTCCTGAGCTCCCTCAGGGCTCACCAGCTCACCATCCGGGGGGCTGAGGTTGCTGGTGACCCTGTGTGCTAAGCGCTTCGCTCATCTCTGACTCTTTAGGACCCCCTGGACCGTAGCCCGCCAGGTTCCTCCATCCACGGGATTCCCCGGGCAACAATACTGGTGTGGGTTGCCATTTCCGCCTCCAGATGGATCTTCCTGACCTAGGGGTCGAACCTGCGTCTCTTTTTGTCTCCTACGACGGCAGGCAGGTTTTTTGTTGTTGTTGATTTTCTTTTTGCCCCTCGGGCCCCTGTGACAGACTTGTTTACTGATCGGGAAGGAAATACTCCATTCCTCACTGTCACCCTCCCATATAACCTCTGTGAAGAAATCCATCTTGCCTGAGGAGTGTGTTTTCAACCAGGGGAGGGTCCTGAGACAAACTAGCCAGAAGGGTCAAAGCAAGACAGTTGGCCTCGAGGACCACAAAGACCCAGGAGCCTGCCTCGTCCTAGAGGGATGGGTCCGGGATGCAGTGAATCTGGGAGCCCTGTGCAGGGCGGGGGCGACAGGACCAGACGGAGGGACCCCCTCTGCCACTGACCAGGACCCCTCCTTGACTAGACTACAGCCAGGCTCCCCTTGAAGGAGGAAACGGAACAGGCTCCGTCTTGAAAGCAGGACTCTGTCATGGGCCCGACTGTGGACTTGGAGCTATATGCCCAGTATCTATGGAAACGACATACCAACTGGAAAACCAGGCCCCCAGGAGGAAGAGCCCCAGGGCTCTCCCTCCTAAAAGAGTACCCTAATTATCTGTGTAACCCAATAGAATCATACATTCTACTGTGCTTATTGGGGTATGACCACAGGCCTATTGGTAAATGTTCACTCTTAACTACCTAGGCTTAAGGCATATGAATCACGGGTTAACTTTGACTGTATCTTTCTTTTCCTTTGTTCAGACTAGTTTCAGGGAATTTGGGGAGGTGGGTTTGGGCACGTACACTTAGGGTATATAAGGTTTTCACAAAAAACTGGTCGGGGTCCTCAACTAAGAGGAGTCTCTGCCTTGGGCCCGCCAGTGTAGAAAACGGCACTCCACTGTCTGCACTGTCCTTCTGAGTGAGTGTGTTTCCTGGAGCGCGTGGCTACAACACCCTGAATGCTCTTCCCATCTAAGTATCCACCTTGGTCTGCAGCCGGCCAGGCCCACCAAGCCCAGTTTTGGCAAAGAGTCTGTTACCTCCATTTGGTGAGGATCCCAGCCGCGCCTGCCCGCCTTCATACCTGACCAGCTTCCTCCCGGGAGCTTTCCGTCCACTGACCCTCTCACTGCGCCCACTGGCTACACACGGCCAGCTGTCTGTTGCTACACTCAGTCCATCCCTCACCCCTGTTAGAGCTGCCTCGACTAAAAGCCTGTCCTTGCTTTTAACTGGTCCTGTGCAAAACTTTCTCTCCAACAGCATCAAGAGTCCAAGACAATCTCTTCCAGAATCAGTGTTGCCTGCTCGGGGTGAAAGTCCCCGGAGGAGGGCTTCTCCCATGTGGAGAGCGGTTCAGGGACCCGGAAGGTCATGGCCAGCTAAGGCGGCTGGAATGGGGAGGACTCCTGCAGGGAAGGGTCTGATAGCTGACACCATGTTTGTTCTGTGGCCCCAGGTCTGGGGCAGAAACTGCTATGGAGACATTCTGGCTGAGTTTGAGACCGCCCACCATCCAGGCTGGAAATGTAACTGAGCAGGACCCAGTGGGGCCTTTCTGGGGCAAGCCCTTCCCCTCTGAGCTCTTTAGCTCCTCTCTGGAGCACCCAGATAACCCTACCTGAAGCACATTTCCTGATTTGTTTTACAGATGTGAACACTGCCCCTCCACCCTCCACCCTCCCCACATCAGAAGGAAGTTGTTAACTACTTGATGATCAAGAGCAAGAAGCCGAAGACCTCCTGGAGCCTAAGGACTGATAATGGTAACCCCTGTGACACCACTGATGTTCCCTCACCATCAGTCCATCCAAGAACTGGGAAGGGGCTCGTCACATCTCTCACAACCCCTCCTTCCTCGCCTGGCTTCTAAAAAGTACAGGAGACCCAGGTTGGATCCTTGAGTCGAGAAGATACCCTGGAGTAGAAAATGGCAACCAACTGCAGTAACCTTGCCTGAAAACATTCCATGGACAGAAGATGCTGGCTGGCTTCAGTCCATGGGGTCAAGAAAAGTCCCACAACAGAGCACGCATGTGCACCCACGCTTTGTGGGTTTCTCAGGCAGGAGCCGCTGATCTCCTTGCATGGCCCTATAATAAACCTTCCCCTTCTCCGAACTTATGTTCAGTGTGTTTGGCCTCACTCTGCAATGCGCGTGTGAACTTGCACTAACCGAAGGAGAGTGTCCACAGTGGGGAGGGGGGCGGGATAGGTGGGAAAGCGCGGCCCCCCAGGCTCCTTCATCCACCAGAAGCCCGTGCTGTGCTGGCCTCTGCCAGGCGGGCTGTGGGAGCTCCTCTGTCACCCCCTGCAGGGGACAGGGGTGAGTTTCCCTGGGGAACAGGTCCCCGAGCCCTGCCCTGAGAGTGCCAGGCATCCTTCTTTGAAGATTGTTTGTTTTTAAACCTCTCCTGCCCAAGTGCCAGTTGAGGCTATTTTCGGGGAATCAATCATTCACCCCAGGGCCATCTGGCCCTCCCGAATGCCCTCATTAAAGTGCTTATCAGCAGAAACCAGACTCTTGGCCCAGGGGTATCCAGGTTTCTTGAGAGCCCCAGATGGCCTTGATGGTTGGGGCCTCCTTGTTCAGACCCTTGCTGGAGAGGCCGGTGAGGGGACTTGGCTGGCCACCAAGATCTTGTTAGTGTCTTTCCCCTCAGAAACCCAGATCCATTTTCCAAAACCACTGTTCCCCCAGAGTTCATGAGTGTTCCTTCTGTCGACACACATTTACCCACGCACATGTACATACACCCCTAGTCCCGCCCACCACCCCAGGGAGGGGACATCTTCCAGTAAGTGATTAATCAGTACTATGGTCCAAGGTCACAACCTTGGGAGGGGTGGTGGGAGGCTTTGTTGTGGGTGATCCTGGAAGGGTGGGAGCTCCAAGGGCCGGGATGGAGGGGACCCCTAACTTTTCTGCTTCCCAGGACCCCCAGAGAGTTGAAGCAAGCCTAGCCCCTCCAGAGCCCCCTCCTCTGGTCGGTCACATAGGAGAAGAAGCCCACGCCTTAGTTCCCTGAGGGGAGAGCTGTAGAAAAAGTTGAATTTGAAGTCAAAGTCATTTTTATTTGCTGTGGGATAACTGGGTCAATTATTTAAACTTTCTGAAAAGTGAAGGGGGAAGAAGTAAGGAGCAAAATATTTGGGGGAAGTTTCTTGGAAGGAAAAAAATATGATTCTTTGAGTGAAATGCAGAAAGGACCACACAGGAAGCTTACACTGTGTGTCAGGCCCCGGGTTGAGCACTTTAAAATAGCTTGTAGTTTAATTGTCATGGTAATGATACCTGTTTTCCAGATTGAGAAACTGAGATTCAGGAAGTCAACCACTTGCCCTTGGCTCCCAGCTCCTAGATGAAATGTTGTGACCTTGAGTTCCAGCTAACAGAACTGGGTCCTGAACACACAGCTTTCCCACCTTCTCCAGCAACAGATGTGGCCCAGAAACCTGGAGAGGAATGGGATAAGGCCTGCCTCTCAGAGACCTCTTGGGAGGCTGTCCTAGGGCTGGGATAGAGGGAAGGATGGGCTGCCCCTGGGGGCGGCTCCAGGGACAGTCCCTCCGTTGGCACCCGGCCCCTCTCTACAGCTCTCAAGCCCCAAACTGCCTGCGGGTGAAGGCCCTTTGGCCTGGGTGAGGAGCCACCCAGTGGATTTGGATTTCCCTCCATCCCTGACCTCGGTCTTTGAAGTCTCAGGCAGGTGTGCAAAGCCGCAGAAGTGAAACCATGCAGGGCCATGTAGGGCTCCTGGGCAAGGAAGCCTTTCTGTTCAGCCTCAGTGACTTTCTCTGAGTTCGAAAGGGCACATTTGAACTATTGCTAATCCAGGAAGGTAGGGGAGGAGAAGCCAAGAAACAATGGTGCAGACTTGGGGCAGGGTCTTGGTGTCACCTCAAAGGACACACATTCTTTAAGCCCCTTTAGTCAATTCTAGAGGAAGCCAACCTTTAGAACTCATTGGAAGGACTGATGCTAAAGCTGAAGCTCCAATACTTTGGCCACCTGACGTGAAGAGCTGACTCATTGGAAAAGACCCTGATGCCGGGAAAGATTGAAGGCAAAAGGAGAAGGAGGTGGCAGAGGATGAGATGGCTGGATAGTTTTACCAACTCAATGGACATAAGTTTGAGCAAACTCCGGGAGATAGTGAAGGACAGGGAAGCCTGGCCTGCTGCAGTTCGTGGGGTCACAAAGAGTCAGGCACGACTTATCGGCTGAACAACAACAATCGAATTTAAACAGTTTCTTTAATAAACGTTAACAGTTTAAGCCCTGATATAGAATTAAAACCCAACAAATGGAAGCTGTCATCATTCTCCATACCAAGGACCATCCGAAGTCAGACGAAAGGAACCAGAGAAGCTCATCAAGATTACCTGAGACCAGATTTAGGGCAGGCCCTGCACACACTCTAATCTTATCAGTAAACCCACCCTTGAACCATTGCTATAAAACTCCTCACCAAATACTCCCAGGTGAAGACTCATAGTTTTTCAGCATGGGAGCCCTCTGCATCCCCATTTGCTAGCAAAGCAATAAAGCTATTCTTTTCTTTCTTTTTTATTAAAGGTTATTTTTTTATTGGGTTATAGTTGCTATACAATATTGTGTTAGTTTCTGCAGTACAACAAAGTGAGTCAGCGATATATTTATTCATGTTCAGTTGCTAAGTTGTGTCCAGCTCTTTGCAGCCGCATGGAATGCATCACGCCAGGCTCCTCTGTCCTCCTCTCTCTATGTGTACATACATATATTCCCTCCTTCTTTGACCTCCCTCCCACCCAAGCTGTTCTTTTCTACTTCACACGAAACTCTGTCTCTGAGATTTGATTTGGCACCAGCACACAGAAAGGCCGAGGTTTCAGCATCAAGAGCAGGGGAGAAGGCACCCCTGGGTTACAACCAGAAGGGCTGGATTGCTGGAGACCGTCTTAGCCACATGCTGGCTGAAGGCAGTGTGGGCAAATACATCATGTTAGAACTATCAAGGGCTTCCCGGGCAGCTCAGCTGGTAAAGAATCTGCCTGTAATGTGGTAGACATGGGTTTAATCCCCAGGTTGGGAAGATCCCCTGGAGAAGGGAAATGCTACTTCAGTATTGTGGAAAGACTGGAAAGAATACTCCAGTATTCTGGCCTGGAGAATTCCATGGACTGTATAGAACATGGGGTCACAAAGAGTCGGACACGAGGACTAAGCCATCAAAGGAATACTACACAGCTAGGAAAAGGGATAAAGTACAGGCAACAATAGAGCTGAATCTCCAGGATCTGCTGTTGACACTAAAAAACGCTGACACCAGGAAGAACATTTTGCTCGAGGCCATTTAGACTTGTCCAAAGCCAGGCTTTGGTGATAGCTTTGCTGATATCTCTGTGGGGGGTATTGACTGGGAGGCAGGGGTTCCTGGGACAAGGGAAATGTTCTATGGGTAGATGGTGGATTCTTGAGTGTCTCTGGATATAAAATTCAGTACACTGCACTCTTCAGATTTATGCACTTTTCTGTATATGTTATGTGTCAATTTTTATAGGTCCTCAAAAATTTAATCCTAAACAACCCCACAAAAGAAACAAAAAATAGAACAGCCTGAGCCTCCTGATGACTTGCCTGGATCATCCACCACCCCTGGGCCTCTGGATCCTCTAGAAGTTAACAGTGCCCCCATCAAAGAGAAGATTTTTAAGGCATCTCTCCAGCCGGTGATGGAGCCTGCTTCAAACCCAGGGGGCTTTAAAGGAAAGATCCTGAGCTTTCCTTGAAGAGTGCTTTATGAAATGTCACACAGGACAGCTGCTGATGTCGACTGGCGCCGGGGGCGGAGAGTAACCGAGGGAAGGAGGGTGGAAAGACGCCTGGAGCCTTCCCCGGCAGGGCCCCACGGGGCTGGTGGGGCCCTCACAGTGCTGTCTCTCCCCAGCCAGGGGCCCCTGCCCTTGACAAGAACCATCTCGTACATCTGGAGCCCACGCCCTTGCCATTACCTCATGCTTTCCTCTGCAGCCTCCCGGGCTGGGGTCCCAAGCCCCCAAGACACCGCCAGGCCAGTTAGTTTCCAAGCAAGGCTCAGACCTGGCCTTGTTGCAGAAGCAGGTCGACGGACCCCGCTTGTTGCCTGTGACAGTGGACTTGAGGTGTGTCAGTCCCAAGTCCCCCAGACCCCAGATGAAGCCCCCAGATGAAGACTGCCAGACCTTCAGCTCTGGACTGTCTCCTGACACCCTACAACCAGCTAGCTCCCTCTGCTCTTGGGGCCCCTTGGGAGCTGATGACCCCAGGCTGGCTGGCCTTGGGAGTTGATGACCCCAGGCTGGCCCTGGGGAGGGGACATGGCCTTTTATTCTCTCCTGGGGGTGTGGGGGTATCAGAGGTTCAGAAAAAACAGTTAACTTGTCACCACAGCAGGCCTGGCTGGCCCCAGAGCCCAGGGCCCCTACCCTAACGTCAAGGCCCTACCCAAAGTTCCCCACTCCCCCCAGCAGAGTCTACTTAACCCCACACCCAACAGGGTTTTGTGGGCACCTGCAGACCTCCAGGTCTAGCCCCAGTTGCACAGCCCAGATGACAGGGAGAGGGAAGGTTGGATCCTTGGGGACAGCAATAACCTGGTCTGAGCAGCACGGGAAGCATCCTCGCACCACGTGGTGGTGGACAGAGCCTGCAGGGCTCACAGGCAGGCAGCTGTGGAGCCGAGGTACCGCCAGGCTCTGCTCCGATCCTCCGCTGGACCCGAGACCACATCCCCTCCCTGGGCCTCAGCCCCTTTGTACACCCACCTCGAATAGCCCACCAAGCCAGGTCCTAGACACTGCCAGGACTCCTGCAGGAAGGAGCGATTCTTAGGGTGGCAGGGGCCGGGTGGGGGGCTTACAGCAGCTTACGAGTCTTCCCCCAACCTTGTCCCCAGCTAGCACACTGCAGCCTTTCTCTCAAACCTATAGCTCCTTCTTCCCAACTGCAGTGGGATCTAACAGGGACATGGGCTTGGATTAAACAGGTGTTAAACAGTGGCCTCCACGACACAAGTCCGTGCCCTAAGTCTCCAAACCAGTGAGTGAATATGATCTTACTGGAAATAGGGTCTCTGCAGATTTGGAGCAGGGATCTTGAGATGAGGTCATCCTGGTCTTCACTTGGACACCTAAGTCCAAGGACAGGTGTCCTAAAAGCGGACAGAACACGGGACGCAGAGGAGGAGGAGGAGGAGGCCCCGTGGAGACAGAGGCAGAGGCCAGAGTGATGCCACCACAGCCCAAGGAACACTGGTGGCTGCCAGAGGCTGGAAGAGACCAGGAAGTCTCCGCCCCTGGAGACTTAGGAGGGAGCGTGGCCCTGCTGGTACCTTGATAGCAGATTTCAGACCTCCAGAACTGTGAAAAGATACTTTTCTGTTGTTGTAAGCTCCTTAGACTGTGGTCATTTCTTCTGGAAGGCACAGGACAACACAGGAGACAGGCGGATCTCGGTTTAGACCCAGGGTCTGAGAACAGCTCTTGTGTGACCTTCGAGAAGCCACTAGGCCTCTCTGGTCTCTGCCTCCTCGGCAGAAATCTCCCTCCTCCATCTCCTCACATCCCAAGGAAGAAACGATCCGTGTTCTCTCTGGCTCTGCGTCAATCTTTGCAGAGTGACCTGCAGGGAAGAAGCAGTTCTGAGCAGATGCGACGGCCTTGCTGGTGAACTTGAAGGCTGTGTTCTGCTAGCAGAGAGCCTTGTGTGGCCCCACAGTGAGAACTTTCTCCCAGTACTTGGCCGGTGGCCGCAGCAGTGATGGACAGCTCGGCAGGAAGACAGTTCCAGACGGCTGAAGTCATGTTTATTGTATACGCACCATAGATACTGTCCTGTGGTCAATTAGCTGCCCCTGGAGCCAGGAGCACGGGAAGGGACGGGACCTCCTCCATTTGCAGCTTGGCCCTGCACCCCGAGATGTTTGCTCTGGAAGCTTCTCTGCGCCCTGAAGTCCTGCACGTGCGTGGGAGGGGGTTCGAAAGGCACGACCCGGGCCACACGGTCCTCGGACCCCGGGCTCTCAGTTAGGGGGGCTGACAGTAGGGGGTGTGCAAAGTCCCCAACTCTTCCTTGGACTTGGAGGGCGTGAGACAGCCCCACCGTTTTGTGGAATTTAAGAACAGAAGCTGCTGAAAGGAGGGCCTCAGGGACCGCCTTGCCCCCTCCCCATAATTTTTCAGGCAGGGAAACTGAGGACCAGCTGGAGAGGGAGCTTCTTGGACAATATACAGAGAGCCAGAATCAAGCCAGAATAGATTCTCTGGTCTGCAGGGCCCACAGACTTGGAGCCCCCAGCTGGCCCAAAACACAAGGTCCTGAGACCCTCATCCAAGGCTGGGGCTCCCAGGCATCAATACCCTTTCACAGACTCCAAGATGGGGGGCTCACCACCTGGCAAGGCTGCCTCTTCAGTTCCCGGGGAACAATTCCCAGGGCCTGAACAGCCTGTTACACAACTGAGGTCCCTTTCCTGGGGACCCCTCTTATTCCCCAGCTCCACTGAGCAAAATACTTTTCCATCCTCCACCCTCCTTCCCTGAAAGAGACCTCAGAGACAGTAGTCTCTGTGGCCCAACTCAGCATCCCCTCCCCTCTCTGGGCCCAGCCTCTGGACCACCACCCACCTCCCGGGCCCCCTCCCACGGGTGCTGAATGTGGACCGGCAGCAGGAAGAAAACCCATCTGAGCCGTGTCTGTTTGCAGTCAGGAGGGTCCTGGTCAGCTGAGTCATTCTCCCATCAAATGAGATAAGAGCGGGGGAACACTTGATAAGCTTTAAAGAGGTTACAGATTGTTATTAGATTACATATGTCCTGCCAGATGTCCACAGAAACATTCGCTGTCAGATGTCACGTAGCTAATCGTGTCAGTAGCCGTGTCCAGGCTCAGGTCCTCTCTAACCAGCCCCATATATCAAATGTACCCACGCTGGTAAAGACAGCCGACGTGGACGGAACCCTTCCACAGCGCAGGTCCTGTTCTCAGCCCGCTGCCAGCGTTATCTCATAATCCACAGCACCATGAGGAAGGTGTTGCTGGGACCCTGTTCTGAGGCGAGCGCTGAGACGAGGCGAGTAAGTCATTTTCTACACACACACACACACACACACACACACACTAGTGTAGTGGATGAGATAGACTGCTGATAGGAGCTCAGAAGGCACAGAGGTGCCAAATGTAGATACATTTGTATTTTGCTGCTGTTGTTGTTTAATCGCTCAGTTGTGTCCAACTCTTTGCAGTCTCATGGACTGCAGCGCTCCAGACCTGCCTGTCCTCCACTATCTCCTGGAGTTTGCTCACGTTCATCTCCATTGAGTCGGTGATGCCATCCAACCAGCTCATCTTCTGCCACCTTCAATCTTTGTATATGAGTCAATTTGTATATGAATCTGCCAATTCATTTATTTATTCCTGGGAAGGGTTTCAGGAAGGGTGAGCACAAGGTTACCTAAAATACATGGGTAGAGGCAAAGCCTGCAAGGTTTCTGCTGACACCTCTGTCCCCTTATCTTCTTGGCTCTAGCCACGTGAGCTCTTTCCAGAATACTTCAGGTCTTTTCTGGGCATGAGGCTTTGCCACAGCTGGCTCTTTCTCATTAATGAGCTCTCGGCTAAAGTATCACCGATTCAAAGAGCTCTCTCCCTTATCCACACTTGCCCACCCCTGTAAAGCAGCTCCTGCCTGATGGTCAGTTCCTATCCCATCATCCATGTTCTTGTTTTATCCTGTCCCAGTGCTCATCACTGGTTTGAAAGGCTCTTGCTTATTTACCTGCTGACTCTCGAATGTCACTACATGATAACCTCCCTGAGCAGTCTCACTTGGTCATTGTAATGATCCTAGCCCCTTGCACAGTGACTGCCATGAGGTTGTGCTCAGCAAGGGACTGAATGAATGAATGAGCAAAGTGAGAAGAAGCTGGGGAAAGAGAGGCCAGGGGGAAGACCTGGGCAGGGGCCGCGAATGGACCCAGATCTGAGGCTGGGCTCAGTGAATGCCTACCTTGAAGACCTGTTTGCTGAGTAACCTGGCAGCCAAGGGGAAGAGGGAAACAATCGGAGGATGTGACTGAAATGACAGTGAGACAAGCCAAATCAATGGGTCAGGAGGCGCAGGACTGTTTGTGGTATTGAGACCAGTTGGAGGCATCCCTTAGAGTCTTTCTGAAGGGACTCTCCACCCCGCCACCCCTCAACCCAGGTGTGAACCCATCTCCTCACAGGGAGCACGGAGATGCTCTGGGTGCAGCTGATTTCAGCACAGACTAATGGCTCATCCCACTGAACATTTAAGGCAGAGGCGGAGACTCCGGGGGGATTGTGAGAGCGTTGGAGGGAGGTGGCCAGAGGCTGGGGGTGCCTGCCCACACTGGGGTCTGACAAGAGCTGGACTGCAGCTTCTTAGAGGCAGGCTACGTCTCAGGAGCAGACTGGGCGAGCTGGACTTACACCCCATCCCATCTACAGTAGCAATAATTATCCTTAGAATGATGGTCCCCATGTACCAGGGGCTCTGTCATTCCCACGAACCCCGGGGGCCCTGGGGGCAGGTGGGATCACGGGGCAGGTTGTGCATGCGTCAGCCCTGCTCTATAGGTCAGCCGGCTTCGTCAGTAACTAATCCCTCTCCTGAGACACAGAGGCGGGGGACGGTCGATACAAACTAAAAGCAGCCTGGAATGTTTTTGACAGATTTCTCTTCAAGATAGTGAAAAGTCTAACAGGGGTCTGCAATGTCTTGGCCGTGTCTAAATCCTGTCTGCTCAGCACAGACACCAAGGCGCTGGTGAGCACTGAACCAAGTGATATTTCCCAAGGCCCTTCTATGCCCACCACGGTCAGTCCCCTGGGGACCCTGTTGTTTCCCACTTTCCAATGCCTCCTTCACCAAGTCCACCTTCTGGACTTGACCATGTATTGCGGGAAGCAGAGAAAAAAGAACAGTGTTAAACAGGCAAAGGGCATCATCGGAGACAGGCATAGAGAGGAAAAAAAAAAAATCCCACTTAATAAAATCATCCTGGTGGCACGGTCCAACCTTACAGGGAGACTAGCTAGGGAGAGCGTGGGTTCGTGTATAGCATCTCTGAATGGTAAAATAACATTTGAAATGGGAAACATGTGCTAATTTACTCTTTTAACCCACCGGATTGTAGCAGGGGAGTGAATAAAATGCAGAGTAATTACAAGGGTGTACAGAATGTCCCGAAGATATTCTTGCCTCAGTGAAAGGGGCCAGAGGGAAAATTGACATCAGCGAGGTAATGAAAGCTCATCTTGTGTCTAATCCGAGTACTCACCTCCGGGCAGATAAAATGGTATAAAAAATAGAAATTGACAGCCACTCTAAAATTGCTTATTGATGAAACCATGGTATTATGCGATAGAAGAAATCAATTAAGTACTGAGAGGTGAGGCCCCTGCTGAAAGCAGAGGCTTGGAAATTAACAAAGGAAATTCATATAGGCTGTGAGAAAAGGACTGGAAATTATCTTGCCAAAGGGAAAGTAAAAATAGACTGCTTTGAAAGACTATATCTTAAAAATATATATAAAAGTCTGATGGAAGGGAGAAATTTGAAAACTACACTTACCAGGGAAAGAAGGAAGAAAAACAGGAAGAAGGTGGGGGTCACATTTGCTGACTGAACCCCAAAGTAAAACTAATGAAAATGTACGGGGACAGAACAATGGGTCCACAATGACATCTTTCAGATGGGGAGACCGAGGCCCTGTGAAGGACAGGTCCTGTGGAGGAGGTCCTTCCCCTCCAGCCCACCTTCCTGGGCTCAGTGGGGGAGGCAGACTGTCCAACTTTAGATGCAAACCATGGTGTCCAGCCCACATGTTCAGGCACAATCATGGCCTGGGCAGCCATCTGGCACTTTGCCCAACTGTCACCTTCTCCATGAGGCCCTCCTTGACCACCCCATCTAGAAGAGCTTCTTGTCCCACCAGTTGTGGCCATACTACAAGAATCACTGAGTTTTCTTTCTTCATAACATGATTATGGTCTGACATACCATTTTTGTACTTCTTTATTGCCATCTAGAAGAGCCGACTCGTTGGAAAAGGCCCTGATGCTGGGAAGGAGTGAAGGCAGGAAGAGAAGGGGGCAACAGTGGGTGAGATGGTTGGATGGCATCACTGAATCAACGGACATGAGTTTGAGCGAGCTCCTGGAGGGAGTGAATGCAGGAAGAGAAGGGGGCAACAGT
The DNA here is from genome assembly GCF_023699985.2 of Odocoileus virginianus. Taxonomy (NCBI): domain Eukaryota; kingdom Metazoa; phylum Chordata; class Mammalia; order Artiodactyla; family Cervidae; genus Odocoileus; species Odocoileus virginianus. The sequence continues at coordinate 10,798,183 of NC_069689.1, read as the reverse complement.
GGATGAGATGGTTGGATGGCATCACTGAATCAACGGACATGAGTTTGAGCGAGCTCCTGGAGACAGTGAAGGACAGGTGAGCCTGGCGAGCTGCAGTCTGTGGGGTCGCAAAGAGTCAGACAGGACTTCGCAGCTGAACAACAGATTGCCACCCACCTTCTAGAATGTCAGCTCCAGGAGTCCAGGGACCTTGTTTGCTGCTGGGCTTTTTGCCTATTAAATTACTCAGTAAGTGTTTGTTTAATGACTAAGTGGCAGCCTCTTGCTTGGGTCTTTTTCAGAGCTCCCCCTGCAGCCTGCACTCCCCTGCCCTCCTCCTATCTGTATCACTTAGCTTGGTAAGCCCCAGTCAAGGTCAGCCTGGTATCTGAGACCCAGCGCCCGGCATCATGCCTGCTACAGAGCAGGTGCCCCAGGGGTTTACTGAACGTTATAAGCCCAGAGCAGCCTGAAGTGGAGGGGTGGTCCCAGAGCAAGACTACAGGGCTTGGAGGTTCACGCAGCCCCTCCACTTTACAGGCGCAAAACCCAAGACACTCAGAGCATCTGGGGGCTCTTAGAGGGTGAGCAGTTGGCACCCCTTCTTCTCTGCGGGGCCAGGAGATGGGCAGCCTCTGGCCTTTCAGACACAGCTGGGGGGTAGTGCTTGGCATTTCAAGAGCCAGCAGCCGCCTCCCACCTTCCACGTTTTCCCAGGTGAAAATTGGATCTTCCCACTGGGCGGCTCGACCAATTTTAAGCCCCTGCAGGGGCTGCACTTGGATAATAATGTTCAGATGCCATCCTCCTTGTAGCCCCTGGGCACCAGAGCCCTTTGGGGGGGGGGTGGGCTGCAGGAAGGAGACCCCCATCCCGGGGCTGGACTGTTGCTACAGGATCAGGACATCCCAGGATGCCCAAGGTCAGCTTAGCCAGCCAGCCAGGAGCAGGTCAACACCAGGTGTGGCACTTTTTACCCATCCCTTAAACAAGGCACTGGGGAGGTAAACAAGTTGTTCTGTGTCTGTGTGACCAGGTTTCTGCCTCCCAGGATGGCATGCAGGTTCTGGTCTGGTCCTACATCCCGTCTGGCTTCTCCTATTGACCCCAAGAACAGGCATTTGAGGCCCCGTGGGACCACTGGAGATGGAGTTGGGGTTCCCAGAACCTCAGTCTTCCCATCTGAAGGATGGAAGTCGGCTTCCAGGCGACAAGGTCTCCACACTGCAGCCTGTTGGCGAGCGCTCACCAGGAGACCACTCTCCGCTGAAGGCATCCTGGGCAGGGTCTCCCTAGCTCCCCAAACAGCAGGTCCAGGACATGTGGCAGACACGGGGGCTGGTCCAGGACTCCCGGCACCTTCATCCTCACCGCCCCTCCCACCGCAGACGGGCTTGTCCTGTGTCTCCTGCCAGGACAACCCCCCCACCCACCCACCCACCCGGCCATCCACCAACTCCAGCACATGCCTCCTGAGCTACCCCGAGTCCCTGTTCTCAGACCCACCAAAAGGAGGAGAGTAGGATCAGAGCGACAGGACCAAGTCAGGGGGAATGGATACCATAAATAGATAAAATGGAAGACGCCAAATGGGGACGCCAAAGCAGGATGCAGTGCAGAGATCAAACAGTTATTTGTGGCGCAGAAATGATCCCACTTCAGGTGATTGAAGGCCTCACAGCTGGAGGACCCTTTGGCGTTCACAAAACAAGTTGATATTTCTTTTTCATTTAGTAAAAACCATCTGGAGTGGATGGATATATTGTCTCCATTTTACAGGAAAGGAGAATAAAACTCTGAGGAGCAAAGAGAGGGATTTCTCAATTTTCAAGCTTACTGGCAACTTTTGAAAACATCTGCTGGGATCTGGCTGGGTTGGCTTTGATCATGGCCCCAGGTAGACCCCCCCTCAAAGTCTCTGGAAACTGTACCTCGGCAGTTGGCTCCAGGGTGGGGCTTGGGAGGTGAGGCTGGGGTGGAGGGGATGACATTTTATTCCTGATGTTCTTTCGGACACTTGAATTCACTCTGTCTTGCATATTCTTTTTTTAAGTTATTTATTTTAATTGGAAGATAATTACTTTACAATAAGCTTGGCTCTTGCCATATATCCAGACGAATCAGCCACGGGTACATATGTGTCCCCCCATCGTGAAACCCCCTCCCACCTCCCTCTCCACACTTTCTTGAAATTTATAAATCTTTGGCCTCACAAAACAGTCCACTTCCAGGACACAAAGTCATCCCATTTCCAAAGTTGTTTTTTTGTGTGTGGCTGTTTCTTTGTTCTAAATGTTAAGGAATCACAAGATCAATTCATTTCACAAAGGTCACTCCAGCTAGAGTATGGAGACTTGATTCAAAGGCCAGGTTGAAAGAGAATTTGGTCGTATTGAATACATTTTAAAATATGCATCCTCCTTAACCAATCAATAGCACTTCTAAAAATCCACTCAAAAGAAAAAAATAGTTGCAGAAATGTGCATGCAGGAAGGTATTTACAGGAAGATTTGCCAGACTGTTATTCGTAAAAGCAGAAATAAAAAGTCCTTCAACAGAAAAATCATTCAACAAAATAATACTTCTATACAATAATACTTCTATACAATTGATAGAATGTGATGCTGTCAATAAAAATATGGTAGATTTATATGTAATGCCATGAAAGTCTGTCCACAAGTGAAAAAAGTCCTCAAAGGACAAGACTGAATGATATCTTTGATAGAATAACTACCTAGACATTTGTACATAAAAGGAAAAAGGTCTAGACCACAAACCAATATCATTGGTCACCCAGAGACATATTTTCACAACAATAAAGGAAACAGCATTTAAGCAATGGACTTTCCTTAAATGGCATCTGGGTCCTGTCACCTCTGCAATGGAGCCTGGTGCGGAGGGTGGGCACCAGAGATGGAATGTGGGTATGTCCCTGAGTGTGATGTGCAGACCTGTGTGCCATCCTTGTTCAGTTCAGTTCAGTCGCTCAGTCGTGTCTGACTCTTTGCAACCCCATGGACTGCAGCACACCAGGCCTCCCTGTCCATCACCAATTCCTGGAGTTTATTCAAACTCATGTCCATTGAGTTGGTGATGCCATCCAACCATCTCACCCTCTGTCGTCCCCTTCTCCTCTTGCCTTCAATCTTTCCCAGCATCAGGCTCTTTATAAATGAGTCAGCTCTTTGCATCAGGTGGCCAAAGTACTGGAGTTTTAGCTTCAGCATCAGTCCTTCCAATGAATATTCAGGACTGATTTCCTTTAGAATTGACTGGTTTGATCTCCTTACAGTCCAAGGGACTGTGAAGAGTCCTCTCCAACACCGCAGTTCAAAAGCATCAATTCTTCAGCGTTCAGCTTTCTTTATGGTCCAACTCTCACATCCATACATGACTACTGGAAAAAATATAGCTATCCTTGTTATCTGACGACAATTGTGGAAGTGGAGAAGGCACAGGATGGGAAGTAAGAACAGGGGACTTCCTTTGTGGTCCAGTGGATTAGGACTGAGCTCCTGCTGCAGGGGGATGTGGGTTCAATTCCTGGTCTGGGAACTCAGATCCCAGATGCAAGGCCAAAAATAAGTAAATAAATGAAAGTCACATGAAATATTCTTTAAAAAAAAAAATGTTAGATCAGGTTGAATGTCCCAAGAACATTCTCTTGGTGAAAGAGTTGACAGGTTGCTGAAGCCCCCAGATCTCACCTGCCCCCACCACAGCTCCCAATCACTCTGCAGTCACGAAGCAGCGGTCCCAAGGCAGCGGGTGGCAGGAACGCTCACGGCTGACATCTTACAGACACCTCCAAGGATGGAGGCTGATCAGAAAAGGATCTGGGAGATATCAAATGAAAGACAGGCCTTACTTTGCCTTCACGGTTTCTGACTTAAAAAAAAAAAAACCTACCACAAAACATGAGCTCATGTGGGCATTTGCTGGAAAGGCAGCAAGCAGGGCCCAGGGGACACGGCTTGCAGAATGGATGTTTTCACTGAAACCAGCAAAGAAAACCAGGGGCTCTGGAAAGAGGGCTTCGTGCAGGACGGGGAAACACAGTGGCATGAGTGGACCAAATAGGATGAAATGGGTAAAATAAATAAAGCAGAAAGGGATGGAAAATAAAGCAGAAAGGAATGGAATACACACACAGAAATATGTGTGTGTGATAGAATGAATGGATGAAATATAATTTCATCAAGATAGAATGGATGGGTGAAATATAATTAGCTGAGGCCAATAGAGCAGGCTGGAATGGGAAGTGGAGAGAAATGGACAGAGCAGACTGGAATGAAATAAACTGAATTAGGTTGGAATGGAACAGTCAGAGGAATATGGAACAGACTGGGGAAAGGACAGAGCTGCCTTCTTACAGCAGGAGGGGACGTGGCCCATTGTACAGATGAGAACACGGAGGCTTGAGACAGACAGGACCAGCTTTCCCTGTCTTCACTGCCAGGACCTTTGTGGGGCCTGCAGTTGAGGTTTGCAAGGTTCTGAGGTGGGGAGCATCTCGGTGTAGGGGGGAGGCAGTTTATGTGCAGACCCCACACTCTCTACCCTGGCCCCACCTCTGAGTTTGGGCAAACCCCACCCCCTGAGCCTCTTTTCCCCACTGTTCAAAGAACAGGCCTGTGAAGATGACCTTAAAGAGCCTCTCTGTCCCCAAACTCCGGGGTCCTTAATTTCACAGTTATTAAAATTGGCCATGGGCTGCAGGAACAAAAAAATGAGCAGGAGAAGGTCATAGAAACTGTGATATGTGCTGGAGCTGAGAGCCAAACAGCAAGCAGACCACCAAGGGCCGGTTTTCCGTGGGCGACACAAGGCCCTCGTGGCCCAGGACACCCAGGAGCGCCCACCTGTTAGGACAGGCGGTGCCTGAGTACACTGTGGCTTGAGACCAAAAACTAAACCTCAGGTATACTAGTTCTATCTTCATTTACAATTTTGATATTTTGTTCATCATGGATATATTTGCATTAATTTTGACTTTTTTGAATATTTTTTTTAATGTGGACCATTTTAAAAATCTTTATTGTCTTTGTTACAATACTGTTTCAAAACCAATATTGTTTTTTTTGTTTTTTTTTTTGGCCACGCAGCACATGTGATCTCAGCTCCCCAACCAGGGATTGAACCCACATTCCCTGCACTGGAAGGCAAAGTCTTAACCCCTGGACTGTCAGAGAAGTCCCAATTTTGACATTCTACTAGACTGTGTTAAAGTATTACTGATCTTGACGACTGGGTTTTTGGCGCCCCTTTAAATGCTGCACCCCAGGCAAGGGCCTCTCTTGCCTCATCCTCGTCTCAGCCCTGTTGGTAGGTGCCATGATGACCCTGATCTACAGAGGAAGAAACAGAGGTTCAGAGAGGTCCCCTGACTCATGACACTGAGAATGCTTGTGGGAGGGGCCACTGACTCTGCTGGGAGAAAAGTGACAAGGTCTGTGCCTGGTGGCCCGTGCACGTGGCTGTCTTTTGGAGCTGGGTCTTTAGGGGAAAAGCATGGGAGAGAGGTCCAGGCAGAAAGATTGGCCTGTGCACAGCACTGGAGAGCCAGCGCAAAGCCACCTGGAGTGCAGGTCAGCACCGCCAAATCCAAGGCCAGTGGGGGATTCAGGGTTGGACTTTTAGAGCCTCCTCTGACCTGCTCTTGGCTGCATTCCCTCCATGCATCCCCGGATAGAACACCAGGCGTGCGTGGATGATAGAATGACAAGCCACGTCAGCCGCTCCCAGCATGGGTGGAAGCAAAAAGCCCCAGCGGTGATGAGCACATCTGGGAAACCTGCTTTCTGTGTATATATGGTCCCGGCCCCTCGGGTGCTGAGCTGTCAGTGCGGAGCGGAGGAGGTGGGGGGAAGCCCTTCCCAGCCTCAGCTTGGAGGCAGATTTATTTGGAATATATAGGGTTTACAGAAATCCTCTCCAAGTGCAAAGCACTGAAACGCAAACAGGAGATGAGAGCCACATGTTGTCTGCTCAGACATGGGGAGACACCGGAGAGCCACATGGACGCCTCTGCTTCTCCTCGGTCTTGGGCAGCTCCCCAGGCTTTGGGGGACCACCTTTCACAGCCCCCACCTGCCCACCCAGCCCCTTGGTTGATGTAAAGCCTCAATCATCAGGCAAAGCATAGACAAACATTTGTGTCCTAGCTCTGAGCTTGCTCAGGAAACTGCTCTGGCTTCAGGCTATCGGATGCCTTAGGATGAGAGGGCTGTGGGCAGCACGTGGCCACAAACTGCTCGGTGCTGGGCATCCCAGAGTTGGAGCACCCCTGGGCACTTCACTGGGCCCTAGGCTTGGCCACCATCCTGAGAGAAGTGACTGTCCCCAGGGAGCACACAGATCCACACCACAGCCTTCTGGAAAGAGACCTGATGATCCTAAAGTCTTGGCCCTGCCCTGAGGGTGCCCACAGCCCTGAACCAGGACCCTGTCCCCGGGGAACTCCGAGGGGCACAGGAGAGCCCTCACCTGAGATGACAGTGTTAAAACCACAAGTCTTGAGGGAACTCTGGGGCCCAAAAGTCACGAACCTGTCCCAGGGGAACCCAGAGCCCTGAAACATGGCCCTGTCCCCTGGGAGATCATAGTCCCAAATTCTGTGTCCCAGCAGACGCAGAACTTAGCCCTGAAGACACAATAGTGGGAGGCTGAATGCACGAAGGGGCAATGAGCGGACCATACGTGGAAACAGACCTCTGACCCCACCGCCTGCGGCCACCGGCCCAGGGAGCCGAGCTGCCCCTCCAGCAAACCGCCTGTAGGAGGTCAGAGGGCAGGGGGCAGGGGGCAGTGACCCTGTAACCACCCGCCGCACATGGCCAGGACCTGATCAATAACTCACCGCTGCCCCGATTCCAGTTCCTGCTTCCAACGTGGGGCCCGGCAGAGAGAGCCAAGTGCACCCCTAACGGGCCCCCCAGGAGTCCCCTTCCCGTGAGCCCCCCACCGTCCCAGACCAGCAGCCCCATGGGTCATGAGCCCGCCTTTCCCGCCGTGAAGCCCCCCGTCCGCCCGTCCGTGAGGCTCCCCAGGGGTCAGTGGGGCGCTGGCCCCCGGCCCCAGCGGCCCTGAAAGAGCAGCCTTGGCTTGTCCCATCTGCTCGCTCTCCTTTCTCCCCACCCCTGCCATCGGATTCGGGGCCCACCTGGATAATCTCCCCTCCAGATCCTGGGCTGCATTATATCAGCAAAGACCCTCTTCCCAAACGAGGCCACAGTCACGGTTTCTGGGGGTTCAGACGTGGACACAGCTTGTGGGGGGATCCATTCAAGCCCCTAGAGCAGGGAACTCAGCCACTCCCCTGCCTCCTCTTCGGTTGGTGTGAGCAGGGGGTAACTGGACCTGCCCCGCGTGACCGCCAGGATGGTTACTGCGTGTGTCCTTGGAAAGCCCCGGAAGAGGACCCGGCAGGGGGTCCAGTGCCCACCGAGAGCCTGTCATTATTCAGAGCGGAGAGGAGTCTTGGCTTCTCCTCCTCTGGTTCGTCTTCACTGAGTTCCACGGTCGCATGACCACGTCCTTCAGGAAGCCGCAGTGCTGAGCCACGGCGCCCTGCACGGGCACACCTGTCCTGGGGATCCGACAGCCCCGAGGCTGGGACACTTTGCTGAGAGAGTTCACAGCCCTAAAGCCGCAGCCCTACGTGGACTGAGCGTGTTGGCCCGCATCCGCCTCCCAGGGGAGTTTCGCGTCTTGGAAGCCCAGGCCCTCTAGCGTTTCTGCCCAGGCCCTCTAGCGTTTCTCCTCAGCCCCTGTGGATACCAGGTATCTCCCTCCGCTCCACCAGACCCACACCTCCTCTGGCCGCCGGTGTGAGCCTTCCCACAGCCCCTTTCCTAGGTGATCAGCCTGGAGCCTCCGAACCTGGGGGTCCCAGCTTCAGCCGACCACCTTGCCCACCTCTGCTCCTATTCTCCACCCAACAGTCCTCTGAAAAGGGGCCAGATTTGGGTTTCTGCTTCTGTGGAGGAAGAAGAAAGCTGCAAAGAATGCTGTTTCCACCCTAATAATGAGAAAAACCCGGAAAAGACTCAGCCCCACGGGTCACAAACCCGCCGGTCAGGTCATCTGAATGAAAAAGAAGGGCGATCACCTCCGGACCTGCTCACGTGGGCCTCACGTGGCAGGAAGTGGCGGCTAGATAAGAATAAACAGCTAAAATGCTGGCAAGGCCAGGGGCAGGCTCGAGGGGGACTGCCGGGGGGCTGCACCCAGGTAAGTGGCTCACCCCCACTCGGAGCTTGCTCAGGGGGCTCCAGCAGGCATGAGGGGGGAAGACTGGGGCTGGAGAGAGGCCCCTCAAGGGCCCCAGAGTGAGAGAGGCGCCTCTGGATGGGATGTAGGCGGAGGTCTGCTAAGAGATGAGTGCCCATCCTCACCCGCTTTTGAAGACCCTTCTCTCCTAAGAAGCAAAAGCTTTAAACTGCCGGTAGAGAAGTAGCAAAATCTGTCACCTCGAGGGCACACAGGCAGACACCCATCGTGGCGGAAGAGAAAGACACAAGGAAAAAAAAAAAGAAAGACACAAGGAAAAGCCTTCTACCTAGGGGCAGGGCAGGAGCCCACCTGGGGTCCAGGATCCGCCGCTGAAACCAAACACAGGTCTGCGCTGCCGGAGGACAGGAAGCTCCCCCACAAGACCAATCGGGGACCCAAGGCAGAGTTACAAGGGTCAGGACGGCCGACCCGACCTGAGCCCCGGTACGCAGAGCCTGCCTGAGACCGAGACTTCTCTTGATCATCAACTGACCACAAATACACAGGTTCACATCTGGACTTTCAATTCTGTTCTGCTGATCTAGATGTCTTATCTGTATGCCAGTGTCTTATTGTCCTTTTCTTTTTGTTTTAAATATCTATTTTGTTTTTTGTTTCTTTTTGTTGAAGTAGAGTTGGTTTACAATGCTATGTTAGTTTTTACTGTACAGAAAATTGATTCAGTTATACATGTCTACACATTCTTTTTCATATTCTTTTCTGTTATGGTTCATCACGGGATGTTAGTTTCTCACAGGAATATAGTTCCCTGTGCTATGCAGGAGGATCTTGTTTTTCATCCACCATATATATATATATAAGAGTTCATATCTGCTAACCCTGAACTCCCGATCCACGCCGCCCTCCATCCCACTCTTGGCAAGCACAGGCCTGTTCTTCATGACTGCGAATCTGCTTCTGTTTCGTAGATAAGTTCATCTTGATAAGGCAGAAGCCTTAAGGTAAGTTTTGAAATTGAAAGTCCTCTGTAGTGGACTGGTGGCTCCCAAGAAGATAGGTCCATATCCTAATCCTGGAACCCATGAACTTGGCCTTGGTTGTAGAACAGGTCTTGGCGATGTGGCTAAGGTGAGGATTTTGAAATGAGATTATCCTGGGTTACCTGATTGGGTTTTAAACCCGCTGACAAGTGTCCTTAGAAGAGACAAAAAGGAGAGGATCTGACCATGTGAAGCTGGAGGCTGAGACTGGGGTGACATGGCCAAAGGCTGCAGGAGTCCCCAGAACTGGAAGTCACAAGGCTCCCCTGAGAGCCTGCTGATACCTTGATTTCAGATTTTTGACCTCTAAAACCGTGACAATATTCTTAAACTTATTAGTTTTAAGGATTATTTGCAGTTTATTAGTAACTCATGTAAGGGATTTCTCTGGCGGTCCAGGTTAAGACTGCACTCCCACACAGGTTCTGTCCCTGGTCAGAGAACTAAGATCGTGCGTATCACACAGTGAAGCCAAAATAGTAATAACAATTTATGTAATAAATTAATCTGTTGTTTCTAAGCCACCCCAGCTGTGGTATTTTGCTGGCAGATATAGCAGACTAATCCAATATCCTCCAACTTTGTTCTCCTTTTTCAAAATTGCTTTGTACCCTCCGGGCCACATCTGCATGTCCATATAATTTTTGGATCAACTTCCCAGTTTCTGAAAAGAAAAATTCTGCTGGAATTGTGATAAGGTTTATGCTGAGTCTAGCGGTCAATTTAGGGAGAATTGCCATTATCACAATACTGAGTCCATGAACATGGAATGTATCCCCATCCAAATAGATCTTTAATTTCCACCAGCCACATTTTATCAATTTTAGTACATCTTTCACCTCTTTTGCTAAATCTATTCCAAAGCATTTTATGTTTTTGATTCTGTTGTGAAAGGTATTTCAGCCTTAAATTTTCATTTCTGATTATTCATTGCTGGTTTACTGAAACAGAACTGACTTTTGTACGTTGATCTGGTAACCTTGCTGAATTCATTTATCAGCTCCGATAGTTTTCTTCACAAGGGTGTTTTAGGGTTAGTTACATGTAAGATCGTGTTACCTGATGAAAACAACGATTCAGGGGCTTCTTCTGTTCTGATCTGGATGTCATGTATTTCTTTCTCTTGATTAATTTGCCTGGCTAGAACTTCTGTGCAATGTTGAGAAAAACCATGAGAGCAGACATGTCTGTCTTGCTCTTGATCTTGGCAGGAAAGCATCCAAGCTTTCACCATTAAGTTTGATGTTTACGTAGGTTTCCCCTAGGTACTCTTTATCAGGTTGAAAAGGTTCCCTTCACTTCCAGTTTTATTTATAATTTTTATCACAAATCTGTGGTGGACTTTGTCAAATGCTTTTTTCAATATCTATTGAAATGATCACATGGTTTTTATCTTTTCTTCTATTAATATAGGGTGTTACATTAATTGAATTTTTTTGTTGTTTAACCAGTCTTATTTCCTGGGATAAATCCCTCTTCGTCTTTCTGTGTAAGCTTTTTTATTTTTATGTTGCTGTATTCAGTTTCCTAGTATTTTATGGGAGATTTTTGCGTCTATATTCACAAGAGCTATTGGTTTTTGTTTCACATGATGTTTTGGTCTGGTCTTGGTATCAAGAGTTGGAAAGTATTCCTACCTCTTCAACTTTTTTGATTTTGGTTTGATTTGGACTGCTGTTAATTCTCCTTTAAACATGTGTTAGAATTCACCAGTAAGGCCAGCTAGTACCTGGCTTTTCTCTGTGAAGACAGCTATGATTACTAACTCAATTTCTTACTTTTACAAAAAAGTAAATTTTTTTTTACAAAAAAAATTGATTTTTTTTTTCATTTTCTTGTATATTTTATGCTTTCTCAGGAATAATTTCATCAAGTTATCTAATTTTGTGGCATGCAATTGTTCATTGTATCCCCTTATAATACTCTTTACTTCTAGGAAGTTGCAAGTAATGTGACCTCTTTCATTCCTGATTTTACTAATTTGTGTTCTGTTTTTCTCTTGGTCGGGCTAGCTAAAGGCTCGTCAATTTTGCTAATCTATTTTAAGGACCAACTTGTGGTTTTATTGATCTATTCTATTGTTTCTATTCTCTCTTCCATTAATTTTTTACTCTCGTCTGTATTATTTACTTTCCTCTTGTTGTTCAGTCACTCAGTCATGTCTGACTCTTTGCAGCCCCATGGACTGAACACGCCAGGCTTCCCTGTCCTTCACTAAATTCCAGAGTTTGCTCAAACTCATGGCCATTGATTCAGTGATGCCATCCAACCATCTCATCCTCTGCCACCCACTTCTCCTCCTGCCTTCAGTCTTTCCCAGCCTCAGGGTCTTTTCCAGTGAGTTGGCTCTTCGCATCAAGTGGCCAAAGTATTGGAGCTTCAGTTTCAACTTCAGCAGTAGTCCTTCCGATGAAAATTCAGTGTTGATTTCCTTTCTTATACTTGGTTTAAATCAAGTTTGCTCTTCTTTCTATTTCTTATGGTAGAAAGTTGCATTATGGCTCTGAAATCTTTCTTAATTTTTCATGTAGGCATTTACAACAATGCCTTCTCCTCTGAGCACTGTTTTCTCTGCATCCCACAAGCTTCAGTATGTTGTGATTTTGTTTTCACGCATCTCCACATGAGCTCTACTTACCTTGTAATTTTTTTTCTTTGACTCGTTGTCATTTAGGAACATATTTTTAAAATTTCACATTATGTGTAAATGTGGCACGTTTCCTCTGTCTTTTTTTAATGAGTTTATTTATTTGTTGGCTGTCCTGGGTCTTCCCCGCTGCAGGGCTCTTGTCCGGCTGCAGTGTGCATTGCAGACGCATCCCTTGCTGCGGAGTGCTCCAGGGTGCCCGGCTTCCGTAGTTGCGGGTCCCGGGCTCTTAGTGCGCAGGCTCAGTAGTCACGGCGCTCGGGCTTGGCTGCTCCTCGGCCTGTGGGGTCTTCCCAGACCAGGGAGTGAACCCCGACTCCTGCATTGGCGGGGGGTTCCTTACCACCGAGCCACAGGGAAGCTCATGGCACTGACTTCTCATTTCACTCCATTATCATCAGGGAACACGTTTCGTACGATCTCTGTCCTTTTCACATCTTTTTAAACTTACTGACGCTTGTTTTATGGTGTAATACGTGGGCTTCCCTGGAAAAACCTCTGTGTGCACTTGAGAAGCGAAGAAGGCAATGGTGACCCACTCCAGTCCTCTTGCCTGGAGAATCCCATGGACGGAGGAGCCTGGTGGGCTGCAGTCCACGGGCCGCTACGAGTCGGACACGACTGTGCGACTTCACTTTCACTTTTCACTTGCATGCATTGGAGAAGGAAGTGGCAACCCACTCCTGGAGAATCCCAGGGACGGGGGAGCCTGGTGGGCTGCCGTCTATGGGATCGCACAGAGTCGGACACGACTGAAGCGACTCAGCAGCAGCAGCAGCACTTGAGAAGAACAAGTATTTTGACAGTGTTTGAATGACATGCTCTGTAAATTTCTGTTTGGTTTAGCTGGTTGACGGTGTTGTTCAAGTCTTCAGTTCCTTGTCCCTTCTAGCTGTTTTGACGGTGTTGTTCAAGTCTTCAGTTCCTTGTCCCTTCTAGCTGTTTCACCCACTACTGAGAGTGGGGTTTTGAAATCTGCAACTACTCTTGTTGAATTGTCTATTCCTATCTTCAACTCTGAGTCTTTTCTTCAGGTATTTTGGGACTTAGTTGTTAGGAGCACAGATGTTTATGATAGTCACTTCTTGATGAATTGACTCTTTTATCGTTATAAAATGTCATCTCTCTACTAACATTTATCTTAAAGTGCGTTTTATCTAATATTAAAGTAACCACTTCAGTTCTCTGTTACTATTTGTAACACATATCTTTTTTCATCCATTTACTTTTGAGCTATTTGAGTCTTAGTATCTAAAATGCATGTAGATCAAATATAGTGGAGTCTTATTTTTTGTCCCTTCTTCTAATTCCTGCATTTTAATTGGAGTCTTTAATATACTGATATTTTAATATAAACCAGTAAGATTTATGTATGCCATTTGCTGTTCATGTTTATGTTCTATGTTGTATGTCTTTTTGCCTTTTCAAATGGATAGCTGTAAGATTATGAAAATGCAAATGTAACTTATCTTTCCATTTCTCTCTCTGCCCTTTTTAGTCTTCTCTTCTCCAGCACTGTGTCTTCACAAATATCAGCTACTCAAAAGTATTTCTTCTCCATTCATTTAAGATTTGGCGGTATCCACGGTTGTATGCTGGCTGTATGTGCTGGACTCACCGGTTTTATGTTGGTTTTGTTCCTACACTTTGGCTATGCCTTTGTCCAGTTTTTTTAGAAATTGCAGCAGACTCATTGGGCTACATTTAGTCCAGGAACTATGTGTGTGGTGTTACAAGACGTGGTCTAGTAATACAGTCATCTTTCTTCCAGTGAAAACTGCCTCTAGATTGTGGGAAGCTTTTACTGTGCTACAACAGGAGCCACAGGTACCTTAAGGATGCAAAACTGCAACTTCCTGCAAAGTGTCTGCACAGAAATTGTCTTTTTGGTGTCCTGGGCTATTTTGAAAAGCTTCCACCAGTAGGCTGTTTAAAACATCATTTAAAAAAATTAATTCAGTTGTTTTTATTGGAGGCTAATTACAATCTTGTGGTGGTTTTTTCCATAGATTGATATGAGTCAGCCATGGGTGTAATGTATCCTCCTGTTCCAGCCCTTCTCCCACCTCCCTCCCCATCCCATCCCTCTGGGTTGTCCCAGTGCGCTGCCTTTGAGTGCCCTGTTTCATGCACCGAACTTGGACTGGGCATCTATTTCCCATATGGCAGTATACATGTTATATATAAAGAACCCCAGGTGGCTCAGTTGGTAAAGAGTCTGCCTGCAGTGTGGGAGACCCAGGTTCGATCCCTGTGTCGGGAAGATCCCCTGGAGAAGGAAATGGCAACCCACTCCAGTATTCTTGCCTGGAGAATTCCATGGACAGAGAAGCCTAGCAGGCTACAGTTCATGGGGTCGCAAAGTGGGACACGACTGAGCGGCTTCACTTTCACTTTTGACTTTCAGTATGCGTGTTTCAATGCCATTCTCTCAAATCATCCCACCCTCGCTTTCTCCCACCGAGTCCGAAAGTCTGTTCTTTACATCTATGTGCCTTTTGCTGTCTTGCGTATAGGGTCGTTGTTACCATCTTTCTAAATTTCATATATATGCATTAATATACTATATTGGTGTTTTTCTTTCTGACTTACTTCATTCTGTATAATAGGCTCCAGTTTCATCCACCTCATTAGAACTGACTCAAATGCATTCCTTTTAGAATAGCTGAGTAATATTCCATTGTGTTTATGTACCACAACTCTCTTATCCATTTGTCTGCTGAAGGATGCTAGGTTGCTTCCATGTCCTGGCTATTGTAAACAGTGCTGCGATGAACATTGGCGTACACGTGTCTCTTTCAGTTCTGGTTTCCTTGGTGTATATGCCCAGCAGTAGGACTGCTGAGTTGTATGGCAGTTCTATTTCCAGTTTTTTAAGGAATCGCCACACTGCTCTCCATAGTGGCTCTACTAGTTTGCATTCCCACCAACAGTGTTAGAGGTTCCCTTTCCTCCACACTCTCTACAACATTTATTGTTTGTAGACTTTTTGATAGCAGCCATTCTGACCAGCATGAGATTGTACCTCATCATGGTTTTGATTTGCATTTCTCTGATAATGAGTGATGTTGAGCATCTTTTCATGTGTTTGTTAGCCATCTGTATGCCTTCTTTGGAGAAATGTCTGTAAAGGTCTTTGGCCCATTTTTTGATTGGGTTGTTAAAACATCATTGTTAGTAACTTCCCCCTATCCCCATCCCCAGCTTCAATATCTTCATTTATCATTCTTCTGCTCAGACTATTGTAGCTTAGTAGGTAAAGAACCTGTCTGCAATGACAGAGATCTGGGTTCAATCCATGAGTTGGCAAGATTTCCCTGGAGAAGGGAATGGCAACCCTCTCCAGTATTCTTGCCTGGACAATCCCATGGACAGTGGAGCCTGGTGGGCTACAGTCCATGGGGCTATAGAGAGTCGGATGCAACTGAATGACTAACACCTGTTCCACCATTACTGCTTTATTTTGTGCTAAACAGATAGTTTCTGTTGTTCAATCACTAAATCATCTCTGACTCTTTGTGACCCTATGGACTACAGCACACCAGGCTTCCCTGTCCTCCATTATCTCCCGGAGTTTGCTCAAATCCTTGTCCATTGAGTCAGTGATGCTATCTGAACATCTCATCTTCTGTCACCACCTTCTACTTTTGCCTTCAGTCTTTCCCAGCATCGGGGAAATGAGTCAGCTGTTCGCATCAGAGGGCCAAAGTATTGGGGCTTCAACTTCAGTATCAGTCCTTCCAATGAGTGTTCAGAATTGATTTCCTTTAGAATTGACTGGGTTGATCTCCCTGCAGTCCAAGGAACTTTCCAGAGTTCTTCAGCAGCACACTTGGAAAGCATTAATTCTTTGGCACTCAGCCTTCATTATGGTCCAGCTGTCACGTCCGTACATGACTACTGGAAAAACCATAGCTTTGACTATACAGATCTTTGTCAGCAAAGTGATGTCTCTACTTTTTAATACACTGTCTAGGTTTGTCATAGCTTTTCTTCCGAGAAGCAGAAGTCTTTAATTTCGTAGCTGCAGTCACTAGATATTTTCTAGTGTGATTATTTAAAACCTTTGTCATTTTTTTACCCTATGTTTTTGAGCTATTTTCTTAGTAGTTGCTTGTGGATTGAAAATATCATCTTTACTTAACACAGTTCATCTCAGATTAATACAATTTTAATACTGTATGAAATATTTGCTCCTTTATAGCTTCATTTCCTCTTCAATCTTCTGTGCTGTCATTGTCTTATAAAGACTGAAGGTGGGGGGAGAAGAGGATGACAGAGGATGAGATGGTTGGATGGCATCCCCTACTCAATGGACATGAGTTTGAGTAAACTCCGGGAGTTGGTGATGGACAGGGAGGCCTGGCGTGCTGCAGCCCATAGGATCACAGCTTCAGACATGACTGAGTGACTGAACTGAACTGAACATTTTATGTCTATCAACACAGATTTGTAATTATTGCTTTATGCACTTGTTTTAAAGCAGATGGGGGGGGGGGAAGCATTACAAACAAACGTACCTTTCTATTGTTGTTCATAGACACCCATGTGGTTAGCGTTCCTTTTTCTCAATCTGAGGAACTCTCATTAGCATTTCTTGTATGGTGAATATGATGCCCATATATCCTCTCAGTCCTTGTTTCTCTGGGAATATCTTAATGTTTTTAAGTTTGAAAGATAACATTGCAAAATATAAAACTATTATTGATAGTCTTCACTTTCAACATTTTAGAGATGTCATTCTTCTGTTTGCTATGGTTTCTGCAGTGAAGTCAATTGTTAATCTTATTGAAGTCCCCTTGTACATTTTAATAGATTTCTTTCTTGCTACTTCCAATATGTTCTTTCTGTTTTTGACTTTTTTTCAGTTTGATTCTAATGTGTGTCAGTATGGATCTCTTTGAGTTTAATCTGCTTGGGTTTTTATGAGTTCTTGGCTGTGTATGTAAATACTTTTCTCCCAGTTTGGGAGGCTTTTGGCTCTTACGTTTTCAAATGTTTCTTTGCCTGTCTTTCTCTCTTCATCTCATTTTGGAACTCCCGTTGTGCATATATTGGTACATGTGATGGTTCCCCCTCTTTCTGTTCCTCTTTATTCCACCAGGGACCTCCATTTTGTCACATCCAAAAACCAACATTATTATTTTAATTTTCATCTCAGCATCATTCCACATAATTTAATCACTCCCTTCTTCTTTTTAAAAATGACTTTATTGGGATGTGATTTACATACCATAAAACTCATCCATTTAAAATATTTAGTGGCCTTTGGTGTATTGGTGGATAGGTGCAAGCAGCACCATGGTCAGTTTTCATCATCTCAAAAAGCAACCCTTGTTTCTCAGCTGTGATCCTCTTCCACTTCATCACTCCTTCCTCCCCACCCTCAGGCCTGAGCAATCACTAATTCAGTTTCTGTCTCTATGGGTTTTTCCTATTGAGGACATTTTGCACGTGTGGACTTCTATCATGTGTGGTCTTTTGTGACTAATTTTTTTCACTGCATAATGTTTTCAAGGTTCGTCTGTGATACAGTATGTACCAGCACTTCTTTTCTCTGTGTTGTCAGACAGTACTCCATTGTACTGCTACACCACATTTTGTTTATTCATTTATTCATTTATAGCCATTGGATTATATCCACCTTCTGGCTTTTTCAAGTGCTTATCAGGTATACAATTTGCAAATATTTTTCCCATTGCCTGAACTGTCTGTTTTGATAGGGTCCTTTGAAGCATAAAAGATTTAAATTTTAATGAAATCTGGTATGTCTATTTTTTCATTTATGGCTCTTGCTTTTGGTGTCATATCTAATAATTCATTTACCAAGGTGAAGGTCATGAAGGTTTAGCCCTGTGTTTTCTTCTATACTATAGTTTTAGCTCTTATATGCAGGTGTTTGACCCATTTTGAGTTAACTTCTGAGTATGATGTGAGAGTCCAGTTTCACTCTTTTGCACGTGGCCATCCAGTTGTATTAGCACCATTTGTTGAAAAGACTATTCTTTCTCTGTTGGATGACCTTGGCACTCTTGTCAAAAATCAGTTTATCCAGAAACACATTGGTTTATCTTTGGACTTCCAGTTGAACTCCATTAATCTATATACCTCTCCTTATTCCATAACCACGATGCAATCATTATTGTTGCTTTGTAGTAAGTTTGGAAATCAGAAAGTGCAAGTCTTCCTACTTTGTTTTTTATACATATATTTTAAAATTTCCTGGAGGCTACTCTATTTTATTGTTTTATTTTTATTTATTTATTTGGCTGCACTGGGTCTTAGTTGCGGCATGCAAGATCTTTAGTTGCATCTTCAAACTCTTGGGCTTCCCTGGTAGCTCAGTTGTTAAAGAATCCGCCTGCAATGCAGGAGACCCCAGGTTGACTCCTGGGTCAGCAAGATCCGCTGGAGAAGGGGACAGATACCTACTCCAGTATTCTTGCCTGGAGAATTCCATGGACTCTGTAGTCCATGGAGTCACAAAGAATCAGACATGACTGAGTGGCTTTAACTTTCACTTCACTTCCGAACTCTTAGTTGTGGCATGGGGGGTGTGGGACCTAGTTCCCCAACCGGGGATTGAACTCAGGTCCCCTGCATGGGGAGCACAGAGTTTTAACCACTGGACCACCAGGGAAGTTCCTATTCTTCTTTTTAAAGATTGTTTTGGCTATTTTGTACTCCGAGTCCCTTGACTTGTATGTGAATTTTAGATCCAGCTTGTCAGTCTTTACAAATAAGTCAGCTGGGAATTGAGTGCGGATGGGTTTCCCAGGGGGCCCTGGTGGTAAAGAGCCTGCCTACCAATGCAGGAGTCAAAAGAGATGCAGGTTCATCCCCTGGGTCAGGAAGATCCCAGGAGTGGGGCATGGCAACCCATTCCAATATTCTTGCCTGGAGAATCCCATGGACAGAGAAGCCTGGAAGGCTATGGTCCATGTAGTTCCAAGGAGTCAGACACGACTGAATAGACTTAGCACACGCAAACAGTGTTGCACTCATAGATCAATGTGGGGAGGACAGCCACCTTAGACAACATTAAGTCTTCCAAGCCTTGGCCATATAATTTTTAAAAACTTCTTTAGCGCTGCCCTCATTTCTTTCAACAATGCTTTGTAGTTTTCAGATAGTAAGTTTTGCCCTTTTCTTGGTAAATCTATTCCCAAGTATTTCATTCTTTTGGATGCTACTGTAAATGGATTTGTGTTATTAACTTCATTTTGGATTGTTTATTGCAAGTACAGAGAAATGCAACTGATTTTTTTTAACATGTTGATCTCATGTGCTATAACCTTGCTGTTCTAGTTGATGTGTCTGTGTGCATGTCATGTCTGCCCTTTTGCGATCCCATAACCTGTAGCCCGCCAGGCTCCTCTGTCCTGGGGGTTTCCCAGGCAAGAATACTGGAGTGGGTTGCCATTTCCTTCTCCCGGGGATCTTCCTGACCCAGGGACTGAACCCGTATCTCCTGCACTGGCAAGCAGATTCTTTCCTACTCAGCCACCAGGGAAACCCCATAGGTTCTAATAATTTTTACATGCATTTTAAAATGCAAGATCATAACTGCTTCAAATAGAGATTGTATTTAATTTATTTCTTTGTTAATTGCCAACGCTAGACTCTCTAGTACAATGTTGAATAAAAATGATAGTAGACTTTCTTGTATTGGTGCTGTTTTGGAAAAGGCATCCAGGACTTCACTATTAAGCATAACGTTAGCTGTGGGTTTTTCACAGATGACCTTTGTCAGTATGAAAAAGTTTCAATCTATTGCTTTTTTGTTAAGTGTTTGCATGAGGACCAGGTGCTGGAATTTGTCATGTATTTTATTTCCTGCATATATTAAGATGATTGTGTGGTTTGCATTTTTATTTGTTATTCTATTGATGTGTATTATAGTAATTAATTGATTTTTGAATGTTAAATCAACTTTTCATTCCAAGAATAAATCCCCTTAGTCATGCTGTATATCTTCTTTCTGTGTTCTTGGATTTGATTTGAAATATTTTGTGGTGTATTTTCTCATGTATACTGAGAAGACTTATTGATCTGTAGTTTTCTTTCTTTGCAATGTCTTTTTCTGGTTTTGGCGTCACGATAATGGCTTCATACAATGATTTGGGAAGTATTTCCTCCTCTTCTATTTTTTTAAAGAGTTTGTGAAGAATTGATATTCATCCTTTGAAAATTGTTTTGTTCCTGATTCTTTCTTCTCATTGCTGTTCAGTCGATAAGTCGTGTCTGACTCTTTGTGACCCCACAGACTGCAGCATGCCAGGCTTCCCTGTCCTTCACTATCTTCCAGAGTTTGCTCAAATTCCTGTGAATTGAGTCGGTGAAGCCATCTAAGCATCTCACCTTCTGTCGTCCTCTTCTCCTTTTGCCTTCAATCTTTCCCGGCATCAGGGTCTTTTCCAATGAGTCAGCTCTTCCCATCAGGTGGACAAAGTATCAGCTTCAGCTTCAGTGTTAGTCCTTCCAATGAATATTCAGGGTTGATTTCTTTTGGATCAACTAGTTCGATCTCCTTGCAGTTCAAGGGACTCTCAAGAGTCTTCTCCAGATCCACAATTCGAAAGCATCAATTCTTCAGTGCTCAGCCTTTGTTATGCTCCAACTCACATCTGTACATGGCTTCTGGAGAAACCATATCTTTGACTATATGGACTTTTGTGGGCAAAGTGATGTGTCTGTTTTTTAATACACTGTCTAGGTTTCTCATGAAATTAGAAAACACTTGCTCCTTGGAAGAAAAACCATGACAAACCTAAATCCTGAGAGAAATCAACCCTGAATACTCATTGGAAGTACTGATGCTAAAGCTGAAGCTCCAATACTTTGGTCACCCGATGTGAAGAGCCATCTCATTGGAAAAAACCTTGATGCTGGGAAAGATAAAAGGCAAAAGGAGAAGTGCGAGATGGTTAGATACCATCATAGACTCAATGGACATAAATTCGAGTGAACTCTGGAAGATAGTGGAGGCCAGAGGAGCTGGCATACTGCAGTCCTTGGGGTCACGAAGAGTCAGACAGAATGACTTATTGACTGAACAGCAACAACTAGGTTTGTCGTTGCTTTCCTTCCAAGGAGTGTTTTTTAATTCCGTGGCTGTATTTACTGTCTGCAGTGATTTTGGAGCCCAAGAAAATAAAATCTGTCACTATTTCCACTTTACCCCCTTCTATTTGCCTTGAAGTGATGGGACCAGATGCCATGATCTTAGTTTTTTGAATGTTGAGTTTTAAGACAGCTTTTTCACTCACCTCTTTTGCTTTCATCAAGAGGCTCTTTAGTTCCTCTTCGATTTCTGCCATAAGGGTGGTGTCATCTGCATATATGAAATTGTTGATATTTCTCCTGGCAATCTTGATTCCAGCTGTGAATCATCTAGCTTGGCATTTCGCATGATGTACTCTGCATATAAGTTAAATAAGTAGGGTGACAATATACAGCCTTGACATTCTCCTTTCTCAATTTCGAATCAGTCTGAATCTGTTGTTCCATGTCCAGTCCTAACTGTTGCTTCTGATCCTGCATTCAGGTTTCTCAGCAGAAACCTGAATGGTGGTCTTGTGTTCCCATTTCTTGAAGAATTTCCCACAGTTTGTAGTGATCCATACCTGTCAAAAGTTTTAGCATAGTCAGTGAAGCAGAAGTAGATGTTTTTATGGAATTCCCTTGCTTTCTCCATGATCCAGGGAAGGTTAGCAATTTGATCTTTGGTTCCTCTGCCTTTTCTAAACCCAGCTTGTACTTCTGGAAGTTCTTTGTTCATGTACTGTTGAAGTCTAGCTTGAAAGATCTTGAGTATAACATTGCTAGCTTGTGAAATGAGTGCAATTATACAGTAGTTTGGACATTCTTTGGCATTGCCCTTCTTTGAGATTGGAATGAAAACTGACCTTTTCTAGTTCTGTGGCAACTGCTGAGTTTTCCAAATTTGCTGGCATAATGAGTGCAGCACTTTAATAGCATCATCTCTTAGGATTTGAAATAGCTCAGCTGGAATTCCATCACTTCCACTAGCTTTGTTTGTAAAAATGCTTCTTAAGGCCCACTTGACTTCATACTCAAGGATGTCTGGCTCTAGGTGAGTGACCACACCCTCATAGTTGTCCAGGTCATTAAGACTTTTTTGTATAGTTCTTCTATGTATTCTTGCCACCTGTTTTTAATCTCTTCCCAGGTGATGCTAGTGGTAAAGAATCTGCCTCCCAATGCAGGAGATGCGAGAGATGTGGGTTTGATTCCTGTTTCAGGAAGATCCCCTGGAGGAGGAAAATGGCAACCCACTCCAGTATTCTTGGCTGAAAAATTCCACGGACAAGAAGATCTTGGCAGGGTACCGTCCATGGGGTTGCGAAGAGTCGGACGCCACTGAGCAACTAAAAACAGAAAGATTCTTTCTTAGGTGAGTTCAGATGTGTCGTTGAGTTTCTCTAGTGAATTTTTCATTTCAGATTTTGTACTTTTCAACTCCAGAATTTATACTTGGTTCTTTTATGCTTTTTCTATTCGATTTAATTCTTTAAACATAGTTTTTAAAGTTCTTTGGACATATTTACACTAACTGATGTAAATTGTTTGTCTCCTAGGGGTGTTTTCTGCTCGTTGCTTTATTCCTCTGCATATGCTCTATATTTTCTTGCCTCATGGCCTGGGTCAGAATTTTTTTGTTGAAAACTGGAAATTTTAAATAACAATTTGTAACAGTTCTGTCATCAGCTCCTCTCCCTCCAGGGACTGGCGTCCTTGCTGGGGTTTCGGCATGTGTTTGCTTTTGTTTCTGTGTTTGCTGCCTGTTGGTGTAGTGGCTTTCCTGGGATAACTGTATTCCCTGCGGTGTGCAGTCACTGAGTTCTCTGCTTCCTTTTTCTTGTTTTTTAAGTTCTTGCTTATATTTTAAAGCCTGGCTGCCTGGGGTTCGCCCTGTGTCCATATAGTGTAGCGCTAAGCCAGCGATGGATCAGATTTCCTTGATTGCCTTGACCGTCAGTTTTCCATCCTTTGTCCAGTTCATCTGTGAGCGAAGGTAACCTTCAGACTTCAGGTGGTTTCCACACTGTCCCTAGTTTTTTCTTCTTGCTCTCAGAAGGCCTCTACGTCAGTCCGCGGTGAGTGACAGACTCTCGGTCTTTTCCAGATCTTTCCAGGGTACACGTATGCTTGTGTGCGTGCAAAGGCGCTTTAGTCGTGTCTGACTTTTTGCAACCCCATGGACTGTAATCTGCCAGGCTCCTCCGTCCACAGGATTCTCCAGGCAAGAACACTGGAGTGGGATGCCATGCCCTCCTCCAGGGGATCTTCCCGACCCAGCGATTGAACCTGCGCCTCTTATGCCTCCCACATTGGCAGGCGGGTTCTTTCCCATTCGTGCCACCTGGGAAGCCCTCCTAGTCCCGTGTGCATTCACGCAACCTTTTAGAACCTCAGAATATGTTGGAACTCCTCAAAGTTCCCTTTAGTTCTCCAGTTCTCCAGGCCTTCCTTTTAAATTTTGACCAGTCTCTCTCCTTTGCACTAACTGAAATCACAGCCTCTGACAACTGTGATGTTACCTTTTCTCTTTTTTTCTTTTTCAGTAACACCCTGGGCTTAGGGCTTTGTTCACAGAGCCGAGCTCACAGTCAAATCAAAAAGTGACAACGCCCTGGGAATAGAGATGTTCCTGCACAATCTAGCTCCCGGTCAAACCACGGACTGTGCTCTGGGTCTGAGCCTTTCAACAGAACGCACCCCTGAACTGCAAAAGGATCACAGGCCAGAGGAGCCCCAGATCTAAAATGCCACAGACCCCCTGCTCTTCCCGAGGTCCGTAGTTTCTCTTGAAGCCCTCCACTTTGCTCTCTGCCTGTCATTTCTATCATTCCCACACGGTGGAATTTTACCATTTGCAAGACTTCTTGTTGCTTTTGAGGGAACCTGGATTCACTGAGTTTCTTGCTCTGCCAGTCTTTGCACAGGTCTTTCCTTTTTTTATAAAGATGCTTTATTGAAGTATATTTGATGTTAAATGTTATGCTGATTTCTTCTGTACAGCAAAGTGATTCAGCTATACATATGTATGTAGGCTGCTGATGTTCCTCACTAAGCCATATTCAACTCTTCTCAACCCCACGACCTGTAACCTGCCAGGCTCCTCTGTCCGTGGAATTCTCTGGGCAAGAATACTGGAGTGGGTAGCCATTCCCTTCTCCAGGGGATCTTCCCAACCTGGGTCTCTTATGTCGCCTACATTGGCAGGCGGGTTCTTTACCATCAGCGCCATCTGGGAAGCCCCATATACTGTGTGTGTGTGTCTGTATTCTTTTTCATTTTCTTTCCTATTATTTCATTCCCTTTCCTCAGTTTGTTGAGTCTAGTCCCCTGTGTTATATGACCGGACCTTATTTATCCATTATGTAAATAGTAGTTTGCTTCTGTTAGCCCAATCCCAAACTCTGAATCTAACCCTCCCTCACCCCACCTGCCCCTTGGAGACCATAAGTCTGGTCTCTATGTCTGTAAGTTTGTTTCTGTTTCATAAATAATTTCATCTGGGTCACTTTTTAGATTTCACGCATAAGTGACATCGAATGATAGTTTTTATCTGACTTACTTGACTTGGTATCATAATCTCTAGTTGCACCCAGGTTCCTGCAAATGGAATTATTTCGTCCTTTTTATGGCTGAGTAGTATTCCACACAGGCTTCCCTGGTGGCTCAGATGGCAAAGAGTCTGCCTGCAGTGTGAAAGATCCGGGTTCGATCCCTGGGTCGGGAAGATCCCCTGGAGAAGGAAATGGCAACCCACTCCAGTATTCTTGCCTGGAAAATCCCATGGACAGGGGAGCCTGGCAGGCTATAGTCCATGAGGTCACAAAGAGTCGGACACAACTGAGCAACTTAAGTTTCTTTCTTTCTAATGTTCCGTGTGTCAGGGTGTGTGTGTGTGTGTGTGTGTGTGTGTGTGTGTGTGTGTATTCTTTATCCACTCAATCTGTTGATGGACATTTTTTAGATTGTTTCCATGTCTTGGCTATTGTAAACAGTGCCAACAGGAATACAGAAGTGTGTATATCTCTTTGAATTATAGTTTTGTCCAGATATACTTAGCATAGGCTTTTTGAATCTCATCGTATTGATCCATTTATCCATCATTTGTTTCTATTTTGTATGGAAGTCCACCTTGTGGCTATATCTCACTTTGATTATGCATTCACTGGTCAAATGGTATTTGTGTTGTTTTCAATTTTTGGTGACTGTGAATAAAGTCATCACAAACTCTCAAACACAGGGTTTGTGTGACATTTGTTTTCACTTCCCTTGAATAAATACCTAGAGGTTGGGTTTCCAGGCTGTGAAGTGAGCATGTGTTTAAAGTTGTAGGAAACTGCCAAACTGTTTTGCAAAGTTGTCATGACATTTTGCATCTCAATCAGCAAAAATGAAGGCTCCAATTGCTTCATACCCTCTCCACCATTGTGGCATTTGAGAATCTATACATTTGGGGTAAAAGTCATTTATCAGCAATGTGTTTATCAAATATTTTCTCCTATCTGTGGCTTGTATTTTAGTATTAATGACAACATTTGAAACATTAGAATTATCACTTTTGAAGCAGTCCAATCTATTAATTTTATTCTTTTATGAATTGTACTTTTAGTATCATTTATAAGAAATTTTTGGCTTCCCAGTGGCTCTCCTGCCAATGCAGGAGATGTGAGTTCGATCCCTGGGTGGGGAAGATCCCCTGGAGGAGGAAATGGCTGCCTACTCCGGTATTCTTGCCTGGAGAATCCCATGGAGAGAGGAGCCTGGTGGGCTACAAACTGTAGTGTCGCAAAACATCAGACACGACTGAGTGACTGAGCTCGCACATACATAAGAAATCTTTAACTAATTCAAGGAAAACCATAAAGATTTTCTCCTAAAAGTTTTATAGCTTTGGGTTTTACGTTTAGGTCTAGGATCCATTTTGAACTTTGTGTGTGTGTAAGGTTTGCAGTATAAGGAAAGTTTCATGGTTCATATTTGGATGTCCAATTATTCCACCATCATTTATTGAAAAGACAATTTTTCCTCCATTGAATTACCTGTATGCCCATATCAAAATTGGCTGGATGAGTGGGTTTATTCCTAGAGTCTCTATTTTTTTTCACTGATCTGTCCTTTTACCGATTCCCATGCTGTCTTAATTTCTGTAGTTGATAATAAATCTTGAGATCAGATAGTAAGGCTTCCAACTTTGTTTTTCTTTTAAAATTATTTTAGCCCTTCTAGTTTCTTTGCTTGTCCACATAAATATTAGAATAAGCTTGTGAATACCTGGAAAATATACTTCAGAGATTTATAGATCAATTTGGGTAGATTTGAAGTCTTAACAGTAATTGGTTTTCTAGTCAATGGATATTATTCCATTTATGTAGGTCATTATTTTTTTCATCAGTGCTTTGGAGTTTTTACATGCAGTTCGTGCACATATTTTATTGGGCTATACTTAAATATTTTACTTTGGGGTGATATTGTTAATTTTGCTGTTACACAATTTTCTCCATTTTCATATACTCCTGTAGATTTTTTAATATTGACCTCATAACCTGCAGTCTTAGTAAATTCACTTAGTTCTAGGAACTAGGCTGTAGATCCTTTGAGGTTCTCTACATGGATAAATAAGTGAAGTGAAAGCCACTCAATCATGTTTGACTCTTTGTGACCCCATGGACTGTAGCCCACCAGGCTCCTCTGTCCATGTGGTGCTGACTTTGAAGGTGGAGGGGGGCTCAGAAACCAAGGAACGCAGCTTTAAAAGCTGGAAAGCGAAGGAGATCAGTTCTCCCGGAGGGCTTCCAGCCTGCACACACCTTGATCCTGACACAGTGAAACTGTTCAGGATGACTGGATCCAGATCCATAAGAGACCGCATTCCCGTTGTAAGTCACTGAGTTTGCAGCAGTCCTAGGAAACGAGTACAGGGCTTTCTGGTCAACAAGCGGGGCAGGACCGTGACCCCTGAAAGACACAGACATCCAGGGGAGCCAGCTTTCTGCTCAGACCGCCTTTCCGGTCCGGGTTATAGCACAAGGGAGAGTCAAGGTTCTCCAGGCAAGGATACTGGGACGGGCTGCATTCTCTTCTCTAGGACATGGAGAAATATGTTGTCTGCAAATGCATATTTTATATACTCATTTAACCTGTATATCTGCTATATCTGCTATGTCTTTCTGCACCAAGTTGGACCTCCAACACATGCTGAATAGAAATGATAAGGGTGGGTATCCTTGCTTTGTTCTCTATTTCAGAGGGATAACATTCAGTCTTCTTCATGGTTATGTGTGATATTAGCTGTAGACAACTAATCTTCTGTAATGCCCATCTAACTCACATTAGATACTTACATTTTTCAGTTCTAAAATTTCCATGTTATTCTTTTTTGAATAGTTTTCTTTGCTCTTTTGACATGCTATATTTGTTTCCTCATTAAGTGCATATCTTTCCTTGAATCCAAGATCATATTCCTAATAATTTTAAAAGTATTTACTAATTCCATATTTTGGAGTCAGTTTTTTACTAATAGTTTTATGAGCTGTGCTTTTCCCCTTTTTGCTAAATTCTGGACATTTTGATGCTCTCGTGCTAAATGTCTGGTTTTGTCATCTCCTTTATTTTAAATATTGAGTTTTTCTTCAGTTGGTAGTTAATTCTCTTGGGGGTAAGCTTGTTCTTTTCAAGAGGTGTCTAAACTGTGTAGCTTTTCCTTTGGGCTGGTTTGTTGTTCAGTTGCTCAGTCCTGTCCGACTCTTTGCAACCCCATAAACTGCAGCACGTCAAGCTTTCCTGTCCCTCACTTTCTCCTGGTGTTTGCTCAGACTATGTCCGTTGAGTCAGTGATGCCATCCAACCATCTCGTCCTCTGTCAACCCCTTCTCCTCCTGCCCTCAATCTTTCCCAGCATCAGGATCTTTTCCAACGAGTCAGCTCTTTGCATCAGGTAGCCAAAGTACTGGAGCTTCCGTTTTAGCATCAGTCCTTCCAATGAGTATTCAGGGTTGATTTCCTTTAGGACTAACTGGTTTGATCTCCTTGCTGTCGTCCTACTTTGAAGTGTGGCTTTTCCAGTATCTCCACTCCAGCTAGTTGAGATGTGAACATCTTCCAGGTCTGGAGACCGTCCAGTCCACAGCTGCCCAAAACGACCCCTGGCCCAGCCTCAGGGAGCCTTGCTGGGCACGTGGACAGCTTAGTGTTCAGAGACCCAGTCCTCCTCGGATTCCTGGAGCTCCTTCTCTACACAGAGTCCTTCTTTCCTGAACTGATGTGGCTGATTTCAGCTGCCCCGGCAGGCTTGAGCTGCGGTCCTGCCCGTCAACATGAGACCACCTTGTCCCTGTCAACATCCTCTCCCTTGTGCTGTAGACCAGACCGAAAAGCCAGTCTGAGCAGAAAGCTGGCTCCCCTGGATGTCTGTGTCTTTCAGGGATCACGGTCCTGCCCCGCTTGTTGACCAGAAAGCCCTGTACTCGTTTCCTAGGACTGCTGCAAACTCAGTGACTTACAACAGGAATGCGGTCTCCTTGTGGCTCTGGATCCAGTCATCCAGAACGGTTTCACTGGGTCAGGATGAAGGTGTGTGCCGGCTGGAAGCCCTCCAGGAGAATCGGCCTCCTTCGCTCTCCAGCTTTTAAAGCTGCGTTCCTTGGTTCACTGAACCCCCCTCCACCTTCAAAGCCAGCACCACAGCATCACACTTCCATGGGCACATTGCCTTCTCCTGCCGCATCAAGTCTTCCTTTCATGGGGCCACTTAACGATTGCATTAGGGATTGTCGGGGCAGCCCAGGATCAATTCTCTATCCCAAGGTCCTTAGGCTAATTGGATTTGCCATCTTAGGCACACACTTCTTACTCTGGGCCCAACCCTGTGAGGCCATGGAGCTGGAATCAAGCTCCAGAAGCGTGGGGGCCACACAGGGCGTCGTGTCTTGGGGGTGACAGAGCTGAGGAGGCTGTGGGATGCTGTCCTCCCAAGGCTGGGAAATGCCCACCCAGGGAGCGCCCTTTTCCCAGAAGGTGATCTCAGGAGTCCTGACTCTTCTCCAGTCGCAGCCCCCAGTTCCCTGAACCACGGCCATCTCCTGGTTATTGTAACAGCCTTGCTGGCCTCCTTGCCTCCGACTTCTGGTCACCTCCACAGATCCAGCCATCGTGCCCTCTCACAACCACTTTCTGAAGCCCATGGTCCTTTGAACATCTGGCCGGCCACTCCAGGCCCCCCGGGAACTGCCTGCCCCCAAGGAGGAGGCCTGCGGGCTTCCTGGGCTCCAGGTCAGCCAGACAGGGCACAGCCAGGCCCTGACTGCACCCACGAACTCCTTTGCCTGCAACCAGCTTCCACTTTTCTCTGGTGGAGCCGGGCCCCTCTCCAGCCATCTGTGCTCCCTGGGCAGTGTCGTAGGGGACGCGTCCCCCAGACCTGTGACCCCCTGTCTGTCTGTCCCTCCTCCGCAGCCAGGAGAGCCCTGGAAGGCTGATTTCTGGGTGCCCTGGCCTCCACACCCATCGGGTTAGAGCAGGGGCCTGGGGCTACTCAGAGGTGGAGGAAGCAAGGGAGAGATTAAAGAAGGGAACATCGGGGGGCAAGGGGCGCCCATCCAAGAAGGCAGGGACTGCCCTCACCTGGGGAGAGCAGGGACTGGGGTGAGTAGGAGGGAGGCCGTCACACCCGGTCCCTCCCCTCCACGAACCTCCGCAGGAGACGGAGGCTCAGGGTTCCCGAGTGGACAGGGTGTGCAGAGCTGAGCAGGGCCTTGGGGCCCAGGCCTGGCCATGCGGCACATCTGTGGTGCCGCTGTAGAGAGACGGCACCCTTCCCTTCCCTCCCCTTCCCTCCCTTCCCTTCCCTTCCCTCTGGCTCCTCATGGCAGCTTGGCGCTCACCTCTCCCTTCTCAGACCTTGGGAAGACTCCACAGCAGCCAAGCTGCCTCCTCTGAGTCCTTGGCCCACGGTTCCAGGGGAGAGCAGGCCAGGTTCGGGCTGCAGGGAGGCAGCAGTGAGTCAGGAGAAGGGACTGGGGCAGCAGCAGCGGCCGTAGTGATGGGGATGCTGGCTGCACACCCACAGGGCCGCGGAGACGGAGCCCCGGGACATGCGAGGGACACGCAACGACCCGGCACCCCTGGGGTCTCTGCCTCCCTTCCTAGCACCATCTCCTTGCCCTCCATGGCTGCCCCCATCCTTCCTGACCTCACATCACAGCTCCACCTCACGCTCCGTTTCCTGAAATCACCAGCTGGGGGATGCTGAGCCCCAGCCTGTGCGGCCCCGGAGGCCCTCAGCACCCCCACCCCGAGGACCTCTCCCCACATTCCCAGCAGCTCGGGCCGTGGCCTGGATGGACAGCCAGGAGGTGGGCTGTCCAAGAAACAGCAGATCGGTTCCCCTGGGGCCGTGGTCCCACCGCCATGAACACGTCTGGCAGCTTTGCCAGCCCCAAAGCAAACAGCCTCCTTTCTGAAAGCTGTCTGGAGCATGGCCGCAGCTCTCCTCTCTCCCGTGTCCACCTTCCCCCGCCACCCCCCAGCGCTAGCTCCAGCTCCTGGGCACAAGCTCTCGTGTTTCAGAACTCACTCGGTGCCACAGCTACTTTCAACAGCTCAGCGCCAGGGCCCGTGAGCAGGGCCAAGTCTCTTTGCCCTTAAGTGACCCTGGGGCTCGAGCTCCCCATCCAGGGCCTGCTGTGGGACGAAGGGCAGTGGGCCTTGCAGGGTGGTGGTGGGGGTCGCCCAAAGCAGGGAGACTCTGTGACCCCCTGTGAACATGCCGTCCCGAGAGCGTGCCCTTGTACCCCAGGATTCAGATGGGCCCAGCCTCCCCATCGGGGAAGGGTGGAGACCCTGAGCCCTGAGGTCAGAACTCACAGGGCCATGTGCAGACTCCCCACAGGAGGTGGACAGACTCACCTCCCAGGGCTGGAATCCTAGAGAGGCCACCAGCCGCCTCCCGACGTGTCTCAGGGTCATGCCAGGAGAACTGGCGGGCAGGCAACCTGGGAACACGGAGGCCTGGGGGCCTGACCCAGGACTAGAGCCCTCTGCGGCCTCCAGCAACCTCACTGTGAGTGGTAAGGGGACCCCGGCCCCTCCCCACACCCATCTCGTGGAGAGACGCTCATGAATACTGGAACATTCTTCCTGAGTACATGCTCAGTCGCTTCAGTCCTGTCCGACTCTTTGCGACCGCATGGACTGTAGCCCACCAAGCTCCTCTGTCCATGGAATTCTCCAGGCTAGAATATTGGAGTGGGTTGCCATGCTCTCCTCCAGGGGATCTTGCTGACCCAGGGATCAAACCCACGCCTCCTGTATCTCCTGCATTGCACGTGGATTTTTTGCTGCTGGGTTACTATGGAAGCCCTAATAGTCTTCCTTCAGTTCAGTTCAGTTCAGTTCAGTTCAGTTCAGTCTGAGCTGGGGTACTATGGAAGCCCTAATATTCTGCCTTCAGTTCAGTTCAGTTCTGTCTGACTCTTTGCAACCCCATGGACTGCAGCACGCCAGGCCTCCCTGTCCATCACCAACTCCCAGAGCTTGTTCAAACTCATATCCATCGAGTTGGTGATGCCATCCAACAATCTCACCCTCTGTCATCCCCTTCTC
Organism: Odocoileus virginianus; assembly: GCF_023699985.2. Taxonomy (NCBI): domain Eukaryota; kingdom Metazoa; phylum Chordata; class Mammalia; order Artiodactyla; family Cervidae; genus Odocoileus; species Odocoileus virginianus. The sequence goes on along the minus strand of NC_069689.1, from coordinate 10,766,641 downwards.
CTCCCACCTTCAATCTTTCCCAGCACCAAGATCTTTTCCAATGAGTCAGTTCTTCGCATCATGTAGCCAAAGTATTGGAGTTTCAGCTTCAGCATCAGTCCTTCCAATGAACATTCAGGACTGATTTCATTTAGGACTGACTGACTTGATTTCTTTGCAGTCCAAGGGACTCTCAAGAGTCTTCTCCATCACCACAGTTCAAAAGCATCAATTCTTTGGCGCTCAGCTTTCTTTATAGTCCAACTCCTACATCCATATATGACTACTGGAGAAACCATAACTTTGACTAGATGGACCCTCGTTGGCAAAGCAATGTCTCTGCTTTTAAATACACTGTCTAGGTTGATCATAGCTTTTTTCCAAGGGGGAAATATCTTTTAATTTCACAGCTTCAGTTCAGTTCAGTTCAGTCGCTCAGTCGTGTCCGACTCTTTGCGACCCCATGAATCACAGCACACCAGGCCTCCCTGTCCATCACAAACTCCCGGAGTTTACTCAAACTCATGCCCATCGAGTCGGTGATGCCATCCAGCCATCTCATCCTCTGTCATCCCCTTCTCCTCTTGCCCCCAATCCCTCCCAGCATCAGGGTCTTTTCCAATGAGTCAACTCTTCGCATGAGATGGCCAAAGTATTGGAGTTTCAGCTTCAGCATCAGTCCTTCCAATGAACACCCAGGACTGATCTCCTTTAGGATGGACTGGTTGGGTCTCCTTGCAGTCCAAGGGACTCTCAAGAGTCTTCTCCAACACCACAGTTCAAAAGCATCAATTTTTCGGTGCTCAGCTTTCTTCACAGTCTAACTCTCACATCCATACATGACTGCTGGAAAAACCATAGCCTTGACCAGACGGACCTTTGTTTCACGGCTTAGATTAAGCCAAATCTGTCTATCTCATACGTCACATGGGACAGTCATGGACTTTTTATTTTTATTTTTATCTGGAAGGGTTCTTACACACCATCTGGCTAATCTGCCTCATTTCAAAGGTGGAGAAACTGAGGCCCAGAGAAGGGCCTTAACTGTGGTCACGCAGCAAGGCAGGTCCCAGGCCAGTTCAAGACCTGACCACTGCCTTTGGCTCCCGGCCTCTCCCGATGATCCCAGAGACAGCCTAGTTGGCAAAGCATGGGGCTTCTCCCCAGCTCTTCTGCAGTTCCAGCTCACCTGTTTCTGGCCAGCTCACCATCCTGGCCATCCTCACTCAGACACCTCCAGAAAAATCACAACGGCCCTGCAACAGCCAGGCCCCTGACCCCTGGAGCTGTCTCCCTGGGCTCCCCGATCTTCAGGCGGTCCTTGCTGGGTGTTGTCATTGTTCAGTTCCCAAGTCATGTCTGACTGTCTGCAGTCCTGTGGCCTGCAGCAAGGCAGGCCTCCCTGTCCTTCACCATCTCTTGGAGCTTGCTCAAACTCATGTCCATTGAGTCAGTGATGTCATCCAATTACCTTGTCCTCTGCCATCCCCTTCTCCTCCTGCCCTCATCCTTTCTCAGTATCAGGGTCTTTTCCAGTGAGCCAGCTCTTCACATCAGATGGCCAAAGTATTGGAGCTTCAGCTTCAGCAACAGTGTTTACAAAGAGTATCCAGAGTTGATTTCCTTTAGAACCAACTGGTTGACCTCCTTGCTGTCCAAGGGGACTCTCAACAGTTGCTGGGTGTGCGGGACCACCAGGCACCTCCAACGGTGCCGTGAGTCCCTCCCCCAGGGCCCCCTTCAGGTCCTCCTGTCCTCAGTCTAAAGGGTTTCCTTGAGCATTTCTTATAGCATGAGTCTGTTGGCAAGGAATTCTCATGGATGTCACTTGCCAAAGAATGTCATTGTTTCTCCTTATTTTTAAAACTACATCTTTGCTGGACACAGAATTCTAGAATAGCTTTTTTTTTTTCCCAGGACTTCAACAATGTTGTTCTGTAATCTGTGACATCCATTGTTTCTGATAAGTCAGTTAAAGCTATTTTTGCTCTCTATGTACTTTTTAAAAAAAAACTACTTTTATGACATTTCTTTTCACCTTTAGTTTTTTCATGTGTTTTATTATGGTATACTTGGATGTGGTTTCTTGTCTATTTTCTCTCTTTTGGCCCACTGAGAATCTTAGATCTGTGCATTAATGCTTTCAGTTAAATTTCAATTTTTTAAAAACTACTATTATTTAAAATATTTTTTCTGCCCTGTTTGACTTTCTTTTTCTCCTCCGACTCCATTCATATAAATGTTAGGTTGCTTGAAATTGTTTGAGGCTCTGTCCCATGTTTTAAAAATCTTTTTATCCCCAGGTTTCAGTTGGTGGATGGCTCAGACAGCACAGAACCCACCTGCAATGCAAGAGACTGGGGTTTGATCCCTGAGTTGGGAAGATTCCCTGGAGAAGGGAATGGGCACCCACTCCAGTGTTCTTGCCTGGAGAATTCCATGGACGGAGGAACCTGGTGGGCTACAGTCCCTGGGGTCACAGAGTCGGACGTGAGTGAGTGACTAACACCTTCACTTTTTCACTTTCAGTTTGCTTTGCTTCTATTGAACTGTTCTCAAGTTTACTAATGGTTTCTTCTGCAGTGTTCAGGCTGCCACTCAACACATTTTTCACTTCAGCTATTGTATTTTCCTATTCTAAAATTTTAATTTGTTTCTTCTTTAGAGTTTTTGTTTCTCTCCACATTTCCCACCCCAGTGGGAAAATATATACAATCAATCCATCTTTTTCTGTAAATTTAAAAAATATATCTATAATACTTATTTCAAAGTTCTTATTGAGTAATTCTGACAGCTGGGTTTTTTGCCAGTTTGCTTCTTCTGACCAAGATTTTCTTTTATTTATGTTACATGTTCTTGCTTTTTGTATTGCCTGAAAAGTCGTTAAGGTGTTAGTCACTCTCTTTGTGACCCCAGGGACTGTAGCCTGCCAGACTTCTCCAGGCAGACTTCTCCAGGCAGGATTGCTGAAGTGGGGTGCCATTCCCTTCTCTAGGGGATCTTCCTGACCCAGGGTCAAACTCGGGTCTCCAGCCTTGCAGGCTTACTGCCTGAGCCACCGGGGAAGTCCTCTTTTCACGCCAGGTAATTTTAACTTAAATAATGGACATCGTGAATGATCTATTGTAGAGGCTCTGGGTTCTGGTATTCTCCTCAGAAGAATGTCACCTTTCGTCCTTGTTGTTTTTGTTCAGTCACTAAATTGTGTCCAACTCGTTGCCACCCCATGGACTGTAGCTGGCCGGGCTCCTCTGTCCATGTGAGTTCCCAGGCAAGAATCCCGGAGTGCCTTGCCATTTCCCCCACCTCCACCTCCCCGGCCACTTGCATCGTCAGGCAGATTCTTAACACCAGCGCCACCTTTTGTCCTACTGCCAACTAAATTAATTACCAACTATCGGCGGGACCTTGTGGAAGTTTGGGGTTTGGGCTTTGAAAGGGCAAGTCTGTCCCAGCTTTCTCTCAGTCCAACAGTACCCCCTTAAGTCTTAGGACTTGACCTTTTCGCCTAAGGCATAGCCTTCCCTTGGTTTCAGTTGAAGGACCAAAAGTATAGAAGTTGAACTTCCAGTTCTTGTGTCCCCTGAGCTGACCAGCCAGTTAAACCTCTGCTCTCATCTTAAAGACCTCGGTGTTGCTTTCCACTGGTGTTTTTGGATGTAACCTTGTGAATGTACAGTTTATGAGTCAGCCAAGAGGCATTTATATGCAGGTTCAAGGATATCCTCTTCCACCCCCGAACTCTCTTTTGTCCTGGATTTCCTCATTTTCTAGTTTCTCTGGTTTCACTGAGTTCAGACCTTGACTACTCAGCCTTTTCAGACAGCCACTTTCTTCTTTATCTCTATTCCTGTGTGCCTTATAAACTGGAGGGTGCCTCCAGGGCAAAAGTTCATTATACATATATCTCATCTGCTGTTTCCCTTGTTTTAAGTGTCGTATCCTTCCAAGTTTCAGCCCATTGTTGATTGTTTTTAAGTGTCTTCAAGCAGCTGTTTTTATGTTTTGTTCAGAGTGCAATTATTGTCAGGAGAAGGCATGATATGTTACAAGCAATCCCACCATTATTAGACTATTCAGACATTTAATTTTACTTTAAAAAATTATTATAGTCTCCCTGGAAATTGATAAAATAGTACATAAAGTCCAATATATTGTTCTCTCAGCTTCCCTTAATGATGATAGCTTTAGTGCAATACCCAAAAAAGGAAGCTGATGTTGGTACAATACTGTTAATTAGACCACAGAAGTTATTTAGTTTCTATTTCCATTCATTTGTTTGTTGTGTGCATGTGTGTGTATAGTTCTATGCACAGCATTCCCATATAAAATTCATGTAACCGTTAATCACACGAAGGATCTCCTTTTGCTATTCCCTTTTATTCTCACCCCTTCCATTCTTGTGCCTTAGAAACCATTCATATATTCTTGATTTCTCTATTTTGGTCATTTTAATAATGCCATGCAAATGTAATTACATAGTATGTGAGATTTTTGAGATTGACTTTTGCATGAGCACACCATCCAGGCTGTTGTATGTACCAACAATTTGTTCCTTTTCTTTCTTTTTACATTGAATATTTAAAAGTAAAGTTATACTTTTAGAACAGTTTTACATGTACAGAATTATTCCAAAGGTTGTATAAGGAGTTCACATATACCCTGCACCAAGTTCCTCCTATTATTAACATCTTACATTAGCATGGCAATTTGCCACAATTCGTGAGCCAATACTGATGTGTTGGTATTAACTAGAGTCCATATATTGAGTTGGCCAAAATGTTTGTTCTGCTTTTTCATAAGATGTTACAAAAAAAAACCTGAATGAGTTTTTGTCCATCCCAATACTATACACATTTCCTTACTTTTCTCTTAACATCCTTTTTCTCTCCTGGGTTTCTGCTCAAGACACCATATTACATTCAGATGTTGAGTTCTCCTGCATAGGATATTGTCTATATCCATTCATTCATTCATTTATTCAATCATTTATTTATGTCAGTATGAACTCCAGGATATTCAGTTTATGCTTTAGCTTATAATCCGATACTATGTTTTTTTAAAAGATTGATTGATTGATTTGGCTGTGCCAGGACTCAGGTGCAGATGAGAGACCTGGTTTCCTGACCAGGGATAGAACCGAGCCCCGGCCATTCGGAGTACGGAGTTTTAGTCCCTGGACCACCAGGAAAGTGCTCCCAATACTACGTTTCTATTTTGTTCCCCAGAGTTGTTTCCACTTTGGCCACTGGGCTCCCTCTGAACTGACCGCCTTATCCCGTTGACATATTTCAGGTGGTCGTGGGTTTTCTGGTTTGGTTTGGTGTTTAGGGACTTCCTTCCTAGCGCTGCAGGATGCTTCAGGCACCTCTTGTGCTTCCTGGCCTCCCTCCTGCAGTCGGTCGTCTTCCCAAGGAACCCTGGCTCCTTCTCTTGGATAATGTTACGAGAAGGCAACATGTGGGCACAAGATGTGTTCGCTGCTACCGGAGAGTCATTGCTTCTTGGCCCTCCAAGCCCACGGAGCGAGGAGACTGTTGGCTTCTACTACCTCGTATGTATGCGCATCAACACGAAGCTCTACATGTAGCCATCTGTGTTTACATCACAGTGAGCATGTTCATGCTGCTGGCTCCATCTCTGCTGCATCGGCACGTGGACCATCCTAGACTCCTCCCTTACTCAGCTGTAACTTCTCACTCAGACAATGGGGAATTCGGTTCCTACCATCTGCCGTCTATTTTTTAATTGTTCACTTCCAGTGTACACGCCTCGTGGCTTCACAGTCGTTACCCACACATTCCCCCATAGGAAACAGCTCCTTGAATTGGAGTGCCGTGTTTATGTGCACTTGCGTGCAGTTCTGTTGCCCTCAGTCTTACTGACTCTGCTATTTTCAAAGTTCCTTCCACCCACCCCATTCCCTTCAGTGAGGTCGTGTCGTCCGTGTCTAATATATTTAGATTATTCTGTCACCATCTGCATTTTATCCTGAGATGCCCCAACCTCCTGAATGTTTTTTAATTTGCATATAATGCAGTTCACTCTTCATACTGCAGAGTTCTGTGGGTTTTGACCAATGAATAGCGTCACGTGTCCACCACGGTAATGTAATAAAAAATAGCTTTGCTGCCCTAAACTATCTCTTGTGCTTCACTCATTCAACGCCTTCCCCCAACCTCTCAACAACCACACTTTTTTCCACTATCTCTATAGTTTTGTCTTTCCCATAATGTCATATCAGAAATCTATTGTACATAGCCTTTTAAAAGAATTTTTTTTTCGCTTAACAATATTCTAAACAGTATAATTATTCATCTAGAAATGGGCATTTGGAGAATGGTATGATAATCCCTTTAAAAAACTAAAAATAGAGCTATCATATGATCCTGCTATCCCATTCATGGGCATATATCCAGAGAAAACCATGGTTTGAAAGGATGCATGCACCCCAGGGTTCATTGCAGCACTGTTTACACTAGGCAAGACATGGAAGCAACCTGAATGTTCATCAGCAGAGGAGTGGATAAGGAAGATGTGGCACCTATGCACAATGGAATACTACTTCGCCATTAAAAATCATGAAATAATGCCATTTGCATCAAATACACCTATAGATTGTCAAACTGAGCAACTAAGTCATACAGAGAAAGAAAAACACCCTATGGCTTATAAGGGGAATCTAAAATTGAAGGATACAACTGAACTTACTTACAAAATAGAAATGGATTCACAACCTTAGAGAACAAATTTAGAGTTACCGTGGGGGAAAGGCAGAGTGGAGGGAGAGTTAGGGAGTTTGGGATGGACATGTACACACCACTGTGTTTAAAATGGATAACCAACAAGGACCTCCGGTATGGCACAGGGAACTCTGCTCAGTTTGTGTGACGACCTAAATGGAAAACGAGTTGGAGAAAGAATAGACACGTGTATGTGTGTAACCAAATCCCTCTGCTGCACTCCTGAAACTGACAAAACACTGTTAACTGTATTCTAAGTATAGTATAAAATGAAAAGTTTTCCAAAAATGGGTTAATAAATGATGTTATGGAGAGGCAAGACATAGAGAACAGGCTTGGGGACACAGTTGGGGAAGGAGAGGGTGGAACGAATTGAGAGAGAAGCATGGAAACATATACATGACCGTATACAAAATAGATAACCAGTGGGAACTCTCCGTGACCCAGGAAGCTCAAATCAGGTGATCTGTGACAACCCAGAGGGGTACGGTAGGGTGGGCGGTGGGAGGGAGGGTCAAGAGGAAGGGCACATGTGTATACCCGTGGCTGATTGATGTTGATGTATGCACAGACCCACACAATACTGCAAAGCTATTATCCTCCAACTGAAAATGAATAGATTCTTAAAAAGGAAACGGACATTTCACGTCTATCCCTGTCTTCGTGGCTCAATAGGTCATTTCCTTTTATTGTTGAATAATATTCCATTGTGTGGATGAACCACCGTTTGTTTATTCATTCTCCTAGGAAAGACACCTTGGTTGATTCCAGTTTAGGGCATTTACGAATAAAATTTCTATCAACATTTATTTGCAGGTTTTTGGGTGGACTTGTGTTTTTAATTTGGTTGGATAAATACTGAGCAGTTTGATGGATCCTGTGGTAAGATTATGTTTCACTTTGTAAGAAGCTGTCAAACTATCTCCTAGAAGACTATGCCATTTTGCCTTCTGACCGGCAATGAAAGAGATTTCCTGTTACTCTGCACCTGTACCAGCCATCAAGAATTGGATTTTAGGCAACCTAATGGATACGTTGGTATTTCATTGTTGTTTTAATTTGCAAGTCCCTAACGACAATAGAGGTCCATCTATTCAAACCTAGGGTTTTTCCAGTAGTCATGTATGGATGTGAGACTTGGACCATAAAGAAGGCTGAGCACTGAAGAGGTGATGCTTTCAAATTGTGGTTTGGAAGGAGATCAAACCAGTCCATCATAAAGGAAATTAGTCCTGAATATTTATTGAAAGGACTGATGCTGAAACTGAAGCTCCAATACTTTGGCCATCTGATATGAAGAGCCAGCTCATTAGAAAAGACCCTAATGCTGGGAAAGATTGAGGGCAGGAAGAGAGGGGGATGACAGAGGATGAGATGGTTGGATGGCATCACCGATTCGATGGACGTGAGTTTGAGCAAACTCTGGGAGACAGTGATGGACAGGGAAGCCTGGCATGCTACAGTCCATGGGGTTGCAGAGAGTCAGAGACGACTGAGCGACTGAACAACAATGACATGTGATATTGAGTACCTTTCAAATACTTATTTACCATGTGTGAATCTTCTTTGATGAGAAGTCACTTCAGATCTTTTTTCCATAAGTTGTTTGCTTTCCTATTGCTGAATTTTAAGAGTTCTTTTTTTTAAAAAATTTTGGATATAAGTCCTTTAGCAGATATGTGTTGGGCAAATATTTCTTCCCAGTATGTGAACTCCATTTCCATTCTCTTCAGTGTCTTTTGCAGAACAGAAGTTTTAAATCTTAATAACATCCAATTTATCACCTTTTCCCTTCACAGAGCATGCTGTTGATAGTGCATGTAAAAGCTCACCACCAAACTCAAGGTCAGGTAGAATTCCTCCCATGTTTCCTTCTAGGAATTATAGGAATTCTAGGAATTATAATTCCATATTTTAAGTTTAGATTTATGATCTGGGCTTCCCTGGTGGCTCAATGGTGAAGAATCTGCCTGCAATGCAGGAGACCTGAGTTTGATCCCTGGGTTGGGAAGATCTCCTGGAGGAGGGCATGGCAACCCACTCCAGTATTCTTGCCTGGAGAATCCCATGGACGGAGGAGCCTGGTGGGCTCCATACAGTCCATGGGGTCACAAAGAGTCGGAAATGACAGAGCGACTGAGCATAGCACCAGTTTATGATTTATTTCCCTTTTATTCTTGAAGAACATTGTTTTCTTGATATAGGATTTGGGGATTGACAGTTCTTTTCTTTCAGAACTCTAAAAATATACCTCTTCTTCCTGACCCTCGTGAGAAATCTGCGTTTGTTTTGATTGCTGAGCTGTGCTCATTCGCTTAGTGCTGTCTGACACTTTGTGACCTCATGGACTGCAGCCCGCCAGCCTCCTCTGTCCTTGGGATTCTCCAGGTAAGATGCTGGAGTCTGCTGCCATGCCCTCCTCCAGGGCATCTTCCCAACCCAGGGATCGCACCCTCGTCTCCTGCACTACGGGAAAACTTACCACTGGGCCAACAGGGAAGCCCTGTTTGGATTGAGGTTCCCATAAATATAGTATGTCATTGCACTCTGGTTGGCCTCAGCAATCCTGTGTCTTCACTTTTCAAAAGTTTCATTATGATGTTTCTTGGCATGGACTTCTTTGCGTTCATTCTATTTGGGATCCACTCAGCTTCTTGAATCTATAGGCTGACACCTTTTGCCAGATTAGAGGAATTAATCAGCCATCATTTCTTTAAATCTTCTTTCAGCCTCAATTTTCTGTCCTCTCTTTCTCAGACTCCAATGACGAGAGTGTTAGAACCTTCAATAGGTCATTGAGTGTCTGTTTATTTACTTTTTTTTTTCATTCTATTTCTCTCTTTGGCTCAGGCTGGTCCTTCTTGATCCTATTGATCTCTTTGAAGTTCAGAACTTTCTTCCTTTGTTATCTCCAATCCACCTTTAAGCCCGTCCAGTGATTTTTAAGTCTCAGTTATTGCTCTTTTTTTTTCTTTTAGTTCCAAAATTTCCCCTTGGCATCATTTTATATCTTTTATTTCTGATTTTCTGGATTTTTTTTTTCATGTATCTCAAGCGTCTTCAAATTGCTGTGGAAGCACTTTTGTGATTGCTGCTCTGTAATCCTTGTCAGATAATTTCAACATCAGATTCATCTCAGTGTTGGCATCTGTTGATTGTTGTTTCTCTTTCAGACAGTGATTGCCCTGATTCTTGGTACGATGAGTGATGCTTTATTGTATCCAGGATCTTTGAGGCATCATAAAACAAGGCTCTGGATCCTATTTAATCTCTGTCTAGGTCTCCTTGTTTAGGTGTCATGTGCAGGCCTGGGTGGGGTGAGTATTCCGCTTCCTGCCTGATGTCTTGAACCCCCACCTGGGCTAAAGTGATCCTCCAAATCACAGCACCTTGCTGGCAAAAGGCATGACTGGAAGCTTGGTTCCCCCCTGCCCAACTCTACTGAGACCGCCTCGACAAAAACATAGCACTGCCATGCAAACTGTCTGCTTGCCATTGGGTAAGGGTGGGGATTCAGCTCCCCACTGGGCCCCATGGGCACCAAGTGTGGGGAAGCCAAGTTCCAAGTGGTGCTGCCTCATCCTGCCTCCAGGATTTGTGTTGCATGTCCAGGAGCCCGCTGACTGCTCTGGGAGGTGGACATTCATTCACTGAGTGCGGGCTGCCTCTGTGTCCTGGTCCTGCTGCTGCTCAGGTGGATGATACCTCCTTGCTCGCTTCGCCAGCAGAGAGGCAGTTTCCTCACTGGTGTTTGACTCCACGAGGGCAGGTATCTTTAAAAATGGCTTCTGCTCTGCTAAGCTGACTGTTTCCTTTGGCTACAGGGAACAGGCTCTTCTTGGGGCTTTTTTTCTTTTTTTTGTCCCGGCCTCACCATCTGGTGAGAATTATGCCAGTGTGGGATGGATGGGAGGCAGAGAGAAAGCCCAGGGACCCAGGGCCATGTTGCCCCTAAGTCCTAAGACCCCTTGACCATCCTTTGTTTCATCCTTCAGAATCTTTCCAAGCTGGTTAGGTGATGCCGAAGGTTTGTATTTGTTTTTTTTTTTCTTCTTTCATTGTAAAGGGGAAGAAAGAAAAAGGAGCCCACTCCATCGTGGCTAGAACTGGCAATTTCTATTTTAACGTCTTCCTTAACCATTTTAGAAGGAAATAGGGTTCTCAAGTTCTGCAAATGGGCCAGTGAACCCTCTCAAGAACCATAATCCTCAGTGTGGGAAACACTTGGGAAGTCCCTACAAGAAGTTTGACCTTTACAGCTGGCAAAATGAATGTTCCTGTTATTATTAAAAGGAGCACACACACCTTAAAAAATATTCTCATGGAATGTGTAGGCTCTGTGCCCAGACCTAGACAGGTCTGTTTGGGTTGAGGAGAGAAACGTGGGCACTCGTACGTGCCCTCTGCCCCTTGCCAGGTCTCCACAGCTGTTGTCATCACACATCTGACGCCTCTTCTAATTCCTGATTCTTCTTATTTTAACATTTTTTAAAAAAATATTTAATGTTTATGTTTTGGGGCTTCCCTGGTTGCTCAGTGGTAAAGAATTTGCCTGCCAACGCAGGAGACGCAGGCTCGATCCCGGGATCAGGAAGATGCCCTGGAGGAGGGCATGGCATCTCACTCTAGGATTCTTGCCTGGAGGATCCCATGGACAGAGGAGCCTGGAGGGCTACAGTTCATGGGGTCACAAAGAGTCATAAAAGGACTTAGCATACGTGCACTTTTATGTTCTGATTTTTTGGTCTCAAGGCACATGGGATCTTAGTGCCATGCCTGGGCATCGAAACTGCACCTCCTGCGTAGGAAGGGGAAGTCTTAACCGCTGGACTGTCAGGGAAGTCCTCTAATTCCTAATTTTTAGCTCTTCTCAATGTAGTGAAGAAGCGATGCAGGCCCGGGTTCTGTACCTGCGCCTGCCACTCATTAGCTGAGTCACAGCAGATCCGCAAAGATGCATAGCATGTCAACAGACCTTATGGGGTAGCTGTGATGATTAAAGTTAATAAGGTGGGTGAGGTGAGAATGCAACGGCCAACACTGGTTCTCAATAAACATTTGTCAAATGGATGGAAAGAGAGCCTGGCTCAGTGGCTGGAGTGTCAGCATCGATCCTTGACATACTATGGTATTTCTTTCTCAGCCTCCTGGACTCATCTCCAGGAGCCGGTCCTTGACCGGCTCCAGGGCACAGGGGCCCCGTCTGCGATCCCTCACTGCCTGTTATCAGCCCTCTGATGGCCCAGGTCGCTGTGCACTCCAGTTGCCTCTTCTGGTCTTGGTGCCCCTGGAGAGTGGTCCCTCCTTGAAGGGTTCTCTTCTCGCCTTATCTATGGGACCTGTTAACACCATAGCATCGCTCAGGGGCGGTGGGGCAGCAGAAGGGAAGAATCCTAAGGCTAATGCCCCCCAGAAGTGTCACCAATGAGTGGGTGTGAGAGCCTGCAAGGGAACCGAGATGGTCAGCAGATGTCGCAGACACCAGGGAAGAAGAGATGGTCAAGAAAGGAAGGGAGACACAGGATCTGGTGACATGACTGCTCCTGGAGTGACTCTGTGTGGCTGCCTTGGGGGGTGGGGTGGGGATGGGGCTAAATGAACCCTGCCCCTGGTGCAAGATGCTCCCTGAGTCTGTCCATGGCCCAGCACAAGTGTTCCTGCAGGAGATGCACCCAAACAGCAAAGCCTGGGTCCTGCCTCCTCTGCACAAGACTCCCCCTCTTCCAGAAACATCCACAAAACCCACAGTGTATAGCAACTATCCCCACCTTCGTCATCTGAGCTACAGTGCTGTGCAAGCTAAGTCACTCGGTCGTGTCTAACTCTTCCTGACCCCATGGACTGTAGCCCGCCAGGCTCCTCTGTCCTTGGGATTCTCCAGGCAAGGATACTGGAGTGTGTTGCCATGCCCTCCTCCAGGGGATCTCACACTGAAGCCTGGGGAGAGGAAGGGGCTTTCCTGATCTCCAGGCTGACAGACCCTCTTGGAACGAACAGTCTCTGAGATCACTCTTTCCAAATGTTGGTCAGCCATGCCAAGGCAGAAGCACCCTGGGCAGCAGTGGGGGACATGCAGGCAGGCTTCAGAGAAGTTGCAATTAGAAATGCAGCCTTGGTGCTGGCCTTGTGAGCGTGCAGGTCAGGGTCAGCAGGGGCTGGCTGCCACATGTCAGGGGCTCTTTGGGGATGGGGAGGGTGGGGCTGGTGGGTCCTAGATCCCTTGGCACCCACCGCCTACAGCTCCCCTTGGTCACAGAGGTTCTGGCTTCTGCATGGCCCACAGTGACACGGCTGGCCATTCATATCAGCCCCTCAGGCTGTCCTCCATGTGTTTCTCAATTGGCCTCTTCCAGGTCCTTTACATGGCAGCTCACTGCTCCTCTTTTTAAAAAAAAAAAAAGAGGAGGGAAAAAAAATTTTTTTTTCTTCCCCTACAAAAAGCACAAGGCTTGGGAGAGAGAGGAAGGGCTGATGCAGAGACGCCAGCTCTGGGCTCTGGCCTGTCCTCCCCTCCGACTCCCTGGACACCAGGCTTTCACTCTCGGTCACCAGTGGGGTCTCAGAAACTGCCCCTCCTGGATGACAGCGTAAAAGGGACGCTGGGCCTTGCCCTGGTCTGCCACCTCTGCCCTCACCACATGGAAGACTTGGGCCCAGAGAGCGTGAAGGACTTACCCAGAGTCACGGTGGAGCAGACACAGCATGGAGACACCAGGACGTGAGGGGAGTGGGAGGGATTATGCTTGGCTGAAGACAAGCCTGGGACCCACCTCTAGTCACTAGGACATGGCAAAGGGACAAGAGTTTGCAGATGCAATGGGAAGCCCAAGTCAGCAGATTTTGAGTTCATCAAAAGGCACTTCACACTGGGTTGGGCCTGATTTAAGCAGGGGACTGGGCCTTCCCAGAGGTCAGATACTCCTGCTGGCCTGGAAAGCCAGTCACCGTGAGTCCCAGAGCTGCAGGAATGGGAAATCTGCCAACAACCCCAGGGAGTCGGGAAACAGATTCCCCTCCCTGGCCGTCGAGCCTCCAGATGAAAACACGGCCCCGGGATTGCAGCTTTGGGGGTCCAGGCAGAGGACTCAGCTCAGCCAGCCTGCAGTTCTGTCCCTGGAAGCTGTGAGAAAAAAAGAAAAAAAGGTGTGTCATTTTTAAGCCACTGGGTTCTGGTAATTTGTTACACAGCGTAGGTAACTGATAGGAGAAGAGAGAGCCAGCATTTCTTCCAGGGCACCACTTTTATCATCATCATTATTATTTCATTATTTATTCTCCTGCATTGGGTCTCAGCTGCAGGATCTCTCATTGAGGCCCTCAAGCTCTCTGGCTGTGGCACCTGGGCTCGTGGTATATGGATACGTAGTATGTGGTATTTAGCTGCTCAGTGGTATGTGGGATCTTGGTTCCCTGGCCAGGGATCGAACCCACGTCCCCTGCATTGCAAGGCGGATTTTTAACCACTGGACCATGAGGGATGTTTCCAGGGCATCGCTTGGAGCCAGGTCTGCTTAGTCACTCTCCCGTAGGTTGACCTCGGCATTCTTATCTGTGAAATGGAGTCACTGGGACTGATTCTCCACGGCCACTGAGCAGACCAGATAACAGAAAACAGGGGGACCCACCAGCTGGGGCTCAGGCTGTGAAGTGGGGGATGTTGCTCCCCCAGGCCCGTAACCAGGTCCCTGCATTTCTTTCCACGCTGGACCATGAACACCTTGGGCGAGGAACCCAGGCCACACAGGGTGTGCAGAGGACCCTGCCCAGAGCTTTAGGACAACATGGGGCAACATCTAGCTCTGCTGAGTCCCAGGCCATCTGGGTCCCCTGCACATCAGAAGTCACCCCACTGCCCTCTCCTGATGTTCAGGCCTCCAGCCTGCCCTGCCGGACACACCTGACCCAGGCCACTATGTATGTGGGGCCACCCCGAGCCCTGAGGTGTATAATGCAGGGAAGCCACGACCTGCCTGGGTCAAAGGCCTCTTGGAGTCCCGAGGCTGTACTCACCGGGAACTTAGGAGACCCAGGCAGGCCTCAGTGATCGGGGTGACGGCCGTGCATAGGGGCCTGCCCCTGCCCATCACACAGGGAGCCGCTCCGCCAGACAGCGCTTGCAGGACCAGCGCTGCATGTGGCAGCGGGCGGGGCACCAGACGGCGGGAGAAGATGTCCTCACGGCGGATGCGCCGGGCCCGCAGCTCCACGTCTCCTTGGATCTCACATTTCGGAGCGTGCCAGGTGGACCTCCAGCTGCCAACAGCTGCATCTTGCCCTCAGCTGAAGCGTTAAATGCACTGAAGCGGTAAATGCTCGCTCCACTCCTGCACCATGATTGGCCTCCAGTACTGGGGGGTTAACAACCTCGGGAGTGGGCTAGGGGCTGAGGCGCAAGCCTGCCGGCTCCCTGCTCCCACTGGCTCATGGAGACCCCGGGGGGACTGAGCCCCCATGACCCGAGGGGACACTTGCTTAGAAATGCTCCCTGCTCCCTCCCTTCGTGTTTCCAGTATCGCCTTCCAATAAACCTCTGGCATGGTCTCCTTGTCCAGAGTCTGCTTCAGAGGGGCCCAAGCTAAGACAGTGATTAGGGAAAGTCCCTGCCCTCAGGAGGCTCACCACTTGGTAGAAGCAGGTACAGAGCTTATGGTTGCCACGGAGCTCCAGGTGGGGCGGAGGATGCAAAGCCCCGGAGCTGCTCTTAGTCGCCCGACGTCCACCCAGCACCCGGCGCCATGACTGGCATCCCTGCCTGACATCCCAGGGCCTCCTCCGAGGATGCTATGAGGCGGCCCAGAGAAGGGGAGAGTGGCGTTTCCTGGAAAACAGACGGGCCTGCCAGAGCACTAATCACAGGAAAAATGACAGTCATCCCAGCCAACCTTCGATCGTTGATTGGGGTAAACACAGTGGGATTAGAAGAAACCACCAGCATTCCAGCTCATTAGAGCTAAAACGTTTCTTAAGCTTGGAACATCATCTTGTCAGGTCCCTCCAGACCCAGCCAGCCGGTGGAAAATCCGGCTAATTTAGAAATGAGTGTGGGAGCCTGCTCTGTCTCAGGCCCTGCAGGTCAGGGATCTGGCTGGAGGGACGGGGGGCCCCAGGCCGGCCCTTCGCAGGCCTGTGACAGCCATGATCTCACCCACCCTCCCCCAGCTCTCTGCGAGAGAGGGGCAAGAGAGGGGCGACCGCCCGCTGAGACCCCCGGGGTGGGTCCTGCCTGGTCCCTGCTGGCAATGGGCTCCACCCACACAGGCAAATCAGCCCCCTCCTCATCTTTTCCTGCCCCTGCTAGAGGGACAGTCCCGCCTGCAACCTTCCCCCAGGTGGAAAGGGCTTCCCAAAGGTTTCTCTAAATGCCCAGAAAGTAACATTTAACCTAAAATGTTTTTTGTCGTTTCTGTTGCATTTCCTCTTGATTACTCTTTTGTGTGCTCAGTTGCTCTGTTGTGTCTGGCTCTTTGTGACCACACGGACTACAGCCCTCCAGGCTCCTCTGTCCATGGGGTTTTCCAGGCAAATACTGGAGTGGGTTGCCATTTCCTCCTCCAGGGGATCTTCCCGACCCAGGGATCGAACCTACATCTCCCGTGTCTCCTGCATTGGCAGATGGATTCTTTACCACTGACCTGTCTGGGAAGACTTATTTTCTCTAAGGCTTCACAAATACAAAGCCACTCTTAACTTGCCAGTTGCTTTTTCATACCGCTCATGGAGTTCTCGTGGCAAGAATACCGGAGTGAGTTGGTGTTTCCTCCTCCAGAGAAGGTCCTTATCGTCAAAGCTATGGTTTTTCCAGTAGTCAAGTAGGGATGTGAGAGTGGGGCCAGAAAGAAGGCTGAGCACCGAAGAACTGACGCTTTCAAATTGCGGTGCTGGAGAAGACTCTTGAGAGTCCCTTGAACTGCAGGGAGATCAAACCTGTCAGTCCAAAAGGAAATCAGCCCTGAATGTTCATTGGAAGAACTGATGCTGAAACTGAAGCTCCAAAACTTTGGCCACCTGATACAAAGAGCCGACTCACTGGAGAAGAGGCTGCTGATGGGAAAGATAGAGGGCAAAAGGAGAAGGGGGTGGCAGAGGATGACGTGGTTAAAGAGCATCCCCGACTTCATGGACGTGAATCTGAGCAAACTCTGGGAGAGAGCAGAGGACAGAGAGGCTGGCGCGCTGCAGTCCATGGGGTTGCAAAGCGTCAGACACGACTGAGCGACTGAACCATGACAAAGCTTGCAGGCTGTGCAAAAATAGATCTCAGGCAGAATTTGGCCACTGGGCTATAGCTTGCCAACTTCTGGTCCCCAGAGACACAGAGGTTCATGTGGCACTAATTTCTCCACTTCTGCCTCTCACAGACTCCTATTCAACCTTCACAACCCAGTTCCAATGATCTCTTCTGCCTAAGGTCTTTCTCAGCTTCTCTCCTCCAGGCACCTGCACTCCGGAACTGCCCTCTGGCCCCAGGAGGGCTCCAGGCGGTGATGACAGCACTCAGGTGCCATCTGAATCCATCCCGTACCTGCATGAGGCATCCTCCAGGCACCAGCTGTGTGTGAGGAGCTAGGAGGTTTGTGAGGGGCAACATGGCTTGGTCTCCAAGTCACAGGTTTCCAAAGGGACCCCACGCAGGGAAGCTGGTGCCCTTCAGCTTACACCGGAGCGAACGCTGGGGGTACAGACCCAGGGTTCGGAGAGCCGAGGACAGCACAGTTTGGGCTGTGGTGATTCAGGGATGAGCTCCTTCCAGAAAAGTGTCAGGGAGGACGGGCCGTGGTGGCCAGGCAGGGGGTGGCTGCGAATGGAGGAGGAGCCTTCTTGGGGGGGAACTGCACTGACAAAGCCCCGAGGTGGGGAGTCCACAGCACGGTTTAGGAACGCGAGCAGTGGGGTTCGGGGGTCACCGTGGGTTCTGCGCCCGGCACGAGGGCCGGGAACCTGTGTACTCTTCTCTGGGGGTGACCTGAGCCCCCCAGTACAGGACGCAGGACGGAGGAGCTGAGTGCAGACGGCGGAGAAGGAGCAGGAGGCAGCGTAGACAGGGCAGCGGGTGCCAGCACCCTTGCCGGGGGGTGGGTGGTGGTGGTCTGGGCACTGAGGGCCCTGGTGGGCGGGGCTGCTTCAGGCAGGAAGTGCTGTTGGCTAAGAAGGGTGGGCAGGCCCTGTGGAGGGTGGTCAAGAGTGTGGACCCTGCTGGGGAGGGGCTGGTGGGACTCGCTGGTGGACCCAGGTGGGGCCCAGCCTCCCCAGGTGGCATCAGTGCTAAAGAGCCTGTCTGCCAATGCAGGAGATGTAGGAGATGCGGGTTCGATCCCTGGATCAGGAAGATCCCCTGGTGAAGGAAACGGCAACCCACTCCAGCGCTCTGGCCTGGGAAATCCCGCAGACAGAGGAGACTGGTGGGGTCGCGAAGAGGACGAGACTGAGCAGAAGACATAAACACGCAGGCCACAGAGTGGAGAAGTGGCTCTGAGAGCCAGGCTGGATTGGGAGGTGGCAAGCAGGTCTCCCCCAGAGCTGGAGCCCAGACCCCCATCAGCACGATAAGGCCACTGGTGAGGGCCTTGATGAAGTCTCCTGAACCCCATGGAGCCTGAGTGTCTGGAGTCCGGACAGGACACATCCAGCCCGGGGGCTCGACTCCCTCCGAAGAGAGGCGAAGGGCAAAGACTGCCAGGCCCGCATCGAGGGGAGGGGGCTGTGACCCAAACACAAGCTCAGCCCAGAACCTCCCACCAGGCTGGGTTTGAGAAGCCGCCGTCCCATCCCACCTGTGACCTTGACTCGACCTTCCCCTCTAGCAGGGTTCAGGTCCGAGCCCTCCCGCGGGCTGCCCCGGGCTCTAAGGAAAGCGGACCTTGCCTGAGGGGCCAGAGTGGCTGGGGTGGGTGGTTTCCTCTCCGCCCCCTCCCCGCTCCCCTCCCACCTCATCAACTTCAAAGGCCTCCTCTCCGCAGGCAGAGCTGGCAGCCTCGGAATTCTGATGCAGAGGCTCAGCCCCTCCAGGACCATGTGCAGCGGGCGACCCTCATGTGCCAAACCAGGATGGAAAACAGCCTTAATGTAAAGCATGTGTTCCCGGCTGTGCGGGAGCAGGGGCCTTGGAGTAGGCCAGCGACCCCCAGCCCAGCCCCAGCCTCAGCGGCTCGCGGGGTTCTGTCTCAGCCACACTGGGTCCACGGGGAGACCCCCACCTACAACCCTCGAACCAGGAGGGCCGCAGGCTGACTGAATCAGAGATGATGTCTGGGGGCCCCAGGGAGGGTTCAGGCTTCAAACCCACCAGCCGCTCCCCAGGGCCTCAAGGAAAAGTTCAAGTCCCCGAGACTGGGCTTCAAGACGGATCCCCATAAAGCAGCCCCGGAGCCTTGCCGGCTGCCAAGCTTGAGAAAATCGCAGGTTCCCTCTGTGGTCAGCAGGATCACGGACCCCAAAGATGCCTGTGTCCTAATCGTTGGAACCTGTCACTGTGACCTGACCAGGCAGAGGGGGCTTTGCAGATGTGGTTAAGGACCTCAAGGGGGAGGCGGATGATCTTAGACTTTCCAGGTGGGCTAGTGTCTCCCAGGGTCCAAATACAGAGGAGGGAGGCAGGAGGGGCGGAGTTTGAGAAGACACGACAATGGACCTGAAGCTCAGGTGGCCTTTGGTAGCTGGAAAGGGCAGAGGACGGGTCCCCCACGCCCCCAAAGACCCCAGAAAGAGCCAGCTCTGCTGGCCCCTTGATTCTCACTGCACCAGGACTGCCGGCCTCGCAGACTAAAAGAGGACAAATCGGTGCTGCTTCAAGTTACCGTTTGCAGTGATTTGTCACAGCAGCCACGCGGCCTTCACTGTTGTGCAGTCGCTCAGTTGTGTCCACCTCTTTGTGACCCCCATGGACTGCAGCACTATCTCCCCAGGCTTGCTCAAACCCATTGAGTCAGTGATGCTATCCAAGCATCTCATCCTCTGTTGTCCCCTTCTCCTGCCTTCAATCTCTCCCAGCATCAAGGTCTTTTCCAATGAGTCAGTTCTTCGAATCAGGTGGCCAAAGGATTGGAGCTTCATCTTCAGCATCAGTCCTTCCAATGAATATTCAGGACTGATTTACTCTAGGATGGACTGGTTGGATCTCCTTGCTGTCCAATGGGCCCTCAAGAGTCTTCTCCAACATCATAGTTCACAAGCATCAGTTCTTCTGCACTCAGTCTTCTTTATGGTCCAACGACCATACATTCTTTCTTCTCCCTGGACTGGTGCCTGCTCGGGGGTCCCTCCAGCCCCTGGACCAACTGCTCCTTCCACCTGGGCTCCCACTGAACAGGCTTTGCTCTAAAAGACAAGTCCTCAGTGGACAAGTCCTGTCTCAATGATCAGCCAAATGGTTTAGACACTCCTCTTCTGCCACCATCACATTCTCAACTCTGTCCAACTTTCCTGCTGAGTGTCAGGACTGAGAGACTTCCTGTGACAGGGCGCTCATCACCTCTCACCCAGCCCACCTATCCTCCCAGGACTGTGCAGCTTTTTCCTGCTTACAGGCCCAGGCTGAAGAGGTGAGTGGGGCACAAACCAGCCCAAATGGCCATGGAGGCAAGAGGGTCAGTTCTTAGGCTCTGGTTTCCTTGTTAATCTCCAATTCACATCTTCCCTGTAACAGCGTCCGCCTGCCCTTGTCATAGGATTGCCAGATTTAGCAAATAAGAAAAAGGACACACCATTACATTAAATTTCAGACCAATGATGGGTAATTTTTCAGCCCCTTGGACAGCAAGGAGACCAAACCAGTCCATCCTAAAGGAAATCAACACTGAATATTCATTGGAAGGACTGATGCTGAAGCTAAAACTCTAATACTTTGGCCACCTGATGTGAACAGCTGACTCATTGCAAAAGACCCTGATGCTGGGAAAGATTGAAGGCAGGAGGAGAAGGGGTTGGCAGAGGATGAGATGGTTAGATGGCATCACTGACGAATGGACATGAGTTTGAGCAAGCTCTGAGAGAAAGTGGAGGACAGGGAAGCCTGGCGTGCTGCAGTGTACCGGGTCACAGAGTTGGACACAACTTAGCAATTGAATAATAACAACATTCCCATATGTGAACTGAGAACTTCCAGATGTTCAAGCTGGATTTAGAAAAGGCAGAGGACCCAGAAATCAAATTGTCAACATCCACTGGATCATAGAAAAAGCAAAAGAATTCTAGAAAAACACCTACTTCTACTTCATTGACTACATAAGGCCTTTTACTGTGTGGATTGCAAAAAACTAGGAAAATTCTTAAAGAGATGTGAATACCAGACCACCTTACCTGCCTCCTGAGAAACCTGTATGCAGGTCAAGAAGCAACAGTTAGAGCCAGACATGGAACAATGGACTGGTTCCAAATTGGGAAGGAAGTACATCAAGGCTATATATTGTCACCCTGCTTATTTAGATTATATGCAGAGTACATCATGTGAAATGCCAGGCTGGATGAATCACAAGCTGGAATCAAGACTGCCAGGAGAAATATCAACAATCTCAGATATGCAGATGAGACCACTCAAATGACAGAATGTGAATAAGAACTAAAGGGCCTGTTGATCAGGGTGAAATAGGAGCATGAAAAATCTGGCTTGAAGTTCAACGTTTAGAAAATTAAGATCACAGCATCTAGTCCCATCACTTCATGGAAAATAGAAGGGGAAAAAGTGGAAGCCATGACATATTCTATTTCCTTGGGCTCCGAAATCACTGCAGATGGTGACCTCAGCCATGAAATTAAAAGACACTTGCTCTTTGGAAGGAAAGCTATGACAAACCTAGGAAGTATATTAAAAAGCAAAGACATCACTTTGCTGACAAAGGTCTGTATAGTCCAAGTTGGGATTTTTCCAGTAGTCATATATGGAGTAAGAATTGGACCATAAAGAAGGCTGAGCACTGAAGAATTAATGCTTTTGAACTGTGGTGTTGGAGAAGACTTTTGAGAGTCGCTTGGAATACAAGGAGATCAAACCAGTCAATCCTAAAGGAAATCAACTCTGAATATTCATTGGAAGCACTGTTGCTGATGCTGAAGCTCCAATACTTCGGCCACCTGATGCAAACAGCTGACTCATTGGAAAAGACCCTGAAGCTGGGAAAGACTGAAGGCAGGAGGAGAAGGGGGGACTGAGGAAGAGTTGGTTGGATGGCATCACCAATCCAATGGACGTGAGTTTGAACAAACTCCGGGAGATAGTGAAGGACAAGGAAGCCTGGCGTGCTGCAGTCCATGAGGTTGCAAAGAATTGGAAATGACTTAGTGACTGAACAGAAACAACGAATGTCCCAAACACTGCATGAATACACTTTTATTAAAAAGTTCCTTAAAAATCTAATCTTGGAAGGGATGTCCTAACCCTTGTGCTGTTTTCTTTTCATTGGAAGCAGGTCAGTAGGAAGGGCACACACTTGAGTGAAAGGATGACATGGTGTAATAAATACAAGAGGGCAGGTCACTGGGGACCCCCTAGAGCCTGCTCCCCACACCTCCCAGTGAAGTTGAGGGGGTGTTAGGTAGGTGGTGCCTGACATTCAAATGCTTTCACAGAGGGGGAAAACACCTTTCCTAGAGAGGAAGAAGTCTGGGGTTTAAAGCACTGATGAGGGGACCATCAGAGTGGGGGAGAACTTGGAATTCTCAGGTCCGTCTGTCCCCTCCTTCTCCCCTCCCTCTTTCTCCCTCTCTCTATCTCCCTTATTCTTCTTTTCTTCCTGTTCCTTCTTCTTCCTCTCCCCCACCCACCAACCCTCTCTTTTACTCCCCTAACTAGCAGTCCCCCAGTAAGTCTTACACCCTCACTCCGTCCAGGAGGAGCTGACCCCTGTCTCCCATCCCAGCTCAAAGGAGCCTTGAAGCAGGGGAACCCTGACCAGCCAGCAGGACACAGCCACAGGAGGGCCTTCCCCCTGCACCTGGGGCTGGGGGTGTTATCCCGTCTTTCTGGCATTGAAAGTGAGCACTTTAAAGATGGGCAAGGAAAGATTTGGGGTAGATGGGTGGACGTGCCCTGGAGGCACAGAGGGAACGACGTCACTGATAAAATGCTAGACCCCTCCAAGGTGGAATTGCTGGGCCCACATTATGGCCTCATCCACTCAATGGGCACGAGTCTGAGCAAACTGGGGGAGATGGTGAAGGACAGAGGGGTCTGCAGTACTGCAGTCCACAGGGTCACAAACAGTCGGACATGACTGAGCGACTGAACAACATCAGGAGACCTGCTGCTAAAGCATCCTCCCCCGAACGCCATCCCAGGGCACAGGCTGTGGACGTGTCTGCACATGCCACTCTCCACACCCCTGCTGGCCCTCGATCTTGGGCCGCTGTCATGGGTTAAAAAAAAACAAACCCTCCAAAAAACCTCATCGTTTCATTTTGTAATTTAAATTTCTCTGGTTGAGGAGCTCTTCAGATATTTGTTGCTGCTTTTACTCCTCTCCTGTGAATTGCCTATTCAGGGCCTCTGTCCACATTTCTCTTGAAGCGATTTCTAATTAATCTGTAGGATACTTTGCTTATTGAGTATCAGCCCCCTGTCTATCAGAAATGTTGCAAATATTTCCTCCGGTCTACCATTCATCTAGTAATTTTAGTCTGCGTGTGAATCTTCAGCACTCAGAGGTCTTGTGATTCTCCTTTTTGGCTTCTGGGGTTTTCATTTTGTGTGGGAAGGCTCTCCCCGACTCCGGAGCCGAGCACTAGTCCTCTGTTCTCTGAAGCTCTGTTATTCCTTGTTTGTAGCATCTTCAGTGCATTTAGGACATTTGTTTGGTGTGAAGTAAGGGACAAACTCAACATTCAAAAAGCTAAGATCATGGCATTGGCCCCATCATTTCATGGCAAATAGATGGGGAAAGATTGAAAGAGTCACAGACTGTATTTTCTTGGGCTCAAAAATTACTGCAGATGGTGACTGCAGCCATGAAATTAAAAGACACTTGCTCCTTGGAAGGAAAGCTATGACAAACCTAGACAGCATATTAAAATGCAGAGGCATTACTTTGCTGACAAAGGTGTATTGTGTATAGTCAAATCTATGGTTTTTCCAATAGTCATGTGCAGATGTGAAAGTTGGACCATAATGAAGGCTGAGTGCCAGAGAATTGATGCTTTCAGACTACGGTGCTAGAGAAGACTCTTGAGGGTCCCTCAGATTGCAAGGAAATCAAACCAGTCAGTCCTAAATTAAATCAACCTTGAATATTCATTGGAAAGACTGATGCTGAAGCTGAAGCTCCAGTACTTTGGAGCTGACTCCAAAGTCAGCTTTGCATCCACCTGATGCAAAGAGCTGACTCGTTAGAAAAAAACCCAATTGAAGGCAGGAGGAGAGGGGACTACACAGGATGAAGTGGTTAGATGGCATCACCAGCTCAATGGACATGAATCTGAGCAAACTCCAAGAGATGGTGAAGGACAGGGAAGATGAAGTTCCCTGGTGAAGATGCCAGGGAAGCCTGGCATGCTGCAGTCCCTGGGGTCACAAAGAGTTGGACACGACTTAGCGACGGAACAAGAACAACAACCAAAGGGACAAACTGATGTCGGTTTGTGACTGCTGTCCCTCCCCCTCCCCCGCTGTCAGGAGCTCTGAGTCCTCACGGGAGCTGCAGGCCCTGGACCGGGAGGAGAGGCTGATGGACAGGCGGAAGTGGGGCTCTGGGCCTTCCCGGTCACCGACCCTCAGGGAGGGGGCGCTGGAAAGAGACTTCTGTGTGAACTGCGAACCTGAGGCCCCCGGTCTGTGCCCTTCCAGAGCAGCCAGACCTCGTGTCTGGACCGAGCAGAGTTTTATTTTATTTAGTTTTAAGTTTGTTTTTTTTTTTTTTAATGTGGACCATTCTCAAAGTCTTCAGTGAATTTGCCACAATACTGCCCCTGTTTCACACCTTGGTTTTTAGGATCTGCAACATGTGGGATCCTAGCTCCCCAAGCAGGGATCAAACCCACATCCCCTGCATTGGAAGGTGAGGTCTTAACCTCTGGACTCCCAGGGATGTCCCCAGGGCAGAGCGGAGGTTTAGGTTCTCCGCAGCTCCCCCCCTCCTCACGGGCCATCCTGATATCTGGGGAGGGGACGCCAGCACGTCCAGAGGCCCCGTGACTCTGCTCCCGCCAACCCGGGGCAGAACCCTCGTCTGCACTAGATTTGAAGAGAATGAGTGGTCCCTGCTCGGCTGTGGGGGCCGCTGGAGATTTTCACTTGGGTCACAGCCTGCAAGGTCTACCAGGTGAGGAAACATTTCTGAGATTCCCTCAAGGAAGCCAGGGAGGCCGCTGGGATCCTGAGAGAGACCGCTGGGACTGAACCTTTCTAGGCACTTCCCTAGCGTCTAGACCAAGGGTAGAAAGAGCTCTTCTGACTTTTCCTTCTTTTCTTGAGGGCTGATGCAGACAGGGTAGAAAGATGCTGTGACAGTGGGCGTGTCTTCAGGCTGAGCCCTCAGCAAGCTCTTTGCCTTCTTATCACCAGTCTGCATGGCAGCTCTGCAAGGCGGAGTCCCTGATCCCTTTGCTGATGTTCAGTCACTCTGCCATGTTCAACTCTCTGCACCCCATGGACCTCAGCATGCCAGGCTCCTCCATCCTCCACTATCTCTCAGAGTTTGCTCAAATTCATGTCCATTGAGTCTGTGATGCTATCCAACCATCTCATCCTCTGTCGTCCACTTCTCCTCCCGCCTTCAGTCTTTCCCAGCATCAGGGTCTTTTCAGATGAGTCGACTCTTCGCTTCAAGTGGCCAAAGTATTGGAGCTTCAGCTTCAGCATCAGTCCTTCCAATGAATATTCAGAGTTGATTTCCTTTAGGATGGACTGGTTTGATCTCCTTGCAGTCCAAGGGACTCTCAAGAATCTTCTGCAGCACCACAACTGGAAAGCATCAGTTCTTCAGCACTCAGCCTACTTTTTGGTCCAACTCTCACATCCATACATGACCACTGGAAAAACCATGGCTTTGACTATATGGACCTTTGTCAGCAAAATGATATCTCTGCTTTTTAATATGCAGTCTATTATGTCTATTATGCTGTCTATAATATGTTTGTTATAGCTTACCTTCCAAGGAGCAAATGCCTTACTTTCATGGCTGCAGCCACCATCCGCAGTGATTTTGGAGCCTAATCCCTACTTTACAGAAAACAGAGGCTCAGAGAGGTTAAGTAACTTTCGAAGAGCTACCTAGCATGCTGGGAAACTGCAGTCACAGTGGGAGGTGCTGGAGTGGGCCGTGTGGAGTACAGTAGCTCTATGCCTGGCAGGACTGGCACACAGGAGGCACTCGATACACTTAGCTGACCTCCCCCTCCCATCCCCCCTCCCTTCTCTATCTTCCCCTTTCCTCCCCTAGGAGATTCCCTCGGCGCCTGAAATCCATGATGACAGCGGCAAGCAGACTCCCACCTTGAGACAGTGCACTTTAAAACATGAGAAGGAACAAGAATTCAGCAACTGAGTGGCAAGGACCATTCATTCAAAGACTTATCCCAAAACCGTCTCCCTGGGTGGCAGGCCCTTAGAGGGAGCTCCCAAGAGTCACCATCCTGAATAGCTCCCTGTCCAACCAGAGGTTCACACTGAACCAGGAGGGGATGGAGTGGGAAAGTGTCCACCCCCAGGATGGCTCTCAGGAGGGAGGGGATCACGAGGGGCTCCCTGGAGGAGGACGTATCTAGCCTGCTGGTCAAGGTGTTGGTGTTAGGCAGGGCTAGGGGGAGGGGTAGAGGTAGGGTGGGGCCTCTCCCAGACTGCGGGAGGAAAGTTGTTCTCTTTCCTGGTGCACAGAGATGGGAGACATAACATTCTCAAAGCCTGCTAAACCAACCACACACAGAAAAGCGCACAGCATGATGTATGATTCCATGTACAAAAATGAAATTACCAATTAAAAACAAACAAAAAATTAAACTGTAGAAATCAGAATAACGATCCCCGCCGGGGCCAGGAGACTGCTGACCTGAAGAGAGGTGTGGTGGTGGGTTTCTGGGGACACTGGTCAGAGCGTGCTTCTTAATCCGGAGGAGGCTAGCTGCAGGGATATGCCCCTCACTGTGTGAAAACATCTACGTACCCCTGAGATCCGTGTACTTTTCCGCCCGCGTATTCCACTCCAGTAAAAAGCTAAGAGTCCTAAAAGTAGAGCTTGGGGGACGGGAGAGCTCGGCCATGATTCTGGAGGCAGTGGGCAGATCCAGGAGGACTCCGAGTGGTGGCAGTTCGTGACCAGAGCTGTGTTTTCAGATGATGAATTGGGCAGCGAGCGAGAGACGGATTAGCAGGAGGAAGGGGCGGGCTGGGGAGCAGCACAGGTGAGACGTAATTCACAGCTGCCCCGGGGAGGACCACCGTGCACCAGCTGTCCGTGGCTTCATTAAACCCCAGGAAAGAGAAATGAACCAATTTCCCGGCCCCGGTCAGCGCTTTCTCCCAGGATGCGGAGTCAGAGGCTCCACAACTGAAGGCCAGTAGCAATCCGATTAATTCCCCAGGATAAAGCCTTTAATCTAACACATAACAGCAAATTCTTGTTTTTCCATTAAAAACAATACCTCAGCCCCCAGGTCGGCTGCCAGGGCTTTAATGAGATCCCTTTCCCACCCGGAGGCTGAATTGGACCTCTGTTAGTCGCAGCACGGGGCTTTGCTAGTTTGGCGGTAGGTCTGGTAGGGGGTATTTGCACTGATGGGGCGCGTGAGGCTGGAGGAGACAGAGGCAGCGCAAGGTCCTTGGTGACCTCAGCTGAACTGAAAGTTGGCCTAACTTCTTGGAAGAGTGTGTGGGGAGGTTTGCTGGGGCCAGGTCCAGGGATGGGAGGGAGCAGAAAAAGCCACGGGCTGCGAGGTCAGAGCTCTGGAGTCTGTCCACTAACTCTCTGAGCGACCTTGGGCAAGCCTTGCCTTCTCTGGCTTCCATGTCTCTCCGGGTCCCGTGATATGGTTGGACCCTTGGGAAGACCAGTTCCCTAAAGAACTGGGCTTCTGGTTTCTAGTCCCCTGATGATGAGGACTGAACAGGACTGTGGGCAGGAACGTGCTGGTCTACCGAACTCGAGGGGCAGAAGAGGTGGGAGAGCTCCCCCCAGCACGTGGAAGCCGCTGGGGGAAACTTCCTGTGTCACACAGGAAGTGCGGTGGCATCCACGCTCCCGGAACACGGCAGAGGAGAGACCTGTTCACCCTGGATCCTGCTCAACAGAAAGTGACTCTCCACCAACGGAGGCGGCAAAGGCGCTGCCCGCCTCCCAGGATAGGGTGACCACCGACTCATCCTGGTCTGCCCGGGACTTTCCTGCGTTAGCTCGGAAGCTCCACACCCCAGGAAAGCCTGTAGACCCTGGCCAACCAGGATGCTTGGTCACCCTACTTCTAGATGGCTGAACCAAGTGGGACTGTCCTCCAGAGTCTGCCTGTGGTTGGAATGTTTGCTGTGGTGGATCGGATGTACCCTTCCTGGGCTGCAGCCCCATCATCCTATCAAATCCTCTTCTTTGCATGTATGCGTGCTCAGTCATATCTGACTCTTTGTGACCCCATAAGTCTCCTCTGATGTAAGCCCATCAGGCTCCTCTGTCCATGGGGATTCTCCAGGCAAGAATACTGGAGTGGGTTGCCATTTCCTACTCCAGGGGATCTTCTTGACCCAGGGATGGAACCCATGTCTCCTGTAGATAGGCAAATTCTTTACCACCGAGCAACCTGGGGAGCCATCTTGTCCCTAGAGATCCCAATTAACAGGCCGCCCTTCAGGAAGAGCCGAAGGGGCTTCCTGACCTCGGGGTCCCACCTGAACTCTGCAGCCAGGCTTCGGGAGCCATTAGGGCCAAAACCAGGTGAGTGGCCCTCCAACAGGCCCTTGACTCAGCCAGGCTTCATTCGGACTGGACACGTGCCAGTCACAACCTTGCTAGCTGGGGCCTCGGGGCCTGGCTCACCTCACCGGGCTCCCCAGGCTCCAGCTGCCTCTGCCTCCAATGAGGAGCCAGGCCCGTGGTCACTGGGTGGCCCCCCAAGGCCAGGCCAGAGGAGCTCAGACGTGAGGCATCACTTTCGAGGGAGTGTTTTGGTAGCTTTCTGCCCAGCCATAATTTCTGGGGCTGGAAGTCTCACTCGTCTTAATGAGGTGTCACTGGAGAGGTGTCCAGGACAGGCCTGGACGCTGGATACAGATTCCACACTGGGCAGTGTGAGTCCAGCTGGGACGCCTCATGTCTAAGGCCCAGTAGGTGGGGTCACCACTCATGGGAAACGGCGATGGGCAGTGACCTATGAATCAGGAGCAACAGGGTACAAACGTTTGTCACCGAGAAAATAAGTTTATGCTTATTAGAACAACATTTTTTCGAGCTCATAGAAAATAAACATGTTGGGTCAAATGTTGCCATGAGTCCTACGTTTACAAAGGGATGAAAGAGGTATGAAATTGTGGTCGGGAGCTGGCAAGAATGAAAAATTACAGCGGGATGAGCTTCTTGTGCTGTAAATTGGAAATTTCAGAGATGTGTGGCACCACTGTGGAGGCCCAAACTTCTAAATGAAATTTATTATTTCTATAAAGTCTGGAAACAGCATCTTCAGGGATAACAAATACAGAGAAAACATGATTTCACTCTTGATATTTGGTCTCCTTGCAGATGGTTTTCATTAAAAAGGGCTTTATAAAAATGATAAAAATGTTATAGTTTGCTAGATTAAGTCTGAAACGGCTCTATTTAATAAGCTGGTGCATTTTAATCATTTTTTGAAAAGCCTGACATATTAAAAAGAACCTCAGTCTTGGGCACCACAAAAAAAAAAAGGAAAGGAAAAAAGTAGTCTCAACTTATCTTGGGTTGTTTTGTGCATGTCTTACATTTGCCCTCCTCGATGAAATTTGATGCCAACTGAATGAGCATCTGAGGTCCAGACCTCCAGAGCTGTTGTAGCTGTGAGAGGGATCACGTGACAGTGGGTTTTCTTTGCTCATTTTTCTCTCAGGTACCTGAGTAGAAAAGGGTAACCATTCTGTTCCCACTCTTGGCCCCATGATGCAGAACTGAGGAATGAGGGAGGGCCAGGGAAGAGGCCGAAGGAACAGACCATAGCTTGAAGCCTGGAGCAGAGCCTTCACACAACGCCTCTCAGGGAGCAGTAGAAAGGACCTTCCAAGGGGGTCCTTAGAAAAGATCTCGGTCTCGGAGGCAGAAGTTGAATGTGAGCGGCGGCTGTGGGAGCTATAAGAACCGTGGGCTCAGACTCTAGAAAACCAGAGCTACGACACCATCGAAGGCCAAGCATCAGAGGCCCTGATCACAGCTGGGGCCTCCGGACCCGCCTTCCCCTCCCGAGTTCCTACCTCTCCTCGGGCTCCCCGAACTGCCTCTCCTGCTTCCGGGGCAGGAGGCAGACCGGCCCCAGCTCTGGCAAGTTTGGAGGACCAGCAACACCCAGAGATGCCTGGGAAGCTTCTGGGGCCCTCGTGGGCAGGACCCAGAAGGGATGCCGTCTTCCCTGGCCAGCCCCTCCCTGGAAACAGTGCTGCCGTGTGCTTACCTCATCTACTGTTTCCCTTCTTTTTCACGACCTCGTTAAACTTTTAACTGCACCAGTAAAACCATTCCCAAGCAACTCAGTAGGATGTGACTCAGTCCCCAAGAGCCGGGTGGCCTCTGGGTGGGCAGCTTCTGCAGGGGTCCCCACCCCTGGAGTTGGGTCACTGGGAAATGGGAGTGTCCTTCTGGGGCTGGCTTCCCCTTCCTCTGGTGCAGAGCCAGGGCAATGCTCCCAGGTCATCAAGACGGAGGTTCCTGTCTAATTAACACAAATGTGGACCCGCTAAGTCTACCACCCCACTGTGCCCAGTGGGTCAGTCACTCATGAGATGCAATTCCCTTCTGGCTCTGAGTGCTGCCTTTCCCCAGATGATGGAGGAAACCAGTGGGCAGAGTGGGGCAGAGAGGACCTGGTGGCCAGGCCTCTACCCAGGGTCCCTGCTGTGTCCTTGGACACAATTGCTGATCTCCAATTCCTTTCTGTGATTTTATGAAAGAACCCCATTTCTACATCTTAAGTCCATGGCTGCCCAAGTTCAGTTCAGTTCAGTTCAGCCGCTCAATCGTGTCTGACTCTTTGTGACCCCATGAACTGAAGCATGCCAGGCCTCCCTGTCCATCACCAACTGCCAGAGTCTACCCAAACTCATATCCATTGAGTCGGTGATGCCATCCAACCACCTCATCCTCTGTCGTCCCCTTCTCCTCCTGCCCTCAATCTTTCCCAGCATCAGGGTCTTTTCCAATGAGTCAGTTCTTCGCATGAGGTGGCCAAAGTATTGGAGTTTCAGCTTCAGCATCAGTCCTTCCAATGAACACCTAGGACTGATCTCCTTTAGGATGGACTTGTTGGATTTCCTTGCAGTCCAAGGGACTCTCAAGAGTCTTTTCCAAGACCACAGTTCAAAAGCATCAATTCTTCAACACTCAGCTTTCTTTATAGTCCAACTCTCACATCCATACATGACTACTGGAAAAACCATAGCCTTGACTAGACTTTGTTTACAAAGTAATATTTCTGCTTTTCAATGTGCTGTCTAGGTTGGTCATAACTAGTCTGTAATTCAATCCCTCACTAAGAGCCAGAAATTATGTGTTTGCCTGTCCACTGGCTATCAGCTTGGCAACGAAACAGGACTGATTCTTAGTGAACCCACGTTGGGTCCCAGGACCACCATTTTCTGGCCCTGATCTTCTCAGGCCATCTGTTATGACCTCTTTTCTTTAATTTTGCTGGGAACTGCCAGGAAGTTTTGTCGTGCGGACCCCTTGGGATCTGCAGGACTGCTGTTTTGAGCGCTTCAGCTTTAGTTCTGTGGTCTCGAGACACCTGTCCTACAGGGCTTCTCCATGGTGCCACAGGATTGGAGCTAAAGGAGCCTGGAGTGGCTGGAACAAGGTTGGATGCCTGCCCAGGGTCAGACTCACCTGAGAGGAGTTCACAGGAAGCCCCGGAGACCTGGAAAAGGGATGGCCTTATCTGGTGCAGTGGGCAGTGGTGGGGAGAACCAAGAGGGTGTGGGGTCCACTTCCTGGAGGAGGTGTCTTAGAGCAGGGTCTTCAGAGGTTGGGAGGGGCTCCATCCACATCTAAACCCACCTGGGAAGCAGGTCTGGGCAGCTGGACATTCACTGAGAGGCACCAGCCAGGCACTAGAGCAGCTTCTTGCAGCCGAAGGAGGTGATGCTCGCAGAGGGCAAGCCCCCCCGTTCCTGGGGCTACAAAAGCTGAGGCAAAGAACAGTACTGCCAGTCGCTCAGACATGCCTGCCCCCGAGTCTGGGATGCAACTTCACTGGAATGTCATTTAAAAGTGGTTCGTGGGACTTCCCTGGTGGTCCAGTGGCTAAGACTCTGTGCTCCCAATGCAGGGGCCCCAGGTTTGATCCCTGGTCAGGGAACAAGATCCCACATGCCACAGCTGAGTGTTCACATGCCACAACTAGGACCCAGCATAGCCAACTAAATAAATAAAAATAAATATTTTTTTAAAAAATGGTTTGTGTTCATTTGTCATCAGTCATCACAAATTACTCCCCTTTCTGTGGCTGCAGGCAGCCCTGTGTCAACATGAAATAAGCTGTAATGAAAAGTGGGAGGCCCCCTTCTCCCTGTAAGATGCTCACTACCCAAAGCCCTTCCATGCCCTGGGGGCTTGTCTTCTGAGGCAGCTGCAGGCAGGAAAACCCTGGCAAGACCCAAGGCCCAGACCCTCTCGGCAGAAGTTTTTAGTTTGCAAAGGGTATGTTCAGATGCCTCTAATGACACTTCAAGAGTCTGGCTTATCCGAACTCCTACTCATCTTTCACCATCACGTGCATATTTCCTTCACTCTGTCTCCAGCGAACCAGAAGGAAACACTGGGTTTCTTGTAGGCAGCAACCCAGGGAGCCTTATTAGGAAGACAGGGCTCTGGCTGGTATAATGAGTGGTTATCAGTGCCAGGCCCTCGGCCTTGGATCAGGCAGCAGGTGTGAGGGCTCCGGCCCCGGGCCCGGCTTCCCACCATGGTGCTGTGACAGGCAGGCTGGCAGCTGCCCCCGGAGCACCCTGGGTGCCCCAAGCAGGCGGGAGGTGGCATCTTCCTGATGAAGTCAGGCCTGAGTGCCAATCAGTGAGCCAGCCAGAGGTGCAGGGGTTAGCAAGGGCCCGGGAGACGGCTCCCTCCCAAACCTTTGGAGGCAGGAGCCCCGTTGTTACCGTGAACTCTAGAGCTCCAAGGGGTCTCCCTGGAATCTGTCCATGTGGAAGGAGATGGAGCTTCAAGGCCACCTCTGCAAATATATGAGCTGAAGGGAGTCTAATCTCAGTCCCCTGGCCTGAAACCCTCCTCCCACTTTCCTGCTCGATGAGAGATGCCCCCACGGGCAGGGAGCTCCCCATAGCCCAGATCTAGGAATAAGAAGCTTCTAGAGGCAAGTGAAAATTGACCTCGAAGTCCCCATATGCATGCTCTGCTGCTCAGGGCCTTGCCGGGGTCCCTCTGTTGATGGCAGGAGAATTGGCACCATGGGAGTTTGGTTACATCTTGACCAACAGAAAGTTCTAGAGCCAGAGAGGGAGTCCTCAAATAGCAGAGATGGTACCCAGTGCCCCGAGGAGCCTGTCTCCCATTCATTCCCAAACCTGGGACCCTGAATCCCAAATAGGAGCAGAGGTGGGAATCCTCTGATCCTTCTGGAAGAAGGTGGCAGGGTGCCAGGGTTGCCCAGGAGCAAGCTCACTCCCAGGACCTTGCTTCCTTGCAGGGAGACAGAAGACGGTGAGAAGGGGGTCTGAGCTCAGTGGGCATGACGCAGGGCACAAAGGAGGCATCTCCTGCTTCCAGAATCTTCTCTGGCTTCTTCTGCCCAGGAAGCTCTATAGTCATGGGAAGGAAGCCCTCACACGGAACCCCCTTCCCACACCCTGCACACCCTAACCTTCCCGACCTCAGACTGTGGACCCCAGTCCATTAATAGATCCTTTCTCTGGACCAGCTGGGTCCCCTGGAATGTCCTGAGGTTGGCCCTGCCCTCCCAGGATGGGAGACCATGGGCCCCACACAGGCCATCCCCGCCTCTCTTTATTTCTCTCCAAGCCGCACACCAGTCTTGGCCGGAGGGTGTTTTCCCAATGCGTGCCTCTTGTTTCAAAGTGTAAACCTGGCGAGAGGAAGAAGGGGCCATGTTTTTCTCCTCATGCTCCTCTGGAGCCTCCCACCTTCTTGTAGAGAGAAGTGTCTCTAAAGTTGATCTTGGGTGTTTTTCGCAAATAACTGGGCCCTCCAAGGAGCTCAAGGGAGCGGGCCAGCGGAGCCTGAGTGCCTGGCAGGCTTCTGCTTGCCGCCAACCTTGCTAAAGAGGTTTTTGTGCAAAGGGTGTTTCTTGAGCTCTTCGGGGCTTTTCCCGTCTGCGCTGACGGCGGCCATCCACACATCACCACATTTATCATGGGAAGGGAGGGAGGGCCCCACCCCGCTTTCCACTGGGAGCCCGGCCGGCCAGCCATCGCTGGGCCCTGCTCCCCGCTCAACCCCGTGCCAGCCCGTCTGCTGTGAGCCCAGTCCTCCCCGCAGCGTCCAGGGCAGACGGGTCTGGGCGGCGGGTCGGAACTCCCTGTTCCCTGCGGGCTCCACTTTCCAGTAAAGGCGGCAGGAAAGGTGAGGGGATGAGCGGCAGGCGCCGGCCCCCGCCGCCCGGCCGCGGCGCAGAGCCCAGCTCCACTGAAGGTGACCGGCGGGGGTCCAGGCGCACCATCCGCAGGGCGCGGAGGGAGCACTCCTACTGGGGGGCTGCGGCTGTGGCAGTTGTCTCCTGCCTGTCCTGCCGTTCCCATCCGAGACCCCCGCCACTGCCCCCCTGCCCTGATTTCTATTTGCCTTAAGCTACCAGAAGCGGCGGTTTCACCTCCTCATGGATGATGGCTAAAAACGAGCTCCTCTCTGAGAATCCATGCCGCCTCTCCGAGATTGTAAACGGCCCCCTCTGCTGCTCCCCCTCCCAAGGACCCAGAGCAGGATGCAGGCTTCTTGCTGGGTAGCGTGAGGCCGGGGTGAGGCTCTTTGCCAGGAGGCGCCTCTTGACCGGACTAAGCCAGAACGTGAGCCCAAAGCACCCCCCTGCTGCCCTGGCTCCCCGGTGTCCAGAAACACATTGCAGGGGTGGGGAAACTGAGGCTCGGTGTCCCCGGGCACTCCAGGTGTCGAGGGAGCAGCAGGTGGGCCTCACCCAGGTCTGGGTCCCCTTGCCAGTCCCCCGGAGACACGGTGGGTCTCCATCAGCCACTAAAGGTCAGACCGAATTACCAGGGAAATGCAAAAAGGCGCTGCTCCCTGACCTTTGCAGGCTAATAAGGAAGAATATTTGATGCTATAAAACATTTCATTATTAAACCAACCAGGAAAACCTTTGCGGAGGCACAGCCAACAGGCTTTACTCACTGAGCATGAACAGGGGGCCTCCCCATCCTCTTCAGGCCGCCCACCCGTGCTTCCAGAAGCCAGTGGAGACCTGGCCCAAACCACAGTCTCTCCGGCAGGGAAGGGCCTGGGTGAGTGCAGGGCTCCAAGCTGCTTGTTTTTCAGCAGCTGCTTCATCCACCCTGGTCGGCTGGCTTCCGTGAGGCGCCTGGGCCGGGCCCTGTATCCCCGACAGGGGTTGGATGTGCGTCTGCTTGGAGAAGCTCCCGGGGCAGCAGCGGGCGGTGGGGGGGTGGGGTGGGGTTTGCAAATCCATGCCATGAGGAACCACAGTGTGTCGGGGGTCTGGCCCAGCTGGGGTCTCAAGGGAAGCTTCTTGGAGGAGAGGGCATGATGGGGGCTGAGTGCTGGGATAGATGGAGTAGGGCAAGCCCTGGAGCGGAGTTGGCCGGAAACTTCTGGATGCCAGGGTACAGCCTGTGACCGAGTTCAGCCCATCACTTCGGGCTTCTGTAGCTGGCAGCCCAGCACCAGTGCACAGTCGGGGGGGGGGGGTCCCTCCTCTGCTCCTGCCCCTGGCCCCTTGATCTGCAGCCCCGCATCCCCCCCCCCGCCCCCAGAGCCACCCCAATTCCATCCGGCTTTCTGGTCACCCAGGATCACCGGTTTCCACACCCTCTCCTTCTCAGGCGAGCCCCCAGACCCCAGTCCATGTCTTCGGAGGGGCTACCCAGGACAGAGAGACAGCAGCTCCTGGGCTAGGTTTGCTTCAGAAGTGCAGCCCCAGGGCAAGAGGGGCGAGGAGAGGGAGCCAGGCAGGGACAGAGGCCAGTGAGGAGACAGTGGCGAGGGCCCGAGCTCGCCCGGCTTCCTGAGCCCCCTTCCTGGGCCGTGGGGGCCTTGGAGGCCAGCCTCAGAGAAGCTGCATCATCAATGGCCAGAATCCTCTCCGAGGGGCCCTGGGGCATCCCCCTGACATCCCACTGTGCAGGGGGCACAGAGGTCCAGCTGGATCCCCGCTCCAGCTCAGCAGGGCCTCCCAGGGCCCCAGGCCAGCGGCGGGGAGCCGCAGTGACCTGGCCCCCTGACCATAGAGCAGCGAGCAAGGCCAGGGGGCTTGGGGCACAGGGCAACAGCTGGTCTGCTCTGAGTTTTCTCAAGTGGAAGCCCACGCAGTGACCCCTCACCTCCAGCTAGGAGGCCTCAGCCTGGAAGGTGCCCCGCCCCAGCCTCCGATCTCCAGGCCCCCACTTAGTTCTGGGGGGCCCGCAGCCAGCTTCCAGTCCCTCCTCACCCTCAGTCAGGCCCGTCCCTCCCTCTGGAAGCTTCTCTCTGCCCATGGGCTGCCCCGGAGCTGTGCTGAACTGTGCTTACCTGGGTGCATGCACACCCACCAGTGTGGTTCTGAGCCGAGGTACCCCTTCTTACAAATATCTTCCCTGGTGGCTCAGAGGTTAAAGCATCTGCCTGCAATGTGGGAGACCTGGGTTCTATCCTTGGGTTGGGAAGATCTCCTGGAGAAGGAAATGGCAACCCACTCCAGTATTCTTGCCTGGAGAATCCCATGGATGGAGGAGCCTGGTGGGCTACAGTCCACGGAGTCTCCAAGAGTCGGACATGACTGAGCAACTTCACTTTCACTTTTCACCCCTTCTTACAACCCGGCAGTCCACGGAGGTGGACAGAGTCTGTTATAAGGGGAGGGAGCCTAGAAGGCCAGATTTCTTTTCTGCAAGCTTACTTTCTTAGAAGGGGATTGAAAACACGTCTGTAATGTCTTTGTCCTCAAGAAAAAAATGCCCCGACCCTGTTTTTGGATGCGCTGTGTTGTCTGTTACTGCCTGGTATGTGTGTGTGGGTATTAGTCACACAGTCGTGTCCGACTCTTCGCAACCTCATGGACTGTAGCCCACCAGGCTCCTCTGTCCACAGAAATTTTCAGGGGAGAATACTGGAGGGGGCAGCTCTGCCCTTCTGCAGGGACCCAGGGACTGAATCTGCATCTCTTAAAGTCTCCGGCACTGGCAGGGGGCTCCTTTAACCCTGCACCACTCTCTGTTACTGCCTGCTGATGAGCCCCCAGACAGCCCTGACGTTTATTCCCACCCCGACTCCCAGCCAGCCCAGAGCTGAGACCAGATGGGGAAACGGTTGGGTGGGAGACCTCAGCCTCCCCGTACACACACGGGACTCACAGCCTGGTTGCCTCCACCTGGCAACCAGCAGGCGCCCAGCCTGAGCCCTGGAGCTCAGAGAGGTTAAGTGCCCCGGCTTGGGGCGAACAGCACACGGCAGGGTCAGAACTCAGCCTCCGTCCTCCAGGCTCCTGCTCTCCCCCACCCCTGCCCTCAGCCAGCCCCCCTCCTCCCCCAGGAAGACTCCGTCTGTGTTTGTGGCGTGATCCCCCGCTGGAGCCCAGATTGCTTCTCCTGGCGCCCCCCACGCCCAGTTCTGCAGCGGGGGTCTGCGGCTCCAAACCTGCAGGAAGCCTCCAGGGGCTCAGCGCGGCCTGGCAACCTGTGATTAATTTTCCCGTCCTCATTAATTCCCGGATTTCACCCTCTCATTACGAGGCGGTGGGCGGCGCGGCTTGGGCCGCAGGCCTGCCCGGCTCTGAGGAGCGGTTACGGGAAGGCCTGGCACTCCTAATTGCCTCGCTGGGCCTCAGATGGGCTCATTAGAGGGAAAGAAATCTGGGAGCTTGGGGCCGAGGGGAGAGGCCGCGTACCGCCCCGCCACCCCCACCCCAGGGAGACGGGCAGGCAGGAACTCTTCAGGAGAAAAACACCCCCTGAGAAGCCAGCGAGTGCAGAGGGCCTGGTGGGGCTGGGGGAGTGGGGCCTGGACCCCATGGGCCGGGGGCCAGGCCTCCAGGATGAGGGCTGGATCCAGAGGAGGGGTCTGGCGCCTCCTCCCGAAGCCTCGCTGTGAGTTATCTTTTCTGGGTGGACCAGGCCCCCACCCCAGCCACCCATCCTGGACAGAGGGTCTGCACTGGCCCACCATCCTAAGAGCCCCCCGCTTGGCCCAGCCGAGCCCCCCAGCCCGCTTCCCAGAGCGCCCCTGCCTGCAATCCACCCGGTTAGGGCTTTGCCCTGCCTACCCCGCCTGTCCTCTGTGGTCCTCTCCGCGCCCCCGATGGACGGTTCTCCTGGAGATTCGAGCGGCCTCCAGGTCCTCCGTGGAGCCTGGAGGTTGCACAATGCTTCCTACCTCTCAGGAGAAGCCCAAATCCAGGAGGCACAAGTGAGGATGAAGGTCAAGGTGGTGCCCTCTCCCTCGCGGGGCCTGGGCTTGGAGACACTTGGCCAGCTGGGCCGGGCTCGCCTGTGTGTCTGGCTCCAGCCCTGGCGATGAGCAGCAAGGGCCACTTCCCCTCGGGGACTCGGGGAGGGCAGAGAGCAGCCGATCTTTTGGGCTCCTCCTGGGGAGGCGCCCAGGTCTGACGTGTGTCTCCTCCCCTCGGGCTGCTACAAGGGAACCCGCCACGCACGTGGTAGCTGACCACAAAAGAGACTTCCCACCTCACCGTTCTGGAGGTCGGACATCTGACACGGTCCCCCTTGGGCTAACGGTGAGGTGTTGGCAGGGCTGGCTCTGTCTGGAGGCTCAGGACGTGAAGGCTGCCCACACTCCTTGGCTCCCAGCCCATCCCTTCGCCTTGAAAGCCACATGGGCTGCCAAGTCCGTCTCGGGTCAGAGCCCTCTGACCCTGACCCTCATGTCTCTGTCTTGGCCTCATGAGGACGCTGCGGTGGCGCTGGGCACTTGGATGACCCAGTGGATCCATGTGGATCAAGGAGCGCCCTCCGCCCCTGCACTGTGTCCTCGATGACCGGAGGATCGAGCTGAGGGATATTCCACTTGGAACAGAAGCAAGAACCTCAATTCCTGGAGCAGGAAGTGTGCAGTCCTGGCCTTTGCAGGGCTGCTGTGACCACACGCACATCCTGGGGGCTTGACCTCAGCTGACCAGCGTCTGGGTCATTTACAATCTGGGCAATTATGAATAATGCGCTAGGAACACTGAGAACAAGCGTCCGCATGAATATACATTTCCAGTTCTCTTGTGAGTGTACCTCCGAGTGAAGCTGCTGAGTCATAAGGGCTTCCCTCATAGCTCAGTTGGTTAAATACCTGCCTGCAATGCAGGAGACCTGGGTTCAATTCCTGGCCTGGGAAGATCCCCTGGAGAAGGAAATGGCAGCCCACTCCAGTGTTCTTGCCTGGAGAATCCCAAGGACAGAGGAACCTGGCGGGCTACAGTCCATGGGGTCGCAGAGTCAGACATGACTTAGCGACTAAAGAGAAAGAAAGAGATGGCAACTCTGGGCTTCCCTGGGGCTCAGATGGTAAAGAATCTGCCTGCAATGCCAGAGACCTGGGTTCGATCCCTAGGCTTGGAAGATCCCCTGGAGGAGGGTGTGGCAACCCACTCCAGTATTCTTACCTGGAGAAGCCCATGGACAGAGGAGCCTGGCGGGCCACAGTCCATGGGGTCACAAACCGTCAGACACGACTGAGGGACTGCTGCTGCTAAGTCGCTTCAGTCGTGTCCGATTCTGTGCGACCCCATAGACAGCAGCTCACCAGGTTCCCCCGTCCCTGGGATTCTCCAGGCAAGAGCACTGGAGTGGGTTGCCATTGCCTTCTCCCACTGAGGGACTAAGTCATGACAACTCTATGCATGAGGAGGTGTTTTCCAAAAAGGCTGCACCGTGTTCCATTCCACGAGTAGCGTACGAGGCGTCCAAGGTCTCCATGTCCTCACTGAAACTAGTTATTTATTTCTTTGTGATGACAGTTGCCCTCGGGGGTGTGACGTGGTATCTTGCTGTGGTTTTGATTTGTATTTCCCTCAGGACTATGACGTTGAAGGTCTTTTTCTTGTGCTTATTGGCCATTTGTATATTTTCTTTGGAGTAATGTCTATTCAAATCATTTGCACATTTTAAAAACTGTTTTTTTCTTATTATTCAGTTGTATGAGTTCTTTATAAATTATTAGAAACATCGCTTGCAAATATTTTCTCCCATTTGATGGGACTTCTTTTCACTCTCTTAATGTGTGTGTGTGTGCTCAGTCGTTCAGTCGTGTCTATTTGTGATCCCGTGGACTATATCCTGCCAGTCTCCTTTCTCTATGGAATTTTGCAAGCAAGAATACTGGAGTGGGTTGCCATGCCTTCTTCCAGGCTATCTTCCTGACACAGGGATCAAACCGGCATCTCTTACATCTCCTGCACTGGCAGGCAGATTCTTTAAAACATAGTTTTTATTTTGGATAAAATTTTACTCATCTACTTCTTCCTGCAAAACCTGTATGCAGGTCAAGAAGAAACAACTAGAGCCAGATGTGGAACAAGGACTGGCTCCAAATTGGGAAAAGAGTCCGTCAAGGCTGTATATTGTCACCCAGCTTATTTAACTCACATGCAGAGTATATCATGCGAAACGCTGGACTGGATGAAGTACAACCTGGATTCAAGATTTCCAGGAGAAATATAAAAAACCTCAGATATGCAGATGACACTACCTTAATGGCAGAAAGCAAATAGGAATTAAAGAGCCTCTTGATGAAGGTGAAAGAGGAGAGTGAAAAAGCTGGCTTAAAACTCAACATTCAAAAAATGAAGATCATGGCATCCAGTCCCATCACTTCATGGCAAATAGGTGGGGAAACAATGGAAACAGTGACAGACTATTTTCTTGGGCTCAAAAATCACTGCAGATGGTGATTGCAGCCATGAAATTAAAAGACACTTGCTCCTTGGAAGAACAGCTATGACAAACATAGACAGCATATTAAAAAGCAGAGACATTGCATTGCTGACAAAGGTCCACCTAGTCAAAGCTATGGTTTTTTCAGTAGTTAAGTATGGATGTGAGAGCTGGACCACAAAAAAGGCTGAGCACCGAAGAACTGATGCCTTGGAACTGCGATGTTGGAGAAGACTCTTGAGAGTCCCTTGGACTCCAAGGAGATCAAACCAGTCAATCCTATAGGAAATCAACCCTGAACATTCATTGGAAGGACTGATGCTGAAGCTGAAGCTCCAATACTTTGGCCACCTGATGAGAAGAACCAACTCATTGGGAAAGACCCTGATGCTGGGAAAGATTGAAGGCAGGAAAAGGGTTCGACAGAGGATGATGGTTGGATGGCATCAGTGACTCAGCAGATATGAGTTTGAGCAAGCTCCAGTAAGTAGCGAAGGACAGGGAAGCCTGGCTTTCTGCAGTTTATGGAGTCGCAGAGTCAGACGTGACTGAGTGACTAACAACAACACTTCTTTGATCGCTTGTGTTTTAGATGTCATAGCTAAGAAACCATGATCTAATTTGAGGTCAGGAAGACCTGTGTTTTCTTCTAGATAATTTATAGTTTTAGATCTTAAATTTAGGTCCTTGATTGCTTTAATTTTGCATATGGTATATAGTAGGGTCCTACGTTCTTTTTTTTTTTTTTCCTTTTTCCTGATTTTGGTGTGCAGATATCCAGTCCTAATTATTATTAGGACACCAATTATTGAAAAGAATATTCTCTAAGCACTGAGTTTTCTTGGTTGCTATTGTTCATGGGGTCGACTGTTTGTGACTTCATGGACTGCAGCATGCCAGGCTTCCCTGTTTT
This sequence comes from Odocoileus virginianus, assembly GCF_023699985.2. Lineage (NCBI taxonomy): Eukaryota > Metazoa > Chordata > Mammalia > Artiodactyla > Cervidae > Odocoileus > Odocoileus virginianus. Next base: position 10,724,847 of record NC_069689.1, on the reverse strand, counting down.
TCACCGTCTCCCAGAGCTTACTCAAACTCATGTCCATTGAGTTGGTGATGCCAACCATCTTGCACTCTGTTGTCCCCTTCTCCTCCCACCTTCAATCTTTCCCAGCATCAGGGTCTTTTCTAATGAGTTGGCTCTTAGCATCAGGTGGCCAAAGTTTGGAGCTTTAGCATCAGTCCTTCCAATGAATATTCAGGACTGATTTCCTTTAGGATTGACTGGTTTGATCTCCTCACAGTCCAAGGGACTCTCAAGAGTCTTCTCCAACATCATAGTTCAAAAGCATCAGTTCTTTGGCACTCAGCTTTCTTTATTGGGCCATCTCTCACATTCATACATGACTACTGGAAAAACCATAGCTTCGACTCTACAGACATTTGTCAGCAGTGATGTCTCTGTTTTTTAATAGGCTGTCTAGGTTTGTTATGGATTTTATTCCAAGGAGCAAGCATCTTTTAATTTTGTGGTACTCATGTCAAAAGTAAAAAATGTCTATGAAGAGTTAATTTCTGGGCTCTCAGATCTGTTTGACTGATCTATATGGCTATTCTGATAGGAGTTCCACATTCTTGATGATTGTACTTTTTTCCCATTCTTTAAAAAAATTTTCATTGATGTATAGTTGATTTGCAATGCAGTTTTAATTTCTGCTTTATAGTGAAGTGATTCAGTTATTTTTATACATATATATATGTATGTATTTTGAAAAATAATCTTTTCCACTAAGGTTACCATAGGATATTGAATAGAGTTCTCTGTGCTATACATCAGGGCCTTTTTTGTTCATCCCTTCTATATATAAAAACTTCCATCTGTTAACTCTAAACTTCCTCTCCCTCCCTCCCCCAACCCCCTCCCCCTTGCCCAGCACCAGTCTGTTCTCTATATCCATGATTCTGTTTCTGCTTCGTAGATAGGTTCATTTTTGTCATAGTTTACTTTCCACGTGTAACTGATATCATATGGCATTTGTCTGGATGACTGTAGGTTTGTAGCAGGTTTGGAAACCCGCGAGTTGGAGCTGGGGGGTCCTCCAACTTTTTCTTTCTCATGGATGCTTAGTTTACGTTGGGCTTTTGCTCCCCATGTGCATCTTGGAATCCGCTTGTCAATACCTGGGAAGAACCGACTAGGGTTTTGAAGAGACTGCACTGACTCTGTATTGATTGGGGGAGAGTTGTCATCGTAACAATATTCACTCTTCCAGTTGAGGGACATGGGCTGCCGCTCCTCTTCATTAGGACTTTATTCAGGACTATTTATTCAGTGATGCTGTACAGAAATGCAATTGATTTTTATACACTGAGTTTGTATCATGCCATCTTGCTAAATTTGTTGATTAGTTGTAATTGTGTGTGAGTATATTCCTTAGCATTTTCTATACACAGTATCATGTCATTTGTAAGCAGAGTTTTATTTCTTCCTTTACAATATATATGCCTATATTTATAGTTCTTGCTTAATTTCCCTGGCTAAGGCCTCCTATACAATGTTGAGTGGAAGTGGAAGGAGTGGGCACCCTGTCCTGCTCCTGCTCTTAGGGGGAGTCTTCCAGTCTTCACCATTAAGCAGCATGTTAGTTGTGGGTTTTTAAGAGATGCTCTTCATTAGATTGAGAACATTTCCTTCCATTTCAAATTTTTGAGGGAAACAACTTAAAAGCAGTATTAAAATTTTTTTTTAATTTCTCTTTTGTATCTGTTGAGATGATCATGTGGTTTTTTTTTTTTTAATCCTTTATTAACAACACTGTGTTGAATTGATTGACTTTCGGATGTTAAAGCAATCTTGTATTCCTAGGATAAACTCCATTTTGTCATACTGTATAAGCCCTTTTGTATGTGGCTGGATTTGGCTTGCTAGTATTTCCTGGAGGATTTTTGAAACTATATTCAAAAGGGATGTTAATTTGCAGTTTTCTTTTCTTGTGATGTCTTTGTCTGGCTTGGGTATCAAGGTAATAGTGGCTCACTGAATGAGTTAGGAGGTATTTGTTTTTCTTTTTGGGGGGAAGATTTTGTGAATGGTTGTATTACTTCTTCTAATTTTGGTAGAATTCATTAGTGACTCCATCTGTTCCTGCATTTCTCTTTGTGAGAAGTTTTATTGTTATAATTATTACAATTGACCTTCAAAAAATGTGAGTTTGAACTGTGTAGGTCTACATATATGTGGATTTTTTTCAGTAAGTATAGTACCTCTATTTTCATTTTATAAGTCTTTAAGTAAGTATTGGGAGAAGTTTGTGTTTAATTAGGGATCACACTAAAACATCTGCCTGCAATGTGGGAGACCTGGGTTCAGTCGCTGGGTCGGGAAGATCCCCTGGAGAAGGAAATGGCAACCCACTCCAGTACTCTTGCCTGGAAAATCCCATGGACAGAGGAGCCTGGTAGGTTACGGTCCACAAGGTTGCAAAGAGTCCGATACGACTGAGCGACTTCACTTTCACTTTCACTTTATGTGGATTCAAAAGAAATAGGGTTTGAGTCCTGATTTAGCCCAAATGTTTTAGATTCCTGCTCTTAGGTAATCATTTATCAGTTCCTGGGTATCAAGGCAGAGATAGCAGTACACAGATTTTCAGCTACATAGGAGTTGGTGTCCCTAATCCCTCACACTGTTCAAAGACCAACTTCATTATTACTACAGCTATTAATTCAATCTATGTGTTAAAGGTCTATTTAAATTTTCTTCCTGGGTTAGTTTCAGTGGTTCATATCTTTCTAGAAATTTTTACATTTCATCTATGTTATCTAACTTATTAGCATATAATTATTTATCAAATTTCTTTAACTTTTTAAAAAATTTCTGAATATCTGTAGTACTCTGATAACAAGAGTCTTCTCTCTTTCTTATTTGGTGAGTCTAGTTAAATGTTTATCAATTTTGTTAATCTTTAAAGAAAAAAACAACTCTTGGTTGGACCAATTTCTTTCAATTTTTTATTCTCTATTTCAGGTTTAATTTTTATTATTTGCTTCCAGGTTTAGTTTAATCTTCTTTTCCTAGTTTTCTAAGATGGAAGATTAAATTGTTGATTTGAAATCTTTGCTTTTTTAATGTTAACCTTAAACAAAATTAACTGCCATAAATGTCCCTCTGGGCACTGCTTTAACTGCACCCCATGAGTTTTTGTTTGAGATCACGTTGTGATCTCATTTTCCTTCATCTTAAAATGTTTATTAATTTCCCTAGCTATTTCTTCTTTGACCTATGTGTTAATAAGTAGTATGCTGCTTTATTTCCACATCTTTGTTAATTTCCCAAATTTCCTCCATCATTGATTTCTAGTTTTCATTCTATTGTGGTCACAGAATATCCTTTGTATGATTTATTTTTTAAATTATTGAGACTTGTTTTATTGTCTAAAAGACAGCCTATTTTGGAGAGTATTTCATGTGTGCTTGAAAAGAGAGTATTTTATGTGTACTTGAAAAGAGTGTATTTTGGTGTTGTTGGGTAGAATGTTCTACAAGTAGCTGCTGGGTCTAATTGATTAATATTTGCTGTTCAAGTTTTTATTTCCTTATTCTTTCTAGTTTTTCTATCCATTATTGAATGTAGGGTATTGAAATCTCCAGCTGTTATTTCTGAATTGTCTATTTATCACTTCATTTTTGTTGCACATGTTTATGACTTTTACCTCCTTAATGGATTGATCTTTTATCATTACAAAATGTCTCCAGTAACAGTTTTGTCTAAAAGTCTGTTTTGTCTGATATAAATATAGCCACTCTTACTCACTTTTTAATTGCATGGCATATTTCTTATCCATTCATTTATTCCAAATCTGTCTAATCTTTCAAAATCTAAAGTGCACCCCTTGTAGAAGAACATAATTGGATCATATGTTTAGTTCATTCTGTCAATGCATGCCTTTCAAGTAGAATGTTAATTCTATTTACATTTAATATAATGACTGTTCAGGTACCATTTATGTCTGCCATTTTGCCTTCTATTTGTCATAGCATTTTTTGTTTCTCTATTTTTCCATTACTGCCTTTTTTTTTATTAACTAGTGTACCTTCTAGTATATAATTTTATTTCCCTTTTTGTTGCCTTTACTCTCTATTTTTACATTATTAACTTTTGCTTTGGCATTACAATTACCATCTTTACTTATAACAAATCTAGTTGCTTACATTAATACTAACTTAAATTCAATGGTGTTTAAAACTGTTCCTCTATACTCCCATTTCCTTCCCCATTCGTTAGTGCTATTATCAGAAAATTACATTAATGTACATGGTATGCTCACCAATATATATTTATAATTATTACTTTATGTAATTGCCTTGTTAATTCGATAGGAGGAAATCACTCAGAGTAGTTTCATTGCCCAATGCTCTGCCTGTTCATCCCTCCTTCCCCCACTAACCCCTGGCAACTGGCTCCAAAGTTTTGCCTTTTCCAGAATGTCAAGTAGCTGGAATCATACAGTAAATCTAGCCTTTAAGATTGATTTCTTTCATTTAGTAAAAAAGTCATATTGTCATGGCTTGATAGCTCATTTTTTAGCACTGAATAAATATCCCGTTGTCTAGATACACCACAGATTTTCTTATCCATTCACCTGCTAAAAGAACATCTCTGTTGCTTACAGGCTTTGGCAATTGTGAATAAAGCTGTTATAAACACTTGGGTACAGGTTTTTGTGTAGACCTAAGTTTTCAGCTCCTTTGGGTAAATACCAAGAAATATGATTGCTGGATTGTATAATGAGAGTATGTTCAGTTTTTTAAGAAAACACCAAACTTCCAAAATGGTTGTACCTTTCAGAAACATTACTTTGCCCACAAAAGTCCGTGTAGTGAAAGCTATAGTTTTTCCAGTCAGCATATAGGGATGTGAGAGTTGGACCATATAGAAGGCTGAGCACCAAAGAATTTATGCTTTTGAACTGTCGTGTTAGAGAAGTTAGAATTCTTTGGACTGCAAGGAGATCCAACCAGTCCATCCTAAAGGAAATCAGTCCTGAATATTCATTGGAAGGACTGATGCTGAAGCTGAAGCTCCAATAATTTGGCCACCTGATGTGAAGAACTGACTCATTGGAAAAGACCCTGATGCTGGGAAAGATTGAAGGCGGGAGGAGAAGGGGACGACAGAGGAGGAGGTGGTCGGATGGCATCACTGACTCAATGGACATGAGTTTGAGCATGCTCCTGGAGTTGGTGATGGACAGGGAGGCCTGGCGTGCCGCAGTCCATGGGGTCACAAAGAGTCAGACACAGCTGAGCGACTGAACAACAGCCAGCAGTCAGTGAGAGTGACTGTTGTTTCACATCCTTGGGAGCGCTCAGTGTTCTAAGTTTTGGTCTTTCTCACGGATGTGCGGTGACAGCTCATTGTTGTTTTAATTCGTATTTCCCTGATGATGTGGAGCATCTTTTTATATGCTATTGTTTATCTGAACATTTTCTTTGGGGAGGTTTTGTTAAGGTTTTTGACCTATTTTTAACTAGGTTGTTAAGATTTCTTTGTATATTTTGGATAGCAGTTCTTTACCAGATCTTTTGGAAGTATTTTCTTCCAACATGTGGTTTGCCTTTTCATTCTCTTGACAGTGTCTTTTGTAGAGCAGAAGTTTTAAATTTTAAATAAGTCCAGCTAATCAATTCTTTGCTTCATGGACTGTGCTTTGATGTTGTATCTAAAAAATCATCACTAAGTCTGCAGTCATTAAATTTTATTCTATAATATCTTCTAGGAGTCTTGTAGTCTTTCATTTTACATTTAGGTCTGTGATGCATTCTGAGTTAATTTACAGTAGCTTTAAAGTAAGTCTATACTTACTATAGACTTAGTAAAAAATCTTACTAAGTCTATAGTAAGTAAGTTATGACCAACCTAGACAGCATATTAAATAGTAGAGACATCACTTTGCCAACAAAGGTCCATATAGTCAAAACTATGGTTTTTCCAGTAGTCATATATGGATGTGAGAGTTGCACTGTAAAGAAAGCTGAGTGCCAAAGAACTGATGCTTTTGAACTGTGGTATTGGAGAAGACTCTTGAAAGTCCCTTGGACTGCAAGGAGATCAAACCAGTCCATCCTGAAGGAGATCAGTCCTGGGTGTTCATTGGAAAGACTGATGCTGAAGCTGGAGCTCCAATACTTTGGCCACCTGATGCGAAGAGCTGACTCATTTGGGTTGCCATTCTCTTCTCTAGGATACCCTCCCGACTCAGGGATCAAACCCAGGTCTCCTGCGGTGCAGCTGGATTATTTATTGTCTGAGCCACCACGGAAGCCCAGTGCTATATGATTCCCTCTAAATACTGCTCTCACTGCATCCTACAAATGTCCATGAGTTGCATTTTCATTTAGTTCAAAATATTTTAAAATTTATCTTGAGATTTCTTCTCTCACTGGTGCATTATTTGGAAGTATGTTTTTTAATCTCTACATGTTTGGGGATGATGTAGTTGTCTTTCTGTTACTCATTTATATTGTGGTCTGAGAGCAAGCACTGTATGATATATACTCTTTAAATTTGTTAAGATGCGTTTTATGAATAGCTTGGTGAGAGCTCTGTCCTGGTGAATGTTTCACGCGAGTTTTAGAAGAATGTGTGTTCTGCTGTTGCAAATAAGATGGTCTTTCTTTCTCCCCCTTTTTTCCCTAGTTCATGTAAGGTTTTTCAAGTGAACATTTAAAATCACAAAATGTGCTAACTCTGGAAATCAGACTTCCCCCCTTTCCCCAGGGTTGGCTGGTGCTGCTGTTGGCTATTTTGCTTTGTTTCTCTTTGTGCAAACAAAGCAAGCTCTATAAAGTCTGTTCTTTGTCATTTGTGGCCACTGAAGTTTCTTCTCACTGAACTTAGCAATCAGCTAATGATCGGATAGTTTTCCTTAAGTGCTGGAAACCATAAATCTCCAGTCTTTGCCAAGCGGGCCTCTGTGTGTGATAGGTGATCCCTCAATGCTCAGCCAGGTGGCTGACAACTCTGCCCCGGGCCTCTACTTAGAGACCTCAAGGTCAGTCACAGGCAAGATCTCAGCGTGTCCTTCGGTCTTTCCTGAGCAAGCACGTAGCCTGCATGTGGCCTTCTAGGGTCTCAGGAATATGTTGTAACTTTGAAAATCTCCATGGACACTTCATTTCCCAGCTTTTCTTTGCAGACTTTCTGGTTAGCCTGCTGTTTGCCCCAGCTGTTACCCACTGCCGCAGGTTGCCCGGAAGGTAAACATTTGCCAACGAATGCTCTGGAGAAAGGTATTTTTGTTTTCAGGAGAGCTCCAAGTCAGATCAATAAATACAGCTTTGCAAATGGGGTCTTTTATGAAGCCATCAGGCTGGTTAAGTGGCGGCAGTTCTCTGGTATTAAGGCTTTGAAGTAGGTCCCAGGTTCCGTCTTTTCCCCCTCCGCTGGCTGTGGGCTGCTGACCCTCATCTTGATCTTATAGCACAAAGCTAGAGAAAGGGTAATGGGAGCAGGGTAAATAAAAGGTTAATGTTTTCACTTCATGACAAATAGATGGGGGAAGAGTGGGAACAGTGGCAGATTTTATTTTCTTGGGCTTCAAAAATCACTGCAGACGGTGACTGCAGTCATGAAATTAAAAGACACTTGCTCCTTGGAAGAAAAGCTATGACAAACCTAGACAACGTATTAAAAAGCAGAGACATCACTTTGCTGACAAAGGTCCGCATAATCGAGCTGTGGTTTTTCCAGCAGTCATGTATGGATGTGAGAGTTAGACTATAAAGAAAGTTGAGGGCCAAAGAATTGATGCTTTCAGTTGATGCTGGAGAAGACTCTTGAGAGTCCCTTGCACTAAAGGGAGATCAAATCAGTCAATCCTAAAGGAAATCAACCCTGAATATTCATTGGAAGAATGGATGCTGAAGCCGAAGTTCCAAAACTTTGGCCACCTTATGCAAAGGGCCAACTTGTTGGAGAACACCATGATGCTAGGAAAGGTTGAGGGCAGGAAGAGAAGGGGTGACAGAGGGCGAGATGGTTAGATAGCATCACCAACTCAGTAGCTATGAGTTTGAGCAAACTCTGGGAGATACTGAGAGATGAGGAAGGCTGGCGTGCTGCCGTCCATGAGATCACAAAGCGTTGGACATGACTTAGTGACTGAACAACAACAACAAAAGGCTACAAAATCTCTTCTTATCATCAAGATCCAGCTGTTTTTCTGGAATAAATGCTCCTAAAGTTATTGCAAGACTTTGGCCAATTTCCAGAGCTCTAAAAAAAAAAGAAAGTTGATCGTACCCATTTCTGCCAGCTTTCTTACTGTTTCTATGGAGGAGAAGACTTTGGGAGGAGGCCCGTTTTCCCTGACATGATCCCTCTTATATGAATTGCTCGCTGTGTCATCAGAAGGAGGCAGGGGCAGGCCCGGGGCAGAAGCCCTGTGGATGGCCTGGGGAAACTGTCTGTCCTTCTCTTGGCCTCATTTTCTAGAACTGTAAAAAGAGATGTTCAACAGAGGTGATCCCAGAGGGCATCCTTACCTCAAATATCCTGTCTCTGTGCCTTGCCTGGAGGCAGATCAGAAACACAGAGGCCATCTCTTTATTCTCCACATCCCCTAAAGCAACCACTTTCAGATTCTTCTCCAAGCTGACTTAGAAATCATGGCCCAGCCCTTGCCCTTTGCAGACACATTTATCCACATGCATTGTGAATATCTGTGAATAAATTCCCCCAAACAAAACTATTGCTTCAGGGACACATTCTGATTTTTCTATCCTGTTTTTTTTTTTTTTAATGTGTTGGTTGTATTCTATTAAAAGGACTCTTCTGACCCACAAGTTGAAAACCCCAGCCCTCAAGGCACCCAGTGAAAGAGCTGAGTGACCCTGGGTGAGAGGAGACCCAGGGTTCCACAGGACAGCAGGTGGGCATGCAGGAGCCCGAAGCCAAGCTGTGGCCAGACAGCTTTGTTCCTTAGAAGAATATTGATTCGGGGGTTCAGGGGAGTGGAAGAACCTGGAGCAGATGGCAGACACCCTGGTGAGGCAGCTAGGAAGACTCTTCCCTGTGAATTTCTGGCAGGCAAATCCTGCAGGTGAGCTACCTGACACACTTCTCCCACTCCTACAGACACAATCGCATCTCCTGGAAATTCATGTGCTAAAGCTCTAACCCCCAATATCATGGTATTTGGAGATGAAGTCTTTGGGAAGTAATTAGGTCATGAGGCTGAAGCTCCGTCATGAGGTCAGTGCTGTTTTTTTTTTAATGTTTCTTATTGTGGTAAAAGTCACATAATACAAAACATATTTCTTGTTGCTTGCTGTTGTTTAGTTACTAAATCGTGTCCGACTCTTTTCTGACCCCATGGACTGTAGCCCGCCAGGCTCCTCCATCCATGGGATTTTCCAGGCAAGAATACTGGAGTGCGCTGCCATTCCCTCCTCCAAGGGATCTTCCAGACCCAGTGATCAAACCCACATCTCCTGCATTACAAGAAGTTTCTTTACCACTGAGCTACTGGGAAACCCATAAAACATACTACTTTAACCGTATTTAACTTTATTTCAGGGGCATTCACATTTTTGTGTGACTCTCACCATCATCCATCTTCCAAATTATTCACTTTCCTAAACTGAAACTCTGTCTGCATTCCCTCTCCCCACCCCCTTCACCCCAACCCCAGCCCCGGCATCTACCAATGTACTTTCTGACTCTATGAATTTCGCTATTCTAGGAGCTTCATATAATTAGAATCAAACAGTATTTGTCTGCACCTACTGTATATTGGAACACATTTTTAAGGGTAACACATGTCCAACAAACAGATTGAGCCTTCTTTTCCCCTCCTGTGCTGTAGAGTAGGATCTCATTGTGTGCCTTAGTTGCTTAGTTGTGTCCAACTCTTTTCGACCCTATGGACTGTAGCCCGCCAGGCTCCTCTGTCCATGGAATTCTCCAGGCAAGAATACAGCAGTGAGTTGCCATTCCCTTCTCCAGGGGATCTTCCCAACCCAGGATTGAACCTGGGCCTCCTGCATTACCGGGGTGTTCTTTACTGTCTGAGCAACCAGGGAAGCCCTGTGTATGTGTATATGTATATCATAGGTATTTTTATACTCTCTTTCAGATTCTTTCCCCATATCACTTCAGTTCAGTTGCTCAGTTGTGTCCGACTCTTTGCGATTCCATGGACAGCAGCAGGCCAGGCCTCCCTGTCCATCACCAACTCCGGGAGCTTACTCAAACTCACGTCCATTGAGTCGGTGATGCCATCCAGCCATCTCATCCTCTGTTGTCCCCTTCTCCTTCTGCCTTCAATCTTTCCCAGCATCAGGGTCTTTTCCAATGAGTCAGTTCTTCGCATCAAGTGGCCAAATTATTGGAGCTTCAGCTTCAGCATCAGTCCTTCCAAGGAATATTCAGGACTGATTTCCTTCAGGATTGACTGGTTTTATCTCCTTGCAGTCCAAGGGACTCTCAAGAGTCTTCTCCAACACAGTTCAAAAGCGTGAATTCTTTATTGCTCAGCTTTCCTTATGGTCCAACTCTTATATCCATACATGACTACTAGAAAAACCATATACATTAGTTACCCATATACATTATTACAAGATTTAGAATATAGTTCTCTGTGATATACAATAGGGCATTATTATTTATTTTATATATTATGGTGTGTATATGTTAATCCCAAACTCCTAATTGATCCCTCCCCCCTTCTCTTTGGTGACTATAAGTTTGTTGTCTATGTCTGTGACTCTGTTTGTTTATAAGTAAGTGCATTTGTGTCTTTTTTTAGACACCACATAAAAGTGATATCGTATGATACTTCTTGCTCTCTGTGTGACTTTCTTCATTTAGTATGATCATCTCTAGTCCACCCATGTTGTTTCACTGGCTTTATTTCACTCTTTTTCATGGCTGAGTAATATTCTATTGTGTATATGTAGCACATCTTCTTTATCCATTCTTCCATCAGTGGACATTTAGATTGCTTCCATGTCAGCAACCTAGATGCCCATCAGCAGACGAATGGATGAGGAAGTTGTGGTACATATACACCATGGAATACTACTCAGCCATTAAAAAGAATTCATTTGAATCAGTTCTAATGAGATGGATGAAACTGGAGCCCATTATACAGAGCAAAGTAAGCCAGAAAGATAAAGACCATTACAGTATACTAACACATATATATGGAATTTAGAAAGATGGTAATGATAACCCTATATGCAAAACAGAAAAAGAGACTCAGATGTATAGAACAGATTTGTGGACTCTGTGGGAGAAGGCGAGGGTGGGATGTTTCAAGAGAACAGCATCGAAACATGTATATTATCTAGGGTGAAACAGATCACCAGCCCAGGTTGGATGCATGAGACAAGTGCTCGGGCCTGGTGCACTGGGAAGACCCAGAGGGATCAGGTGGAGAGGGAGGTGGGAGGGGGGACCAAGATGGGGAATACATGTAAATCCACGGCTAATTCATTTCAGTGTATGACAAAAACCACTGCAATGTTGTAAAGTAATTAGCCTCCAACTAATAAAAATAAATGGAAAAAAAATTTCTTTTTAATTAAAAAAAAAGAATTTAAAAAAAAAGAACAACAACAAAAAAATAGATTGCTTCCATGTCTTTGTAACTAGTGCTGCTATGAACATTGGGGTGCACGTATCTTTTCATATTATAATTTTCTCCAGATATATGTCTGGGAGAAGAATTACAGGATCATATGGTAGCTCTGCCTTCTTTATGGTCCAGTTCTTATAACTATACGTGACCACTGAGAAGACCATAGCCTTGACTATATGGACCTTTGTTGGCAGAGTAATATCTCTGCTTTTCAACACACCATCTAGGTTTGTCATAGCTTTCCTGCCAAGGATGCCAAAGAACTGATGGCTTCGCACTATGGTGCTAGAGAAGACTCCTGAAAGTCCCTTGGATAGCAGGGAGATGGAACCAGTCAATCTTAAGGGTAATCAACCCTGAATACTAGTTGGAAGAATTGAAGCTCCGGTATTTTGGTCATCTGATCCAAACAGCCGACTCATTGGAAAAGACCCTGATGCTGGCAAAGACTGAGGGCGGACAGAGAAGAGAGCATCAGAGGATGAGATGGCTGGACGGCATCACCGATGCAATGGATGTGAACTTAGGCAAACTTCGGGAGATGGTGAGGTACCGGGAGGCCTGGTGTACTGCAGTCCATGGGTCGCAAAGAATCGGACACGACTGGGCAACTGACCGACAAGTTCGGTAGCTCTAGTTTTAGTTTTTTAAGGAGCCTCCATACTGTTTTCCATAGTGGCTGTGCCGATTTATTAATAGATTCCCACAAGCAGTGTAGGAGCAGAGTCCCCCACACTCTTGATTTGGTACTTCTGCTTCCTTGAGGGGTGGAATCCCAGTCAATGAGAGAGCTTTGAGGATTGTGGCCATCCCTGCCCTCCCCCAGACCCACTGATGCACTGAGGCACTGCCCTCATCAAGGAGCCCCCGGAATATCTGCCCCCCACCAGCAGTCACCACCATCATCAAGAGCATCCCCACCGCCATCACTCACATCTTTCCACCTTCACTGGTGTCATTTCCTTGACCTGCCCCAGGGAGACAAGATGAGCAAGCAGAAGACGGGGCAGGTAGTAGGTGCGCTATGAGCATCACTGCCTTCGCCCTCACTTCTGAAGAACTCCCCTGGGTGTCTTGCTAACAATGTGAACCAACGCTGCAGTGACTGCCCCCGTCGAGTGCTCTCTGCACGCCAGGTACAGGAAACAAGGGCTTCCAGGCATTAATTCCCTGAATCCCGACAATTCTGCGTGTGCTCACGCTCAGTCGCTCAGCCATGTCTGACTCTTTGCAACCCCAGGGACTGTAGCCGACCTGGCTCCTCCGTCCATGGGATTCTCCAGGCAGAGTACTGGAGTGGGTTGCCATTCCCTTCTCCAGAGGATCTTCCCGACCCAGGGATCGAACCCACAATACCTGCATCTCCTGCACTGGTGGGCAGATTCTTTACTACTGAGCCACCAGGGAAGCCCCACAGTTTTACAGGGTGGAGCTTATTAGGCCTGTGAGGTATCAGAGAACAGATCAAGGGCACCATGTTTGTTTCAAGGGCAGAGCTGAGAGAAGGGCCTGTTCTAGGCAGAAGGGATGCAGGGCCCCGTCCATCTTCCAGCTGCAAGAAATAAGACCAAAATGGCCCCAAAACACACCACACACACACAGCACAGACGGACATGCATTATGGACACACACTCCACGTACACAAATACCACACCTGCTTATGTACAAAGACACGTCTCACATACACACACGTTCACACAAGCTCATGTACACAAACACTGAACACACATTCACACCGTCATACAGGCCTGCACATGTGCTTATTCACACGCACACCTTTACACACACCACACAGGCACAACCACACTACGATGTTCAATTTTCTGCATCGACACAACTGGGTCACGGTGCCCAGATGTTTGGTCAAGCTTTCCTCTGATTGTCTCAGTGAGGGCATTTTTTGGGTGAGAGTAATATTAAGGGGCTTCCCAGGAGACGCTGGTAGTAAAGAATCTGCCTGCCAATGCGGGAGATGAAAGAGATGCGGGTTCAAAAGTCCCCTGGAGGAGGAAATGGCAACCTGTACCAATACTCTTGCCTGGGAAAAATCCCGTGGACAGAGGAGCCTGGCGGGCTACAGGACGCGGGATCACAGAGGGAGTGACATGTCTGAGCGACTGAGCACACATACGTCTGAATCAGCAGACTCTGAGTGGAGCAGGTTGCCCTCTGTAGCTGTCAATCAAAGGTCTGAATAGAATGAAGACCAAGCTCCCTTGACAAGGAGGAATTCTGTCAGCAGAAAGCCTTTGGACTTGAACTACAATCATGTCCTAGGTCTCCAGCCTGCCAGCCCACCCTGTCAACTCGCCAAGTCATGTGAGCCAATATTCCTTAAGATCAGTCTCTCCCTCTCTCTTCACACACACACACACACACACACCACAGCGTAGACAGCCAGACACACACAGACACTGAAACCACGCACACACACATATGTCACAACCCCACAGACGCACACGTTCTGACACCCCAGAGACGTGTGCACACACGCTCCCACAAATTATCCCAGAATTGGTCCCAGACCATCCTCAGCCTCAGGACCCTGTCTGGGGGGTCAGTGTTGTTCCAGGTGGCATCCAGACCCCACTTCTGAACCAGAGCCTGTTTGTTTTTCTCCCTGGACTGCTCCAATGAAGCCTGTTTTCCTTGAACATGTCAAGAGGAAGATGATCCAAGGCTGGATGTGCAGTTCCCACTGTGGTTGTTGTTTGTGAAGTCATCTTGGTCACACAGGCACCAGATGGCTCTGGGATGCTTCTAGCCAAGCTAGTCAGGGTGCTCACCCCGCTGCCACTTGTCCCATCTGATGACACCCCCGGGCTTGGGCTCCTGTCGTCAGGACATGGAGACAGCGAGCCGGATGGACAGTCCTTCTGGAAGAGCCTGGGACCCCCTTCCCCCACCACCCAGCCAAGGCAGGAAGTCGGCGAGTGGCTGAGCCACCACGGGTGTCCCCAGCAAGGACCCCAGCTCCGTAGAGCTGGTCTCCGATCCACATCCCTGGGATCAAAACACAATCCAAGTGAAATAGGAGCTCTTCCAGAAACATCTGCAGTTGATGTTTGCTTCGGCTTCTTAACACGTGGAAATGATGACATCCTTTTCTCAAACACACACAAAAATGTTAATTGACAGCAGAACTCTTGGTAGAAGGTTGCATGATCTCGATGGGAATCTAGCTTTCCAAGGAAAAAACTAAATCTATGAAATTTCAATCGGTGGCCATCACAGCTGGCTCCAGCCCACAGGAGCCGGGAGGCCACGCTCCCCTGAAACATTCGGAAGACGTCAGGTTACCCAATACCGAGTCCCAGCTGAGGGGTGGCCGACACTGCTGCTGCGTGTGACACAAAACAGAGGGGAGCAGGCCAGCAGGGCCATAGGAGCTGGGGGACTCTCAGCTCGGGCAGACTGGTTGCCCCTCCCAACCCTCCACCCAGACATCTTGTTGTTCAGTCACTAAGTCATGTCTGATTCTTTGCAAACCCATGGACTGCGGCATGTCAGGCCTCCCTGTCCTTCACCCTCTCCCAGGGTTTGCCCAAGTTCATGTCCATTGGATTGGTGATGCCATCCAACCATCTCATTCTCTGCTGCCCCCTTCTCCTCCTGCCCTCAATCTTTCCCAGCATCAGGGACTTTTCCAGTGAGTCGCATCAGGTGACCAAAGGATTGGAGCTTCAGCTTCAGCATCAGTCCTTCCAATGAATATTCACGGTTGATTTCTTTTAGGATGGACTGGTTGGATCTCCTTGGAGTCCAAGGGACTCTCAAGAGTCTTCTCTGGTGCCACAATTCCCAGAGTCTACATGGAAGAAAAAAAGAGAGATAAAATGGACCCACTCTGGGCAGACTGTTAACCCCCGAACTATACATTCTAGGGACTTCCCTGGTTGTCCAGTGGCTGAGACTCTGCAACTCCTAATCCTGGGGGGCTAGGTTCAATTCCCAGTCAGGGAACTAGATCCCACATGCTGTAACTAGGAGATTCCGTCGTGCCAGGACTAAAACCTGGCCCAGCCAAGTAAGGAAATAGAATAGTTTAAAACAACAGACAAACAAAAAATCCCAATACACTCTGAGGCTGATGATATGAGCCCATTTTGCAACTGAGGAAACTGATGCTCTGTAAGATAATCAAGTGCTTTTTTTTTTCTTTTTAATAAAGAATAAGGAGGCAGCCCTCCTCCACCCCATTCTCTCCTCTTAAGGCGTCTCCTTAAAAACATAACTGGTCTGATAAGACGCGGAAGGGTTTATATGGCAGGTCACAGGCCTCCTGACCCTGGGAGCTGAAAGCATGCACGTCTGAGATGGTCTCCGTGCCCCTGGCCATGCATCCTATTGTCTCTCTAGGAGATTTAAGATTTCCTTGCGGCCTTTCCCACACACTGTGTAATAAACCCGCTGGAATGATGTCCATTCTCTGTAATCACTCTCGTTTCATACCACATGCATGGAGACCTACTCAGGCGTATGCTTCATCGCATTTCCTCTCGGATATGGACACAGAAGGGTTTTCAGCCAACCGGACGGTCTTGTTTTCCCAACAGCAACTTGCCTGAAGTCACGCAGAGGCAGGGGTGGGTGGGGGGTGCTGTATCCCCCCAGGGCAGCTTGCGCACCACTCTTACCTCCTTGGCGCTCTGCCCTGGAACGGCTGGGTCTTGGGAATCTTGGCGATAACATCTGGAATGGAAGGAAACAGCCCTTCTTTGTAGAGAGTTGACCTGCACAGGATGCTTTTACGTGCTAACTCAGCCCAAAAGGACGCAGAATAACCCAAAGGCCCATAAATTCAACTGACACAGGCGACCTGGAGACAGGGATGACGCCATTGCATCCAGAGTCTGGTGCTGTCTCCCCAGCAGGGTGACAGCGAGTATATATATAACAAGATATATATATGTATCCTGTTTTATACATATAAATATTCCTTTCAGATTCTTTCCATTACAGATTATTACAAGATATTGAAAACAATTTCCTGTGCCGTCCAGTAGGTCTTTGTTGTTTATCTAGTTTATATATGGCAGTGTGTGTCTGTTGATCCCAAATTCTTAACTTATCCCTCCCCTCGCCTTCCCCTTCGGTCACCATAAGTTTGCTTTCCATGCCTGTGAGTCTCTTTCTGTTTTGTGAATAAGTTTATTTGTACTACCTTTTAGATTGCACAAATTAAGTGATAGCTTGTGATCCTTGTCTTTCTCTGACTTAATTCATTTCGTATGATCGTCTCTAGGTCTGTCCGTGTTGTTGCAAATGGAATGACTTGTAATAATACGTGTTATATGTCACATCTGCTCCATCCATTCATCTGCTGCTGATGGGGATGCTTAGGTCGATCCCATGGCACCCATGTCTTGATTATGTGACTAGTGCTGCAATGCACATGGGGTACACGTGTCTTTTCAAATTAGAGTTTTTGTCTTTTCCGAATATATGCTCAAAAATGTGATTGTTGGATCACATGGTAGTTCTATTTTTGGTTTTGTAAGGAACCTTTTTCACAGTGGCCACACCGATTTACGTTCCCACCAACAGTGCGGGAGGGTTTGGCCGGTCCCTTTAATGTTCGCCCCCCACAGCCTGGCTCTCAGAGATGCTCTCTCATCAGGGACACTCATCTGAGATCCATCCCAGGTGCTGTGTGTGTCTTCATAGCCGGTTCCTCCCCATGAGTGGTGTCCACGTTCCCCCAGCATTCCTCTCAGGCAGCCCTGGCTATGGGTGGGCTCACGGGCCTGCATCCACGCTCACCGTCTCTTCCCATATCGCTGTTTTCTCCTCTTCGCTGAAAGGCTGTACTGAGTCAGGCTTTACCCGTCACAGTCCAGCAGCATGAGCTCTTCCTATCACGTGGTTCATCAGGCCTCTTTTTCTGACTCAGCCTCTTCCTTCCAGCTTCATCACATACAGATGGATCCCACAGAGGAGAGCTAATTGCATCTTGTTGCTCAGTCA
Source organism: Odocoileus virginianus (assembly GCF_023699985.2). Taxonomy (NCBI): domain Eukaryota; kingdom Metazoa; phylum Chordata; class Mammalia; order Artiodactyla; family Cervidae; genus Odocoileus; species Odocoileus virginianus. Next base: position 10,707,305 of record NC_069689.1, on the reverse strand, counting down.
CTAAGCCATGTCTGACTCTCGGTGACCCCATGAACTGCAGCAGGCCAGGTTTCCCTGTCCATCACTATCTCCCAGCTTGCTCAAAGTCATGTCCATTGAGTCAGTGGTGCCATCCAACCATCTCATCCTCTGTTGTTCCCTTCTCCTCCTGCCCTCAGTCTTTCCCAACATCAGGGTCTTTTCCAGTGAGTTGGCTCTTCACATCAGGTGGCCGCCGTACTGGATCTGCAGCTTCAGCATCAGACCTTCCAATGAGTATTCAGGGTTGATTTGCATCTGGTGCCACTGTTTTAGGTTGGTCAAACAAGTAAGCAGCATACATCTTAACCCTGTCAATCATTTTATTTTTTAAAGAGTTTTTTATAAGCCAGTGCAGGGGACACAAGAGACACAGTTTCGATCAAGAGACACAGTTTAAATCCCTGAGTTGGGAAGATCCCCTGGAGAAGGAAATGGCAACCCACTCCAGTATTCTTGCCTGGAAATTCCCATGGACAGCGGAGCCTGGTGGGCTAGAGTCAGCGGGATTGCCAAGAGTCAGACACGACTGAGCGACTGGGCACGCAGCACATACACACAGTGTACAGTTATACGTATTACAGGTACATATACATCTACACAGTTACCGTTTCTAGCGCTTTCCATTCCACTGTGTAAATTCCGGTGTCCATCCTATATCCATTTCTTTTTGCCACCAGGACCTCCTTTCATATTTTTCATAGTGTGGTTCTGCTGTTCCTAAATTCTTACAGCTTTTTTGTGTCGAAATAAGTCTTTATTTTGCCTTCATTTTTGAAACATATCTTTTGCTGTGTATAGAGCAGAAAGATGAGTTTTTTTCTTTCAACACCTTAAGATGTTCCTTCTTATCTTCTCCCTGGATTGGTGTTTGATGAGAAAGCTGCTTTCACCTTTGCTTTTGTTTGTCTGCATTTATTACTTGCTTTTCCTCTGGCTGCTTCCAATACTGTCTCATTATCACTGGTTTTAAGCAGTTAGATTAGGATGTGACTTACTGTTGTTTTCTTCATGTTTCTTGTGCATGGGGTTCATTACCTATCTTTGATCTCTGTGTTTTTTGGTTTTCATCAACTTAGTAAAATTTTCTGCTATTGTTTTTTCCAATTTTTTTTCTTCCCCTGCTTAATGGACTATTTTTTTTTTTCCAAACACATTGAGCCATTGGAAGTTATCCTATAGCTCCCTGAAGCTCTGTTTGTTTTTTCCAATCTCTTTTCTTCTCTATACCTCATTATGAGTAGTTTCTATTACTACATCTTCAAGTTGACTAATCTTTTCTTCTGTAGTATCTAACCTTTTAATTTTATCCAATGTGTTTTTCATATCAGACATTGTATTCTCATCCCTTGATGTTTGATCTCTTTTTTATCTTTCATGCCTCTAGTTAACATGTTCAGTCTTTCCTTCAGCTTTCAGAAATAGAGAATAGAGTTATAAAAACTGTTTTTATATCCTGTTTACTGATTCTGTCGTCTCTGATGGAGCTTCCCCCTATTATAGCGCATGCATGCCTAAGGATATTTTAAATTTTATTTTGAATTGTTTTTTATTGAAGTGTCATTATGCAATATTATGTAAGTTACAGATGTATACTACAGTTATTTTAGGGGGTTTTACTCTATTTATAGTTATTATAAAATGTTGGCTATATTGCCTGGGTTGTACAATATATCCTTGCAACGTATTTTATGTCTAAGAGTTTGTGCCTCCTTAGTCCCTCAACCTTCTCTTACGCTTTCCTTCCCCATTGGTGACCACGGATTTGCTCTCCATATCTGTGAGTCTGGTTCTTTCTTGTTATATTCACTAGTTTGTTGTGCTTTTTAGATCTCACATATAAGTGCTATCATACAGTATTTGTCTTTACCTGTCTGATTTTGCTTAGCATAGTACCACACCCCCCCACCTGCCCCCGCCAAGTGATATATATATATGCTATTCCCAGGTAATATTTTTACTGGGTCCTAGACATTGTACATTTTACCTTGTTAGGTGGTGCTAAATACATTTCTATCCCTATAAATATGTTGAGTTTTGTTCTCAAAGTTACATAGTTACTTGGGAACAGATCCTCTGCAGGTTTCATTTTAAACTGTTAGGTCAGGCCAGAAAACGAAAGAGATTCCTCTTTTAAGGAGAATTTTATCCCACTCCTGTGTCAATATCCTTCCGAGCTTTCTACCCAAGGCTCGGGAGCCATGAGGCTGTCTAGGCACGTGTGTGGGGGCAGGCCCTGTGGCCGGTCCTACTGGACTACGGATGCTGTTATCTCGGATTCTTTTCCGAAGTTCTTTTCCCGCCTAGGGTAGTGGGCTGCGTATATTGCTAGTTGCTCCCCCAGCGAATACTCCAGGGGGACCATCTGCAGGTCTCCGGACATCCCTCCTGGGCACCGCTTGCTTCTGCATTGCTCTGCCTGTGGACCCCAGGTCCTTCCACCCCCTCAAGCCCCCGGTTCCCTCTCCTCAACTCAGGGGGACCCCGGGCCCCGCCTGGCCATCCTCCGCAGTGTGGGGGCTTGGAAACTGTCTCCAGGCAGCGGGCCAGAGTACCAGAGGGCTCACAGTGCCTGTTCCCCTCACTCAGGGATTACCTGCGCTGCTCGATGTCCAGTGTCTGAAAACTGGTGATTGCGTCTATCTTGTCCAGACTCTTAATTGTTTCAGGCAGGAGGGTAAATCTAGTTCCTGTTTTTCTGTTTAGGCCCGAGGTAAAAGTTCATCAAATATTTGTTGAATGCCAAATATTTACTAAGTGCCAAAGATGATTGAATGTCAGGCAGTCTTCTGTACTTTAGGGACACGTCGGAAGACAAGATCCAACATCTCTACCCTTGGGGAGAGCAGTGGCGGTCAGAAAATAAAAAATAAATGTGAGAAATCAATAAATTATATGTACTGTGGCATTGGTTTGCTCAGACTGCCCTAACAAATACCCCAGAGTGGAGCTTGAACAACAGAAATTTATTTTCTCATAATTCTGGAGGCTTCAAGTCTGAATTCAAGGTTTCTCTGGAGGCCCCTCTCTTTGGCTCTTAGGAGGCTGCCTGTTCTGTGTCCTTGAGTGGCCTTTCTTCCTGTGTGTATGTTGGGATCTCTTCTTATCAGTCATAAAGATTAGGGCCCATCCCTAGGACCTCATTTAACCTAAGTCACCTCTTTCAAGCTCTGTTTTCAAAGACAGCCACATTTTAAGGTTATTGGAGATTAGGACTCCAGTATAAGGATGGGGTGGTGGCGGTGGCGGGCGGTGGGGGGCGGTGGATGCAGCCATCGGTCTGTGGCAAGTTAGTAAATGCTGCAGGGAATCCAGGTACAGAAGTGGTGCATTTTTTAATAGAGCATTGGGTAGGGCTGACTGAGAAGGTGATATTTCTGCTCCAATGCAAACCCTAATGAATTCAGAAGGATTTTAGAGCCACTGAGAAATGACAACAGCTTCCTCAGAGAGGCTTCATTCCAAGTCCTGGATGCCTGAAGGCTGCCCCCACCCCCACCCTCCACCAGAAAGGCCCACGGAGACCCCAAGGCCCAGAGAAGCAGGGAAAGGAAAAATTGAGCGTGGACGGGTCTTCTCAGATAGCACTTGGACCCCCGAGCCCCATCCAAGTCGTAATTAGTTGGTATACATGCTCTCAGAGTTTACAAATGTTTATTCTTCAAAATCTAGGACTCGGATCCAAAGAGAAAAGACATTTTTCCTGGTGAGAGTCTGGGTCTGATCAGGCCTCCTGTGACGGAGGTTCAGCTGAGCTGAACGGAGCATCTCGAAGGCCATTGTCTATGCTCCAAACGGGGAGAGCCCCCCAGCACCCAGCGCACCCACCGCAGCAGCTCCTGGCCTCCGGGAACCGTCCGGGCTGCAGCCTGCAGTCTGGACGCGATGTGGGAGAGGCTGTAGGAGGGGTCGGCTCTTAGGATAGGTGAGGCCCCCAGGCCCATCACAGAAGCCGCCATGGGCACTGCTCAGACGCACCAAAGCCCAGATGTCACGGTGTCCATCTCCTCCCAGTACCCCACTGTTGATTGAAAAAGCACAGCCTAAAAGTTGAGAATTGCATTTGATTTGGCAGACAAAACAGAGGATTGAAGCCCTGGAGGCAGCCTCTCAGGTGTTACTGAGGGACTGATTCAAAGATTTAAAGGAGGAGCCAGGATCCATAGGGGGTTTGAAACAAAGACCAGGTAACCAGAACATCAAAAGATGACTGTTACATAAAGAAAGCCAGATGGCTCAGGCTAAGGGCTTTAGTACTTTTCTATGTATGTGCTACGTTGCTTCATTCATGTCCGACTCCTCCCGACCCCATGGACTGTATTCCGCCAGGAATGGAGTTCTCCAGGCAAGAATAATGAAGTGGGTTGCCACGCCTCCTCCCAGGTATCTTCCTGACCCAGGGGTCAAACCTAGGGGTCTCCTGCACTGCAGGTGGATTCTTTATCATCTGAGCCGAGTTGCCATACGACTCAGCAATTTCACGCAGAGGTGCTCGCACAAGAGAACTGGAAACGTATATTCACGCAGATGTTTGTTCTCAGTGTTCCTAGAAGCATTATTCATAATTGCCCGGATTGTAAACAGTCCAGACACCCGTCAGCTGAGGCCTGGCCCCTGGGATGTGTGTGTGGTCACAGCAGCAGACCCGCAAAGGCCGGGACTGCACGCTTCCTGCTCCAGGAATTGAGGTTCTTGCTTCTGTTCCAAGTGAAATATCCCTCTGCTCCATCCTGCGGTCATTGAGGACGCAGTGCAGGGAAAGAGGATCCTCTTTCTAGGTATGGGAAGGGGCAGAAGTCTGGGCTTGTTGAAACCGTTCCTGCGACAGGCGCCTTAGCTGTGTGGGGCCAGCGTGCTGTGCTTTCTCTCCCCGAGTGCCCTTGGAGGGCACAGCTGGGTGGCGCTGCAGTGGCCAAGGGCATGGCAGCGGGCAGCCCATTTGTATCCACCCGAGTCCCCCCAGGGCTCACCGCCAGAGGCGGCTGCAGTGGCTTGACAGCTACAACGCGCTTTGTTTACTGATGTGGCAGGCAATATTTTTTCAGTCCCCCCCCCATCACCTTGAAAACATCCCCAGAGGTTGGGAGAACCTAAGGTCTCCGGGCTGCACCCTGGGACACGGTGAGGCAGGGGCCTCGGACCGGGCTGGGGGGTGGTTGGAAGGAGCCAGGTCACTGACTGCTCTTTATTCGGGTGTTCTGACCTCCTGCCTTGGACTTCTCACACATCAGTTGTTTGCAGAACAACGTTCTGGAGTTTTATAACACTTCCTTAAAATTAAAAAAAAAAAAAATTCCCTCCTTTTCCCGCAACCCACAAACCCTGCAGGAGACAGAAGACAGAGCAATAGAACTTCATCTTTCAAACTCAGGCAGTAACGTACCTTAAAGAGCAGGTCCAGCTCCGAGGAGCGCCCACTGCCTCCTGGGCCCAGCTCACCCAGATCCTAGACCTGTGTTCTGATCCAGGGTCCCTGGGACACCCTGATTCCCCACCCCCCGTGCAAAGAGCTGCCCTTGCCCTATGTTCCTCATCCCTGGCTGAGCATCCTGGAAGCTCTGGAATAAGCGGAAACCAAATCGCCTCCGAGTCAATGAGCTTAGGCTTAACTTTTCTGAACAGTTCCGCTAATCAATATCAGGCACAAACGGTAGATTCGATGCATGTAGCACAAGGATATAATCTGCTTAAGGGAACAAGACAAGACGTCTTAGAAATTCCCCCTTACATTTCTCAATCAGCCCTTCTTGGTGGTAAATGTGATTCTGTAAGACTCGGGGGGTTTGGGGTTCGGCTGGAGCCTGGGGCAGGGAAGAGTGTGGGGTTGAAGAAACAGCAGGCTGTGTGGACAAACCCGTTACAACCCTCTCTATGGGCCTCTGTGAGTCTCCCAATCCCACACACATCCTCCCTCCGCTTCCGTATTCGTGGAACTGTCCGTGGGGCAATTGTGTAAGGTTAAAATGCAGTTTGTAAAAAGGTTTCACTGATTCATGATGGGAATATGATTTATTAACATGTGAATATCCCCAGCGCCCCACGGAATAAAGGGAATTTTGACCTCGCTGGCTCTGCATCACCTCACGCCAGTCCCCCCAGGGAGAGTTCTGTATTTGCCAGCTGGGTTTCAGGCTTTTTTATGATGCAGATTTGGGAGAGAGGGTACAAAAGAGAGAGGTCTCAAGAGGGAGAGAGAGGGGGGTGATTCTTACTGGCTGGGCGAGTTCCAGGCTCCCCTTTGTTGCGGAGAAGTATGGAGAATGGGCAATGCAGTAAAGGAAACAAAAAAAGAAGCAGCCAGGCTGAATCCAGCCCATCGTAAAAAGCCAGAAGAGGGGGGCTAAGAGAGAGAGAGAGAGAGAAAGCCAGAGAGAGGAGGTCAGAAACGGGTGTTTCCAGTGCTAAGAGGACAGAAAGACGGCAGAGCCTCCAGAGAGCGGAGGAGCTGGAGAGGGGAGAGGGGATGGTTCACACCAGCCTCGGTGAGGGGGGGGTTTCCAAAGATGCCAGCCAGGACTGGGGTCCCTTTTGTGTTCATTTTTTATTTATTTTTAGAATTTTAGTTCAACTTTTAAAATGTATTTTTACATATTTTATTTATTTTTTTTTCTTTTTTTTTTTTAATTTTTTATTAGTTGGAGGCTAATTACTTTACATCATTACAGTAGTTTTTGTTATACATTGATATGAATTAGCCATGGATTTACATATATTCCCCATCCCAGTCCCCCCTCCCACCTCCCTCTCCACCCGATCCCTCTGGGTCTTCCCAGTGCACCAGGCCCGAGCACTTGTCTCATGTACCCAACCTGAGCTGGTTATCCGTTTCACCCTAGATAATATACATGTTTCAATGCTGTTCTCCTGAAACATCCCACCCTCGCCTTCTCCCAGAGTCCACAAGTCTGTTCCATACATCTGAGTCTCTTTTTCTGTTTTGCATATAGGGTTATCGTTACCATATTTTAAATTTTTTGTTTATTTATTTCACTGCATCAGGTCTTAGCTGCAGCCGTGGGATTTCTGCTGTGTAATGTGGAATCTTTCCATGTGGCATTCGAGCGCTTTGTGATGTGTAGGTTTCAGTACTGGCAGCACGTGGGCTTAGTTGCGCCAAAGCCTGTGGGGTGTTGTTTCCCTGACCGGGGATCGAACCCACGTCCCCTGCACGACAAGGCACATTCTTGGGCACTGGACCAGCAGGGGAGCCCCCTTTTAAATTCTTGGTGGCTGGACTGCTGCTGATGCGAGTGTGATCTGGTGCTGTGTCCCAGACACCTGGGGCCCTGGGTTTTTCCTGGTTACTCACCCATCCATCCACCCATTCGCTCATGACCTCATGAAATACCGAGCCCTTATTCTAGCTCCAGCTCTGTGGCTGGTGATGCAAATAGGTGGTGGTTACAGAGCCGTGCAGTGCACGTACCTGAAGAGAGGAGACGTCAGGCCAGGCCTGAGGATGTGTCCACTCAGAATGAGCTGGTGTCACAACCACGGACAAGCACAGGGGGCTGGAATTGACCAGGGAGTCAGAGGGGGCTGTGAGTGACCCAGGGGGGCAAAGTCCCTCCCTTAGAGGAGCTGTGTCAGAGAGGTGAGTCCAGAGGCACATGGAAGTACCGTCAGGAAGTTGAGGATACAGGGCGGGAGAGGCGTGGGTGGGCCCACTTGGCTGACGGCACGTGCAAAGGCCCAGGGGCCAGAATGGCAAATTTGTAAAGACTCAGGCATGGTGGAAGCTCTCACCTCAAAGTGCTGTGCAGTGAGAGACGAGAGCTTGGATTTTTATCATGAAGGCAAAAGGAGTCCATGGAAACATTTAAACCTTGGGGGATGACAGGTTTTCAGTTAAAAGTTGGCTTTGACAGCTGCAGAAAGAACCTCTGAGGGATAAAGACCCCCACATGCTGCACCAAGCTGAGGTTTTTTACCTGAAACCGCTGCCTCCAGGGGCTCAGACAGAGGGGTGTGTGTGTGTGTGTGTGTGTGTGTGTGTGTGTATGCGTGCGTGTACGTGCTATGCACACGGACATGGGTGTGTGTGTGTGTGTGTGCCTGTGTGAATGCCTGTGAGTGTGTGCGTCCGTGTCCCAGCTCTGGGACCTCGGGCTGGGGCAGGGAGACTGGACCAGCCGCCTCTGCACGTCCCCAGAACACTTGCCCAGCGTTCGTGCCGCAGAGGAGAAGCTGTGCTTGGCACGGCAGGTGGCCCGGGGGTGTGCGAGGACAGACGCTGCAGAAACAGCTGGAGGGGAATCAATTTGTTCTCTGCTACAGCCAGACACAAACCAATTAGAGCAGACCCGAGAGGGGCCTGGTGCTGGAGAAAGGAACACAGAAGGGCAGATCCGGGCAGGGCATGCTTGCTGGGACCGGCCAGCTGCTGGCAGGGTGAAAACCTGGCTCCAGGAAGGTGGCCAAGACCGTCCGCCCTGCGTCCTGCCGCCCCCTGCCCCCTCCTCACCCCACCCGGACACTCAGGTCAAAGGGAGACGTGGGCTCCAACCCGGGGCCTCCCTCGGGCTCTGTCCTGAGAACACTGGCCCGTCCTCTCGCCCCTGCCCCCCGCCAAGCTCTCCTCCAGTGCCCCTGCTGGCGGTCCCCTGGCCTTTGTTCAGGGGGGGCTCCGGCCAGAGGCGAGGGGCCAGGAGCTGGGCTGCAGGACTTGCTAGGGACAGCCTGGAATCGCCAAGACCGTCTCGGGACCCCAGCTTCCTCCCCGTCCCAGCCCTGGTCTCCTGCTACCAAGGGGCACTCAGGAAGGCTGGCCGCTTCTCGGGGGTCCTGCTGCCCCTCTGATCACAATGCTCCCCTGTCCCCCCGCAGACCATCTAGCTGTGTCCCAGCCAGGACCCCAGATCCTTCCCGGGCTGCAGACTCCTGGTGTCGTGCCAGCGGTGAGCCATCCCCACATGGTCCCCTGTGGGCTGCGGGCCCTGCTTTCCAGGAACCAGCATCTCAGCATCTGCAGCCTGAGCTGGGTCCAGGCTGTGCCCGCGGGGTCCTGGTTCCTAGAACGGGCCTTCCAAGGACCAGGACTGTGAACCAGGGGCAGTGGCCAGGGAGGCCCCTTCATTCCCTCTGGGGCCTGTCCAGAAGCACAGGGGGCACGGGCCCATGTCCCCGTGTGTGGTTCTGCCTGCTTCCTCTTGCCTGTCCCCATCTCACTTCAGGACCCACCCCTAGTTTCTCAGATGCTGAGTGGGTATTCCTGCTGTCAGGTCCGGCCTGGCAGTTGGCACGCTTGCTTCTCGAGTGCCTCCTGCTTGCCAGTGTGGGGTACAGAGATCAGGCTTCACCCTCCCAATTTAGAGGGCGGGACATCACATGGGCCCCAAGAGAACTCTGTGAGTAGTCCTGGGGGGCTTCCTGGAGGAGGGCATACTTGGGCTGTCCTTGAAGGATGATCAAGACGCCCCTGGTGCAAAGCGAGGAGGGGCCCCAGCCTCATGAGTTCACATCTTCTGTGTGTCCGGCACCGCCCCTCCTCTGGACAACCTCCCCTCCCCACGGAGTCCCAGGGTCCAGCCCAGCCACCCACTGTCCCAGCCACTCAGGACCCCCTTTCCAGAGCCTCCCTTGCTCCTTGCAGAGCCCAGGAAATTTCTTTCACTCCTGTTTTTTTTTTTTTTTTTTTTTGGTTTTTTGTTCTAATCTTTCTCTCTTGCTAAAGGAAAAATCCGCAGAGAACTTCCGGTAAATAAAATCACCGCCTCGTTCCAAGTGCTCCGGTGACTCAGCTGCTGCTGATCACACGTCAGGACTGAGTCTCTACCTTGGGGACTCACAGGCCTCCAAGAATACACGCACGTGCCCCGGGTTCAAGGACTAGACCCCAGAGACCCTTCAGCCAGGCCCTCAAGGCCCCCGCCTGCCTTCCCAGCGGCTTCCTGTGTGCCCCCCACCCTCGCTCTGCCACAGCCCCTCGGCAACACCCCTCCAACTTTGGGCACAGTATCGTTTCCGGCTCCATCCAGAACCTTCTTTCCCCCTTACTTGCTGGCAGAGCAAGCTCTTCTCATCCCCTGAGCAATCGCAGCCCCTCCCAGCCCCCGTGCAGAGGGCGTAAGAGTGTCCCCCGCCCCTGGGGGTGCCTTGCTCCCTCTAGCACACCCCTAGGACCCCCAGCAATTTTTCATGTTTGCCCCCCATTTTGGAGGCTGACTTGACCGGTGGAGCTCTGTCACCCCCACATCCACCCCCAGGACCCCCACCCCCACCCCAGAACAGGGCTGCTGGGGTCAAAGCCACCTCCCCTCCCCTTGAAGCTGTGGCTCCTACCCATGACCAGGAGTGGCAAGAACCTCCTCACCTCCATCTTCAGCAGGTCAAAGAGCCCAAGCCATGCACCCCAGGATCACCACTAAGTCTAGGGGGACACTGCAGGGAAGAGTCACAGGACTAGCAGTGCGGGGGGAGGCCCGCAGAGTCCTGGATATCCTGCCACTTACAGCACTGAGATCTACCAGGGCCTTCAGGGATCTCATCTGTAAAGTGGGCTGCTGGAGCCAGTGGAACCGGGCGGTGGCTGTATCCCCTCCCTAGGGCCTGCATACATAAGGTGCTCAATGGTGGCATAGAATCCTGCTGCGCCCTGCCGGGGGCGCTGCACCCAGCTCTGTCCTCAGGCAGGCTGTGGCCCCGCAGGCTCTGCGGTTTGGAACTGTGCCCTCCGCTTTCACCCCACTTACCAGGACCACTTTTTATGAGACTTGTTGTGACCTTCGTTGTCCAGAGGCTCTTGGGGACAGTATCAGTATCTCATTTTACAGCCACCTGGATGGAGCCACCTGGGGAAAGCGTCTTTCAGAGCTAAGGCTGGAAAAAATCTGCATGCTTTCCAGGGCACTGGATGATGCCATCTCTGATGGAGGCTTTTCCTGACACCGGTGAGCAGAGGCACTGCTCTGCCCGGTCCTCTGGATGGTCATCTCCAGGCCGATGGGACCAGTCTTGTCCACCTTCCCCAGGGGTCTCACCAATCCTTACATGACTTGATGGGAAGAGCAGAGGGAAGGCTGATCCTAAGGGATCATGAAGACCGCTGAACTCATCCTATTTCCCTTTTCGCCCTGGCAGCCAGGAATCTCAGAGCCAAATTGCAGACTCCAGTCAAAGCCTCTGTGCTGGACCTCCTGGCCTGCATATTTATCTTCCACTTTTTTGCTTATAATTCTGTTCTTATCCTCATTCATATTTCCTCTAACCTGGGAATTTTTGTGTGTTATATGTATTTTGTACACTTGAATGAATGAATGAAAGAATTGAATGAATTTTGTATACATTCACTTGTATTTTGCCTTAGGCTGATGGAATCCTTCAAGTAAGGCAGAGTTTGAGTGAACCCTTGCCTGTGTCAGGCATAAACAGACCCAACCACCACCCCCAAGCCCCACACACCCCCCACCACCCCAGTCCCAGGAGCAGACCCTCCACTCCCCCCTCCTCCTCGTCTCCTCCTGAAGGTCACATCCGTTCAGAACCTGTGCTGGATGCCGTTGTTGGAGGGAGGATACACGTACCCACAGTTAGGAGGGAATTTCTGACTCACGGAACTTGGTGCCTGAAGGGATATCTGGCCCCAGGCCTTCCTTCTGGGTAACGAAGAAGCCGAGAGAGACTGGGTGGCAGGTTTGGGGTCACACAGCATGACGGTGGCCCTCCTGGCTTTCATCCACGTGGGACATGCACCAGCTTACCCAGCCCCAGCTTCCAAGAAGGCAGTGGCCCCCCGGGTGGAGATGCTACATAAACATGAGACTCATTTATTATGGTGATTGAGTGTCAGCTGCCTTGGCTAGAGGCTTTGGGACCAGAAGGAAAACTGTGGATGGGGGATGTTTCTGTCCATCAAACCTTTCAGCAGTCACCCTGAAACCAGCCCCTAGTCCTCACTGCGGGGCCAGTAAACATCGCTGCCAGGGCCACCACGGAGCGGAAAGGGCCAAGTCCACAGAAGCACTTGGTTTGTGAGAAGGAAAGGAAAGAAACTTTGAAATCAACATGTGCAGAGCTCATCAACCCTCTTCCCTGTTTCAGGGAACATGGAAAGCTTTGCGACACGCGCCCAGCAGGCCACTGCTGTGCACACATGCATGCCGCTGATATGATGCTCACATGCTGCACACATCACCCCCCCACGTGTCTGCACACATGTGCACACACTCGCATACAGGTGGGCTCTCACTAAGCAGACTCACACACAGATCCATGCACACACGCACACACACAGAGCACAGGCACATGCTCTCATACATGGACGTGTTCACGTGCTGACACACGTGCACGCGCGATTGCACACGCGTGTACACATGCCTGCGTGCGCAGAGCACGAGAACGCTCTCGAATGGGAGCCCAGTCCCTCCCCGAGCCATCACCGGTGATTAATGTGGACTCAGTAACGGCTCCGGGGGCTGCTCTAAGCCCTCGTCGAGCAGCGTTCTTAGCCCCAGTAGCCGGAGTCTGGGAAAAGCCACGACTCACCGTCAAGAAATATTGGCAGCTGGAGAGCAGAGCCTGCAAAGCCCAAGAGAACCACGGCCCTGTTCGGAGCTGCGGCAGAGCGACGTCCGCAGCGCTCCCTGTCCTCCAGGGCTCCCTGCAAACCCGCCGCAAGGGGATCTGAGGTCCCCGGAGCCTGCACAGGCTTCCCTCGCCCCTCCCGCCCACACAGCTCCTTCCAGAGCCTTCCAGCGCCTTCTGGATCCCGCCCTGGGGTGGGGGCTGCTGGCCGAGGGTGCCGGGTGGGCATTTCCGAGGGGGGCGGCCCCTCGCCTGCTCCTTCCCCTTGCCAAGCTGCAGCGTGCCCCCCTCGCCCCAGCCCACCCAGAACTGGCACTGAGCCTTGGTGGAAAAGACTGATGGCAAAAGCTCAGAGCCCTGGGGAGGCTCCTACCAGGCGGCGGCCTGGGAAAATTGAAAACATCACATCAACAGTGTCTCAGGATGGAGGCCCTCAGAGTGGCCTCTTGAATGAAGGCTACTGTGTTAATAGTTCAGGGCCCAGGGATGGTGGGAGGGGGAGACTGCTTGGCCTGAGAGCAGGAGGGGTCCCTGGACCTTGGCACCACCTTCCTGGGGTGCAGAATCGAAAGGGGCCTACAGATTTGAACTGCCAACCTGTTCTATGTGTTTTATATGAACTGACCTTCACAGCAGCCCGGGGCAATGGGGAGGGGTAACAGGTCCCCACGGACAAAGAGGCCCCGTGGTTCCCCAGGTCAGAACGGGGCCTGACTTCCATCCCTCACCCCCTTGGACTGTGGCCCCACATCAGGGCCCATCAGGTGCACTTTTGTGCGTGGAGGCTGTAACTGCATTTGCCTGGGCTCAGAGCTGAACAGCCTCCTGGATCAGGAATTGTGGTGGCAGTGATATCCAAGCAGAGTCCCCGTGAGGGTGGACTCAGCCCTTGGGGAGGACTCTGGGGTCCGAGCCACGAGGGGTCAGGGCGCCCGAGACTCAGAGGACGCGGTCTGGCCGGATGACGGATGTCCTGGAAAGGTGGCTCCTGGAGGTGGGCCCTGACCCAGGGGTGGACCCCCATGAGCAGTAAGGCCTGCCGCAAGTCCCCGGCTGGGGAGCCCCAACGGGGAACCGAAAGGAAAAGCCACAGCCTCTCTATTCCCAGGGGGGTGTTCAGCGACTCGGCCACCCACCCGGACCTATGCGTGTGCAGTGTGTGATGGGTGTGCACAAGTGTGTGTGTGTGTGCGTGTGCGCTTATGTATCAGGAAGGGATTATGTATGATCATGGATGTGCGGGAGAGTCCCTGCTCCCAGGCAGAACCCTGGCCCCCGAGCCCGGCTCAGGCAGGACAGCCGGGGTCCAGGGCTGAGCACGTAGGCGGGGACGGCTTCCTCCCTCCCAGGCTGGGCTGGCTGGCGCGCACCTCCTGTGGATCCCTGCCAGGTGTCCTGGCTCATACTGCCCCCCAGTGGCCTTCCCGGGAGCCCAAGGGCCTGGGGCCCACATGGCAGAGAAGGCCCCAGAGTGACCAAGGCCACTGTCCCTCTCTTGGTAGGGGGGCCCTACGATTCCTCTAAAAAAGTGGCCACCTTCCGGCCCGAGACCTCCAGACCCACCAATATGGTGCCCGGCAGCTTCCACCAGCCTTGGAGAGGAAGGAGCCAGCTTCCTCAACTACCTGCACGGTCAGGAGATGGACCAGCCCCTCAACGAGTGTTGAGGGTCCTCCCTAGGACGCTTCCCGTCCACCAGCATCTCCTGGGGCGGGCATGGGGTGCCCGGCCACCCCTGCCCCTGACCTGGATTGGCCCAACTTGGGGGTCTTCACAGCTCGGACATCTTGTGAACTTGGGGCTTCAGGATATGATCTTGAGGGTCTAGGAGCCTGGGGGTGGGGATGCAGCCCTCAGATCCCCCCACCTTGGTGAGGACCCTTGAGGCCCCTCCACTCCAGAGCTGCTGAGGAGGAGCCAGAGCCCGCCCATTCCCGGCTTTGATTTGGAGGAGAGCTAGAAGGAAGAGCCCTCCCTGGGCCGCTGGGGACACAGGCTCCCAGAGCGTGGGGGGCGGGGGGCGGGGGCTGTGTCCAGGGCCTCCAGCTCAGCACATTTTTCAAGAGCTGCTATTTCAGGCCAGAGTGCCCAACGGAGAAAAGCTCTTGCGAATGGGAGGCAAAGTGGTCCTCTCCTAGCCACGCTCACAGGGCGGGCAGCCAGCAGGCAGGGGGTCTGGGGGCGGGGGAGGCTGTTCTCCCACCACTCAAGTTTCTCCCGATGGCCAAGGTCATGGGCAGAACACAGCCCTCCCTGCAGGTAGTCAGTCATCTAAAATGCAAGAGCTTCATGTGAGTTCTTGAGAAACATGCAACCTTTGGGATATCCTTACACCAAGATATACTAAGACATCATTTGTGGCCCGCTGGAAATTCAAGGATAACTGGGCGTCTGTATTTTTCTTTGCTGATCTGGCCACAGCAGCACCGTCTTTCCTCGGGCTGGCTGTGACTTTTCTTCTCCGGCACAGAGGAGGTTGAGGCCAAGGGTCCCTCGCTCTCAGCATCCCCATCTCAGACCGATGAGCCATGGACAGGTGGAGACCACCATCCAGGGTCCCAAGGATACCAACAGCCCCGGAGTCATGAACACAAAAGACCCAAGTTTAAGGGCCCAGCCCCGGCTCCAGCCACACCAGCCACGCTCTCGTGGGGGGCCTATCGATTGGATTGATCTCCAGGCATGTCTGTGGAGGTTTCAGCATAAACACTCACTCTCTCCTCACCAAGGGGCCTCCAAGGACCTCCAGCCACATGGTGGGAAGATGTTGCGGAATGTTGCCGGCCCTCCCTCCTACCAGCTCCGTGGCTGATCTCAGACCTTGTCTTCCATGCTGTGTCCCCGAGGCCCCCTGGAGCAAACCACCCAGCTGTGGACTCAGGCCCACAGGGTGTCAAGAGAGGTATCAAAGTTGATCTGGGCTCTGTGTTTGTCACGGGGATGCCCCTTTGGTGGGAAAATCCCATCCCACTTGGAGTCTGGGTTAGAACAGGGTCTAAACTGTGCAGAAAAAGATGCCGTGGGTGTCTGGGCACAACCTTTGGGCCCCTCTCCCTCCTTACCACCTCCCTGCTGACCCTCCCAGCACGGGGGGTCTCCGTGGCTGCTCCAACGCCCCTTCCGCCTGCCTGCCCCACCATGCCTGCTGGCAGGGAGTGTCCAGGCTCACGGAGCAACATCCATCTGAGTCCACCCTGGGGCTTCAGAGGGCCGGACCCAGGTCTGCACCATGAGGGCGAACAGGACTGGGGTTTCTGGGCTGAAGGAAGAAGATATTCAGGCGTCAGAGGGTTCCTTCTCATGGGACATGGAGCCAGAAGGTGAGGGTGAGGTGGGCAGTGGCACGGCCAGGGGCCAGCATGCATTTTCTGTGAAGGGCCAGGTGATAAATATTTTAGGTGCCAAGGGCCAGATGGTCCCTGTTGCCGCTACACAACTCTGCCATGAAACAGGCTCCCCGGGTCTGGCCGAGCTTAGCTGTGCGCCCGACAAAACCTTACTCTCCAAGGCAGAGGGCAAGTCGCTGTGGCCCACGAGCCACGGTCTGCCATCCTTCCTGGTCTGGACTAAGAAGGGGGCTGCAGGCCTGGGGCCGGGGAGGGGGGGGATGGGGGAGCTTGGTGAACCCCACTTCCAGGACGCAGGAAGCTGGACATGGCAGAGCTGGTAAGGGGAAACAGGCTGGCCTTCCCAGCGAGAATGGAGGAGGAGTGAGGAAGGGGCGTGGGGACCCCAGATGGAGCCCCTCACGCAAAGGAGTGCCCGGGGTGGTCTCAGGCCCCCAGAGGAAACCAAGAGAGGAAGAAAGCCTCAAGGCTGTGGGTCTGTGGAACGGGAAGGAAGGAGATTCTTGGCTCTGAGGCCACGGTTTCCTCCTGTCTGGCCTGGGAACAGGCTCCCCCTGGGGACCAGGCGCCAGAGAGGAGGGCAGCTGCCGTGGCCGGCCGCGGGCAGGCAGGAGGACGCAGCCCGCCTCCGCCTCTGCCCTACGCCTGGATGCCCTCTCCTGAAGGCACTGGCGCCCCCTGGTGGGGTGCAGCCTCTGGACCCTGACTCCCACCCCACGAAACCAGAGGAGGCACTTGGCCCTAAGGTCCAGCCTCCCTCCAGTTTCTGGGGCAGAGACAAAAACTGTTTTTGGTAAATTGGGCTAATTTCCCGAGCTCAGAGCGCTGCCTGCCCCTCCCTGAGTCAGCGCTTTCTCCAGGGCCTCTGATGGAGCCGAGGGCAGGAACGCCTGTCCAGTCCCACCGCCTCCAGGAGGTCCTCCGGCCTTACCCCAGCCACTGTCCCCAGCCTTGAACCCTGGCGTGGTGGCTGTCCTCCACAGGACGGGGGCCCCGCGTGGGCTCCGGCGCTCGGACTGACCTGCGTGGCGCCCTCGCTCTTCGCAGACCCCAGGAGCTTCCCCGGGCCTCCTCCCCCCGCACCGTCTGCACAGCTCCAGGGCTTAGCACAAGGCCCGGCCCCAGGCAGGGGCCCAGGAACGCGCTGTGTCATGGTCGGCTCACGTCCTTCTGCTTGGGAAACCACCTCTCGTGGCCGCCTTACCCAGGAATGCGCTGTGTCATGGTCGGCTCACGTCCTTCTGCTTGGGAAACCACCTCTCGTGGTCGCCTTACCCTAGAGCGCCTATGGACTCCAACAGCCCTCTCGTCCCAGAACTTGGGACTCAGACTCACCTCCCATGTCACCTCCTCTGGAAAGCCCACCTGGATTGCACAGAACCAGGCCATCATTATCTCCCCTGGGTGTCCACCACCCTGGGCACAGAGACTTCCAGTGGCAGCGCTTGAGAATTTGAACAGATCTGTATATTTTCATGTAATGCATTTGACTATATTTTCATATTATATGTTAATTTAGGATATATTTTATATGTTTTACATTTTACTATGTTTTATATTATATATATGTTTTCATAGTATATCATATATAATACATTAATATTTAAATTCTAATTTGACCAACTCTATAACTTAACATGTTACAAAATACTATACAATACATACCTAGAAAATAATAATATATGATATATACCAATATTATATACATATAATACACAATATATACAATATGTAAATATAGATATAATATACATATATTGTGTATATATATACATGTATTTATGTCAATATAAATAACAAAATATATACATATATAGTATGCATATATGTAATAATATACAACATGTACATATATATTATACACATATAATACACAATATATACATATATTTACATGTCAAATATATGTAAATAAAAATAGATAATAATATGCAATGTACACATATATATCATATATATAATATATACACATATTTATATATCAACATAAATGATATATAATATATACAAGTAATACACATATAGATAATAATACATATAATATATACATTTATAATAATATACAGTATATACATCTATTCATATGTCAATATAAATGACAAAGTATATACATATATAACATGCATATATATAATACATGGAAACAAGTGGGTGTCACGTGGCCTTGGACAGATGTCGGGACTAGGTCCCTGAGGTGCAGGTCTCATGCAAAGGAGGGTGAGGCGCTGTGATGAGGCACCTGGAGGCCAGGGAGAGGGGGCAGGGGGACGCGGCCCCCACTCCGTGGAAGGCTGGTGCCGGGGAGAACTGCTGAGCCCTGAGTGGGGCCCTGCAAGCCTGGAGCGACTTGACTTCTGTTCTTTGGCAAACACCAAGCAACGCTCAAGGCCAGAATATGTATCTAGATAATAATATATAATATATACATATACAATAATATATAGTACATACATATATTCATATGTCAATATAAATAAAATATGCATAATAATATACAATATGTGCATATATTATTATGTATAATACACTATATATATGTATATGTCAAATATATATAAGTAAAAATAGATAATAATATACAATATGTGTGCTCAGTCACTCAGTCTTGGCCGATTCTTTGTGATCCTATGGACTATAGACAGGCAGGCTCCTCTGTCCAAGGAATTTTCCAGGTAAGAGTACTGGAGTGGGTTGCCATTTCCTTCTTTAATATTTATGTCAAATATAGGTAAATAAAGGATATTTGGGGGACATGAGTAGATTTGAATAGAAACCATGTATGAATTAAAATTATTCTATCAAAGTTGGGTGACAGAATAGTGCTTTTGTAGGAAATGTCCTCATACAGAGGAGATAAATGGCATGTCCCTTCGAGGGAGCTCAGACCCTTGGAAAGGGCTGGATTTGCACAGTGAACCCCCCACCCTACCCCGGGGGGCTCCAGACATCCTCAGCCATGGCCCCCTCACATGAGACAGCAGGTGCTGAGCCAGCTGGCCGGCGTCTTCTCGGGGGCAGAAGAGAGGCTCCTTGTGGAAAGCAAGTGGGTGTCACGTGGCCTCAGACGGAAGCAGGGAGTAGGTCCGCGAGCAGCACTGGTTTTGGAAAGAGGCTGCCGCCCCAGACTCGAGTCCTGGACGGGCCTGGACCCTCCTGTGTCCCCAGGAGCAGGGGCCCCTCTCACACCTGAGCATAAAAGCAGGAAGAAACCAGCGTGAGCGGTGCTGGGGACCACCAGATCCACGCCATGCCCCCTGAAGCTTGTCTGCCCAGGCGGGGATGGTCAGGAGCCCCTCTGTGTGAGGGTCCTGGGGCTGACTGCCATAACCAAGGACTGAGACTGGGTAGCTTAAAGCAACGAAAATTATTGTCTCAGCGTTCTGGAGCCCAGAGCTCTTGAATCCAGGGGTCAGTAGGCCCACGACCTCCGGAACCCACAGATGAGGCTCCTTCCTGGTCTCTTCTGGCTTCTGCAGGCAGCTGGTCAGCCTCAGCTCCTGGGCCTGCAGCCACCCCCTCTCACCCCTGCCTCTCTTTCACACAGCATCTTTCCCTTGAGTCTCTGTCTTCACAAGGCATCTATCTTCTCTTTCTTTTCTTAAAATCCAGTATAAGTCAGACAGGACTAGAGATCCAACATTTCTAGTACAACCACATCTTAATTTAACTGATGACATATGCCCTGACCCTATTTCCAAATAAGGTCACATTCTAAATGAGGACTCCAGCAGATCTTTTATTTGGGGGGGGGGGGGTGTACGTAATTTAATTCACAACACCCTCCTCATCCATTCCCTTTCTACCTCTCTTTTTCTTCCTAAACTGAGAGAGTCTGTTTCAAAAGCTTTTAAGTGAATGAATAAATCAAGTGTACGTTCCAACTTCCTAAAAGGGCAGGGTTTCCACCTCAAGAAGATGCCGCCTTTGGAAGGAGAGTCGAGAAGAAAGCGCTCTGGATGCACCTGCAGATTCTGTTCAAAGAGCAGAAATTGGCTGGCTTCCTCTTGACCCTTGGACTGCGCTTCCTCATGAAGATAGGTCTCTAAGAGTGTCCATGACCTGGGTCTGAGCGGAGGTCCACCATCTCGCAAAAGGAGGCCCTCTCCAGTTCTGAGTAGCACTACAAGCCAGCGGGATGATGAAGAGCAGCGGTCACTCAATGGTCAAGTGCACGGCGGTACCCAAAAGGGCGGACAACTCAGGTTAACCCAGCACGAGCAGAGCTCCAGGCTACGAGCACGTTATCATCCCAGGCTTCAGTGTCTCTCCCCAACCCTCTGCGCGATTTCAGGGGCCAGGACTGGGTCCCCCCCCTCCTGCCCATGTCCCTCGGGGAAGCCAGCTTCTGGTACCTAACAGATGCACAGCCAGCCATCAATGGATTTGGGGATAGATGAAGAGTATCTCTTCTTCACGGTATCTGAAAAGTGGTGGTCAAACAGAAGCTTTCAAATAATTCATTTAGGCCAAAGTGGATACAGCCTCTTCTCAACAGTGACTCTCAAGGAAGCGTTTTCATAATTATCCAAAAGATTTACATCTGCTCACCACTCAACAAGTGAGGTTTGACATCTTTAATGATATTTTCACAGCCTCATGTGGATTCCTCGCCTCTCAGCGCCCAGGGTTCCTGGCCCCAGAAGCAGCTTGTAAGAAGCACTCGATGAATGAAGGAGGAAATCAGCAAAGGGCAATCGTCACAGGCTTCCCTAGTCTGCCTGCGGTGTGTCTTCCCTTCGACTGTGAGCTCCTGGAGGGCAGGAAAGACTTCTCCTTCATCTTTTATCCCCTG
Source organism: Odocoileus virginianus (assembly GCF_023699985.2). Lineage (NCBI taxonomy): Eukaryota > Metazoa > Chordata > Mammalia > Artiodactyla > Cervidae > Odocoileus > Odocoileus virginianus. Next base: position 10,686,626 of record NC_069689.1, on the reverse strand, counting down.
GCACTCTCAGGATGTGTAACACGTGTTTGTTGAATGAAGACACACCTGGAGAAGGAGGTGGCTCACACGTATTCTCTGAACGGGATCGCTGAGATCCCAAATGACACCCACAAATCTCCAACAAGGGGACCTAGAAGCACAACTCCACCCTGGGATTCTGCCAGGGAGCCCCACTTGGGGCTTCCTGGGTTCATCCTCAGGCGGTAGCTCTCCGAGATTCAGCAGGCAGAGAGGACTCAGATGCCAGCCCCTTACGGTCATGTGTGAGTTGTCCTGCCCTCCACTCAGAGAGCTCGGTGCCTTGAAACAACTGAACTATTGACAGGGCAGATGCCAAGCCAACGGGATCAATGCGTTCCCCTCCCATCGCCTTCTGTCTTTGGGGCTGATCCGTAAGACCCATGGAGAAGCCAGAGGTGGAGCAACGAACTTGGTTGAGAAAAAAAGCTCATCGCAAGTTGCTGGGGGCTTGGTAATCCCTCTGTTCCTCATCTGAGAAGCAGCGCCCACAAGCTGATCTCCTGGGCCACTTGGCAGGATCTGCAGGTGCCAGCCTGAGAGAGAGAGCACCCAGACCTGGGCTGTGGACACACGGACACAGAGGTTTTGGCGCTAGGAGCTCCAAATGTGGCCCATTGCTCTGTAGTTTCTCTTGCAGCTCGATCTTCAAAGAAAGAACTCTAGGAAGCAAAGAACTGAACCATAAAAAATCACATCAACAAACCCTCCCCCAACCCCCACCCCTCGCCCCACACTCCTTTTTATTTTCTTTCACGCAGGAAGTCTGCTTCCAAAACTTTGAGATTAATGACTAAATTCATTGCACGTTCCAGCTTCCTAAAATGATCGATTTAAAATTTAAAATGCATTGGATTTTTAAATGCCCTAAAGCGGTTTGCATTTCACCCAAATCACCAGTGTAAACCGGAGAACTCCACAGCTCCAGAGTTAGACAGATGCGATGGGGCAGGGTGTGGGGGGGTGTCAGGCCCCCACATTTGAGACAGGTCATCTCAGGGGCTTCACCTGGCTTCCCTGACGTTCACATCCCTCACCTGTGAAAAGAGGTGATGCTCTCAGAGGCCAGCTATAGGAACCTGGAAGAAAACGAGTAGAAACCTCCAAGAGAGCATCTGGTCAGATGGGACGAGCTCCAGGCACCTGCTCCAATGATGTAGAACTCCATCATTAAGTTAGGAGTCATCATTTTTTCCCGCTGTGATGACCTGAGCCAAGAGCTGGGAAGCATTTTGGAAACTGCCTGGCCTCCTTCCTCCTCTGGGGAAACCGAGTCTCAGGCCAAGAGGCTTCTGTGGTCAACAGAATAAAGCCCCCACTCCAAGATGTTCATATCCTAATTCCAGAATCTGGGAGTACGCTACCCCACATGGAAAAGGGACGCGGCAGAGGTGATTAAAGACTTTGAGGTGCATGATCATCACGGATTATCCGACGGTCCTGATATGACCACATGAGCCCTTAGGAGGCGACAGGGTTTCTTGGCTGTGTTCAGAGAGATCAGCTGAACGAGGAAGGGGCAGAGACGTGGTACACTGCTGGTTTTGAGGATGCAGGAAAGGACCACGAGCCAAGGAGTATGGGCACCTCTAGGAGCTGGAAAAGGTGAGCAAACGGGTCTTCTCCCTGAATCCCCAGAAGAGGCACACCCTGCTGACACCTTGATTTTAGGCCAAAGACTGATGTCAGGCTTCTGACCTCCGGAACTGTGGGATAAGACACATACCCTGTTTTAAGCCACAGAGCGTGTGGGGACTTGTTACAGCTGCAACAGGAAACTCACTTCTCTTTTCTAAGTAACTGACAAAGTCCATGTGCCATCGGAACCACGGCCAGGCTTCTGACTCCCAGTCCCAGGCTTGTCCCTCAGAGCTCTGTGTTGTTTTCTCCCCAAAGTGGTTCTAGCAGCTGGCACACCCCCTCTCCCCCACAAGAGTTTGGAGCACAGACACTCACTGTTTCTCCCAGCAGTGAGCACACTCATTCATCCACTCGCTATTCAGCAGGTATCTGCTGGGCTTCCCTGGTGCTTAATGGTAAAGAATCCATCTACTAGTGCAGGAGATGTGGGTTCCATCCCTGGGTCGGGAAGATCTTCTGGAGAAGGAAATGGCAACCCACTCCAGTATTCCCACCTGGAGAATCCCATGGACAGAGGAGCCTGGTGGGCTACAGTCCATGGGGTTGCAAAAGAGTCAGACACGACTGAATGACTAAACAGCACCTGCTGGGTATGCCCTCTGCACAGGCGCTGTTCTAGGCGCCGAGGTCACACAAAGTCACTTTCCAGCAACTCTCGATCCCGAAGGCCCCTCACGATGAGGCCCTTGAGGCACCCAGAGACTCTGGGCAGGCTCAAAGGCTGGATGGACAAATAAAGTCTGGTCTATCCGTGCAATGGAATATGATGCAGCAGTACAAAGGAAGGAAGTACAACATGGATGAACGCTGACAACATGATGCTAAGTGAAATAAGCCAGACACAAAGTCCCAAATGTATAATTCCATTGATGTGAAATGTCCAGAACAGGAAAATCCATAGAGTTAGCAAGGAGTTGAATGGTAGCCAGTGGCCAGAGGGAGGAGGCAGGGAGTGAATTTTTAGTAGGAATGGGGTTCTATAAGTAAGGATTCCCAGAGAAAGAGCACCAGTAGAATAGAGAGAGAGAAGACAGGGATTTACTATGAGGGTGTGGCTCGCACAATTCTGGAGCCCGAGAAGTCCCAAGCCTGATGTGTGTAAGCTGAGGGCCCAGAAAATGGGTGGTATAGTTCTCAGAAGGGCCAAGAACTAGGAGCATCAACGTCAGGGCAGGAAGTATGGGAAAGCAGGGACTGTTCACCCTTTCTGTACCATTATTGTCTATCCACGCTCTCCCCAGACAGGGAGACGCCCGTGTGCATTGGTGAGGGCAGTTTTCTCCAGCCAGCTCACCCATGTAAATGCTAATTTATTCCAGGAGCATCCTCGCAGACACACCCAGAAATAATGTTTTCAACAGCTATCCAGGAGTCCCAGAGCACACTTAACATCAACAATCACAGGGGGTTTCATCGGGGGGATAAAAAAAGTCTTGGAATCAAACAAGCAGAGAAGCAACTGCATCTGGTTAGCTGTGTCCCAAATGTGTTAAGGGGTCCACAGGCGGGGCTGTGGGTCCAGTGGCAGGTGGGCATCCACAGGTCCGCCAGCCCTCCTGTCTGCTCTGGAGGGTTGCAGATGACTGCCCTGATCTTGTGAAGGTGACCTTGTGATCTGCTGAGAGTCGTCCCCCCTGCCCCCACAAGGGTCCACATCCTCCCAGAGCACCCTTCTCAAGGGACTGATCAAGCCCCTCACTCACTGACAGACCACTGCCTGCCTGGTTTCACGTGGTTTGGTTATAATCTACATTTGTTTATCCTTTTAATTCAGTCCATGTGGGCGCAAGTCTTACAGCAGACCCTGACTGCCATGCAAGTTAGAAGGGAGTTTGAAAAACATAATGAACCTGGAAGAAGAATCTAGAGAGAGAGAATCGTGGGAGTCTGCGCATGTGTGTAGCTGCCCAGTCGTGGGCAAGTGAGGGGAGAAGCACTTAAGAAAAGATTCGCAACAGAGGATGAGATATTTGGATGGCACCACCGACTCAATTGGAGAAGGAAACGGCAACCCACTCCAGTATTCCTGCCTGGATAATTCCAGGCACAGAGGAGCCTAGCAGGCTGCAGTCCATGGGGTTGCAAAGACTTGGACACGACAGAGCAACTAACACACACACACACACACACACCCCAACTCAATGGACATGAGTGTGAGCAAACTCCAGGAGATGGTGAGGGACAGGGAAGCCTGGTGTGCTGCAGTCCATGGGGTCACAAAGAGTCGGACGCAACTGGGCGACTGAACAACGCCAAACTCAGGACACGAGGCAACTCTGTTCCCCTAAAGGCTCAAACCCCAGAGACACTCAGACACCAGGACCACACACATTTCATAATTTACCCGACACTGAACCGCACCGGGTACAGACACTTCCAGAATTTTCATTCACCAATTTAAACATTTGTCTAGAAGGGGGACCAAAATGTTAACATGAGGAAACCTCCTTAGAGAGCAACGGGGGAAAATTTCAGCCCACGATCTGCATGCGAAGCCTTCCTGATGGGGTTCTAGGGCTTTGCCTTCAGGGGCTCTGTGTCCCTCACCAGCCTGGCCCCGGGGTAGACCGCCCCACGGTTCAGAGGAGGACAGGGCTGTCCGCAGGCTGCGGCCCCCCGCCAGATGGGTGTGAGCCGGACCACCCTGTCCGGCTTCTTTACGTACGAGCTGATTGCTTTAAATAAAGTCAGCCGTTCCTCCAGCTAATGTGTGGATGGTGGGATCAATCGGGTACACAGAAGCAGATTACCAAGCAGGTGGCTTCGGGCTAAAGATAAATTGTGTCCTCATGTAACTTAGCAGAGTGGGATGCAGATAGCTCCTAATATGCAAAGCAAGACTGTGTGATTACTTATTTCTGCGGCTCGTGGCTGCAGAAGCCCCAGAAGACCCTGCCCTGGTGAACATGTTACTGCTGGAGGTGCCAACCCGTGCTCCAGTGAGAACTGGAGCAGGTTCCCAGGGGGTGAGGGGCCAGGGGACACAAGTCCCTGTCTGCCCCCGGCCCACTCGCCTGTCCCCATACAACAGAGAGCAAAGAGCCCAGGAGAAGCACTCTAGCTCCAGGCTGAGGGTCACATTGCATCCCCGGCAGAATGATTCTTGGGGGCGCGCCGCTTCCTCCTTACCTGAGTGAACCTCCCCAGGCATCTGACCGCCAGACAGGCCTCCACGGACGGAACAAACCTGCTCATCACATATTTCCCCAATTTCTCATTCCTGACACGCTTGGCTTTTGTCCACGAGTAAGCCCTCTGGGCATCTGTCCTCTCCCTTCCTTTTTTTGGGAACTAATTAGAGATTCACAGACACTTGCCAAAACCGTACAGAGAGGAGTCTCATGCACTCTTCACCTACCTTCCGCCCAGGGATACCAACTTGCATAACTGCAGTTCGGCGTCAAAAGCAGGAAACGGACCTCGGTGTAACCCACAGACATTATTCAGATTTTGCCCGTTTTATAGGCCGTCTTAATCTGATCAGGCTGCCAGAACCAAATACCGCAGACGGGTTCAACAGCAGACACTTTATTGCTCACAGTTCGGGAGGAGACGAAGTCTGAGCTCAAGCTGCTGGCCAGTCCAGTTCCTGGAGAGGACTCTCCTCTTGGTGTGCCGACAGCCGCCTTCTTGCCACATCCACACACAGGGGAGAGAGATGACCTCTCTGGGCTCCCTTTTATTAGTCACTGATCCTAACATGAGGGCTCCACCCTCTTGATCTCACCACTTCTCAGAGGTCGCACCTCTGATACATCACCCCGGGGACTAGGCGTCAACATATGAACTTGGGGTGGACGCGGCAGTCCAGAGCAGGCACTGTTGTGTGTACTTAGTTCTGTGCAATTTTGCCCCATGGGCACGTTCACGTAACCACCACCACGATCAAGATGCAGAACCATTCCATCACCTGGAGGATCCCTGAGTTGCATCCTTCTTGTCACACCACCCCTCCCCCTTATTTTCCCTCTTCCCATCTCCAGCCCCTGGCAACCCCTAAGCTGTCCTCTCATTTTGTCGTTTTGAGAACGTTGTGTGTAATGTTTCAAGGTCAGTTTTCCTCACTCAGCCTGAGGCCCCTAAGTTCCATCCTCACTGCGTGCCCCCACAGTCAGCTCCTTTCTGCTCCCAGGCAGTGCTCCACAGCCCAATGTACCATGGTTTATTTAGCTACTCATCCACTGAATGGCATTTGGATCTCCGGTTTCTGGCTATTGAAGCTGCTATGAACACCACGCACAGGTTTCTGTGCAAACAGAAGTTCTCGTTTCCCTGGGATAAATGCCCAGGAATGTAATTGCTGGCTTCTAAGGTAAGTGTTGTGCTTAGCACTTTTTTATTTTTCAACTGCCAAACTTTTCCAGAGTGGCCATTTTACTTTGCAACTAATGTATGAGAAGCTCCACTTCTCTGCATCTTCGCCAGCATTTGGTGTTAACACTATTTTTCTGAGTATTTCGTGGAATGTCCTTCAGTTGGAGGACGCTGATGTTTTTCTCAGGATTGTCACTTTTTTTTTTTTTTGCTACCCTGGGTCTTCATTTTAGCATGCAGGCTTCTCTAGTTGTGGTGTGCAGGCTCAGTTGCCCAGTGGCATGTGGGATCTTAGTTCCTGGACCTGAGGTTGAGCCTGAGTCCCCTGCATTGGAAGGCAAATCCTCAGTGACTGGGCCACCAGGGAAGACCTTGTGACTATTTTTAGTTTTGACTGTTCTAATAGGCAGGTTAGTAATATCTCACTGTGGGCTACTCTGATGGTTCAGACAGTAAAAAAAAATCTGTCTGCAATGCAGGAGACTCGAGTTGGATTCCTGGAGTTGCGAAGATCTCCTGGAGAAGGAAATGACTACACACTCCAGTATTCTTGCCTGGAAATCCGATGGACCGAGGAGCCAGGCCGGCTACAGTCCATGGGGTCACAAAGAGTTGGACACGACTGAGCAACTAAATAACAAAAACAACATCTCACTGTGGTTTTCCTTTGTGCTTCCCTAGTGGTTAGTGGTACCACACATTTTTTTTTTTCATGAACCCACTTGTCACCTGTTGTATGCTCTTGGGTAAAATGTCGGTTCCTGGTTTTTGCTCACTTTCTAACAGGATCGATTGCTTGTATGTGGTTGAGTTTTGAGAATTCTTTACATATTCCAGATAACAAGTCTTTTGTCAAATATATGCTTTGCAGGTACAAGCTACCGAGACTGTAGTTTGCTTTTTCTCTCTCTGAACAGGGTTTGTCTCATGGCTCAAAAACCTCTTAATTTCAGTGAAGGCCGGTCTGTCATTTTTGCTTTCACAGACTGTGCTTTTGGCGTCATGTCTAAGAACTTTTCACTGAGCCCTCAGATCCCAAGGAATTTTTCCTCTGAGTTTTTCTGTAAATTTCACATGTTTACACGTACGTCTTTGATCCATTTTGAGTTGATGTTCATATACAATGTGAGGTTTATTTTTAGGCCTGTGGGTGTTTAATCCCTCTGGCACCCTAGGCTGAAATATATCCTCTCTTTTTAAAAATTTTTTTATTTTATTTTTAATCAGAGGATAATTACTTTACAATATTATGATGGTTTCTGCCATACATCAACAGGAATCAGCCACAGGCATACCTCTGTCCCCTCCCTCTAGAACCTCCCACCCGCCTCCCTCCCATCCCACCCCTCTAGGTTGTCACAGAGCACCAGCTTTGAGCTCCCTGCATCATATGGCAAATTCCCACTGGCTATCTGTTTTACATATGGTAATGTGTATGTTTCAATGCCAGTCTCTCTCATCCCCTCCCTTTAATACACGGAAGTGCTCATCTTCCAGGAGCCTCACTCCAGGCCCGTCGTCCTGCACCTGACCCCTGGAACCTCCAGACCTGGCTCCATGCTCCCTTGGAGCCTCTGTCTCCCCGCTCCTGAGTCCCCCCTGCCTTCTCCCACCCCCCAGCTGTCTGGGGAGACAGGCAGAGCCCTGCCCACCACCGCTCTGCTCCCGAGCCATCCTCTGACCTCACGGTTCTCTCTCCAGACCGTCATTCCTCGGGCACTCGGCCAGCCTGGAGGAGGAGAGTGCTCGCTCCTGGACCCTGCCCCCTTGACCCCTCGCCACTCACACCTGAGTATGTCACCCCAGGTCCCCACCTGCACCCCCCGTCCCTGCAGGGCCTCCCCTCCCCTCCCCAGCCACAGTGGTCCCTCCAGTCCTCTCATCAACCTTCCCCAAATGCCCAACCTCGGCCTCCTCGAGACCACACCCTGGCGAGTCCTCTGCCCTGTCCTAACTGCCCGTGGCCCCTTCACGTCCTCCTGTAGATTCAGGGATTGTCAGAGGAGCCCTCCGATGTCCACATCCGCCTTCCAGTGCCTGGCGGGCAGGTCGCAGGCGGGCTGGCATCGCCAGGTCCAAACCTTAACTCCTCACCTCCCTCTCCTCCTGCCCACTCCTCCTCCGGGGTTCCCAGGAGGGCAGGGACCCCGCCCCCCCGAGTGGGCGTCACCCCCAGTCTCTCCTCCGCTGCCTGCTGGATCTCCCATCCATCAGCCCTTGGCCGGGTCCACTGTTCCCCTCCCTTCTGCTCCCCCCTGCAGGCCTCTTCCTGTTCAGACAGCTCCATCTCGCTGCCCTCCCTGCAGCGGGAGACGCACACCCGAACGTCTCACCTGTGCTGAGACCCTGCCCGGGTTTAACCTGCCTCCCGCTCCTGCCGCACCAAGCCCTGTGGATGCAGCCCCCACACGCCTCCCCAGCCTCCACCCCTTCCTCCATCATCCCCGGCCTCTTGCTTCTGGGTCTTCACCCGTTCCATCCCCCTGCCTGGCCCACTCTTCCACCCTTTCCTTGGGACACTTCCGGTTCAGGCTTCAGTCTCCACGGAAGCATCACATTTCCTGAGAAGCTTCTTCCTGACCCCACTCCTGCCCTGCCCCCAGGACATCCTGTATCCCCATCCACAACTGCTCATCAACATCTGCCTCATGACCCAGAGTGTAGGACTCAGGAGGACAGGCCTCAGTTTCCCCACCTGGAAGGGGCAGAATTGGACCCCAGGTGTCAAAGGACTGCATCCGCTTGGAGGTTTAGGTCTGAGCTTTATTTTGCTCGATCTCCCTGTGTGTCAAGAGAAGGGGATTGGGGGGAGGGGGGGAGGTGTGCCGAGCAGAAGAGAGAGCTATGGGGAGAAAAAAGCAAGAAAAGAAACAGCATCAGGAGGAGGGAGGCAAACCCAGGGCAGTTCAGTTTAAACGAGCCCACTTGGAGGGCAGAGCAAACCCTGGGGTCATAGGCAGGGACCAAACCGGCTGGCAGACCCCTGATGAGGGCAGGCGGAGGGTCTCAGCCCTGGAGACACCAGTTCTTCGTGAGATTCCGAGAGGCGATGCTGGGCAGGGTGGTGGCTGGGGACGAGACTGTCGGTCCCCAGAAGAAGGAGCTGGGAAACCATGGCCCCACCAGAAGGGTGTCTACAGTCTGTGAGACTCCCACCTCCTGAGTACCAAGGTCCAGTCCAGAGCATCTTCCCAAGCTCCCTCCTGGGAGACAGAGGTGCCATCTCGGGTAGATAGTGCACGTTGGCCTGGCCCTTCCTCACAACTCTCTCACCTCGAACGCTTGCCACAGAGAGCTACAAGCCAGCTGAACCCGGGGAGTCCATGGCCAGCAAAGGCAGGGGCTTAAAAGCCAGACCCCAGGCAGCCAGGTGCTCCTGGCCATGCCCTTGACTGTGGACTGCCGAGAGAGCATGTCCTTCAGTGCCCAGGGCTCATGGCCCAGCAGGGACCCAGCACCTAGCCCCATGGTTTGGCCGTGGCAAATCTGAGTGTGTTTTCACATTTAGGCTCAGCTTGGGCACGAACCACCCAGAGGAAGCTTGCTTTGGTGGTGGGGACCCATCAGGGACCCCCTACTGCCCACTGCCATCAGGGTCCATAGGCAAGAGGCTGTTGGGGGTGCATCCATCCCAGGCCAGGAGGCAGGGCCACGGGACCCGGTCCTCCCGTCAGAGAGCAGGAGGCAGACTGAGCCAGGATCAGCAGAGAGTGGTTGGCATAGCCCGGAGTGGGAACATTGACCCTGGGTCTTCTCTGCCATGTTTGGGGTCCTGCCCCCAAGTTTGGGGCAGGACTGGCCATGAGATTTGTGGGGCCCTGTGTGGAAGGAGAATGTGGGGGTCCCCTGTAGGGAGTGTTAAAGCGGTGTGGCTCTTCTGAGAATAGTTCTCCAAAGTGGGGGACCCCCAAATATTGATTGGTCTCCGTGCCAACGAGATGGATGACAACCTGTAAAAGTGGCCTGCCTGGGACTTCGCTGGCGGTCCAGCGGTTAAGACTCTGCATTTCCACTGCAGGGGGCACAGGTTCGATCCCTGGTCAGGAAACTAAGATCCCACATGCTGGTGGTTCTGCCAAAAAAACACACAAAGACCCAGCCTCCCTTTGCTCCCCCTCAAAGTGCTTCATCTTGCTCACTTTGTCTCCTCTTGCTGACTTTACGCGGTGGGGTACCTAGTGCAGGAGATGCTTCCAGATTCCTCCGTGGGTGTCCACTTAGGAAATGTCATCAGCTCGGCGCCTCTGTTTCCCCAACTGTGAAGCGAGGGTCCTGGGCCCGGCGGGGGCTGCTCTGGTCCGTCTGGAACAGGCTAGTGTGTCCCTCGGTGGGTACCCAAGGCATGGTCTTGGGGGCCGCGGAGAGAGAGCCTGGCCCCCTGGTGCCTGCCCCTCCTCACACTGCCTGCCCGTCCCTCTGGTCCTCACCCCAAACTCTGTTTTATTTTCCTCTCCTGGTGTTTTTAACAAGGATCCCACATACTTGGACCAAGCCCGGCTGTAACCCTGGAGGCCACCAATAAATTTTGTAGGCAAATAAAATTGACTGAAAATTAGCATAAGAAGCCTTAAATTAACAGGATATAATTTTATGAGTATCTTACAAACTAGTCAAAGATGTATGTCAGCCCGGGGTGAGTCAAGCCTTTCAAGTGTCTTTCATTATATAATGCTGCTAATTTTTCTCAAATGTAAGCAGTGTGTTTTCTTCCTAAACATTATGTTCTTTGTTCTGCAATTTGGAAAAATAAATTCCCTTTAAAGCCAGGCTTTGCTCAACCACAAAACAAGGCAGAGAGCAGGGATCACCGCCGCCCCTCGGTCTAGGAAGCCCCCAGCTGTGGACTGGAGAGGCTTGCTCAGAGCAGTGGAAGCTTCAGGTTCAGGGTCAAGGTACCGGGACAGTTACAGTACATTCCGCCCCAACATAGGAATGAGTTCCATTCCGAAAGTGCATTCATAAGACCACAGAGGCTGGGAGCCGGGGCGCCTCTAAACAGAGGCTGGGGAGGGAGACAGAGGTGCCAGCCCTTTTGGCTGACCGTGTCCGCTGAGAAAGGCTGGCCACCCCCTTCCCCTGGCACATGGCTGTCTGCACTTTTGGGCTTGGCCGAGGATACCGTGCAGAGAAATCCAAACCCAACGTGCACCAGGAGCTGGGCACACAGACCCGGGGCGCTCTGGCCCACCCCTAGACTGCTCACACTGCAGCATGATCCGGGCCACCTGGTGAGAGGGTCCCTACCCCCTCCAGGGCAGAGAAGGCTGCCGGGCTCGGGGTGGGGGCTAAAGGAGGCCTTAGAGACTGAACCGGCATTCGCTGGAACCTGGGTAGCATCACAGAGGTGAGTGGAGCCAAAGAGCCTTTGGGATTCACGGGGAGAGCTTCGAGGACGCGATTCCAGGGAATGCAGGACCCACAAGGGGCCCATCCCACAGGCTGCAGGTTTGGAGACGTAAATGACTGGGGAAACGGGGCTGACACTGATTCCAAGCTGATTGCCCCCGTGGGTCAAGAAGATGGATGTTGGCGAAACGGGGCTGAGGCTGTCATGGGTGCCAGGCTCCTGAGCAACACATAGGCGTAGGAGCTGGGAGGTTTCCCCTCTGTTCTGGAGTCCTCTGTTTAGTTTTCTAAGGAGGCAGATCTGTGCGGAAAGTTCAGAGGCAGATCTGGTCTGGGTGGGGTAGGGGGGGGGCCTTAGCATTCAGAGGGTTGTGGGGCCAGGTGAGACCACCTGGGGAGGGGGACAGAGATGCAGGTGGGGAGCTGGAATGGTGTGGTTGCCTGGCAGGAGAAAACGGGGACCCGGGCATCACACCCAGAACACAAGAGCCACTGTCAGAAGCCACGGAACACACACCGTGGGCCCCTCCCTGATCCCCAGCAGACTCCTAAAGCCCTTGGGATTTCCAAAGCGCCAAGAGCGCCGACAGTGTCTCTTGTTCCAATGTTTTGTCCCTGCTCCCAGTTCTGACACAGAGCTCCTAAACCCCTCAGAAGTTCCTGGGAGATAGGAGTGTCTTTTGTTCTCATGAGGCCACTCTGGGTGGGCTCCTGGATGTGGCTGGCCACCAGGAAGTTGGAGATATGATTAGAAGCCTGAAACTTTCAGCCCTGTCTCCCTACCTCCAGAGGGGAGAGGGGCTGGAGATGAACCTGATGGCTGATTACTCCCCGTAAGGAAGTCCCCCTGGACCCCAACACTAGCAGGTTTGGGGAGCCTCCAGTTGGGTGAATATCCACATAAAGGGAGGGTGATGCACCCCAACTCCCCAGGGCCAGACACTCCTCTGCCCAGGACCCTCCCAACCCCTGCCTATGTGTCTCTCCATCTGGATGTACATCTGTGTCCCTTTTCACATCCTTTCATGAACTGGTAAATGTAAATAAGTGTTTCCCTGGATTGGGAGCCATTCAGGCAAATTAACTGAACCCAGAGGGGCTCATGGGAAACTCCGATTTGCGGACTCTGTGAGACCGAAGTGGTGGATGTCCTAGCTCCCGATACTGAAGAGAGTTGTCGGTGTCTCACCATTATGTTCAGGCCTGCCCCCCTGCATCTTCAAGGTCACTATCAGTGTCCAGGAGGCCCCTGTGAAAGGCAGTGGGCAGAGTGGCGGACTTGACCGAAACTCCAAGGACACGCTCCTTGTTCTAAAGAGGAGCCCAGAGGGGAGGACGAGTGGGAAGAACGCAAGCTCAAACTGTCCCAAAGCTTCCTAGCTGCGGTTTCCTTGGGCACCTGCTGTGCACCCAGCTGATGTCAGGGGCTTCCCAGCCCTCAGGACCCGCAGGGACAAAGGCAGGGTCAGCCGCACACGGCAGACCAGAAGCCGCTGAGCGGCCCCAGGTGAGCAGACAGGACCGGATGCAAAGCCTCCTGCTCACCTCGCTCTTAACCCACCCTCTTGGCCCCTGAGTGCTGGCCACGACAGAAACTTCTCCCAAGCACAGAAGTAAGGGTGTCACACCTGCCCCCTGAGCGTGTCCGCTGATTCCCACGCGGGAAGGTCTGCAGGACGGAGATGCAGGTCGTGCCAGGGCTGCGGCTGGCTCCAGTGCTGCCGAGGGGCCACAGTCACAGCGAGCCGGTCCCCACCACAGGGGTCTCTGAGCTGACGGATTTCTGGGGTGTGAGGTCAACACGAAACCGTCTCCCGGCAACCCCCATCGTGCTCCGGGGCCAGATGCTGTGCAATGAGCGGCCCGTGGAGGTATCTCAGTCCGCAGTCACCCGGTCCAGCCTGCTGCCTCTGCCTCCGATTTGTGCCGCCTGACCCCTAGCCCAGACTCGCCTTCCATGGACGTCTGGCTGCAGAAAGAGAACGCTCTCGCGGTATACACACAAGTCCAGGCCACGTGGCAGGCTGATTCTCACTGAGCGCTGGCACGTTGGCACCTGGCCTGTCAACTTGGCTCTAGGAAATCCACTCCATGAAACCTGGATTCAGGAAACCCCCAAAGTCCATCAGAGACAACCTGTCAGCCTCCAACTCACCACGGGCCCAAGAAGCACGCTCCTCAGCTCTTCACTGCAAGTCCCTGCAGTCACTTCCTGTATCCCTTTCTTTCTTGTCCCTGTCTGGGTAGTTCGGTCACTTCCAACGTTCTCCTTGGAGGTGACCCAGGGCAAAGGGGTGTGACATGTGCAGAGGACACCTCAGGGTGGGGAGCACCTCTCACACTGAGCACATGGGCCCCCAGACAGGTGTCTCTTGCAGAGCAGGGATGGGCTGCCTCCAGGAGAAAGAAGCACCCATAATTTTTGCACTTGTGATTAGAAAGCAGCTCCTTGGGGAGATGTAGGATTTGAGGATAGGGATGGGAATAGTCAGAACATGCCCCCAAAGGCCAGTGCTGGCAGATGGGAGGGTGTGGAATTACTGGAGATGCTGAATAGGGGATGGAGCAGTCTGGACCGGCTGCTGAGATGAAGCACCGCAGATGGGGCAGTTCCAGCAACAGACATGTGCGTGCGTGTGTGCTGAGTTGCTTCAATCATGTCCGACTCTTTGCAGCCCTATGGACTGTAGCCCACCAGGCTCCTCTGTCCATGGGGATTCTCCAGGCAAGAATACAGGAGTGGATTGCCACGCCCTTCTCCAGGGGATCTTCCTGACCCAGAGATCGAACTAGCATGTCTTACCTCTTACGCATTGGCAAGCGGGCTCTTTACCACTAGCAACACCTGGGAAGTCCAACAATAGACACAGTTCAGTTCAGTTCAGTCACTCAGTTGTGTCCGACTCTTTGCAACTGTATGGACTGCATCACGCCAGGCCTCCCCGTCCATCACCAACTCCCAGAGCTTGCTCAAACTCATATCCAGTAAGTTGGTGATGCCATCCAACCATCTCATCTTCTGTCGTCCCCTTCTCCTCCTGCCCTCAATCTTTCCCAGCATCAGGGTCTTTTCAAATGAGTCCGCTCTTCACATCAGGTGGTCTAAGTATTGGAGTTTCAGCTTCAACATCAGTCCTTCCAATGAATATTCAGGACTGATTTCCTTTAGACTGGGCTGGTTGGATCTCTTTGCAGGCCAAGGGACTCTGAAGAGTCTTCTCCAACACCACAGTTCAAAAGCATCAATTCTGTGGAGCTCAGCTTTCTTTGTAGTCCAACTCTCATATCTATACATGCCTACTGGAAAAACCATAGCCTTGACTAGACAGACTTTTGTTGGCAAACTGATGTCTCTGCTTTTTAATAGACACATTGTCTCACAATTCTGGAGCCTGGAAAGTTGGAGGTCAAGGTACTGCCACGGTTACAGTAACCACCCCAACATAGGAATGAGTTCCATTCCAAAAGTGCATTCATAAGTCCAATGTGTTTGTAAGTCCAACAAAGTTAGCTTAAGTACCCAACTAACACAGTTAGCTATACAGCACTATACTATAGTAGGTTTACAATACTTTTCACACAAATGATATGTAAAAAACAAACACAAAAAATAAAACATGTTCCATCTTACAGGACAGGACCTTGAAAAGTACAGCAGTGCAGTACAACGGCTGGCGTACGGGGGTTGGCATCGCGTGAACGGGCAAGAAGAGTTACTGACCGGAGCAGCAGGAGGAGGTGGGAGATGGTGGAGCTGGGGGTAGTCAGCAATGGGAGACGGCGGGGGCGGGGGCAAGCTGTGACGTCACTCACACCTGACGTCGACGGAACAGGTTCCGGTTCCTCGCTGGATCCAGGTGCGCGTTCACATCTTTGAAAGTTCTCACCTTGAAGGTTCTTACAAGGGGATCTGATGCAGTCTCTTCTAAGGCCTCTCCCCTTGGCTTGGAGAGAACTGTCTTCTCTGCGTCTTCACACCCTCTCCCCTCCGTCAGCATCCCTGTCCTGCTCTCCCCTATCTCATGAGGACATCAGACTGATCGGATTAGGGTCCACTCTGACGAGCTCATTGTAACTTGTTATTTCACAAGGACCCAGTCTCCAACCACAGTCACATTCTAGGGACTGGGAGATTGGTAGAGGGGTGCAGGTAGGACTTCAACATGTGAATTTGTAGAGGGTGGGGCACACAATTTAGTTCACACCAGGGAATGAAGGTTGTGTCTAAAGAATTTGAAAACGAACATGGAACATAAAGTTTGAGTCCCCCACCCCCACCCCGCCCCACCCCAGTTCCCCTGGTTCTGGGCGGAAGCGAGACAGTGGGACAGTCAGACCTGACCAGTTAATCAGCAAGCTTTCAGCGAGGATTGTCAAGTGATAAATGAGCATTAACACACTTCTCATCAAGTGCTTTAATCTGCCCTGAAATCAGCCAAGTATTCATCTTGATGATGCTGATTTTCCAGGAAAATTAAATAATTGCAGCCCAGGTGGGCGGGCCTCAGTCACCCCCACATTTTCCCGTCCTTCTGATCATCCCAAGGGCCCTTGCTCAGCTCCTTGTCTGCCAGGGTGATGGAGTCCGTTCTTACGGACACTCGAGAAGCCTCTTGTGCACGTCTGGACTCCGCAGGACGCAGACAGCTAATTCCTGAGAGTCGAGGGGATGGGGGCTGTCACTGGTCCACAGTCTCTGGACATGAGTCATCTAAGGGTCTGTAGTAATGACTATTCCCGCAGAGCGTGGGCTGGGTGGAAAAATTGATCAGAAACTTCATGTCTTCCCAGCCCCTGCCAGGTCTTAAAACTTTCAGAATTACAGAGAAGAGGAAAGCTGGGCTGGGGAGCCCTAATGGAAGCCCCATATAAGATAGGTTAGGTGAGGTGATGCTCTAAAAACAAGCAGCCATCCCAACCCCCATTTCAGTGGCCCCTGTCTCTACTCACCCCACGCATCCATCCTGGGGGGCCTCCCTCTCTCTTAATTATCTCTGCTCTGCACCCCAAGCAGTCAGCTCAGCCCCCACCCCCCAGGACACTGCTGGCCCTAGACTCATGAAGAAACAGCCTCCAGCTCTTAAATCTGCTCTTCCCACTCACGTTCACAGGTGGAGAAGGCAATCCTGCAGCCCAGAGGGGGAAGGGGTAGAACACTCACAGTGGGACAACAGCCTGCCTCACCCACCTCTCCTCAGCCCCTAGAAAGACCTCCTCCCAGGGAAAGAAGCACCAGGACCACCGAAAGTCTCCAGCATAAAAGAAAATCCAAGCAGAGGAAGACAGGGCCTTCTGGGGGGTGTCAGTGAGGTCTTTTGTTCTGGGAGCACCTTGGAGACCAACCTCCACATCCCACGATGTATATATTTTTAAATTTGCATGTTAGCTTCAGACAATTGAGTTCATTGCACTCCTTACTTCATGGTATACACTTACTGTCTATTATCTTTCATGTTATTAATCTTCACCTTTTGTCCCCAATTTTCATCTTTATTTTTGCCTTGCCTCTGAAGGTGCTCACTGGAATTATCTTATCTACAGTCATCATATTAAAAAGCAGAGACATCACTTTGCCAACAAAGGTCCATATAGTCAAAGCTATGGTTTCTCCAGTAGTCATGCATGGACGTGAGAGTTGGACTGTAAAGAAGGTTGAGCACTGAATAACTGATGCTTTTGAATTGTGGTGCTGGAGGAGACTCTTGAGAAGCCCTTGGATTGCAGGGAGATAAAACCAGTCAATCCTTGAGGAAATCAACCCTGAATATTCATTGGAAGGACAGATGCTGAAGCTGAAGCTTTAATACTATGGCCACCTGATGTGAAGAGCTGACTCATTAGAAAAGACCCTGATGCTGGGAAAGATTGAAGGCAAAAGGAGAAGGGGCCGCAGAGGATGAGATGGTTGGATGGCATCACTGACTCAGTGGACATGAATCTGAGCAAACACCAGGAGATAGTGAGGGACGGGGAAGCCTGTCGTGCGCCCGTCCATGGGGTCGCAAAGAGTCAGCCACGACTTAGCAACTGAACAATAACAATAACAACACATTCTGGAATTCAGGCAGACCTCGGCGATCCTGCAGGTTGGGTTTCAGAACTCTGCAGTAAAGCCACTATACCAAAAGACAAATCACACAAATTTCTTGGCTTCCAAGTGCATCTAAAAGTTATGCTTACATTATATTGCTAAGGAACCAACACAGTGTTATTCTCCAGGCAAGAATACTGGGGTAGGTAGTCACTCCTTCTCCAGGGACTCTTCCTGACCCAGAGATCAAACCTGGGTCTCCTGCCTTGTAGGCAGATTCTCTACCATTGGAGCCGTCAGGGCAGTCTCATAGTGTTATAGGTCAATTGTAATTCAAAACTAAACAAGCTCATGGAAAAAGAGATCAGATTTGTGGTTACCCAAGGCGAGAATTTGGGAGGGGGGTATTGGATACAGATAGTCAAAAGACACAAACTTCTAATTATAAAATAAACAGATAATAGGAACCCAATGCAGAACAGAATAAACATAATTAACACTACTGTACATTACCTATGAAAGTTAAGAGAATAACCCCCAAGAATTGATACCACAAGAAAAACATTTTTTTCTGTTTCTTTAATTTCATATTTATGAGATGATGGATGTTCACTCACCTTATTGTGGTCACCGTGTCATGATGCGTATAAGTCAAATCATTATGCTTTGTATCTCTTCAATTATACAGCGCTCTATGTCAACTGCATCTCAATAAACCTGGAAGAAAAAGAAAGTGATGTTTATGCCATACTGTTAAGTATACTAAGTGTGCGAGAGCATATGTCTAAAAAGCAATGTGCACCTTAATTAAAAAACACTTTATTGCTCAAAAACGCTAGCCATCATCTGAAACTTCAGTGAGTGGTAATCTGTTTGCAAGAGTAACATCCAGGATCACTGATCACCAATCAGCATAACAAATATAATAATAATAATAATAAAAGAAGTTTGGAATGAGGCGAGAATTACCAAAACCAGACACAGAGACGCAAAGTGAGCAAGCACTGCTGGAAAAACAGCACCAATCGACCTTCTTGACACTGGGTCGCCAGAGAAACCCTTAACTTGTAAAAACCGCAGTATCTGTGAAGCGCAGTAAAACGAGGTCTGCCTGTAAGCATTTAACTTTGCAAAACACGTAACTGTTGTGTTTTCTTGGTAAGTGTTGTTTCCGTGGTAAGGACATTTTGTTGTGCTATAAAGCTCCTGTTTCCTACTTTTTTCATTCAACAATATGCCTTAAAAATCTGTCCGTGCTGCTTGCTACTGTGTACGACGCTCCTTCAGCGACTCCGACGGTGCTACGGAGTCCCGCAGCCCACACTCTCATTTTCCCTGCGCCTTCCCTGGCCACGAAATGTGGGCTGTCTCCTCCTCATCTGGGGCTGCAAGGAAGGTCCTTTTGTGCATGCCCTGGTCCCATCCACGCCGTGGACTAAGGTGGGGGATGACGGAGTGACAAGCCACTCAACACAATGTGACACGTGTCCCCAGACTGTCCCCAGCACAGGGCACTCAGGTCCCCCACCGCCCTTCACCTCTACCCGCACCTGGATTCTCCAACTCATCTTTTTACAAAATCAGCACCTTGTGACTATTTTTGCTTTGTCCCCCAAATTACTACTGAAATTGAGCTATCTTTTCACATCCTCATTGGCTTTTCACGTTTTTCCTTCTTCCAACTGCCCATCATTCTCTGCGGGTGGCTGATCTCTTACCGATTCGTCAGGGCCCCCTGCATGTTCTAGATAGTAATCCCCTATCAGTTCCAATGTTGTAAACACCACATTACAACCTGTCGCCTGCCTACTATTCTATTTCCCATGGATCCACATCTTTAATTTCACTGTCGCCAAATCCATCAGCATGTCATCATCTGGGTTGTGATGTGTAAAGGATTATCTTTCACAAGTCTCACCCCATCTGAAAGCTGCAAAAGTAGGCTGCACACTTCTTATTAATTCTATAATTTTACTCCTCACCAGGGGCTTCCCTGATGGCTCAGTGGTAAAGAATCCTGCCAAGCAGGAGATGCAGGTTCAGTGTCTGGGTCGGGAAGATCTCCTGGAAAAGGAAAGGGCAACCCACCGCAGTATTGCTGCCTGGAGAATCCCACGGACAGAGGAGCCCGGCAGGCTGCAATCCACGGGGTCGTAAGAGTTGGACACAGCTGAGCACACAGCCACCCATGCAGGAGACTCTTGAGTAGAAGTGAACAGCCCTGATGTGATTAAGGCTCTTTATATTAAAAGCTTCCAGAAAACATGCTGCTCTGTGGACAAACTTTAGATTCATTTCTTTTCATGCTGGAAACAGGACAAGTAGAGACACCACAGCTATTCATGTTATCGTAGGAGGCTCTGGCTAATCCCATAACATGGGAAAATGAAGGGCTAGGAAGAGGAGAAGGAAGAGGCACCTCTGTCATTACCCAGATTATATATCATCTACATAGAAACCCACCAGAAAGAACAGAAAATTGATTGGAACTAATAATAGAGTTTAGCAAGATTGCTGAATACAAGATCAGCTTACTAAAATTAGTGGTTTTCCTCTGCACCAGTATTAACTAATTAGAAATATAATAGAAAGAGAGATACATTCACCAGCAGAGCACGGACGATGAAGTACCTAGAAATGAAGGCAGAAATGAATGGAGAAAACCATTACAAAGGAAACTATTAAAATGTGAAAATTGTGAGGTCCACAAAAGAAGACGTGTGACAAAACGGAGAAAGAAAATGGAAAACAATGAAAGGACACGGTATTGGTCTCTTCGGGCCGCCGTCACAACATACTGTAGACGGAGGGCTGGGGCATGAGGCTGGAATAACAGAAATGTATTTCTCACAGTTCTGGAAGCCGAGGGTCTGAGATCAGGGTGCCGGCATGGCCGGGTTCCGGCGAGACCCCTCTTCCTGGCTTGCAGGCGGCTGCCGTCTTGCTGGGCCTTCAGGTGATGAAGCAAGACAGAGAGCAAGTTCTCTGGTGTCCCTTCAGTCCCTAGTTCAAGTTCAGCTCGCTGGACGGGAGCACTCCAGGCTTCCCTGTTCTTCACTATCTCCCGGAGTTTGTTCCAATTCATGGCCATTCAGTCTGTGTCCCTTCTTACTAGGGCACTAATCCCATCATTCGGACCCTCCAACATGACCTCATCTAACCCTAACTACCTGCCCAATGCCCCATCTCCAAACACCATCACACTGGGGATTAGGACTTGAACCTATACATTTGGGGAAGACCAAGCATCCAGTCCATAACAGACATAAAGGAAAACAAGAATAAAGGAGAAAGAAAGACTCTTTCTATAGGTGCTTAATCTGTTGTCAACAGACCTTTGCTATTGCCAAAGATCTGCTGCTAACAAAGGTCCATCTAGTCAAAGCTATGGTTTTTCTAGTAGTCATGTATGGATGTGAGAGTTGAACCATAAAGAAAGCTGAGTGCCAAAGAATTGATGCTTTAAAATTGTGGTGTTGAAGAAGACTCTTGAGAGTCCCTTGGACTGCAAGGAGATCCAACCAGTCCATCCTAAAGGAAATCAGTCCTAAATATTTATTGGAAGGACTGATGCTGAAGCTGAAACTCCAATACTTTGGCCACCTGATGTGAAGAACTGACTCATTGGAAAAGACCCTGATGCTGGGAAAGATTGAAGGCAAGAGGAGAAGGGGATGACAGAGGATGAGATGGTTGGATGGCATCACCGACTCAATGGACATGGGTTTGAGTAAACTCTGGGAGTTGGTGATGGACATGGAAGCCTGGTGTACTGCCGTCCATGGGTTTACAAAGAATTGGACACAACTGAGCGACTGAACTGAACCGATGGGTGCTTAAAATTGTAAAAAGCGCATATTTTCCCATATTAATCTATAAATTCAACATAATTGTGTGAAAATGCCAGCTGAATTTCTGGATGGATTTTAACACATTCTGAAACATGTTGAAGCCAGAGTGTCCCCAAATTGCCAGGTCTGGTTTGAAAGAGAAGGGCCCAGAGTTGGTGGTGGTGGTTGGCTATACAATGGAGGCATTCTGCAAGGACCATGGATTCGTTTTCACTGCTGTGTAACAGACTATATTCTTTACCATTAGTGCCTTAAAATCACAAAAACTTCATCAAATACTCTTCTTCATGTGTTGAGTCATTTTGTTCCTTTGGTCTGATAACATGGTAAATAACATTGATACAATTTCTGGTGTTAGACTGTTCTTGCACTCCTGGAATAAACCTGACTAGATAATTTTTCAAAATACACTGTAGGGTTAATTAGTTAGCGGCTTATTCAGAATTTTGCCTCTTTTTTACAAGTGAAATAGACTTATTGTTTTCCTCATATTGGTCATAGTTGAACTTGAGATAAATGCTATTTTTGCCTCATAAAATGGAGTTGGGCAGATTTCCTTATTTTCTATTTATTTTGTTTTCTGAAACAATTTCTCTAAGAGTATCTATCTGGTCCTTAACTGTTTTGTAGAACTCTCATCTAAAGCTCTCTATGCCTGAGGATTCTTTGAGGGGAATGCCTTCGATTGTTATTTCAATTTCTTAAGAGCTCAAGTTTATTATGTTATTTCAATCTTCTGTCTCTTCGCTTCATGCTTTTGACTGCTTGATCTAATGATCTATCAGCTTCTAAGAGGGAGATTTTAAATGATGGTTTTAATTGCTGATTTATCTAGTTTTCTCCACAGTGACATTGCTTGTGGCTTCATGTATCTCAATGTTATCTTATCAGGAGAATATATGTTTGTGTTTGTTATATTTTTTCCACAATACCCTTTTCAATGAGGTGAAATTTCTGTAAAATTTTTTTTAGAACTTTAAAAAAATTTTATTGAACTGATGTATAATACCCAATTCACATATAATTAAATGCACAGATCAGAAGTATACAAATGTGTACACATGTACGTAACTCCCAACTCAAGATACGTAACATTTTATCATTCCAGGTAATTACCACCTGGCCCATTCCAGTCTTTGTTCTAACTTTCCAACAAAAACTAACTTGCCTATATTGCCTGTTGTAGAACTTCCCATAAATTAGAATTGTACAGTAGGCTCTCTCATTTGTTTTTAGACTAATCCACTCAACGTAATGCTTTGGCTATTCATTCATGCTCTTGCATATGTCAATCACACATTCCTTTTTACTGCCAAGTAGTAAGTAAACCATGATTGGTTTAATCCATTATCTTGTTGATGGCCATTTAGGTTATTTTCAGGTTTTAGTTATCATAAATAAAATGTCTATAAATAATTTCATATAAATTTCTTATTTCATATCTCTTAGGTAAGTACCTAAGAGTAGAATTGCTTGATTATTGATTTAGTGTATGTTACTTTTATAAGAAATCATCAAAGAATTTTCCAAAGTAGTCGTAGCACTTGATACTTTCACAGTAACTTATGAAAAGCCTGATTGTTATATATTCTCAGTTACCCTTGATACTGTCAGGTTTTAATTTTAGTCATTCTATAGGTATGAAATGTGTTAAATTCATTGCAGCATTAAACTGCATTTCTCTGATCACTAATAATGCTAAGCACCTTTTCACGAATGTATTGGCCATTTGTATATATTTTTCTGTGAAGTATTTATGCAAATAAGAGAACTAAAAAGCCTCTTGAGGAAAGTGAAAGAGAAAAGTGAAAAAGTTGGTTTAAAACTCAACATTCAAAAACCTAAGATCATGGAATCCACTGATGGGGAAACACTGGAAACAGGGAAAGGCTTTATTTTCTTGGGCTCCAAAATCACTGCAGATGTGTGAGTGCAGCCATGAAATTAAAAGACGCTTGCTCCTTGGAAGAAAAGCTATAACCAACCTAGACAGCATGTTAAAAAGCAGAGACATCACTTTGTCAACAAAGGTCCATCTAGTCAAAGTTATGGTTTTTCCTCTAGTCATGTATGGATGTGAGAGTTGGACCATAAAGAAAGCTGAGTGCCGAAGAATTGATGCTTTTGAACTTTGGCATTGGAGAAGACTCTTGAGAGTCCCTTGGACTGCAAGGAGATCCAACCAGTCAATTCTAAAGGAAATAAGTCCTGAATATTTATTAGAAGGACTGATGCTGAAGCTGAAACTCCAATACTTTGGTCAGCTGATGCAACTAACTCATTGGAAAAGACCCCGATGGTGGGAAAGATTGAAGGCAAGAGGAGAAGGGGACAACAGAGGATAAGATGGTTGGATGGTATCACTGATGTGATGGACATGAGTTTGAGCAAGTTCCAGGAGTTGGTGATGGACAGTGAAACCTGGTGTGCTGCAGTCCATGGGGTTGCAAAGAGTCAGACACAAGTGAGTGACTGAACTGAACTGATCTATGCAAATATTTTGCTCATATTTTATAGGACTACCTTTTTCATTTTGATTTATAGTAGTTATATATGTATTCAGGCTATAAGTCCTTTTTCCAATATATGTACTGTAAATATTTTCTCCCAATCTGTTGCTTGCATTTTCACTTTACTAAAGGAGTCTTTTAATGAGCAGAGCTGAAATCTTAAATTTTTTACAAAATCCAATTTATCACTCTTTTCTTCTATGGTTAGCATTTTGGAACCCTCTCTAAGCATACATGTTCACATGAAGGTCTCACAGATATTTTCCAGTGATGTAGCCTTTAAATTTCCAGTGTGTGTCAATAGTTCACAACAAAACAATTATATATGGTGTGAGGATACAGTCAAGATTCATTTTTTTCCCCATATGGATATCAAGTTGTTGCAGTATCATTTGTTGGAAGGAGTTTCCTTTCCCTCTGGAATTACACTGGAGTTTTCATCACATTTCAATTGGCCCTATACGTGTGAATCTACTTCTAGACGTTATATCTTGCTAAATTATCTGTTTATCTAACCACATGGCAATACCATACTGAAATAATTACTGTAGCACTTTAGCCATTCTTGAAATCGAGTTATGCAGGTCCATCAGCACTGCTTATATTGTACATGCTTGTGTTGAGTATTCTATCCTCTTTTGTTGTTGTTTAGTTGCTCAGTTGCGTCCAACTCTGAGACCCCATGGACTGCAGTACATTTATTGAGATATAATAATTTACATTCAACTAATTGCTTATATTTTAAGTGTACAATTTGATAGGATTTTATATATATATATATATATATATATATATATATATATATATATGCATGTATATCTGTGAAACCATGATCACTATCAGGAAAATAAAGACATCCATCATGCCCTGAAGTTTTCTTTGGTCTCTTTGTGATCTTTATATTCCCTCCTCCTCCTTCTTCCAGGGAAACATTGATATGCTTTCCACACTACAGATTATCCTATATTTTCTAGAGTTCATACATATAGAATCCACTGTATGTACACTTTTTTTATCTGCTTTATTTCACTCAATTTTCCTGAGATACATACCTGTTAAGTATATCAAAGTTTCTTTTATTTTATTGCTCAGTAGTATTTCATTGCACAAATGTACTAAAATTTATCTGTCCTTCTACTGGTTGCTGGATATTTGGGGTTGCTTCCCATTTGGAGGCATTACAAACAGAACCACTATGAATATTCATGTACCAGTATTTGTGACGACATATGCTTTCTTTCCTCTTATGTAAGTATCTGAGAGGGGAGTGGCCCGAACATATGGTTGGGGTACATTTAACTTTTCAAGGAACTGTCAAACTGCTTTTCAAAGTGGTTGTACCATTCTGCACCCACACCAGCAGGATGTGAGTTTCGGTAGCTCCACATTTTTGTCAACATTTGGTTTGGTCAGTCTTTTGATTTGAGCCATACTCTCTAGCATGAAGTGGTATTTCATTGTAGTATTTTAATTTTCTATTGGAATATAGCTGATTTACAATGTTATGTTAGTTTCAGGTGTACTGCAAAGTGATTCAATTATACATATCTTTTCTTTTTCACATGCTTTTCCCATATATGTTATGATAGAGTATTGAGTACAGTTCACTGTGCTATGCAGTAAGTCCATGTTGTTCAGTTCATGCATATACCTGTGTGTACATAGTAATCTCAAACTCCTAACGTATTCCTCCCCTGTTTTCCCCTTTAGTTACCAAAAGTTAATATTCTATGTCTGCAAATCTATTTCTGTTTTGTAAATAATTTCACTTGTATCTTTTTTTTAGATTCCACACACAAGTAATACCATATCTGGCCTACTTCACTTAGCACGATCATCTCTAGGTCCATCCATGTTACTACAAACGATACTATTTCATTCTTTTCAAAGGCTGAGTAGTATTCCATTGTATTTATGTCCTGCATCCTCTTTATCCAGTCATTTGTTGATGGTTTAGGTTGCTTCCATGTCTCAGCTATTGTAACTAGTGCTGCTATGAACACTGGGGTACATGCACCTTTTCAAATTATGGTTTTCTCCAGATATAAGCCCAGGAGTGGTGCTGGATCATAAGGAAGCTCTTTTGTTTTTTAAGGAAACTCCATACTGTAGTTCAATGTGTAGTTCACTAATGATGGTGATGTTGAGCCTATTTCTCTTGTTTATTTTCCATCTACATGGAGAAGTGTATATTCAACTATTTGTCCATTTAAAAAATTAGGTTGTGTTTTCTTACTATTATCTTAAACATTTATTTATATACAGTCCAAACACAAGTCCTTTATCAGATATGTGCTTTGAAAATATTTCCTCCTAGTCTGTTGCTTGTCCTTTCATTCCCTTAAGAATATCTTTTGAAGGACAGTTTTCACTTTTGATGAAGCACAATTTATCCGTTTGTTCTTTCATGAATCATGCTGTTAATATCACGTCCAAGAAATCTTTGCCTAACTCAAAGTCACGAAAAATTCTTTCAGTGTTTTCCTTTAGAAGATTTACGATTTTAGGTTTTTCATTTAGGTCTAAGACTCATTTTGAGTTAATTTTTGTATATGGTGCAAGCTACAGATCAAAGTTCAACTTATAGGCTACAGGTATCCAGCACCATTTGTTGAAAAGACCTCCATTTCCTCGTTTTTTGTACTTTTGTCAAAAATCAATTCTGCAGTCTAATTTTCAACTCGCTTTTCTGTTCCATTAACCTATTTGTCATTCAGGTGGTCAATATCATACTACTGCTTGTTTTTTAACATAGTTACAAAACGTTTTTTCTTATGGTGAGGACTTTTAAGATCTACTCTCTTAGCAACTTTCCAAAATGCAGTACAGTATTACTCATTATAGTCATCATGCTATACATCATATCCTGATGATTTACTAATTTAATAATTGAAGATTTTACCTTTCACCCCTTCACCTACTTTACCCACTCCTCCACCCTGCCTCTGGCAACCACCAGTCTCTTCTCTGCATCTATGAGCTTGGTTTTTATTGTTGGTTAAAATTCCACGTGTAAGTGAGATCTTCCATTGGCCAGACTGGGTTGGCCAAAAAGTTTGTCTGGGTTTACAGACAAACCCGAACGAACTTTGATTCACCCTCAGATAGTTAAAGAAACTGCCTGCAATGCAGAAGATTAGGGTTCAATCCCTGGGTCAGAAAGATCCCCTGGAGAAGGGCATGGCAACCTACTCCAGTATTCTTGCCTGGAGTATCCCATGGACAAAGGAGCCTGGTGGACTTCGGTCCATGGGGCCGCAAAGAGTCACACAACTGAGCAATCTAACACTCCAATATTTCTCTCTCTGACTTAATTCACTTAAATTCACTTAATTCACTAAATGCCCTCAAGGTCCACCCATGTTGTCACAAATGACAAGATTTCATTCTTTTAAGGGCTGGATATTTCACTGCACATGTATTGTTTCATCCATTCATCCAGCGATGGACACTTAGGTTGTTTCCATGTCTTGGCCATTGTGAATAATGCTGCAGCAAACATGGGGTGATGTATCTATCATTTCAAATTAATGTTTTGACATTATAGTTTTTTTTAATAAGTCAAAATCAGATAGACTTAGACTTCTAACTTTACTTTTATTTTTATAGTTATTTTGGCCATGTTAGGTCCTATGCATTTTTTTTCATTTATTTTTATTAGCTGGGGGCTAATTACTTTATAATATTGTAGTGGTTTTTGCCATACATTGATATGAATCAGCCATGGATTTACATGTGTTCCCCATCCTGGTCCCCCCTCCCAGTCCTATGTATTTTTATAAAAACTTTAGAATCATCTTTTCCATTTCTACCAAAAAAAGGGGGCTGTTGGGATTTTTATTGTGACTGCACTGATCCTATAGATCAATTTGAGCTGATTTGGAATTTTAACAATCGGTGATTTTCTGATTCATGAACAAGAGACGTCTCCTGCAACGGCTCAAAGGACGTGTGTATTAGACTTGAAGACGTCCTACGGAAGCCTGATGCTTCTTTTCTTAAGCTTCTTCTCTGCATATTTCATATTGGGTGTGTTCTATTGCTACATCTGAAAATTCACTCTTATTCTGCAATGTCTGATATGCTGTTAATTCCATCCAGTAGATTTTTCATCACAACATTGCAGTTTTCATCTCCAGATATTCAGTTTGCATCTTTTTTTATATTCTCCATGGCTCTACTTAACTTTTGAACATATGGCATACCGTTATAATAACTGCTTTGATGTCCTTGTCTGTTAGTTCTAACACACTTCTGGACTGGATTTGACTGACTGATTATTCTCCTCATTATGGGACTTAACGTCTCTGCTAATTTGCAGCCTGATCATCTTTGTTTGGATTCCAGACATTGTGAATTTTTACCTTGTCGGGTGCCAGAAGCATAAACATAAATATTCCTGAGCTGTGCTCTGAGCTGCAGTTAAATTGCTTGCAAACCGTTTGATCCTTTGGGTCCTGTCTCAGTGATTTGCTAGGTGAGATCACAGCAGTGTTTAATCTAGGGTGGTGGAGCTGAGTCGGAGAAAGCGAGGTGCCTGGACTACAAAATCAAAGGAGGCGCCTGTCTTGAGTCATCCTAGCACAGGCTTTCCTATCTTGTGCTGTAGGTCTCACTTGCCTCACCCTGGTCCCAGCCTTGATAAGGGCTGATCATTTCCCACTGCTCAGACCAGATCTTTCCAAGTACTTTATCCAAATCCCCATGAATTATGGGGTTTCCCAGCCTGGCTGTTGGAAGAGGCAATATTCCCAGTTAGTGCAGTGTGAGTTGCTGTTGTTGTTCAGTCGCTAAGTCCTGTCCAACTGTGCAATCCCATGGGCAGCACTCCAGGCTTCCTGTCCTTCGCTATCTCCCAGAGTTTGCTACTATTACTGCTAGTCTGTACAAGCTGTTCTTTCCCCAGCCACGGGTGGCTTCCTTACACTAATGTGCCAGTGGGTACTCAGCAAATACTCAAGGGCACCCTCTGGAGATCCCAGGGGTTCCTTGTTTTTTTTTTCTCTTTCATTGGCTGTGCCTGGTCTTTGTTGTGGTATGTTGGATCTTTATCCGTGGCCTGAGAACTCTTAGTTGCAGCATGCATGATCTAGTTCCCTGACCAGGGATCAAAGCTGGGCCCCCTGCATTGGCAGCTTGGAGTCTTAGCCACTGGCCCAGCAGGGAAGTCCTTTGGTGGTTCTCTCTCCACTCTGCTTTCTCCTCTCTGGTATTCCACCCTGTGAGCTCCAGTTACCTTGGTGTCCCTGGACCCTCATTTTGAGATCATCAACTCGGGGACTCTGCCCATTCTGCCAGGGCTCCCCGACTGGACCACAGCCTACAAACCATCTCAAGGCAAGAAGCTGGGATGGGGCTTCCCTGGTGGCTCAGCCTGCAACGCAGGAGACACAGGTTCGATCCCTAGGTCGGGATGATCTCCTGAAAAAGGAAATGGCAACCCATTCCAGTATTCTTGCCTGAAGAATCCCATGGACAGGGGAGCCTGCAGCTACACTACACCCCATGGGGTCGCAGAGAGTCAGACACGACTGAGCAACTAAACAACAACAAAGAAATTGGAACAGTGAAGGGATCGTCTCAGGGGTTTGCTGTCTCTCTGTCCTTTGTCCTGCTGTTGAAGGTCATGAAAAGCATCATTTTATATGCATGTCTTACTCTTGTTATTGTGGTTTTAGATGAAAGAGTACATTTAATCCTTGTTACTCCATCTCAGTTGGCGGTGGAAGTCTATTTCTATATAAATTTTAGAACAAGTTTATCAATTTCTGTTAGGAAGCCTGCTAGGATATTGACTGTGATTATGCTGAATTTGTAGATCAATATGGGAGAAATGACATTTTAATAACATTGAGTCTCCCTATTTATGAACATGGCATAACTCCCCATGTGTTTGCATCTTTTAAAATTTATGAACACATTGAATTTTTCATTTTGTTCAATTTATCTCCAAGAAATTAATATATTATTTTCTTTTAAATGGTATTAAGTTTAAATTTCATTTTTCAGTTGTTCTTGCTATCATTGAGTAATATATTTGATTTTTGGTATACTCACCTTGTATCCTGAGGCTTTGCTAAATTAAATTATTACTCCTAAAAGGATTTTCTGTTTTGGGTAGTTATTTAAAAGAGATTTTCGTATACAGAACTGTTATCTGAGGATAAAGAAAGGTTACTTCTTTCTAATTTTTGCCTTTTATTCTTTCCTTGCTCTATCGCAATTGCTATGACCTCTAGAACATGTGTGGAGAAGGCAGTGGCACCCCGCTTCAATGCTCTCGCCTGGAAAATCCCATGGACGGAGGAGCCTGCTGGGCTGCAGTCCATGGGGTCGCTAAGAGTCGGACACGACTGAGCGACTTCACTTTCACTTTTCACTTTCACACACTGGAGAAGGAAATGGCAACCCACTCCAGTGTTCTTGCCTGGAGAATTCCAGGGACAGCTGAGCCTGGTGGGCTGCCGTCTATGGGGTCGCACGGAGTCGGACACGACCGAAGCGACTTTGCAGCAGCAGCAGCTAGAACATGTGGGTTAGAGGTATTAAGAGTGAAAATCTTTGCCTTATTTTTCATCTTAGGGGAGAAAGTTCAGGCTTTCACTATCAAGTGTGATATTAGCTATAAGGGCTTTTAGGAGTACATTTCCCTTTTTCTGGAAGTTTTCTTATATTACTAGTTCAATAACAGTTTTCTCTAAATTTTTAAATCATAGATAAACATTGAACATTATAAATGTTTTTTACGCATCTATCAAGATGATCACACTCAATGGACATGAATTGGAGCAAACTTCGGGAGACAGTGAAGGACAGAGGAGCCTGACATGCTGCAGTGTATGGGGTCACAAAAAGTCAGATACAACTTAGCGACTGAACAGCAACAATAACATATAGTCATTTTATACACTGCTGGTTTTTGATTTGCTAATATTTTGAAACATTTTGCACCTAGTCCTGAGCAATATTGATTTGTGTAATTTCCCTTCTCTTATAATAACCTTTTCAGGTTTTGGTATCTGTTTTACTCTAGTCCTCATAAAATGAGTTGGGAAATATTCATTCCTTTTTTCTGAAAAACTTTGCATACTCTTGGTATTATTTCTTCCGGAGACGTTGGATAGGAAAAAAATGAAGCCATCTGGCCTGAAGTTTTGTGGGCCTTTAATTATAAATTCAAGTTCCATAATAAATAAATATAGGAAATTTTAGATTTTCTGTTTCTTCTTATCTTAGCTTTAATAAGTTGAATTTTTCAAGGGAATTTTCCATTTCATATAAGTTGAATAAATTTGCATAAATTTGCTCATAATAGTCCCTTATTATCTTAGTAGTATCTTTAAAATAGTGGTGATGGTCCCTCTTTCATTTCTGATATTGATAATTTATTTTTTCTCTATTTTAATAAATCAATCTTGCTAGATTTTGATCATTTTTATTAATATTTTCAAAGAAATGACTTTTGGGTTTCTTGATTTTTTTGCATTGCCTGGCCATATTTTGTGTAATCTGTTTTCATGCCATCTTAACATAGAGTCTGATTTCAAATTTTTATTCTTTCCTAATATAAATATTTTAACCTACAATGTTCCCCTAAAATTTATTTGGTTGAATCCCACATATCTTTTAAAATATTAATTTTAAGAACAATTTTAGATTTACAAAAATGTTGCAAAGATAGTACAAAGAGTTCCCATATACTCCACTCCCAGTTTTTCTGTTGTTAATATCTCACAGGTATGATGTAAGTATACAGACACACAATGGAGTTGTCACAACTAGTGAACCAACACTGATGGTTCATTGATCCCACCCAGAACACCCACATTTCACCATCGTGTCTCATAAGTTTCCTCCAAACTGACTGTTTTTCAGAGTTTCTTTGTTTTTGATGATCTTAACAGTTTTGAGGACAACTGATCAGGTATTTTGTAAATGTGTGCACCCACGTATTTTAATATGTTGTATTTTCATTACATTTGAGAGTTTTTCTAGTTTCTCTATTTTTTCACCCACTGGTTATTTAGAAGTGTGTTGCTTCATATCTCCAAATTCGAGGATCTCTAGTTATCTTTTGGGTATTTATTTCTACTTTAATTCCATTGTGGTGGGAGAACTTATCTTCACTAATTCTTTTGAAATGCTATACTGAAATTTGCTTTCTGACACATATGCTCTGTCATGATGTTTCATGGGCAATAGGAAAGAATGTGTATTCCGCATTTGTTGGCTGTAGTAGTCTATAAAAGTCAATTACATCAATATGTACTATTAAATCAAGTGTTATTCAAACATCTTATCTTTTTGCAGATTTTTCTGTCTACTTGTCTTACAAATTTATGAAAGAGGAACATTAAAGTCTGCAGCCATAACTTTAGACATGTTATCCCTCCCTTTGTCAATTTTTGATTCGTATATTTTGAAGCTCTGTTTTAAGGTACAAATGCATTTAGAATTAGTAAGTGTCCTTTATATATTGATACTCCTAGTATGAGATGCCCCTCTTTAACTCCAGTAGAACCCATTTACAGCTAATGTAGCTATGAGTATGGTCAGGTTGAAAAAATCATCTTTCTATTTGTTTTCTATTTGCCCTTTCTGTCTTTTTTCTTTGTTCCTCCTTTCGTGTCTTAAGCAAATATATTTAACAATCCATTATATCTTCTATTTTGGATATTTAGGTTTATCTCTTTGCATTATTCTGTTCATGGTTACTATAAGGATCACAACATGTAACCACATTTACCTTAAATGACTAATACTATTTAATATATAAGAATCTTACAAGAGTATATTTTTAACCCTTCCCTTTTTGTGCAGTTGTATATATTTCATTTCTGCATGTAAGAAATTCCACATTACATTGCTGCATGGCTATAAGAGCAATCACATATTTTAAAGAAATTAAGGAAAAAAGTTTATTTACTATATATTTACTATTTTCATTGATCTTCATGTTCTGTCCTATAGTCTATCTAGTATTATAGCCTTTCATTCTGAAGAATTTCCTTAACCATTTCATTTCCTTTTCTTTCTTTTTTCTTTATAATTTATGTCAGCAGTTTTTTATACTGTTTTTCATTTTTAAAAGTGCTATTAAAATATAACTGATATACAATAAGCTTCACATATTAATTATCTAATTTGGTAAGTCTGAACATATGCATATACCTATGACACGATCACCACAATCAAGGTAACAGATCCATCACCTCCAAAAGTCTCCTTGTGTCCCTTTGCGTGTGTGTGAGCATGTGTGTTTGTGGCTAAGAACTCTTAACCTGAGATTTACTCTCAACGAGTTTCAAGAGTGTAGTTTATTGTCTACTAGAGGCATCCTTCTGTGGCTTTCGGCGGTAAAGAATTCACTTGCAGTGCAGGAGACACAGGTTCGATCCACGGGTCAGGAAGGTGCCCTGGAGGAGGGCATGGCGACCCACTCCAGTGTTCTTTTTTTCCCACTTACTTTATTTTAATTGGAGAATAATCACTTTACAATATTATGTGATGGCTTTTGCCATACATTGACAAGGATAGGCCGCAGGCCAGGAAAATCCCACAGCCAGAGGAGCCTGGCGGGCTACAGTTCACGTGGTCGCGACGAGTCGGACACGACTGAAGCACCTGAGCACACACATACACAGGTGTTAACTGCACAGGAGAGCGCTTGAACTAATTCACTCGCATAACCGAAACTTGACACCAGTTCAGCAGGAATTCCCCTTCCCCCTCAACCTCCAAGCCGGAATTATGAAAATAGCAAAAGTGACTCATCATATGCAAAGGAACTCCCATGAGACTATAAATAGACTTCTCAGAAGAAACCTTGAAGCCTAGAAATGATATAGTATCATGTGAAAGAAAAGACTACCAACCAAGAATACTGTATTTGGCAAAACCATCCTTCGGAAATGAAGGAAACATTTGAGCAAGCTCCAGGAGTTGGTGATGGACAGGGAAGCCTGGCGTGCTGCAGTCCATGGGGTCGCAAAGAGCCGGACACAATTGAGTGGCTGAACTAAACTGAATTGAGGCAGAGAAAAGCTGAGAGCTCATTTCCTAGACCTGCCTTACAAGAAAAGCCAAAGGGAATTCAAGCCGAAATGAAAGGATGCTAATAGTTACATGAAAACACGTGAAAGTATAAAACTCAACTGGAAAGGCAAGCATGCCTGAAATAAATGAAAAGTAGAAAGCTTTACTGAAGAAACAGAAGATGCAAAGACAGTCCAAGTGAAAATTCTAGAATGGGAAAATACAATAGCCAAAATAAATACAATAAATACAAATACAATGAATACAAATAAACACAATAGCCAAAATAAAAATATCAGTGGGTGTGCTCAATAGCAGAACGGGGAGAACAGAAAAAGGAATCACTGAACTTGAAAATATAGCAATAGAGAAAAACAAACTTTAAAGATGAAGCCAGCTTTAGCGACATGTGTGACTATAACAAGAGATGTAACATTTGTGGCACTGGAGTGCCAGAGTGAAAGTGAAGTAGCTCAGTCGTGCCGACTCTTTGTGACCCCATGGACTGTAGCCTACCAGACTCCTCCATCCATGGGACTTTCCAGGCAAGAGTACTGGAGTGGGCTGCCATTTCCTTCTCCAGAGGATCTTCCTGACCCAGGGATTGAACCCAGGTCCCCCAAATTGTAGGCAGACGCTTTACCCTCTGGGCCACCAGGGAAGTCCCTGAAGTCCCAGAGGAGAAGGTAAATAGCGTGAGACTGAAAAAAAAAATTAATGAAAGAATGGCCAAAAATTCTCAAATTTGGCAAAATACCCAATAAACCTAAACATTTAAGAAGCTTGATGAACCCCAAAGAGATATAAACCCAAACCAGCCCATGCCAAGACATCATAGTCAACCTCCTGAACACTAAAGACAAATACGTGTGTGTGTGTGTGTGTGTGTGTGTGTGTGTATAAAGCAGTGAGAGAGAAATAGCATTTTATCTATAGGAGGAAAAAAACCAAAATGACAGTGATTTTCCCATTAGAAATCACAGAGACCAGAAGGAAGTGGCAGAACTTTTTTTCAAGGACTGAGGAAAAAGATTTATCAATGCAGAATTCTATAGAGAGAAAATATCCTTCAGAAACTAAGAGAAAATATCCTTCAGAAATTAAGAGAAAATTTTAGCATTCTAAAATTGGAGGAAAAAAAAGAATCTGTCACCAGTTGACATATTCCAAAGAATGGGTAAATAATTTTCTAAACGTAGATAAAACGATTAAAATAAAGGAATCCTGGAATATCAGTAAGAAAGGAAAAGCAACAACTAGATAAATATATAAGTAAATATAATAGACTTTTCTTCTCTTCTTGAGTTTCTAAATTAAGTTCAACTGTTGAAGCAAAAATTATTATATCATTTGATGCAGTTTTCAATTACTGTAGAAGAAATATTTAAGACAATTACACAAATAAAGAAGAATGAAGCTATGTAGAAGGAAAGAATTTTTCTAAACTTCACATGAAATAGTAAAATGACAACATTGGTAACCTAGATCAACCACTAAGAAAAGCTATACAAGGATACATTAAAAAACACTATCAATTTTAAAATGTGTTGTATATTAAGAATACTACTACAAATGAGAGCTGAGGGAACAGAGCAAGACTGTGGTGCTGGCGCTTAGTCGCTCAGTCGTGTCTGACTCTTTGTGACCCGTGGACTGTAGCCCGCCAGGCTCCTCTGGTTATAGGGATTCTCCAGGCAAGAATACTGGAGTGGGTTGCCACACCCCCCTCCAGGGGCTCTTCCCAACCCAGGGATCGAACCCAGGTCTCCTGCATTGCAGGCAGACTCTTTACCAGCTGAGCTACCAAGGAAGCCCAAGTTTGTGGTAAGATTGCTAAATTTTTCTCAGAATTAAGTTATGATTAATCTGAAGTGCAGTTTGACAGATTAATGATACATTATAATCCACAGACAAAGAAAAAACATAGCAAAAAAATCAGAGGAATAAAAATTGCACCTTGAAAATTGCTTTAAGTAACACAGAAGGCAGGAAAAGAGGAAAAGAATAACAAAAACCTATAAGACATACGGAATATGACCTGCAAAACCCAACCACATTGATAATTATATTAAATGTGAATGAATTAAATGATCCAGTTGAAAGATGGAGCTTGTATAACTTCATGAAAAGCAAAATGAGACTAATTGATGACTATGGAAGACACTAATACATAAATAGATTGAAAGTAAAAGGACAGGAAAAGACAGTGATTTTAAAAGACCTGAAATAACTCTAATAGTATAAGACAAGATAAAGTTTAAGATAAGAGACATTACTAGAGCCAAAGAGGAACATTTCATAAAGATAAAGAATCCATACATCAGGTTGAAATATATATGCATGAATATACATGCATCTAAAAAGAGAACCCTAAAGTAATGGAACAAAGAGAGAATGAAGAGGAATAACAGATACTTCAACAATTTTATACTCATTTAATATAGCTGATTTAAACAGTCTTTTGTGGTAAGTGATGGAACAAATAGAAAATCTGTGGGAATATATGACTTGAAAATCACTATAAAGCATGATATACACCACATACAACTACTACATATAGAACAATCCACCGAACAGCAGAAAAATACACATTTTTTCAAGTACATTTGCAACATTCTCCAGGATAGATCATATTCTAGGCATAAAAATAGTCAACAAATTTAAAACAACTGAAATAACATAAAGAATCTTCTCTGACCACAATAAAGTTAAATTAGAAATCAACAACAGAAAGAGATCAGGGAAATATTCATATATTTAGTAATAAAACATCACACTTCTCAATAATGCATGAATCAAGGAAGAAATAAAGAGGAATTGCAAAAGCATACTCAAGAAAATGGAAAACATGATGTTAAAATATGTGATGTAATTAAAGCAATGTTTAGATGAAAGTGTTATATTTAAAGTCTTTTATTAGAAAGGAAGAAAGATTTAATAAAATCAAGATTGAAAGAGGAGACAATAATACAGAATTCTGGGAAGTAAGAGGATTTTAAGGGAAGATTATTATCAGTTTTTGTCAAACTAAAACAATTTTTCTTGGAGATGGTTTTAGTAACCTCCTACTGTACAATGGTGCAAACACCATCCATAGGTCTTCAGGCCCTCTGTCTACCAGACCCAGTCCCTTGAATCTACTGGTCACCTCCACTGTATAATCATAAGAGATTTGATTTAGGTCACACCTGAATAGTTGGGTTTCCCTGATAGCTCAGTTGGTAAAGAATCCGCCTGCAATGCAGGAGACCCCGGTTTGATTCCTGGGCCAGGAAGATCCCCTGGAGAAGGGAACGGTACCCACTCCAGCATTCTGGCCTCGAGAATTCCATGGACTCTACAGCCCATGGGATCGCAAAGAGTCAGACACGACTGAGTGACTTTCACTTTCACTTTTCATACCTGAATGGCCTACCACTGTACAGGAGTAAGTAAGTAAGTAAATGTCGCTCAGTCGTGTCCGACTCTTTGCGACCCCATGGACCGTAGCCTACCAGGTTTCTCTGTCCATGGGATTCTCCAGGCAAGAGTACTGGAATGGGTTGCCATTTCTTTCTCCAGGAGATCTTCCCAACCCAGGGATTGAACCCAGGTCTCCCGAATTGTAGGCCATCTGAGCCACCGGGGAAGCCCCGAGCTGGTGACTAAAACTATCTCCAAGAAAAACAGACACAAGAAGGCAAAGTGGTTGTCCAAGGAGGCCGTACAAATAGCTGAGAAAAGAAGAGAAGTGAAAGGCAAAGGAAAAAGGGAAAGATGTACCCAACTGAATGCAGAGTTTCAGAGAATAGCAAGGAGAGATAAGAAAACGTTCATGTTTAAAAAAAAATTAATTTACTCATTTTAATTGGAGGACAGCTTCTTTACAATACTGTGATGGGTTTTGCCATGCATCAACATGAATTGGCTACAGGTATATATGTGTTCTTAAGTGAACAGTGCAAAGAAGTAGAGGAAAACAATAAAATGAGAAAGACTGGAGCTCTCTTCGAGAAAATTAGAGGTAGAACATTTCATGCAAAGATGAGCAAAACAAGACAGAAATGACACAGACATAACATAAGCAGAAGAGATTTAGAAAAGGTGGCAAGAACACACAGAAGAACTGTACAAATAAGGTCTTAATGAACCACATAACCATAATGGTGTGGTCACTCACCTAGAGCCAGGCATCCTGGAATGTGAAGTCAAGTAAGCCGAAGGAAACATTACTACAAACAAAGCTAGTGGAGGTGATAGAATTCTTGCCGAGCTATTTCGAATCCTAAAAGATGCTGCTGCTAAAGTGCTGCACTCAATATGCCAGCAAATTTGGAAACTCGGCAGTGGCCACAGGACTGGAAAAGGTCAATTTTCATTCCAACCCAAAGAAGGACAAAGCCAAATAATGTTCAATACCAAACTACTGCACTCATTCCACATGCTAATAAGGTAGTGCTCAAAATTCTCCAAGCTAGGTTTCAGCAATATGTGAACAGAGAATGTTCAGATATACAAATTGGATTTAGAAAAGGCAGAGGAACCAGAGATCAAACTGCCAACATCCACTGGATCATAGAAAAAGCAAGAGAATTCCAAAAAAAGCATCTTCTTTTGCTTCATTGACTACACTAAAGCCTTTGACTGTGTGGATCACAACAAACTGTGACAAATTCTTAAACAGAGGAGAATACCAGACCACTTCATCTGCCTCCTGAGAAACCTGTATGCAGGCCAAGAAACAACAGTTAGAATTGGACATGGAACAGCGGCTGGTTCCAAATTGGGAAAGGAGTACATCAAGGCTGTCTATTGTTACCCTGCTTATTTAACTTATATGCAGAATACATCATACAAAATGCCAGGTTGGATGAATCACAAGCTGGAATCAAGATTGCTGAGAGAAATATCAACAACCTCAGATATGCAGGTTATATCACTCTAATCACAGAAAGCACAGAGGAACCAAACAGCCTCTTGATGAGGCAAAAGAAGAGAGTGAAAAAGCTGGCTTAAAACTCAACATTAAAGAAAACGAAGATCATGGCATCTGGTCTCATTATTTCATGGCAAATAGATGGGGAAAAGTGGAAACAGTGACAGATTTCATTTTCTTAGGCTCCAAAATCACTGCAGATAGTGACTGCAGCCATGAAATCGAAAGACGCTTGCTCCTTGAAAGAAAAGCTATGACCAACCTAGGCAGCATATTAAAAAGCAAAGACATCACTTTACTGACAAAGATCCATATAGTGCAAGCTATGGTTTTTCTAGTAGTCATGTATGGATGTGAGAGTTGGACCATAAAGAAAGCTGAGTGCTGAATAATTGATGCTTTCAAACTGTGTTGCTGGAGAAGACTCTTGAGAGTCCCTTGGACTGCAAGGAGATCAAAACAGTCAATCCTAAAGGAAATCAACCCTGAATATTCACTAAAAGGACAGATGCTGAAGCTGAAGCTCCAGTACTTTGGCCGCCTGATACAAAGAAATCGATTCATTGGACAAGACCCTGGTGCTAGGAAAGATTGAGGGCAAGAGGAGAAGGGGGCAACAGGATGAGATGGTTAGATGGCATTACTGACTCAGTGGACATGAATTTGAGCAAACTCAGGGAGATAGTTTAGGACAGGGAGCCCTGGAGTGATGCAGTTCATGAGTTTGCAAAGAGTAGGACATGACCCAGCAACTGAACAACAATAAAAAAGAAACAGTTTAGAGGGAAAAGGAAAGTTCCTAGAAAATCATAAAATATCAAAACTTAGTAAAGAAGAAAAAGGGAAATCTCTAAGCAAAGAAACTGAATTAGCAATTTAAAACCTAATCCAAAATAAAGCTCAGGTCAGGATGACTTCATTGGTGAGTTCTACCAAACATTTAAGGAAAAAATATCAGCAGCCCTTCACTAAATCTTTCAAAATACAAAGAAGTATAAAACACTTCCAAGAAAGTATTTCAATTTATGAAGCAATATTCTCCGACTGACAAAGACATTGCAAGAAACTAAAACTGTGGACAAATCTCCCCATGAAAACTGATGCCACAATCTTAGCAAACTGATCCAAGTGACAAATGAAGATGATTTTACATAATAAGCAGGAAGGTTTATCCCAGAAACAGAGGGTTGACATCCAAAAGTCAAATGATGTAATACACCATAGTTACAGAATAAAGGGAGAAAATGATCACATCAATGGGAGTGGAGTGTTAGTCACTCAGTCCTGTCCAATTCTTTGTGACCCCATGGATTGTAGCCTGCCAGGCCCCCCTGTCCACGGGATTTGAGCATATCAAGAGTTGCTATAAAATCACTTGACAAAATCTAATACTGATTCATGATAAAAATTCTCAGAAACTAGTAATGGAAGGGATTTTTCTCAACCTGACAAAAGGCATCTACAAAAATCTTATGTGCATACGCACTCAGTCATGTCGAACTCTTTGTGACCCTATGGAACTGTAGCCCGCCAGGCTCCTCTGTCCATGGTATTCTCCAGGCAAGAATACTGGAGTGGGTTGCATTTCCTACTCCAGGGGATATTCCTGATTTAGAGATTGACCCCTCGTCATCAGAGTCTTCTTAATTAGCAGGTGGATTCACCCCTGAGCCACCTACAAAAAATTTATAGCAACCATCGTACTTAACAGTGGGGAAAAAAGTTTTCCTCTGTAAGACTGGGAAGAAGACAAGAATATCTGTTCTTACCACTTGCATTCAATATGTGCTAGAGATTCTAGTACGCGCAGTAGACCAGTAAGAGGAAATTAAAGGCATACAATTTGGAAAAGAAGAAACAAAACTGTCTTTATTCTCAGAGGACATGATGCTACATATAGAGAATACTAAGGTATCTACAAAATTATTAGAACAAATAAGAAAGTAGGAAGGTCACAGGATATGAGCTCAACAAACAAAAAAAGGCAGAGGAACAAGAGTTCAAACGGCCAACATCCGCTGGATCATAGAAAAAGCAAGAAACTTTCTGAAAAACATTGACTTCTTCATTGACTGCGCTAAAACCTTTGTGTGGATCACAAGAAACTGGGGGAAATTCTTCAAGAGATGGGAATACCAGACCACCTTACCTGCCTCCTGAGAAACCTGTATGCAGGTCGTGAAGCAACAGTTAGAACTGGACGTGCAGCAACGAACTAACTCAAAATTGAGAAATAGTCAATGCTGAATATTGTCACCCTACTTATTTAACTTCTATGTAGAGTACATCATTCGAAATGCTAGGCTAGATGATTCACAAGCTGGAATCAAGATTGCTGGGAGAAATATCAACAACCTCAGATATGCAGATGACACCACTCTAATCGCAGAAAGCGCAGGAGAACCAAAGAGCCTCTTGATGAAGGTGAAAGAGGAGATTCAAAAAGCTGGTTTAAAACTCAACACTCCAACTCAACTAAGATCATGGCATCTGGACCTGAGAGAGTAAACTTAGGCAGGTTGATACGGAGTCCAAGCCTAAGGCCCCTCTAAAGAGGGGGTAAACATTCTTTCTTTTCCACATTCTCTTTCTTAAACACACAGGCCTTGTAGGTAGCAGTATCTCTTGCTCAAGGACATACTTTTTTTTAGCTCAAAGTGAATGCTGTGGGAGAAGGTCTAGGAAAAATTTAAACAGCCTGGAGCTCTGGGTTAACCCATTCCTTCTGGCTAATCTCATGCTGACATCATCCCAGGATATACATTATGGGAAGGGTTTAGGCAAAATTTTCAGAGCCTTGGGATATATTTTTCTATTCTCAGCAGCTAGCAGAAAAGTATATAATGCTCTACTTAAACTAGCAAGGAGGGTAATCTTTCTACTCCCTCCTGATGTCTATGTCAGAAGTCCTATCACTATAGAACACCTGTCATTTGGAGCAACAAATGAATGAACCTGGAGGACAATATGCTAAATGAAATAACCAGACACAGAAAGACAAATACCATATGATCTCGCTTACATGTGAAATATAAAGTAGAACTCATAGAGAGTTAAATGGTTTTATCACTAGGACTTGGGAAATGGGAGAAATGGGGAGATGTTGGTCAAAGGGTACAAGCTTCCAGTTACATGGTGAGTAAGTTCTGGGGATCTAATGTAGAACATGGGGATTATAGCTAACAATAATGTCCTGAAAGACTTCCATGGTGGGCTAGTGGTTAAGAATCTGCCTGCCAATGCAGGGGGCACAGGTTCAAACCCTGGTCTGGGAAGATCCCACATAATGCAGGGCAACTAAACTCGTGTGCTGCAAATACTAAGCCTGCACACCACAACTATGAGGCCCGGCACCCAGGGCCTGTGCTCCTCAAAAAGAGAAGCCAGCGCAACGAGAGGCCCGTGCACTGCAGCAAAGAAAAGCCCCTGCTCACAGCAACTAGAGAAAGCCTGTGTGCAGCAGCGGAGACAGCACAGCCAAAAATAAATACATAAAATTTGACAAAGTAATATACTGTGAACTTGACATTTGCTAAGAGAAAAGATCTTAAGTGTTCTCACCATACCAAAAAAAAGGTGAGGTGATGGGTATGTCAATCACATTGATTTTGGAAATCATTTCTCAATCGTTCAGCTGCTCAGTCGTGTCTGACACTCTGCAGACTGCAGCACGCCAGGCTTCCTTGTCCTTCAGGATCTCAGAGTTGCTCAAATTCATATCCATTGAGTCAATATATTTCACAATATGTACATATATTCAATCATCACATTGCACACTTTCAAAATAAACAATTTTTACTTTTAATTCTACCTTAATAAAGCTGGGGGGCGGGGAGTAAAAAATAGCCCAAATAATGTGACAAAAAAAGACAATAATAATGGAACATGGCAGAATTGTTCTAGTGGTAAGATCAAGGGCAGAAGAGGACCAGCCAGTACAGAGTGGAAGACACTCAGAGTAGGATGAGTGCACCCCAGCCAAGTCTTAGAGGATGAAGAGTGACCCACGGAGAGAAGAGGGAGCATTCCAGGCAAAGACGAACAGTCTGCTAAAGGTGGGGAAGGTTGTCCTATGCTGCCTGGAACTACCGCTTTTCTAGAATAGGAAGACTATTAAAGAGCAGATGGACAGCCTCAAAGGGTTTCAGCTCAGTTCAGCTGCTCAGTCGTGTCCGACTCTTTGCGACCCCATGAACCGCAGCACGCCAGGCCTCCCTGTCCATCACCAGCTCCCGGAGTCCACCCAAACCCAAGTCCATTGAATCGGTGATGCCATCCAACCATCTCATCCTCTGTCGCCCCCTTCTCCTCCTGCCCTCAATCTTTCCCAGCATCAGGGTCTCTTCCAATGAGTCAGCTCTTCACATCACGTGGCCAAAGTATTGGAGTTTCAGCTTCAGCATCAGTCCTTCCAGGACTGATCTCCTTCAGGATGGACTGGTTGGATCTCCTTGCAGTCCAGGGGACTCTAAAGAGTCTTCTCCAACACCACAGTTTAAAAGCATCAATTCTTCGGCGCTCAGCTTTCTTTATAGTTCAACTCTCACATCCATACATGACCACTGGAAAAACCATAGCCTTGACTAGATGGACCTTTGTTGGCAAAGTAATGTCTCTGCTTTTTAATAGGCTATCTAGGCTGGTCATAACTTTCCTTCCAAGGAGTAAGCGTCTTTTAATTTCATGGCTGCAATCACCATCCGCAGTGATTTTGGAGCCCAGAAAAATAAAGTCAGCCACTGTTTCCACTGTTTCCCCATCTATTTGCCATGAAGTGATGGGACTGGATGCCATGATCTTAGTTTTCTGAATGTTGAGCTTTAGGCCAACTTTTTCACTCTCCTCTTTCACTTTCATCAAGAGACAATAAATGCTAGAGAGAGTGTGGATAGAGGGGGAGCCTCCTACACTGTGGGTGGGAATGCAAAATGCTCTGGAAAACAGTACAGAGATTCCTTTAAAAACCAACAGTAGAGCTACTGTATGACCCAGCAACCCCAATCCTGCGCATGTATCCAGAAAACTTAACTGAAAAAGGTACACGCACCCCTAAGTTCACAGCGGCTCTATTCACAGCAGCCAAGACATGGAAATGTCCATCGACAGTTGAATGAACAAAGGATAAATGTACATGTGGTACATGTACACAATGGAATACTACCCAGCCATAAAGAAGAATGAGATAATGCCATCTGTAGAAACACAGATGGACCTAGAGATTATCATACTAAGTGAAGTATGTCAGACACAGAAAGACAAATATATAATATCACATACATGTAGAAAAATTATACAAATGAATTTATTTCTGAAACAGACTCACAGACATAAAAAGCAACCTTACGGTTACCCATCGGGAAAGGTAGAGAGAGGTAAATTAGGAGTTTGGGATTAAAATATACACATTACCATATATAACATAGATAACCAACAAGGACCTACTATATAGCACAGGGAACCATACTCAATATCTTGTAATAGCTTATAATGGAAAAGAATTTACAATGTTGTACTAGTTTCAGATGTATAAGAAAGTGGTCCAGTACCTTTATATATATATATTTATATATAAAAGGGCTTCTCTGGTGGCTCAGTGGGTAAAGAGTCTGCCTGCAATGCAAGAGAACCGTGTTCGATCCCTGGGTTGGGAACATCCCCTGGAGAAGAAAATGGCAACCCACTCCAGTATTCTTGCCTGGAGAACTCCATGGACAGAGGAAGCTGGTGGACGCAGAGAGTCAGATGCGACTGAGTGACTCACACACACATATATATAAAAGTATATATGTTATAGTAATATATTTATATACATATTAAAATATATTTATATACAATATGTATGTTTATATATATTCATATATACTTAAAACTGAACCACCTTGCTGTACATTTGAAACTAATAAAACATTGTAAATCAACTATATTTCAATAAAATTTGAAAAATATATAAAAAGCAAAATAGGGTAGAGGGAGATGAGCTGATGAGCCTAGACAGCTTTGGGTAGGGGCAGGGGAGCGGCTTTAGCCTGCAGGAGGCAGGGAATCCGGGTGCAGTTCTGGGGACAGAAGCGCTGGCATCAGGGTGTGTGTCTGAAAGCAAGCTCTTGCATGAAGTGAGTGCGCGGTCCACCAGGGACATGGTTTTGGGCTCTGCCATCTTGGTGCAGAGGGGTCACCATCCCTTACCTAATAGAACCAGGCGTGATGCGCTG
Organism: Odocoileus virginianus; assembly: GCF_023699985.2. NCBI lineage: Eukaryota > Metazoa > Chordata > Mammalia > Artiodactyla > Cervidae > Odocoileus > Odocoileus virginianus. The sequence goes on along the minus strand of NC_069689.1, from coordinate 10,641,753 downwards.
TTGTCTGAGTCCTTGCCTCCCGTCTGTGAAAGGAGGGGGTTGAGTGACTTCTCGTCAGTCCAACGCCGTGACTGACGGTGGGTTGCCGGCTCTGTGCCCTGAACCAAGCCCTGGAGATGCCTCCTGGGAGATGGAGGTCCACGGGCCTGTGAGGTTTGGTGCAGAGCCGGGCTGAGCCCCGGGATGTGACCACAGGGTCCTGCCCCTGGCAGGAGCCCAGCCAGGCCCGGACCCCCGCCTCTCCCCTCCCTCTGCCTTCCACGGTCCTCCTCACACCTCGCTGCCTCCTGGGCTCAGGGCCAACAGCGATGCTGGTGGCGTGGCTGCTGAAGGCCTGGGACCGGGCACAGCAGGGTGATGGCAGGTGGAAGGAGACAGACACACGTTCTCCCGTGGACTTCACTCCGGAGTGAAGACAAAAGAAGAACGCTGTCGTGGCGGTGGTTCAAATCAACAAGCGGGGTGGAAATAGAGAAGGAGGCGAGGCACCAGCAAGCTCGGGCTATGAAAATACTGCCTCCCTGCCCGGCTGATCAAGTGGGACTTTGGGGCTGCCAAGCGTCCCACGAGTAAACAAATACAAGGTCTCCTCCCCGTGTAACAGGATAAGATGGAAAACACACACAGTGATGAAACCCTATTTAAAAGGCGCAAGGAAAAACAATAAATTAACTGAGTATGTTATGAAACAATTACAGCGGTACCCACTGCCCTGGTCCCAACCCGCCCCCCACCCCACCCCAGCCCAATTCTAACTGGAGGTCCTCTTTCTGGCTGGAAACCTGGGGTTTGGGCAAAATTTTAAATGGCTTCAGAGTACAGTGTGTGCCTTTGGACCCGACCCGGCTGGCTTTATTATGTGCTGGGACTCCATCAGCGTGGATGGACATCTGGCGGGCTCCCGAGTCCTGCATCCTGCCTGCTCCCAGATACAGGCTCCGGACGGCTCTGCCTGCGCCTGCCGCGGCCCACCAGCCTGCCTGGGGCCATGCCCTCTGAAAATGGGGGGACTTACGGGACTTGCTGGGTAGGGAGGCTGTGCTCCCCCGGGCTGACCTCTGCCCTGCCTGTTCAAAAACTGCCCCGTTTCCCACCTCTTCTCCCTGCCCCCTCAGCCTTCCCCTACCTTTCAAGGAGATTCCCTCGGTTTGTTCTTTAGGGAAGGGAACCCTAATGTCACCGCGCCAGTCCCCAACGCGCTCTGCTCACTTCAAGATGAATGCCACCTCCTCTGGGAAACCCTGGGGCTTCCCAGGCGGCACAGTGGTAAAGAGTCCGCCTGCCCAGTACAGCAGAAACCATGGGAAACTGGTGGGCAGAGAAATGCCCACCCCGCCTCCAAAGATGCCTACACCTTCATCTAGGGAACCTGCGACTATGTCAGTTACGTGTCAAAGGAACGGACTAATGATGGACAGTTCCCATGGAGATGGGATTAAGGATGCTACTCAGTTGACCTTAAAATAGAAAGAGGATCTTGAGTTCAAGTTTGAACTCAGGGTCATCGTGTTGCACCTTTTTTTTCTCGTGCTTTGTCACTGAGTTCTGTCCAACCATTTGCGACCCTGTAGCCCGCCAGGTTCCTCAGCCCATGAAGTTTCCCAGGCAAGAATACTGGAGTGGGTTGCCATTTCCTGCTCCAGGGGAATCTTCCCGACCCAGGGATCAAACCCGTCTCTCCTGTTTCTTTTGCATTGGCAGGCAGATTCCTTACCCACTAAACCAGTGGGGAAGGACAGGGTGTCATCACAGGAGTCCTTAGAATGTGAACAAGGCCAGCATGAGAGGTGGTCTGGGCAAGACCCAGCCGCTGTTCCAGGCTCTGAAGATGGAGGAAACAGTCACAAACTGAGAAGCGCGTGTGGCTTCCAGAAGCTGGAAACGGAAATGGACTCTCCCTGGAGTCTCCAGAAGGAACACAGCCCTCCTGACACCTTGATTTTAGCCCGGGAGACCCGTCTCCGAACTTCAACCTCCAGAACCGTAAGAGAAGGCATCTGCGTTGTGAGCCTCCAAGAGCAGTGACTTGTTAATAGAGGCCATAGGAAACGCAGGCAAAATAAAACCTTCCCACCCGCTCCTCCAGGAAGAGGTGGACAGTGCCCCCGCGGGTCCCCAAAATCTAGGGCAGGTTTCTTGATGTTTCTATGTTGACTTGGGACATTGTAAAGACAGCTTTCAAGTCATGTCTGGGTAGAGTGAGATCAGCCCTCACCTTTGCCCTTCGGCCCCTGTTCCGTCCTTGACCCCCACACCCTTCAGGGCCCCTGCTCACAGAGCAGGCTCGGCTCTCTCTGCCATCTGAAACTGATCCTGAAGACAGATATTATGAAGCCCAAAGGCGCCAAAGTGCCAAGCCCTTTCTGCAGGTAGAAAGTCATGCAGACGTGGGCTGGGCTGGGGGTCCTGCAGTGGGCCGCTTGCCCCATAGGGTGAGGAAACAGTTGGGGCCTGAGCATCCTGCTTGGAGCACAGCCCTCTTGGCACCTATGTTGCCATCAGGACTTGTGTTTGTCCCAGCATCTCCCTGAGGACCGAGTGGGTGGCTGGTGGAGCCCTGTGTCCCGAGCTGAAGCAGGGTCTCTGTGCTGAGTAACGAATGAAGACACGAAGCCATAAAAAAATCAGCAAAACCCAGAAGATGGTTTCAGAAGACATCCTTGCAGTTCACAGCATTGCATTTTCCTTATGGGGGACCACTTCCAAGCTGGCCAGTCTCCCATTCACTGGTGCTCCAAAACGCATCACCATTTCACACTCGCTTCCCCTCTCCCAGGCTGGCTCCTGCACCCCTAGCCGGGCCGGCTGCCCCCTCACCTGCTCCCTGGCACCCCGGGCATGTCCTCAGCACGCTGGCTCCCAGGGCTGTCCACCCCTTGTCCCAGTCTTCCATATCCCTGAATCCAGCTCTGAAGGAGGAGCCCATGAAGGCTTCCCAAGTGGGGTTCCTGGAGGCAGGGAGAGGTGCAAGGAGCAGGCACTGTGTTGGGCCGACGGGCTCGGGAAATGTGCCAGTCCCGATGTTCCTTTTGCATCCTTGTCCTCATTCCCTCTGCCCTTCCCCCAGAGTTTGGTTTTTGCTGCATCAATGAGAAGAGCACGTGCTCTCAGCCTACTTCTCCCGTGGTGCTCCCCACCGTGTCCCGAGACTCCAGGAACGTGGCTCTCCCTGGAGCCTGGTTGGAGCTTGGAAGGGACACCACGTCCCCGGGAGACAGAGGTGGGGAAGGAGAGAACGCAGGGGCCCTCGGTGCTGCCCGGTGGAAGGTCCCTGAGCTGCCCTGCCTGCCCACAGGGATGGGCGGCCACTGGGAGGCCGAGGGGGTGGAGGTCTAAGTGCGGGCAGGACGTAGACTCCCTCCTCCCGTGTGTCTCACAGGAAGCATCAGAGCCTCCTCTCACGCCGTGAGATGAGTCACTCCGCAGCCAGGGTGGGCGGGGGCCGAACAGACTCCCGAACTGGCTGGGAAAAGCACCCTGAAGATCCGGTTGCTTGAGATCAAAGTCGGGTCAATAATTACAAGAACGGAAGCATGGTTTGTTCCGGCCCCTTCCCTGGGCCTCACCATCTGCCGCAGACTCACCAGCCGCAGCTCGCAAGCTGGTGGCCACTTCCGGCAGGAGGGAGGAGCCGCAGGGATGAGCCCACTCTGACTGCAAGTCCAGCTTCATGTTAATTCACGCGGAAGCCGCCCACGGCCTCCCTGCCTGACCCCACTCCCCAGGAGGCAATCAGGCTAGATCACTCAGCTCCACACCCAGACGGCACAGTGCAGATCAGGCAGAAATGCACCCCCCCACCCCCCAGGCCACCGCTGCCCCCAGCTCCTGAAAAGTCAGACGGGCAAGGCAGGTGAAAGGCAGGATGCGGGGTGTTCCTCCCAAGGAGCCAAGGAACTCTCTCGTCCTGGTGATTCTCAAAGACCAACCAGACTGGGCAGTCAGAAGGATGGACGTGACGCATCTCTAACAAAGGGGTGTGAGCTGTCCGTGAGGACCCAGGACGCCTTCTCTTAGGAGGGAAGGCAAGCCAGAGAGATGTGAGAGTGCGTCCTAAACACTGCGTGAATAACTGGCGACTTTTATCCAGAAGCTTCTACAGGAAGCCTCACACAGCGGGTCTGATGGTGAAAATGGGGAGAACACTATCACCAACTGCAGGCAAAATAAAACCCAAACCCACATCGCCTTGCTATTTTTTAAAAAAATTATTGAATTATACTTGACCTGCATGCAGTTGTACTAAGTCACTTCAGTCGTGCCTGACTCTTTGCAACCCTATGAACTATAGCCCACAAGTCTCCTCTGTCCTTGGGCTTTTCCAGGCAAGAATACTGGAGTGGGTTGCCATGCCCTCCTCCAGGGGATCTCCTCCTCCAGACCCAGGGATGAAACCTGAGTCTTCTACATCTTCTGTATTGGTAGGCAGGTTCTTTACCACTTGTGCTACCGTACAATGTTATATTTTGTTTTAGGTAAACAACATAGTAAACAGGTGAACAGCATAATTGATATTTTATCGATTACACTTCACATAGTTATTATAAAATATTGGCTATATTCCCTGTACTGTATAATATATCCTTGTGCCTTCTTTATTTTATGCCAAGTAGTTTGTACCTCTTAATCTTAACATCTTCTTTATCAATTCATCTGTTGATAGACATTTAGCTTGCTTCCATATTCTGGCTCCTGCAAATGATGACCTTATGAACATTGAGGTTTATATATCTTTTCGAATTAGTGCTTATATTTAGCTCAGATACATCCAGAAGTGGAATCACTGAATCTTATGGTAGTTCTGTTTTTAATTTTTTGAGACACCTCCGTACTGTTGACTGCACCAATTCACATTCACACCAACAGCATGCTAGAGTTCCTTATTTTCCACATTCTTGCCAACACTTGGCATTTGTTACCTTTTTGATGATAGTCTTTCTGACACGCAGGTGTGATTTCTCAAGTTGGCTTTGACTGGCATTTCCCTGACGACTAATGATGTTGAGAATTTTTTAAGGTGCCCATTGGCCATCTGCATGTCTTCTTTGGAAAATGTCTATTCAGGTTCTCTGCCTATTTTTCAGTTGGGCTGCTTGTGTGTTTGTTGTTTTTGATATCAAGTTTTATGAACTGTTTGTATATTCTGGAAATTAAGCCCTTGTCAGTGTCATTGTTTGCAAATATTTTCTCCCGGTTTGTAAGTAGTCTTTTCATTTTGTTTATGGTTTCCTTTGCTATACTAATGCTTTTGCGTTTTATTAGGTCCTCTTTGTTTAGTTTTGTTTCTGTTTCCCATGTTTGAGGAGACAGATCAGAAAAAAATAATATTGCTAAGACCTATGTCAAAGAGTGTACTGTCTATGTTTCCTCAAGTAGTTTTGTGGTTTACAGTCTTAGATCTAGGTCTTTAGTCCATTTTGAGTTTATTTTTGTATGTGAGATGAGACAGTGTTCTAATTTTATTCTTGAACATGTAGCTCTCCAGTTTTCCCAGAATCACTTATTGAAGAGGCTGTCTTTTCTCCCACTGTATATTATTGCCTCCTTTGATATAGATTAATTGACCATATGTGCCTTGGTTTATTTAGGGGTTCTCTATTCTGCTCCATTGACCCATGTGTCTAGTTTTTTGTTCTAGTACCATATTTTTTTTTTTTTATTACTGTAGCTTTGCAGTATAGTCTGAAGTCAGGGACCATGATACCTCTGGCTTTGTTCTTTTCTCCCAAGATGGCTTTGGCTATTTGGGGTCTTTCATTTTAGGAATGAAATTTTTTTTGTTTAGGAACAAATTTTGGGAATTCTAGTTCTAGTTTTTCAAGAAATGTCTCGGGTATTTTGATAGGGATTGCATTAAACCTATAGATTGTTTTGGATAGCATGAACATTTCAATAATATCAATTTTTTCATTCCATAAACATGGGATATCTTTCCATTTATTTGTATCATCTTAAATTTCCTTCTTTAATGTTTTACAGTTTTCAAAGTATAGGTCTTTTATCTCTTTGGTTACATTTATCCCTAGGTATTTTATTCTTCTAGATGCAATTATAAATGGAATTATTTTCTTACTTTCTCTTTTTGATAGTTCACTATTAGTATATAGAAAAGCAACAGATTTCTGTATATTAACCTTGTCTCCTAAAGTTTTGCTGATTTCACTTACTAGTTCTAACAGTTTCTTTCGTGGTGACTTTGGGTTTTCTATATATAGTATCATGTCATCTTCAAATAGTGACAGTTTTGCTACTTCTCTTCCAATTTGGATGCCTTCTATGTCTTGCCTGATGTCTGTGACTAGGATCTCTAATACAATGTTAAATAGAAATGGCAAAAGTGGGCATCTTTGTCTTACTTCTGATCTTGGAGTAAAAACTTTTAGCTTTTCACCACTGAGTATAATGTTAGCTGCAGGTTTGTCATAAGTAGCCTTTATTATGTTGAGATATGTTCCATCTATAGTAACTTGGTTGAGAGGCTTTTTTTTTTATCATGAATGGATATTGAGTTTTGTCAATACCCCCTCTGCATCCATTGAGATAATCTTGTCATTTTTATCCTTCCTTTTTTTAATGTGGTGTATCACATTGGTTGACTTGCATATATTCATCCATCCTTGCATCCCTGGGATAAATCCCACTTGATCAGGGTGTATGATCCTTCTTGTAATTGTTGTTGTTTAGTCGCTAAGAGTTGTGTCCAACTCTTTGAGACCCCATGGACTGCAGCACACCAGACATCCTTGTCCCTCACTGTCTTCCAGAGTTTGCCCAAGTCCACTCATGTCCATTGAATCAATGATGTTACCCAACCATCTCATCCTCTGTCACCCTCTTCTCCTTTTGCCTTCAATCTTTCCCAGCATCAGGGTCTTTTCCAACGAATCAGCTGTTTGCATCAGGTGGCCAAAGTATTGGAGCTTCAACTTCAGTATCAGTCCTTCCAATAAGTATTCAGGGTGTATTTCCTTTAGACTGATCCTTCATATGCATGTTGAATTCAGTTTGCTAATATTTTGTTTAGAATTTTTGTATCTATATTTGTCAGAGATATTGGCCTGTAGTTTTATTTCTTTGATAGTGTCTTTGTTTGGTTTCTGTATAAGGTAATGCTGGCCTTGTTAAATGAATTTGAGTGTTCCTTCTCTTCAAATTTTTTGGAATGGCTTGAGAAGGATCAGTATTAATATTTTCTTATATGCTTGGTAGAATTCCCCTGTGAAACCTTGCAGTCCTGGACTTTAGTTTGTTCAGAGTTTTTCAAATTACTGATTCAATTTCCAAACTAGCAGTCAAATCTGTTCAGGTTATATATTTCTTCTTGATTCAGTCCTAGAAGATTGTGTGGTTCTAAGAATTTATTCATTTCTTTTAGGTTGTCCAATTTATTGGCATAAAGCTGTTTTTAGTATTCTTTTATGATTTTATTTCTGTGGCATCAGTTGTAACTTCTCCTCTTTGATCTCTAATTTTGTTTATTTGGATCCTCTCTCCTGTTTTCTTAATGAACCTGGTTAAAGGTTTATCCATTAATTTTATTTTGTCAAAAAAACACGTCTTGGTCTCATTAATCTTTTCTATTATTTTATCTATTTCGACTGTAATCTTTATTTCCTTCCCTCTGATGACCTTGGGCTTTGTCCTTTTTCTAGTTCCTTTAGATGGTAAATTAGGTCAGTTATTTGAGACTTTTCTTGTTTCTTGAGGTAGGACTGGTCCCTATCAGAACCACTTTTGCTGCATCCCATAGATTGTGAAAAGTTGTGTTTTTACTTTCATTCACCTCAAGGTATTTTCTGATTTCCTCTTTGACTTCGTCAGCGACCTATTGGTTTTAAACAGCATGTTGTTTAGTCTCCATGTGTTCATACTTTTTCCATTTTTTTTCCTGCAGTTGATTTCTAGTTTCATAACATTGTGGTCAGAAAAGGTGCTTGATGTCATTTCTTTCTTCTTAAATTTTTTGAGGTTTGTTTTGTGGCCTAGTACTTGCCCTATCCCCAGAGAATATTCCATAAGTACTTGAAAAGAATGTGAATGCTGTAGATATCTATTAAGTCCAACGGGCCTAATGTGTTATTTATGGCCACTGTTTTCTTATTGATTTAATGTCTCCTAATATTATTGTATTACTGTTAGCTTCTCACTTTATGTCTGTTCTGTTAATATTTCCTTTATATATTTAGGTGCTCCTATATTAGGTACATATTTGTTTATGAATGTTATATCTTCTTATATTAACACGTTTATCATTGTATAATGCCCTTATTTGCCCTTCATTACAGGCTTTATTTTAAAGCCTACTTTGTTTGATAAGAGTATCATTATCCAGTTTTCTTTTCATTTCTATTTGCAAGGAATATCTTTTTTTCATTTTTCAATTTCTGCATGTGTGTATTTAGTCCTGAAGTGAGTCTCTTATTGGCAGCATATAGATGGGTCCTGTTGTTTTGATCCAATCAGTCACCTACATCTTTTGATTGGAGCATTTAGTCCATTGACATTTAAAGTGATTATTGATGGGTATGTACTTATTTTCATTTTGTTACTTATTTTCTGGTTGCTTTTGTAGCTCTCTATACTTTTCTTCTTCTTTTAATCTCTTTCCTTGTGGTTTCATGATTTACTTTAGGGTTACGTTTTTACTCCTTTCTCTCAAGTATTTGTATATATCTGTTGTGGTGGTGGTGTCGTCGCTAAGTTGTGTCTGGCTCTTGCGATTCCATGGGCTGTAGCCCACCAGGCTCCTCTGTCCATGGGATTTTCCAGGCAAGAATACTGGAGTGGTTTGCCATTTCCTTCTCCAGGGGATCTTCCCAACTCAGGGATTGAATCCAGTGATTCCTGCACTGCAGGCAGATTCCTTACCAGCTGAGATACCAGGGAAGCCCTATCTGTTGTAGGTTTTGGATTTGTGGTTACTATAGAGCTCATATATGTTGACCTATAACTATATATGCTACTGCTAAGTCACTTCAGTTGTGTCCGACTCTGTGAGACCCCATCCCTGGGATTCTCCAGGCAAGAACACTGGAGTGGGTTGCCATTTCCTTCTCCAATGCATAAAAGTGAAAAGTGAAAGTGAAGTCGCTCAGTCATGTCCGACTCTTCGAGACCCCATGGACTGCAGCCTACCAGGCTCCTCCGTCCGTGGGATTTTCCAGGCAAGAGTACTGGAGCGGGGTGCCATTCCCTTCTCCGATAACTATATATACTTATCTTAAATTGATAGTCATTTAAGTTCTAAAAGATATACATTTTTTGCTATCACCTCCACGTTTAGTGTTTTGGATGTCTTATTTTACATCTTCATGCCTGTCTCTTAACTGCTTATTGTAGTTATAATTGCTTTTACAATTTTTGTCTTTTAACTAACGTACCTACTAGCTTATCTGAGTGGTTGAGCCACTGCTTTTGCTCTATATATTTGCCTTTACCAGTGGGATTTTTCCCTTCCTATATTTTCTCATTTCTTGTTGCAACCTTTTCTTTTTCAGTTAAAGAAGACCCTTTAATTTTTTTCAGACTTGGTTTAATATTGATGAATTCTCTTTCAGTCTTTGCTTATCTGAAAAACTGTTCAGCTCTCCTCAACTCTGATGATAACTTTGCTGGGTAGAGTATCCTAGTCTGTAGGTTTTTCCCTTGGAGCACTTTAAATATATCATGCCACTCCCTTCTGGCCTACAAACTTTCTGCTGAAAAAATCAGCTGATATCTTTATGGGGGTTTCCTTCTATGTGACTCTTTGTTTTTCTTTTGCTGCCTTTGAAATTCTCTCTTTATCTTTAACTTTGTCATTTTAATTATGATGTGTCTTGGTATGGTCTTTTGAATTTCATCTCCTTTGAGACTCTGCTTCTTGCACCTGGATATCTATTTTCTTCTTTAGGTTAGGGAATTTTCAGCCATCATTTCATCAAATACATTTTCTACTCATTTCTGTCTCTCTTGTCCTCCTGGGACTACTATAATGTGAATATTAGTATGCTTGATATTGTTCCAGGTCCTTTAACTAGCCTCATTTTTATTTATTTTTTCTTTTTGCTGTCCTGATTGGATGATTTCCAGTAGTCTATCTTCCAGATGGTGTTCTTCTGTGCCACCTAGTCTGTTTTTAACTCCTTCTAGTGTATTTTTCATTCTGTTCTTGTATCCTCCATCTTTGTCTGATACTTTTTCATATTTCCTGTTTCTTTGTTGAAGTTCTCACTGTTTCATCTGTTCTTCCCCCCCACCCAGTTCAGTTAGCATTCGTACTACTATCACTTTGTCCTCTTTAATAAATAAATTAGTCTAAATTAATAAAAATCAGATCTTTTAGGACTTTTGCGCTTTCATTTGAAACACATCCCTCTGTTTTCTCGTTTTAACTTTCTATGTTTGTCTCTATAAAGGGAGGTGCTATCAGGTTACTTATCCTGATCTTAAAGGGGCGTCCCTGTGCGGAAGCATCCCTATGCAGTCCGCATACGCCCAGTGGCTTTGATGGGAGAACTGAACCTGAAGCGGGCATGGTCCTTGTCTTCCCCAGCAGCGTGCTGGCAGCCACTGCCTTAGTGGGAGATTGGGCTGGATCAGAAGGGACTAGAGTCAGAGTCAGATGCGATCCAGGCTTTCGTCTAGGCTCAGTGGCAGTCGAAGACCTATCAGCGGAAGGGCTGGGGCCCAAGAAGCTGGAGCAGGAGCCCTGACGGAGCTGGGCTTTTCCCGCCCGTGATGGCAGCCTCTGCCTTGGCTGGGGTGTGACGTGGCAGGCCCTAGGGCTTGGGCTGCACTTCTGAGCTGGTTCCATTTTTCCCTGGTGTGCAGACCCTGGCCAGAGGCTGGATCAGGGCCAGTGGGGTTGGAGGGTACTGAGCTGGTTCTTCTTCCCACCTGCACGCAAGCAATGGTGGTCTCTGTTCTGGCCAGAGGCAGGACTGGGGTCAAGGTGGCTCCAGGCCCTCCAAGTGCCTGCATTGTTGTTGCTGTTCAGTTGTTAAACTGTGTCTGACTCTTTGCAACTCCGTGGACTGCAGCACACCAGGCTTTCCTGTCCTCCACCATCTCCCGGAATTTGCTCAGACTCACATCACATCCACTGAGTTGATGATGCCATCCAACCATCTCATCATCTGTTGTCCTCTTCTCCCGCCCTGCATCTTGCCCAGCATCAAGGTCTTTTAAAATGAGCTGACTCTTCACATAAGCTGACTAAAGTATTGGAGCTTCAGCATCAGTCCTTCTACTGAATATTCAGGATTGACTTCCTTTAAGATGGACTGGTTTGATCTTGCTGTCCAAGGGACTCTCAAGAGTCTTCTCCAGCACCACAATTCAGAAGCATCAATTCTTTGATGCTCAGTCGTTTTTATGATCCAACTCTCACATCCATACATGACTACTGGAAAAACCATGTAGGTGGGTTCATAGCTTTGACTATATGGACCTTCGTCAACAAAGCGATATTTCTGTTTTTTAATATGCTATCTAACTTGTTCATAGCTTTTCTTCTAAGGAGCAAGTGTCTTTTTATTTCATGACTGCAATCACTGTCCACATGATTTTGGAGCCCAAGAAAATAAAGTCTGTTACTGTTTCCATTTTTTCCCATCTATTTGCTGTGAAGTGATGGACCAGATGCCTAGATCTTAGTTTTCTGAGGCATGCTCACTGACAAAGCAGCTCAACCTTAGCAGAGAGCAGCACTGGGAAGCAGCGGATACAATGGGGCCATCCTGGCAGGGCAGCCGGAGCACCAGGCATCTCTCCACATGCTGCTTCCGAGCTGTGATGGGGAGCAAGCAAGTCTGTGCGTGCATTATTCAAGAGTGGGACCCCAGTCTCCCACAGCCCTCCCATAAGCTTCGCTGGTTTTCAAGCCAGCTGAGGGGGCTCATCTCCCTAGTGCTAGACTCCAGGCTCAAACCTCTCCATTCCCAGGAAGCCTGTGATTTTCCCCTCCTCCTTTGGGTTGCCAGGTACGGGTGTGAGTCCTGACTGGATCACTTCTCCTCCCCTTCCGCCAGACTCCATGTGGTTCTTTCCTCACAGCTTTGGTTGTAGAAGAGCCACACTGCTAGTCTCTGGGTAGTCCTCAGCTCAGTTGCTCTGGATGCAGTTGGAACTCCCATGGGTTCACGAGAGGAAAGGAGCTCCGGGTCCTCCTACTCCACCATCTTGATCCCAACCCCCTCACTTCCTGCTTTTTATTTTACCTGCATAATTCCCAGGCTGAAAATTGCACAACCAAATCCCATCAACATACAGTGAAACCAATTCCCTGACCGAAATGTTGTTGGTTGTGAACATGTCTGCACTTTGCTCTCACAATCACGCCTAAGTTTATCAGTTGCGTCACAGAGGAAAGCTAACCTTGGCCACTGCAGTTAATTTTTATCAAGCCCCTTTTGGTAAACAGGAGGCTTAGCAAGGCTGTATTCTTCTTTCTAAACCAGAAGCCTCAATATGATTGTAGTATAACAAACAAATGCAGCTCTTTTGAAAACTCCAGGAAACAAATGGCTCATTTCTCCTGGCTGATGGATGTGAGGGCACTCAATTACCTTATACTGATTAAAGACAAGCACTGCTGCCTCTAGGCCGAGAAAAAGAAAAGCAAAAACGGAGCGCTTTAGCAAAAGGGAGCAGTGATGTAAGTGGTGGTAAACAAGGTGGGTCTGCTTTTCTACTTAAGTGTGGCTTCCAGATGCCGCAAAATGGGATCTGATGAAGCTGAGACCACACTTTGTCATGAGGCTACCTTCCTAGAGTTCGCCTAGAGAGATAAAAGGGGGTCATAATTACTAAGGACCAACTCTGCGTCTGAGCCTCGCATCTAATTTCCCGTTTAAAGATGCCCTGCAAGGTAGGTCATGTTGTAGTCACCTTGAAGCTCCAGAAGCAGACATGGAGAGCCAGCTTCCTCTCTGTGCGGAGCAGCGGATGACAAAGGACCCTCGGGCCTGCTTGGGTGTGGACCCCGGCTCTCAGGAAACTTTGTGCCTGGCAGGGAACTCAGCCCTGTCCAGATGTGGGCAGATTTATTACACCCCTGAAAGGCCCTGGATTGAGGGGTAGGTTCAAGCAGTGAGGAGTCCAGATGGATCATTTCCCAATTGTTTCCTGCCCATACCAGACATGCACACAAACAACCATGCACACAGCAGGAAATATCCTGGAAGCACCACCACTCCAACCCCAAGAAAGAAGGAGGGAGTCCAGATGGTATCAGTGGAAAGAAAGCCAGTCTCGAGGATCAGGGGCTGACTTCTCAGCCCAGCTCTGCCTCTCAACAGCTCTGCTCTATGGAATAAATCTCTCTGCCCCTCCCCACCCCACAATAAAGGGCCGCCCAGGGTAATTTCCAAGGTCTTTCCAGTTTTACATCCTATGATTCTATTAATGCCGAGAGTGGGTTTTAAGTGCTAAATGGAGTCCGTGAAGGCTGAATATTTCTCGAGATTTAAAATGTCTCTCTGCTAATTGAAACTAATTCTCCAAACCACACATTAAAAGCCCCAGGCTGATTTTTCTATTTGATGGGCCCTGACAAAGCGGAGCGTAGAGACGGAGCGGCCCCGGGTGGGCACTCTGATGCGAGCCCTCCGCTGTCCCTCCCCCGGCCAGGCTCCTGCTAATCTGTATTAATGCATCTCTGCTCCCCCCAGCGCCCGAGCCCGCGCCCCGGCCGGCCCACAGCCCATGCCACTTAAGCCTCATAATTCTCTGCCGCCTCTCTCCTCCTTCCATCTCTCAACTTAGAGCTTGGCAGGCTAATGGCCATAATCATGATGACGAGCATTAAAAATGATGGGCACTGCTCTCAACAGAATGCAGCTCTTCCTCAAGAGAAGGAACACTTAAATCCCAACTAGGTAAGTGGGTTCGATGGTGGTGTTAGCCCCAGAGCCGGGCGTCTGCAGGAGAGGCTGCAGGCGGTGCACGCAATAGCAGATGCATCCAGAAAAACAATAGCCAAAAACCCCAAAGAAGCAGGACAAAGATTTGAGGTTCTGTGTTCACCTTCCCTGGCCCCCAGTGCCAGAGTCTCTGAAAGGAGTACCTTCTACCATGGTACCTTCTACCTTCTACCATTTAATCAGTTGAGCTGATAAAAGTACATGAAAAAGTCAAAGCTCATGATGCCGTGTCTACCTTTGCTTTATGAGATGCATTCATTCTGTTAAAACCTGTGCTGAAATATACATACCATACAATTTACCACCTTAACCATTTTTTTCAGCACACAATTCAATGGCACGAACTTGCAGGGGTCCCCAACCTCCAGGACCTAATGTCTTATGAACTGAGGTGGAGCTGCTATAATACTAATAGAATCACAGTGTCACAATGAATGTAATCAAACTGCACATCTCGAGACCATCCCCCACCCCAGTCCGTGGAAAAATTATCTTCCATGGGAAAATTACCTTGCATGATACCGGTCCCTGGTGCCAAAAAGCTTGGGGACCGCTGGCACTAAGGACATCTGCATTTGCCACCTCGACCACCCATCCCCAGAAAGTTTTCATCATCCCAAACAGAATCTCTGAACCTACAAAAGGGTCACTCTGCATTTTCCCCTTCCAACAGCCCTGAATGTGATGGACTTAGGTTTTGTGATTATTTTGGTCTATTACACTTTACAAATGCTGGTCAGGACTCAGTAGCAACCTACATTTTGAAAAGCTGTATACCCCTCTTCCCAGTTGGGGAAACTAGGGCACAGAGAGAGGAAATAGCATATCCCAGCTGAGCAGACAGCCAGGGTCATGAAGGCAGCAAGGCAATTCGCTAATCCTAACCCTAACCCTAGTCTCACCGGTCTTTTGACCCTCATGGCACTTTTTATATGGCTAACAAGGGTTTGTCTGTTCCTTTCTTTCATAGGAGATTAAGAAGCCATACAAGAGGGGTGGACTTCCCTGGTGGCTCAGTGGGTAAAGGACCCACCTGCCAATGCAGGAGACACGGGTTCAATCCCTGGGTGGGGAAGATCCTCTGGAGAAGGTAGTGACAACCCACTTCAGTATTCTTGCCTGGAAAATCCCATGGACAAAGGAGCCTGGCAGGCTACAGTCCATGGGGTCACAAAGAATTGGACACAACTAAATGACTAAACAACAGCAAGAGGGAAGAGAACGACATGACAAAACAGGGATGGCCACCATCTAGAACTGGCAAATGCTAATATTTTATCATAGTCCCTTGACATATTTATACAAGCAATGGAATATTAGGGAAAGCTGTCCGCCTTTCCCCCTTCCTGGGCGTCATCTCCCTGTAGGTAACCTGAATTTCGCCCTTCTGAATTTGGTGTGTGTTTTTTCAGTCCACCATTTCCATGTTTACACCTACAGAGAGAGATATTCATGAATAATTCATTGTGTTGTTTGCAGTGTGTTTTTAAACATTTTCATAAACGATATTACACAGGAAGCTTGCTTTTTCACTCAACATTATGTTTTGAGATGTAATCATGTTGCTATGAGAGAAGGAGTGAGTGTGTGTGTGTGTGTGTGTACTTAGGTTGTCTCCAATTTATTTTCCTATTACAAACAATGCTGCAATTATGCACGAGTCTCTCTAGGTAATAGGTCTAGCAGTGCAATTGCTGAGTCTCTGCGAACATGCATTTCCAATTCCAATTTTGCTTTGGATATTGACAAATTGCTTTCTAAAGTGGCTGAATTAATTTACACTCCTACCAACAGTGTGTGAGAATTCCTATTTCTCCTTATCTTCCCTAACTCTTGCTGTTGTCATTTTTAAAAAATTTTACCCGTCTGATTAGCGTGAAACATTCTCTTGTTTGTTTTAAATCACATTTATCTGATTATTAGAAGGACTAAGCATATGTGCATGAATAATTTTCTTTTTTTTTCCTGTGAATTGTTTATTGTATTATTTTCATTGCAAGGATTGTCAAACCACAGCCTGAAGACCAAATCCAGCCCATGGGCTTTTTTATACTGCCTGTGAGCCAAGAATGGTTTTTACATTTTAAAAAGGTCATAAAAGAAAAAGAAGTGACAGAGGTTATATGTGTCCTGCAAAGCCGAAAATATTTACTATCTGATTCTTTACAGAAAAGGTTCACTGACTCCTATTCTGTTAGATTATTTTGTCTTCTTATTGATATGTATTTTGGATATTAACAATTTGTTTGAACTAGCTCCTCCCTCCCGTGCCCCCTCATCAGCTATCTTGAGCATGCCAAGTTTCTACTTCCCTGGGGCCCTGGTCTATGTTTTGTTAGAAGCAAAATGTTTTTTCAACATCCTGTCATGTTTCGATTACATTTGGAATGTATCATCTAACTTTATCTCCCTCTCAAATACTCGCAGTAAAATCAATTTAATGCTCTTTACCTTGTGAAATGCATATGGTAGAATTCTGCTTCTGGCTCCGATGGAATGACTGCTACTGAGCTTGCTTTCCTGTCATAAATAACTAGGAAAGTGGATAAAACATAAACAACTGTTTTCAGACAGAGGAAAACAAACAGCAAGAATGGTAATCTCCGAGAGCTGGGAAAGACATGAAATAAGCCCAGTTGCTCTGACATTCTGTCTAGAAGAACTCTCTGGACCATATCCCAGGGAGGACAACCCAAGTGCAGCAGGAAGATGTCACAGAAGTAAGGAAACCGAATTTGGAATTTAGGGAAGCGAGGTGGAAGGTCCTTGCAGGCCAGAACCCCAGAGAGGAGATGGCTGCACAGGGAAGGACGGTTCCAGACCTGGGCAGGGACTCTCTTTAGACACTGATTGGATAGTAAGAACACGTGGATAGCGTGAAGCGTCGTGACACCAGGTAACAAACAACTAAGGGAGCTGAACAATTCCCAGAGCTCGTTGAGGATTGGGATAAATTTTCATTCAGTTTAGTCAAGAGTAGACAGACCTCAAGAAACACCTAGGACATTTAGGAGATCTCAGAATGGTCATGGCAAAGTAGTAAGGCTCACCTAGCTCTAGAAAAAGCTTTCTTTAAAAGATACCTTCATAAAACTTAAAAACAAAGCTCAAAAATAAAGTCAAACTGATCCTCAAGCAACTTCTTACACGCTAAATCGCTTCAGTTGTGTCCGACTCTGTGCAACCCTATGGACTGTAGCCTGCCAGGCTCCTCTGTCTACGGGATTCTCCAGGCAAGAATACTGGAGAGCTTGCCACGCCCTCCTCCTCCAGGGGAATCTTCCTGACCCGGGGATCGAACCTGTGTCTCATGTCTCCCGCACTGGCTTACCACTAGTGCCACCTGGGAAACCCCTTGCTGCTGCTGCTGCTAAGTCACGTCAGTCGTGCCCGACTCTGTGTGAACTCATAGACGGCAGCCCACCAGACTCCCGTCCCTGGGATTCTCCAGGCAAGAATACTGGAGCGGGCTGCCATTTCCTTCTCCAGTGCATGAAAGTGAAAAGTGAAAGTGAAGTCCCTCGGTCGTGTCCAACTCTTCACGACCCCATGGACTGCAGCCTACCAGGCTCCTCCGTCCATGGGATTCTCCAGGCAAGAGGGGAAACCCCTTAGCTGCCTGCTAAAATAAACTTCACCATTCTTTGGAAATTTTAGGCTTCCCAGGTGGCACAGTTGGTAAAGAATCTGCCTGCAATGCAAGAGATGCAAGAGACACGGGTTTGATCGCTGGGTCGGGAAGATCCCCTAGAGTAGGAAATGGCAACCCACATGAGTATTCTTGCCTGGAAAATTTCATGGACTACATGCACTGCCAGGCTACAGTCCACGGGGTCCCAAAGAGCTGGACACAACTGAGCATGCACACAATGCTACATGCTTTGGAAAACAACAAAATCTAGACACAATAATGCTGCATGCACAGGATTCAGCATCCAATCAAAAATTAGTCAACCTATTAACAATCAGGAAAAAGTGAGCAACAGTCAGGAAAAAATTCGACCAAGTGGACAGATCCAGAAATGGCAGAGATAGTAGAATTAGCAGATAATCAGTACACAAAATAGTAGTGATAGACACAGCAAGTCTCCTACATAAGAACCAGTTCTGTTCCAAAGAGTGCATTCATAAGTCCAACAAAGTTAGCCTAGGTATCCAACTAACACAATTGGCTATATAGTGCTGTACTGTAATAGGTTTATAATACTTTCCACGCACATAATACATAAAAAACAAACACTAAAAATAAAGAAAACATTTTAACCTTACAGTACAATACCTTGAAAAGTGCAGTACAACAACTGGCATGCAAGGGCTGGCATCTAGTGCACAGACAAGGAGAGTTGCTGACTGAGGACGGAGAGGAGAGGGAGACGAAGGAGCTGAAGGTCGGTCAGCAGCAGCAGATGGAGGGCAAGCTGCAGTCTCTCTCACACCTGATGTTGTAGGCACAGGTGTTGGTCTGAATTCAATTCTATCTACCCTCTTGAAAAAAATGATCCAGTGATGTCCGGGTGGCAGCACTTGTTTTCTCATCATAAATAACACGGGAGCACTGCATTGCATTCTGTTGCATTCTGTTGCTGCCGCAACCTTCGTGTACTGCTGTATGTTTAGGTGCTGTGCCTCAAAAGCTAACAGCGCCTCCTCAAATAAAGAAAACCCCCTTTCCATTTCCTGCATTGTGACTCTCTTTGGCTCTTCTGTGACTTCTTCCTCTTGTCTCTTTGTCCTTTCTCTGGACCGCCAATTTCTGGGGCTTCTTAGCAGTACCAGCTCTTAACACTGCTGCGTTTTTGCTTGCTTCCAGACATTCTAGGCTTGAAATAAAGATGCTATACTCTTGTACTCTATACTGTACTGTACAGTAAAGTACGCAACCATTTGTAGAGGATGCGTGCACGTGACGATGTACGCCAGACATGTGAACTAGCTTACATGATTGGACATGTGAACGCACGTTCACATCTTGGAAAGTTTGTAAATTGAAGGTCTGTATGTAGGGGACTTAATGTATACTAAAGGATTTAAAGGGAAACATGAACACAATGAGGAAAGATATAGTAAGTCTTAAAGTGAATTAATTGAATCTTTCAGAGATACAAATATATGCAACAAAAATATTTACTGAAAGAATTAGCAAATTCGATACTGAAGAACTGATCAGTGAACTTGAAAGAACATAGCAACAAAAACTAAGATAAAGTGAAATACAGGGAGAAGAAAGGCTAAAAACAGATGAAGGACTCTCTGTGACCTGTGAGAAAATATAACAGTCTGATATATGTGTATTCAAAGACCCAGAAACAGAAGAGATAGGAGAAAAAAATATTCAGGAAATCTGGGCAAAGTTTTCCTGAATTATATGCAGACCATTAACTTACAAATCTAAGAAACTCAAGAATAAGAATACACAGCCAAATCACCTAAGACATGCGACACAATCAAACAGTTCGAGTCCAGTAATAAAGGGGAGATCTTCAAAGGATGCAGAAAAGGTAAGAAAGAAACAGAGAGGGAAGGAAGGAGGCACACAGGGGAACAAAGATAAAATTGCTGTTGCTAATATTGTATCAGAACTAATGCAAGCCAGAAAACAATGGAAAATTTCTTGAAAAGAATGTAATGAGAAGATAGCCAGATAGAATTCTACATCACTGAAAATATCCTTCAAAAATCAAGGTGAAACAGAGACATTTTCAAACTAAAAATCTGAGAAAATTCACCACCAGCAAGTCTAAATTATAAGAAATAATAAAGGAAGTTCTTTAAGCTGAAAGAAAATGATACAAATCAGAAACTCAGATCTACACAAAGGAAGAAACAGTGATAAAACAGTAAAAATATGAATAAACATAAGAGGTGCTTGTTATCTCTTTTACTATTTCTTTAAAAGATAATTGACTCACCATTTCTGGGTCAGAATGCAAGGCAGTTGGAAGTCACCACTTCATCCTAAAAAAAAAAAAAAAAGATGTTACAAACTGAACAGAATGAAAATCAACAGCTATTTTTGGATGTGCAATGAGGTAAGTTCACAGGGCAAAACATTTCCTCCAACCCTGCAAACCACTGTGGGAACTCACTAAAGAATCTGCCTGCAATGCAGGAGACACAGGTTCAATCCCTGGGTCAGGAAGATCCACTGGAGAAGGGAATGGCTACCCACTCCAGGATTCTTGCCTGGAGAATTCCATGGACAGAGGAGCCTGGTGGGCTACAGTTCATGGGGTCACAAAACATTGGACATGACTGAATGATTAACACACGCATGTGGGAACCAAGGCTGGGGTAGAATAATCAGAGCTGTGGTTGACAAATTGCTGGAGGCTCAATGTAGATAGCTCCAAGATTTAAAAATTCGAGGAGGATCCACAATTGTGAGATTTACCTCCAGAAAGGAGCTCAACCAGATTTCCACAGTAAGTATCAGAGAAAAATCCAATCATTTTGAAATATGCCTAAGCATTCTGTTCTTCCTAAAAAGGCCTGTCTGTGAGAAATTGTTTAAACAGAGTCTAGTCTGTTAAAGAGCAGAGACATTACTTTGCCAACACAGGTCTGTCTAGTCAAAGCTATGGTCTTTCCAGTGGTCATGTATGGACGTGAGAGCTGGACTGTAAAGAAAGCTGAGCACTGAAGAACTGATGCTTTTAAATGTGGTGTTGGAGAAGACTCTTGAGAGTCCCTTGGACTGCAAGGAGATCCAACCAGTCCATCCTAAAGGAGATCAGTCCTGGGTGTTCATTGGAAGGACTGATGCTGAAGCTGAAACTCCAATACTTTGGCCATCTGATGCAAAGAACTGACTTATTTCAAAAGACCCTGATGCTGGGAAAGATTGAAGGTAAGAGGAGAAGGGCACGACAGGATGAGATGATTGGATGGCATCACTGACATGATGGACATGAGTTTGAGCAAGCTCCGGGAATTGGCAATGGACAGGGAAGCCTGGCATGCTGTGGTTCATGGGGTCGCAAAGAGTCAGACACGACTGAGTGGCTGAACTGAACTGAACTGAGTCTGCTGAGGGGCTGATGGAGCCTGACTCACCTCGGGGAGAGGAAGCACCTGAGTGTAGTCAGCTCAGGCCTCCTTGGGGGAGAAGAAAACACCCTCACCAGCCCCTCTAGCCACTCTCTCCCACCTAAGGGAGTAGGGAAAAAAACCTGGAAAACACCTTTGAAGTTCAGAGTCCAGGACACAGACTCACTGAAAGAGTGAGACATACAGAACTGCAGGATGCGCCTCACTCCACCCTTCACCACCACTAAGGCCTATTTATAGCAGCTACTTTTACCTGGTACCTCACATCCAGCTCTAAGAAAAATTATAAGGAGCAACAAAAGGTTTAAAAAAAAAAAAAACACTTTGAAGAGACAGACCAAGATCAGAACCAAACACGGCAGGAAGCTTGGAATTATCAGTCTGTGAATTTAAAACAAATATGATTATTATGCTAAGGGCTGTAATGCATAAAATGAACACATATAAGACAGATAGAAAGTGTAAGCTTGGAGAAACAAACCATAGAAGGGAAAGAAAGGAAACACTAGAGATTTTTACAAAAACACGGCAACAGAAATGAAGAGAGCCTTTGATGGACACAGCTGAGGAAGGAATCTTTGAGACTGGGTGTGTTCCATTGGAGATATCCAAAGCTAAAAAGCACAGAGAATAAAGGCAAAAGACAGGGACTTCTCTGGCAGGCCAATAGTTAAACTCTGTGCTTCCCCTGCAGGCGTTACAGGTTCAATCCCTGTGCACGGAACTAAGACATGCCACATGGCGTGGGGGCAGAGGTGGGGGAGAAGACTGAAAAAACAGAAAATCCAAGGCCTGTGGGATAACTACTAAAAGTATAATATACTCATAATGGGAATACCAGAAAGAGAAGAGAGAAAGGAACAGAACAAATATCTGAAACAACAGCTGAGAAGCTTCCCAAGTTCATGTCAGACACCAAACCACAAATCCAGGAGGCTCAGAAAACACCAAGCAGGATAAATGCCCCCAAGTCTACCTAGACATATCATTTTCAAAGTTCAGAAAAAACAGAGATTAAAAAATAATCATCATGAAAGAAGCCAAAGAGGAAACACACCTACCTATAGAGGACCAAAGATAAGAATCACAACTGACTGCTCTCAAAAAACACACAAGCAAGAAAGAATAGAGTAAAATATTAAAGTATTGAGAGAAAAATGAGTACTGAGAGAAAAAGGCCAGTTGACATTTTGCAAAATCATCCTTCAAAAGTGAAAAAGAAATAAAGATTTCATCAGTCAAACAAAACCTGAGAGAATGTGTCATTAGTAGGCCTTCCTAGCAAAAAGAGAAAAAAGAAAAATATTAAAAAGAGCTTTTAGCAAGGAAGAAAATAATATAGGTCAGAAATGTAGATCTATACAAAGATAAAGAAAGGAAAAACATCAAAAAGGAATAAGTGAAGATAAAATAAAAACATTTATTTTTCTTATTCTTAACTGATCTCACAGCTTGTTGTCATTCAGTTGCTTAGTTGTGTCCAACACTTTGTGACCCCATGGTCTGCAGCACGCCAGCCTTCCCCCTCCTTCACCATCTTCCGGGGCTTGCTCAAACTCATGTCCACTGAGTCAGTGATGCCATCCAACTATCTAATCCTCTGTTGTCCCCTTCTCCTCCTGACTTCAATCTTTCCCAGCATCAGGGTCTTTTCCAGTGAATCAGCTCTTCGTATCAGGTGGCCAAAGTGTTGAGTTTTAGCTTCAGCATCAGTCCTTCCAATGAATATTCAGGACTGATTTCCTTTAGGATTGACTGGTTGGATCTCCTTGCAGTCCATGGGACTCTCAAGAGTTCTCTCCAGCATCACAATTTGAAAGCATCAATTCTTTGGCACTCATGTACATATGTATATGTAATATGTATATACTTATGTGTATGTATCCTAAGTCGATTTAGTCGTGTCTGACTCTTTGTGACCCTGTAGCCTGCCAGGCTCCTCTGTCCACGGGATTCTCCAGGCAAAAATACTGGAGTGGGTTGCATGCACTCCATGTGTATATACATACACATATGTGCTTATTCATGCTAATACAAAAGTGAAATAAATGACAGCGATAACATAAAAAACAGAGGGGAGAAACTGAGATGATTTTGTTATTATAAAATACACTGCATATGAAATGGTATATTGTTATTTGGTAAATGGTTAAGTGACTTTCTTGGATCAGTTTTAAACATATTGCAAAATCCAGGGCAACCACTAAAAAATACTTTTTAAAATGTATAACTGACATGTTTTAAAAAGAAAAAAAATTAAATTCTATAAAATTCTCAATTAAAACCACAAAAGGCAAAAAAAAAAAAAAAATAGAAGACCAAAATAGGAATAAAGTACATGAGTAGCAAATAGGAAAAAGTAACAAATGTGGTAGATATTAATCATACACATCAATAATCATTTTGAAATCAGTGGTTTAAATGCACCAATTACAAGACAGAGCTTCAGAGTGGGTCAAAAAGAAGATCCAACAATATGTTGCCTATAACAAAGCCACTTCAAATATAAAGATGTGTGTAGATTAAAAGTAAATGAATGGAGAAAAATACACCCATGCTAAAGCTAGTCAAACAAATTAATTGCAGGCACTAATTCATTTCAGAAGAATTAGAGCAGACTTCAAAGCAAGGTAAGTTATCAGGGATAAAGAAGGGCATTACGTAACAATAAAGGAGTCAATTCTCCAAAAGACATAATAATCCTTAATAAGCATGCATTGAAAAACAGAGCATCAGACAACAGGTTTTACATGAGGCAAAACCTGCTAGAACGGCAAGGAGAAATAGATTAATCCACGATTACTGGAGACTTTGGCACCCTTTTTTCAGAAATGGATAGATCCAGCCAGGAGAAAATCAGTAAGAGTATAGTTGAGCTCAACACCACCATCAGTCAACAGGACATAATGGACATCTATAGACTGCTTTATCCAACAAAAGTAGAATGCAGTCTTCTCAAACTCACACGGGATATTTACCAAGATAAACCATATTCTGGGCCACAAAACACTCTTTAATACGTATAAAATAATAGAAATTACACAGTCTCTGCTCTCATACCATAATGAAATTAAACTAGAAATCATTAACAGAAAGACACTGAAAAATTCCAAAATACCTAGAGGTTATACAATACACTTCTAAACAAACAAGACAAAAAAAAAAAATCTCAAGAGAAATTTTCAAGACAAAAAAAATCTCAAGAGAAATTTTTAAATATTTTGAACTAAATAAAAATGAAAGTACAACTTATCAAAATTTGTGAGATGCAGCAAAAGGAGTGCTTAGAGGGACTTTGCGCATTAAATGCAGGGAGAAAAATGTAAAATTGATCATCTCAGTTTTCACCTTAGGAAACTAGAAAAAAGAAGAGCAAATTAAATCTAAAGTAAACAGAAAAAAGAAAAATGCTAAAAATTAAATTGATAAAATTGAAAACAGGAAATCAGTAGAGAAAACCAATGAGATCAAAAGTTACTTCTGTGAAAAGAAGTAAAATTGATTAACCTCTAACCAGGGTAATTAAGAAAAAAAAAGACAAAACTTACTAACATAAGAAATGAAATAGAGGCCATCAATACTGATTGCATGTACACTAAAAGAACAATAAAGAAATAATTATGAATAATTCTATGTCCATAAATTTGATAAACTAGATGAAATGCACCAATTCCTTGAAATACACAATCTGCCAAAACTCACACAAGAATAGACAATCTGAATAGGCCTACAGCTATTAGAGGAATTTAGCCAATAAATAATCTTCCAATACAGAAAGCACAAGGCCTAGATGGGTTCCCTGCTAAATTCTACCAAATATCTAAGGACGAACTCATATCAATTCTCCACAATCTCTTTCAGAAGATAGAAGCATAAGGAATATTTTCTAACTCATTCTATGAGAGAAGCATCACCTTAGGCAAAACCAAAGTCATTATAAGAAAAGAAATCTATGGACCAATATTTCTCATGAGTATCAAGGCAAAAACTGTCAACAAAATATTAGCAAATCAAATCTAACAATATATAAAATAAATTCTACACCATGACCACTGGAGCCTACCTCAGGTATGCAAGGTTCACTATTTGAAAATCAGTTAACGTAATCTATCCCATCAATAGGCTAAAGAAAATAATCACAAGTTCATAGCAACGTAAACAGAAAAATTCATGATTTAATTTTTCATACCAATACTAGTACCATGATTTAAAGACTCAGTAAATTAGGAATAGAGAGAAACTTCTTCAACTTGATATAGAATGTCTACAAAAAACATATATCTAATACCATACTTACCGGGAAGAAACTCAAACTTTCTCACAGGAATCATGTACAAGACAAGGATGTCCCTTCTCACCACACCTTTTCAACACTGTACAGTAAAGTCCAAGTGAAAGTAATAAGACAAGAAGAAAGTGTACATATTGGGAAGGAAGAAATTAAACTGTCTTTTTCACAAATGGCAAGATCATGTAAGTAGAAAATCCAAAAGAATAAACAAAAAAATCTTTTTAAAAGGCAATTATTAAAAGATTGCAGGATATAAGGTTAACATAGAAAAGTCCATAGCTTACCTATATACCATCAATAAACAAGTATAAATTGAAATTAACCCAATATCATTTACCTTGGGTTATATTAACCCAACACCAAAAAAAGAAATAAGAATGAATCTAACAAAATATGTACAAGATATGTATGAGGAAAACTGCAAAACCCAGAAGAATAAGCTCAAATAATTAGATATCCAAGCTCATAAATAGAAACATTTGGTATTGTCAAAATATTCGTTCTTTCAAGGTAATATATAGATTTGATGCAATCTGGCTCAAGTTCCCAGCAACTTTTTGTGTGAATGTCAACAAACTGATTCTGAAGTTTACATGAAGATGTTAAAGAGCCAGAATAGCCATTACAATTTTGAAGATGAAGAACAAAGTTGAAGGAATGACAATATTTGAATTCAAGACTTACTATAAAGTTATAGTAATCGAGACCAAAGAATAAACAAATTGATCAATGGAACAGAGTAAAGAGCCCAAATAAACCCACATAAAAACTGTCAAATGATACTTGATGAAGAAGCAAAGGCAATACAGTGGAGCAGAGTCTTTTCGTCAAATCGTTCTGGAACAACTGGACATTCACATGCAGGAAAAAAAAAATCAGTCTGGACACAAACTTTACACACTACACAAAAATTAACTCCAAATTGATCACAGACCTAAATGTAAACCAAAAAAATGGTAAAACTCCTAATAGATAACATAGGGCCTTGGGGATGGTAATGACTTTTCAGATACAATACCAAAGCAGAAAAATTGAAAGAAATAATTGATAAGCTGGGCTTCATTAAAATTAGAAACTTCTGCTCTGTACAATACAATGTCAAGAGAATGAGAAGATAAGCCACAAACTAGAGAAAATATTTGCAAAACATGTACCTGAAAAAGGACTAACGTCCCCAATATACAAAGACCTCTTAAAACTCAACAATAAAAAACAAAAAAACAAAAACAGGGATTTCCTTGGTGGTCCAGTGGTTAAGAATCTGCCTGCTAATGCAGGGAACACAGGGTCAATCCTTGGTCTGGGAATCAAGCTCCTACATGCCTCGGGGTAACTAAGCCTTGCACTGCTAATGAGCCCGTGCCCAGCCTGCGTGCAGTGCAGCAAGTGCTGAAGCCCTAGAATCCACGCGCCGCAACCAGAGAAGCCTCCACGATGGGAAGCACACTCACTGCAACTAGAGAGGCGCCCCCCCCCACCCCGCCAACACAAATAGAGTAAGCTTGCACTCAGCAACAAAGATTCAGCACAGCCAAAAGTAAATAAACATGCTTAAAACAAAGAAAACAAAACAATTTTTTAAATGGGTCAAAGATTTAATAGAGACTTCATCACAGAAGAGATATAGGTAGGAAATAAGCATATGAAAAGATTTGTTGTTCGTCATAAGTCAGGTCTGACTTTTGCGACCCCATGGACTGTAGCTCAAAGGGCTCCTCTGTCCATGGCATTTCCCAGGCAAGAATACTGGAGTGGGTTGCCATTTCCTTCTCCAGGGGATCTTCCCGCCCCAGGGATCAAGCCCTGCATTGGCAGACAGATTCTTTACCACTGAGCCACTAGGGAAGCCAGTATGAAAAGATGCTCCACGTTGAATGGCATCAGGCAAAGGCAAATGGAAACAGTGAATTACCACTACACACCTACTAGAAAGGCCAAAACCCAGAACACTGACCACACATCAAATGCTGGCGAGGATGTGCGGCAGCAAACTCTCATTGTCAACGGGAATGCAAGATGGTACAGTCACTTTGGAAGACAGCTCTCAGTCAAAGTGACATACTTTTGCCATAAAATCCAGCAGTTGTGCTTCTTGGTATTCACCCAGAGGAAATGGAAACCTAAATCCACACAAAACCCTGCACACAAATGTCCACAGCAGCTTTGTAATCCCAAAACAACCAAGAGGTCCTTCTGTAGGTGAATGGTGAACTGGGTTCATCTAGACAGTGGAATATCATTCAGTGCAGAAAAGAAAAGAGCTATCAAGCCCGAAAAGACACAGAAGAAATGTACATGCATATTACAAGTGAAAGAAGCCAATCTGAAAAGGCTGTATATTGCATGATTTCAACCATATGATGTTCTGGAAAAGGCAACACTGTGGAGGCAGTAAATAGATGAGCGTTTCAGGGACTGGGGAGGGAGGGATAAAGAGGAGGATCACAGGGGATTTTCAGGGCAGTGAAAATACTCTGTATAATACTGTCATGATAGATTTATACATTTCATCATACACTTGTCCTAAACTATAGACACTATAGCACCAAGAGTGAATCCTATGGTATACTATAGACTTTCTGTGATAATGGCGTGCCAGTGTAGATTCATCAATTGTAACAAACACCCCACTCTGGTGAGGGACGTTGATAATGGTAGATTCTATGCATGTATGAGGGCAAGGGGAATATGAAAAACACCTGTATCTTCCTCTTAATTTTCCAGTGAACCTAAAGCTGCTCTAAAAAATAAGGTCATTGTTTAAAGCAAAAATAATAGCAATGCTTGATTGAGTTTGTAACATTTGTAGAAATAATATATGACATTAACAACACAAAAGACAGGGTGGAAAATGAAAACATACAGTTTAAAATTTTTATTGAAGATGTAAATTGATACATTTTTAAGACAGACTGTGATCTTAAGTGTTCACATCAAAACTTCTAGATCAACATTTTAAAAATTAATTTATTTATTTTAATTGGAAGCTGATTACTTTACAATATTGTAGTGGTTTCTGTCATACATTGACATGAATCAGCCATGGGTGTACATGTGTTCCCCATCCTGAAACCCCCTCCCACCTCCCCCCCATCCCATCCCTCAGGGTCGTCCCAGTGCACCAGCCCCGAGCACCCTGTCTCATGCATCGAATCTGGACTGGCTATCTGTTCCACATTAAAACAAGTATTGCTTGTTTAGCCCATGGGGGATAAAATGAAATGCTAAAATATCCAATCCAAAATAATTCAGGGAAAGGGAAAAAGGAACAAGGAACATATGGGAAGGCAACGAAGAGCAAGATTATAGACTTAAAAAAGGAGTATAAATGGTCTAAATGCACCAATTAGAAGCAAAGATTGTCAGACTGGGTTAAGAAGCAAGATTTGAGACTTCCAATTTCAGCTCTAAGGGTAAAGTGCTTGAGAGTAATCACTCCCATTCTTATGACGAAAAAAAAAAAAAATATGAACAAAGTGAAAATCAATGTCTTTTGTTGGACCCATCAGAGAACTGAGGTCCTAGGGCAAACCACCACTCTGAAATGAGAGAGACAGGAGAATACAGAGTCGTGGCTGAGATCTGCTTACCTGGAACAGCAGCCGTTGGAGTAATAACTGGAAGAAAAGCTTACATGGTAATTGTGACAAATTGCAGAGAGTGTGGACAGCGTGAGTGTGGGGGTTGCATTCTTGAAGGGAGGCTCACGACTGAGTGGATTTTTATCTCCAACCCCACCAGGCTCTCACCTTGAAGAGCCAAAAAAAAAATTCCTTCTCTTGTCTCAGGTAGGAAGAGGGGCAAAAGTCATTTGAAATACCCTCAGGGCATCTTCATAACCAAGCCAATTCAGCAGGGGGAAACAATTCAATGAGAGCGGTACCTCCACTAGGAGGACGGCCAGTCACCAAACTTCAGGCCCCTCTAGCCCTCCCGTCTCACTTAAGTCGGGGAGAAAGGAAGGCGCTTAAGAAAGGTCTGTAAAGGTCACAGCCCGGGACACAGAGGCACTAAAAACCCAGACTTTAATCATAAGATCACATAATGCTTTCCTTCATCCATACCTCACTACCATATCAACTGGGCTACAGTGGAACACCAGGGGATTACAGCTGAACGATCTGCAAGGCACAGACTATCTCTAGGAAGTAGTTCCTAGGGAAATCCAAAGACAAGGTGAAAGATAAAGCCTCTGGAACTCACATCTAGAACAATCACTGAACACAGTTCAACTCATAGGTTGACATGAAACTTTACACTAAACCTATGTACCTCATTACCAGATACATCATGTTGGATTCTTCACAAAATAATTATAAGGAATTCTAAAGGCAAGAAAAAATAAGGCCAAACTGTATGTTGTTGTTGTTCTTCAGCTGCTAAGTCATGTCCGACTCTTTTCAACACCATGGACTGCAGCACGCCAGGCTTCCCTGTCCTTCGCCATCTCTCAGAGTTGCTCAAATTTATGTGCATTGAGTTGGTGATGCCATCTAGGCTGGCTCCAAGAACCGCAGTGTAAGTACAAAGACACAAATAAAAATAAAATGATGGGAAAAGAGATATCATACAAACACTAATAAAAACAAAACTGGGGTGTCTATATCAATAGAGGACAAAGTAGACTTCAGGACAAAGAATATCCAGGGAAAAGAGGGATATGTTGTCATGATAAAACTCTCAGTTCATCAATATGACGCAGACAGCAAAAACATGTATATTACCTAATAACAGAGCATCAAAACTTGTGTAAGAAAAACTGAGGAAATGAAAGGAGAAATGGAAATTCACAATTAATTTGAGATTTTAAAATTACTTTCTCAAAAACTGAGAGAACAAGTACACAGAAAATCACTTACGAGCATAATTAGAAGTACACTGGACTTTAATTCAGAGACGGAATGCTGTATTCAGTAACGTGAAGTCGTACTTTCCCAAACAAACAAGAATTTAGGAAATTTGTCACCAGTAGACTCGCCTGGAAAGAAATGTTAAAAATGAGTTCTTTAAAGAGAAGGGAAAAGATATAGATCAGAAACTCAAATCTATGCAAAAGAAAGAGTATAAGAAAAGGAAGGGAGGAAGGTAAAATATTTGATTTTTGTTATTCTTAATTGAACGGACATAAAATAATAGCAGCAATGAATTCAGTGTGTTTGGTGTTCAGTCGGCATGTCTGGTTCTTTGCAGCCCTGTGGACTGCGGCACGCCAGGCTTCCCCGCCTTTCACGGTCTCCAGGAGCTTGCTCAGATCCACGTCCATTGGGCCAGTGAGCTTGCTTACTGAAAAGGGGGGTGAGTGGCAGCAATGTAAGAGCCTGGATGGAGGAGCTGAGAATGCTGTTATAAACACCTGCACTCCCCGGAAACATGTCATGTTACTGGAAAATGGGACTTGGATTTGTTGCAAATGTATATTGCAAGCTCTGGGGAAGCCACTAAAGAATGTTTTTGAAAAAGAAATTTAATTAATATGCTAAGAGAAGAGAGAAAATGGAATAATATAAAATGCTCAGTTAAAACCACGGAAAGCAGGAAAAGAGTGGAAGACAAACGAGAAACAACGGCAATGAATAAATGAATAAAATGAATAAAAACTAACCAACATGATAGGCATTAACCAAACTTCTGTGTTCCAAATATCCATGTCCTCCAGAAATTCATATGTTGAAATTCTTCCTAAACCCCAAGCTGACCCTTGAACAACATGGGTTTGAACTGTGCAGGTTCACTTATACGTGGATTTTTTTTTTCCAACAAATATGTGTGTAGTGCTACAAGACTACACAGTCAGTGGTGGTTTGAACCCTAAATGCAGAACCGCAGATACAGAGAGCTGACTGGGAAGTTACACAAGGATTGTGCAGAGGTCGATGCCCCTAATCCTCGAGTTCTGTTCTTCAAGGGTCAACTTGACTAGGAGATGGGCCTCTGAGAGCGCTTGGAGAAGGAAATGGCAACCTGCTCCAGTATTCTTGCTGGAAAATTCCACGGACAGAGGAGCCTGGCGGGCTGCAGTCCACGGGGTCGCCAAGAGCTGGACGCAACTGAGCAACGGAGCACACAGCACTGGGAGTGCCCAGACCGTGAGGGCCGAGACTCTGTGAACGGGACTGTTGCTGTCGTCCAGTCACTAAGTCATGTCGGACTCTGTGTGACCCCGTGGACTGCGGCACGCCAGGTTTCCCTGTCCTTCACTCTCTCCCGGAGTTTGCTCAGACTCCCGTCCATTGAACCAGTGATGCCACCCATCTGACCTAAGTGGTAAGATGCCATCCAAACATCTTATCCTCTACCACCCTCTGCTCCTCTTGCCTTCAATCTGTCCCAGCCTGTGCAATATTGCTCTTTACAGCATCGGACTTGACTTTCACCACCAGACACATCTACAGCTGACTGTCATCTCCGCTTGGCCCAGCCACTTCATTCTTTCTGGAGCTGTTAGTAACTGCCCTCTGCTCCTCCTCAGTAGCATACTGGACACCTTCTGACCTGAGGGGCTCATCTTCCAGCGTCATATATTTTTACCTTATCATACTGTTCGTGGGGTTCTCACAGCAAGAATACTGGGGTGGTTTGCCATTCCCTCCTCCAGTGGACCACGTTTTGTCAGAACTCTCTACTGTGACCCACAAGTCTTGGGTGGTCCTGCATGGCATAACTCGCAGTTTCACTGAGTCACACATCACCATGAAAAGGCTGTGGTCCAGGCAAGTGTGAATGGGATTAGTACACGTCGAAAGAGGCTCCAGAGAGCTTCCTCCCCTCCCCATCGTATGAAGGCACAGCAAGAGGGTCCGGTTATGAACCAGGAAGAGTTCTTCACCAGAACCCAAGCATGCTGGCCTTGGCCTTTGATCTCAGACTCCCAGCCTCCCAAACTGTGAGCCATAAATTTCTCTTGTTTCTAAGCCACCTAGTCTGTAGTATTTTGTAATAGAAGCATGAACGGACTAAGACACCAACTATATCAATAATCACTTTAAATATCAATGGTCTAAACACACCAATTAAAAAACAGAGATTGTCAGAGTGGATTAAATACAACACCCACTGTAAGTTGTCGACAAGAAACCCACTTTAAATACAAAGACTCTGATAGATTAAAAGTGAAAGTATGGAGAAAGTTACACCATGCTGATACATCAGGGGAAAGCTAAAGTAGTTATATTCATGTCAGACAAAGCAGACATCAGAGCAAGGAAAATGATCAGACATAAAAAAGGGCATTGGATAATGATGAAAGGGTCAGTTCTCCAAGAAGACATTAACAACTCTTGATAGCTTGTGAGTGTCAAAATACACGAGGCAAAGTCTGCTAGAACTATGAGGAAGATAGATTAATCCACGGTTACAGCTGGAAACTTCCACACCATTCTGTTTGTAATGCACAGACAGACCCAGCAGGCAGGAAATCAGTAATGACAGAGCTGAAATGAGCTGAACTATCAATCAGCTGGATCTCATTGATATCTATAGAATACTTCATCTAACAGCAGCAGAATACACATTCTTCTCATGAAATGTTCAGCAAGATAGATCAAATTCTCGATCATAAAACATACCTCAGCAAGCGTAAAAGAATAAAAATAATGAAATATGCTCTCATGCCACAATGGGATTAAGCTAGAAATCTATAATAGAAAGACACAGGAAAATCTCAAAATACTAGAGACCAAACAACACACTTCTGAACATCACATGAATCAAAGAATAAATATCAAGAGATGTTAATAAATATTTTGAACTAAATTAAAACAAAAATACAGCTTATCAAAATTTGAAATGCAATGAAAGCAGTGTTTAGAGGGAAATTTTAGCATTTACTGTATATATTAGAAAAGAAGATCTAAGATCAATAATCTCAGTTTTTACCTTAGGAACCTAGAAGAAGAAGAGCAAATTAAAACCAAAATAAGCAGAAGGAAAGAAATAATAATAACTAGGACAGAAATCAATAAAACGGAAAACAGGAAATTAGTAGAGAAAATTAGCAAAACCAAAAGCTGCTTCTCTGAAAATATCAATAAAATTGATTAACTGCAAGCCAAGATAGTTAAGAAAAAGGAAGACACAAATTATTAACATCAGAAATGAAACAGAGGCCATCTACTACTGACCCCATGGACATTAAAATGACATAATCAAGGAATATTATGAAAGCCTCTGTTCCCACAGATTCGATAACCCAGATGAAACAGACCAATTTCTTGATATACATTTTACCAAAACTCACACTGAAAGAAATAGATCATCTCAAAAGACTTGTATCTATGAAAGAAATGGAATCAGTAAATGATAACCTTCCAAATAAAAAGCACCAGACTCAGACGAGTTCGCTAATGAATCTGACCAAACATTTATCAGTTCTCTACAATATCTTCCAGAAGACAAAGCAGGACCCTCTCCTAACTGATTCAATGAGGCAAACGTTACCCCCAGGAAAAAAAAAACAGACAAAGACATTCTGAGAAATGAAAACTACCAATCTGTCTTATACAAACCTGATTATATAGATTTATAATCATGAACATAGATGGAAAAATTCCTCAAAAAATATTAGCAAATCAAACCCAACAATATAGGAAAAGAAGTATACACCATGATCAATTCAGATATTCCAGAAAGCAATACTGTTTCAGCATTTGAAAATCAGTTAGCGTAATTCATCATATTAACAAGTAAAAAAGAAAAAAATGTATGATCATATTAAGAGATGCAACAAAATCATTTTTTAAAACACAAG
This sequence comes from Odocoileus virginianus, assembly GCF_023699985.2. Taxonomy (NCBI): domain Eukaryota; kingdom Metazoa; phylum Chordata; class Mammalia; order Artiodactyla; family Cervidae; genus Odocoileus; species Odocoileus virginianus. The sequence goes on along the minus strand of NC_069689.1, from coordinate 10,607,765 downwards.
TCTGATACCCAGTCATGATAAAAACTCTCAGCAAACAGGCAGGCCAGTCCATGGGGTCACAAAGAGTTGGGGCATGACTGAGCGACTAACATATACACAAACTAGTAACAGAGGAGAACTTCCTCAACTTGATAAAGAACAAGCACAGAAAATAAACAACTAACATCAGACTTAATGGTGAAAAACTAGATGTTTTACTCCTAAGATGAACCAAAAGGCAAGGTCCCTTCTCCCCACTCCTTGTCAACATTACACAGAAGTCTTAGCTTATACAATATGACAGTAAAGGAAACAAAAGATACGCAGATTAGGAAGAAAGGAATAAAACTTTGAAGATGACATGATTGTCTATGCCAAAAGTCTGAAAGAATCAATAAAAGCTTTCTGGAACTGCTAAACAATTATAGCAAGTTTGCAGGATACAAAGCTAATATACAAAAGTAATTGCTTTCTTATATACCAACAATGAACAATCGGATTTTGATATTAAAAATCTAATACCATTCACCTTAGCACCAAAAAACTCAAAGAAATATTCAGGTATAAAACCAATAAAATATGTTCATGAACTACATAAGGAAAACAATAAAACTCTAATGAAAGAAATAAAAGATATAAATACATGGAGAGCTATTGCATGTTCTTGAGTATCAAGGAAGGCTCAATATTGTTAAATTGTCAGTTCTTCTCAAGTTGATCTAAAGTTTCAACACAATCTCAGTTAAAATCCCAGCAAGCTATTTTGTGAATATTGACAATCTGGTTCTAAAGTTTATTGGAAGAGGCAAAAGAACCAACTTAATATTTACAGAAGAGAAAAAAATCAAGGATTTCAACATCTCTGCAATGAGGCTACAGTCATCAAGGCAGTGTGGTACTGATGGGAGAATAAATGAACAGATCAATGGAACAGAATAAAGCCCAGAAATATGCCCCACAGATTAGTCAACTTATCTTTAACAAAGGAGCAGAGCCAATTCGACGGAGAAAAATAATCTTTTCAACAAATCACATTGAAACAACTTGGCAAACAACTGCAAACAAATCTACATGTGCACTTACATCCTTCACCAAAAATTAACTCAAAATGAATCACAGCCCTACTTGTAAGCCACAAAACTATAAAAATCCTAGAAGATAACACAGGAGGTAACATAGACGACCTTGGATGTGATGAGGACTTTTTAGATACAACAATAGCCCAATTGATGAGTGAAAAAAATCAGCAAGTTGGACTTCACTGAAATTAAAATTTCTGGTCTATGAGAGATACTGTGAAGTGAAAAAACAAAACAAAATCATAGAACATATTTGCAAAATACATATCTGATAAAGGATTTGTATCCAAAACATACAAAGAACTCCTGAGAGTTAACAATTAAGAAAAAATGTTAAATGGACAAGAGAATCTGAACAGAAACCTCACCAAAGAAGATAACACAAATTAGATATGGAGAAGGAAACTATAGTACATCCCGACAACGGAATATGCATCAATTAAAAAGAAATGAGCTCTTAAGCCATGAAAAAAGACACAGAGTAAACGCAAATGAATGTTACTAAGTGCAAGAAGTCAGTCTGGGGACTTCCCTGGCAGGCCAGTGGTTAAGACACTGTACTCCCAATGCAGAGGACCCAGGTTCAATCCCCAGCTAGGGAACTAACATCCTTCATGGCATATGGCCCAGGCAAAAATAAAACAAAACAAAGTAACAGATGAAAAACATCTAAAAAAAAAAAAAAGTCAACCTGAAAAGCCTATAATACTGTATGATTCCAACTCTATGACATTCTGAAAAAGACAGAACTATGTGTGTGTTAGTTGCTCAGTCATGTCCAACTGTTTGCGACCCCAAGGACTGCGGCCCACAAGGCTCCTTTGTCCATGGGATTCTCCAGACAAGAATACTGGAGTGGGTTGCCATTCCCTTTTCCAGGGAATATTTCCAACCCAGAGATAGAACCCAGGTCTCCTGCATTACGGGCAGATTCTTTACCACCTGAACCACCAGGGAAGAGACCAATACTGTATGATTCCAACTCTGTGACATTCTGGAAAAGACAAAACTATGGAGACAGTTAAAAGGTTAGTTGTTGGTAGGGCTCTGGAAGGAGGAGAGGAGAGATGAAGAGGTGGACACAGAGGGCTTCTAGGGCAGTGAGACTATTCTTTATGACACTTCGGTGGTGGATACATGACATTATGCCCTTGTCAAAAGCCTAAATATAGAACACTGAGAGCGTGTCCTGGTGTAAACTCCGGGCTTTGCTTAATAATAATGTCCCAAGACAGGCAGGTCAGTCGTGACTGATGTACTGACCACACTGATGCAGGATGCAGACCACAGGGAAGCCCGGAGCTGCAGAGAGCACGGATGTGGGAACCCCGGACTTGCGGATCCCTGTTTCAGGCAACTCAAAACCTCGCTGAAAATGTGAAGTCGGCTAATTAAGGAAAAAAACATCTCAAAGGTTTACCTCCAGCCCTGAGCCTGGCGTTCAAGGCCCCACAGAGCCCCGGCCCGGCCCAACACTGGCTGCATGACGCCCACTGCGGCCACAGAGAGAATGGGCCTTGCACAAACGGAACTCTCTCTAACTGTCCCCAACGGTCGGTGAGCATCAGACAAGACACACCAGACCTGCCGTGTCCAAGGAACCGTCAAGAGATGGGAAGAGGGCCTCCCTTGACCTGGTTCTCCCTGAGCTGCACCCTCTGGGCCCTTCTCTTTTTGGGGACCTCTTTGGGCGGTGCCCGTGGGGTGTGCCTGCTTTGACCTGGGTGCCATGTCAGGGGCAGGTGATCCCCTGACCTTTGTCTCCCCTACTCCGATATGCTTCTTAAAATTTAAGAAGACAAACAAGCTAATTTTATAAATGGGTAAGAGATTATCACAGACTATTAGCAAAAGAAGATATGCACATAGCTGATAGCAGGTGAAAAGATACCCAACATCATGACCTATGTGAAGGGTGAGTGGAAAACCCCAGGGAGACACCAGGACCTAATTCCACATACTGCTGAGGACATGGAGAAACTGGCTCCATCCAAACCAAACCAAACCAAAACACACACGCAAGCTGGTGTTTGTGTAAAGTGGTAGAGACAGTCTGCAAAGCAGTTTGATAATTTCTTAACAATTAAGCATACACTTCTCCTGCGATCCAGAAATTCCATGTATAGTTATTTATTCAAGAAAAGTGAAAATGCATGTCTGTAAAATAACATACCCATAGGAATGACATCATATGATATTTGTCTTTCTCTGTCTGACTCATTTCACTTAGTATGACCATCTCTAGGTCTAACCATGTTGCTGCAAATGGCATTATTTCATTCTTTATTATGGCCAAGTAATATTCCATTGTATGCATATATCACAGGCTTCCCAGGTGGCGCTAGTAGTACAGAACTCATCTGCCAGTGCAAGAGACATGAGACACCGGTTCAATCCCTGGGTCAGGAGGGATTCCCTGGACTCACTCCAGTATTTGTGCTTAGAGAATTCCATGGACAGAAGAGCCTGGCTGGCTATGGTCCAGGGGGTCACTAAGAGTCAGACACTACTAAAGCAACTTAGCACACACGCATGTATGCACATACCACATGTTCTTTACCCATTCATCTGTCTAAAAAAAGTGATACAAATGAACTTATTTACAAAACTGATACAGACATAGACATAGACCCCAAAGACACAGAAAACAACCTGACGGTTACCAAGAAGAAAAGTTGGGGAGGGGTAAATCAGGAGATTGGGATTAACAGACACACATTTACTGTATGTAAAATAAACAAGAACCTACTGTGTAACACAAAGAACTCAATATCTTATAATAGCCTATAACGGAAAACAATCTGAAAAATAATATGTATGTATGTAATATATATATATGGACTTCCCTCGTAGCTCAGTTGGTAAAGAGTCTGATTGCGATGCAGGAGACCTGGGTTCGACCCCTGGCTTGGGAAGATCCCCTGGAGAAGGAAATGGCAACCCACTCCACTATTCCTGCCTGGAGAATCCCATGGACAGAGGAGCCTGGCGGGCTACAGTCTATGGGGTCGCAGAGTCGGACACGAGTGAGCGACTAAGTGAGCATGCGCGCGTGTGTAATTGAATCACTTTGTTATGCACTTGAAGCACTATGAATCAACTACACGTTGATAAAAATATTTTAAGTGGAAAAAACATACCCAAATATTCAAAGCACGATTATTCATAATAACCCCAAACTGGAAATAACACAAACGTCCAGTAACAGGTGAATGGACAAACAAGCGATGACATCTCCAGGCCGTGGAGAACGTAGCAATAAAATGGACAGTACTCACACACATGGTGAGGTGGATGCATATCAAAATATCACACTGAATGTAACAAACCAGACCTGAAAGCCTACAGTGTACAGGATTCCAGCCTTTCAATGGAAGCCTTTAAGTGGCTGCCCGTGGTTGGGGGGAGCGGGGAGGGGACAGACAAGGGGGAGGACTTTGCAGGGAAAATGTTCTATCTTGACTGTAGTGTCATCCCTGCCATACCTTATGGAACTGTCCCTTAAGAGAATTAAGGAACAAACATTGGTTCTTTTCTTTAAAAATTTACCTTTTATCTTTAATTTGAAGACAATTGCTCTACAATATTGCGTTGGTCTCTCCCATAGAGCGTCACGAGTCAGCCATAGGTGTACCCACGTCCCCTCCCTCTCTGGCCTCCCTCCCACCCCCATCCCATCCCACCCGTCCGGGTTGTCGCAGAGCACCGGGTTTGAGCTCCCGGCATCAGACAGCAAAGTCCCTCGGCTATGTAACTTCACAAACGGTGATGAATACGCTTCAGTGCTCTCCCCCAGTTCACCCCACCCTCTCCTGCCTCTGCTGTGCCTACCCGTCTGTTCTGTGTCTTCACTGCTGCCCTGCAGATAGGTACCTCAGTACCATCTTTCTAGATCCCATACAGATGCATTAATCCACAATATGTGCCTTTCTCTTTCTGAAGGACTTCATTCTGTATAACGGGACACACATTTTTAATGTACATAAAGCAGGTGGTTTGCTTTCAGAAGGTGTCTCCAAAGGGAGCGAAAGAACTCTGTTCCTTACTGTTCACAAATAAAGTGTTAAGTCGCTCAGTCGTGTCCGACTCTTTGTGCCCCACAGACTGGAGCTCACCAGGCTCCTCTGTCCATGGAATTCTCCAGGCAAGAATTCTGGAGTGGGCTGCCCTTTCTTTCTCCAGTTTACAAATAAACGTGCCTGCGATTGTGCCCTGCCCTACCGAGTGTACTACGATAAAGCCAAACTAGATGAGCGACCAAAAAGTCCAACGATGAAATAGAAAAGCTTCAAGTCGGTCATGGAATGGAGTCAACAAATGACAGATGCCTGTCCACTACAACGAGAACCAGACTGGTGCCTGCAGGGTTGGCAGCTGTGCCTTGGGCCGGCTCAGGTCGCCCTAAGTCACCTTTCCTGGAGGAACATGTCCCAGCCTCCCTCGGTCACAAGTGGGATATGTATCCCCAGGCAAGCAAGTTGATGCTGGCTCGTAAGATGCCCACACTTCTGGGTTGGAAAGCTGTAATGCTCTTTTGAAGGACAAGGATGAAAATAACAATTTCCATGATACAGTCACTGCTGATTTTATTTATGAGAATTCATGGGAGGCAGAAGAACTGAATAAGCAAGTGAGCCTGCTGCTGAATACTTCCCCTAGTTTTCCTCCGAGAATGTCTTTATTTCCTCTTCATCCCTACGGGATATTTTCAGTGTATGCAGAATTCTATGCCTGCAGTTGTTTGGTTTTGGGTTTTTTTTTCAGCGGTTTACAAATGTTCCACGGCCCCTGACTGTCATGGTTTTGGGGAAGAAATCTGCAGTCATGCGGTCATTGTCCCCACCTAAGGGCAAGAAAGAACAGCACACACACACACAAATAGACACATGTTTGCACAACTGAACCACTTTGCTATACACTTGAAACTAACACAACATGATGAATCAACTATTTGTTGTTGGTGATGTTGTTCAGTCGCTAATTCCCATCTGACTCTTTGAGACCCCATGGACTGCAGCACACCAGGCTCCTCTGTCCTCCACTGTCTCCCAGAGTTTGGTCACACTCAGGCCCACTGAGTCAGTGATGCTATCTCACCATCTCATCCTCTGTCGTCCCCTTCTCCTCCTGCCCTCAATCTTTCCCAGCACCAGGATTTTTTCCAATAAGTCAGCTCTTCGCATCAGGTGGCCAAAGTATTGGAGCTTCAGCATCAGCAAAAGTCCTTCCAATAAATATAGGATTGACTGGTTTGATCTCCTTGCTGTCCAAAGGACTCTCAAGAGTCTTCTCCAGCACCACAATTCGAAACCATTAGTTCTTGGGCTCGCAGCTTTCTTTATGGTCCAACTCTCACCTTTGTATATGACTACTGGAAAAATCATAGCTTTGACTAAATGAAGCTTTGCAGCAAAGTGATGTCTCTGCTTTTTAATATGCTGTCTAGGTTTGTCACAGCTTTCCTTCCAAGGAGCAAGCATCTTTTAATTTCATGGCTACAGTCACCATCTGCAACGATTTTGGAGCCCAAGAAAATAAAGTCTGTCACTGCTTCCACTTTCTCTCCTTTCATTTGCCATGAAGTGATGGGACTGGATGCCATGATATTAGTTTTCTTAATCCACTATACTTCAATATAAAATAACATTTTAAAGTGCACAGGAGAGGAGGGGTTTCCCTCACTCTCTTATTGTGGTCCCCAGACCAGAAACAGACAGCTTCCCTCGATCTTCTCTGTTCACGCTCGGTATGCAGTTCCACGCTTTCAGCTGCCTTGAGGAGCTACTGTGATGTCCTGTGCAGGGGCGGGGGATGCAGGGTCACTCGGTGGGAGACCCAGTGGAACGGGCTTGCACCAGCTACACGCCAATTATCGGTTCATGTCTTTCTTCCCTGACACATTTCCTATTCCGCCAGGTCAGAAGCAGAGTCCAGCTTATTAAATCACTGCATCCCCTGACCCTGGCTCAGTGTTTTCACACAGTAGCTCCCCCTCCAAAATTCAGTGACGAAATCCATAAGTAGCACAGGCTGAGTCAGCCAATGCTGGTTCAGCAACCGGCAGGATGACTGTCGTGATGCCGTTCAGTATCAATAAATGATGGTGCCTATTGCAGACCCTAGAGGTCTGCCACCTCTTCGCACACTCAAAACAGAGTTAGAAGCTCCCACAGGTCACCAGGTCACCACCACAGGTCACCATCGAAGCCAGTGAGACCACCTCTCCCAAAACGCTATCCATGAGCCTCCCCTCCAATCTGAGTTTATTGTACCAAGTGTTTTACAGGAAAATAAGAAAACGGTTTTACAAGCGTGCACACATGCGCAAACAATGTCTATGTCACAGTTCTCTGAAAGATGACTTTCTCCATTTCTTGCATTGCTTTAAGTGACAGGAGGGAGACTCTGTCTTTGGGGGGAGCTGTTCGTACCCAATCCTTTGAACAGGCCCATGCCCACTCTCCTCCATGAAGCGATGCTGCAGAAAGTTCCAGAAGAGCATCTGCATCATGATCTCTCATGGTAAAGGAGCTGGGCAGTCCAGCACCTGCTCGGCTGCTAAACGGCCCTGCCCCACACCTCCTGTCCAGTCTTCTCCTTCTCCTGTTCACCAAACCAATGGCTGCCTCTCGTTGGTGGAAATTAACCAGAGACCCTGCTGCGTGTAAGGGAAGCGCAGCTTCCAGACTTCCAGCTCCCCCGTTACTACAGGCATGAGTTGGGGACCCAGTCAGGTAGAAAGATGTCAAGCCTGCCTGCTGAAGCCATGTGGGCCTGCTTGCTGGTCTGTTTTACGTTCTGCTTTGTGTCTATGTGTAGCCCTGTGGGAGAGGACGGGGACGACAGAGGACGAGATGGTTGGATGGCATCACCGACTCAATGGACACGAGTCTGAGTAAGCTCTGGGAGCTGGGGATGGACAGGGAAGCTTGGCGTGCTGCAGTCCATGAGGTTGCAAAGAGTCGGACACGCCTGAGTGGCTGGACTGAACTGAACTGTAGCCCTGCTATTATCTCTTGCTTTTTTTTTTTTTTTCTTATGGGTTGTTTTTATTTTGATAATTTTCCTCTCTGGGAGGTATACTTTAGTTCATCCATTCTCAATTATTTCTAAATGGCTTTTAATTTTGTTTTTAATTTTCTTTTAAACTCAAGTTATCTAGAAAATTGTTTTTTAATTTGCAAGCGGATGGATGGATTCCTTCTTAATGTGGCAGAAATATTATTCATCGATGCTGACTGCAATTTCCTACTTCTTCCTTGCTGTAGGAAGCCATATTCTGTTCAGGGTGGCAACACGCCCAGCTCTAAGGCATGAATCATGATCTGTCTTAAGTATCTCGGAACTCCTGCTTCCCGCTTGCCAGTTCCTTTCCGAGCCCCTCTTTGGGGCCAATTTGGGGCCAGGGTAGCCACGTGACCCTGCCTGGCCCTTCTTGAACTGCTGAGGCTGGGAACACAGTACACCTTATGTTTTGTCCATTTTGGCTGTGCTGGATCTCAGTTGCTGCGCGCAGGCTCTTTCGAGCTACGGGGCGTGGGTTTCTCACTGCAGTGGCTTCTCTGGTTGTGGAGCACAGGCTCTAGGGCGTGCGGGGCTCAGTCGTTCAGGCACACGGGCCCCGCTGCCCCACGGCTTGTGAGAACCTAGTTCCCAGACCAGGGATGGAACCCGTGTTCTCTACACTGGCAGGCAGAGTCCCAACCGCAGGACCACCAGGGAAGTCCTCACGGTACAGCTTTCAAAGGTAAGCACGGGCCACAGGCTACGTCTGGCTCCAGCTCCCGGTTCCATCAACTAGGAGCTATGTCACTCTGGACATGTTGCTGAGACTCTCTCGGCCTCAGCTTCCCCACCTTTAAATGAGAAATAATGGTCCCTACCTTATAGACTGATGTGAGCATTTCAAGAGTAGAAAGATTGAGGGCAAAAGGAGAAGGGGGCGCAGAGGATGATGGTTAGATAGCATCCCCGACTCAATGCACGTGAATTTGAGCAAACGGTGGGAGATGGTGGAGGACAGGGAAGCCTGGCGTGCTGCAGCCCATGGGGGCACACAGAAGTCAGACATGGCTTAGGGAATGAACAACGGCAACAAAGAAGTATGGGAGGGGCTTAGAATAATGATTGACACAAAGTAATTCAGACAAGCTATCGTTACCATGGAAAAGACCTGATGCTGGGAAAGAGTGAAAGCAAAGGACAAGAGAGTGGCCGAGGATGAGACGCTTGGATGGGATCACTGACTCAGTGGACTTGAACTTGGGCGAACTCTGGGAGATGGTGAGGGATAGGGAGGCTTGGCCTGCTGCAGTCCATGGGGTCACAAAGAGTTGGACGTGACTTAGCCACTGAACAACAACATCACAATAATAATAATAATTATTATTATTAATGCTAGCCTCCCAGTGGCACTAGTGGTAAAGAATCTGCTTGCCAATACAGGAGCGTCTGTGGACGTGGGTTCAAGCCCTGGGTTGGGAACATCCCTTGGAGTAGGAAATGGCAAGCCACTCCAGTCTTCTTGCCTGGAAAATGCCATGGACAGAGGAGCCTGGCAGGCGACAGTTCACTGGGTCACAGAGAGTTGGACAGGCCTGAGCGACTGAGCACACATTATTATTAATGTTATCATCAACTTGGGGCCATGAAGACAAATAGCCAACATAACGAGAATTTAGAGTCAAGGAAAGAAAAGGCTTGGATCCTTGGTGAGGTACCTTGAGCTGGAAACCCCACCATTAGATCTTCGGTGAACATCCTGTCTTAGGTCCGCCTCTAATTTCCATGGAATGCATTCTAACTGATATGCCCGATGATATTTTTCATGAATTCAAAAACTGGTACCAAGATCTCTTCCAGGCTCTGATAAAACAACCATGAGCAATGACAATAACAAAAAGCTCTCTGCCTCTTGGAGCTGACATCCCTTTTGTGCTCATTTCCAACTGTATTTCCACGAAAGTCAGAGAAAGGAGCCTAGTGAGTTCACTGATGCACAGGACAGAACGTTCCCTTCATGAGCTTAAAATCAGGCTGAAAGACGAGGACCCCCGCTGCCGCCGCGTCCTCTACAGCTGAACGGTACAAGGGGCCAAGTAATTGCATCCACGTGGTGAGCCTCAGCTCAGACAGGCAGCGCAATTCTGCCTAAAATCCCGTGTCGTTTCCTGCCTAAAGCACTCTCACCAGGAGATGGTCTGAGCCCCCGAGCAGGCGGCCCTCTCTGAAACCATCATTTGGACCGCACCGCTAATGCAACTGTGTCGCTAGGGCAGGCGGCAGACCCCAGGGTGGTTGTTAGGGAAGCTGCGAAGGAGCGCTGAATGTATATGCCTGTCTATGGTATCGACATTTCATGCAATTTCCAGAGCAGCACAGAGGCCCCCGCGAGCTCCTGTCTGGAGTGGGAAGTCTTTCTTCTTGATGAGAGTGGAAAATTGCTCTATTCTCGCAGGGGAAAGCCACAGGGATTAACACTCTCAAAGGCACAGAAATATCCCATGGCCAAAAGCTCTTTCTGCCTCTTCTCTCTCTCTCTCTCCCTTAGCTTTTGGGGCTCAGAGGGGGCATCTTGGAAAGCCAGGCCTGCATCTCTCAATATTATTAGCAGAGATTAGAGACAGAGAAAAGTCCCATGTCCAACCCCTCGACCACATGGAGGGTCCAGGAATGTTTCTGCTTCTGTGGAGAGCATGAATTGTAAGGCAGAGTGACGCCAAGGGGCCAAAGCCATCAAGAAACAGTAAAAAAAAAAAAAAAAAACTGTCAGAATCACCTAGATATAAACTTTCTTCTTTTTTTTTTTCATTTATTTTTATTAGTTGGAGGCTAATTACTTTACAACATTGCAGTGGTTTTTGTCATACATTGAAATGAATTAGCCATGAATTTACATGCATATAAACTTTCTTTAACAGTTGTGTCACATCGCTGTCGCTCATGAATCAGTCTGTTCAGTAATATTTAGTTGTTTTTATTAAAGGTTCCCATTTTTCCTCCAAAGGGAAATATTCAGTATGGCCATTAGGTCAACACCACAGATATAATACAGATGCACCGTTCACCATAAAGGACAGGGGTTCAGGGCCTCTGAACATCTCCTGGCATTTGGCTTTATCGGTGGTGAACAGCTCCCCTGAGTTGAATTCAATACTGAAATTTCCAAATGAAGCTCACAACACATTGACAGCATCCTGACACCCCAGACACGTCCCAAACAGTCTGAGAGCATGACTGTCATCCTCATCAGTAGTTCTAAGGAGCTCAGGGGCACGCTCACGCACACACACACACACATACCACGCTGGCCACAGAGCTGGTGTCTCCTTCCAGGGGGGCTGCCACCCCCACGAAGGACCTGACTTCCCAGAGCCCACTGCCCCTCCAGAGCACATCTGTAATTTCCCAGAAAACCCACTGAAGTTGGAAGGAATCTCAGGTGTCATTCCACAGGGGAGGTGGGGAATAGGGACCCAAGGGGAGATGATCTGTCTAAGGCACAGAGGAAACTCACAGGCAACAGGTGGGATGAGCACCCCTCCCAGTCCAGGGCTCACCTGGGGAGACGCAGGGAGGGGAGCTGTAACCTTCACAATGGGCCCCGCCTGAGCTCTCCGCCTGAGCCCTGGGGGAACCCTGAAACCCGCACTGTTAGCCCCCTCGCACAGGTGGGGTGGTTCTGAGATTCGAAGGGGTTTCCGGAGATCAGAGCCAGGCAGGTGACTGGAGAGGGTCCCACGTTTGGCCAGCGTGGCTGCCATCACACTGCCCATGTCAACTCTCTCCTTAGATGATCGGCTCCTTTCCCGACCCCAAGTCCATCTTTCAGGAGCTCCACATGGACCCAGTGGCTCCGGGTCCACCGTGACCCACAGGACCACCACGCCCGGGGGCGGCGCTGCCGGGCAGCTCTGCAGGGTCACCTGCCAAGGACCGACTCTCTGTCTCACATTCCTCCCTCCCCACCTTCTCCACCACCCCAGCCCCCAGACCACGCCCCAGGGGTCGCGAGTTCTTTTTGACTCTGTCCCCATAACAGATACATTTCCAGGGGGGAAAAAAGCCCGTTATCAAAATATAAACCTTTCCAAGGACCCCACCAGTGGGTTCTGCTTAAACTACTTCTGCGGGGCAGTCGCCTCCGCACAGCCGCTGTGCATCACAGACGGAGCCCCCAGAGAGCGCGCCGCAGGAACCTCGGCCCAAACACAAGCGCGGACAGGGGAGCACCCTGGGAGCAACGGGGGCGAGCGGACGGCGCTCAGGGAGAGAAGGGCTGAGCACGGCCAAGCAGGAATCTGCATGTGGGGACGCAGGACCCCTTCGGCAAGTCTGCCCCCTTCCTACCCTCACCAGAGGCGCGAAGATGCCCGAGCCCCTGGAAGTCTTCTCGTCACTCAGCTGGGGATCAGGGAAACACGTCGGAAAGGCACAGATCTGGCACCTGTGCCAGGGCCCTCAGAGCGAAGAACCACAGGCAGGGCAACTCAAACCACAGAGCTGTGGCCCCAGGGTTCTGCAGCTGGAAGTCTGAGATCAGGGTGTCGGCAGGGCTGGTTCCTTCAAAAGGCTCTGAGGGAAAATGTATTCTGGTTTTTGCCCCTCTCTGCTAGCTGTTTCTGGTGTTTGCTGCCAATCTTCTTCATTTCTCCATTTGTAGCAGCATCCACCAGATCTCAGCCTTCATCTTCACATGGCATTCTGTGTGTGTGGATGTGCGCACACACACATGTGTCCAAATTTCTCCTTTGTATAGCTTTGTATAGCTGAAGTTCCAATCCTTTGGCCACCTGATGCAAAAAACTGACTCGTTAGAAAAGACCCTGATGCTGAGAAAGATTGAAGGCAGGAGGAGAAGGGGACGACAGAGGATGAGATGGTTGGACGGCATCACCGACTCGATGGACATGAGTTTGAGCATGCTCCGGGAGTTGGTGATGAACAGGGAAGCCTGGCCTGCTGCCTGCAGTCCATGGGGTCGCAAAGAGTCAGACACACGACTGAGCAACTGAACGACGATGATAAGAATGACAGTCATATTGGATTTGGGGCCTGTCTTACTCCAGCAGCACTTCATCTTAACGAAGTACACTTTGGCAATGCCGCTCTAGATAAGGTCACATTGTGAGGAAGTGGGGGGTCGGGGTGATCAAGACTTCAACATGTGGATTCTGGAGGATGCAGTTCCCCCCACCATCATGCTGAACTGAAGTGCAGCTCAGGCACTCGCCTCCCGTGGGCACACATCGTAATTGCATCAGCCAGCAGCCCGCTCCCTTCCTCTGCAAGACGGGAGGCTCCAGCAGGAGCTCAGGGGGGAAAAGGACCAGTGAGACCTCAAGCACCTCTCGTGTGTGTTACAGGCTGGGCTTCACACGCGCTCAGGACGGGTAGTTAGCCTCCTCCTCCCCGGGCGGCCCTTCCCGGCTCTCCAAGGCTGGGGGGAGGTATTCCACCCCCATAGGTGCAAACCTACTCTTCCCACTCCCAGCCGTGAAGAGGCAGGCGGAGTGTTCAAGAGCCGTGTTGAGGGACTCCATCGACTGCTCTTTCGAAGCTTTCCCCCTCCAGCCTGTTTCTCTTTTTAACACGTTTGTAGTGGAGCCTGGTTCCGGGTGCTTGAAAGAAAGTAGTCATTTGCAAGGATCCATATTCCACCGCATGTGTTGAAAATGGATTTACTTGACTGATTGTTCCCACCTTGTTCCAGAAAGGATTTCAAGGGGATACATGGAGAATAAAACCCATTCTAGCTTGGGAGATCTACCCCTCCCAGTTAATAGGACAGACCTGAACATTACATATTAATCCGAAGTCTCACATGACTCCAAACCTGGCCTCTTAGGCGTGATGTACTCTCTTCAAAGCCGTGTTGTTTTTAGGCTATTCAGGCCCAGGGTTGTAAGGTGTGCAGGCGTGATGATTGTGGCCTGATGGGTGATGAGGGTGAGAACTAGAAGGTAAAAGTGCTTCTTACAGACTTTCCTGTTATAAAGGGAGAGGGAAGGGAGAAAACCAGTGCTGAGAACAGAAAGCAGGGGTGGGGTGGGAAAGAAGGTGGAAAAAGGAAACAGAGGGTGTCAGAGACCCACCGTGCCAAAAGCTGTGCTTGCGCTAAATAAATTCTGACCAAATTAAACCCCCGAGAGCACTCTCCCTATGTCTCTTCAAACTTGTGGATTCTTTTGGAGAACTCTCTGAGGCTCAGAAGTTGATCACGACAAGCCAGGTGGAGGCTTTCAGCTCCGGAGAGCCAAGTCTGAGGCTGGCTCTTGCCTCCTGGCTCCGGTGATTTATAATTTTGGCCCCTGGCAACGCCTTTGCTACATTAAATGCAGGCTCACCCACGGCAAGCAGGCTGGCGGGCTCTGCTCCAGTGCTATCCCCCGGGGACGCCCCCACTGGCCCAGGACCGCAGGCGGGGCCTGGCAAAAGGCTTTGGGAGAGTGTGGGGCAGCTGCTGGCTCAACACCCAGCTCTCCGTGGCCCCCAGCCTCCCTTCCACACCTGCCCCCGGCTCCACCACAGCCAGAGCATCACCAGTGGAGCTAGTTACCTGTGAGCCACCTGGCAACCCAGAGGCAAGCATGCGCTGAGCTTATGTTCTGGGACGAGCTGATGTTTCGGTGCTCACTGCTAAGGCATGGGAGGGGTAGCAGGGGGAGCTGAGAAATGCCCGGTCCAGTCTAGCGGGCAGTGCCCACAGCCATGGAGACACTTGTCAGGTTCATCACAGCTCTGCGCCCCAACTGGGCTCCAACGGGACAGCTCCTCAGGGCCACCCCGCACCACCAGCAGCCTCGTTTCTGCTCAGCAGCCCCAGGGCAGCACACGCTGCTTCCCTGTAAGGAAGAGCAGAGGGCCCAATCGTGACCCCTTTTCAACCAAGGAGGCTCCAGTGCAAACACACCACCTCTCCCCACCCCCAGAACTTTCTTTGCAAACCAAGTGGAAAGGGGAGGGTGGCCTTTGAAATGCCAGAGAGGCCCCGAGTCTCTTCCCCAAAGGCAGTGGAGGCTTGAATAATATGCTTGTATGATAAGAAGAGCTTGGTGGTCCAGTGGTTAGGATCTGTGCTTCCACGGCAGGGGACACGGGTTTGATCCCTAGTGTGCAAACTAAGGGCTTTTCCCCTGATAGCTCAGGGGGTAAAGAATCCGCCTGCAACGCAGGAGACCCCGGTTCGATTCCAGGGTCAGGAAGATGCACCGGAGAAGGGATAGGCTCCCCATTCTAGTATTCTTGGGCTTCCCTGCTGGCTCAGATGGAACTAAGATTCCTGCATGCTACTAGGCTAAAAAGAAAACAGTCTTCCTCGGGGGCACAGCAGTGAAGAATCCACCTTGCAATGCAGGCCGATAGAACTGGATAGACACCAGTTCTATCCCTGGTCCAGGAAGGGTCCACACGCAACGTGCACAACTGCTGAGCCCGCGGGCAGCGGCTCCTGAAGTCCGTGTGCCTGGAGCCGACGCTCCACAGCGAGGGAAGGCACCGCAACAGGAGGCCCGCGTGCTGCAACGGCCCGCTCCCAGCAACGAGACCCAGTGCAGCCCGCAATGCAAGCGTCACCCAGTCATGTCCAACTCTTTGCGACCCCATGAATTGTAGCCCACCAGCCTCCTCTGTCCGAAAAATAAATATTTTTTAAAAGGCTGGGAGGGGAGGGGTCTTGGCAAGAGTGACAGGTAAGGACAAAGGAGCTTCCAGGTGACCTCCGACCTGTAAAAGGACGCAGAAGCGGTCAGTGACTCCCCTCCATCACCACCTTAGGCCCTGCCTGGGTGACAGCCCCACCAGGAGGCATGCACCATGCCCAGGCTATCTCACCGCGCTCGGGCTGTCTTCTCCGGCTCAGCCCGCCCTCCCACCAGGAGAACCAAGGTACAAGGGGCGGAAGGGCCTTGCTATCAACTGCATGAGGATGGGGGATGGAACCAGGTCCGGGCATAACTGAGACCTCTCTTCCCTCAGACCTTTGGCAGAAAAGAAAAACAGGGCCCACAAGAAAGGAAGCAGTTTGCAAAGATCTGGTAGCAAAGCGGGGGCCACAGTCACACTCCCACATCCATGGATTTGGAGCTATTTGCCACGGAGCTTTCCAGGTGCCTCACATGGTGCACAGAAAATCAGGGGGCCCTCCCCCAGGGCTGCACCCCCGGGTGAACAGAAGCTCCTTCCTACACCCACCCTGGTAATGCCTCATAATTAAGATTCCCGGGGATAAAGTAACGCCAGGGAGTTTCATGGAAGATCTGCCTTCAGACGGCTCAGGTCAGCCTTAGGCACAGACAGCAGACTAATGAACGGCCCCCTTTGGGTCCAAAAGAAAAGATGTAATCGGCCCACACAAAGCACGTCCTATGCAATTACAAGAATCCACATGGATGGGCTGACCTGTGACCTATACAAGAAAATGAAGACTTTCAAACATCACCAGGAGGTAGGGGGAGCGATGGCTGGCCAGCTGCTCCAGACTTCCAACTCCCCAGGGTGCAAAAGAGAACAAGATCCAAAGTGCTGGAGAGAAATGTGGCCGACTCTGAGCGGTCATTGTGCTGCTTTCTGGCGGTAGTTGTTTCATGGAGGGGTGCGGAGGTGGGGGGAGAGAGAGGTGGCTAATGCAAGGTTTTTTTGAACCACTCAGATGCATGTCACAAAACCACATTTGAAGAAATTACTTCTTTCTAAAGAAATCAGACTCTCCAATAGCCAGAAGATGTGTTCATTATACTCTGCCAGAGTATTAAAGAGGGTATATTCAGAGCTGGGGGACGCGGGGAGGCACTCCACGCTGTGATGAGAAGCACAGTCCTACTTGCATTTAAGGGTCCGGAACTTTTGAGCATGCAGCCGAACACCCGAGTTCTAGGGCAGAATTGACTGAGGACAAGCAAAGACTGTTTCTCCAGGCTCGGGGAGCCGTGTCTCATCTCTCAGGGAACCAGCTGGACACACGATGCCTCAGTGATTCAGCTAAGAGGGACCCCCGTCCCCCGACCTCCAAGATCAGGGAGGGCAAGGGGGGACCACAGTTCCTCCTGAAAAGCCTGTGGAAAGGGACCTCCGCCTCCATGCCACCGACCAGGAGAACCTGCAACCAGCAGCGGGCTCCTCTCTCCTTCTCTTTAAAAATCAACACCCATTCCCAGATTCGCTTTTGGCAAACATCGCTTAACTACTGCTGTTTTCCCTGAAGTCTCTGAAGACAGAGAGTTGGATAATGAGCTGGCAGGCTCTTTTCAATGTTTACTGTGTTCCTTTAAGCAAGGGACATGCTGGTTCCTAAACTAATTTGGGGTTGCTAGATCTTTTCTACTCTTTCTGGAGATCTCTGAAGTAAACACACAGACTTAAGTGTAATTAAGCTGTATCAGAAAGTCAAATAAACAGTCATGGGGCTTCCTAAGGGATAAACCATTGCTGATCTGTCAATAGGCAGAGACTTTTCCTTAATTCTCCCAGCAGAAAAGGAAAGAGAAAGGCTCGAGCATTAAGGTGATACATGATCGCATACCCCACAGATCAGAGGATGAAAGGCTAGGGGGTCTTGACCGCGGCACACAAAACGGACCCAGGTCTTCAGAGACGCCTCCCTAAATGCAAACTGGCTTGCATAACAGAGTTTTTATTTGAAAATTTTCTGAGCCTCAACCTGGCATATTTCACAACCTTGTTGAAAAATAAATAAGTAAAACTCAGGGTATCCAGTCATGTGTCATTTCTGTGAGAACTGTAATAAATGCGTCCACGTAAGCCCTAAATTCCCACTTTCATAATGGACATCTGGGGTTAGGATGACATTTATATAAATCTCACTTGGTATTTTGGTTGCATGTTTTTCACAAGGAGTTCAAAGGCATTTATAGACATTCTGATTAGCGTTTGTGATATCCCGGTGGGGTGGCAAATTCTATTAGCTCAGTTTTACAATTGGGAATAGAAAATCTTACAGCAGCCAAATGGTTTGGCAAAAACCATATGGCGTGTCACTGATAACACTTTGAGAAGAAAACAGGTTTTTCTTTTCAGCATCTCTCCCTGCATCAGTCCTCTGTCCAATTTGCTTGGAGGATTTTTTTTTTTTAATTAGATAATGTAGGTGATTCTCGCCTACATCTTCAGCCTGCTGGGGCAGTGTTCATCTGGGCAGGGAGGAGGGTGACACTGAATTCCTCTCCTCCATTTGTTGGGAAGGACTAATTTCCTTGCATCACTCCAGCCCTCTGAGAGCAAAGTCCAGGAAGCAAAGATGGGCATCCTGGCAGGTAATGCCCAGAAGAAGGGGTATGAGAGCCCAGAGCAAAGATGAATCGCCCAGGCCCCCTTCCCCCCACATAACCCTCTCAGGATCCCTGCGCCACAGCTCAGATGATTCCTCCCCTGCCATAGTCCAAACAAGAAGTGGGGAAGGAGGAACAGGAAGAAAGACGTGGGCTTGCTGTCTAGGGCAGATGGTGTATTGGGAACAGATGCCAGGGACAAAGAAGACACTCGACTCCTCAGCGGCTGCCATCGCCTCTTCCAAGAGAAGGACCTCAGGCTGCAGAGAACAGAGCAGGTCGTGGTCAGGGGTGGTGTGGGTCGGGGGGGGGTGGGGGGGGGTGCCTGGGACTGCAGCTCGCGCTCCTCGGCCACTGGAGCCCATTCCAGGTGCTGGAAGGCCTTGCAGATGAAACTGTCCAATTAGTCCAGAAATAACCCACTCCTGACAAGTCAGCCTTTGGGGCTTCCCAGGTGGGTCAGTGGTAAAGAATCTGCCTACCAATGTAGGAGACTCAGGAGGCAGGGGCTAAATCCCTAGATCAGGAAGATCCCCTGGAGAAGGAAAGAGCAACTCACTCCAGTATTCTTGCCTGGAGAATCCCATGGACAGAGGAGTCCGGTGGGTGACAGCCCATGGGGTCGCAAAGAATCGGACACAATTGAGCAGGCAGGCAGGACACATGAGGAGCTGGGCGAAGCAGTGCCCAGAAGAAAGGGTCAAAACATCGCTGCCACGAGGCAAGGCTTGTTGAGGGTCCAGGAGTGCCCACCTCCGCTGGTTGACTCCATGCCCGCCCTCGTCTCCGCAGGTCCCAGCCATTACCTTCTCCATAACCTGCCCCTTCCTGTGTCAGGGCCCCCACGGACCATGCCATCGGCTGGGAACACCTCTCCCCACCTAGGACAAGTGACGCACACTGTCCAAACCTGAATTCCTCAGGGAGGGCTTCTTCTCCCGGCCCTCAACCTGGAGTCAACCCTGCTCCTCCCAGCCCTTCCCAGTGTCTCCTGCAGGCGACCCCTGACAACCGAGATGAAACCACTCATTCTGCCTTGTTCTGTGCAATGGGTGTTTCCCCCACTGAGAGGCAGGTTCACTTTCCCCAGCTCACCACTGCCGGCCCAAGGCCAACATGACACTCACAGAAACTTAATAAGCTGGTAAAATAAGCAGTTCATCTGTTACATCAGTTCATTAAGTAAAAAGAAAATGCATGTGTGCTCAGTCATGTCTGATTCTTTGTGACTCCCTGGACTGACTGTGGCCCGCCAGGCTCCTCTGTCCCTAGGATGCTCCAGGCCAGAATACTGGCGAGGGTTGCCATTCCCTTCTCCAGGGAATCTTCCCAGCCCAGGGACTGAACCTGCAGCTCCTGCATCTCCTGCATTGGCAGGTGGGTTCTCCACCACTGCTACCTGGGAAGCCTAGGTACAAAGATTCAACCCCACAAATGATGGGGAATGGCAGTGGGGCGGGGGGTGATGGGTTAACAGTCCCCTCCTGAGAACATCTAACACGGCATCCGGAAGCTTTGCCTCCTCTCTCCTCCCTGGCCAGAAGTTTCCCCTTCTGGGACTGTGGTCTTCTGCCTCCCTGGCCACACCCACGACAAAGAGGAGAATGGCGGGGAGGAAGATGCCCAGAGCTCAGCCTGTGTTTTCTCCATGGGAATGAAGGACATGGCCCCTCTAGACTTTGGTCTTCGGAATCCACGAAGGCCTCTTCCCCAAAGGATGCTTCTTCTTCTGCTAAAGAATCGTGAATTCAGTTCTATTTTCTGATATTCAAATTCTGTTCACGGTAAATCTTTTCCCTGGAATTTCATAGTCTCTGCTTGTTTGGGAGGAATCAATTAAGTTTGTTATATTGTAGCCATGCTTCGAAATACGCAGGAGATTCCAAAGCTGAGCTCCTAATGACTGTATTTTATCAAATTAGGATTGTTCATTCAATTATGAGTAAAGCTTCCATCAACATTAATAGCATTGTTGGAGGCTTGTTTTTTTTTTTTTCCCCCTCAAACAGAATTCCTCACCTCCCCCTGGGAACTTCATAAAAATATCATTAGAAACAGAAAGGTATTAGCCTCTTTTCATAGCTCTGCAAGCTGCTTTTTTTTTTTTTTTTGCAAATAACCAGAGGCCCTTTTTCGAAAACAGAGAAGTTCTAGAAAGAAACTTCATGGAGATCTGTCATTGCTGCTAGAACATGACCACCAAACTTCACAAGAAGTAAAAAGTAACCCCAGAGTAAGTTAGGCAAGAGGCAAATGGACTCTTTTTTAAAATTTTTATTGGAGTGCAGCTGCTTTGCAATTCTGTGTCAGTTTCCACTGTACGGCAAAATGAATCAGATATATATATATATATATATATATATATATATCCCTCCCTCTTGGACTTCATTCTCGTTCAGGTCACCATAGTGCTTTAAGCAGTGTTCCCTGTACTACGCAGTAGGTTCTCATTAGTTACCTATTTTATACGTAGTATCAACAGTGTGTATATGTCTGCGAAATGCTGGGCTGGATGAATCACAAGCTAGAATCAAGACTGCCGGGAGAAATATCAACAACCTCACATATGCCGATGATACCACTCTAATGGCAGAAAGTGAAGAGGAACTAAAAAGCCTGTTGATGAGGGTGAAAGAGGAGACTGAAAAAGCTGGCTTAAAACTCAATATTCGAAAAATTAAGATCATGGCATCTGGTTCCATCAATGCCTGGCAAATAGAAGGGGGAAAATTAGAAGCAATGACAGGTTTTATTTTCTTGTGCTCCAAAATCACTATGGATGGTGACTGCAGTCATGAAGTTAAAAGATGCTTGCTCCTTGGAAAGGAAACTATGACAAACTTAGACAGTGTATTAAAAAGCAGAGACATCACTTTGCCAACAAAGGCCTGTACAGTCAGAACTACAGTTTTTCCAGTGGTCATGTCTGGATGTGAAAGTTGAACCATAAAGAAGCCTGAGCACCAAAGAATCGATGCCTTAGAACTGTGGTGCTGGAGAAGACTCTTTAGAGTCCCTTGGACTGCAAGGAGATCAAATCAGTCCATCCTAAAGGAAATCAACCCTGAATATTCATTGGAAGGACTGATGCTGAAGCTGAAGCTCCAATACTTTGAACATCTGTGGCAAAGAGCCAACTCATTGGAAAAGATTCTGGTGCTGGGAAAGACTGAGGGCAGGAAGAGAAGGGGACGACAGAGGATGAGATGGTTAGACAGCATCACCAACTCAATGAACATGAATCTGAGCAAATTCCAAGAGATAGCAGCAGGGGACAGAGGAGCCTGACATGCTGCAATCCATGGGGTTCCAAAGAGTCAGACACGACTTAGCGACTGAACAACAATATATGTCAATCCCAGTCTCCCAACGGTTCCCACCCCTCCTTCTCCCCTTGGTATCCATACATTTGTTCTTTGTGTCTCTATTTCTGCTTTGCAAAAAAAGATCATCCCTACCATTTTTTTAGACTCCACATACATGCATTAATATATGATCCTTATTTTTCTCTTTCTGACTTATTTCACTCTGTATGACAGTCTCTTGAAGACGGTAGGAGGCAGGCTGGTCAACCAGGAAGAGAACAAACAGAGAGGACAGGGCAGTGAATGTGTGGACAATCAGCCCCCAGCACATGGAGGCCAGCCAGAGTTGAGAGAAGTCAGTCCCGGGTGTACTGGACGACACAAGTTGTCCCAGAACTCCTTTCTAGCAATATAAATTACACTAAAACTGAGACCGGTGGAGTAGGACCAGCAAACTTCTCCACTGATGCAATCATATCATTTCTAATTCCTTCACGGAACTTGCCGAGCCTTTAAAAGAGTCTGCAAACACCTAAAACTGCATGTATTATGTATTGTTCAATGTAGCCAAAATTATCAATTCGTAAAATGTGAAGGTTTATTTTATTTCAAAAACTAAACACTTAGAATTCACTTCAAATGTTTTTAATTTTTTTAATGACAAATGGCACATCTCTCTTTGCCAGTTACCCAGAGGCAGACCCAAATCTGAGAACAGAAAAAGCCATTAGCACTACCGTGAAAAACAAATACGAGTCTTTTGTCTTCCTGTTCTCTGCAGTGTCAAGCTGTCATTTCTGTAAGGCGAAGAGGAGGGGAAATGGACAGAGGGAAACCCGAAACTCCAGGAACACACGTTCAGCAGAAGAGAACTTGATCTCCTCCTTGTTTTCTGAGCTACTAAGATGAGCAGCTTTTGCTGCTTGAGAAATCCCTGTTCTCACCTTCACAGATTCGAGAAACTGAAGATTTCCACCCAGATTGAGACTCGTTCTTCTTCCCTTTCACAGTTTATTCTATTTATGTATAATCCATGAGTTTCCAAACACACCCCAAATGCACGTGTTGCGCATGGGGACACACGTCCCCCTGGGCCAGGGTCCCAGCCATCGCGGACAAGGGGTGTGAACAGATTCTCAGGGTCCAGCTCGGGGCCTCTGAGGCAATCGACCCTTCACGCCTATGTCCCCACTGGTCCCCTAGAGTCTCTTCGTCTCACGTGCCCTCCAAGCTGCTGCGGTCCGTGTGATTTCTGAATCACAGATGGGCTCCGACTTAGAATCTTCCCTTAACTCCTGGGAGGAAGCTCAGATTCCTGAGTCCCAGGGAAGCGTGGCCCCAGGAGGCACTCTAGCCCCGTCTGCCACCCCTCCCCTAACCTTGCTTGACCTTGGCCGCAGTCGCTCACTGAGCCGCCCAGCGCTGGTTCCTCGGCCTCACCTGCCAACCAAGCCACGCACAGAGTACTCGGGGCTCGCTGGGCACTGTGGGGACCACCAGGTGTGGAGACGGTCACAGGGAGCTGGCAGTGCAGCGAACTAAAGGTGAGGCAGGAGGTGGATGGGCATGCCCTTCCCCAGGGTAAAGTCACTGGAGATTCACCTCCTGTGGTCCAAAACTCCAAGACAAGAATTGTCTTGACAGTCTTTCTGCGCATGTGTGGTCAGGACAAGCCCTGCCAAGAATGGCAGCATAATTGAGATAAGGTAACTGGGAAAGGTTAATTTTGAATGTATGTGGGGTCTGCTTCTGTGACTTTAACCCTCATCCTGCAGCTTTGCTATTGCAGGCATACATACTGGCCTCAGGGAGATAACCTGAGCCTGACCCCCTGTGAAATGACTGTAAGGAAGTGAAACTAACACATCTGTCCCCCTGCCTGAAGCCTGCCATTCTAGTGGACATCCGCAAGGGTTGACTCACCCTTGACTTGTTTCCTTACCTCTCCCCCACCATCTCTGATCCAGAAAAGAATCTGGCCCCCTGCAAGATATTCATTTTGAGGCACTAACCTGCCGTGGGCGTTCCGGGTGGCTCAGAAAGTAAAGGGCGCCACTTGCAATGCAGGAGACCTGGGTTTGATCCCTGCTTGGGAAGATCCCCTGGAGGAGGGCATGGCGACCCACTCCAGTATTATTGCCTGGAGAACTCCATGGACAGAGGATTCTGGCGAGCTATATAGTCCATGGGGGTCGTAAAGAGTCTCGGACACAACTGAACGACCAAGCACAGCAGAGCCTGCCATCTACTCGGTCAGTGTGCTTCCAAATAAAGTCTCTTCCTTGTCTTGACACCTTGTCTCGGATTTATTGTCTCGGATTTATTAGCATATCATGTCGTGAACTGAGCAAGGTTGGACTTGGTAACAATAGGAGGCTGGGTCCTTCCCAGACCGCATAGTCTCATTCTCGAAGTCAGGAGACGCCCCTGACGACACATGTGCAGAAAGACGCCTTGGGGGTCAAAGGGGAGTGATGCTAACTGACGCCAACTACCCATAAGCCTTTGCGGTGGGATCTATCTTGGCTGAGAGATGCGTGTGCACACGAGAGGACCCTGAGCCACGCCAAATACGGACTCTGAACCGGACAAATCAAAATGACCGATCAGAGGAAAACCATAAGAAATGCCCCATAATAATAACTCGAACTAGCACGAGGGCCCGACTCAGGGACACTCTCAAGAGTCCACCCCGTGTGTCTGTCCACATGGACTTTGCTCTCTTTCCTTCTAATAAATGCTTTGCTTGCTTCACTACTTTCCATCTTTGTGGGAATTCTTTTCCCGCAAAGCTGAAGGGCCAGGGCCTTGTCACTGACCACAGGTCTAATGGCTAGGATTCGCTGCTCTTACCATTGTGACCCAACCTCAACCTCTGGCCAGGAACCAAAGGCCTGCTTCAAGCAGCTGTAGGCTGAGGCCACCTAGGATCATGACCACCCCCCCACACCCACCCTCTGAGAGGCCCTTCTTTCAGGCGTGCAGAGGAAAGTTTGAGGATTACATATGTATGATGTAGCTCACACTCGTTATGATCATTACTATACAAACACATAAAATAGCAAGGGTTAGTGAGGATGTGGAGAAGTCAGAATCTTGGTGCATCGCTGGCAGAAATGTAAAACAGTGCAGCTGTTCCAGAAGGATCTAATGGTTCATCAGAAAATTAAATACAGAATTACCATATAATCCAGGAATTCCACTTCTGGGTGTACACTCGAAAGAACTGAAAGCAGCTCTTGAAAAGACATTTGTGCACCATATTCAGAGCTGCATTATTCACAACGGCCAAAAGATGGAAAGAACCCAAATGTCCATCAACTGATGACTGGATAAACAAAGTGTGGTATAGTCGTACAATGGAATATTACTCAGCTTAAATTTAAAAAGGAAGGAAACTCTGACACATGCTACAGCATGGATAAACCTTGAAGACATTACACTGGTGAAATAAGCCAGACACAAAAGGACAAACATTTTATGGTTCCACTTGCATGAGGTATCCAGAGAAATCAGATTCATAGAGAGAGAAAGCAGGATGGTGGGCACCAGAGGAGGGAACAGGGGGTTCGTGTTTAATGGGGACAGAGTTTCAGTTTGGGAAGATGCAAACGTTTCTCGAGACGGATGGTGGTGGCGGTTGCCCTACAATGCAAATGTACTGAACGTCACTGAACTATTCTCTGAAAATGCTTCAAATGGTAAACTTTATACTATGTATATTTTTACCACAATAAAAAAAAATACATAGAATTTCTGCTTCTAACATTGATTTAGCCATCAGGACTCGATTTACCCTCTCACATTAACAACAAACAGACAAAACCACTTAAAAAATAGTAATTTTCAGATATTGGACAGCAGGCAAGCACAGAACAGTGATCCTTGAGAAACAGAAGCAAATGAAATCAGCCTGATGGTCGCCTTCACGTGCTACCTAGAAAATGTTCCCATGTCATGCTGCAGAGAGGGACGACCCAAACGGAGCCTGGGGTTCTCCCGCAAGTGAGGAGATGGCGTTGAGACCTGGGAAGCCAAGGAGGCTGGGACTGCAGGGCCGCCTTCTGGAGAGGAGGAGCTGCAGGAGGGGAGTGGGTGGCTTGGAGAGAGAGCTCTGGGGTCCTGCGGAGGGTCTCCCTGGAGACGGTCCTGCGGAGGGTCTCCCTGGAGACCTCAGCTGAGCACGCGTCACGTGCAGAGGAGACCAGGAGAGACCCAGCAGGAAGGAACACAGAGAACCATCTTGAAGTTCACAGAGGGCTATAAATAGTTAGTATTCTTGGAGAAACAGAGAAACCTTGTAAGGCACAGGGCATCGGGAAGAGTACTCAGAAGGAAGTTGTCTCCAAAGTGGGGTAAAATTAGCCCTCTGCTAATGGCCATTCTGATCTTGCCTAACAAAGCTGAAGAGTTAGCCTCAAAAGGACTGAGTTATTTCCAAGTAACATAATGGCTCCCAAGAACAAAGCTCGGGGATGTGTAAAGGGATATAAAAATACCCAGCACCCAGAACAAAACAGAATTTACAGTTCTGACATCCAATCAAAAATTGTTAAGAATGCAAAGTAATAAGAAAAGATTACTCATACTCGGGAGAAGAGATCAACTGAAACAGACCCAGCAATGATACAGATGATGGAGTTAGTAGAAAAGGTGCTAAATATTGTTTATAACTAGATTTTGTACACTCGGAGGATGGAAAAAATCTAATGTTGAAAAGATACGTAAGATGTAAAAAACATATAAATTGAATTGATAGCGATTTTTTTAAAAGATGTCTACACTAATGGGCAAAAAGCACATGAAAAGATACTCAACATCACTAATTATCAGAGAAATGCAAATCCAAACTACAGTGAGGTATCACCTCACATTGGTCAGAAGTGCCATCATCAAAAAGTCTACAAACAATAAATACTGGAAAGGGTGTGAAGAAAAGGGAACCCTCACTCTGTCAGTGGGAATGTATATTGATATAACTACTATGGAGGACAGTATGGAGGTTTCTTTAAAAACTAAAAATAGAACTGCCATATGACTAGCAATCCCACTCCTAGGCATATATCTGGAGAAAACCATAATTGAAAAAAAAAAGACAGATGCTATATACACCACAATATTCACTGCAGCACAATTATAACAGCCAAGTCATACAGCAACTTAAACTTCCATCGAAAGAGGAGTGGATAGAGAATATGTGTTACATATATGCAATGGACTATTACTCACCCATTAAAAAGAATGAAATAATCCCATTTGCTGCAACATAGATAGTACCTAGAGATTATCACATTAAGTGAAATAAGTTAGAGAAAGACAAATATCTTATGATATCACTCATACATGGAATTTAATGTAAAAATGATACAAATAAATTTATTTGCAAAACTGTAGTAACAGACTTACAGATATTGAAAACAAACATGGTTACCAAAGAGGGAAAGTGGAGGGGAGTGAAACCTCAGGAGCTTGGGATTAACACACACACACTATTATATGCAAGATTAAATGACCAAAAAGGACCTACTGTATAGATACTCTTCTCAATATTCCTATTCAGAAAAACAACCTGAAAAAGAATGAATATATACGTACAACCGAATCACTTTGCTGTACCCTTGAAACTAATAAAACTTTCAATCAGCTATTCTTCCATCACATTTTAAAAAATAAAGATAAAAAATTTTAGAAGATGTCTAGAATTAACAGCAGGTGACACAGTATAGAAAAAAAAATTTAGTATCCTTGTAGATTCAGTGGAAGTAAAAGACATCCAAAATAAAACTACAAGAGTAAAATGATTGGGAAAAAAATGAACAGAGCTTTAGTGGGATAAATTCAAACAGCCTAATGTATGTGTAATTGAAGTCCCTAAAGGACAGGTAGGTGGAGAGAAAAATATTTGAAGACGTCAATATAATGGTTGAAATTTTTCCAAACTTGGTGAAAACCAGAAAAACATGAATACAAAAAGCTCAATGAATCCCAAACACAAGAAATGTGAAGAACACGACACCAAGGCACTTCATTATAAAACTGCCCAAAATCAGCGATAAAGAGAAAACTTTAAGAGCAGCTGGAGTGAAGGAGGGAAGGACACTTTATATTCAGAAGAACAAACATAAGAATGATAGCCAGCATCTCGTCAGAAATGCTGCATGCCAGAATACAATAGAGAAACATTTGAAAGTTTTAAAACTGCCAATCTAGAATTATTTATCCAGCCAAAAAATATGTGAACAAAGGACTTTTTCATGTACACAAAAGCTGAAGAAATTTATCAATCAGCAGAACTTCACTCAATCGAAGATAAACTAAGTCCTCTGAGCAGAAAGCAAATCATAAAAAAAATGAGATTGTACATAAAGGAATGGTGCGCATCAGAAATGGTGAATACTGGATAAGTGTTAAAGAAATATTTTCTTATTTTTAAAAGTTCTTTCAAAAAGATAATTGAATATTTCAAGTAAACATAATGATGATATATTGTGAGGTATAAAACTCAGGTAGAAATAAAAAATGTGACAAGAATAGCACAGAAGCTAGGAAAGGGAAAATGGAAATAGAGCCTTGTAAAATTTTTAAGCTGTATGTGAAGTGCTCTAATATTACTTGAAGGTATACTGTGAGAACTTTAAGATGTGTACTATAAAACCTAAAGCAACTTTTATTTTAAAAAAAAACAGGTATAGTAAGTCAACAAAGGACATACACTAAAATAATAAAAACCTCTCCATCAATCCAAAAGAAGTCAGGAAAAAGACAGTAAATAGCATATGAGGCAAATAGAAAGCAAATATCAATGCAGTAGATATAAACTCAATTATATCAATACTTATCAAATGTAAATGCTCTAAACACCTCAAATTAAAGCAAGGAGTGTCAGATTGAATAAAAAAGCAAGAATTACCTACATATTGCCTAAAATATATCCGTTTTATTAAAAAGATGTGGTTAAATTGAATAAAAACAGAATATATCATGCTGAAAATAATAAGAAATATGGTATGTCTATCTTAATATTAGACAAAGCAGACTTCAGAGCAAATTAAGAAACTCACTTACTAATGATAAAGGAGTCAATTAACCTAAAAGACGGCAACCCTAAATGTTTCTGCCTCTAATAAAACAGCATCAAAATACCTGGAAAAAAAACTGGTAGGACTAAAAGGAGAAATAGACAAATCCACAGTTACTGTTGTGAACTTCAGAAACCTCTCTTAATTGATAGAATAAGTATATAGAAAAATCAGTAAGAATATAAACACCATTAACATTACTATAAGTCAATTTGACCTGAAGTCTTTAGAATATGATAAATAATAACAGAAGAATACACATTCTTTTTGAAGAACATTCAAATATTTACGAAGATAGGGACCAAAAAACAAATAAATTTACAAGAATTCAAATAATGCAAGCTATGTTGTCTGGCCACCATGAAATTAGGAACGAATACCTGAAAGTATCTGGAAATTCCCCAGTATTTGGAAACTAAATAATATGCTTCTAAGTAACTTATGGGTCAAAGAAGAAATAACAAGAAATATTAGAATGTAAGGCTTCCCCAGTAGCTCAGTGACAAAGAATCTGCCTGCAATGCAGGAGCCACAGGTTTGATCCCTGGGTTGGGAAGATCCCCTGGAGGAGGGCAGGGCAGCCCACCCCAATATTCTTGCCTGGAGAATCCCATGGACAGAGAGGAGCCTGACCAATTATGGTTCACAGGGCTGCAAAGAGTTGGAAACGACTGAAGCGACTTAGCACACATTAGCATGTAGTTTGATATGGATGAAAATAAAAAACATGACATGTTGAAATGTGTAAGATGCAATTAAAACAGTACTTACAATGAAATTTGTAGAACTAAACACCTAATAACTAAAAAAAAAAAAAAAACTCTTGAAAGCTTCCATCTTAAGAAACAAGAAAAAGTAAGATAAAAATCAGTAAAGTGGGAAAAGAAAAATTATATAAAATAATGAAGTCAAAAGCTAAGTATTTGAAAAGATAAATCAAACTGATAAAGTGAAAGTTGCTCAGTTGTGTCTGATACTTTGTGACCCCATGCATTTTAGGATGTCAGGCTCCTCTGTACATGGAATTCTCCAGGCAAGAATACTGCAGTGGGTAGCCATTTCTTTCTCTGGGGGATCGTCCCATCCCAGGGATCAAACCTGGGTCTCCCGCATTACAGGTGGATTCTTTACCATCTCAGCCACCAGGGAAGCCCTTACCTTTAGCCAAACAAATATGGAAAAAGAGACAGAGAAAAGACATTACCAATATCAGAAATAAGAGGAGCACCATTCCTACAAATCCTATAGGCAATAATAATAATAATGAGAGAATATTATGAACAACTTTATATAAATTCAATAACTTAATGAAAAGGGAAATCACTTGGAAGACACAAATTCCCAAAGTTCACCCAAGAATAAATAGGTAATCCTAATAGGTTACCTTTATATCTATTAAAGAAATTGAATTTGTACTTAGAATCTTTCTCACAGAGAAATATCCCAGGTCCAAGAGGCTTAATGAGAGAGTTCCAACCACCACTTAAGGACTGAACAAAATCAATTCTACACAAAGCCTTCCAGAAAACTGAAGAGGAGGGGGCATTTTCTAACTTATACAAGGCCAGCATTACCCTGATACCCAAATCAGAAAATATTACAAGAAACTACAGAGTAACACCCTTCAGAAACATAGACAGAAATATTCTTAACAAAACGTGAGCATATATAATCCAACAATAGGCAGAAAGGATACTACATGGGGTATCCTACCCCATGACCAAATGGAGTTTATGAAAGAATGCAAGGTTGACTTAACATCTGAAAATCAGATAGTATAATTCATCATATTGTCAGAATAAAGAGGTGGTCATATCAATAAACACAAAAGACTTATTTCACAAAATCTAATATCTCATTCCTTATAAATACTGTCAGGAAATTAGAGGAAATTCCTCAACCTGAGGAAGAGCATCTACAGGAAAGCTACAACTGACATTACTAGTGGTAGAAGACTAAATTCTTTCCCCCGAGTTCAAGAACAAGATAAGGATGTCTGTTAATTCAATATATATATATATATATATTTATATCAAATTATATATTAATTTATATTAAAATACAAGCACCTAGAAAAACTACACACACACACACACACACACACACACACACACACACAAACTTTGAGGGGCAAGAAAAGGACAAAGTCAGAGAGTTTAAACCAAATGAATAAATTTAATGATTTATTATAATACTACACTAATCAAGACAGTATCATACTAATGTATAGATATACATGTATATATAGACAGTAGCATAATAATGTATAAAATAGCAGTCAATGTAGAAGAATAAAGAGACCAGTAGACAGTGGTTATCTGAGGATGGGAAGGATGGGGGGATGGATTACAAGGAGCTTGAGGAAGTTTTAGGAAGCAATGGTTACATTCATCATTTGACTGTGGTTATGGTTTCAAATTGTGGTGCTGGAGGAGATTCCTGAGAGTCCCTTGGACAGCAAGGAGATCAAACTAGTCAATTCTAAAGGAAATCAACCCTGAATGTGCATTGGAAGGACTGATGCTGAAGCTGAAGCTCTAATCCTTTGGCCACCTGATGCGAAGAACCGAATCATTGGAAAAGACCCTGATGCTGGGGAAGATTGAGGGCAAAAGAAGGGGGTGGCAGAGGATGAGATGGCTGGATGGCATCACCGACTCAATGGACGTGAATTTGAGCAAACTCTAGGAGATAGTGGTGTGCAGAAGAGCCTGGCATGCTGCAGTCCATGGGGTGGCAAAGAGTCAGACACAACTTAGCGACTGAAAAGCATCAATAGTCTCATGAACATAAAACTGTGCACTGTAAATATGTACAGTTTATTGAAACAATGATATTTCAATAAAGCTGAAAAGCAATTTAAAAATTACATCTAACCTCTGTTAACTCGGCGAAGCTAGGCCCATTTTGAAGACTAAGAAATAGTCTCTGAGCAGGATACCAGGGTCTCAGAGGCTGTTCCGAAGCCCAGCTTGGGGTCTCGTGGCTCTCAAAAGACCCAACTTTGCCTGTTCTGCAAGAGTCAGACTCATACAAGCTTCCTCTCCCTCTGTCCCGGCCATCCCTGCCTGCCTAGCTAACACCCATCAGTTTGAGGAAATTCAACTCAAAAGTTTTCTCTATCTTTATTTTCAAAAGCTTGACTCCTCTGGGACGTCTTGCTTGGACCAAGGTCAGGTCTGGGACTCTGCCTGGCATTCATCATCAGCCCGGGGTGAGTCCCGCCACCTGCAGGTCACCCCTGGGACCCTGTGGACCACAGTCCCACAGTCTCATGTTATCACAGCATGATACCTGGGCCCAGAACTGTGCTTGGGAAACACACAAGAAGCACAGGGATAGGACTAGCTTCGCAAACAAGGGCGGGAACAAAGCTTCCTGCTGGAGGATGTGGAAACAGTTGACGTTAAAGCTCCAGGAGCTAGGGACTCAGGAAGCTTGACCTGCAACCATCCCAGACGGCACCCGCCGTGATGCTTGGAAAACGGGGACAGAGAAGTGACCCACTTGAGCTTCCAGATGAGCCCTGGCACGTCCTCCTCCTTCTGGCTCACGAGGGCCTTCTCAGGTGGCAAGGGTCATCTTTGATCTTCACTGGACCCACAGGAGAGAGGCTGCAGAAAGGGCTGGAGCAGCATCAGCCTTCACAGCAAGGAAGAGCTGCAAGGAGAGACAGATGCAACTCGACCAAACCCTTGCTTGCTCACTGAGATGCCAGAAAGGGGATACAGGTCCACGTCAACGGGCCCAAGGTCTTGACCAGAACTGAGCTGACTCACGCAGCATCTCCTCTTTTGGATGGAGTCCCTCGGCCGGTTCCGGAAAGGCCGAGGGCAGCACCGTCTGACCCCGCCCCCAGTAACCACAATTCATTCCCAGATTAGCATTCCTTTCTCTCCCCCACATCCCCATCAGTCCCCAGAGCAGCATCGCCAAAGAAGCCCACGTGGGAATCTG
Organism: Odocoileus virginianus; assembly: GCF_023699985.2. Taxonomy (NCBI): domain Eukaryota; kingdom Metazoa; phylum Chordata; class Mammalia; order Artiodactyla; family Cervidae; genus Odocoileus; species Odocoileus virginianus. The sequence continues at coordinate 10,575,081 of NC_069689.1, read as the reverse complement.
GTTTACACCACCTGCCAACGCTGCCTGGATGCCAGGAACTCCGGCTTCCTGAGCCGGGCAAGTTCTGGAATGCATGCCTCTCTGGCTGCAGTGCCTTGCTTTTGCAGGCAATTTGTTCATAAACGCCAAAGAAGTGTGTGAGCCGGGCAAACTGGGAAGCATCCGGAGAGCCCCCAGGTGCCCCAATGGAAAGCCGTGCACCTGCCCATTCTCAGGCGCTGGGCCGTGAGGAGGAGACGAGGGAGGAGAGGAAGGCCAGCCCAGCCCCGGGGCCCACAGGGGGAGGAGGAGCCGTGGGGGGGGGGGGGAGGGGGAAGAGAGGAGAGACAGTCACCAGGGCCTGGGGACCAAGACTGGGGGATAAGGGAGAGCTTCCGGAGGAGGCAAGTTAAACCAAGTGTTTAAGAAGAAAAGGCAGGACAAGAAAAGGCCTCTCCTAGGAAAAGGCATCGGGGCAAGGCAGTCTGTAAACAGTGTGGTGTGATGGGTGGCTAGGAGCTGTGGGTACCAATACCCTACTCGGCCTGCTCAGATCAGAGGCCCAAAAGCATGACTTAGTGCTCTGTATATGGGCTAATGTGTACAAGTGCTCTAACCCACCTATTTGAATCACTTTTTAAATTTATTTACCATGGTAGGTAACAAATAGCTATGGGGCTTCCCTGATGAAAGTGAAAGAGGTAAGTGAAAAAGCTGGCTTAAAACTCAACATTCAGAAAGCTAAGATCATGTTATCCGGTCCCATCACTTTATGGCAAATAGATGGAGAAACAATGGAAACAGTGACAGACTTTATTTTCTTGGGCTCCAAAACCACTGCAGATGGTGACCACAGCCAAGAAATTAAAAGATGCTTGCTCCTTGGAAGGAAGGTTATGACCAACCTACTCAATGGACGTGAATCTGAGTAAGCTCTGGGAGTTGGTGATGGACAAGGAGGCCTGGTGTGCTGCAATCCATGGGGTCGCAAAGAGTCAGACACAACTGAGTGACTGAACTTAACTGAATACGGTCTAACATGTACAACTGCTCTAACCCACCTATTTGAATCACTTTTTAAATTTATTTCCCATGGTAGGTAACAAACAGCTATGGGGCTTCCCTGGTGGCTCAGTGGTAAAGAATTCACCTGCCAATGCAGAAGACCCAGGTTTGACCCCTGGGTCAGGAAGATCCCTTGGAGAAGGAAATGGCAGCCCACTCTAGTATTCTTGCCCGGAGAATCCCATGAACAGAGGAGCCTGGCAGGTTACAGTCCATGGGGTTGTGAAAGAGTCGGACACAACTTAGTGACTAGAACAACAAGAGCACGTTTCAAAGGGCTTAAAGTGAAAACTATTTCCTCTTTCCCCTTTGTAAGACTTAGGGGAAGACTGAAATAGCCAGCCCCTGGATCTGCACAAAGTGAAAAAGGAGGGAAGCCCTTCTGGTGCCTTGCTGGGCTCACGAAAGTAGGTGATATCTCTAAAGACCAAGAGCCGCCCTCCACACGCACACGCGCGCGGGCACACACACACACACACACACACACACGCGGCAATGAAAGAGGAGCCAGTGTGAGCTTGAACAGAAAGAAGCCTGGAGCTAAAGCAAGCGGGGGCTGAGCAAGGCCTCCCCCGAAGGCACCAACATCAGCGCTGCCTCAGGACACACAGCCCCGTGGTGGTGGGCTCAACCTGGAGCCTTCCCCACCACCCAGCCCACCCCAGAGTCTCGGCCCCTTGAGGGTGGTGAGCTGGCTGCAAGTCCTCTCAGAGACACACCTCTCCCCGTCCGGGCCACCAGAATTCTCAGAAAGCTGAGAGCGGTTCATAAAGATCACAGGTGCACAGAGGAGGTGACCCCACGTGTGTGAGTCAGAAGAAAGGACAAAAAGATTCAGACCCTGAAGACTCCAGACACAAGAATTAGCAGAAACAGGACATAGGATAGGTATGCAGGATATATTCTTAACAAAAGGGCAAGCATCTAGGGATAAGTCGACAAGAGTCTCTATGAGGAATGACTGTGCGGATCTTTCCTCCTGTTGCTCAGTCGCTCAGCCGTGACCAGCTCTGTGATCCCATGGACTGCAGCACACCAGGCTCTTCTGTCCACCACTATCTCCCAGAGTTTGCCCAAACTCATGTCCATTGAGTCAGTGATGCCATCCAACCATTTCATCCTCAGTCACCTCCTTCTCTTGGCCCTCCATCTTTCCCAGCATCAGGGTCTTTTCCAGTGAGTCAGCTCTTCGCATCAGGTAGCCAAAGCGTCTTAAAAAGTGCAGATCTTAAAATGAACCAAAACAAAACTTCTAGAATTGAAAAGTATCATTTTGGAAATATTAATTCAATGGGTGAACCAAACAATCCATTAGACCCCGTGGCCCAAATGCCTGTTTCCCATCTTCACCTTTCTCCTCAAATCCCAAGGCTTCTTTCATCCTCACTCTGAACCTCCACTTCACAGACAAGTGGCCACAGTCCAGAGAGCTCTCCGTCCACACGCACGGCCACCTCCGGCCAGCACCTGCTCCAGCACGCTCAACCTGCATTCCTATTTTCAGGGATGGACTTTTCCTGCCCCAACCTGAAACCCTTCCACCTGTGTTCCAGATCCATCTCTCCACATCCCCCAAGGGCATTGCTGCAGACACCCCACTCTCTCCCACACTATTCACTTTCTCAGCTGGAATATTTTCATCACCTCCTTATGACTTAAGCCTAGAGTTAAATGGATTCAAGGCTCAGAGCCAATTCTTTTTTCGAAGCCCTCAATTAGCTGATTCTTCCTCTAGTAGTTTCTTCAAGAAAGGCTCAAATAAATCACACATCCCAGGTTCTTACATATTCACCAGGGTCGGTGGTCTTTAGATTTTAATGACGTTGCATGGGTGCATGCTAAGTCACTCAGTCGTGTCCAACTCTACAACCCCATGGACCTAGCCTGCCAGGCTCCTCTATCCATGGGATTTTCCAGGCAAGAATACTGGAATGGGTAGCCATGCCCTCCTCCAGAGGATCTTCCTGACCCAGGGATCAAACCTGTGTCTCTTACGTCTCCTGCATTGGCAGGCGGGTTCTTTACCAGTAGGGCATGACACTTTGATTAGGCATAAAATGGATTTCTGGTATGTCACCAGTGTCACTCCTGTCTGTTTTGCCTGGGAGATGACTAAAGACAGACCAACGTGTCTTCCCTGCTAGATGACCTGACTGTGTTTCTTTGATTCCCTCTTTATCTTTGAAATTTAATCACTTCAATCAGGAATGCCTTAGTGGTCACCTTTGTACTCATTTCCCTGGGACAGAACGTTCCCTCAAGTCTCCTTTTTATTTCCAGAAATGTTTCTTAAATTATAATTTTTCTTTTTTATCTTTCCTTAGACCTTAGTTCTTTTATTCTTCAGACACATTGGGTACAAATGTTTGGGATCCTTTTTACTGCCTTCCTACTCTCAAATCCTCTTAAATGACTTGTTTACTTCCATTTAATCCTGTATACTTCCTTCTCAATCCTGTCCTCCACCTACCCGGCTGAGTTTGTGATGGCATCTGTTCTTTTTGCTGCTTCCAACATGCCCTTTATAACTTCAAACAGTTGGATTTTTCTCTTCCACGTTTTCCTGCGTTCTGCAAATGGATCTCTCATTTCCTTCTCTCTTACCGCACCTTCCCTGATGTCCATCTCTGCTTTAAGTTCTTGTTTTACAGAGGCAATTAGTCCCTGTTTGCTGCTTTAATTCATGACAGTATGTTTGGTGATAAATTCTCTCTCTCCTATGACAACAATCTTTGACTTAAAAGGGGGCGGGGGGAGGAGAGTTTGAAAACAGGCATGAACATTATCTGTTTTCAAAGAAACCCAGCGGGCCACATTCAGTGAGGACACTGACGGCTCCACAAAGCCACGAGTCCCGCCTTGGGAGGAGGGGGTCCCTCTGGGTCTTCCTTTCATACCTTCTGCCATCTCCTCGTAAAGGCTCTTTCCTCACCTTGGTCCCTAAAATCCTCTCCATTCCTTGGTGCTCTGTGAATGGCTGTGTCTTTGCAGAGAGTTCTGGCCATTTCCTGTGATATGAAGCAGGAGGTTAAGGACCCCTACAACCACGTATGTGTCCTTCAGCCAGACGGCCCACTGGGAAAGCTGACCTGTCAATAGAGCCACGACCTGGTTGCCCCAAATACACTCCAGCCTTTCCAGCCGGTGGCTCAGAGGAGAAAGTCCAGGGCCAAGGGAAAGGGGCTGAGGAAAGCGCCTTGACCGTTCTGTGCGTGGACAGTTCTCTCTGCTTTGGGTGCTAAGAACTCAGATCCACGTCGTAAGAATCGGGCCACACTTCCTGTGCCCTGATTTTCCTCTGACTTATTACCATGCACCCTTGCCTACAGAGTGCTGGGCCTTGCTTTCTTTGTCCATTCTTGCTTTAGTGTCTGCCTGTATAAACAAATCCAGATCGATCAGAGGGGCTCAACAAGGAAGGCATTTCATGGAGTTGGAAGGCGGTGGTGGGGGGGGGGATATCATTTCAAAACCCCTGACAATAAGATAAGATGATGCCAATAAGACGTTGACAAGATGCCAATGTCCTTGAACATCAAGTAGAGCTAACGTTGGGGAGATCATGAGCAGAACAGGATCTCTGAGCTATTTTTCAACTTCTTGTGAGCCAGGAAGACCAATCCTTATGCAGCCTTTTGCCCAGGCCAACTGGGGTCATCAGGGGCTTTCTTGATTTATCCTAGGAAGATACTGCAAAGATGCAAGAACAGCACAAGGCGGAGCATCAGGAAGCTGGTGCTGTGACAGTGCAGAGTGTCTTACCACTGCCCTGCATCAGTTGGAAACGCCTGCCTAAGAGAGTGGTGGGGAAGATTTTGTAAGACATCGCTTTTAAGAGCATCAAGTGCCTGGCACTCACAAGCCTGAACATACCATCAGTCTCAACTGTCCTTTCTACGCCCCACAGAAGCCGGAGGATAGCTCCCACTGGTACTGTCTTCCTTTCTCTGATTCCAGTCATCACTCAGGAAGCATTCACCAGGCTGTTTTGGTGCCAAGGAGTTTTTGATGCATTGATGTCAAATGGCTTTGTCAATTACTTAAAAATCACTATTCTTTTGTTACAAAATGTCCACAAACAAATCTCCCGGACACTTACTCCACCCATCACCGTTCTCCAAATACCCTGCAATAGACTTTCCCTTCCACTGTCAATATCTCTTTCCTTTTCTAATTCCATTTCCTATCTTCATGTCTTTTTTTTATCAGTGGCTCTCATTTTCTTTTTGATTTGTCACTCAGTCGTGTCCGACTCTTTGTGACCCCGTGGACTGTAGCCCACCATGCTCCTTCATCCATGGGATTCTCCAGGCAAGAATACTGGAGCGAGTTGCCATTTCCTTCTCCAGGGGATCTTCCTGACCCAGGGATTGAACCAAGGTCTCCCACATTACAGGCAGACGCTTTAACCTCTGAGCCCCCAAGGAAGCCCTAAATTTTTACAATTAGGTATTATTTTTATAATCAGAAATAAATATCAAACATCTTAAAACAAATAATAAATCATGTTGACAAATAACAAAGCGCTTGACGGACCGTAAGGTTTCCCGTGCAGTGCAAAGCTGAGGACAAGAGAGCATGTGGCCACCCAATGTCCTCCGCCACCTGGAAACCCCTAAGAAGCCCAGCCCTTGGGTGAGAGTGCAGCTCTCCTCTTTAGCATCCTTGAGCATTTTTCACCAGCTGTGTGATTCTCATCACGCACTTAACCTCTCTGCCCCTCAGTTCCCTCATCTGCCAAATACAGGTAAGAACAGCTCTGAGCTCAACAAGTAACCGTGGAGTAAATGAAAGGAGACACTTAGAATGGTCCCTAGCATGTCAGAGCCCTTACAACCCACACAGTCAAACCAGGTCAGCAAAGCTGAACAGAATGGGTCCTTCAGCCATAAAAAGGAACAAAGGGGTGGTGGAGGCTACAACGTGGATGAACCTTGAAAAAGTGAAGGCGTTAGTCACTCAGTCAGGTCTGACTTTTGTGGACTGTAGCCCGAGAGGCTACTCTATCCGTGGAATTGTCCAGACAACAATACTGGGTAGGCATTCTTTTCTCCAGGGGATCTTCCTGACCCAGAAACCTAGCCCTGGTCTCTTGCATGGCAGGCAGATTCTTTACCATCTGAGCCATCACTGAATTAAATCAAATAAGCCAGTCACTGAAGACTGCATACTGAGTGATTTCATTTACATGAAATGTCCAGGCAAATCGATGAGACGGGAAGTAGATCATCAGTTACTCAGGGATGGGAGGGGGCGGGGGGCAGAGGGAGCAGAGAGTAACAGCGTGGCTGCCGAATGGGTATCGGGGTTCGGGGGGGAGGATGAGAAAGCTCCAGAACTAAGAGTGGTGATGGCTGTACACCATCATGAAGGCAATTCACACTGCTGAAATGTACATTTTATGTTTTTTTTCCATTTATTTTTATTAGTTGGAGGCTAATTACTTTACAGTATTGTAGTGGTTTTTGCCATACATTGACATGAATCGGCCATGGATCTACATGTGTTCCCCATCCTGAACCCCCCTCCTGCCGCCCTCCCCATCCCATCCCTCTGGGTCATCCCAGTGCACCAACCCTGAGCACTTGTCTCATGCATCCAACCTGGACTGGCGATCTGTTTCACACTTAAGGAAATGTACATTTTAAAAGAGTTAAAATGGCCAACTTTATGTTATTTGTACTTCACCATCTAAAAAAAAAGTATAAGGGTGCATCCTCTGAATTTTCACCTAGAAACCAGAAGAAGCTTCATGGTAAAGCAGTCAATTCTATATATTAACTGAAAATCAGTGAGCAAGACCTTAGGAATGCTGGGGAAGGGATTAGACCCTTCACAACCCACATCATGAGCAGACTTGGCGGTGAATGACCCACATCTCCATGTCAACAGCTCTGCCGCTTCGCCAAGAACTTCAGCGTTGTGTGGCTTGCAACAGCGTCCATTTTTTTACGTTTCCAGCCGTGTAGGTGGATGGGCTGCTCCGGTCTGGGCCGGCTTGGCTGATCACCCCTGGGCTCTCCCACGGATGGTGGTCAGCTGATGGCTGGTGGATCTAACAGGGTCTCACTCTCAGGCTTCGGTGTCAGAGGCTGGTTGGCCAGGAGGCCTCCACTGTGAGGGCCCGGCTCTGCTCCAAGGTCTCTCATGCCCCAGGGGCTAAGCTGCTTCACAGGGCAGCTGAGGCAGAGATACAAGTCCCCAGGGACCTCACTCCTTCCATGTTCTACTTCAGAACAAGTCATGGGCCTCAATTCAAGTGATGGGGGAACAGAACCTAGCTCCTGATGCCGCAGCTCCCAAGGAGCTCGTGACCCCCTAACACCACACCCCTGTAACGTGTGTGTGTGTGTGTGTGTGTGTGTGTTTGCGCGCGCGCACATGCATACACTTGGTTGCATCTGACCCTCTGCAGCTCCATGGACTGTAGACCCCCAGGTTTCTCCGCCCATGGGATTTCCCAGGCAAGAATACTGGAGCGGGTTGCCATTTCCTCCTCTGGTGATCCTTCCCACTCAGGGACCAAAACCGCATGTCCTGCATTGGCAGGCAGATTCTTTACCAGCTGTGCCACCTGATGCCTCGTGTCTGCAGTTTGTTTCCCAGAAGGTGCTTCATACCCACTTCTCCCCTTTGCCCACCATCCTTCTCACCTCCTTCAAAAGGGACTCAGGCATGAGGTTCAGGTGTCCATTTTGCACACTACCTTGCAAAATAATTTTTCTTATTGGAGTGGAGTTGTTTTACAATGTTGTGTTACTTACTGCTGCCCACCAAAGTGAATTAGCCACACATATACATATATCCCCCCTTCCTTGGATTTCCTGCCCTTTTCGGTCACCCTTAGCAAAATAATCCAGCTGAAGGTGTAACGGCTTGCCTGGCAAGGATGCTGACACCGCTCACGAGAGGGCCTGCATCACCACTTCCTCCTTGTTGTTGCTGTTGTTGAGTCGCTAAACCGTGTCCAACTTTGCGACCCCATGGAGTGCAGCATGCCAGGCTCCCCTGTCCTCCACTGTCTCCCAGAGTTTGCTCAAATTCATGTCCACTGAGTCGGTGATTTTCCTTAAGACTCTATATTTCTCTTGGTTTCCAAACTAAAGAGGTTTCTCACCCCCTTACTTCTCTCTTTGTCCTGAACCTCCTCTCCGCTTCTCAGCAGCTGGTGAGGCCCTTAAACATTCCCTGAGGTCCCAGAGGGAGTCCGTCCAGGTGGGAGAAACAGAGTGAGCAAGGCCGGGGAAAGGAGGGCAGGGGCCTCTGCCCAGCGTGGCCAGAACCCAGGCTGTGTGGAGCAGAGTTCTCCTGGCAATAGGGAGCCACTGAGGAGTGCGGAGGGGCACAGTCAGGGCCAAGCTGAGGGGAAGTCACCAGCGGCAGGTGCAGACAGAGTTCGGAGAGCTCAGAGGCAGACCTGGGCCGTCACAGTGGCGGCTGTGGACACAGCTGGGCGATGGGAACTTGGGCGAGGATGTCACAGAGGCAGAAATGGACCCGATTTCACAACAGCTCCTGCGTGGGAGGACAGGAAGTCCAGGGCACCATGCAGACGAAAAGGGAGGCCAGGAGAGATGAGCTTCACTTCCAGAGAGAGCTGAGCAGGAGTCAGTGAATTCGCTGCAACTTCTGAGACGTCCAGAGCTTGGGATGCTATCGCCATGGACTGGGGGATCCCTGGGGTCGGCCCCTGCCAGGCTGAGGGGTGTAGAGGAGTCCCGGGCGCTGGCCTGTTCTCCATCTTGCCCGAGGCCAGCCCTGCGGTCTGCTGTGCCGCCAGGTCTAAAAACTCAGCTTTCCAGATTGAGCAATAGCGTTTTCTCCTCCCAGATGAAAACCTGTCCAAAAAGCAGGCCTAGATTTCTCCCCTGCTTCCCCAACGCTTGGAGAGCTCTGCGGTCAGCCGCAGCTGTGTCACTGACAACAGATTTTACAAGGCTGACCAGGTGCCAGGGTCCTTTCAGAAGTAAAAATAGCTGAAATCAGCGGGCTCTCCCGGAACCATGAAAACATCTTGCCGTACCTCCAGCTTTCACTACTGCCGTGTCACTCCGAACCCCAACACGCCGCGTGTGCGACCCGTTCCGGGAGCCTGGAGAAGCCGTCCGGAGAACCCAGTTTCGCACACTCTTGGACTCGGGGCTCAGCGCTGGAAAGGGGGCATCTAGCGGGAAACAGGGCTACCCCCGTCTTGGTCACCGCATGCACGAGTGCTCAGATGCTTCAGTCACGTCCGACTCTTTGCAATCCCATGGACCATATCCTGCCAGGCTCCTCTGTCCATGGGATTCTCCTAACAAGAATTCTGGAGTGGGCTGCCACGCCCTCCTCCAGGCGATCGTCCTGATCCAGGGATCGAACCCGTGTCTCTTTTGTCTCCTGCACTGGCAGGCGGTTTTACCACTAGCACCACCTGGGAAGCCCCCTTCCTCACCACAAGGCGCACCTAATCACTCAAGACGACAACTTGCTGGGGGTGGTTACTGACCTGGCTCTTCCATGCCCTCAAGGTTAACCTGCCCAGTATCGGGGTCCTGGACTTTGGTTAACGTGCCATCAGGTCAGCCGCAAAAACTTCTCTGTGACTTTTCAGCGCACTGTGCATCCGAGAGGTCATCTGAGGCTAAGACCAGAAGGATTAAAAGATCTGATTCCTTCCTGAGGCCCTTAGTTGTAAAGGAGCAAAGAAGCCATAAAACAAAGATTTATTCAGTTTCAGCCCGACAGCTCAATGGCGCAGCCCCGTAAGAACCAGGGAAAATGAAACATCTGGCCAGAAAAGCTCACTTGTTTACAAAAAAAAAGAAAAGAAAAGAAAAAGGGTTTAAGAGGCTTCTCCAGCTTCACCAAGTTCTTGGACTAAAATTAGGCTGAAAACTAAAAACAATGTAGAATGTTGAGAGCGAGGGGCAGCACGGGGCAGAAGAAAGAACATCTTGTTTCCTCCTCAGCCAGCTGCCTCTGAGTGTGGGTCCCCTCTGAGCAGACCCCAGGGGAGGCCCTGCCCCGCTAGGTAGCACCCTGGGGACCCCGCAGCTGCGGTGCACCCCACCCAGGGGGCCGGCGCGGGAGAGAGCATGCAGGGAGCTGATGCTCAGAGAAAGGAGGCAGCCCTACCAGGTTGCCCCCAAGGATGCTCCAACTCCTCCGTTCGGAGCTCAGCGCAAACACACCTCGTGTCACCAGATATTGACAACGGCCTCACCTTGCAGGGGACGGGGCCGGGGGCGGGGGGACAGGGAAGGGTAGATCTTTAAAGAGAGGGACAAGGGCTGTTTTGTAAGGAAGGACGCCTGCACTGACAACAGTCCTTGACCTGAATTGGGAAACTCAGCTTTCCTTTCCAGGCCTGCTGTTGATTCAACGAGGACTCTCGGGCCAAGCCCTCTCTGCTCAAGTCTGCCCTCCCCCTCCGCCCCCCACCCCCATCCCCACTCCCCTGCCCAGCCGGACACCATGGCAGGACAGGGATGGGAGTCACAGGACCCGGCTGGTGCCTTCCGCTCTCCCTGGGATGCTAATGGGATCAATGGGTCAAGGTAGGAAGATGCTTTGAGCTTCTCGGCACAGGGCCATCTCAAGCTCGGTAATTAACAAGCCTTACCAAAGAGGTGGTCCAGGCCAGGAGTCAGCCAGGGGCCCGGGGAGCAGAGTCGGTTCGTCTGCGGGGCCAGGCCTTCGGAGCTGATGGGGAGGGACACGTCACCTCGGCCACCGGCGGCCCAGGAGCCTCCCGAGCAGGGGTGCCTGGGTCCCCACCATGCGCGTGAGCCGCCCAGACTCACGGTGCCGGAGGCGCACAGATGCACATCCTCACCGTGAAAGTAAAGGCCAGAGGAGGAAGGAGAGCAGGCCACCGATGGGGAATGGGGTTCAGTAGCCCACCCGCCACTGGGCCTGGAGTGAAGTCCACATCGTGGTGATCGGAAATGAAGCTTCCGACAGCAGCCAGAGGGGAAGAGGCTGAGCAGACATGCAACAACACAAGGCGGCGGTCCCGCGGCTGCCTTCAAAGAGGGCCTGGAAACCTCTGACACAGCTTGAGCCGTCAGGACCGACGTGTTTCCACACCCCGCCAAAAAGGTGACTTTCCTAGGAACCCCGCTCCGCCAGATGCCAAGCAGTGAACTCAGGTGGACTTCGTTACCAAGGCCGGTTTCCTTCCTCTGAAAAATCGGAGAGCCGACCAGCGTGGCCTCGATGCCCCTGAATCACCCAGGCTTCCAATCTTAATGCTCTGAGCCGCCCCCTCTGTGCGTGGCCTTCTGCTGCCCCGCCCGGAGCCCTGGCAGGACGTGCAGTAACTTGTGAGTCCCAACTCCCAGCTACCTCCCGCGGTGACCAGACTTGGGCCTCAAGAAGGAGGTCAACAGAATGCGCTGTACTGTTCCTTCCCACCCATTCAGCTCTTCCAAGTGTCCCCGGGGCATCTCCCAATTCCACTCTCGTGCCATAAATCACTGGCCAGGGGCAGGGGAGTGATGTTCCCTGCCCTCGAGCCCCCTGTCGTGAGCTGGAGTCCACTGCCCGCCCAGCCAGCATGGTGAGGGGCCACATCCTCTGCACCCTCCCCAGAGAGTCCCCTGGGGCCTGCGTTCCCCAGGAAGTGTCCCCAGATGACCCTCAGCCAGCCCTCCCATCTGTGAATCACTTCCCAAGCCTCCTGAGCATGCGCTGATACACTGCCAACCCAGGATCTGGCCTTTGGGCTGACGGCATCCCCTCCTGCCAGCGGGGCACCCGTCCCCGCCTGAGGGCTCTGAGAGTGCCGGGCCCGGTGGGAAAGTGTCTGCAGGCGCAGGGAGGAGTCATCAAAAGCCCAGCATCTACCCTGCTCCTTCTATGTCATAGACGGTGGCTGCCCAGGTCAGCGCCCCTGTGGGAGCTGACACGGCCAAGGTTGAGGAGCACTGTGGACTCTACAGCAGTGATCCCCCGATCTTGGGCACCAAGGACTGGTTTCGTGGAAGACAATCTTTCCACAGGCCCGGGAGGTGGAGGGCAGGGTTTGGGTTTCACCCACTGCTCCCCTCCTGCTGTGAGGCCCACTTCCTAACAGGCGATAGACCAGTACTGGCCCATAGGCCCAGGATTGAAGACCTCTGCTTGAGCCCGTGGGCACCATGAGCGGCTGGCTCATTAATCATCTCCTACACCCTGAGAGGTGGCCATCATCCCCCACGAGGGGAAAAGTGCCCTACAGGTCAACGGTGGTACCCAGAGTTTCACACTCTAAACAGCAGAGTTTGGACATGAACCCCGTTCCCGTCAGACCGGTGAGGTCCTGCATCTCACAGCCGCATCTCCTAACGCCCGCAAACTCAGGCTAAACAGTCATCCCAGACCCTGGTGTCCATCTCTCCGGCCCTCCTCCACAGCCACGAGCTTGTATCACACACCCAAACCTAGACCTTTCACCACCTGCTGCAGTCTCCATCTCTGGCCCCTGAAACTGGTTCCTCCCCGAGTCACCGTTGCCCCTGTCTCCGCTCCCCAAGTCCATCCCACCCACCACAGCCACGTCCACATGGTCACCACACCTGCTCCCTTCCACCTCCCACAATCTCCAGCCTGCCTGCACCTTCCCGCCCCACACGGTCCTTTCCCTAACACTGCCTCAACATCCCCAGCCAGACGCCTGCTCGAGCTGGTCCCTAAGGAGTGCGTGAGCCCAGGTACTGAATGGACCGCAGCATCTTCCTTCTTAAAAGCCAAGAGCTTCTCCGAGGCCTTGAGGACAAGCCCTGAAATCGTCCGTGTGGCTTTGGAAGCTCTCCCAATTCATCTCCTGACCTCTCCCAGACAGGCCAAGTTTGGGGGCCACCCCAGACTGTTCACCTTGCACGCCCCACACTCTGTTTCCAAGCTTTGCACGTATAGCTCCTTCTGCTCATAGTACCCACCCCCCGTCCCTGTCACTGGCCTGTTACTCTCACCCCTGAGAAGCCCTTTCTCTGAGGCAGCTTTGCTGACCTCCCCAAGGTGGGGACTGTCCCCCAGTTCCCAGCAGGGGCTGCCCAGCCTCAGTCGGGCCATGTTCACACCCACGGGGGGCGGGGGGGGGGGGGTGCTGGGAGTCTGTAGCTGGGAAGTCATATGGATTTGCCAAGTCATACTGATTATCTCCTAGGGACAGGGCGTGGGGAGGCGGGGAGTGTGTCTCTCCCCACGAGGACACGAAGGACGAGTGGGTGACCACGAGCGCTTCCTCTTCAGCTGAGGCTCAGCCCCGCTCGGCGTCCGGGCTGGCCTTGCTGCTTTGCCTGGCCTCTCCTCTGAAGCTGCTCTGTTTATGCGCATGGAGGCCAGTGACCAGGGTGATCTCAACACGGTTTCCAGCTCACCGATGAGTTACTTCTAAAATGGAAAGGCTGGAGGGTGCCAGTGCCTTTCAGAGGCAGAAAGGCAGCCTTCAGAGGGGGAAGGAGGCTGCCGTCCCCCAGCCCTGGGTGTTCCAAAGTTCATCATGATATAATACGGTGTTTCGGAAAATCGCAGCAAGTGAATCAGCGCCGTGCCGGCTCCTGGGCTCTGAGACCGGGCTTGGCCTGGCCTGCAGACCCAGGCGAGCGCGACGGGGGTCACTCCCGAGCTGTCCCCTGGCTCTGTGTGGCCTCCTATCCTCTGCAGACCCATCTGCCCCACCACCACCACCGAGGGAAGAGACAGCGTAACTCATCTGCTCCGCACGGTCCCCAAGCAAAGAGGGAAAACGCTCGGGAGAGGTGTGGTGTCAGCCCGGAAAAACAGCAGGCCGGACTGAGGGCCCGCACAACTGCCAGCAGGAGTCTGAATGCGCTGCATCAGGGGGCTCGCCGAGGGCTCCGCCTGCCATAAATCACCTTGAGCCTTGGCCTCCAGGCCGGGCGCTTCCCGCTCTGGTTCACACGGGGAGGGCGAGGGGACTGCTGGCCCGGGACCCCAGCGGACGCTGCAGGCTTGGGGCTCAGCTTCACCCGGCCTGACCCCACGAAGAGGCACACACGCTCAGCATCCCACGCACCACACGGAGCCATGGGATTACACAACTCAGTTCTGATGTTCCAGAGAACGCCACGTCCAGGCAGGCCCAGCCCGCGGGCACAGCGGGGAGGCAGGAAGCTGGGTGCTGCCTACCAGCGAGAGTGGGGGTGGGGGGGAATCCTACTCCCACCGGACCCCGTGGGCATGAGATGCCGCCCCTCACTGCAGCTGCTGCCTCCGTAGGATGAGAAGCGGTGCTGAGCACGTGGGGTACACGGCACCCAGCTCGTGGACCCCGAAACTCACCTCCTGGGAGTGTCAGACTGTGTCAGGATGAGGCAGACGGGGATAAGCAGCAGGATGGGAAGGAAGGACTACACAGGGGATTTCTGCTGGATTCCCGCTTAATCAGGATAAGCTGCCTGGAGAAAACGGACTGTTATCATCCCCGCTTTCATGTCTGGCCAGGAATCTTGCTACTCAGTGAAAAGGCGACATCCTAGCTCCTGAGCCATCTCAGGAGAGCCCAGGGTCGGGGTCCTCGACAGCTCTGGCCGTGGCGGGGGCAGGTCTACCAGGAGAGATGGTAAAAGCACAAGAAACAAGGAGGCTTCCTGCAAACACAGCCGCGGAGCCACAGGAGCCTCTGTCCCCATCCCAGAGCCGCGGGAGCCTGGAGGAGCTCTGTCTCTACCCGCTGAGTGTGAACCCACTGGGAAGGGGGACCCAGGCCCCAGGACGATGCGGTTTCTGTTCTCCCATCCTCAGGGAGGGCCCGGGTACTGGAGTCACACGGGCCCAGGAGGACAAGGCTGCTGCCTGCCACACATCCGGCGAGCCCCGCGCCTCCATAAGATGGGGTGAGGGGTGGTTTCCCAAAGGGCCTCCCATCTCTGGAGTTCCCAGTGCCTGTTCCGAGCAGGATGGAGGCACAGGGGATTTCTGGAGCCAGAACACCCCAGCTTTCACACCCCAGCTCTGCAGGCTGGCCACTGTGTGACACCGGGCCCATCACTGATGGCCTGGCTCATGCAGCGGGGGCACAGGAGAGGACGAAGGATCTTCTGACATGAGGAACTGGAGGAATCTGGACGGAGACACAGCGAGGCCAGGCTGGGGGGACCAGAGCCAGCCTTCCCTGGGGGCAGAGTTTCAGTTTGGAGGCATAAAAAGTCCCGAGAGAGCTGGAGGTGATGCTTGCAGGACAAGACAAACAGACGTAACACCACTGAAACATATGCCTACAAATGACTAGGATGCCACATTTCACTAATCCATGCTTTATCACAATTAAAAAATTTGATTAAACGTGTTCAGGGCCTTCTCCCTCAGTACAGTTTCTAGGGGTTCAGTGGCATGGGGCCCAGTGAGATGTCAATTCAAAAGTGAGGGATACGTGGCCACATCCAATCCCCAGTGACAACCCAGAAAGAGGCAGAGCGCCCCAACACCTCCTTGGGTCCTGGAGGCAGACACAGTCCTCCTCTGGGTGCTGCCTCGGCCCTGGACAAGTCACAGGAAAAGCGGCTGGCTTGCAGGCTGGGGGCGGCGGGGGGCGGTCAGAACAAGAAGGGGCGACAGAGGGTGCGATGGTTGAATGGCATCATCCACTCAATAGACATGAGTTTGAGCAAACTCGGGAGGTGGTGAGGGACAGGAAAGCCCGGTGTGCTGCAGTCCAGGCTGTGGCAAAGAGTCGGACACGACTGAGCGACTCGACTACAGCAACAAGCGGGCGGTGGCTGTGAGCTCAACGGGGACAGAGCTTCAGTCTGGGGAGATGAAGGTGCCGCACGGCGGTGGTCGCCCCACAACCTCAACACTCAGCGCCCCTGAACCGTGCACTTGGAAACAGTCACAGTGGTAAACCTGAATTTGCATATTTTACCATTTTAAAAGCTAGGGGGGAAAGGTGGGCTACACTTTACACAAAACTACGGTGCTGCCTGGATAACTTAATTCACGACGACCTATATAAACAGTGCAGAAATTGCATCAACCTATTAAAAGTTTTGAAAGTAACAAAAGCAATAATGACTAAAGATGGGGCGGGGGAGAGGTGGTGTGAGTGAGCCTGGGCCAAGTCACAGCTTTTACGGTGGGGGGCAGTGGCGAGGGGGGTAGCAGATGAGTGAAAACCTCAGCGTCTAGGAGCAGTATCGTCATTACAGGAGTAACGACTGGAGTAATTAAGGAGAAGAGTCAGAAGCAGAACGGATGGAGCCCTGCGGGGTGGGGGAGGGGGCCACTGGCTTTTCCTTCTACCTTTCTGGGGAACTTAATCATCACTGAGTCATGTATCTACATTACCCTTAAAAATAACTGAAAGCAGCTGTGACTCAGCCGTCCGTGAAGCCAGCTAAAACTTCCTTAAACAGAGAATCAAACCCTCACCTCCCCCAAGCCCACTGCTCCTCAGCACCCGGGATCCAGTTTCGGGAGAAGAAGGACTGGAAGGAAGGATGCAAGGACCCCCACCTCGGGCAGGGAAGGGGCTGAGACAAGCAGTGAAGCCCTGGGGTGGAGGCGAGGGCGTCGAGATACACACACACACTCCAGTATTCTTGCCCTGAGAATCCGCATGGACAGAGCAGCCTGGTGGACTACAGTCCATGGGGTCACAGGGTCGGACACGGCTGAGCGACTAAGCATAGCACCGCCGTGGGGGAGGGGGGCAGGAAGGACAAAGCAGGCGGGGGGGGGGGGGCACACGGGGGTCCAGGAGAAAAAGAGAACCCGCCCTGGACAGCCCCCGAGCCCCCCCCCCACCCCCGCGCACGCCTCCCCCTCTCGGGGCCCCTGGCCTCCCCTCCCCCACAGACTCTTGGGTGCCACGGGCCTGTTTGATCAATCCTGGCAGCTCTGGGTGGGTGGGAGCTGCCACCAGGTCTGTCTCTGTGATGGGACCCTGACTGTCCCCGGGCAGGAGGGGTGCTAGCTCTCACTCCCAGGGAGCAGAGGCAAGTGTTCACCTGAAGTCAGTGCCCCCCAGGCTCTGGGCACCGTGTCTGGCACAGGTGGGTTTCCCAAACATGGCTCATGAAATGAGTTTTCTGCACTGACCTCCGCCCGGCAGTTTAATGCCAGGTGCTACTGGCGCCCCAGGGTGGCCCAGCATCCGGCAACGGCTCTGAAGCCTTCATAGGAGACTGAAGACCGAAGCCTCTCTGAAGGAGCTCAGACTGGGCATTAAGATGGGCTGGAGGGGCTTCCTGCCACGAGAGCTCCTGGGCATGGGGTGGAGGGGGGCAGACACAGGAGCCCCGTGCGGGGAGAGAAGTGCTGGCGGCCTCCACACGGCACTCAGCATGCACACGCCCCTCGGCGTTCACACGCCCCTCAGCGTGCGGGGACACAGGGCACGCACGGGGCACTCGGGAGCCAGGAGGGGGTGGGGCTCCACAGAGAAGGGCCCCACGCTGCCTCTTTGAAGACACTCCCTTACTAAATGAAACTTCCCCCTCCTGCATCCCAAGTCCAATAACTAACGATGGGGGGTGAGGGGCCACCGGACAGGGCTGGGGGGCCCGTGCACCCTGAGCCTTCCTTCACAAACAAGTTGAACACGGACGCCCCGAGGGCTTCAGCGCCCTGGCGCGGGTCCACGCTGGTGCAGGCCAGGACCGTCAAGGAGCGTCTGAGCGTCAACTCCCGCGTGGACAGCCAGGGATGGTCTCTTATCATCTCCTAGGAGTCCCACGAAGTGGAGGCTGGGGTCTCATCAGAGATAAGATGGCAGAGGCTCCGGCCCCACAGCAGTTCCCCGGGGTCCTCTGCTCCCTGGGGCTGCAGGCCCTAGCCCACATCCTGCCCCAGGGCCCCAGTCAGCCCCACCCTGCCAGCCTGCCTGCCTGCCCTCCTGGCCCGGGGACAGTTCCTCTCCATGGGCGTTGCCCGTGAACCCTTGCCAAGCGGCCAGCTGGCCAAGGAACGCCTGAGCCAGCCAAGAAGGTCCAGGAACAGCCCCGCATGGGCTCCCCAAGGGCTGAGCCACGGACGCAAGGCTTCCGCCGCCGCCCCGCTCAGCAGACGCCTTCAGCCTCATCTCCTAGTTTCATGTTCCTCAGCCGCCGTTTCTTGGTTGTGTTTTTCCTTCTCAGCACTTCATGATGAATTAAATTCTTTTCATTTTTGCTCCTGATGCCAAATAACAACTGGCGAGGGCAGGCAGACAGACCCGAGCTAATCAGATCACCTAACGTGTCTGGTCATCACAAGAGACGTCGCTGAGCTGGGGATGAAGCCACGCAAGGCAGAGGGAGATGGACCCGCGATCCAATCCTGCCGCCCACCCTGCGAGACCTTCAGCAGGGTCCCCCTTGGTTTGGGGGATCCCAGAGTCCTTGCCTGTAACATGCACAGAACCACACCTGCCTCCAGGCTGTGGTCAGAAAGAGAAGCAACCCCAGGCACACAGTAAGTCCCCAGTGATAATCAGCACCTTTGCTAAGGATTAAGTCCAAGTTAGGCCTTCCAGGAGGCCACAAGAGCACCCCCAGAACATGATAACACAGCCCAGAGATCAGAAAGTGCCAGAGTACAACTGATGGTAAACAGTACAGCGTGTGTACTTCACAGTGTTTATAATTAAGACAGCAATTAAAGAGGATGCGTCAGAGAGTCTCCCCAGCTCACTCCATCCCCACTCCAGCCTTACCGTTAGCTCCTCCAACATGTTCTGGGTTTGGGTTTCCATTTGATTATTCTTTTCAGAGCCAAGTACCCTTCCAAAGAGGCCGAGGGGCAAGAGGCGCAGCAGCAGCAGCAGCAGGATTCGTTCTGCACGCTGTCTGAGCCTCGCGACAACCCTGCCTTGTAGGTGCCGAAATCCCTGATTCACAGATAAGCCAGCTGACCCTCTCAGAGGTGAAGTCCCAGCCCAGGGGCACAGAATCAGTGAGGGTCTGAGGTTGGAGGCTGGAGTTCAAAAGTCAGGAGTCTCTCCATCCCAAGCCCGACACCGCCTGCCCTCCCCAGGCTGGGATGAGCTCTCAGCACAATGGTGCAAGCTCAGTAAACAGAAGGTAAATACCACCATTACTTTGGTCTCATACCCACTGTCTGACCTGTGCCAGCCTGGTGAAAAGGCGAAAGCCTGAGTCGATCAGTCATGTCCGACTCTTTGCGACCCCATAGTCCGAGGCCACCAGGCTCCTCTTTCCTTGGGATTCTCCAGGCAAGAATACTGGAGTGGGTTGCCATTCCCTTCGCCAGGGGATCTTCCCAACCCAGGGATCGAACCTGGGTCTCCTGCATTGCAGGCGGGTTCTTCACCATCTGAGCTGCTGTTATGTAAGTAGGGTGATCACACACACACTGCCACTTCACAGAGTTGTTATAGTAATGACATTAAATAAGTCATGTGGAAGTTCTTTCCAAATCAGTCATCTTTGGTCCATCCACCAAACATTTCCAGAGAGCCTACTACATGTCTGACATCCTGCTGGGCACCAGGGACACACAGGAAAGGGAGGCCCAGGTCTGGCCTCAGGATGACCACAGTCTGGCTTCAGAGGATGGGAGAGCAAGGCAGGATGCTCGCCCAGGAGGAAGGATGCACTTCAGGCTGGTACACAGGTCTCCGGAGGCACAGGAGCCCTGGAGCTCCCAGGTGATGTCCATCTCCATATGGACAACTTGTGAAGGAGTCCAGGGCTCTCTGAAGGGACCAGCGAGTCCTAAGCAGCGGCAGCATGCTCTCTGTTTGGCCAACCCTGCCCATCCTCGGAAGGAGAACAAGAGGGACCCAGACAACAAAGTGATGAGGACCCAGAGCTGGGCTCTCCTCTAGAGGAGACCCAGGCCAATGGTCCCCCACGCAGTGGTACCCAGGACACCCCTGGGATCTCGATGGAAGCCTCATCATTTACTTAAATAGTCTTTGATGGAGAGAACTCAGCTCCATCTGCCTGAGTCTCTATTTCCTTGGCTGTAACTGGAGTTAATGCCAGCTACCTCGGCTGCTGTTGTCAAGAGCTGAGATGGATATAAAGTGCCTAGCATAGCACCTGCCTCCAAGAACTACTTGATAAATGCCCACCTTAATTAGGCATAATATCCATAATAAGAACAAAGACAGAGCAGGGCACACAGGGGAGTTTTCTGAATTCAGATTAACCGGAAACAATGCCCAGGTTTCCTAGGGGCCCAGCCACCTGTGCTCAAGCGAAAGTGTGAATTATCCAACGATTTCAGCCAGCCCCACCATGTCCTTGGCAAACGCTTGCAGCTTCTCGCTGCCCTCTCAGACCCGGGGATGAGTAGAATCAGAAATTCGCCCACAGGAGCTATTTTGTTGCAGTTCCAGAAACCACTGGGTGTCGGGCCGCTGCAGTGCACAGACCCACCAGTGCAGGAAAGAAAAGCAAGTCATAAACCATCTCCAGCTCTGCGAAGGGGCCTCCACCAACCTGTAAGCCCGGCCAGGTCCCTGAAGACACACCCCACACAGCTGTCCTGTGGAGGCGTCTTTCCAGAAGACCAGCTCATCATGAAGCTTCCATTGCAACTCAGCAGGTTGTGTCATCTCAGGAACCTTCAGTCTTCTGATCCAAGTCACAGAAATCAAAGTACGCGAAAAAATAAGTCACCTAAACTTTTCCCCAAGCCCCTCCGATCAGAGGTCAGGAAACCTCAGCCCAAAGGCCAAAGCCATCCCACTGCTGGATGTCATAAATAAAGTTTTATTGGCACACAGCCAGGCTCACTGATGGACACATGGGCTGTGGTGACTTTGTCGATAGAGCTGAATTGTTGGTTGTGACATTGCGTCTTAAGTTGCTTCAGTTGTGTCTGATTCTTTGAGACCCTATGAACATGTAGTCTGCCAGGCTCCTCTGCCAGTGGGATTCTCCAGGTAAGAATACTGGAGTGGGCTGTCATTTCCTCCTCCGGGGGATCTTCCCAACCCAGGGATTGAACCTGCCTCTCTCAAGTCTCCTGCATTGGCAGGTGGGTTCTTTACCACTAGTGCTAACCTGGGTAACCCAATTACTTTGGTCTGAATGTCTGTGCCCCTCCTCTGAATCCACAGGTTGAAATCATAAACCCCAGATTGAGGAGGTATGGTGGTGGGATTCTTGGGAGAAGGTAAGAACTGGGGGCAGAGTCTTATGAAGGAGGTTAGTGCCCTAGTAAAAGAGGGGCCAGAGAATCCCCTTGTCACTTCCGCCAGTGAGGGCACAGCGAGAAGCTGGCTGTTGATGAACCTGAAAACAGACCTTAACCAGACACCAAACGGGCCAGAGCCTTGATCTCAGACTTCCAGGATCTGGGAGAAATTTCTGTTATTTACAAGCCACCCAGCCTATGGTAACCTGTTTGTTG
Source organism: Odocoileus virginianus (assembly GCF_023699985.2). NCBI lineage: Eukaryota > Metazoa > Chordata > Mammalia > Artiodactyla > Cervidae > Odocoileus > Odocoileus virginianus. The sequence goes on along the minus strand of NC_069689.1, from coordinate 10,553,748 downwards.
TTGTTGTTGACAGGTTGCTAAGTCGTGTCTGACTCTTTGTGACCCCATGAACTGCAGCATGCCAGGCTCCTCTGTCAGTCACTATCTTCTGGAGTTGGCTCAAATTCACGTCCATTGAGTCGGTGATGCCATCCAACTGTCTCATCCTCTGCCACCCCCTTCTCCTTTTGCCCTCAATCTTTCCCAGAATCAGGGTCTTCTCCAATGAGTCAGCTCTTTGCATCAGATGGCTAAAGTATTGGAGCTTCAGCTTCAGCATCAGTCCTTCCAGTGAATGTTCAGGGTTGACTTCTATTAGGATTAACTGGTTTGATCTCCTTGCAGCCCAAGGAACTCTTAAGAGTCTTCTCCAGCACCACAGCTCAAAAGCATCAATTCTTTCACACTCGGCCTTCTTTATGGTCCAACTCTCACATCCCTACATGACCACAGGAAAAACCAGAGCTCTGACTGTACGAACCTTTGTCAGCAAAGGTGATCTGTTACAGCAGCCCAGACCGGCTAAGATAGGGGACCACAGAGCCTAAGATACTGACCACCCATCTGGGCCTTAGAGAGAGTGTGTGCCTGCCTTGCTCTACGTGAACACAGGGACATCCATGCAGCTCCCCCAGCCCAACCTCGTGGTGCCTGCATGGTGTCAGATGCCCCTCTGTTCCCAGATGGAGACATGCAGCAGCATCTTCCCTTTGGCTGGCCCCCCTGAGCTGCAGATAGGATCCAGACAGGAGTTCTGGCCTTGCTTGCAGGAGCTGAGCTGGCTGGAGAGCAACAGAAACTCTTTGCCTGAACGTCCCTGCTGGTGTCTAGTGAACAAATTGAACACAGGGGCCAGAAATATTAGATGGTGGTCGTGCATGTTTAATCTATATCTTCAGCTCTTTCAGCTGACAGTGATAAAGTCTTCCACTTATGTATTGCCTTTTTGTTTACAAAGTGGTTCCACATCCCTTGCCTCATTTAGTTCTCCCAACAACCGCATGAAGACGCTTCCTTGCTTAACCCTCAATTGTAGAGACAAGCTTGAAGGTGTGGGAGGACGTGGGTGGGGCCATCTACAGAGTCCGTACCTGTAGGGGCCCAACTGTCTAATTATCTGATCACCTGGGTCTCAGCCCTTTGCTCCCTGGGCCTCTGAGCACGTCTGCAGGTCCTTCTCATGGTCTCTGTACAGAAAGGTGGTTCTGATTGACCGCTGGTGTTCAAAGCTGAGCTTCCCAGCAACTTTATCTAAGAGACCAAACAAAGCCATGGTCATGGGTGCTGTCTCAGACCCAGGAACAGAAAGCAGGCACTCCCTGGAAACCTCCAACTCCACATGGGCTGAGTCAGGGAAGAGGGTGTGAGGACAGAAGAGCCTGGCGGTAGAGAGGAGGTGACGGGAGCAGAATGAGAGAGAGAGAGCCGGCGGGGACAATGGAGTTGTCTGGTCCACCTCTGCCTTCCCCTTGGCTGCCCATTTCACTGAGTCCCACCTGAGTCACCAGAGGACAAGCAAGGTCACAATTTGCAATTCACACTGGGAATGTGTCAGTATCTAAAAAGAAATAATTTTCTTTGTATTTTATTTTTTGTGCTTTTGCTGGGTTTTTAAGATTCCTACAATAAAATACATGTTACTTCTGATATTTAAAAAAAAAGACAGTTTTGTGTATTGGTTTCCTGTGGCTTCTGTAAAAAAAAAAAGAAAGAAAAGATAGCCACAAATATGGTGGCTTAATACTTAGGTCACTTGATGCAAAGAACTGACTCATTTGAAAAGACCCTGATTCTGGAAAAGATTGAAGGCAGGAGGAGAAGGGGACGACAGAGGATAAGATGGTAGGATGGCATCTCCGACTGGATGGACATGAGTTTGAGCAAGTTCCAGGAGCTGGTAATGGACAGGGAGGCCTGGCGTGCTGCAGTCCATGGGGTCGCAAAGAGTCGGACACGACTGAGCGACTGAACTGAAAACAGCAGAAACTCACTGTCACAGCTCTGGAGACTCCAAGTCCACAAATAAGGTGTCTTTAGGAGCACGCTCCCTCCGAGGGCTCCAAGGAGGCTCCTTCCTGCCTCTCCCAGCTTCTGGTGGCTCCAGATGCCGTCTCCTGTGGCAGCCATCACTCCAGGCTCCGCCCCTGCGGCGCCTTCTCTATGTCTCTTTGTGTCCTTTTCCGTCTCTCGTCAGGACACCAGTCGCTGCATTAAGGGCTCACCCACCCCAGTGCAAATCTCATCTCTAGTCCAACTTCAAGGACATCTGCAAGGACCTTATTTCCAAATAAGGTCACGTTCTGAGGTTCTGAATGAACGTCAATTTTTTGGAAGACCCTCAAATGCACTACATGTTGTTTCAGATTTCCTTTTTTGTTATTCCAAACTAGGTGTGATCCTACAGAGCTAAGACTGTGTGATACAGCAGGAGTTTATGGTGAGAGGTCTGGTTTTATGACTGTCCTGGGCCCTGCCTGCCGCATCACAGAGTCCCAGCATTCTGAAAGGAAGCAGCACCGTCCTCTTCCCACCCCAGGGATGGACACTGTGTGCAGCAGAAGGTCCTGGGCATGCTGGGTATCGTTTTGCAGTCTCACGACTGACTCATGTGTGTCTAGCAGATCTCCTCTTTTAGTCTGTTGGCTCCCGGGGGTCAAGGACCCCCAATCAGCTGTGTCCTGCCTTCAGCTCAGTTCCCAGAGTAGAACATCCTTGTTTAATGCTTGTCAACCTGGTGTAGACACCTGCTCCAAACACGCACATGCTCAGTCTACACCATCCACCTGGACTCACCTGGGACAGGCCCTGACATCTCCCCAAGGGACTTTTCTGGATGGACCTCACCCAGAGGAGGTAAGGCTCACGAGTTTTCTTCCCAGAACTCATTTTCGGAGAAAATAATGCCATCTTATGTATATACAAAGAGAGAAATCTGGCAGTGTGTTTCCAGTCAGCTATTAACAAAAGTAGAGAAACAAACAAATGAGAAAAAAAAAAAAAAGATAGTGTTTTGGATGATTCTGCAGTTACCCAGAACTGAAAGGACAAATTGCACATCTATAAATGGACTACTAGCCACTTACGCCGGCTGAATCACAGAGGCAGAACGGTCAGGGAGGGTGTGGTCCAGATAAGACACAGCTGACCTCTCCTCTCAGCCTTCTCCTCCTCCAGCCCCAACATGCACATGGGGCAACAGCTCTTCTGGCTGGACAGGAATTCAGCTACAGAATTGCTCATGCTTCCCCGAATATCTAGTGGTTAGCTGGAAAATGGTGTGAGCCCAGTTATTTTGGGCAAATCTGCTAACACTCTTTAAAGGAGGCCGTGGAAGAAAGAGCCTGTCACCCCTGCTCCATCCTATCCAGGACCCCACGCGGACTTCCTTCCAAGCCCTCGGCTCGGCCTGCAGGCCTTGCAACCTTCCCTCTGCTCACAGCCTCACCTGATTCCCCTGCTCCCTCCAGACCGCCTTGACAGCTCCGGTAGTAGACCCTGCTTGTCACACCTCCATGCCTCTGCCCTACTCGGCAGCTTCCCTCCCCTGGGGAACGCTGAGTGACCCGAAAAAGAGCTCCAGCCTCTCCTCTGTGCAGCCCCGTCTGCCCCTCCCCCAGCATCCTCCTGGCTGGTCCCCCAGAGCCCAGCCAGTCCTCTCCGACCCCAGTGAACCCCTCTGCGCCCACAGGCTGGCTTGGCTCTCCTCTGATGACAAATTCACTGAAACCCACTGGGTCTCACTGATTCCTAACTCCCACTGCCTGAGACATGTTTCCTACGTTTAAAGCTTTGTATTGATAGTTTGTTTCTAGAGTCCTACAATTCATCTAGCATCTGGTTTATGGTAACAGAAGTGAAACCAGAGCTGGAACTCTCAGTAACTGATTGGTTCCATCCCTGTCCCCGTGAGCCCCGAAAGGGAGAGCCAAGTGCATCCATCACTGTGTGCCCATGACATGTTGAAAGTCAGAGGTATCAGGGCCCTGACGTCCTTGTTCCCCCAAATCTACTGTACCCAGAGATCCCCCTTTAATCTTGGAACCCTGCATCTCAGGCACTCATTCAACCATCTGCACAACAACAAACATTTGCGACACCTCCAGGTGAGGGTGGAGGTGCCTAAGGTCTCCCTCCCGCCTTGAAAGAGCTCTCGGTCTAATGGGGAGACAAGATGAATGAACTGTAAAATGGGGCATCCTTCCCAGCCTCTGTGATAGACTTGTCACACGGGCAAGAACTCCTGGGTCACCTCCTCTCCCTCAGGGGCAAGAATGCACGGTAGACACTGCGTATTTGGATGAACACACAATGAAAGGGGGCGGGACTGCCCTGGTGGCCCAGTGGATGAGACTCCATGCAGTCAACACAGGGGACCCAGGTTCAACCCCTGGTCAGGGAACTAGATCTCACGTGCCCCAGCTAAGATCCAGTGCATGCATGCTCAGTTGCTAAGCCACGTCCCACTCTTGGTAACCACATGTACTCCTATGTCCATGGGGTTTTCCAGGCAAGAACACTGGAGTGGGGTGCCATTTCCTCCTCCAGGGGATCTTCCCGACCCAGGGATCGAGCCCACACCTCTTGCATTGGCAGGTGGGTTCTTTACCATTGAGGCACCTGGGAAGTCCAGTGCAGTCAAAGAAATAAATATTAAAAACAGAAGTGAAATGACATTTATTTTAAAACAAGCTGAAAACAAAGAACAATTGCAGGGAGAACTTCCGGGCGAAGATGGCAGAACGAAGAAGTCCTCTGCTACCCGACAAAGTGAAAAAAAATTCATCAAAACAAAATTCACCAGCAACAACTGCCTGGTGCCAGAAGCGCTGGAAAGGGCAGCCAAGAGAAAGGCAGGAGATTCCAGTTTGGCACAAAGATGTGTGCTTCCTGACCCCACCCTTCAGCCCTGGAAGCTTTTCCAAGGAAAGACATCAATGCTGAGAATTCTCACAGGGCTCCTGCAATGGGGGCTGTGGGGGAGGGGCACAGGCTGCCTGGCAAAAAGTGAAGTTAAAACCCTCAAGAGCAGATGTCCCAGCATACTAGAAGGAGCTCAGTAGGGGAAAATGATGCTTTCCAGGATAAGGGGGGCTGCCAAATTGAGGACACTAAAATGTGCCCAAACATCCCATATATACTTACATTAAACAATTATCCATTGTGCATCTCAAATTCAGATTTCCCCGGGACAGCCCGCATTTTATCTGGCAACCCTACCACGGCACTGTTCGGAGCTGGACCAACAGTCTGGGGCCCCTCGGAGGAAGAATGTGCCTTGGCCGGGTCAGTGGGCCCTGGGAAGGTGTCAGTACTGGGACTCTTGGTGCCAACAGCACTCAGCCTTGGCAGAGGACCCCCTCCCACCCCCTCACCGTTCACAAATGTAGATGACAGGAAACCTCAGAGCAACACGGAGTTTCAAACGAGACTTCATCCTCCCTGTCTGCACATGCCCTGTCTGTGGGTCTCACGTCCATGGGGTTCACATCCGCAAATTCAACTAGTGTGTCGTAGCCACTGGGCTCACATCTGCAGATTCAACTAACGCGAAATTCTGACCATAGCTGGGCGAATCTGGGGGTACAGAAATCCACAGATTCAGTGAGCAAACTCTTCATCGCACTGCTCCCTTGTATGTAAAAGACTTGAGTATCTGAGGGCTTTGGTATCCAAGGGGCTCCTGGAACCCCTTGCCCGAGGATGCTGAGGGGTGACCGTATGGTTGAGAGAGGAAAAGTCAAATGAGTCCCAGGTAGGATGGGAAAATGTATCACACAAACAGGAAGGCTAGGCTGAGCGGCTCTTGTCACGTGATGGAAAGATGGAAAGAATGTCGAGGCAACAAACGAAGATGAAAAGGAAGAGGTCAAGAGGAAAGAAAGAGAGACGAGGGAGGCGGGAAGTGTGAGCCACCGCTGAGAGATAAAGTCTAGAAGAAAACACAACCCAAGATACAGAATCAGTCTCCCTATGAGTTTTCCACACTAAACATATATTTTTATGTATTTATTTATTTAGGCTATGCAGCATGACATGTGGGATCTTAGTTCCCCAACCAGGCATTGAACCCATGCCCCCTGCAATGAAAGCACAGAGTCTTCACCACTGGAGCACCAGGGAAGTCCCTAAATATATATTTTTAAATGAATGCAACTACACAAAAACCAAAAACTGAGATAAAAACATAAAAGAATAATACTGCCCAGCCAAGGAACCAAACCTAGAAACAATTTATAGCTCTAATAAACAAATTACAATCAAGGAGAGACTAGACATGGCTGAAAATCAAATAAATAATATGGAATTATTATTTGAGGCAGTCACAGAATATACAAAAGGAAAAAGAGAGATAAAGGCAATCTAAGAGAAGATAATGAATACGGAGGCCAAGCGGGGCATTCCAATAGAAGGAAAATATGTGCCCTAAAGTAGACAAGTGCAACAGAAGAAATTACTTCAAGGTGTAATACAAGAAAATTTTCCCAAAATGAAGAAAAAAGTGGCCACACCAATTGAAAGAACAAACATGTACCAGGAAAAAGATTATTTCTTGATAGCAACAGATTATGAGATATACCCTGGTTTTTATTAAACATCCATTTTCTAAGATTTTTTTTATCTGCACCATTTTTCAAGTCTTTATTATTGAATTTGTTGCAATATTGCTTCTGTTTTATGTTTTGGTTTTTTTTGGCCAAGAGACATATGGGTTCTTAGCTTTCAGATCAGGGACTGAACCTGCACTCCCTGCATTGGAAGGAGAAGTCTTCCCCACCAGACAAACAGAGAGGTCCCTAAACATCAGTGCTAAGGAATTAATTGTTTCAGCATACAACCAGAAAAAAGTACATAATTTACAAGAGGGGGTGGAAAACCCATTAACTTCACACTCATCCAAAGAGCAATGCCTACTCTTTGCGGGGGACAAGTGTTTGATTTAGCCAAGCAGTCCTTGAGGAAGAAAGCTAAAGTCAGACCTTCTCAAATATAAAAGAGCTGAGGAATACAGAACCCACGAATCCTTCTTGAAAGAAATACTGGACAAGAAACCCAAGCCAACAAAAGACAAGCCAAAGCAAAGGACTCGAGCCAGGGCATGGTGAGAGCACCACGGGTTAGTGATGCGATGCTTACAGTTACGGCAAAAAATGAAACCATGAAGGACTGTGCTACGGTGATGGTAAATATTGTAAACCCCGGAGTGGCAGATACAAAGATGCTCCTCTCTGGGACCCCTGCAGATCCAGCTGTGAGGAGTTGGCTCCAGCTGCTCCTTCCTTCTGCTTCTGAGGAGAGGCCATGCTCTCCTAGGAGGAGTTATTGTTTAGTTTCATCAAACAATTTTGTGACCCCATGATAGCCCCAGGCTCCTCCGTTAATGGGATTTCCCAGGCAAGAATACTGGAGTGGGTTGCCATTTTCTTCTCGGGGGAATCTTCCTGACCCAGGGATCGAACACGCATCTCCTGCATTGGCAGGCGGATTCTTTACCCCTGAGTCACCAGAGAAGCCCCGCTTCTTCACTGTCGCAACCAGTGACTGAGCAGGGCGGTGATGGAAGGGCCTTGCCAGTTCCGCCCAGGGTGGGATCCCCGTAAGGGGCAATCTTTGCTCTGCAGCTCCTCGTTGGATGGGCAGGGGTTCAGCCAGGTCTGCAGCGCAGACTGCCAGCCCCCCTATTCCTTCCTTCTGTACGTATCACTCTTCAACCTACCTCTCACACACCTATCTATTCTCAAAAACCCAAGACAGCACACATAACAAAACAAAAATTATGTGTAACAGACACAGGTGGATGGAAAAAGGAGGAGTGCAGTTGTGTGAGACAGCTACTCACCCTAATTTTACAGTGGGCAGTCAGGACCTGCAAAAAAAAAAAAAAGTGATTGAACAAAGACCTAGTGACTCATCTACTTATGTTTTTTTTTAATTTTTTCTTAAGATCTTTAAACATTGATATCTCTTGTAGTGAGGAAATTAAAGTTCAGCTATGGCATCAGGTTTCCTTCTCATTTTTAAAAGTCAAATAAAATTAAAATTTAATATCTTTAACCATGAAAAACATGATACTACTTTTATAAAAATTATTCATCTTGTCTATCTATGTATTTCCTATCCTTCTATTCACAGAGAAAACCTGGCAGGATGTTCACCAAATGTTATCCTACTTGTTTCTGACTGATGGGTTATCTGTTGGTTTTCTATTTGCATTCTCTACATTTCTTTGGTTTTTATAACATACATGTAAAACTTTTATAAGAAACAAGAGTCATTACTTTAATAACAAAGGTAGCAATTACTTTAATAACAAAGGTTAACATATAGCTCACAATTCTAAGCACTTTACATGTATGACTTTTGTAAGTTATAAACAGGTAAGTTATTATCATCATCATATCAATTTTTAAATAAAGAAAATGGGACAATTGTTTACATGGAGTCTCAGAAGAATTTAAATAAAATATTATTAGAGTAACAAGTTTAGCAAGGTACTGGGTATATATAAATATCAGTTCAGCTCAGTTCAGTCACTCAGTCGTGTCCGACTCTTTGTGATTCCATGAACTGCAGCATGCCAGAAATATTTATATATATAAATATTTATACAAATATAAATTACATTAATATACATCATTAGCAAACACTTAAGAGTCAATTAATAGGAAGAAAGACACCTTTTATAATAGCAACCAAAGTCAGAAAGTATCCAGAAATGAATCTTATTATAAATTGGTACAATATGTATGCTTTAAAGTCTACTGAACTCTAGAGTTTTTGAACTCTACTGAAATTCATGAAAAAGTGCCACAGTAAATGGAAAGATAGTCCATGTTCATGGATAGGAACCTTGAATGTTACGGAGATGTCAGTCTTTCCTAAAAGGAAGGCTACGATTCCAACCAAAACTTCAACTGGGCTTTTCGTGAGATTGACAAGCTGATGCTAAAACATCTGTGGGAAAGCAAAGGCTCAAGACTAGATAAGGCTCCTTCGAGTTGATCCCCTGGTGGCTCAGATAGTAAAGAGTCTGCCCACAATGTAGGAGGCCAGAGTTTGATCCTGGGGCCTGGAAGAGTCCCTGGAGAAGGAAATGGCAGCCCACTCTAGTATTCTTGCCTAGGAAATCTGATGGGACAGAGGAGCCTGGTGGGCTACAGTCCATAGGACCGCAAAGAGTCAGACACAACTGAGCAACTACACTTTCACAGAGCAAATAGTGTGATATTGGTGCAGGGAGCAACAAAATGGCACTGGAATAGGACATGGAGCCTCTAATGGACCCCCACACCCATGGGACTTTGAGATAAGACAGACATGGCTCTGCAGATCAGGGGAAGGATGAAGAACTATTTAGCAAAAGATGCTGGTACCAACAGCTGCTCAGATGGGGGGAAATGAAATTTGATCTCCAACTCAAACCATTAACAAAAGTCAATTCTACATAGATTAAAGGCTGAAATGTGGAAAACAAAAAAACTCTAAGAAGAAAATATAAAAAAAATTTTTTATCTTGGTGTAAGAAAGCATTAAGACCCAAAAAGTATTAACATAAAATAAAGTATTAATAAATTTTAAGTTATTACAATTAATACCTTATGTTCATCAAAAGTTACCATAAGGGACTTCCTTGGTGGTCCAGAGACTAAGACCATCCTGCCGATGCAGGGGGCATGGGTTTGACCCCTGGTCAGGGAACTACATACTGCATGCTGCAACTAAGAGTTTTTGTGCTACAACTAAAGATTCCTCACGCTGCAACAAAGATCCTGCACACCCAAATAAACAAATATTTTTTTAAAGTTACCGTAAAATAGTAAAAAGAAAAGCCACAAACTGAGAAATAATGTTGAAACACACTGTCCTATAAAGAACAAAGAATTCGTATTTAGGAAACTCCTTCCAAATAAAAGGAAATAAAACCAAAAGTCCAAGAAAAAAAATAAGTAAAACACATTAATGGGCATTTTACAGAAGAAGCACAAATCCCAACACATTTATGAAAAAGGGGCTCAATCTCATTAATAATCAGAAAAATACATATCAAGGTCATTGATAAGCTATCACTTTATACTCTGTTGGCAAAAATTTAGAAGTCAGACTACACCAAGTGTTGGAGAGCATATAGATAAACAGATGGTCTTATACATTGCGAGTAGGAGTATAAATTGACACAGACATTTTGGAAGGCAACTTATTATTATTTTCTAAAGTTGAACGTTTGCATACTTAAGGACCTGACCATCCCATTTCCTGGTAGCTCAGCTGGTAAAAAATATGCCTATAATGAAGGAGACCCGGGTTCGATACCTGGGTTGAGACGATCCCCTAGAGAAGGGTGTGACAACCCACTCTAGTATTTGTGCCTGGAGAACCCCATGGACAGAGGAGCCTGGTGGGCTATAGTCCATGGGGTCGCAAAGAGTCGGACACGACTGAGTGACTGAACTGAACTGATAGGAAACTGATATAGTTTGTTTCCAGGAGTAGACAGCACAGAAACGGACCCAAGTTACTGGTTCACGGTTATCACTCTGCTTTACAGCCTAAATACATGTGACATATAAGCTTTTCCTTGAGTCATGTATTTTAAACAATGATAAAGAAGAAGATTAATTAAAAAACAGACACAGGCAGGCCAGGCTCAAGGCCATGGAGCTGAGAGGTGGAGCGTGGACTGCAGAACCCGCTCCTGCCTCCTGCTGTCTCTGGTCCCCTCCAACACCTCACATTCACTAAAGGAGGGGGAGCCACACAGCGGGAAGAAGGACGAAATTATACCAGTGCCAAGTGTCTTCTAATTTTATAGTAACAGGCCAAACTGGCAGAAGGAAAAGTGGGAAAATGAACAGAAAAAATACAAGTCACTGAAAGCATTTGGACACTCAACATTCTGAGACTTTCCCCAGCAGTGATGGGTGCAAATGCAAACCCATGTGTAATCAGCCTTCCACTTCCTAAGGAAACTCTTAATTTCTCTAAGGACTCCTGAGTCCTTTGAGAGGAACACTGCATGTGTTGGCAGTCATAAACAAGATGACACATCCCCAACCCCAGTGGAAGGGCTCCACAGCAGGAACACTGACCGAAGCTCTGGACACGCTATCACAGACCCAGACCACTCCACGCCCCTGTGTTCTAAGAAAGTCTCCTTTTCACTTAAGCCCCCATATCTAGGGCTGGAATCCTGTCTCCGCAGCAGTTAATTCCTTCATTTCAAAAGCACTTTTGATTTTCTTTAAAACCAAAGCTTTTCTGATTTTACAGACAACATATGCTGATTATAGAAAATATGAAGAACATCAACAAACATAAAGAAAAAAGGAGCATAAAGTACATACAATCCCAACTCATAAAAATAATACCTTTATCAGTGTGTCTATTTCTCTACAGTCCTTTTTTCTCTGCACATGGAGCTATGGATTTATGTGTGGGTTTGTACTCAGATTTTCCTGCTTAACTGAGATCTTAGAATTTATACAGTGCTAAATACTTTCTGATTGATCAAAGTAAAGACTGATCCTCCCCTCGTTTTAAAGATAACACTTTGCCTTTCTTTTCTGAGCTCAAGACCATACCACATCCTCTGTTTGGACTGGAGTGGTAACAGATTCATGAAGGTATTTGTGACCGTTGCAATTTCTTTGATGTCTCAATCCTTCAGATGAGAGATGTCCTGTGTCAAGTACAAATCAGTTGAGCTTTCCCAGGACATGGTCTCTGGCACTTTGGCGGCAAATTACAAAGATGGGAACAGTATTTACGTATTTTCCCCCTGTTGCTTCCTTTTAAAATTTTTTATTGGGGTATAGCTGATTTACAATGTTGTGTTTCAAGTGAACATCAAAGTGATTGAGTTATACATATATAAATATTCATTTTTTAAGATTCTTTTCTCATATAGGTTATCATAGAATATCGAGGACAGTTCCCTATGCCGTACAGTAGGTCCTTCCTGGTTACCTATCTTGTGTAAAGTGGTGTGTAATGTTCATCCCAAGCTCCTGATTTACATTTGTATACTGCTTTGATCTGTATGACCCTCTTTCACACAGAAATATAACTGTCTTTCCTATGGGAAAGGGAAGGCAAAGTGGTAGACATATCAATCCATACTCCTGAGTTGGATAGCCAGAAGTTAAATCTCTACCTCAAAATTCTGAAAGTCTGAGTTTCCTCATCATTAAATTGGGGGTAATGAAATGACTCACATGATTATGAAATGGCAATTAAACGACCAAACACATAAAGCACTCAACAGTTCCTGGCACATCACAAGTTTTGATACACGTTACTACTGGAATTGCTGTAGCCTTGCTGGTGGTGGTGATGATGATGATGATGATGACCGTAATAGCCTAAGAGACATTTTTAATCCACTTGGGGTATTATTAATATGCAATAAAATGGTGTGTTAATATACAGGGTATAACACAAAGGGTATTATTAATATACAGTAAAATGGATTCATTCTAAGTCTGCACGAGTTTGGACGAATATATACATTCAAGTACCCAGGTACAGACTATTGCTGCTGTTTTTGTTCTTTGTTGCTTAGTTGCCAAGTCACGTCGAGGTCTTCTGCGACCCACGAACTGCAGGCCTGGGAACCCTAGCCCAGAGTCTGTCCACGGGATTTCCCAGGCAAGAATACTGAAGTGGGCTGCCATTTCCTCCTCCAGGGGATCTTCCCGACCCAGAGACTGAACCGTGTCTCCTGCTTGGCAAGCGGATTCTTTATGACTGAGCCCCCAGGGAAGTCTGTAGAATATTTTATCATCCCCCAAAGTTCCCTGAGACCCACGTTCAGTCTACACTGAATTCTACCACCACACATGTAAGAAACTTATTTTCATTTCTCCTGACCCAATTGTTACACCATCGCTTCATACACTTAACATACACATACGTCATACATCCCAAAATACATTGTGACAACTTTTGTTCAAATGGTCAGCTCTCCTTCAAGGCAATAGAAATAAGAAGAACAAGACTGCAACCCACCAGACTCCTCTGTCCATGGGATTTTCCAGGCAAGAATACTAGAGTGGGTTGCCATTTCCTACTCCAATTATACTACAATAAAAAATAAAATAGAGATATTGCCATCATTTCCATGGAGAAATCTGTCATCTTTATCTTTGTTCTTCCATATATAATGTATCTTTTCCCTCTGATTCCTTATAATACTTTCTCCTCATTGGTGTTGACCAATTTTATGGTGATGTACTTCAATGTGGTTTTCATCATGTTTCTTGTCCTTGGGGTTTATGCAGCTTCTCAGGTCCACAGGCTGATAGTTTTCATAGAATTTGGGAAATGTGGGGGGGGGGCATTATTTCTCTATACGCTTTTCCTACCTCCCATCCTTTCCTGTTTTCCATCCCTCCTGTTTCACTTACATTGGGCCACTTGAAACTTTCCCTCAGATTACTGGTGTTCTATTCTTTCTTTCTGCACATTTCACTGTGTGTGTGTGTGTGAGTCACTCAATCATGTCCAACTCTTTGTGACCCCACGGACTGCAGTCTGCCACACTCCTCTGTCCATGGAATTCTCCAGACAAGAATACCAGAGTGGAAAAAAAAAGAGTACTACAGTGGGTAGCAATTCCCTTCTCCAGGGGACCTTCCTCACTCAGGGATTGAACCCAGATCTCCTCCACTGCTGGCAGATTCTTTACCACCTGACCCACAAGGGAAGCCGTGTTGGATGGTTTCTATTGCTATGTCTTCAAGCTTCTTAACCTTTTCTTCTGCAATCTAATCTCCTATTAATCCAATCCAGTGTACTTTTTTCTATCTTAAATTATGAAAGTATGATAACACATTTACAGGAGACTTTGAAAAATACAGAACAAAGTTACATATAGTTCTATTATATATTACAATTATTTTTAAGCAGATAATTAAGATGTTTAGTTGGCATTTCAATATCAGACTCTCAAAAATTAATAGAATGAATAGACAGAAAAGTAGAAGGATATGGTAGACCTGAATAGCACTATGAACCAATTCAACATAATTAATACAATTTTCACACAACAGCAGGATACAAATTCTATTCAGTTCCCATAGACTATAAAACAGGAAACATTGGAACACATCCAAGGACGTAAAACAAGGCGAAAAAAAATTTCATGGTCTAAAGGTATTGAAATCATACAGAGTCTGTTCTCTTATCACTGTGGAATTATGTTAGAAATTAATATCAAAAGATTATTTGAAAATAACCCACATACTTTCAAAGGCAATGTGACATTTACCGAGAAAGATCTTTGACTTACCCATTGAAAGCCTCAGTAAAGTTAAAGGACTGAAAAATAACAGAGGGTGATTGCAGAGAAGAAAGCATTCAAATGAGAAATTAACATAAAAGATACTTTTAAAACCCCATGTATTTGGAAATTAAATGCACACTTTTAAATGATGGGTGTATCTGAGACTCCATGACAAGGAAAATTAGAAAATATCAGTAAGAGAATAAAAATGAAAAAAGAATTTATCAAATTTGTTGCATGCAGCTGAAGCCACTCAATGCAACTAAATACAATGTGGAATCTTGACTAAGGTTTGAAAACAAATAATGATCACTAGCATAACATTTTGTGAAATTTGAATAAAATCTGTACTTTAATAATACTGTATCACATGCTAATTTCCTGGGTTTTTTTTTTAACAACATAGTATTTCTTTATATTCTCAGAATTGGATTAGAAGTTTCAAGCCTCTTTCAAAATTTTTTAAATCACTAAGATAATAAACTTTCTACACTTTTAGCAGTACTATTATTAGATGCTAGAATAAATGGAACTCTATCAAATTCTTGAGTGAATATAAATTAGAAATCTAGCATTCTATTCATGCTTAGTCAAACAAGCAGGACCAAAACATGATAATTTTTTTAGCTAGGCAAAATTAATAAGTTTTCTAAAATATAAATATACATAATAAATATTATTTATGTATACATGTACACATACAAAAGCTTTTCTACTATATGATAGAGGCTTGAGACAGAACGACAGAAAAATGAGACAGAGAAATTGGAAAACATAAATTAAATGGGGGCAGTGAATATGAAATAGAAAAAGTAAAACTAACTAGATAAAAGATTATCATACAGTCCAGTTGCTTTTAAACATGGCTTCTCATGAGAATCAAATCTGGAGCTTTGGAGAAAAAAATAATACCTGGGCATTTGTATTTTTCAAAAAGTTCCAAGATAACTCAAGTGCTCACTTGGATTTTTTAAAAGTGATTATAGGTTTTTCTATTAAATGGTAGTTTTAGTGATAGAGAATTCTATTATTTTCTGTTGACCAATCATGATACCATGATATCAAAACAAATAATAGTTACATAACCACAATAGTGGGCTCCCCAGGGGGCATTAGAGGTAAAGAACTTGCCTGCCGATGCAGGAGACACAAGAGACCCGGGTTCAGTCCCTGGGTGGGGAAGATGCCCTGGAGGAGGGCATGGCAACCCGCTCCAGTGTTCTTGCCTGGAGAATCCCACGGACAGAGGAGCCTGGCGGGCTGCAATCTATAGAGTCACAAAGAGTCGGACACGACTGAAGCGACTTAGCACACACACAAGCAATCACAATAGTAAGAGATGTTTATCAATTTTCACAGTCAGTAGCCAGATAAAAAATAAAAGATAATTACCATTACAAGCCATAATGGGAACATGAGTAACCTAACTGTATAAAATAATTACATACAATCTGGGGGGTTAAGTAGAGTGATGTGGTAAATGGAGGTGCATACATGTGCATGTTTTTATCCACTCAGTGGGCCTATGTCTTTTGGCTGGTGCATTTAATACATTTACATTTAAGGTAATTATTGATATGTATGATCCTATTACCATTTTCTTAATTGCTTCAGGTTTATATTTTGTAGGTCTTTTCCTTGTCTTGTGCTTCCTGCTAGAGAAGTTCCTTTAGCATTTGTTGTAAAGCTGGTTTGGTGGTGTGGATTCTCTTAACTTTTGCTTGTCTGTAAAGCTTTTGATTTTTCTGTCAAATCTGAAAGTGAGTCTTGCTGGGTAGAGTAATCTTGGTGGTAGTTTCTCCCTTCTCATCACTTTAAACACATTGTGCCATTCCCTTCCGGCCCCTAGAGTTTCTGTTGGGAAATCAGCTGATAACCTAATGGGAGTTCCCTTGTGTGCTATTTGTTGCTTTTCCCTTGTTGCTTTTAATATTTTATCTTTGTCTCTGATTTTTACGAGTTTGATTGCTGTGTGTCTCAATGCTTTCATCCTGCCTGGGACTCTTTGCACTTCCTGGGCTTGGCTGACTCTTTCCCACAGGGAAGTTTTCAGCTGTTGTCTTTCCAGATATTTTCTCCTGTTGGGGGTCTCCCGTGGAGGCAGTGAGTGGCCCCAGGGATGCCACGGCCCCACCGGCAGTGACAGTCCCGACATGGCGGCGGGGCGGAGGGGGGGGGGGGTGCCCCTTGCTGTGAGCCCTCTCAGAGGTCACCATTAACCCCATCAAAGAGCCCGTAGTCTCCAAGGCTGGGTTTCTTCAGTCCAAACAACTAACAGGAGGGAGGGAGCACAGCCCCACCATCAACAGACAACTGGATTCAAGTTTTACTGAGCACTGCCCTGCCCATCAGAGAAAGACCCAGTTTTTCCCATCTCCAGTTCCCCCACCCCCAATCACCAAGCTTACAAAAGCCTCTTAGCCTCATCCACCAGAGGGCAGACAGAAGAAGCAGGAAGAACTGCAATACCGGCCACCAGAATGAAAACCACACCACGGAAAGTTAATCAAAATGAAAAGACAGAAAATTGTGTTCCAGATGAAGGGACAAAACCCCAGAAAAACAGCTAAATGAACTGGAGACAGGCAACCTTCCAGAAAAAGTAGTCAGAACAATGACAGTGAAGATGATCCAGGGTTGGGAAAACAATGGAGAAGATGCAAGAGCTGTTTAACAAAGACGTAGAAGGACTAAAGAACAGAGATAAGCAATACACTACAAGGAATCGACAGCAGAATAACTGAGGCAGAAGAACAGAGAAGTGACCTGGAAGACAGAATGGTAGAAATCACTGCCACAAAACGGCATAGAGAAAAGAGAATGAAAAAAAATTGAAGACAGCCTAAGAGACCTCTGGGACAACATTAAACACACCAACATTCACATTATAGGGGTCCCAGAAGGAGAAGACAGAGAGAAAGGACCCAAAATCCAGTGTACTTTTCATCTCACACATTGTGGCATTCATCTCTATAAATCTAATTCAGGTCATTTGGATATGTTCCAGGTCTCTACCTAAACTTTTTTTTTTAACATACAGAACATAGCTATAGAAACATCTTAAAGTCCTTATCTGCTAAATCTAACATTTGTGTTGGTCTGAGTTGATTTTGATTGGTTGATTGACTGATTATTCTCATAATGGGTTGTATTTTCATGTTTCTCTGCACATCTGATAATTTGGAATTCAATACCAGACATTGCAAATTTTACCTGGTCAGGTGCTGGACTTTTTTATTTCTATTAATAATCTTGCACTTTCTTGGCCTAACTAGAGGATGACATGAAGTTACCTGGAAAAAAAGTTGATTTTCAGGTCTTTTTTCACGATTTATTAGAGCTTGGTCTAAGTCTAATTACTCCCCCACTAGGAAGGCAAGACCTTCCACAGAATGCTACCCATGCCCATGAGTTATGGGTGTTCCAGTCTGGCTGATGGGAGCAGGCACTGTTCCTGGCCCTCCATGCTTGCCTTTTGGATACATTCCCCCAAATTGAGGTAATTTCCTTTCAGGCATGTGAGGATCGTGCTCTGCTAAGCACCCGAGGAGGAACTCCTGCAGTTCCCCAGACTTCGCCGTCTAGACCCTACTCTCTAGCGCTCTTCCCTGCAAACTTCAGCTGCCTCAGTCTCCCCAGACTTTCAGCTCCTTGTCCTCAGCTCGGCAAGTCACCCAGGCTCTGTCTGGGTTCCATGTTCTTACGCAGCAGCCCAGAAATTTTGTCAAAGCAGTAAGTAAGCTGGGGCAATCCTAGGGCTCACTCAGTCACTAAGCACGTCTCAGGGATCTATACGTCCTTTGTTGGGTAATTCCCCGGTGCTTTGAAAATACTGTTTTATATCTCTCATCTGGTTTTTAGTTTTTAGTTTTTAGTTTTTCATTTCACGTATGAGGATAAATCTAATCCCTTGGGACTCTATTTTGTGTGGAAGCAGAAGAATCAAAGGAAATATTTGTATCCACTTTGCGGAATTAAGGGGCTTCCCTAGTAGTTCAGCTGGTAAAGAATCCACCTGCAATGCAGGAGACCCTGGTGTGATTCCTGGGTCAGGAATGTCCACTGGAGAAGGGAACGGCTACCCACTCCAGTATTCTGGCTGGAGAATTCCATGGACTGTATAGTCCATGTAGTCACAAAGAGTCAGACACAACTGATCAGCTTTCTCTTCACTGCAGAAATAAAGGTATAATTTACATATGACAAAACAAGCCCATTTTAAGTTGCTAGATAAATTCTCCCAATGCTAAAGAGATTTGTCTTCATGTTACTGAGATTTATAAGTTCTCTATATATTCAAAATACAAGATTTTTAAAGATATGTATAATGAATATCAATAATCTCAGATATGCAGATGATACCACCCTTATGGCAGAAAGCAAAGAACTAAAGAGCCTCTTGATGGATGTGAAAAAGGAAAGTGAAAAATCTGGCTTAAAACTCAACATTCAGAAAACAAAGATCATGGCATCCAGTCCCTTCACCTCATGGTAAATAGATGGAGAAACAATGGAAACAGTGATGGACTATATCTGCAGATGGTAACCGCAGCCATGAAATTAAAAGACACTTGCTCCTTGTAAGAAAAATTATGATCAACCTAGATAGCATATTAAAAAGCAGAGACATTACTTTGCCAACAAAGATCCATCTAGTCAAAGCTATCACTTTTCCAGTAGTCATGTATGGTTTTGAGAGTTGGACTATAAAGAAAGCTGAGTGCTGAAGAATTGATGTTTTTGAACTGTGGTGTTGGAGAAGACTCTTGAGAGTCCCTTGGACTGCAAGGATATCCAACCAGTCCGTCCTAAAGGAAATCAGTCCTGAATATTCACTGGAAGGACTGATGCTGAAGCTCAAACTCCAATACTTTGGCCACCTGATGCCAAGAACTGACTCATTTGAAAAGACCCTGATGCTGGGAAAGATTGAAGGCAGGAGAAGGGGGAAACAGAGAATGAGATGGTTGGATAGCATCACCGACTCGATGGACATGAGTTTGAGTAAAGCTCCAGGAGTTATTGGACAAGGAAGCCTGGCGTGCTGCAGTCCATGGGGTCGCAGAGTCAGACACAACTGAGCGACTGAACTGATAATGAATATTCTCTCTTCTTCACTGTCTTGCCTTGTAATTTTAATAGTGTATTCTGAAAGGCAAGTTTATACTTTTGATAAATTCCAAATTACTTTTTATAATTTTTGATTTGTGTATGTGTGACCTATTGAAGAAAATTTTGCCTACTCCAAGGTCACAATTTTTCCAATGTTTTCAATGTTTTTCCAATGTTTTCTTCCAGAAGTTTCATTCTTTCATACTTTAAATATATATCTATGTTTCACTTGGAATTAACCTTTTGCTATATCATAAGGGGCTTCTCTGGGGGCTCAACAGTAAAGAATCTGCTTGCCAATGTAGGAGACACACGTTCAAACCCTCGGTCAGAAAGATCCCCAGAGAAGGAAATGGCAACCACTCCAGTAGTCTTGCCTGGGAAATCCCAGGGACAGAGGAACCGGACGGCATTCAGTCCACGGGGATGCAAAGAGTTGGACACGACTGAGCAACTTAACAACAACACGTCATGAGACAAGAGTCCATTTTCACATCTTCCCGTGGATATCCAGATTACAGCACCATTTCTGTTCCATTGACCATATGTCTGTCTGCCGATATTACACTATCTTGATTCCTGTAGCTTGATAGTGGGTCTCAAAATCGGGCAGCTCAAGCTCTCCAGCATTGCTATTCTTATTCAAAATGCTCCAGCTATTTTAGATCCTTTAAAGCCCTATATGAGGTTTAGAATCAGCGGTCAATTTCAGCCAAAACACAGGCACACTGGGGGTGGACATCTTAACATCACTGAGTCTTCCGGTCCACACGCAAGGATCTCCTCATTTACTTATCTCTTCTTTAACTTTGTTCAGAAATGCATCGTAATTTTTAGTATTCGGGTCTTTGCATATTTTGTTGAAGTTATCCCTGGTTATTCCAAGTTTTTCTTAAGCTACTATAAATTAGTTACCAGTATATAGTGATATTATAGGTATCCTAAAATCCTGCTAAGCTCACTTATTAATTCTAGTAAACTTTAAAAATAGCTTCCTTAGGATCTTCTTCTTATACAATCAGTCACCTGTGAATACAGATGGTTTTATCTCATCTTTTTCTATCTGAATGCCTTTCATTTCTCTGCAGTACCCTTACTGTACTGGGAATGACACCCAATAAAATGTTGAATAAAAAAGTAGAAAGAGTGAACATCTTTTCTGTGTTCTTTGTTTAAGGAGGAAAACAATCAGTCCTTTATCATTATGTATGATGCTAGCTGTAGGCTTTTCAAAAATGTTCTTTATAAGATTGAGGAAATTCCCTTCTATTTCTTGCTTAGTGAGAGTTTTTATCATTAATGAGTGCTGATTTTTGTCAATTACTTTTTCTGAAACAACTGATATGATCATATGAATTTTCTCTTTTGTCCTGTGGCTATGGTAAATAAGATTAACTTTTTAATGTTAAGCCGACCTTGTATTTCTGGAGTAATCCCAATTGATCACAGTGCATTATCGATTTATTACATTGTCAGATTTGCTTTGATAATATTTCATTAAGGATTGTTTCTTCTATGTTTATGAGGGACATGGTCTGTAGTTTTCCTACAAAGACTTGTAAAATAAGTTTAAAAGTTTTTCCATCTTCCTCTGTTTTTCTGAAAGAATTTGTGTAAGGTTAATATCATTACTTAAATATTTTCTATAATTCACCTCTGAGGCCATCTGAACTAGAATCTTTGTGGGAAGATTCAATTATTACAAATTCAATTAAAGTAATAGCTATGGAGTTATTCTGTTTTTTATCTCTTATTAAATCAGTGTTGTTATTTCTGTCTTTCAAGAAACATGTCAAGCAAACAAAATATTTTGAAAAGAAATATGTGTTCATTTCTACATACATACGATAGAATACTACTCAGCCACAAAAAAAAGAATGAAATAATGCCATTTTCAGAAACATGGATAGAACTAGAGATTACCATACTAAGTCACAAAAAAAGAAAGATTAGTACCATGTGATGTCACTGACACATAGAATCTAAAATAATACACAAATGAGCCTACCTATAAAAGTAAAACAAACTCACTGACATAGAGAACAGACATTTGGAATACACCTGTAGTCGCCAAAGTGGGCAGGTAGGTAGGAGAGGGATGGATCGGGACTCTGGGATTAGCAGATACAAACTATTATATATAGATGGAGGAGATGGCAACCCACTCCAGTATTCTTGCCTGGAAGATTCTATGGACAGAAAAACCTGGCAGGCTACAGTCCATGGGGTCACAAAGAATCAGACACAACTGAGCAACTAACATACATTATATATATAATGGATAAACAACAAAGTCCTACTGTATAACACAGGGAACTATATTCAATATCCTGTGATAAAACATAATGGAATATGAAAAAGAATGTATATACTGAATCACTTTGCTTTGACAGCAGAAATTAACACAACATTGTAAATCAACTATACTTCAATTTTTAAAAAACCTAATGTAACAAATTCATTTCCATTTCACCCAAGTTATAGATGCATGGCCTGAAGTTGCTCATTGTGCTGTCTTGTAAATCTTTTAAAGTCTGCAGGATTTGTAGTGATTTCCCCTCTTTCACTCTTAATGTTAGTAATTTGTGCTTTTACTCTTCTTTTTCAATTTTATTCAATGTTTGTTAATTGCATTGATCTTTACAAAGAAGCAGCTTTTGTTTGTGTGGATATTCTTGTATTTTTCCCACCTTTCTTTCATTTACTTCTGCTTTTACCTATCTCGGGACTCCCCTGCTGGCTCAGTGGGTAAAGAGTCTGCCTGCAATGGCAAGAGACACAGGAGACATGGGTTTGATCCCTGGACCCGGAAGATCCCCTGGAGAAGGGAAAGGCAACCCACTTCAGTATTCTTGCCTGGGAAATTCCTTGGACAGAAGAGCCTGGTGGGCTACAGTCCATGGGGTCACAAAGAGTCAGACACGACCGAGCAGACAGCACACTGGCATTATCTATCTTATTTTCTTTTTTCTACTTATTTTAACTTCAATTTGCTCTTCTCCCTCTAGTTTAAAATAATACTTAGGATCTTTCTTCCCTTCTAGTATAAATATTTAAAGTGACACATGTTCCCCTCCATCAGTGTTCTAGCTACATTTCACTCATTACAGTACACTGTGGTCAAGTTTTCACTCAGCTCAACAAAATTGTTTTAATTGTCCCTAAGAAATCTTTTCTGTCCCATGGATTATTTAGAAGTGTGGATTGTGCTCAAACTGCTGACATTTCAGAGATTTTGAAGATTTCTTTCTGTTACTGACTTACAATTTCATCTCCAAACTGCTTAGCTCAGCTTTCAAGGCTCGACACGATCAAGCCCCATCTAATCGATGGTGCATTTGCTGTCTCCAGGATCCCACACAGATCAATCTTGTCTCCCTACACAAACCATGTCCCCTATGTACTGCTACATTCAGCTGAGACCCGGTGTGACTTCTCGGCTTTCCAGAGAACTCAGGAGCTCATCCCACGCCTCCAGGATGGACCGCAAGCAGTCAGCACACACCTCCGGCTCAGCCCTGCTGCACCGAGTCATGAGTAGTGGTTTACCATCTGGCTCTGCGGGAATCTGTGCTGTAGGGAGGCAGGAACCAGGTCTTCTCAACGTGCAGAGCCTCAGCCTGCAGCCGGGCAGGAAGAGCTGTTTGGTGAATATGGGAGGAAAAGGGGGCAAAGAGGAGGTGCTACGGACTGCATGTTTGCAGGCTCCCAGCCCCCATGTGATGGTATCTGGAGGTGGGGTCTTTGGGAGGGAATTAGATAAGGTCATGAGGGTGGGGCTTCCATGATGGGACTGGTACCCTGCTAAGGAGGATGCAAAGACCCGAGCTCTCTCTCCACCACGTGACGACACAGCAAGAAGGTGGCCAGGAACTGGGTCCTCACCAGACATCAGATCTGCTAGCAATGAACTATGAGACATAAAGGTTCATTTTTAAGCCACACAGTCTATGCTAGTTTGTTTTGTCAACTTGAAGTGCTAAAGACGGGATGAGAATGCCATTCAGTACGAGGGGCTAACAGGAAAACCCATCAGGAGATGGGGGTGGGGTGGGGCACATCTAAGTGAAGGGAACTGAGAGTGTTAGCCACTCAGTCATGTCCGACCTTGCGACCCCATGAGCTGTATAGCCCACCAGGCTCCTCTGTCCTTGGGATTCTCCAGGCAAGAGCACTGGAATGAGTTGCCATTCCTTTCTCCAGGGGATCTTCCCAACCCAGCAATCGAACCCAGGTCTCCCATATTGCAGGCAGATTCTTTACCATTTGAGCTACCCAGGAAGCCCTACAACTAACTACAGTATTCCAAGATTCTTGGGAACAGCCTGAAAGCTCATTGGCTCACCTTTTCTCCTGCTCAAGTTCATCAGATATTGATTAGGGTTCATCAGTTACAAGACTGGGCTCACACAGACAATCTGTCTCCAGTCCCCACCGGCGGGGTGGGGATCCCCAGCCCAGGCGGCTCAGCAACTTGCAAAGAGCCAAACGACAACCGTTGGCAGCTTTGGAGACCCCACTCCGAATCAAGACAAGGCGTTGAAAAAGGACATCCAGGAGAAAAAAAAACAACATTATATAATATATGGAAATCAGTCCAGGAAACAGGCTACGGCCTCAGCACCACAGCAGCTGAGATGCAGCACAAGCCTGGGAACCAGTAAACCCATCTACTGTAGGCACTGAAATGCAGGAAAAGATAAGCCAGGATTTGCAAGGGGCTTCAGTTGTCACTTTAAACAAACAGCTCCTAGTTTAAAAAAAAAATCATCTTCTCCGGTCTCACACTATCTTTCTTGTTCAAGGGTCTAGCCATATCTTTAAAAGACGAAAATCGCAAAAACTGAAATGACTTAAATGCTGGTGTGAAAAGACTGACAAACTAATCCAACTCCTGAGGGAGACAGAGCCTTTCTCCAGGGCCCCTGTCGCATGCAATCAGTTCCTGACCAGGCTTCGTACAGAGACACCTGGTTTGGTGGGAGGAATTGAGGAGGATTTTCTAAATGTCGGAGAATCGACAAATACAGAGTCCCTGAACTAGAAGGAAGCTTGGGGGAAAAAAAGCATCCCAACTTTTTATTTTAAAGACTGAGGGCTCAGAGGTGGAGAGATGCTTAACAAATGTTAAGCAGGACATTCTTGGACGTGGGTACTAATACGAACTACTGCATTGCTCTCTAATGCTCTCGGTCCTTGAGGTCACTGGGACCCTGCTGAACTGCTCCCATCTTAACAGCACCCCTTAAAAGAGGGGTGGCAGGGGTGAATCTGCAAATCCCATTTGGCCAAAATGTGGCGTGGGATGACTTGTCATCAGACCGCCCCAGACATAGGACAGGCCTTCCTAAAAGGATGCATGTAGCCAAAGACCTTGGCCCATCAAAGATATGTTATATGTGGAAAGAAGAGCTTCTGCCTGCGTTTTCAGCTCTCGTGTGGCTTCAGTAGACATTCTGTATTGTTTTAACATGCTTTTTAAATGCGTGTAAGAGAAAAAACTTACATAAGCCTTTGGACCAGTTCCCTAAGGAAAGAAGAAAATGTCAACTTGCAGTTAATAAGGAGCAGATACTTTTTCAACAGGGCTGCCTTTCCCCAGCTGGACATGGGACCATGATGGCCAAGCGGCAGGACGGTTATCCGTTGTAAGAGGTGCTGTCTCCCCAGGAAACCAGGAACTCTTTGAGAACCAACTTTCTATTGTTCTGACTTTCAGCGCATCCATTGATTACCAGGAAGAGTTATGCCTCAGGTGAACCAAGCCAGGATTTTGCACAAACTATGTTTAATGCTCTTTACTTATGTCTCAGCCTACACTGTGCTATTTTTGCAACTTCTCGTGAGTTCTAGACTACTTCAAAATTTTAAAACTGTATACAAGAAGTGTGGTTATGTTATCTGCATCTTTTCAAATATGGGCACCATGTATTAATATCATGGAAGGTAGGGGTCTTGCCCAAGGTATGCTGACCCCGTGTATCAGTCAGGGTGAGCCTGCTGACGCTGCAGAAGGACAATCCCCAACCTCAGGGACACACGATGTGGCCATCGAGGGTGGGCTAGGAGCTTGGCTCTGAATCAGGGTCATCCCTGATCGGGAGGACTGACCCAGGACAGAGGGCAGCCCCCACCCAGAGCGCTGGGGGCACCGTGGCAGAGAGGGGGCATGGCCAGAGGTGCCCCGGCTCTTCGAGCGGCCACCTGGAAATGACTGATGTCACCCCCATTCACAGTCCACTGGGCACAGTCCGCTAGCTGGCAGTGGGCAGAGAAAGTCTATCCTGCCATGCAGAGGTGAGGGAGAGATAGAGAGACAGAGCCAGGACCACATACTAGAGAGCGGGTGTCTTTGAGCCCAAATGGGACCCGGCACCCTTTGATCATACAGCCTGTGTCCTTTCCGCTATACCCCGCAGTTGCACTACTGTTTTCAGTAAAAAGGAAAAGTTTAAATATTATGTACTTCAGCCTCTCTTTCAAAAGTTAAAAGATGGAGGTGTAAAACCTAAAGCATCTCTTAAACTACCCCCAACTTTAAATGACGTCTCCTCTGCTCCTCGGAGAAGCATTAGCAGGTAATATACCCGATAATTAGAGAACTTTGAATACTGGATAAAGAACCAAAAGTTTTATTTGAGGGCGTCCCAAATACCACATAGGGCCTACTGATTCTAATAAATTATTTACTGCTTATCTGAAATCCAAATTTAACTGGGCATTCTCCTTGAGGTGAGGTGCGTTATTTTTATTTCATTTTGTTTTGTTGCTAAATCTGTCCACCCTCTCTCATAGGTGGGGGCCATCATCCTACTAAAAATGTATGAAACGATAAGAACTGGAAAATTAAAATAATAGAAAAATATGTAAGGTCAACGGAGCACTGATACCTACAGAGGAGCCAGGAACTGTTCCTCAGATAAAACCGTAAATTCAGAGGATGACCCAGTGGGATGATGTCTGTGCTCCCTACGAGCTCCTCTCTCCCCATTAACCCTCAGAAAACACTTGCTCGCTGGGTCTACTGCTTCCGAATAAAACTCCAGCTGTGATAGATCCCCCATTCTACATCACATGGCCTTTCAGAACCCAAGGAGTGAGGCCTAGTTTTGACCCTACTTCCCAACAAGCAGCATGTGGCCTGGTACTGTTGACAAACCAAACTTGGGTCTGCTCATCCTCCAGAGGTAAACCCCGTCTACTGACACCAGGCTGTGCTCCGGGAAAGCGAAGCTTTTACTGCAGGTGCCAAGCAAGGAGTCCAGGTAGCTGGTGCTCAAAACACTCAAGATCCCCAGCGGCTTTCAGGGAAAGGTTTTCAAAGACAGGGGAAGGGAAAGAGCTGCAGCCTGTGTGATCAACTTGTGGACATTCTTCTGATTGGCTGGTGGTGAGGTAATCAGGAGTCAACCTCATCAGCCTCCTGGTTCCAACCAGTCTGGGGTGCATGTGCTTGTGGGCACCATCTAGTCAACTTCTTCCACATGGTGGGGATTTCAGTATCTGCAAAACAGCTCAAGGACTTGACCCAGAATATTATCAACAGCCCTTGAGGGGGAACTAAAGGTCCCTGACCTTGTATAATGACTAAACTATTATTTTGTCTTCCTTGACTGGTTTTCTTTGTTTTTGCATTTTCTCATGTCTCTGGTTAAATTTATTCTTTGGAACTCGGGCAAGGCCTAGGAGGCTAAAGTTCTGCGAATAACAGGTAGATGAAGGATGTGGTGGAGGGTCTGTCCCAGGAAGGCCCCAAAGTGTCCTCCACAGTTACAGGGCAAGGAGGACCTGGATAAATGTTCAGTGGACAGAATGGAATTGGAAGGAAAAAAGAAGGGAAGAAAGGAAGGAAGGCAGGAAGGGAGGGAGGGAAGGAAACACACACACTATAATTGCTGGGTGTGAACTCTACACAAGGTAACAATTCCACTACAGTAGCATCTGAGTGCAGCTAATCCAGTTAAATATTTTCCAGATGGAGTTAATGGAATATACATTTTCTCATTTATCTTCACTTTTTTACTATCTTCCTATGTTTTTGGAACTGCTTAAAAATTATTTACTGAAAAAGACACATGCACCCCAATGGTCATTGTAGCACTGTTTACAATATCCAGGACATGGAAACAAACTAAATGTCCATCAACAGAGGAAAGGTTAAAGAAGATGTGGTGCATATAGACAGTGAAGGAATGAAACTGGGCCATTTGTAGAGAGGTGGATGGACCTAGATACTGTCATATAGAGTGAAGAAAGTCAAAAAGAGAAAAACAAATACCATAGATTAATGTATATATGTGGAATCTGAAACAACTGGTATAGACAATCTTATTTACAAAGCAAAAATAGAGACAAAGATATAGAGAACAAAGGTATGGATACCAAGTTGGGGTGGGAGGTTGGGATTGACAAATATACACTACTGATGGAAGTCAAAGTCGCTTAGTTGTGTCCAACTCGGTGCAACCCCATGGAATAGTCCATGGAATTCTCCAGGCCAGAATACTGGAGTGGGTAGCCATTCCCTTCTCCAGATTCTCCCTTCTCCAGTTCCCAACCCAGGGATCGAACCCAGGTCTTTTGCATGACAGGCGGATTCTCTACCAGCTGAGTCACAGTGAAGCCCATACACTACTGATACTATGTATAGAGTAGATAACCAGAACCTACCGTATAGCACAGGAAATTCTACCTAATTCTCTATAGTGACCTAAATGGGAAGGAAATCCAAAAAATGAGGGACATATGTATACATACAGC
Source organism: Odocoileus virginianus (assembly GCF_023699985.2). Taxonomy (NCBI): domain Eukaryota; kingdom Metazoa; phylum Chordata; class Mammalia; order Artiodactyla; family Cervidae; genus Odocoileus; species Odocoileus virginianus. The sequence continues at coordinate 10,525,619 of NC_069689.1, read as the reverse complement.
TGATTCCTATAGCAACCTAGACAGCATATTAAAAAGCAGAGACATTACTTTGCCAACAAAGGTCCGTCTAGTCAAGGCTATGGTTTTTCCAGTGGTCATGTATGGATGTGAGAGTTGGACTATAAAGAAAGCTGAGTGCAGAAGAATTGATGCTTTTCAACGGTGGTGTTGGAGAAGACTCTTGAGAGTCCCTTGGACTGCAAGGAGATCCAACCAGTCCATCCTAAGGGAGATCAGTCCTGGGTGTTCATTGGAAGGACTGATGTTGAAGCTGAAACTCCAATACTTTGGCCCCCTGATGCAGAGAGCTGACTCATTTGAAAAGACCCTGATGCTGGGAAAGATTGAGGGCAGGAGGAAAAGCGGACGGCAGAGGATGAATGGTTGGATGGCATCACCGACACAATGAACATGGGTTTGGGTGGACTCCAGGAGTTGGTGATGGACAGGCAGGCCTGGCGTGCTGTGGTTCATGGGGTCGCAAAGAGTCAGACACGACTGAGTGACTGAACTCAACTGAACTGATAGCTGATTTACTCTGCTTTACAGCAAAAATGAACAAAACATTGTAAAGCAACTATACTTCCAGTTTTAAAAAAAAACACTTTTAAATGTCTCTCAACAAAATAGAAAATAAAATGATTTAATGAAACTAAAAAATTTTTTAAAAAAGAGGTTACTGTCTTCTGCATAATGAAATGAGGAGGATTGCAACTGAGCCTGACACTTATTCTTTAGTTAATTCAATTGTGCCTAATTATCTTGTTGCTTTGCAATCCAGCCTTCTCCCAACCAACACCAGCCCCGGCAACACTCCTCATAATTGCAGAGCAGTGTGAGGCGATATCTTAAATTTAAGAGGAGCAATCCTCTGCATCCTAACTTCTCTGCCATGTCCCCGAATGCCTCTGAGCATGTGGAAAAGAAAGCATCCAGCTTTTGCTCTGACGTGTGTGAGGGATCTGTGACTGTGTTCCCATTATGTATCCCCCTGCACACCAGTTGACACTCTCTGTCCATTTGGAAATTGATGGGGCATTTTAGAAGAATCACCAAAAACCAGCCTGAGACAAGATGAACCACCTCAAAATGAATTAACTCCAACATTTCCACAGAAGATAAAACACATCAAGATACAGATCTGCCTTGAGCAACTCCTGGCTTTGGGGCTATTATTTGATTGCTCGATTTCTCTGGCCAGTTACTCCAGGTTTTTACAAATTTTCCTCTGTGTCTATGCTGTTTTCTGTAATTAGAAAAATTTTTCAAATACTCCCAAACTCTTCTAAACTTCAAAATTATACCCTGAAGTCAAGTTTGCAACAAAAGTGGGACTTCTCTGGTTTACCTTCACTGTAATTTGGTTTGGGAAAATGTGGTTTTCAGACATAGCAAAGAAAAACGGTTTTCAGAACTCAAGCTGTCTTTGGTGAAATGTTATTTTTCACCGAATATGTGTTTCCATGAGAAATGTTCTGTAGCAGCTGGAGGGTCAGCCAGCTGAGCTCGGCACTGAAACACACCCAAGCCTAGAGTAAATTCTTAGGACGCTCACCTCTAGGTCCTGAGAATGGTCTAGTCTTTCCTTACAAGGACCAGGAGATATGGCCTGATGCCTAAGCAAAAGGAAAGAGTGAAGTGTTCCTCTCCCAGACACTAGAAGATGAGCAGAGGGATAAGATGGCAATGAATGAGAGCTCTCTATTACAGATACACATGGTAACAAGGAAAGAGGAGGGGAAAAGGTACTTAATCTAAGAGATTAAAAATCAGATTGAGTTAAACCAAAAGGTGCGATGGAATATGCTGAAGCAGTACAGATATGTATGTACCTCCTTCCTTTCTCTGACATCACTAAATCCAGAATTTTCTACCACTGAATGAAAAAGTGGTTCAAAACTCAGAGGAATCATGGGAAAACACAGATACCAGCCTTCTTTCAAACCCAACCTAAAGCTTGGTGGTGCAGATTCACTGTGGCAGACACCCTGGGCTAAAGAGGGCAACCTCCAAGCCAGATGGCCTGCCTTTAGATTCAAGTTCCGCCGTTTAAAAGCTGTGTGACACTGAGCCACGACTTAATCCCCCTGTGCCTCAGTTTCCTCTTCTGTAAAATGGAGCCGATGAGGATATCCTGCTAACTCTGTTCTGAGGACCAAATGCGTTCGTCCACATAAAGTGTTGGGAATGACGGCCTATGGTATGTAGAAAACACTCACTGACGTTCAAGAATCCAGACAACTTCAGGTGAAGTGCCAGTGAAATTCACACCCTCTGGGAGGATCTCAGTTCTTTCGTTGACCTAGAACTCTTTCAGCCAGGCATAAATGCCCCTGCTCCACAGCTCACGTTTGGGAACATTGCTTGAGAGCTTTCCCCATGACCCTCCTAAGAGGCAGAGTTATGATTCCCAGGTCAAACAAAAGCAAACAGAGGCATGAAGATGTTAAGCAATTTGCCTACAGTCAGAGAGCAGCCGAGCAGAGATGCCAGAGCCCACCTGACAAAGACCACCCTGCACCACCAGGCTGCCGTGAGGGCACTGGCCACACACACCCTGCGCGGGCGCCACGTGGGCTGGAACAGGCTGGTCCTTCACACACGGGGGAGTCACAGGGCTTCTGACACTCGGGAGGTTCCTGGACGAGAGCAGTAATGTGCACAGATAATCTAGCCACGCGCATCTGGATGGATTTTTGCTTTTTTTTTTTTTTTTTTTTGCCTTCTCATTCCTAAAGAGATGGGAATAACAGACCACCTTACCTGCCTCCTGAGAAACCTGTGTGAGGGTCAAGAAGCAGCAGTTAGAACCAGACATGGAAGAATGAACTGGTTCAAAACTGGGAGAGGGGTGTATCAAGGCTACATATTGTCACTCTGTTTATTTCATTTCTATGCAGAGTATATCACACGAAATGCCAGGCTGGCTGAATCACAACCTGGGATCAGGACTGTCAGGAGAAATAACAGCCACTTCAGCTATGCAGATGACACCATTCTAATGACAGAAAGCAGAGAGGAACTAAAGAGCCTCTTGATGAGGGTGAAAGAGGAGACAGAAAAAGTTGGCTTAAAACTCAACATTCTAAGATCATGGCATTCAGTCCCATCACTTCATGGCGAATAAATGGGGGGAAAATGGAAACAGTGACAGACTTTATTTTCTTGGGCTCCAAAATCACTGCAGACAGTGACTACAGCCATGAAATTAAAAGACGCTGGCTCCTTGGAAGGAAAGCTATGACAAACCAAGACAGCATATTAAAAAGCAGAGGCATTACTTTACCAACAAAAGTCCATGTAATCAAAGCTGTGGTTTTTCCAGCAGTCTTGTATGGATGTGAGAGTTGGACCATAAAGAAAGCTGAGTGTCAAAGAATTGACCCTTTCGAGCTGTGGTGACAGAGAAGACTCTTGAGAGTCCCTTGGACTGCAAGGAGATCCAACCAGTCAACTCTAAAGGAAATCAACCCTGAATATTCATGGGAACATTCATTGATGTTGAAGCTGCAGCTCCAATACTTAGCCACCTGATGCGAAGAGCCGACTCACTGGAAAAGACCCTGCTGCTGGGAGAGATTGAGGGCAGGAAGAGAAGTGAGTGACAGAGGATGAGATGGTTGGATGGTATCACTGACTCAATGGACATGAGCTTGAGAAAACCCTGGGAGAGTGCAGGACAGGGAAGCCTGGTGGGCTGCGGTCCTCTGCAGGGCTGCAGGTCACAAAGAGTCGGACCTGACTTAGCAACTGAACAACAATCTGAATGTTCCTTCCATGGAAACCCCAGACAGCCTCTGCCCCGCTGCCGCTCACCCTGCAGGCTCCCAGGACCACAGCCTCTAGGGTAGCAGATCTGTCTGGGCACCTGGGACTCGAACCCAGTCTTCTGGTTCTGGGGATAGTAACGCTGGAGCCCAGAGACAGCAGACGGTAACACATCCAAGAACACCTGTCCAGCTGACGCAGGAGGTGGTCAGAACCTGGCTTCCCAGAAGAAGGGGCAAAAAGCAAAGCCTCTGAGTCAGGACCCTGAAGAGGTTTGTGTCACTGGAGAGGAAAGGCTGCGATGGGAGTGGGAAAGGTGGAGACTGGGAAATTCCTGCAACGGGTCCATCCAAGCACAAAACAGGGAACATTCAGTGATGCTCCAAGTCTCAGGGGAAGGAAAGCAGAAAGCAGAAACGTGCTCTCTGCTCTGCTCTCCTTCCAACACATTGTATTTAAACTATCAAATGTTTTAGCCAGTCTGCAGAAAATAAATCCTTTTCACAGGGGGTGAAATCTGGCGCTCTCTCCTAGCAGAAGGCCCATGGCTCCCACAGAAAACGCAGGCTAGCTTTCTGCAGCTTTCCTGCCCTCCACCCTATATCTGCGATTTACATAATCGCTGGCAAATAAGATGATAAAAGCATCCTCTTTCATAACAGGCATATTGTTACTATTATTATTCTTAAGGCAAATTATCTTCTGATTATAGAGATTAGTCAAAACCACGATTCTGTTGATTGTGAGGTGGGGACCGATTTTTTTTTTTTTTCCCTAGCCAGGAGAAGAGCTGTTGTTTCCATGTTAGAAAATTACATAAAACGCACTTGGAGGGAAATAAAGTTTCTGAGATTCATTTAATTATCAGTTCTCTCGGAAGACTTCCAGCCTTTCACTTGCTTGTCTAGTCAAATATTGTTCCCCAAAGTTGATTCACTTTTTTTTTTTTACTGCAGATCAACTTGTTCCTTTTAAAAGTATCTCCAATTTTTCAAAACTCTAGTTTTTCAAAGCAGGGAGAAGAGGGAGGAAGGGATAAATTAGGAGATTGGGACTGACATATACACCCTCCTCTACATAAAACAGATAACTAATAAGAACCGGCTGTATAGCACAGGGAACTCTTCTCAACACTCCACAATGACCTAAATGGGAAAAGAATCCAAGAAAGATTGGATACATGTTTACATGTAACTGATTCCCTTTTCTGTACACTTGAAACTAACACAACATTGTAAATCAACTATGCTCGCTCCACTAAAATTTTTTAAATAAAAATTCTGTTTTTCAGGTATCAGTGTGTATTTATTGGGGTTTCTCCATCAAATAAGAAATGCACACCTCGAAATAAAGAATATTTGAGAACAACAGCTTTGAACTGAAGAGATGCTTGTCCTTCTCAGAGCTCTGGTTGGAGAGGCAACTGAGAGGAACTGCCTCCTCCCCTGGCGGAGAGCGAGGTGGGGCTCAGGCCAGGTGAGAGTTCCATCAAGACCTCACCACTCACAGGACTCCAGGTCCAGAGCAGAGCGGACTGCGGAGCTTCCGGCTCCTCCCCGCAGCACCAGTTTTCAGACGCACATGCGCTCGTTCTTCTGGAAAAGAGCATCCACCTGGCCTCTCCCTGCGGGGACTGGCTCTTAGGGGACGTCTGGCAACACGTGCAGACAGCTTGGGGCTTCCCAGGCGGTGCCAGTGGTAAAGATCCCACCTGCCAATGCAGGAGATGTCAGAGATGCGGGCTCCATTCCTGGGTCAGGGTGAGCCCCTGGAGGAGGACATGGCCACTCACTCCAGTATTCACGCCCAGAGAATCCTATGGGCGGAGGGCCTGGGAGTCTGACGGGCTACGGTCCATACGGTCACAAAGAGTCGGACAAGACTGAAGCGACTGAGCACGCGCGAATGCAGATGGCTTGGGATGTGATGATTGGGGCAGGTGGAGAAGGTCATGTTCACTACTGGCATCTAATGGATGGAGCCCAGGGCTGCTGATAAAAATCCTAGAAGGTATAGGACAGTGTTTCCCCCCGACAAACAAAGAATCATCTGATCCTAAATGTCAGCGGTGTTGCAGCTGAGAAACCCTGGTCCAGTTGATTAAAAATCACGAGACTTTTTTTAAACAGAAAATTATGGAGAATGGCTTCCCATGTAGCACCAGTGGTAGAGAATTCAGCTGCTAACGCAGGAGACACAAGAGACGCGGGTTCAATCCCTGGGTGGGGAAGACCCCCTGGAGGAGGAAATGGCAACCCACTCCCGGATTCTTGCCTGGGACATCCCATGGACAGAGGAGCCTGGCGGGCTCCAGCTCATGTGGTCACAAAGAGGTGGCCACGACCGAGCACACATGCATACACGGGGGGTGGAGAGGCTCTATCTGAGCCCTGCCTGTTCCCTGAAGGCCCGACAAGAGTTAAGTGATGGCATTTTGGCTAGAAGTACGTAAGAACAGAACCAAAACTGTATAACTGATTACACCGAGGTGTCTGAATTTAGGAAGAATTTCAAACAAAAAGATCCCTCCCCCAAAATACAAATAAGCAAACTTTTAGGGAGGCAGATAAAATTGCCAAAGATCTGTCAATATGCTAATTTCACACAATGGCCTATATTTGAGCTGTTAGGTTGGGAGAAACCTGATGGAATACTTCACTCTCTTTTAGATTCTCTCTTACGTTTTGCTAATACGCTGACTGATACTCATTAAAATATTGGAAATTATAAGACAGTATTTCATGACCCCTACAGAGCATATAATAGTAAATAGGTTTTCCTCCTTTTAACATGCTGAAACTAAAAAAAACTAATTATGCATCCCAGTCCTCAAAGAATTAAAACATTTCAGTATCTCTTACGACAGAATGTTGGCAACATTTTCTGCAAAGGGTCAGACAGAAAATATTTTCAGCTTTGCGGGCCCCATGGTCTCTGTTGCAAGGAGTGGACTCTGCCACTCTGCTCCCGTGGAGCAGCCACGGGCAACATCGGAATGAACAGGCCTGGCAGACTGCCAATAAAACTTTATTTACAAGAACAGGCTGAGGGAGGGGTTTGGCCCCAAGACTGGAATTGCAGAGTCCTGTCTTACAACATAGGTTTCCTGAAAATAATGTGTTTAGGAGAAAGGAAGAGGGGAAAGTTCTGAGTCAGCCATCTAAAATATCGGCAATAGTTCTCACCATCTTACAAAAGCAGCCTGTGTACAACTCACGGCCAATCTGAGGGGACCAAGGCATGGGCGGGAACAGGATTTAAAGGTTATACGGAAATCTGGAGGAAAAGAGGCAGTGCAATCACACAGGTCAATAATCCGGCGTGACTTTCATTTCTCTAGTAAGTTTCTCTTTCAGTTTAAAGCCTTGCTTTTCTCATTAGTTATCTATTTTATGTATAGGATCAATACTGTATAACTCTACCCAATACTCTGTAGTGACCTAAAGGGGAAGGAAATCCAAAAAAAGAGGGCATATATGTATATGTAGAGCTGATTCCGTTTACTGTGCAGTAGAAATTAATACATCATTGTAAAGCAACCAAATGCCAAAAAAAAAATCCTTGTGAAAAAAGAATAAAAGTGAAAACAGGTTTTAAAAAAATAGAATAAAAAACAAAAATTTCTAGTAACCACTTTAAAAAATGAAACAATAAAGTTAATTGTAGTATTAATACATTTTTAACCCAGCCTACCTAAAATACTACTGCTTTATGTCAATAATAAAACAATTAATGAGAATCCATGATAATAATAAATTATTAAGGCTTCCCCGGTGGCTCAGACCGTACAGAATCTGCCTGCAATGGAGGAGACTCTGGCTCGATCCTTGGGTTGGGAAGATCCACTGAAGAAGGAAACGGCAATCCACTCCAGTATTCTCGCCTGGAGAATCCCATGGATGGAGGGGCCTGGAGGGCTGCAGCCCTCAGGGTCACAAAGAGTCGGACACGACTGACGTGACTTAGCACGCACGCATGCATTAGTTTCAGATGTGCAGGAAAGAGATTCCGTTTTTTATATATGTGTGCATCCATTCTTTTTCAGATCCTTTTCCCACACAGATTATAACGGAATATTGAGTAAAGGCCCCTGTGCAATTCCGCAGGGCTTTGCCAATGATCTGTTTTATCAGTAGTGTGCCATTTTGTTCTGTGATGGTAACATATACCAAATATAAAATTTACCATTTTAACTCTTTTTCAGACTTGTCCAATTGACTCCCAACCTTTGGTGATTGAGGGTCTCTGGACTTCCCTGGTGTCTCAGATGGTAAAAGGTCTGCCTGCAATGCAGGAGACCCAGGTTCAATCCCTGGGTCGGGAAGATCCCCTGGAGAAGGAAATGGCAACCCACTCCAGTACTCTTGGCTGGAAAATTTCATGGATGGAGGAACCTGGTAGGCTACAGCCCATGGGGTCGCAAAGAGCTGGACATGACTGACGACTTCACTTTCTTTCACTTTCCGGAAGAGTTAACTTGCATAGCCAGAAAAGGTGCTCAGGTTAAAAGACCCAGGAGGCAGTCACTGTGCCCAGCAGGTGACCACTGCGGCTGATGTGGGATACGGGCAAGGTGCCCACAGCATCTGCTGTCCCTGTGGGGGGCGGGTTTGTGGCTGATCGCTCATGGGGCCTGCCTATCTCAAAGGGCTCTGAGCCCCTATAAGGTGGAGCCCACCATCAGTTCATCTCTGGACCACCAGGCCCTGGTGGGTTGGAGGGTCCAGGAGATGTGGCAAATGAGTGCTCAGATGTCTCTGTGAGAAGGAGACACAGGCTAGGTCTTTCGTGGGTGAGGAGGCCAGAGGGGACTTGGGAAGGCAGGAGAAGACAGTGGCAGGGCCGGGGCGTGGAGGGCAGCCAGGGTCCTGCCTCCATCCTTCCCTGCGGCCTCTGCGGCGTCCCCTCCCACGGCCGCCTGGCCCCCTGCCAGCAGCCCTCCTATCGTCTCCCACGCCTTCTCCAGGAAACCATGCCTTACCTAGCAACAGCTGCTACAGAGAGCCGACTCTCCTGAGAGCCCAACAACAAAGCACATGGCTGACTACAACTCCCAGAAAGGACTGAAAGGAAAGGCACGTTTATTTCAAGGGCAGGCTGAGAGGGGATCTGGGTTTCTAGCGCTGGAGTCACGGCGCCTTCCGTGGCCGGCCCGACGGGGCGCTGAGCGGCTCGCCGGAGGGCGCCGTCCAGAGAAGGAGCGGATTCACCCTCTCTGGTCGGCGATGGTCCTTGTTCCTGAGATTCCTGTTGCTCCCTGTTCCCATTCAGCTGGGTCAACATGTGCCTGTAAATTTCTCCCAAAAGGGAGATCATAACAGCATCAGCAGCCCCAGAAATGACAAACAACTCAACTATGGAAAGGCGGCTGCCAAGTATTCAACAGGACTCATGTTGCACTAGAAAAAAAATATCAGATAAGAAAAATAAACTAAGTTGTGTGCATATTTCCCTAAATATGTATCCATGTTGTGGTTCCTTCCCGTCTTTGGTGTAATGAATACATCCATTTGTCAGGGGTCACGGAGCGGCAGTCCTACAAAGCCTGCCTCATGTCGGTGAACTCAGTCTCCTGGTCCTCCCCCTTCTCCAGAGCAGAGAGCGATGTGAAGACTTCAACACAGAGAGCCACTGAGATCAATTTTCCTCCCGGCCTACTGGCTAAGGAACACTACAGCTATGGCCAGCCCGTCTGCCCGGGTCTCAGGCTCTCCTGCGTTAAATCGAGTTGGCAATCCATATTTGCAAAACGCTTTGTCATCGTGGAGTGGAAGATCCCAGGATCCCTTTGGTACGGCAGAGGGTCTGGGAGGTGGAGGGCTGTCACGGTCACCCACCCCTCACCTTTGTTGACACGGCTAGATGCCAGGATCCCAGAGCAGAGCGATCAGAAGACAGGGTTGGCCCTGGGAAGCCAGGAGCTGAGATCCGGGCGATGGGTGATGCGTGGAGGACTCATATGAGGCTGAAGAGGCTACACGTTGCCCAACAGCACAGAACTGGCCAGGACACCAGGGTGCTTGCCAGCCCCCGGAGGCCACACTTGGCACAGTCGTGAAAGCCACAGCCACAAACGCTGGCAAGACAAGAAGAAAACAGGGTGAGAAACCAGCTTGCCTTTGCTTCTCAGACTCTGGAAGATTCTGGAAGGGCATTTGCTTACCCCCTGGAGCGAGAGCCCAGATTCCTCTATGGTTCGCTCAGGAAGTGCAAGGAAGCATCCATCGTGGCCAGGGCCTGTGCCACGATACCCAGCCCCTGCCTTCAAGGAGCTCACATCTCCGATGACTTAAACCAAGAGTGATGACGCAGGGGGGTCCACATGTGACCCTCTGAGGTCAAGGTGGTCTAGTACCCGGCAAGGGCCCCCGGAGGGACGGGGCTGGATCCAACCAAGAATAAACAACCAAGGACACCAGGGCCTCATCAATGAGAAAGCCACCTGCCATCAACCACCTCTCTGCTGTCTCCTACCATGTGTGCTTCCCAAGAGATGAGAGCCACGCTGCTTAGATGCCAATTGGCTACGGCCGGTATGAAAATGTTTAATATGCTGTGGACGGCCAGGAATCCAGTGTGACGTCCCTGTCCCAAGGAAAGCATCAGGCACCCTTTCTGCTTAAAGAGGAGCAAGCTTCCCATGGACAACTCCTGCTCGGGAGACAAGAAGAGAGCCTCCTCCTGGCCTGGCAGGTCCTCGGAGCCCCAGAGACAGGGCCACCCAGGCCTCCAGGAGCGGTGTCTTCTGCTCAAGAGGCAGTCAGAGCAAACATTTCCGTGGCGCGGCGACTTTAAGCTCCCCAGGAGGGAGGATGTGAGCTCTGAGAGCCCAGTGAGTCAAGGGCAAGGTCAGAAGAGCTCTGGGTGGGGTCCCTCTGTCTCGCCCTTGCAGAAGTATTTGTAAAGCGGGTGAATTTCCCCATCATCTTTGCTTCTCAGGCTCCTTCATTAACTGTGCTTTCTGGCCTCCTTTTATTTCTAATTGTTTTCTTAAGCTTCTAAAAGGAAACTTTGCTTTCTTTTTAGACCTGCTTACATTTAAATCCACTTAACTTTTTGTCTGGGGCCCCATTTCGTCCGGAAAGGGCACTGGGCTCCCTGTGGAGCAGGCGCGCTTGTTTCAGACTCGGAGGGGGTCAGGCGACCTCGGGAGGCTACGGCGTGGTCATTCCGGAAGACAGTTTGTGGGGATTTCTTTTTGTGGGTTTGCTTCTCCTTCATTCGGCCGGATGCATTCTCATCCAGTCAGTTAAGTATGTGAGAGTGTGTCTTCAGAATCTGAAATTTGGGGCAGGGTTATTGTTGCTGTTGTTTAGTCAGTAACTCATGTCTGACTCTTTTTGTGACCCCATGGACTGTAGCCCACCAGGCTCCTCTGTCCATGGAATTTCGCAAGCAAGAATACTGGCGTGGGTAGTCATTACCTTCCCCGGGAGTATCTTCCTGACCCAGGGATAGAACCCGCATCTCCTGCATTGGCAGGCGGATGCTTTACCACTGAGTTACAGGGAAGCCCATTGTGTACTAAATAAGGACAGGCATTCAGGGTGGTTGCAATTTTGTTGGTAACAATCATCAAAAAAGTCACCTTGTATAAAGCACATGCCTGCAAACCCACGTGTCGGCCAACTTCATTCAGTCCTCCTCCAGACACTGCTGGTTGTGTATTATCTATCACCCCATTTCACAGATTACAAAACTGAGGCACAGAGATGTATAGCCACTGGCCCAAGTCACATGCAGTGACAGAACCAGGGTTCTAAGACAGGTCTGACCCCTAATCATCCCACAATTTCAAGCTGCCCCAGTGAAAGCCCAGCACCTTCTGTTTGATTTTAGGACATGTATCCTTCTTTCAAAATGCAGATACAGTAAGTCCCCTACCAAGAATCTTCAAGTTACAAGCTTTCAAAGATGCATTCTCCAAGTCCAATCACGTAAGTTGGTTTACAGGTCTGGTGTGCACTGTCATGTGCATGCCTCTCTTACAAGTCTCCTCCTGACAAACCATCTCCCACCTCCTTTCCCTCCTCCAGTCAATCACTCTTCTTGGCTCTTCACTCAGCGCCAGCCCCTGCGTGCCAGCTGTTGTCCTGGACTTCGGCACTGTTCTAGGTTGTAGTTCAGCCGCTAAGTCATGCTCAGCTCTCTGCAGCCCTGCACACAGCAGCACACCAGGTTTCCCTGTCCTTCACTGTCTCCCTGAGTCTGCTCCATCTCACGTCCATTGAGTTGGTGATGCTTCTCTCCTGCCCTCAGCCATCCTCAGCATCAGGGTCTTTTCCAATGAGTCAACGCTTCACATCAGATAGACAAAGTATTGAGTTTCAGCTTCAGCATTAGTCCTTCTCGTAAATGTTCAGGACTGATATCCTTTAGGATTGACTGGTTTGATCTCCTTGCTGTCCAAGAGACTCTCAAGAGTCTTCTGCAGCACCACTGCCGGAAAGCATCAATTCTTTGGTGCTCAGCCTTCTTTATAGTCCAACTCTCACATCCATACATGACCACTGCAAAAATCATAGCTTTGACTATACAGACCTTTGTCAGCAAAGTGATATCTCTCCTTTTTAATAGACTGTCTAGGTTTGTCATAGCTATTCTCTAATTTCGTGACTGCAGTCACCATCCACAGTGATTTTGGAGCCCAAGAATACTATTCAAGGTACTATGCTATAAGATTAAAACTGTTTTATTTTATGTTTGTTTCTTTTTTATGTATTATTTGTATGCAAAGTATTATAAACCTATTACAGCACAGTACTATATAGCCGACTGTGTTAATTAGGTACTTAGGCTAACTTGGTTAGACTTACAAACAAATTGGACTCATGAATGTGCTCTCGAAACAGAATTTGTTCGTATTTAGGGGACTTACAGGAGAAGGTAATGGCAACCCACTCTGGTGCTCTTGCCTGGAGAATCCCATGGACGGATGAGCCTGGTAGGCTGCCATCCATGGGGTCACGAAGAGTTGGACATGACTGAACGACTTTACTTTCACTTTTCACTTTCATACACTGGAGAAGGAAATGGCAACCCACTCCAGTGTTCTTGCCTGGAGAATCCCAGGGACAGGGGAGCCTCGTGGGCTGCCGTCTATGGGATCGCACAGAGTCGGACACGACTGAAGTGACTTAGCAGCAGCAGCAGCAGCAACAGGGGACTTACTGTATTTTATAAGTAAATTTTAAAAATTAATTTTGCAAGCCCCTTTGATTCGACTTTGATTCAAAAACACCCCAAGATGTCACTCAAACAAAGGAAGGTCAGGAAGGCCAGTTCTAGCAAAGTGATGGGACCCCCTCTTGAGGATCCTCAAGTTTTCCTGGGAGAGGAGACTACCACCCACAGCTCACAGTCTGATACCATGGGCAGGGCCGGGAGGGAGGGTCTGGGGTTCAAAACCAGCCCACAAGCTGTCCTGCCAAAGGGCGACAGGACAAGGAATGTGACGGTCCAGCATAAGTGCCAGTCACGCCTCTGACCCAGTGCCATGAGTTGCAGAGAAAACAAATTAAAGAAGTGGTTTTTGAAACTGCCATCAAGCCAGGGCACAGTGGAAGCCAGTTTGCCTGCAAGTGAATGCCCTCCGGCCACAGCTGTCCCCACACCTCACCAGTCTGCACGTCTCACAGCAATTCACCTCCAAAGGCAGCATGTTTTAAAGCCATCACTGGCTTATCAGTCACAGTTTACCTGTGACACTCAATGCCACAGGATGTTATTTTTCAGTTAGGAGGGCCGGGACGGCCAGGCTCTCGTGGACTAGCATCTTTGGGGCCAGCCTCTCTGTGCTCAAAGCAGGTGCTGTGCAGAGTCCCCCAGGGTCAGGCCTAGACGGCCACCTGCTCCAGCTGCTGCCCGGGGTCATCTATCTGCACGCTCTAAATCAGGTGTCGAGATCAGAACAGAAAAGACTTTTGCTGGAGCCAAACTGAGGACTCAACTTTGAGAGAGTGCTCAGATAAGTGAGACTTGCTGACAGCCCCTAGATAACTCAGAGGAGCTGCTCTGGAGAAGCGCAGTTTTCAGCTCAGCTTTATTCTTGTCAGAACAGAGAACATGGAACGAGTCAGGGATACATGCCTTCAAGGTTTCGAAACACAAAACTGGATCAGCACGTGCACAGGGAGTCAGCACAGCCTTGGCTCCTGGGAAGAGTCCTATCACTGAAGGACCAGCGTTAGCGTCTTCATTTTTAACACGGACAATCTCTACGTCTGCTCAACACACTCTCTTCTTCAAGGATGAAAGCAGATGTACAGTGAACATCTAATAGGCCACAAACTGTCTGTTTTAGCTAGCAGAAAATTCAAGTTTAGTCATTGTTGTTCAGTCGTGTCCTACTCTCTGCAGTCCTATGAACTGCAGCACATCCGGCTTCCCAGCCCTTCACTATCTCCAGGAGTTTGCTCAAACTCATGTCCATTGAGTCGATGATGCCATTCAACCATCTCATCTTCTGACACCCTCTTCTGCTCCTGCCCTCAATTTTTCCCAGCATCAGGGTCTTTTCCAATGAGTCAGTTCTTGGCATCAGGTGTCCAAAGTATTGGAGTTTCAGCTTCAGCATCAGTCCTTCCAATGAATACTCAGGACTAATTTCCTTATGATTGACCAGTTGGATCTCCTTGCAGTCCAAGGGACTCTCAAGCGTCTTCTCCAACACCACAGTTCGAAAGCATCAATTCTTTGGCACTCAGCCTTCTATATGGTCCAACTCTCACATCCATGCATGATTACTGGAAAAACCATAACTCAACTATAAGTTCAAGTTAAATCATGCATAAGCTAGAATGACTTCCCTGGGCCTCAACATCTCTTTCATAACTTTGAGCTGGGTGGAATCAGCCAAATTCAAATCCACTCATGTTTGTGTGTGTTTTCTAACCACTCTGTGTGAGCGTATCTAGAGGTGTGTGCACATGCGTCTGTGATAAACTCAATGCTCTGTTGACAATCCCAAAGAATCAAGAAGTCACATCTTAGACATGTAAAGCTGTTTCTCCAGTCCAGTACATAAGTCTCTACTGAACTTACTGAACAAAAAGCTACACAAGTAATTTTTACTGTATTTTTTATTACATATTGAAAGTGAAAGTGTTCTCACTCAGTTGAACTGGACTCTTTGCAAGCCCACAGACTGTAGCCTACCAGGCTCCTCTGTCCATGGAATTCTCCAGGCAAGAATACTAGAGTGGGTTGCCATGCCCTCCTCCAGGGGATCTTCCTGACCCAAAGATCAAATTCAGGTCTCCTGCTTTGCAGCAAATTCCCTGCTGTTTCTGAACCACCAGGGAAACCATCACATTTTACATTGGCTAATTATTTCTCTATGGAGTGAACAGGCGCTTGCTCCAGGACTTTGAGGGGCACAGAAAAAGAACTCTGTAGCCCTGACATGATACCACTCTTAAATGGGAGGGCAATGTGGAACTCCACAACAAGTCGTGGCATATTAGGTATTTATGGTTACTCTTAATGATGTACATTAAATAGAGAGCTAGACAGTATCAAGAAGTTGGAGTGGTCCATGACAATAGCATCTCCATCCTCCCAATGCAAATGGCCATCAAACGCCTTGCCAGGTACCAGAACACAAAACCAATCCTCACAGTTTGCTGGCATCACACATCTGGTAGACGACCTAATGCCATCATCTGGTGAGTCTTTGAGAATTCGATTTTGTGGCACTTACTGAAGAAGAAATTGTTGATTTCCTTCAGTTTTTGCCTAAGGACTCAGTTGAATACAAGTTAGATCCAACTGTAATCTTTTTACAGGAGGTTAAATTGAGACAGAAAGGCTAGGATTTTTCTCCAAGTGGAAATGGAGATTTATTATTTACGAAATTGCCTAAATGTTGCTATTGAGGTTTTATAGACTCACGGAGTTTTGTTTTTTTCAAAACGTAGTCCAATAATTGGATTCTGTACCAATTATCGTGTTTATCCTGGGTAAATTACCCACCTATGAGTCATTTCTGTCTACATCACCCTGCCCAGGGTTAAGAGAAGCATCACAAATAAGAAAAAGCTTCTGATGGTACTCATGACGGGGGGCAAGGGGCAAGTTCCAGTGACAATCTCAGAGGGAAATTCACCACTTTTGATAACCAAATCCTTTCTGTCAATTCTAAAATGAAAATAATGACTTTGTTAAAATGTTATATATCCTGACAAGCAGGATCAACTGGAGATGGAAATAACAGTCCTCTCTCGGTATCTGGGGTAGGGGGCAGGAGATGCTTCCGAGAACCCTCCCTCCCCACCCCAGAGGCCACCATCCACAGATGCGCAAGTCCTTCTCATAAACTGGCCCAGAACACTCTGCCTCTACATCCATAGGTTTGGCATCCACGGATTCAACCATCTGTGGATGCAAAATCTGACCTGCAGTTGGTTAAACCCACAGATGCAGAAACCCAGGAATGCAAATACCAGACAGCTAGGTACTTATTGAAGAAAATCTGCATATAAGCGAACTCCTGATGTTCAAACTTGTGCTGTTCAAGGATCAAGTGTAAATGGTAGCTGGTCGTCTCAACAGAAGGCAAGAATATAAGAAAACAATGGTGCTACTGGTAGTAGGCATTTACTTCCAAGTTAGTGGGGGGGGGGGGGTGGCGGGGGTGGCATATACAATTTTGACCTATTAATGTCCTTTAAGGAATCAAATTGTCAGGTTTTCAATGACTGTACTTTACTTTCAAATTGTCATCAAGGTTTCACAATACAAAAAGAAAGGAAATGGTTGACTAAAACAATGATCTCAAAACAAAACTCCAAACTTTAGTTGCTTCAATACATAACGTCTCCAGAACCAAATTTGAAGAGAAGGCAAATAGCTCTTTTATGCCTTAAAAGGTGCTGTAAATTTGTCAGTTTACAGAAAACAGATCAGAACTGTTTTGTTTCCCCCCCCCCAAAAAAAAATCCCCCATTGGGAATAGGCTACCTTTTCCACAGACTGCTGTGCACCCTTAACACATCTTGAACACACAAGCTCCGCCTGTTGGGTTTTCTGTCTTCCTGAAAATGTCAAAGGGACCCAGACACAAAAACAGATCTTTCTATATTTTAGTTATACGCCTACTAGGACTGGATGCCTTTTTTCTGATGGGGGAGGGTGAATTTAAGAAATTTAAAGATATATTTTTAAAATATCAGATCCAGAAAGCACAGAATTTCACGTTTGCCACTCCCAGAGATTCAAGCATTCTTAAGAATATAATGTTGCCTAATTTTCAGCTTGTACTGGGTTTGATAGCGTTCCCCACCTCCCCTGGCCAAGTTCATGTCTATCAGGAACCTCAGAATATGAACTCATTCGGAAGTAAGGTCTATGCATATATGATTAGTTAAGATGGGTTAGACTGGGTTCTTATAAATAGAGCAGTGAATAGAAAAAACTCACTTCTCCCCCGTGTGTGTTCCTCCTCTTTTCAAACCATTACCCCACTAACAACACTTCTGACACCAGATGTGTGGAGTCCTTCCCCCACACCAAGCAATTCTGAGACACCGGCTGGGTGTCTAACAATTCAGTGCTGGGCTAACTGTTAGGAGACAGAGCAGACCCTGGGCTTCACAGGTGGCTCAGTGGTAAAGGATCCACCTGCCAATGCAGAAGACCCCGAGACTCCGGTTCCATCCCTGGGTCGGGAAGATCCCCTGGAGGAGGAAATGGGACCCCACTCCAGAATTCTTGCCTAGAGACTTCATGGACAGAGGAGCCTGGGGGGCTACAGTCCATGGGGTCACGAAGAGTCAGACACAACTGAACATGACGGTGCAGACCCCAAAGGTTGAAGGCTCAGGCCCATGGGAGGGTCCCCCACCTCGGATGCCAACCAAATGTCACAGGTCTCCAGGTTCCTACAACGTCTGTCTGATCGGAGGTTCCCAAGACCTTTGGATCCAGTTATTTGCTAGAACGGCTCTTAGGACTCAGGAAAACACTTATTTATGTTCACCAGTTTACTGTATAATAAAAGATACGACAAAGGATATAGATGAACCTTCAGATGATGAGATACACAGGCGAAGTCCGGGAGGGTCCCAGCACGGGTGCCCTGTTCCCATGGAATAGTGGCGCCTCGCCTTCCTGGCACGTGGACAAGCTCAGGCCTACGTGAGGAAGCCTCCAAAAAAATCCCAACCCCATGAGGTTTGGACAGCTTCCAGATTGGTGAACCAGCCTCCATCCAGGAGCCCACCCAGAGCTCCCTCATTAGAACAAAGACACTCCTACTTCTCAGGAAATTCCGAGGGTTTTAGGAGCCCTGTGTCCGGGACAGGTCAAAGACCAACTATCTAAACAAAAAATGCCCCTAGTAGTTTAATGACTTAGGAAATTCCACGGGTTTTAGGAGCTCGGTGCTGGGAACCATGGGGGCAGAGACCAATGTACATACTTTCTATTCTTTCACAAGCAGGCAGATACAAAGAAACACAGGAAACAGATACACAAGGAGAAGAAGGCCACGTGATAACCGAGACAGAGACCGGCATGAGCCACCTACAAGCCAAGGAGCTCCAAGGACTGATGCAACCAGCCGAAGCCAGAGCGGGCAGAGGAGAGTTCTTTCCAGACCCTTCAGAGGGAGCATGTCCCTGTGGACACTAACTTCAGCCTTCCAGACTCCAGAATCCCAAGA
Source organism: Odocoileus virginianus (assembly GCF_023699985.2). Classification (NCBI taxonomy): domain Eukaryota; kingdom Metazoa; phylum Chordata; class Mammalia; order Artiodactyla; family Cervidae; genus Odocoileus; species Odocoileus virginianus. Next base: position 10,507,189 of record NC_069689.1, on the reverse strand, counting down.
GAACATATTTCTGTTGTTTGAAGCCACCCAGTTTGTGGTGATTTGTCACAGCAGCCCCAGGAAACTGTTGAAACACGTCTTTCAGGGATGTGATTTATCCCTATTCCCATATTTGGACAAAGAAATGAAATCCTATGGTATGACCGAAACCATCTGAATCTTTTGCAGTAGGTGGCATCCTTGGTTACATATTAGAATCCCCTGGGAGCTTTTAAGGGGGGGGAAAGAAAAGGCCCCACTGCTCAAGCTGCACCCCAGACCAATTAAATCAGAAATTCTGGATGTGGGGCAGAAACATCACCACTTTTTAACCCTCCCTGGGTAATCTCAATGTGCAGCAGAGGTCACAAGGATCGCTGATCCAGGTGGTGCCACCCCCGCATGATTTTCTAACAAAACCCCAGACTGCTGAGCCAATTGAGTCTCGGTTTAGTTTCTGGCTCTGCCAGCTACTAGCTGCGTCCTTAGGCAAGTCATTTAACTTACCTGGTGTCTGGGCTTCCCTGGTGGCTCAGACAGTAAAGAATCTGCCTGCAATGCAGGCGACCTGGGTTTGATCCCTGGATTGGGAAGACCCCCTGGAGGAGGGCACGGCAACCCATTCCGGTATTCTTGCCTGGAGAATCCCACGGACCGAGGAGCCTGCTGGGCTGCAGTGTATGGGTCTCAAAGAGTCGGACAGGATTGAGCAACTAACACTTACTCTTTCAAAGTGAAAATGGGATTGAGAAGATTCATCTTTTTAGGGGTGTAAAACATCTAAAAATGCCAGGCTCATATTAGACACATAATAAACACTACTTTCCTTTTATTCTTGCAACATATAGAGAGGCAATTTAGCAGGATATGTGAGAACCCAGGCTCTGGAGCAAGAATGTGGGCGACCAGATTCCAATTTCACCATTGACTGGTTAGAAACCCTCCGGCAGTTCTCCACACTCAGTTTCCTAATCTAAAAAATGGGGCCTCGGAGAGTCATCATGAAGTTTACGTGGGAGAGATAATAAGATAATTTGATCCAGCTAAAGCACTTAAAACAGTATCTGGCACAGTTAAGCATTCAATAAATGTTAGCTCATACTATAGACATTATCTGATAACACCCTGCACAACCCCCCTTGATAACACAAAACTCTGTGGTATAAATGTCGGCACGCTTCCTTTCCCTATCAGATCGATGTGACCTATGTGAAAGAGCTGGATTAGACCAGGTGTCAGCATACTCGAGCTCTGAGCTCAGTGGGGATACACTAGGCTTCAAGACCTGCGTCAAGTCATTTCTCCCTGATCCCCATTCCAGGATGCAACTTGTAAATCAAGGTTTGATAAGCTGACCCCTAGGGTACCTTCTAGCACAAAAAAAAAGGCTGATTGTCTGAATACTATAATGTGATAGATGAAGTTATGAGTGTGTTTGGCAACCAATCTGAATACTTTTATGGCATTTAAGGTTAAGATTCATAAAAACCTGGCATTAATAGAAAAGGATCAAGTTCCTTTTTTTTATAGCAAAGGACAATCCTGAGACATTTTTCAAGACATTTCAGGCTACAGATACACAAGTCCAACATATGACAGCTGACAGACCTGGCGGAAGACTGAGCCTCACTGCACTACAGTTTCAAACTTCAGAAAGAACCCTCTGTGGGAACAGAGGTGGATACAAACCAATGGGCAAGTAGGTAAATACATAACAATAGTCCAAAAAAAAAAAAAAAACCACACAAGTAATGAAAGACATTTCTAGGAACCTATCCTGAGGAACCACAATTCAAATCTGCTTTTCTCATGCTCTGGGGACCAGCAGTGTAGACCATCTGAACCACTGAAAAGTCAGTTAAACAGGGAAATCATCAACAATGGCAAAAGTATACTATAAAGATCATATTATGTCATAATCTAAAATGTGGAATCATTCATCAATTTTTGGATGAAGAACCAAGGCCTTTCTCTTAGGGCCTGATCCCTGATGAGAATTCTGCAGCATCTTTCTTGCATAAACCACACCTGAATGATTCATGCTCTTAATACAAGTTTGGGGCAGGACTGCCCTGGCGGTCCAGCGGTTAAGAATCTACCTACCAATTCAGGGGACACAGGTTCAACCCCGGATCTGGGAAGATTCCACACCCTGTGGAGCAGCTACGTCCACACCTCCACAACTACGGAGCCTGTGCTCTAGAGCCCGGGGACTGTGACTCCCGAGCTCACGCGCTGCAGCTACTGAAGCCTGTGCACCCTAGAGCTCACGCTCTGCAACGAGAGAAGCCACTGCAATGAAAAGCTGAGCGCCACAACTAGAGAATGACCCCTGCTCAGCACAACTGAGGAAGCCCGAGCAGCAGTGAAGACCCAGTGCAGACAAAATAAATAAAAATACATTAAAAAAATTTTTTTAATATATTAAAATTTTTTAATTTAAGAAATAAATTAAAAAAATACAGTTTGGGGCACAAAAGTCAAGATATTTGGGCATCAATATAGAAGTAGGCACTTTCCTTAGTTTACAATCCTTGTTCTCAGATTGTTTACAGTTGCCTTGCCCATAACTTTATTTCATTGCAATCGTATTGTTCCTCTATTTTATTGAGTCTCCCCAAAACATTCAGGTCTGTTTTTGTGGTTTTTCTAGAAACAACTATCCTTTCGTTTTTCACTCATATTTCATAGGTTAGTTTTCCAGTCAACTAAGTCATAGTAACAACTGGCATAAACAGGTTTGGGAATAAACACAATTAGCTCTTGGTAAACACATATCCCAAATAATGGGAGTAGGAAAAAACCAAAAGTTCTCTGTACAGTCAGCACTGGAGGTGTGAGAGTGTGAGTTGCTCAGTCGTGTAAGACTCTCTGTGACCCCAGGGACTGTATGTAGCCCGTCCGGCTCCTCTGTCCTTGGAATTCTCCAGGCAAGAATACTGGAGTGAGTTGCCATTCCCTTCTCCAGGAGATCTTCTCAACCCAGGGATCAAACCTGGGTCTCCTGCATTGCAGGCAGATTCTTTACCATCCCCATCTGAGCCACGTGGAAAGCCCCCGCGGAAAGTGTAGAAAAATGTAACTGACTGCAGAAGGTGTAGAAAATGTCAACTGAATCCAGTCAGTCAAATGTCAGTTAAATGGAGGAGTGGTTAAGACATTTCTTTACAGTCAGTTATTGCATCAAAGATTTATGTAGAAAGATGTTCGGATTAGTAACCAATACAGGCAAAAAATACGGAAACAGGAAATATATCTTTTAGACAAATATATATAATACATATGTGTATATACACACATACTGAAATGTTATATACTAAAACTATTTTTAAACTATTTTTTGACATGTAAACTGCTGATAACATTACCATAATGCTTATTCATTCAATAAAGATTTATAAAGCAATAGAACATTTTGCAAATTTTGAAACAAAGTTAGCACTTAGCATCTTTCTTATAAAATCAAAAGTGAATCAGAATTCAGACAAATGGAATTGATGTCATCTGGAGCCCTTGATTTATTTTTACCTTGATTTATTTGGTACTTAGGCATTGCTTTTAAGAAAAAATATATGTCATACGGTTTCTCTGAAAATAAAATGCATTTAAACTCCATGAAAGGAAGAAGGATTTTTCCTCCTAGTATGACCAAGAGAGCTTCCTATAGACTCAACCCTTCTGCAGATAACCAACTGCAGATAACTAACCCTTCTGCAGATAACTAACCCTAACCCTCCTGCAGATCAGCAACTCTGTATAAAAATATAAAACACAGCTTTTGTTCACTGGAGGATGAAGAAAAGGCAGGCAGACTCTTAAGGAAGTTGATATTTGGAAGGAAAAAAAATGGCAAGAGATGAAACTCCCATTTTTATAGCTTTTAGCCTACGGGCAATTCAAAATTGTCACCACAGAAGTGGCTAAATCTTTAAAGGAAAACCTACAGCTTTTCTGGCCTGAAGAGCAAAAGGACAGAGTTCAGGGCAACCAGAGTCACAGGAAAATCAGGGGGTAATTCTGAAAAGGATAGAATCAGAAGAAGGGCATCCCAAATTCTCCTTGTAACACCTGAACCACGTATGTGAGAGGTGGATTTCAAAGCAGTAAGTAAATGACAAAGAACAGAGCTAAGATCCGAGCTATTCGAAGAGAAAGAGTTCACTTTTTGAGTCCAATTAAATTTATAGTCTGCTTTAAAAAAAAAATAACATTCTTCAAAGAAATATAACAGAATCCAGATGGCATTCACAATGTCCAGGATACAATCCAAAATTACGCAACACAGAAGAGACAAGAAAATGTGACTTATCTTCAAGAGAAAAAGCAATAGATGGAGACCAATTCCAAAATGACTAAAATACTGAAATTATAAGACAAGGATTCAAAAACAAGGACAGATATAAAAATATGCTCTCCATGCATGTAAAGACAGGAAATGTCAGCAGATAAATAGAGACTATTTTTTAAAAAAAGTTAAAAGGAAATTCTACAGCATAAGTATACAATATACGAAATTTAAAATTCCTTGTATATGCTTAACAGCATAATGGGTGTGACACAGGAACAAGTTAGTGAACTGAAGACAGGCCAACAGAAATAAACTAATCTGAGAAATATAAAGAGAAAACTAGAAAAAAATTAACAGAACCTTAGGAACATAGCTTACAATATCTATCATAAGTGTAATTGGTGGCATGAAGAGGAAAAAGAGAATAGGATAAAGAACATTTGAAAAACAATGACAAAATTTTTCCCAAATGTGATGAAATACTTAAATTTTCCAATAAGAAAATCAGAAAACCTCAAGAAGAAAACGCACTCCAGTACTTTTGCCTGGAAAATCCCATAGACAGAGGAGCCTGGTAGGCTATAGTCCATGGGGTCGCTAAGAGTCAGACACGACTGAGCGACTTCACTTTCACTTTTCACTTTCATCATTGGAGAAGGAAACGGCAACCCACTCCAGTGTTCTTTCCTGGAGAATCCCAGGGACGGGGGAGCCTGGTGGGCTGCTGTCTTTGGGGTCGCACAGAGTCAGACACGACTGAAGTGACTTAGCAGCAGCAAGAACAAAAACTTCAAAGAAAAGCCCACCCAGACTCCCATAGTCAAAGAGTTTCAAATAAAAGATAAAGTGAAAATTTTGAAATCAGCCAGAGAAAAATCAAACACTGCATACAGAAGAACAAATCAAATGACCTCTGGTTTATCACGACAGAAGACCAAAATACACTAGAACAGCTTCTTTAATGTTCTAAATTTAAAAAAAAAAACTTTAAAACCCGTCAACTCAGAATTTTCTGTCCAGTGACAGTGAATATATCCTTTCATAATTAAGACAAAATAAGAACACTTTCAGGTAAAAGATAACTGAGAATTCATTGACATCAAATCTGTACCAGAAAAATGCTATAGGAAGCTCTTCATTCTGAAGGGAAGTAATACCACATGAAAAATTCAGATCTTCTGGGGAAAACAGAAACTATTAGAAATGACAAATCTGTGAAATAGCTGGATAATAATAAAAAATATTTTCTTAATTTATTTAAAAATATAACTAAGTGAAAATTATAGTCATTGTATGCATGGCTTTATAATATAGACATAATTTAATAACTATAGCACAAAAGGAAAATAGAGGTAAATAAATATATGCAGTTTCAAAGTTTTTACATTTTACATAGTGAGCTACAATATTAACACTGAATAGACTGTGATAAATAGAAGATGTATATTGCAATGTGTAGAGAAATCACTAAAAGATTCTAAGAACAAAAAAAATATGGAATAAATATAAAGTCAATCATAAAATGGTAGACCTAAATCCAATTATATAAAAAATACATTAACTGTTAATTGACTAAATACTCTGACTGAAAGGCAGAGATCATAAGATTGGATTAAAAACAAAAAAAGCATCAGGATCTAACTATATGTTACAAAAGAAGCATATTTTAAATATAAAGATATAAATAGGTTGAAAGTTAGTATAAATATTTATATCATGAAAATAGTAAACATGAGAAGACCCGAGTGAATATATTAATATCAAGATAAAATAAGACTTCAAGAGTGGAATACTGATTGAGATAAGAAGGGATATTTCATAATGATTACAAGCATAAACCCATCACAACAAGTAATAACCCATAACTGTATAAGCATGTAATAGCAGATCTTCAAGTATGTAAAGCAAATATTGACAGAGGGAAACAGATAATTCTACAGTCATAGTTAGAGATTCTAACTCTCCTTCATTCAATTATTAATAGAACAACTAAACAAACAAGCAAACAAAATCAGTAAATCTAAAAATGATCTGAACAATACTATCAACCAACTTTACCTAACTGATATCTACAGAATACCATATCCAATACCTTGAGAATATTCTTTCTATTCAAATGTACATTAAACATTAATCAAAAGATAAAACAGACTCACTTGAATCATACAAGGTATAATCTTTGACCACAACAAAATTAGAAATTAGTTATAATAAAATATTTAGAAAATCCCCAATATTTCAAAATTAAACAACACAATCCTAAAAAATCCATGGGTTAAGGAATAAAATCACAAGAGAAATCAGAAAGTATTTGAACTGAATTATATTAGAACTACATATCAAAATTTGTGGGGGAGGTGGGACGGGGGATCGGGATGGGGAATACATGTAAATCCATGGTAATTCATGTCAATGTATGACAAAAAACGCTACAATACTGTAAAGTAATTAGCCTCCAACTAATAAAAATAAATGAAAAAAAAATTTGTGGGACTGTCCTAGAGCAGAGCTTAGAAGGAAATTAATAGCTTTACATGCTTACAATATTTGATAGGAAGAGAGGTCTAAAATAAAAGATCCAAGGTTTCAACCTAAGAAATTAGGAAGAAAGGAGCAAAGGAAACCCAAAGTAAATAGACAGAAGAGAATAGTAAATGTAAGGGCATAAATCAGTGTAATATAAAACAGAAAAAGTACAGAGCAATCAATGTAACCAAAAACTTGTTCTCTGAAAGCTAAATGTTACTGATACGTGTCTAGATATTCTGATCAAGAAAATAAAGAAAGAAGGCACAAATTAACTTCAAGAGCAAGACAAGGGACATCATTACAGATCCTACAGATATTACAGAGATAATGCCAACTTCAACAAATTTGACAATTTAAATGAAATAGACAAATCCTTTGTAACAGAATATCTTGCCACATATTCATAAAAGACATTTTTTTTCTTTATGACGTACATACCCACAAAGAAAACTGCTGACCCAGACACCTTCACTAGTTAATTATGTCAGCATTTAAGGAAGTAATAGCATCAATCACTTACAAACTTTCTTAAAATAGAGGAGGAAACACTTTCTAGTTTGTTGTATGAGGCCACTGAAATCCTAAAATCACAGTCTGACAGAGACATTACAGAATATAATCATGGATCAATATCACTTATATTGTAATGTTTAGAGAAATCACTAAAAAATTCAGAGGAACAAAAAAATATGCAGCAATTAGAAAACCAGTCACAAAATGGTAGGTAGAAAAAGAGATACAAAAATTCTTAATAATAAACAGAATACAGAAAAGTATTAAAAAGGATAGCGTATCATGACCAATAAGGGGTTATCCTAGAAATTTAAGTTTGAATTAACATTCAAAAAAACAAGCAAGGTAATTCACAGTATTAACAGACTAAAGGAGATAAGCCATGTGATCATTTTAATACATGCATAAAAAGCATTCAGAGCTCCCCAGGTGGCACTAGCAGTAAAGATGATGCAAGACACAAAAGATACTCAGTTTTGATCCCGAGGTCAGGAAGATCCCCTGGAGGAGGGCACGGCAACCCACTCCAGTACTTTTGCCTGGAGAATCCCACTGACAGAGGAGCCTGGTGGGCTACAGTCCATAGGGTCACAAAGAGTCAGACATGAGTGAAGCGACTTCGCGTGCACACACGCAAAAAGCATTTAACAAAACTCTAATTCATTCATGATAAAAACAAGACATCAGACATATAAAAAATAACATCAGATATATAACTAATACAATATTTAATGATGAAAGACTGAAAATGTCCCCACTAAGGTTGAGAACAAGGGGAGAATGGACATTCTTATGCAACACTTCACAGGGGGTTCCAGCCAGTGCAAAAAACCAATAAAAATAAACAAAATAAAATAAACAGATGCTATCTAGGTTGGAAAGGAAGAAGTGAAAATATCTTGTTTTCAGATGTCATAATTGTTTACACAGAAAATCCAAAGGAATCAACAACTACAAAAACTAATTAGTGAATTTAGCAAGGTCAAAAGATAGAAGGTAAGCTTAAAAAAAGTCAATTGCAGCAAACAGCAGAAAAAATTTTTTAAATCATTTCACTTACATAATTGAAAAAGCATGATCAGTTGTGTCTGAATCTTTGCGACCCAATGGACGATAGCCCACCAGTCTCCTCCGTCCATGGAATTCTCCAGGCAAGAATACTGGAGTGGGTAGCCATGCCCATCTCCAGGGGATCTTCTTGACCCAGGGATCAAACTTGGGACTCCTTCATTGCAGGCAGATTCTTTTCTATCTGAGCCACCAGGGAAGCCCTATGAAATGTTTAGGCATAAATTTAACAAAATACATGTAAGACCAGTACACAGAAAACCATAAAACATTCTGGCAGAAACTGAAGAAGGCATACATGAATGGAGAGATATATACCATGATAATGGATCAAAAGACTATCCACTATTAAGATGTCAATTCTGGCCAAAGTGATCCATGGATTCAAAGTGATCTCAATGATAATGCCAGTTTCTTTACTTGGTAGAAACTGAGAAAGTGAAAGTGAAGTCACTCAGTCATGTCCCCCTCTTTGGGACCCCATGGGCTGTAGACTGCCAGGCTCCTCCATCCATGGGGTTTTCCAGGCAAGGATACCGGAGTGGTTTACCATTTCCTTCTCCAGTGGATCTTCCCGACCCAGGAATCAAACCCGGGTCTTCCACACTGCAGGCAGACTCTTAACCATCCGAGCCAGCACAGAAGCTGGAAACTGAGAAGTTTATTCTAAGGTGTATTTGGAAATACTGAGGATGTCCAACTGCACTGTACATTATGGTGGCCACTAACCACATGTGGCTACTTAAATTTATATTAATTAAAACCAAATAAAATTTAAAATTGTGCTCTTCAGTTGCTCTAACCACATCTCAAGGGCTGAATGCTCACATGTGATTCATGGTTACTTTTCTTAAACAGTGCAGGTATATATTTAAATCACTGCATAAAGTTCTGTTGGACAGCACTGAATATCCAAAACAAACTTGAAATTACCTTTAAAAAATTAGAGGACTTATATTGGTGATGAACAGGGAAGCCTGGCATGCTGCAGTCCATGGGGTCGCAAAGAGTTGGACACTACTGAGCAACTGAACTGAACTGAATTATATTACCTGACTTCAAAACTTACTATAAACTTTTTGTTGTTCAAGCTTCCCTGATAGCTCAGCTGGTAAAGAATCCCCCTGCAAGACAGGAGACCCTGGTTCCATCCCTGGGTCAGGAAGATCCCCTGGAGACGGAATAGGCTACCCACTTTAGTATTCTTGGACTTCCTTGGTGGCTCAGCTGGTAAAGAATCTGCTTGAAATGCAGGAGACCTGGGTTCAGTCCCTGGGTTGGGAAGATCCCCTGAAGAAGGGACAGCTACCCACTCCAATATTTGTTTTTCAGTTGCTAAGTCGTGTCTGAATCTTTGCAATCTCAAAAACTGCAGTACGCCAGACTTCCCTGTCCCTCACTATCTCCCGAAGTGTGCTCAAACTCATGTCCATTGGGTTGTAATGCCATCCAGTCATCTCATTCTCTGTTGCTATCTTCCCTGCCTCAGTCTTTCCCAGCATTAGGGTCTTTTCCAATGAGTTGGGTTTTCGCATTAGGTGGCCAAAGTACTGGAGCTTCAACTTCATTGTCAGTCCTTCCAATGAATATTCAGTGTTGATTTCCTTTAGGATTGACTGGTTTGATCTTCTTTCTGTCCCAAGGGCTCTCAAGAGTCTTCTCCAACACCACAGTTCAAAAGCATCAATTCTTCAGCGTTCAGCTTTATTTATGGTCCAACTCCCACATCCATACATGACTACTGGAAACACCATAGCTTTGATTATATGGACCTTTGTCGGCAAAGCGATGTCTCTGGTTTTGAATATGCTGTCTAGGTTAGTCATAGCTTTTCTTCCAAGGAGCAAGCATCTTTTAATTTCATGGCTTCAGTTATCACCCTCAGCGATTTTGGAGCCCAAGAAAATGAAATATGTCACTGTTTCCACTTTTCCCCCACTGTTTGCCATGATGATGGGACCAGATGCCATAAGCTTAGTTTTTTGAAAGCTGAGGGTTTCTGTTTGTTTGTTTGTTTTTAATTTATTTTAATTGGAGGCTAATTACTTTACAATATTGTAGTGGTTTTTGCCATACATTCACATAAATCACTCATGGGCATACATGTTTTCAATCTCCTTTTTACCATCATCAAGAGGCTCTTTAGTTCCTCTTCACTTTCTGCCATCAGAGTGGTATCATCTGCATAACTGCTGCAGCTGCTAAGTCGCTTCAGCCGTGTCCGACTCTGTGTGACCCCATAGACAGCAGCCCACCATGCTCCCCCGTCTCTGGGATTCTCCAGGCAAGAACACTGGAGTGGGTTGCCATTTCCCTCTCCAATGCATGAAAGTGAAAAGTGAAAATGAAGTCGCTCAGTCGTGTCCGACTCTTAGAGACCCCATGGACTGCAGCCTACCAGGCTCCTCTGTCCATGGGATTTTCCAGGCAAGAGTACTGGAGTGGGGCGCCATTGCCTTCTCCCTGCATAACTGAGGTTGTTGATATTTCTCCCAGAAATCTTGATTCCAGCTTGCATTTCTTCTGGTCCAGCATTTCCCATGATGTACTCTGCATATAAGTTAAATAAGCAGGGTGACAATATATAGTTTTGACTATAGTAATCCAGAAATTGTGGTATTTGCATAGAAAAACATAGGAGAATATGCTCTTGGCTTAAGGATAAGCAAAGATTTTTGTAAAAAAAAACAAGTCACATAATGCAATAACCATAAAAAATGAAAATTGTGTGCCTATTCATCAAAAGGTATCAATAACCAAGCTACCACATGAGAGACAACATCTGCAAAACAAACATCATACACAGGACTATATCCAGGGTACGTAAAGAATATCTATGACTCAGCATTGCCTGCAGAAATATCAACAACCTCAGATATGCACTTGGATACCACTTAGAGTGGTGTTGGCAGAAAATAAAGAGCCTCTCGACAAGGGTAAAAGAGGAGAGTGAAAAACCTGGCTTAAAACTCAACGTTCAAAAGACTAAGATCATGGCATCTGGTCCCATTACTTCATGGCAAATATAAGAGGAAAAAGTGGAAACAGTGACAAGTTTTATTTTCTTGGGCTCCCAAATCACTGCGGGTAGTGACTGTAGCCATGAAATTAAAAGACGCTTGCTCCTTGGAAGAAAAGCTGACAAAACTAGACAGTACATTCAAAAGTAGAGATATCACTTTGCCATATCACTTTGGTCCATATAGCAAAAACTATGGTGTTTCCAGCAATCAGGTTATGAATGTGAGAGCTGGCCCATAAAGAAGGCTGAGTGCCAAAAAAATTGATGTTTTTGAACTGTGCTGCTGAAGAAGACTGAGAGTCCCTTGGACAGCAAGGAGATCAAACCAGTCAATGCAAAAGGATATAAAACTCTGAATATTCGTTGGAAGGACTGATGCTGAAGCTGAAGCTCCAATACTCTGGCCACCTGATATGAAGAACTGACTCACTGGAAAAGACCCTGATGCTGGGAAAGACTGAAAGCAAAAGGAGAAGGGGGCACAGAGGACGAGATGGTCAGACAGCATCACTGACTCAGTGGATAGGAATTTGAGCAAACTCTAGGAGATAGTGAAGGAAAGGGGAGCCTGGCGTGCTGCAGTCCGTGAGGTCACAAAGAGTTGGACATGACGTAGCGACTGAACAACAACAATAACTCAGCAAATATAATAAAAACACAAACAACTCCTCTCCTCAAAAAGGGAGCAGGGGGGGAATGATTTAAAAAGAGACCTTTCAAAGAAGATTTGATATATAAAAAGCACAAGAAAAAATATGCAACATTATTAGAAGCCAGGAAAACATACGTTAAAACCACAGTGATAAACCACTACACATCTCTTAGAATAGTGAAAATTAAAAAGAATGAAAACACCAAATGCTGGCGAGGATGCAAGGCTACAGGAGTTCTCATACATTGTTGTAAATGAGCAGTGAGACAGCCATTTGGGAAAAAGACCTCGAAGTTTCCTATAAAACTAATCATAGGCCTATCCTATGACTTAGCAATTTCACAACTGGGTATCTACCCAAGGGAAACAGAAACATATTCATTCACAAAAAGAAAATTATTCAAAAAGTGTTTACAGCATAATCACCTAAAACCATCAACTGCCCCTGTGTCCATCAACAGAAAAATGGTTTTAAAAATTGTGATATAGTCACAGAACAGAAAAATATGCAGCCACAAAAAGAACCAACCACTGATAAATTGCAAAAACTATTAACATTATGTTGAGAGAAAGAAGTCAAACAAAAAAAGAGAGCACACAGTAGGATTCTTTTTACATGAAATTTCAGGGCAGACAAAATTAATCTGTAGTGTAAAAAGCACCAGAAGAGTTTTTGCCTGGGAGGGGAATAGCTTGAGGGTGGGGACTGACGACGATATTGAATGTGGAAACTTTCTAGGGTGATGGTAATGTTCCCTATCTGGGTGGAAGTTGGAAATGCAGAATACGAACTTGTCAGAACTCAGTGTATTTGTTTTATACTGCGTCATAAGAAATGACCATAACCTGGAGGATTAAAACCACACGTGCATGATCTCCTAGTTTCTGTTCGAAGTCCACTTGAGACTGCACAGGGTTCTCTTCTCAGGATCTCACGAGGCTGCAGTATGACAGCCAGGCTGTGTTCTCATCCGAAAGTCCAACTGGGAATCTTCGAAGCTCATTGGGGTCATGGCCAGAATTCAACAGCCCAAGAGCTCCAGCTTTTTCTGGCTATCACTTGGAGACTACCTTCACAGTCCCTAGGACCCTCCTGGCCCTTTGTCATGTGGATTCTCCAACACGGCCACTTATTGCATCATGCTCACGGGAAGAGTCTCTGGTTCTCTCTGCTAGGAAGATGGAGACACTGACAGCCAATGAGCTTACCCCTTCTAAACATCCTCTGGTTTGGTGGAGAGGATCTGTGAGGCATATGCTTTTCAAAAATCCCCTCACCGGACCGGATTTATCTGAGTTTTAGCCAAAGGTTATACAATCACAACCTCAGATTTCTCTCCAGATCACACTGCCTTAATCTGAGCTCCTACTGTCCTCTGAAGAAGCACAGTTTTCAAAAGTCACCCAGTCCTGCTTCCTTTTTGTTTAACAGTTCTTCTATCAGTTAATCCCTCTCCTCTCACATCTTACGATAAGCAGCCAGAAGAAACTAGGGAATGCCTTCAATTCTTCACTTGGGATTGTCCTTAGCTACATAACCAAGTTCATCATCTACAAAGTTAGCTTTCCACTCGGCGCAGGAGACAGCACTTAACTCTCCGCCCCTCCAGGCCAAGGACTCTCCCTTCCTCCAGTTTTCAGAAGCACATTTCCCACTTCCTTCTGAGCTCTCACCAGCAGCATCCCTAAAGCCCAGACTTCTTCTATTAACAGTCTTTTCAGGAAGATTTGGGTCTCTCTCTCAGACTCTTCTGCCAGCTGCTGAGTTCCAAAACCAATGCATATTTTTAGGTATTTGTTACAACAGCACCCCACCTCCAGGTAATAATACCTGTATTCATTTCATCGCTGCAAACAAATCCCAACAAACTCAGCCACTTAAAACAACACACATAAATTATCTCATAGTTTCTGTAGGTCAGAAGTCTGGGCGTGTCTTAGCCGAGTCCTCTGTTCAGGGTCCTATGGGACTGCTGTTTTCATCTGGAGGTTCAACAGGGAAGAATCTGCTTCCAAGTTCACACTCAGAGTTGCTGCAGAATTATTTCCTTGCTGTGTGGCTGAGGACCCAAGCTTTTTGCTGGCTCTCAGATCCTAGATGCCACGCATAGTGTCACTTGAGCTTCTCCAATATGATCACTTACTTCACTGATCCCACAATAAGTCTCTAGGTTCAGCCTACTAGAAATAAGCAGTCTAAGATCATATAACATAATCAGAGGAGTGACATCTTAACATCTTTGTCACTTACCACTGGATATAAGCAGCTTGAAAGTGAAAGTGAAAGTGAAGTAGCTCAGTCGTGTCTTGACTCTTTGCGACCCCGTGGATTGTAGCCCACCAGGCTCCTTTCTCCACGGGATTCTCCAGGCAAGAATACTGGAGTGGGTTGCCATTTCCTTAAAAACTCAGCATTAGAAAACTAAGATCATGGCATTCAGTCCCATCACTTCATGGCAAATAGATGGGGAAACAGTAACAGACTATTTTCTTGCACTCCAAAGTCACTGTAGACAGTGACTGCAGAAATGAAATTAAAAGACACTTGCTCCTTGGAAGAAAAATTATGACAAACCTAGACAGCATATTAAAAAGCAGACATCACTTTGCTGACAAAGGTCCTTCTAGTCAAAGCTATGGTCTTTTCAATAGTCATGAGAGTTGGACTATAAAGAAAACTGAGCATCGAAGAATTGATGCTTTTGAACTGTGGTGTTAGAGAAGGCTCTTGAGTGTCCCTTGGACTGCAAGGAGATCAAACCAGTCAATCCTAAATGAAATCAGTCCTGAGTATTTATTGGAAGGACTGATGCTGAAGCTGAAGCTCCGATATTTGGTCACCTGATGTGAAGAGCCAACTCATCGGAAAAGACCCTGATCTGGGAAGGATTGAGGGCAGGAGGAGAAGGGGACGACAGAGGATGAGATGGTTGGATGGCATCAGCAATCCAATGGACGTGAGTTTGAACAAACTCCGAGAGATGGTGAAGGACGGAGAAGCCTGGCATGCTACAGCCCGTGGGGTCAAAAACAGTCGGACACGACTAAGCGACTGAACAACAAATAAGCAAGTTACAGGGGCTTATGCAGGGTGTGAATACCAGATGAGTATCACCAGGGGTCACCTCAGTGTATACCCACCACACTCAGGGAATGAACACTTAAGATTTGGGGCTTTTACATCTAAAGGAAACACAGACTGAACTCAAGATAGTATGCACACTAAATTGCTGAAATGCATCAGTGAAACAAGATGGATTGATGGGAGAGAGGAATAAATAAATGGATAAATACATGATGAAGTAAGTATAGGAAAATGTTAACAATATAATCTAGGTGTGGGTATATGAGGGTGCCTGAAAAAGTTGGCTATACATTTGAAATTTTCATAGTAACATACTAAAAAAAAATGTACACTTAACAAAAAAGAGCACAGACACGGTGATTGTCACTGAGTAATGGGAATAAATGTTACCTATTTCTTTATAGCTTTCAGCATTTTTTCACTTTACTATGAGAGGATGAATTTTGTGTATAATCAGAAGTTGGGAAATCCATTTAACTTATAAATAACTAGTGTATTAAGCCATGCTTTATCCATCCCAGCAACTGGTCTCTTAACAGCATTACTGCCATCCCAGATATGAGTCTTCCCACCAAACCACCTCAACTTCCCTAAGAGCCAGCTATGGATGGATCATTAATGAATTCATCCAAACCCTCTGAAGCCTCATGTCTTCAGAATGCATCACCCTGTGTGTCTAACAGTCGCATAACACCATCACAAGTTAGATACCATTGTTCTTCTTTTCCTGTGTCCTGAAACTATCTCAGTTCTCTCTGGCTCTAGCTAATATTTGTGAGTTTGGTAAACAAATCTAAGTCAATCTAATCTTAGTAATTCTGATTCTGCCATAAAAACAAATAGTCCATCAGACTGGAGTGCTTAGGGCTACGTAAACAAATTCCCCCAGTAGGACCTATGTCATGCTTTGTAGGTAAATTAATTAGTCAGTATTATTTAAACCATGTCACAGCACCGCCAAAAGAAACAACAGATGTTTGAGGAATGAAGTGACTGCAGTATACAGGCCTAGACATTACCTTTTTCATTTTCTTTTTTACAAGAGGAAATGGTTCTGTCCAGCCAAGCACATGATTAAGGCTTTCATACTTAATAAGTGGGTTCTGACAAATGGAAGAAAGTTGCAAGGCTACTGATTGGCTGTTCAGGGGTTCTCTATGCCTTCCCCCAAAGTATTTGATCTCCAAGAATTAGTCACTTCCTCTGTGTTAAGTCTGTGCTAGAGGCAAGAATATAGCAAAGGAGAGAGAGTAAAGACACAAAATCATTAGCAAATAATATCATACAGTACTCAACATGCTAAAATAACTCAGCATTTATTAAGCGAGACACTGGAAGTACAAAGATACTCCTCTTAATGAGACTCTTGTCTCTTGGTGCTCAGTAACCATTTGCTAAATCGAATCAGGCCCAGAAAAGTCACTGAGTTTATGGAGATGGTAAAAACTAGTGGAAAGTGAAGATCCTTAAATGATAGGTTGGGTTTGCACTGGCATAAATAAAACAAAAAGAACAGCACTAGATATCATCTTTAATTTGGGAGTAAAACAACAGCAACAACAATCATATTGTTTGAGGTTTTAACAGTAAGCTGGCTGCCCCTAGGATGGAGAATAAATTCACGCTATAGCATGAGACTTTGGTGGGATAATGTCTCTTAGGATGTGGCAGCTATGTTGAGTACACAGGATAAGTAAACGAGCAACAATTTCTACATTCTCAGTCAATGTTCTCAGTGAAAGTCTGGGGGGATGTTGTGGAAAGGGGGGACAATTTTGCAAACAATGTTGCTTGGGAAGAGCCATTTGAATTTTTAACAATCCTACTGATATAAAATGGACACACAATAAACTGCACAATTTGACATACACACACGCACACACCCCTGTGAAACCATCACCACAAAAAAGATAATAAAAATATTCATCACCCCCCAAAAGTTTCCTTTTGTCCCTCTGCAATGCCTGTGTCACCCCCTCTCTCCCACCATCTTTCAGTTCAGTCCAGTTGCTCAGTCGTGTCCGACTCTTTGCAACCCCATGAACTGCAGCACGCCAGGCCTCCCTGTCCATCACCAACTCCCAGAGTTTACTCGAACTCATGTCCATCGAGTCAGTGATGCCATCCAGCCATCTCATCCTCTGTCGTCCCCTTCTCCTCCTGCCCCCAATCCCTCCCAGCATCAGGGTCTTTTCCAATGAATCAACTCTTCGCATGAGGTGGCCAAAGTATTGGAGTTTCAGCTTCAGCATCAGTCTTTCCAATGAATACTCAGGACTGATCTCCTTTAGGATGGACTGGTTGGATCTCTTTGCAGTCCATGGGACCCTCAAGTCTTTGCCAACACCATCTTTAGGCAACTGCTAATTTGCTTTCTTCTGCTGTAGATTAGTTTGTATTTTCTAGAACTTCATGTAAATGAACTCATGCTATAGGTACTCTGCCTGGCTTCTTTCACTCAGCAATTAATCTGAAATCCGTCTGTGCTGTAGCACGTCTTTATAGTCCATTTCTGTTTACTGATGAGTAGTACTGCATTGTATGGATAAACCCGAGTCCATCAATTGCTCCAAGAAGAGACATTTGTGTTGTTTCTGTATATAGGCAAATCACGAATAAAGCTGGATGAACATAGTTCCATACATATGCCATTTCTTTCGGGTGGAGTGGAATGGCTGTCAAACTGTTGGCTTTCCCAAGTGTCTTCCTCATTTTGCATTTCCCACTTGCAGTGTATGAAGAGTTCTAGATGGTCTACATCTTGGCCAACACTTCCTATGGTCAGTCTTTAATTTTCCCACCTTAACAGATGTGTAGTGATAGCCCATTGGGGTTTTAATTTTATTCTGGGCTGTGCTAGGTCTCATTGCTGTGCTGACTCTTCTCGAGCCGTGGCAGTCAGGGGCCACTCTTCGCTGCGATAGCTTCTCCTGCTGGAGAGCAAAGGCTCGAGGTGCGTGGGCTGCTGCAAGGAGTCACGGCTCCCAGGTTCCAGAGCACAGGCTCAGCAGCTGTGGCCCTCGGGCTTGGTTGCTCCGCGGGATGTGCGATCTTCCTGGATCAGGGATTGCGCACGTGTCTCCGGCACTGGCAGGCAGACTCCTTACCCCTGAGCCACCAGGAAGCCCTCATTGTTCTTTCGATTCATAGTTCCCTAAGGATTAATGATGTTGAGCACCTTTCCACGCCCTCATTTGCTATCCACATATCTTCTTTAGTGAAGTATCTGTTCCTGTGTTTGCCTAATTTTTAATTAGGTTATTTGATTTTTTTTTTACTTTATTGAGGCATAGCTGATTCAGTTTATAAGTATCTATATTCTTTTTAATATTCTTTCCATTATGGTTTATCTCAGGATATTGAATATAGTTCCCTGTGCTATATGGTAGGACCTATTGTTTACCCATTCTACATATAATAGTCTGCATCTGCTAATCCCAACCTCCCAATGCACCCTCTTCCCTCCTGGCACCCACAGGTATGTTCTCCAGGTCTGTACGTCTGTTTCTGCTTTTGTAGATAAGTTCATTTCTTTCCTACTTTAGATTCTACATATAAGTGATATCATATGATATTTACCTTTCGCTTTCTGACTTCACTTAGCATAATCATCTCTAGGTCCACTCATATTGCTGCAAATGTTATTATTTCATTCTTTTTTATGACTAATATTCCATTGTATACGTGTACCACATTGCCTATGAACAGAAAAGTGCATGTATCTTTTTGAATCATAGCATTTGTTATTTATAGACGATTTAACAATGGCCATTCTGACAGACTGTTTTCTAATCAATGAATTTTTAAAGTTCTCTATATACTCTGAATACTTCTTTTATCAGATAGATAATTTACAAATACTTTCTCCAGCTTTCTCATTCTCCTAAAAGCATCTTTGGAAAAGCAGAAGAGTTTAATTTTGATAAAATCCTACTTTTCCATTTGTCTTTGACAGATCAAGCTTTTGTTGTTGAATCTAAGAAAGCTTTGTCTAATTCAAGGTGACAAAAGTCTTCTCCTACTTTTCATCTACAAACTCTACAGCTCTGGTTTTATGATGAGGATGCACTTTAAGTTAATTTTTCATACATATCTGTACCAAAGCCCTGCACCAAATGTTGAAAAGATTATCCTTTCTCCACTGACAAGTCTTTGAACCTCCATGGAGTTTTCCATGTATGTGTGGGTTTATTTCTAAACTTTATTCAGTTCCACTGATGTATCTGTCTATTTTTAAGCCAACACTGAACTGCCTTCATTGCTGTCATTTTATTATGTCTTGAAATCAAATAATGCTTATCTTCATTACCAAAGTTGTTCTGGCTATTCTAGGCCCTTTAAATTTCATAAGAATGTTCGAATCAATGGTCAAGTGCTACAAAAGAACTTGCTATTTAATCCGTAAGGCAATTTTAGGAGAATTCACAGGTGAACAGGGGCTATCCTGGTGGCTCAGACGGTAAAGAATCTGCCTGCAATGCAGGAGACCTGGGTTTGATCCCTGGGTCAGGAAAATCAACTGGAGAAGGGGATGGATAACCACTCCAGTATTCTTAACTGCAGAATCCCATGGACAGAGGAGCCTGGCAGGCTACAGTCCATAGCGTCAAAAAGAATCAGACTTGACTGAGTGACTAACACTTTCACTTCCACAGGTGAACAATAAAGGCTCTTCTGACCCACAGACAGTGCATGTTCAGGTTTCCCTGGAGACTCTCAGCAGTGTTGCAGCTTTGGTGTACAGAACACACGCATCTTTTGTCAAACTTCAGTTCAGTTCAGTCGCTCAGTCATGTCCGACTGTTTGCAACCCCATGGATTGTGGCACACCGGGCTTCCCTGTCTATCACCAACTCCCGGAGCTTGCTCAAACTCAGGTCCATCAAACCGGTGACATCATCCAACCATCTCATCCAACCTACCCTTAATGTATCTCATATTTTTGATGCTATTATAAAAATATTCCTAAACTTTGACTTGTAAGTTTCCATTGTTAATATACAGAAATACAGCTGATTATCATGGCTTTGGTTTGCTCTTGGCTGAGCTGCATAGCATGTGGGATCTCAGTTCCCCGACCAGGGATCAAACCCATGCCCCTTGCAGTAGAAGCACGGCCCATCAGGGAAGTTCCTATTATGTACTTATTTTGTGTCCTTACAACCTTACAAAATTAACTTATTAGTTCTAGGAGCTTTTTTTGTAGATCTCATCAGATTTTTAACAGAGACAATCACATCATTTGTCAATACATTCAGTTTTACTTCTTCTTTTCCAAACTAGTTGCCTGTTATTTAAATTTCTTCTCTGACTGCCCGAGCTAGAGCCCCAGGACAAGAATGAACAGAAGTGGTGAAAAATGCATCCTCGTCTTGTTTCTGATCTTGGAGTAAAAGCATTCAGTCTTTGAAGCTGAAGGGTGTTTGCAGATGCCCCATATAACATTGAGGGGCTTCCCTGGTAGCTGTCGTTAAAGCATGTGCCTGAAAGGCATGCAATACAGGAGACCCGGTTTGATCCCTGGGTCAGAAAGATCCCCTGGAGAAGGAAATGGCAACCCACTCCAGTATTCTTGCCTGGAGAATCCCAGGGACAGAGGAGCCCAGTGGGCTACAATCCATAGGGTCACAAGAGTTGGACACAACTTAGCAACTAAACCACCACCAGCTGCATAACACTGAGGAAATCCCTTCAATTCCTAGATTACTGAGAATTTTTATTAAGAGTGGATATTGAACTTTGTTAAATGCTTTCTGAAAATGGAGGAAGAGGGCCTCTACTGAAACGACCGTGTGTGTTTTCTTTCTTACTTTGTTAAAATAATGTATTACATTGATTGGTTTTCTAATATTAAATTAAACAATATATTCCTGGGATAAAACACACAGTGGTCACGATGTGTGAGGAGGGCATGGCAACCCACTCCAGTATTCTTGCCTGGAGAACTCCATGGACAGAGGATGCTGGTAGGCTAGAGTTCATGGGGTCGGAAAAAAAAAAATTAAATGTATAAACCTGGTATTATTTCTTCTTTAAATGTTTGGCAAAAATTACTAGTAAAGCCATTTCAGCTTAACGTTTTATTTAAAGTTATTCAACTCCAAATCAATTTCTATAATAACAAATCATGCATGCTAAGTAGCTTCAGTATGTCCGACTCTTTGCAACTCCATGGACTCTAGCCCGCCAGGGTCCTCTGTCCATGGAATTCTCCAAGAAAGAATACCAGAGTGAGTTGCCATGCTCTCCTCCAGGGAATCTTCCCCACCCAGGGATCGAACCCGCATCTCTTATGTCTCCTGCATTGGCAGGTGGGATTTCCTGCTGGGCCACTGGGGAAGCCCAATAATAGATTATAGGGTTATTTAATTAATTTGTGAGTACGGGTACTTGGTGTCTTTCAGAGTATTTGCTTATTTTATCCAGTTGCAAATCTAATGGCATAAAGTTGTTCATATTGATCCCTTATATTTCAAATGACTGTACAATCTGTGGTGATGTCATCTTGCTTTTTTTTTAATACCTTTAATGAATTGGCTGCACCGAGTCTCAGCTGTGGCACTCAGTATCCGCGACTTACCTTGTGGCATGTGGGATCTTCCAGTTTCGGCAATCCAGACCTAGTTCCCTGACTAGGGATTGAACCCAGGCCCCCTGCATTGGGAGCACAGAGTCTTAGCCAGTGGACCAACAAGGAAGTCCCTCACCTCACTTATTTCTGATACAGGTTATTTGTGTCTTCTCTCTCTCTTGCCTCATCAGTCTGCATAGCAACTTACCAGTTTTGCTGATCTATTCAAAGAATGCTGGGAAAAGACTGAAGGCAAAAGGAGAAGGGCACGGCAGGGGATGAGATGGTTAGATAGCCTCACCGCTCGATGGACACGAGTTTGAGCACACTCTGGAGACAATGAAGGTCAGGCAAGCCTGATGCGCTGCAGTCCATGGGGTCACAAAGAGTTAGATATGACTCAGCAACTGAACCGCAGCAAAGAATCAGCATTTGGTTTCACTGATTTTCTCTATTGTCTTTCGGGGGTCTTTATTTTTTTAGCTGATTTCCATTATTTTTAATTTCCTTCTTCCCCAATATAGGGGGTTTCATGTAACACTTCCCCTCTGCTATTTGATTAACAGTGTTCCTGCAAATTCTGATGTGTACTGTTTTCATTTTGCTTCAGTGCAAAATATTTTCTGAGTTCCATTTTTATTTTTCCTTTGGCTCATGGGTTATTCACAAGTGTGATATTAGTTTCCAAATATGTGGGCATTACCCAGGTGTCTTTCTGTCCTTGATTTCTAACACTCTTCATTATCTGGAAACTTCTTTAATTTATTGAGACTTGTTTGTGGCCCAGAACACGATCTACCTTGGTAAATACGTCCAATTCAAACAATGTGCATTCTTGCCTTCTTAGATGGAATGTTCTATAAATGTCAGTGAGGTCAAGTTGTCCAGGTCTTATCAATTATTGAGAGAGGCATACTGAAATCCTTGACCATAATTATGGGTTTTCTGTTTCTCCATGTGGGTCTATCAGATGTTGCTTCATTTGTTTTGAAGTTCTGTTATTAGGTACATAAATCGTTAAGATGTCCTTTTGCTGAACTGACTTCAACATCACTGTGAAATGACCTTCTTTATACCTGGTAGTATTCTCTACTCTGAAATGTACTTTATCTGATATCAATATAGCCACTCTAATTTTTTCATCATAATTATCATGGTAAATCTTCTCCTACCTCTCTGTGTCTTCATATTTAAGGTGTTAGCGCTCAATTGCTAAGTCATGTCTGACTCTGTGGGACCCCATGGACTGCAGCACGCTGGACTTCCCTGTCCTTCACTGTCTCCTGGAGTTTGGTCAAATTTATGTCCATTGAGTTGGTGATGCCATCCAACCATCTCATCCTCTGCTGCCCCCTTCTCCTTTTGCCCTCAATCTTTCCCAGCATCAGAGTCTTTTCCAATGAGTCGGCTCTTCACATCAGGTGGCCAGAGTACTGGAGTTACGGCTTCAGCATCTGTCCTTCCAAGAATATTCAGGGCTGATTTCCTTTAGGATTGATTGCTTTCATCTCCTTGCTGACCAAGGGACTCTCAAGTCTTCTCCAGCACCACAATTCAAAAGTGTCCATTCTTCAGTGTTCAGCCTTCTTTATGAGTTCAATTTTGTTTTTTTTTTGTAGGTAACACACAGTATTGCTTTTTTAATCCAATTTAACAATCTCTACCTTTTAATTGGGACATTATCTTTACATTTTATGTTACTGATATAGCTAGTTTACATCTATAAAATTATGTTCTATTCATTTCATTTATTCTTTGTTCTTTTTCCTCTCATTTTGAATTAATTGTATTTTTGTAATTCTATTTTCTCTCTTTTGTTAGCTTATGTCTTTATTTTGCTATTTAGCTATGGCTTTGGGACTCAGTGGGGCTTCCCTGGTAGCGCAGAGGATAAAGTGTCTGCCTGCAAAGCAGGAGACCCGGATTCAATCCCTGGGTTGGGAAGATCCCCTGGAGAAGGAAATGGCAGCCCACTCCAGTATTCTTGCCTGGAGAATCCCATGGACAGAGGGGCCTGGCAGGCTACAGTCCACGGGGTTGCAAAGAGTTGGACACGACTTGAGCGACTTCACTTTGGGACTCAGTACACATTTTTTACTTAATCACTTTCTACCTTCAGTACCCATCATATGACTCTGTTGAGAGAAAATGAACTTTAAAATAATAAACTTCCATTTTCCCCTCTTGTGTTAGTTACTCAGTCGTGTCCGACTCTTTGTGACCCCATGGACTGTAGCCCGCCAGACTCCTCTGTCCATGGGATTCTCCAGGCAAGGATACTGGAGTGGGCTGCCATGTCCTTCTCCTTACCCTCTGGGCCTTTATGCTGTTATTGTGATTTACGTTATTTTTACATATGTCATAAAACTCACACTACATTATTATTTTTTAAACTCAGGTATTTTTCAGAAAGATCTAAATAATAAGAAAATTATCTTAAATATTTGCCCATGTGGTTAGCATTTCCAGAGCTATACATTCCCATATGTAATCCATATTTCTGCATGGTATTAATATTCTTTTGCCTAAAGGACTTTTTGTAACCTTTTTTATGATGCAGGTCTATTGGTGATGAATTCTTTCAGCTTCTTAATGTGTTTATCTGACTCTAGACTATAACTAGACATATACCCAGGCAAAACTATAATTTGATACCTATGTACCCCTATGTTCACAGCAGAACTATTTATAATAACCAAGACATTGGAACAACCCAAATGTCCATCAACAGACAAATGGATAAAGACAATGTGGTATACATATGGTGTATATATATATAATGTTACTCAGCCATAAAAAAAACAATGAAATAATGCCATTTGTAGCAACCATGGATGGATCTAGAGATTATACGAAGTGAAGTAAGTCAGACAGAGGAAGACAAATACCATGACATCACATATACATGGAATCTAAAATAAAGCACAAAGGAACATAGATATGAAACAGAAAGATTCACAGACACAAAGAACAGACTTGGGGCTGCCAAGCGGGAGGGGAAGTAGGGGAGGGATGGATGGAGAGTTTAGGATTAGCGGGTGCGATTTAGCATATATAGAATGGATAAACAACAGGTCTTCCTGTACACCACAGTGAAATATATACAATATCCTGTAACAAACCATAATGGAAAAGAATATAAGAAAGAATTTTTGCATCCTTGCTCTGTCATGTCCAACTCTTTGCGACCCCATGGACTATAGCCCATCAGGTTCCTCTGTCCATGGAATTCTCCAGGCAAGAATCCTGGAGTGGATTGCATGCCCTCCATATGAGATCTTCTCAACCCTAGAATTGAACCCACATCTCCTGTGTCTCCTGCATTGACAGGCAGATTCTTTACCACTCAATATTTAAAAAATCAAGATCATGGAATCTGGTCCCATCACTTCATGGCAAATAGATGGGGAAACAATGGGAACAGTCACAGACTTCATTTTCTTGGGCTCCAAAATCACTGCAGATGGTGACTGCAGCCATGAAATTAAAAGACCCTTTCTCCCTGAAAGAAAAGTTATGACAAACTTAGACAGCATGTTAAAAAGCAGAGACATTACTTTGCTGACAAAGGTCCGACAAAGTCAAAGCTATGCTTTTTTCAGTAGTCATGTATGGATGTGAGAGTTGGACCATAAAGAAAGCTGAGCACTGAAAATTTGATGCTTTTGGACTGTGGTGTTGGAGAAGGTTCTTGAGAGTCCCTTGGACTGCAAGGAGATCAAACCAGTCAATCCTATTTCCTAAAGGAAATCAGTCCTAAATATTCATTGGAAGGACTGATGCTGAATCTGATGTTTCAATATTTTGGCCACCTGATGTGAAGAACTGACTCCTTAGAAAAGACCCTGATGCTGGGAAAGACTGAAGGCAGGAGGAGATGGGAGCTACTGAGGATGAGATGGTTGGATGGCATCACTTACTCAATAGACTTGAGTTTGAGCAAGCTCCAGGAGTTGGTGATGAACAGGGAATGCTGGCGTGCTATCCATGGGGTCACAAAGAACTGAACTGAGTCACCTGGGAAGCCCATGAAAAAGAATATATATACATACATGTGTTAGTCGTTCAGTCCTGTCCAACTCTTTGTGACCCCATGGACTGCAGCCCACCAGGTTCCTCTGTCCATGGAATTCTCCAGGCAAGAATACTAGAGTGGGTTGCCATTCCCTTGTGTAAAACTGAATCACTTTGCTATACAGCAGAAAGTAACACAACATCATTGATCAACTATACGTTAATGAAATGTTTTAAATATAAAACTATTCTAAGCAAAAAAATTTTTAAATAAAAAAGAATGCAACTAGAACTAACGCTTTATAATTATATGCATACACAAGGGGCTTGAGGGGTACAGTTTTAATGTAAAATTAATGCGCTAAGAATCTGATTGCCATGTCAATAGAGGTAAAATATTATTGTTTTCTGAACTCAGCCAAGAATTGATCACCATTTTCAGAAAATGACATCACAATGGCAGGCCCTCGGGTTATGCGCCTCAGCCCCACAGTAGCAGCCTGCACTTGAAACCGATGAGTCTGTGGTGAGTTTAGCTGCCTTCTACCGCTTCTCTACAACTTCAAGCGTAGCTGACCCTGAGGATTTGCACATCACTGATTTACTTTCCTATTTTTCCTTTTGCATTACACTCAAGGTGGTACATCTTTCTTTTTAATTTTATGTGTAGTAGTTTATAGAACCTATAACTTTCAAAGAAAATAAAGAATGAAGATTAGTTTTCGACTGGGGCATAAAAACTACCCCAAACTTAGTGACTTTAGACAATCATATCTTGCTCACGATTCTGTGGGTGGCACTTGGGCAGGACCCAGCTGGAACGGCTTCCCTTTGCTCCACAGCACATTGGCAGATCTCTGGTTCCTCTGCCTCTTCTAAATCCAGCTTGTACATCTGGAAGTTCTCGGTTCACATACTGTTGAAATCTAGCTTGAAGGATTTTGAGCAGCACCTTGCTAGCACGTGAAATGAGCACAACTGTACAGCCGCTTGAACATCCTGTGGCACCGGGAAGCCTGGCGTGCTGCCGTCCGTGGGGTCGCAGAGGGTCCGACAGGACGTAGCGACTGGCCAACACCATGCTGGCAGAGCGCACGTTGCCTTTGAGACTAGCTGGCCCAATCGCCCGGGACTGGCTGGGCGTGATAGCCACGGGTCTGGCAGTTGGCTGGGACCGTAGCCCGAGCACCTCGCTCTCCTTCCAGCCTCTCCAGGTGCTAGCTCAGGCTTCCTGACATGGTGACTTGGTTCCAAGACAGTGAAGGCAGATGCTACAAAGGCTTATGAAGCCTTGGCTCTGAATCCACCCAGCATCACTTCCCCGGCATTCTAATGGTCGTGGTCAATCGCAACTCTAGCCAAGATGCCAGGGGTACAGTTACAGACACAGCCTCTTTTTGTTTTCTTTTTTCTGGCCACACCACACAGCACGTGGGATCTTCCCCGACCAGCGACCAAACCCACACCCCCTGCACAGGGCGCTCAGAGTCTTAACCACTGGACCACCAGGGACGCTCCCCAGACCCAGCTTCTTGATGAGAGCAGCAGCAGCACCACATCGCTCACGCCAGCGTTCACGGACAGAGGGAATTTGAGCTGTATTTTGTAACTTACCACAGAGAATTACAAAATATGTGTATAAAAGGGACCTCAGAGCTGTTACCATTGACAACCACTGCTGCAAACAACACTTTCTCCAATTCACCCCTCACCTGTCCCCCCCAACGGACGCACACCCCTTCTCAATTCCTCACACAAACAAATAAGAATTCTCTGGCCTTAGAAGAGCCTCACCTCCACAGATGATGGCAATGATCTGCTAAGGAACAGGGCAACATTTGTCTGCAGCAGTTAGTGTTCTCCACTGAGCCTTTCTTAAACCATCAGAAAGACACAAAGTTCAACAGGGATTAGGTCATTACCTTTTCCTTGCTTTGTTTTTCTAGAAATAGATGAACCAGGACACTGTTAGCCTGTAGCAAATTTTCACACAACGTGTCTGCATTATTGGATGGCTGGAAAATTAATTTGATGAACTGACACATTAATTATGGGCTTCCCAGGCGGCACCAGTGGTAAAGAACCTGCCTGCCAGTGCAGGAGGCATAAGAGACGTGGGTTCGAACCCTGGGTCAGAAAGAAACCCTGGAGGAGGGCACAGCAACCCACTCCAATATTCTTGCCTAGAGAATCCCACGGACAGAGGAGCCTGGTGGGCTGCTGTCCACAGGGTCACGAAGAGTCAGACACGACTGAAGCGACTGAGTGTGCATGACATATTCATTACATAAATGACCATGGTTGGGTTGCACTGGGTCTCATGCAGACTTGACCCTGACATTCAACCAGTGAGTGGTATCCCACACATCCTTCCTCTTGCATTAGGGACAGCCAGAGAGTGGCACCCAGGGCATCAAAGAGCCTGGTCAATGAGCACCATGCATGACCCAGGGATGGGATCAACCAGTGTGGCCTGGGGAAGTTCAGGACATTGTGTGCCATGCTATAAACAGCTGCAGAACTTTGAACTCTTACAAAAGGACAAACTGTCCGAACCCAGGTTCTCCCAGCCTGGCCTTTCCTGATATACTTTCCTCCCAACCGTGGGTTAAGCACACACAGCCAGCGTGAGTACAGACTGCAGTGAAAACCAACAGACACTATGCTCGGAGGGCATGAAGTCTCAGGGGTTTTGATGACTTACACCCAGGTTGGGAGGGCTGGTGCATCAGGGTATTCTCTCTTCATTCAGAAAAGTTCCTCTCCTCCTACTGTGATGCCAACAGTCCTATCTGTCCCCATGTACTCTCAGGGAACCTCTGCCCAAATGCCACTACCTCCAGACTGGTCCAAGGGAGGCAAAAGGACTTCACACCCACACGCAGCCTGCAAAACACTGCACAGAGGCAAGTTCAGGATCCACAGTAACCTCGGTGTTCCTGACAACACCTGCTGGCCAAGCAAGTGTACCAACCAAATGGAGACGTCGGGGGACAGTCTTCCTCGACACCACTGGGGTGTCCCCAGAGACGACGCTGTCCCATTAGGCTTAACTAGGGCGCAACCTACTCCAAGAAATAAGTGTGAAAGCCCACCAAGCAACAGACAACAGATATGCATTCTCTCCAGATTCCACATAAAAGATGACATTCGAGTGATACTGGGCTTCCCAGGTGTCACTAATGGTAAAGAACCCACCTACCCATGCAGGAGACCCAGGTTCAATCCCTGAGGCAGGAAGATTCCTGGAGGGGGGCATGGCAACTCACACCAGTATTCCTGCCTGGAGAATCCCACGGAAAGAGGAGCCTACAGTCCATGGGGTCATAAAGAGTCAGACACAACTGAAGCAGCTTAGCACTCAGCACTCATGATCTATAAAAAGCAGAAATGATGGCAGCATATAATTACATAAAAAGAAGTAGAGACCACCCATAGAAAAGCTATGACAAACCTAGACAGCGTATTAAAAAGCAGAGACACTACTTTGCCTACAAAGTTCCCTATAGTCAAAGCTATGGTTTTTCCAGTAGTCATGTATGGACGTGACAGCTGGACAATAAAAAAGGCTGAGCGCCAAAGAACTGATGCTTCAAACTGTGGTGCTGGAGAAGACTCTTGAGCGTCCCTTGGACTGCAAGGAGATCCAACCAGTCAATCCTAAAGGAAATCAACCCTGAATATTCATTGAAAAGAATCAGACACAACTGAGCAACTAACACACATACACATATGCACACACACACACACACACACACACACACAGCATAATCTACTACATACATGCATGTGGGGGGGGGTATATGTATGTATTCATCCGAGACATACATTCACAATACAGTATTTACCTTTACTATTAATGTTTGCATTGTTTTCTACTTTATTTTTTAAAATTATTTATTTACTGTTTTATTTTTGGCTGTCCAGGGTCTTTGTTGCTTTGCATGCCCTGATAGCTCAATTGGGAAAGAATCCACCTGCAATGCAGGAGACCTGAGTTCAGTCCCTGGGTTGGGAAGATCCCCTGGAGAAGGGAAAGGTTAGCCACTACAGGATTCTTATCTGAAGAATCCCATGGACAGGGCAGCCAGACCATAGGATCACAAAGAGTCTCACATGACTGAGCAACTAACATTTCATTTTCAGTTATGAACTCAGGCAGCAAATATTAGTATAACACATCAGCAGTTTTTGTGACTTCGCCATTAGTAGAAATCACAGATATTTTCTTATGACATCAAAGTTGTTCCAAGTATTTCAA
This sequence comes from Odocoileus virginianus, assembly GCF_023699985.2. Taxonomy (NCBI): domain Eukaryota; kingdom Metazoa; phylum Chordata; class Mammalia; order Artiodactyla; family Cervidae; genus Odocoileus; species Odocoileus virginianus. Next base: position 10,477,207 of record NC_069689.1, on the reverse strand, counting down.
ATAATACTTACCCTCATTACTATTCCAAAATTCTAGTAACTGTTCAATTTAGTATATCTTATTTAAAATATTAATAAAGTTATTGCTTTAATAGAGTTATTGTTTCATCCCAAGTTTGGTTTTTAACATACTGCAGCTTTATTTCAATAGAACAGGTTTCCTCTGTAAGCCTATGTATTTTAATTTATTGACTTAATAACATTAGTCTGAGAAATGGACCACAGGGTTCACCAGACCACCAGATGTGGACAGCCAAACTAGTCCGTCGCACAGAAAAGAATCTTTAATGAAGGCCTCTGTATGCCATGCAGTCTGCAACACATTTGTTCTCATTTTCAATCATCTTATTTTTTCATTTTTAAACTACAGGCCTATAGTCTCAAAGTACGAAAATAATTTAAGCTTATTATAACAAGTGAAACAATGCAAGAAAAGACTATACAAAGGTGATTATACTCACCTCCTGAAGAAATCTACCTCACCCTTCTGTAAACAGGCTGATTTATTGCTTGCTTTTACCAAAATGGATTCATTCTACACACGTTATTCTGTAATTTATATCTGCCACTTGGCAACTGACACTGTAACACAGATATTCCTACAAGTCTGTGGCTATATATTTTTCTAGTTTCTTTATGCACATTTATATAAAATCCATGTGAATGAAATCATATCATGCACACTCTGGTTTTTTAGTGCGGACTTTTACTTTTTGTCTGCCTTCTCACCTCCCTAACTTGCATTAGTTCTCACAACATAACAAAGCAACTCAGAGCTTAGCTTAGAACAATAATGAACATTTATTATCTTAGAGATACTGCTGATCGGGAATTTGGGGGTGCTTAGCTGTGTGGTTCTGGGCAGAGGGTCTCTCCCAGGAGGGCAGTCAAGGGGTCAGGTGGGGTTACCATCATCTGAAGGCTTGCCTGGGGCTGGACGCTCTGATTCCAGGACGGCGCCTCGCATGGCTGGCAGGTGGGTGTGGGCTGCTGGCAGGAAGCCTGGATTCCTCACCCCCCGGGGGTTCCTTGGGTGTTCTCACAGCAAGGCAGCTGGCTTCTCCCAGAGCAAAAACCAAGGGAGCATGGTGGGACCTACAATGTCATTTATGAACGAGCCTCAAAAATGTCACCCTTCTTCATTCTGTCATATCCTACTGGTGACCCAGGCCAGCCCCATTCACGGTGGGCAGCAAGTACACAAACATACAAACGCCAGGAGGCAAGGTTTCCTGGATGCTGGGTACCACAGCCCTCAGTGACCATCCTGCCAGGGACAGCCGCTCCCAGATAACCATGTCAACACCTGGTGTGTTCCATGCTTATATGAACACAAGCAAGTCAAGCTATACAAGAATCTACATAGACTACAATTGTCTTATGAGTTAGGTATTATCGAAATTAAAATTTCAAAGACTTTAAAATAATTAATATAACTCTCGAATGTTTAAAAATTTAACAAGTTTAAAAATAAATATTTTCAACACTGAAAAATAAATAAACTGAAACTCTAGTCCGAGCTCCTGTGGAGTTGTGGGAAGCACTGTTCGCAATGACCAAGACGTGGAAGCCGTGTAAATGTCCACCGACAGAGGAATGAGTAAAGAAGTTTGGTACATATATATACAATAGAATGTTATCCATAAAAAAAGAACAAAACAATGCCATCTTCAAGAACTCAGATGCAACCAGAGGTGATCATACCAAGTGAAGTAAATCAGAAAGAGAAAGACAAACAGCGTGAGTCAGAAAGAGAAAGACAAACACTGTATCACTCATATGTGGGATCCAAAGTGTGGCACAAATGAACCAACTCTGAAACAGAAACAGAATCACAGACATGGAGAACAGACCTGTGGGTGCCAAGGTGAGGGGTCGGGGAGGGCAGGGACGGGCTGGGAGTCTGGTGTTCGTAGGCGCAGATGCACAATGGAGGTCCTGCTATGCAGCACCGGGAACTATACCCAACCCCCTGAGATAAACCATGATGGAAAAACACATAAAAAAGAATGCGTATATGTGCATACCTGAGTCACTTTGCTGCACAGCAGAAATTAACACATTATAAAGCAACTATACTTCAATTTAAAAAAAAAAAAAGGCAGAGCTGCTGGAATTCAGAGCCAAGACCACCAGACTCCAAAGCCCACGCTCTTCCCACGATGCTAAGCAACGGACATCACAGCGTCTCGCCAGCCTCCTCTTGGTGACAGCCCTCAGTCTCCTCAGAGAGGACGGTCACTCTCCTATTTCTTGTGGCAGTGAAAATTCAAGCCTTTTCTTCCAAGCCCTATGCTCTCTGCTCAAAGCCCCAAACACTGGATGCTCCCGAATCAGCCCTGCCAGGTAACTGAATCTCTGCTTTGAACCTCAATCCAACCCAATAGTTCTTTTTCTAATTTTACAATAAAAAATTTTATGTTTTTATTCTTACAAGTGCAGAGAGACGTAAAGAGCCCTCTAAAGGTATGTGTTCTCCACCGAGAAAGTGAAATGCAAGAAGAGAAAGCAATTGAACAGGACTAGCTCTGCAGATCCCTCCCATCATCTCCCCTGCTCCTAACCCTCTACTGTGTTAGCAGGCCCGAAGTGTGCCTGGGTCCTTCCATGAGCCACCCTGGGACTAGCTTTCAACAGACAGGAAATCCTCTACAGGTGAAAGAGTTCTGTTCCAAGAGCACATTCGTTAAGTCCAGTTTGTTCATAAGTCCAACAAAGTTAGCCTAGGTACCCAACTAACAGAATGGGCTATATAGTACTGTACTGTAATAGGTTTATAATACTTTCCATGGCAACCCACTCCACTACTCCTGTCTGGAAAATTCCATGGACGGAGGAGGCTGGTAAGCTATAGTCCATGGGATGGCAAAGATCTGCACACAGTTGAGCAGCTTCACTTCTCATGAATCAGGCTGCTTGCCACACAAGTAACACACACAATAAAACAAGAAAGCACAAACAATTCAGCATTTTAATCTTATAACACAGTACCTTGGAAAGTACACTAGTACCAGCTGTGTCATCGCAGCGTTCACGCGTGCTTCCGGACACCCTGGGTTTGAAATAAAGATACTGCACTATGGTCGTCTATCCAGTTCTGTACAGTGACATACACAAAGGCACAGCCACTCGTGGAGGATGCACTCAAGTGACAATGCACAGCCAGACACGTGCACCCACTCATGTGACTGGATGTGCGAGCGCACGTGCGCATCTCTGAAAGTTCGCAACTTGAAGGTTGGTAAGTAGGGGACTTACCGTATAGTAATCAAATGCTGCCATACTTGCAGCAGGCACGCTGGGGATACAAAGATGGTACAGGAAAAGTGTCTGTCCTTAGGGAGCATGCAGTCTTTCCTGAAAGCTGGATACACGCATCACAAGAGACTGTACAACGCCGCCGGGGTCGATAAAGAACCACAGAGCTAGCGTAGATGAGGACAGGCAGGGAAGATCAGTTGCTAGTGGGAGTGTTTCCGCTGGAGGTGAGGTAAGCGGTACGTGCCCTTGGATGGGAGCAGGTGCCTTGCTGAAAAAGGACTCTGGTCACACCAGATTAAAGCACTGGGTTAAGCCAAGGCAAACAGCGTTCTCTTAACAAGCTACACAGCATCGTGAATCTCCAGAGAAGGGGAAATTATATGGAAGGTTTCTGAAACTGAGCTGGCCATGAAATCTTTCCTCCCTCCTCCCCAGGAAATATCTTATATTCCCCGGAACATGGTTTGGGAGTTGCTGAAACAGGGTAATCTAAGTTTTGTTCTGACCTCAGCAATGTGAAACATGCAACCAACAAAGGCAGCATCTTTCCTTTTCTCCTTAAGTCAGTAACAAGATACGAGGGTTTGGGGGATGATTTTTTTTTTTTTTTTTTTTTGTCTTGCCAGAATTCTTTATTTATTTACATTAAAAAAGAAAAAAAATACATGTATATAAAACCACCAACAAAGGTTTCACTCTCCTTTGTGTTAACAGACTTCAGACTCAGCTTTTACCTTGCTGGAGGGAGAACTTAATTAGTTACAGGTTTTTCTAGAAGAGTCCTCAGTTCAACCCTACCACAGTTTACACTGCAGCCCACATTACAGAACTCCACTGGCATTTGGCTCCTCGGCGTCCCTCTTTAGAGTGGTAACGCTGTGCTTCCAATGATATACACAGAAAAGTTTAGGAAATACCAGCTGCTCCAGACGGCATGGATCAGAGAATGAGCCCCTCCGCCCTAAAATTTACACAAAGCATTTTACCCCCTGCCCACCCGGGAAGGGTGGCAGGAGGGGCGATTTCCTGGCACTCAAACCAATTGTGTGCGTCCCCTCTCCGGTATCAGGGGCCAAAAGGTCAGTGCTTATAAGTGAATTCCTCTGGAAAATAGGGGCCTCCAGAAGGGGCCCTGGGGTGTCAAAGAAACTGGAAAAGACCAGGCAGATTCTCACTCCCATAAGGAAAACGTTAGGAAAGAAGCACATTTCTTTCCAAAATTGCTTATAAATGGTTAGCCAACAAATTCCGGCTTGTTCATGATTTATAAGTGAGCCCGCCAAGTCCAGAAATGACAGGCTTCTCCGGTGCACCTTTCCCCACGCACAAATAATTGGTACCTGAAGCCCGCCGCCCACTTAAGAGGCCGGCTCTGCAACCGCGCATGCGCGGTCTAAACGCCAGTGGCGCCAAGAGTGATGCTTCTGATGGGCGTAGGTAAGATGAGACCCAGCGGCCCCTCCACTTGCTCCCTCCCTCTGTGCAAAGAGGCGCTCCACTCCCAACCAGAGCCCCATCAAGGCCAGACTGTGCCCTCAGTGGACAACGGTCTTTCCCTTCCCTGGATGGGCCTCAAAACCAGTGTTTCTAAAGAATACTAGAAATGGCGACACCTCCCCCGCAGTAAAAACACTTTTATGGATGACTAATCAGCAATAAAGCTGCAGATGACCTGTCTGCAAAATCTTCAGTGCCTGGAGATCTAAATTACTCTCATCTTTCTCCCCTAAAAATTAGGTATAATATAATTTCAAGCAATGCAAGAGCAATTTCTCCCTTCATTGGATATCAAGCTCAAGATGTTACAGAAAAAAGAAATAGCTTTTACCGCTGATATGAGAAATTTAAAAGAGAGACAAGTGTGAGCAAACAAAAGCTGTCACATCAAATACTGTGGGGGGAAAAAAATCTAGAAAAAATGCCAGAAATGCTCAAGTCTAAATAAAGTCATTTATTTGTTATTTTAACCCCTTCACCGTCAGAGTTACTGGCAGGCTAGTTAATTCTCCGCAGGTGGGACTAACTGAAGACAGCTCTCTTGTGCTTATAAAAAAAAAAATCATTGTATTGCGGCATGTTTCTCTTAGTTCTCTGAAATCGCAAAGGGTTTCCAAACAGAAACAGGATGGCACTCTTGCCCCTCTGTGGGTATCATTTCTTCAGAGAATTCAATCTCATCCAATTTCCACCACATTAAGCAAAAAACCCAGACCATGAGGTCTCAGAGGGCAGCAGCCACACATGCTGTATGCTTCTGGTAGCTGGTAGGTATCTGGTAGAATGTGGTGGCAATTATTTCTTGAATTTTGTATTCTAAACGTGCAACTCAAATGTAAGATGCTTTCTGTATGGGGCTGGGGTTGGGGGGGGGGGACTCTATGAAGTCCCCCCCACCACCACCACCCAGAAGGAAACGTGGAGAAAACGCAGACTGGAAATATTTGGGGTTCATCCCTTGCTTCTTTTTGGCCACGTTCATAAGCTCATATCCTCAGTCAAGATTATAGGCTTTCATTAAAATTGAGAAAGATAAAGTTGGAAGAATACTGCTACTGAAACTCTACGGACATGGAGTATTTCCAATTCACTGAGGACTCACTTTGTGCGCTACCGTGGACCTGGGGTGGGGTAAGTCACAGCCGCCATCCTCAAAAAATGTGCCCCATTTGAAAAAGAAAAAATATATCTATATAAAGTCATATTTAAAACAATGTAAAATAAAATTAAGATATTCACATTTAAAAATCTACCTTCCTCCACATCTCACTCACTCCCCGCCCAACATGGTAAAGTTTCTGTCTCCAGTGAATTCCTTTGGCACTGGTTTCCAGGCCCCCCCCCAACTGAGAGACTTCCACAGACCCAGCTCATACCACGGCCAGACGGAGCCCGTCAGCCCAGCACCAAACCCCCCAAAGTCACCAGGCCCCCTCACCTCTGCAGCCCTGCGCCCTGAGGCCTCCCCTTCACCAAACACCATCCTGGTTTCCCACTCTTGCAGCTCACGCCCACCCCACAGACCAGGGCTCCCCCCTCTCCTGACCACAGCGCACCCGTGCCAGTCCAGCCCCTGGCGGGGTCCGCATCTGACCGCCCTGCTAGTGACATGAACACCTTGCAGGCAGGGACCCAGCTACTTTGCCTTGGAAGCCCCAGGGCCTCGTACTGGGTGTGAGGCAGGGCAGATCCTCAAAGTGGGGCTGAGGGAGTGATGCTTCATCTATCCATCAAAGGCATTTAACAGGTGATGTTAGCTTTCAAGGAGCTTTCCTGGTGGCTCCGAGGTAAAGAATGTGCCTGCAGTGAAAGAGAGAGCGGATTTGATCCCTGGGTTGGGAAGATCTCCTGGATGAGGGCATGGCAACCCACTCCAGAATTCTTGCCTGGAGAATTCCGTGGACAGAGGAGCCTGGTGGGCTAGAGTCCACGGGGTCTCAAAGAGTCAGACACGACTGAGCAACTGGAGCATGCTGGCATGTTAGCTTTCAAAGTGAACCTGGATTAACGTGGTGCTATTGGTGCTTTTGAACTGCGGTGTTGGAGAAGACTCTTGAGAGCCCCATGGACTGCAAGGAGATCAAACTAGCCTATCCTAAAGGAAATCAGTCCTGAATATTCATTGCAAGGGCATATGCTGAAGCTGAAACTCCAATACTTCGGCCACGTGATGCGAAGAACTGACTCAATAGAAAAGACCCTGATGCTGGGAAAGATTGACAGCGGGAGGAGAAGGGGACGACATAGGATGAGATGGTTGGATAGCATCACTGACTCGATGGATATGCCTGAGCAACTTTACTGATGATTTTCTTTCTTTCTTTCTTTTACCGATGATTTTCAAAGTTATTCACAAATATGATGAGCAAGCAGCGCACATAGGCGTCTCCCCCCCAAAAAAAGACAGACTCCTTGGGCCCATGTAACCATTTCTCCATACTCTCAACCCACCCCCCGCCACCCATGTCCATCCCATCGTGCTGTGCCTTTATTCTAGGACTTTCTAGGCTGTTCCTTACCTCCTGCAGTGGTTCCTCCGTGGTCCCAGGGGCCTTGTGATGACCACTTGCTTCTCCGACATGCTCCATCTTGAGATCCCTGGGCATCGCGAAGGAGCCGGGCTGAGGGGCCCTCCTGGGCGCGATGGGACCCTCCTGTGCGCGGAAGGACTCGGGGAAGCAAGGGCAGCGCAGCCACGTGTTCGCCGCACACACATTCTGCTGTGGGTTTCTGCGTAGGAGGCCGAACAAGGCACGCGCTCTCTGAAAGTCTAGAATTTGTGGTTTGTGTTATCTCACAACTTCATATTTGGAAGAGGTATTTTAATTTCTTCTGAGTTGTGAATAATTATGTAATTCTGCCACCTTCTTAAAGCTAAGACGTTTCAGACTGACTCCTGTCCTCGGGGGCTGACAGCCTCAAGGGAACTTGGCTTTTTTCCCTTGGGTTCTGAGCAAGTGTGTGCCAAACAAATTCTTTAGTCCGTTAAAACAACGGTTCATGATGGAGAGCCATCCTACACACAGGAGTAAAGTCCCTCTTCCCTCTCAAAATTAATCCTCAGAAATCACCACTGAAAAGCAAACACGGCTTGCACTCACCGCGGAGGCCTCTTTCCGAATTGTTTCCCTTCTACTGCAGTTTTTGGAGCCGCTGAGTTTCTCAAAGTTCTGTTTCCCCCTTGTTTGTAAATTAGCTGTGTGTTCTTTGAAATTTGCCTGTGGGTCTTCTTGATTTTTCTGCAGCTGTTAAAGAACCTAGGGAAAAGTGAAAGAAGGTTGCATTAGCAGATGCCATTGTGATGGTCTCCGTGGTCTACTGATGTATTTTCTAATCAGTACCTAAATGGCACTTCTCTGTCAAATGCCTCCTATTCTAGACTCATCCCTGTCAATCACTCGGTCACTTGGCCATCAATAGTTTGAGCATCTGCACCACCCCACACCCTGCTCTGAGCACTGGAAAGGCAGAGCAAGCAGGCAGATGAAGTCAGGCACCGCGAAGGGCCATGTGAAGTTTATACTGCAGTATCACCCATAGCTGACTCCCAGACATTCACACCAGAAGGTGAACACTTCATTAAATACAGACAAGGGATTGTTAGTCATTAGGATGCGCTTATCTTTTTTCCCCCAGGGCTTAAGTTTTTTTTTCTCTCGTATGTATTTCATATTCCTAGCTGGAGGAATATCAAAAGAATCTGAATATCACCATCTGGAAGTTATGCCATGGACTCCAGTGGGCAGGATGAGAGCTGAGTTTCCCTTCTTCCTTTAAAAGTGTATTTCTTCTGCTTTGAAATGAGCACAAACATGTCTGATTCCCTAATGAGACCAACCCAGAGCCTAAAAGTCACAGAGGCATCACCTCCCACCCCTCACCCACCCAGGTTCTTGGGACCCTTCCAATGTGGAGGGATTGTTTGGGGGGGGGGGGTTCCTTTGAGGATATTTGATGATCAGTGACTTCACTGAGGAGCTTCCCAGGTGGCACTAGCAGTAAAGAACCCGCCTGCCAGTGAAGGAGAGGTAAAAGACCCAGGTTTGATCCCTGGAGGTGAGCATGGCAACCCACTCCAGTATTCTTGCCTGGAGAATCCCATGGACAGAGGAGCCTGGTAGGCTACAGTCCACAACAGATACAACTGAAGAGACTTAGCATGGATGCATGTGTGACTTCACTTAACCACTAAATCTAATGTGCTGAAATACACAAAAGTCAGAAATGCAGTTACCTGGCTACTCCCGCAAATAGTCTGTTGGTCTGTCCCAAGGATTGTGTGAGGAAGTCCCAGGGAGCCATTCTGGTCTCAGTAGCATGGAACCAGCTATCAGTATTTCATTAAGTGTCACAAACAATCTGCTTGTAGTGTGGGTCCCATCCCTGGGTCGGGAAGATCCCCTGCAGAACGGAATGGCTACCCACTCCAGTATTCTTGCCTGGAGAATTCTGGGGAGAGAGGAGCCTGGCAGACTACAGTCCATGGGGTCTCAAAGAGTCAGACACCACTGAGCAACTTTCACTTTCAAGCGTCACTGCCCTTCACTAGTATTCCCCAAATTGGTGTTTAACTTGCTCCCTTTGAAACTCCTGGCATCCTTGAGAAATGGAGGATTGTTCTTTGCAAATGTTCACTTTTTCTCTCCCTCTTATAACGCTTGCACATTGATAAGTCTCTTCCTATCCATCCAGAAGTGTTTTTATTCTCTCTTGACTTGGTTTTCTCAGGCTCCTGAGAAAGACTCTCTCAACACTCGGCAGGTAAGAGGGCATGATAAACCTAGAGTGCTTTTTTAGTTAAAGTGGTATTTTTAACTCTCCCCTATCAAGTGTTAACTCACAGTTCTTATGTCTGTAGGGTCTGTATTTATAACATTAGTTCTCCCTTACATGTTCACAGGACAAATCCAGTCTGGAGACATCCTCTGATCATCATGGGTGAGTGTTTCTGACTTCCATGGCTATAGCTGGCTCCCTGTCAACAGAATTGTGTTTCAAGCAGAAGTTCAAAACACTTACCATTGTGACATCTGCCCAGTAGTCCTAATTTACACCCATTCATAGTTATTATTACAGACTTGGTAACGTAATAAGCTGCCGTCGAAAACAAAGAATCCCCAGATTCCTCTTTAATATTGAGAAGCACGCACGCTCTTGAAGTCTAGCATCTGGTGTGAATCCCCCCTCAATGGTGGACGAGGCATTTAGCCTCATGGAGCTGCAGCTTCCTCGGCTATAAGATGGAGATAATAAGAGGCCCCGTCTCACCAGATGGAGACCAGAAATTGATGAGTCAACACAGGCAGAGCCCTCAGAAGAGTGTCAGGCCCAACCATGAAGTCAGCTCTCATTAAATCCCTTTAGCCTCAAGGCTAAGTAACTGAAGACACCTCCGGGACAGACAGTAGGAGCTGCAGAAGAATTGAACGTGACACCTTATGAAAATGTAGCACATAATCCTGCTTCAGAGCTTCCATCAAATATGTTGTCTTTTCAGGACCTACCATAGAGCACAGAGAATGCTGCTCAGTATTCTGTAGTAACCTATCTGGGGAAAGCATCTGAAAAAGAGTGGATGTACGTATAACTGAATCACTTAGCTGTGCACTTGACACTAACACAACACTGGAAATCAACTATACTCCAATACAAAGTAAGTATAATTTTTTTTAAAAGTGTCTCTTCATACACAAGATTCATGTTGAGAGTCTGTCTACACACACAAACTGCATTCAGTATTACCCAGATGAAATCAAACAACTGCTCATTAACAGTGGTTTATACAAACTGGTTTATATTTGTGGATCCAATCCTCAACCTATTTTTTTTTTACCGTATTTATCTCAAATATGTCATCAGAAGGGTTTTTAGTGGACAGATTTGAACCTAAGATATAGCTTGAGAGTAAATCAATCGTATATATTGTGTGTGTTTCCTAAAATATGAGGCATGTAAGATATTTTAACACTGGGCCTATTCTATTGTCTATAGATAAAGACCCTCGACATTTACAATATTATCTTGCCCGGTTATCAGGGATGAACTGGGGAGGGAGGCATCTGAACGTAAAAAAAAAAAAAAAAAAATTCTGGCCCATAATGTGAGAAGTTGGAAGGGCCTTTTTGTGGCAAAGCAATTTATGATGTGAGCTGGCTTTCTGTAATCTCCAGCACAAAGATGACCCCAAGGTAGGAAACGCTCTTGTGAAAAACGGCACACTCAGCGAAATAGATGTACAGAAGGCAGGACTGGACGAAACATGTTCCTACTTCTATCAGACATCCAATTGTTTTATCTCCCTCCGGCACTTATAAACAAGTAACTATTTCAGAAAGCAATTGCCTCCTTTTCAGCTAGGATGTGGCATTATTATACTCAGCAGCCTCGTTCTCCCACCGGCTTCTAAAGGGGAATGGCAGGTCATTGCAACGAACCTGGGTGACATGAGCTAGTCTTCACACAACAGAAGGGAGAGGCAGTTCTGCAAGGTCCCAAGGCTGTCCAAGGCCCAGGGCTGGGGGGCAGATCTCCTCTGTGGCCCACGTTCCTCCCTTCCACCCGGCTCGTGACTCCCTCTGCCAGGGCCTAGCTGGCACCAGAACCACTTGCCAGGTGCACCTGGGGTGCTGGCCCTGGGGCCCCGGCTGCCCCCTTCCACCCGGAGGAAGAGGAGGGAAGCCCTCCCCCCGCCTCCCGCAGGGGCGCAGGGGGCACGGCTCTGAGCCCCCATCTCCCAAGCCTCTCCTAAACAGCCCCCTGCTCTTCTGCAGCTGGCAGAGAGGCATGTGCCCACACGCAAGAGCTCTCAGTTTCCATGGTGGTGTTTATGGTCATTCCCAAGCAGATATAGAGCTGATGCCAGCCCTGCTGTTATTATCTGGCAGCCCACAAAATGTATAGGAAATGCATAAAGTGGCTGGATACACTAAATGTGCAGACAAACAGACACATAACCCAATAACTTCCACGGGCAACCAATTTTTAAATCTCTAGGACTCGGATATGCAAAATGTACATAATTATATTAACTGATTATAAGTAGTACTCTTGACGTGCCATTTGGGAAACAAATATATATCACTCATAAGACAAATAGGGCGTCCCTGAGGCTCAGACCATAAAGAACCTGCCTGCAGTGTAGGATCCCTGGGTCGGGAGGATCCCCTGGAGAAAGGAATGGCAACCCACTCCAGGATTCTTGCCTGGAGAAGTCCACGGACAGAGGAGCCTGGTGGGCTCCAGTCCATGGGGTTGCAAAGAGTCGGATACGACTGAGCGACTAACACACATCAGACAAATACACAGTCACCTTCATTCTCCTAGTTTTGTTTTTGTGAGAGAAAGTTTTCTCCTTAACGACTGATTATAAACATGATCACACACTCGATTACCTGTTGTGCTGTGTCGGGCACCACGCTGAGTCCATCTGGGTCACAGATCTTACCCAGCGCAGCTCGAGGCTGCCGAGCCTGGCCAGGCCTGAGGCAGTCAGCTTCCAGGGGCCAGGCTTCCAGTTCCTAGGCGATACCCATATTCTCTCTCTCTCATTTTTTTTAAATTGCACTGATTTTTTTTTTTAAGATTTTTTTGATGTGGATCATTGTTAAAGTCTTCCTTGAATTTTCTATAATAGTGCTTCTGTTTTATGTTTTGGTTTCTTGGCCTCCAGGCATGTGGGATCTGAGCTTCCTGACCAGGGATGGAACCCACACTGAAGGTGAAGCTCCACCCAATCCCTGAACCACCAGGGAAGTTCCTGTATTCTCTCTCATTCAACATCTTTCTCCTTAAGTTCCAACAGCTTCGCCACTTATTATTTAACTCACCTTCTCCACAATGCTGAAGAGCAGAAACGAGTCGATACTTTTTGCGTAAGGAAGGTGCTTTTCCCTGTCCATCCTGACCTATAGGGAACCACATGAAATATAAATGTGTATTACAGATTAGCAATAGATCCACATAATATAATTAACTTAAAAACTACTTCAAACAATAGAGGAATGAGTTCCCATCCTCAGTAGATCCAATAATTGGTTGAAGTTTATTATTGGTCAATACAAGCATTGGACTCTGGGAGGAAGAATAAAAAGTATAGAATCCACTATTGTCCCCAGAAATCCAAGTTGGGTTGAAAGATAAGCTGCATATTCTAGAAAGTTCTGTCTTTTGTGAAGACAGATCTAGCACTAGAAGCTCCCTTATTAAAAAGGGAGGAAGAGAAGATGAAACTATTTCTTAGGGGATAAAAACTACTTGATGGGTTTCCCCAGTGAATCAGCAGTAAAGAATCATCCTGCAATGCTGAAGCCACAGAAGAGTCAGGTTCAATCCCTGGGTGGGGAAGATCTCCTGGAGGAGGACATGGCAACCCATTCCAGTATTCTTGCCTGGAGAACCCTATGGACTGAGGAGCCTGGCAGGCTATAGTTCGTAGAGTTGCAAAGAGTTGAACATGACTGAAGCGACTGAAGACACACACACACACACACAAACTACTTGGAAAGTGTGGGTGGGTGAGAGGGGACCTTTTCTCACGGCCCAAGAAAAGGCTAGAGCCACTTAGGACATACAGCGATCTCATTTGCTCCCAGGAATAAACAGAAACTTAACTGAGCCAAAGAGCAGATGCAACTTTGCATGAAGCTAGTAGCTAATATTGCTGATGCTTTACTGTTTTTAACATGCTATAAAATGGCTTTTGCCTTTTAAAAATTTTTTCACAAATTACACTACTTTACAGCATTGCAAATCAATTATATTTCAGTAATTTTTTTTAATTGCACTGCTTTAACCTTAAACCCATTGGGTTAGACATTTCTCCTTTTCTTTAGGTGGGCAGCATTTGAAAAATCATTTTAAAATCAATGTCTGATTTCTCCAACATCAAAGCTGCTACCCTGGGTATCTGTCTTTGAGCGTGATGAGCCTCGTGCTGAATACTGATTTGCAGTGTGGTTCACCGTGCAGACTTAAATTCTCCTTCCCACAACTTTATCTGAGAAGCCTGACAATGGTGACAATCACAGGACTAGTTTTATTGGGTAAAACTATTCTATCTGCAATTTACTCTGACAGGCTCCACAATTTTTAAGTGCAATTAAACCCTGAGAATTTGCCCAGAAAAAAAATAAAACTTCTACCACATAAAAAAAAAAATTTAAGAGAAAAACAGACGAATTGAACAACTAATTACTAACCAGTTGCTCTTTTAAAAAAGAGAAAAAGGAAAGGAAAAACATTCAGCTGAGCCCACAAATCAACTTCACTGTATAGACTGGGAGCTCTCTGGGGCTGAGAGGGAGTGACAGGCAAGCTGACCAGCTGCTTCGGCCACTGCTGCCATCCACAGCTTCAGAGCAGAAGACTCTTTCACACTCCAGGAGGGAAAACAAAATAGGAAACTTGCAGGGAAACACCTTCAAAAACTGTGATCACTTGATTCCCAAGTGATAGCAAGCTCATATCACAGCAAGCTGAGACCAGCTGGCTCCAGAAAAGTGGGAGCACCTTGGTCCCCACTGCTGTCCTCATATTGCCGCCTCCTTCCTCATCCCAGAAGTGGTACCCAAGCAAGCCAGCTGCAGCCACCTGCGATAGCGATAGCCGGGTACATTTATCAGCATGACTGATCCCACTGTTGTCCCAGAAAAGGACCATATCCCTACCAGCTCTTGGCATTCCACAATGGAAATCTTTATTCAGCAGGAAGGTTAGCTGGACATGGAAATAAGCTATCCAGGTAACATCTGGGAAATGAGATTTTTCTTTTAAGAGATGTCTAATTATACCTAACGTTGCAGAACATTTTATAGAAAACATGAACTTAATTCAGTAGAACATCTTCAATGAGATGACCTCAGCCTTCACAATTCTTGTCATCTGGAGTATGTAACTCAAGGACTGCAGACAAGCCCAGGAGAAGCCAGCCCCTGCCACCCGACTCTGGCCCTCACCACTACCATCCCACCCTCTCCCCCAGCCCCCAAAGGGCGTACTGTGCTCCAGTCAGCATTGTAGTGGTCTCCCCTCCTCCTGGAATGCCCCATGCATAGCACTGAATATTCCCTCCGTGGGGCCCCACGACCTCTTCCACCACTAACACTCAAATGACCTTCCCTGACCTTCCCCACCCAGCCCCGAACTCGCTGGGAGCCAGGACCAGCACCTCACAGGGCACCTTGGCACACGGCAGGGATCCTGGAGGTGTCTGCTAAAGGTTCTTTTCCATCTGAGCCACTGAAACAGCAGGTGTTAAAAGGCCCCCGGGGTCACACGATGCTGCTGAAGAATCTGCCCTGAAGAGCCTCCCTCTGAAGACTGCAAGCCCCAGGAGGGCAGAAACTGTGCCCATCCACCCGCCTGTGCCCCTGTGCCTGGGCCATTAGATGTTCAACAAAGGTTCACTAAACAGGTGAGTTAAAGACAATGCACAGAGATGCTGAGCTGAAGCCAACCAGGCCCACGAATAAGAATCTGGAAACATCCCCCCGTATCAAATGTTGGGAAGTTGTCCATCAGGTGCTTCTCTTCTGTGGTGGTGTTCAGTCGCTCAGTCGTGGGGCTCTTTGCGACCCCATGGACGGCAGCACGCCAGGCTTCCCTGTCCATCACTATCTCTCAGACTTTGCTCACACTCGTGTCCACTGAGTCAATGATACCATCCAATCATCTCATCCTTTGTCCTTCTCCTCCTGTCCTCAATCTTTCCCAGCATCAGGGTCTTTTCCAGTGAGTCGGTTCTTCACATCAAGTGGCCAAAGTATTGGAGCTTAAGCATCTGTCCTTCCAATGAGTACCTTCTCTTCTGTGAGTACCTTCTCTTCTGTGAGTACCTGTTAAAGTCTACAGACCTTGAATGTGCTGCAATCCAGGATAGACTTATGCAGGGCAAGTAGTCACTCAATCATGTCTGACTGTGGCCCTGTGGAATGTAGCCCACCAGGCTCCTCAGTCTATGGAATTCTCCAGGCAAGAATACTGGAGCGTGTTGCCATTTCCTTCTCCAGGGGATCTTCCCAGCCCAGGGATGGAACCAGTGTCTCTTACGTCTCCTGCACTGGCGGCTAGGTTCTTTACCACTAGCACCACTTGGGAAGCCATGCAGATCAAGCTGCAGGGAAAGAGATCACCCAATCGACTTGCAGCTGAGGATGGAGGCCTGGTGATGAAGTGGGGTCCCCGGAGACCCTACCATCCCTTCTCAGGCCATCTGTTTCCTCTCCCTGGACTGTCCTCTTCATGCCTCACCCCACAGCATCCCTTGTCTTGATCAATGCCAACTAATGCCACACCTCTCCAAGGAAGTGTCCCCTCCTTGCCCAGCCTGGATGATGGGTTCCCCAAAATTGTCCCATGTTGCTGCATCTAACACAGCCCCTCTGCCATGTAACCAGTGCTCTGAGGCTCTCACCAGGCCTTGGGCCAGGAAGAGGCAGAGATGATTTCTTCTTGACCTTGACAGCAGTGACTTCACCGCCCTGCCTCAGGCAGTTTCGGGATTTGCAGCTCCCAGTCCTCTAGCCCACTGACCTTCTGTGTAACCCGGCTCTCTCTTCTCCTGTCCACACCTTCAGCTGCTTCCCCACCCAAATCTTAATCATGCAAAATGAAAGAGATGCTTCACTCGAATAAAGAGCTGGACACAACACCTTGAGATCTTCAGTTGAAATGGCACTGACGTGAGAAATACAAAGAAGTTTAGATGAGAATATTGCCATGGGGCAGACATGGCCTCTGCTCCTTTGGAGGTGGTTATTGGCCAGGTTTTAAAGCTTTCTATGGTCGGTGCCTCCAAGCAGCATGTGCTTAAATATATATGGTTGCTCAGTCACTTCGTCATGTCCGACTCCTTGCGACCCCATGAACTGCAGCATGCCAGACCTGTGGGTGAGAGATCAGGCGTAATGCCACCACTTCAACCACCTTTCTCGAGTCCATCTTGCTTCTCTGGAAAGTTCCAGGACACACCAGGAGAGTGCCTGTCAGCTGATGCTTCCCGTCCGCCCCCCTCCCAGCCCTTTCAAACCCAGGGACTGCGGGCCCCCTCTCTTCCTCTTTCATGAGTGTAAGCAGACATCTCCAGGACCCCCAGGTCCTAAACCCAGGACCTCTGGAATGCACACAGAACCCCAATAACCCCCCTAAAAGCCACATCACTAAGACAGGACCATTTTTGCTTTGAGCTACTGAATGGGGTCCCGAAGTGTTGCCTGCAAAACTGAACCCCGGCCTCGTAGATCGGTCCTCTCTCCAGGGCTTCCACTTTACCTGCACGTGTTCCTGTAGGTCAAACACTTGTGTCCAGCACAACGTAAAATAGAATGCAGACTTCTGACATTTCCAAGAGGGCACACAGTCTGTGTGCGTTTATTAATAATTGGCCCTTAAGGGCCTAAAAGAATGCAATCAAATTCACAAACAACTGGTGACTTTTCCTACAAAACAAAAATGTCACCATTAAAATATACATCCCAGTCCCATTTGAATCGGAATGGTGGCTGTTTCTGTGCAAAGTATGTGTATCTCTTGAAACAGCTGATGTTTATTAGAACTTAATATAGGTCACACCAGCTTACTGAGTCAAAACTGGATGGGATAGTAGGGGTTATGTAACCAAGCCTCTCCCCGCTGCAGGAGGTCTGCCCACATGCTGGTGGCCAATTTCCATCATTTTAAGGACCTCTTAGTACCTTAGGTTCTATTAGTCATGTACAGTTTATTTTCGTTCGAAAGGTCAGAGGCAAATGAAGTCACTTGCTGCTTTTTTCAGCCTCGGAGACTTTCCCGGCAGGGGGAGGAATGAGACATGGCCATCGGAGGTCACCTGCTGTCCCTGGTGCTTTGTCCAGCCAGGAGGATGCCTCCGGCTCCCACTCCCCTACCTACAGCAGGACACGTGGAAGAGGACCTTGGAAATGTCAGAACAAGCTCTCCTGATACGCTAAGCGTGGTCTTTAGTCCATATGTTACTGTGAATTCTCTGAAAATATATAAGCATTCTCTAAACAAAGACTAATGCTAGTTAAAACTGACCCACGTGAAAGGATCTTGAAGGATCCTCGAAATCGGCACCTTTTTTATTTAAGAAAAAGAGGCAGGGTTCTGTAATCCAAGACCACAGTCCCTCACATGCGAGCCCCAAACTCAAAAAAAAAAAAAAAAAAAATGAAAATCAAACTTTGTTTCCTAAATTTAGCACACAATCCTGACGTGAGGTTATTTATAGTCTCAATTTTTTATGCCTCTGAAAGTGAAGATGCATATGTTTACTGTGAAAATGCCCACAGGTTTGATAAGGGAACACTCCCAGGCTATAGGATTCCATAAGACACAGTCTTTACGCTGTACCCTCCTTTTAAAATGTGAGAAAAAAAAAAATCTAAGCTCTGGAAAACAACAAGTCCCAAAGGTTGTGTAAACCAGTAAGGTCAAAATCGGATGCAAGGGGCCTGGTGGTTGATCAGGACAAAGATGCCCCGAAATTACTGTGAATAACAAGGGTGATATTTAGGACTAAAAGGATGACCTGGCCTTGACCCACAGCTGTCCTTAACAAACCCCCAACACACGGCACCCATTCACCCATCACCAGCCCAAGATCCCAATATTAACCCTGCGTTGAACCATCAAGTCTCAAGGAGGAACTTTTGCCTTGTTTTATTTCTCTCTTTCTCCGTCCCCTAGAAGGACACCGAGTGAACCCATTTAAAAGGAACCTACATATTTTCTTAAACGGCTGATTGGGACAAAATCATAACACTGCAACTGTTCTCAAAAAACATAATGCGAGCAGAATCCGCATTTCATCCGGTCTAGAGCCCCAGTCAAAGAGACACAGGAGAAGAAGGTTGGGGATCTCACAGGTGGCAAAGACTTAAACCATCCAGCCATTTGTTGAAACTGCTCCTTGGGGAGAAAGAGAAGAAGTTTTTCAAAGTTTTTAAAACAGCTCGCAGAGAGTGCCACATGTGCATTTTAACCTGGTGATCCTCCAGTCCAGCTGTGTGTCTTGTATACCTGCTTTTTCTCTTGATGTACCTTACTGTTCCTTGCAAACGTTGAGCTGAGAATCTGATACTCCAGAAAGAAGTTCAGTGTCTTGGTTGAACGGAAAGACTCTTGGGATAGCCTCCTTCTGAACCATGCTGCATCTCTAAATGCTAACACTCCTGGTTTGGTTAATTTGATTAAGTGGTGAGAAAAGACACCTTGCTCACAGATGGATTGTTAACACATTTGCACTGAATTCTAAATGTTAAATGTTCCTCCTTCAAGTTCCTGAGTTATTTTCATCATTTTCATTTCTTCTTGTACCGCAGCAATTGCTCATCTCTTTGTTCCCTGAAGAGTTTTGAAGGTGCCTTTGTTCGCATCATTCTTTATCTTGTTACTTTAATCACGCACGCTATTGACCAGACTGGAATTCGTCATCCTCTTCAGAGCCAGGCCTGTCGCCAGGTTTTCGGCAGGATCCAGAGTAAGGCATGCACTTTGAAGAAGGTGCCTGTCTTCAGCCTCTCCGGGCACATGGGGACAGTCCTGAATGGCACTTTTCCTAAACAACTCAGGACTGCAGGGATGAACAGTCTCGTTCTAGAAGCCAGCCCCAGCAGCACCGCGTGCAGGTAACCTGCCAGAAAACGAGACATCGCAGCACTTTTGGAATCTTTTGCTTGTTTCACAGGGATCTGCTCCTTTTCTTGGGCAAATCAAGACTACCCAAAGCAGACTCAACTGTTTGGATTTCTGGATTTGCTTTTGTTTGTTTTTCTTCCACTTTCTCTTGCAGTCCAACTGAGTCATATTCACTTTTTTAAACAGTTTAAGATTCCATTGAATTTAAAGAGTTTTAAGTTGTTTGAAAAAGTCCAGGGACGGGTCCTCTGAGTTCAGCGCAGAAGCATGTGGACTTTGTTCACACCTCCAGGGACCAGGCGCACCCGTGGCTGCCCACCCAAACCTGGTTCTGATTTACACATCCACGTGCGGCTGACTGATGGACGGCCCACTCTGTGGGTGCGGGGTGCTGACAGAACCCCGGGACCAGTGTAAAATGATACCTAGCCTCGAGGCGCCTCTGTCGTTTTCTCTCCTACAGGAAACATCCCCGAAGTACAGCTATGGCGAGAGAGGAAGCACAAGGCAATGAAACGCAGACTGGAGCACAGGGCCCTCCCTAAAGGCCGAGCAGAGGAGGCCCCCCGTTCCAATGGGGGCCAGGTCAATGTGGCTGTGATCCTGGTCTGTCTGAGAACAGCAGTCTGGACAGACAGACAGGAAGACGGAAGGTGTGTCAGGTGGGGAGAGGGAGTGAGGGACGCCTAACAGGCAGAACCAAGAAAAGCTGGTTAAGAATCAGGGAAGAAACTGATACGGCCGGCCAAGGCAGGAAGTGTTGAAGGCCTGGCTAGAAAGTGCCCGAGGTTGGATCTGTGTGTGTGTGTGTGTTGGGGTGGAGTGGGGGGTGGGGTGGAGGCAGGGTAGCCTGCTGCCCTTTCTAATCACCCAGGTGGGGAGAGGTCCCTATGTATGCATGCAGAACGGATGTAAAAATCCAGTAGGCTGGCTGAGGGTGCAGCGTGCATGCAAAGCAAGAGGTCAGAGGCCAGGGGGCTGAGCCTGGAGGCAGCATGGCCAAGATGGGCCATGAAACAAGAGAAAAGGAGGCAACTTTGAGAAAAAGCTCCAAATAATTGATGACAAATACAAACTATCCAAAAATTAAACATCCTTCGCATGCTCATTTTTAATTATTCCCCTTATAGATTTAGCAAACAACCCATCTGCCTGCAACTGAGGCTCAGCGCACTACCACCTAAATTGTAATTCTTTCATTATGAACCCATCACCTCTTCTCCCTTCCTGAAATTAATCCAGAAACTGCCAGATACAAACGTCTATTTAATAAAATGAACATCTGTGATGATACACCAGGAGCAAAATCCTAATTGTTCTAAACCCGGCATTTTGCTTTGACAATCAAGTACCTGTTTTATTTTTTAAATACTTTCTCTCTTCAAAACACCTGCTTTCTTTACACATTGACTTCTAAAGGAAGAGATTAATTTTTATTGGCAAGAACAGAAGTTAGTGTCAACAACAAGAAAGGAGAAGCTATGCTCTATAGAAGAGCTGCCTGCTACATAAAATAATACCCAGGAATATCAACCCAAACCCACAGATCCAAGTGAGGCCAACCCCGTTTTCCCACATGAAAGCCACAGTGTGATAAACCTCACTCCCTTGGAATCGAGCTGCAGTTCTTATTGTACCCATGCGGCTACAGGACCCCAGTCCAGGGTGGCTGGATTTCCATTAGAATTGCCTGTCCTTCACTGCCTTCTCCTCCACCCCTCCTGCGCCCAAGTCCAGTTATTCAGTGAGTTATAATTTGGCACTAAAATTCAATTAAGCTGAAACTTTGGTCATACGTGGTCTTTATCTCAGCAAAGCATAATTTCTTTGACCCATTTTCCAAACATCAGCTGATCGATTTGAAAGCGGACAGAGGTAAAAGTTGATTTCAATCGCGCTCACATTTGTAGAAAGTGGCTGGAGAAAAGAAAAAAAAAAAACTTTTAAAACTTAAAAAAAAGAAAAACTTCAAATAAACAGGATGGGGAGTTACTTATGAAACTGCTTGAGGTTTTCATAGCCCTTGTCAAACGGAGACCTCGGCCCGCTCGGCAGACTTTAATTAATGTCCACTCCGGCCCTGCAAGCCATTTTCCCAATGGAAATTCCGATGAGAAAGGAAGGAATGCGAGGTTCAAGGCCGCGCTGTTGTTGAGTGGGCTGCGGAACTGGGGACTGAAACCCCGCGGTTCCCCCATGAGCCGCGAAAGTCTGTGGAAGTATTGAGCACCCCTATTGAGGACTGTGGGAGTCTGGGCGGCTTAATGGGATTGTGTTCGGTGCTTCAGGCTGTCCTTTAAAAGATTCCATGGCACCAGCGAAACTCCAATAATAGGGCCTCTCTAATTGCTTTCTGACTTTCTATGAAACTTTCTAAGCTATGCTGACATCCTCGACTACAACGACGGAATTCAAGAGTGGAGAAAGGCGAGACAAAGTGGGTGTGCGGAGAGAAAGCGGTTCTCAGCGAAGCGTGTGGGAGGTGGGGGGTAATTTGGGGGAGGGGAGATGGGGCGGGTGTTAAATCGGTGCCGGGGAAAGAAAAATATGAGTGTTCTCTTTTGTGCGAGACAAACAGCCGAGCGCGGGGAGGTCGGGGCCGGGGTCACGAGGCTCCGGGCTGCAGCTGCCGCCGTGGGGCGGGCGGGCGGGCGGGGGTCCCCGGCGGCCCCCCGGGCGTCGCGGCCGGCGGCGGCGGCGGCGGCCTCGGCAGGCATTGCGGCGGCGCGGGCGGCCGCTGTCCTCGCACGACCCCGGCCCGTCCAGAGCGCGCCCCGGGCGACCCTCGAGGAGAAGCGAGGGAAGCGCGGTCCCGGCGTCCGAGCAAGGTAAGCACTGCGCGGTGACCCTCGGCCCTCGAGCGCGCGCTTTCCGGCTGGCCGGCGAGCCAAGACAGGAGGCCGCGGGCCGGCCCCACCGCCCAGGCCTGGTGCTCCCCGTGCGCCAGAGGCCCGACGCCGCCGCCGGAGGCTGGGACCCCGGAGACCCGCCAGCCTGGCTCCCGCCTGGTCCTGGGCCCCGGCCGGAGAGCCCAGCGGGGCTCACCCCGAGCCCGGGAGGCCAGACCGAGCCCAGGAAGAGCGCGGGTGACCTGCCCGGGCCGCCCACGGCGAGGGTCACCCTCCCTCCGAACCACTTGGGGGGTAGCGGCCTTACCCGGGTCCCGGCCGGGCGCTGGGCGTCGGCGGGCAGGCGGCGCGTCCCGGGGACCCTCGGTGAGCCCCGCAGCCGCCCCTTCGAGCGCTCCCAGCGCGCAGGCGCAGGCCGCAGGGGGGCCGTCCCGGCCGGCGTGGGGGCGCGGGCTCGAGTCCGGGCCTGGGTCGCTGCCCTGCCCGGCCACCGGGTCACCCGAGGGCGATGGCATAGTGGGGGCAGGGGAGGGGGGGCCGGGGGCGGGGGTAGTTTGAAGGGGCAAAGAGATGGCGGCGGCGGCGAGGCCCAGGCGCCGGCAATCAAAGGCTGGGGACGGCGGCCCGCCGCGTCGCCCCAGGCCAGGCCTGGGGCATAAAGGACCTTTATCCTCGAGTGACACGGCCGGCGGTTTCCCCTGCCTCCCCCGCCCGCGGCCTTAATTGGGGCCGGCTGCTAATGTGATTAAAGGCCAGTTAAATGTTTCTCGGGGCAGACGGTGGGAAGAGACCGAGACCCCCTTCTCCTCCCCGGGGTCACGCCAGGCCCTTGGTCAGGGGGTCGGTGGTGGTGCCAACCCCAGGACGGCCTGGCCAGGGGCCGGCCGATTGTTCACCCCCGGGAGGGGAGGCCGCGGGCGGGCGGGCGGGCTCCTGGGGCTTTATGTAAGCCGGTGGGCTTTGGGCCCGGCCGGATTTGGAGATTCTTTTCGCACAGTTTCCATTTTCTGGCCTTTGGAACGGCGCCCCAGGCCCTCGGGGCCCTCCCCCTCCGGTGCCTGGCGCCTGCGGGGCCCAGTCGCCCAGGCCGGCCTGGGGTTTCGGGGCATTGGGGGTCGGCTGGGCTTGAAGCAGGTCGACCTGGGAGTCTCCCGACTGTGGACAGGTCTCTCGGGATGGTGACGCGGGGCTGGCAAATGGTGGCCAAGCAGAGCCCCTCCCCCCGACCCGCAGCGCCCCCGGGCCTAGGTCACGGCCAGGTTCACACGGCCGCGGCGGCGTGGGTGGCCGCGCCCTCCCCGGAGGGCTGGGCGTCCCAGCCTCCAAGGGTCGCGGGGCTGAGAGCAAGTGTCTGCGCCGCGCTGCCCTCCCGCGCCTGCTTCCGATGGGGCCAGCGGGCTCCTGCCCTGCGCCTACAGGTTCTGCGCTCTCCTCCTCTAGCCTGCCCGACTTGACGGAGGCCGTGCGCCCGGAACAGCTCCGGGGCGCCGCGCTAGGGGAAGGTCGAGCCAGTGCCTGCGGCGGCGGAGTGCGATCTCGGAGCCCCGGCTTCCTAGATCGCTCCCTGCTCGTGGCCCTGGACCCGGCCTTGAGCTCACAGGGGTCATTGCTGGGGGAGTGGGGTCCCCGAAAGGCCAAGAGCCCGGCCCAGCTCAGTTCCTACACCTGTGAGGTTGCAAATCCGGAGCCAGTCGGGATGGGGAAGGCAGATAAAAAGCTCAGGGAAAGCCAAACGAGTTCGGGGTGTCCCGACAGGTGGCCTTGGCCGTGCGCTTCGGTTGTGGCGGCGGCTCTGGGGCGCACGGGGGGGCGGGTGGCGCCGGGCAAGGCAGGTGGGACCCGCGGCTGGAGCCGAAACGCAGGCCGCGCACCTTCATCCCGTCCCCGCGGGGCTCTCTCCCGCGCCTCCGTGCGCCTCGGAAAAGACCCGAAGGCCGCGCGGTACCCGGGCCGGCGGACAGCGGGAGTACGCCCGGGGGCTGCGGGCAGAGCCGGGCCTTGGGACGAGGGCAAGGTCGTCCGTGACCCTGCCGCGCCGCCGCCGAGAGCCGCGATCCCGCGTCCGGGCAGCTGCCTCGCGGTGCCCACGAGCGACACTTGCCATTTCAAGCACGACACGGTGTTTAAAACTAATGTGAACTAAGCAAGCGTGCTTCCGTAGAAATTTTACAGATCGGTTGTTTACTTTTTCCCCAAATATTCTCTGAAATAGTCGGCCGAACTTTTTCATATGTAACAAATGGCAGGTTGAACAGATATGAAATGAAAAGGATGGCGTTTGAATGTAAGTGGAGTGAAAGCAGACAGTATTTTATAATAATATTTTTTGTCAAAATATATAGTGGCTCTCAAATTTTGTCATGTTCAAATTCTATAATTATTTTATATTTAAAATACACGTTTTGTGTATTTTTCAACCAAAAAGAAAAAAAACAAGTAAAAAATTTTAAAAACAGAAGCTGGAAACCAAGAAAAGCCTAAAGAGAAAATGGGCCATGAGGAACCAAAGCCTTTTCCTGATATCCTGTGTTGGGTTTTTTTTTCTTCTTTTTTTCCCTAAGATCCCTAATGAAAATACAAGTGAAAGTAAAATTGTTTCCTATTAAACTAACACGTAGATGTAATTAATTTCGTTCCAGATGGGTCTGAGGGACCTGGTTATTGTAGTGTGCTAAGAAAACACTAGATTCAAGGTGATTTTACTTTCTTCAGCTGCTCGAGAACTGTAAAGAAAAGTAAACAGCTCCAGCCTCCTGATTTTTTTTAAAAAATCTGCTTATTGAACACAGATAAAATTAGAATCATCTTCTACTTGAGATAAAAGTTGCACAGGCAAAATCACCATTTTTTTTTAACTGAAAAAATATCTGGTTTTGTTTTGTACAAAACAGCACTGTTTCACTATTTCATAACAAGCTGAGTGACCTTGGGTTTGTTTGAACTACAACTGCCCTTAAATCAGTAACCCCAGAGGTGGTTAAAAAGAAAAAGAAAAAAAATCCATTTTTCAATAATTCATCTTCCATTTGTACTGAAATGGCTTTTCCAGTGATGCTGTTTCAATAAAGGAGTAGCTTAGAGTAAAACAAATAATCCGTGTGTTCTTGGTAAATAATTTTCTGTTTCAAAAAACCAAAAGTAAGTTGACTATTGCTTTTTAGGAACAACCTTTAAACTGGACAGGAAAGGGGGAAATGTGTTTTTGTTGTCTCCTGGAAACCCGGGAGAAGATTTGGGATGAAGTTAGTCGCACTGCAGGGTGAGGGGCCCTGCTCTTACACAGCTGGGGGCTTGTTGAACTACCAGGCACACCTTTGTTCACATCTATGCCGATGCAACTCGGACCCCTTGTGTGTGTGAGGGTGTGATGGAAGGTGGTCAGAGGGTCGGGTGTGCAGAAGGTGCCCCGGGCGTGCAGAACAGACCCACACGGCAAGCCGGGGCACCCTATATCCTGCTGCCTCTGTGTCCACGTTTTGGTCCCATCTGGAGGACCCTCCTCCTCCATTTTATGATGTTTTCTCTCCTTTAAACGCTCTCCGGTGGCCCCCTCAGCAGCCTTGTTGGGGGTCCCTTGGTCATTTTCACAAAAACAAGTGACCAAAGTATGGACCCAGACCCGGGATGCGAGAAACCCCTGGGCTCCCCGGCACCCGGAGAGGCCCAGCCTGATGAGCACAGCCGCCTTTGTCCACATCGAGTGAAGCCACGCGATAGTGCTTCCAGCCTCCGTCCTGACTATGGACACGGCGGCATTGTATGTGTGTGAGAGTGTTGGGGATTTTTTTTTTGTTTCTGTTTTTGTTCTCTTCTATTTGTTTAGTTCACAGAAGGAAAACAAAGGCCGCTTCTGTGGCACCTGGGCCAGGCAGGGTAGCAAACGGGAAAACCAGGAGGGCAGAAAGAGCGTGTGGCCTCGTGTGGGAAAGCCAGCCTGCTTTGTGCTTGTTTATTACAACTGAAGGTTTCCAGGGGCCTGTGTGTGTGTGTGTGTGTTCAGTTGCTCAGCTGTGTCTGACTCTTTGTGACCCCATGGACTGTAGCCCGCCAGGCTCCTCTGTCCATGGGATTCTCCAGGCAAGAACACTGGAGTGGGTTGCCATGCCCACCTCCAGGGGATCTTCCCGACCCAGGGATTGAGCCCGCATCTCCTGCATTGCAGGCAGGTTCTTTACCACTGAGCCACCTTCCAGGGACTTAGAATTGCCCAAACAGGAGGCCTGAGACCAGGAAGGGAAGGAAGCCCCTGCAGGGTTGGCATCTGAAGGTTCTCCCCAGCCTTCTTTGGGGAGGTTGGCCCCCAGCACCCTCTAAGATCAAAACAGCCAGCCCACATGTTCTGAACATCAGAATGTTCAAAGATATTTAGAAAACTGGCCTCCAGTCTCGGAGACCTTAAAACTAGATGGAGATAATAAACAAAAGGAGTGGCAGCGTCTGGCAATGCCCAGAGGAACGGAGACAGCTTCATTTGCAACTGGATGCGCTGGGGTTTTCGCTCACATCTTGGGCTTCCAACACAAGCCTGGCCTTCCTCTGGTTGGAGGAGGATCATTAGCAAAGAGTCAGGTACACAGGGCCAGCCCCCTCTCCCGCCAGAGTCAGTGACCTGATTGGAAAACAAATCTGATCACCCCATGGCCGCCCTCCAGGTGCCCACTGCTGGCTTCTTACCCACAGGCCTCCCAGCCCGGCCTGGCATTTCCTGGCCCCTGACCTCCCATCTCCCCATCATCTGGACATCCGCCTCCTCCCCAAGACACTCTGCTCATCACCCACACGGGCCCCAGAGCGGGAGGTCTCTCTGCCTACCCCTGGTGATCACACGGGGTTCAGCGCCTCTCAGAGCAGAGGGCACCCTGGTGGAGAAGCTCTGGAACCTGGGGTTTGGGGACCTCGGGGGCATCTTTGGCCCGCAGGTGAGGGACTCCGTGGGACTCATGAAGAGAGGACAGCATGGCCCGTGCCAGAGCCGTGGGGTCCCCCTCATTCAGCCACAGCCAAACCTCAACACCCTGAGCACTCAGACCGCACACAGGGGCGCCGCCCCCTTGCCCAGCCAGCGCGCCAGCGTGCGGTAGGGCTGCGGCACGGACACCCTCCAGCTCGGCCTGGCTCCCGTCCTGTGCCCGGCACCGGCGTTCTTGTTCAGAGAACAAAAGCCCGGAGGCCCCTGAGGAGCCGAGAAAGGCCGAACGCAGTGGCTTCCAGGGCTTGCTGACGGTGGCTGGGGTGAGAAAGGACACGGTCAGTCTCATCCTGGGGCACTCATAGCGGCTTCATGTGAAATAAGGAGTTAGCTCTTTGTACACACAGAACCGAAACACTTCCCCAGAAGAGGATTTCTCTAACCGCATTGTGAATTCTGACGTTACCCTGTTTCCTTCCCAATGCTGGCTGCCACCTGCCAGAGCGATGCCCTCATCCCAGCGGGCTGCATCTCGGAGTTCGCAGATTCCTGTCTTCAGAGCTGCGGGGGTGGAATGGAGGAGCTGGAGACAGCCCAGGGCGCCCACGGTCCCCACCTGCTTTGTTTCCTGGATTCCAGCCCCGGGGTCAGAGCATCCCGCTGACACTCAGACCACCACTTCCTAGCACCCAGGCACTTGGGGTGTCACCGCCCTTCACTGGGCTTCCTCTCATAGTAGGGTTGACAGCCCCCACCTCCCAGGGTCACAGTGCAAATCCAGGGAAGTCGTGCTGGAGCTCAAGGTACCCATGCACCAGCCACTTTCAT
Organism: Odocoileus virginianus; assembly: GCF_023699985.2. NCBI lineage: Eukaryota > Metazoa > Chordata > Mammalia > Artiodactyla > Cervidae > Odocoileus > Odocoileus virginianus. Next base: position 10,449,230 of record NC_069689.1, on the reverse strand, counting down.
CCCTGGGCCTTGCTGCCACACCTCTGGTCCTGCCCAGGATGCCTGCCCCCAGATGAGCCTCCCAGCAAGATCCTTCTCCTGCTGCCAGCCCGGCTCCAGGCTTCTCTTCCAGTACTTCCTAGGTCCCCACGGCAGATGTGGGCCCACGCGGTCCAGCACAGGACCCTCAGAGCCTGGACGGAGTCATGCTGCCCCCGTGGGACCCAAGGCACGGGGGGACAGACAGGGGGTCTGTGCCACCCATGCCAGCCTCTGCAGACAATCGGCTTCTTGCTCGCTGCCCTGGCGCCAGCCCTGACAGCAGTGCGGGGTGCTCTTCTCCCACCCTGCCCCTGTGTGGCGAGTGGAGTATGCAGGGCCCAGAGAGGGTGCTCACATGACTATGGGTCACACAGCAAGCGCAGAGCTGGGGTTAGGCCGGCTCTCCTAGCCTTGGAAGACCATGACACTCTGCCTGACGAGCAGCCCCTGGGGTCCACGGCCAGCATCCTTCCACCGGGGAAGGGACCCTGAGCTCCTGGCTTCCTGTGTTCCCCTCCCGGGCCCTGGGTGAGCTGAGTCCCTTTTCCTCTGACTGCTTCTGACGGCTGCCTGGGGGCAGAACCACAGCCTCACTGAGGCTCTCCTACTGCATCAGTGATCGTCAGCAACGCGTCACCAACGCGTGGCCAGGACGGGCTGCCCCTGCGTCCTCCATACACAGGCGGGTATACGTGCATTCATGCACACACACACCTCTGCACACGTGCGCATACACACACACTTGTGCGCACGTACACACACTTGCACCGTGCATTTTAGTTGGCAGATTACTTTCACACACACTTTAACCTTTCTAGCCTTTCAGTAGGCAGCAAGTGAAAATTAGGAAAGGGATAGTCAACTTACTCTTGGGGCGAGTAATAGAACTGTGGGGGAGGGGAATGTGGATCTGGTGAGACTGGTCTGTGCCTGGCTCTTTCCCCTCAGGTCTGCTTTGGGCTCCACGAGTCTCGGGTGGCCCCTGGATGGGGACGCTGGGCAGGGGAGCTCTGTGCCCACCGGATGTGGCCAGACACCTCCTCTCACCACCAAGTCCCCTCTGGTGGTGCTGACTCCCGAGTGGGAGATGGCCAGGCAGAGCAGGGGATGCAGTGGCGAGGGACCGTGTCTGCATCAATCAGATGGCCAGGGAAGGTGTTGCTGAAGATGAAGCTGCCCTTGAGGCTGTGCATGAAGGTTCTGGCATCAGTATGTGCAAAGGCCAGATGGAGGACCTGGCCAGCACCAGAGATGCAGGAAGGGGCAAGAGATGGGGGAAGAAATGAGAGGAGTAGTGGGGCCTCCCCTCCAACCCAGAATGTTCCATCTCCCCCACCCCAGAGCCCAACCCTCCCAGGGGTACCCACTGATGTGTGGACCTGCCCTGTGCAGCCAAACCCATCTTTGGTGGCTTTTATGACTGTTGGGTTGATAGTCAACCCATCGATCTCTGGGTTGATAGTCCCTTTCATTTGGTTTTATTGATCTGTCAGCCTTTTATAGCTTTGAAGTGGCTCTTGTATGGTGCAGCCTCTACCCTGCCCATCAACAGATGAATAGATAAAGATGTGGTACCTACACATGATAGTCTGTGATTCAGTCATTAAAAAGAGAATAGAAGGTTGCCATTTGCAGCAACATGGATAGACTTAGAGTTTATCATACTAAGTGAAGTCAGAGAAATATTATCTGATATTGCTTATGAAAGTGAAAGTGTTCATCACTCAGTCATGTCCAACTCTTTGCAACCGCATGGACTGTGGCCCACCAGGCTCCTCTGTCCATAGAATTCTCCAGGCGGGAATGCTGGAGTGGGTATATGTGGAACAAAAAAAAGTAATGCAAATGAATCTACAAACAAAACAGAAACAGCCTCACAGACACTTGGGAGGGAATCTTAGCGCCCCCGGTCACTGGGCGTAAGAGGCCAGGCTCAGGACGTGAAGACTGGGTTTGGGGGGGTGCCTTTAGAGGCAGAAGACTTACTGTGCAGGTGGACACACGTGGAGATGGAAGGAAGCTGCTGGTGGGGGTGGGGCGGTCTTGCTGCTCAGCCTCAGCGGGTGGGGCCTCAGGCCAGCACCTGGGGGCTGCCTTCATAGCTCCCCTACAGCCTAGTTTTACCCTCTACGAGAGGAGACCCTTCATCTTTTGGGGTACCTCCATCTCTGGCGGTCCAGAGCTCTCAAAATCAAGGTCAGCCACCAGCAGGAGGCATATGGCTAGGGCCCACCGTTTTCCAATGTAACCATGCGGAGACTGGCCCAGGAGAGAGAGTGAGCTGGTCTCCATGGAGACTGGACCAGCATCCCAGAGGCCTCCTGGTTCATCCTTCCTCTCACCTGAAACAGGAGCAAGGCCAGGGGCTGGCGTCTGCCACCAGCTTAAAGGCCCGAGGCCATCTAAGCCACTCGCATGGTGTTCCAGGTGGGGAAACTGAGGCCTGGGGGAGGGGAGCTTCCAGGGAGCTCGCCGCCGAGCTGGTCGGGGCAGAGCTGGGCGCCTGCCAGGCCAAGGCTCTGCTGCTGTCGCCCCTGGAAACCTGGCCCTTGTTGGAGCCTGAAGTAGCCTTTCTGTTCAGGCTGCCAGGACACCTGTGGTCACCAATGGCAACGTCAACCTCTCCACAGCCGCGCAAGTCACAGAGCAGTGGCCTCGAGCTCAAGCGTGCGCTGGATTCAGAGGCTGGACGAGGCAAGACAAGCGAGGTGGCTGCTTGGGGGCCAGGTGGCCTCGGAATCCTGTCCTGGACTAGTTCCCGGACAGGTTTGACCTTGGTTATCAAGCAACGATGGCAAGAAATACCCAGCTTCATCTTTCCCAGCTCCAGCTCAGGGTGGTGGGGCAGCCCCCCGGGGGCCCTGCGTGGGCGCCAGGTGGACCCCCTGTGACTCCTAGAGCAAGGGAGCCCCTTCCCTGGCCACCGCCCCCCTCCCCTTGCCTGCTTTCTACTGGAAATCAGGCAGGAATCTCTCACATCCCACATTCTGGGTATCATGGGAAACAGCTGATTTCCATAAGCAAGCGCCCAGGGACAAGCCCCCCGCCCCGCAAGACTGGGGATCACTTGCTGCAATCCTCGCTCTTTTCTTTTTAATTTTCTTCTCTATGAAAAATTTTTATTGGCGTATAGCTGATTTACAGTGTTGTCATGGTGTCAGGTGTACAACAAAGTGAATCAGTGAATCATGCACATGTAATCAACGCTTTTTAGATTCTTTTCCTGTATAGATCATTACAGAGTACTGAGAGTTCCCCGTGCTGTATACATATATATATATAGTAGGCTCTTATTACTTACCTGTTTATATAGAGTAGCATGTGTTCGTCAAGCCCAATCTCTCAAGTCCCGGTTTTTTCTTCAGTTGTCTTCCTAGAGACAGTACTCTCTCTTTTTCTTAAACTAATTTTTATTGGAGTACAGTTGCTTTACAATCTTGTGTTAGTTTCTGCTATGCGGTAAAGTGAATCCGCTATTGTTGTTTAGTTGCTAAGTCCTGTCCGACTCTTCCATGACCCCATGGGCTGTAGCTCACCAGGCTCCTCTATCCTTGGGACTCTCCAGGCAAGAATACTGGAGTGGGTAGCCTTTCCCTTCTCCAGAGGATCTTCCCAATCTAGGGATCAAACCCATGTCTCCCACATTGCAGGTGGATTCTTTACCAGTTGAGCCACAAGGGAAGCCCAAGAATACTGGAGTGGGTAGCCTATCCCTTCTCTATCGGATCGTCCTGACTCAGGAATAGAACCACTTTGCAGGTGGATGCTTTACCAACTGAGCTATCAGCGAAGCCCTGATATTATGCCTATTTTATGCGTAGTATAAAAGCACCGAGCCTATAAAATAGAAGCCCTTTTTTATGCATAGTATCAATAGCATGTATGTGTCAATCCCAATCTCCCAACTCCTCCCCCCCCCCCCCGCCCCTTCCCCCTTGGGGTCCATCTGTCTGTCCTCTATGCCTGCTCCTAGAGAGGTTATTCTCTCTTTTGGGCGAAGGGTGAATTCTTAAAATGACATGACTGTGTTTTCCTCTTTAAAAGAGAAAAACACACTAAAGGAATTAAAGGTTTCCTACCTCCATCCAGGAAACCCCTTGATGTTTTCTCAAATAGAGTCACACACTCGGCTGGGATGAAACCTCCGAGGACACAAAGGTGAACGTGGAAAGCTGGAAGCCCTGACTGCCCCTCCGCAGCCACCCTCCCCAGCAGCACCCTGGTCAGGGGCTTAGGCCCCTGTCCCCTCATCGCCTCGCCTCCCAGGCTTCAGTTTCTTTATGTGCAAAGTGGGTGGGACAGCAATACCCACCTCCTGGGGTCTTCCAAGGGCTCAGTGAGTTAACCACGGGTAGGGGCCTGGGAGCTGGGTGCTCAGTGGCCAGTGGCCAGCCTGCTTGCCGGTGTGCGTCCAGCGCATACACCTCCCTCTATTTATCTATCTTTTAAAAAAGTGACTCTTTAAATAGCTCGCTTTCTTATGTTTTGGCTCTGCTGGGTCCTCGTTGCTGCCTGCAGGCTCTCTCTGGTTGTGACGAGCAGGGGCTCCTCTTCGTTGCGGTGCCCAGCTGCCCACCGCCGGGGCCTCTCTTGCTGTGGAGCCCGGGCTCTAGGGCACTTGGGCTTCAGTAGTTGTGACTTGAGGGCTCAGTAGTTGTGGTTCTTGGGCTCCAGAGCACAGGCTCAATAGTTGAGGTGCACGGGCATGCGGGATCGTCCCAGATCAGGGCTCGAACTCACGTCGCTGGCATTGGCAGCCTGATCGTTAACCACTGGGCCACCAGGGAAGTCCCTCTATCTTTTTTTTTTTTAACTCAAAAGTGGGTCCCACTCTGTTTGGCATCTTGCTTTTTTTCACCTTGTTTACTTTGGAGGCCTGTCTGTCCCCACACACACAGGCAGGCGCACCTCCGTCTCTCCCAGGAGGCTTTAGCTGCCGTGTGACTCCTGAATGGTTAGTGACACCAGGACATCCAGAGTTAGGGACCTAGGCACTTCTCGATTCTGGCCCAAAGTGTGGATGCACGTTCAGCTTGGCTGGACGTACACTTCTGCCAGCCTGGGGTGTCCCCCTGCCAGCCCAGGATGTCCCCACTGTCCACGTAGTTTGCAGTCTGACCCCAGGTGCCCAGATGAGGTCAGCCCTGTGAGATGTGTGAGGACCACGAAGGTCACAGTGATGAGACAGAGAGGTAGGGAGTGGGCTCCAGGATTCCAGGGCACGTCGGGGGCCCTAGTAGCGTGGGCTGAAGCCACAGTGTCTGTTGGGCCCTCCCGGCACTCGTCTCCCAGGCCCTTCACAGCATGAAGTGCCTGCCTTTGCGCTGAGAGGTTAGCTGGGATGTTGTCAACCAGCCTCCTCCAGGCCCTTCCTGAGGAGCCCTCTGCAACCCCCAGGGCTGGCGGAGACGCGAGAACCATGGCCTCGTGGGGGCGGCCCACACAGGCGACTTCTGGAAACAGCCAGATACCGTTCTGAGCCAAGCCCAGCAGGGCTGCTGCCGGGGCCAACCCAGGTCACCCTTGCGAGTGGCCACAAAGCAAGGAAGCATGCCCGTCCCCCCCCCCCCCCCCCCCGGGACTGTCACTTGCTTAGACCGAGTTCTGGAGGAGAGGCTGCCAACCTGTGTCCAGTGGTGATGGAGCTGCGGGGAGAGGAGGCAGCCTTCAGGGTGACGGGGACTCTCTGGGAGAGACCAAAGTTTCGCACATTGGTCAATGTACTCAGCTGCTGAGTCCAACCATCTCCTAAGAAGGAGTGGGAGGCAACCACCCAGCTCAGCCCACGTCTGCGCCTTCACAAACCTGCCCCTGCGCTGTCCGGGGGCCCACCAGCCTCAGCGTGCAGCCACTTTTTGTCTCCTTGTCCACCCCCCAACCCCAGCACCCAGGTTATGAGCATCTAGGGATCAAAGATCATGTCTTCCCACATCTGTGTCTCCATAGCTCAAAGCAACATGGAAAGATCTCATCAGTGTAGGCGGAGGAAGACAGGATGTGGAATAGCCCTGGGAGGAGGGTGTCCAAAGACTAGGCAGAGAGTCCCGGCCACCCACAGGGACTGTGGTCTTGGACCCTAGTGTCCTAGTCTGTGAAGCGGGGTTGGAATGACAGGTATCAGTGGTCCCTTCCTATTCTGTAATTTATGGATTTACTCACAACAGGAGCTCAAAGCCAGGGGAGGCCTCTGTGCCCGGTGCCCACTGGAGGGGCAGCCTCCCCCACAGCCATGCTGGGTGCCCGCCACCCACCCCCAAAGACCATTCCCTGGGTCCCCGGCATCCCAGGGCAGGCAGCAAAGGTGGACAGGAGGGCATGAGAGGACACACTCTCCTGACCATCCAGCCCAGAAAAGCTAGAAACTGTCAAAAAGTAAAAATTCCATTTGTAAACAAGATCGAATTATTTGATTGTGAAACCCGGGTCCATGGAATTTAAAATAATTTAATATGAAACAATATCATTTGAAATGCTGGCCAGCCAAGGACTTGGGGGCAGGAGTGGTGGGGGTGGGCGGGGGTTCTAGCCTCCTGTGGCCAGACACGTGGAGCCCAGCCTCAGGGAATAATAACAAGTCATCATTCAACAAGTATGGTTAAGAGTCAGCTATGTGGCCACCCCAGGCCAGGCACGGGGCGGCCGGCCTGTGGCTCCTGTACTTCTGGGGTTCACAGTCTCGGGGGGCAGGCAAGAAATAGGCAATTAAAAAACAGAGCCAGCGATCGGGAGAGGGGCATTAGGTGGCGTGTAATCCAAGCCAGAGGGGAGACCCAGACGGAGCCAAGGGCAACGGCCGTGAGCCACAGTGGGTGTCATCAAGGGAGGCTCCAGGAGCTTCCGAACTGTGGTGGGAAACTGAGGCATCATCCCTGGTGCTGGCGGGGAGGGGGGGACGCAGAGCAGAAATGAGAGGATAGAAACAGTGACCAGTTTCAACCCTAGCTTTATCTTGTACTGCCGTGTGACCTTGAGCCTCACAATGGACAGAAAGTCACTTTCAAGCCTCAGTTTTGTCCTCTGCAACATAGGAATAATTAATCCAGGTCCCTACTCCATGAAAGTGTTAGTTGCCCAGTCGTGTCCAGCTCATTGCAACCCTTTGGACTGTAGCCCACCAGGCTCCTCTGTCCATGAGATTTCTCAAGCAAGGATATTGGAGTGGGTTGCCATTTCCTTCTCCAGGGGATCTTCCCGACCCGGGATGGAACCTGGGTCTCCTGCACTGCAGGCAGATTCTTTACTCTCTGAGCCACCAGGAAGGAGCTTTCCTGATGATGGCTCAGTGGTAGAGAATCCGCCTGCGATTGCAGGAGATGCAGGTTCGATCCCTGGATGAGGAAGATCCCTGGGAGGAGGAAATGGCTCCCCACTCCAGTATTCTTGCCTGGAGAATTCCATGGACAGAGGAGCCTGGTGGGCTGCAATCCGTGGGGTCGCAAAGAGTCAGACACAGAGGAGCGACTGAACACATCGCCACTCCCCGGCTGCAGCGAGGGTCAGAAATCATTCACGGGGAGTCCGGGGAAGCTGACATCACCAATGGACAGGGGCTCCCAGGTGGGGGCCAGGATACTGTTGGTGTGGGCAGGGGTAAGGTGGTGGACAGGTGCCCAGAAGCCTGGCGCCTCTGCGGTGGGCTCTGTGCTCGGCTGGCTCAGGACCCTGCTGGTGCTTTTCGGAGGGATGATGGAGCCGATCGTGGTACGGCAGCGCTTGGCCTCCACGCGTCCTGCCTCAACATAAACAGGATAGGGAATATTTCAGGGCCGTAAAAGCAAGAAAAACAAACCCAGGGAACCCAGACGGAGGGCTTGCAAATGCTAACTTTCATGTCCCATCCAGAAACCACATGTTCATCCAGCCACCTGCGGGCTTGTAGCTCCGTGGGGAAGTGCTGGCTTGTTGTGTTTAGAAAACCAAGCTGGCTGTACAGCTGCGGGGGACGTCCGGGCGCCGCCCCCCTTCATCCTCCCAAACACGGCTCCAGCCTTAGAGGCTGCCTCAGGGTTTCGGGGGGCACAGTGCCTCTGGGTTTGGACCCACCTGGCAGACAGGGGGACAGCGATGAGGACCTCTCATCACGGCAGCGCCCCCCTTGGGCAGTCACCTAACCACTCACTCTATGCACAACAGGGTCTGGAAAATGCCCAAGCTCGCCTGGCCAGTGGGTGGCTCCGCTAGAATTCAAACCAGGCCCCCTGACTCCCCAGGTTCCTCCCCTCCCCACCGCCCCCACGGCTGGGTGTGGCCAGGGCGGAGGAGAGGGGACCAGCAGGCACGCAACAAGCTACCTGTGAGCCCCGGGTGGCGGGGGGGGCTCCACGTGCCCCCCACCCTACCCGTCAAGGCGGCAATGCTGAGAAGCGTTATTTTTATTCCTCCCCAAGCCCTGCCAGATTACATTGTCAAGGCCAGCACTTTGGAGATATTTCCTTGGTTTCGCAATTCACGCGGTGACTAACACATGTTACATTTTGAAAACCTCTCTTGGTAAAAATTTAAGCTGAATTGTAAATACATAAAAGTCTCAGTGTTAATGGGGTGCGTGATTTCCCAGTGGCTGTTTTGTAATCCCAGGATTCAGAAAGGATGTGGAATTCTATAAAAATGAGTATCGAGCACGTATCCAGAACTGCCCTGTGAGTCCCTAGCTATCGGCAGCAGCCCTTACATCTTGCCCATCCGTATAGAAAACCCCTTCGTGTCCCCTGCCCACCCTGCCGGGGGTTGGACACAACCTCCATCAATCCATCCCAGGTTCCAGTGACAGAGCTGAGGCACAGAGATACAAGGCTTGCTCAAGTCCATACCCCTGATAAGGGGTGGGTCAGGACTTGATCCCAGGCCTCGTGCGTCTCTGCAGCATGGCATGCCCGTTTCCCGGGCAGGTGGGTCGCCCTCTCTGCACAGGCCTCGGCTGATTGTCCCGGGCTGGACCTTCCTGGGACAGCCGATGCACAGACTGGACCATGGGGATCTCAATCTCCGTCCGAGCATTTGAAATAAGAAATGAAAGAGAGGCGGCAACTTGGTGCCCTGACGACATGGGCACGTCAGAGCCATGGGCGCATGTTGGAGTTGGCATGGGAAGGTGATGGGGAGAGGAGGGGGTGGGCAGGAGACGAGCCCAGAGTCAGGGAGGAGAGACAGTCCCCTTTGAGAGAGGCAGGACCACCGGCGATGCCAGCTCAGCGCCAAGCACCCAGCGCATGGGCAGCTGCCCGCCCGTCTGCAGCCGCCCGCTTGCCCCGCCCTCCACCACCATCCATCACCGCCCGCCAGTTTATTGCTTGGTGGATAACACATCAGTCTGCACTCACCCTGCTCTTGAGTCATTTACCCGTTCAGCATCGATCTCCGCATTGCACTATAGGCTCTGGGCATTAAGTGGCCCGTCGGGCAAGTTCCCCGTGGCATCAGTGGAGCCTGATCCAGCATCTGGGCATGGCACTTGGGTGACTGTTGGCTGAATTCATGCTCCTCTGGGAGATCCAGGGAGCCACCCCGCCCCAACCCACTGCTGTGGGAAATCACAGTGGGTTTAACACCATGAAGAGCTGGAGGGGACACGGCCCCCCCCCCCCCCGATGGCCTCAGGGGACCGTGTCGGGGTGCGGCGGGCAGCTCCCTAATCGGCAGAGCTCACTGGGGGCTGGGAGGTGACAGTGCAACCAGGGAGGCCTTTATGGTACAATAAAAGCTGGACAGGTATTGATTTTTCTTCGACGTCCAGGGCCTGTCAGTCTGGGCTCCTCTTGGCTCCCCGCCCACCACCGCCACCCAAACTGTCTGACAAGCCCAGGCTCCGGCATCAAGGCAAAAGTCCGCTGGGGCCTGAGGGTCCCCTGGCCAAGGCGTCCTCGCCAACATATCATGACTTGGATTCTTGCAACCCCATGGCCGTTGGAGTCTACTAAAAGATGTGTGCATCCAAAGATAAAATGTTGAGAGGCTGCTTTCTGAAGAAATTCACAGGCATGGAGGGAGAGGTGTAAACTCAGTTTGGGTTTACAATTAGGTTTAGACTTCTTTTTATTATTATTTTTAATCGGGAGATGATTGCTTTGACTTCTGCCTTCCAACAACTTGAATCAGTCACAAGTACACATAAGTCCCCTCCCTCCTGAAGGGAGGGGAGGGCCCACCCCCCACACCATCCTCCCTGGTAAGTTGTCACAGAGCCCTGAGTTGAGCTCCCTGCATCATACAGCAAATTCCCACTGGCTGTCCATTTTACACGTGACAGTGTATATATGGGCAGTATATATATATATATATATATATATATATATGATGCTACTCTCTCAATCCATCCCACCCTCTCCTTCCCCTGCTCTGTCCAAACTCTGTTCTCTGTGTCTGCGTGTCTCTTCCTGCCCTGCAAATAGGTTCATCGGCACCAGTTTTCTAGACTCTGTATATATGCATTAATATGTGAAATTTGTTTTTCTCTTTCTGGCTTACTTCACTTTGTAAAACAGGCTGTAGGTTCATCCACCTCACCAGAACCGACTGGAATGTGTTCCTTTTTATGATTGAGTAGTATTCCATTGTATACATGTACCAACACTTCTTTATCCTTTCTTCTGCTGATGGGCATCTAGGTCGCTTGCTAGCTGTTATAAGTAGTGCCGCTATGAACATTGGGGTTCTTTTTTGTGACCCCTAAGCAGGCAAGATGTGGTCTAGCTCTCCAGAGACAAACACATTTGGGGCATAAACAGGGTACAGAGAACCCAGAGATAATCACAATATAGTGTGATAAGTGTAAAAAAAAAAAGTATGTCCAGAGCCCACAGGAGAAGAACCATTTCTAGATGGGGGTCAACATAGTCTCCCCAATGAAAGGAGATTTCCATCATCTCTTGCGATTTTAATTTGGTTCGTATCCCCAGAATTCCCATTATATTAGAGCCGACAGGGCCCTTAATGGAATTACTCTGCTTTCAGTAATAACGAGTTTGTCTCGGTCATGTATGGAAGTACTTTAAAGTTATTCTGTCTTTTTTTTTTTTTTTTTGATGATTGCAACGATTTACAATGCCGGAAAAGACATTTTCCTTAATTCAATTACCAAGTGAACTAAATGCATTTGCTGCAGATAATTAAGAATCTTTATAAATATAAAACAATTATCCCTTCAGAACACAGTACTAGATGTCACTATTCAAGCTAGCTCCTCAATCAGAAACCCCCTTTTTCAAAACAGTTCCGAAGCGCTGCGTGCTAATCTCCCTGGGCAGACCTGCTGGGGTCCAGCTTGTGGGGCCCAGCCCACTCCATCCTGCGGGAGTCTCATTGGGGTGCAGGTGTTTGCGCACAGCCACCCTCCTCAGACCCTGAGCTGCCCGCAGCCAGAGCACTCCTCACTCACGTCTCGGTCCATTGTAGCCTCGCTGTTCAGTCACCAAGTCGTGTCCGGCTCTTTGCGACCCCACGGACTGTCGCCCACCAGGCTCCTCTGTCCATGGGACTCTCCAGGCAAGAATCCTGGAATGGGCTGCCACGCCCTCCTCCAGGGGGTCTTCCCAAGCCAGGGATCGAACCCGTGTCTCTTACGTCTTCTGCACCAGCAGGTGGATTCTTCACCACTGGAGCCACCTGGGAAGCCAGTGATAACTATGACACAGAACTGTAAATCAGAAAGAGAAAAACAAATACTGTATACTAATGCATAAATGTAGAACCTGGAAAAAGCAGTGTAGGCGATCTTATTTACAAAGCAGAAATAGAGACGCAGACATAAGAACAAGTATCTGGACGCCGAGGGGGAAGAAGGGGTAGGATAGATCGGGACGTTGAGATCGACACGTGTGAAATAGACGGCTACTGAGAACCTACTGTAGAGCTCAGGCAGCTCTAGTGCAGCTCTATGGTGACCTCAATGGGAAGGAAATCCGAACGGGAGGGGGTGTATGCAGACACATAGCTGGTTCACTTTGGTGTGTGTACACTAGAAACTCATACAACATCATAAAGCAACAACACCCCAATAAAAAAAATCTAATGACATAGAACCATACTCAAACACCACACCAACATCAAATTCCTCTGTGTGATATTTCGCTACAAATATGTAAGATTAACTGTGAGGGGAGCTAGGCGATGGGTTCTTGGGGCCTCTTTAGTACTTTTGCAACTCCCTGTGGCCCTACAATACTCCATTTTTAACAAATTATTTTTTAGCTTATTGACATAGTATTCACATTTAAGAGCGTGAGATACTTGAAGAGTACGTCATAGTGTTGTGATACACTTATTCCCGGGTGGCGCTAGTGGCAGAGAACCTACTTGCCAATGCCAGAGACCTGAGAGATGTGGGTTCCACCTCTGGGCCGGGAAGATCCCCTGGAGGAGGGTATGACAACCCACTCCAGTATTCTTGCTGGAGAAATGCCAAGGACAGAGGAGCCTGGGGTCGCAGAGAGTCGCACATGACTGAAGTGACTTAGCATGTCCATACATCATGAAAGGATTCCCCCATCTAGATGGTTAACATGCCTGTCACGTCACATAAAGAAAGATTGAAGGCGGGAGGAGAAGGGGACGACAGAGGATGAGATGGTTGGATGGTATCACCAACTCAATGGACATGGGTTTGGGTAAACTCCGGGAGTTGGTGATGGACAGGGAGGCCTGGCGTGCTGCAGTCCACAGGGTTGCAAAGAGTCGGACACAACTGAGCGACTGAACTGGTCACCTCACATATTTATCCTTTTTTTATTTTTTGGTGAGAACATTTGGTTTGCTGTCTCAGGAGGTTTCACTTATTAAAAGCTTAAAGAAGAAACAAACAAAAAGAATGCATTTGACTTGGGGGTAGCGAACCACCCATCGCCGGGCAGGAGCAGCTTCATCCGCACGGTGTCCTTGACCTCCAGAGAGCCTGGGATTCCACTCTGAATCCCTCCGAGATGCGCTGTGACTTCCATGAGCCCTTCCCACATTGCTGCATAGCACAGGCAGCCCAGTTCGGTGCCCTGTGATGACCTAGAGAGGCGGGATGAGCAGGAGGGAGTGAGGCTTAAGACGGAGGGGTTGTTGTTCAGACAGTCAGTCGTGTCCGACTCTTTGCAGCCCCGTGGACTGCAGCACGCCAGGCTCCCCTGGCCGTCACCATCCCCCAGAGTCTGCTCAAACCCACGTCCACTGAGTCGGTGATGCCATCCAACCGTCTCATCCTCTGTCGTCCCCTTCCCCTTCTGCCTTCAGTCTTTCCAAGCACCAGGATCTTTTCCAGTGAGTTGGCTCTTTGCATCAGGTGACCATAGTATTGGAGCTTCAGCATCAGTCCTTCCAGTGAGTACTCAGGGTTGATTTCCTTTAGAGGGAAGGGAGCTATATATGGTTATGAATCATGTGCTTTGTAGTCTGGTAGAAACCAACACAACATTGTAAAAATGAAAAAATCATAAAAAAAAATTTTTAAGTTTTATAAGCCTTCAAGTCCTTGAACATTATTTTTTCTTCTTTAGGCAAAACTGCACAGGTGTTCAGCGGCTCCTTAAAAAAGTGGTGTTGAGGCAGACCACCTTCTCCGAGTCTAATGGAGAAGAGGCTCCCCAGGTCACACTTACCGGCTAAGTGACCTGGGGCGAGTTACTTAGCCAGCGCTTCTTCGATCCCTCGTCTAAAACCTGGGGATAATGATACCTGTGTGCAAGCTTTTACGAGGAGTGCCTAAGCTAATGGGTGTGAAAGCACTAATTTGAGCGTGGCCCCCAGGAGCAGATCGATAAACAGCGGTTTCTGTGATGCATCCTAGCCACGCGAGCAGACCACAATATTTCTGTCTTCTGAAACGCTCCCCAGAGACCTGCAACTTGCTGCTACAAATAAGACCTCTGCATTGGATCCTGCGAGCGTCCACCTATTCAGCTCTCTCACTGCCTGAACGTCAAGGTGCTTGAACAGGATCCGGAGCCCCGAGTCCTGGCCCCGAGTTCCATCTGACCCCCTCGTTGCTCACCTAAGGCCCACGCTGCTAGGTCTCCCATCGGTGTCTGCCTCAGCGGGCTTTTCTGGATGGGGCCCTTCCTGCAGGCCCCAGGGCTCAAGCTCCCTCCTCGTAATAAAGACAAGGGAGGGTGTTTATGACGGAGCCAGCCGCTGAGTGTGGTCCAGGGCGAACTTGGCTCTGCCCTCTGTTTGCCTTCTCCTCCTCCCCGGGGCGGGCTGGGGGCACAGGCACGGGGCACTCACTCGGCCAGCCTGGCGGCGTCGGGGGTTCTACCCGGGGCCGGAGACGGACAAAGAGGCCGCGTCTCCACACCAGGGCTGAACTTCCACCTTAGGCCCTCCTCTGAGTCTTATTTCGCTAATGAGATCAGACAGGCTTGCAATTTGAGGTGACTGCTGTTGCTGAGACTGGAAGAGGGACTCATTCCCTGGCATTCCCACAAGTCCTTCCCGGCTTGTTTAGCTTGGGAAATGAGGCAAGAACAGGTAGAAACCCTCGGGGTCAAACACAAGCCGTCACGAGAGAGACTGACTCAGGCTTTACTGACAGCCTTATTCACCCCCTCAGCCCTATCATGGGCTATTTATTTATTCATTTATTCAGCAAATATTTATGGAGCGGCTCACCTGTGTCCTGACCTTGTCACACCCTCAGGCTTCTGCCTGGTCTGGGTCACAGCCACACCCCCGCGCCCCAACCTCATGCCCTTCCAGGCCTGGTCGAAGGTTGCCTCCTCTGGGAAGCCTGCACCTGATCTGTGCCAGACACCCTCCCGCCCTCTCCCGAGGAAGGCCAGCTAGAATGCCTGGGTCACACAGGCCTGACTAAGAGCAAGGCTACCTCATGTGAGTCCTGGGGCTGGTTAGCCAAGTTTTCTAGCCAGCTATCCTCATCTGCAAAGTGTGGATAATACTCATCTGCTGTTTTTGTTGCTCAGTCACTAAGTCCTGTCCGACTCTTTGTGACCCCATGGCCTGTAGCATGCCAGGCTTCCCTGTCCCCCACTCTCCCCTGGAGTTTGCTCAAGTTCATGTCCACTGAGTCATTGATGCTATCTGATCATCTCATCCTCTGTCATTCCCCTTCTGCTCCTGCCCTCAATCTTTCCCAGCATCAGGGTCTTTTCCTATGAGTCAGCTCTTCGCATTAGGTGGCAAACGTGTTAGAACTTCAGCATCAGCATCAGTCCTTCCAATGAATATTCAGGGTTGATTTCCTTTAGGATGGACTGGTTTGATCTCCTTGCAGTCCCAGGGTCTCTCAAGAGTCTTCTCCAACACACAGTTCAAAGGTATCAGTTCTTCAGCACTCAGCCTTCTTTATTGTCCTACTCTCACATCTGTACATGACTACTGGGAAAACCATAGCTTTGACTATATGGACCTTTATTGGCCAAGTGACGTCTTTGCTTTTTAATAAGCTGTCTAGGTTTGTCAATAATAATACTTACCCCCTAAAACGAAATGCCTGTGGATGTTACACAAAATATAAGAAACATCATTTGCAGAGGGAGGTGGGAGGGGGGACTGGGATGGGGAATACATGTAAATCCATGGCTAATTCATATCAATGTATAACAAAAACTACTGTAATGATGTAAAGTAATTAGCCTCCAACTAATAAAAATTAAAAAAAAAAAAAAAAAAAAGAAACATCATTTGCAATGTGCAACCGAGCTTGCAAGAAGGTGAAGAAGTCACCCAGAATTTAAGGAAGAGGTGGAAGTGAGTGATGGCTTAGCCGGTCCTGAAGCTGAAGTGACTCCCGGCTGTCAGGCAGGCCCAGAGCCCTGGCAGTGTAGGTCTCAGTGGTTGTCAGGGACAGGAGAGAGGGCTTATGGCACCTGCGAGATGGGATGTTGGGACCAGCATCTCTGCCCGCAGCCAGGACCTCAGAGGCTTCTTCTGTCTGGATGAGCAAAGAGGGAAGATCCCCCTCTGGAGCAGGGAGGATGTACAGTACCCGTGCCCTGCGCCCCCCCACCCCCCGCTCGGCTGAGCCAGCGTCTCCAGGCACAGGTGGACACATTCCCGGCCTTCTTCCAACCGGCCTGGCCTCGGGACTGGTTCTGGCCAATGGATGCTGAGAAGAAGAGAGGTGAATCACTTCTAGACCAAAACCAGACTCTGCAGGCCACGCATCAAGATGGCAGAGCTGTGTTGGGATTGTGGCAACCTGGGTCAATGAGTTGTTCCATGTGGGGCAGCTGTCTGGACAGTTGCTCAGATTCCCTGAAAACTTTGCAGGAGCACGAAGCCTCTGTTGGGCTTAGCCAGAGAGAGGGATTGTTCCTTGGTGAAGCAGGACATCCTGACTAAAAAGTTGGCAAAGGAGATGACAAGCAAGCTTGCTGTCTCCATCTGGAATCTAGGTGGAGAAAAACAGTCTTCTGTGTTATTTCACAAAAGTTTGTGGGTCACATTTACACTACGGTTTGGTCCAGAAAGCCCCAAACTGTAACATTAAAGATATTTCCAATAAGGTTCTCCTGCTGGAAGCAAACCCAAATCCGTCCCTCCCCGAAACCTGGCCTCAAAGGGCCCCACGAATATAAACCTGCCAACGAGGCATTCACAGTCCCAAGTCAGAACCCCGAGTTCATCAAATACAGGCAAGTACTGATTAGGGAACATAAATAAACGTTTTTTTTTAATGTTTGTAAAATTCATTTAATTGGGGGATAATTACTTTACAATATTGTGATGGCCTCTGCCATACAGCGGTGTGAATCGGTCATAGGCATACGTGGGTCCCCTCCCTCCCTCCCAAACCCCGCTCCCATCCTTCGGCCAGTTGTCACAGAGCACCCGCTCTGCGTTGCCTGCATCATACGTCAGACTCCCACCGGCCATCTGAACAGAAGCGCATCTGAGTCAGTTCCAATGAGCTGGAGAACCTAGACTATTGTACAGAGTAAAGTAAGTCAGAAAGAGAAACATCATATATTAACACATATATTGGAATCTAGAAAGACAGCATCGACGGTCCTACATGCAGGGCCGCAAAGGAGACACAGCCATGAAAAACGGACTTTAGGACCCAGTGGGGGAAGGAGAGGGTGGGATGATTTGAGAGAAGAGCATTAAATGCTTTAAGGAACTGAAATCGGAAACCAAAATTATGGGGGATTAATAAAGCACTCCCCCCCCCCAAAAAAAGACCAAATAAATTTGAAAAGGAACCAAACAGAATTGGCTGTGAAAATCTTACCAGTGGTATGAAAACCTTCATATTTGGTAAAAAAAACAGCAGATTAGACCTGTTTCCTGAAAACAGAATTTGTCAAACAAAAGGTGGAGTGAAAGAAATTACCTACTGATGCAAAGAGAAAAAAGGAGGTCAGAAAAAAAAGAAAGCAGTTAAGAGACACGAGGATCAAATAAAGAGCATGATGTTATCTAATTGACGTTCTGAAAGGTGAACTTCGTGAAGATATAATGACTAAGAATTTCCCAGAACTGATGATGGATGGAAATCTTACATTTAAGATGCATGGCGAGTCTGTAGCAGGATAAATAAAAATGAATTCATGCCTGACATATCAAAGCAACCCTGCTGGAGACCAAAAACAAAACAGAAGCATAAAAGCAGCCTTTTATTCATTCACTCATGTATAAAAGAGAGATTTTTTTTTTTTTTTTGAACACCTACTACATGTCAGGCACTCATGTAGACGCTCGGGATGCATCAGTGGAAAAATACACAGAATTCTTGCTTATTCTCACAGGGGACGGAGATAATGAATAAGCATAAGTAAGTAAATTTTACAATGTGTTAGAAAGTGATGGACATGCCACGGGAAAAAAAAGACAGGACAAAAAAGGGGGGATTTGGAATATGTGTGTGGTGGGGAGGAGCCTGGGCAGAGTGTAATATTTAATAAAATGTCAGGGCAGGCCTCTTTGAGAAGGCAAAGTTGGAGCAAAGACTTGAAGAGAAGAGGGAGTTAGTGGATGGAGGAGGAGACATTTCAGGCAGAGGGAACAGCCAAGGGCTCCCTTGTCTGCGTAGCTTCTTGTGTGAAGTATCTGTTCAAAGTTTTTCATCCAATATTTTAATTATGTTGTTTGTGCTCTGATTAAATTCTGCTAAAGTCCCTTATCAGATTGTGAACTGCAAATCTGTTCTCCCAGACGGGCTTGTCTGCCCCTTGCCTTAGTGGGTCATTTGAAAGGCGGATGTTCATTTTGATAACACCCATTTTTATCGTGTCGCGTTCTGTGACGGCGCGGGTCTTATTAAGAACCCCTTGGCAGAGTACTTCCCGGGTGGTACAGTGGATTGGAGTCCGGCTGCCGATGAAGAGGACACAGGTTCGGTCCCTGGACCCGGAAGGTTCCGTGAGCTATGGGCCGACTGAGCCTGTGAGCCGCAGTCACGGAGCCCACACCCCGGAACCTGTGCTGCCCAAGCGGGGGAGCCGCCACCGCGGGAAGCCGTCGCGGCCGCCAAGAGCCAGGGCAGCCAAAAATAAAGAGATACAATTTAACTGTAAAAACCCTTTGCCTACCTCAAGGGCACAAATAATTTCTCTCCGTTTCCTAGAAGTTTTACATTTTTGGTTTTTATGTTCAGGTCTGTGATCCATTTCAAAATTACTTTTGTGCGTGATGCGAGGTAGGGGTGGAGGTTTGTATTTTTATGTATGTTTACCAATATTCATTTTAAAGACTTTCCTTCTCCCTAAGATTCACCGTGCCCATTTTTAAAAAAATCAACTGGCCATACATACCTGGATCTTTTTCTAGGTTCTCTGTTCTGTTCCATTGATCTAGATATTTGCTCTTGCACCAGTAGCATACTACTGCTTCACAGTAGGTCCTAAAATTCAGTGATATCAATCCTCCGAGTTTGTTCTTTTTCAAAATTGCCTTGGCTACTCGTGGTCCTTGAATTTTCGTGTAAATTTTGGAACTGCCTTATCAACTGCCACAAAAAGACCAGTGTGATTATAATTGAGATTTGCACTGAATCCATAGATTATTGAGGGCAAAATTGATGTCTAACCATATCAAATGTCTGCATCCATGAACAGGATATATCTCTTTATTTCTTCATACCATCTTTAGTTTCTCTCTTATTTTTCTCTTTAATTTCAGTGTTTTATAGTTTTTAGAGTACAGGTCTGGTACATATTGTGTGACATTTATCCCGAGGCGTTCATGCATTTTATGCTATTGTAAACTGTATTGTTTGTTAAGGCTTTTTTTTTTTTCTTTTCAAAACAAACAACTTTTTATTGACCTAGAATTCTTTTTGGCAGTCTTTACCACATATTTATTCTGTTTATATTAATGATTTCCTAAAACTCACTATGCATATGTAGTAGGTATCTATTGTTATATTTTAAAAGTAACCTAAAAATTAGTGCCTTAAGACAACAAAATTTATTAACAATTTCTGAGCATCAGGAATCCATGAACTGAGTGGTTCAGGCTCAAGGCTTCTCAAAAGGTTACAGTCAAGTGAATGGCTAGACCTGTAACATCTCTAAAGCCTTTACTTAGATGGCATGTACTTTTGGTGTGATTTTTTTGTTTTTTAAACTTAAGGATAATTGCTTTACAATATTGTGTGGGTTTCTGCCATACAGCAACCTGAATCAGCCATAGCTATGCGCATGTCCCCAACCCTCTCGAACACCCCTCCCACCTCCCACCCCTCTGAGTTGTTACAGAGCCCCAGTTTGAGCTCTGTGAATTACACAGTGAATTCCCACTGGCTGTCTACTTCATGGATGATGGTGTATGTGTTTCCACGCTACTCTCCCCAACTGACATACAGCTGACTTACAATGTGTTAGTGTCAGGTGTAGAGCAAAGTGATTTAGTTTATGTATCTATATATTCATATATATGCATATATGTACATTCTTTACATGGACATATACATTTATACATATATATACATCTATATATACATAAAAAGAATATATATGTATATATATTCATATATATACACATATATTCACATATTCATATATATATGTATATATATTCTTTTTTAGACACTTAGAATATCAGAAGACATGTATACCCTTTACTCACCTTTTCTAATGATAACGCCTAAGTCATGGACCAATCAAGAAAACCAAGACGTTAACATTGGTAAAATACTATCAAACTACAAATTTTATTTGGATTTTACCACTTTTCCCACAGACGGCCTTCACTCCCAGAGTCCAGTTCGGGACCCCACACTGCCCCCACAGTCTGCGCCGTTGTCCAGCATGTCCATCATTCAAGACTTGGCACTCTTGAAGAGCAGTGGTCAGGTGTTTTCTGGAATGTCCCTTGATTTGTGTTGTGTCCTGCCTTCTCATAGTGATTTGGGGTTCTGCATCATTAAGACAAATACCGCAGGAGTACCCTGTGCCATATCAGGGAGTCCTCGATGTTACCGTGTCTTATTTCTTGTGATGGGAACGTTCATCATTTTGTAAAGATGCTGTCCGTCAGGTCCCTCCACTGTGTGGCCACTGTTTTCCTTTTTGTAATGGGGCAGGGAGATACTTTGAGGCAATGCAAAGGTTCTGTTTCTTCTTAAACTTTTTCCCACTAATTTTAGCATCCACTGGCGTATTTTGCCTCCATGATATCTATGAAATTCTAATGGTGATTTTCTATTTCCCCTTATTCCTTTTTACAGGAATTAATTGGACTTCTTCTATAAATAGGTATCATTCCTTTTCATTTCACTTCAATGATATTCCTTTTCATATCATTTCATTTATTTATCTATTGCATTATTAACTTATATTTGTTCAGACTAAAATATATTCAGTTTATTATTTGGGTTATAATCCAATACTTCTTGTTGTTCAGTCACTCAATCATACCCAGCTCTTTGAGAACCCATGGACTGCAGCACACCAGGCTTCCCTGTTCATCCCCATCTCCCAGAGTTTGCTCAAACTCATGTCTGTTGAGTTGGTGATGCCATCCAACCATCTCATCCTCTGTCATCCCCTTCTCCTGCCCTCAATCTTTCCCAGCATCAGGGTCTTTTCCAATGAGTTGGCTCTTTTCATTAGGTGGCCAAAGTACTAAAGCTTCAGCTTCAGTATCAATCCTTCCAGTGAATACTCAGGGTTGATTTCCTTTATGGCTGACTGGTTTGATCTCCTCACAGTTCAAGGGACTCTCAAGAGTCTTCTCCAGCACCACAATTCAAAAGCATCAATTCTTTCGCACTCAGCCTTCTTTATGCTCCAAATCTCACATCCATAAATGACTACTGGAAAAATCACAGCTTTGACTATGGAGCTTTATCAGTAAAGTAATATGTCTGCTTTTTAAAATGCTGTCTAGGTTGGTCATAACTTTTCTTACAAGGAGTAAGCGTCTTTTAATTTCATGGCTGCAGTCACCATCTGCAGTGATTTTGGAGCCCAAGAAAATAAAGTTTGTCACTCTTTCCATTGTTTCCCCATCTTTGCTATTTCCCCTATTTGCTATTAAGTGATGGGACCAGATGCCATGATCTTTGTTTCTGAATCCTGAGTTTAAAGCCAGCTTTTTCACTCTCCTCTTTCACTTTCATCAAGAGGCTCTTTAGTTTCTGTTCACTTTCTGCCATAAGGGTGGTGTCATCTGCATATCTGAGATTATTGATATTTCTCCTGGCAATCTTGATTCCAGCTTATGCTTCATCCAGCCTGGCATTTCGCATGATGTACTCTACATGTAAGTTAAATAAGCAGGGTGACAATATACAGCCTTGACGTACTCCTTTCCCGATTTGGAACCAATCCATTGTTTCATGTCCGGTTCTAACTGTTGCTTCTTGACCTGCATACAGGTTTCTCAGGAAACAGGTTGGGTGGTCTGATATTCCCATCTCTTTAAGAATTTTCCACAGTTTGTTGTGATCCATGCAGTCTCTTGCTTTTTCCATGAATCAATGGATGTTGGCAATTTGATCTCTGGTTCCTCTGCTTTTTCTAAATCCAGTTTGTACATCTAGAAGTTCTCAGTTCACATACTGTTGAAGCTTAGCTTGAAGGATTTTGAGTATTACCTTGCTAGCATGTGAAATGAGTGCAATTGTGTGGTTGTTTGAGCATTCTTTGGCATTGCCCTTCTTTGGGATTGGAATGAAAACTGACCGTTCCAGTCCTGTGGTCACTGCTGAGTCTTCCAAATTTTCTGGCATACTGAGTGCAGCACTTTCATAGAATCATCTTTTAAGATTTGAAATAGCTTAGTTGGAATTCCATTACTTCCACTAGCTTTGCTTGTAGTGATGCTTCCTAAGGCCCACTTGACTTCACATTCCAGGATGCCCAGTTCTAGGTGAGTGACCACACCATCGAGGTTATCCGGGTCATTAAGATCTTTTTTGTATAATTCTTCTGTGTATTCTTTATATCTTCTGCTTCTGTTAGGTCCATACCATTTCGGTCCTTTATTGTGCCCATCTTTATATGAAATATTGCCTTGGTATCTCTAATTTTCTTGAAGAGATTGCTAGTCTTTCCCATTCTATTGTTTTCCTCTATAATCCAATACTATCATGGTTTATTCTGTTTCTAATATTGTTACAGCTTTGGCCATTGGGAGCTCTTTCAGTTTGGCTCCTATGCCTTTTCAATATTCCCTCATTCTTTTGCTTTTCGTTTATATAATTCCTTTATAATACAACATTCTAAATTTTCACTTACCAATTTTTTATAGTATGTGGACATATTTATTTTTGTATATTTAAAATAGGTTTCTATAGGCAGCATATGGGGTCTTCTCTAGTGACTCAGATGGTGAAGAATCCACCTGCAATGCAGGAGACCTGAGTTCAATCCCTGGGTTGAGAAGATTCCCTGGAGAAGGAAATGGCTACTGACTCCAGTATTCTTGCCTGGACAATTCCATGGACAGAGGAGCCTGGCAGGCTACAGTCCATGGGGTTGCAAAGAGACAGACATGACTGAGCAACTAAGACGTCCACTTTCAAGCAATATATAGTTGAGCCTTGCTGTTTATCCAGTGTCACAGTCTCTGCCCTTTACTGAAGTATTCATAAATGCAACATTTAATATAATTATCAGAATCACTGGGTGTAGGTCTACCATCTTTCCACCTTTTTTGTTGCTGGTCTTCATTGCTAGGCAGATTTTCTCCAGTTGTGGCAAGTGGGAGTACTCTCCAGATGCAGTAGGCAAGCTGCTCGTTGTGGCAGCTTCTCCTGGTGCAGAGGATGACCTCCAGGGCACACGGGCTTCAGAAGCTGGTGCGCAGGCTTGGCTGCCCCAAGCCATAAGGGATCTTCCCAGACCAAGGGTCAGACTCGTATTCTCTGCACTGGCAGGAGGACTCTTTAACAACTGAGCCACCAGAAGCCCTATCCACTTGCTTTTTATTTGGCCCATCTGTCTTTTGTTCTCTTTTGCCTTTCTTCTTTGCAATTAATTATGTGTTTTTATTTCCATTTTTCTCCACAGATTGGTTCTCTCTAATCGATTATATCTCTCTGTTCTAATTTTCAGAAGTAGCTCCAGAATTTAAATGTACATATCACAGTCTACTGTCAAATGTTGTACTTCACATGTAATGTAAGTATCCTGCAACAATATTCTTTCATTTAATTCCCCTATCCTATGTACTATTGTGGTCAGAGATTTTTACCTTTCAATATATAATAAGCCCCAAAGTATATTGTTGATATTTTGTTTTAAATGGTCAGTTGTTTTTTAAGGAAATTAAAAGTTGAAGAAAATTTTTCTTTTAGTAAGTGTTTTTAAGTGCAGTTCGCAGAATAATGTTAAATATTTCATGTAAAAATTAATATTCCATACGTGTTTGTATATTTTGATGTTTAATATACAAAATGTATAGGAGGTTGATTATCAAACATTACTTCTTTCGGGGAATAGATCGAAGATTTTATTATTATTGAGTTTCTATTTGAATCTGAATGAAATGAGTATACATGACATCTATAATTTAAATATATTAATTCAAGTTTTTAAATAGCACTTATGAACTGCCAGAATGCCACAAATATCACTGTGAATAATCAGTCTTAAAATGAGCTTTTGTTTGTTTTTAATTTTTTTTTACATTTCTCTAGATATTTGCCACTTCTAATACTCTTGCCTCTTTTTCTGTAGATCCAGATTTCTATCTAATATTATCTTCTTTCTGCTTCCTTTAATATTAACTTCCTTTAATATTTCCTGTAGTGTCAGTCTGCTGGGGTCTTAAAAACTCTTTATTTTGCCTTTCATTTTGGAAAGATATTTTTGCAGAAAATAAAATTCTAGATGAACAATTTCTTTCTCTATTTTAAAGATATTAGCCCCACTGACTTCCAGCTTGCACTGTTTCCAGAAAGAACACTACTGTCATCTGCATATTAATCCTCTACAGGTCTCATTCTTACCTGGCTGCATTTAGTATTTTCTGTTTAGCTCTGAATTCAGAAAATTAATTATGATGGAGCTCAGAGTGCTTTTCTTTTTATTTATGCTACTTCATATTCATCGAACTCAGACTTGTATATTTATAGTTTTCATCAAATTGGGATGTGGCATTTCAGCTAGGCTTCCCAGAAGGAACACTTCTGTCTTTGAGAATAAAGGCCAACTGATTATTATTAATGACCCTAATAACCACTCTTCTTAGGATGCTGCCCAGGAGTCCGAACAAGCAGGTCCCAGTTTGGTGCTAACGATGCTGTGATGTGGGTTGAATTCTGGTGAGAATCTGAGGTTCTCTCAGTTCCTTGGAGACTCGACACATCACCACCACTGCCTTTGGGCTTGGCCGTGGTGATGGATAGGGCATCCCAGGCGGCTCAGTGGTAAAGAACCTGCCTGCCAATGCAGGAGACACAGGAGAGGCGGGTTCCATCCCTGGGTCAGGAAGATCCCCTGGAGGAGATAATGGCCACCCACTCCCGTATTCTCGCATGGAGAATCCCATGGACAGAGGAGCCTGGCAGGCTTCTCTCTGCAGGGTACCACAGAGTCAGACTCGACTGCGCACACATACACAACTAGTGATGGATACACCGCATGCTACCCAGGATGCAGGAAGGGCACCCATCCTTTAGGAGAGGGAAGCAGTCTGTTTGAGCTTGGCGACTGGGCCTCCTGTGCAGCCCCAACTGCCTCGCAGGTCAAAGGGTAAGGGAGGAGGGTGGGTCTGCACCGTCTCTGGGGTCTTCGTCCCCGTAGGATCCACATATCCCCAAGAGGCTGGCATGGCAGAGCACCGACCTCTCCCGGTCACCTGTCCTTCCCCACCTCAACACCACATTTGCAGCTATTCCGTTACCTCTCCCGGGCATCGGCCCAACATCGAACTCAACCCTTCCTTCCTCCTTTCAGTGATAAACCACTCGTGGCGGGCTCCTGCTGGAGGACGGGGGCTGCTACCCGGCAGCCTTGAGAACTCCTCCTTCCTTTCGGTGATAAACCACTCGTGGCGGGCTCCTGCTGGAGGACGGGGGCCGCTACACGGCAGCCTTGAGAATTCCTCCTTCCTTTCGGTGACAAACCACTCGTGGCGGGCTCCTGCTGGAGGACGGGGGCTGCTACACGGCAGCCTTGAGAATTCCTCCTTCCTTTCGGTGACAAACCACGCGTGGCGGGCTCCTGCTGGAGGACGGGGGCTGCTACACGGCAGCCTTGAGAACTCCAAGGGTCAGGCCCTCCGCAGCCCTCCACTTTGCCCTTCCCACCAGGCGCCCTGGCCCACAGCCCACTCCCCCTCGGCTGTTCTTCTCCCACCCTGGCTGTCACCCGCCCTCAGGAATTTTCCTCCCCCGAGAACCAGGTCTGGACCTAGCGTGAGGCCAATGGGATACTCCCTTCATGCAGAATTCAAGGCAACGCCAAAAAGCTCAGCAACGAAGATTAGTCACATTTAAGGCAATCATTTTTAAGTCAAAAGTAATGCAGATACAGCTCAATCACAACAAAGTAAACAGCCCAATTCAAAAATGGACAAAGGACTTGAATAGACATTTCTCCAGAGAAGTTACAGAAATTGCCAGGAAGCACATGAAGAGATGTTCAGCATCATTAGCCACTGGGGAGACGCAAATCAAAACCACCGTGAGACACCACCTCACACCCACTGGGCTGGCTAAATTTTTTTTTTTAATTTTAATGAAAAGAACAAGTGTTGGAAAGGGTGTAGAGAAACTGAAATCCTTATGCATTGCTGGTGGGAATGAGAAACAGCGCAAGTGCATCTACCAGGGAAAACAGGTCTGCACGTCCTCAAAGAGCTAAACGTAGAATTACCATATAATTCAGGAATTCTGCTTCTGAAAGAATTGAAGCCAGGGATTCAAGAAAATCTTTGCACAACAATGTTCATAGCAGCACTATTCACAATAGCCGAAGGGTGGAAATAAACCCAGAAGTTCATCAACCTACGAATGGATAAACAAGATGTGGTCTATCCATACAACGACATGTTATTCAGTCTTAAAAAGGAAGACAATTCTGGTACTCTTACAACACAGATGAACCCTGAGGACAAAACGCTGAGTGAAATGTCAATAACAAAAGAACAAATAGTTCTGATTTTATTTCCAGGAGTTCCCTAGAGTAGTCAAGTCCGTAGAGACAGACAGTAGAAGGGTAGCTTCCAATAAGCTGGGCAAGGGAGAAAGGGGAGTTTGTGTTTAATGGAGACAGATCTTCAGCTGGGGAAGATAAGAGATTTCTGGGGACAGATGGTGGTGATGGTTACACAACGTGAGTGTATTTAACGGACTTCCCAAGTGGCTCAAGGATAAAGAATCCGCCTGCCAATGCAGGAGACAGGAAGTGCAGGTTCGATCCCCGAGTCAGGAAGATTCCCTAGAGCAGGAAGTGACTACCCACTCCAGTATTCTTGCCTGGAAAATTCCACGGACAGAGGAGCCTAGTGGGCTACAGTCCATGGGGTCACAAAGAGTTGGACAGGACCTAGCAACTGAGAATGCACGCAGTTGAATATATTTAAGACCATTGAATTGTACACCTAAATATGGCTGCAAATGATGAGTTTTGCGTTATGTATATCTAACCATAACTTAGACAAAAAATAATGGAAAAAAAATCCACAATGAACAAAATACCAGAATTTAAAATAAAGACAAGATCTGTGCTAGGCCAATCTTTATGAGAGCCTGAGTGAGACAGAACCAGACTAATCCTGTCTTCACTTTAAATTTTGGTATTTTGTTCATCACAGATTTTTTTGATTACTTCGATTTTGTTAAATACTGCAGTAAAATGTGATTTATCTGGGTCACTGACACTGAGGATGCTTCCTGAAATTTTGCATGCAGTCCCAGTGCCTCACCTGTGATCTAGCCCTAAGGTATTCCGTTTAAGCTACTGAAATGATGAAATCTCCCCCAATCCTCCCACAGAGAGTCAACCTCAGCAGCAACTTCATCCCGCCCCCAGAAGAGCCCACGCCCACCTCCCTTCTGGCTACTGGATCTGGGCCAACCCCTCTTTCTCTCTTTGTATCCCCCACCACCATCACACCACAGAATAAAACCAAAGGCCTCTTGGAATATCACCAGACAAAAATACTGGAGTGGGTTGCCATGCCCTCCTCCAGGGGAATCTTCTTGACCCCAGAATCAGACCCAAATCTCTTACGTTTCCTGCATTGGCAGGAGGTTCTTTACTAGCGCCACGTGGGAAGCCCTTTTGGAACATTTTCCAGCATTAAGAAGGGAAGAAAGGACTTCCCTATTGGTCCAGTGGTTGAGGATCCACCTTGCAAAACAGGGGATGCAGGTTTGCTCAGGTTCAATCCCTGGTTGGGGAAGTTGTATCCCACATGCCACAGAGCAACTAAACCCGAGCACCAGAACTGCTGAGCTCACAAGCTGCAACTAAGACCCAAGGCAGCCAAATAATTGAAGAAATAATTAAAAAAAAAAAAAAGGAAGGAAAATCTGACTTATACTATCACCTGGCCAAACACCAAGAACATTAAGTGAAATAAGTTAGACAAAAAGGACAAAGAGCGTTTGATTCCTCATGTATGAGGTACTCGGAGCAGTCAAATTCACAGAGAGAGACAGGAATTTAGGGTGGGAGCCAGGGGGAAGCGGGTTGGGGGGTGGGGGGTTGTTTAATGGGGACAGAGTTTCAGCTGGGAAAGATCAAAGTGTTCTAGAAATGGATGGTGGTGATGGTTGTACAATGATGTGAATGTACTTAACACCACTTGACTATACACTTGAAGATTATTAAAATGGTAAATAATATGCTATGTAGATTTTCCAAGGAGCAAGCATGTTTTAATTTCATGGCTGCAATCACCATCCGCAGTGATTTTAGAGCCCAAGAAAATAAAATCTGTCACTGTTTCCACTTTTTCCCCTTCTATTTGCCATGAAGTGATGGGACCGGATGCCATGATCTTAGTTTTTTGAATGTTGAGTTTTAAGCCAGCTTTTTTACTCTCCTTGGAAGGGAAGTTATGATAAACCTAGACAGCATATTAAGAGGCAGAGACATCACTTTGCCGACAAAAGTTCGTGTAGTCAAAGCTACCGTTTTTCCAGTAGTCAAGTACGGATATGAGAGTTGGACCATAAAGAAGGCTAAGTGCCAAAGAATTGATGCTTTCAAACAGTGGTGCTGAAGAAGACTCTTGAAAGTCTGTTGGACTGCGAGATCAAACCAGTCAATCCTAAAGAAAACTAACTCTGAATATACATTGGAAGGACTGGTGCTGAAGCTGAAACTCCAAGACTTTGGCCACCTGAGGCAAAGAGCCAACTCCTTGGAAAAGACGCTGATGCTGGGAAAGACTGAAGGCAAAAGGGGAAGAGGGCAACAGAAGATGAGATGGTTGGATGGCATCACCAACTCAATGGACATGAATTTGAGCAAACTCCGGGAGATAGTGAAGGGCAGGGAACCCTGCAAGCTACAGTCCATGGGGTCACAAAGTGTTGGACACAACTTAGCAACTGGACAAAAATAACAGAGTAGATTTTACAATTTTTTTTTTTGTTTAAGCTGTAAAACAAGACAAAACAAAACCACAGGAGCCATCCTGGTCTCTCCGGAGTAGCATGACACAGTGAACACTCCCGATGGAGTTCCCTTCCTCCCTTTGTCTTCTGAGTTCTGTGGACCAAAGTCGGTCTCATCTGGCCAGAGGCCATCTCTTGTAAAACAGCACAGATAAATATTTTCTACCTCGGCTTGGGTAAGAGAATATAAATAGAAAACCTCCAGTGTGATTTTTAAAGTCGTTAAGTTTGGTTCCCCAAACGATCTTTCCGACTCTCGTATTGTCTTGCGTGCGTGCGTGCTGTCGTGTCCGACTCTTTCAACCTTCTTTAATTGGGAAAATGCACCTGGGACCACTCCTCCAGCCTTGGCCATGATTCCCCCACTCGTCCCAGCTCCCCTGGGACTGCAAACCTTCCTGGCGCAAGAGACGCCCTTGGCGTCTGAGCTCACCATCCTAACAACGCACACGGGCGCTGCATCAGTGTACACGCGTGATCTACATCTGAGGGATGGGACAGAAGCCCAAAGGGGCCAAGTGACTTGTCCAAGGTCACACAGCTGGCTGAACCTTGGGCTGTGGGCTCTGGTCCTACCCCCCACCACACCTCCACCCCCTAAGACATAAGACAGGCCCTCATGCATTTTAATGACAGCCGTGGACCTGCTTCAAGCCTCTCTCCCCACCAGGCTCCCCAGCCCCACAACAATTACTGCATGAAAATCGGAGTTCACAGGCCCAAGCCTGGCGCAGCCAGGACCAGCCAGTCTCTGGGGATCCCCATTCCTCTTGCAAATGAGGCTGGGGACCGTTGCGTTGGGGGCGTGTGTGGTCCAGGGCAGAAACCCTGATAACGAGGCTCAATGGGCCCCCGAGATGTTTCTGCCCGAGGCTGGGGTGGCGCTTTGGCTAGAGCAAGTTCCTGGGCCGGCCTTTCCCAGAGGGCTCCCATCTCTGCTTGGTATGCGAGGGGGGTCCGAGCTGGGGTCCAGCCGCCTTCCCAGGCCATTCAAGTCAACTCCCGCAAAGGCTTTTTGTTGTTATTACCACCCTCCGCCATTGCCAGGGGCCGTTTTTGTCTTCCCAAATGGGAAAGTATCTTTTACTTTTCTCTTTTGACACTGACTATTTGGCCTAAAGCAGGGACCAATTAAACTAATTAATCCCCAGGCGCTTTGCCGGAGGAGCGGCTCGGCTCTCACACTCGGGTCACTCCAGGGGGAGAGGGCGAACTCCAGCATCCTTTGTGTAGCTCTGACCTTTGGGCCGGGCAGGCCTTGGCATGGCCTCCCCGCTGCCCCCACCTGCCACTTCGGGGCGCACCGGGCTCTCCCCGCACCTTCCACATCTCCACCTGGGGTTCAGGCCAGGCTGCAGCCCCCAGAGGGGGCCGCCTGCCCTTCCCACGCACAGTGAACACTTTCTCTAGGAAGGGGGGATAAGGCACCCGCAAGTCAGGGAACCCACAGTCAGCTGAAAAGAGGGTGCTCGAGGTGGAGTCCAGAGACCCCCAGGATGCCCCGGGTAGCGGCGCCAATCCTGCCAGGCAGATCAGCCCCCAGTTAACGGATCCCTCGGCAAACGCGTTTTCCTCCTGGACGACAGCAGAATTTCTTTGGCTCCGACAGCGAGGAGCAGCTGTCCACACTGTTTACTCAAATACCATTCTGGCAATGTTCAGAATGTTTTTTTTTTTTCTCTCTCTCTCTTCCCTGCAGGATCTGAAACCATCCGTGGGGCGGTTGGACGCACGCATCTACACGTGGCTTTCCAGGGTGGCGTCTTCGCCGCGCGCAGAAATCCTGTTCTTCAGAGCCCTTTGCCGCGTTCCACCGGGCCTCCCCCACCCCCACTGTGCCCACCCCCGCTAATGGGCTTGTTTCCGTGAACACTGAAGACGAAAAACATGCGATTTTGAATGTGTCTCTTTCACGGTCACACATTTCTTTTCATTGTGCGTCTGGGCTGAGCCACGCTTCCAATTCCCAGGGACCCTCCTGGGCTCCGCTTGCAGAGGACTTTGCAGTCCGACAGCCTCCCCCGAGAGCCAGAGGTCGCTGGACCCTGGATTGCGTAGGGTATCTCTGAAAGCACTCTCAATAAAAAGCTCCGGGTCTTGGCCTCTGGTCTCCCTTGCTATTGGGGCTCTGGGCTGGCTGATCCAAGATTCGTTCCGCGGGCCTGCACGCCCGGGTACTTCTTGAGACGCACCGACTTCCAGAACTTTGCGCAACACCGCGACCGCAAGCACTCCGGATACGTGAGGCCGAGTTTCCGGTTGCCTTCCGACACGCCAGTCATTTCCTGGCCCGGAGGCGTCTCCACGGCCGCCACACCACCCTCGTGGGGGTCTCTCCTCCTCCAGATTAAGTACAGCCCCCTCGATGGGGGGTGGGGGGCGGGCTCATGGGCCTTCCGGGCTGGCCTCCCCGGGAGCCCCTCCCAGCCCCCCGCACGCCGGTCCCGGAGGCTGCTCACCATCCAGCAAAGAGCCTGCCTGCTCCTTCTGGACTTTCGTTTAAGTCTCCTTCCACCCACTAGTTCCCACCCTGCCAGCTCCAATCCCACAGGGTCCCGACACCCCGGACCCTCACGTATCTGACTCCTGCTGCTGTCACAGTAGGTCACCAACTCCGCAGCTGAAACCACACAAACCCATGTGGTTACGGTGGAGGAGGAGTCCAAATGGTCTCACCCGGCTAAAACCAAGGCGCGACCCAGGGCGCTTCTTCCTGCAAGCTGCGGGGAGGTCTCCTTGCCCTCCAGGGCCTGGGCTCCTGGCCCTTCTCTCTGCCTTCCAACTGCATCACTATGGCCTCTGCTTGCATCATCACATCCTCTTTTCTCTGATCCCACCATCTCTCTCTTTCCCTAAGGATCCTCCGGGTTGCATGCCCCACTCTGGGTGATCCACGACCGTTTTCCCACCTCAAGAGCCTGAGCTTCATCTCATCTGCAGAGTCCCTTTGGGTTTCCCCAGTTCAGCCACTCACAGCGTTCCAGCTGATCGGCCTGTTTGCCTCCAGTCTCCCGTCTGAGGTCCCAAAACAACGTGGGGAGTAACAGGACAAAAGCATTGACCCCAGGTCACAGGTGAAAATGATTGGCTAACATCACCGACTCAATGGACATGAGTTTGAGCAAACTCCAGGAGACAGTGAAGGGTAGGGAGGCCTGGCGTGCTGCAGTCTATGGGGTCGCAAAGGGTTGGACAGGACTGAGCGACTGAACAACAACAGGTGAAAAACCTGAGGCGCACACAGCCAGCACCATCAGAGCAAGACGGGCAGGAAGGCGGGGCTCAGGGGCCCTGCCAGGACTGCAGTAGGCACCGCTCACCCGCAAGCCGGCTGGCTTACGGCTGCCCAGCCAGCGGGCATCCTGGCCTTGAGAGTACATGACCACAATGCACAAGCCATTCATTCTGTCCCCCAGGTTCCCAGCTCCAAGCACAGGCATTTCGCAGTGGGAACAAAGGATCTCATTTCTCTCCCAGGCCTGCTTCTTTCCAGTGTCGCTGCTTAAAGAAAGAGCACTGGATGAAGGGGCAGAGAGACCTGGGCAATACAAGAGCTCATGCAAACACATACACACACACACACATGCACACTCAGGCACACGGGCGACCCAGTGTCCTGAGCCTCAGATCCCTCTTTGCCACGGGATATGAGTAGGCTGACAGGTGCACGTTCCAGGCCCTGGACTTGAGAGGAAGGGGCAGGGCGTGTCGCCTTCTTCCTCTTCTCTGCTTAGCCCTGGCTAGAATGCAGATGGGATGGATGGAGCTACAGCAGCCATCTTAGACTGTGAACTCAAAGTTTCTTTTGAGGCCAGAAGAGCAGCAGGCTACACGTGTCTAGGTTCCTGAGGTTCTGGTGTCACCATGTCATCCTGAACCATTTGGACTGTAACATAAGGAAAAAATAAACTCCCATCATGTTTAAGCCACTTCAGGGGGCTCAGGGTTAGATATTTGTTCTAGCAGTCAAGCGAATATGTTGACTACTAACAGATTTAGCTACACGAACATAGTGGGACTGGGGCATTGCTATAACAAACCCAGACTTCCAAAGTCTGGCCTCCAGAGTCTAGGATTCAGATTTTGTGAACTGGAAAGCTATCAACCCTAGTGCTGCCGAAAGCCTGTCATAAAAATTCTCCCTGTGATGTCTGGAAGATTGAATACATCGTGATGGCCCCTGAGAATATAAAACTGGCTTGAGACTCAGTGCGGGTGTGTTGGCTGTGGTGTGCTGCCTTTAGGAAGTAATGCAGGAAAATTATGAAGATGGACTTGGAGGTTCAGTCCTGGTGGAGAAAGAGATGACTCAATCCCTTCCCAGCTCCTCCCATAAAGTGTTCTCAAATGGGCAAGTGCAGCTGTCCTGGGGGCCATGGTCTGAATGTGGTTCTGTCTCCCCACTCAAGCCTGTGGTTCAGATAACATCAACGTGGCTGCTATGAAATGAACTGATAACAGAGACCTGAAAACAAAAGAGCAGTTTCATCAGAGTAAAAAGCAAGATCTGGACAAGATCTTAAGTGGGGTTACATGCAATATGGAATAACCAGATGCAAGTAGACCTACTAAGTTTTGGAGGGAATTGTGTTGCCAAATAAACCATAGCCCAGCTTCCCAAAGCTTGTTACTTTTTGACACCCCCCAAAGAGATCCCTAGACACTCCTGAAATGTAGACACAGCCAGAAATATGCTGTGGAGGTTTGGTGGCTGCCAGGAAGGGCATAGTCAGCGATGCCCACTACTAGGGTGGATTTGGAGACGGGGGTAGGAAAGGAGAGTGTTCTCATAGGACCCAGCAAGGACAGTGGGAGACGGTGGACAATGCACTCCTCCAAGAAGCAGAGGCTATGTGACTAGAGTGGTGGTGACGCCTGCCCATCTGGATTCAGTCATCATCCTGGACAGCAGCAGCTATGTTGTCTATGCTCATCTGTTCCAAAGGCAAGATTTACAGCAGTTCTGCTGTTCTTGCCCCATCATCACCTAAGAGGGGGCTATAAACCACTGTCTTTTTCATTAATAGTTTCCCTGTCCATGAGCCTTCACATCTGGTCTTGATGAGAGGTCTGCACATTCCCTTTTGACCTTGGACATGGCCTGATGCAATGCCTGGGCAGGACTTCAGGACTGATCTCAAGAGAAGGGGCTGAAATGTGTCCAGGGCCCAGAAGGGAGACCCTGCGTGGAAACCAGGGGGCCCAAAGAGGTGGACCATGGCCAAGACTGTTAGTTGTTCCCCAATGTCCATTTGCCCCCTTGTTCCTTAAAAACAGAGCCCTTTAAGTTTGAGCTAGGAACAGAGCCGCCCCCTGAGACAATGTTTCCCGCCTCCCTTGCAGCTAGGTGAGGCCATGTGAGCAACTTGCAGCGAATGGGACACAAGCAGCACATGCAGCTCCTTAAGAAAAGGGCCATGCACTCTGCTCTCTGCCCCCACTTTCTCTGGCTGCATCGTATGGTTGGTTGTAGGCATGGCCTTCCTGAGCTACAAGGTGAACGGTACTTGAAGGGGGCAGAATAGGGGTAGGAGGAGCCTGTGCCCCAGGAGCCAGGAAGTCACAGTATCGGCCCTGCATAGCTTATATTGAAAGGAAGAAAAGGAAGCGTCCTTATTTTGCTCACTGTGACCTTGGCATCTTTGTTACAGCCACCAGCCCTGTAGCTAAGACAGCAACAGTGTCTCTCCATGAAGGTCCCAAAGTGAAGGCTGGGGAGGGAGGGTGGGAACCTTGCGTTTGCCTTTTTAACCAGAAACACACTGTAGTGTGATTGTCAGTTACTTCTAGGTCTACCTCTCAGAGGGAAAGGCTATATCCTCAGTCTCCATAGCAATGTAGAAAAGTACTTTGTAAACATAAAACCATTTGCACACATGTGCGAAATCAGTGTTGTTACAGCTCAATTCCCATTCCCCTAGCTATCATCCGGGGTTAAGTCAACGACTGGCTTTTTCGGGAAATACTGGATGCACTGTTCGTCATCCGGTAATCTATTCATCTGGGTCTCGGTTTTGTCATCTGTGAAGAGGGAGATTACAGTGGTTGCTGCCACCCAGGGCTGTTGTTGGGATTCTGGTGCAGGTAAAGCCCTTGGCTCCATTCCTGGCATTCTGCTTGTGCTCAGGGAAGTCACTGACCACATCATAATCCATGTGCCAGGATGATGGGACTCCCAACGCAGCTGAGATGCTGCTGGTCCAGGAGCAGTGAGGCCAGTGCCTGATAGACACCAAAACAGAGCCCGGGCAGTTAGGGGGCACGTGACAAGCTCATGACACCACACGCAGGGAGAGATGACTGGAGGTGTCCACAGGTGACTGGACCCAACAAGAGGAGCCTGAGATGCCAGAGTGGAGAAGCACGTGGCATCCATGGCAGTAAGGATGCCATCTGTGAAGATGCATCTGAGATCAGCTAGAGGACAGGCGGGCAGGAAAAGCGGAGGTGTCTGGCCCAGCCCTGGAGAGCTGTGACCTTGGGAAGAGGAGGAGGAGTCAGACAGGTGATGGGGGCAGCAATGAGACCAGGATATCCCAGGCCCCTGGTGCACTCAGACCCCCTCCCCATCCTCCCTGCAGCCTTACAGGACCCCCATGGGTTTCAGAGGACCAGGGTCTGCATCTGAGTCATCTCTCTGTCTTCTGGGGTCTACATCCTTCAGCATCATCCCTGTTCATCTCCCCACCACCACCGCCACCCACTCCTCCACCAAGAGCCCTCTCATGCCCCTGCACCAATGGTGGGGGCTCAGGAAATGCCTGGTGGGTGAGGGACTGGCACACTGTAGGTGTGCAGTCTACATCTGACATGTGAACACAGTAGGTGCTCAACAAATGTTTGGTGGGGGAGGGCCTGACCCACAGTAGGTGCTTTTACATGGGCCAAGTCAGCCCTTGGGTCTCATGCCCTGAGTGGGTCTGAGAGCTCCTGGTCATGACCCACTGCGCTCCTGACCCACTGTGCGCCCATCCCCAGGAGATCTTGGTTGCCTGGCTTCTCCTTGGCCACTTCTGCCAGGATCTGGGTGTCCTCAGGAGACCCCGAGAAGCGAGTGCCACAGAACTGGGAGGCAGTGTTCCTTTCCATCTTCCCATCGGGCTAAGACTCAAAACAAAACTGTCAGATTTCAGAACATTTCACAGCGGCAAAAATAACTGCACTTGGGGAAAAAACACACAGACACTTCTCAAAGTCATCTAGTGCTTCCACAATGTGCCAAAAGCTTCTGGAATTGACAGGTTCGGTTTGCCACGCACCAACTGCGCCTGCCCTGCCAGGCTCGTCTCCTGAGGCCCCCAAACCCTCCCCCCACCACCCCGCCTGTGCCAAAACCTCGGCACAGACAAGGCAACAAGGCACATACTGCAGAACTGTTTTTGTCTGGCCCTACTAAGCGCTGATTCAGTCACAGTATCCAAGATTCACGAGCCACGGATGCCAAATCCCAGGCGACGGGGGCAGGGATGGGAGAAAGACAACACTGGAGAAACACTGGATGGGTTTCAGGGTGCTTGTTCACTGTTTACCATCTCAGTGCATTCCCCGCAGCCCCCCACCCACTTTATAAGTGGGCACCGAGACTCGGAGAGGTTCCTCAGCAGAGGGGCAAAGCATCCTTTCCTGAGAAGGAATTTCAGCTCTCCTCCCACTTCTTTCTCCCCTTCCTCTGTCGTAAGAGAAGAGTTGGCTGGGCACATGACTACCCAGCCAAACACAATATTTCCCAGCCTCCTTGGCAGCCAGGCGTGGCCACATGATGCGGCTTGGTCTGTGGACGTGAGCAGGACCGCATCCGACTTCCTGGTTATTCTCTCCCTCCCTTCCTCCCCCGCCCCATGGAGTGGCAGGCCCTCGAACAGTCACCTTAGACCCACAAGACCAGCAGAGCCACAAGGCGGAAGGGGCCTGGGCTACTGACACTGAGGAGAAGCTGTGAGCACCCGAACGTGTCTGCTTCGGCGGCGGGTGGAAGGGGTGCCTGCTCCCACCCTCTGCAACTAGTTTCTGGCCACAGAGGCTCGTTGCTGCTGCTGTTTCTGTGGGAGCCTTGTAGATGCCGAGGAGTCTGGGTTGTATCCCAAGGGGATGGGATGAGAGTGGAGGAGAGGACTCTAAGCAGGGGTGATTTGACTCCAGCTGTGTCTTTCAAAAGGTCCTGCCGGCTGTGACAATCCAAGCGGACCGAAGCGGGCAGTTTGGTCCCTGAAGTATGGGACCATACTTAGAGAGGACCATGCTCAGAGCAGGAGGGTGATGAAGAGGAAGTTGATGAGGTTAGATCCCAGAGGTGGGAGGAGCCCAGACACGTGGAGCCCAATATTCATCTGCCCATGAGACTGTGGGTGGAAGAGCCAGCTCAGGCAGGGGGCGGGGAGTGGTCCAGGGTTTAGCTCAGGCAGTCGAGTGGGAGGAGCCTGTGAGGGGTCCGAGGAGAGATCCCAGCAGGGAGGTCGGGATTTCAGGAGCCGGCATGGAGATGCAAGCGGGTGGGGGGTGGGGGACGGGCGGTTATCAGCTCATGGTTGGTATTAATGTCAAGGGAGGGAGTGAACCAGCTAAGCAGGGAGCAAGGAGGGCATCCAAAGGGGTCTAAGGAACAATGTTTCAAGAATGGAAGTGCGGATCCTCAGAGGAGCCTGGGGGCGAGCATCCAGAGAAACGAGGGGAAGCCACAGGAGCGTGGGGTCCAGAAGTCCTGAGAAAGAGGAACCACCCACATTGGGGCCGCTGACGGCCGTTCCAAAGGAGGCCACCGGACCTCCTCGAAGAGAAGCCTCTGGACCACGAGGACGCTGGCCTCGGGAGGGGCAGGAGGCAGCGTTCAGAGTACAGAGTGTTCAAGAGAGGGCATATGTTGGGGGTCATTCTTCACAGGCATTTCTGAAACAGAATGGGGTGTGGGGAGCTGGCCCAAGGTTGAGGTCCAAGGGAGAGGGATTTGAGAGGAAGTATGAAGGCACTCGGGCTGCAGGTGGAGCCCGAGGTTCGGGAGAGAGGCGGGCTTACTGTGTGACTTACACAGCACGAGGTTTTATCCCAAGTCCCTGATTTTTTGCCATGCTGCAGTCTAGACCAAATTTGTACTTCCTTTCCAGTGGTCATGTATAAATGTTAGAGTCTGGAGCAGAAAGA
The DNA here is from genome assembly GCF_023699985.2 of Odocoileus virginianus. Taxonomy (NCBI): domain Eukaryota; kingdom Metazoa; phylum Chordata; class Mammalia; order Artiodactyla; family Cervidae; genus Odocoileus; species Odocoileus virginianus. The sequence goes on along the minus strand of NC_069689.1, from coordinate 10,411,114 downwards.
AGGCTGGGCACAGAACTGATGCTTTTGAAGTTTGGTGTGGGAGAAGACCCTTGAGAGTCCCTTAGACTGCAAGGAGATCAAACCAGTCCATCCTAAAGGAAATCAGTCCTGAATATTCATTGGAAGGACTAATGCTAAAGCTGAAGCTCCAATACTTGGGCCACCTGATACGAAGAGCCAACTCACTGGAAGACCCTGATGCTGGGAAAGACTGAGGGCAGGAAGAGAAGCAGGTGACAGAGGATGGGTTGGTTGGATGGCATCACTGACTCAATGGACATGAGTTTGCGCAAATTCGGGGAGATGGCGAAGGACAGGGAAGCCTGGTGTGCTGCAGTTCATGGGTTTGCAAAGAGTTGGACACAACTGAGCAACTGAACAACAACAATCCTTCTTAAATTCAATCCTAAATAATCTCGCTTCTTAAACCTTGATTTTCTCCCAGGCAATATCCTCACTGAAACCACAGGTTTGATGGCGTAACTTGTTTGTAACACACAAGTATGTAAAAATCCATCCACGCACCTCTAACACAGTCTAGGGATCCACCAGGCCTACCATCTTTTTTCAGTTGCGGTGGAGGGCGGGACCCAAGGGCAGTCCTGTGAGTTCAGTGACCCTGGGGCTTCACCTGTCACTAGTGGAGTGACCTCGGGTAAGCAACGGAGCCTCTCTGAGCTCAGGTTTCCACCCCCTCCAATGGGGACATGATCTGTCTCCAGCCAGGGCTGAGAATGGAGGCAATGATTCAGAGCCCATAGGAGACAGTCAGCACCGGGCTAATCGAACAAGTGGCAGATGCAGGAGAGTGGTCATCATGACTGGTCATGAAGGTTGGGGCGGGCTGTGATGCCTCAGGACGCCCTGGTGGCCTGAGTCCAGCCCGCCTCTCTCTGGCTGGACTCAGGAATATATTACACACCACGAGCTTCAGAACCTCCTGGCCAAACACGGGCAGAGGAAGCCCGTGTGTGTGTGCCAGTCCTATCCCGGGTAACATCCAACTGTTTTGAGGACCTCCCAAAAAAGGATGAGCTAGATGGTGGCTGGGCCCTGCCCATCTGGGGGGAAAGAGCTTGGCATAGAGGCGGTCCTCATTCCCCGGGCGAAGGCTGGAAACATACCATCTCTCCTGTTTTTCACCATTTTTTACATTTGGTTCTCTCCAAGCTACCAGGACCTGCCAATCAAGTGTCATGCTTCTTTTCTGAAGTTGCTTCCCAAATCACCTCCTTTCACAGGTGGGCAGCTGACACAGGGGGCATCACAGGACAATATTTTAAGTAGGATGGAACTCAAAAAGACATCCTTTCTGACACTTTCCCCCCATTTGACAGATGGGGAAACTGAGGCCCAGTAGGGCAAGAGACTGAATGCAGTCACCCAGCAGAGCAAAAGTCGACGGCTTGCTGTGCTGCCTCAGGTTCCAAAAATCACTTTCCTGGGGGCTTCTCTTCCCAGGACGTACCCCGTTGCAAAGGGGACGTGGGGCCTCATTTCTCTCTCTCTGCAGTTACCAGCCTACTCCGTGAAAGTTGGGCAGTCGGGCTGGGTGGCGGCTGTCTGTGAAGAGCAGAAACCAGCTGAGTTCCGAGTCGGAGCTGGGATTGGGATGGGCAGATTCCCCACCTTTCTACCTGGGCTGAGCACTTGGCAAAGGGCACTGGATTCTGACCACAGAGGAGGCCAGGTGGGTCCCCTCCCTCTTCCTCTCAGCAGCAGGGCCCACCCCAAGCCAGTGACACCCCGAGGGGCTGGCTCTTCTGCACAGATAAGAAGCGCCTGTGATTAGCATGAGCTCATTTGCCCCAGGACAGCCAGTCCCCCAGGGCCAGGGACCCCCCCCCTCCCCCCGCCTCTGTCCTCCGTGGCCTCAGGGGGCAAAGGTGAGCCCCCACCCAGCCCTGTTTAAGTTAACTCCAAATTCTAAACTCGCAAAGTCCAAAGAGCAGACCTGAACACATTCTTATAAAAATGTGTTTGAAAAGAACATTCTCCACTCACCCTGGCCCTCCGCCTGCTTCCACTTTGGGGTTCTGGGCAGACTTTTAGAAACAAACTTCTCACCAATTACCACGAGCAAAACAACTCCCAGAAGGTCCCAGGCAGTGCCAGACAGAGCGAGGAACAAGCCCCTCTGCAAAGAGTTTCCGCTCGGTCTCTGGAAATCCCAGGAGATGCCTGTCACGTTGGCACAGCTGACCCGGTCCCTTCTTCCCTCTGCCTCTGCCCACTCCCTGCTCCTGGCCACCCATAGCCTCCCCCTCCACCCCTGGACCAATAGGAGCACCCCAGCTGCCAGCAGCCAGCTCCCAGCAACCCCCGTCCCCAACACACAGGCCCAGGAACACGAAGCAGAGGGGAGCAGGGCAGGCAGCCCAGGTTCCCTGGCACCCACCCTCTAAGATTCAGTCATGCCCCCCCCCCACCCCCGTGCCAGCATCGTCTCTGCAGGTCCCTGGCGCTGAGAGTCATACAGGTTGGGCTCGCCTCTATGCCACACAAGGATGCTGCCTGTGCTGGGATGAGGTCTGGGATGGGGCCAGAGGCTGCCAAGGAGAGAAGGGCTCTGGGAGGCTCATCTCGCCTCATCTCCAATTGCCCCGCTGCCAGGAAAAGCAGGAGGGAAAAGGGGGGAAAAGGAAAAGCAGGAGAAAGGACCTTCAGACATGCTCTGCCCATGGCCAGGGCTAGCGAAGTGGGCCTCGCCGTGTCCCGGAATGATCCCAGTATGCTCAGAGCTGGGCCTTTTTGGAGCAGATTGGAAAATCCCCCAGAGCGGGTGGGGGCCTTGCCAGCTGCTTGGGAAAATGTCTTTGCAGAGCTTAAGGGCGTCATCTCCTCGCTTTCTTCTCATTCAGCCTGTGGGCTGCCCGGCTTTGGGTTGCAGCCTGCAGGCTGGGGCCCCAGAGAGGAGTGCAGCGTGGCCCCTGGCCTTGCTTGCAGAGCCTCCATCCGGAGCAGGAGATGGTCCTGGCCAACGATGGCAGCCATCTTTCAGGATGACCAAATGGGCCAGGCACTGTGCTGGGGAGGGAATCAGAGAAGGCTTCCTGGAGGAAGTGGCTTCTGAGGGCCAAATAGTAATTAAGCAGAAAACCAGTGGGGGATGAGCATCCCGGGGAATGGGAACAGAGGGGCAAAGGCCTCGAGTGGGGAGCAGAAGGGCCCCACAAGCTGAGCCACAACAGAGCACCCACGTGAGGGCCAGAGCCGCTGGGAGCCTGTGGAGAGGTGGGTCCAAGAACCTTGTTGGGCGGACTCAGCCTGGATGGGGAGTCTGTGCCAGTGAAGGAGTGTGGGCTCTGGAGGGGTGGGAGCCGGGGAGGGCTTCGATCCCGCCCTGACACAGCCCGGGTTTGTTTTGGAAAGTTGACTCTGATGCGCTCAAGGCACAGGGCGGTGAGAGGAAGGCGGGCGCCAGGGAACTGGGGAGTTTCCCCTCTGGATGCTCAGCGGAGTGCACCCAGCCCTCCCGACCGGCCCCCTCCCCAGCCTCCCGGCCACTCCGAGTCGCCGCAGCTCCCTGAAGCTTTGCCTAAGCTGCTCCCTGTGTGTGCCCGGCCTCGCCGTCTGCCTGCGGGACCTGTGCCCAGGGGCAGCCAGAGTGCCCGTCCTGGCATGTTCCCCATCCACCCCTCCCCTTGGAGGCTTTACTGCTCCTTCAGATTGTTCTGGCAGGGGCTTGGCCATGCCCCAGACTGACCATCCTCTACTCAGGAGTCAACGTCCCCACCAGGCTGGGGCCCCTCTGGATCCCGAGCCCTCAAGCAGGCAGGTTCTCAGGGAAGGTTGGCAGGGAGTCCTGGGGAGGCCCGACTGTGAGGCTCCCTAGCTCAGCCCACCGCGGGCGAGCTCACTTCTTTTGCCCGGGATACCTTGGAGGTGGGTGGCAGGGACCAGCTGGGTAGTTATCGAATCATTCCCCTCTCCCGATGCTGAGTTCTGCCCAGTGCAACGTGAGACTCACCCCTCCACAGCAAAGTCTCACCTGTCCTGCTCCCACGGTCCCCTTGCCTGCTGATCGGATGGGGGAGGCCCAGGAGGAGGCCCAAGGCTCTGAGAGTGGTAAAACCAGTACAGTAGGAATAGACTCCATGAAGTGCCACCCAGACGTGGGGAAGGCTGTTGGACACAGGATTCAAGCTGACAATGAATCCAGAGATCTGGAAAGTCCACCGTTCACCAAAGCAGGAAGGAATGTAAGGAAAGTTCGAACACCACTGAGAAGCTCGGTGATGTCTGTCCTCCAGATCCGGGGCTAGTGACAGCCAGGTCCAACCCTGCAGAGCCAGGCTCCCTGACTACAAGCGGGTAATGAGGTGCTGACATGGGACAGGCAAGGGGGCAACGTGGGGCTGTAGGAGACTAGACAGAAGAACCACCGTGATGGAGAGTCCCAGGTGGATCCGTGGTAGAGAATCCGCCTGCAATGCAGGAGACTCAGGTTCAATCCTCAGGTTGGGAAGATCTCCTGGAGAAGGAAATGGCAACCCACTCCAGTATTCTTGAGCGGACAGAGGAGGCCAACGGGCTATAGCCTATGGGGCTGCAAAAAGTTAGACATGACTTAGCAACTAAACAACAACAACCAGTCTAATGAGCAACAGGATCACAGTGGCAGCCAGGGGCCTCTGGAAATGGTTAACCTGGCTCTTGGAGCATGGGGCAGAACAGCTGGGCTATTCTGGAGGGTGAAATACAATCTGCACAGTGAAGATAAATCAAGAATGACTGATCAGGATGCTGACAGTAGCTGCCCCTATAAAAAGTCACAGCTTCCCTTCTGGTTTCCGTCTGGAGCTAGTTTTCAGACCAGGAATCCAGTGGACACTTCATCAGGAGGAAGGACCCTGAGCCACGGCAAGTGTACACGGTAGTGACGCCCCAGTCCTTCCGCACGAGGGTAAGGCTGCTGATTTGAGCACCTTGAGCATCTTTAGACTAAGAAAGGAGGACGCCCAGACACGCTGAGGGCTGTTGGACACAGGATTCCAGTTGATAATGATACAGGAGACCAAATGACCCTGTTAGAATGAGACCGATGGGGGCGACAGAGTCCCTGACCCTGGTGTGGCTTCCTGTGAGTCCCCCGGTCTGTGGTCCCGTGGTCATTTGTGTGGCACTGGAATGAACAATTTAGATAGACCTATTTGATAGTTGGTACCACCCCCACCTTGACCTTCTCTGAAACTGCCTTCTCCCACTTGGGCCAAGAGAGTAAACCAAAAACAAAATCACACACCAGAGAATGGCACAAATGAATGCCCCCTTTCAAGAGGTAAATGACAGAGTGGTAGTCCCCATCATATTGCCATTTAATCTGTCTGTCAGCCCCCCAGAAACCTGAAGGATCTTGGATGGTGGTGGCGGATTACTACTAACTCAAGCTAGCAGCTGCCCCAACCACAACCCCTGTAGCAGATGTGGTCTTTGTTAGCACAGATGAATGTGGCCTCGGGTACATGGCAGAGGGTCATTGTGTTCATTTCATCCCCATAAGAAATGAGGGTACAAAACAGTTTTCATGGACTTGGAAAGGACAGTAGTACACAGTCAGTCTTGCACTAGGGCTACCATCGCTCTCATCCCTGACACATTATAGTCTGAAGTCCCCATCATAGTCCCTACTGGACACCCCACAGAACATCACATTGGTCCACTACCACGAGGATGCCACGCAACACCAGCTGGATGGACACATTGAAGGCCTTGTTTCCAGAGCGTGAGAGAGAAACCCTGTGAAGAGTCACATGCCTGCTGGATCAGTAAATATTAGGGATCCAGTGACCGAGGGCAGTGCTCTCAGGATCTGTTCAAAAGCAAAGGACAAGTAATTGCATCTTGCACCCTCGTCTCCCCGCTCCATGAGGCAGGAAACACAAAGCCGGGAACGTCTCTGAGTTCTAGAGGCAGCGTGTTCCACACCTGGGGACGCTTTGCGGTATTTACTCACAAAAATCTTCTTGAGAGTCCCTTGGACTGCAGGGAGATCACAGCAGTCACCCTAAAGGAAATCAACCCTGAATATTCAAGGGAAGGACTGATGCTGAAGCTGAAGCTCCAGTACTTTGGCCATTTGGTGAGAAGAGCCAACTCATTTGAAAAGACCCTGATGCTGGGAAAGACTGAGGGCAGGAGGAGAAGGGGGTGACAGAGGATGAGACGGTTGGATGGCATCACCGACTCGATGGACATGAGTTTGAGCAAACTCCAGGAGATAGTGAAGGACAGGATAGCCTGACATGCTGCAGTCCATGGGGTCGCCAAGAGTCAGACACAACTTAGTGACTGAACAACGACAACATTCACCCGTACCTGGTGGCCCAAGAGAATGCTAACTCTGAGTGGGGCCTGGAAGCAGGAAGGGGCTCTGCATCAGATTCATGCTGCAGGGCAAGCATCCTTGCTCCCTGGACCATATGATCTGTCAAATGTTATGATCTTAGAGGTTATCAGCAGTAGGAAAAGACACCAAGATTTAATGGCAAACCCCAATGAGAAAATCTCAAATCAAATGCTTTCATTTCTGGATCACGCCCATGGCATCTACAATGGAGAATTATATATGTTTAAATAAATAGCTCACGGTGTGGACCCTCCTAGAGATAGTGCTCAACCATGGGAAATCAAGTGACCATGTGGTCAGAATTCCCTATCATGAAATGGGTTCTATCAGACCCACCAAGACATAAGGTCAGTTAAGTCCAGAAGTTGCTGCTGTTATTCTCTTGCTAAGTCACGTCCGACTCTGTGTGACCCCATGGGCTGCAGCACACCAGGCTTCCCTGTCCTTCGCTATCTCCCAGACTTTGCTCAGACTCATGTCCATTGAGTTGATGATGCCATCCAACCATCTCTTCACATTAGGCGGCCAAAGTATTAGAGCTTCAGCTTCAGTATCAGTCCTTCCAATGAAAATTCAGGGTTGATTCCCTTTAGGATTGACTGGTTTGATCCCCCTGCAGTCCAAGGGACTCTCAAGAGTCTTCAACAACACAGTCCCAAAGCATCAATTCTTCTTCCCTCAGACTTCTTTATTTTCCAACTCTCACATCTGTACATGACTACTGAAAAAACCATAGCCTTGACAAGACGGACCTTTGTTGGTAAAGTAATGTCTCTGCTTTTTAATATACTGTCTAGGTTTGTCACAGCTTTTCTTCCAAGAAGCAAGCGTCTTTTAATTTCATGGCTTCAGTCACCATCCACAGTGATTTTGGAGCCCCCACCCCAAAAAATCTGTCACTGTTTCCACTTTTACCCCGCATTTGCCTTCCAGATAGCTGAGAAGAGAAGTGAAAGGCAAAGGGGAAAGGGAAAGTTATGCCCAACTGAATGCAGCGTTCCAGAGAAGAGCAAAGAGAGATAAGAAAGTCTCCTTAAGTAACAATGCAAAGAAATAGAGGAAAGCAGTAGAATGGGAAAGCCCAGCGGTATGCCAACAGAAAACACGAGTGGACACGTCTCAGATGAAGCACAGTTTAGTTAAGCACCAGATCCTGAAGCTTCCTCTCCTTCAGCTCACGCTTAAAACCACATGAAATTTTCATGACCAACTGACGAAGGAGAGTCGGAGCTTGGCTCATGGACGGGACTAGTATACGGGGAGTACAGTGATGGCTCAGGGAATGGATGCAAACTGAAAACGGACGCTGCCTGCTCCAAACCACTTGGAATGGGCTTGAAAATAATAGACAGGGAGGATCTTCCAAATAAAGCTGCAAGACTCAGGGCAGTCGTCCACTCAGTGTGGAAGGAGAAGCAGCCCAAAGCTAGAGCATAGCTGGACTTGTGGGCAGTGACAAGTCGCTCGGTCACCTGGCCAGAGGCCTGGGAGCAGAAATAGAAGATCAGGGATTCTGGGGTGGAAGTGTGTGGGTGGAGTGTACATATGTGGAGAAAATATCAGGTATTATATGTTAATACGCACCAGAGGGACTTCCCTGGTGGTCCAATGGCTAAGACTCCACACTTGCAATGCAGGAGGCCTGGGTTCAAACCCTGGTCAGGGAACTAGATCCGTCATGATGCAACTAAGCGCTCACATGCTACAACTAGAGATCTCGCATGCCACAACTAAGACCCAGCACAGCCAAATAAATAAAAAATGCTTTAATGATTTAAAAAGATATCCACAAGAAAACACCCAGTCCAGGAATAGCCCTGAAAAACCAGATACTAGGAGTGAGAAATCTGTACGCAGGTCAAGAAGCAACATTTAGAACTGGATATGGAACAACGGACTGGTTCCAAATTGGGAAAGGAGTCCATCAAGGCTGTATGTCACCTTGCTTAGTTAACATCTGTGCAGAGTGCATCAGGCGAAATGCTGGGGTGGATGAACCACAAACTGGAATCCAGATTGCAGGGAGAAATATCAACAACCTCAGATATGCAGATAATACCACTCTAAGGGTAGAAAGTGAAGAGGAACTAAAGAGCCTCTTGATGAGGGCAAAAGAGGAGAGTGAAAAGCCTGGCTTAAAATTCAAAATTCAAAAAACTAAGATCATGGCATCCAGTATCAATTCATGGCAAAAAGATGGGGGAAAACTAGAAACAGTAACAGATTTTATTTTCTTGGACTTCAAAATCACCACAAATGGTGACTGTAGCCATGAAATTAAAAGATGCTTGCTCGTTAGAAGGAAAGCTAAGACAAACCTAGACAGCTTATTAAAACGCAGAGACATCACTTCGCTGTCAAAGCTCTGTATAGTCAAAGCTGAATATTTTCCAGTAGTCATGTACAGATGTGAGAGTTGGACCATAAAGAAAGCTGAGCGCGGAAGAATTGATGCTTTTGAGTTGTGGTGCTGGATAAGACTCTCGAGAGTCCCTTGGACTGCAATAAGATCAAACCAATGAATCCTAAAGGAAATCAACCCTGAATATTCACTGGAAAGACTGATGCTGGAGCTCCAATACTTTGGCCACCTGATGTGAAGAGCTGACACATTAGGAAAGACCCTGGTGCCGGGAAAGACTGAGGGCAGGAGGAGAAGGGGACAACAGAGGATGAGATGGTTGGATGGCATCACCGACTCCATGGACATGGGTTTGAGCAAGCTCCAGGGGATAATGAAGGACAGGGGAGCCTGGGAGTTGCCATCCATGGGGTCGCAAGGAGTCAGACATGAGTTAGCAATTGAATAGCAACAACAGAGAGAGAGACAGCCTTCTGACGGCAGCCAGCCGCTGAATGCCCACCCCACGCTGGGACAGTGGGCGTGGGAATGTGACAGCCATCGACACAGAGGTTAAGGCAGCCCAGCCGCCTGGGTTCCCACTTTCCAAGGCTGGTCGAGCTTGTGCCATGGCTGAATGACCAACCTCCAGCAACAGGGCCCCATACTGAGATCCTAGAAAGGCCTCATTCCTAAAGGAAACCCACCAGCCTCTTAGAAGCAAGTTAACTACCCTGGGCTTCCTCCATCCTGGAAGAGGCAATGAGGAATCGAGAAATAGCATAAGAGGTGTGGGTTACCTTTTCTTTCCACAGGGCCTCGGTCAGCATCACCATCTTCGAGCTCACAGAATGTAAAGTCCCTTGGCGGGAGGCCCATGGACCATCACATCAGGCCACAGACCCACCTTGTAGGAAGTGGGGTGCTGGCCTGAGCCTAGGACCATAGGAGAGTCCACTGTCAGATCGTGGACCACACCACCCAGGGGCTGCCGGCCTGATGGTGCGATGGGATGGCCTGTCCAAGGCAGAGTGAAGGGCTGCTCAAGGCAGGTCCTTGCCAGGACGGGGTGATATCCCCAGGATTCAGGCCACACCTCAGGCAGTGACATTCCTCTGTCCCCGCTGGGTAGAGTATATGAGTCCAAGAAGTGCAGGATGGAAGCAGGAGTTGCCACATTTTCCACCTCCCTCGGTGGCCCCTGGGGACTTCTGCTTCTCGTCCCCGCAGGTCAGGGCTCTGTTAGAGCTTCCACCGGGGACACAGTAAGAGGTAAGACCGAGCAAGCGAGGGAGTGAGTGAATGAGTGAGTGAATGAATGAATGCCTTAAGAGAGCCCCCATCTGATGGAGGAAGCAGAGACAAATCCCAGTCACCCTGAAGAGCAGGGTCCCCTTTGCCCCTGTGGGAGGCCTCAGCCTGCTACATGCACTCCCTGCCTCCGACCCCCGAGCCCTTGCGGGGCAGCCAAGACCACCCCCCACCCCCGAGCAGGTGCTTGGGGAGTGAGAGGTGAGTGGGGACTCCAGCCTCTGTCGGCCTCCCCTGGCCTGAGTCGGCCTCCACCTCATGGGCACCTCCTCCCTTGGGGGCGTCTCTGAGACCGTGCCCTCTAGGCCCCATGCAGGAGCAGGTCCAGGCCTCTGCCCAAGCTTGGCGTGTGCATCTGAAAATGGTACAGGAGCGCTGGGGGCCTGGGCTCTGTCTCTCCCGGCAGAGCAGGAGCCTTAGAGGCTGGATTCCAGTAGATCTCCTCTGGGTCCTCAGGATCCAGGACAGGGCCTGGTACTCAGGGAAAACCTGTAGAAAGATCCAGAAAGCCTGTGCCCCCCCCCCCCACCATGGTGGACAGGTGCCCTGAAGCTGCACAACCTCTCAGGACTCACGCCCAGCATCTGTGATCCACCTGTAATCGGCAGGGGCCTAGCCTCCTGCAGAGCCCCAAGAAATGCCTGCAGACTTGGAAAGGCATGCGTCTCAAACCCAGGTCTGTCCGAGTTTTCTCCCTGAAACGTAGTTCTGTCTCTGTCTCCTTGCAGAATAGCCGGAGGGGCCCCCGAGGAAGGTGGTGCCATGAGTGTGCAGACCCCCACCCAGGGAAGGAGGATTTGAAGAGGAAGTGTGTGTGTGTGTGTGTGTGTGTGTGTGTGTGTGTGCGTGTGTGAGCACACGCCTGTGTGCGGCTGTAACACTAGTCACGTGGGGGCCCACACCACGAGTCCCCTGCCAGGCTTAGCCTCCCAAGCCCCGCTGAGCCCCAGAGACCCTCCAGGAAGGAAGGATAGCCCAGGGCCCGTGACCTTGGGAGGAACAAAGGACTGATGCCCACCTTCGTCTGCAGCTTTGATTCTGCAGGGGAGGGCTCTCCACCTGGGTTTCCATCACCTGCCTCAGGAACCTGCCCGGCAGATGGCGGGGGGACCTCAGCAGTGCCACTCAGCGCCTCTGTGAGCCCAGATCTCCCACCCTCCGGGTGTCATCCTGGCCCCAGGGCACTAGGGTTGGCAGGCACCCGACCTCAGGGGTCTGCGTGTTCAGTCCGGCGTCTCCTGCAGTGGACCTGGTGTGGCCAGGTTCTTCTTCCCAAAAGCACCTCTTCTGCTAAGAAAATGGGATAGGCTGCGGGGAGGGGGGGAAGCACAGGGCGAGTCTGCGTGGGACTAACCACACGGCGGGGGGTCGGGGGCAGCGTCCCTTTGATCAGATAACCCCAGCCTGAAAAGTGGTAAGTTCTCCAGTTTTGAGCTGGAAGTGACTGGCGAGTAGGCGGGAGAGACCCAGCCTCACCGAGAACGCACCCTCTGAGCCCCAGGCCGGCGCTGGTCCCAGGTATGCAGGGAAAACTAAGGACGCGGCCGAGGACCTCTGGCTCAGCTCCCAGCGTTTACGGACAGGCCCTCCTTCTCCTTGCAGAGGCTTGCAACCCTTTCTGTGTCCACATAGCCACTTCTTTTGTGAAGCGCTGGTCACAGTAGATGGTAGCTGATGTTTTCTTTTTGTTTCCAGTGCTCTCACTTGGCAAAACATGAAGCTGGCACCCGACGACAGGAACTAAAGTTGATTTTTGAAATTTTAATTGTTTGCGAAATCCGCGGGCCTGGGACTTTGCGTGAATCCTCTCTTTTAATTCTCACAGCTTTCCCCCAAGGATGGAGACCACTGTACCCATTTGATGGACGGGGAAACTGGGGCAGGGCAGGACCCGCCTGAGAGCTCACCCCGTGGGTAGGGGGTGGAGTTTAAACTCGGCTGTCTGACCACCCAGCTTTCCACCTCGGTCCTTTCTCCTGGGCCCGGCCCCCATCCTCCAGGATGAGGGTCTCCTGCTGCCATCCAGCCAGCGGCAGAAGCAGTCACTCTGGCACTGAAGGTTCACCCACCCCGACCCAGGGCTCCTCCCCCTGCACCCCCGTAACCAGTGGCCGCCCCCGTAAGCCCCAGGTCCACCCTCCCCCTGCCTAGTGACAACCAGGGCTCCCTGGAATAGCCGTTGTCCAGACTCAGCCCTCCCAGCCCAGCTGGCCCACGGGCCTCCCCTCCAGGAGCAGGTTTTGGCCCACAGCCACAGGGGGCTTGGCCCTGGGCCGGTGAGCCAGGCGGTCCCCAGCCAGCCCGCCCGAGCTGCCGGCAGCCCGCTGTCCTGAGATGGCCTGGACCAAAGGGCCCAACTGCAGTTACTCAGTGACAATGAGGACACGTTGTTTGCCGTGGCCACGGGCCAAGGGCTCCGACTGTGGTCTTGCCTCGCCTCCGCCTCGAGAGACATCTGGGCAGGGGGCGTGACGCCCGAGCCCCTCCCGGGGTCAGCTGCAGCCTCAGCTCTGGCCAATCTGCAGGGCGAGCTGGCCCTGGTCACGTGGTGCCTCCCCCAGGCTGGCACTCCAGGCCCCAGCTATCCCCTCACCTGATTTCCAGCAGCCCCCCCATCCCCAGCCAGCCTGAGCATCCTCAGGTCCACCAGATCCCACTGTTTCCTCCCCCCTGCTTGGAGACCCTCACCTCCCGGCCTGGCCACCGGATCTACAACACCCTGCGGGTCTCACTGCAGCGGCGCCTCCCCCGGCGCCCCTCCGGTGCGCCCAGGAGTGCTCTCTGGGCTCCGGGTCCCTCTGGCCCTTTCTCGGAGCCTACATGTTGTCACCTGTAAAACAGACACGATGATGGTGCCTCACACACCAGGTGGTGGCGAGGATTGGATGGATGAGACAGTAAATTCCAGCCACTCACATCTAGCAGAAGCTCCATAAACGGTGGGTTGATTATTATTTGTATTACTGCAGTGCTTCCCATCACTCTTTTCTTCCACCCTCCCCATGAACGCCACTGTTTCCTGAGCTCTGCCTGCACCCTCTGGCTTCTCCCTCTCCCCACCCACCCTGAGCAATCTTACCCATGCCCAAAACCTTGGCCACTACCCACGGCTACCCCCACTCGATTCCCCTCAGATCCAGCATCCCCAGCTCCATCGCATTCTCCATCTCCTCCTGACCCAGTGGACTCTGCGACTTGGGTCTGGGAAATCACTTCCAACTCCACTCGTGGTAGTAATAATCCTATATTATTTAGGAATGCATTGGGCTGCAAATAATAGAAGGCCCAGTGAACGGTGACTTAGCCAAAGAGGGGTTTCTTTCTCCAGCATAACAAGGAGTCTGAAGTCTGTGGCTGCGACGCTGGTCCCACTGTCCCGGAGCCAGACCCAGGTGATTTCTCTCGCCTATGACCTCATTGCTGCAAGAAGGCTGCCCTGGCTCCAAACACCAAGTTCGCAAACAATGTCCAGAGGCAAGAAACAGGAAGAGGGGCAGGGACAGCTCCCCACCTCAGGGAGGACACAGCCTTTCCCTGAAGCCCTCCAGTGAGTGTCCCCCTCGCACCTCTGTCCCCTGAGTCACACTAGTCAGGCCCGGCTCCTGTGGCCACCCCTGGGCAGCAAGGCGGTCTAGGAAGGCAGTCTCCTATGCCTTCATAGGAGAATGGTGATCGGCCATTCCCAGTGAACGGCCCCCCACGTACCCATCACCCATGCCAGAATCTGGACTCCCCCACCCCAGCCTCCGGCCACCATCTACCCCACCTCTCCATCCTCCTCCCCACCAGACCCTAGACAAGGTCCCAGGGCAGCAGGTCAGGATGCACATGTCCACACGAGGCTGAGGCGGGAGCCAGCTGAGCGTGACCACCGGGGGAACCAGAGCACGTTCCCCCCGGGACGTGCCGTCCCACCTGAAGGGTGAGGAAGCCCGTGTCGACAGACCTGCTCCCACAGCCGCTGCTGAGGTCTAGCCCTGCGGTGGGACAGGGGGCCCTTGATCCTCTGCTACTTGTGACCTGACCCACTCCATCAGGCCAAGTGACGCTGGTGCCAGGGGTGGACGGTTGGGGCCTGGAACGCAGGACAAGGCGAAGGACCGCGGGTGGGAAGTCAGCTCCCTTCCGATCCCCCCAGGGCACGGACCTCCTTCCAGGAATTCCACTCCTGCATTCCTGCCCCAGCCCTCCCTCTAAGCCGTCACCAGCACTCCCCTCGCCACCCAGCCAGCCTCACCTCTTCCCAGGGACTAAGACCCTGTAAGGTGAGTGAAGTCGCTCAGTCGTGTCAGACTCTTTGCGACCCCATGGACTATAGCCTATCAGGCTCCTCCGTCCATGGGATTCTCCAGGCAAGAATACTGGAGTGGGCTGCCATTTCCTTCTCCAGGAGATCTTCTCGACCCAGGAACTGACCCGGGTCTCCTGCATTGCAGGCAGTCTCAAACCTCCATCTTTGCCATGGCTGCTGGCCCTGGGACCTTCCCTCGCTCTGGGAAGTCCCCTCTGGGGAGAGGGAAGGGGAAGCCAGAAAGCGCTGCCCCCAACCCAGGAGCAGAGCCGAGATGCCAGGGAGGCCCCTCCACTGCTGCTGGAGGCCACAGCTGAGCATAGGGGGAGGAGGAGAACCAGGGAGAGAGCACGGATGGACAGCCCAGCCCATCACCGGAGGGTGACAGACGACAGTCCCAACAAGGAAGGAGCCAGATCCTTAGAGCTGCCAGGGCCAGCTCGAATCCCCCCATTGACTCTGAAACGCCACTGCAAACTCAGCAAAGCCACTCGCCACCCCAGGCCTCAGTCAGGAGAATGGGTACAGTCACGCCTCCCTCGCAAGCTGGCTTCAAGGAAAGTGCAAGGTGGTGGACACTCTCAGAAGGTGCACAGTCGGGCCGGGTCCCAGATCTAGGGGCGGGTTAATGAAGCAGTGGCCACCCCAGCCTCCCGCCGTGGGTGGGCCTCCCCACGGCCCACCCTGGCCACCCTGCCCCGCTTCAGAGTGCCAGGCCCAGCCCAGATATCCCGTCTGAGCGCCAGGCCGAGAGGGCCACTTCCTGCCCCGGCCCGTCTGCCCCACACCGCCGAGTCTCCGGGGCTACGAGCGTCTGTGTCCCCCTCGGCCACCCCACCCAACCAGCAGCTCCAGCAGACGGGCCCGAGCCCCCCCAGTGTCCCCACCCGGGGCTCAAGTCGGGCGGGCGTGCTTCCTCCCCCCCACATCGTGACTGTCTGCCTCCTCCCACCCGGCCCCAGGGGTCTCAGACCCCCGTGGGACCCCTCCCTCAGGCCCCAGCCTGTTCAGGGACCGAAGCTCACAGTCCAGGTTGGGGTCCAGGAGCACCGTGGCTCCGGGGGGTCATGCAGCAAGGCCTTGCAGAATCTGTGACCACGTGGGGTGTGGCCCTGAGTCCTTTGCGGCCGTCCCTGGGAGTCCCCTCACTTCTCACTGTGGGTGGGATCTGAGAGATGGGACAACCCTCAGAGGCCACCCGAGGTGGGGAGGTGAAGACCCAGAGAGGGCAGAGCTGTGTCCGAGGCGGCTCAGAAGCGCACACCCCGGGGCTGGGCGCAGAATCTGGGCCTTGTGCCTCCCAGCCCAGGGGGCCTCCTCCTCTCCCCGCTTCCCCTGCCCCCATCCTGCCGCAGCGTGGCCTCCCGGAGTAGAACCAGCCTTGGAAAACATCCCAGGGCCGTGGGAAGGTACAGGAACCCCGGGGCTAAGCCTCAAAGCCCGCTTTCGCTGGCCAAGCCTCAGTTTCCCCTTAGGAGGTGGCCCTCGGGGAGTCCCGGGAGACCCGCGAGATTTGCAGTGCCCCTGGGGATGAGGCCCGCTCAGGAAGGACGTGATCTGAATGCCCCGGGAGAGAAGACCCTTGCCCACCCCCACCCTCTGTGTGCCCCAGGCCATCTAACTGTCCCCTGGTGGTAGGGACGCGGTGTGGCCAGCCCTCAGGCCACGCCTGCCCTAGAAGCAGAGACAGGGGACCAGGCAAAGCCCCCCGCCCCCACTCGCCAGCCGCTGAGGCCCTCCCCACGCCCACCCCCGTCCCCTGGGATCCGAGGGCTGGTGGGGTGCCAGGGCTGCTGGTGAGGCCCTCAGCCAAGTGGTGCCTGCGTGGGTGTGGGGGGTGCCTGCCAGCTCTCCGGGTGTCTCACTAATTGAACCCTGAGGCGTGGGCCACTGCGGCCACTCGGGCCCACAAGGCAGATGGCAGGGGCAGCATCCTGGGTGGAGGCGAGGCCGGGAAAGCCCCAGGCGGCAGGGCTGGGCCGGGGACAAGCGGCCCAGCGCCCGGGCCGAGGACAGGACACTGTGTTTTGATTATTTCCAGTTTCCTGACCCCCAAGTAGTGATTTAATGTTCCTGTTTACTCCGAGGGCTAGAACAGAAGGCGGGACGGCTAAGCTGGCTTCCTTGGCCTCCTCGGCGTCACCCCCAAACTCCCAGCAGGGGAGCCATCAGAGGCTGCAGAAGGTCCCCAGGGGATGGCGCGGGGTCTCTGGGTACATGGGGGGCCCCAAATGGGTTTGGGCCTGGCCCTGCGCAGAGCAGGTCCCATAGGGATTAAAGGGTGTGACCCGCCCACAGGAAGCGTGGCGGGGTGGCCCCCAGAGCTGGCCTGAAAGGCTGCCCGCCCATGGGGGCCAGTGTCCAGAGTTCACTTGCCCTGCTCACCAGGTCAAGGGCAGATGATCAACATTCCTGGGCCTTCCCAGCACCGTCCGGGGCTAGGACTTTGGCTAGGCCCCTGTCCCCTCTCGGAGTCTGAGTACATTTCAGGGACTGCTTGGCAAGCGCAGCCAGGAGCCTGTGGCTGGCTGGGAGGGACTCCAGGAGTCATAAGCCCAGCTCTTCACTCCCGAAATCTTGGCACGTAGAGGCCGGCTTGTAAAATCACCCGAAACACGGCCTTCCACAGCATCCTCCCAGGTTGCAGTTACACACAGCAAAGTGGGAGCTGGTCCTTTTTTTTTAAATGACAAGGTATCCGGCTTTTTTGCTTGAATCAATACAAGTTCATGTCATCATTGGCAAAAAAAAAAAAAAAGGCTAAAATGCCAATAGATTTCTGCACAGGGCCATTCTACTCTATACAGCCTGTTCCTTTATTCAGAAAGCATCCACCAGCAGTTTTCAGGAGATGGGACCACAGCCTACGGGCTGGAGGAAGCATGCAGGTGAGGGCGGGGCCGTGACCAGGGCGGGGCTCGGGAAAGTTCCTGGAGGAGGACCCACAGCTATACAGAAGCCACGGGGCAAGTCCCACGGGGATGAGGTCTCGGAGGAGGAGCACGCAGCCACGGAAGCCTCAAGTTGCCAGATGCAGCCCAGGAGGGCTGCCCGGAGGACACAGGTATACCCAGCATCACATGACTCCTTCTCCCCATAAGTTACGGGGGGAGAGACAGCAGAGTCACAGAGTGCAGATGTGAAATTCAAGGATCCCAGCAGTCCAGGGGCCCCCAAGCGCTCACAGGGACCAGCTTTCTAGTCTTTCAGCTGGCAGAGCCCAAGATGCCAGGAGGACGGTGTCTTCCAGGGACCATCCTCGCAAAGGGGAGCACAGCGTGCCCTCCTGCCCAGCCCTGACCTCACTAAATCCTGGTGCCCAGGAAACTGCAGCCCCAGCCCCATCTCCACCTCTGACACCCTGGGGGACCAGGAGCTCCATTTCACCCTCACTGAAGCCGGAGTCAAGCCCGAGGACCCCTCCAGTGGCCCACCACCCACCGCAGAGGGACGTGGTGACGAGCTGGTGTCTGGGGCCAGGCCCATTGCGTGGAGAGAACTCACTCCTGACCCCCCAGACTGCAGAGCTGGACTAGAACCGAGGGCCCCTCAGCCCTCCTCGGCCAGCATTCACACCACCCCATGTCCAGTCCCTGCCCGGTGTTGCCACAGCTGTGTGGCTTCAGGCAAGTTCCCTGACCTCTCTGAGCCGGGGCCCATGATGCCTGGGTGCGAGTGAGAGTCAGTTGTGAGCAGACGTGAGCACTCCGAAGTGGGCGTTGAGGTGAAGGTGGTTCTGGATAAAGCTGTACAGAGCCACCCCAGATGGAGACTGAAGAGTTGTGGGCAGGGCTGGGCTCTCCACGTGCTCAGAGACAGCAGGCCAGGTGCACGGACACCGACTCATCTCCAAAGCCCAGTCCTATCCTCTCCAGTCACCCTCCTCTGAGGCCTCCGTGGCAGGAATGATGAGAGGCGTTCGGCAAGTGCCCGGCACATAGTAGGTGCTCAGGAAACTCCCTCAGGAGCCCGCACATGACTGGGGACCACTCCAAAGCGACTGGACAGTGTGGCCCCCAAAGCTGAGACGCCAGGCCCCGGAGGTCAGCAGTCACTGCCCACGATCCCTGCCCATGATCCCCACCCCAGGGTGACCCCCAGGCATCGCTGGGTTGGAAATGCCAGGCCAGGGCACTGGGGGGGCAGAGTGAGAAGGGGGTGCTGTTTGTGGAAAGAAGTGGAACAATCGAAGCCAGCTCGTTCAGAGTTAGAGTCCCTTTTTCCAGAGTGGTTGTTTAGAAGGGAAAAAACATTGTCCAAATCACAGCCGAGAAAACCTGCAATTGCCAGAGAAACGGGAGTTGGTGGCCAAGAAGGATTGCAAAACACTGGCCCTGGGGAAGAGCGGGCCTGTGCCAAGGCCCACAGAGCCGGGCTCGGGGCACCTTCCCGGGCGCTGGCCTGGCCGGGAGGCCCAGAGTCCAGACCCCCTCATCCCAGCCATCCCAGCCCAGAGCCAGGGACACGAAAAGACACAACCAGGTGGTCACAGGACTTGCTGGTTTGCAGCGATCCCCCCTGCAGACTCCTGGAGAGCCTTCGGGAGGAGGGTCCTAGCGGCAGGAGGTCAGGGAGGGGAGGGGACAGCTTAGGGGTGACCAGAGCAGCCTCCGGCCCCAGTACTGGGCCCAGCGTCCAGGACCGTGGGCGGAAAGCATGCTGGAACTGGGGGCAGGGGGCAGTCTGCAGCCACCAGGAGACAAGAAGGAGCCAGCCACTGCGTTTCTGTCCCCAGGCTCCCAAGGCCCCCACATCGCACCCACCGCCCACCCAGTCCAGCCCTTCCCTTCCTTCCAGCAGCCCTCCTGCTCCACAGGACATCCTGGCTGTCCCCTCCGCCCCCAAACTGGGCAGGGCCAAGTGAAGGGTCATTTCCTGGATCCACCAGTCCGAGAGGTCAGGTTCCCCAGAGCAATTCTGCTCTGAGATCTGCTCACCTGCTCAAGTGCCAGGCCCCAGGGATACCATGCACGTGCCATCCTTGGCCTCTGGTGAGGAAGAGAGACATCCAAAAGACAGCTACATGTATAACTAAATGGCAATAAGTAGCAGATTGTCTAAAAAGGAGACCTTCTGGGGGGCCCCTCCAGGGGCCCAGCGGGTCTCCCTGGGCTCTCGTGTGTGATGACAGCCCTGAGAAATCACCCTGGAGTGGGAAATCCCTGAATACTTGCCTGACTCAAGGGGTGCCAACCCTGAGGCACAGTGTATGTGGCAGGGTCTTCCCCCAGCAGGAGGTGTGCCCATTTTACAGAAGGGGGCACTGAGGCCTGGCGAGACAACATCACCCAGGGAGCCGGACACAGAGCGTGCTGCCCCAGGTGGACACTGTGGTCACCTAACCCTGGCTGCTGCCCCTAGGGTTCTCCTGGGTGACAAGCAGGGGGCCAGGAACTAAGGCAGCCGCAGCCCATCGGCGCCTCGGTGGGATTCAGAGAAAGGGCATCCCTCGAGGTGGGGTGCAGCCTGTATCCCACCCTCGTCCCTCAGCCGGTTGCTTCCATTAGGCATGACTACCCCAGCAATAAGCCCAGCCACCACGGCTGCCACTTTTTAGTGTAGCAAGACTTGACTTTGTCCCTTGAAGTCCCCCCCCCACCTTAGTGTTTGATTCCACTATCTCGGGGGTGACAATTTGAGCAAAGCCTGTCCCTCCAACCAAACTGTAAGCAAATATAAGGGTGGGACCTGCATGTGTCTTGCTCACCTGTGACTTTTTCACTCACCAGCACCAAGCCTGTCTTATAATCCATGCTCATAAATATTTGTAGAAGGAAGGGTCCCTTTTAAACTTAAAACAACTCGATCAAGCCCATTTCACAGATGAGGTTGGAGAGGTGCAGTGACTCAACCCAGGTCACACAGCAAGAGTGGGGGACTGGACAGGAACCCTGGCCCCCAGAGCCCGCCCCCCTCCCCCCGTCCACTGGCCCACAGACTCCAGCCTCCTGGGCTATTTCCCGCACGTCGAAAGCGGATGCTCATTCCCAGCCTGGGCTGCGAGCCGCCTCCTGACTGCGGCAGCCTCTCAGCCAGAAGGAGAAAGGGGCAGCAGGGACAGGGGCAAGAGCCTGGCCAGCTGGGGCTCGAGCCTCATCCTGCCCTGCTCACCCGAGCGCTTCCTTGGTTTCCCTTTCATCATACAAGAGGTTTTGTCCCAGTAATGTCCAAGACCCTTTCCTGTCTAACAGTGTGGTCTACAGTCTAGAGCAAAAATGTTTAAGTCTATAGCACAGACGCACCTACACCGCACTTAGAGCAAACATCACTAATCAATCACCAATCAATCTTTCCGACATCACTAATCACTCACCAATCAATCTTTCCCACTGAGTTCATACTGAACACTAGAATCCTTCTCAACACAGAGCACAAGGTAACCATTTAATCAAAGTTGACAAATAAGATAAAATCCCTGGTCTAAAGTGAAACTAGGTTGGGAGCCAGCCCTGAGGATCAAGCCTCATACTATTATTAAATAGCACCTACCTTTCCATTGTTTCCCCATCTATTTGCCATGAAATGATGGCACCAGATGCCATGATCTTAGTTTTAAGCCAACTTTAATAAACTGTGGAAAATTCTGAAAGAGATGGGAATACCAGACCACCTGACTTGTCTCTTAAGAAACCTGTATGCAGGTCAGGAAGCAACAGTTAGAACTGGACATGGAACAACAGACTGGTTCCAAATAGGAAAAGGAGTACGTCAAGGCTGTATACTGTCACCCTGCTTATTTAACTTATATGCAGAGTACATCATGAGAAACGCTGGGCTGGATGAAGCACAAGCTGGAATCAAGATTGCTGGGAGAAACATCAATAACCTCAGATATGCAGATGACACCACCCTTATGGCAGAAAGTAAAAAACTAAAGAGCCTCTTGATGAAAGTGAAAGAGGAGAGTGAAAAAGTTGGCTTAAAGCTCAACATTCAGAAAACTAAGATCATGGCATCTGGTCCCATCACTTCATGGCAAATAGATAGGCAAACAGTGGCTGACTTTATTTTTCTGGGCTCCAAAATCACTGCAGATGGTGACTGCAGCCATGAAATTAAAAGACACTTACTCCTTGGAAGGGAAGTCATGACCAACCTAGACAGCATATTAAAAGGCAGAGACATTACTTTGTCAACAAAGTTGCGTCTAGTCAAAGCTATGGTTTTTCCAGTGGTCATGTATGGATGTGAGAGTTGGACTATAAAGAAAGCTGAGCACCGAAGAATTGATGCTTTTGAACTGTGGTGTTGGAGAAGACTCTTGAGAGTCCCTTGGAATGCAAGGAGATCCAACCGTCCATCCTAAAGGAGATCAGTCCTAGGTGTTCATTGGAAGGACTGATGTTGAAGCTGAAACTCCAATACTTTGGCCACCGGATGCAGAAGAGCTGACTCACTGGAAAAGACCCTGATGCTGGGAAAGATTGAGGGCAGGAGGAAAAGGGGACGGCAGAGGATGAGATGGTTGGATGGCATCACCAACACAATGGACATGGGTTTGGGTGGACTCCGGGAGTTGATGATGGACAGGCAGGCCTGGCGTGCTGTGGTTCATGGGGTCACAAAGAGTCGGACACAACTGAGTGATTGAACTGAACTAAACTGAACTGCCTTTCCAAGGGAAGCACCATGAATAGAGATCTGTGACCATGCTGGTGAGGACTGTGTCCATGACTGCTGCCCTGCCAGGCTGATGATGCCAAGGCCAGCAGAAGACCCAGGCGCAGGCCAGGCCCGGCCCTGGATGCACCGTTAGA
This sequence comes from Odocoileus virginianus, assembly GCF_023699985.2. Taxonomy (NCBI): domain Eukaryota; kingdom Metazoa; phylum Chordata; class Mammalia; order Artiodactyla; family Cervidae; genus Odocoileus; species Odocoileus virginianus. The sequence goes on along the minus strand of NC_069689.1, from coordinate 10,389,065 downwards.
AGGTTTGCCCCATGGCCAAACCTTCTCTTTGATGAATCCTCTTTCTGAGCGTGCTTCCTCTTTTGGTCTCAACTCAGATGTCATCTCCTCCAGGAAGCCCCGCTCCAGTCTTCTCTCCCGTTCGAGTGAGGGGTCCCTCTGTTGCCTCCACTGGTCATCACTCCTGCAGTCGCTCAACAGACACACTGCGTCGTGTTTGCCTGTGAGCAGGTAAAGCCAAGGCCCCGACTCCAGGTCCAGCACCTGTGGGGATGACTCACCTGGTGAATGGGCAGCATCCGCTCACCACCTCTCGTACCAGGCCCTGGGGGTACCAGGCACATGCCATCCTTGCCCTCTGGTGAGGAAGAAAGACATTTCAAAGACAAATATATGTATAATTAAATGGCAATAAGTAGCAGACTGTCTAAGAAAGAGACCTTCCAGCGGGTCTCCCTGGGCGCTCATGTGTGATCACAGTCCTGGGAGCGGGCAGGATGCTTTGACTCCCTCCTTCCCTAGCCTTCCCAACCACCCCTTTGCAGAGCAGGCCCAGGACCCCCGGGGGAGTGAGGCCCAGGACCCCCGGGGGGAGTGAGGCCCAGGACCCCCGGGGGAGTGAGGCCCCAGGACCCCCGGGGGGAGTGAGGCCCAGGACCCCCGGGGGAGTGAGGCCCCAGGACCCCCGGGGGGAGTGAGGCCCAGGACCCCGGGGGGAGTGAGGCCCAGGACCCCCGGGGGAGTGAGGCCCCAGGACCCCCGGGGGGAGTGAGGCCCAGGACCCCCGGGGGAGTGAGGCCCAGGACCCCCGGGGGGAGTGAGGCCCGGGACCCCCGGGGGAGTGAGGCCCGAGGACCCCAAACAGGAAGTGTAGCCCCTGATGCTTCACCCCAGCCAGATCCCTCCTTCCCCTGGACCGCTGTTTTCCCTGGATCCCACCTCCTCTCCCGGGGAAGCAGCTGCCCCCAGCCAGGCCCTTCTGAGTCAGCCCACAGCCCAGTCAGGACCAGAGGCCGCCCATGGGAAGCCGCCTGCCTTGGTTGCTACAGTTGGTCCAGGCCAATTGCTCTGGTGGCCGAGCCGGTCTCCTGGTGGAGAGGTGACTTCAGGTTGGCCAGGAAAGGCGGACAGGAGAGGGCAGGGCCAGGAGGCAACCCCCAGTGGGGCCAGCCCGGCCCGGCCCGGCACAGGAGCCGGCGGAGAGCGTTCCACCTGGGCGGTGGAGATCACTGCGCCGCGGCGGTGATGAGGACTCACCGCTCCCGCACCCATCCCCCTGCCAAATTGTACTTAATTATAATGACAGACGAGGCAGGCATCCACGCCAAGGCGCAGAACATGACAAACACTCGGCGGCTCCGCGCCAACCCGCCCCGCTCCCCCGCGGCGCCCGGCGTTCTGAACAGGAGGCCGAGACGGGGCATCTCGGGCCACCGGCAGCCCCCCGCAGCCGGCCCAGCCTGGACTCCTCGCTGGGCGCTACTGGGCAGGGCCTGGGGCCCCGGGCCCCGTGGTCACCGGAGACCCGGGCCCGACCCTTCGCCCGTCCCCTGCTGCCCCTGTCACCTTCTCTTCCTAGCAAAGCAGAGAAGCCGCCGCCCAGCCCCATGGGGGAGGGGCCGCCAACAGTCCTGGAAGCCACCTCCCCCTCCCCCTCCACCGGCGGCAGCGAGAGTCACCAGCCCAGCCCCACCACCCATTCCAGAGGCCAGCGGCTGCCAAGGGGTCCGGGAGGACCTGGGGACGCCCTCGAACGGGGAGACCTGGAGGGGTGAGGCCCTGGCTCGGCCTCCCCGCCCCGACCCAGCCTCCCTCTCTTGATGGGGGAGCTGAGAAGGGGAGGAGCAGGGTGACTCTGTGTTCCCTCCCCGAGAGAAGCCCCAGCCCCCCTCCCAGCATTACAGGCAGCGGGGAGGGGGCCTGCATTGCACCCTTCTTAACCATCGTCAGGACTGTGCCGGGGTCCAGCTCCCACTGCGTGGCCTTAAAACAAAGGACCCGGCCAATGCTCCCCACCCCGTCTGCCGGGAGGAGCACTGCAGGGTCTGAGGGACAGTAATGATAACCAACTACAGTGGCATGATGGGGCCTTTGTGCCAGAGTTGGACCCGCACACCAGGAGAGGACAGGCCACCCAGGCAGAGGGAACCACATATTTAGTCTCGAGAGTCAAAGCCAACCGTGAACGCTCCTGGATGGACAGGAAAGCAGCTGGCGGGGAGGGGCTGGACGAGGGGCTGGGAAGACCCACCAGGGCCGTACCAGGAGGGCGGTGGTCCAGGAAGACCACTCCTGCCGCAGGTGGATTGAAGGGGGCCAGGCTGGGCGCAGGGATGGGATGGGACCAGGGTCCGGACGGCAGTGGTGGGAACAGACACAGAGGGTGAGCGGAGCCAGTGAGGAAGGCAGAGATGCCGTCAGGGGGGCCTGGAGACAAGGAAGCTACGGCTGGGAGAAAGGGCTGGTGTGCATGATCAGGTTGATGGTGGTTCTGCTTCTGAGACGGGCACAAGAGGTCAGCAGGTATTGGGGGCGTGTTTCCTTGAGGTGCCCAAGGGCAGCTGGGTCCAGGGAGCACCTGGGCTTGGCACAGAGCTGTTAGCCACCGTTAACATGTAGCATCCGCTGGCACTTAGGTGTGGGCGAGATGGCTCAGGCAAGGGAGAGGCAGCGAAGACCTAGGTCCTGGACCTGGGGCAGAGCCCTGGGGGGTCCCAGAGCCCACGAGCCCACCATGAGTGTGACGGGGAGAAAGGACTTCAGCGGACCCAGGGCCCCAGGCACCCTGGGAAGTGGGTGTGGGTGACAGTGCTAAATGCCACCAAAAGGAGGGGCCCTGGGCTACAGAATAGGGGGCCATACCCCTTGGATCCCTGCAGGAGGCCACTGCCCTTGCAAATAAGGAGAGCTTAGGACAGCAGAAGGTTGCAAAGGTGTGGGCAGGGTGGGCAAACTGCAGGGGCGGCGCACCCTTCCAGGGCAGTAACTGCAAGCAGTTACCCCGCCCCAGGCCTGGAGGAGCGAGGCGAGTGATGAAGTAACTGGTACCTAGAGCCAGATGGTGAAGTTGGGTGGAGAGGGCTCTGAGAGATGCAGGAGATGGGGAGGATGCAGGAGATGGTGATGCCGAAGCTGGTAAGGATTCAGGAGATAGTGAGGATGCAGAAGATGGGGAGGATGCAGGAGATGGTGATGAAGGACAGAGCGGGGAAAGCCCAGTGGGTACCATGGCTGGGCAGCAGGAACTGTGGCTCCCACCTCCCCCACGCACCACGGGACAGAGGCTCGACAGGGGTCGGGGCTCAAGGCCAGAGACACAGGGGCGGCATCTGGATCAGACGGGTGTCTTGCTCAGGTGTGGAGGGCCTTGGACTCTCCTAGGGCTGGGGTTTGGTGGCCAGGTGGGGCAGGAGTGAGGGAGGTGAGGATTCACACGATGGGACCCGGGGCCCAGAGTGGCCAAGAGGGGTGTGACACAGAGGACTGGTGGGTAAGGGGAAGGTGGAGGGGTCAGGGGACAAAGAACCAGGCACAGGATGATCCGAATCAGGAACGAAGGATACAGAAGGGAAAGGGAAAGTGTTACTTGCTCGGTCGTGTCTGACTCTTTGCAACCCCATGGACTGCAGCCCACCAGGCTCCCCTGTCCGTGGGATTCTCCAGGCAAGAATGCTGGAGTGGGTTGCTGTGCCCTCCTCCAGGGGATCTTTCCAACCCAGGGATCACACCCAGTTCTCCTGCATTGCAGGTGGATTCTTTGCCATCTGGGCCACCAGGGAAGCCCTAGAGAGGGGAAGGAGATGCTAGAGGCACAGGTTTTCAGGGTCAGAAGGGGCTGGTGTAGACAGAGTCTGCGTGTGCCAAGGGTGTGGTGGTGACATTGAGGAGGGTCATGGGAGACACAGGGGTGGCGGATTGAGAGGCCAGGTGGTGACTGGGTAACCATGGAGATGTGGAAACGGGTGATGGCCAGTGGGGGGTGGGAAGAAAAACAGGCAGGATGGGGGGAAACTGGTGGCTGGATAAAGGGGTTCTGGCTGCAGGAGAAGCTCTGATAGGGGGTGGGGGAGCCGGTGGAGTGAGGGAGGTACCAGCATAAGTGACCTGGGGCCAGGAGACGGGAGCCAGGTCAGCCTCAGCCAGAGAGCAAGGGCCTTGTGGCCAGCACCCTGGGGCTCCCGGAGCATCACCAGCCCAGAGGGCCAGGTCGAGGCCCAGGGAGACAAGAATGGGTCCCCACCCACCCCCAGAGCCGGGGCCTGCAGGACCAGGACCGCCTGACACCGATTTCCTGCCCCCAAGACTGATCCTGCTCCTCGGAGGGCAGCAGAGAGAGTATCCAGGGGCAGGTGGTCCCCAAGGACCCATGGGACCCCCCCTCCACCCCCAGTCCTGGCTCCACGTAGCCCACGGGCTCCGGCAAGGCTGGGCCGGGCCGTGCTGCGGGGCGGGGAAGTGGGGGCCGTGCGTGGTGGGGGCCGTCCCTGCGGGGGCGGGTGGATGTGCTCGCCTCCTGGGTAATTAGGACCGCAGGGGTGACGGGTGCCTGCAGGGAGGAGGAGACGCTTGTGTCTCCAGGCAGCGTGGGTGGGGGCGGGGGGCGGAGCCGGCCCCCCTTCCCCCCAGCTCTACCCCCCCGCCCCGCCCCCCGTAGGGGCTCCTGCGGAGGGTGCGGAGGGGGGTGGGCGGGTCTGGGGGTGCAGGGTGATATGGGGGTGCGTGGGCAACGCAGCACGTGAGCCTGCCTGTGGGAGGAGGGGAGGGGGTGGGTAGGTGGGAGCTAATTAGCTGGAGCCTGGTCTCCGCGCAGAGCCTGGACGCCAGCCCGCGTCTGGCAGCCTCAGCTCAGCCTGCGCCAGCCCCCCTCCCCAGTCTCACAGTGGCTCCCCAACTACCCCAGAACAGCCCCACCCCACCCCCAGCGGCCCAGCAGGGACGACCAGACGAGTATCCCTAGTATCCTCAGATTGTCAGCCATGTGGGGGACAGGGGTGAACACAGAGGTCATCGGGAGTGAAGAGGGGCCCAACCCACGCTGGTTCCCACCCGACGGTGCCATCCCTGCCCCGGCAGGTCCACACAAGCAGGCCAGGTCCAGGGGCAGGGAAGGCACTGACCCTCAGCACAGAGTGGGCAGGGGCACAGCCCGATCGCCGTGGCCCACGCCCCGCCCCGCACCCACCCCCGACTCTGGCTCTGGCGCCTCTGAGTTTCTGAGCTCCTGGGCCAGCCTGGGCCATGCAGGGCTCTCTGCCTCAGAACCTGCTCCATCACGGGTCTGGGGTGGGGGTGAGGGGCAGGGGGGCAGTGATGTTTTTGAAAAGTGCTCCAGGCCTGAGCACATGTTGGGGGGTTCCCACGAGGAGCTGAACCAGGGGGATGCTTCTGACTGCATTCAGTAGGCGCTCAGTAAACAGTGACCCCCTGGCCTTGGCTCCCCTGGGGCTACAGTCCTCGGAAAGTCTTCACAACTCACTTTTTCCTGGTTATTAAAGCAGGTCCATGACATCGCTGCAGAAAGTGTGGGGAAATGGAGACAAACGCACAGAAGGGGACCCAGCCGTCTGGAATGACCAGGAGGGCGGGGCTGCTGACGGCCTGCAGCCGCATCCAGGGGGGCTTACAGGGACCCTCTGCTGTTCACCCGCACCAACCAGCTCAGCCAGCCCGGAGCCAGAGAGGTCCACAGTGGCCTTGACAGGCGAGAGGCCTGCGGTGGTGACCATAGCCCCACAGAAACCAGGTCCTCGTCTCCAGAACCTGTGAGTCGTCCCTCACACAGCTGAGTCTTAACAGGTGTCGTTTAGCCAGGGACCTTGAGGTGAGATGATCCTGGTTTAGCGGGGTGGGTCCTAAACACGGTCACAGGTGTCCTTATGAGAGGGACGGAGGGAGACGAGGCATAGGGAGGAGAAAGGCACGTGAAAACAGAATCAGAGGTGGGGATGACGCGGCGACGGACCCAGGCCACCGGCGGCCACCGCGAACTGCAAGAAGCCAGGAGAGCCAACTCCCCTGAAGCCTCCAGAGACAGCGCAGGGCTGACACACCTTGATTTCAGCCCCAGGCCTCAGAGCTGTAAGAGAATGCCTGCCACCACGCCTGTGGTCATTTGTTACACAAATTAACACAGCGGGCTCTATTCACCAGGGTCCTTCAGAGAAACAGAACCAATGAGATGAGTGTGCAGAAAGAGGAAGAGATGGGGCCCCGTGATTACGGAGATGGACAAGTCCCGCAGCCTGAGTCGGCCTGTGGGAGGCAGAGTTGACGGTTTGGCTCCAGTCCGTCTCAGTCTGAGCGAGCTGCTGTAACAAAATGCTCTTGCCAGTGCCTTAAAAAACTGCAGACATTGACTTCTCACGGTTGCGGAGGCGAGACGTCTGAGGTCAGGGTGCCAGCAGGGTGGGGGGGGGGGGTTTCATTGTGTCCTCATCGGGAGGAGGACTCGAGGGAGGTCCTCAGATTCTTTCCTAAGAGCTCTAGTCCCCTACACGAGGGTTCCACTCTCACAACCCAACCACCTCCCAAAGCCCTCCTCCCCCACTTACACCATCATCCTGGGGGGTTAGTTTCCAACATGTGAATTAGAGGGCGGGGGACAGTCAATCCTAAAGGAAATCAGCCCTGAATACTCATTGGAAGAACAGATGCTGAAGCTGAAGCTGCAATACTTTGGCCACCTGCTGCAAACAGCAGTTTCGTTTGACTGTTTGGAAAAGACCCTGATGCTGGGAAAGACTGAGGGCAGGAGTGGGCAACAGAGGATGAGATGGCCGGATGGCATCACCAATTCCAAGGAGATGAACTTGAGCAAACTCTGGGAGAAGGTGAGGGACAGGGAGGCCTGGTGTGCTGCAGTCCATGGGTTTGCAAAGAGTCGGACAGGACTGAGCAAATGAACAACACTGAATATTCAGATCACAGCATCATCCAAGTCCAAAGGCCTGGGACCCAGGGGAGCTGATGGAGCTGTTCCGATCCAAAGGCCAGCAGGCCCAATCCCCAGAACTGATGTTTCAATCCAGGTTCAGAGGCAAGGAAAAAGATGATGTCCCAGCTCAACGTCTGTCAGGCAGGAAGAATTCTCTCTTCCCCAGGGGAGGGTCAGCCTTTTGTTCCAGTCGACTGATTGGGTGTGGCCCACCCACCTTGAGGAGGGCAGTCTGCTTTGCTCCTTATACCGATTTAAATGCTAATCTCATCCAAAACACCCTTACAGAAACACCCAGAATGATGTCTGACCGAATGTCTGGTCACCCTAGAGCCCAGGCAAGTAAACACGTAGCATGAACAATCACAGTGGCCGCGGGACACGATGACAGACCTTGTATGGCAGGGTAAGGAGCCCTATCTTTATCCTGAGGGCTATGGAGACCCCTGAGGAGTAATGACAGGGAGGCATTGGGGCGAAATTGTACAAAAGAAAGACCTTGGGCCGTGAACGGAAGGGGAGACCCAGGCGGTGGTCCGAGCAGGTCCAGGTGCTGAGGGACGGGAGAGGAGGGGACGTGTGGGTCCCCGGGGCAGGCATGGGCAGACGGCAGTGGAAGCACGGGTCCCCTTTAGCAGGGGGTGACCTAGGGCATCATGGCGTTGGCCCACCTTCCCCCCTGTCAGCCCAGGTACTCGTCCTTGGGATGGTCTCATGGGGCAGGGCCACATGGGGTGCCCAGGAGGGCAGCCTCAGGACATGGGGGCCCACCCCTGTGCCAGGCATGCACCCAGCCAGGGTGACCTTCGCTCCAGCCAGCTCGGGGCTCAGAGGGCCCACTTAACCTCTAGCCCTGGGGGAGGGGCATGAGAAAAGCATCTTTTTTCACTGAAGAAAATGGAAAAACCTCACCTCACCTCAGCTGTAATAAGCTAATTTTCTCGTCTAAGTGGGGCGTAATCAAATTCAGCCCCATAGCCTCATTTCCAGGCAACTTTATTCATTGTTATTTTTATTCCAAGAATTCTCTGGCATTTTCTGGGAGCCACTGAAGGGTTTAATAGCTGCCTAAGTAGCAATGTACCCTGTTTGGAGCAAAACCCAGGAGCAAATAGTCACAACCCGGGAGAATTGGGGTTGGGGGGGGTGGTTTCCTGGGAGGACACGGGAGGTCACCAGCTGGCTCAGTGGGTGGAATGCCAGCTGGGTCAGGGGTCTCTGAGTTCCCGGGTGGGGTGACCAGTCTAAAAGGCCAGGAGCCTACACAGAAGAGAGTCTGGGGCTTTGGGCTTGATACGGATGACAGCAGGCAGAGGGGTCATGCCTGGGATGCTGAGGATGGGGGTCTTCAAACCAGAGGACTCGGTCCCTGGGGGCCTCTGGCTTCCCTGTGACAGGGCTCCAGGGAACTGGGGCTGGGGTGCCTGTGTGTGTGTGTGCTCAGTCTCCCCATTAAACTGAGATTCATGGTCCACAGCCTCTCGGGGAGGCCCCAGCACCCAGCAAGGACGAGAGTCACCATCCTTTTAATCCACCTTCTCAGTGGCCAACCTGAGGACACCTTGTACCCAAGGGTGTCCCCAAGAGCTGGCCAGGGTCTCTGCATCTGCCCGAGGTCCTCTGTGTCCAGCATGGGGACCCCCACGTGGTGGTGGGAGGCCAGAGAGAGGAGAGCCGGAGACCACTGAGGAGGCTGCCACCACGGTCCCCTGGGTAGGGGCCCGGGGATGAGGGACACACAGGACAGTGTACAGGTGGAGCCCACCATCCTAAGGGACCACATAGATGCTGACAGAGACTATGGCAGCCGGGACTGGGGCTGGTACCCAGGCAGGGGGGAGGCTGGGTGTCTGGGATGTCAGTCCAGGGGATCCCAGTAGAAAACGGGGGTGTTTCAGAGTCCCAAGGGGGGTTCCAGATGCTGGAGTTGGGAGACGGTTTGGGGCGAGGTTAGACTCACCTGGGGGTCTGCTCCAGCCACCCCAAGCTCGGGGTCCCCCAACACAGCACCCCCCCACACATGCCTGTTTCCCACAGAAGGGCTCCCCGACCCTCAGGACTATTTTTAGCTTCTCCGGGTCCCCTCGGTCCACACCGCACGTGGCCACCAGGTCCCTCCAGGCTTTGTGAATGTGTGAGCGGTCCGAGGAGGTCCGGCCAGTATGTTTCCCATTTGTTGCTTAAATCACTAAATGGCTTCTTTGTAAGAGTCACTTGACGTTCAGGAAGTCTTTTGATGCCTTTCAAAGGGCTTTTTAATAAGTGTTTCTAATCCTTTTCTCTTAAAAACAGGAAGTTACACTTTGTCAACCGTAAACACCAGAAGGTCCGAGCCTGGTCAGAGATGCACAGGCCACGGGCTCCTGATGGTTGAGAAACCCACCCAGGCCAGCCTGGGGCCCCGCACACGGGGCGCTTCAAGCCAAGGATGGAGCCCGGAGCCTCCCCCGCACCCAGCGGCTGGGCCACATCCCTCCCCATGGCGGGATGCCGGAACTCACGCCCATCCTTGGCAGGGGCGTCCCCTCAGAGAGCGGCCCCACCACTGCCCAAGCCAGGCACCCCGCTCATCCTCAGCAACTCTCTTCTTTGGTCCCATCCCCCCGCTGCTACTCTTTCTACCCTGTAGATCCAGGCCCCTCTCCCCTGCAGAGACCCTCCTGGCTGCCCCTGCCCTGAGGAGGTGCCCAGAGGCCTTGTTTGCCTGAATGGGGCCCCCAGGATTGGGCTGGACCCCAACCACCCGCCTTCCCCCTCTGCTCCAACATCACCAAACAGCCCGTGAGACCCTAACATCTCCGTAGCTTCACAAGCGCTGTTCCCTCTGACCTGAAAACTCGCCTTCCACTCGGCCACGCAGACAGTGCCCCCATCCCTCGTGCCCTCCTCTCTGAATGCCTTTCTGGCTCCCTAGGAATCCTTCCCCTTGAATCCCAGAGCCTGGTGCTCTGCTTCCAGATGTTCGGGGTATGCACTGCAAAAGTAATGTCGCCCTGCTAAGCCCAGAGCCCCTCAGAGATGGAGCTCTGTCTTTTTCTCTCCGCCCCCAGATGGCCAACATAGTCCCAGGCCATCCATCAGAGGAGGTGCCCCCAGCTCAGGACTCAGGTTCCGATTCCAGCCATGGGCCTGGGCCCCTCCCTAAGGAAGAGGAGGGATGCCATACCTCCAAGCTGGCAACAGAAGAAGCTGGTAAAAGGAATTGGCCTCTACACACCGGTGCCCATACCAGGCCCGCCCCTAGAGACCAGGAGCTCTTGGTCACGTTGCCCGGGGCCATGCCTGCTGCAGCACCTGCTGGTTGGCAGCTCTGGGCAGCAGGAACCCACCCCTGACCTGGAGGAGCCAGTCCTTTCTCCCTGAGGGCAGGATGCCAACAGATGCTGGGGCCTGGAGCTGGGCTGGGACCAGCAGGGAAAGTGCCCCCGGGGGCCCTGCAGCCATTCTGTCCCTGGTGGTGTACAAACCCGTCCAGTCAGGAACACAGCAGACGCCCAAACCCCAGCTGGATCTGAAGGTCTCTCAGCTCCCTTCTAACTTAGGCATTGATCATTCATTCATTCATTCCACAAAGATGCTCAGCCCTGTGCTGGGGCTCAGAGATGGACCAGGGAGTGTCCTGCCCTTCACAAACCCCAGCCCATGGGCAGACACATCTGGAAACAAGCCAAAACATTCTCCAGGGTGTCAGGAATCATCCTGTTCACTGCTGCACCCTTGAGACCCGGCACAAGGCCCAGCACACAGTAGGTGCTCCATCCACAGAGCTTTGTGGACTAAGTAAAGGGGCTGAAGGCCCAGAGACAAGGCCAGCAAGGGAGTTGGGTGCAACCCCTAAGACACGCGTGTGCTAAGCAAAGGGCTGGGACCCCATAGAGGGTGCAGGGAGATCTAGGTGGTGGGATCAAGGAGCAAAAAGGTGCCAGGTTTGTCTTCATGCAACATGGGAGAGGTGCGGCGGTGGGGTGTGGGGGGGGGCAAGGGGATGGGGTGTGGGGGGGGGGCAAATGTTGTAGTAGAACTGGGTGTCACAGACCCCAAATGATGGCGGCTTCAGGAAAGAAAGGGTCCCTTCTCAGTTAGCTTGCCTGGTGGCTCAGGTGGTGAAGCGTCTACCTGCAGTGCAGGAGACCCGGGTTCAATTCCCCAGTCGGGAAGATCCCCTGGAGAAGGAAACGGCAACCCATTCCAGTGTTCTTGCCTGGAGAATCCCATGGACAGAGGAGCCTGGTAGGCTACAGTCCACGGGGTCACACGACTGAGCGACTTCACTTTCTTTTCTCATTTAGAAGCCTGGACTGAAGCTGGAGCTCTTCTCCACGCGGTCATCGGGGTCAGCCTTCTCCGGCCGCTCTGGCCTCCCGGACACGTGAGTCTGCACGGACCCTTGCCAGCTGCAGGCCAGGCTGCCCTTGGCTACAAGGGAAGCTGGGAAAGGCCATCTCCTGAGGCAGCCAGGTGCTGAAGGAGCGGCCGGTGTAGACAGCTAGCCGGCTCTGCCAGGGCCACTGATGAGGGGGCAGTTTGTGCTTTGGTTCTGGAAAGAAGCAGGCGGTCTGGCGGAGGAGGGGGGCCGTGGGATAGAAGGTCCATTGGACAGAGCTGGATGAGGGCGAGGGCAGAGGAGGAGCAGATCTGGGCAGAGGGAAGGTGGCGAGAGACACCGGGGTGTGTTTGGCCACGTTGAGTGTGACCCACCTGGGGGACAACCTGACGGAGCAGGTCAGGGGACGCGGCAGGTGGGGACACACCCCCAGGGAGAGGGCAGTGCCCAGTGGTGACTGGGCCAGAGACTGCACCAGCTGGGGGAGGCCACAGGAAGAAAGGCGGCAGGTTAGGGTTAGGGTTAGGGTTAGGGTTAGGGTTAGCTTCCCTGGTGGCGCAGACGCTAAAGCATCTGCCCGCAATGCAGGTAGACCTGGGTTCAATCCCTGGCTCGGGAAGATGCCCTGGAGGAGGAAATGGCAAACCGCTCCAGTACTCTTGCCTGGAAAGTCTCATGGATAGAGGAGCATGGTAGGTACAGTCCACAGGGTCGCTGAGTTGGACATGACTGAGCGACTTCTTTCTTTTCTTTCTAGGGTTAGACAGGGCTCTGGGGGCGGGGTGGGGGGCAGGGGGGTGCGGGGAGGAGGGCAGGAACTTGCAAAGGGCCCCATCCCCTACCCTGAAGGGGAGAAGGTGCAAGGAAGTGGAGGAAAGGGGCTCCCGATCAACCTCCAGACTGACATGTGGCCTGAGAGTCCAGGCGGCGGGGATAGGGGCTGAGGCCTGGGCAGGCAGTGATGATCCAGAAGCGAGAAGACCATGGAGAGTGCAGACAGCAGAAGACGGGGAGACCAGGGGTACACGGGCAGGAGCGGGGCGGCCCCCCAGCCCAGCCTGAGGACAGGCGCAGGGGGCAGGGCGCCCAGCCCCTGCCATGCCGAGGCCCCGCCTCCAGGCCGTCCAGCCCCGCCCTCCCCGAGGACACGTGACTGGAGGCGGGGCTCTTTCCGCTGGGGGTGGGGGTGCTGCGCCTGGCCGGCGTCCCCCTACTCTTTTAGAGACCCGGAAGCAGAGGCCCAGAGAGGCCGAGGTCACCCGGTACCAGCGCTGAGCCTGCCCCGCAGGCTTCGCTTTCCCGGCGGCCCCCATCGTTGGGCCAGCGCAGCTGTCCCTTCAGAGACCGGAGCACCGAGTAGCCAGGACAGCAAGGGGAGACCCCGGGGCTGCCGGAACCCGGGAAGGCCCAGCTGGCCTGGGAAGCCTGCAGGGGGTCACCCTGGGGACTGGGAGCCGGGCAGGAAATGCCCTGCTCTGAGCACCTTCTTCCCTCCCCCCGCCCCACACTAGCTAGGGAATCTTGGCTGCCCACCCCCACTGCGGCCTGTGCGGTTCCGGGGGGCTCAGGCCAGGGCCTGGGCAGCTCCTGGAAAGGCTTGTGGTGGGACTCGTTGGCTCCCCTGCCCAGGTCACTGGAGCCCGAAGCAGGAGGAGCTCAGACCAACAGCCTGGGCCCCCCTCTGGGAGCACTCACATTTCCAAGAAAATTGCAAAACATTTGAAAGACAAATGGTCAGTTCCTCGTAACCCTTCCCCATTTTCCTGAAAAGAGGTGTTGGGGGGAGGGAGCATGCTGGTGGAGAGGGTACCATGAAGGGCTTCCTGGCTGCCAAACCTCCAAGCCCATCCCCAGGCAGGCTTGTAGGTAACAGGGGAAGGCCAAAGGGGTGGGGGTGGGGGGCAAGGGAGGAGGCAGTGGGGGTGCTGGGAGGTGCCAGCTGTGAAGCTCCGACACCTCTCCACAGCTGTTGCCCAGGTTTTCATACTCCCTTCTTGTCACCGCTCCAAGCCATGACCCAGCACTGCCTAGCTTCAAAGGGAAGAAGCCGGGACGACTTCCCTGGTCCCGCGGGGCAGGGAGCAGCATCCAAGGATGGCCCCCATCCAGGGGTGCACCTCCTGTGTGAGCCCCTCCCCTGGAGTGCAGGCTGGGCCCCCGTGACTGGTTCTCAGAACTGATGAAATGTCATTCCCACAACTGGGTATTGAGAGGCTGGCCTTCTGTCTTGTGGGACTCTGCTTCTCCGGCCCTGGATAAAGCAAGCTGCCATGTTGGAGGGACTCACGTGGCCAGAAACCAAGGGCAGCCTCCAGCCATAAGCTCACGAGGGATCCTGCCAGCCACCACTGAGGGAGCTTGGAAGCTGATCCTCCCCCAACTGGGCCTCAAGATCACCAGGCCCAGGCAACACCGAGATTACAGCTTGGGAGGGACCCTGTGCCAGGGACCCAGCTGAGTGATGCCCAGAGTGAGGGCGTAAGTCTTAGGCACTAAGTTTGGGGATACCTTGTTACACCGTGATGGGCGACTGATACAGGTGGCATCAGATAGTTCAGTTCAGTTCAGTCCCTCAGTCGTGTCCGACTCTGTGACCCCCTGAATCGCAGCACGCCAGGCCTCCCTGTCCATCACCAACTCCCGGAGCTTACTCAAACTCATGCCCATCGAGTCAGTGATGCCATCCAGCCATCTCATCCTCAGTCATCCCCTTCTCCTCCTGCCCCCAATCCCTCCCAGCATCAGGGTCTTTTCCAGTGAGTTAACTCTTTGCCTGAGGTGGCCAAAGTACTGGAGTTACAGCTTCAGCATCAGTCCTAATGAGCACCCAGGACTGATCTCCTTTAGGATGGAGATCTGGTTGGATCTTGCAGTCCAAGGGACTCTCACACTTCTCCAACACCACAGTTCAAAAGCATCAGTTTTTTGGCACTCAGCTTTCTTCACAGTCCAACTCTCACATCCATACATGACCACTGGAAAAACCATAGCCTTGACCAGACGGACCTTTGTGGGCAAAGTAATGTCTCTGCTTTTTAATATGCTATCTAGGTTGGTCATAACTTGCCTTCCAAGGAGTAAGCATCTTTTAATTTCATGGCTGCAGTCACCATCTGCAGTGATTTTGGAGCCCCCAAAAAATGAAGTCTGACACTTCTTCCACTGTTTCCCCATCTATTTCCCATGAGGTGATGGGACCAGATGCCATGATCTTAGTCTTCTGAATGTTAAGCTTTAAGCCAACTTTTTCACTCTCCTCTTTCACTTTCATCAAAAGGCTTTTTAGTTCCTCTTCACTCTCTGCCATAAGGATGGTGTCAGAGATAAGACACAGGCAAATGCAGTGATCTGAGGCTGTGACCTTGAAATCACCACGCAGTTTCCCCGTCTGTAAACTGGCAGTGCCCACCTCCCCACAGGGTGCCAGGAAGGATAGATAATGTGATGCAGCTCAGGCACCCAGCCCAGCACCAGCTTCAGAATGGAGAGGTGTGCTGTGCTCACCTACTCCTCCAGGAAGTCCTCCAGGAAGCCCTTCACATTCCCCCAGCTGGATCTTGCCTTCCTTCCCTCGGGCACCCCAATGAAGTGGCTGTGTCTCCATCCAGAGTGCTTTGCTTTCCACTGAGCTTCCAGTCTTTTGAATCCAGGTCTGATGCTCCAGTGTCTCCAAGCCCATCCAAGAGCTGTCATAGTTTTTCCCAGTCCAGCAAGAATGAGGCCTGAGGGTCCCACTGCAGGTGTTCAACCAAAGCTGGCTCAGAAGAAAACAGAAAGATCCACCGGACGACCCTGTCTGTGAGACAGGACCTGGGATAGTGACCAGGAAAGGCTGGGCAGGTGAGACAGGATCCCTCTGCTCATTACTCCTTATCCCTGAGCCCCTAATCCGGGCTAGGTGGGGGTGCAGGGCCCTAGGGCACTGAGGATGAAAATGGAAGGAGGTTTGGGGACCCTGACCAGGCCAGCTGCAAATACTAGGTGCCACCGAAGGGCTCAACAGAGCCTTAGAACGTACGACTGACTGGCCAGAGCAGTCTTCAGGCTAGAGAACAGTGGGACTGGATTCACTTCCCAACAAATCAATCTGCCCCTGAAGTGCTCAGCCAGGAGGCAATGATGCAGGTGCTTGGAGGGCGGGAAGATGGTCTGGGCCACTGGTCAGCTGGACCACTGACTCTGGAATGCTTAGTCACATGACATCCCCTCACAGAGCCTCATCATCCCCAGCCAGGTGATTCAGGATTTCTCAAAGGAAGGCAACAAATGATTCTAGAGGTTATCTAGGGGGAAAAAAATCTGTCAATAGTTACTTATGCTCATATATATTAAGAAAACGAAAAGTGAAAGTGTTGCTCACTCAGTTGTGTTCGATGCTTTGTGACGCCACGGATTACAGCCCGCCAGACTCCTCTGTCCGTGGAATTCTCCAGGGATGAATACTGGAGTGGGTAGCCATTCCCTTCTCCAGGGGATCTTCTCAACCCAGGGATCTAACCCAGGTCTCCTGCACAACAGGCAGATTCTTTACCCTCTGGGCCATTAGGGAAGCCCCACTAAACCATTGTATATTTCAGTAGTTATCTATGTTTGTAAGTGTTAAGAAAAAGTGTATAGCATATTGGATCCAGAGTTTCAGATTCTGTTTCTTAGGTCATAAACATTGAAGTTTTAAAAGCAAGTTGATTTAAATAAAAACATTAAGCAAATGATCAAACTAATGATACAAGGATATGACATAAATTGTGTGAGATTCTGATGACTCACATTTCTTTATATTTTTAAGGTTTTTTTTTTTTATGTGGACCATTTCTTTTTTAGGTCTTTATTGAATTTGTTACAGTATAGTTTCTGTTTTATGCTTTGGTGTTTTGGCCAAGAGGCATATGGAATCTTCGTTCCCCAACCAGGGATCAAACTTATACCCCCTGCACTCGAAGGTGAAGTCTCAGCCACTCACTGGACCTCCAGAAAGTCCCTGACTCACATTTCTTGAGCAAGGAATAAGCTTCTCCTGTGCCTAAGCCACTGTTATCTTGGACTTTGTCAGAGCAGCCAACCCTATGAACACAGTCATACAAGCTGCCTTGCAGCTAAGGAAAGATGTTCAAGGTGGAGAAAGCGGCAGCTGCAAAGGTCCTGGGGCAAGAACAAGATTGGTTCCTATCTCAGGGCTTCAGGGGCTTTGCGGTTCAGTTCAGTCACTCAGGCGTGTCCGACTCTTTGCAACCCCACGGACTGCAGCAGGCCAGGCTTCCCTGTCCATCACCAACTCCCGGAGCTTGCTCAAACTCGTGTCCACCCAGTTGATGATGCCATCAAACCATCTCATCAGGTGCTTTGCACCTACCAAAGGAGAAAAAAATGCTGTCCTGAGGTGCAGTGTGAGTGGAACATCCCAAAGCAGAGCAGTCAGGCTGAGTGGCCGGGGTGGAGAATCTGGATTGCACCAGCCTAGCCAGCCCCCTCATGTGATGGCCTATGGAAGCAGTTATTCATTCTGGGAAACCAACTGTGTCTGCAGAGATGGGAGACCCCCCTCCCAGGGGCAAAGACTGTGATATCTGTGTGTCCCAGCACCCAGTCCCCATCTAGCCAAAAAAAAAAAAAATATGGTCTCAATGGAGGTCGCTAAATAAATAAAAGGGGGGCCCAGGGACCTGTGGCCTGTGCATCTGAACACCCAGTGGGCAGAGGGGCAGTCTCGTTCAGAGGGCACGGAGGAGCCAGGAGCAGGAGTCCAGCGTGGCACTGGGCACCCCACCCTCAGCCGTCGGGGTCAGGACTGGGCGGCTGAGGGCAGCGAGGGCCGGCAGCGGGGGAGGGAGGGGGGAGCGGAGTGGGGAGGGGCCCCAGGGTGGGGCTGGGCAGAGGTGCTGCTGCCCCGTGTCCCGTGGGAAGAGCATTACCCCGTCCACCCCCGCAGTGACTAGGGCCCCTGGGAGATTGCACCGTCTGTCTGCCCTCAGCAGCCAGGGCTTCTGGGGCCGCAGGCTGGTTCAGCTCAGGGCAAACTCCACAGCTGGGAATAAGCAGCAGGCTTCCTCTCAGCTGGTGAGCTGGGCCCCAGCCCTCCTCGGAGGGGGAGCCCACCGCCCCACCCAGGCCTGGCCTGCCTGCTTCCTACCCTGGGCGCTAAGAGAATCGCCATTCCTGTCAGCAGGATGCCACCGGTGAATTCAAGCCAGGCTCCTGAGTGGGGCCCCAGAGCTCCCCCGGTGTGCTGGCTGTTTCGGAACCCACTCCATGGACTGGGGCCGGGGGCTGAGGGGGGGGTGGTTTCGGGGTGATTCAAGCTCATCACGTTTACTGTGCACTTCGCTGATAACTCAGATGGTAAAGAATCCGCCTGCGGTGCAGGAGACCCTGGGTCAGATCCCTGGGTCGGGAAGATCCGCTGGAGAAGGGATAGGCTACCCGCTCCAGTATTCTTGGGCTTCCCTTGTGGCTCAGCTGGTAAAGAACCCACCTGCAAGGTGGGAGACCTGGGTCCATCCCTGGGTTGGGAAGAGCCCCTGGAGAAGGGAAAGGCTACCCACTCCAGTATTCTGGCCTGGAGAAGTCCATGGACCATATAGTCCATGGGGTCACAAAGAGCTGGACACACCTGAGCGACTTTGACTTCTTCACTTCACTTCTTATTTTTCTTATTATTTCATCAGGTCCACCTCAGATCCCCAGGCATTAGATCTCAAGGGTTGCAGACCCCTATTTTAAACCACACCACGGTGAAGGTGGGAGGGTTGATGGGCGCAGAGGACTGAGCCCCAGATGGTCCTTGAAGGAGCAGTGATAGTTTTCCTGGAGGAGAATGGGTGCTGCTGGGGGCTGGGCTGTCAGCTCTGAAGGTGCCTGAGGTGTCCCCTCTCCACGGAGGGCTGTTTGCCCCAGCACGCCCTGGTCCCGTGGGCCCCACAGCTGCAGCAGCCTCCCAAAGGGATGTTTCTCAAGGCCACATCTGATCACCACTTGCTTCTGTTTGACACTTTCAGTGGCTCCCGGTCACCATCCAGAAAAGGCTAGACCCAGTAGTCAGCAGAATCCTGGCCCCAAAAGATGGCCTTATCCAAATGCTGGGAATCTGAGAAGAAGTTCTCTCTGGCAGAGGGGGCTTCACAGAAGTGATTGAGTTAGGGATCTTGAGGTGGGGGCGGGGGGTGATCCTGGACTGTCTGGGTGGGCCTAGTGTCATCACCAAGGTCCTTTACCTTTTAAAAAACTTTTAATCTTATATTGGAGTATAGCCAATTAACAATGTTGTGATAGTTTCAGATGGACAGCAAAGGGACTCAGCCACACGTGTATACTTGTATCCATTCTCCTCCAAACTCTCCTCCCATCCAGTCTGCAATATGACATTGACCAGAGTTCCATGAGCTGTATAGTGCATGCCTAGTTGCTCAGTTGTGTCTGACCCTTTGCAACTCCTGGGACTACAGCCCACCAGGCTCCACTGTCCATGGGATCTTTTAGGCAGGAATCCTGGAGTGGTTTGCCATTTCCTCCTCCAGGGGATCTTCCCGACCCAGGGATGGAACTGGGGTCTCCTGCATTGCCGACAGATTCTTAATCCGCTGAGCCATCAGGGAAGCCCAATTGATCTATTTTATTTTGTTTTTAATGTTTATTTATTTACTTGGCTGTGTTGGGTCTTAGTTGCATCATGATGGATCTTCCCTTGTGGCACATGGACTATCTCACGGCTTCAGTAGCTGTGGCTTGAGGGCTTATTTGCCCAGAGGCATGTGGAATGTTGGTTCCTCAACTAGGGATCAAACACATGTCCCCTGCGTTGCAAGGCTCATTCTTAACCACTGGACCACCAGGGAAGTCCCTGGTTACCCCTTTTTAAATAGCTGAGTTCCTCTGAGTGAAGAAGTGAGGACAGGAGGGTCAGAGCCGGAGTGAGGGCAGGTTGAAAGGCAGCCTCCAGAAGCTGGGAAGAGCAAGGAAATGGACCTCGCCTGTCCTGCAGCCTCCAGCAGGAACCGTCCCCACCAGCCCTTTTGAGCTTCTGCCCTCCAGTCCTGTAAGGTGATATATGAGACTCAGGCCATAAAGAAGTCTAGGCACCAAAGAAGTGGTGGTTTCGAACTGTGGTGCTGGAGAAGACTCTTGAGAATCCCTTGGACACCAAACCAAGTAAACCAAACCAGTCCAGCCTAAAGGAAATCAACTCTGAATATTCATTGGAAGGACTGATGCTGAAGCTGAAGCTCCGATACTTTGGCCACCTGATGTGAAGAGCTGGCTCACTGAAAAAAGGCCCCGATGCTGGGAAAGATTGAGGGCAGGAGGAGAAGGGGGCGACAGAGGATGAAACGGTTCAATGGCATCATCGACCCAATGGGCATGAGTTTGTGTAAACTCCTAGAGATAGTGAAGGACAGGGAAACCTGGTATGCTGCAGTCCATAGGGTTGCAAAGAGTCAGATGCGACTTAGCAACTGAGCAACGACAATAACAACTCCACTCCATTTGTAGTGATTTGCTGTTACAGCAGTGATAGGAAGCTCATACAACCCCAACCCCTCTCCCAGGTCCCCAGGCCTGCCTGGCCATCTTCTACCCTGGAGACAGTTGCTCCCCTCCGCTACTGCCCTGAGCGCCCAGCCCCTTCGGCCTTCAACCACACTGTTCCTTCTGCCTGATACAAGCTCCTTGACCAGAGGCTGACCAGTAGCTCCCACACAGCACTCACCACAGGGTCCTGTCTTCGCTACAGCCTTCTCGATCCTCAGGGCTCTCTACCTTGAACAAGTGAATGTGTTGGAAGCTAATGGGATCCATGGCCTCTAGCTCTTGGATGGGTTAGCTTGGGGTTTCTAAAGGGCCTGAGCCTCAGGAATCAAAGAACAGTCCCTAGAGGGTCCCACCAGCAGGTGGCTTGGCAGTGGCCATCCTCTGGTCTTGAGTTCCCCTACTCAAGACTCAAATTCTGGCTTCATGGGCTTCCCAGGTAGCGCTAGTAATAAAGGACCCACCTACCAATGCAGGAGACGTAAGAGACACAGATCCTACGGTTGGGAAGATCCCCTGGAGGAGGGCATGGCAACCCACTCCAGTGTCCTTGCCTGGAGAATCCCATGGACAGAGGAGCCTGGTGGGCTATGGTCCACTGGGTCACAAAGAGTCAGACATCACTGGTGCAACTTGGCACACACACATATGCCCATTCAGGTTCAAGATGGCATGGGACACTTAACTGCTGACCCTGACCTGAGGCCACAGAAAGGGCAGGAATTTTAGAATGAAGACTCAGCAGGTGTTCCTGCCCCCTCCTGGCCCACCTCCCAGGGCTCAGTCACACCCTGGCACCCACGTGGCCCCCTAACCCAGCCAGGAGCCCCTCAAGAGCAGGAGGCTGGATGCTCATCCCCTGCTCAGGGGACCCCTCCTCAGCCAGCCCGCCTGCACCTTCCAAGCAGGGCTGGCAGGGAAGCATCCAGATGCGGGTGCTGGCCGGGGCACATGGGGACACACCTCCTGCAGCTGCGGGAGAGGACGGCCCCTGGGTGGACAGAGGAGCCTGAAGGCTGCATTCCCCGAAGGTCCCCACCCCGGACCCACAAGCAGCCTTGGAACCAGCCCGCAGCCTGCATGTCCCTCCAGCCCTGTGAGAAGGGAGCTCTGCCACCGTGAAGATGGCTACTCAGAAATAAAACTGTGTCCGACTCCTTGCCGCTTTACAGATGGTGCCCATCGGGCCCCTCTGTCCACGGGATTCTCCAGGCAAGAACACTGGAGGGGGTTGCCTTGCCCTCCTCCAGGGGATCTTCCCGACCCAGGGCTCGAACCCGCGTCTCTTCTGTCCACCTGCATTGTCAGGCGGGTCCTTTGTCCCTAGAGGCAGCAAACAGCAGAGGAGAAGAACAAATGTGGGGAGGACGTGAGGACACAGGAGCCCCCCGCCCCACCGTGTACCACTGGTGTGAGTGCCAAGTGAGGCAGCCGAGGTGGAGAATAGGGTGGAACTTCCTCCAAAAATAATCCCGAAACTGCCATTTGACACAGCAGTTGCACCCGAAGAAACTGAAATACCAAGGAGATGTTTCAATGCATCCGTGTTCCTAGCAGCAGCATCCACAGCAGCCCAAAGGTGGAGGCTGCCCGGGGCCTGCCGACGGCTGAACAAGCGATGTGTGATAGAATGCGGCATGATGATACTCGGTCTGAAGAAGGGAGGAGCCTCAGACACGGGTCACGAGGATGTCACACTGGATGAATCTCGAGGACATTATGCTGAGTGAAATAAAGCAGTCACCAAAAGACAAAGACTCTCATGCTTCCACTCCGCCAGGTTCATAGAGAGAAAGTACCCGGGGGGGTTGCCAGGGGCTGGGGGAGGGGGCGCGCGTGTTTCACGGAGACAGTTTCGGTTTTACAAGATGGACGAGTCGTGGGATCAGATGGTGGCCCAGTCCTGCGGATGCACTCACGGCTGCAGAACTGCACACTTGGAAATGGTCAGGGGGGTGGATTTTATGTGCCTTTTACCACAATTAAACCGGTTTAAAAGGGGGGTGGTGGCTTGGACCTGCACCATCTCCTCTCCAACTGTTGTTTTGAAATCCTCTGTATCTTCTTGTGGCTGAAAGGGAAACCCTGTTCCCAGACCGCGAGCGAACAGGGCTGCCCAGGTGGGCGTGGGGTGGGGCCCCAGACCCCCTTGGCAGCGTCCCCCGACACTCAGCACCTTCAGTGGGCAGCACCAAGCTCCCCGCTTGGCGCCTTTCCAGTCCCTTCCAGGCTGCTGAGGCCTGGAGTCCAAGGTCCTAGCGATGGAGAAGGGGATGAGGGAAGCCTCTTCCTCACTTTGCTTGTCAGCGTTTCAAAGACCCTTTGGTCATCCCTGGAGGTTGCCCAGGGGGCGGGTGTGGCCCAAAGGGCACCACACTGCCAGCCAGGGGTGGGCAGAAGCCTCCACAGAGCCTCCTCCTCCAAAGGGTCAAGTCAGGACGGCTCCCTGTGGGGGCAGCCTTGGGGGCCTGTGACTCCGCAATATTAAAAGCAGCTTCTGGAAAAGATTCGCCCCTTTCTCCTCTGCAGCCCTTTCCAGAGATTTCGAGATCATTAATTTAAGTTCAAGAGAAGTCCTGGTGGAAAATATTCATTGTTACAAGCTGGATGTTTCATGTGGGCTCATTAAATCCACCAGCCCTTCCAGGAAAATGCCAGGGGGCAGGGGTGCGGGTGGGGTGTGGGTGGAGTGCAGGGGAGAGGAGGGTGGTCCTTTTAAAGAGGAAGTGGGGAGGGCAGGGGGCGGGGCAGGCGAGAGCATGGGTGACCGCTCAGCTCTCACTAAAGTCGGTTGGTTCAGCCCAGGAGAGGAACCAATACAAGTGAGCACCTTTGAAACCGGGTCCTTTCCGTGAGTCACCTCGTCTCGGCCACCAGTCACGGAAGAGGCATCTGAGCCGCTGGGCTGCTATGCAGACTTGTCCAAGGAGCCACAATTACAACGGGACACAGACAGCATGCAAAGCCGTGGACACACCCCTCTGGGACCGCAGAGCGCCACGTGCTCCAAAAAGCAGCCTCCAAGCTGAGGCCCACTGACCTCCGGCTGGTAATCACTTAGTCATCTTGCAAACAGTTGATGGGCTTCCCTATCTGGGTCTCTACTTGCTCGGATACATTTTGGCTGTAATAAATACATATTTACTGTAATAAATGTTAAAAAAAAACCCACTGGATTAAACCAGATAGAGGGTTTCCCAGGTGGCACTAGTGGTAAAGAACCCACCTGCCAATGCAGGAGACGTAAGAGACACGGGTTCGATCTCTGTGTCGGGAAGATCCTCTGGAGGAGGCCTTGGCAACCCACTCCACTATTCTTGCCTGGAGAATCCCACTGACCGAGGAGCCTGGCAGGCTACAGTCCACAGGTTTGCAAAGAGTCGGACACAACCGAAGCGACTTAGCATGCACAGAAGCAAAACCAGATAGAAGGTTGTTTTTCTTTTTGCCCTCTCTCATGTAACAGTCTGAGCTTCAGCATTCTAGAGTCGTGTTGTGGTAACCCAGGTCCTTTCTGCCCTGTTGCTCTATGAGCCTCAACACTCAAGCTTCCATCATGTTCAGTCAAGATGGCTGCTCCGGCTCCTGCCATCACTTCTGTCATCCAGCAGTGGGAACAGAAAGAAGGGGAAGCCACCTGTCTTCCTAGTGGGGGCAAGTCCCAGAGGTTTCACAGATCTTGATTTCTTATGTGTCATGTAGCTACAAGGGAGGCTGAGAACTTGGAAGAACAGCCATGTACCCAGTTCAAATTTGAGGGTTTTTTTAACTTTTGGAAGAGTGGAGAGTGGGTATTGGGGAACAACTAACAATCTCTGCCTAGAGCACCATCTCCCCTCCCTCCAGGGTCACAGTGAACCAAAGGTCACGAGTAAACGGCAGTGCAGACTGCAGGAGAAGAGAGGGGTGATATGAGGAAGAATCAGAAGGGTCAGTGTCTGGACCAAGGCTTGAGGGACCACGGGAAGACCATCTGGAAGGGGATCCAGGAGGGGAGGTGGCAGCAGATAGCGGATGGAGCACCTGTGCAGAAACCGGGCTTTGTTGGGAAGAGCAAAAACTTGAAGCCGGAGACAGGGGTCCACGCTCAGATGTGGAGTCAGACGCAGAGGTGCGCCATCTCCCCAAGCCTTGGCTGGCACCTCATGCAAGGGCTGATGGTCTCCACCACTGCTCACAGGCCTGGCATGCGTGGAGTCTCGGCTGTGATGCTTCAGCGGCAGGATCACTGGGTCAGTGTCGGGCAGGGGCAGGCGCTGGACCAGAAGATGGAAAGAGAGATCCCGCCTGGAGGCCCCCCAAGGCCAGGCCGAGTGGTTTGGACATTACTCAAAAGCTATGGATGTTTGCGAGTGGGACAGCACCCTGAGCAGAGAGTAGATTTTTAAACCCAGCTCTGGAGGATGGAGAGGAGGAGTGAGATCGGAGGTGTCAAACAAAGCCTAACAGAAGGCAGCTACACACGGTTCCCGGAGAGAGACAGTGTGGCACAGGCCTGCCGAAGTCAGGATATCCTTCAGGCATTTGGGAAGACTTCCTGGAGGAGGCAGCCCCGCAACTGTGCCAGCCAAAGCAAGGGAAGGTGGGAGGGGAGGGGACCTGCCCTGGAGGGGACAGTGAGAGAAGGGCAGATAAGCCAAAGCTTGGCAGTGCCCCCAGAGAGGCCCCCAGCCACTCAGAGCAGCCTGGCCGTACACCCATGTCCCAGCTGACCCTCCCCGGAGCCAGCGAGCTAGAGGTCTTATTCCCATTTACCAGAAGGGGAAGCTGGAGCCCAGAGAGAGCGGACCACTTCCCCGAGGTCACACAGCAGTCATGCCTGGAGCCCTCAGCACCCTGGAACCATCCTGGGTCCAATAAGATGACCTTCAGAAACGCTCTGATGCTGTCTTCCTGGACTCAGGAAGGCTTTTCATCCTGCTTTGCCTGCATCCTAGCCTCAAAGCATCACTCATGAGGCAGGGAGAGGGGCCCATTGATCAGGAAGACAAACTGAGGCCAGAGAGGGCAAGTCGCCTGCCTGGGGCCACTGCCTGCAATCGCCGGCCGGCAGGGTCTGCAGCCAGCTCTCTCCAGCTCCTCGTCCTGTTCCCACGATCCTGGCCTGGCCGGGGCCTTCCTCCCTTCCCCCCAGCACCCCCACTGTTTTCCTGGCTCGCTCTCTCTCCGGGAAGGGAGCGTGCTCTGAGTCTGTTTCCCTGGGAGAAATCCATTTTCAGAATCTGGAGGTGTTGAAATGTGTTCTTTTTTCCTCTCCAGAGAGCCCTTCTTGAGGACAGAGGTACCCCGAGAATCCCTCTGGGGCCACCAAGCCGGGATGGGCAGTCCATCAGGAGGGCCTAACCCCAGCCGGGGTTGGGGGGTGCCCTGCACGGGGTCTGGGGAGGTGACCTATCCATCCCGGAGCAGTGGGTGGCGGGGCTGCTCCAGACACGCCCGCACCTGCACCCTGACTCCCGGAGATGCTCAGCTGCTACCCCTCAGCTGAGGCTGCAGCCCTTCTGGTCCCGGGAGCAGGGCGGTTCCTGAGCCCACCTGCCCAGCTCAGGGCGGGAGCATCACCTGGGGAGGGTAGGTCTTACCGTCATCATCTGCCATTGGGGCCTGTGGAGGTCACAGAAGTTCTTGCTCTTAAGGGCTGTGAGCATCCTCTGACCCATGGAGCCACCCCCGGGGTCATGGGCACGGGGGTCAGAGAGGAAGGGGGGTCAGAAGTGGAGGCGATAGGAGGGGAGACTGGAGGCGATAGGAGGTGGTGGCGAGGGCGGGGGGAGTGTGGCCCTCTGCCCTGGCACACTGACTACACCTGCCCGAGGCTTGCCATATAGCTGCTTCCAACATCCACTCTAGAACGAGGATCTGGCCTCACCTTCCCCACCCTTGTCTCCGCAGGCAGTTCTGACCACACCTTCCTGTGGCTGCCCCACCCCCTCTCCAGGGCTCCCAGGCCCTCCCCGGGGGCTCCTTCTGTCCGGTGGAGGCCTTGCCTGTCGACCACACACTCCGGCGGTAGGCCTGGGGTCTTGGGGAGAAGTTCCTCGAGCTCCAAGAACGCACATCCCTGATCGTGGACTGGTGATCCACCCAGACTGAAGCCTGGAAGGGTCCTGGCCAAACCAGGCTGTCCGCAGCCTAGCCGTGGGGCCCACAGCACCTGGGAGATCTCAGCCTCAGTTCTGAGCCTTGACAGGAAGCAGCCTTGGCCAGGGACACCTAGGGACTTCAGGGAGAGGATATTCTAGGACCCACTCCTCCAGGAGAGTCCCCCTGCAGGGTGGTCACGTGATGACTCTGCGTGTCCCCGTCCAGCCCCACAGCGAGACCCACCATAGCCCTTACATCCCCAACTCCAGCCGAGCTGTTTCACGACAGGTCCCAGAGGGCAGGAGGGAGCTAGGTCCCTCTGGGTTGGGCTCTCAACCTCTGTCATCAGCCTCTGCGTCTTGGCCCGCTGGCCACAGGGTAAGGACCAGGTTTACCCGGGCTTGTCGAGACTTCCAGCCAGCCCTGGGCCAACCTCCAAACCGACCTGGAATTCCAGCTCCCACCCACAGACCCGAGGCCCTCCAAGGCAGGGCTGGTGTGTGCTCCTCAGAACAGCTGAGTGCTGCAGGTGCTGAATGAATGAATGGACGGACGAATGAATGGATGAACGAACAAATGCACACAGCACACTGCTTGGCAGGACTCCCCCCGCCCCCCGCCTCCTCCTCACCACGGCTGAGCACAGAGCTTCCTACCCCGGGACTAGCACGTGAAAACACACTTCTTTCAGGCCTGGCACACAGTAGGGCCTTGATGAAAGTTCCCCAGCATCCGCGCATCCCTGTCCTGTCTACAGGCGGAGCAGCCAAGGCAGTGGATACGCTGCTCCTCAGAAATAGAGCAGACCAGCACAGTCCTCCTGGGGAACTGGACCCTCGGCGTGTTGAACTGCTTCGCAGTAACAGGCTTCCGTCCTGGATGAAGCCCCCTGCCCTACCAGGAGCCACCCCCAGGCAGGGAAGGGAGGCGAGGTATGGCCCCTAATTTCAGAGGGACCCCAGCCTCACCTCCACCCTCCCTTGTACTTTGCCTCTTTCATGAAGCTTCTGCATACCCCTTGGTGGGGATGATGGGTACAAGCGTGTGTATTGATGACCCCCTTCCATGATGCTGACAACCGCACCATTTGCCTATCAGCTGGCCTGCTGGGCAGGTCCTTGGGCAGAAGGGAGGGTGGGGAAGGGGTTGGGGGTCCCTCTGAAGCAGGGGCCATACCTTGTCCCCCTTCCCTGCCCAGCAGGCCTGACAGGCAAATGGTGCAACTGTCAGAGTCACAGAGGCAAATATCAGAGGCAGAGGCTAGGCCTGCCTCCCGGGCTCCCTGCCTCTCTCTCGCCCCCACTATCTCTCTCCCTGAGACCCCCTGCCCCCAGCCCTAGGGAGAAGTTCCTTTACAAAGCATGGAGCTCATCCCCATCATAGAGGTGAGAACAGGAGGCCCACGGGAGCAGGGATGGACCCCGAGTCATTCAGCAAGGTCAGTGTCCAAGCAGGAAACGGGGATACCCGGAGGACTCGCCGAGTTGATCAGTGAGCCCTTGGGGCCACTCAGACCACAGCACACGGGTCCTCTGAGAAGGGTGCTGGCCAGCCCTCCAGCCCCATGCAGCTGCCGCAGGGGAGGGGCAGGGCGTGGACCTGAGACCCTACAGAAATGCATCTTCCCTCGAGATCACGCCTCAGAGTTTCAGGCTGGGTCTGGTCCCACTTGGGTCTGGCTAAACCTTGGGCCAGGCGCCAGGAGGGCAGGGCTGAGGGTAAAACCAGCTGCCGCCCAGGGCTCCATCCCAGTGGGAGACAGTCTGTCACACTCCCAGTGCCCCGAGCTTCCCCAGGAGCTCGGCAGGCCCGCCCCCTAGGTGGGTGCCCTCTCTGAGCTGATAGGATGGGAGCAGACCCAGGATGAGCAGGGGCTAAAACCGAGTCACACGTCAAGACTGCTTCCTTTCTGTGTCTCTGCCACCCCCGAGGGACCCGGCCAGGCAAGCCCACCAGAGCACAAGGGGTCCGTGGAGCAGAGCATCCCAGACAGCTGAGATCCCCTGGGTCAGCTGACACCAGTGGACAACCAGGCACGCCAGGGAGCCTGCCAAGATCAGCAAGGCACCCTGAGCCGCCCACAGCACGTGAGACACCCTGCTAGCTTCTGCGTGATTGTTTGTTACCAGGCAGCATAAGGCTGACAGAGCCTAACTCACCAGGAGCGCCCTCTGCTCTGAGATGCACTAGCAGACCCCCCCTCAAGGAACCGAGGCTCAGAGAGCCAAGGGGCTTACTCCAGGTGACCCCGGGAGTGGGCTCAAGTCCAGAAGCTCTGCGGGGTCCCAGCCCACCACGTACTGGCCAGGCAGACTGCTGAGTCAGTCCCCGTGTGCCCACAGGGGGTCCCTGGTCAGGGCGGGAGACATGGGGGAGCGGAGCTTTCTGTATTTGGGGGATATAAGGAGAAAGGGCCGCTGTGCCAAGCCTCAAAGGAGACTAGCTTCTGCAGCTGGAGAAGGAGGCGGCAGAGCGGGCCTCCTGGGTGGGCAATCAGCAGGAGCAAGGCGGGGCCCTCTCGGGCCACTCCGGCTGCATGGGCATCTCCACCACCACCCCACGGAGACCTGTGACCCCACGGTGCCCGTGAACTTCACCGCCCCGGAGCTGAGCTGTCCCCAACCCCCTCCATCATATCCGTCAGACACCAGCCGAGGAAAAGCAGCCGCATTCAGACAGCCGCCACTTGTCCGGCCCCCGTGTGCCGGGCACGCCACATTCACACCTCCTGTGCTCTCCATCAACCCCCAAGCAGAGGGTACCAGCACCTCGGCTCACAGATGAGCTCAGAGAGGGTCAGGAGTGTGCGCCCAGCACCACACAGCCTACGGGAAGTGGAGCCAGGATTTGAATCAAGCGTCTGAGATCCCAGAGACTCCAAAGGTCAAGCGACCCGTTGGACGGAAAGACTCGGTCCTTACGGGGACAGCCTCGGCTATGGGCACCCACACCTGCCACCACCCGAGGGCCCTAGAAATGCTGTCCTCCGAGAAGTGTTTTCACTGGCCAGGGGCCAGCAGCCCAGCACCCAGCCCTCTCTGTGAGGAGTTAGCTGGCTTTGAGACTGTGGCTTATCAGCAACCATCTTTCCCCGACAGCGTGAAATTCCAAAAGCAAAGCTTTATTTTACCCACAATGCCGAGGCCCACCCCTCTGCCACGCCCCCATTGCAGCCTAGTGCTAGAATCTTCTCCTGAGACCTGCAGACACCTCCAACTCAGCGTGTCCCCAAAGAACTAGGCAGACTCCTCTTCCCCAGAGCTCCCATCCCTCTGAGAGGCCAGGTCACCCCCAAGCCCTTCTCCCAGCCTCCCCACACCCCATTCTCCCCCAGTGCCACCCCATTAACCTCTGAGCATCTCTCATTAACCAGTGAGGGGGAGTTCTGGAATCAGACATTAGTTCTGTGTCTTTAGGCAAATCATTTCTCTGAGCCTCAGTTTTCTCATCTATAAAATGGGGGTAATAAAAGTTCCATATAGTCAAAGCTATAGTTTTTCCAGTGGTCATGTACGGGTGTGAGGGTTGGACCATAAAGAAGGCAGAGTGCCGAAAAATTGATGCTTTTGAATTGTAGTGTTGGAGAAGACTCATGAGAGTCCCTTGGACAGGGAGATCAAACCAGTCCATCCTAAAGGAAATAAATGCTGAATATCCACTGGAAGATCTGGTGCTGAAGCTGAAGCTCCAATACTTTGGCCATCTGATGTGAAGAACTGACTCATTGGAAAAGACCCTGATGTTGGGAAAGCTTGAGGGCAGAAGGAGAAGGGGACGACAGAGGATGAGATGGTTGGATGGCATCACTGATTCAATGGACATGGGTTTGAGCAAACTCCAGGAGATGGTGAAGGACAGGGAAGTCTGGTGTGCTGCAGGCCATGGAGTTGCAAAGAGCTGGACACAACTGAGCCTTTGAACAACAATAATGGTGGGGTTGAATGATCTGCCCATTTCACAGATGACAAGGTGGAGGCACAGAGAACTCAAGTGACTTGCCCAAGATCGGACAGCTTGGCCGTAGTAGAGTGACACAGAGAGAGGCTGCTGGGACACAGAGTGGCACAGACCCTCCTTTCCTGAGCCTTCCTGTCTCCCACCAGCTCCAAACGGTCTCACTGAAGACTAGGGACCTTTCCCATGAGCACGCCTACTCTTCCCAGGGGCCTGGCCAGGCGCGGGGGCTCCAGAAGGGTGGCCACTGAGCCTGATTCACTGGGAGCCCACTGGGAGCCTAGTGTGGACAAGGGTTTGGGGGTGGGGGTAAGGGGTCAGTACAGTTCAGGAGGGCACCCTCATCAGACAGCAGAGCTGAGACCCTCGCCACTTTATTGGCCATCTCTCAGCCTCAGCAACGCCAGGTGAGGGTCCCTCTCTGCTCTGAGCTCCTACACACTGGCAACCCTGAGTGTAGTGGCATTTAATCTGTACACAGCCCTGGGTATCTGCACCGTGGTGACCCCAGGTTCAGAGACGGAGGCTGACTGGCCTCAGAGACGGTTCTGCCAGGATGTTGACTAGTGCGGGCACACCCCTAGCTACACATCCGGGCAGCTGGACAGTCATTTTGTCTTCTGGACATTGGGAATCACAGCCATCAGGTCTAAGTACCAGGATATTCGAGGCGAAATGGGTCCGTGGCCCACGTGGAGGCTGCTGGGGTGGCCCTGGGTCCCCAGTGGGGAGTAGGTCCTTCCTCACGGTCCCACTTTTTCTTCTCCCCTCCACGGCTTCCTGCAAGAGGTTTGAGGTACAATTCAGAACAAGGCTGGGTATAAATAGATACACCCACATGTGCCCTCGTGTACAGTGGGCAATGCCCGGCATAAATAACAGGGCAAATGCAATGCGGTCACGGCATCACGCACACCTCTCAGTCGAGGAAGGACAGTCGTAGAAGCAAAGCGATTGAGGCTGCCAGTCTGCTGGCTGATTGTACCCTGCCTTCTTCCAGAGAGAGTAAGAGATGGAAAGGACAGACTGACCCAAAGATGGTCTCCAGCCCGGGGGAGGGCTCAGAGCAGAGTCTGCCTCTCACATGAATGACCGGGCATCCCGACATCCCTCCAGCCCCAGGCAGGCCGCACCCATGGGCAGCCTCCCGTGTGGGCCTCGGGCAAGAAGTCACCCACCCTCCGCAGGGGGCCTGGTCTGGTACCAAGAGGCATGCAGAATGCTAAGTTGTGTCTGCGCTCAGGGAAGGAACAAGTCAGAGCTAGGCTGGGTCTGAGAGGTAGGACTGGGCCCACATATGAGGCCCCAGAGCTGGGGCCGGAAAGGGGCAGTCGAGAGACAGGCTTGGAGCAGGTTCCATTGAGCAGGGGGGTCTCAACAGCCCCAGAGCATATTGAGACCCCAGCTCCAGCGCAGCATCCAGGGGAGCACCCATAGGCCCTCCTTGAATCTTCTGGGATCGTGGAGGCGTAGCACAGGGAAGGCGGTGAAAAGCAGCCACCCAATCCCCATGCAATTCACAATGCAGCTGCAGGGAGGGCGGGACACGCCCAGGTCACCCACTAGGGAGCCAGGGCCTCACCTCCGGGCCTTCCCCTCTCTTTGGCCAGGAGCCCCAGACCTCCCCCAGCTTGGGAACGCTGCCAACAGCAGCTCCATCCAGGCCCCAGGGCCCCAACAAGCTCTCCTGGCCCGTCTCCCAGGCTGCCAACCACCCCAGAGCCCCGCCGGCAGCTCCCAGGAAGGTGGCCGGCTGGAGCATGTCCTGTGAAGACGGACAGAGACGAGCATGTCCTGTGAAGACGGACAGAGACCTGCTGGGTCAAGGACACCTCTAAGACCCCTAAGCCTGGAAACCGCTGAGCCTGCAGCCACCACCCACCAGCAGTACATCCACCCTGTTGAGCCGAACCAAGCCGAGAGTCGGAAGAGGTCAAGTCAGAAAGAAAAAAATGGTCCTTGAAGCAAAAGAAAAAGGTGAGCACAACCCTCCCCACCCACCACCCCCGTAGGAGGACTCCCAGGAAGGGAAGGCAGGCGGGTCAGCGGCCAGGGGGAACGGGTGGATTCACCAGAAGCTCTACCCGAAGGGGACCTCCCAGGGACTGTGTGTGCGCCCCCCACCCCCGCCCCCGCCCCGGGTCCTCCTCGAAGACCTCACTCTGCCCAGCCTCGGACACGCCCTACCTCGCTCAGGGCTGCCCGCCAGCGTGCAGAAGGGCAGGATGAAATATTTGGAAGTTAGACGTTTCCAATGAGTCCACACTGCACTCCGGTAGCTGGTTTCACAAAGGTTTATTGGATTCCTCGGGGGCGCGGGGGCGGGGGGCAGGCTCCTCGCTGCGGAGGATCCTGGCTGGGCTGGCCTGGGAGAGGCAGGATCTGGGCAGTAGCCGACGGGAGACCAGTGGTGAGAGGTGCCCAGCCCTCTGCCACGAGGAGGGAGACGGTGGGGGTGGAGCAGGTCGGACCCAAGGAAAAGTGCAGGCCGAGGAGAAGGCCTGGGGGTCCCAGGGGAGGGAGGAGGCAGAGGGAATAGCATTCGCAGGGGCTCAGAGGCAGGACAACCTCTGGGATTCCCCCAGGGCCCCAGGAGGCCCGGGGAGGGGGCTGGGGAGATGGAGGGCTGGGGCCTCTGGTCACCGGGAGGCTGGGCAAGCGCACGGAACACATCTGCCGCTCTTCGACATGCTTGGCCAGGTGTTCCGGCTGCCCCTGCTCCCCCCTTGAAGCCCCAGGGGGGCCCTCCTGCAGGGGGGCCTGACCACCCCACAGGGAGTCTCAGCATCCATCTCTCTGGCAGCTGGCAGCTGTGTTACCTGCAGGGAGACACAGGCCACCCCCGTCCCCTGGGGAGCGGGGACGTCCTCCCAGCCCTGCCCGGGGGCCCAGCCACGTGCCCCTGCCCCTCCCCTATCCAAGTTGCTCCTGGACACCCAGGGGACCCAGGCCACCTCGTCCTTCCCTTTCTTTCCCCGGCCCGCCCCCTTCTGGAGCTGCCGCAGGGCAGGCAGGAAAGAGCCAGTCGCCGGCCAGCCCACTGGCATGGGCACAGCTCAGGTTCCAACGCTGATCCCCCAGGGCCCACAGCCAGGATCTTCCAGGTCCCAGGTAAGACTTGGCCTCAGGCAGGGCAAGTCAGGACAGGACGCGGGCAGCTGGGAGGAAGCGGCCTGAGGGGGCGGGGAAGGGGGCAGGGGCTGCTTGGGAGGGAAGAGGGTTTAGGAGAGAGAGGGAGGGAGGATCGAGCAGAGGCACAGAGCCTGCGTCCCAAAGGCCACCTGGAGCTCAGGCCTGTCCTCACCTGCACATGGCACTGTGGGAGCCGGATGGTCCAAGGTCCCGGAATCCTGAGAGGCAGGGTGGAGCCGGCCGGCCCAAGGACAGAAGCAGATCCGCCAGAACAGCTGACAGTCCTGAGAACAAGCGCTGCTCACCTGAGCCTCCCTGGGGCCGGAGGGGCCTGTGGGTCAGTGGTCTCCCTGTGTGGCCTGCAGAGGGTCCAGAGGGACCAGCTTTACCTGTGCTTCAGGCCACTCCCCCCGCCCCCCGCTGCTGCCACCACTTCCCAGGAGGCGCCCAAGGCCCTCCCAGCCAGGCGGTGTCCCTGCGGCCTGGGGCACCGGCATTGGCTTTTTGATTTTCTGAGACTAAATGTGGGAAGGGGGTAGGGAGGATTGCCCCATGGCCCTGGCCCAGGTCCTGTGTATGGTGGGGACAGGGCACAGGTCTGAGACTGTCACCTCCCAGAAATTCAGGAATCAGGGCTGGAGAATCTCTCCAACAAAAGTTGGGACTCCCAGGACCCCTGCCCAGGAGGGGGCAAACTCGGGGCCCGGAAACGCCCTTCAGAGACCAGCCAAGTAGAAGGCTTCTCTTCTCTTCTTCCCCGATCCCCCTGGCTGCCGCAAAAAATAAGTCAAGGAACCACCAATTTGCCAGCTCAGAGATGCTCTGCGGGGGTTGGAGGAGCAGGCAAGGGGGATGCCCCCCACCCAGGTTTTGGGATCAGGGAGAATCCCTTAACTCACCTGAAGACCCCCACCCACGGTGCTGGTGGGCAGTGCGGGGGCGGGGGGGCGCTGAGAAGAGCGGGGACCGGGATGAAGCGGCCTTTCCTCTGGGTGGGAAGTCCCCGGCTCTTCAGCACCCAACGCCGCCGACCCAGGCCGCGGGCACATCGCCTGGCTGAGAGAAGGAAAAAAGGGTCTACCTTCAGGCCCCTGGCCTGCTTTCCACTCGGGGTCTTGACCTGCCGGAGCCGCGGTCCCAGGTGGGAGTTTACAGGGCAGAGGGTCCCGCCAGAGTCGCGAAAACCGGAGGAGACGACCTCTGCCCAAGACGCGCATCTCTCTCGGCGCCCGCTGGGGCCCACCGGGTCCTGGGTAGGGGCTCGGTGCCCTAGGTTGACTGCCCGAGACTTGTTCCCTCGCCGCCGCCGCCGCCGCCGAGAGCGGTGCCCTCACTGGATCCGGATCAGCGAGCTTCCACCTCTGCCCGGGATGCGAGCGCTGTGTCCGTCCCGGGAAGAAGTTAGGCGGCCGGTCCCCGGGCGGGTAGCGAGCGCACGGGACGCCGGCGGTGCGGCGCCGTACTCCGGCTCAGCCACCGCCGCCCCAGACGAGTCCCCGTGACCGCGAGAGCGTCCCGGGAGGGCTGGACTCCTCCAGCGTCCAGATCGCTCTCGAACCGCTTCAGGCCTCGCCCCGGGGGTCAAAGAGGCCCGAGACTAGGCGACCTGGCTCCCGGCTTCGGGGACCCCCCAGGTCAAGATACTCCGCGCCCCGCAGCCCCAAGTCGCCGGCCCCGCGCCGCGCGCAGCGAGTCATCAGAAGATCTCGGACGCGGCAGCAGAGTCTACCAGGGCCCCCACGGAGTTGGAGAGTTGCCCCGCACCCCTAAAAGCCTCCACACACATTCCCCCATTGAGAGTACGCACTTCCCAGCGTCCCAGCGCCTCGGCGGTGAGTCGAGCCGCAGCGCTCTGGGTCGGCGAAGGTGGCTCAGCGCGGGCGCTCCAGTCCCGACGTTCCCGGGGCAGAGAACGACGTCCGGGGACGCACGGGACGGGTGCGCCCGGCGGCCGGGGCTGCGCCGGCCGAGGCGAGCGGTGAGAGGGGAGCGCTCCGGCGTTCAGGCAACAGCTACCCCTAGTGGGAGAGCCGCCCGGGGCCGCTGCCGCCCCGCGCCCGCCGCCCCGCGCCCGCCGCGCCCAGCGCCCGGAGCGCTCCCGGCTCGGCTGGGGCGCAAGGACGGCGCTGTCTTCCCCGGGCCTCCGCGCCTCTGGCGCCGGTCGCCAACCCGCCCGCTAGCCCTGCCCTCCGCACCTCCCCGCCGGGACCCGGAGGCCGCTGACCCGAGAGCTGCGGCGCAGAGCCGGGGCGCGATGGGACGGGGCGGGCGCGGCCCGCACGGCGCGCGGCGGCCTCGGGCGACGGCGGGGGGCGCCGAGCGCGGTGTGCGTGGCGGGGCGGTGCGGGGGGCGGCCGTGTGCGAGGCGCGAGTGTGAGCGCGCGCGGGAGGCGGGCGGGCTCCGGGAGGCGAGCGGCGCCCGCGGGCGAACGCGGCAAGCGGCGGGGGCCCAAAGTTGCCTCCTTGCGGGCCAGCGTCCCCAGCGGGGCGGGAGCCGGGGCCAGCGAAGCGGCGGCCGCCGACCCAGGCTCCGGCGGCACCTGGGCAGCGGCCCCGCACGAGCATCAGCGGCGGGGGCGGCGTTGGCGGCGGCGCGCGGGAAGCGAACCGGAGCTCCGGCGCGGCGCGGCTGTCCGCCGGGGATCTCCGCTCAGGTGCGCGGCGAGGGGCGCGCGCGGGCCGGGGCCGGGACGCCGGGATCGGGGCCAGCTTCGTGCCTGCGCTAGCCGGAGGGCCTCCGCCGCGGACTCCCAGGTCCCTGGTTCAGCTATCTGACCCGCGCCGCCGCAGAGGTCCTGATCGCCCGTCCGGGCAAGCGGGCTTCGGGGCCCAACCCCGCCCCTCCGGCCGGGCCGGGCCGCCCCGCCTTCCAGCCCCTGGTGCCCGCCCTCGGCCGGCGATTTCTAAGGCCCTGGCCGCGCCGCGGGGTGATCCCTTCGGGCTCAAGTTGCAAGGGGGCGGGCCCCGGCCGGAGGTGGAGTCTCCCGCCAATTGATGCCTCGGCTATAAATTGAGCTCTCCGCACAGCCGAAGCCCAGATGCCTCGCCAGGCCGCCCCGCGGTGGGTGGTGGGGGAAAGTAGGGGGTCCCAGGGTGGTCTGGGGGGCGCCGCCACCATGCTGCGCTCCCTGCTGCTTCACTCCCTGAGGCTCTGCGCCCAGACGGCCTCGTGCCTCGTGCTCTTCCCGCGCTTCCTGGGCACGGCCTTCATGCTCTGGCTGCTAGACTTCCTGTGTATCCGCAAGCATTTACTGGGCCGTCGGCGCCGGGGTCAGCCGGAAACCGAAGTGGAGCTAAACAGCGACGGCGAGGAGGTGCCCCCCGACGACCCGCCTGTCTGCGTGTCCGACGACAACCGCCTATGCACCTTGGCGTCGCTGAGGGCCGTCTGGCACGGCCAGAAGTTGGATTTCTTCAAGCAGGCGCATGAAGGCGGGCCGGCGCCCAACTCTGAGGTGGTCC
Organism: Odocoileus virginianus; assembly: GCF_023699985.2. Classification (NCBI taxonomy): domain Eukaryota; kingdom Metazoa; phylum Chordata; class Mammalia; order Artiodactyla; family Cervidae; genus Odocoileus; species Odocoileus virginianus. The sequence goes on along the minus strand of NC_069689.1, from coordinate 10,352,676 downwards.
TGCCCGACGGCTTCCAGAACCAGCACATCCTCGACTACGCCCGAGGAAACCGCCCGCTGGTGCTCAACTTCGGCAGCTGCACCTGACCACCGTTCATGGCGCGTATGAGCGCCTTCCAGCGCCTGGTCACCAAGTATCAGCGCGATGTCGACTTCCTCATCATCTACATCGAGGAAGCGCACCCTTCCGACGGCTGGGTCACCACAGACTCTCCCTATAGCATCCCGCAACACCGAAGCCTGGAGGACCGGGTCAGCGCCGCGCGCGTACTGCAGCAAGGGGCTCCAGAATGCGCCCTCGTGCTCGACACGATGACCAACTCCAGCAGCTCGGCCTACGGCGCCTACTTCGAGCGCCTCTACATCATCCAGAGTGGCACCGTTATGTACCAGGGCGGCCGCGGCCCCGATGGCTACCAGGTCTCCGAGCTGCGCTCCTGGCTGGAGCGCTATGATGAGCAGCTGCACGGCCCTCGACCCCGTCGAGTGTAAACCACCAGTGGACACGTGACTGAACTTGGCGGCCATGCCTTCGAGCCTTCGAAGCCCACGTGCAAACAACCCGCAGACACAGTCAGGCTTGGCAGTGGGCCCAGTGACACATGAGCTGAGCCATGCATCGCCGTCTGAGTCTGCCCTCTCAGCCAGGTCACCTGAAGACTCTCTTGCACCTCCCCAGACTCTGCTTTCGACTGTCCCTCGCCTGTACTTGCTTGGCTTGCGCTAAATCCCCTTCTGATGGTGGAGGCAGCGCCGCCCTTGCCCGTGTGCCGCTGGACTTGTGCTCGCAGAGGCCCCCTGCCACGGCTCTCACACACCCTCCCCAGAAGAGAAGAGCCAGCGTGCCTTGAACCAGGCGCGCTGGCCCGCGCAAAGAGACTTAAGCTGCGCCCGCGCGCCCTGGGCGCAGCTGGGTTCCAGCAGCGCGAGCCGCTCGCCTTAGTTGCCTGGCACCCACACCTGTCGCGCGCGCGCGCGCAGGCGCGCGCGGGGAAGGGATGCCCTGCTGCTTTTGTGTCTATGTCTTGTTCCTGCCTTGGGGGAGGATGCTTAGGGTGGGGAAGGGTGGGCAGGGTTATTTCCCCCCCCTTATTTTGGGTGCTCGCGAGCCCCACTGCTGATGACGAGCTGTCTCTAACTGGCCTCGACCACGAGCTGGTTCTGATTTGCAGGAGGCACGCAGTAGCACCTAAGACAAGAGGGGAAAGTGCTCTGGGTTTCCATGAGGAAACCAATCAGCGGGTGGGAGAGGGAGGTTGGGGGGCTGCTTAGGGACAAAGGAAGACCGTTTAGGAGGCGGGGTTCACGGCGCCCCGGGCAGAGGGAAGGGGCCGGGGCTCCTGCGACCCGGGGTTCGAGTGGTGGAGTCCGGAGAAGAGAGATGAAGGGAGAGCCTGGGAGCCCCGAAAGAGGGGTCTCCCAAGCAGAGCTGCCGACTGCGGGGCCGGAAGGGGGGGGGGGGTGATGTGAAGGCTATTTAGTGAGTGTTTTGCTGGAAACGTTCCCTGTATATAAACTTCTTTTACACTACAATAATAAAGGCTTGAAGTAAATTGCTTTCGGGTTGCCTTTGGTCCCTTTTTTTCTTCCCTCTGAATAGCGGCAAGAATTAAACACAAATCTCTCCCTCGCGTCCCCATAGTGACCCTGGGGGGAAGGGTGGAGAGAAAGAGCCTCCGCCAGCGGGGTTGCGGGAGGGGATGGAAGAAGGAAAGAGGGGGTCTGTGCCGATGCCCCGGATGCGCACAGGCCCGGGGTGGAGGACGCGAGGTGATGAGAAGAGCGGAGATGTGGAGCCTGGCGGGGTCCCCAGGGAGGCGGGAGAGGCGGCGGGGCCCGCACTTGCTGGCTCGCGCGCGCGCGCGCACACACACACACACACGCAAGCTGTGACAGCTGACCCTGCAGCCGCCCATCTAACTTCTCCCGGCGACCGTCGGTGTGGAGGCGGGGGGGGGGGGGGGTGGGGGACGGAGCGAGGCAGGGCCCGGGGGCTTTGGACCAGGTTGGGCTGGGCTCCCGCCCACCACGGGCGCTTCAGCACACCTGGCTCCTCCCTAAGCCACTTCCAGTACCTCCTTGCTTCCTCGCGCGCTCTTCAAACCCGCAAAATCGTCTCCCCCACCCCTCCGATCCCCGCCGGTCTGCTGGGGGGTGTCCCTCCGGGAGGCGCCACCGAAAAGCGCAAGGGGGAGGGGGCATGGCGACCGGGGAGGGAGAGGCGGCCTGCAGCGCCATCACTCCAGCAGCAGCTCTTACCGCGAGGTGGGGGTGGCTGGAGGGCGCCCCCCCTCCCCGCCCAGAACACCCCCTCCTCCGCTTTTCCAAGTTCGAGCCAAACCTCATCACCACCCCTCCAAGGCGCTCAGGGCTGGGAAGCGGAGGAGAGCGAGGTGGCCGAACCGAGAGAGACGAGAGAGGGATGGCGGTGGCCGGCACCCGGGCTGGAAGAGGAGCGGGTCTTGGCGTTTGGCACAGAGCCCCCCGCCCCTCGCAGTCCCGGCCCCCCACCCACCCACGCACGCACACCCGCCCGCTCGCGCGTCGCTCGCTAGGTGAGGACGACGCCGGGAGCGCGAGGTTAGCTGGCCTCCAGCTCTCTGTACTGGTGACGCCTTGAGCAGAACAGTGGGTGGGGGGCGGGAGAAACAGAAAGGAGAGCAGAGGCGGGAGCCCGGGGACCAGGAGTCGGGGGAGCCGAGCCGCCGCACTTCCCCAGCCCGGGGACCCAGGACAGTCCCAGGCCCGGGATCGGGAGGCGGGGGTTGGGGGGGGGGCGGTTTCGGTGAGCGCCTGGGTGTCAGTGCGCGCGCACGTGAAGGGGGAGCCGGGGAAGGTCGGGGGTGGGGGGGTCTGCGGGACCGAGTGTCCAAGCAGGCCGGAGGCAGGACGGACCCCCAGCTCCACCTACGCCGCCTCCAGTCCTGCGCCCAGCCCCCACGCCGCTCCTCCATGAAACTTTTTGAAACTGACACCCTGAGCTGAGATTTTTTTTTCTTTTTTCTTTTTCTTTAAAAGTATTTACATTAAAAAAGGTACTTTTAAGAAAAAAGAAAAAATTGGCACAGATGGTGTTTCTGCGTCTCCTCCCATCCCCCTCCTCCTGCGCTCTTCGTCTCACCCCGAAACCCCCGAGAAGAATACTGAGCCAGCGGCGGGGTTGCGGGGTGAGCTCTGGCGCGCGCGGCCGGGAGGAAGCTCAGGGAGACCCCGGACGGCGGGGTGCCGCTGCAGGGCCCCACTGCGGGCCGGGGTCGCTCCCGGCCCCGGTCCTCCACCGGGGATCTAGTTGGAGGCGCTGAGCGCGCTACCCTCCCGGTGAAGGCTGCGCGCTCCCCTCAGAGCCTCCTCCGGCTTCTGGGACCAAAACCCCAAGCGCGCGGCGCTGGGACCTGCGGCTCTTGCCTCGGCCCGCGCGGCCTGGCGCGCTCGTCTGTCCTGAGCGCCCCAGCATCCACCCCTTCCTCCTTTCTCTTCTCTGGCCTCCCTATCTCCCTTCCTGCCCCTCGTCTTTCCGTTTCCTTCTTGCTTTTCCCTTTCCCTCCTTTCCTTGTTCCTTTCTTTTATCCCATGTCCTTTAAAATCTCCCCTTCCTACAAAAAGAGCGCACGCTCATTGCCAAAAACACAGAGTCAACCCAAGAAGAGTCAACCCTAGGTAACCTCCTGGTGTATGCACTTTCTAACTTGCCTCTCCCATTCACCCACCCTTGTAAAACCAGAGAGGGATTATCCTTTTATAGGCTGGCATTAACTTTTGACTCCCTGGCACCTCTCTCTCCACGATCCCTCCCCCTTTCCACGTCAGTAAATGAGTGTTGGGTGAACCCAGGCAAAGGATGGCTCCATGGGCACCCCAGGTGTCAGGGATGTTGTTTCATTTTATAAATATTCTTCATAAGGTGCTCAGGGCTCTACACCACTCTGCCCCACGAGCATATTTCTTAAAGTGAAATTGCTAGAAACACGCATGTCTGTGTCTGTTTTGCCACATTTAGCTAAACTGCCTTCCCGACAACCTATTTGATTTTATTGTTTTGTATTTTCCCAGTGCTCTCTCTCTCTCTTCCTTATTTTGAGCTGAAAGATATGAAGATAAGACATAAATGCATTTTCAATATTAAATTTTAAATACAGGAGAACATAAAGCACAAAGTGTCAGGCTTGCTTAGAGCAGGCGGTCTCAAACTGCATTTCAGATTCCACCGGTGGCTCATGAAATCAACTTACCAGATCAAGTCAGGCATCTTGAAGAACTGAAATGGAAGACATGCAATGTAAATACCAATGTGCATGTCACCTGAGGTAACTGTGGCTTCCTGAAACCTGTGTGTGTGTGTGTGTGTGTGTGTGTGTCTGTGTGAGGCCCCCCTCCTCCGGACCACCCCTGTGGACTGTTTCCTGTGCTTCCTTCCGGCTCCACTTCACCTGTTGACAGCCCCACCTGAGCACAACCTCAGCTCTAGTATCCCTCTCGCTGTCATTGGGATCACGCCCACCCGCCCCCACACAGTTTTCCTATCCTGGCACCCTCTGCCTGGCCATCCATCTAGTCTGAGCAGGTCTCTGCCCGTGGAGTAACTGGTGCCAGGCACCATCCGGATGTCTGAGCGCCCCCCCACCGCCCCCAGAAGGAACTCATCTCTGCCTTCAAGGAATGCTCAGAGCAGTGGGGAGGAGAGGAAGGAGACAGTCATTAACCATCACCAGCCTCCTCATCATTAGTATTTTCAAGGTCCATGTCAGCTTAGCACATGGTTTAACCCTAAGCAGGAGAGGGGGGCCGTGATGGGAGCTCTAGAGGGTCTTATTTACCCCCTTGAAGACACAAATTCCTCCTAGAAGACGGTAAAGGAAGGGCATCCTTGGTGGAGGGTACTGCCAGTGCAAAGCCACGGAGGCCTAAAAAGTGCAAATTGTGTTCAGAACACAATACCTCTTGGTATTTACCGGAAGGAAATAAACTGTGGGGCCAGGGGCTAGGTAAGTACCAACAGGTCCACGGCGTCCTGTTTATATTACCCAGGCATCCATCTGCAGAGAAGTGGCTTTCCCAGAGGTGGCCTCCCCCACGTGCGACAGGGAGAGGCGACGTCTAAGTGTTTGATCTAGGGGCCAGGCACCGGGCTAAGGGCGTCATCAGAATTATTTGACCTGGTCATCCTCATCTCCCTCTTGTGTCCGACTCTTTGCAACCCCATGGACTGTAGCCTACCAGGCTCCTCAATCCATGGGATTCTACAGGCAAGAACACTGGAGTGGGTTGCCACTTCCTTCTCCAGGAGATCTTCCCGACCCAGGGATTGAACCCGGGTCTCCTGCATTGTAGGCGGACGCCTTTACCATCTGAGCCGCCAGGTAAGATTTCACAAAGAATGTTTATTTATTTATTTGGCTGTGCTGGGTCTTCGCTGCCCTGTGGCTTTTCTCTAGCTGCAGAGAGCAGGGGCTGCTCGCTAGGTGCAGGGGCTACGCTTCCTACTGCGGTGGCTCCGCTTGTTGCAGAGGACGGGCTCTCAGATACTCAGGCTTCAGTTGCTGCGGCTCCCAGGCTCTAGAGCACAGGCTCAGGAGTTGTTCAATCGTTAGCCCCATTTCAGTGATGAAGACATTGAGACTTGGCGTGGTTGAAGCAGGTTGGCCCAATGTGTTATGGGCTGAACTGTGGCGACCGCCAAAAGTCATATGCTCCAGTCCTGGCCCTAGTCCCTCAGAATGTGACCTTGTTTGAAGACAGGATCTTTAAAGAGGTTATAAGTGAGCATGGGCTTCCCTTGTGGTTCAGACAGTAAAGAATCCACCTGCAACATAGGAGAGCCGGGTCCAATCCCTGGGTCAGGAAGATCTGGAGAAGGAAGTGGCAACCCGCTCTGGTACTCTTGCCTGGAGAATCCCATGGACAGAGGAGCCTGGTGGGCCACAGTCCATGGGGCCGCGAAGAGTCAGACACAACTGAGCCACTCACGCTGACCCCAGTTAGTGCGGGGTCATTGGGGTGGGCCCTCCTCTGGTCTGACCGGTGTCCTTATGCGAAGAGGAGGTGGGGACACAGACACGCCCAGGGAGGACAGAGAGAGGGGACTTCCATCATAAAGCCGAGCAAAGAGGCCTCAGGAGAAACCAGGTCCGCTGGTGACCTTCGTCTCAGACTGACAGCCTTCAGAACTGTCAGGAGCATAGATTCCCGTCCAGTCTGCGGTGCTTGGTGATAGTGGCCCTAGACACGACAGGCAAGGCTGTGGACTAGAAAGCGGCTTTGCCCACCGGCCTCCGTGGCCCTGGGGTCTGACATCAGGCTACACAGAGTCCCTCTCTCGGTGGCTAAATGACCCAGGACCTTGACCCTCCCCACGCACACCGTTTCTTCCCTCTGCAGTGACAGGAACACAAAGCTCTCGTAGGACAGCAGGTCTGAATTGGGCTCTTTTTTTAATATCTGCAGAGAAACACACGCATGCAGCTCTGGAAAAATCTCCCCCAAGGAATTCACAGTAGCTGTCTCTGTGTGGGCGAGATTATGAGTGTTTTCTTACTTTCTTCTTGTTGCTTGTCTGGAGCCTGTGATTTTTCTGTAGTGAACATGTATTGCTCTTATGACAGAAAAATAGGATTTAAAGCAGCAAAAACAGTGGCTGTAGCGAGGAGAAACCCAGAGGTCAGGGCATTGAGGGATTCTGGGTAGAGACGGGGAGTCCTGGACCAGACCCAGGTTGGGGAGGCGGGGGCGCTGGGAGGATAGGGGGTGCTGAGAAAAGAAACATTTGAGAGGGAGAAAGGGGATGGGGTTGCTGAATAAAGGACATCAGTTAGTTTGAATTTCAGGTAAACAACAAATAATGTTTTAGTAAAAGTATGTACCAAATAATGCATGGATATACTTATACTAAAAAATATTATTCATTGTCTATCTGAAGTTCAAATTTAACTGGACCTCCTGGGTTGGTTGTTTTTCTAAATTTGACAGCCCTGGGACTTCCTCAGTGGTCCACTGGTTAAACCTTCATGGTCCCGATGCAGAGGGCATGGGTTCTAAGATCCTGCATGTGGCACAATGCAGTCAAATAATCATTTTTAGGACTTCCCTGTTGGTCTGCCTGCCAATGCAGGGGACACGGGTTCCATGCCTGGTCTGGGAAGATCCCACAGGCCATGGAGCTGCTAAGCCCGTGTGCCACAACTACCGAAGCCTGTGGGCTGCAACTACTGAAGCCCAAGCACCCTAGGGCCCTTGTTCCACAACAAGAGAACCCACTGCAGTGAGAAGCCCCCATACCGCAATGAAGGGCAGCCCTCGCCCGCCGTAGCTAGAAAAAACCTGCATGCAGCCAAGAGGACCCAGTGCAGCCAAAAGTAAAATAAGTGAGTAAATCTTAAAAAATAGCAATCATATTTCTTTAAATAAACTTAAAAAAAATGAACTTGACAGTCCTGGGGGAGGGGAGTGGTGACAATGATGCTGACAACAACGCAGTCTCTCCAGGCCAGTCAGGGGCAGACTCAGAGCTCAAAAGACTGTGGGTGAAACTGTGGTCTCTGAGATCTGGAGTTCCACCTTCCACAGCCAGCTGGGGCCTCTGTGACCAGTCAGAGGCCCCCAGATTCCCCACATACCTGGCGACTTGGAGCCGGAAGAAAGGACCATCAGTTTCCCCAGCTGGGTCATCTGCAGGGCCCGGAGCGAAAGGAAAATGCAGAACCCTTCGTTCAAAATGCAGGAAGCTTCGTACCGTTCTGTCGCTCAGTCATGTCTGACTCTCTGCTTCCCCATTCTTCACTGTCTCCTGGAGTTAAGGTACAAAATAAAAGGCTGTTTCCTTTCTTCTCTGGCACCTCACCTTGCCGTGTTTATGTGTTACTTAATGTCATGATCAGTAAAGAAAAATTAGCGTTTTGAATTGTGTGTTATCCGGGTTCTCCAGAGGAACACACCCAAGGGGAGAGGGAGAGAGATTTAACTGTAACGAATTGGCTGATGTGATCATGGAGGCTGAAAAGTCCACAATTTACCGCGAGCAAGCCAGAGACCAGGAGAGCCAGTCATGTGCTAAGTTCCAGTCCAAATTCGAAGGTTCAAGACCCAGGAGAGCTGATGGAGTAAGTCCTGGGGTGAGTGTGGGGATTCTGAAGGCAGAAGACGGATGTTCCAGCCCCAAGACAGTCAGGCAGAGCGAGAGGATTCTCCCTCCCTCCATCCCTTAAGTCCTGGTCAAGCCCCCAACTAATCCGACAAGGCTCACCCACAGTGGGAGAGCAATCTGCTTTTCTCAGTCCATTCAGATTCCATTGTTACCCCCATCCAGATACACTCCACAGACTCACCCGGAATCATGTTTGACCAAATGACTGGACACGCCACAGCCCTGTCAAGTTGACTGATAAAGTTGACCTTTTCAAATTTTAAGCATGAATTTTACCATTCATTTTCCAGTTTTAAATGCAAGTATCAGAGCACTTGGGGTTTCACAGGTGGTGAAGAACCCGCCTGCCAATGCAGGAGACATAAGAGACAAGCTTTGATCCCTGGATGGGGAAGATGCCCTGGAGGAGGGACCCACTCCAGTATCCTTGCCTGGAGAATCCCATGGACAGAGGAGCCTGGCGGGCTATGGTCCATAGGGTCACAAAAGAGTCAAACACACCTGAAGTGACTTAGCATGCATGTACCCACAAGAGCATTTAATTCGTGACACACAGGCACGAAATCCCCTTCTCCAGGGGATCGTCCCAACCCAGGGATCAAGCCCAGGTCTCCTTCTTGGCAGGCAGATTCTTTGCCATCTGAGCCACCGGGGACGCCCTCTTTCACGTCCGCATGTGTGTTAGTGGCTGAGTGGTGTCCGACTCTCTGGGACCCCACGGTCTGCAGCCCGCCAGGCTTCTCTGTTCATAGGATTTCCTAGGCAAGAATCCTGGAGTGGGTTGCCATTCCCTCCTCCAAGGGATCTTCCTAACCTAGGGATTGAAGCTGGGTCTGCTGCTTTGCAGGCAGATTCTTTACCATCTGAGCCACTTAGGAGGGCCTCTTTCACTTTCGTAAGAGCAGTAATCCACAACACACAGTCACTACAATTACACAGTTTGTATTTCGTAGCTCAGACCTGTACCTGAGTTTCATCCTCGCCCACTCAGTAGAAATACCGAGCAAAACTGACTCAGCAGTTTCCATCCCGCTTCGTGCCTCGTGTTTGAAGGACAGGCTGCCCCTGAGAAAAGTGGGGTGGCGGGGAGCGGAGCTGTGGGTGATGCCCAATCGCCCACTCCCCTCCAGGCCATCGTTTTCAGGGCAAGTGGTCCACGGCTACCAAACACACGTACCGGCATCCTCCTTGCTCTGAGTGCGACTCCGCCCCCCGGGTGCTGCGGGGCCCTGAGAACCTCCGCTCCCTGCATCACGAATGCCACGTGGGAACTTGGCAGCAAGAAGCGGGGGGTGGTACTATCTCCTCTGCTCACCCACGCTCCCCAGTCCCTTCCAGTTCCACTGACAGTCAATATCTTGAATAACGTATAATGGAAAATAATTTCAAAAATAATATATGTGTATACCTATAACTGAATCACCTTAGTGTGCACCTGAAACATTGCAAGTCAACTGTACTTCAATAAAATAGATATATATTAAGAAAAAAACACAATGCAAAGACAAAAATAACTAAGAATTTCAGCTTGTATCTTTTCGTAGATTTCATTTTAAGTGATGTCATATGATATTTGTCTCTGTCTGACTTACTTCAGTTAGTCTGATCATCTCTAGGTCCATCCAGATTGCTGCAAATGACATGATTTCATTCTCTTTAAAGGCTGAGTAATATTCCGTTGTGTATATATGTGTATATGTCTGTACACATATCACATCTTCTTTAACCATCTTGTCAATGGATATTTGGGCAGCTTCCATGTTTTGGCCATTGTAAATCGTGCTGCAACGAACACTGGGGTGCATGAGTCTTTTTGAATTATGATCTTTTTCCAGATATGTGCCCAGGAGTGTAATTACTAGATTGTATGATAGTTGTATTTTTAGTTTTTTGAGGAATCACTGTACTGTTCTCCACAGTGGCTGTGCCAATTTACATCCCCACCAGGAGTGTCGGAGAGTTCCCTTCCCTCCACACCTTGTCCAGCATTTGTTATTTGTAAACATTTTGATGATGGCCATCTGACTAGTGTGAGGTGACACTTCATTGTGGGTACCACTTATTTACAAAATAGAAATGACATAGAAAACAAATGTATGGTTATCAAAGAGGAAGGGGGAGGAGGGCTAAATTAAGAGTTTGGGATTAACAGATACATACTACCATGTACAGAATAGGTAAACAGTAAGGACCTACTGTATAAATCAGGTAACTACATTCAATATCTTGTAATATACTATAATGGAAAGAGTCTGAAATATATATATATATACATCTATGTATACTAATCACTATACTCATCACTGAATCACTTTGCTATACACCTGAAACTAACACAACATTGTAAGACATCTACACTTCAATTTTAAAAAATAAAAAGAACTTCCAGATGGTGACCACAGAGCATTGAATCCAGTAAATCCAGTGTGGGACCCTTTGAAGAAGGGGGCCCTGCCCAGGACCTGCGCCCAGGGAGTGGATCCCAACGGCCAGAGTAAAGGGCTCTGAGACCCTCCGGGCCAGCCTCCTCATTGCACCCCAGCCCAGACCTGTACATGCTCAGACACACAAGCCACATGCCCACACTCAGACACACAAGCCGTGGGTCCCAGGAGGAGGGTTGGCTGTTCGGGGTATAGCACAGTGGACCAAGTTACAGTTGTTGCCAGTTCTCCGGGAGGAGAGTGGAGCTGGTGAGGTTAGGTAACATCCTGGGGACACACACTTCTGATCCCCCTGCACTTGGCCACCTCTCCGGGGACCAGCCCTATTTGGTATTTGCTCACCCCAGGCCGGGCGCTGTGAAGATGGCAAGTGGATACCTGCCATCACGCTGTGCGAGGACCCTGCTGGCTCAGGGAGGCCTCGGGTTGAGGCAGAGCCGGGTGGTTAGGGGAGGGGTGTCAGGGCAGGGGGAGGAAACTGTACAAAGGCCAGGAAACAGCACAGTCCCTCGCTCAGCCAGAAACGCAGGGCAGGTGTGTGTGAGAGTGTGTGCGAGGGTGTACCACGCACCTCCACTCTCAAGACCCTCAGCGAGCCCCCCTGTATGAGGCCTGTACGAGGCCCAGGGGGGCCTAGCCCCACCCTTACAAAGCCATCAGGTCAGTGGGGGAAACAGAAACCAACAACCAGAACTGAAAGCCTGGGAGGCAGGAAGCCCAAGGTGGGAGACCAAGGAGGGCTGCCTGGAGGAGGAGTATCATGAAGGACTGGGAGCTCAGGTGGTAGCTCTGGGACAGGAAAAAGCGCCAAGCCTGGGCAGCGAGGACCATCTGGCAGGTTTGGGCAAAGGCAGCAAAATCCTCAAAGCCAGGAAGGCGCAGGCAGGGGTGAAAGCGAGGCTGGAAGGCCCTTTGTGGCACTGAGGCCCTGGGGAGGGACAGGGAAGTGTCACCTGGTGGGCAGAGGGGCTGGGGGACAAGCCTCCATCCAGGCCCAGGGCTTGGGATGGCTGTCTTTGGAAAAGCATCCCGGCACAACCACGGGAACAGAATAGAGCAGCTTACAACGTGATCAAAAGAAAAGTAAGACCACAACCCAGGAGAGACCAACACACCCCAGAACCCAGAGAGAGGCTAGCGCCCTGGGGGGGCATGGCATACACTACAGGGCTGTCTGCAGTCAGTGGGTCCTCGGGACTGTCCATGGGATTCTCCAAGCAAGAACACTGGAGTGGCTTGCCATGTCCTCCAGGGGATCTTCCCCACCCAGGGATCGAACCCGCGTCTCCTGTGTCTCCTGCATCGGCAGGCGGATTCTCTACCGTTGAGTCACCTGGGGAGCCCGTCCCTGTTCTGCCCCTGCACAAAAATAAGTTGCCCGTGGGCCAAAGCTCAGCAGAGAAAGCAAAGAGTTACACTTTCAGAAGACTACGTCTCCTGCCATAATGAGATGCCTCCTTACCCCCATTAGCATGGCTACTATTTTTAAAAAAGAAGAAAGGAACAAGTGTTGGTGAGGGTGTGCGGAAGTTGGAAGCCTCGTGCTCTGCCGGTGAGAATGTAAAACGGTTGCAGCCACTGTGGGAAACAGTATGGCACGTCCTCAAAACATTAAATGCGAAATTACCATTCGATCCAGCAATTCCACTGCTGGGAACACACACTCAGAACAGAAAGCAGGTTCCTAAAGAGATATTTGTACACTCGTGTTCAAACCAGCGTTATTCACAGTAGCCAAAAGGTGGAAATAACCCAAGGGTCTGTGCATGGGCTTCCCTGGTGGTGCAAGTGGTAAAGAACCCGCCTGCCCACACAGGTTAGACATAAGAGATGTGGGTTCAGTCCCTGAGCCGAGAAGATCCCCTGGAGGAGGGCATGGCAAGCCACTCCAGTATTCTTGCCTGGAGAATCCCGTGGACATCGGAGCCTGGAAGGCGGCAGTCCCTGGGGTCACACAGAGTTGCACACGACTGAAGCGACTTAACTTGCATGTCCATGGATGGAGGAACGGATAAACAAAATGCAGTCTCTACTGAAAGGGAATATTACTCAGCCTTAAGAAGGAAGCGCGTCCCTGGTAGCTCAGTTGGTAAAGAATCCGCCTGTAATGCAGGAGACCCCGGTTCGATTCCTGGGTCGGGAAGATCCCATGGAGAAAGGAAAGGCTACCCACTCCAGTATTCTGGCCTGGAGAACTCCATGGACAGTCCATCAGGTCACAAAGAGTCAGACACGACAGAGTGACTTTCACTTCACTTCAAGAAGGAGGGACATTCTGACACAGGCCACGGCCCGCATGAGACTTGAGGTCATTATTCTAAGTGAAATAAAGCCAGTCACAAAAGGACAGATGTTGTATTTCACTCATATGATGACCCTAGAGGAATCAAATTTATAGAGACAGGAAACAGAACGGCGGGTGTCCGGGGCTGAGTGGAGGGATCAATGGAAATTGCATTTTAACAGGTATAGCGTTTCAGTTGCACAAGATGAAAAGAGTTCTGGGGATGGTTGCTCATCATTGGATTGTATTTAATGTCACTGAATTACACACAGATAAATGGTTAAAAATGGTCAATTTTATGTTATGTATACTTTACCACAATTTAAAAATATGCATATTAAAAATAAATAAATAAAAATATGCATATAACGTATTATTGCCGTTGTTTAGTCCCCAAGTCATGTCCGGCTCTTTGCCACCCCATGGACCTTAGCCCACCAGGCTCCTCTGTCCATGGGATTTTTCAGGCAAGGATACTGGAGTGAGTTGCCATTTCCTCCTCCAGGGGGTCTTCCCAACCCAGGGATCAAACCTGTGTCTCCTATGTTGGCAGGTGCATTCCCTACCACTAAGCCACTTGCAATTTTTTTTTAAGAATATCTTTAGCTCTAAGGATAGGGAAGATATTCCTATTGAAAAAAGATACGAAAAGCATAAAGGAAATAATGCTTTATGGAAAAATTAAAAAATTCTCTCTGTAACTGAAGATGCCGTGAACAAAGTTGGCCCTTGTCTTGGTGCTCACGGCTCCCCCTCCAGACCTTCATCACGGCCGCAGCGAACTCTCTGCCAGAGGCTGAGGCCGGGAGACACCACTTGTCCTGGGTGGGCTTTGTCCATCCAGCTCTGCCTCTCCTTGCCGCTTAAGGCCTCAGGGTGGCAATGGTTTCTGGTGCTGACAGCCTGGCTGTTTTTGTTTTTTTTTTCAAAGACAAAGCAGGCACTGACACCTATTTGTGGCCCATAGAGCCAACAGAACAACACAGACAAGGAGCTTTCACATGCAGTAGAGAGACGGACAGAGTGGCAACTGGAAATTGCCCGAGCAGAAAGGAAGACGGCAGAGACCACGTGTGGCAGACCACGTTACAATAATGGGGCAGAGACCACATTATTCTACCCACCGCTCATCTCTGTGATGGGCAGAATAATGCCCCCAGGGGTGTCCACGTCCTAAGCCCCAGACCCGGTGGATTGGTCCCCCTCCATGACAACACAGACTCTGCACATGTGATGAAGTGAAGGACCTGGAGGTTGGGGAGATGATCCTGGAAATTTTCTCACTAGAGCCAAGGTCATCACAAGGTCCCCACAAGAGGGTCAGAGGAGAGAGAGATTGGAAGATGCTAGGCAGCTGGCTTTGAAGAGGAAGGAAGGGACCCTGAGCCAAGGAGTGCAGGCATCTCTAGAAGCTGGAAAAAGCAAAACCAAAGACAGAGTCTCCCCTAGAGCCTTCGTAAGGAGCACAGCCCTGCCAACACCTTCATCTCAGACCAGTGACACCGGAGCCAGACTTCCAAACTTTGGGGGACAAAGCCGTATGGTTTTAGGCCCCTCAGTTCAGTTCTGCCACTCAGTCCTGTCCGACTCTTTGCGACCCCATGAACTGCAGCACACCAGGCCTCCCTGTCCATCACCAACCCCCGGAGTTTACGTAAACTCACATCCATTGAGTCGGTGATGCCATCCAGACATCTCATCCTCTGTCGTCCCCTTCTCCTCCTGCCCTCAATCCCTCCCAACATCAGGGTCTTTTCCAATGAGTCAACTCTTCGCATGAGGTGGCCAAAGTATTGGAGTTTCAGCTTCAACATCAGTCCTTCCAATGAACACCCAGGACTGATCTCCTTTAGGATGGACTGGTTGGATCTCCTTGCAGTCCAAGGGACTCTCAAGAGCCTTCTCCAACACCACAGTTCAAAAGCATCAATTTTTCGACGCTCAGTTTTCTTCACAGTCTGACTCTCACATCCATTCATGACCACTGGAAAAACCATAGCCTTGACTAGATGGACCTTTGTGGGCAAAGTAATGTCTCTGCTTTTTAATATGCTATCTAGGTTGGTCGTAACTTTCCTTCCAATGAGTAAGCGTCTTTTAATTTCATGGCTTCAGTCACCATCTGCAGTGATTTTGGAGCCCCCAAAAATAAAGTCTGACACTGCTTCCACTGTTTCCCCATCTCTTTGCCATGAAGTGATGGGACCAGATGCCATGATCTTAGTTTTCTGAATGTTAAGCTTTAAGCCAACTTTTTCACTCTCCTCTTTCACTTTCATCAAGAGGCTCTTTAGTTCCTCTTCACTTTCTGCCATAAGGGTGGTGTCATCTGCATATCTGAGGTTATTGATATTTTGCCCAGTAATCTTGATTCCAGCTTGTACTTCTTCCAGCCCAGTGTTTCTCATGATGTACTCTGCATATAAGTTAAACAAGCAGGGTGACAATATACAGCCTTGACGTACTCCTTTTCCTATCTGGAACCAGTCTGTTGTTCCATGTCCACTTCTAACTGTTGCTTCCTGACCTGCATACAGGTTTCTCAAGAGGCAGGTCAGGTGGTCTGGTATTCCCATCTCTTTCAGAATTTTCCACAGTTTATTGTGATCCACACGGTCAAAGGTTTTGGCATAGTTAATAAAGCAGAAGTAGATGTTTTTCTGGAACTCTCTTGCTTTTTTGATGATCCAGAGGATGTTGGCAATTTGATCTCTGGTTCCTCTGCCTTTTCTAAAACCAGCTGGAACATCTGGAAGTTCACGGTTCACATATTGCTGAAGCCTGGCTTGGAGAATTTTGAGCATTACTTTACTAGCATGTGAGATGAGTACAATTGTGCGGTAGTTTGGGCATTCTTTGGGATTGGAATGAAAGCTGACCTTTTCCAGTCTTGTGGTCCCTGCTGAGTTTTCCAAATTTGCTACCATATTGAGTGCAGCACTTTCACAGCATCATCTTTCAGGATTTGAAATAGCTCAACTGGAACTGCATCACCTCCACTAGCTTTGTTCGTAGTGATGCTTTCTAAGGCCCACCTGACTTCACATTCCAGGATGTCTGGCTCTAGGTGAGTGATCACACCATCGTGATTATCTGGGTCGTGAAGATCTTTTTTGTACAGTTCTTCTGTGTATTCTTGCCACCTCTTCTTAATATCTTCTGCTTCTGTTAGGTCCATACCATTTCTGTCCTTTATCGAACCCATCTTTGCATGAAATGTTCCTTGGTATCTCTAATTTTCTTGAAGAGATCTGTTGTCTTTCCCATTCTATTGTTTTCCTCTATTTCTTTGCATTGATCGCTGAGGAAGCCTTTATCTCTCCTTGCTATTCTTTGGAACTCTGCATTCAAATGGGAATAGCTTTCCTTTTCTCCTTTGCTTTTTGCTTCTCTTCTTTTCACAGCTATTTGTAAGCCCTCTTCAGACAACCATTTTGCCTTTTTGCATTTCTTTTCCATGGGGATGGTCTTGATACATGTCTCCTGGACAATGTCACGAACCTCCGTCCATAGTTCATCAGGCACTCTGTCTATCAGATCTAGTCCCTTAAATCTATTTCTCACTTCCACTGTATAGTCATAGGGATGTGATTTAGGTCATACCTGAATGGTCTAGTGGTTTTCCCTACTTTCTTCAGTTTAAGTCTGAGTTTGGCAATAAGGAGTTCATGATCTGAGCCACAGTCAGCTCCTGGTCTTGTTTTTGCTGACTGTATAAAGCTTCTCCATCTTCAGCTGCAAAGAATATAATCAGTCTGATTTCGGTGTTGACCATCTGGTGATGTCCCTAATTTAGGCCCCTAATTGTGGTCCTTTGTCATAACAGCACTGGGAAACTCTGCGTCTTCACTGGGAACCAGGGAGAGGAAGCCACACCTCTTCCCACCTAGGCTGTCAACACGGAAACGTGCCCAGACAGAGAACCCAGGACTGTTTCACTGGCGTGTTGGGAGATAAAGGTGACGACCACCCAGTTCTGTGAATGCAATAAAAGTCACTCAAGTATCCACTTTAAAATGGTTGATTTTATCTTATGTGAACTGTATCTCGATTTTAAAAAATGGTGTGGAACTTCCCTGGTGGCCCAGGGGTTAAGAGTCCAGCTGACAATGCAGGGGACACGGATTGGGAAGAAATCCACACTTCACAGCGTGACTAAGCCCACGCACCACAAGTGCTGAGGCTGTGTGTCCCGAAGCCTGTCTCCAAAACAGAGATGCCGTCACGATGAAACCACGGGCTGCGACTAGGGAGTAGCCCCTGCTTGCCGTAACTAGGGCAAGCTGGCGTGGGGCCATGAAGACTCAACACAGCCCCCCCAAAAAATGATGTGCACTGGAAAAAGCAAGTGGCAGAGGGCATGTACCCACACCGTGTATATGAAACGTGCACAAATGATCCAAGATAAACTTAGGGATACGCACACATAGACGCAGTGAGGTCACACACACACGTTCAGGAGAGATGGATGGACTTTAAAAGGGCATACTCTCTGGGGAAAGGTGGCGGATTGGGTTCTGAAGGAGGGCAAAAGGGATCTGGCTGTAATTAATGTTGATTTTGTGTTTAAAAATTAAAAACAAAGGTTGCTATGTGTTGAAACCGGCCATGGTCGTGATTACTTTTTTCTCTGTATTTTTCATAATTTAACATGAAAAGCAGAGCACACGCCCCCCACCCCCACCCCCCACCCTACTGCATTTCACTTGTTAACAGGTGAAACGGTAGATAAGTCCTCAGTGTCTAGGGGGCCTGAGAGGGGGTGACATTGATCTCTTGAGAGGCTGTCCCTAGTTACCCTCCAGATTCAGGGCCTGGCTGGAACAGGCGCACAGGAGCCGGCACGTAACGGCTGAGCACCTCTAGGTACCGCTTTGCACAGACTCCCTAAAAGCATCTTAACAGCAACACTCTGAAGAAGACCTGATTATAATTCCCATTTTGCAGGTGGGAAGACTGAGGTTCCATTGCCCTGCTAGCAAGAGGCAGAGTCGGGATCCCACCCCAGGCTGTCAGGCTCCCAGGGGTGGGCTTCCCTTCATTTCCTACCCTGTCTAATGTACCTGAACATCACCCCCATCATGTCCAAGTGACCATGGGCTGGGCTACTCTAGCCCCCGCCTCAGGGCTGGCACTTCCTGTCCAAAATACGGACCACACTCCCCAAGACTTCATTTCCACAAGCTTCCAGCACCCTCCCTTGGAGGAGTCAAAGGAAAAGGAAGGTAGATTCCCACAACCCCTGGGGGCCCCCGGATAGCATGACTCCACTGCACCCTTGACACTGGTCCACACCACTCTGCACCGTGGCCCCCAGGTGCCCTGCACTGGGGTTATACCACATATAGCCGTGGATAAGGGGAGTTTCAATCCACTTCTCCAAACCTGGGGGGAGGGCCACTGAGCTGCACCGTGAGCGTGCGCTGCTTCCGCCTCTGCCACTGGCGAATGAAGTGGTCCCCGGATCTCCTCGGACGAAAGAAAGCCGCCCGGGGCTCAAGACTCCAGCGGGACCCTGGGTGGGCCTCAGGGATAAGCCGGGTGTGGGGACAAGATGAAACAAGGGCCTCCGCTTTCAGAAGTCCCCAGCATATCCACACAAGCTCAGGATGAAAATCTCAAGGCACGGGTAGTTTTCATTTCCCCAGACCTCGGTTTTCCTCCTCTGTGAAATGGGGTGGTATGCCTGCCTCACTGCCTGGGTTTGGATAGAAGGTGCCTGTCAGAGGACCAAGACTCAAAGAATGGTTGTTGGTGGTAATAGCTTTAGATAAAAATATCTAGGTGATATTTCTAATCTAGAATAGGGACTTCTTTGGAGGTCCAGTGGTTAAAATTCCATGCTTCCTATGCAATGGGCATGGGTTCCATCCCGGGCCAGGAAACTAAGATCCCACATGCCAATAAATAAAGACATAAAATAAAATTATTTAAAATAAAGAAATATCTAGAATAGTAAATGAATAAATAGAATCCTGGGTTGGTCACGCAATCTTTTGCCACTGCTAACACCATTGTGACGAGCTCCTTCCTCCCCTAGACTGTGTTTCCATCTGTGCAAGGGGTGGCACACATCCTGAGCGCTGACATCCCCTTCCCCTGCCCAGATCCGCTGCTCCAGGGGCCTCAGGGAGCCTCTCGGCTGGAAACACGTGCTCTTGGTTTCGAGCCTGTTGCGGGCGCCCATCTCCAAGGCAGCTCCTAGAGAGCTGGGTGTCCTGGTTTAGGAGACAGGGCAGCCCCAGGCGCTTGGAGGAGGGCCACAGACCCGGACCTGGGGTCTCGGCCCGCAGACAACCTTGCAGCTGCCCCCCATTAGCAAATAGCACAGGGCCCCAGGGAGCGGGCCTCCTGCAGCAGGGCTTCCAGCCGTGAAGTGCGGGGGTTCAGGCCACCCGGGAAGCAGCAGAGGCAGAACTTGGACCTCCCAGGGCCAGCCCTGTCGCCGTCAAGTCACTGCTGCCTGCAGGTTGCCCCTCCACTTCCGAACAGTGTGACCAAGGAAGCGCTGTTTTCTCCCTGGGCCTCAGTTTCCTGATTTGTAAGAAGCATTCTTCTATTTGCAAAGATGACATCCCTTATAGATGGAATCTAAAAAGAAATGATATCAACGAACTTACTCACAAAACCACAACAGACTCAGAGACTTAAAGAACGAACTTCTGGTTGCCAAGGGGACGGATGGAGGAAGGGGATATTCAGGGAGTCTGGGATGGACATGTCCACACTGCTGTATTTAAGACGGATAACCAAAAAGGACCGGCTATAGAGCACAGGGAACCCTGCTCAGTGTTGTGTGGCAGCCTGGAGGGGAGGGAGTTTAGGGGACAATCAGGTCAGTTCAGTTCAGTTGCTCAGTCGTGTCTGACTCTCTGCACGCCAGGCTTCCCTGTCCATCACCAACTCCCGGAGCGTGCTCAAACTCGTGTCCATCGAGTCGGTGATGCCATCCAACCATCTCATCCTCTGTCGCCCCCTTCTCCTCCCGCCTTCTCCTAGGGGAGAATGGATACATGTATATGCATGGCTACATCCCTTTGCTGTCCGACTGAAACTATCACAACATTGTTAATTGGCTATAGACCAATACAAAATAAAGTTTAAAATATATATATGTATATCTTATTTGTAAAAAAATAATATTTTCTTTGTTAAAAAATAGTAAAAGTGGCATCTACATCAGAGGGTTCTTGTGCTGGGGTTGATGAAGCAAGATGGGTGTGGCAGTGCCCGGACACAGCGCCGGGAGCGGGTGTTGCTATTTTGTGCCTTCGGGGTTACTGCTCACAGACGACCCCTCCCTCCACTCCAGATAAAGTCCCGTCTCTTCTCAGTGAGACCCGATCTGCACAATATGGCCCAGGTCTAAAAGCTTCCGGATTCCAGAAGTGTTCGCAATTGCCATGACACCTCTAGGAAATAAATCATTTACAGAAGGAGTCTTTTTTCTCTAATCGCGTTTCATTCTTTTAGATATTACACAGGCCACTTGAGAAAGAAAAGCAGCCGGCGGGTATCAGCAAATAATTCCTCGAGTTATAAATAGTCTAGATGCCTGAGCAGAAGGAGGCTCCGAGAGAAATGCATTCAAGCCCCTCATCCGTGAGCCGAGGAGCAGGGTCGCCCACCTGCCAGGAGGCGACCCTGGTTCCCAGACCCCCGCTCACGGCTCTGCGTGCCTGAAGCCCCTCACGGGCAGCGGCACTCGGGCTAAACCACCCACAGGGGATGTTCTAAAGCTGCAGGGCAGGAGGGAGGCAGAGAAGTCACCCAAGGGCTGCATCCATCCGAAGGGCCAGCACGGGCCAGCTTCATGGGAATGGAGGTGACATTCCCGGAGTTCGGGAAGGAGCCATCACGGGGGGTTCTCTCCCCTCACCGATGGAGCGTAAGGGGCCTTTTCTAAGAATTTGAAAAAGGATAGATATGTGTGTAAGTATAATGGAAGCACTTTGCTATACACCTGCAATTAATACAACATTCTTTATCAAGCATGCGCTGATATAATTTTTTTTTCAAAACAGAGCTTTTCTTTCCACACCAGCTTTGCTCCCACGGCCACGACGTGCCGTCTTCATGGAGACCGGTGCTGCTGCGCTGCGCCCGGCCACTCAGCTTTGTCCAACTCTTCGCGACCCCATGGACCATAGCCCACCAGGCTCCTCGGTCCATGCGGACTTTCCGGGCAAGAATACTGGAGTGGGTTGCCATTTCCTCTTCCAGGGGATCTTCCCAACCCAGGAATGGAACCCGAGTTTCTTGCATCTCCTGCATTGGGAGGTGGGTTCTTTACCACTTGACTGTGAAGATAAGTACCTCCTATCAATACACAGATAAGCCTGGGAGCCTGGGGGGCTCCTAGACTCTGTCTCATATAGACAGAAGGGGAGAGTCTAAGAACTGGGGCACACACCCTGAGGGCAGGAAGGTGGGCGCAAAGTCCACCCCGGGGACCAGTTCCTGGCTGCGGGACGTTTCTCTGTCCGTCCACACTCGCCTCCTTGGAGACTGCTCAGGGTCAGCCTGATCCTGCCTGGTTTCTTCTGGGCGCCTATGCCTGGCCCGGCGCTGGGTGTCAGCCTCTGGCGGAGTCAGTTTCCCTTAGATGGGGTGCAGACTCCTTAGTCAGAGCAGTCTTCACCTGGAGCCCAGGAGGGACAGTGTCATAGGTGGCTTCACCCCATGAGATGGTCACAGGGTGCACCTCTTGGAGAGGTGGAAGGGAGAGGGAGAGCAAGAAATGGGGCTGCAGTTTGTGAGTCGGGACACATTCAAGGGGCAGCAGATGGGGGCATAGCTGAGTTGTTCGGATATAAATTCAAATCTCTGCTCCACCTGCAAATCGAAACTACAACTCACACCAGTCAGAAGGGCCATCATACAAAGTCTACAGATGACAAAGGCTGGAGCAGGTGTGGAGGAAAAGAAACCCTCCTACACTGTTGGTGGGAAGGTAAATTGGTGCCGCCACTGTGGAGAACAGTACGGAGGGTCCTTTAAAAAACTAAACATAGAATTACCGTAGGATCCGGCAATCTCACTCCTGGGCGTATAGCCAGAGGAAACTCTAATTCGAAAGGTAGATGCACCCCAATTTTCATAGCAGCACTATTTACAGTAGCCAAGACCTGAGAGCAACCTAAACGTCTATTGCCAGATGAACGAGTAAAGTAGACGTGATATGTACATTCAGTGGAATGCTTCGTTGTTTAGTTGCTTCAGTCCTGTCCGACTCTTTGCAACTCCATGGCCCATAGCCTGTCAGTCTCCTGTGTCCGTGGGGTTTTCCAGGCAAGAACACTGGCGCTGGCTGCCATTTCCTTCTCTGGCAGGTATTCCCAACCCAGGGATTGAACCCCTGTCTCCTGCATTGGCAGGTGGATTCTTTGCCACTGAACCACCAGCAAAGCCCCGCAGTGGAATACTACTCAGCCATAAAAAACAATGAAACAGTGCCATTTGCGGCACCATGGATGGACATAGAGATGATCGTACGAAGTGGAGTCACAGAGAAAGGCAAATCTCAGTGACATCACTTGCATGTGATGTAAGTATGATACAACCTAAATATGATACAAATGAACTTATTCGCAAAGCAGAAATGGACTCACAGACCTAGAAAACAAATGTATGTTTACCAGGTTAAAAAGAGGTGGGGAGGGATAAATTAAGAGTTTGGGATTAGCAGATACAAATTATTATATATAAAACAGATAAACAACAAGGACCTGCTGCATAGCAGAGGGAATTATGTTTGATATTCTGTGCATATGTGCTAAGTCGCTTCAGTCTTGTTCGACTCTGTGCGACCTTATAGACTGTAGCCCACCAGGCTCCTCTGTCCATGGGATTCTCCAGGCAAGAGCACTGGAGCGGGTTGCCATACCCTCCTCCAGGGGATCTTCCCAACACAGGGATCAAACCTGTGTCACTTATGCCTCCTGTATTGACAGGCAGGTTCTTTACCACTAGCACCACACCTGAGAAGCCCCGATATCCTGTAATAAACCATAAAAAAAAAACTATGCTCTGATTCCGTGACTCTGTGACCTTGGGCAGGTGACTTAACCTCTCTGTTATTTGATTTCTTCTCTGAAAAATAGGACTGAAAGTGGCACCTCACTACTCAAGTGACTGCGGGTGTTCCTGGTACACTCAGCTCACACAGCCAAGCTCGCTAAAGGTTGTTAGCTATTACTGTGGTGGATGGCCTGCCTTGGCCGCTTAGTGAGATGTCCCAGTGTCTAAATGGGGCTTGATCATAACCCACTAGAAGGTTCATTCTGGCTGCAGTCGGTGGGGTCTGGTGGGTATCCGGCAACTGTACAGAGGCCTGGGCACCTTGCTGTAGCCTGGAAGTTTGGGGAAACTGAGTCAGGGAGAACCAGGGCTCCAAGACAGTGATGAGAAATAGGGAGGTGGTTTACAGGGTCCCCGAGGAGAGAGGATCCCCAGGACCCAGTACACGGGGATCGGTCAGATGTCCTGGACAGAGGGCGCCACTGGGGTGGGACGGCAGGGACCCAGGTCCTCCCAGAGCTGGAGCTGATGGCAGAGGCCACCCTCGTCCCAGCCCCAAACGTACCCCATCCTCTCTCCCCAACTGTCCTCCTCTGTGGCCTGGGAGGGGCGGGAGCACTGACTGGGTCCTCCTGGCGGCGTCCAGCATGGCTTCTTGCTTCCAAGAAGCTCAGAAACACTCCTGGCGCAGGGTGCAGAGGACTCTGGTTACTCAGACGTGGGTGGAGCTGAGATCTGCGCCTTCAGAGTGTTGAGTGTGGAGCCGCCCTGCTGGAGCAGGCTGTGAGGGTGCCGTGTCCCAGGAGGATTCGGAGGCCTGGACCCCTCAGGTGCATCTTCTCACTGCTGTGTACGGAGACACACGCACACGCAAGCAAGCACGGACGGCACACGGGCAGGTGTGCACACGTGGGAGATTCTACCCAGAGACCCAGGCACACACACTTGCACACACACCCTCGTGCACACACATGTACATGTCTACACACACGGCCCCAGGCTTCCACACTCAGTTCCCTCCAAGGATGACAGGGCCACCTCTGCAGGCTCAGCGATGCACTGTGACCCCGGCGGGAGCCATTCCCACAGAACACAGGCCGCCTCCCAGGGCTGTAGGATGCTGAGACCCTGAGACCCTGGAGCCCCATTTCCTGACATCACCACGAAATCTAATTTCTCACACAGACACCCTGCCTGGCATTTTCCCTGCCGTGTCGCTGAGTCTGCCTATGTTTCTCAATCCTGAACCTCATAAACAACTCCCTGATTCCTGCTCCCTGTCCTGGCATTTACTCCGGGAAGAAGCCTGCCCTGAATCAGGAGCTCAGGACTCAATGGGCGGGGGGAACGTCTGCCCAGGCATCCCTGCCCCTCACTCTCCCCTCCTCCCACTCCCTCCTCCCCAGGGCCTCGGGAGGATCTGGGTGAGGTTGTTGGGGCCTGAGCTGGCTCGCAGAATCCTCACTGCCCCCTCTTTGAGAGTTGCTAGAGCCCAGGGTGTAGGGGACCACTGAACTACCTAGGAAACCCATGCCTTCCTCGACTACAGGCAAAAATGCTGGGCTTCCTTGGAAGAACGAGAGCCCAGCCTGAACACCTGCTTCCCCAAATCAGGAAATTCCACCATCCTGAATCTCCAACCATCCAAAATCCACCCGATCATCCATCCATCCATCCACTCAGTCCAACAGTTCATGGTCTGTAGTGGGGAAGACCCGGAGAAGGCAATGACACCCCACTCCAGTACTCTTGCCTGGAAAATCCCATGGACAAAGGAGCCTGGTAGGCTGCAGTCCATGGGGTCGCTAACAGTCAGACACAACTGAGCAACTTCACTTTCACTTTTCACTTTCATGCATTAGAGAAGGAAATGGCAGCCCACTCCAGTGTTCTTGCCTGGAGAATCCCAGGGACGGGGGAGCCTGGTGGGCTGCCGTCTATGGGGTCACACAGAGCCGGACACGACTGAAGCGACTTAGCAGCAGCAGCAGCAGTGGGGAAGACCATCAATTCAACAGTCATTTCAGTGACCTCTCAGTGTGAGCTGAGCCCTGGGACGGAGATCATTAACAAGATCAAGCTTACCCAAGCTTTCCATGTCACCCAGCCTCTCGGTCTCCCTGAGCATAAATAATCCAGAACGCTGGAGAAGGGTGGGCTGCAGCTCTATTAGGTCTGTGGGTTTCAGCATCTGCAATTCTACGAGAGCTGGGAAGGAATGTTCCTTTTACACAACTCTAATGGGTAATTTGGGGACCCCATCTGTGCAGCAAAAACCCTCCACACACAGCCCCATTCCCAGAGGAGAAACAGTTTTACAACTTCCAGATATGCGATGGAGCTGTCAAAGGCTCATGAACTCAACTAGCAAATTGTGGAACATACATCTCAGTTCTGTTCGGTGCCACAGAAAACACGACAACTGATATCAATTAGAGTGGTTTCGGCCTCCAGTCACAGCTGTTGTGTTGTTCAGTCACTAATTCCTTCCGACTCTTTGTGACCCCGTGGATAGCAGCACGCCAGGCTTCCCTGTCCTTCACTATCTCCTGGAGTTTGCTCAAACTCATGTCCATTGAGTCGGTGATGCCATCCAACCATCTCATCCTCTGTCATCCCCTTCTCCTCCCGCCCTCAATCTTTCCCAGCATCAGGGTCTTTTCCAGTGAGTCAGCTCTTTGCATCAGGTGACCACAAAGTATTGGAGCTTCAGCATCAGTCCTTCCAGTGAATATTCAGGGTTCATTTCCTTTAGGATGGACTGGTTTGATCTCCTTGCAGTCCAAAGGACTCTCAAGAGCCTTCTCCAGGACCACAATTTGAAAGCATCGATTCTTTGGTGCTCAGTCTTCTTCATGGTCCAACTCTCACGCCCGTACATGACTACTGGAAAAGCCATAGCTGGACTATACAGACCTTTGTTGGCAAAATGATGTCTCAGCTTGATAATATGCCATCTAATTCTCTCATAACTTTCCTTCCAAGGAGCAAGCGGCTTTTAATTTCATGGCTTCAATCAGTGTCCACAGTGATTTTGGAGCCCAAGAAAATAAAATCTGTCACTCTTTCCACTTTTTCCCCACCTATTTGCCATGAAGTGATGGAACTGGATGCCACAATCTTAATTTCTTCAATGTTGAGTTTTAAGATAGTTTTTGTTTTTGTTTTTTTTAAATCACAGCTGACTCTTATTCAAATGGGTTTCCTGACCATCAGCCAGCAACAGGGAGGGCTCCATGGTGAGATGCGGGCCCCTTGGGGGGGGGAGGTCCCCAGGGGCCCAGGTCTGTCGCCTCCTGCTCTCGCACCATCAGAGCTGGGGGCCAGATGGCGGCAGCCCTTCTGGTGTCACACTCAGGCCTGACAAGGCCCAAGGACGAAGTAGGAGAGAGGAAGCATCTCTCCCCCAGGGACTCTAGGGAACGAGGGAATTTCCCAGAGGCCCCCAGAGAGCTGGTTAGCTGACTCCCCAGAACCAGTCAGCTGCAGGCGGGATTTGGGGATGGTGATGACTTACTTCATAGGGGCTGGACTGGGTTTAGGGCTTGCCACTACAGACACCTCAGAGAAATCTACTGCTATCCCATCCCAACCATCTGCGCCCTAACAGAGCTATAGGTAGTGGATGTGGTTTTCATTTTGTCCATCTTCCCTACCCCTCCTTTCATCATGAATCCCTCTTCCTGCAGGGAAAACATTCAGTGTGGCTCTAGGAGGCTGAGCCCTGCCAGCCACAGGACGAGGTCCATGACCCAGGCCCAGCCTTCCATTCTCCTGGAGGTTTGCTGTATGGAAACCTACATACAGATTGTGAGAGGTCTCTCCTTTATAACAAAAATAGAGTTTTAGGGCTTCTTTGTCCCTGTCTGTTCAGAGAGCCAAGATAGAAGCAAGCATGCGGATGAAAAGAGAAACTGAGTCCCATTGTCACGGGCTGAACTCCTGGATCCAGCTATTCCTGAAGCCAGGCTGCACATGGACTTCCTCACTTGGAAAGTCATTTTTTGTTTAAATCAATCTGAGTTGTGTTCCTGTTGTTGGCAACAAAGAGTCTGTCTGATACATTGTGGCAATGGCTACTCTTAAAGAGATGGGAATACCAGACCATCTTACCTGCCTCCTGTGAAAACTATATGCAGGTCAAGAAGCAACAGTTAGAACCAGATGTAGAACAATGGACTGGTCGCAAATTGGGAAAGGAGTATGTCAAGGCTGTATATTGTCACCCTGCTTATTTAATCTATATTCAGAGTTCATCATCTTGATGAAAGTGAAAGAGGAGAGTGAAAAGGTTGGCTTAAAGCTCAACACTCAGAAAACTAAGATCATGGCAGCTGGTCCCATCACTTCATGACAAAGAGATGGGGAAACAGTGACAGACTTTATTTTTGGGGGCTCCAAAATCACTGCAGATGGTGACTGCAGCCATGAAATTAAAAGACGCTTACTCCTTGGAAGAAAAGTTATGACCAACCCAGACAGCATATTAAAAAGCAGAGACATTACTTTGCCAACAAAGGTCCAGTGAGCCAAGGCTATGGTTTTTCCAGTGGTCATGTATGGATGTGAGAGTTGGACTATAAAGAAAGCTGAGGGCCGAAGAACTGATGTTTTTGAACTATGGTATTGGAGAAGACTCTTGAGAGTTCCTTGGACTGCAAGGAGATCCAACCAGTCCACCCTGAAGGAAATCGGTCCTGAATATTCATTGGAAGGACTGATGCTGAAGCTGAAACTCCAGTACTTTGGCCACCTGATGAGAAGAACTGACTCATTTGAAAAGATCCTGATGCTGGGAAAGATTGAGGGCAGGAGAAGAAGGAGATTACAGAGGATGAGGTGGTTGGATGGTATCACCAACTCAATGGACATGAGTTTGAGTAAACTCTGGGAGTTGGTGATAGACAGGGAGGCCTGGCATGCTGCAGTCCTTGGGGTTTGCAAAGAGTCATACACGACTGAGCGACTGAACTTAACTGAGAGTATATCATATGAAATGCCAGTCTGTATGAAGCACAAGCTGGAGTCAAGAATGCCAGGAAAAATATCAATAACCTCAGATATGCAGATGATACCACCCTATGGCAGAAAGCAAAGAGGAACTAAAAAGCCTCTTGATGAAGGTGAAAGAGGAGAGTGAAAAAGCTGGCTTAAAACTCAACATTCAAACAATGAATCATGGCATTCAATCCCATCATTTCATGGCAAACAGATGGGGAAACAATGGAAAGAGTGACAGACTTTATTTTCTTGGGCTTCATAATCACTGCAGATGGTGACTGCAGCCATGAAATTAAAAGATGCTTGCTCATAGGAAGAAAAGCTATGCCAAACCTAGACAGCATATTAAAAAGCAGAGACATTACTTTGCTGACAATGGTCCATCTAGTCAAAGCTCTGGTTTTTCCAGTGGTCATGTATGGATGTGAGTTGGACCATAAGGAGAGCTGAGCGCTGAAGAATTGATGCTTTTGAACTGCGGTGCCAGAGAAGACTCTTGAGAGTCCCTTGGACTGCAAGGAGATCAAACCTCTCAATCCTAAAGGAAATAAACCCTGAATATTCATTAGAAGGACTGATGGTGTAGCTGAAGCTCCAATAATTTGGCCACCTGATGAGAAGAGCTGACTCATTGGAAAAGACCCTGATGCTGGGAAAGATTGAAGGCAAGGAGGAGAAGGGGACGACAGAGGATTAGATGGTTGCATGGCATCACCAACTCAATGGACACGAGTTTGAGCAAGCTCCGGGAGATGGTGAAGGACAGGGAAGCCTGGTGTGCTGCAGTCCATGGGGTGGCAAAGAGTCGGACACGACTGAAGGACTGAACAACAAGTGTTTACTCTGACAATAGACATTTATTGAGTGCCTCTTATACGCCAAGGTTCACGCTGGACACCAAGATGGAGGAATCAGTGAGACCCACTTTGCCATGTGGAAGCAGTTACACTCCTTTTATTCTCTAGAGGCCGGTGGGTGGGAGGAGCTAACACTCTGCCACCTGCTCTGTGCCAAGAATTAATCTTGACATGTGACACCTTTTCTTGCTTATCTGCCATGGCACTCAGCCCTTGAGCTTGCCGCCTGGTGAGGTGGCGGGGGGGCGGGGTGATGTGTTACCCAGTGACAGCAAAGCCTCACTCACGGTGAGCGGGAATCACAGCATCTCTGTAGGACTGGCCAGTGGGAAGGTCTCAGACAGCAGGCCAGTGCTGACGGCCGGCCAGGAGGCACCCAGAGCATCAAAGAGAAAGTGAAATCCGAAGTGGAAACTGTTAGCAAGGGAAAAATAAAGCTGCATAAAATCTATGATCAATATAACAAAATCTGCATGGTCTCAGACATACACACACACACACATATCTATGTGTGAAGCACAGATGAAAAAGGTTGAAAAGAAATAACAAGGAAGCATTAACAGGAAGAAATGAAGAGATTTTTAATATCCTTTTCTATACTTTTCATATTTTCCAAATTTTCTACAATAGAGAAGGTGGTTTTTTGGTGTTTTTTTTTTTTTTTAATAAAGCATGGGGCAGGATGGGACCTGTCCTGGGTGACTCAAGACCCAGGGGTCACAGCTGTGGTCACGAGTCCCATGCAGGCCTCAGCCTGCCTGCACTGGGGCCTCCTGAAGGCATCTCACCTCGGGAGACCCCGTGACCTTCTCCTGGCACCACTCCACTTAGCATGACACGTGTCAACCCAGAGTTGGGAACAGTGAGCACCCTGGGGTCAACCTCGGATCACCACAGGTCAGAGCAGGGAACCGGCCCCCTTACTTGGGGAGAGATGGTTGGATGGCATCACTGACTCAATGAACATGAGTTTGGGTAAACTACAGGAGTTGGTGATGGACAGGGAGGCCTGGTGTGCTGCGGTCCATGGGGTCGCAAAGAGTCAGACACGACTGAGCGACTGAACTGAACTGACTTGGCGGCCCTCAATCCTAAGACCTCATCGAAGCCCTGTGGGCCCGAGCAGCCGCCCCCAAGGTGGGGGCTTCCCCCCTCCCATTGTACCCCCAGCCCCACTCCCGCCCCTGGGCCCCTTCCTCAACAGAGTCTGGCACCCAAGCTCTGTCTCCGGCTCTGCCCTGGGGGGGCCTGCTCCAAGCACAATGCCCACCACCCCATCCTAGGCTGGGGCCGCCGAAGCTTCTCTGCCTGGCTGTGCCCAGGTTGTTCCCCTGCCCGTTTCCTAAAGGGCCTTGCTACACCCCTGGGAAGTCACCTTGTGCCCGCGAATGTCGGGGGAGACTGTGACGCACTGGCCTATTCCCGGCGTGGGGGGACAGGTGAACGAGGCCTGCAGGTGCATCGGGCTGTTTCGGCCTAGAAGAAACATCTGGAAATACCCCAGTCAAAGGCCTGGGGGTGGAGGGGAGCGGCGGGGGGCCTGCCCCCAGCCTTGCTGGCCCTGTGCTAGGAACCACTGGCCTGGGACCTGCGGGTGGGGAGGGCCTGGGGGAGATAAGGTGACATTCTGCAGACAGGGCCAGTGCAGGGCCTTGCACGGCCTGGAGAAGACCTTGGACATCTTCTGGCCGACTGCTGGAGCCCAAACACAGGCCTCGGAGGCAGGAGGCAGGGGTGTCGGGAGGCAGGGGCGTCGGGGGAATTCAGTAGAATCCAGAAGGATTATCCAGATTGGGGAGCGGGCACGGGGCTCAGTCACGTGGCCGCTTTAGGTAACAGGGATTTGTCATCTTCCAAGAATGCTAATACGATAAACGCGCTCGCTGCTAAAGGCCTTCTCCACGCTGTCGAATCGTC
The DNA here is from genome assembly GCF_023699985.2 of Odocoileus virginianus. Lineage (NCBI taxonomy): Eukaryota > Metazoa > Chordata > Mammalia > Artiodactyla > Cervidae > Odocoileus > Odocoileus virginianus. The sequence goes on along the minus strand of NC_069689.1, from coordinate 10,322,017 downwards.
CTCAGCGGTGATGCCAGAGGCCTGGGCGCCGGAGCAGCATTTCCGGGCTGCTGTAAATGCCCTGCTGTGCCCGTACACAGAGCTGCGGGGAAAACATGCGTGTGTTGTCGGGCTTCGTTGAGCGTGCTGGTTGCCTAGTCAGATGAATGCTCGGCGGTCCCGAGGGGGCGCGGACAAGAGCTGGAGGCAGGGAGCTGGCTGGCCGGAGCTCGTCCAAGCCTGGCCAGCTCTGGGCCCTGGGCGAGCTCGGCGTTTCTGAGTCATCCACGGGCAAGAGCCCCTTCCCCGCCCACCCTCGTGGATGGGGTGACCTCGGGTCACCCCATCCACCCCAGATCTCAGCTTCCTCTTCTGTAAAATGGGAGCCATTGTCTCAAGAAAAGCCCCCATGCTTGGAGACAGGACACAGAGGGAAAGAGCTGTCACTGTAAAAAGCGGGGTTCAGCGTGTCCTTCCCCGGTGGTGGGCAGTGTCTGCGGGCCACCCCTGAGCTCTCCGGGCACCTCAGTGACTGCCCCGCCTCAGACGTGGGCCAGGATCTCTTTCTGGCCTTCATGGAGCACATCAAACTGGGAACTTGTCTTTCCTTCTGTTTTTCTCTTTTTTCACTTTCCTTTTAATCTCAACTGCAAGAGTCGGACACGACCAAAGTGACTTAGCACACATGCAAAAGGTGGAGCTGCTGTCCAGTTGACGGCACCCGGTCCATCATGGATCCACACGCAGGTCCTTGGCTTGCTGCTCAGTCTCCAGGCCCTTTCCTCCCTTCCCCTGCCCCCTCAGCAAAGGGCAGCCCTTCCAAGTGTTTCCCGGACACCGTCTGACGGCGTGTGCTCAGGCAGACTGGTCCTCTATGTTTTGTCTGCATGTCATTTCAATTAACGTAAACAGCGCTGCGTAGTAGCTCATATGCTTTCTCTTACTTTTTCCATTCAGCTCAGGGTTTGGAAGACCCATCTGCAGGGCTGTCTCCTTGGTTCGAACCATGGCTGGGTTTCCACCCGGCACATCTTACGCCCCCGCGCCAGCCCCCACCCCACCTCTGGCCGTGCCCCTTGCAGCAGGGGTGCGCAGAGCCCCGCTGGGCTGTTGCCGGCAGTGACCGCACACACGCAGGGTGGGCACCCGGGTCAGTCGGCCGACGTCTCAACAGCACAGCTGCCACGGTCTGCGTGCCCACGCGGAGGCCAGGAGGAGTGCGGTACACACGTCCCAACCAAGGCTGGCCTTGCTTTTGCACAAGTGACGCGTGCGATGACAACAAAAGTCATACTTACACCAGCAGCTGGCCGCCAGAGGGCCGGCGTGCGCCGGGCACGTGTGTCGTCTCCTTCAGCAGCCCTGGAAGGCAGGCCATTCTGAATCCCCATGTTACATCTGAGGAAGGCAAGGCTTGTGCAGAGACTCCCTGCACCCCTTCCCTTGTGCCTCAGCTGGTAAAGAATCTGCCTGCAATGTGGGAGACCTGGGTTCAATCCCTGAGTTGGGAAGATCCCCTGGAGACAGGAAAGGCTACCCACTCCAGTATGCTGGCCCGGAGAATCCCATGGACCGAATAGTCCATGGGGTCGCAAAGAGTTGGACACGACTGAGCAACTTTCGGTTCACTTCAGTTCCCTGCACCTCAGGTTCCCAAGCCAGAGAAAATGAGGGCCTGGGAAGACAGCTGGCTTGCAAGGCCACTGGTGAGCCAAACCCACAGGAGAGCAGCCAGCGGCCACCTCACTGCCCTTCTGAGCACCTCCACGCCCCCGGACCAGTGAGGGTGGAGGATAGGTTTTAAAGCCTAGAAAGGACAACGCTTAACCCCAGGCTCTGGGGCACCGCAGTGGGGCTTCAGCCTCCGTAGCAGCCTCCTGTCTGTCCACATCCACCACTTCCAAAGCACTGGCTCAGCACCCCACACCCCCTTCCCATTTCAGGGCAAAGGAGAACTTACACTCTTCCCAGGCAAACCTCTTTCCCTGCAAAGAATCGCACCTTCCCCTCTTACAGTACTGGCACCACCGTCGGCTGGAACAGCCCTAGCCTGAGAATTTTTTCAGGGTTTTCTCGGTGGAACGGGCATTACTGGCCCCAGTTTACAGATGGAAGCTGCAGAGACTTGTTCAAGGTCGCACCGGGAGGGAGCCAAGAACCGTGGAGGGCCAGGGTGGGTCCATGGAGCCTCTGGAACCAAGTCAGCTAGCCTCTCTGCAGGACCAGACGGGGTGACAGGAGGCACGTGACCGGGAAGGGAAGCGCTTTGTGCCCGAGACCACCAGCTGTGGGGGCCAGGTCAGTGGCAGTGGCTGATCCAGGAGAGGAGGTCAGCCCGCAAGTCAGCTCCACCAGGGGGTTGCGTCAGGGGACACAGAGGTCAGATCCCTTACAGGCCACCAGGCGTCCTCCATATCCTCCACCCCGAAGAAAACCCAGTGCGTCATCCCAAAGGTACCGATATTCCTGCGTCCAGACCACAGTCCCCAGTGGGAGGACCAAACCCTTCCGTGGGTGTCTCCTCCTGCACTGGGACCGCAGGGGTGAATCCAGTTTGGGCTCAGGGGTCTTTCAAAGATAGTCTGTGGCTGAGGTTTGCAGCATCTCCTGAAGACAGACACCTGGGCCCAGGGATGAGTCAAGGGGCCATTTGCAAAGAGGGAACCTGGGCGCCTGACCTGGCCTCTGTGACTGCTGTGGGTGGTGGCCTTGTGACAGGAAGGTCTGGGTCTCAGTTTTCCCATCTGTAATGTGAGGATTTTCTTGAGCTCCAAAATCACTGAGGATGGTGACTGCAGCCATGAAAGTAAAAGACGCTTGCTCCTTGGAGAAAAGCTATGACAAATCTAGATGGCGTATTAAAAAGCAGAGACATCATTTTGCCAACAAAGGTCCGTATAGTCAAAGCTATGGTTTTTCCAGTAGTCATATATGGATGTGAGAGTTGGACTATAAAGAAGGGTAAGTGCCAAATAATTGACGCCTTTGAACTGTGGTGTTGAAGACTCTTGAGAGTCCCTTGGACTGCAAGGAGATCCAACCAGCCAATCCTAAAGGAGATCAACCCCGAATATTCATTGGAAGCACTGACACTGAAGCTGAAGCTCCAATCCTTTGGCCACTAATGAGAAGAGCCGACTCACTGGAAAAGATCCTGATGCTGGGAAAGACTGAGGGCAGGAGGAGAAGGGGACGACAGGGGGTGAGATGGTTGGATGGCATCACCGACCCAATGGGCATGAGTTTGAGCAAACGCTGGGATATGGTGAAGGACAGGGGAGCCTGGCGTGCTGCGGTCCACAAAGAGTCGGACATGCTTTAGCAACGGAACAATGATGACCACACGGGGCTACCTGTACCTGCTCTCGGTGAAAGCTGAATAAAATCATGCAGGCCACGCAGCCAGCCCAGAGCGGGTGCTCAGAGCCGCATTCAGCACTGTTCCCTGAGCGCCCCCTCCCATGCTCAGCTCTGGAGACACACGCAACAAGACCACCAGGATGACTGTGCTCAGGGAGAGGATGGTCAAGGCCAACCCAGCACGTGTGGCTCAGCGTGGCAGGAGCCATGACGGGGGAGGACCCACTGCGGGGCGTCGGGAGAGCACCCACCTTGAGAGCTGACACCAGGTGGGTGAGTGGTGGCCAGTGGACATGGTGGAGGGCATGTGCAGAGAAAGCAGGGTGACAGGTCAGGCAGGACCCCTCAGGCCCCTTCCACGAAGGACCGCCCCCTCCTCCAGCCCCACCTCCAGGCAGCCCACATCCAGGCCCTGCCTCTTGCTCCAAACCCACCTCTTTCCCATCCCTTGCATAGGTGCCGACCCTGATAAGCATCTGGCACCCACACCCATCTCAGCATCGACCTCCAGAAGCCAACCCAAGCCAGTCGGCACCAGGCGCAGCCCCAGAAGGCAAGAAAGAGGGTCCCTCCCCACCCCCACCCCCCGCCACTGCCTGGCACTGAGGCCCCTGGCGGGCAGCAGGCGCGCGGGGGAGCAGGTGCAAAGTCATGGGGAGGGGGTGGGGAAGCACTGAGGGTGTCAGTGTCGGGGTTCACGCATTTGAGTCACGTTGGGGACAAAAGCTGCGCTGAGTGACAGGCCACGGCAAGCCCATGTGAACCCTGGGGGGCCTCTCTGAGGCTCTCTCCTCTCGGGAGAGCAGGTCAGAGGGATGCTGCAGACCAAGCCTGGAGCCCAGGAGTCTAAGTGGCTGAAGTTCAAGGAAGATATAACCCGACCAATGTGGGGCTGTCATGTCAAAGTTGGGAAAACTGGGACTTCCCCATGAGTCCATGGGTTAGGATTCCCGTGCTTCCACTGCAGGGGGCACGGGTTCGAACCCTGGCGGAGGAACAAAGGTCCTGCCTGCAGGACTCGGAGCCAGAAAAAAAAAAAAAGCAAGGACCCTGAGTTATGGGATGGAGACTGATGCCCCGCAGGTTCTCACTCCCAGGGACGCAGCCCTCAGGCCCTTGGACGTGGCCCCAAGTAGGAGCTACAAGCAGATGGGGACAAGGCATAGGGCTGTCCCCCTCCAGGCAGCTCGCACCCCACCCTGCGCCCCGGGCCTCTGATGAGAGTCAGGGATACAGTGCGGATAAGGGAGGACTGCGCCCCGGGGGAACTGCAGTGGCAGGGCCCCAGGGCCCCGGGGGGCTCCTGGCTGATCACAGCGGGAACGCAGAGGTGCCTGGGGGAGGCCGGCTCCCTCGGTAGCCTGTCCCGAGAGGCAGGGTCAACTCCAGCAGGGACCCCAGGACACGGTGCAGACACCCAGGGGGACTCCCGGAGCCCGAACCGGTGACAGCCACTCTGGTCAAAGCTGACAAGGCGGGATGGCTGTGGCGGGTGGTGGTGAAGGGACTCGAAGGCTCGAGAAACGGGCACCTGGAGTAGACGCGCTGCCAGGCCAGAGAGGTCTGGGGAAAGGCCGGGAGGGCAGAGGGGGTGCGGAGACGGAGGGGCTTCTGCACGACCACAACGTCCCGGGTGGTCGTTCTCCGTAAAGAAGGCAGGGCTGACGGCAGGCAGGACAGGCTGCCACGAGCCCGGCCCGCGCAGGGCCCTGGAGAAGTGGGACCCAAGCACGCAAGGCCAGGGGGCGGCCCTTTGCCCCCAGGGGCCCGGGCTTTGCAGTCATCGTGATGAGCAGCCGGGCTGGAGGCCGGCCACAGGGTGAGGCCTGCAGAGCGTCCTGACCGAGAGTAAGGAGGCGGGACAGACAAGGGCACTTCTCAGTCGGTGCTAACAGAAGAAATCAAGTACAGATGGACCGACGGCTGGGGGAGGACCCAGCAATAAAAAGTCATGATACCTTTGTAAACAAATGCAGGTTCAGCCACTCGCCCCCGCTCAACAGCCAATAAACTGAAGGGTGGGCTTCGGTGGAGAAGCAAGGACTTTATTCAGAAAAGCCGGCAATCTGGGGAAATGATAGACTTATATGCAGAGACCTTGCTGAAGATTCTGCTCAGCCGTGACGATTTCTAAAGGGAAAGCGGGCTGCCATCTCAGTTAATCATTAAGGCAGAAGGTCAGATTCTTCATTATTTTTCCACGGCGTGCAGGCCTGCTGACTTCCCTGATCTTCTCTAAACACTGTCTTGCCCTCGTGGTCGGCCTGCAAATTCACTAAGGGGGAGCTGGGGAAGAGTCCGTCCTTCTTTAACTAACTGATTTCTCAGCCCTATTCCTTCTAATCCAGGAAAGGAATCAACAGGTTAGGTAAGACCCCCTCCACCAGCTCTCCCAGCCTCTTAACAGCTCATCCAGCCATTGAATGGAAATGCCATCAGGAGGAGAAGGCAATGGCACCCCACTCCAGTACTCTTGCCTGGAGAATCCCATGGATGGAGGAGCCTGGTAGGCTGCAGTCCATCGGGTCGCTAAGAGTCGGACACGACTGAGCGACTTCACTTTCACTTTTCACTTTCACTTTTCACTTCCACGCATTGGAGAAGGAAATGGCAACCCATTCCAGTGTTATTGCCTGGAGAGTCCCAAGGACGGCAAAGCCTGGTGGGCTGCCGTCTATGGGGTCGCATAGAGTCGGACACGACTGAAGCGACACAGCAGCAGCAGCAGCAGTCTCATCATGGGGACACCAAGCTAATGACCTCATCAAAACCTAATTAACTCATAAGGTTCCTTCTCTACACATTGATGATCAGATGAATTTTCAGGAGGCACAATTCAATCCATAGCAGAAAGATTATTACTCCCATTTTCAGGCAAGGAACAAGTACAAAGAATTTAGGTAACTCACCCAATGTCACATGCATGCAATTAGTAGTCAATCATGGTCAGTCTGACATATAAGCACATGCTCTTGACCACTTTCCATGTAGAAGGATGCAGTGTTCTATCATCACTCACCTGGAATCAGGGGAATGTACCTTAAACTCTTCAAAAAGATGAACATATCCTTCTTTGAAGGCATTAAAAAAAAGTGCCTTTCTTTATCTTCTTTGTTCAAATCATATGCCCTCTTTTCTCCTTAGACATTAAGTGAAAGTCAGATTCAGACCCTATTGTACAACAACAAAAAATTTTTGCTTAAAAAATAATAAAACACCTATGAATCAACTCTCCTGGTTCTGATTCCATGAGCATCATGTAACCTTCTGTAAATAATGTAGCTTATCCCATTGATTGTCTTTCATAGAAAGTACTGATGCCAAACTTGAGTACTTTGTACTGTATTTTTCATTGTTAAATAACACATCTTTCCAGGTGCTACACATCCATTTGTTGTTCATTTGGTTAGCCTGGGCTAGTCCCCAAGTCTCCTCACCACTGGAAGCAACAACAGAATAGTTTATGAGTCTGAAAAGTTGAAACATTTTCCAGACTCCTATGCTCCCACTCAGTCTCCATGTTGTCCCTTATTCTTGTTGTCGCATATATTAGCACTCCATTCCTTTAATGGCCAAGTAATATTGCATTGTGTGGATATACCACATTTTACATTTCCAGTATCAGAGTATGAGGATTCTAGTTTCGCCATATCCCTCATCAACACTGGTTAGCTTATTCTCTATCTTTTAGATATGTATATATTTTTTCGGCCACACTGCACAGCTTATAGGATCTTAGTTGTTCCCCAAACAGGGATTAAACCTGTACCCTTGGCAGTGAAAGCATGGAGTTCTAACCACTGTACTCCCAGAGAAGTCCCTCATTGTGTGTGTGTGTTTTTAATATTGTTTTATTTTATGTTTACTCATTGATGGTTGCACTGGTTCTCTGTTGCTGTGCACAGGCTTTCTCTAGATGTGGTGAGAAGAGGCTACCCTCTAGCTGCGGTGCACCAGTTTCCTATTGTGGTGGCTTCTCTTACTGCGGAACACGGACCCTGGGCACTCGGGCTTCAGCAGTGGTGGCTGGAGTGCTCTAAAGCACAGACTTAGCTGTTGTGGTGCATAGGCTTAGTTGCCCTCTGGCATGTGGGATCTTCCTGCACCAGTGATCAATCTAGTGTCCCTTGCATTGCAAGATGGCTTCTTATCCATTGGACCACAAGGGAAGCCCTGCTCACTGTGGTTATGATCTGTTTCCTTGGTTAGCAACGATGTTGAAAGCTTCTTAATGTAGTTATTGATAATTGCTATATCTTCTTTGAATAAATGTTCCATTGCTTTGTCCATTTAAAAAAAAAAAAAAAAAAGGAAATGCCATCAGGACCTGCCCCTGGGCCCCCAGGATGGGAGTAGGCAGGTTTAGACACTAAGTCATGTCCAACTGTTTTGCAATGCCATGGACTGTAACCTGCCAGGCTCCTCTGTCCATGGGACTCTCCAGGCAAGAATACTGGAGTGGGTTGCCATTTCCCTTTCCAGGGGATCTTCCCAACCCAGGGATTGAACCTGAGTCTTTTATGTCTCCTGCATTAGCAGGTGGATTCTTTACCACTGAGCCACCAGGAAAGCCCATTGCATATGTTTAGAAAAGAAGAATGTGAAAAGTGGCCTAGTGATCTCAACTTCATGATTAAGGTCTAAGGAAAACAGGGATAAGCAAACAGAAAAGGTGCCAAAGGAGCTGCTGACACACTGCAGCCCTCTCCCATTCCTGACTCAATCTTCAGACTCTGGACTCATTGACTGAAGAGTCGGCTGATCCCCAAGGAGGAAGGACCCCACAATATACCAGCAAGTACATGTGGCAATATTTTCCCCAGTGCTCCTCCAAAAGGGACCTTGTCCATCTACTTGGCTAATAACCCAAGGGGGAATGCAGAACACCCAAACACTTGGAGGACTGTTGGACATTGGGCTTGAACAGGCTTGGACACCAGGAACGTGATATCTCATGAAGGTGCCTGCTAGATGGGGACCTACAAACATCAGGTAATAAGGGCAGTCCCATCCGAAGTCCACCTTACATGGAACCACAGGCTCCGCAGACCCATCAAGAAGTGAACTTTCTGACCCCCAAATGAACACCCAGGGTCAGCATACTTAGCAGCCGGTGCCCTTTCCACATTGGTTCTGGTCTCTGCAGTGAGAGCAATGGGAGAGACTGGAAGGCTTTGAAACCGACCCCTCCTTAGCCAACATCACGAATCAGAAATGGCATCACATCCCAGGAAAGGAGGTGACGGAGATCAGTACCACCTTCAAGGAGATAAAGGATGCGTGTTGGTCCCACCATGCCTCAGGGCAATTCTTGAAGATCCTGGAAGATGACACAAACCCCCAGTAGGCCCCATCAAGGCCAGCCTGGGTCACAGGGCTGTGCCGGGGCTGGGGGGGTGAGGGGCAGTCTCTGCCGGAGCAGATGAACACAGTCCCTGGGACCAGGTATGCAACCACCTGAGCAAATGCATCCTTTCCTAACCCAGGCGAAAAGAAGGATTAGCATAACGCACATCCAAGACCTCCCTGGATGTCCAGTGGCTAAGACTTCACGCTCCCAATGCAGGGGGCCCAGGGTTCGATCCCTGGTCAGGGAAGTAGATCCCACATACGCAACTAGGAGTTCACATGCTACAACTGAAGATTCTGCGTGCCCTAACAAAGACTGAAGATCCGATGTGCTGCAACTAAGCCCTGGCACAGCCAAATACAAACATATTTTTTAAGTAAGAAAGAACGAGGATCCCCATGGGAAGAGCGACAATATACATCTACAGTCCCGGGGCGGTGCCAGCTCCCCTGGCCCCAGTCATCATACAGACCAGAGAGCCTGTGTCTCGGTCCACAGCAAATCACAGGGATCAGTTTATCAACGGCACTGAGTTGATCGGGCCAAATGAGCAAGGCGGAGCCAGACCACTAAAGGCCTTGGTGAGACACACATGCTCCGGGGGCTGCCTCATCCTCCCCCCTTCTTAGAGGCAGCAGTCAGGGACGCTCTGGACCACCCCTCCAAAGCAAAGGACAAACTATTGCAGCGTGCGCTTCCCATGACGAAAAAGGAAGCACCACGCCTGGCGGTTTAGACTCTAGAAGCAGCAACCCCCGCTCCCCACAGGCGCTACCCTACCCCCACCCCGGACACCGCTCCACCCACATGCTGGGTCACGCAGATGCCGCCAGCTCTGAGTAGGGCTCCACCAGGAACGGGCTCCACCAGGAACAGGCTCCACGGCGAACACCCCAGCTACACCGTGAGCCCCAAAGGACTCCACTGAGCAGAGGCACCCGGGGCAGGAAAAGATCTCACTGGAGTCTGGTGAAACTTTTGGGGAAACAACCCCCAGAGAACTATGTGGTCCTAATAAAGACAGGACGGGCTTCCCTGGCAGCGGCAAAGAATCTGCCTGCCAGTGCAGGGGACCCAGGCTCGATCCCTGGTCCAGGAAGATCCCAGGTGCCATGGAGCAACAAAGCCTGAGCCCCGCAACTTACCCAAAGCCTGTGCCCCGCAGCAGGAGAAGCCGCTGCAGTGAGAGGCCCACACAGGACAGCGGCAACAAGGAGGGCCCAGCACGGCCACAGATAAATAAATACATTTTTCTTTTCCAAAAAAAGAAAGGAATGATGGCCGCCTGGCCAGAGCAGAGGACAGAGAGCAGACGCATTGGAAGCAGCGAGAGCACGCGATCCGGGTCAAGATGCCGGGTCCGCTGCGGAAGGAGACGGGGCGGGCGATGTCAGGTTGGTACCTGGTGGAAGCGGCAGTGCCGCTGACTCAAGGGCACACACGGCGCGCGGGGCGGATAAACTCAGTTTCCTGGGTCACTCAGGCGAAGGCGTCCCCGGGCAGCTGCCCTGCAAGCCCAGAGCTCCACACTTTGGCGGGTCGGCGGGGTTCCGAGTGATGGGGTGAGGGATACGAGAGCCGCGGGGTAGCCGGGCTCTCCAAGGGACGTGTGTTGAGGGCAGGAGGGCAGGCGTGAGAGAGCTGGAGGGGCTGCAGTGTTTGCACCCGAGTCCGGGAAGAGCTCCTTTGTGACGCAGCCTACATTTGGACCAGCTTAACCCCACGGCGCCCACTGACTGTACGGTCACAGCGCGCCTGTGTGCCGCGCCCTTGGCGGGGAGCGGTCAAGCCAGAGCAGCGAGGTCCTGAACCAGAGACCTGACCCGGGACACGAAACAGGCGGAGGAGGCCGGGCATGGGGCACCCCGGGGCCACCCCCTTTGAAGATCCGCACCGGCCAGGTCACGGCTCGCGGGCCCACACTGGGGGGGTCCACCGTGGTCGATGAGAGCGTGCGGCCAGTGTCCTATATCTGAGGGCATGCCTCACCGCTCTGCAGAGTTGGGACCCAAGACCAACAAAATACGGCAACCAAGGGGGAAAGGACAGAGGGGCTGAGGTCTCTGACCGGCCCACCCCCAGCCCACTGGGCGCCCCTCCCCTACCCCAAGGTGTCTCTTGAACAAGGATGACCTCCACTCACATCTGCCCCCCAGGTGTCTCCCCAGCCTTCCCCGTGGACCCAGCTCTTCCACGGCTTCCAGTGGCCCCACTTGGGTGAACTTGAAGTCGGAGGCCAGAGCTCACGTGCGGAGTCGCAGATTCCTGCTTCCTTCACACCCAGAGAGCAGGCCTCTTCTCCTCCATGAAGCCACAGCTTTGGGGTTGCCTGTGTTCACGGGCACCCCGAGATCTTCACAAAGCAGAGGAGGGAAGGTGCCCACCCAGCCCCATCTCCGTTAAATAAGACGTCTATTATGGGAAATTTACACATATCAGGACATCCTAGCCTTTCCAGAAAGTTGGGCTGCCCTCATTTCTGGCTTTCCAGAGGCCCAGGGGGAGGGAGATCCTACCCACTTACTGGTGCCCAGTCAGATGGAGACACCTGAGGGCATCCAGGAGGAGGTGGGGGGCAAAAGGAAGAGGTTGTCTGGAGCCCCGGATCGGGGAGCCCCGCCATCAGCATTCTCGGTGAGAGGAGGGATCTGGGGTGAGGAGTGGAGAGAGGAGAAAGAAACAAGAGAGACACCATGTCTCAGTCCCAAGCTGGACCTCACAGAGCTGACACTCTCTCGGGGAAGGAGGGGGTATCAGGACTCAGCCCCTGGGACCAGGAGCATTTCTGGGTCGCATCCCTGGCCCCATTCCTAAGAGCTGCAGGTGCTCACAATGGAGGTGGCTCCCTGGAGTCCACAGCTGAGCGTGGCTTTACCAAACCCCAACATCAGCAGAACAGCCCCCCCTCCAGCCTACTCAGCAGAGGGCCCTCCTTTCCTGTGATCCTCAGAAGAACCCAAGCAGATGGGCTTTTCCCCATCTTGTAGATAAGCAAATGAAGCTCACCTTCTGTGTCCCCAAGCACCTATGAAGTCAGAAAACACAGAAGAATAATAAAGATGTAGATAAAGAAAGGAGAGCAGAAAGTCAGTTAAGGGTACAATTCCTACAACTCCCACGTTGGCACAGAGCTTCCTAGCTGCCAAAGCAAAAAAGACATGCAGTGTGTTTTAAGATTTATAATGACCATGGTATGGAGCCCTGTCAGGATCTCATGGCTCCCAGGAGTGCAAGCTGTTGGCTGCAGACTAGGCGTGTGCACACTTCCGGGTTGAGACAGAGAAACAAAGTTGTGCTGGGGATTCCATGCCGAGCAACGAAGACAGCCCTGTCTCTGGCAGACTGCGGGCTTCTCTGCTTTAAGCCCCTGGATCTGACGAGGCAAGCAGAGGATCTCAGGGTTCCCTGGCAGCCACGCGACTCTGTGGGGCAGTCAGGGGCAATGAGGGGACTTAGCTCAAGTCTGTCATTGTCTGCCCTGCACTGGGGACTCTGTCCCAGGAAATGACCCCCTGAAATGAAATTAAAAAGTCACTAGACTGGGCATGGACCACAGAGTAAACAGGAGATAACCCAGCCTAGCCCCAGGGGCACCAAATAAGGGACTCCCACCTGGAGAGTGGCTCTCCAGCGTGACTCACGTGTCATACGACACAAGAGGATGTATGTGCAAGATGGTCAAGAGGAAAGGACAACACAGTGGTGGAGGCACAATGATGCAGCCACAGAGACACCTCAGGAGTAAATTCTGTTCTTCTCAGACTGATCCAGCCCAAGAGGAACTACCTCCCACTGTCAGCACCCCAATCCACCCCTCTCTTCACATGTCCTGTCTCCGGTAGAGTCATCCAGCTCTCTTTTTTTCCCTCCACCCTATAGAACCTGATTTTTGCCAGGCATACGCTCACCCAGAATAAAGACTACATTTCCCAGTGTTCCTTGTGGCCAAGTGTGGCCGTGTGGTTAATTTCTAGCCAATGGGATGTGAGCAAAGTGAACTTTATGTTCCACTTCCAGGTCATGCTCTTAAAGAGACAGCATGGGTGTTCACCTTCCCTCTCCTCCTCGCCTCATCCTGGGGAATGCAGACCTGATGGGAGCCACCCTGGACTAGGCAGATGAGGGCAAGATGCCAGGGATGGCAGGGGCCATGACACCTTCACGGAGCACAGCTGGCCCTGCAACCCAGATGTCTATGGGAGAGAAATAAATGTCCACCCTGTGTGTGTGTTATATGCGCTGTCACTCACTGTGTCTGACTCTTGGCGACCCCACAGACTGTAGCCCGCTGGGGTCCTCTGTCCATGGAATTTTCCAGGCAAGAATACTGGAGTGGGTTGCCATTTCCTTCTCCAGGGGATCTTCCTGACCCAGGGGTCGAACTTAAGTCTCTTGTGTCTCTTGCACTGGCAGGAGGATTCTTTACCACTATCGTCACCTGGGAAACACCCCGTTTAGTCAGTTATTTTGAGCCTGTCCTATGCAGCCCACTCTATGTCCCAACTAAGAAACCATCTAGACTGATGGTCACTCTGACCCCTCACCTCCCAGGCCAGTACCTGTGAGTCTCAATAGTTAAGCCCCAACCATTAAAAATAACCACAGCCGCCAATTTCTTGGTGTTTCTCCTCACCCATATTTCTTCATGGACCACCCCTGCCCCCCAGAAAAACAACATCACAATTCCAGATTTACAGCTGAAAAACAGTGAGACTCAAGGAAGTTAAGCAATTTTCCAAGATCACACAGCTAGCAACCCAGAGTACCACTATTCAGAGACCAGCAGACTGGAAAATCCATCCTCCTAGTGTCTGCCCTTCTGTGCCTCTCTCAAAGCCACGCCCTCCTCTCAATCACCTTGGGCCTGGCTGCCAAGTCCATCCCTTCCCACCTCATGGCCTCCGCTCTCCCCCCAGCAAGGCAATCTGAGGGCATCACCACCACCCTGATTAAGCTTGTGATGGCTCCCCATTGCCTCCAGGCAAAGGCAGCTGTCTCACCGCACAGTGATGTTTAGGGGCCCTGGTACCCGGCCCCAGACCAACCCCTCCAGGCCACCCTGACCCTCACTGACTAGCTCCTTCCCACTCCTGACATTTCCTACTTATCACGCCAGACACCCAGAGCCCCTGCCGTGGGGCTGGCACCATGCCAGGCCCTTGGCCCCACCAGGGCCCAGAGAGGGCGGGGCTGCATGCCCATTTTACAGGAGAGGAGCCTGAGGCTCCAGCAGATGGGTGACTCAGCCAGGGACCCACAGTCAGGGGTCCCTGGACTGGGGACTGAAACCCAAATTATCCATCTTGCATGTCTATTCACTTCCCAGGTCGTCTAATTCAGGAGCGAGTGAGGCCCCAGCTGACACCAGGCTGTAGCCACATTACGTGGTGGGCGGGGGAGGTGGGAATACTTTGGTCCCAGGACATGTGATAGAAGGCTCAGAGAGGTGAGGTGACTGTCAAGTGTGCACAGCTGGGGAGCACCCCGGAGGACTGAAGCCAGGAGCCCGGACACCCCTGGATGAGCCCCCCTTGCACCCCAGGAATCGTAGGTCTGTATGTGGAAAGTGCCAGGCTGCCCCTTCCTCCTACACAAACTTGGTTGAGTCCCAGCCTCCTCCTGCACACAGGGTCCCGGACAGGTACAGATGGAGGCCGGCAGCTCCGTGCACCCTCTGGGCCTCCTGAGGGAGGAGGTGTCCCAGGCAGGGTGCTGTGTGTGCGCAGGGTGGTGGACGGGGAGCACCAGGCTGGCACCCTCCCCACTCAGCACTCAGCTCCCCTGTCGGACCTCCAACCCCTAAAGCGTCCCCACTTTCTGGGCTGGGGTCAGGAGGATCTATGCTCGGGGCCTCTGCGAGCCAGTCCCGGGCAGACCTCTGACCCCCAGCCTCTGCGTGAGGAGGGGGCTGTTGGGAGGCAGAGACCCCACCATATCCCAGCTCCTCCCACAGCTCAGGGTCCTGGGGGGCCCTCGTCCCCCTGGGCAAAGAGTCGGACATGACTGGGCAACTAACACACGTACACACAAGTAGCTTCAGTCGTGTCCGACTCTTTGTGACCCCACGGACTGGCCCGCCAGGAGCCTCTGTCCATGGGACTTGCCCAGGCAAGAATACTAGAGAGGACTGCCATTTCCTTCTCCAGGGGACCTTCCCGACCCAGGGAAGGAACCTGGGTCTCATGTCTCCTGCATTGGCAGGCAGGTTCTTTATCACTAGCGCCACCTCTCTGAACTTGGTTCATAGCAAATGCTTCTCAATCCTTCCTTCTCTGGAGGACAGGACTCAGCTGGGTGCTAAGCACCTTTTAAATCTTCTCTGGAAAGGCCCTGGAGTGTTTCCTTCTCTTCAGGGCTGTGCCCTATGAACCAGGGCAGGCAGATCTGGGGCCTAGCGAGGGCAGGGGGGCTGGAAGCTGCACCTATGTGACCCTCACCTACTCAATGACTGCTGTGTCCGCTGCCCCTGGGGAGCCAGGGACAGAAATCTGCTCCTGGAGCTCATCATTCTAGGCCCACTGCCCGAGGTCAGCCAGGCCAGCCAGCCAGCCAGCCAGCCATGTATTGAATCAATATTCTCTAAGCACCTGCTCTCCCCAGACCATTCCAGCCCCAGCAGTTTCAGGGCACCAGGGACACTCAGAGAAGTATTAACCTGGTCCTTTGCTGACAGCAGACACATCGGCACATCATGATGACACCAGGCAATGCCTGCTCTGGGAGAGCTGTAGATCTCGTGTAGGGGGATCTCACGGGAAAAATTAAAATTAACACATAGGAGCAGAGGCTTACCAGAGAGGGAGAAAGCAGGCTGGGATTTGAGGCATGTGTAGGAGTTCATCCAGTAGGCAGAACGGGACTGGATATTTGAAGCGGAAAAGTGTGAGGAATAATAAGAAAGGGGATGCTTGGTAAGGCTGGAAGGTAGGGTGGGCAAGGGGGCACCAGGGGAAGGCAGGTCTTCAGCCAGATGGGGAAGGGCCTTTGTCCCAGGCTGGCCCTGAAGTACGTTTCCACCAAGGAGCCTTTCAGAGGGAGCGGCCTGTGGAAAAGGCAACGTAAGCAGCTCTTCTCCCTCCCAGCCCATCAGAAAGCCCACGTCTTACCTGCATCATGGGGTTCTAGCTATTCAGTTTCTTCTGGGGAACACAGGGAGAGGGGAGAGAATTGTGAAGAAGGAAGTTGGGGACTCTGGGTCAGGGGAGGGGCAGG
Source organism: Odocoileus virginianus (assembly GCF_023699985.2). Taxonomy (NCBI): domain Eukaryota; kingdom Metazoa; phylum Chordata; class Mammalia; order Artiodactyla; family Cervidae; genus Odocoileus; species Odocoileus virginianus. The sequence continues at coordinate 10,306,116 of NC_069689.1, read as the reverse complement.
ATGCTGGTAGACTGGGGTAGTACTGTGGTCCTCCTAGGGGACCCTGTCCTTCCAGTTCTGAGACCCAAGTCCCTGGGTCCAACCTAGAGAAGCAGCAAATCCACAGGTTCCAGATGTGGGGCCACCCCACTCCACCCCACCCAGAGGTGTAAGCCAGGCCTTCCCATCACCTGGACCCTTCCTCTGCAGACCCTGCTCCATTCACTCCTCCAGGGGCAAAGATCTCATCCCTCTGAGGGCCTGGAGGCACACAGCCTTCTGACACATTTTTCACAGATAGATAGTTTCTCCTTTGGCTGAGTTAGGTCCACTCTATAACTCTTCCACTCTCGCCCCAGTCCTGGCTCTGTCCACATGGGCCACAGAGAACAAGTCTGGTCAGTTTATCCCTGAAGGTTTCAACATTTCTGTCCCCAGTGGGAACAGCAGGGGTGACGGTCCAGAGTTGAGACAAGCTCAGCTGTTTCAGCAAAGAGGCAAACGGAAGCAGGGCGGTGGGGGGGAGGCGTCGAAGAGGCAGAAAAAGCAGGTCTCCTTGGAGGCCAAACAGGCAAACCTCATTTGAGATGAGAGTGGGCCTTCTATGGGCTGAGGGAGGTTCTGGGTGATGGGCAGGGAGCGCTGAGGTTTGCAGAAGGGAACAGCCAGGGGGGAGGACAGAGACCAAGGCGGAAATCAAAACTTTCCTCGTGACAACTCTGGCTCAAGCGGACAGGCTCAGGAGGCCACCCCAGCCTCCACCAGGGAGAGCAGGGGGACCCAGGGGGTGCCTGGAGCCGAGCCCAGGCCCCCCTCTCAGCATGAAAGGGCGGGCGGTAGTGGTGAAGACCCTAGGGTGGGCCCCCGCTCTCCTGTCTTTCAAAGGAGGTGGGCCTGGGCCTGGTGACCTCCCCCCAAATCTTCCGTCTGCTGCTCAGAGCTCCAGGCCTCTGTTCCAGGCAGGACCTCACTGCTTGGGCTTGACCCACCCCACCCCGCCGCAGGCCCAGGAAGTGGCAGACAGTAGTACCAGCCTCAGAGCCAGTCATCACAGAGAGCCCAAAGCCCAGGTCACAGAGCTGATGTGACCACAGAGCCTGGGACGCGAAGCCCTATATCCCCAGCCACGCCTGCCCCTGCTGCCCACTCCTCAGCCTCCAATCACCTACTAAGTCTAGGTGACCCTTACACAGTCCCCCAAAGACCTCCCTCCCATCCTCCGGTGCCCAGCTCATGGACAGCAGCCCACCCCCACCGGAGCCCCTGGCCACCCCGGCTCCTCAGACCCATCCCTGCCAGCTCTCCATGTCCCTCCACGCTCCTGACGAGCAGTTCCGTCTGCCCAGTACTCTGGGCCAGAGGCCTGAGAACAGCCCCCAGCTCCGCCCGCAGCCCTTGTGCCAAGTCACAGAGTCGCGCTTGTTCTACCTGCTTCGTGACACCACCACCCTCACTAGACCTGAAGACAACATCTGCCGGGCCACTTCGAGGAGAACTTCTGCCCCTTGACTGTCCACCTTGTGTTCATAACTAACACTTTCACTCCACTATGCACCTGCTCAAGAACCATCTGTGGCTCGCTACTGCCTGCAGGATCACACTGTCACTCCTCAGCCTGCCTTTCTGGCGATATCTCTTGCCACTGTCTCTCATGTATTTGTGAGAACTTTGATTTGCACCACTCTCTCCACACATTTGCTCAGGCTGTTCTCACAGCCCAGAATGCCTTCACCACACTCACTTCCCTAGCAAACTCCTATTCATTCTTCAAAACCCATCACCTCCAGAGAGCCCTTCTCAATACCCACCACCACCCATCCAGGACCTACTCCTCATGATTCTCACAGGCCACATACGTTCTGCTCTTACATTTGTGTAAGTTTCTTAGAACCCAGTGATCCCTATGCAAACGCTAGCTATTCTTGACCACCCAGCAGTACATGAACCAAGAAATTCCAGATGTTCAAGCTGGATTTAGAAAAGGCAGAGCAACCAGAGATCAAATTGCCAACATCCACTGGATTATGGAAAAAGGAAGAGAATTCCAGAAAAACATCTACTTCTGCTTCATTGACTATGCCAAAGCCTTTGACTCTGTGGATCACAACAAACTATGGAAAATTTTTAAGCAGACAGGAATACCAGACCACCTTACCTGCCTCCTGAGAAATCTGTATGCAGGTCAAGAAGCAACAGTTAGACCCGGACTGGACATGGAACAACGGACTGGTTCCAAATTAGGAAAGGAGTACGTCAAGGCTGTATATTATCACCCTGTTTATTTAACTTATATGCAGAGTACATCATATGAAAGGCCGGGCTGGATGAAGCACAAGATGGAATCAAGACTGCCAGAGAAAAGAATGCATTTGAATCAGTTCTGATGAGGTGGATGAAAGAAATAAAGTGAAAAGTAAAGTCACTCAGTCATGTCCAACTCTTTGCGACCCTGTGGACTGTAGCCTATCAGGCTCCTCTGGACCATGGGATTCTCCAGGCAAGAATACTGGAGTGGGTTGCCATTTCCTTCTCCAGGAGATCTTCCCAACCCAGGGATCTAACCCAGGGATCGAACCCGGGCCTCCTGCATTGGAGGCAGACGCTTTAACCTCTGAGCCACCAGGGAAGCCCTAATGAGGTGGATGGAACCGGAGCCTATTATACAGAGTGAAGTAGTCAGAAAGAAAAACACCAATACAGTATATAACGCATATATATGGAATTTAGAAAGATGGTAATGATGAGCCTATATGTGAGACAGCAAGAGAGACACAGGCATAAAGAACAGACTTTTGGGCTCTGTGGGAGAAGGCGAGAGTGGGATGATTTGAGAGAATAGCATTGAAACATGTATATTGCCATATGTGAAACAGATCGCCGGTCCAGGTTGGATGCATGAGACAGGGTGCTCAGGGCTGGTGCACTGGGACAACCCTGAGGGCTGGGATGGGGAGGGAGGGAGAAGGGGGTTCAGGATGGGGGACACGTGTACACCTGTGGCTGATTCATGTCAATGTATGGCAAAAACCACTACAATATTGTAAAGTAATTAGCCTCCAATTAAAATAAATTATTCAATAAAAAAAAAGATTGCCAGGAGAAATATCAATAACCTCAGATAAGCAGATGACACCACCCTTATGGCAGAAAGTGAAGAGGAACTAATGAGCATCTTGATGAAAGTCAAAGAGGAGAGTGAAATAACTGGTTTAAAACTCAACACCAGAAAACTAACATCATGACATCCGGTACAATCACTTCATGGCAAATAGATGGGGAAACAGTGTCTGAATTTATTTGGGGGGGCTCCAAAATCACTACAGATGGTGATTGCAGCCATGAAATTAAAAGACACTTACTCCTTGGAAGGAAAGTTATGACCAACCTAGACAGTATATTAAAAAGCAGAGACATTACTGACAAAAGTTCATATAGTCAAAGCTATGGTTTTTCCAGTGGTCATGAACAGATATGAGAGTTGGACCATAAAGAAAACTGAGCACCAAAGAATTGATGTTTTTGAACTGTGGTGTTGGAGGAGACTATTGACAGTCCCTTGGACTGCAAGGAGATCAAACCAGTCAATCCTAAAGGAAATCAGTCCTGAATATTCATTGGAAGGACTGATGCTGAAGCTGAAGCTCCAATACTTTGGCCACCTGATGCAAAGAACCGACTCACTGGAAAAAGACCCTGATGCTCGGAAAGATTGAAGGCAGGAGGAGGAGGGGATGACAGAGGATGAGTTGGTTGGATGGCATCACCGATGGACATGAGTTTGAGCAAGCTCCAGGAGTTGGTGATGGACAGGGAAGCCTGGCATGCTGCAGTCCATGGGGTCACAAAGAGTCGGACATAACTGAGCTACTGAACTGAACCAAATTTTCCCAGCAGTTTCCAGGGTTTTTGTTATAGTCTCTGTATATTCTAGACATTAAGCCCTTGTCCAATTAGATGTTGAAAGTATACTCTTTTCATTTATCACTTGCCTGTTAAATTTGTCTGTGACGTAGATTTCAGAATTATCAGATCAAGCAATTAAAATAACTATGATTCAATACTCTTAAGATCATTAGGAAAAAGAAAAGTAGACAACATGCAATAATCAAAACTACTGTAAGCAGAAAGGTGGAAACTCTTAAGAAAAAATCAAAAGGAAATGCTAGAAATCGGAAACACTGTAAAAGAAATGAAGAATGCCCTTGACAGACTCATCAAGTGGACAGGCTATGGCCAAGACAAGAATCAGTGAGTTTGGAAAACATGTCAAAAGAACTTCCCAAATTGAAATGCAAAGAGGAAAATGGAAAAAAAGAGAACAGAACATCCAAGAACTGTGAAACGGTTTCAAAAGATGAAGCATGCCCATCACTGTGACACCACAAGAAGAATAGAGAATGGAGAAAAGTATTTGAAGTAATAATGGCTGGGAACTTTCCAAAATGAATGACAGATAGCAAACCACAGATCTAAGAAGCTCCGAAAACACCAAGGAGGAAAAGTATCTCAAAAACTACACCTACACATTTCATATTCAAGCTAGAGAAAAAGAGGAAATTTTGAAAGAAGCAAGAGGTAAAAGACACCTTATCTAGAGAGGAAAAAGGATTAGAAGTACATCAGACTTCTCTTCAGAAAGCAAGCAAGAAGAGTGAAATGGAATATCTAAATGTTCAAAGAAAAAGCCCACCAACCTGTAACTCCATCTCCAGCAAAATTATCCTTCAAAAATGAAGGAGAAGGACTTCCTTGGTGGGCTGGTGGTTAAGACCCCGAGCTTCCACTGCAGGGGGCGCAGGTTCGATCCCTGGTTGGAGAACTGAGATCCCACAGGCAGCAGGATGTACCCCCTCCCAAAATGAAAGAGAAACAAAAACTTTCGCGGACAAATAAAAATGGAAGGAATTCATCCCCAGACCTGCCTTGCAAAAAAAAAAAAAAAAAAGCTTTAAAAAGTTCTTCAAAAAGAAGGAAAAAATATATAGGTCAGAAACTTGAAACGACATTTTCTTTAAAAAAGGAAAAGTATCAGAGGAGGATTTTTTAAGGGTAAAATAAAATATTTTATTTTTCTTATTCTTAATTAAGCTGATGGATAAATGTTTATTTAAAGTAATGATACTGATAACATATTTTGTGTTAATAGTTTATGAATAAGTAAAATTAATGCCAAATAATTTAAAAGATATAGGAGGGAGAAATTGGGAATACTCTGTTATAAGGTAATTTTACTACATGTGACAAAGTATGTTATTTTAACACGGACTTAAATTAGTTATAAATGGAAATTCCAAACTCTAGGGGAACCCCAAAAATGTTTTAAAAGCATAATTGACACGCTTAAGAGAGGAGAGAAAATGGAACAATTAAAAATGCTCAGTTAAGGGGCTTCCATGGTAGCTCAGTGGTAAAGAATCCACCTGCCAATGCAGGATGCACGGGTTCAATTCCCCATCTGGGGAGATCCCACACACCACCAAGCAGCTAAGCCCAGAAACCACAACTACTGAAGCCCAGGTGTCCCAGAGCCCATGCTCCCAAACAAGAGAAGCCGCCGCAAAGAGAAGCCTGCACCCAGCATCTAGAGCGTAGCCCCTGCTTGCTGCAACTAGAGAAAAGCGCACGCAGCAACAAAGACCCAGCACAGTCAGAAATAAATGTAAACAAATAAAAATGCTTTTTAAAAAGGCTCAGTTAAAACCAGAGAAGGCAGAAAAAGAGGGGAAGAAAAAAAAAAGACCAAGTACAAAGAAGAAAAACAGTTACAAATATGGTAGATATTAATCCAACTCTATCAATAATCACTTTAAATATGAATAATCTAAATATACCAATTAAACAGTAGATTAAAGAAACAAGGCCCAACTGTTTGATATCAACAAGAAACCCATTTTCAATATGATGACACATATAGACTAAAAGCAAAGGAATAGAGAAAGATATACTGGGCTAATACAAATTTTAAAAAAAGCTAAATAGCTTTACTAATTTCAGACAAAGCAGACTTCAGAGCAAGGAAATTTATCAGGGATAAAAAGAGATATTACATAATAGTAAAGGGATCAATTTTTCAAAAAGATATAATAATCCTTATTGTGTATGCACCTACCAATAGGACATCAAAATGCATAAAGCAGAACTACATGGAGAAACACACAAATCTGCTATTATAGTTGGAGAGTTCAGTACCACTCTTTGAGTAATTGATAGATGAAGCATACAGAAGGTCAGTAGGCATATAGTTGACATGAACAGCATTATCAATTGACTTGATCTAATTGACATTTCTAGAATATGCCAACAACAGAATACACACATTGCAAGCTCACATGAAACACTCACCAAAACAGACCACATTCAGGACCATAAAACACACCTTAACACATTTTAAAGAATGGAAGTCCTAAATGTTTCATCTCGTGCCACAGTGGCATTAAATAAGAAATCAACAATAGAAATATACCTGGAAAGTCCAAAAATATTTGGAGGTTAAACAACACAGGAGCCTAAATAACATAGGGGTCAAGGAAGACGTCTCAAGAGACACTTTTAAATACTTTTAACTAAATGAAAATAAAAACACAACTTCCAAATGTTGTGGGATGCAGTGCAAGTAATGCTTAGAGAGAAGCATACAGCATTAAATGCAAGCATTATAAAAGAAATATCTAACATGCATATGGATGGCTGAGGCCCTTTGCTGTCCACCTGAACCTATCACAACATTGTTAATCACCTATATCCCAATACAAAATAAAAAGTTTAAAACATGCATATGAATTATTTAAATTTTAAAACATTTTTAAAAGGAACACGTAAAATCAATAATTTAAGCACTCATCTTAGGAAGCTTGAGAAAGAAGAGCAAATTAAGCCTAAAACAAGCACAAGAAAAGAAATAACAAATTAGAGCAGAACTCAATGGAATCAAAAACAGGAAAATAGTAGAGACAATCAGCAACATGAAAGCTGGTTCTTTAGAAAGATCAATAAAATTAATAAACCCTCTAGCAGAGCTAACTATGGAAAGAAGACAGAAAACACAAACTACTAATATCAGAAATGAAAGAGAGTTAATCACAACTGGTTCATGGACATTAAAAGAATAAGGATAATAAAGGAATACTAGAAAAACTCTGTATCCACAAATATGACAACTTAGATAAAATGGACCAATTTCTCGAAAGACACGTCTACCAAAATTCACACAAGGAGAATGTTTGTTGTTTTCGTCCAAGTCTTTGTGTCCAAGTCTTTGCGACCCCATGAACTGTAGCCCACCAGGCTCCTCTGTCCACCCTAAGGAGAATAAGATCACCCAAACCGGCCTATTCTTATTTGTCAGTTATATAGCAATCAAGTTGGAAAAATGAAATAAGTCTATTCTATAGACATGCCTATTGAAGAAATTGAATCAGTAATTAATGATCCTCCAAAGAAGAAAGCACCAGACCCAGAGGATTTCACTGATGAATTCTATCAAAGCACCAGACCCAGAGGATTTCACTGATGAATTCTATCAAACATGTAAGGAAGGAATGATACCAATTCTGTATGGTCTCTTCCAGAAAACGGAAGCAGAGGGAATACGTCCTAATTCATCCATGAGGCCAGGATTATCCTAATTCTAAAATCAAATAAAAATATTATAAGAATGGAAAACAACAGACTATGTCTCATGAAAGTAAAGTTAATCGTAAAAGATCATCTAATTGAATCAATAATACATAAAAGAATGAAATACTAAGTGTGGGAGTGCTCAGTCGCTTCAGCCATGTCCAACTGTTTGAGACCCATAGACTGCAGCACGCCAGGTTCCTCTGTCCATGGCTGCTCCAGGCATGAATACTGGAGTGGTTTTCCATGCCCTCCTCCAGAGGATCTTCCTGACCCAGGGATCAAATCCACATCTCCTGTGTCTCCTGCACTGAGGAGGACTCTTTACTACTTGAGCCACCGGGGAAGCCCATATACCACGATCAAGTGGTATTTACTGTAGGTATGCAATACTGGTTCAGCTAATTGAAATCAACTGAAGTTGAAAATCAATTAATGTAATCCATCACATCAACAGGGTAAAGAAGAAAAATTATATGGCCACGTTAATTAATGCAGAAAAAGCATCTGAAAAAATCCAATACACATGGTGATTTTTTAAAATTCTCAACAAACTAGGAATAGAGAGGAGCTTCAACTTGTTAATGTGCATTTACCAAAAACAAAAAAAGTTAACATCATACTTAAGAGTGAGAAACTAATGCTTTCTCTCTAAGATTAAGAACTAGGCAAGAATTTCCCTCTCACTACCCCTATTCAACATCATACTGGCAGTTTCAGCTATTGCTCTAAGAAAAGGAAAATGCAATGTATAGACTGTGAAGGAAGAAACAAAACTGTTCATAGTTGACATGATTATCTATAATATAAAGAAAACCCCAAGAATTCAGACACACACACACACCTGGAACTATAAATAAGTATAGCCAGGTCAAAGGATACAATTTTAAAATACAAGTCATTTGCTTTCCTTATGAAAGCATAAACAATTGAAATTTTTTTTAATTTGGATGAGCATGTGTTAATTTTTAAGTCATTTTTATTTATTTGTGTGGGTGTGCATGTGCACTCAGTCCTGTCTGATTCTGAGACCCCATGGACTATAGCCCACAAGGCTCCCCTGTTCATGGAATTTTCCAGGCAAGAATACTGGAGCTGGTTGCCAACGCCTTCTCCAGCGGGTCTTCTCAACCAAGGGATCAAATCCAAATCTCTTGTGTCTCCTGCATCAGCAGGCAGGTTCTTTACCAGCTGAGCCACCAGGAAGCCTAGGATTTATTTATCCATTTGACTGCACCGTGTCTTAGTTGCGGCACACAGGATCTTCCATCTTCATGTGGCATGTGGGTTCTTTTAGTTGTGGCATGTTGGATCTAGTTCCCTGACCAGGGATCAAATCCAGGCCCCCTGTATTGGCAATGCAGAGTCTCAGCCACTGGACCACCAGGGAAGTTCCAACAATTGGAACTTGAAATTAAAAACACAACATCATTTACAATGGCACCAAAAAATGAAACACCTAGGCATAAATCTAACAAAACATATTCAGGATCTATATATGCAGAAAACTATAGAACTCTGATGAAGAGATCTAGGGATATCTAAATAAATGGTGGATATTCTGTTAAACAATTACTTCTAACTACTCAATATTTGGGGATGTTCAGTTCAGTTCAGCCGCTCAGTCATGTCCGACTCTTCACAACCCCATGGACCACAGCACACCAGGCCTCCCTGTCCATCACCAACACCCGGAGTTTACTCAAACTCATCTCCATTGAGTCAGTGATGCCATCCAACCATCTCATCATCTGTCATCCCCTTCTCCTCCCACATTCAATCCTTCCCAGCATCAGGGTCTTTTCCAATGAGTCAGTTCTTCACATCAGGTGGCCAAAGTATTGGAGTTTCAGCTTCAGCATCAGTCCTTCCGATGAATATTCAGGACTGATTTCCTTTAGGATTGACTGCTTGTTAATTCTTCCCAACTTTATCTACTGAATCTGCACGATCCAAATCAAAATCCTAGCAAGCTACTTTGTAGATACTGAAAAAAGGATTCTAAAGTGTATATGAAAACACCACAATGGAAAAGAATGTGAAAAAGAACATGCATGTATATGCATAACTAAATCACTTTGCCATACACCAGAAACTAACATAACATTATAAATCAGCTATACTTCAATTACAAAATAAATAGAAAATTTGAATAAAGTTTATATGAAAACACAAGGCCCAGAATGCCCAAAGCACTGCTGAAGAAGAGCGAAGTTGGAGGACAGATACTACCCGACATCAAGACATGCTATAAAGCTACATAATCAAGACAGCCTGGTATGGTCAAAGAACAAAACGTCAGTACAACAGAATAGAGAGAATAGAAACAGACTCACACAAATACAGTCAACTGACTCTTGACAGAGGAGCAAAGGCGATACAATGGAGAAAGTTTACTCTTTCATCAAATGATGCTAGAACAACTGAACAGTCAAATATTTAAAAAAAAGAGAGAGAGAAACTAGAAATAGACTTTACACCTTTCATGAAAATTAACTAAAGATGTACTCTTGATATGATGTGATGAGAATGGCAGTTCATCTCTAGTTTTCCTCCCAAAACTGATAAATCCAGTATAATCTTCAGGAAGACATCAGAAAAATCTCATTCTACAAAATACCTAACCAGTTCTCCTCAAAAATAGGTAGGTAGGTAGGAAGTTAGACATGAGCAAGGAGGCGAGGCCTGGCTGAAAGGGATGCAAGCAGATCTCTAAACTCCATCCCAGACAGCAGAGTTCACAGATATGCTACAAATAACCACAGAGACTTTTCCACTCCTGAACATGCCCTAGGCACATAGTGGATACAAAATGACCACAGGGGCTTCCCCAAGAAACCTTAGGCAGTTAGGCAGTTAGCAGTCTATTAAGGGCTCATAAATATTCTACATCTAATTATAACAGACAGAATTATGGGGAGACATAACACAGCTTGCTGTTATATAACTTCTAATTGTCAATCAGCCTTGAGCATATGCTCCTTTGCATTCCCTTTCATTGACTGGTGATGGATGCAAGCCCTACTTTGCACTGACCATAACCATTGAAAGAGACTGGATATATAAAAGGGGGAAGCCAAAAGAGCTGGCTATGAAGGATGAGCAAGATTCCATTAAGACTAATAAAAGATCTGTTTGCTTGAGCTGAATGGAGCTATAACTTGTCTGTTGTCCTACACATTTTGGTCCACCGTTCCAAGATTTTGTTGCAATGAGATAAAAACCAAGGAAGAGAAATAAACTAACCTGCTAATAACAAGATCATCAAAAATAAGGCAAGTCTGAGAAACTCTCACAATCAAGAAGATACTCAGGAGACATGAAAAATAGGTGGGACAAGAACCTGGAACAGAAAGAGACATTGGGTAAAAACTAATAATGTCTGAATGAACCATAGTCATTAGTTAATAATGATGTAAAAATATTGTCTCATTAATTATAACAGAATAAAAGAGGAAAGAGTGAATAACCTCAAACTAACTTATTCTAGATTAATAGAAATTATCCACTCTGAAGAAGAGAAAGAAATAGGATTGAAAAGAAATGAGTTCTTCAGGAACCCACGGGGTGATTATCAAAAGGCCAAATCTTAAGTGTAATTGAAGTCACAAAAAGAGAAGGCAGACAAAATGAGGAAGAAAAAATAAAGAAAAAACGCTCAAGATTTTCCAAATGTAGTGAAAAGCAAAAATTTAACAATTCAAGAAGCTCAGCAGATCACAGGCAGGATGAAAAAAAAGGGGAGCAGGGGCTCAAGCACATGATAGCAGAATTGCTGAAAACAAAAAACAGAGGCGAAAAATCATAAAAAAACAGAAGAAACCACCATTACATACAATAGAACAACAATTCAAATGACCACTGGTTTCTCATCAGAAAATATGGAGATGAGAAGACAGTAGAATAGCACATACAAAATGCTGAAAGAAGAAATTTCCAACTCAGAACTCAGATACAAATCCAAATAAAATATTCTTTTATTTCATAGGTGAAATAAGAACATTTTCAGATCTAAGAAAACTTAGAGAATTCATACTTTACACACCTGTACTGCAAGAGATCCTAAAAGAAGTTCTTCGGGCTGAAGGGAAATGATACAAAATGGAAACTCAGATCCTCAGGAAGAAATAAAGAGCCTCAAGAAATTACACACTTGTTGCTGTGCACTTGCTAAGTCATGCCCAGCTAAATTACACACTTGTTGCTGTGCACTTGCTAAGTCATGCCCAGCTCTTTGCGACCCCATGGACTATAGCACACCTGACTCCTCTGTCCTCCACTATGTCCCAGAGTTTGCTCAAATTCATGTTCACTGAGTCGGTGACGCCATCCAACCATCTCATGCTCTGTCATCTCCTTCACCTTTTGCCTTCAATCTTTCCCAGCATCAGGGTCTTTGCCAGGGAGCTCTTCACATCACGTGGCCAAAGTACTGAAGTTTCAGGTTCAGCATCAGTTCTTCCAATGAATATTCAGGTCTGATCTCCTTTAGGATGGACTGGTTGGATCTCCTTGCAGTCCAAGGGACTCTCAAGAGTCTTCTCCAGCACCACAGTTCAAAAGCATCAATTCTTCAGTGCTCAGCCTTCTTTATGGTCCAACTCTCACATCCATACATGACTACTGGGAAAACCAGAGCTTTGACTAGATGGACCTTTGTTAGCAAAGTGATGTCTCTGCTCTTTAATACCTGTCTAGGTTGGTCATAGCTTTTCTTTCAAAGAGCAAGTCTCTTTTAATTTCATGGCTGCAGTCACCATCTGCAGTGATCTAGAGCCCAAGAAAAGAAAACCTGTCACTGCTTCTACTTTTTCCCCTTCTATTTGCCATGAAATGATAGGACCAGATGCCATGACCCTGGTTTTTTAATGCTGAGGTTTTTTTTTTGTTTTTTGTTTTTTTTTTTTAGTTTTTATTAGTTGGAGGCTAATTACTTTACATCATTACAGTAGTTTTTGTTATACATTGATAATAATGCTGAGTTTTAAGCCAGCTTTTTCACTCTCCTCTTTCACACTCACCAAGAGATTCTTTAGTTCCTCTTCACTTTCTGCCATTAGAGAAATTTTACCAAAAAGTGATACATATTTACCAGAAATGATACATGTCTAATAAATGTTTTTTAAATCCTTTGATTATTTTAGAAGTAGATGCGACATTTGAAAGCAAATCCTACTTTCTTGTGGGGTTTACGACATTTGTTGACATATTACGTGCAACAACTATAACATAAAGGATGGGGTGGTGATGGTGGACATATATGGTTGCAAGATTTCTAGGTTTTAAATGATGTGATAAACTATTTATTCTAAGTAAACTGTGAAAAGTTAAGAATGTATATTTTACCACATAGAGCAACTATTAAATATTTTAAAATATAAGAAGGTATAATTAAAAATACCAATAGATAAAATAAATCTCCAAGACAAAGGGTTTTACTAGCAATAATTAGGACCAGTTCATAGAGATAAAAGGATTAATTCATTAGGAAGACATAACAAACATAACTGTGTATTCATATAATAATACAACTTCAAATATATAAATCAAAAGATGACAGAATTAAAATAAGTAGACAACTCTTTAATTTCATCAGATATTTTAAGTCCACTCTCTCAGTAACTGATAGAATAATGTTGTTGTTCCGTTGGTAAGTCATGTCCAGCTCTTTGTGACCCCATGGACTGCAGCATGCCTGGCTTACTGTCCTTCACTATCTCCTAGAATTCACTCAACTCATGTCCAATTCATACACAAATGACATAGATGATTTGAAAGGTACTATCAACCACCTTTACCTAACTGATATTTATGGATTACTACATCCAACCACTACAGAGTTTACATTCTTTTCAAGAGCATTCACCAAGGTAGACCATTTCAGTTCAGTTCAGTTCAGTCACTCAGTCGTGTCTGACTCTTTGCAACCCCATGAACTGCAGCACACCAGGCCTCCCTGTCCATCACCAACTCCCGGAGCTCCCTCAAACTCATGTCCATTGAGTCAGTGATGCCATACAACAGTCTTATCCTCTGATGTCCCCTTCTCCTCCTGCCCTCAATCTTTCCCAGCATCAGGGTCTTTTCCAATGAGTCAGTTCTTCGCATCAGGTGGCCAAAGTATTGGAGTTTTAGCTTCAACATCAGTCCTTCCAATGAATACCCAGGACTGATCTCCTTTAGGATGGACTGGTTGGATCTCCTTGCAGTCCAAGGGACTGTCAAAAGTCTTCTCCAACATCACAGTCCAAAAGCATCAATTCTTTGGTGCTCAGTTTTCTTTACACTCCAACTCTCACATCCATACATGACCACTGGAAAAACCATAGCCTTGACTAGACGGACCTGACAAAGTAATGCCTCTGCTTTTTAATATGCTGTCTAGGTTGGTCATAACTTTTCTTCCAAGGAGTAAGCGTCTTTTAATTTCATGGCTTCAATCACCATCTGCAGTGATTTTGAAGCCCAGAAAAATAAAGTCAGCATTGTTTCCACTGTTTCCCCATCTATTTGCCATGAGGTGATGGGACTGGATGCCATGATCTTAGTTTTCTGAATGCTGAGCTTTAAGCCAACTTTTTCACTCTCCTCTTTCACTTTCATCAAGAGGCTCTTTAGTTCCTCTTCACTTTCTGCCATAAGGGTGGTGTCATCTGCATATCTGAGGTTATTGATATTTTGCCCAGTAATCTTGATTCCAGCTTGTGCTTCTTCCAGCCCAGTGTTTCTCATGATGTACTCTGCATAAAAGTTAAATAAGCAGGGTGACAATATACAGCCTTGACGTACTCCTTTTCCTAGTTGGAACCAGTCTGCTGGTCCATGTCCACTTCTAACTGTTGCTTCCTGACCTGCACACAGGTTTCTCAAGAGGCAGGTCAGGTGGTCTGGTATTCCCATCTCTTTCAGAATTTTCCACAGTTTATTGTGATTCACACAGTCAAAGGTTTTGGCATAGTCAATAAAGCAGAAATAGATGTTTTCCTGGAACTCTCTTGCTTTTTTGATAATCCAGAGGATATTGGCAATTTGATCTCTGGTTCCTCTGCCTATTCTAAAACCAGCTGGAATATCTGAAAGTTCACGGTTCACGCATTGCTGAAGCCTGGCTTGGAGAATTTCAAGCATCACTTTACTAGCATGTGAGATGAGTGCAATTGTGCAGTAGTTTGAGCATTCTTTGGCATTGCCTTTCTCTGGGATTGGAATGAAAACTGACCTTTTCCAGTCCTGTGGCCACTGCTGAGTTTTCCAAATTTGCTGGCATATTGAGTGCAGCACTTTCACAGCATCATCTTTCAGGATTTGAAATAGCTCAACTGGAATTGCATCACCTCCACTAGCTTTGTTCGTAGTGATGCTTCCTAAGGCCCACTTGACTTCACAGGATGTCTGGCTCTAGGTGAGTGATCACACCATCATGATAATCTGGGTCATGAAAATCTTTTTTGTACAGTTCTTCTGTGTATTCTTGCCACCTCTTCTTAATATCTTCTGCTTCTGTTAGGTCTCTACCATTTCTGTCCTTTATTAAGCCATCTTTGCATGAAATGTTCCCTTGGTATCTTTAATTTTCTTGAAGAGATCTCTAGTCTTTCCCATTCTAGCGTTTTCCTCTATTTCTTTGCATTGATTGCTGAGGAAGGCTTTCTTGTCTCTTCTTGCTATTCTTTGGAACTCTGCATTCAAATGGGAATATCTTTCCTTTTCTCCTTTGCTTTTCACTTCCCTTCTTTTCACAGCTATTTGTAAGCCCTCCTCAGACAGCCATTTTGCTTTTTTGCATTTCTTTTTCTTGGGGATGGCCTTGATTCCTGTCTCCTGTGCAATGTCACGAACCTCTTTCCATAGTTCATCAGGCACTCTGTCTATCAGATCTAGTCCCTTAAATCTATTTCTCAGTTTCACTGTATAGTCATAAGGGATTTGATTTAGGTCATACCCGAATGCGCTAGTGGTTTTCTCCACTTTCTTCAATTTCAGTCTGAATTTGGCAATAAGAAGTGCATGATCTGAGCCACAGTCAGCTCCCGGTCTTTTTTTGCTGACTGTATAAAGCTTCTCCATCTTTGGCTGCAAAGAATATAATCAATCTGATTTCAGTATCAACTGTCTGGTGATGTCCATGTGTAGAGTCTTCTCTTATGTTGTTGGAAGAGGGTGTTTGCTATGACCAGTGCGTTCTCTTGGCAGAACTCTATTAGCCTCTGCCCCGCTTAATTCTGTACTCCAAGGCCAAATTTGCCTGTTACTCCAGGTGTTTCTTGACTTCCTACTTTTGCATTCCAGTCATGGTGGAGATGTTTGACAGAATGTGATCCACTGGAAAAGGGAATAGCAAACCACTTCAGTATTCTTGCCTTGAGAACCCCATGGACAGTATGAAAAGGCAAAAAGATAGGACACTGAAAGATTAACTCCCCAGGTCGGTAGGTGCCCGATATTGGAGATCAGTGGAGAAATAACTCCAGAAAGAATGAAGGGATGGAGCCAAAGCAAAAACAACACCCAGCTGTGGATGGGACTGGTGATAGAAGCAAGGTTCGATGCTGTAAAAAGCAATATTGCATAGGAACCTGGAATGTTAGGTCCATGAATCAAGGCAAATTCAAAGTGGTCAAACAGGAGATGACAAGAGTGAACATCAACATTCTAGGAATCAGTGAACTGAAGATGGACTGGAATGGGTGAATTTAACTCAGATGACCATTATATCTACTACCGTGGGCAGGAATCCTTTAGAAGAAATGGAGTAGCCATCATAGACAACAAAAGAGTCCGAAATGCAGTACTTGGATGCAGTCTCAAAAATGACAGAATGATCTCTGTTCGTTTCCAAGGCAGACCATGTGCTCAGCTATAAAATGAGGTTCAATAAATTTAAAAGGAGCAAAATCAGAGAATATTTGACAACAATAGAATTAAACCCAATAAGAATACAATATCTAGGAATCCCCCAAATATTTTGGAATTAAATAACACTTTTCTAAATAACCAGCAGATCAAAAAGTCACAAGAACTGCATGATAATGAAAATACATCAACGTCTACAAGATGCAACTAAAACAGTCCCTAGAGGGAAAAGTATAGCTTTAAATGCTTAAAAAGAAAAGAAGACAAGAATATAATCAAGGACCTAATGTTACAGGGTAAGAGGCTAAAAAAGAAGTGCAAAGTGAAGTGAAGTGGAAGAAAAGCAATCATAAAAGGGCAGAAATTAACAAAGCAGAAAACAACAGAGAAAATTAACAGGTCGAAAGTTGGTTTTTTGGAAGATGAACAAAAGTGAGACTGACCACAAAGAAGAGAGAGGGTACAAATCGCCAATGCTAGAAATTGGAAAGAGGACTTCCCTCGTGGTCCAGAGGTTACGGATCCGCCTCCCAACGCAAGGGATGCAGGCTCAGTCCCCAGTCAGGAAACTAACTTCCCACATGCCTCAGGGCAACCAGGCCCACACACCGCAAGCGGAGAGTCCGCGCCGCAGCCACAATGAGAGGAAGAAGTCCACACACCGCAATAAGGATCTCGAGTGCCACGACTAAGACCCAACCCAGCCAAATTAATTAATAATAAAAGGGATTATCACCAGACAACTTTATCAGCAACAAGCTCAACAACTTAAATGAAATGGGCAAATTCCTTGAAAAATGAAACTTACCAAAATTAACACAGAATGAAATAGAAAATCTAAACACTCCACTCTTTACTCCAGCCGCAGATGTTTTCATTGGTGAATTATATTGATGGCAAGAGTAAACATTGACATTTTAGGAATCAATGAACTAAAATGGACCAGAATGGGTGAATTTAACTCAGACGACCATTATATCTACCACTGTGGGCAATAATCCCTTAGAAGAAATGGAGTAGCCCTCATAGTCAACAAGAGTCCGAAATGCAGTACTTGGGTGCAATCTCAAAAATAACAGAATGCTCTCTGTTCATTTCCAAGGCAAACCATTCAATATCACAGTAATCCAAGTCTATGCCTCAACCACTAGTGCCAAAGAAGCTGAAGTTGAATGGTTCTGTGAGGACCGACAAGACCTTATAGACCTAAGACCAAAAAAAGAAAAAAATGTCTTTTTCATCACAGATGACTGGAATGCAAAAGTAGGAAGTCAAGAAACACCTGGAATAACAGGCAAATTTGGCCTTGGAGTACATAAGCAGGACAAAGGCTAACAGAGTTTTGCCAAGAGAATGCACTGGTCATAGCAAACACCCTCTTCCAACAACACAAGAGAAGACTCTACACATGGACATCACCAGACAGTCGATACTGAAACCAGATTGATTATATTCTTTGCAGCCAAAGATGAGAAGCTCTATAAAGTCAGCAAAAACAAGACCAGGAGCTGACTGTGGCTCAAATTATGAACTCCTTATTGCAAAATTCAGACTTAAATTGAAGAAAGTAAGGAAAACCACTAGACCATTCAGATATGACCTAAATCAAATCCCATACGATTATACAGTGAAAATGAGAAATAGATTTAAGGGATTAGATCTGCTAGATAGTACCTGAAGAACTATGGACAGAGGTTCTTGACATTATACAAGAGGCAGTGATCAAGACCATCCCCAAGAAAAAAAAAGGCAAAATGGTTGTCTGAGGAGGTCATACAAATAGCTGAGAAAAGAAGAGAAGCTAAAGGCAAAGGAGAAAAGGAAAGATATACCCATCTGAATGCAGAGTTCCAAAGAATAGCAAGGAGAGATAAGAAAGCCTTCCTCAGTGATCAGTGCAAAGAAATAGAGGAAAACACTAGAATGGGAAAGACTAGAGATCTCTTCAATAAAGTTGGAGATACCAAAGGAACATTTCATGCAAACATGAGCACAGTAAAGGACAGAAATGATATGGACCTAACAAAGGCAGAAGATATTAAGAAAAGGTGGCAAGAATACACAGAACTATACAAAAAAGATCTTCATGACCCAGACAACCATGATGGCGTGATCATTCACCTAGAGCCAGACATCCTGCAGTGTGAAGTCAGGTGGGCCTTAGGAAGCATCACTATGAACAAAGCTAACGGAGCTGATGGAATTCCAGATAAGCTGTTTCAAGTCCTAAAAGATGATCCTGTGAAAGTGCTGCACTCAATATGCCAGCAAATTTGGAAAACTCAGCAGTGGCCACGGGACTGTAAAAGGTTAGTTTTCATTCCAATCCCAAAGAAAGCCAATGCCAAAGAATGTTCAAACTACCACACAATTGGACTCGTCTCACACTAGCAAAATAATGCTCAAAATTCTCCAAGCGAGGCTTCAACAGTACGTGAACTTCCAGATGTTCAAGCGGGATTTAGAAAAGGCCACAGGAACCAGAGATCAAACTGCCAACATCTGCTGGATCATAGAAAAACCAAGAGAGTTCCAGAAAAACATCTACTTCTGCTTTATTGACTGCACCAAAGCCTTTGACTGTGTGGATCACAACAAACTGTGGAAAATACTTACGGAGATGGGAATACCAGACCATGTTACCTGCCTCCTGAGAAATCTGTATGCAGTTCAGGAAGCAACAGTTAGAACCAGACGTGCAACAACGGACTGGTTCCAAATTGGGAAAGAAGTACATCAAGGCTGTATATTGTAACCTTGCTTATTTAACCTATATGCAGAGTACATCATGCAAAATGCCAGGCTGGATGAAGCACAGGCTAGAATCAAGATTGCCAGGAGAAACATCAATAACTCCAGATATGCAAATGACACCACCCTTTTGCCAGAAAGCAAAGAAGAACTAAAGAGCTCTTGATGAAAGTGAAGGAGGAGAGTGAAAAAGCTGGCTTAAAACTCAACACTCAAAAAACTAAGATTATAGCATCCTATCCCATCACTTCGTGGCAAATAGATGAGGAAACAATGGAAATTATAAGAGACTATTTTCTTGGGCTCCAGAATCACTGTAGATGGTAACTGCAGCCATGAAATTGAAAGACACTTGCTCCTTGGAAGAAAAGCTATGACAAACCAAGACAGCATACCAAAAAGCAGAGACATTACTTTGCTGACAAAGGTTCATCTAGTCAAAGCTGTGGTTTTTCCAGCAGTCATGTATGGATGTGAGAGTTAGACTACAAAGAAAGCTGAGTGCTGAAGAATTGATGCTTTTGAACTGTGATGTTGGAGAAGACTCTTGAGAGTCCCTTGGATTGCAAGGAGATCCAACCAGTCCATCCTAAAGATCAGTCCTGGGTGTTCATTGGAAGGACTGATGCTGAAGCTGAAGCTCTAATACTTTGGCCACCTGATGTGAAGAACCAACTCACTGGAAAAGACTCTGATGTTGGGAAAGATTGAAGGCAGGAGGAGAAGGGGACGACAGAGGATGAAATGGTTGGATGGCATCACCGACATGAGTGATGTGGACATCACATCATATGGACATGAGCTTGAGCAAGCTCTGGGAGTTGGTGATGGAGAGGGAAGCCTGGCGTGCTGCAGTCCATGGGGTTGCAAAGAGTCGGACACGACCAAGCGACTAAACTGAACTGATCAAACATTGAAAGGAGAAATACCAAATTTATACAAACTCTTTCATAAAATAGAGGATAAAGGGAACACTTCTTGTTGCCAGGAGGCAGGGTGGCATAATCTTCATACAAAACCCTCATAAGGACATTGCAAAACAAGAGAGAAAATTACAAACCAGTGTCTCTCATGAAGGGCCTCCCAGGTAGCACCAGTGATCAAGAAGCTGCTTCTCAATGCAGGAGACATAAGAGATGGGGTTTCAATGCAGGAGATATAAGAGATGGGGTTTCAATCTCTGTGTTGGGAAGATCCCCTGGAGAAAGAAATGGCAACCCACTCCAGTATTCTTGCCTGAGAATCCCATGAGCAGAGCAACCTGGTGAGCTATAGTCCATGGGGTCGAAAAGAATTAGACACAACTGAAGCAACTTAGCATGCACGCACATGTCTCCTGAATACATAAACACAAAAACTCTTACTAGCAAATAGAATCCAATAATATATAAAGTAGGCCTTGGAGGTTTATCCCAGGAGTATATGACTATTTAACCTTTGAAGCCATTGTAATTTACCTTATTAAAGGAAGAAAGGAGAACCTTTAAAACATGATCTATCAACCATACCTGATGACTAGGTCAGAAAAGAGAATAAAGGGAATCTCCCCAGATCTGGCATAAGAAAAACATACACTAACATCACACTTAATAATATTGACACAGATATTGACACTTTCCCACTAAGATTGGGAACAAAGCAGGGATGTCCATTCTCCCCATTTTTATTCAACATTATCCTGAAGGCCCTGGCATTGTAATTAGGAAACAAATAATGAAATGAAGCGATTGAGGAGGGAGAAGTGAAATCATCTATCTGGCAGATGTCATGTTCATTCACATCACAGAACGTTCTCTCTGGCCGACTTGAGCAACAGAGCCTGGAAGGCCGAGCTCCACGGCTGGGGCTTGCCAAGAGGCTGAAGCTGGGTCCAGGCAGGAAGCTTCGGGGCAGAATAAAGTCAGGGCCAGGAAGGGAGCACCTTGACCACAGCGGGGAGGAGGGGGCCCAGGCCCCTGTATCCTCTCCCAGGGAGAACAGAACAGGGGACATCTGGAGGGAAAAGGGTAGCGCCTTGCAGGGAGGAGCCGCACCTCTGCCCAGAGGCCTTCACACGGCAGCAGCGGGAACCACCCGCTCAGGAAGCCAAAGGCATCACGTCTGCCAGCTAAGCTGAGAAGCCAGTCTGCGGTGGGGGGGAGTGGAGAAAGCACCAGGGGCTCGCCCAAGACACAGAGCAGGCTAGACAGTCAGCAGCTGGGGCCCCTGGGCCTACGGGTTAGGAGTTGGGGAGTGCAGGACAGACCCAGCCCAGAGAGCTGTAATACTGAATCAAATGGCCCAGTGGTCCTACCTCCACCTCCTGACACACACACGCCTGTTCCCGTGTGTGGTTCCCATCTTTGGACGCCCTGTTCCCCTCTAAGTGTCCTCTCAACTCAGGGGGTTGAAAAAACAGTGGCAGATGCTAAGGCTAATTTGGGAGCCAGGACATAACTTCAAGGAAGCTCTGGAAATGGGGATGGGCAAGGGTGGTAGGCTGAGGCTGGGACTTGGGGTGTCTGAGGAATATGAGCCACCCTCCCCAGGGGGTCAGAGGTGAAGATACAGCTCCCGGGGGAGGTGAGAGTCAGGGTCAGGTAAGCCCCATGGAGAGTGCAGGTCTCAGGGCACACTCGTGGGCCTTGGGCTGCCCCCGTCTGGCCTTCCTCCCAGGGACCTTCCCCAGTCCCCTCCAGCCATAGCACAAGGTCATTGCCTGCAGGTTTCTCCACGGCTTGGACTCATCCCGCCCAGAATGATTTGAGCCAGTGGGAGCCACAATTTGCACTGTGTGCATCCAAAAGACCCTTCAGCTGAACGGACTTGTGGACATAGTGGCCAGGGGAAGAGGGTGGATTGAACTGACAGAGTAACAGCGACATATACACACTGCCATGTGCAAAGCAGATAGCTAGTGGGAAGCTGCTGGCTAGCACAGGAAGCCCAGCTCCGTGCTCTGTGATGACCTTCATGTTGGTGTGCAGCAGAAACTAATACTACACTGCATAGCGATTGGACCTAAATTAAAAAATAAACTAAAAAAAAAGACCTCTCAGCCAGGGCTCAAGATGGGGAGCTGGGGGTCAAGGGCCTTGGGTGAGCTGCCTTTGAGACAGCTTGTCTGCCCGAAAGGAGCAGGTCACTGTGATCCTGCTATTCTCATTTCTGTGCAGGTCCCAGATTGGTGAAACACTTCGAGCAGGAAGAGGGGGGTGCAGGGAACCCCAGGCATGACATGGAGGAGAGACCTAGAAGTGAGGCTCCCAGGGTCAGGGACCCCAGATTGTAGGCTGGGGGGGCTGGGCTTTGCACAGGACTCTGGATGCTGCCATCTGACGAATGGTCAGCACTCTATCAATCCAGGAAACAGCCCAAATCAGGCTCAAAAGGCATGAAACTGGGGTCCCACGCAGCCCACTGCTGTCTACAGAGGCCTCCAGGTTGCAGAATGGGGGGCAGGGAGTCACACATGGGTCTCGGGCCTCTCCACCCTGCCCACATTTCCTCAGGCAAAGGCTGAAAGGCCCCATCACCAAGCACACGGATGGCACATTCAGCTATTAACACTTTAGTAAGAATTAGCTTCTCAGACAAGCCAG
Organism: Odocoileus virginianus; assembly: GCF_023699985.2. NCBI lineage: Eukaryota > Metazoa > Chordata > Mammalia > Artiodactyla > Cervidae > Odocoileus > Odocoileus virginianus. Next base: position 10,283,335 of record NC_069689.1, on the reverse strand, counting down.
TCCCCAGCTGGGCTCTGAAACAGCCCAAAAGAGAAGTCAGGACTGAGGTGGCTTGAGAAATGGTTTTAAATGTGCCAGGGGTTCTCTCATACCCCCTCCATAAATAAATGTCCCATCAGCACCTCTCTGGTGCTGAAATTTTTCACTGGGGCTAGGAACGCTCTCCAGCATCTTCTCCAGCAGCTCTGGATATAAGCGCCAGCTCCACCACCTGGAGGCTGTGCAACTCCAGCAAAGCACTTACCATCTCTGAGCCCTCTTAAGACTCTAGCCAGCAGGGCCCCATCCCAGGCCTCAGGTCTCAGCGGGAGGCAAGCGTTACGGAACTTCCCACAAAAACATCCAGGTGCCCCCTGTGATGTCTGGGACAAGCCAGGGCTGGCAGTGCCATCCAGGCCGGTGCCCCAAGCCCAGATTGAGACTTTTGGGAGCCCTTGTTCCCATTTGGAGCACCCTCCAACCCTCCACCCAACTGCCATGCCATGCGGGGGTAGACAAGATGCCCCAGTGGATCCTGGGCGTGTCATCTAAGAGGTATTCTAGGGCTATGGCCAGGCCCCTGTCTAGGAGGGAAGCCTGACAAGTTGATCACTTCTAGCGGCAGCATACTCTTTCTTTCGTGAGCTCACCTGAAACTAGACCATCAAAATGGTGTGGACAGTCTCCTTTGGGATCATGCTCATTTACACCCAACACATGGAAGAGTTCGAGGCCCAGCTTCCACAGTGGGAGCCCAGGTGTTGGTCCTTCCTCTCGGCTCCAGCCTCGTCGTGTGAGAAGGGTGGAAGGGTAGCAGGCATCTAACCTGGGCCACCTGTGCTGGCAACCACTCTGTCCACAGGCCCCACACCACATGCCACCATCTGCGGTGGGTGGCCACGCCACCCTCCACCAAGGACCTCAGAGACCAGTGCCCGCAAGGCCACCAGGCCCCTCCCACCCATGTCTACTCCCGCCCCAGTCCGAGTGGGGACATTATGCTCCTGAGGTCTGCCTCAGGCTGTGTGGAGGAGGGTTCAACATGCACTGCATGTATAGTATGTCTCTTCTCATCCACCCACCGGCCCCCACCCACCCTGGGACGTGGGAGGGCGCAGAAAGAGGACACAGTCCAGGACCGCGGCAGCCACGTGCGCTTTGAGGAGGCGTTTACACTGGGCTTTGGCTGCAGAGTTCCCAGTGGTGAAATTAACGTGCCCAGAAGACAGGCTATTATTTCCCATTTTCCTGCCCTGTGTGGGCATGACTTGCGTTTGGGGTCACCACCAACCAAGAGAAGCAGCAACCTCTGGGAGAATGGGGAAGGCCCATCCTCACCGGGTCACGTGGGGGGCGGGGGGCGTGAAGGACCCAGCACCCCTGGGGTCACCATCAGCAGTAAGCAGACAGCATCAGGGACCCGGAGGCGAGGTGGGCTGTCAGTTCCAAAGCAAGCAGGTTCCAGGGAGTCCTGGCAGCATTGCTACCTTTTTCTCCAGGTGGGAAACGGGAAACCTGGAATTCTTACCTGGCCCAGCACGGTTGGCGGTGAAGACACGAGAGACAGGGGATTCCTGGACCTGAGTGGGAAGACGTGGGACCTCCACCGCAAGAGGCGTCTTCACTTAAGTGAAAGGAAAGACGTCTTCTGGACCGGTGACTAAACCGCTCACGGGCCCGGAAGCCCTTTACTCAAATCGCTGGTCTAGTCAGAGGCCCCACAAAACGTGTTTTCCCAAAGTCCTGCTCACACTTTGTACAGCCCTGCTTCCCTCATCCGTTAAGTGGGGGAGCAACACGCCGTCTTAGTGTTGTGAGGTCTGAGAAAGTAGGAAGAACAGGATATTTGGTGAAAAAGGCACTCAACATGTCTGACGGATGCTGTGCCTCCAGCTTTCCGGCACCTGAGGCCCTGGGGGCAAGGGACAGCTTCAAAGCCAATCAGAAAACCTCACACTTCCTCCAGCCAATCAGGAGACCCTCACCCTCCCCCCAGCGAATCAGGAGAATCTCACCCTCCCTTCAGCCAATCAGGAGAATCTCATGCTCCCTCCAGCCAATCAGGAGAATCTCACTCTCCTTCCAGCCAATCAGGAGACTGTCACTCTCCCTCCAGCCAATCAAGTGACTGCCCCACTTGCTACCTCCACAACTTTGCACCTGCAGTTTTCTGTTCCTGGAACGCCCTTCCTCCTTCACTGCTCGGCCCATTCTGTTGCTTTCTCAAGGCCTGGCTCAGCCATGTCCTCCTCTGGGAAGCTCTGTGTCACCCAGGGCAGAAGGGAAGAGCACTGGCCATCTTGGACTCTCAAAGCCCAGCCACACCCCATCCTGCAGGCGGGCATCTGAGGCACTGTCTTAGCCCAACCTTTGAGGCTGGACCTGGAGCCAGAGACCCTTGGCTGCGAGCTGGTGGGCCCATTCCCTACCCCTTCGGGACCCCAGCATCCTCATGGGCACAGAGGTGTAAGACCTCTGTCCCCATTCTTTGAGAGAGTCATGGGAGTGGATGGACAGCCTGTCTACTGAGGACAGGGCATTCAGCCATTTGTATTATTCTTTCTCTCACCCTGCTCTGTGCCAGCCCTGACCAGGCTTAAGAGGATCAGACACCACCCTGGGGTTGCTCCTGAAATGAAAATCAACCAGACATTGACATGAAGTGTGAAAAATGCTGGGGCCTCCGCAGAGGGCCTCAGTCAACCAGGGAGGGCTTCCAGGAAGAAGTGACACCTAAGCTCTGTGTTCTTTTAAATTAATATTTATTTGGCACACGTGCCAGACAGTGTACTACCCAAGCCAGGTGCATCACCCATTTGATGCCTCCCAGCACCTGTGAGGCAGGTACATTCATTTTAGAGATGAGGGAGCTAAGGTTTGGGGAAGATGTCCCTTGCCCTGGCCACCCAGATGGTACACTCAGAGCCAGGTAGAAGGTGCGTGTGGGGAGGTATGGGGGTGCAGTTCCTGGTGGAGGGGACAGAGGGAACAGCAGTGTTGGACACAAGGAGAGTCTGGGTGTTGGTGGGGTGGGGGGGTGAGGGGGGACTCTAGGAAGTTTGGCCAGAGCATAAATGGGCGACCAAGAGTGGTGAGAGCAGCAATAGGAGAAGGGGCAGGGGCCTTGGGGGCCTGTCTGCTCACGGGCAGCAGGGAGCCATAGATGGTGCTAGGCAGGGAGGCATCTGGTCAAATGGGTGACTTAGAAAGACAGCTCTGGGGCGAGAGGGCCATCACTCAGAAGAAGGAGTGAAGTGGACGTGAGAACAAGATACAGATAGCCCAGGGGTCACTCTTGGCTCTCCGAGCAAGATGACGGGGAGGAAGGAGTGACTGTCCCGAGCTCTGGGAAAACCTTTGGTTTTCCACCTCCAGGATGGCACCCCCCCACCCAGCTCCAGATGTGAGTGGCCACCTGCCTGACAGACAGCTGGTGGAACGGTAAGTGGGCAGGTCCATCCTAACCCAGCATCACCAGCTCCTCCTGGTGATGCTGGAGAGGCCCGACCTGCCCTCTCCATCTCAGCAAATGACATGATCTTCCTTCCAGGGCTCAGACCCAAACTTGGGAGTCGGTCGACCTTGACTTTTTTTCACCCCAGCCTCCAACCCATCATGTAGTTCTGTTGTCTCCTCTGTGCCCGAGGTTTACCCACATCCTGCCAGTCCCCACCCCCACAACCAGCCCCCTGGTCTGAGCCATTGCTTCCTTGCACCTAGATCACTGCTGTGCCTCTCCCCTGCCCACAGCCTGTTCCTCGGGCATCCAGAAGCATTCTAAAATCCTGAGTTTAATTAGCATTAAACTGGATTAATCCTAGTAAGGATTAAATCTGAACTAGGATTAAATTAGGATTAATTAAATTAAACTCACTGCTCTGTTCAAAGCCCACCAGGGACATCACAGTCACTCCAGCTTACTCCACAGTCCTCCTCCCAGGGCCAAACTAGATCTAACCCCTAACCCCACCCTGATTTCATCTCCTGCTACTGTGTGTCCCCTCACCGGCCTCCTTGGTGTTCCTCAAACTCACTACATTAACACCTGCCTCAGGACCTTTGCACTTGCTGTTCCTTGCCTGGGATGCTGTCTCTGGAGACAGTCATGTGACTTGCCCCCACTATTCAATGTTTAAACATCACCTCTTCAGCACCTTTGGGACCTCCCTTCCCATTATTCTCAGTCCCCCCTCACCCTGATTTTCTTCATATTACTTATTCTTCACATCATGTTAGGTAATGATTTGTTTACTTGTTCAATCACTGTTTGCCTCCCTCTCAAGACTGTCAGTGCCCTGAGGTCATGATCCTGACCTTCTTATTAAATACTCCTGGAACCCCAGTGCCTAGAAGGGGCCTGGTGCACAGTAGGGCATAGAATATATGTTCATAGAATACACGAACATAGAATATATGTTCATTGAATGAGTGAGTGAATGACAGTTTTGGTTGATGTTTCTGGTGCTTTCCCTCTCATCCCTTTCTTTCACATCCATGGTTTCCCTGGATCACCCTTAGGAATGGAAGGCTCAGAGAGAGTGAGACACTTGTGCAAAACCACACAGCTCAATCTCTGTCCCTGAGTCTGTCTGCACTTCCCTTCCGTCTCTTGTGAGCTCAGGGTATGCTTGGCAGATCCCAGTGCCTGTGGAGTAAGGAGAAACATCATCTCACACCGAAAGTCGGGGAGGAGACCCCACAGGTGCTATTTTAGTGACTCAGGGCAGGTAGGGCCTGAAAAGGGCCAACCGGGAGTCCCATAGGCCTGAATTATTCACTGGATCCCTGGGAACGTTAGGTTTCCTCATGTGTACAATGTATGTTCCTGCAATAAGAACAGGGAAGTGAGCATATATCTCAATAGGGTCAAAAGCATATGCTCTAGCGTCAGGCTGCCTAGTTCAAATTCCAGATCGCCTACCTCCTGGGTGCATGACCCTGGGTAAGTTACCTCGCCACTCTGAGCCTTAGTGGTCTTGTCGTTAAAGTGGGTATGGCGATTTCTACCTATTCGACTGGGTTGGTGGTGGGTTTAATGGATTAATACATGACAGCATAATGCCTGGCCCATGATAAAAATTTACAAAGTGCCGAGTCAGAGACAGTGTCTTAAATCATGTCTTTTTCTAGTCCTGATTGCAGGTCATGAGGCATCTGATTTTCGTCCAAAGATAGATTACTGAGATAAGCTTCAGTAACAAACTTGGAGTGCCCTTTAATAGTTCAATTAAATTTTACATTCACATGCTAGCAAGATTATGCTCAAAATCATTCAAACTAGATTTTAGGAGTATGTGAACCAAGAACTTCCAGATGTATGAGCTGGATTTAGAAAAGGCAGAGGAACCAGAGATCAAATTGCCAACATCCCCTAGATCATAGAAAAAGCAAGGGAATTGCAAAAATAAAATCTATTTCTGCTATACTGACTATGTTAAAGCCTTTGGCAGTGTGGATCACAACAAACTGTGGAAAATTCTTTAAGGGATGGAAACACCAGACCACCTTACCTCCCTCCTGAGAAATCTGTCTGCAGGATAAGAAGACAACAGTTAGAACTGGACATGGAGCAAATGACTGGTTCAAAATTAGGAAAGGAGTATGTCAAGGCTGTATACTGTCACCCTGCTTACCTAACTTATCTGCAGAGTACATCATGTAAAATGCCAGGCTGAATGACTCACAAGCTGGAATCAAAATTGCCAAGAGAAATATCAACTACCTCAGATATGCAAATGACACCACTTTAAGGGCAGAAAGTGAAGAGGAACTACGGAGCCTCTTGGTGAAATTGAAAGAGGAGAGTGAAAGAGCTGGCTTAAAACTCGGCATTCACAAAGTAAAGATCACAGCATCTGGTCCCATCACTTCATGGCAAATAGACGGGGAAAATGTGGAAACAGTGACAGATTTCATTTTCTTGGGCTCCAAAATCACTGTGAATGGTGACTGCAGCCACAAAATTAAAAGACTCTTGCTCCTTGGAAGAAAAGATATGACAAACCAAGACAGCATTTTAAAAAGCAGAGACATCACTTGGCCAACAAAATCCATATAGTCAAAGCTATGGTTTTTCCAGTGATCATGTACAGATGTTAGAGCTGGACCATAAAGAAGGCTGAGCACCGAAGAACTGATGCTCTTGAACTGTGGTGCTGGAGAAGACTCTTGAGAGTCCCTTGGACTGAAGGAGATCAAACCAGTCCATCCTAAAGGAGATCAGTCCTGAATACCCATTGGAAGGACTGATGCTGAAGCTGAAGTTCCAAAACTTTGGCCACCTGATGCGAAGAACTGACTCATTGGCAAAGACCTTGATGCTGGGAAAGATTGAGGGCGGGAGGAGAAGGGGACGACAGAGGATGAGATGGTTGGATGGCATCACCGACTCCATGGAGGTGAGTTTGAACAAACTCTGGAAGATACTGAAGGACAGGGAAGCCTGGTGTGCTGCAGTCCATGGGGTCTCAAAGAGTCAGACAGGGCTTAGGGACTGAACAACAACCATAACAGCAGAGAAGTATCCAGAAAATGACTCTTAGTAGGTGCAGACCTCCATTAACAAATTGGGATTTAACATTCACTGAAACACCTTTTTCTTCCTAGATTACCCTCATTTTTTACCAAATATAACCAAATTAAGACTAGTTTGTTTGTGAAATAGTTCTGGTCTCAATAAACCTTGCCTGATGATTTATATAATCATAATTGATCATAGACTTTTTGCTTTACTGAAAAAAAAATCAGAAGGTAGTAGTAGTACTAATAACAATAATAAAGGAGAGCTTGTGACTCTGTGTGGATTGAGCAAGATGGTACTTGGCACTGACCCCTAGTTAGTTCTAACTCTTTGAGAATAACCAGCACCCAAATGTACCTCCCATTCACCCCCTGACCTGCCCCTTCACCCTCATTGTCCTAACCAACCGGCCTCCCAGCCCACAGCAAAGCCAAGGCTTGGCTCCTCCCTGACACAGAAGAGGAAGCAGGCTGGGAGACGCGGGGACTCACCCAAGGTCACAAACACCATGCCAGTGGGGGACCAGGTTTCATCCTTCTCAGGAAGGGTCCCTTGACCCCTGCCCAGCTCGCTCTGGCTTCCCTGTCATGTGCTACTGTGACAGCCTAACCCTCGCCTTTCAGATAACTCATCACAGGTGTGGTCATTTCATTCTGGTCTGCCTTCTCTGCCAGAGCCTGAGTTGTTCATGTAAAGTTCCCTGTACCTGGGCCTAAATCAAAGCTGGTTTTCAGTAAATATTTATTGAATAGATGAGTGTATGGTGGAGTGTATGATAAATAGATGGGTAGATAGGTGGGTAAGTGGATAGATGGGTAGATGGATAGGTGGCTGAGTGGGTTAGTGGATGAATGGGTGGATGGATGAGTGGATGGGTAGGTAAGTGGATGGATGGGTGGATGGATAGATAAGTAAATGAGTGGATGGGTAGGTAAGTGGTTGGATGGATAAGTAGATGGGTGGGTGGTAGGTAAGTGGATAGATGGGTAGATGGATGGGTGGCTGAGTGGGTTAGTGGATGAATGGGTGGATGGATGAGTGGATGGGTAGGTAAGTGGATGGATGGGTGGATGGATAGATAAGTAAATGAGTGGATGGGTAGGTAAGCGGATGGATGGGTAAGTAGATGGGTGGGTGGTGGGTAAGTGGATAGATGGGTGGATGGATGGGTGGCTGAGTGGGTTAGTGGATGAATGGGTGGATGGATGAGTGGATGGGTAGGTAAGTGGATGGATGGGTGGATGGATAGATAAGTAAATGAGTGGATGGGTAGGTAAGCGGATGGATGGATAAGTAGATGGGTGGGTGGTAGGTAAGTGGATAGATGGGTAGATGGATGGGTGGCTGAGTGGGTTAGTGGATGAATGGGTGGATGGATGAGTGGATGGGTAGGTAAGTGGATGGATGGGTGGATGGATAGATAAGTAAATGAGTGGATGGGTAGGTAAGTGGATGGATGGATAAGTAGATGGGTGAGTGGCGGGTAAGTGGATAGATGGGTGGATGGATGGGTGGCTGAGTGGGTTAGTGGATGAATGGGTGGATGGATGAGTGGATGGGTAGGTGGAGAGACAGACTCCAGAGACAGTGCTCTCCCTGTCACAGCTCACTGAGTCTTTCTCCATCATCTGAAACATAAGGAGGCCTTAATGACCTCTGAGATCTAAAAGAGACTCTAAAGTCTCACGAGCCAAATGCACTTGACCTCAGTGGCCTCAGTCGCTCCATCTATGAAGTAGTGAGAACAAGACCAGCCTGCCTAGATTCCAGGCTTCCCAGGATAAGCCGGTGAAAGGACAAGTAGAACAGCACCTTGAAAATGGTTTGTGCTGCAAAGAGCTCATCAGCTGATAACTCAGTCAGCTTCGGTGAGGGCGCCAAGGGTGGCGCTATGACATGGGCCCTGGGAATGTGCATGGGTGTGCCCTGCTGGTAGGCACGCTGGCGGAGGGGGCCAGCAGCCTTCAAGGCACTCGTGCCTCTGACCCAGCAATGCCACTTCTAGGAACGGACCCTAAGGAGGTAATCAAGGATTCTGACAGAGGAATCCTTACGCAAAAGGACAGCCGCTCTAGCGTTGCTGTGAAAGGGGAAAGGTCCAGAAGACAGCAGGGCCCAGCGGAGCCCAGCACGCCGGTGGAATACTACACAGCTGAGCAAACGCTGGTGTTTCAAGACTGACTCTCTGACACAGGGAAATGCCTGTGATAAAATATAAGTGAAAAAAGAATCAAGATAGGAGACTGCATGTGGAGTACCATCTCCTGCCTATTGGGGGAAGAGTCTGTTTTTGAGCATTTGCACAGAAAAAGTCCCAGATGGATACAAACCCAAATGCCTGGTGATCTCGAGGTGGGGGATTTCCTGGTAGTTTTCCATATTATGAAAAACCCATATTATGGGATGCAGACCAGGGGATGGGCCTCCATTTCTGACCTCCTTTTCCTGAGCCCCAAGCAGGGAAGACCTTGCCCTCCCAAAAGGGGATGAGGGTCTAAGGTCAAGGGAGTGGGGGACACCCTTTCAAATATCAGGACATAGCAACCTCTGGGCCCTCCTGCTGCCCCTGGTGATGCTTACTGCCCCTGCTTGCTGGCTTACTTTGCTATCTGGTTTTCCTTTATCTCAAACTTTTACATTTTCCAAAACAAGCAAGAACAGCTTTCTGACAGGGGAAGAAGGGAAGCTACAATGAACCAGCCAGGGGCATAGGCTCACTGTGGACTTGTCCAGACCCCCAATGGAGGAGATGCAAGGGACCACAGATTCCACCCCAGGATGGAATAGATCCCCTGAAGAAGGAAATGACAACCCACTCCAGTATTCTTGCCTGGGAAATCCAATGGACAGAGGAGCCTGGCGGGCTACAGTTCATAGGGTAGCAAAGAGTTGGACAGTATAGACTGCATGCACGCTCACACACACAGATACACATACACACATAGACACACACACAGGTCGCAGAGTCAGACAGTGCTGAGTGCACGCGCACGCGCGCGCACACACACACACAAACACACAGACACACACACACACACCCCTGCGGCCCTCAGGGCCTGGGCAGGGCCTGCTCCGACCTGCAGGGGCCAAAAGACCACGTGGAGCTCCGGCTCTGCCCAGCACCGACCGCGGGTCCCCGAGCTCCTCCCCCGAGACTCAGGGTCCCCACATGCGCAGCCACGAGGACCCCCCCTAACCCCAACCCTCAGTGGGCAGTTGCGGAAGGAAGGAATGAACCAGGCACTGGGGCACGAACTGGGGAGGGCAGGTCCTTCCTGACTCTCTCAGGCCTTCGGTTTCCAACCCCCTCGGGCTAGCGTCAGGGAGGGGGCCGCGGAAGGATGGGGCAGGGCGGGCAGTGGCCGGGCACCTGCGGGGGTCCAGGGATCTGAGGCTCGGGGGCCTGGGGGAACTACAGCAGGGTCGGGGACCCACCCCCTCCCCCCTGAACTCCCGGGGCTGTAGAAGCTGGGGGGAGGTGTGTGTGGGAGAGGGGAGCTGGTTCAGACCGAGACAAAGACGGGATCAGGACCCCGGATCAGAACATGGTCGGCGCGTGAATCTCCGTAATTAACGCTCTGCTGTCTCAACTCCTGAGAAAATACATAAGACATGTAATTGCTTTTGTATGTCGGACACTCATTAGGAGAATAATAAATGTTATTATTTATTAATATGGTAATGAATCATTCGGTTTTTTAAAAATTAAACCTTAAACCGCTCACAAATTAAATGTAAATTATGGGGCCCGGCGTGGATGGAGAGGGCTCCCCAGGGAAGGGCCGCCCGGCGCTCCCTCCGCAGAAATGAGCGGCTGGGCCCTTTAATGAGGCGCGGGGGGGCTGGAGGCGGCGGGGTGACGCGAGGACACGGCCGGCTCGCGGGGACATCCTGCCCCCTGCCGGCCGCGCGAGGCTCCCGCCGCTCTTTCCCGAAGCCGCTCATCCCGCTGCGGGTGAGGGCCGCCCCGGGCCCCCCCGCGACACGCATGCATTCTGCGGCCCAAGTCTGTTAGGAGCGGGGTGACTGACCCTGGAAGAGCCCGTTCCCCACTAAAGGGAAAATGCAGCTCCTGCTGGCGTCAGGCTGGCCAGGGCTCCCTGCCGAGCTATCAGCACCAATTCCCCCAGGCCGCGCTTAGCGCCCCCCCCCCACCCCGAAATAAGAAATCCCCACTTGACACAGGAGCCAAGTGAAGCTCAGAGACGTTAGGTGACTGGCTGAGGTCACACAGCTGAGTCTAGCCCACCAGCTGTACTGGGTGCCAAAGGCTGTTCTCTTCTCCCTCTGCCGGGTGGCCTGGGTAACAGCTAGGTTTCCAAATTGCCCCCCCCAACCCCCCCAGAGCCTGTTCAGGCACACAGACGCAGTATGAACGGGTAAGGTTATCATTTCCTGAGGGCTGACTCCCTGACAGGCATCCTGCTGTAGGCACAGTCCCTCCACCCATCCTACAGTTGAGAACACTGAGGCACCTGCCCAGCTCAACAATAAAGAAGGGAGGGTAGGGGTTGGAACCAAGGCTTGCCAAGGGCAGGGTCTGAGCCCTTGACCACTGGACAGCCAGCCCAGGTTCTTCTGGTTCCCACAAGCGGGGCGGGGGGGGGGGGGGGGCAGGGATGCCACCCCCACCTCCATACGTGCCCAGAACACAAGGCATGGGGTCAGTGGCCGCACCTTTGGTGGACACCTGAGTTAAAGCAAGGAAGTGAATTGTTGTTGACTTAAGCCCTGCGTGATGTGGGCAGAGAGGGTGCTTCCAGCTCCTGTCATGAATAATGCCGCAGCAGGCATCTTGGGATTTAGGACTGTTCCCCTAGGAAGGATTCCCGGAATCAGACTCTTGAACCAGAAACCAGGACAGTTTCAGGTTTGGGATGCATGTTGCTCAATTGCTTTTTGATGATTGGGTCCTAATTAACACCCATTTGGGGAGGGCCTCCACCCCCCACCCCGACCACGCTGGGCAGCCTCTGAGAGACAGCCTATGACAGGTCCTGAAGCCCTACCCCCCCCCCACCTGCTTCCTCTTCTCCCAGCCTGGTGGCCTTGGGAAACGCAGCTGGTCTGAGTCAACTTCTCCACAAGTCATCCCAGAACTTTGAGGCTGCGCACTGCCCCCTGAACCAGTGCTACCTGCCTCCCCACTTCCTCGGGGCCAGAGGTGGACCGGCGCGGCCACGGCTGGTCCCACATCCCCTCGCTTTGTACTGGTCCTGCTACCCAAGGAACCTCGGCCAAATACCATGCCATTCTTTGGTCCTTAAACACAGCCCCCTCCCCGCATTGATCCTGTGTCCACCCTCAGGATAGTTCTTGGTGAGTACCCTCCCTCACCCCCATCAGACTCTGCCTCTCATTCAGATGATTGTCATAGCAATGGCCACTGAGTGCCCCTTATTCCCCGGGTCCTGATCTAAGGCTACATTCCCGTCATTTTCCCAACTTGTTACAGGTGAGGAGCCTGCCAAGTGGCCGAGCTGTGATCTGACCCTGGAGTCACGCCCCAGCCACTTGGGTCTCCGCTGTCTGCCCAGGCTGAAGCACAGATCACCAGATGTGCCTGGGCTGGGAGGTCCCGAAGAACACCCGAGGGTGGGTCTGCTGCTGGATTCCCATCACCCTGCAGAGAGTTGGGGCCGGGACTGGCCCTGCTAGTCATGGGTCCTCTCTGGACAGGTGGTACCCAGACCCTGGGGTCTACCCCAGCTGCTTCCCGAATAACCTTCTGTCCCCCTGCCCCTGGGAGCCCAGCTCCCCAGTCTCATCTTGGGGCCCCCTCTTGCCCCAGCATCTGATTTGGGGAACAGTTTTCCTCAGCCAGCTATGACTCTGTTCTCTGCCCTGCATCCCAGCCCTGCCTCGTGTTCCCGGACCCCTGTCTCAGGAGGGGGGCAGACAGAACATTCTGTATTATCGCTGTTATCTCTCCGCTGGCTGACACACCAGCTAATTTGTTTCAATCTCCCCCCTCCCTTACTGATCAGTGCTCTAACCGGAGCGTTGTGTTACATGACTTGTTCCCATGGCAACCATCAGATAAATGCACGCATCTGATGTGTCTGTTTCCTGAGCCAGATCTCCCCCTAAGAGCTCGCAGGGAACAAATCTCCTTTCATATCCGCCACTGTTTTTTGAAAGCTCGGGATATTGTTCAGAACAAGTCATTTTTTAAAAATATTAAAAAAAAAAAAGAACTTAACCAGGTTTCCCAACAGATATAAAGTTGTTTCATAAGGTGCATCATACTTAAGAAATATGAAATCAGATTAAAAAAAAAAACCCCTTTGACCAAGTTCATCTTTTTTCTGAGACTTTCTCCTTAGGAAACAAGCTGAAATCTGCAAACAGCTCTCTGCATAATGATATCAGCCCCATCATTTATCAAGAGAAAAATCGGAAACAACCTGAAAGTTCAACAGAAGAAGATTCAAATAAACTGTGGTTCACACACTTACCAAGATATTACTGAGATATTTAAAATGTTACCTGAAAGAGGGAAGCCTGTGTCAAATGATGGGAAGTGAAAGAAACAGGATAAAAACAGTGTCTTCCCCAGGAGACCAAAATGAATGTAAACAAATCTCAACCCTGGGGCGGCGGTGGGGACGCTCAGAGAAAAACACACACCTAAACGTTCACAGAACTGTTTCTATCAGTAGACCGTGCTGTTTTTTTCCCCTTATTCACCTATTCAACAGATGTTTGTGGACCACCTGTTCCAGGCATTGGGAGCAGAACAGTTTGTGACTATAGTTTCCTAAGTGTGTTTAATGAGTATGTGTTACTTTTAAACGGAAAAGATAGTGGTTTGTTTTTTGTTTTTTTCCCCAAAAGCCAGGATGTATTTTTCATCCATTAGGTTGGTATCAAAATAAAGATATTTCATGCCAGAGGAGAGCTTGTGGGGACACAGACCCCCTGCTGGCAGAAGTAGGAATTACAGCTACTTTATCTGGAGCGTGATAACCCTCCCCGACTAAGCACAGCTAAATTGACATTTACTTCCCTCTAGGGAACCTGAGCCCCCACGAGCCCTCTCTGCAGAGGAGGAGAAGAAAGCTGCTAGAAAGCAGGCACCGCCCAGAGCGGATCCTGCCTGTTTAATCTCAGGGTGGGGTTGGCAGCTTCTCCGTGCTCCAGGCCACGTCCCTGTCTCCCGGCCTCAGTTTCCTCGATTACACAATGAAGGCGATGACTCGGCCCTGGGCGGCTTCCTGTGAGGATTGCGGGAGGTATGATGGGGAGCGGCCTGTCACACAGGCACCCAAACCTACCCCGCCCCCCACCATCACCACCGCTTTTTTTTTTTTTTTTTTTTTTTACAGCCAACAAGCATGCCAGCCTGGCATTTTCTAGTTTTGATATCTCAGGGAAAAGTGTGTGCATGCTCCATCACTCAGTCGTGTCTGACTCTTTGCGACCCCATGGACTCTAGCCCAGCAGGTTTCTCTGTCCATGGGATTTCCCAGGCAAAATACTGGAGTGGGTTGCATTTCCTCCTCCAGGGGATCTTTTGGACCCAGGGATCGAACCCGCATCTCCTGCATTGGCAGGCGGATCCTTTACCACTGAGCCATCTGGGAAGCTCACTCCAGAGAGGAGTTCCTTTTTATTCCCAAGCCTCCCCCTTTTCCTCCACTCCCAGATCCCAGCCCACCGGTTTCCACCCCAAGCTCATGTCCCCTACAACAGGCCAGCAGGGGTCACCTCAGGGCCCACTTTCATGCTAAGTTTGTTCAGTTGTTCCATGGTATTTGAAAACTTGTAAAATCTTTTCTTTTTTTTAAAGGCAAAGTCCCATCTTTAACAGGAATCCAACATTTTCTTAGTGGTCCTAATTCAGCAGCTGGAGGAATTTTCTGGATTTGAAAAGAGTGGAAAAAAAAAGATCACCTGTAGTTTCTGATTGAACATGCATAATCCTGGCTGCATTCTAGACTTAGGGGCAGGAAGACAAATTCTACCTTCTGGGCCAGTGCTCTGCCCTGGAATTTGTAGGACAGTCACCTGAGCCTAAGATCATGGCATCCAGTCCCATCACTTCATGGCAAATAGATGGGGAAACAATGGAAGCAGTGACAGTCTTTATTTTCTCGGGCTCCAGAATCACTTCAAATGAGGACTGCAGCCATGAAATTAAAAGATGCTGGCTCCTTGGAAGAAAAGCAATGACAAACCTAGACAACGTATTGAAAAACAGACATCATTTTGTCAACAAAGGTCCATATAGTCAAAGCTATAATTTTTCCTATAGTCATGTATGGAGGTGAGAGTTGGACATTAAGAAAACTGAGCCCTAAAGAATTGATGCTTTCGAACTGTGGTGATGGAGAAGACTCTTGAGAGTTCCTTGGACTGCAAGGAGATCAAACCAGTCAATCCTGGAGGAAATCAACCCTGAATATGCACTGGAGGGACTGATGCTGAAGCTGAAGCTCCAATCCTTTGGTCACTTGATATAAGAGCTGACTCACTGGAAAAGACCCTGATGCTGGGAAAGATTGAAGGCAGGAGGAGAAGGGGGCAACAGAGGATGAGATGGTTGGATGGCATCAGTGACTCAGTGGACATGAGTTTGAGCAAACTCCAGGAGATAGTGAAGGACAGGGGAGCCTGGCGTGCTGCAGTTCATGGGGTCCCAAAGAGTTGGACACAACTGAGCAACTGAACAACTCCTGAGCCTGTCTGCTGCTGGGTTGTGATTCAGCAGGTGTGAGCCTCAGAGGGGAACGGCATGGCGTGGGGCGGGGGTTGGAGGAAGGTAGGGGAGATGATGGTTCTTTCCGAATTTTCCAAGTCTTTTCCACATAACTGTATGTCAAGAATGCAACCCAGGCAGATGGCGGGGGACTAGAGGGGACAGGTGTGGACTTGATTTTGCACTAGGAGGTGATTCGAGGCAGTGGACAGGAATGCAGGTCACTCCATCCTTGCTGGAGGGCTCTGGCACCATCCCATGCCAAGTCTAAAACCGTGCCTGCCCTCGCATCCGCACCTCCACCTGAGGTAGGTGAGCATGGGAAAGAAGTACAGACAGGCAGGACCACTTAGCTCCTCCAGCGATCACTGCTACAATGTGGTCAACGGGCAGAGTGGACCAGCACCTCGTGTTCACAGGGGGCCTGCTGAGTTGAGTAAATCATGGTTCACCCATACCTTGGAATATGAATAAAAATATTACTATAAGAACTTCCCTGGAGGTCCAGTGGTTAAGAATCCGCCTGCCAATGCAGGGGACACATGTTCGATCCCTCGACTGGGAAGATTCCACATACTGCAGGGCAGTTAAGCCCGCACACCCTAGAGCCCATGCTCCCCAATAAGAGAAGCCACCCCCAGGAGAAGCCCGCGTGCCGCAACTAGAGAAAGCCCGCATGCAGCGATGAAGACCCAGCGCAGCCAAAAATAAAACAATGAATAATTTGCCAAAATATTATCATAGGTAATTCCTTAAAAAGGTGGTCTCACCACACTGTCCAGCGAGAAGAGCAGATTACAGAGCACTGCAGAATGAGGCCAGTCGTGTTCAGTAGAATAGGAGGGACATCTAGACCTTTTAGGCACAGGAAAAAGTCTAGGAAGAAATTTGCCAAAAGGCAATAGTGGTCCCCTCTGAATGACTTCTCTTTGTTAATTATCTGCATTTTCTGGTATTTCCCACAATGAATGAATGTATCTTTTTGTTTATTGCTGAGTGTGGCCTAGGAGACAGACTGCCTGGGTCCAACCCTTCCTGTGTGCCCTTGGGCAAGTTACTTAACCTCTCTGTGCTTCAGTGTCCTCTCAGAAACAATGAGGGCACCATGTCTCACCGGGTTGCGGAGGTTAAAACAAAATGCTTAGCTCAGTGCCTAGAAGATAGTAAGTACCCAAAATGTTAGTGGTTATTATGCGCTTGTTTCTCGATATGTAAACACGTCACTGTGCTGGGCGCTGAGAATTCAGCAGAGACAACTGAACTCCAGTGGAGAACAGACATTAAACCAACACACACATGATTAATTCACTGCATTAGGAGCAATGATTAATTCATTACATTGAGGAGTGAAGAGTGAAGCTATGCGGGCACTTTGAGAGCACTTACCAGGGGGACCTTGTTGAGGATTTTGATCATTATCTTAGGAGCAGTGGGAAGCCTGATATTCAAAGGTTTCAAGGAAGATGGCAAGATCAGAAACGTGTGGTTTAAAAATTCCCTGTGTGTCTTCCTTGTAGACTGAGAGGGATCCTGGGATGGGCGGGGGTGGGGGTGGGGGGTGGGGAGTGGGTGGCGCTGCCTTGAGAAAGCTGCTCTGCGGGTGTGGACCAGAGAGGACCCTTTCTGGATTCCTGAGGACCAAGGTGGAAGGAACCGAGCTGACAGACTCCAGCGCCCTGGACACAAACCTTGAGTGATGACTCAGAGTGGGGATGGCCTTGGGGCGATGAACCTCGCGGGTGGCTCCCAGGTGTAGGGCACACTGGGGAGGGCCAAGTTTTGGGACAGCAGAGTGCTGGATTCGTCATGTGCTGAATTCAAGGTGAGTGGTATCCAAGGGGAGAGGTCCCAGAGACACTTACCTTGAACTTGGGATTGAGTCCACAGAGGCCAGATGCAGTCGTCCCTGGAGATGGCGTGAGACGGAGAAACGGTGAGAAACAGGAGAAACGATGCAGTAAGGAGAAACCCCAGGTTCTGGAGATGGTAACTCACCAGAGCCTGCAGGACGGCATCCCAGGGCAGTTGGTCCCCCAGAGCCCATCGGGGTGGATGTGACTGGAGGCGGGGTGGATGTGACCCGGGATTGGGTGGGTGTGGCCAGAGCGGGTGGGTGTGGCCAGAGCGGGTGGGCGTGGCGGGGTCGGTGGGTGTGGCCGGGAGGCGGGGCAGGTTCCAGCTGTGAGGGTGCCCTTTGAGAGCTGCTCCCTGGGTCTGGAAGCCACTGGGCAGCTCGATGACATAGTTGGGTCCCCGCAGGTCCGGACCCCTCAGAGGAGGAAGCTGCCTCCCTCAAAGATGCGCATGTGGTCCTCATCCCACCTGGCCCGCGAGGCTGTCTCCAAAGCGCCCATCAAATCCGGGTCTCTAACGGCCCGGCCCCCTCCCTTCTCCCCCCTCCCACTCCCTGTCCCCCTTGCTCCAGGCACTGGGACAGAGGCTGCCCCCCCCCAACCAGCTGTCCCCCAACCGCCAAGCACACCCACTCCTCAGGTCCTCTATTCAGACAGGTCCCTCCCCCCGGACACGCTTCTCCCAGGGCCTGCCACGGCTCCCTGGTGTCTCCTTCGGACCCCCCCCAAGTTGCGGCCCCCGCCCCCAACCCCCAACCCTCCCCACCCCTTCGAGCAGTGGGGTACCCACTCCAGTTTTCATCCCCTCCCTCTCTAGACCTAAGCCAGGAAAACAGGGACTCTGCTCCTTCCTGCATCTCGACTGTGGAGCGACAGTGGCTGGGACCTAGTAGGTGCTCAGTGAATGCTGGTGGAATAAACAGAATGTGGACACAGGAGGGAAACAGATGGAGAGGGAAGAAAGCCAGAGAGAAGGGAGCCCAGGAGGTTTTCAGCTCTCCTGGAGAGTGGTGAGTAACCTTATGTTCTAACTTACAGGCTTCAGCACTTCCCAAAATTTCCACAGTGAACCGGCATTTTTTTTCCCCCCGGCCGTGTTGCATGGCATGCAGGATCTTAGTCCCCAGACCGGAGATCGAACCCATGTTCCCTGCTTTGGGAGCGTGGAGTCTTAACCACTGGACCATTAGGGAAGTCCTTGAACGAACATTTCTGTTGGAGTCAAAAAAGCATGATTTTTCAATCACTTTTGTTGACTGTATGTTAAGTACCAACTGAATACTGGAGCACTCTGGGGAGGCGACCAGCCAGCTTTAACTTTCCCAAGTGAGAGCGCATTATGTGGGGGCCCAGCCTGCACCTCCGCTTGCTTGCAGGTGTTTGACTGCCCTGCAGACTCCTGGTCAGCCTCCGGGGCACCCTCCCCAGCCCCTGGGAGGAATGAATGGGGGCCCTTGTTGCACCTGATCACAGGTGAGTGGTGGGCATCTGCTTCAGCTACCTGAAGCTGATCTGAGCCCCCTACCTCTTTCCTGATAACTTGTTATGTGTATCATTGTTGTTGTTGTGAAGGTGTGTATCTGTCACACACGTACACACACCAACTTCTTCTCTCCTGGTTGCCTAGGGGCTAGCATGATGTCTGCTTTGGTGGGCAGGGGTGGGGGGGGCGGGGCATGTGGAAAGCCAGCGTTGAGTGTAGCAATTAAGATTATGAATGCTAGGCCCATACTATCTGCAGGTAACATCCAGCTCTGTCATGTCTGGGGACATCCCCTAACCATCCAAGCCCCCCTTTTTTTTTTATTACTGTTACTTGTTTATTTACTTTGGCTGTGCTGGCTATTTGTTGCTTTGCACAGGCTTTCTCTAGTTGCCGAGAGCAGGGAGCTGCCCTTCACTGCGATGTGCCAGCTTCTCATTGTGGTGCCTTCTCTTGTTGCAGAGGACAGGTTCTAGGTACAAGGGCTTCAGTAGTTGGAGCGTGCGGGCTCAGTAGTTGTGGCCTATGAGCTTAGTTGCTTTGCCACACATGGAGTCTTCTGGACCAGGGATCAAACTGATGTCCCCTGCATTGGCAGATAGGTTCTTATCCATTGCACCACCAGATAGGTCTCAAGCCTTCTTTCCTTTAGATGGGACTCAGCCCCTAGGCCTCCCAGAGTGATTCTAAAAATTAGGGATCAAGGGCTTGGTGTGGTGTTGGCATTGGGTAAGCACTCAGTTGTGCTAGCTATGGTTATTCTCAGTCGAGTTCTAGAATACAGTCAGTGGAATTGGATTAAGCACTGACCATCTCTTCCACCAAACTCCACATTCTCCAGGCTTGTGTGGCTTCACATTTTGGCTCGGCCAATTGGGGAGTCATTGAGGATAACCTATGTCCTGCGGAAAGACATCTGACAGACTGAGACGGCTGTGACAAGTTAATGAATTCTGCCGCGGCTACCCAAGACGGACGGCGGGCCCACGCAGCCCGCCTGTCTGTGCACTGACCTTTAAAGGTGAGCTTTTAATACTCGCCGATCATTCATGTTCTGATCGAATGTTCGGAAGATGAAACCTGTCTCGGAGAAGAGTGATCACTCATTCCCTTCCGCCCCCACACCAAAACACTGCCACTCTTTTCTGAATCATAATAAAACTTTGCAGAACTGTTTGGTTCTCTCACCAGCCCTAAACTCTTGAAAATTGAGGCACATTCTGACATCCCTGCTGCGAAGTGCCAGCCTGGCTGGGCTCTACCACCCACCAGGACCCACACCAGCCACCACCCTGGGGAAGGGAGACTCCAGCTCGCTCTCTCTCCAGGCAGAGTGTTTAGTTGCTCAGTCGTGCCCAACTCTCTTTGACCCCCTGGACTGTAGCCCACCAGGCTCCTCTGTCCATGGGATTCTCCAGGCAAGAATACTGCAGTGGATTGCCACGCCCTTCCCCAGGGGATCTTCCCAATCGAGGAGTCGAACCTGGGTCTCCTGCCTTGCAGGCTGATCCTTCACCATCTGAACACCCAGGGAAGCCACCGGGGAGCTGCCGTAGATAGCTCCTACTGCAATCCCCTAATCATCTCCTTCTCATTCAATTTCCCACTTACCTATTGGGCAGACATTCAGCTTGTTCACTTCAATCCAGATGTCTTTGGCTACAAGGAACAGAAACACCCCGATTCAAGCTTCAGTGAAGAGAACTCGAATTATTTCCGACAACAATCCAGAGGTCCAGCGGGTTTCAGGGTGGGTTGACTCAGCAGTTCAGTGCTGTCCTCAGAGACTCAGGTTCCATCCCTCTCTCCACTCTGCATTCCCACTCTGTCCTCCTCAGTGCTGATTTTGTCTGCAAACTGGAACCAAGATGGCAGTGGCCACAGGATCCAAGGCGGTTCCTTTCTTCCAGCAACTCCTCTTCTTAGGGGAAAAATCTAGGCTAGATTCAGCCTAGCCTGACTTCCTAATGCGGTCGCTGCCACTCTAGCTCCTAAGCGTGTATGTACAGCCCCTCCTCCAAAGAGCGCCCTGATGGCTACCCCCGTTGGCAGGACCCCGGCCGTCCCATGAATGAACGGGTCAGATCATGACTTTGGTCATCCCCGTATGAGTGAAATCTTTTGTTTTGCAGATATATGAAAATATTCATTGCTCTTTTGGATTTGCTTTTATTTTTCAGTTTTTAATTCTGTCATTGGAGGTCTGTAGGATTTTTTTCTTTATCCTGATGATGATGAATCTTGGGATTCGTTGAGTAAAGCATAACTGGCTTCGCCAATTTTCCCGCTCACTACTTCGTTTTCATTTACTTTTTAAAATTGATATTTACAATGAGCCAAATTCTGATCCTTAGTGAAGTTTCATAATGTATTGTTACTTGGTTTTAGATATTAAGAAACAATGCTTACATGTTTAAAAAATAATAATTTAACATACTTTAAGCAAATTAATTCATTAAAAAGGATTGTGAGCCATTATAACACCAGGAAATCTAGCTTTTCAAATGACTCTTATTATACATAAAGTAGGTACAAAGGTAATAGTCACATTTTGTGAATTTCTCAGAAATTTAATCCTTGAATTAAATTTGTTAAACAAATCAACATTTTACTGCATTCTATTTTGTTTATCCCTAGCTTATGATTATTCTAATTTTTATTTTTTTAAACATTTAATGATGCAGAAAACGAAAACCATTTTTCTTAAAACCCATGAAAAATTGATCTTTAGAAGCTGCAAAGGCCTTGGGTCTCCTTAAGCATTTCATATCTACATGGTTGTACTTTTGCAGGTATTTATATTCCCTCCATAATTGACAAGTTTTTAATTAAAGCTGGAAAGTTATCACAGTCACAAGACAAGCAGTTATTTCCCCCAAAAGTCTAAGTCGTTAATTAGGCAACATAATGAGAATTGTTGCACATTGGGATTCGTGTGCCCTGACAATTATCCCCCCCTCGGCCTAAATGTCTTATTTGGCCGCAAGAATTATCCAGCGAGGAAGCGGGCCAAGCAGACCTCGCCAGCACCTCGCCGCGCACCAGGCGTGTTGGGCAGGAAAAAAGCAGTGACCTTTTATCAGCATCCGCAAGCTCGAATTAAGGAACAAAGTTCTCTGCCGAGATCGATTGCCCCAGTATCCGATGGAACCCAAGGAGCCAGTTACAAGGTCGAGCAATTAAGAGCTAAAGCCGAAATGACTCACATAATTGCAGAATCGCTCATTTTAACAGCCTGATTGGAAATTGTCAACACTGTGTCTGAGACTAATGAAGCGAAGGAAATGGAAAAGGTGACATTTTCGGATAACGTTATTAGTAAACGAATTGACGACATGTCAGATGACAAAGACAACTCTGATCCAAAGGTTTATTAAGTCCAAAAAAAGTTTTCATTGCTGATTGATGAATCTGTATATTAATGCATCACTAATTGGACTCAGTTAATGGTGTTAATTGGAATCCCTGAAGGAAACAGACTGGGAGACACGGTTGGCTCTTGAAAATGGTCCCCAAACAAATTACTGGGAATGAAGCATTGCAACTGGTAAATTAATACTTGGAGATGGAAAGTACATTCCAGAGGCCCTGCTGTGTCCCGTACAGATGTGCTGGACCAATGAAAGGTACCACAGCTCTGCATCAAGAGTGTGTTCTGGAAAACCCTGGGATTCAAGTCGTGCACAGCATTCTTCACAGCCTCTTGTACCAAAAGTTTGTATGCAGATGTAACTTCCACATTAAATGACATGATCAAACGGGGGACTCTAATACAATCGCAGCTGTGACAGGACTGTGTGTTTCCAAGTTATGTGGGGGAAAGAAATGGCATCAGAATACAGGCTTGACGGTTCCACACCGGAGCGGCTGTCTGAGATTTGTCAAGAGTTGATAGAGCTGAGAGAGGAAATGGGGGTGGGAAAGTGTAAATGACTCACTTAGCAGATCCCACTTGGCTTCGAAAAAATGGTGAACTTAACCTGACAGCCTGGACACCTCAATGAACTTAATGGTAAATTATAGGGATTAGCAGGCTGAGCCGTCCTTCAAGTATCCAGGCTATGAAAAGCAGATTCAAATCAGCAAGAACCCAGGGAATATCACGCTCTCAAGCCCTTCTGAGAGAATCTACTAGAAGGCTGGCGGCGAGCACTGTGTTTGTGCTTTGTGCTAAGTTATTTCAGCCGTGTCCAACTCTTGCAACCCCATGGACTGTAGCCCACCAGGCTCCTCTGTAGATTCTCCAGGCAAGAATGCTGGAGTGGGTTGCCATGCCCTCCTCCAGGGGATCTTCCCAACCCAGGGATCAAACTCGAGTTTCTCATGTCTTCTGCATGGCAAGTGGGTTCTTTACCACGAGCGCCACCTGGGAAGCCCAGCGGCAAGCATTAGATACGTTTAACTACAGATCTGAGACTAATACAAAGACAGAGATCAGAGAGGAAACAAAACACACATGTTCTGACAAAATAGAAAAAAAAATGCAATTAAAAGTGGGAAGAGAAGGGAGAGAAAAAGGGGGACAGAATAAACACACTGATTGCCACATAAATAATAGATGGGAGACACCGAATGTCACTTAACACTGACAAACCAAACAATATTAGTTTGCACCGTTTGAAATGACCAATATCTGACCATTTCTGACCTATAGAAATGCCAGTTCAGTAACGACCTCAGCTAATTAGACATTGTAAAAGATACTAGAATAAAAATAGCCAAACCAAAACATAGACTTTGCTAACTTGCAAATGAAATGCAAAAACAAAAACATGCTGCAATAAGGCTAAACCCTGAAAGACATTATGCAGAGGGAAATGAGGCAGAGATAAAAGGACACATTCTGTATGATTCCACTTATAAGATGTACTGAGATCAGTCAAAGTCACAGAGACAGAACGTCCACTAGAGGCCACCAGGGGCTGGAGGGAGGGGATGAGGGGTGTTGTTTAATCGTTATTGCTTTCTGTTCGGGGTAATGAAAAGGTTTGGAAATTGAGGCTATGGTTGCAGAATATTTTAAGTGTACTTCATGCCACTGAATCATACACTTTAAAATGGTTAAAATGATAAATTGTGTAGTGTATATATTTACCATAAGTTTTAAAAATAAATAATGTAATACACCAAGAACCATTGAACTTCACATTTTAAATGGATAAAATGTTCAGTATGTGAAATAGATCTCAATAAAGCTGATTACAAAAAGAAAAAAAAATAAGAATAAAGGAAGGTGCACCTTAAAAAATAGGATCAAAGAAAACAGAACACATAGACAGAGACATAGAATAAATGTAACACCATATATACAGTAAACATCACCTACAATAATAGGGCAAAGCGGAGACCAGCCAGTCATAGCAGTGAGTGTGAATAGGCTTAAGTCACCTACTAAAAGAAAAGATTTCAAATCCGCTCGCAGAGCTGCAGGCCAAGTGATTTAGAAAGACTGGAAACCACAGGACCAGCAAATGGGAACAATAAACAAGCAGGGGTTCGATTCTGATGTTAGACAAGGTGGAATTCAGGCCAAAAAGCATTAAGTGTGACAAAGGTGGTATGTTATTAGGCCTGAGGGGATTTAATAGGAATGCCTATGCAACAAATAACACAGCAACCACCTTCATAGAGAGAAAGCCACAGGAGAGGGGAGGGAAATGGACAGAGGCACAGCACTCAGGACGCTGAACACACTGCTCCCGGTCGAGCAAACGACAGCCGCAGCAGCAACAAAGAGCCAGGAGCGTTACGAGAAAACTGACAGTGTCGTCAGTGAGATGAGGCAGACCTCATGGCTTTGTGTGAAATTTACATCACAATAAAAGAGGATATACCTTCTTCTCCAACATACGAGGAACAATCACCAAAACGCACACACACATCACAATACTTTTCATAATGTAGAACGCACACGATTGAACTTCATTGAATATAAGGCATTATATAAGGTGGAAATCAATTTAAAACACGTTCAAAATTGTTTTTTCTGCCTGGAAATTCAAAATTCCTCTCAGACAACACTCAGGTGAAAGGCAACATACAAACTAAAATGGCAGGATTGCTTTAAAAATAATGACATCTCATCTTTCGGGTGCTTTAAAGACAGAGAAAATTCAAATACTTGTATCAAGCAATCACAGACAATCTGATCCCTATCAAATTAACTATGGCATTTTTTCAGAACTAGAACAAATAATCCAAAATTTTATATGGAACCATAAAAGGCCTGGAATTGCCAAAGCAATCTGGGGATGTGGGGGAACCACAAAGCAGGAGGCATAACCCCTCCACCTCAGACTTCAGGCAATACTACAGACCTATAGCAATCAAAACAACGTGATATTGGTACAAAAACAGACATGCATCTCACTGGAACAGAGCAAAGAGCCCAGGAATAAACCCACACAACTATGGACAGTAACTGCAGCCATGAAATTTAAAAGATGCTTGCTCCTTGGAAGAAAAGCAATGACAGACCTAGACAGCATATTAAAAAGCAGAGACATCACTTTGCCTACAAAGGTCCTTATAGTCAAAGCTATGGTTTTTCCAGTAGTCATGTACAGATATGGGAGCTGGACAATAAAAAAGGCTGAGTGCCAAAGAATTGATGCCTTTGAACTGTGGTGATGGAGAAGACTCTTGAGAGTCCCTTGGACTGCAAGGAGATCAAACCAGTCAATCCTGGAGGAAATCAACCCTGAATATTCACTGGAAGGACTGATGCTGAAACTGAAGCTCCAGTACTTTGGCCACCTGATGCGAAGAGCTGACTCATGGGCAAAGACCGTGATACTGGGAAGGAATGAAGGTAGGAGGAGACAAGGACAACAGAGATGAGATGGTTGGATGGCATCATTGACTCAGTGGACATGAATTTGAGCAAGCTCCAGGAGATGGTGAAGGACAGGGAAGCGTGGCATGCTGCAGTCAATGGAGTCACAAAGAGTTAGACATGACTGAGCAACTGAACAACAGCTCCTATGGCCAATTAATCTTTGGCCAAAAGGCAAGAATATAAAATGGGAAAAATCTCCTTAGACAATGGAGCTGGGAAAGTTGGACATGTGTGTGCATGCTAAGTTGCTTCAGTCATGTCCAACTCTTTGGCTACGCTATAGACTGTAGCCCACCAGGCTCCTCTGTCCATAGGATTCTCCAGGCAAGAATACTGGAGGGGGTTGCCATGCCCTCCTCCAGAGGATCTTCCCAACCCAGGGGTCAAACCCACATCTTATGTCTCCTGCATTGGCAGGTGGGTTCTTTACGACTAGCGACACCTGGAAAAGTTGGACAGCTGCATGTAAATCATCGAAGGTAGAACACACCCCCACACTAACCACAAAAACAAACTCAAAATCACTTAAAGACTTAAATATGTCATGACATCATAAAACTCCTAGAAGAGGGCAGAGGCAAAATATTCTCTGGCATAAATCATAACAATGTTTTTTTAGGTCAGTCTTCCAAAGTAACAGAAGTAAAACAGAAATAAACAAAAAGGGATCTAATCAAACTTACACGTTTTTGCACAGCAAAGAAACTATTTCAAAAAAAAAAAGACAGTCTATGGAATGGGGAAAAGATGTGCAAATGATGCAGTTGACAAGGCTTAATCTCCAAAATATGCAAGTAGCTCATATAACTCAACAACAACAACAACAAACAACCCAATGGAAAAATGGGCAGGCCTTAATAAACATTTCTCCAAAGAAGACATACAGATGGCCAGTAGGCATATGAAAAGATGCTCAACATCACTGATTATTAGAGAAATGCAAATCAAAACTACAAAGAGGTATCACCTTGCACCAGTCAGAACAGCCACCATTAAAAGATGTACAGATAACAAATGCCAGAGAGGGTGTGGAGAAAAGGCAATCTTTCTACACAGTTTGTGGGAATGTAAGTCAGTGCAGCCACTATGGAAAATAGCACGGAGGGTCCTCAGAAAACGAAGAATAGAATTACCACTTGATCCTACAATCCTACTCCTGGGCCTATATCCAGGCGAAAGTATAATTCAAAAAGATACATGCACCTCTATGTTTATAGCAGGACTATTCACAATAGCCAAAACAGGGAAACGACCTAAAGGTCCATCAACAGGTGAACAGACAATGTGGTCCATACAGTGTACATACCTACAGTGGAATACTACTCAGTCATAAAAAAGAATGAAATCATGCCATTTGTAGCAATATGGCTGCAACTAGAGATAATCATACAATGTGAAGCAAGTCAGAAAGAGGAAGACAAATACCACATGATATCACTTACATGTGGAATCTAAAGTATGGCACAAATGAACCTATCTGCAAAACAGGTTGAAGGCAAAAGGAGAAGAGGGTGGCAGAGGATGAGATGGTTACATAGCATCACCGACACGATGGACATGGATTTGAGCAAACACTGGGAGATCGTAAAGGACAGGGAGGCTTCCTGTGCTGCAGTCCATGTGGTCGCAAAGATTCGGACATGACTTAGCAACCGAACAATAACAACATAGAGAACAGACTTCCGGCTGCCCAAGGGAGAGAGGGGAGGGAGAGGGATGGGCTGGGAGTTGGGGGTTAGTAGACGCAAGCTATCACATTTAGAACAGATAAACAGCAAGGGTCTCCTGCATAGGAACTATATCCAAACTCTTGGGATAAACCATAATGGAAAAGTATATAAAAAAAGAAAGTATGCATGTGTATAACTGAATCACTCTGTAGCATGGCAGTGATTAACACAACATTGCAAGTCAGCAATACTTCAATTTAAAAAAAGCAAATGCTTGAATCAATAAAAATGAAATAATGAATATAAGTGAGCTACATTCCCAACCCCAAAGAACCAGAAGATGAACAACAAAGTAAATCTAAAGAACGTGCAATAAAAAAAATAATGGTGCTAAAAAAGCAGAGATGGATGAGGTAGTGGGGATGGAAATGATGCAGCCACTTTAGTAAAATACTCTGGTAACTTCTCAAAAATGTTAAACCCAAAGTTACCATTTGTCTGAGCAATTCCACTCCTAGGACTCTACCCAAGAGAAATTAAAACATATGTCCACACAGAAGCTTGGGCATGAACGTTCACAGCAACATTATTATAACAGCCAAAAGGTAAAATAAAAAAACCAAATGCCCATCAGTTGGTGAATAGATAAACTAAATATGGTTTATCCATACAATGAAATATTTGGCTATAAAAAGGAACAAAGTACTGATGCATGCCACTGCTTGGATGAACCTCAGAAAACATTATGCTAAGTGAAGGAAGGCAGAAACAAAAGGTCACATAGTATTTGACTCCTTTTATGTGATCTATCCAAAATAAGCAAATGCATAAAGACAAAAAGCGGATTATCATAGGAGCGGGGCAGAATGAGAAATAATTACTTAATGGATGCAGGGTATTTTTAAGGGGTGGTGAGAATTTTTTGAAACTAGAGAAATGATTACACAACATTGTGAATACCAAATCTTACTAAACTGTATATTTTTAAATGGTCACTGTACACCATGTGACTTATACCTCAATTTTTAAAAAGAAATTAGTAAGATGAAAAGTAGTAGCCATGGGGCTACCTAATAAATAAAAAACCTGATCTTTTGGAAAAACTTACAAAAGAGAGAAGTGTTTAGTTATCAAGAAAAATGTGGACTGGGAGTTCCCTGGCAGTCCCAGGGAAGACTCTGTGCTTCCACCACAGGCGGGCACAAGTCTGATCCCTGGAACTGTCAGGTCCCACATGCTGTGCGGTGTGGCCACGGATGAAAGAAACGGTAAGAAGGTAATACATATTGCTAAAAAGGAGTTTCAAAAAAACCATAATAGACAACTTTGCACAACTCTATGAAAATAAATGTGAAAACTTAGATGAACTGATGAAATGGATACTTTTCTAGGAATGTACAGTTTATCAAAATTTATCTCAGCAAAGGCAGGAAGTTTAAACAGCCTAATTTCCCCCAAATAAATACAGAAAATTATGGAGATCTGCAAAAGAAACAGGAAGAATAAAACAGAAACCAGTGAAATTGGTTAGCTATAAAAGTAGAAATCTTATATATATATATATATATATATATATATATATATTTTAATGCTCAGATTTGCTCATAGTAAGGGAAAGTGAGGTGGAACAGGACTACTCTGAATATACCTTTTTAAACCAATTTGTCTTTTGAACCATGTTCATATATTATACATTCATCAATTCAGTTCAGTCGCTCAGTCGTGTCTGACTCTCTGAGAATTTTATACATTCATAAAATTAATTAAATCAACACGATTTGGGAAATACCCTGAAATCAAGTACAAACAGAAACAAATACATATAACTATTATCAGTTTGATAACATAACCACATAGAAGAAAAAAAGGAATCATTCAAGTGCTTTTTTAACACATTGCTCTGTGCGAGCATAAGAAGAACTAAAAGAGATTCTGAACTTTTTTGAAAAGTTTGTTATCAGTAGTGGACTTGAGGCTGCAATTCTTAAACTGTTTTCTGTGTATTGTAGGACTGAGCAGAAAATAAGCATAGGGATGTCGCTGAAAACTAGGATTCCTTGTAGGAGAAAGAGGATGCGAAATTGGAATAGGAAAGGATGTTGGGGTGAAATGAGAAGCATTAACGTGAACTCATTTTGAAATATTTGCTTTTAAGCTTTCTCCACTGAACTGGCCTAGAAGTTGGTAACAACCCTGGGGCAAGAAAAGTCAAAATTATTTGTGCCAGAAAAGAAGGAAGCAATCAAAACTGATGGGAGGCGTGTCAAGATTTCACAAGAAACAGATAGAAGAGGATCCCATCAGACAAATTTGGGGAAATTTTGTCATCAGAGAGGATAATGCATTGAATTTTAGAACGGAATTTTAACAGAGAAGGGATAATATAAAGCCTTAGAGAGCTAATCTCACTGATAACAACTGAAAAAGGTGGATAAAATATGAAGCAATCATGTGAAGGCACTGAACCACCGAGGCAGACAGAATTTGGAAAGTTATGCCCAGCAGGAGGAAAGAGAGAAGTCCATGATGTGAATGCCGCAGAAATTCCCCATTGTTTCCATAGGGGCATTTCTAATTCCCGACGCTGGGAAAGCAAGTCCAGGCACAAAGCAGAAGACCTTGTGAGCTGAGAACACTCAACTCAGTCAGAGGCATCTGTGACTTAGGCCAGGTCACATAAGACAAGGGACAAGATTCTGAGCTGGAGAAGACCATGAACAGGTCAACATAAATCCTCTGTCCCGAGTCCCCTCCAGTCACTGTCCCACTGTGACTGTTAGGGTCAGACTCTAAGAAATCATGGCAAACCCATCCAGGAGACTCAGGAGCTAAGCTGAGAAACACCAGGTGTGAAGAACAGTGGAGACAGAAGTGGGAATTCACCCCCAGCAAAACTGAGGGGCTTGGGAAGACCCCCTGGGCCTTCAGATGAGACGGCACAAAGACTACATCTTAGAGGTAACGGAGTGAGGACCACATCCGGGGATCAGACTGTATACCAGGGGTAAGAGGGGGATTAAAGCAGGGCAGCTCTGCTAGAGCTTGATCTCCCCAAAAGACTAGCCAGAGCAAGCTCTTGCAACAGAAAGGGAACAAAAGGAGGAATCTTGGGACATCAGGAAGGTAAAGCAAACAACACAAAGAGCAAAAAGTGAGTGACTACAGCAGAGTCTCCTTCTCTCTTCTTCTCCTCCTTCTTGAGACTTCTCAACTGTCTGATAGGAGAACCAAAAAGTATAACATTGCCTGACGTGGATTTCTATGTAGGTAGAAGAAATATTTGACAATTATGTTAAAAATGATGGAAGTAAAAGGACTCAAAAGGAGGAAGCTTTCTATGTTTCTCTGAAGCTGGTAGGATGCTGGTACCAATAGGTCTTTGTGATGATGGAACAGTTCTGTATCTTGACTGCAGGAGTGGTTACATGAATCTGCAGGTGTCATAAAATGGCACTGAACTATCCATACACTTTGTACCAATGTCAGTTTCCTGATCTTGCACTAAAATTATATAAGATGTAACTACTGGGGAAACTGGATGAAGAGTACATAGGTTCTCGGTGTGCTGTCTTTGCAGCCTCTAGTAAATCTATAATTATTTCAATATTTTAAAAATTTTTAAAGAAAAAGATGACAGTAAACTGATGTTTTCAAATTGTGGCACTGAAGAAGACTCTTGGACAAAGGACTCTTGCTGAAGAGTCCCTTGGACAGCAAGGAGATTGAACCAGTCAATCCTGAAGGAAACCAACCCTGAATATTCATTGGAAGGACTGATGCCGATGCTGAAGCTGAAGCTCCGATCCTTTGGCCACCTGATGCAAAGAGCCGGCTCATTGGAAAAGACCCTGATGCTGGGAAAGATTGAAGGCAGGAGGAGAAGGGGACAACAGAAGATGAGATGGTTGGATGGCATCATCGACTCAATGGACATGAGTTTGAGCAAACTCCAGAAGACAGTGAAGGACAGGGAAGCCTGGCGTACTACAGTCCAGGGAGTTGCAGAGTTAAACTTTGTTTAACTCAAATAAACTTTGTTCATTTGACTGAGCAAATGAACAACAAAGACATTTTCCAGTTTTAGAAAAACACAGTTAAGAGGTTTTGTCACTAGCTGCCCAGCAGCAATACAAGAACCAGGAAGCAAGATTTTTTTTTTTTTTACGAGAACTTTTTCTTTAAGACAAAGAGAAATAGCCCCAGATGGAAACACAGAATTACAGGAAAGAGTGAGGAACATACAAAAAGGTAATTAAGTGGTTAAAAATATATTTACGTTATTTTTTGTGAATGCACGTTGACTGTTTAAAACAAAAATAATAATGTGCTGTGAGGTTATAAAACAGACGTTAAAACAAATGTGGGAACTTTAAAATAAAGGGCGAAGAGGATAAACAGAGCTAGACTTTTGTAAGGTTCTCACACTGGTTGGGAAGTGATAAATGTACTAGCTTAAGATAGACAGCAATAAGTCAGGAATTCATACTGAAATCTCCAGTCCATGGAAACCACTAAAATGATATTATAATTTTTTTAAATCATGACATTAAGATCTAAATAGATCAAATGTATAAACACTTGATTATTCATAAAATAAGAAAAAGAGACACAGATGTACAGAACAGAATTTTGGACTCTGTGGGAGAAGACGAGGGTGGGATGTTTCGAGAGAACAGCATCGAAACATGTATATTATCTAGGGTGAAACAGATCACCAGCCCAGGCTGGATGCATGAGACAAGTGCTCGGGCCTGGTGCACTGGGAAGACCCAGAGGAATCGGGTAGAGAGGGAGGTGGGAGGGGTGATCGGGAAGGGGAATACATGTAAATCCATGGCTGATTCATGTCAATGTATGACAAAAGACACTACAATATTGTAAAGTAATTAGCCTCCAACTAATAAAAATAAATGGAAAAAAAAAAGAAAAATCAATTGAGGAATAAGAAACAGACAGAACATGGAGAAAACATAGTAGGTTGATAGACTTAAACCCAATGATATCAGTTCATTTTATTAAATGTTATGGAATAAATACTCCAATTAAAAGACAAAAATGGTAGGCTGGCTGAACACCAAGACCCATGTGTATGCTGGGTATTACCAAATGCACACTCTATGTATAAGGATAATTGAGGGGTAGAGAAAGATTGAAAGTGAAAGGATGAAATTTGATATATCATGTGGTCACTAACTAGAAGAAAGCTAGAATGACCATAACTAAACAAAGCAATGGAAATTTTAAGGCCAAAAGTATTACTAGAAATGAAGAGGGATAATACATAATGATTAAAGTGTCAATTCAACAGGAAAACCTAAAAACTCCTAAGTGTATATGGAC
Source organism: Odocoileus virginianus (assembly GCF_023699985.2). Classification (NCBI taxonomy): domain Eukaryota; kingdom Metazoa; phylum Chordata; class Mammalia; order Artiodactyla; family Cervidae; genus Odocoileus; species Odocoileus virginianus. Next base: position 10,250,951 of record NC_069689.1, on the reverse strand, counting down.
CTAATAACTCAGCTTCAAAATATACAGAGCAAAAGTTGGCAGGAATAAAAAGATAAATAAGCATCTGCAAACTTAGTTGAAGATTTTACCACTCCTCTCACAGAAATTGACAGACCATGTGGAGAAAAAAATAAGTACATAGGAGAACAACATGATGAATAACCTAATTGCCATATACACACCACCACTTCCAGAAACTTCCAAGTACATGTTCTTGTTAAAGGCACATGGAATATTTATCAAATACTCCACATTTTGGGCCACAAATCAAATCTCAATAAGTTTCAAGTGATTAAAATAATGTTATACAAAAAATAAATAAATAATAAAATAATGTTATACAAAGTATGCTACCTGATCAGAGTAAAGTTAAACTAGATAAAAATGACAGTAATATAACTAAAAACCACCAAATGTTTGGAAATTAAACAATGCATTTCTAAATAACCTGTGGATCAAAGAATAAATCACTATGAAAAATAGAAAATAGTTTGAACTGAACAATAATAAAAGAGCAAGGACAAAACCTTTGAAATTCAGCTAAACCAGGGCTTAGAGGCCTTTAATGTATATCTTAGAAAAGAAGACAGATTGAAAATCAATGATCTAATCCTCCCCAAAATAATATCAAATTAAATCAAGAAAGTAAAAAATAAATAATTAAATTCCAAAAGTAAAAGTTGAGAGCAAAAAATATAAAGCAGACATTTAGCAGAAAAAAAAGCAAAGTTAAAAATTGCTCCCTTAACCCTCTTACACTGTTGGTGGGAATGCAAATTAGTACAGCCACTATGGAAAACAGTGTGGAGATTTCTTAAACAGCTGGAAATAGAACTGCCATATGACCCAGCAATCCCACTTCTGGGCGTACACACCAAGGAAACCAGATCTGAAAGAGACACGTGCACCCCAATGTTCATCGCAGCACTGTTTATAATAGCCAGGACATGGAAGCAACCCAGATGCCCATCAGCAGACGAATGGATGAGGAAGCTGTGGTACATATACACCATGGAATATTACTCCACCATTAAAAAGAATTCATTTGAATCAGTTCTAATGAGATGGATGAAACTGGAGCCCATTATACAGAGCGAAGGAAGCCAGAAAGATAAAGACCATTACAGTATACTAACACATATATATGGACTTTAGAAAGATGGTAACGATAACCCTATATGCAAAACAGAAAAAGAGACTCAGATGTATAGAACAGACTTGTGGACTCTGGGAGAAGGCGAGGGTGGGATGTTTCAAGAGAACAGCATTGAAACATGTATATTATCTAGGGTGAAACAGGTCACCAGCCCAGGTTGGGTGCATGAGACAAGTGCTCGGGCCTGGTGCACTGGGAAGACCCAGAGGGATCGGGTGGAGAGGGAGGTGGGAGGGGGGACTGGGATGGGGAATACATGTAAATCCAGGGCTAATTCATTTCAATGTATGACAAAAACTACTGTAATGATGTAAAGTAATTAGCCTCCAACTAATAAAAATAAATGGAAAAAAAAAATTGCTCCCTTGTAAACATTAAAAACTTAACTAGCCCTTAGCAAACCTGAGTTTCAGAAAGAGAGAAGACACAAATAGTGAATTTAAAAAACAAAGAGAGGGACAGCAGTGTAGGTGTCCACATTAAATAGACAATAATAATAATAATAAATAAATAAATAATAAAAATAAACAGACTAATAAAACATTGGAAATAACTTTATGCAAATAAACTTGAAATTTTAGATTAAATGAATGTAATTACATAATTTGAAAAACATGAAAAATGGTCCAAGAAGAAATGTACAGTTTGTACCTATTAAATAAGTTGTATCTATAATTAAAAAAACAAACTTTCCCACAGAGAACACTCCAGTCAAGAGATTCCACTCCAGAATTCTCCAAAATGTTTAAGGAAGAAAAACACCAAAATTGCACAAACTTTTTGATAGAGAAAGAAGGACCATTTCCTGATTCGTTTCTGAGGCAGGATAACTTTTTTAGCAAAATCTGAGAGGGACTTTCAAAATGAAAAATTACAGGTCAATGCCTATCATGAATATACATTAAAAATCCTAAAAGAAATAACAGCAACTCAAAAAAACAATAGGATATATATATTTTTAAGAATAATACATCAAGACCAATTGAGATATATCACAAATTGCAAAGTTGGTTTAACATTCAAAAACTAAGCAATGTAACATAATTCAGTGCATTAACAGAAAAAATAGAGAACCAAATAATCATCTCAATAGAAACACAAAAGAACTGAGCTGATGGTGAGAATGGAGACGTGGATACTCACTATTGCTACTTCCACTGGGGGTCATTCTGGAAAGTCCAGACAGTTGGCCGTAGCCGGGAGCTGGAGGCTTGCAGTGGGCTGAAGAAGGACACCCAAGTGTTGTATGTGTAGCTCCAGCTCCAAAGCAGTCTGCCAAGCATGTGTCCCAGTAAGTAGATGAAAGATTTGAACAAAATGGCAAACCAACCACATTGAATGGACATTGACCACACTCCACCAAAAAGCAGCAAAATACACATTCTTCTCACGCACACATGGACCATTCTCCAGAATAGACAGACCACATATTAGGTCACAAAACAAACCTCAATAAATCTAAAAAAAAAATAAAATCATATAAAATTTAACTGCAATGGAATGACATTAGAAGCCAACAGAGGAAAGAAATTTGGGGAACTCACAACAAATATGTGGAAATTAAACAGCATACTCCTAAATAATCAGTAAGTCACAGAAGAAATTACAGGAGAAATTCAAAAATACTCTGGGATGAAAATGACAACACCGTGTACCCAAATGCATGGGATGCCACTGATGCAGAGTGAAATTTATAGCTACAAATCTATGTTTAAAAAGAAGAAGGATGAAAAATAACCTTCTACCTTAAGACACTGGAAAAAGAAAAGCAAACTAAACCTAGGACAGCGGGGGCGGGGGGGGGGGGGGGGGGGGAGGCCAAAGACTACAGAAGAAATTAATGAAATAAAGATTAGAAAAACAGAGAAAATTAACAAAACCAAATGTTGTTTCTTTGAAAAGATCAACCAAGTTGACAACCTTTGGCCAGACTGACCAAAAAGAGAGAGAAGACTCAAATTACTCAAGTCAGAAATAAAAAGACATGATTGCAGGCACTACAGAAAGAAAAAGTGTTATAAAGGAATGCTATGAACAATTGTATGCCATTAAGTTAGACAAGTTAGATTCAATGGAAATTTTTCTTAAAAGATTGCTACAGAAAAAAAATTTTTTAATCTGACTCTACCTCTAACAAGTTAAGAAGTTGCATTAGTAACCAAAAAACTCAACAAAGACAAGCCCAGGTTTAGATTTCTTCACTGGTGAATTCTGCCAAATATTAAAGGAAGAATTAATATCAATTCTTTACAAACTCTTCCAAAAAAGAGAAGAAGAGAGGCCACTTCTGACTCATTCTATGAGGCTAGTATTACCCCATAATGTACTGAAATCAGACCTCACAAGAAAACTACAGATCAGTATCTCTTAATATACATGTAAAATATTGAATTCATCAATATATAAAAAGGATTATGTACCATAACCAAATTAAGTTTATCCCAGGAATACAGGTTGATTTAACATACAGAAATCAATACAACAAAACCGTATCAATAGAATTTTTAAGACCACATGATCATCTCAATAGACAGAATAAAAGCATTCAACAAAAATCAACACCCTTTCATGATTAAAAACATGATATAAACCGGGAACAGGAAAGAACATCCTCAATCTGATAAATGTCAGTATGAAAAAGCGACCTTGACTAACAGTGTCACACTGCACGGTGAAAGACTGGATGCTTTTCTCTAAGGTCAGGAAGGAGACAAGAATGTCCACTCTCATCACTTCTGTTCAACCTTGTCCTGTACACTCCGGCCAGGACAATTAGGCAAGAAAAACAAATTAAAGGGATCCAGATTGGAAGGGAAGAAGTACAACTATCTCTACTTACAGATGACAAGATCTTGTATACAGAACATCCTAAAGATGCACTAAACATGTATTATAACTAACTAACAAGCTCAGCGAGGTTATAGGAATCAATTGTATTTCTTGCAATGAACAATTCAAAAATGAAGCTAAGAAAACAATTCCATTTACAGCAGCATCAAAAATAATGAAATACTTCAAATAAACTTGACCACAAAAGTGCAAGATTTATACTCTGAAAATGATTTTAAAAAAAATAGATGGAAGACATCAAAGACAATCTAAATAAACCTTCATGGATCTGAAGGCTTACTACTATTAAGATGGCAATATTTCAAAACTGACCTACAGATTCAATGAACTCTGTATCAGAATCTCAACTGGCTTCTCCGTAAAAGCTAAGCTGACCCTAAATTTCCTAGGAAACTCAAGGGCCCCGGAATACCCAAACAATTCTTATATATATAGAACTGTGGGTAAGCATGCATTGGCCTTCAGCAATTTAAAGCAATTTAAAGATGCCTTTCTATTGTCTCTGGTTTCCACCATTTTTATGAATTTTATACTTCAGTTTTACTGTTGCCCTTTGAAGGCAATCTGTCTTTTGTTCTCTAGCAACTTTTAATACTTTAATTTTACTCTTGGGCTTCCCAGGTGGCGCTAGAGGTAAAGAACCTGTCTGCCAATGCAGGAGACATGAGAGTTGTGGGTTTGATCCCTGGGTTGGGAAGATTCACTGGACACGGGCATTGGAAGTTTTGCTATGATCTGTCTAGGTATAATTTTTTTTTTCTTCTTTTAGATTTTCAGAGCTCTTGAAATTTGTGAATTCTGTCTTTCATCAATTTTGGAAAACTTCTTAAGCAATATCACTCCCATTACTTCTTTCCTATTCTGTCTCCTGGGACTTATATTTACACCTTTCACTCTCCCTTACATGCCTCTAATCCTCTTTCTATATTTTCCATTTTTCCCCCCCTCTGTTTCCATTTTACTATGTTCTATGGATCTGTTTTCTAATACATTAATCTTATCTTTTCCTTCATCTAGTCCTTTGTTAAATCCTTGTAGTGAGTTCTTTTGTTTCAGATACTGTATTTTTCAGTTCTAGAATTCCTGTTTGATTCCTTTTATGAATTCCAGTTCTGTCTTGAAACTCTCCACCTTGTCGTGGGTCTTCTCAATGTTTTTTTTGTTTCCTTGAACACAATGATGACACAGTCTGTATGTGCTAACTTCAGAATCAAGATCAACTTTAATTCTGTTTTTGTCCAGTTTTTGTCTTGATTCCTAGTTTAGAACTATTATAAATGTTTTCATCAATGTATATATGTATGTAGTGTTGTTCTCAGTTGCATCTGATTCTTTGTGACCCCGTGGACTGTAGCCCCCCCAGGCTCCCCCTGCCCATGGAATTCTCCAGGCAAAAATACTGGAGTGAGTTGCCATTTCCTACTCCAGGGAATCTTCCCAACCCAGGGATCAAACTCAGGTCTCCTGCTTCTCCTGCATTGGCAGGCAGATTCTTTACCACTTGCACCACCTGGGAAGCCCCTATGTCTGTTTCCATGCTCTTATCTTCTGATTTAAGATAGAAGCTAAGATGATTGATTTGAGACATCTCTTCCATCTTAATTTATATGTCTACAACGATCAGATTCCCCCAAGCAGTGCTTTGATAGCATCACACAGATCTAAGCTGTTTTCACAAGCATTCAGTTCCCAATACTTTCTAATTTCTGTTTTGATTTCTTCTTTGATCTACAGATTATTTATAAGCTATTTCGCTTCTAATTATACAGGGATTTTTCAGAGATTTTTCTGTTACTGATTTCTAATTAAGTTCCATTCTTATCAAAGAGCATATTTGATGACTTGAATCCTATTTTTTAAAAAAAAGATTGATTGATTTGTTTCTGGCTTTGCTGGGTCTTCGATGCTGCGCGTGGGCTTTCTCTAGTTGTGGCAAGCGGTGGCTGGTCTTCGTTGCGGTGTGGGGCTTCTTTTTGCAGTGGGGTCTCTTGTCGCAGCGCATGGGCTCCAGGCGCCCGGGCTTCCGTGGTTCCGGGGTTCGGTGACTGGCGGGCCGGCTCTAGAGCTCGGGCTCAGTAGGTGTGGTGCATGGCTGGGTTGCTCCGCAGCATGTGGGATCTTCCCGGACCAGGGATGGAACCTCTGTCTCCTGACTGGCAGGTGGGTTCTCAGCTCCCGGAGCGCCAGGGAAGCCCCCTGATGGCCCGAACCCTTTTCAAATGGATTGAGATTCGTTTCGTGGCTCGCAATGGGGTCAGTCTCGGGAAACATTCAGTATGCGTGAAAAGCGTGTGTATTCTACAGTTGCCGGGTAGAGGGTCCCACAAATGTTACTTCGGTCAAGTTAATGGCTAGTGCTGTTCAAGTTTTCCACATCCATACTGATTTCCTGTCTAGTTGCTTTCACAAATTGTTGAGGAAGAGGTGCTGAAATCTGAGTTTCATTCTATTTCCTTTCACAGTTCTATCAGATTTTGCTTCCTGCACTTCAGATCTCTGTTATTAGCTGCATAATTGCTTAGGATAATGTTCTGTGGATGAATTGAAACTTTTCTCATTACGAAATGAGTTTCCTTGTCTTTGGCAATATTCTTCACTCTAAAATCCACTTTGGGGTTTCCGCCGTGGCTTGACAGTAAAGAATCCACCTGCAATGCAGGACACACAGCAGATGCAAGTTCGATCCCAGAGTCAGGAAGATGCTCCGGAGGAGGAAATGGCCACCCACTCCAGTACTCTTGCCTGAACAATCCCATGGACAGAGGAGCCTGGTGGGCTACAGTCCATGGGGTCGCAGACAGTCAGACATGACTGAGCACACATACACTCTGGATACTTGGAAATCCACTCTGTCTTTTATTAATTTAATGACCAGCTTTTTTGACTAGTGTTAGCATAGATACTGCATTCCATTCTTTTAATCTATTTGTGTCTCTGTATGTAAAATGGATTTCTTATGGACTGAAGATAGTTGGGTCCTGCTTTTTATCCAATCTGACATCTCTTACTTTTAATTGGGTGTTTAGATCACTAACATTTATTATGATTAGAGTTTTGATTAGGCTTAAGCTTGTCTTGTTATTTGGTTTCTATTTGTTCCATCTGCTCTGATTCTTATCCTCTTCTACTGCCTTCTTTTGGATTTCCTGAGAATTTTTCATAATTCCATTTTATCTCCTTTTTTGACTTACAGGTCTCCTTAGTATTCTGCAGTTGCTTTAAATGTTGTAGATACATCTTTAACTTACCACAGTCTACCGGTAATGATATTCCATCTCATGTATAAAATAAGAAACTTAACAATAGCATATTTCCATTTCTTTGTTCATGACCTTTGTACTATTGTGGCCACACGTTTTTCTTTTATAAATGTATGAAGCCAACAATACATTGTTATTATTTTTTAAATTTAAATAGTTTTTAAAATCTTACACATTACCAATGTACTTATCATTTCAGATGCTATTCATTCCTTTGGTAGGTCTGCATTTCTATGTGGTACCATTTTACCTCTGACATTTCCTTTAACATTTTCTGTAATACAAATGTGCTGCTCATGAATTTTTTTTCAGCTTTTGTATTTCTGAAAAGGTCTTTATTTCATCCTCATTTTTGAAAAGATATTTTCCCTAGATATAGAATTCTAAGGGTTTTATTTTTTCATATCTAAAGATGTTGCTCCTGCACTATCTTCTTGCTTTGATTGCTTCTGATGAGAAATCTGCTCGTTTCTTAGCTTTGTTCCTCTGGATGTAAAATGTCTTTTCTCTGGCTGATTTTCTCTTTACCATTCATTTTGAGCAATTTAATTATGATGTGCTTCAAGATAGTTTTACTCCAGTTTCTTGTGCTGGAAGTTTGTTGAGCTTCTCAAGGGGGTGTCAGTTTATAGTTTTCATCAAATTTGGAAACAATTTTAATTATTTCTTCAGATATTTTTATATCTTCCCCCTCCTCTCTTTCCAGGGTTCCAGTTAACTATATATTAGGCCACTTGAAATTGCCCTAAATCTTACAAAAGCTCTTTCCATTTTTAAATTATCTTTTCTCTCTGTCTTCAGGTCCCCTAATCATTTCTTCTGCAATGTCCAAACTGCTGTGAATACCATTCCATGTGTTTTTCATCTCAAAAAGTATTCCAGCTACAGAAGTCTGACTTGAGCCATTTTACATCTTCTATGTCTGTACTTAACTTTTGAATATATGGATTACAGTTACAATAACTGCTTTAATATCTTTGTTAATTCTAACATCTATCTCAGTTCTGGGTTGGTTTCAATTGATTTATTTCTCTACCTTTTTGCCCGCTTGATAGTTTTTGCTTCGAAGACATATATAGTGAATTTTACCCAGTTGGGTGTTGATATTTTTATGTTCTTATAAATATTTGTTCTGGGATCCTGTTAAGGTCCTCAGAAATATTGTGATCCTTTTGGGTCTTTCCCTTATTTTTTTTTTTAACTTTTGTCAACTCTAGGCTAGAAAGGGAGACTTTGGAGAAAGGAATCATTTTTTAATATATTTATTTTCTCTACTTATTGACTTAGCTGCACCAGGTCTTAGTCGCAGCACTCAGGGTGGTTTATCTTTAGGATTTTCAGTTGCAGCAAGCAAACTGGTTTTTTTTTTTTTTTTTTAGAAAATTACTTGTTTTAGTTTTCAGCATTTTTATCACGTGATGAAGCTCAATGAAGAAAACATTGGTGCAGTTCTTACCACACTATATTGAAAAATCCTGGTTTTAGATGTCAACATGATGATATTCATTATCAAGCATTTGGCAATTTAAATGAGCTCTAACTTTAATTTTAAACCTCTCTGCTGTCTAGACCATAACAGACTGTCAGTACCAGGAGGCTGTCTTGAAAACTCTTAGTTGCGGCATGTGGGACCCAGTTCCCTGACAGGGCTTGAACCCAGGTCCCTTGTATTGGGAGCAGTGAGTCTTAGACACTGGACTGCCAGAGAAGTTGCCGGATCTTCGTTTTAAAAGTCTGTTAGGTAGACCAGAGCAGTGCTTGGTCTAGGATTAAATATTTCCCACTACTGAGGCAAAACCCTGCTGTGAACTCTACCCAATGCCCCATGAATCTCAAGTTTTCCAGCAGGGCTAGTTGTAACAGCCTCCATTCCCAGCCGTGTATGATCACTGAGGACTGTAGCTTTCGGCGGTTCTTTTCCTAACTCAAGTGGCTGTATGCGTGTACTGATCACAGCTGAGCCTTAACACTCAAGGGGGACCCTAGGCAGATCTCAGGGGGTCTTTCTCTGCAGCCCTCTCCTCCCAGGTCTTCTGTCCTGCAAACTCTAGCTGCCCTGTCCTCCTCTGACTCTTGGCTCCATCTCAACTCAGGAGTCCACCACGCTTCACCTCCAAAATTATCAAGGCAGCAAGCTGGGGCAACAAAGAGCTGAGCTCATTTATTTCTTGTCACTTCTTTCTGCCTGATTCTCTGTGTCTTGAAAAACCATTCTTTCATCTATTTTGTTCTTTCTTTGGTTGATTGGGGTGATAGAGTATATCTGCTCCTTGTTGTTAGTTAGAAATAGAAGTCTCCATTCATATATAATGTAATTATTAATATATTGGGATTTAAATATACTGTAAATAGTAATTACTGACATACCTCGGTTTAATAAGTTCTTTACACTGATCTATATTCCTTTTTCTCTCTTGTACTAACTACTTTTGGATGAATCATTTTTTATTATTCCATTTTTTTTAACTCTGTGAACTTACATATTATGCAGTCTTTTATATTCTTTCAGTAGCTACCCTAGAGATTAGAACATGCTTCCTGAACTTATCAAAGTCTAATATTAAATGCTGTTTTTATGAACAAGGCAAAAATCTTACAACATTTAACCCTGTCTACTGTCTCCCAAATTCCAGGCCAGTGTTGCCATGTATTTTCATTCTTTCCATATTTTTAACCCACCAAAATGTTACTGCTGACTACACCGTTAACACTGATGGATATTTACTCACATAGTCACTGTTTTGTGCTCTTTCTACCTTCCTGTTCCTCTAACCTTCCTTCTGAGATCTTCCTTTTCCTGAAAAATACTTTTCAGTATTTTCTTTACTGTTAATTCCATGCCAGACTCTCTCTGTTTTTGTCTCCCTGAATATATCTTTATTTTATCTTTAATGTTCCTTTTTTTTTTTTTTTAATCCCTGGTTGCTCAGATGGTAAAGAATCTGCCTGCAATGCAGGTGACTAGGGTTTAATCTCTGGGTCAGGAAGATCCCTCAAAGGGAATGGCAACCCACTCCAGTATTCTTGCCTGGAGAATTCCATGGACACAGGAGCCTGGCAAGCTATAGTCCATGGGGTTGCAAAGAGTCTGACACGACTGGGCAGCTAACGTACACACACAGTTGATTTGCAATATTGTGTTAGTCTCAGATTTTCTGTTAAAACTTAGCTTAAGGGAAAGGGGTGGGAGTCCAGGACCCACCAAGATAGGGCTCTGGGACCTACCCCCTTGCTTTGGGTGGGGAACAGTGGCTTGGTGTCGGGGTAACCCAAAAGCATTCAGCCTTTTGGGGGTGAGAAAGCAAAATTCACCTTTTCCCCCAGAACTGGATTTAGACGACCAAAGAGTTCTGGCTCCCCCTGGTGCCCGGAAGAGGTAAAACAACTACAGAGAGGAGGACGTCCTCCCAGATGGCAATAGGCTCCAGTATTCTTGCCTGGAAAATTCCACGGACAGAGGGACCTCACAGGCTACAGTCCATGCGGCCACAAAAAGCCCAACGCGACTGAGCGCGTGTGCACACACCCATGCAAGCACCCACACATGCACCCACGTGTGGTAAATATTAGGTTGGTGCAAATGTGATTACAGTTTTGGACCCTGAATTTTAAATCATTATGTGTGTGTTTACTAGCCCCTCAGCCACGTCCAGCTCTTTGCGATCCCATGCAGTGGAGCTCGCCAGGCTCCCCAGTCCATGGAATTCTCCAGGCAAGAATACTGGAGTGGGTTGCCATTCCTAAACTCAAATACATCTTTATTAATAAAAATAGGAACCATTACAGTCAACACACTTTTGCCAATGAAAAATAAGTTTGTTTATTCCTGTAGTGTAAAAACCCTTGCTTTGGGATTTGACAAACTCTTGGAATGCGTTTTCTGCATCCTACTGGTTGTGGAAGCATTTTCCCTGCAAAACTTTATTGAGAGGCTTGAAGAAGTGGTCATCAGTTTGTGAGAGGTCAGGTGAATGTGGTGGATGAGGAAAACTTTTGTTTTCCTCATTTCCAATTCATTCAGCTTTTGAAGCACTGGTTTTGCAACATGTGGTTGGACATTGTTGTGGAGAAGAACTGGGCCCATTCTGTTGACCGATACAGGCTGCAGGCGCTGCAGTTTCCAGGGCCTCTCATTGATTTGCTGAGCATACTTCTCAGAGGTAGTGGTTTCACTGGGATGCAGAAAGCCATGGTGGATCAGACAGGCAGCAGACCACCAAACCATGACCTTTTTTGGTGCAAATTTGGCCTTGGAAAGTGCTTTGGGGCACCTTCTCGGTCCAACCACTGAACTGGTCATCACCAGTTGTCATAAGCCACTTTTCATCACATCACCATCCAACTGAGAAATGGTTCGTTGTTGTAGCATAGAATAAGAGAAGATGACACTTCAAAATGACAATTTTTGTATTTGCTGTCAGCTCGTAAGGCACCCACTTATCGAGATTTTTCACCTTTCCAATTTGCCTCAAATGCCGGTGTTGAGTTCTTTGGCAACTTCTCATGTAAGATCAACTGCTCATGTAGTTTTAAGAGAATCAGCTTCAATGATCCTCTCAGCTGGCAGTTGTCAACTTCCAATGGCTGGTCACTGCACTCCTCATCCTCAAGGCTCTCGTCTCCTTTGCAAAACTTCTTGAGCCACCACTGCAGTGTACGTTCACTAGCAGTTCCTGGACCAAGTGTGCTGTTGATGTTGCAAGTTATCTCCACTGTTTTATGACCCACTTCAAACTTGAATAAGAAAATCACTCAAACTTGCTTTTTGTCTCACATCATTTCTACAATCTAAAATAAATAAAAAATAAACAAGTAGCAAGTCATTTGCAAAAAAAAAAAAAAAAACCATAACATGAGAAATGTGCATTCAGATAACATATAACAGCCACACAGACCAAAGGAACAGAGCAGAGAGCCCAGATATAAAGCCACATGCATGGGATCAGTTAATTCATGACAAAGGTGCCAAGTACACCCAGGAAGGAAAAGGAAGAATTAGTATTAGTTAAAATGCCCATACTACCCAAAGCCATCTATAGATTCAATCCAGTCCCTACCAAAATTCCAGTGGCATTTTTCACAGAAATAGGAACAAGATTCCTGAAATTTGTACAGAGTCAAAAAGGATCCCAAATAGTCAAAGCAATCCTGAGAAGGAAAAACAAAGTTGAAGACGTCACACCTACTGATTTCAAACTATACTACAAAGCTAAAGTAATCAAAACAGTATGGGTTTGGCATAAAAATAGACACAGAGACCTATGGAGGAGAACTAAGAGCCCAGAAATACACCCCAGCATACACAGTTAACTAATGTTTAACAAGGAAGCCAAACTACACAATGGGGAAAGGATAATACCTTCAATATGGTGCTGGGAAAGCTGGATAAATCACACATGGAAAAATGAAATTGGAGACTTATCTTTCACAGCTCACAAAAATTAATTCAGAATGGATTAAAGACTTAAACACAAGACTTGAAATCATAAAACTCCTAGGCACAAACAGAGGTTGGGAACTCTTTGACACTGCTCTTGGCAACAACTTTTTGGATATAATACGAAAGGAAAAGCAACAAAAGCAAGCGGTACTATGTGAAAGTGAAAGTCGCTCAGTCGTGTCCGACTCTTTGTGACCCCGTGAACTGTACAGTATACATGTATAAATACATGGCTTCCCAGGTGACACTAGTGGTAAAGAACCTGCTTGCCAACGCAGATGTAAGAGACATGGGTTTGATCTCTGGGTCAGGAAGATCGCCTGGAGGAGGAAATAGCACCCCACTCCAGTGCTCTTGCCTGGAGAATCCCATGGACAGAAGAGACTGGTGGGCTACAGTCCATGGGACTGCAAAGAGTTGGACATGACTAAGCAACTAAGCATGATACAACCTCACAACAACATACGTGAAGAGGCAGGACAATAATTCAACAGGACATACTGATAGAGCAGAATAATCACTGCAGAAACAGCATGCTAGAATTTACCCAAACAGATGAAAAGGATCGAGAACAGATTTAATAAATTTTTAAAACCCAAGTGGGAAAAGTAAAGGGAGACCACACAGCATGGTAATCAGCAGAAAACTAAAGAAAGCGAGAAAATATCAAAAACAGCCCAAACATACTAGTTTCAAAGAAAACCTCTTTTGGTCTTTCAGTAACTCCCATAATGAATTGGCAACTTCTCCCAGTAAGAGAATCAATGCAAAGTGCAAGTCTTAACCTCCTCAGTTTATCACTCCTGCCAAACTCTAGCCCAGGAATTCTTAACTGTCTCATTACATCTCCAATCCCTTCAAGTAGAATGTTTTTATCTAGCTTCTCTTGCTGTCATCAAAAGAGGAGTTGTTCCAGATTACCTGGGTTTCAAGATCACAAGCAAGATCCAAATTAATTTTAATGTTTACAACATCTAAGTGATGGTGCCCAGGTGGCTTCCCAAATTAATGTTCACTAACATTCAAATAAGGATCAAGTCTATGTTACTGAAAGGATTCCATGTCTTGGAAAAAGAAAGTTCCTCAATTCAATTCATGAAGCTAACATATGCTTGGTGTAAAAGCTTTCTTACATTATTCTAAAAGGAGAAGTGGCAGGAGGAGCCAAGATGGCGGAGGAATAGGACGGGGAGACCGCTTTCTCCCCCCACAAATTCATCAAAAGAACTGAACGCTGAGCAAACTTCACAAAACAACTTCTGATCGCTAGCAGAAGACATCAGGCGCCCAGAAAAGCAGCCCATTGTCTTCGAAAGGAGGTAGGACAAAATATAAAAGATAAAAACAGAGATTAAAGAGCTAAGGATGGAGACCTGTCCCGGGAAGGGAGTCGTAATAGAGGAAGTTTCCAAACACCAGGAAACCCTCGCTCTGGCGGGTCTGGGGGAAGTTTTCGAATCTTGGAGGGCAACCTAACTGGGAGGAAAAATAAATAAAGCCCACAGATTACATACCTAAAAGCAACTCCCAGCAGGAAAGTACCCCAGATGCCCGCATCCACCACCAGCAAGTGGGGGAGGAAGGGTGAGGAGCCGGCAGCATTGCTTAGGGTCAGGACCGGGCCTGAGTGCCCTGAGGGCAATCGGAGGGAGCTAATGAGAGATAGCAACTTAAACTGTGGGATTGCAAGAGAGAGAGAGAAAATTAACCAGCCTGAACACACTGCCCGCCATTCGCAGAACAAAGGGTCTGAGCAATTCCAGAGAAAAGCTAGCCGGCTGCGGACCGGCCCAGCCCCGACGGAGGCAGGAGGCAGGGGGGAGGGGAATGGGGCAAACTTGGCCCCAAAGACGGCATCCCCTACCACACTGCAAACAGGCCTCCAGTTTCTAACCAAAGACTTCCTGAGATTCTGGATGGTCGACATCCGCCAGGAGGGTCGCGGCTAAACACAAGGTGCACGCACCCGACCTGTGCGGGCGGAAACTGAGGCTGGGGCCACGGAGGGGAGAAGGCGCACCGCACCCGGGGAGAGGGCGCCCGTCAAGCTCCTGGCCGCCTGAGCTGCTCCGCTGGGGAAGGCACAAAACGCAGGCGAAACCGAGTCCGCACGCAACGCAGGGCCCGCTCCATATAGAGCAGCCAGGGGCCTGAGCAGCGTAGACGGGAAAGCAGCGCCCCTCCCTCCCAGCATCGCGACTGAACTAGCGAACCTGAACAAGAGACCACCTCTGCCCGCCTGTGTCAGGGCAGAAATTAGACACTGAAGAGACAGGCAAACAGAAGCCAAATAAACAAAGGGAACCGCTTCAGAAGGGGCCGGTGCAACAGATTAAAATCCCTGTAGGTAACACCGACTACACCAGAAGGGGCCTATAGATATCGAGAAGTGTAAGCTGGAACGAGGAGCTATCTGAAACTGAACCGAACCCACACTGACTGCAACAGCTCCAGAGAAATTCCTAGATATATTTTTACCTTTTTTTTCTTTTCTTTTCTTATTTTTTCTCTTTTATTTTCTTTTAAAATTCCCTATCACTCCCCCATTACTCCTTAACTTTCATTTTCATTTGCATATATTTTTACTATTTTTTTTAATTAGGAAAAAAATTTTTTTGCTTATTTTATTTTTTTCTCTTATTTTCTTTTGAACTCCTCTATTACTCCTCTGTTACTCCTTAATTTTCATTTTCATTTCACTATAACCTTACAAAAAAGAGAGAGAAGCCCTATTTTTAAACCAAACTTCATATATATTTCAAAATTTTTTTATGTTTTTGTTTTTGTTTTTAATATTGTATTTTTAAAAGTCTAACCTCTACTCTAGATTTTTACTCTTTGTTTTTCAGTAGTATGTGATATAAATTTTGGACATTTAAGAATCCAATATTCAGTTCCCATTTTTATTCAGGAGTGTGTTGATTACTCTCTCCCACTTTGACTTTCCGTTTTCTACCTCAGAACACCTCTATTTCCTTCTTTCCCCTTCTCTTCCCAATCCAATTCTGTGAATCTCTGTGGGTATCTGGGCTATGGAGAACACTCTGGGAACAGAGAACTGTGTAGATCTGTCTCTCTCCTCTTGAGTCCCCCTTTTTCTCCTCCTGCTCACCTCTATCTCCTTCCTCCCTCTCCTATTCTTCATGTAACTCTGTGAACCTCTCTGGGTGTCCCTTACAGGGGAGAATCTTTTCACCCTTAACCTAGAAGTTTTATTATCAGTGCTGTATGGTTGGAGAAGTCTTGAGACTACTGAAGAATAAAAATGAAATCCAGAGGCAGGAGACTTAAGCCCAAAACCTGAGAACACCAGAAAACTCCTGACTACATGGAACATTAAGTAATAAGAGACCATCCAAAAGCCTCCATACCTACACTGAAACCAACCACCACCCAAGAGTCAATAAGTTCCAGAGCAAGACATAACCACGCAAATTCTCCAGCAACGCAGGAACATAGTCCTGAGCGTCAACATACAGGCTGCCCAAAGTCACACCTAACACACAGACCCATCTCAAAACTCATTACTGGACACTCCATTGCACTCCAGAGAGAAAAAATCCAGTTCCATGCACCAGAACACCGACACAAGCTTCCCTAACCAGGAAACCTTGACAAGCCAGTCGTCCAACCCCACCCACCTGGGTGAAACCTCCACAATAAAAAAGAACCACAGACCACCAGAATACAGAAAGCCCACTCCAGACACAGCAATCTAAACAAGATGAAAAGGCAGAGAAATACCCAACAGGTAAAGGAACATGAAAAATGCCCACCAAGTCAAACAAAAGAGGAGGAGATAGGGAATCTACCTGAAAAAGAATTTAGAATAATGATAATAAAAATGATCCAAAGTCTTGAAAACAAAATGGAGTTACAGATAAATAGCCTGG
Organism: Odocoileus virginianus; assembly: GCF_023699985.2. Lineage (NCBI taxonomy): Eukaryota > Metazoa > Chordata > Mammalia > Artiodactyla > Cervidae > Odocoileus > Odocoileus virginianus. The sequence goes on along the minus strand of NC_069689.1, from coordinate 10,234,352 downwards.
AGACAAAGATTGAGAAGATGCAAGAAATGTTTAATAAGGACCTAGAAGAAATAAAAAAGAGTCAATTAAAAATGAATAATGCAATAAATGAGATAAAAGGAGAAGTGAATAATTTTCATTTCTTAAGACAGATTGAAAAATAAGTAAAACATTACAACATTAAATCAAACATGTATTAAACTAATACCCTATGATCAAGTAGTTTTTATTCTAAGAAATCAAGGATGTTGATTCAATATTAAGAAAACAATGGATGGAATTAATTAAAACAACAAATTAGAGGATTAAAAGCTAAATTTTGAGCCAAAGGAAACTTCCTAAGCTTGATAGGTTATTTACCCAAAATCAATCCTAAAGGAAATCAACCCTGACTATTCATTGGAAGGATTGATGCTTAAGCTGAAGCTCCAATACTTTGGCCACCTGACGTAAAGAGCCAACTCATTGGAAAAGACCCTGATGCTGGGGAAGATTGAGGGCAGGAGGAAAAGGGGACGACAGAGGATGAGATGGTTGGAGGGCATCACCGACTCAATGGACATGGGTTTGAGCAAACTCTGGGAGATGGTGAAAGACAGGGAAGCCTGGCGTGCTGCAGTCCATGAGATCACAAAGAATCAGACAAGACTTAGCGACTGAACAACAGCAACAGCAAAATTCTTATTAAACAGCAAAATTCTAAAGCTGCTCCTGTAAATATCAGGAAGAACAAAAGAACAACTCTGTACCACCTTGTTACTCAGTCTTGCTATGGAGATGGTGGTCATGAAAGCTGAGAGCAGATTTCTGTTTCTGGCATCACTTTGCAGAACAAAGTCTTGAGATACAGCTGATCTCATCAAAGACAGGAGAGAAAAGAGCTACAACCCACAGCCTGAGCACCAGACAACCAGGAGGGACAAGAGAGGCCAGAGGACAGAGTGGCAGTGGGCGGGGGTTTGACCCCTGGTCAGGGAACTGAGACCCCACACACCATGCAACGAATAAGCCCACGAGCTGCATAATAAGCCCACGAGAGTCCTTGAACTGAAACGAGAAACCCCACATGACCCAGCGAAGATTCCACGTGCTGCAGCTAAGACCCAGTGAAGCCAAATAAGGAAATATTTTTTAACACTGAACTGTAATAAAATGCTATCAAGACCTTTATAACATATCAAGACTTGTGCAAGACCCCCCCAAAAAAAGCAGTATTTAGAAATTTAAAGGCTTAAATGCATATGTTAGTAACAAAGAAAGACTCTCCATTAATGAGCTAACTGTCCAATTTAAGAAGATGAAAAGAAACTACAGAAATAAACCTAAATAAAATAAGGGAAAATAATCGACATTAGAGGGGAAAAGACAATTTGGTTCTTTTAACAGGCTAATAAATAGGATAAATGTATGATGAAAACAACTTGAAACAGAAAATGCACAAATTTTTAAAAGTTTAAAATGTAAAAAGGGCTAGTCAAACTAAGTACAAATGAAAAGCAACATATCAAAATGAGTGGGATATAGTTAATGCTGTGCTTAAAAGGAAATATATAGCATTACATTTTTTATTTAAAAAAATCTCAAATCAGTCATGTAAATCTCTGCCTTAAGAAACAAGAAAAAGAAAAGCAAAACAAAGTCTAAATAAACATAAGGGAGGAAATAATAAATAAAAGAGCAGAAACCAATTAAGTTGAAAATGGAGGCGGGGAGGAAAAAAAAATCAATTAAACCAAAAGCTGATTCTTTGAAAAGATCAGTCAAGTTGATATTCCACTAGCCAGACTAACAAAGATAAAGAATGTAAAAGATTCAAATTACCAATATTGGAAATGAAAGAGGGGAAATTGCTACATTCTCCACAGACATGATAAGAATAATAAAGGAGTATACAAACAATTCTCTGAAAATGAAGTCGACAATTTAGATAAAATAGGCCTATTCCTTGAGATGATGCTATCTACCAAAATGCACTCAATAAGGAATGGATAACCGGGACAGTCTTATATATATTAAACAAGTTGAATTTGCAGTTTAAAATTTCCAGCAAGGAAAATATCAGGTCCCATGGTTTCATTGGTGAGTTCTACTAAACATTTATGGAAGAAATAGCAGCAGTTCTACACAATCTCTTCCACAAATGAGAAAAGACAGAAGCATTTCCACACTAATTTTATGAGGTAAGCCAATATAAAAAAGAAAAAGTAGGCAAAGATGGTACAAGAAAGGAAAACTATAAACCAATAGCTCTCATGAATATAGATACAAAAATCCATAGTGAAATATTAACAAATAGATTCCAGCAATACACATTTTTAAAAAAATCACAACCAAGTCAGTTTTATCCTGAAGTATAAAGCTGGCTCACTGCTTTAAAATCAATGTAATCCACCATATTACAGACTAAAGAAGAAAAATAACCTGACAAATTTCTAAGGACTGAAATCATTCAAAGTATATCCTCCAACCACAATGGATTTAAATTAGAAATAAATTATATGAAGAGAATTTAAACATCTCCAACTGTAAGTTAAATAATACATTTAAAAATAATCCTTGAGTCAAAGATGTCAAAATAGAAATTAGAAAATGTCTTTAAACTAAATTATAGTAAAGATAGTAAATCTCCATATTTGGAGATTCAATTAAAGCAATATCTAGAAATAAATTTATAATTTTTCATTGACTCACCAAAGCAGAAGCGAGGCACAGTTGTGGATGAGTCTGGTGGTGAAAGTAAACTTCGATGCTGTAAAGAACAACACTGAATAGGAACCTGGAATGTTAGGTCCATAAATCAAGGTAAATTGGACATGGTCAAGCAGGAGATGGTAAGAGTGAACATCAACATCTTAGGAATCAGTGAAGTAAAACACAGACCCTTGGACTGCATGAAGATCAAGCCAGTCAATCCTACAAGAAATCAACCCTGAATATTCCCTGGAAGGACTCATATTGAAGCTGAAGCTCCAACAGTTTGGCCGCCTGATGCAAAGAGCCAACTCACTGGAAAAGACCCTGATGCTGGGAAAGATTGAAGGCGAAAGGAGAAGGGGACGACAGAGGATGAGATGATCGGATGGCATCACCGACTCAGTGGACATGCATCTGAGCAAACTCTGGGGGACAAGGAAGCCCGGCATGCTGCAGTCCACGGGGTGGCAAAGAATCAGACGTGACTTGGCAAGCAGACAACAGAAACAACAAACTGACTCATGAGCAATTGTGTGCATTTTACACTCAGGAAGCTGGTGACAGAAAAACAGACCAGAAGAAGGTGGGAACGACAAGCAGAAATCATTAGAATAGAAAATTCAAGGAGTGGGATCTTGGGGTTAGCAGATGCCAACTATGACAAATAGAATGGATAAACCATAAGGTCTTACTACATAGCACGGAGAACTATATTAGTATCCTTTGATAAACCATAATGGAAAAGAATATTAAAAGAATGTCTATAAATGCACAACTGGATCACTGCACTGTACAGCAGAAATCAACACAACGTTGTAGATCAACCAGACTTGAATTTTTTTTAAAAAGTGAATTCCATATAATTAATAAAATTGAAGCTAATTCTTTGGGGGGTGAATGAAAAAAATTTAAACCCTAGCAAGAGTAATTTTTAAAAAGAGGGGGAGTCAGATTTTTAATATCAGTAGTCAAAAGAGGTCATCTACAGCCCCTACAAATGTCAGAAACAAAAGGAATACCATAAACAATGTAACAATACATCTTGACAATTGAGATTATACAAATTCTTCAAACAAGTCACCTAATAAAACTGACAGAAAAAGAATATAAAAAATCTGAGAAGTCCAAAAAAGAAATCTGTCCTCTAACAAAGAAAATCCAGAACCATGTGCCTTCATTTGTGAATCCGTCTAACTGTTTAAAGAAAGCCTGACCCTAATATTATCCAATTTATTCCAAGGAATAGAAAATGAGGAAACACTCCCCATCTCTTTATGAGGCCAGTGTAATTCTGATAATGATATGACAGGAATTTTAATATATATAGATCAATTATTTTGATGAACAGAGAAGTAAAAATTTTAAGTAAGATTTTAATATATATATATATTAAATATATAACCAGCAATATATTTTAAAGGGGTAAAATATAGCAACCAGTAAAGGATAATCTATAACAACCAATCAGTGTTTATTCCAAGAATACAAAAGTGTTTCAACATTGAAAAAAAAGCCAGGGTAATTTACCGCTTATGATGGTTAATTTCCCATATCAATTTGACTGGACCACAAGGGGCCTAGATGTTAGATGCGACACTGCTGTTGGTTTGTCAGTGAGGATGTTTCTGAGTGAGATAAACATTTGAATCTATGGGCTGAGTAAAGCAGATTGCCCTCCCTAATGTGGGTGAAAGTGAATGTGAAAGTCGCTCAGTCGTGTCCGACTCTTTGCAACCCCAAGGACTATACAGTCCATGGAATTCTCGAGGCCAGAATACTGGAGTGGGTAGCCTTTCCCTTCTCCAGGGGATCTTCCTGACCCAGGAACCAAACCAGGGTCTCCTGCATTGCAGGCGGATTCCTTACCAACTGAGCTATCAGGGGAGCCCTCAGCAACTGAAGACTCAAATAGAACAAAAAGTCTGAGTAAGAAGAAGCTCCTCCCACCTGTTTGAGCTGTGACCTTGGTTTTTTCCAGCCTTCAGATTCCGAGTGAAATATGAGCTCTTCTTGGGTCTTAAGGCTTCCAACTTTCACTCTGAAACTTATCACTGGCTTTCCTGGTCCTCGAGCCTGAAGAGTTAGACTAGAACTAGATAGACATCATTTCTCCTGGTGCCCAGATTGCAGATGGCAGGTGGCAGAACTCCATAATCATGAGAGTCAATACCTTATAACAAATCTTTCTGTATATACAACCTATTCTTTCTCTTCCTCTGGAGGACCATACTATATCACATTAACAGCCAAAGAGAGGGAGAGGGAGAATTCTATGACCACCTCAACAGACATAGAAAAACTGTCTAACAAAACTAATGATAAAAAGTCTTAGCAAACTAAGAATGGAATGGAACTTCCCTAATTTGATAAAGAAATCTATAGTAACCATCACACATATCGGTAAAGTTTTGGAAGTTTTCCCCTAAATCAAGGATGAGATAAGGACGCTTCCACCACTCCTATTAAAATTGTGCTGAAGGTCCTACTCACTCTGCAATTCAAGGAAAAGATGAAAGCCGTCCAGATTGAAAAGAAAAATATAAAGCTGTATTAGAAAACCCATAGATGGAGAAACAGTGACAGACTTTATTTGGGGGGTGCTCCAAAATCACTGCAGATGGTGACTGCAGCCATGACATACAAAGACTCTTACTCCTTGGAAGAAAAGTTATGACCAACCTAGATAGCATATTGAAAAGCAGAGACATTACTTTGCCAACAAAGGTCCATCTAGTCAAGGGTATGATTTTTCCAATAGTCATGTACGGATGTGAGAGTTGGACTATAAAGAAAGCTGAGCACCGAAGAATTGATGCTTTTGAACTGTGGTGTTGGAGAAGACTCTTGAGAGTCCCTTGGACTGCAAGGAGATCCAACCAGTCCATCCTAAAGGAGATCAGTCCTGGGTGTTCATTGGAACGACTGATGCTGAAGCTGAAACTCCAATACTTTGGCCACCTGATGCAAAGAGCTGACTCATTGGAAAAGACCCTGATGCTGGGAGGGATTGGTGGCAGGAGGAGAAGGGGACAACAGAGGATGAGATGGTTGGATGGCATCACCGACTCAATAGACATGAGTTTGAGTAAACTCCGGGAGTTTGTGATGGACAGGGAGGCCTGGCCTGCTGCAGTCCATGGGGTCACAAAGAGTCAGACATGACTGAGTGACTGAACTGAACTGAACTGATAGAAAACCCAAACAAGGGAGTTCCCTTGTGGTCCAGTGGTTAGGACCCCGCACCTTCACTGCCGTGGCCTAGGTTCAATCCCTGATTGGCGAGCTAAGATCCCACAGGCCATGCAGCATGGTCAAAAAAAAGAAGAAGAAAAAAAAAGCCAAATGAACCTACAGACAACTGAATTTAAGTATTAACAGACCTTAGTATTGTTGCTGGATACTAAGTCAATATGCCAAAATCAACTGTATTTCTATATTCCAGCAACAAACAGAACATGAAAAGTTAGAAATGATATCATTTTTAAGTTTTTTGAAAACAAAACATCTAAGAACAAACAATAGTGAAAGGCATGCAAGACCTCTACACTGAAGGCCACAAAGCATTGTCAAGAGAAATTAAAGACCTCTATATATTGAAAAATATAATCATTAATCATTAAAGATCAATACACTAATCATTTGGAAGTTTCAGTTTTTTTAATGTCAGTTCTCAGCAAAACAATCTAAAGGTTTATTACAATCACATCAAAATCTCAGGAGAAACCATCACTGGTGGGAAATGATAAGCTAGTTCTCAAAACATACGTGAAAACACAAAGCGTCAAGAGTAACCAAAGTGATGTTGAAGAAGAGTGAGGAAGGCATGAAGGAGAAAGGTAATTTAGGCACTGGGACCAAAAAACACAATAAAATTTTTTAAGATACTATGATGTTGGTACAAAGCAAAATATACCAGCTAAGAAGAGTCTAGAAGCAGAGTCACAGGAAGGTGACACAGAAGGACGGTAGCAAGGTACCTCCAGTGGATGGTGGTTCTTTCAATAAATGGTGCTGGGTTAACTAAATACTTATTAAGGAAAAACACTATCTTTACCCCCCAACTCCATGCATGCCCAGCAATCAAGTCCAGATAGACTGCAGATCCAAATGTTAAAAAGTAAAATAGTAAAGCTTTTTTTAAAAATTGATTTCTTTATTTCTTTTGTTTTTAACATAGTCAGTTCCTACATTTCCGTTTATGATTTCCTTCTTTCTGCTTCTCTGGCTTTCTCTTGCTCATCTCTGTCTGGCTAATGTGGAAGCTTGTTGTGCTGTGCTGAGCCACTCAGACATGCCTGACTCTCTGCAACCCCATGGACTGTAGCCCGCCAGACTTCTCTGTCCGTGGGGCTGTCCAGGCAGGAACACTGGAGTGGGTTGCCATGCCCTCCTCCAGGGGAAGCTTACTTATTTGAGACATGATTGTGTTTTTAATATAGGGCCTTAAGGCCATCCACAGTTAGAGGGAAAATTGCAGGGGTGAAGTTCACAATGTCTACAAATTACTTTGAAAGGTTGGTGGAAAACACGTGCGTATAAAAAGAGTAAAGAGAGCAGAAATGCAGTACAACATGCAAAGGTTAACAATTGTGAAGATAGGAAGGATATCCGGGCACCCCGCTTTTCCGTGGGTCTGGGCTGTTTTGTCCAGTCCCCAGACAGAACCGTGTGGCAAGCACGCCTGTCCCCTTGCTCTGAGGTCTCTGCTCACTCAGTCACTCAACAGCCATTTAGGGTGCATCCAGGGTGCATCCAGGGCCTCCAGACCCAGGAGGTGGAGAAGTCCCACAGTCTGCTGTATGTAAGTTGGAGACTGGCAAGCTAGAGTAATTCAGTCTGAGTTTGAAGGCCTGAGTACCAGGGGAGCCGATGGTGTAAATCCCAGTTCAGGGCAGAAGGTGAGGTGAGATGTCCCAGCTCATCAGTGAGGCAGGAAAGGGGGTGACTTCCTCCTTCCTTCACCGCTGCTGTATTTAGGCCCTCAGTAGCTTGGATGACACCCACCCATATCGGGGAGGCTGACCTACTTTACTGAGTCCATCAGCTCAAATACTAACAAACACATGCAGAATTAATGTGTAATCTGGGCACCCCATAGCCAGTTAAATGAACCATCACATCACAGAATGGAATACTACCCAGCAATAATAAAGGAACAAAGGGAAACATAACACAAATGAATCTCAAGATCAGAACACAGAATAGAAAAGGGCAGACAAAAATGTGGACACAGTCTAAGGACGCTTGGTATGGAATTAAACATATCTATGTGACAGAAAGCAGATCAGTGGTTGCCTGGGAAATTTAAAAATATCTTGAGATAAATGAAAACATGACCCCCTGAAACTTATGAAATGCAGCAAAAGCAGTCCTACGAGGGAAGTTCATGGTGATAAATGTCTACATTTGAAAAGAAGAAAGATCTCAAATTAACAACCTAACTTTATGACTTAAGACACCAGAAAAAGAACAAATTAAGCCCAAAGTTGGCTTCCCTGGTGGCTCAGATGGTGAAGCATCTGCCTGCAATGCAGGAGACCCAGGTTCGATCCCTGGGTTGGGAAGATCCCTGGAGAAGGAAATGGCAACTCACTCCAGTATTCTTGCCTGGAAAATTCCATGGACTGAGGAGCCTGGTGGGCTACAGTCCATGGGGTCACAAAGAGTCAGACACGACTGAGCGACTTCACTCACACAAGCCCAAAGTTAGCAGAGGGAAGGTAATAATAAAGGTTAGGGCAGAAATAAAACAGATTGGAAAAACAATAGAAAAGAAAATCAATGAGACTAAGAGTTTTTTTTAAGATAAATGACAAACCCTTCGTGGGACTAAGAGAAAAGAAAAAGTAAAAGTTGCTCAGTCGTGTCTAGCTCTTTGCAGCACGCCAGGCCTCCCTATCCATCACCAACTCCTGGAGCTAGCTCAAACTCATGTCCATTGAGACGGTGATGCCATCCAACCATCTCATCCTCAGTCGTCCCCTTCTCCTCCCGCCTTCAATCATTCCCAGCATCAGGCTTTTTTCTTTTTTTTTTTTTTTCATTTATTTTTATTAGTTGGAGGCTAATTACTTTACATCATTGCAGTGGTTTTTGTCATACATTGAAATGAATTAGCCATGGATTTACATGTACAGGCTTTTTTCAAATGAGTCAGCTCTTCGCATCAGGTAGCCAAAGTATTGGAGCTTCAGCTTCAGGATCAGTCCTTCCAATGAGTATTCAGGACTGATTTCCTTTAGGATGGACTGGTTTGATCTCCTTGCAGTCCAAGGGACTCTCAAGAGTCTTCTCCAACACCACATTTCAAAAGCATCAATTCTTCGGCTCTCAGCTTTCTTTATAGTCCAACTCTCACATCCATACATGACTACAGAAAAATCATTACCTTGACTCGCTGGACCTTTGTTGGCAAAGTAATGTCTCTGCTTTTTAATATGCTGTCTGGTTTGGTCATAGCTTTTCTTCCAAGGAGCAAGCATCTTTTAATTTCATGGCTGCTGTCACCATTTGTAGCTATTTTGGAGCCCCCAAAATAAAGTCTCTCACTGTTTCCATTGTTTCCCCATCTATTTGCCATGAAGTGATGGGACCAGATACCATGATCTTAGTTTTCTGAATGTTGAGTTTCAAGTCAACTTTTTCACTCTCCTCTTTCACTTTCATCAAGAGGCTCTTTAGTTCTTTGCTTTCTGCTATAAGGGTGGTGTCATCTGCATATCTGAGGATATTGATATTTCTCCCAGCAACCCTGATTCCAGCATGTGCTTCATCCAGCCCGGCATTTCACATGATGTACTCTGCATATGAGTTAAATAAGCAAGGTGACAATATACAGCCTTGACGTGCTCCTTTCCCAATTTGGAACCAGTCTATTGTTCCATGTCCAGTTCTAACTGTTGCTTCTTGACCTGCATACAGATTTCTTGGGAGGAAGGTCATATGGTCTAGTATTCCCATCTCTTTAAGAATTTCCACATTTGTAAACATTTGCAACCCTTGCCAAAAGCCCCTTGATCCTTACCAGCCAAGTTCCTGACCCCAAATTTGGCAAAAACGCCCAGCCCAGTATGCACCCTTTAGCGCCCTCCCCAGTCACCTAATGCCACTCTTCCAGCAGGAATTTTCTTTGTTTTGAGGCTTTGAAAATTGCCTGCTAACCCATGAAAGACGCCGGGTCCCCCTTGAGCCAGCCCACTGTTCTAGCAGCGTCCCGGGGACTCTCTCCGGCCTGTCAGGAGGTCAGCCCACTGCGTCTGCAGCGCCCTCATTATCTCTGCTATTTGTTCTTAATAAACGCACTCCTTTCTGAAATTCTGTGTCTGGATATTCTTCTCCAACTGGTGCTCAGACTGCCCTGACAGCGCTGTCTGTCGGTAGGTCTGAGGCCCCAGGTCCTTGGCGAGACTGGAGGAAGCACCTGTGATGTAGGCGCTCAGGTAAGAGCCAGGAAATGCAGCTGTCGCCATGAGCCCAGCCACAGGGGCCGTGGCACAAGGGTCCCAGGCCTTGTCACCAGCCTGATGGGAGAGGAAAGGCTGCTGGGAGGGAGTGGGACCCTGCACCTGCTGCTGGGCCCCACAGAGGGCTCTGGCGCCTCTGCCCGGCGCTCCAGCCCCCACGGAAGGCCCGGAGCAGCACAGAGGCCCAGGACGTCACCAGCCGGAGGGACACGCGGATACAGGCTCTGGCAGCCCCGCCCTGCAAGCACCATCCGTCTCCCCGCCAGAACCTAAGCCCTGGTGTGTCCCCAGGACCCGGCGCGATGCCTGTTGCCCAGGACACAGCAGGACCACAGGGATACAAAGAGCTGGGTTTAGAAAAGTCCAGAATGAGGGCCATCCTGGAGACACGAGCATGGATTTCACACACACGCACAGGCACACTCAGGGGTGGGGGCCCCCCGGCTCTCAGGCCCCTTGGGCGCCTGCACTCCCAGCCCAGCAGCAGGGACCTTACCAAGGCTTCAGGGATGCAATTAACTCTGCAGCGTCCAGGACTGGGTGGGAGAGAAGAGGCCTGTCCCATTGAATCCCCTTTCTCGAGGAGACTGCCACTGCTCTTGCAAAAGGCCAAGGAAGGGGTCGAAACGGGTGAAGGAGGGTCGTTGACCAGCAGCTGCGGGTGGTCCACAGGCCACGAGTGAAAAATAATCCACCTGGGCACAATCTAGGGTGTAATGACAGACTCTGACCACCAGATGGCGGGCAAGGATCATCTTTGATTTTAGTCACAGAAAAAATTACCACTGCCGATTTAAAACAGCAGCCCTCAGATGTAAAGAATCTGCCTGCAATGCAGGAGACCAGGTTCGATCCCTGGGTCGGGAAGATCCTTTTGAGAAGGGAATGGCAACCCACTCTAATATTCTTGCCTGGAGAACCTCATGGACAGGGGAGCCTGGCAGGCTACAGTTCATGCTAAGTGCTAGACACAGCTAAGCAACTAAAAACTAACACACAAAATAGAAAACAAGAACTGATCATCCAGGACGCACAGGACACTGCAGGTGCGTTTCTTTGTTAACCCAGGCTTCCCACCCCCTGCAGTGCTGCTGCCGCCTTACAGCCGACACATCCAAGACCCAGAGAGCTCGAATGACCTACCTGAGGTCACACGGCGGCGGTGGGGTCAAACCCAGGCCTTGTTTTCAGGGCCTGCACTGTGCACCCACTACACTGTTTCCCATTCGCCCTGCTTGATTTCTCATGGATGAAGCTTGGGGTTTTCCCTGCAGCAGTGGGGTGCTTGTCCCAGCTCTTGACAAGAGCTGACTATTGCATTTTCAGGAACTTCTAAATCAGCTGTTATACATACATTGATAAAACATAAGTCATATATACTTACAATTAAATTCTGTTGCAAACAAAGGTAATGGGATTTCCCTGCTGGTCCAGGGGTTGAGTCCACCTTCCAGTGCTGGTGATGGGGGTTCGATCCCTGGTGAGGGAAGTAAGATCCCACATGGAGCTCCCACACGGCACAGGGCAACCCAGCCCCCTTGCAGCAATTAGACAGAAGCCTTCGTGAGCAAGGAAGGTCCTGCGTGCCACCGCTAAGCCCCAGCACAACTAAATAAATAAGTATAAACAGAGGTAATAAATATTCAAGATATCAGCTAGTTATTATTTTATTAATTTCACTATCATCTTTGCTCTTCCAACTGTTTATTTGTAGAGTGGAGACACCATATAACAGTTTACTATTGTGTATCTCTTCCCCTGGAGAAAAAATGGCAACCCGGAATTCCAGTATTCTTGCCTGGAAGATCCCATGGACAGAGGAGCCTGGTGGCCTACAGTCTATGGGGTCGAAAAGAGTTGGACACGACTCAGCACTAAGATCTCTTCTGAACCCCAGTGCAGTGACTTCAAGTCAGTGGTTTCAAATTGGCCATGGTCGGTGACTTCCCTGGGGGTCCAGTGGCTAAATCTCCAGGCTCCCCAAGCAGGGAGCCGGAATTCCCTCCTGGGTCAGGGAACTAGATCCCACCTGCTGCAACTAAAGATCCTGCCTGCCACAAGAAAGGTGGAAACCCTGCTTGCAGCAAGTAAGACCCCGCGCAGCCAAATACATAAATTTTTTTTTTTTTTTTTTTAAGAAAGAAAGGAAAAATTGGCATTGGCCACGGCGGGGAAATTGGCCCACACTACGATCTGGGCATTTTACCCAGAGTCAGCTGTCGCACACTTGGCCACACTGCACCCCTGCCTGTCGGGAAGGGCCCTATGGGGTAACAGCGGCCCTTGGCAGAGACGTGCGGGCAGGGGGACGCGGGGTAACGTGCAAGCAGGGAGCGCAGGAGCCAAAGGACGCTGAGCTTAGCAAGCGGGACGGGCACGCCGCTGGCTGCCATCTGGACACAGGAGACCAAGCCTTTCCAAACTGGGTCCTCTGGCTGGGTGCCAAGAAGGCAGTTCTGACGATCGGTTGGAGTTTCAAACACGCGCGGCCCCGGAAGGAACCTCTCCACGGCCGGATCCGCCTGCTTGGTGATCCACCTGCTTCAGATGCGGCCTGGGGAGGGCGCCCAGGGCTCTGCAAGCAGCGGCACTGAGGCCCGGGGACCGGGCACCGAGGGCCGTGACCGCTTCCTTCCGCCGCCCAGATGCGGACAGCTGTGCTGGTCAGCAGTTCCCCGTGGAAGTCAAGGCTTCTGCTGCGCAAGGACATCGGCCACCTGCCCACCCCACACTCAGACCCGGGGAGACCTGAGTCCACATCCCCCTGAGCCGGGGTAACCAGAGCGGGAGCAAGGGTGGGGGGTCCCCCGCCCCTCCCCCGCCCCACCTCCAACCCCCGACCTCCACCCCACAACCGTGGGGAGGCAGGACCCCAGGCCTCTTAGCTATGGTGTAACTCCTCTCCCAGCCTCAGCTTCCTACCCTGTAAAATGGGAAGAGTATGGTTTTCAAGGGTTTTGGGTTTTTTTTTTTCCTTCTTGCCAGACAATGTTATGGAGATATTGGGGATGCATTGGGTGGCATTTGGAAGTGTCTGGCTGGGGGACCCCATAATGCCTGGGTCCTGCTCCCTCAGTCACCCTTGGCCTTCCTGGGAGGTGCCCTTGGGATCAGTGGCCAAACAGGACACAGAGCCCTGGTCCCTGGCTGGTTGGCGTCCAGCAGGACCTCTGGGGCAGCTGGGCTGGGGAGCACCGCTGGCCTGAAATTACAGATGGTCATCCATCCATCCACGTGGAGCTGAGGGAATGGCCGGGACACTCCGGGGCACTTCTGGGGTGCAGGCAGGCCACCCGGGGCAATCGCTGAGTCCCCTTGTCCACTGGCCGGTGGAGACTGGCAGAAACACACAGGGCTGGACATGACCCTTCAAAGGGCAAGCAGAGACTCAACCACAGCGGCACTGCCTGATGTTCGCCCCTCTTTTTAAAAAATTGTTTATTTTTTACAGCAGTTTTAGGTTCACAGCAAAACTGAGCAGACGGTACAGAGCATTGCCCTCTGCACCCTGTCCCTGCACCCCACTTCCCACACACATAGCACCCCCATTATCAACGTCCCCCACCAGAGTGGCACATTCATGAGTTAATGGGCCTTCACCAACACATTACAATCACCCCGAATCTGTAATTTACATCAGGACTCAGTCTTGGCTTTTGTGAATTCTGTGGGTTTGGGAAACTTACGTGATATTTACCCACCATTATATCACCCAGAGTATTTTCACTGCTCTGTGCTCACCTCTGCATCCCTGTCTCCCCATCCCAATTCGTTGGCAACCACTGATATTTTTACTTTCTCTATCATTTTGCCTTCTCCAGAATGTCCTATAGTTGGAATCATACAGGATGCAGCTTTTTCAGATTGACTTCTTACACTTAGCACTTTCACTTAGTAAGATAAATGTAAGTTTCCCCCATGTCTTTTCATGGCCTCATAGCTCATTTCTTTTTAGCACTGAATAATACTCCATTGTCTGGATGTACCCAATTTATTTGTCCATTCACCTCCTGCAGGATACCTTGGCTCCTTCCAAGTTTGGACAATTATGAACAAAGCTATTGTAAATATCTGCGTGTAGGTTTTTGTGTGGACGTAAGTTTTTTGTTCTTTGGGGGTAAATACCAGGGATCACAAATGCTGGATAATATGATAAGAGTATGTTTTGTAAGAAGCTACCAGAGTCTTCCAAAGCAACGGTAGCATTGTGCATTCTTGCCAGCAATGAGCGGGAGTTACCACTGCTCTGCATCCTCACCAGCGTTTGTTGTTGTCAGAGTTTGGGGGTTTGGGCCGTTCTAACAGGTTTGTAGTGGTAGTTCACTGCCGATTAAATTTGCATTTCCCTAATGACGGATGACATAAAGCAACTTTTCATAAGCTTATTTGCCATCTGTGTATCTTCTCTGACAAGGAGTCTGCTAAGATCCTTGGCCCATTTTTAATTGAGATGTTTGTCTTCTTCTTTTGAGTTTTAAGAGTTCTTTGTACATTTTGGATAATAGCCCTTTATTATATGTATATTTTGTAAATATCTTCTCCAAGTCTGTGGTTTGTCTTTTCAGTCCTTGAAAATGTCTTTTTTTTTGAAGTTTAGTTGATTTGCAATATTATATTAGTTTCAACTATCTAGCATTGTAATTCAGTATTTTTACAGATTATATTCCATTAAAAGTTATCACAAAATAATGGCTATAATTCCTTATGCTATACAATATATCCTTGTTGCTCAACTATTTTATACATAATAGTTTGTGTCTCTTAATCTATACCTATAATTTCCCCTTTCCCCCTTTCTTCTTCCCACTAATAACCACCAGTTTGTTTTCTCTGTCAGTCTGTTTCTGTTTTGCATTTGTATTGTTCATTTGTATTCTTTTTTGATCCCACATATAAGTGATACCATACATACAGCATTTGCCTATCTTTGTCTGACATTTTTACTAAATATAGTACTTTCTAGGTCCATCTACATTGCTGAAATGGCAAAATTTCTTTCTTTTTATGGATGAGTAATATTCCATTATGTGTGCAAATATTATATATACATACATTATATATACATACATTTATGTATCTATATGAAACATCTTCTTTATCCATTCCTCTGACGATAGGTACTTGGGTAGCTTCAAAATCTAGCTATTGTAAAGAATGCTGCTGTGAAAATTGAGGTAAGCCTTTGACTGTGTGGGTCACAACAAAGTGTGGAAAATTCTTAAAGAGATGGGAATACCAGACCACCTGACCTGCCTCCTGAGAAACCTGTATGCAGGTCAAGAAGCAACAGTCAGAACCAGACACAGAACAACAGACTGGTTCCAAATTGGTAAAGAGTACGTCAAGGCTGTATATTGTCACCCTGCTTATTTAACTTCTATGCAAAGTATACCATGAGAAAATGCCACAGTGGATGAATCACCAGCTGAAATCAAGATTGACAGGAGAAATATCAACAACCTCAGATGTGCAGATGACACCACTCTAATGGCAGAAAGTGAAGAGGAACTAAAGAGTCTCTTGATGAAGGTGAAAGAAGAAAGTGAAAAAGGTGCTTAAAACTCAGCATTCAAAAAACAAAGATCATGGCATCCAGCCCCATCACTTCATGGCAAATAGGTGAGTAAAAAGTGGAAATAGTTACAGATTTCATTTTGGGGGGCTCCAAAATCACTGTGGACAGTGACTGCAGCCATAAAATTAAAAGACGTTTTCTCCTTGGAAGAAAAGCTATGACAAACCTAGACAGTGTGTTAAAAAGCAGACATCACTTTGCCAACAAAGGCCCATATAATTAAAGCTATGGTTTTTCCAATAGTCATGTATGGATGTGAGAGTTGGACCATAAAGAAGGCTGAGCACCAAAGAACTGATGCTTTCAAACTGTGGTGTTGGAAAAGACTCTTGAAAGCCCCTTGGACTGCAAGAAAATCAAACCAGTCAATCCTAAAGGAAATCAACCCTGAATATTCACTGGAAGGACTGATGCTGAAGCTGAAGCTCCAATACTTTGGCCACCTGATGCAAAGAGCTGGCTCATTGGAAAAGACCCTGATGATGGGAAAGATGGAAGGCAGAAGGAGAAGGGGGCAACAGAGGATGAGATGGTTGGATGGCATCACCAATCCAATAGACATGAACTTGGGTAAACTCCAGGAGAGAGAGGAGGACAGAGGAGCCTGGCATGCTGCAGTTCACGGGGTTGCAGAGTTAGACACAACTGAGCAACTGAACAACAGTTGAGATATTCTTAAGCTCAGAGATTCTTTCCTCAGCCGTGTCCAGTCTACTAATAAGCCCTTTAAGGACATTCTGCATTTCTGAGAGTGTGTTTGATCTATAGCATTTTTTTTTGGTTCTTTTTCTTTGTTATTTCTTTCTGCTTACACTGCATATCTGTCCTTGCATGCTGTCAACTTTATCCATGAGAGCCCTAGCATATTAATCATGGTTGTCTTAAATTCCTGATCTGATCATTTTAACCTCTCTGCCATAGCTAACAGAGAAGGCAATGGCACCCCACTCCAGTATTCTTGCCTGGAGAATCCCATGGATGGAGGAGCCTGGTGGGCTGCGGTACATGGGGTTGCTAAGAGTCGGACACGACTGAGCAACTTCACTTTCACTTTTCACTTTCACATTGGAGAAGGAAATGGCAACCCACTCCGGTGTTCTTGCCTGGAGAATCCCAGGGACGGGGGAGCCTGGTGGGCTGCCGTCTCTGGGGTCGCACAGAGTCGGACACGACTGAAGCGACTTAGCAGCAGCAGCCATAGCTAAATCAGATTCTAATGCCTATTCTGTCTCTTCCAACTGTTTTTTGCCTTTAGTGTGTCTGATTGTTATTACTGTTTAGTTGCTAAGTCGTGTCCAACTCTTTTGTGACCCCATGGACTATAGCCTGCCAGGCTCCTCTGTCCATGGGACGTCCAAGGCAAGCTTACTAGAGTCGGTTGCCATTTCCTTCTCCAAGGGATCTTCGACCCAGGGATTGAACCCATGCCTTCTGCTTGGCAGGCAGATTCTTTACCACTGAGCCACCTGGGAAGCCCCATGTGTCTGAGAGCAGGACACAGTGTCCGGGGTAAACGGAACTTCTGCAAAGCTGTAAACCCTCTCAGGAACTCTAACCACGCAGTGGCGAGGTCCAGGGAGGGGAAGAGTTCTACAGCCTAAGAGGTCTCAGTGAGCCTGCGCTCTGGCCTGTGAACTTCGTGAGCGTTTCTCAGCTTTCCCCTCTCTCCCCCCTTAAGTGGGACAGGATAGCTAGAGTGGGCTGCAATTGGGTGTTTTCCTTCCCCCAGATCACCTAGACTCAGATCAAATCCCAGCAGGTTAGGCTCTGGTTAACCATTTCTCCCGAGGACAGGCCCCCTGAAGAACCCAGCGTCTGGTATACTTCAGGATGGTGCACCTCCCCTTCCCCCTGCCAGGATCAGGAGGGTGTTGCTCCCCAGGACTCACTGTGGGAACCTGTCAAGCTCCTGGAGGTAAAACTCACAAGGCGTGAGGTCCTTCTAGGACTGGGTTATCTGGAATCTTAGTTCTCAGATTTGTCCACACTGAGCCTCCAGCAATTCATCAACTCCCGTCTGGGTTTTCCTACCCAGCACTGGTTCCCTCGGAGGTGTCTGCTCATAGGTTTCTGCTCTGGGAAGTTGTGATTCTCTGTATTTACCTGTCAGTGGCTTGCCCTGTGACCCCATTGCTCTTACAGATTGAAGTATCGTTGCTTTTGCAGGTTTTTTTTCCATTTTTTTGCTTGTTATTAAGACAGAGCAGCAACTTCAAGCATCTTACATGCCAAACCAGAAACCAGAATAATTTTCTCATTTTTTTCAATGTATTCTGACTGCCCTCTGTGCTTACTTGAAGAGCGTGGAATCAACTTGGAGTGTGGCTGACCCTCTCCAAGAGGAAGGACCCATTCCCACCTTCTTATCTGCTCCTCCCCCTACATTTACCTGAATTTCTTGGTATTGTTTGGAGCCAAAGAGAAGACCGAGTCTGTTGTCTTCCCTCTAACTCACACCAAAAACCAGTTCCCAATCTTACCCCTCCCCCCATTAGAATGATCCTCAGTCTGGGGCCAGACAAGCTCATAGAGGGTCCCGGGGACAGCCCAGCCCAGACGGTCCCAGTGCCAAAACGATGCAAGGTGAACCCCTGTGAAGCCCCTCTCCTCAGTCAGTTACCATAAAGAAGTTAGAAAGCAAAAAGTCTCCCACAGAAAGTGAAGTTTCAAAGCCCCCCACCCCCCACCCCAGTTTGGCTGACTCATCTGGCAGGCTCTGAGTGGTGAGGCCAGGGAGGGCTAGGCTGGGTTATCCTTCACTAAGCAGGCGGACCCCCAGCTGAGCTACCAGGGAAGCCCTAGCACTTCCACAGGAGGAGTTAATCCAGCCCCAAGAGTCACACAGGTCCCCAGAGTGACCAGGATGGTCCAGACAGGCCCCCACACCCCATGTCAGCCCAGTCACCCCTGTGCCCACCCCCACAGCAGGGGAGGGACTGGGTGCAGCTGGGTGGAGACGGAGCCAGGAGGACGGAACTCCTGCGCTTGCATGCACTAAGATGCCAGTTGTTCTTAGTTCACACCTGAAGCTTAAAACTCAGGAAAAAAGCTGTGGGCCGCGCTCTGCTTCACACCTTCTCAGGGGAGCCTCCTTCATACGGCTGCTTCTCCCGGAAAGGAGGATTCATACACTCCTCCTCACCATGATGGGGTGGTCCCTGGTGCCTAGACTTACCTCAAATCCTCTGACGGGGCTGTCTGCTGCTTTTGTGCCGTGGGACCTATTCTCCCGGCAATTGGACCCCACTTTCGCTGGAGGAACCCCCTCTCGGCCATGCCTGTTTGCCACCCCCAAGACTACAAGATGGTGATGGCCCGGGGATAGCGATCCAGAACACTCTGTCGGCTTGTGAGAAGAAGAGGCGCAGGGCCCTGGGCTCCCGTGTGTAAGAGTCTGAACACAGGACACACTCAAGTGGCCTGAAGACACCCAGCTGAGAGTCCAGCCGACCTCGCTGGGGTCCCAGTCATGTTGCACCTGAAGCCAGTCTAGACTCTTCCAGCTTCTGTGAACTGACAGATTGATTTCCTTTTCACTTAAGCAAGGCTGAGTCAGATTTTCTGCACCTCATACAACTAATGAAGTCTTCTTCCTTTAGAGTCCTGAGCATTTAAGAATTCTGTTTTTATTTCCCCTTTGACACTGTAGAGAAATAGCAATTAGGCAAGATCCAATGGTCAGGCTCTCTTACTCTTGCCGCACACCCCCGCCAATTCTGTAAACAATGACTTTACATGGTTATATAATGCTGAGATCATTTATAGCAATGTGCACACGCATCATGATATACTCACTTGGCCATGTGCCACCTTTGTTCTGTATACCTATGTAAGCATCACCTGAAACAGCCCTTGCGGCTGTGTCGGTCACGGGAGCATAAAGCATGTCTGCCTTGCTGCAGCATCAGCCATTAGCAAATAAAGCATGTCTGCAGGTCCTACGGCTCCTCGCATTTTCTTCCAGCTCCCCGCACCTCCCTTACCGACCCTGGGTTCAGCAATCAGCAAGACAAACACATTTTGCCCTATGCACAGGGTGCCACATACGTATACACACACAACAGCAAAGTATCCAAGAAAAGTTCTAGACCTCACGGTCCCTGAGCCAATAGCCTGCTATGCCCCGGCTCTACCCTGGGCCTGAAGCTGTTGCCACCTCTTCTAGAATATTCCTTCACAGATGAGGCTGCTCCCAGGCACTGTTCTCCCAGCTCCCCAAGCTCATCACAGTTGGGGAAGTGACCCTCGATGTACTGGCGACTCCCACAACCTGGCTGGTCCTCAGCTCCTGACTTTCCCTTGAATCTCCCAGGGGAAACCGGGCCCCCTCCCACCCCCTCTTTCCTCCTGCAGTCCTGGGCTTCCCTGATGTTCCTCCCGCTCTGTTCCCAGGGCCCTGAGGTCCACCGCTCGCCGAGCCTCCTTCTACCCATGCCTGCAGGATGGACAAACAAAGGTTGGAGCGAACAAGATCTCGTCCTTCTGCTCCCCATCCCTGCTTTGCCTGCAGGACCAACTCCTGTTCCTAAACTGAGACCAGGTCTTCCAAGGCTGATGTCCTGCTCCCAGAACCCAGACGACCACCTTCCGAGGCCTGTCCCCTCTTGCTTTGTCCACCCCCCACCCCGCCTCCTGATGCACCTCACCCAGAGTCCATGGGTTCCAACTCTAGACCTTGTTAACTCCCTTCTTGTCTCCTGAGATGGTCCTCCGTCTCAGCTCAGCACAAAGACGGAGGGTCAAAGCTGTCTCTCCCCTTACCTGGTCACTGGACACCCCCCACCACAGTAGAGCGAGAGTGGAGGGGCGAAGGCAGAGGCTGGGGCCCCAGGCAGGCGGCTGCTGCTGGGGTCCTGGCCGGGACGATGGCTGCAAGGTGGGGAGTCGTGGTCAGATTCTGGATCTATTTTGAAAGAGGGTCCAGTGGGTCTCCTGGTGGCTTCCACATGGGACCTGAGAAGAGAGGCAGGGCTGACTGTGGGATCTGGGCCTGGGCACATGGAAGGGTGCTGTTGCCACCCATTGCCCTTCACTGGCAGGGAGGAGGGGCCGCAGGAGAATCTTGGAGGCAGGGCAGCAGAGCAGAGCTGAGTTTGGGGCTGAGAAGTCTGCCACTTCCCCTGCCGCACCGAGCAACAGCCGGGGGTGGGCGGCAGGTGTCGATCCAGGCGATCTCGGCAGACGGATGAGACCTCCAAGGGGTGAGTGTAGAGTACAGACAGGGACCAAGAATGGGCAGAAGAAGCCGAAAGCGTGCGCTGGGGACACTGGTGGGGGCAGAAGCCCCCTCCGCAAAATAAACTCCAGCTCGATCCCTGGCTGGAGACCAAACAGAAGGGACTTATCTGGGGAAGGTCAATTTTGTGCCATCTACACTGATTCCCAAAGCCCCAGATCTTAGGTGCCCCAGACCACAGTCCTGGAGGAGAAAGGGACATGGGGATTGGAATACAAGCAGTATCAGTCACCAAACAGCCCAACCTTGGGTCCTGCCTTTATTGAAGTGGGGTCTCCCCTACCCCGTGATCTGACATGGGCCCCCACTGACAGTCTCCGCTACCCTTGCTCCAGCACCTGAGGCTGCCGCAGAGAGCTGAGTGGGAGAGAAAGGATGCGCTGCCCCAGTTCCCACAGCGGGATCGACCCGGCCCCCTAGGGCCTGCCTCTAGCCCAGGCCAACGCTGAAGACCTGTTTCCCCTCCACCTACAGCATGAGATCAAGAAGGTGGGGAACATGTGGGGGGCCTTTTATAAGGCGACTGGGCCGCCAGACCACGCCCACCACGAACTGTGACTGCCACGCCCACAAACCACACCCACCACGTTCTGTGGTCAGCCACGCCCACCGTGAACTCAAGCACAACCGGAAGCTCACTTCCATCAACACAACCTGAGTTTGTTCCCCCACGGGAGGCGCTAGGTAGGAAGTAGACTCAGAGCTGACCTGGGATCAAGACGATCTATCCCCCTGCCCCGGACCCCCTCACCCCCGCCCAAACATCTTAGGTGGGACCCACACACAAAAGAGAAGCCAAGCTGCTCTGGCTGGAAGGGTCGGGGAGCCCAGGGCCCACCTGCTCAGCCTCACTAGGACAAAGAGGGGTGCGCTGCCCTGGAGAATGACGGGAGCCCATTCAGTCCTTCAGACCACCTTGCGAGGCCAGTGTCGTCATTGTGCAGAATAGGAAGTGGAGGTTCAGAGAAGACACGGGGCCCCGGAGCAGCAGCCTTGTCGGTCTCCGGTGGGGCTTGTTCTTCATGTGGTTTTCCTGGGTGCACCTTCCCAGGCACAGGATGTCTGTCTGGGAGGCTTGTGCCTTGTTTTGTCTAATTATCTGTCATTGTATTTTAAGTATAGTTGTACAGAGCAGTGGCTGTCGCTCAGTCGTGTCCGACTCTTTGCGATCCCATGGACTGTAGCCTACCAGGTTCCACCGTCCATGGGATTTTCCAGGCAAGAATACTGGAGTGGGTTGCCATTTCCTTCTCCAGGAGATCTTCCCGACCCAGGGATTGAACCCGGGTCTCCCGCATTGTAGGCACTGTAGGCAGACGCTTTACCATCTGAGACACCAGGGAAGTCCTATAGTTGCACATTATGTTTTATTTCATGTTACGTCTTGCTGTTCTGATTACATTATTTTTAGCACAAAGAACCTACAGCCACCTCCTGTGCCAGCGTGGGGCGCCAGGAGTGGGGTTGGGACAGGCCCTCTCCCCACCAGCTCCCCCAGCCTCTTAACAGCTCATCCAGTCTTTGAATGGAAGCACCATCAGGGCCTGCCCCTTGGCCCCCAGGATGGGAGTAGGTAGGTTTACTCACCAAGTCATGTATAACTCTTACAACCCCATGGGCTGTAGCCCACCAAGCTCCTCTGTCCGTGGGATTTCCCAGGCAAGAATGCTGGAGTGGGTTGCCATTTCCTTCTCCAGGATCTTCCCGACCCATGGTCTCCTGCATTGCAGGCAGACTCTTTACCAACTGAGCCTCCAGGGATGGGTATAAAATAAACAAACAAAAAAATGTTTTCAGTCATGCCACGCCACTTGTGAGATCTTAGTTTCTGAGAACGCAGGCCATGGCAGTGAAAGCGCTGAGTCCTAACCACTGGACCACCAGGGAATTTCCAAAATAAAATATAAATTCCCAAAGTATTTAAATGTGTGTGCAGCCAATCAAAAAGATGCCCCAACACAAAGGAAGCAGGACTCTCACGTCCCCCAGGAGGTTGGGTTGGAGGCCAGTCGGCCTGGGGCTCTGCACACGCACTGGCAAAGGGAAGGGACGCAGACTCCCAGCACCCAGAAAAGGCCCCTCTGGCTCTTGCTGGCATCTTCATGAGCTGCCTCAAAGGGGTGCCCCGAGGCCCTGACCCCCTCAGCCTCCCTTCTCCAGATTGATAGACCTGGAATCTCACACATCACGTTCCCCAGGGCTGCAAGTCCATCTCACTCCACTCGGAAGAGGAAGTGGCCTGGCCCCAGCCTGGGAGCCCAGTCTGATCACCTGCTGGGCGGGCAGCCTCCCACACTGGTTTCACCTGTGACGCAGGGGGAGGGGGGAGGGTCTCTTACTGAATTTCTTCCCGCCATGAGGCTGACCTGGCCAGGCTGTGGAGAATGTCAATTACCCTCCTTGCACCCAGGCTACACGCCCCTCTCCCTGCGTGACTCAAGGCCCCTCATTTCTCTTCTTGCCCCCATCCCCTCCTGGCTCTTTTGAACATTTTCTGCACTGACGAATCCCCCTGCCTTCAGGTCTTCACTTGATATTTCCAGAAAGAAGAAAGGAAGGGAGGAGCGGGGAGGGATGAATGCACGCACTTAGTCGTTCAGTCTTGTCCAACTCTTGCGACCCCATAGACTGTAGCCCGCCAGGCTCCTCTGTCCATGGGATTCTCCAGGCAAGAATACTGGAGAGGGGTGCCCTTTCCTTCTCCAGGGGATCTTCCCAAGCCAGGGATTGAACCCAGGTCTCCTGCACTGCAGACTCTTTACCGACTGAGCTACAAGGGAAGCCCAGGGATGAAGGAAGGAAGGAAGCAATTCGAGTAAAGTCCCACCCTCAGCACGGTGCCAGGCTCAGATGGGAGGCACATCTCTGTTAGGGGATGGCAGCCTGGGAGCAGAAGCTGGGGCTTAGAAGACACTCAGCAGGTGTTTGCCAGAAGCTTCCATCACGTCTGGGGTGGCCCCTCCTGCAGCCTAGACGTGCAAGCGGACGGGGAGAGGTGCAAGGCTGGGAGCAGCTGGCTTCAGCACAGCCCCACCGCAGTCTCACGCCCCATTTCCTTCCGTCCTCTTTGAACAAGCCCGTGAGAAGCTGCTGGGGATCCCCAGGCGCCACTTGTGGGGCTGAGAAAGTTCTGGTTTGGGGTCGGCTGCCTACTGCCTCCTGGATGTTCTTAGTAAGCCTCTTCCTCCCCCTGAGCCATCCAGAACTGTGCTGTCCCTGTCCAGGGACTGGCCGGTCTGAGCTGAGCTGAGCTCTAAGTGCAAAACACACCCTGGCAAGTAAAGACAGTTGTTGTTCAGTTGCTCAGTCGTGTCTGACTCCTTGCAGCCCCATGGACTGCAGCACGCCAGGCTTCCCTGTCCTTCACCATCCCCCAGAGTTTGCACAAACTCCTGTCCATTGAGTTGGTGATGCCATCCAGCCATCTCATCCTCTGTTCTCCCCTTCTCCTCCTACCTTCAATCTTTCCCAGCATCGAGGTCTTATCCAATGAGTCAGTTCTTCACATCAGGTGGCCAAAGTATTGGCACTTCAGCTCCAGCATCAGTCCTTCCAGTGAATATTCAGGACTGATCTCCTTTAGGATTGACTGGTTTGATCTCCTTGCAGTCCAAGGGACTCTCAAGAGTCTTCACCAGCACAATAATACAAAAACATCAATTCTTTGGTCTTTCTTTATGGTTCAACTCTCACATCTGTACATGACTACTGGAAAAACCACAGCTTTGACTGTACAGACCTTTGTTGGCAAAGTGATGTCCAGGTTTGTCACAGCATTCCTTCCAAGGAACAAGTGTCTTTTAATTTTGTGGCTGCAGGGGAAAAAATGCAGGCTATCTCATTAATAAATTTTATACTGATTGCATGTTGAAATGATGCTTCAGATGTGTCAGTTAAATCAAATATACATCAAAACCAGTGTCATCCATTTCATTTTACTTTTTCAATGTGGCTACTAGAACCCCAACCAGTCCATCCTAAAGCAGATCAGTCCTGAGTGTTCATTGGAAGGACTGATGTTGAAGCTGAAACTCCAATACTTTGGCCACCTGATGAGAAGAGCTGACTCATTTGAAAAGACCCTGATGCTGAGAAAGATTGAAGGCCGGAAGAAACAGGAACGACAGAGGATGAGATGGTTGGATGGCATCACCGACTCAATGGACATGAGTTTGGGTAAATTCCAGAAGTTGGTAATGGACAGGAAGGCCTGGCATGCCGCAGTCCATGGTGTCGCAAAGAGTCAGACACGACTGAGTGACTGAACTGAGTTGAACTGAACTAGAACATCTTAACTTTTATGTGGGGACTTCCCTGGTGGTCCAGTGGTTAAGAAATCTGCCTCCCAATGCAGGAGACACAGATTTGATCCTTGGTTGGGGAACTAAGATCCCACATGTGTACCACAACTCCTGAGCCTGTGTGCTGCTGTTAAGACCCGATGCTGCCAAATAAATTAATTAAAAGTACGTGCGTGACTGTTGTTCTGTTTGTACTGGAGGGTGCTGTTCTGGAGAGTTCTAAGGCCTTTGGGTGTGAGTGCTATATGAGTGTGATACCCACCCCATATACACACACATGGTAAGGAGGATCTTGGCCTTGTTTTCGGGTTGACTGATGAGTTAAGGAAGCATGATATTAAGGTGGGGAGGGCCAGGCCGCCTGGGGAAATGGGCTTCAGGAGGATCTTGCTTAGCTAGGGGAGGAGGGGCTACTTGCCTTGCTCTCTCTGGGTCTCCCAGAGCCTGCCTGGGAACACCAGTGAGGGCTGGAGTGGAGAGGAGGGTCCAGATCTCAGCGTTTGCCTTCCCCCGAGCACCCCCTCTGCAGAAGGAGGGTCAGTGTCGATGACTCACCTTTCCGAAGGAGGTCCCTGACAAGGTCACTTCCTTCCCCAGCTTCTAGAGCTAAGATGCCGCCAGCAGCTCCAGCAGGTGCAGCCTGTCCGGCCCAGGCCTGGCCAGTGCCCGGCCTCACGAGGGCAGGAGGTGGTCACCCCCGTCAGCCCTGGACTCTTCATCCCCAAGGAGGCTCAGCTTGACGGGTGCACGCCCCCAGGTCCCAGTGACCCGAGGGTGCTGCAGGAAGTGGAGCCACCCCTGGAGAAAAGCCCAGGATGGGGGTCAGGGGATCTGGGTGTGGGGCACATGGGGCTGGCTAGGGAGAGGGCCCCGGCCCTTCCTTGGGTCAGGACAGGCACTTCTGACCTGGTCCCCGGGGCTCCAGGCCTCCACCTAGGAGCTGGCCACAGTCTGTCCTTCTCAGGCAAATTTACTCCAAGACTGTGGTCCTCTCCACCTTTTGAGCCCCGGGATAGCGAACTTCCAACAGGCTGGGTGGAACCGCTAACAGGGTGGTCACCCCTCTCCCTGTACCCACGCCCCCCACCCCCAGGGTTTACCCTGCTGGACCCAGCCTTCCATACATCTCTGTAGCCACCATGCTATTCAGCTCAGCTCACCCCTGTACTGGTGGAAAGACAGCAGAGTCTGCCTGCAATACAGGAGACCCGGGTTTGATCCCTGGGTCAGGAAGGTCCCCCGAAGAAGGGAATGCCAACTTGCCTGGAGAATTCCATGGACAGAGGAGCCTGGTGGGCTACAGTCCATGGGGTCACAAGAGTCGGACACGCCTGAGCGACAGTCACCTTCACACCTGTACCTTTGTTCCCCCACCTTCCACAGCCCTCATCATCCCAAGCCTCCCAGCTCTCCCACCGCCCCTCCTCCCTACATCTCCTGTGAGCTCTCCATCCCCCACGCCCTCCGCCAGACAGGCTTCTCAAAATGAGACTCCGCCTAAGACCCGGCCCAGCGTTCCCTCCTGGGGCACCTCCCTCGAATTCCAGAATGCCGCCCGGCCCCCACCCCACTTGGTTGGCCTACAGGGAGTCTCGGAGCCAGTTAGGAGAAGGTGCCTCCTGCGGTGGCAGGGGAGGGACCCGGAGGAAGTGGGGGTGCAGCCCCCCGGCAGCAGTCACAACAGTGTCTGCCGTCTGTTCTTCGCTGGCCAGACGTCCCCCTCTGACCGTGAGCTCTGGGCGCACTGCTGGTCCACAGGTGCTGGTCACCGCTGCTTCCAGGATGAAGCGTCCACCGGATGAGGCAGTAGAATCGGGGATGTGCAGGCGTCTGTGTGTGGACCAGCCTGGGAGGCCTGCTGTGTGGCCAGGGTGAAGAGAGAAGTGGGAAAGGAGGGGGGCCCATGGAAGTGGGGGGACAGGTGGACAGCCGCCTAGCGGTCCTGAGAGCTCTGTTGGGACTGCACAGAGCTGAGGCCAGTGGCCACTTAGGCACAGAGAAGTGGAGACCCTGTTGGCTTCCTAGGGCTGCCGTGACCACATGCTGAGGGCTGTGATGGACTGAATCATGTCCCCTGAAGTTCATCTGGTGAAGCCCTCACCCCGGAAGCTCAGAAACTGTTTGGTAACAGAGCCTTTTAAGGGGTGTGTGTGCTCAGCCACACGGTCATGTCCGACTCTTCACAACTGCATGGACTGTAGCCCACCAGGCTCTTTTATCCTTGGGATTATACCAGCAAGAATACTGGAGTGGGTTGCCATGTCTTCCTCCAAGGGATCTTCCTGACCCAGGGATCGAACCCTCGTCTCCTCTGGCTCCTGCATTGGCAGGTGGATTCTTTACCACTGAGCCGCCTGGGAAGCCGCTTTAAAGAGGGATTCAGTGAGGCCACATGGGTGGGCCCTCATTCCTGTGCCTGGTGTCCTGATAACGAGGGTGGATTTGACCCATGGAGAGACAGCAGGGATGCTGAGTACAAAGAGGACACGACGGAAAGACACAGAGAGGATGGCCGTCTACGAGCCAAGGGGGGAGGTCCCGGGAGGACCCAGCCTCGCCAGCACCCTGACCTGGGCCTTCCAGTCTCCAGGACTTCGAGAAAGAAATACGTGCTGTTTCAGCCCCCCAGGCAGTGGCATTTTGTTGTGGGAGCCTGAGCACACTAACACAGAAGCTTAGAATAGAAATGCACGGTCCACAGCTCTGGATGTCAGAACTCCAGAAGCGAGGTGTCAGCAGGGCTCCGGCCCAGGCGTCCCTCCTGGCTGCCGGTGCTTCCTCGGCTACGGCAGCAGGACTCCGGTCTGCCCGTGGTGTGCGTCTGTGTTCAGATCTCTTCTTCTCATAAAGACCTTGGTCATGTCAGACCAGGGCCCACCCTAACGGCCTCACCTTAACCTAGTTACCTCTGAAAAGACCCTATTTCCAAATGAGGTTACATTCTGAGGCCCTGGAGGTTATGGCTTTGGCCTGGGAATTTGTGGGGGACACAAATCAATCTGTTAAGGACTGAACTATGTCCCCCCAAATTCATATGCTGAATGCCTAAGCCCCATGTGACTCTGTCTAGTTAACCATTTACAGGGGCCATTAAGGATACATGAGGCCGTAAGATGTGCGTGCTCAGTCGCTACAGCCATGTCCGACTCCTTGCAATCCCATGGACTGTGGCCCACCAGGCTCCTCTGTCCATGGGATTTCCCAGGCAAGAATCCTGGAGTGGGTTGCCATTTCCTTCTCCAGGGGATCTTTCCAACCCAGGGATCAAACCCGCATCTCCTGCATTACATAAGAGAAAGGCCCTAATCCCATGGGGCTGGCATCCTTGTGAGAAAAGGAAGAGACACAGAGACCTCTCACTCTGTCTGTCTGTCTGTCTGTCTGTCTCTCTTTACACAAAAAGGCTCTGTGAGGACAGAACAGGAAGGCAGTGTCTCCAAACCAGAAACCAGCCCTCGCAGCACCTTGACCTCGGATTTCCGGCCTCCAGAACCGTGAGAAAATGAAATTTCGTTGTTTAAGCCGCTCGTCCTGTGGGTTTTTTTATTTTTTATTTTTATGGCAGCCCAAGCAGACTAAAACACAGCCCATAACAAAGCCTTATCTATTAAGTCATTTTGTTACAAGTCACAGAAACTCAAATTAAACCACTTTAAACAAAAAGAAAAGGTCTTAGGTTGATAACTGAACAGACCGAGACCCAGGCACTACAGGACTCAAGAGTTCGCTCTCTGGCTGTTTCTTTCTCTCCCTCTTTCTGCACCTGCCTCTCCTGGCTCCGCTCTCCCCAAGGAGGCTTTATCCGGGGTGACTCCTCACCTGCAAGGGGGGCCATGGGCATGCCAGACCAGCTCTGTACCCCCTTAGCATCTTCTGTGGATGGAAGCACCTCCTGCAGGAAGGCAAGGTGCTGAGGGGTTCAGCGGCCAAGACCACACTCGGGGTGGGGGTGGGCAGCTCGAGAAAAAGAACCCAAAGTGATCACAGAATTGTGCTTTCAGATGGTGGTGCTTTTGAACTGTGGTATTGGAGAAGACTTGAGAGTCCCTTTTGGACTGCAAGGAAATCAAACTAGTCAACCCTAAAGGGAATCAACCCTAAATATTCGTTGAAAGGACTGATGCTGAAGCTGAAGCTCCAATACTCTGGCCACCTGATGCAAAGAGCTGACTCACTGGAAAAGACCCTGATGGTTGGAAAGATTGAAGGCAAGAGGAGAAGGGGACGACAGAGGATGAGATGGTTGGATGGCATCCCCAACTCAATGGACGTGAGTTTGAGCAAGCTCCAGGGGATGGTGAAGAACAGGGAAGCCTGGCATGCTGCCATCCATGAGGCTGCAAAGAGTCGGACTCGACTTAGTGACTGACTTGATCAACAGCAAAGCAATCACAAAGGGACCCAGAAGGCAACAGAAAGAGCGCCTAACTGCCAAACCTGGAACAAACTGAGCAAGGAAATAAATAACCTAGTCTTAGATCATAATCCAAAGTAGAACATAAAGATGCATAAGTTCATAGTCATAGAAATAAATGATGGAATAAATAAATGAATAAGTGTGGGGGAAGGGATGAATCTCTCACACAGAAGGATTCTAGATGATTTACGTAGCTGCTCCACCCTCGAGGAGGTGGGCACAGCTCCCCCCTCCTCAGGGGTCAGCTTCACAGTGACTTCCTTCCAGGGACCCCAGTGGGGGAAGCGGAGGATAACTTTTTTTTTTTTTTTGGTCAGGAGAAACCTGACAAACATCATCACAGTCAGGTTATAAATGTCTACGTCAATGGGGATTTTGACAGCAAGTGCCCATGTTACAATATGATGGAAATGAAATTTTGCCTCTGCGGTCGTCCCTCCCAAATCCCATAACCCCGGTGTAATCACGAGGAAAACATCTCTCAAATCCTGGTTGACATCTTATGAAACACTCCACCAAGTCATCCTCAAATACCAAGGTCGTGCAAACAAGGAAAGTCTAAGAAACTGACACAGCCAAGGGGAACTCAGGTTGCCGTGACAACTGAACACGATGTGGTGTCCTGGGAGGGATCTTGGAATGTGGAAAACTAAGGAAATCTGAAAAAAGGATGCAATTTCGTGAAAAATAATATGTCAGTATAGACTCAATTATTGTAACAAATGTGTCCCACTGACATCAGATGTTAAGAATAAGAGACACCGTGTGTAGTTTATAAGTGCTCTCTGGACGATCTTCATAATAATTCTGTAGCTGTCCTCAAATAAAAGGGTGATTTAAAAGTTTAAATAATATGGGGACCAGAGAGATTCTGTGAGGGTTAATTTTATGTGTCACCATGATTGGCCATGAGGTACCCAGATCAAACGCCCCTTCTGGTATGTCTAGGAGGGTGTTTCTGGATAAGATTACCACTTGAATCAGTGGACTCCATCAAGCCAATGTCCCTCACCAGTGGGGCATGGGCATCATCCAATCCACAAAAATGACCCAGGAGCTTCCACGTGTGTCCTGAAGGAGATAGTCATCTTCAGAGCTGCCAGGCTGGAGCTGCTGACAGTCAAGCAGTTCATCCTGTGATTAGCTGAATCACAACGCAAATTGAACTCTCAGCCTCAAAGGGCAGCTTCTGTTAAAGTCAGGACATTAAAACCGTGGTGTACACCCAAAGCTAACACAACGTTGTTAACCAAATATGTGCCTGCGCGCGTGTGCTCAGCCGTGTCTGACTCTCTGTGACCCCATAGACTACAGCCCACCAGGTTTCTCTGTCCATAGGATTTTCCAGGCAAGAATACTGGAATGGGCTGCCACTTCCTCCTCCAGGGGATCTTCCCTGACCCAGAGATTGAACCCATGACTCCTGCAGCTCTTACATGGGCAAGCGGATTCTTTATCACAGAATCACCTGGAAAGCCCCAGTATAAAGTAAAATGTTTTAAACACAAAACAAAAAACTTGTTAATATTAAATGTAGAGCTTGAGTTACATAATTGTTTTAGATGACAATTGCAGGTCATTAGATACATTAACATATTTTAATATTAGCACACTATTTTAATAAATAAAGATACATCCGGGCTTGCCCGATGCCTCAGCAGTAAAGAATCCGCCTGCAAGGCAGATGCCACAGGATATGCAGGTTCCATCCCTGAGTTGGGAAGATCCCCTGGAGAAGGGAATGGCAACCCACTCCGGTGTTCTTGCCTGGAGAATCCCATGGACAGAGGAGCCTGGCGGGCTCCAGTCCATGGGGTCTAGAAGAGCCGGACACGGCTGAGGCACAGAACACTGTTCTTTTTCATGCTGTACTGGGCGTTTGCTGCCATGTGTGGACTTCCTCTAGTTGCAGCGGGCAGAGGCTAGTCTAGTTGCAGTGCACCGGCTTCTCATTGCAGTGGCTCCGCTTGTTGCAGAGCGTGGCCTCTAGGCACGAGGGATCAGTACTTGTGGCGAACAGGCTTAGTTGCCCTGAGGCAGATGAAACCTTCCCCGACCAGGGATCGAACCCATGCTCCCTGCATTGGTAGATGGATGCTTAACCACTGGAGGACCATGGAAGGCCCTAGATACATTCTTAAATGTTTTCCAAAAAAGTAATAACGTGAAGGGGATGACTGTGGGGCGTGAGGATGTGAGGCGAGACCCTGATAAGCTGGGGACACGGAGCCTCAGATGCTGGCGGTCTTCCCTCCCGGTAGCAGGGTCTCCCCACCTTGCAGGGGTGTTGGCCTCTCCAGGGTGGGAACCCGACTTTCTACCTCGGTCTGAGGAGATGGAAACTGCTGGCTTCCTGAGGCACGTGTTGTGCAGGACGAGGTTGAATCTCCTCAGGACCCATCTCGTCACCCCTCTTTGATTCTGGACCTATTTTTTGTTGTTGTTAGTCTCTCAGTCGTGTTCAACTCTGTGACCCCATGGACTGTAGCCCGCCAGGCTCCTCTGTCCACGGGATTCTCCAGATAAGAATTCTGGAGTGGGTTGCCATGCCGTTCTCCAGGGGATCTTCCCCACCCAGGGATCGAACCCAGGACTCTCGCATTGCCGGCAGATTCTTTACCATCTGAGCCACCAGGGAAGCCCATTACAAGCGTCCAGTCCCAGGAGGACCCTAAAGTGAGGCCGAAAGCAAGGCCCTGTCTTGTGAGAGAACCAAGTGAGTTTCCTAATTCACAGGCAGAAGCCAAGAGACACATGTGGGAATCGATACTGGGGTGTGGGGTACGGGGCAAGAAACGTAGGTTGGTTAGGCTGAATTTTTTGATGTGGACTCACTACGCAGAAATCCTACATTCGTGGAGCAGCTTGGAAAGTTAGAAAGAGCTCTGACGGCTCCAACATGGACCCAAAGGTGGTCCAACCTGAGTGAACTGCACCATTCCTTGCGTGAATGTACAGAGAGGGGCTCAGTGGCCTAAGGAGACTGACAGTTTCAGTTCAGTTCAGTTCAGTTCAGTAGCTCAGTCATGTCTGACTCTTTGGGACCCCATGGACTGCAGCACACCAGGCCTCCCTGTCCATCACAAATTCCCGGAGTCCACCCAAACCCATGCCCATCGAGTCGGTGATGCCATCCAGCCATCTCATCCTCTGTCGTCCCTTTCTCCTCCTGCCCCCAATCCCTCCCAGCATCAGGGTCTTTTCACATGAGTCAGCTCTCCGCATCAGGTGGCCAAAGTATTGGAGTTTCAGCTTCAGCATCAGTCCCTCCAATGAACACCCAGGACTGATCTCCTTTAGGATAGACTGTTTGGATCTCCTTGCAGTTTAAGGGACTCTCAAGAGTCTTCTCCAACACCATTGTTCAAAAGCATCAATTCTTCGAGTGGCTTTACCATGGAAGATCTACTCACCCCTAGTGAGAGGGTCCAGGAGGCACCTTTCACCGAGACTGTGAGGAATCAGTAGCTGACAGGAGGTCAGCCGTCCCAGCTGGGCTCTGTGATTGCCCTACTCCATAGACCAGACCTCTGGGGGAACTGGGGTCACTGAGGTGAGGAATCTAATGCAAGGGCAGGATTGGACCACGGGATTCCAGGGGCCAAGTGGCACTCACCCACCAAAGGCAGCAGGTGGTGGACACAGAGTCAAAGCCGCGGTGAGAAATGTCTGATTTGTGCAGACCTCTGGGCGGTGCTCCTGGAGAACCTAGCTTATCACGAACTAGTTGCTTTTTCTGATGCACTGCATGTATTCAGCCAAGAGCTCTGAAATCTAGCTTTGTGAAAAACATAAACAGAGTTTTTGTGAGGGCAAACTCTTGACTGAAGAATTAGTACCTAGAGTCATGACATCCTTTCTGTCTTGGGATATTTTCAATGTGCCTTCCACGATAACATCTATGCTAAACAGAAAATGAGTTGTTGAGTCACTATAGCCTCTTAAGGAAAAATTTCTCCAGTTGTTCCTCCAGCTGTCTTCCATATACTGGGTACAATGTCAGACCATGTACTGCAGTAAGAAGTAAAGCATCTGGTCTTTTACTGATGTGGAAACGCTGTGGAGGCATGGGCCAGCGTGGGCTGCCGTGGGGACGGGGGCATGGGCAGCAGCAGTCCTGGGAAGCGCAGGGATCGTGATGTTCCTCGAAGGGAAATAGGCAGGGAGCCTGCTCAGTTCTTACTAAGTCTCTATAAACAGAGCGTTTCCGGGTCAAGGGAACACAAGACTGACCCCAGTCGTAAAAGCAGAGTCACGGCCCCTCAGTGGATTCCCAGGACCCCTGGATGAAGGGGAGGCCGGGTCCCAGCACATTACTGAAATGTATCAGGTTAGGTTTCCTCCCAGCCTTCCCCCAGGCCACAGCACCCTGGGGAAAGGGCGAAAGTGGACCTTTAGAGGCTACTGGACACTGGTTCTGGACTGATCCCAGGAGACTCCAAACATCACCGTGGCCCTCCGGTCAGCCCAGGGTTTACGGAGGTCAGGTGGTCAATGGAGCTCTAGCTCGAGTCTGTCTCACAGTGGGTCCCCAAGCCCGTCTTGTGGTCGTTTTCCCATCCTGTGCATGATTGGAACGTTCAGCAGCGGGCACAGTTCCACGCTGGTTCTCTGACCCGTGGAGTGATGGCTTTGACGGTGAGAGAGGCCAAGAGGAAGCCGCTAGGACAGACTCTACCCAGGACAGTAGTGAGCCCTGGACGGATGCGGAGATGTGTGCCACCGTCAAAGACCTGAAAGATGCCGGCTGGCGATGTCCACCACATCCCAGTTAGCTCATCTATTTGGCCTGTGCGAAGGCAGGTGGATTTGAGAATGACAGAATCGTCACTGGCTTAACCAGGTGGTAACTCCAGCCACAGCGACTGCACCAGGTGTGGCTTCATTGCTTGGGCAAATTGACACGTCCCCTGGCACCTGGCATGCAGCTACTGCTCTGGCAAATGTCTTTTCCTCCATCTCTGTGTCCAGAGGCTTAGCAGAAGCCAGATGCCACCATCAGGTGGCAAGGCCTTGCACGCCTGCACTGTCCTGCCTCAGGGGTGAATCAGCTCTCCCACACGGGCCATCCTTCCGTTCACAGGGACCTCGACCGCTTTTCCGTCCACAGGCATCACACTGGTCCAGTATACTGATGACATTATGCTGCCTGGGGGGCTTCCCAGGTGGTGCTAGCGGACCAGAGTGTGTCTGGAAAACAAGAGGTGCCTTAGAGGGTCTCTGTGTTTAGTGTTTATGAAAAACTGAAATGGCTACCATCCAGGCAGGACTACCAGTGGCCCAGACCCTTTAGGAATGAAGGTTTGGTCACCCCACCATATAAAGAACCTTAACCAGCTAAGGGGCTTACAGAAGGCAAAGAGAGAAAAAGAACAGGTCGTGGAAGTAGGTCATTATAAACACCAGCTGCGATCACATGACCCATTACAGAAACAAGGAGTGTTATTGTCACAAGCACTTCCTCCCTATTTTGCTATGAATGTGTGTGTGTTTTCTTCCCTCTCTTATTCCCTTATCATATAAGATATATTGACTTTGTATCAAAGTAGTTAAATATTACTCATTTTACATCATAGTACGTACGTAACAGGACATCAAGGAGAGAGGACACATCAGTTAAGGTCTTTACCTCCACTTCTAGGGAAAGAGTTAGTGTTTTTCTGTTGCACATAGGATAGTTATATCGTTAGGCAGAATTACAACCTTCATCTGGCTTATCTGGAGATAAAGTAGGGTTTTAGGACGTTTGTGTGGTGCCAGGTTGACAAAGAATGGACTTGTGATGGTTAATTCTGCTTCAACTTGACAGGCGCAGAAGGTACCCAGATTAAACATCGTTTCCAAGCGTGTATGTGAAGGTGTTTCTGGATGAGATTAGTATTTGAATCAGTGGACTTGGTAGAGTAATTGGCCTCTTAATGTGGGTGGGCATCATTCAGTCTATCGAAGGCCTGAATAGAAGAGAAGGTGGATGGAGGAGGGGCTTCTCCCCTTTCTTCCCTGCTTCGCTCTTGATTCCTGCCATCTCCTCCTGCCCTCAGGCTGGGAGTCACACCATCTGCGTCCCCGTTCTCAGGGGTTCAACTCAGACCGAATTGCACCACCACCTCTCCTGTGTCTCTAGCACATTGTGTGATTCCCCAGCCTCCAAAATTGAGTGAACCAAGTCCTCGTGAGAAATCCCCTTTGATATACATAAATATTCTATTGGCTCCAGTTCTCTGGAGAACACAAACACAGCTCCTTAAAGGAACACTGGGTGTGCAGGCGCTGTGTGTCTGCACACAACCTTCAGTCTCACATCAAAATATATTCTGGGCCCTGGATGGACACAAGAGTCAAATACATATGAATATGTGTAATATATTATACATATAATATCTGTGTATTTTAACAAAGCTATGAAGTACAACTAAGAAAGTTGTGGTAGATATTTATATAATCTTACAATAAAGTTTTTCTTGAATATCACTTTTAAGGGCAAAACCCATAAAAGATCCTTATTCCTTGGAAGGAAAGTTATGACCAACCTAGATAGCATATTAAAAAGCAGAGACATTATTTTGCCAACAAAGGTCCATCTAGTCAAGGCTATGGTTTTTCCAGTGGTCATGTGTGGATGTGAGAGTCAGACTATAAAGAAAGCTGAGCACCAAAGAAGTGATGCTTTTGTCTTTTTTTTTTTTTTACCCTATAAGTAATAACGTCACTTTATTTTAACTGAAGTCAAGGACAAAATCTGGCCACATTCAGAATTTAACAGGCCTCCTCCAGATGGTTAAAACCTTCTTCTCTTTCTTGGCTAATCATCTCCTAAATTCTAGCAATTCCCACAAGTTCTCTGGAACCACCTGAAATTGTCCTTTAAGGAGACCCACCACACCACCACATGGCGAAGCTTGACCAAATGCACCTCTGGACACACCTCACTGGATATCATCATCGTCAAAGAGATCTTCAAAATCATTGAAAAAGTCTGCGTGAACTGCCCTTTCATTGGCTGCCAAGTCCATCAGGAGCCCAGTGCTGCCTCCTGCCTCAGCCCCGGCCGCCACCCATAGGCTTCCCAGGGGCCCAGCGCTAAGGCAGGCACCGCGGGGAGGGCGAGCGCTGGGCCCTGCAGGCCGCTGCCTTCTCTCGGCGCGGCCCCAAAGCGCGCCCGAGAGCCGGCCGTGGAGCCGCTCCCGCCCGGCTCGGCGCGGCCCGCCTCACCTCGTCCAAGTCCACATACGGCCCGGCGCCCTCGGGCGAAGTGATGCTTTTGAACTGTGGTGTTGGGGAAGATTCTTGAGAGTTCCTTGGACTGCAAGGAGATCCAAACAGTCCATCCTAAAGGAGATCAGTCCTGGGTGTTCAATGGAAAGACTGATGCTGAAGCTGAAACTCCAATACTTTGGCCACCTGATGCGGAGAGCTGACTCATGTGAAAAGACCCTGATGCTGGGAGGGATTGGGGGCAGGAGGAGAAGGGGACAACAGAGGATGAGATGGTTGGATGGCATCACTGACACAATGGACATGGGTTTGGGTGGACTACGGGAGTTGGTGATGGACAGGGAGGCCTGGCCTGCTGCGGTTCATGGGGTCCCAAAGAGTCGGACACGACTGAGCGACTGAACTGAACTGAACTGAACCACATAAAATTTAACTTCTGCAGATGGCTGATAGGCACATGAAAACACACTCAACATCAGTAACTATTAGAGACAAGCAAATCAAAAGTATAATGAGGCATACATCACGTCAGTCAGAATGACCCTCATCAAAAAGTCTGCAAAAACAAGTGCTGTAAAAGATGTGGATGAAAGGGAGCCCCCCACACACGGTGGGAGTGTAGGTTGGTGCAGCCACTATGGACCACAGTGTGGAGTTTCCTCAGAAAACTAAAACTAGAGTTACCACGTGATTCAGCAATCCCACTCCTGGGCATACATCCACACAAAACCATAATTCAAATAGATACATGCACCCCCATGTTCATAGTAGCACTATTCACAATGGCTAAGACACAGGAACAACCCAACTGTCCATCACGAGGTGAATGGATAAAGGAGATGTGGTACAGAGACACAACTGGATACCACTCAGCCATAGAAAAGAACGGAGTGCCATTTGTAGCAACGTGGATGAACCTAGAGCATATCCTGCTAAGTGAAGTAAGTCAGAAACGGAAGGACAAATATCATATGAAATCACTTATTTGCAGAATCTAAAATAGGCCGCAAACGAATCTATCTACAAAACAGAAACAGATCACAGACATGGAGAGCAGCCTTGTGGTTGCCAAGGGGGTGGGAGTGGGGGAGGGGTGGACTGGGGGCTCGGGGTGAGTACATGCAAGCTATTTTACATAGAGTGGGTAAAAAACAGGGTCCCACTGTGTGTCACAGGGAACTATATTCAGTATCCTGGGATAAACCATAATGGAAAAGAATATAAAGGAATATACATATATATATATGTAGATAGATAAGACATCTGAGTCACTTTGCTACACAGCAGAAATTAACATAATGTTGTAAATCAGCTATACTTCAATAAAAAAGTTTATGTAACCTCTGTGTGGCTAATAAGAAAAAATAGTATACGTACTAATAAAAGCAAATAATTATCTCATATACATTGTATTCCAGGCACTGTTATAAGTATGTTATTAACACATACAATCCTCATAACAAGCCTAGAGAGTATTCAAATTTCCCCCAATTATAGATGAAAAGGGCTTCCCAGGTGGCACTAGTGGTAAAGAACCCACCTGCCAACACAGGAGATACAAGCGATGTGAGTTTGACCCCTGGGTCAGGATGATTCCTTGGGAGTAGGAAATGGCATCCCACTCCAGTATTCTTGCCTGGAAATTTCCACGGGCAGAGGGGCCTGGAGGGCTGCAAAGAGTCAGACGTGACTGAGTGCACACACAACCACAGATGAAAAACAAAGGCTCCAGTAGGCAAGGATGAACCCACAGTTACACAGTTAGGAGGTGGTAGGGCAGCGTGACCGAGTCTTCACCACAAAACAGACGCATATCACAGACTGGGAAGCCTGAGAACATTTTGTGAAACACACACAGAAAGCAAAGATGAATATCTTTATGATGGTAATGCACGTAGGCACTCTCATCAACAAAGAAAAAAAAAAGGCAAACACCTTAATAGAAAAACAAGCAAACAAAGCAATTCAAAAAGGCAATCCGCAAAGGAAGTGATTCAGTCAATGCCTATAAAAAAGATTCAACCCCACCAGTTATCAAAGTGGCAAATTCATATGGGCACCTTTCCACGTTATCAAACTGACTCCTTCAAATTCATCCCTGTGGGGTGAGGATTGCCAGTTGGGTTCTTTGGGAAGCAGGGTCTGAGATGGAGTTAGCGATGTTTCTTAGGGACTGGGCTTGGGATCGATACCTGTGGATGGGAGGGGAGGGCATCGCAGGGCAAAGGGAGGGAGGAACTGCAATGCAGACCATGTGGTGGCTCCCATGGGGTGTGCGTGAGCTGGAATTGTCCCCAGAGAGTAGTCCTGAGCTGGGTGGAGTCAGCCGACTTTATAACCCCAGCAGCAGGGATGACGGTCCTTCCAGGAAGAGGCATCTGGGTGACTCATCACAAAAAACAGTAAAATATTAAAAGTTGGTTAAAAAATACAGCCCACTCCTCCAGACCCCATGAAAGTGGTGCAAAGACAGCTCTCCGTCATTCTTGTAAGACCTCCATGTCTCCCTCCCCCGCCTCCAACCTCTGCTCTCACGTCCCCCCCACACCGTCTGGTGTGGAAACCACCAGGATCTATCCTAAGCGCTCTGGAGACCACCAGACCCTGTATCCAGTGGTCTGCTGCTGGAACAGTTTGCACCAGCTTGCAAGAGTCAATTGTTCCATTTTCAGGCATGTTGCAAGCTGGTTGTTAAACCACCTGTAACTTGAAACAAGCGGTGGTAAGGATATTTACACCATGGAAATGGGCGATTGTTGCAAATCAAGCCAAAAGAGTGTTTTCATCCCTGTTCTCCTGATTTACCAAAGAGGCCCAGAACTCCTGGGTCATCTCTTAGCTGCGTGGTCCCCACAAGGTTAAGTTCCAGAGGGCCCAGTGAGAGGAGTGGGGGAGAGATGGAAGACGGGCTGGGGTTAGGAGATGAGCAGAATCTTATGGAGAGTATCTTTCCCATGCAAATTCTCCCCACCTTCTTGTTCTGTGTCCAGAAAGATCTGCTCTTGGTAGTGTCCTTATTAACAATAAAATACTATTTATTTTATTGTTATAAACCATAATATTTATTGTTATTTTAAAATGACAGATTTTTTGTTGTATGATAAATAAAAAATATAAATTTTTTGTATTTGCTTTCAGGTTATCATCCCTGCCCCCTTCGCCCAACCCTCCAGCTCCTGCCTGTCCTCTCTGCAAATCCCTGGCCCCCCCTTACCAGCCAGCTCCTAGAGATCTTCACCTCTGGCTCACTGTCACTCACTCTAAGCCCCTCGAGTTCTGGTTCTGGGTGATCTGAAATTCCACTTGTATTGAAGTATAACCGACAAATAAGAATTATACATGTTTACAGTGTCCATGTGACATTTTGATATATGCATACATTGTGAAATGGTTACTACAACCAAGCGAACACCTTAAATAGTTTTGGGTGTGCATGTGATGAGAACATTTGAGATCTACTCTTTTAGCAAATTTCAAGTATACAGTATAGTATTATTAAGTCAGACTTACTCATCTTGCATAACTGAAACTTGAGACCCTTTGACCAATATGTCCCCATTTACCCCACTCCTCAGCCTTTGATAACCACCATTTACCCTCTGCTTCTATGAGTTTAGCTAGTTTAGATTCCACATATAAGTGAGGTATTGCAGTATTTGTCTGTATGCTTGGCTTTTTTCGCTTAGCATATATACATATATACATACATATATACATATTTGTATATATTGTTTTAGTCTCTAATCATGTTCAAATCTTTTGTGACCCCATGGACCATAGCCCACCAGGCCCCTCTTGCCATGGAATTTCCCAGGTGAGAAAACTGGAGTGAGTTGTCATTTCCTTCTCCAGGAGATCTTCCTGACACAGATCAAACCTGCAGCTCCTGCATCGGCAGGTGGATTCTTTACCATTTGACCCACCTGGGAAGCATTTTTTACAGGGGCTGTACCAATTTATGTTCCCACCAACAATGCACGCCAACAACTCCATATCCGCTGAGCTCTACATGTCATTAATTTTTCTTCCTGATTTTTAGTTGCCCCTCCCCCAGCCCAGGTCCTGGCTCCCTTCCTCCCCGACTGGGGTTCCATAAGCTGTCACGCCCCAAAGCCCCAACAGCTCCTTCCTCATTTCAAGACACTGCGTCTAGCTGATGAACTTATTTCCCTTTTTCCCTGAGAAAGGGAAGCCATCCAAGAACGCCAACGCAGTCCCTTCCACATCTGCCCCGCTGCCTGCCCTATGGTACCCTGGCTGTGCCCTAAGGCCGACCCCCGCCCCACCTAGATACCAGACTCCTCAGTCTTCAGCAACTTCCCACCAGCCCTCATTCCCCTCTCTACTGGATAACTCCCACTATTTCCCACTGAAACAAGCAAGAAAACAAACTCATCTTTCCGCATTCCATTTCCCTCCTCCTTTCACTAAGTCTTGGAAAGTATTGATTTTTGCTAGTTCCTATTTCTCTTCTCCCATTTTCTCTTGAACCCATTTTAATCAGGTTTTCATCTCTTACCACTGCAGTAAACCACTCCCATGTCTCTATTTCGCCTGGGATAAAAGCTAAGTGCTTACAATGGCCCACAAGACCCTACATGACCCCTGCGTGAGCTGGTCACCTGTCATCACTGCCCCTCAACAGCCACTGTCCCATGGAGCAGCCAGGCCAACTATTTTGCGAATCAGATCGGGGAGAGAGAACCCGAAGAATATATGTGGACCACAGGACCCCTTCTTCCTGGCTACCAACAGGACCCAGAAATCCTACAGCTCTCCCCCCATATACCAGAGGCAGTCTCGAGAAGTCAAAGATGAGAGCAGGAAGATATCTGGTTGGTCAAGCATTTCAGCCTAAGAACGATGCGTTTCTCAAAAAAAAAACAAAAAACAAACTGTTTACATTAAAATCATTAGACTAAAGTTACTAGAATGGACTCCTGTTTTTCCCCTTTCTTATTACCCAGCAGATGGTCTCTCTCAAAAACGATCAGATTAATTAAGTAGGAAAATAAAGAAGCTCTGTTTTCTTTGCACATTTGATGTACTGTGAGTGGTTTTCTGACCCTGCTACATGCACACAAATGCACAGAAAACAGATGACAAAGCATAGACCAAAACATTAACAGTGGTTATGGATGAGATGACATTAGGAGTGATGGATATTTTCTTCTTTATGTTTCTGTTATTTTCTGATTCTTTTTCATTGAGTGTGAACTCATTTTACAATTGGAAGAGTATTTTCAACTTTAAAAGAAGATGAAAACTTCCACTCCCAGACAAGATGGAGTAATAGAGAATAGATTTACCCTCCTACTTGAAACAACCAAAATAAACTGGACCAAATGTAAGAAATGAGAGTTCTCAACTCACTGGGTATCAGGCAACAGAACATACTAATCCTTGAGAATGTGAAGCCAAATGAAGTGAACCCCACAATTACCCTAGAATTCTGCACCCAGAAAAAAAATAGGTTTTTAATGAAAGCAAAATAAAGATGATTTCAGACATACATACATGCTGAAAGTATTTACTAGCAGATCTTTACTATAGGACATGTTAAAGGATGTCATTTATGCAGAAGGAAAACGACATCAGGTAAAAATATGGATTTACAGAAAGGAATGAACAGCACTGGGAATGTCAACTGAGTGGGTTTGCCTTTTTTTCTTACTATTCAAAGTTTTTAAAGTATAATGTACCATCTACACAAAATCAAAATGATGTGTTGTAGGATTTTATAACCTATATATAAACAAAATGTATGAGGGCTTCCCTGGTGGTTCAGTGGTAAAGAATCCGCCTGCCAAGGCAGAAACAAGGGTTCGATCCCTGATCTGGAAAGATCTCACATGCGGTGGAACAACTAAGCCCATGAGCCACAACTACTGAGCCTGTGCTCTAGAGCCCCGGAGCCGCAGCTACGGAAGCCTGTGTATCTAGAGTCCGTGCTCGGCAACGAGAGAAGCCAGCGCAGTGAGAAGCTCCCGCACCGCAACAAAGAGTAGCCCCCACTCGCTGGAACTAGAGAAAGCCCGAGCAGCAACGAAGACTCCTCACAGCCAAAAATAAAATTATAAAAATAAATAAATAAAATGGCTTCCCCAATGGCTCAGTGGTAAAGGATCCGTCTGCAATGCAGGAGACCTAAATTCAATCCCTGGGTCAGGAAGATCCCCTGGAGAGGGAAATGGCAACCCACTCCAGTATTCTGGCCTGGAAAATCCCATGGACAGAGGAGCCTGGCGGGCTACAGTCCATGTGGTTGCAAACAGTCAAACACGAGATTGAGCAACTAACACACTCTCCAGTATTCCTGCCAAGATAATCCCATGGACAGAGGAGCCTGAGTGGGCTACAGTCCATAGGGTCGCAGAGTTGGATACTATTGAGTGACTGAACACACACACTTAGACACTGGATGGTCCCAAGAAACAAAAGATTAAACGTCCTGAAAAACAAAACAGCTGTCTCAAAAAGGAACAGATAACGTGAGTAGGTGTATTGTTATCTCTTCTTCACCTTTATCTATTAAAGAAATACATATATAGTGAAAAACTTTTCCTTAGGGCAAGCTCCAGGCCCAGATGTCTTCACTGGTGAATTCTACAAAACATTTAAGAAAGAAATAATACTCATTCTACCGAAACGTTTTCAGAAAACTGAAAAAGAATATTTCCCAACTCATATGAGACCAGTATTACCTTGATACGAAAACCATGATTTGTTTTTTAAAGGAAGAAAAGAAGGAAGAAAAGCAGGAAAGAAGGAAGAAAAGGACAGACCGTTTTTCCTCATGCATGCGGACAGGAAATTCAGACAAAATTGCAGCAGCAAATGGAACCAATGACATCCAAGCAGGATGGTGGGGCTGATCCCAGAAAACACTGTTATTGATAAATGCAGCAAATTGGATGAATCTCAGAATCATGATGCTGCGTGACAGAAAGTAGATGTAAGATGTGCGCACCCTGCATGATTTCGTTTGTATACGAATCTAGGACTTGTGTATAACATATAGTCACAGGAAGCAGCCCAGTTGTTGCCTGGGAGGGGAGGAGGCTTTGGGGAAGCAGGAAGGAGGGTTCCAAACAGACACAGGAAACTCTGGGGGTGCCCAATCTGCCTTATCCGGATGATGGCAAAGATCTCACGGGTGGGTGTCTCCGTCAGAGCTTCCCGAACTGTTCACCTTAATTATGTGCAGTTAACGTCAGTCCATTGTGCGCTCACTCAGCCGTGTCCGACTCTGTAGCCCGCCAGGCTCCTCTGTCCACAGTATTCTCCAGGCAAGAACACTGGGGTGGGTTGCCGTGCCCTCCTCCAGGGGATCTTCCCGACCTAGGGATCGAATCCGCGTCTCCTGTGTCTCCTGCATTGCACACAGATTCTTTACCGCTGAGTCACTGGGGAAGTCCCTTGTTTTAACAATTCCCCCCCCCCAAAAAAGATTCTAACACCCACAAATGTTTGCCAGCCCCTTGCATGGGTCTGCAGTGTTGTTCCCTGCCTGCAGTGTGGAAATAAACTCTCCCCCAGGGGTGGCTCAAAGGAGGAGCCAGGGGAGGGCAATGTTCAACAATAAAAGGAAGAATTGCTTTCCCGGAGGCATCCCAGGCAGGAATCACGGGCCAGGGGTGTGGACACCGGGGAAAGCGTGGGAGGAAGATGGGTTTCCGGGAACCCTTGGTGCCCAGCGGGTACCAGCCAGCCTCAGCCAGACCAGATGGAGCCGGTTGCTAACTTTCAGAAGG
Organism: Odocoileus virginianus; assembly: GCF_023699985.2. Taxonomy (NCBI): domain Eukaryota; kingdom Metazoa; phylum Chordata; class Mammalia; order Artiodactyla; family Cervidae; genus Odocoileus; species Odocoileus virginianus. The sequence continues at coordinate 10,189,718 of NC_069689.1, read as the reverse complement.
AAGAGAAGGCCTCCTGTCGATAGCAGAGCCGTGAGGCTTTCCCTGCCTTTCTCCCATGCTTTCGAGTGGTGGGAGGAGGAAACGACAGGCTGGAAGGAATGCCCTGTGCCCACCTGTGAGAGCAAAAGACAGCCGCCCAGGAGAATCAGCAGGAGAGCAGGATGGTTGGGGACTTCCCCAGTGGCTCAGCGGTAAAGAATCCACCTCAATGCAGGAGGCGCGGGTTTAATCCCTGGGTCAGGAAGATCCCCTGGAGATGAAAATGGCAACCCACTCCAGTGTTCTTGCTTGGAGAAGCCCGTGGACAGAGGAGCCTGGTAGGCTACAGTCCATGGGGTCTCAAAGAGTCAGACACAACGGGAGTGACTTAGCACCAGCAGGCAGCATGGAGTGACCCCAGATGGCAGCGACCGGCCGGAGGACCCCCACCATGGGGCAGGTGCCCGGATACCCTGCTGTTCTGGCAGCCGCTGGCCACCCTGCAGCAGAGAAGCTGGGAGCAGAGTCCAGCTCACACTGCCGTCTCCCACAGCCCCGACTCCTTGGAAAGTGCCGCGAGCTTAGACATGGCCTGCTGTTGCCCATGACACAGGAAGACTGGCGCATCACAGAAATACCTCGGACTTTGCATGGACACCCAGGGCTTCAGATTCCAGCATCATCATTTACAGGCTCAAAGGAAGCTAAACAGTTTACCTTTGGGATCCCTGGTTCACATGGGCCAGCCCAGGGCCCGGGACCACACCTTGTATTCTAAAGTGTATTCTTTCCCTTCCAGGATCCACCCTAGCTTGAAAGCTTTAGGACTCATAAAACTGGACGCACCCCTGAGAGGTACCCAGGTCTATGGCGTGGGAATAGTTATTACCATCTTGCAGGGTTGTTCTAAGGATTTAATGAGGTTGTGAGCAAGGGCCTGCACCCAGAAGGCAGCTGAGCCTGGCTGTGCGGTATCGCTACCAGAGCGCCTTGCATCACCCCTGACCACAAGGATCTGACTCATTCAGATTGCTCTCTAAAACTTGGGCCCCGGAGAGAAACTCATATTGCAAGTACATCTTGGCAGCTTTTGGAAGCACAGCGTCTCAATATTTAGACATTGTGGTTTTCCGATTGGTGTTAGGATGAAAATAATAAAAACTCAGCCTGCAAAGGGAGAAGAATAGAAATCAGCAGGTTTATTATTTCACAGATTGTTCCTCCTAGGTAAACACGCCTAATAATATCTGCTTAACGAGTGAATGCTGCGTTGTCTTCGGGGCCTCGGGCTCCACGGATATTCTGTGTGCCTACTGCACCCCACACCGGCCCAACTCAGGGGGCTTCGCTGATCACTAAGTGGGCAGAGGTAACTATGCATCTAATAGGCAATATTACATGTGCATTTCCAAGCACACCATGTGTAAACAATGGGGTGAAATCAGTCGTGTTCACTTGGTTGGCTGCCTCCTATAAGCACCGTTTCCATCGATTCCAGCTCCTTATTGCTGCCTGATGAACCAGCCCCGAAACTTAGTGGCTTAACATGACAATTAGCATTTTCAATAAGTACAGTGTCATCACCTCCTCGGGTTCTGGGGGTTGACTGGGCTCAGTTGGTGCTCTTGCTGGTGTGTGGCAGTCGGCAGCTTGCCCTAGAGAGAGCTTGGCGCTGCCGTGGGCTGGCATCTCAGCGGAGGGTGCTGCCAGGACACCCACGCATGGCCTCCACCTTGCTTCGAGCATGGTAGCTGGGTTCTAAGCACACGGTCCTGAGGGAAAGCCCTGTGTGACCCAGCTCTGGTGGTCATCCCACATTACCCACCCTCAGTTTCAAGGCAATGGAGGGGTGGAATGTGATTGCCACGTTGTGAAAAAGGGAAACCTGGGACCACGGTCAGAACATGCAATTGGCCTCACATGACTTCCAGGTGCATGCATGGGTGTTATGTCGCTTCAGTCGTGTCCAACTCTTTGCGACCCCATGGACTGTAGCCTGCCTGGCTCCTCTGTCTGTGGGATTCTCCAGGCAGGAATACTGGAGTGGGTTGCCGGGCCCTCCTCCAGGGGATCTTCCCGACCCAGGGATTGAACCCATGTCTCTTACCTCTCCTGCAGTTTCTTTGCCACTGGTACCACCCGGGAAGCCCACCTTCTAGGTACAAACAGTAAGTCATTCCTTTTTCCTTCAGTTTGGTCTCCAGAGAGGCCTGCTAGATGATTCGTTGTGAGTCTCGCTGCCACAGCTGTCTGTATAACAAACTTATAACTATGAGCATGCATTTCTCTGAATGATAATAATCTGTAATTCTGAGTTTGTACAGTTCAAAATTGTCTTCTTCCCACTTTACTCAGGGAGAGCAGTTTTCCGTATTTCAGGGCAGATTCACACACACACACACACCCCAGCCCCAGCTCCCAGCACTGTTGCTGCTTCTGAGGCTTGGGGGCCAGCTCCACAGGAGAAGGCCTCCCCCCATTACCAGGTTATGCTAGTGGGGACACTGTGCTCTGGAAGCGTAAGAAACAGATTCAGCTGCAGCAGCCTTGGACCTTTGTTTGTTTCAGAGTCAAATCAGCAGAGATGTGGGGACTTCCCTGGAGGCCCAATGGTTAGGACTTGGAGCTTTCACGGCTGGGGGGCCCGGGTTCAGTCCCTGGTCAGGAAACTAAGTTCCCACAACCCGCGTCGGGAGGCCCAAAAAAAAAAAAAAAAAAGGAGGGCTGACAGGTGCTCTGCGGCCCCAAGGCCATTCTGCTCGGGCTGCAGCAAGTGTGGACAAGAAAGGCTCTGTCTGGGCAGCCGTGGGCAGGAGACCTCTCCCAAGAGGCCTGGATGCTTCTCTGGGGGCCCCGGGCTCTCTGCGCTCAGGCTGCCCTTCCTGCATGGTGGCTTATGGTTCAGGCCCCCTAGCACTCTCATCACACGGGAGAAGTCCTTTCTGCGCCCACCCCACCCCCTGCTCCCCGCACTTATCACCTGCAGAAAACCCCTCTCATAGCCCGGGTCTGTGACTTTGAACTCCTCCAAGACCTACAGCTCTTGGGATTCAGGCATTGACCCATTTTCTCATCAACTACCCCCACCTCCACCTGTGGCCTCCTAGTCAACCCCTCTCCACCTTTTCTCTCCTTATTGTAACAGCTCTCCTCCTCCCCACCAATCCCCCTGGTCACATGGTTTAGAACCTGACCTTGAGGATATCATACTCAAGAGACGCCACCCCAGCAACCTCGATTTCAGCGTGAGGTTTCCTCCAGGCAACCTGGGGAGCTCCGCATGGACTGCACTGCAAGGCCCCCTCTCCTCCAGGGTCACACTCCCTCTGGACCCCGGTTTCTCTCTGCTCTGGTCCCGACGGCACTGACTGTCCCTCCATCTGGCGTACCTGGTGGGGCCTCAGAGACATGGGAAAACTCGGAGTCTGAAGCACAAGGCTCTGGTGTGGGCTTGTCCCAGCCATGTGACCTCTCTCTGCGTTCCCCCACTCCTACTGGCTCCTGCTGTTTTGGCTTGAATCGTTTACCTCCCCAAAAAAACCACGTTGGGATCCAAACTCCCAGCACCTGAGAGCACGACCTATTTGGAGATGAGGTCTTTGCCGAGGTCATCAAGTTGCAGTGGCGTCATCAGGGGAGGCCCCTAATTCCATACGACTGGTATCCTCCTCAAAAAGAAACTGGGACCCACACACAGGGGGAACACAGCATGAAGACACAGGGAGAAGACAGCCGTCTAGAAGTCGAGCAGAGAAGCCTGGCTTCCCTCGTGAACCACAGAGGGAGCCACCCCACCAGCATCTTCAGCACAGACTGCAGCCTCCAAACCTGGGAGGCAATAACCATGTGTAGTTTCAGCCTCCTGGGGTGTGGTCCTGCGACACTAACACCCCTGCCTGGTCGACATCCCAAAATGAGATAACACAACAGAGGTGCTCTGTAAAGGGAAGGTGTTGCGGATTGATTCTCACCACGAGCAATCATTGAGCGCCTACGGTATGCCGGGGGCCATGCCTGAGTGCCAGGGGTCTGCATGGCCAACTCCCATCACAGGAGTCTTATTCTCGAAGTCCTTTTTCAAAAATGCATTCATTAATGAATTATGGCCGCCCTGGGTCTCCATTGCTGCGTGGATTTTCTCTAGATGCAGTGAGAGGGGGACCCTCTCCAGTTGCCGAGCATGGGCTTCTCAAGGTGTGGAGCTGGGTCTCCAGGCCCACGGGCTCAGTAGTTGTGGTACGCAGGCTTAGCTGTCCCGCGGCATCTGGGATCTTCCCCAGATGGAATCAAACTCATGCCCTCTGCGTTAGCAGCGGGATTCTTTACCACCGGACCACCAGGAAAGGTCTCGCATCTCCGTTTTCAGTGGAATCGGTGTCAGACTCTTATAGTCCTCACGGCTCCTAGTTAACCATTAGGCACACAGTAGGTACTTTATCAATGCCTATCGCGTGGACTCAGCCCTGGATGTGTAATAGCTGCAAATTATTTAAGGTACAAGTTTGTGCGTGGGCGTGCTGACTATTTTATAGTCTTCAGCAACGTGCAAAGCAACTAATCATAGTTTAGGTTCAAAACGGCCTCATCTATTTCTCTCCACGACAGGCCTGTCTTGTTCTGTGGGCTACGGGATCTGGCGCCAAAGTGGCAACATCTGCTTGGCTTTCGTGGCCTCGTCCCACCCTGCCCGGGTGCAGATCACGGCTTTGGAGAGGGTTTTGAGAGGATGGTACAGTTTCTGGGCAGAGCCGACTGCAGGCAAAAGGCATCTCATGTGATGCATTGCACAGAATTTTAATTCTAATAACCCTATAGGTCATCTAAAACTGGTGGAAGGAAGGAAAGAAACAAGGAGGGAGGGAAGGAGGGAAAAAGGGAGGAAGGCGGAAAAGCAAGCAACATATTTGGGGTGAAGACAGCCTCTGCAGCATGTGGACGCTGAGAGACGCTGGGCAGAAGGGTTTTCTGCACCACAAGGAGAATGCCGGTGTGTAAATTAGATTGCTGTCTTTTCCCTGCAAACAGTGAGTAATTATAAATGCCAAGGGGAAATCTGCTGGGCACATGGCCCCCTTTTGCCTTCATGCCACTTTTCTTTGCTCCTCCAGGGTCCAAAGAAACCAGCATGAATTGTAGCAGCTGGCCACAGCCTCCTAGCCTGTAAGAAATAAATGAGGACATGTTTTCAAGTTCCATCCAGATGCATTTACTGAGTGCCTAAAACATGCCAGTTCCCGTGAGAATGCACGAAGGGTCCTTTGCAAAAGGAGTGTGCAACCTTGCCTGACAGTCCAGTTCCATGATCTTTATTGAGTGATAGTCATCACTCAATACCAGGCACTGTGCTCCGTTGGGGGTAGAAGAAGGGAAGAGGCATCAAGGTGAATATGTCATGATTCCTGTTCCAAAGGAGATTATTAGAGAAGGAAATGGCACCCCACTGCAGTATTCTTGCCTGGGAAATCCCATGGACAGAGGAGCCTGACAGGCTACAGTCCATGGTGTTGCAAAGAGTAGGACATGACTGAGTGTCTCAACAATAAAAACAACCAAGGAGATTATAGATAAATGAGGGAGAAAGATGCATAAAGAGGCACTATTTTCTCTTTCATTCTCACTGTTGTTGTTCAGTCGCTTAGTCGTGTTGACTTTTTACAACCCCATGGACTGCAGGACGCCAGGCTTCCCCGTCCTTTACTATCTCCCAGAGTTTGTTCAAACTCATGTCCATTGATGCCATCCAATCATCTCATCCTCTGTTGCCCCCTTCTCTTTCTGCCTTCAATCTTTCCCAGCATCAGGGTCTCTTCCAATGAGTTGGCTCTTCACATTAGTTGGCCAAATTATTGGACTTCAGCATCAGTCTTTCTGATGAATATTCAGGGTTTATTTCCTTTAGGATTGACTGGTTTGATCTCGTTGCTGTCCAAGGGACTCTCAAGAGTTTTTTCCAGCACTACAATTCAAAAGCATCGATTCTTTGGTGCTCAGCCTTCTATAAAGGTCCACCTCTCACACCCCTATATGACTCCTGGAAAAACCATAGCTTGGACTAGATGGACCTTTGTCAGCAAAGTGACGTCTCTGCTTTTTAACACACACATTCTCATAGCCATCTATAAAGGAGGCACAAGTGCTGCACCCATGAAGTTCAGTCCTAAAGCTGCAGGTGTCAGGGAGTTCCCCGGTAGCCTAGTGGTTAGGATTCCAGGCTTTCATCACTTTGGCTCAGGTTCAATCCCCGGTCAGGACTGAGATCCTGCAAGCTGCACAGTGCAGCCAAAAAATAATATAAAATAAAATAACAAATGCATTAAAAATATATGTATATACTTATAGGACTTCCCTGGTGGTACAGTGGATAGGCATCTGCCTGCCAAGGCAGGGGACCCAGGTTCAATCCCTGGTCCAGGAGGATTCCCACATGCTGTGGCACAACTACACCCGGGAGCCACAACTACCGAAACCCTCAGACCTAGAGCCCGTGCTCCGCAACAAGAGAAGTCACCACAAAGAGAAGCCCGCATACTGCAACTGGACACAACTAGAGAAAGCCCAAGCAAATCAACCAAGACCCAGCACAGACAAATATAAATAAATTTAAAATATATATACATATGTATATAAACCTTAAAAAAAAGATTACACACAAATATGAGATTATAATTGGTTTTCATTTTTCTCATATTTACTGGTGCCTGCTGAAATCTGTGCAACAGATATTTTACCTTTGGAGTGAGTTAGATTTTGAAAAAATGGAGAAAAGGGAGAACCCTATAACCAGGCCGTCCCTACCTTGTCAAAGCTGAGTCAAGCAGCAACCTATGAAATACAGGATTATCGTGCTGGCCAGTGTCGTCTCAGTAGCAGGATAGCCCCAAATAATGAGAACATGAAATTACCCAGGTCCACACCAGCTGCAACTTACGATGGAGAAAACAACTCAAGTCAACCCTATGTCCAGCCAGGACCCCTGTGAAGGCTGCCAACTAGCATTCTGGCTTTCTCTGCCCACCCCCATCCCCACCCTCGCCTACAACTACCCTCATCCATCAACCGAAACAATGGTCTGAGTCAGATTGCATTGCCAATGTCTTTATGCCTCAGTGTGTTTCATGCTTAATCACTTGGTTGTGTTCAACGCTTTGAGACCCCATGGACTGCAGCCTGCCAGGCTCCTCTGTCCATGGGATTTTTTTCAAGGCAAGAATACCAGAGTGGATTGCCATTTCCCCCCTCCAGGGGATCTTCCCAACCCAGGGATAGAACTGGTGCCTCCCGCGTCTCCTGCATTGTGGGCAGATTCTTTAACCCCTGAGCCATGGGGGAAACCCTGATGCTGGGAAAGATTGAAGGCAAAAGAAGCAGCAGTCAGCAGAGGATGGGATGGTTAGACAGCATCACCAACTCAATGTGCGTGACTTTGAGTGAACTCTGGGAGATAGTGGAGGACAGAGGAGTCTGATGTGCTGTAGTCCGTGGGGTCACAAAGAGTCGGACAATAACATTAATGCCCCAGGGCCTTTACACCAACTGGTCTTTGGGTTATAAAGCTCTTGCCAATATCTTAGACGGCTGACTTTTTTTTTTTAATCGGGTATAAGTTCAAATTTTACCTTCTCAGAGAAGGCTTTCCTGATCATCGTAGCTAAAATAGCCACCACTGTCCCTGGACCAGGCACCTGATTGAGTCTAACCTAGCTAGCACTGTCTATGGAAATTTCTGGAATGATGGGAATGTTCTGTGTCTGTTCTGTCCAGTGTGGTAGTGACTGGAGACACGTGTCTACTGCACACTTGAAATGGCTAGTGTGGCTAAAGAGTCCGGTTCTAAATTTTATTTCATTTTAATTAATTTAAATGTAAGTGTCCATGTGGCTAGTGGCTACTGTTTTGGATGGCATGGGCTAAAGCATTACTCACTTGGCTTTGTTTTTGTTTTTTTAATAGTCTCTCAATGTCCAAAATGACCTCATCCATCTGTTTGCCTACTTATTCACCGTGTGTCTTCCCCATCAGGATGTAGGTTCTATAAGCGAAGCGGCTTGTTCGTCCTCTTCACTGTTATCATCCCAGCTCCAGAAACACAGGAAGAGTGCAATAAGTGGTGAACAAATAATAGGAGAAAAGGTGAACTTGGAAGGTTATTGAATCTTTACTTTGATAGTCTAGTTAGATCTTATATCATACAGCTATTGCCTAATGCGCTGTGTGACAAAAACACCCCAAACCTCAGAGACTTAAGTAGGCAACTTTTCATCTCACAGATCCGTGGGTGACCTGAGGGTTACAGGACAGTCAATTCACCCAAAATGGGCTTGGTGGAGATCAGCCCCACATCTGTGTCTGCCCAGGGTGGCTAATGCAGGCAGAGTTGGCAGGGATGGTCCTACTCCAAAGACCACGCACCTCTTCCAAACCAGAAGCTAGCCTGGGCGCATTCTTCCGATGGTGATGGCAGAAGCCCAGAGACCAAGGGGAGCACACAGACATGCTGAAGGTGAGGCTTGGGACAGGAACACCTTCACTTTTGCCTCATCCTACTGGCCAGTGCAAATCGTGGTGGAACCCAACGTCACAAGACAGGGGCGTGTGCTCCACATACAGTGGGAGGGCCCGGCAAAACCACGTGGTAAAGGGTGTGGAGACAGGGAGGAGGGCCATTCACGCCATCCACCTGTATCATTATCACTGCAGCAGTAACAGAACACCATCGGTTGGGTGGCTTAAGCTGCAAACACTTCCATCTCACAGTTCTGGAAACAAGGCCCCAGCAGACCTGGTGTCTGGTGAGAGCCTACTTCCTGGTTTGTTGGTCCTCACATGGCAGAAACCGGAAGAGACAGAGAGAAGAAGCAAGCTTTCTTGCATCTTATGAGGGCACCAATCCCATTATGAAGGCTCCACTCTCAGGAACTAATTACCTCTCGATGACCCCATTTCCAGACATCATTATGTTGTGAACTAGAGCCTTAACATGAATTTGAGAGGGATACAAATATTGTCATGTGTGTGTGTTAGTTGCTCAGTCATGTGCAGCTCTTTGTGGCCTCATAGACTGTAGCCCACCAGGCTCCTCGGTCCATGGAATTCTCCAGGTAAGAACACTGGAGTGGGTAACCTTTCCCTTCTCCAGGGGATCTTCCTGACCCAAGAATCGAACCCATGTCTCCTGCATTACAGGTGGGATTCTTTACTATCTGAGACACCAAGGAAGCCCCCAAATTGTCACAGCACTACCATTAGGCCTTTTGGCTGCCAGCACAGAAACTCAGCTGGAAGACTAGCCTGAGAAAGAGTCCACCGTAAGCTTTCCAAGGACAGACTCAGACGCAAAGCCGAGGACACAGGCTTCCACGGGGCCGGCCTCTGGGAACCTGGCTGGTGGCCACTTGTATCTCTGAGCCGGCTCTGACCTCCGCAGCTCTGACTGCTTCCAGCCTGTCTAGGGTTTTCCAGCCGCTCTAGCAGATGACTTCCTTGGCTCCTCATCCCTGTGTCTCTCCTCCTCCTTCCGTCCCTCATAAGTTGGACTTGAACGCGGCCAACATGGCCTCCCGAGCTCCCCCTCCTTCCTGGCTCTTCAGCCCCTTTGACTTTCTGCCCCGTTCTCCCTGCATTTCTTAGTTCAGATGGTCCAGCAAGCCTCCTGACATCAGGACACACTTCAAACTGTTGCCCAGGCCAAGGACTGGCCCTCTTATCTGAGGTCCCTCCGGCTGGGCTAATTCCCTGTGGCCGCAGGATGACGTGGCACAAACGTGTCTGAGGACAAGGCAGCCCCGTGAAGCACCTGGCACTCAGAGGTCAGCAACGCAGACGCTCCGCTGGTGCCCTCACAACGGGAGAAGAAACTCAGGTTCAAGAGGCTGAGAAAATGGCAGGATGTGCCCTGGGCATCTGCTGTTCTCCCGTTTGTCCTGCATCTTCTCCTCTGGGGAACCCTCCCTCCCTAATTCCACGGAACTCAGGGGACAGGGGGCTGGCTGTCAAACACAGCTCCCAGGCCCAGGCCTCCTGCTGTGGGGACCCAGGCCCACCCTCTTTCCGTGTTTGTGTCCCCAGGGCCCTGCCGGTAACTCTCCATATTTCACTCAAGTTAGCGTGGAGCGTTCCTGTTAGTTGAAACCAAGGAATCCTGAACAGTGTTGTGAGCGTGATTGGGACACAACTCCTTGAGAATTGAGAAAGGCCCCTCCGCCCACCACATGGTGCAATAGTGTCAACAAGAGCAGAGGATGGAAGGGAATGGCCAGTTGCAGCATATAGAAATTCTCTCTTCTGAATTCACCTTTCCCTCTGACTTTCTTTTAGGATGGAATAGCACGTTTGCTCCCATGGTTTTCCTAAATCAGCTGGCGCCATCTAACAGGAGGCTGTTGATGTCATCCAGTTGCTCAGTCGTGTCTGATTCTTTGCCACTCCATGGGCTGCAGCACGCCAGGCTTCCCTGTCCTCCACCATCTCCCAGAGTTTGCTCAAACTCATGTCCGTTGGTTCAGTGATGCCATTCAACCATCTCATCCTCTGTCGTCCCCTTCTCCTCCTGCCTTCAGTCTTTCCCAGCATCAGGGTCTTTCCCAATGAGTTGGCTCTTGACATCAGGTGGCCAAAGAACTGGAGCTTCAGCTTCAGCGTCAGTCCTTCCAATGAATAGTCAGGGTCAGAGTAAGTGATTTGAGAGAGTCTGACATTATCAGCCTCCTCTTGTCCCTTTTGTGTAATCTGGAGTCATCAATGATTAATACAAACAGTCTCTCCTATGTGGCCTCAAAATGGAGAATGAGCACAACCAAATTAGCACAGTATTTTTGCCCACTGCCATCTAGGAGTGGGGCTTCCCTGGTAGCTTAGCGATGAACAATCCTCCTGCCAGTGCAGGAGACACAGGTTTGATCCCTGGATCGGGAAGATCCCCTGGAGGAGGAAATGGCAACCCACTCCAGTATCGTTGCCTGGGAAATCCCATGGACAGAGGAGCCTGGCAGGCTACAATTCAGTTCAGTTGCTCAGTCGTGTCCAACTCTTTGCGACTCCATGAACTGTAGCACACCAGGCCTCCCTGTCCATCACCAACTCCCGGGGCCTACTCAAACTCATGTCCATCATGTCGGTGATGCCATCCAGTCATCTCATCCTCTGTCGTCTCCTTCTCTTTCCGCCTTCAGTCTTTCCCAGCATCAGGGTCTTTTCCAAAGAGTCAGCTCTTCACATCAGGTGGCCAAAGTATTGGAACTTCCGCTTCAGCAGCAGTCCTTCCAATGAATATTCAGGACTGATCTCCTTTAGGATTGACTGGTTAGGTCTCCTTGCAGTCCAAGAGACTCTTAAGAGTCTTCTCCAACACCACAGTTCAAAAGCATCAATTCTTCAGTGCTCAGCTTTCTTTATAGTCCAACTCTCACATCCATACATGACCACTGGAAAAACCATAGCCTTGACTAGACGGACCTTTGTTGGCAAAGTAATGTCTCTGCTTTTTAATATGCTGTCTGGTTTGGTCACAGCTTTTCTTCCAAGGAGCAAGCGTCTTTTAATTTCATGGCTGCAGTCACCACCTACAGTGATTTTGGAGCCCAAGAAAATAAAGTCTCTCACTGTTTCCATTGTTTCCCCATCTATTTGCCATCAAGTGATGGGGCTGGATGCCATTATCTTTTGTTTTTTGAATGTTGAGTTTTAAGCCAGCTTTTTCACTCTCTTTCACTTTCATCAAGAGGCTCTTTAGTTCTTCTTCACTTTTTGCCATAAAGGTGGTGTCATCTGCATGTCTGATGTTATCAGTATTTCTTTTTTTTTCTTTTTTTCTTTTTTTTGATATTTCTATATTGATATTTCTATGCTACAGCTCATGAGGTGGCAAAGAGTAGGACTATCAAATACGATCCTATCAACAACACAATCTGAGAGTGAAGAAACACTCTAAAAACTGGATAATGGGGCTGCTCCATCACTGTGAGTACTAAGATCTTGCACAAGGTACAAAAATATTTCTTTTTTGTTTTAGGATCATTCACACATATTTTCAAATCATACATCTGATAAGGGGTTCATATCCAGAATACATGAGGAATTCCTACAACTCAGCAACAAGAAAACAACCTGATTGAAAAATGCCCATGACTAGATATTTTTCCAAAGAGGATATGTTGTTGTTGTTGTTTAGTTGTCAAGTCATGTCTGTCTCTTTGCAACCCCATAGACTGCAGCACACCAGGCTTCTCTGTTCTTCACTATCTCCCAGTTTGTTCAAATTCACATCCATTGGGTCGGCGATGCTATCCAATCATCTCATCCTCTGTCACCCCCTTCTCTTCCTGCCTTCAATATTTCCCAGCATCAGGATTTTTTCCAATGAGTCGGCTGTTTGCATCAGGTGGCCAAAGTATTGGAGCTTCAGCTTCAGCATCAGCTATTACAGTGAATATTCAGGGTTGATACACAAATAGACAAGCATATGGAAAGATGCTGAACATCACTATTAGGAAAATTCAAATCAAACCACAATGAGATAACACCTCACACAAACAAGTTAGGTTGGCTACCAATGAAAAGGAAAAAAAACAAGTGTTGGGGAAGATGTGGAAAAATTGGAACCCTTGTGCAGTTGATGGGAATATAAAATGGTACAGCCTCTATGGTGAAAGTATAGCAGTTCCTCAAAAAACTAAAAATACAAGTACCATATGATGCAGCAAGTCCACGTCCAGGTATATATTCAAAAGAACTGAAAGCAAGATCTCAAAGAAGTATTTACGTACCCATGTTCATAAGAGCCTTTTTTGCAATAGCCAAGAGGTGAAAGCAACCCAAGTGTCCATCAAGGAGTAAATAAATTTAAAACCTGTGGTATATCCATACAATGAGCTATTATTCAACTTTATAAAGGAAGGCAGTTCTGGCCCACACTACAACGTGGAAGAACCTTGAGGATAGTATGCACAATACAAGCCAGTCACGAAAGGTCAACTCTGTGTGTGATTCCACTTCATCGAAACAGAAAGTAGAATGGTGCTTACCAGGGACTGGGGGCCGGGGAGAGAAAACAGGAAGTTGTTTCTGTTTTGCAAGATGAAAAAAATCTGGATATGAATATGTAAGTATACTTGATAAACTGCAATTTCAAAATGGCTCATATAATAAATTTTATGTGTATTTTACAATCAAAAAACTTTTTTTTCGAAAGTCAGTCTCATTCAGTCCAGTTCAGTTCAGTCGCTCAGTCATGTCCGACTCTTTGTGACCCCATGAATCACAGCACGTCAGGCCTCCCTGTCCATCACCAGCTCCCGGAGTTTACTCAAACTCATGCCCATCGAGTTGGTGATGCATCCAGCCATCTCATCCTCTGTCATCCCCTTCTCCTCCTGCCCCCAATCCCTCCCAGCATCAGGGTCTTTCCCAACGAGTCAACTCTTCGCATGAGGTGGCCAAAGTACTGGAGTTTCAGCTTCAGCATCAGTCCCTCCAATGAACACCCAGTCTCATTACCTCTCAGTTAGAACTTGGACAGTGGTCCGTGCAGAAAGGCAGTCTTTTCAAGTCTCCCGGCATGGAGTCACTGTCTGGGAGGAATTTTGCTCACTAGACAAGGTCTTACTCTCAGGTCTTTAAATCACAGTTGAGGTTTTCTCTTTCTCCACATCAAGGGCAGAAAGATGGCAATAACATGTGTATGTGTGCGTGTGTGTCTGTGTGTAACTGCATTCAGCAAGTGGTAACGTTCTGTCCAGACGGAGAATTTCTTCTTAGATGGAGTGTGTAGACACAGTATCAGCCCATTATATTCTGTTGTGCTCACAGTAACCACGAAGGGAGCGGGCAGATTGTGTCATATCTGTTATACGTGGGGTCAGACCAGGGTTTCCCTGTCTAGTTCAGGCAGTTCAGTCGCTCGGTCGTGTCCGACTCTTTGCAACCCCATGGACTGCAGCATGCCAGGCTTCCCTGTCCATCACCAACTCCCGAACCTCCTGTCTTGGTAGTGTTGACATTTGGAGCAGAAGGATTCTTTGTTGTGGGGGCTGCCCTGTGCAGTGTAGGGTGTTTAGCAGCATCCCTGGCTTCTAACGACTAAAGGTCAGTAGCAGCCATTCCCCACCCAGTGGTGACAACCCAAAATGTCTACATTGTCAGCTGTCCTCCGGGGCACAGAAACACCCCCGTTTGAGAACCACTGGTTCAGGGCATCTGAGTCAAGATCACACGGAATTGACACGTAAACCTGCGTCTTTTGTATTCCTAATCTCCCTTTCCTGTATGACATGGGGTTATTCTCACTTAAGGTCCCTCCAGAGGCCCGCCCCCCCCACCACATACACACCCTCCTCTGCCCTGCTCCATCCCAGGGACCATATCGCTGCTTCTCTGGCCCCTGCTCCAGGTGGTTAGGCCACCAGTGGGAGGCACTGGTGAGGGGGTTTGGGAGAGCAGAGAGGTCAGAGTATTTACTCCCCCTCCTTGGCCTCCCTCCCTGCACAGAGGGCTCTGACTGTGACTCTGCCAGGCTCAGGGAGCACCATGGCCCCGCCTCTGCCCAGGTAGGCGTGGGGACATGGACAGCTCCCATCACCCTCACCACCATGCTGTGCCCTCCCTCCAACATTGACTTGACCTCTGCCTGCCTCTATCCATAGACCTTTCATTCATTTATTCCCAGTTAGACCTTTTTGATTGGGCTGTCTGTTTCCCACCTGTTGAAGTCACAACACCAAACTCTGGACAAGAACTCAAATTCAGCACTAGCACGCTGCAGCTATTCCCCAATGCCTGGCCTTCCCGCAAGCTTTCTGCTGCCTGCCTCCTGCCCGCCTCTCTCAGAAACCTCCTAATCCCAGGTCTCTAATGCTCTTACGGTGTTCTCTCCCCACCTTGGGTTATTTCTGTCCTGTCTTATCTCCTCCACTGGACTTAGGGATTTGGGAGAAAAAAAAGAAAGGGATTTTATCTCCATGAAAATGAAATTATATTTCGTGTAGTTGCCCAATTTTCTTCTATACTTCATGAAATTAACATATTTTTAGAACTTTTTTTTTATGACTTTGATAGATTGTTTTAGAGCAGTCTATAAAACTTTAAGTTTTAGAACCTTCATAAATGTGTCACCATTTGGCTTTCATGGGGAAAATCCTCCAGGTTCACCCTACACAGTTGTGGTTATTCAGTTGCTAAGCGGTGTCCGACTGTTTGTGACGCCATGGACTGAAGCACTCCAGAAGCCCCCATCCTTCACTATCTCCCAGAGATTGCTCAAATTCAAGTCCATTGAGTCAACAATCCCATCCAACCATCTCATCGTCTGTCGCCCCCTTCTCCTCCTGCCCTCAATCTTCCCCAGCATCAGGGTCTTTCCCAATGAGTCAGCTCTTCGCATCAGGTGGCCAAAGTACTGGAGCTTCAGCTTCAGCTTCAGTCCTTCCAAAGAATATTCAGGATTGATTCCCTTTGGGATTGACAGGTTTGATCTCCTTGCAGTCCAAGGGACTCTCAAGAGTCTTCAGCACCACAGTTCAAAATTCTTTGTCACTCAGCTTTCTTTGTGGTCCAACTCTCACATCTGTACATGACTTATGAAAAAACCATATATGGATCTTTGTCCTCAAAGTGATGCCTTCGCTTTTTAATACTCTGTCTAGGTTTGTCATAGCAAGGACACCCTGCAGAGTTGGGTGGTTGATTGCCAGATGGTGATTCACCAACTGACCCCTGGCAGTTATCACAGCTCTTAAGGGGCCAAGCAAGAGGCTGTCCTTAGTCCAACTGAGTGGCCTGGCTGCCCCTGGGCCTTAGGTTGGTGACCTTGGGGTGTTTCCTTGGATCCCCAGAACTGAAGAGCACCTCACATCAAATCGTTGTCACTTGGTGGCAACTAAACTGACTGTGTGGCGGGCTCTGTGGTCAAAACTCCATGTGGACATTTCATTTCGGTATAATCTGACCGAAATGTATTCCCTACCTCTCCACTCCTACTCTGCAAATTTGTAATGTGTGAATAAATAGACCAAAATTCCACAAGAAATGAGTGTTTAATGACCAATCTGTGCAAATGAAGCAAGGAAACAGTAGAGGGGGAGTAAACGAGTTGAACTTCTAGAGTGGAGAAGGCTCTGGGGTGGCCTTGAAGAAGTTACTGCCCCATCCAGGCTGTGGGCAGCCCCTGGCCAGGAGCGGGGAGGAGTGGGGATGGGGAGCCTACTGTACAGAGTAGGGGGTTGTCAGCACACCCCAGGCTGATGGGGAGACAAGAGGCAGGGGGAGGTCACAGAACAGTCTGAGATGACGGCTCAAACCACAGAAGCAGGGGAAATCGGTCTTTTCAACCAACACCGGGTCCTGGGAAACCCAGAACACCTGTGATGTGATCACTCCCCCAGGAGCGTCAGCTGAAAGTCTGAGTAAGTGACGTGATGAGACCCAGGCTGACATCCTTGGAGCCTGGACAGGAGGCTCTGGGACCTCCTGAGGAGGAGGCAGGACCAAGGCGGGCCCAGCCTCAGAGGAACGTGTGAGGGCAGGCTCGTCACAGGCATCTTTGAGGGTAGGGAGTGGGGAGGAGTCCTGAGGGTGGGCGCACAAAAGGGCCCCACGGCTGCCTGTGGGGCGGAACCGTCCCTCTGCCCTGCCTTTCTGCACCAGGAACCGTCCCCTCTCTGCCCTGCCTTTCTGCACCAGCCAGCCCCTGCCCGAGTGAGTCAGCAAGGCTCTGTGGTCCTGCGGCTGATGACTGCCCCGCGACCAAGGACCCCAGTCCTCTGGGAACTCTCTGACCCTGAGAGACCTCGGGGCCACAAATGCAGCAATATACTGTACAGAGGAGCCAGACATGGAAAAAGCATTTCTGGGTCACTGGGGACCATCCTCAGGAAAAGTGTTCCAGAAGGGTGGGGGTCTGAAGAAAGGGGGTTTTGTGTAATACGGGCAGTGACTTTATGAACATGGAGCACTCAGATACACATGCACTCACAGCACACAAGCACACACGAGTGAGTGTGAACACACTCGCACTCTCTCTATATCCCTTTGACAGCCTGTTCTTTTTTAATGCATTCATTTATTTTTGGCTGTGTTGGGTCTGCATTGCTGTACATGCATTGCTGCACAACGTTCTCTAGTTGAGGTGAGCGGGGGCCAATCTCGAGTTGTGGGACACGGGCTTCTCATTGCAGTGGCTTCTCCTGCAGAGCACAGGCTCTGGAGCAGGTAGGCTCAGCAGCAGTGGCTCACGGGCTCAGCTGCCGCGTGGCACGTGGGCTCTTCCCAGGCCAGGGATGGAACCTGTGCCTCCTGCTCCGGCAGGCGGATTCTCCACCACTGACCACCGAGGAAGTTCAATAGCCTGTTTGGTTTTTGTTTGCTTTTTTTAAACTTTTTCCTTTGTACTGGACATAGCCAATTTACTGGCAAAGGAAATGGCAACCCACTCTAATATTCTTGCCTGAAAAACCCCATGGACAGAGGGGGGCCAAGCAGGTTACAGTCTACGGGGTCACAAAGAGTCAGACACGAATTAGCAACTGAACAACAACAACAGCCAATTATCAATGTTGTGGTAGTTTCAGGAGAACAGCAAAAGGACTCAGACATACATATACATATATCCAATCTCTCCCAAACTCTCCGCCCATCAAGGCTTTGACAGCCTATTTTGAATCCCTTCTTTTGAAACCAGGATCTACCTCTACCTTCAGCGTTCCTGTAAATGCCACAGTAGCCAGGACACGGCACGGTTCCCAGCATCCCCTGGGAACATTATATAACTAACTTGGGCTATAACACTGGCGGTGAGATGGCCCTCTCTAATGTGGACAAATGAAAACCAGCTCAACGCCATTGAGGACCACACATGGTAGGTTTACAGTGTTGACTCCAGTTTCTCCAGTTACTATGGTTTCAAGGTCACTGGGTGGTAACTATTTCTGATATCTTGCCCATTTTCCCTCAAGCTGACCTGATAAACATCTACCCCGACACGCACTGACACTCTGTCCGATCTGCATTTCCATTTGCAGTCAACACCCCTACTAGCATGTTGCAGCTGCAGCTCAAATTTGGCATGTCCCAAGACTGAAATCACATTTTCTCAAAAGCCTGTTGCTCTCCACTCCTATCCCCTTATGTCCCTTCCTCATCACGAGGGTACCCAAACTACAAACACGGGCATCAGCCTTTCATCTTCGATTTTGGCTCTCCTGCCTGAGCAAGTTGGCCTCCAGGGTATTTGGGATCCTTCCTCCTGTTATTGTCATCAAGAGGCCTCACAGGCAGCATCTGGACCAGAATGAGAGCCTGGTTGCTCCCCTCCCCCAACACTCCTGCCACAATGTCTTCTAACGTGCAAATGTGAGCCAGTCACTCCCCAGCTTAGTATCCTTTAGTGACCCCGAACCATTATACATTCAAAAAGAAGTCCAATTCCTTGCCAAAGCCTACTAGTCTTAATTAGAAGTCTTTGTTCCTTCACTCTCATCTCCGGCCATAAAAATACTCCTGTGTTCTTTCACGATTACAAGCCAGGCCCTTCTCACTCCAGACTGTGCAGGCTTGCCGTGTCACCATGTCACATCCTGTGATTACTGACTTTCTTCTTTCCACCCCCAAGGATCTGGTGTGCTTCAGGACAAGGGTCACGCCTTGTTCACCATGGTATCCCTTGCACTGTGCTTTGCACACAGTGGGCATCCAACAAAATGTTGAATGAATGAATGACAGGCAATACTGCATCAAGGGCTATGATACAAGAATACTGGTGGAACAGACAAGTCTCAGGGAAGCCCCTGAGCCCCTTTAGAACTCTGTGGTCATCAACTAACATTTTCAGAATGATCCTTTCTGATATTGACTTACACTGGGTTTATTAAATGTCAGCATATATGTCATTTTAAAAATGAAGTGTTATTAACCAGAGGCATTGCTCTACCCTCTCCACACTTTTTTCAACTTTTTTCTTTTTTTGAGAAACTATTAACCCACTTAAAAGAACAATCAAAAACCATTTCTTCTGCACAAATAGCTGTTTGGGGCTGTGCAATTTACCTGAGGATATTCGTCTAAAGGCACACATTCAGACACCTGCATGCAGAACTTACTTTCAGGACCTCCCACGACACTCCTCACATTAGTTCTTTTTTTCTTCTTTTAGCTTTCTCACGGCAAAGCCGCACAGGATAACCGAAAATGCTTTGCCTGGCAACTTTCAAGAGTGAAAACCCAGGCCTAAGAGAACACAATGGTTTCGAAGTGCCCAGATAAGATTCAGTTCGTAATCTTCACAGGTGAGACACCAACGGTCCCTGCACGTGAAATCCGCTCACTCTTAGAGTCTTAATACCTAAAGTATTTCTGCACTACACAAACTGCGGAAATATCAAAAAGTTAGCCCACTTCCCTTGGAAACTCATCTCCCAAGAACTATTAGCGAGGTAAAATGAACCACGTGATTCCTGGTCATAATGCAGAGGTTTCTTCATATGGCTTACGATCAAGCCAAATTAAAGAATAAAATAAAATCCCATTGGCAAAGCAGGAGCCTGACCTGCGGGGCGGGGCCACCAGAGGTGGGGCCACCAGAGGCGGGGCGGACCCTTGGGGCGTGGCCAACACAGAAGAAGGCGGGCGGACCCTCCTGGGGGCGGAGCCAACGCATGAGGCGGGGCGGCCTCCAGGAGGCGGGGCCTAGCGGGAACCCGCGAAACCGCTTCTCGCGTGGCTGCCGGGCCGCCTCAGCCGCTACCCAGCGCCGCGGCGGCCAGAGGCCGAAGTCGCCGTTCGCGTCCCTCTGGCCGCACAAGTTATTGCCATCCGTTTCAAATGTGCCCCCTGCTCTATCTGTCCCGAACCTCCAGAGCAGTCTCCGGTCTGTCGCCTCAGCCGAAGCCCGACGCTCCCTCCCCAGCCGCCGCCGCTGCCCTGCGTGAAATGGACCCGAGCCAGAGCGCGGGGAGGGAGATCGAGGACGCGAGAAGGAGCGGGGAGAACCAAGAACGTTAGGGCACGTGAGGCGCCTCGGCCAATGGCGGGTTGCCGGGAGGGCGGCGGGGCGGAGCCGTGCACTGGGGGCGCGGCCGGAGCGGGGCCGGGGCGGGGGCGGGGCTAGGTCTGGGGGAAGGGGGCGGGGAGGGGCGGGGCGGGGGGGGAGGGGCGGGGCGGGGCGGGGCGGGGAGGGGCGGGGCGGGCCGGGGGAGGGGCGGAGAGAAGCCGCCGCTGCCTCCGCCGCCGCCGCCGCCGCTGCCGCCGCCGCGGCTGCCGCAGCCTCTGGGAGCCTGGAAAAGGGGAACCGCGATCGAGCGAACGACTCAGTCCCCGGGAGGCGGCAGCGGCGGCGGCGGCGGCGGCGGCGGCGGCCGGGAGGGGGAGGCGCGACGGCCGGGGCGGGGGCAGGCGGCGGGGGAGGCGGCGGCGGTCCGCACCAGCCATGCCGAATAAAAACAAGAAGGAGAAAGTGAGTCGGACCCCGGAGCCGCCAGACGGGGCGGGCGCGGGGGGCAGCGGGGAAGCGGCCCGGGAGTGGGGCCCGGCGGGGCTCCGGGATCGCGCGGGTGCGGGGTAGGGGCGGGGGGCAGCGGGTCCACCCGGGGCCGCGGAGCCCAGGCCGGGACCGGCCGGGGGCGTGGGGGGCGCGGCCGGGGTTGGGGGGCGGCGCGCGCGGTGGGCGCGAGAGGGCAGGTGGGGCCGCGGAGGTGGTTGACCCATCCTCGCAGGTGCCTGGACAGGGGCTTCCGAGCCCGGGGTGGAGGCGTCTCAGCAGGATCCCCCCGGCCGGGGAGGAGGGCAGCGAATGGACCGGGCTTAATACTGGGGGAGAACGGTTTGCCCTCCAGAGGGACGCTCTGGGGCTCTCAAATACTATTATTATCCTGGGTGGCGGCGGTGGAGATGGCTGTGACTGTGCTGCGTTTGCATACGGGTGGGGAGGGTATGATTTTGCTTCAGGTGGATCTCTGTAGCGTTTCAGAATCACCCCAGACATCCTCGCTCCCAGAGTTGAGTGTGGGAAGGGGAAAAAGGGGTTGTGATGTGCCTCTTTCAAGATGCCGAGAGCATGGTACAAACGTGTGTTTACCTGTTTCTGCTTTAAGTTTTGAGCGCCAGATAATGCAGACGAAGAAAACAGGGAGAATCTGAATTTTGGGTGGGCCGGTGGGTGTCACATCACAATCCTGGGTCTCTTAACTCAGCCATATAAAGGAAGTAAGTCATGACGGTATTGACGAAAGCTATCAAAAGCCATAGTTAAACTGTCTAAATACTTGTGAAACTGCATTTTGGTTTATCTGAGGTGTCGCAGTCTAAAAATTGAGAAGCCTAATTGATTCTGCTTGATGTTTCCCAGGAATCACCCAAACCAGGGAAAAGTGGAAAAAGTTCAAAAGAAGGACAAGACATAATAGACTCAGAGGTAACTATTCTTAAGTATTGTTTCCATTTTTTTCATAAACACCTTTTTAGGGTAGGAAAACTGAGGGTGAGAAAATTTAGGCTCTTCTGAAATGTTTCCCTATATGAGATCTTTTTCTCGTGTCGCTCATAGCCCTCCATTTTAGTTATTTGGCTTTGTACTATTCGTCTTTGGGGAAATAAGAATGTTTGCAGACAAGTTGTGTACTGGTGCAGCTGGTATATTTAAGTCCACCACCCCACCCCTGCTACCACCACCACCTGAAATCTAGCAGCCCTGCTGTGGAGCCTGGCGTCAGGGACTCTTTCAGACTGGGTTCAGGTTCCTTTCAGTTTTCCCATCCTCCCTCTTCCTTTGCAAGGGGCCAGGTCCGTCTCTCAGCTTCCCTGGTTCAGTGGTTAAGAATCTGCCTGCAATGCAGGAGCCGCAGGATTGATCCCTGGGCTGGGAAGATCCCCTAGAGGAGGAAATGGCAACCGACTCCAGTATTCTTGCGGGGAAAATCCCATGGCCAGAAGAGCTGGTGGGCTACAGTCCATGGGGTCGCAAAGAGCCAGCCACAACTGAAGCGACTGAACATGCTCGCAGGCAGGCTCGTCCTCCCCTCCTCCCGTCACCCTTGCTCTCCAGGGTACAGACTTTGCTGTGCTCTTCCCTGTAAGTGCCCGATCCCATTAGCATCTGTCCCTAACAGTGTTGGTATAGTTTGGGTTTTCTGGTATTGCTGTTTTTGTGCAATCGTCCGTCATCTTTCACATTGTTTTTCTTTGTATTGGCCAATTCTGACTTCTTTCGCTTCTTGCCTTTGGGCTTATTGAGAAAGCAGCCCGAGTGCTCTGTGGGGACTGTGTCTATGTGGTGGGAGTGTGCTTTGAGGGCGTCTACAGAGCCAGTGCTTGGCTTCACCTTTTCTTCCTTGAGACCGGTTGAGCTAGAGCACCTTGGGCTGAGGGTCTGGGAGCTGCACGGACCCAGGCGGAGCTAATGGCTTGTTTTGAATACTTGGTAGCAGAGAAGCTGCTTAATTTGGTGTCATAGTTCTCCAGAGCTGGACTGTTTAGGTCCCTAGTCTTGAGTCATCAATGACAGTAATTTACAAGTGTCAGACCCTTTCCTATAAGCCAAATTAGAATAGAGTTCAGTTCTGTCTGGGAAATAAGTTAACAGGCCATTACCTGCACTAGCCTTTTCTTTTTTTAATATATATAGCCCCAGGTTATCTTTTCCTTATCATTTGGTACATTCTAAGTCCCCCTCCTCTTCAGGAGGTGGTTTACTCCGGGAAATCTGTGGCCCTCCCCAAAGCAAAAAACAGAAATCCAAAAGGTTCCTTAAATGCCAGTATCTTTGTGCCCGTCTTCCCCTGTCCTTCCTTTATAGCAGACAGTCGCGTTTCACTGTGGCATTCTGGCGTTTGACTTGGCTTACTTCCATGTCACTCTTTTGACTAAATTGACTTAAATGAAATTTAGCTGCTGTGCAAAGGTATATGCCTTTTCTCTTCCCTTTTTGGGCTTGTTGATCTTTCATGAAAGCTGCTTAGTCTTCCTAGTGTTGCCCCAAACCCTTCTTGCTCACAAATCTGTCTCTTGTTATGTTGCACACACACAGATCAGTGTGTATGGTTCATTCATTCCTGTTTGAATGAAAAGAATCTGATGGAAGATGTTAAGTCTGAATCTGGGATAAAAAAAAAACAACTCAGAAACTCAGCAATCCAAAGCCACTCCTAAGTCAAGTGCCTGTTTAAGGTGGATTGAGTTCTTAGACTGTCAGTGGCTTAAGAGTCTTGAGGTGTGGCCTGCAGTGTCTTGAGTGTGATGCCCAACTTATCTTTTTGTATTTTTTGTAGTGCTACTATCTAAGAGCTGGAGCTGCAGATTGAAAGTACCACTGAAAAGTACTGAAATGTTGGGCCCTTCACTGCTTCCTCCTCAGGATCCCAGAGGCAGCATGGCATATTAAGCCTGACACTTGGCAGGTCACTGTGTATTTTGCAGGAGCACAAGCCAAGGCTCTTCCGCTCCTCTGGACTCTGAGTTGGCCGTTGCTTTCCCGCTGTTGTCTCTCTCCCCGGTGTCTTCCTGTCCATGCTTCACTTCTAGTCCCGCCCCCTCAGCCAGTGCGATTGACTCACACGGGTGAATGAAACCATCTCACACTCTTCCTCTCCTGTCTGCCGATGTTACTTTGAGCTGGAATGTTTAAATGTGAACGGTTCACATGGGTTGATAGTTTCCCATGGGCTTCCCTTGTAGCTCAGTCTGTAAAGAATCTGCCTGCAGTGCAGGAGACCGAGCTTCGATCCCTGGGTTGGGAAGATCCCCTGGAGAAGGAAATGGCTACCCACTCCAGTATCCTTGCCTGGAAAA
Organism: Odocoileus virginianus; assembly: GCF_023699985.2. Classification (NCBI taxonomy): domain Eukaryota; kingdom Metazoa; phylum Chordata; class Mammalia; order Artiodactyla; family Cervidae; genus Odocoileus; species Odocoileus virginianus. The sequence continues at coordinate 10,165,973 of NC_069689.1, read as the reverse complement.
TCTCATGGACAGAGGAGCCTGGTGGGCTGCAGTCCATGGGGTCGAAAAGAGTCAGACACGACTGACACTTACTTACAGTTTCCCACGCTGCTTTTCGAACCTTTCACATGTCACGTCACCTTCACGGCCGGCATTGGCTCAGGTTACCCTGCAGACACACCTCCTTTAGGACAGTTAGCACATCCTGGACCTCACAACCCGAGGGGTACAGAGCAGGTGCTCGTCTAGGGCAGACAAGTCATCCCAACCAAGAACACGTGAAAGAACTTGGCCTGCAGCTGACTCAGTATACCAGCCACTTCAAGTGTGGGGGAAGGTCTTTATACAAAGTCCTAGCTAGTGACAATCTGGCCTCAAGGAAAACAAAGGAGCTGGTGGCTAGCATCGCAGACTGCTTTGTGGTTAGAATGGGGGCCATTTAAAGGCATGAGTCTTTAGCAAGAAGATGAAGTCCTGCAGGCAGGACAAGTGTGGCTAGGAGCAGTGCCTCAGCCGGGGGTTCGTGAGCACAAATGCTGACTCCTGGGTGCCATCTGCAGTGGCACCTAACTTCCGTGGCCCTGTCTCCTCATCTCTAAAATGACTTGGTGAGTTTCACATTTGGCCATTTCTAACTGCATGGGATAGATCAGGCATGATCCCTCTTGAAAGTTTTCCCCGCAAGATATATGGCCAGGATATATCTCTCAGGGCACCAAAATAGCATTAAAAGTCGTAACTGCTGCTGTTCAACTTCTGTCTTTTAGTAGAAATTTCTACTCCTTGACCAACATATATTCAGTACATCTTTGATTTTTTTTTTCCCCTTTTCAAACAGAATGGTTAATGTTTGACTTGCTTTTCCATAAGTGTCCTGGGAATCAGTTTCCGCCTATTACTTCCTGCTGGTTTCTTTCATGCACACTTTTAAGGAGTGAGGACACAGATGAGTTCACGGGGACCTTGACCTTGTACACCTGTGGCGACTGACAGAGCGAACTCATCTTTGAGCAGCTGTCCTCAGTGCAGCATCAAGTCTGTAGACACACAGCTGGGCTCATTGAATGAGCATTTAGAATCCTGGTAAACTGCTTGGAGATTCCCAGAGTCCATTGCAGAGGATCAGACCATGCGACTGTGTGTTTTGCTATCATTATTTCAGTTTGTGTACTGTGTCCAAAGTTACGTTTTAAAAAGCGTCGATGCTTTTTGTAAAGTGATTGGTTGTAAGCACATTAAAGGTCATTGGAGTGTTGTTCTCCAGTCCTGTGTCTTCCTTATCCTGTTTCAGCTCAGTTTTGTTTGAAAGTCTCTACAGCAACTCTTACATAATATCTGTTGCTGAAAGGAAAGCTGAACAGCCCTCTCTCCCCACCTGTGAGCTTATTCTGGCCCCTTCCAGACCTGTCCCTTGGTCCCTTTATGTTCCCCACCCCCTCCCACCAAGGTTCCTGAGACAGGGAGCCAGACTTGCTGGGGTCCCATCGGCATCAGTGGCAGAGTCCTCTTTTAGAAATGTAAACTGAAATTTTAGAGATGCTTATTAATTCACCTGATAGTGACAATAACGCCCGTTACATGTTAACAGGAATAACGTTTTTGTGAAAGATGCCTGTCCATGAAAAGTTTTTTGACTCTCCAGTCGCGTGAGTCTGTAGCGGGCTTTCTGAGCTGCATAAGGTTGGAGGAGGACGGGGAAGTGCTCCTGAAAGTGCTCAAAAAGGACAGGGAAGTTTTGCTGCTGAGCGTGTTTTCGGTGGGACAGCCGTGGTCCTCCCATCCCGAGAGGAGAGTCCCCAACTCCCATCCCCGGAACACCAAAGCCTCTGCGTGGAGGCTGAATTCTGGACTCAGGCTCACCAGGGGCCTCCCGTGCCCCTTCTCCCGTCATCTTCCCGGTTTTTTCCAATACCACCCCAAACTGGCCTCCAGGGACACTCGGAGAGGACTCCAAGGAAGAGAACTTTAAAATCTGTTTTGATGGGACTTCCCTGGCGGTCCGGTGGTTAGGACTCTGCGCTTCCATTGCAGGGGAATCCCTGGTCAAGGAACTAAGATCTCTCATGCCACTGGGTGGGGCCAAAGAAAACAACTTTTTAAAAATTCTTATGTAATTATTTTGTTGTTAGTTTTTCAGTTGCTAAGTCATGTCCAGTTCTTTGTGACTCCATGGACTGTAGCACGCCAGGCTTCCCTGTCTTTCACTATGTCCCGGAGTGTGCTCAAACTCTTGTCCGTTGAGTCGGTGATGCCATCCAACCATCTCATCCTCTGTTGTCCCCATCTCATTTTGCCTTCAGTTCTTTCAAGCATCAGGGTCTTTTCCAGTGAGTGGGGTCTTGGCATCATGTGGCCGAGTATTGGAACTTCAGCTTTAGCATCAGTCCTTCCAGTGAATATTCAGGGTTGATTTCCTTTAGGATTGACTGGTTTGATCTCCTTGCTGTCCAAGAGACTCTCTACAAGTTATTTTGTTGGGAATGGGAATTCCGCATCATCATTGCTTAGGGCCCAGGTGTCCAGGAGCATGGCGGCTCTGCAGAGAGGACGGTCGGATTGAAAGGACGTGGGGTCTGAAGGTGCCAGGAGCTCACTGTCCTCAGGGAGTAAGACTCCCTGAGCTATCCCCTCTCTAGCGCCCGCTCCTGTCCTGTGCTACAAGCCGGACACTTGGTGGACCCGGAGTGCCTCCCACCGGAGACCCACTGCTCCTGAGAGGGCAGCCCACCCTCAGCACTGCAGCCATGGGGGGCCAGGTGCTGTGCACTCAGGAGCTCCCCCGGGATCTTTGGGCAGCCCCACTAGGTACCGGCAGCTCCCCATCTCCAGCAATGACAACCGAAAATGCCTCTCGACGTGGCCCAGTGTCTCCTGAAGGGCACAATGGCCCTGTGTCGCAGCCACTGCTCTAGAAAGCTCTCTGCACAAATCACGCATGCCTGCTTGTGAGTCGTGCTTGGCACATTCATGGGAAGAGCTGTGCTCAGAAAGAGAGGCACCCACACCCCTTCACACCCTTCAGAATTTGTGGGGGTCCCAGAGAGCTTTGACTGAGGTGGGCTAGAGCTACACGTTTCATATCAGAAACTAAAAGAGAAAATTTTTTGTTATGCATTAATTTATTTAATACCTATACCTCACCTGTGATGTGTTGACATAAATAGCATATTTTTCATGAGGAATGACTATTTACAAAAGTTCAGTAGGAAAAATGGCATTGTTCTGTGTTTCTGCAAATCCCTGTAATATCTGGCTTAACTGAAGATAGCTGGTCTCCTGAGTCTGCGCCTGCATCCTGTCTGTTTTGATATCACGTGTCTTGTAGCCTGTGAGAAATCAGCAAAATGATGGTTATAAAGGCACAGCATGTCTCAATGTTACCATAAAAATAGGAGACCCCCCTCCCAGGGACCTCGGGGAGCCCACTCGGAGACCTGTTGTTTAGACTACTGCCCTCATCCCTATCCTGCTTTCATCTTTGTATCTCCAGCTCAGGTTCATTTGTTCTGAAATTTAGAGGGAACTTTTTCTCACCATCCTGGAACGTTCTTTCCCGATCTTTTCAATTTGCATGGCAGTTATTTGCTCTGCCGATTATTTACCTTTAAATTAAATTATTTACCGATTATTTACCTACCTTGGACAACTTTAATTTACCTGAGATTTACGTCCCCAACTATACTGAGACCTTAAGGACAGTGCTTTAACTGGATTCTTCTTCGCACTTGCCAGATGTCTTAGGACCTGGAGTCAAAAGTACTTGTTGGTAGATTTTGAAAGTGTCTAGGAAGGAAGAAAGCTTCCAATCAATAAGCTGGCTGTTTTGTTTCTGACTCTGTAAATTTGAAAGGAAAAAATCTCTCTTGTTAAGAGGTTTATTTATGTATCGCCTCCTTGATCCTCTAAGGGAATTTTAATGCGGAATTTTCATTCAGTGTAATTTGTTTCAAATAAACAGCATTATACTAGAGCAGAAGATTGGGCCTTCCCGGTGGCTCAGCAGTATAGAATCCTCCCGCAACACAGGAGCTGCAGCTTCAAACCCTGGGTCGGGAAGATCCCCTGCAGGAGGGCAGGGCAGCCCACCCCAGTTTTCTTGCCTGGAGAACTCCGTGGACAGATAAGCTGTCATGCTACAGTCCATGGGGTCGCAAAGAGTCAGACACGATGGAAGCACCTCAGTACGAACACACACAATCTGAAGATTATCATCTTAGGTCTTTTTTCTGATGTTTCTAAAGATTTTAAAGTTTCGGTTGGCCCTTGGATAACATGGGGGTTGGGGTGTCAGCCGTTTTGCACAGTCAGAAATCCCAGCGTAACTTAGAGTTGGCCCTTCGTATCCACAAATATTGGGTGCTTTATCGTTCTTATTTTAAATTTATTTGGGGAATATGTCTCAGTAGAACATACATATTTTATAAGTTGCGTGTCTACATGGATAGAAAGAGAGACAAAACTTTGAGTGTGTCTTGTCCTGTGCAGCCGCTGGGGAAGACAAGAAGGAGGACCTCGTCCTCCCCCGTGAGCCGTGTTTCCTGTTATTCGTGAAGGGTCACACCTGTTGCTCTCGGACACCGAGTAGACTCGGGGGTAACATGGCCCCCGTCGTTCGCACTCAGCAGCCGCTGAACGGATGGGCCGAGGTGGGGCATGTTCTGCAGCCATGGGTGAGGAAAGCAGCGGGTTCCAAGCAGGCCCAGGGGCCCCCGAGCACACGTGGGGTGTGGGGTGCTGCGGTGGACGCGGGGGGCGCCTCGCAGGTGAAGCGAGCAGAGGTCAGTGAGCACCCCTCCCCTCTTCAATAAAAGCCCCACTGCCCGACAAGCGAGCCTGAAAGAGTCCTTGAAGTGATTTGTATGAGATGACCGGAAGCATCCCCGTTGGTGGGAGCCCCTGAGTCTGCCATTTCCCAGCGAGGGCGTGGAGCCCTGCCCGCGGCGGTGGCGAGGTCTCCCCCTGGCGTGGGGCGCCGGGTGAATCAGTCTGCAGCAGCGTGAATCACGGGGCTCTTTTCCTAAGTCACAGGGAACATTCCTCTGAAAGATGGCCACTCTCAAAACGTCTCCGGTGTTTCCTTAAGTCCTGGGCACTTGCCCAGGTCGGGACACGATGCTGTCCAGCTTGGCCCAGTGTTCTGGTAACAGCCTGGCGTCTTCCTGTCGGCCGGTGGTGTTGAGCCAAGTCTCCCCAGGCCCTGCTTGTAGTTCAGCTTCCAGAACAGCCGCTGCTGAGATGTGCTGCTTCCCAAACCCCGGGCACGGCGTCATCTTCGTTTTCTCCACCTGGGGGCGGGAGAGAGCCGGCCTAGAAGTAAACGCTCCAAGAAGGGAGGAAGAAAAGCTCTCGGAGGACTTCACGTTTTCCTCTGTCATGATGGAAGTGTTGGTCGCTCAATCATGTCTGACTCTTTGCAACCCCTTGGACTGTAGCCTGCCAAGCTCCTCCATCCATGGGATTCTCCAGGCAAGAATACTGGAGTGGGTTGCCATTTCCTTTGGTGGCGGGCGGGGGGGGGGGGGCGGCCTTCCCGATCCAGGGATTGAACTCAGATTTCCTGCATTGCAGGCAGATTCATTACCGTCTGAGAAGACTTTATCATAAGGTTTGGGTTGTTTGTTTTTTTATTCAATATTTGTTTATTTGATTCCAGCAGCTTTAGTTGCCACATGTGAGAGCTTCCCTGCGTCACGTAGGATCTAGGTCCCTGATCAGGGACCAGACCCATGCCCGCCTGCGCTGGGAGTGCAGAGTTTTAGCCACTGGACCACCAGGGAAGCCTATATGTGCTTTTTAAAGATAAGCTTGAGCAAGGCTCTGAAGGGGCATTGTGTGTGCATGCTAAGTCACTTCAGTCGTGTCCGACTCTTTTGCGACCCCATGGACCATAGCCCACCAGGCTCCTCTGTCCACGAGATTCTCCAGGCAAGAAAATACTGGAGTGTGTTGCCATTTCCTTCTCCAGGGCATCTTCCCAGCCCAGGGATCGAACCCGTATCTATTACACCTCCCGCATTGGCAGGCGGGCTCTTTTACCACTAGCACCACCTAAGGGGCACCAGTTCTGACCTAAAGCTGGTTTTGCCCAGTGGGAGTGTCAGTGTATCTGGCACTGCTAAGATGCTAGACCTGCGCGGTCCAAGAGTTAGCTGTTGGACACACGTGGCTAAGTTTAAATTAACAGAAAATAAATCAGATTAGGAAGTTCAGTTCCTCAGTCACACCAGCCGCATTCCACGTGCTCAGCGGCCACATCTGGCCATGGCTTCCCTGCTGGACAGCATACAGGGGGCCGTTCCCACTTCGCAGGAAGTTCTACTGGACAAAGTGGCCTCAGACCCCAGCAGTAGCTTTCAAAATAATTCCAGTGTGAGCGTTTTGAACTTGTTAGCTGTCACTCTCCTTAATATAAAGGATCAAACCTAAGATTAAATTTAAGAGACAAGAAGACATATACACTGGCCAAAAAAGCAAATGGGTAAAATCAGAGAAAAGAGGCAGGTGACAAGGGGGTGTGAGGTGTGGAAGAGGCCCCACCTACAGCTTGGCCCAGGCCCTGCCTGCCTTCTAAAGCCCCACCCCTGATGCTCAGCCCGAGGCCACGCCCTCCCCGTGGGAGTGGACCCAGGACAGCGCCCCCCCCACCCAAGCAACAGGCTTGTGTCCTTCTCGACTTTCTTCTTAGACATTTATCTTTATTTCCAGGTTGGGGGGTGGGGGCGAGAATCAAAACACACTTGATTTTAAAAACAAGAGTCCAGAAGTCTGCAGTTTCGCATTTTTCTTGATCCACTCTGAGCCCTACATCCTAGAGCAGGGCTGTTCTGGTTTCTTCCAGATCTAGCAGGGCACAGGGCTGTGTGGTGAGGGGGAGAGGCTGGGCTCTGAAGGGCGAAGCCTTTCTGCTTGCTTGCAGGGTGAGCCTCCTCTCTCCCAGAGTCATCTTCTTCCCCTCAGCTAGCATTCTCTTTGTCTCTTCTCTCCTTCTTTCCTTCCTGACACATTGTCTTATTTTATTCAAACACCAGTCTACTCACACATGGTCCAGGAACACCCACATAATTGTCGTTGTTCAGTTGCTCAGTCATGTCTGACTCTTTGCAATCCCAGGACTACAGCATGCCAGGCTTCTGTGTCCTTCACCATCCCCCGGCATCTGTTAAAACTCATGTGCATCGAATCGGTGATGCCATCCAACCATCTCATCCTCTGTCATCCCTTCTCCTGCCTTCAATCTTTCCCAGCATCAGGGTCTTTTCCAGTGAGTCAGCTCTTCACATCAGATGTCCAAAGTATTGGAGCTTCAACTTCAACATCCATCCTCCCAATGAATATTCAGAACTAATTTCCTTTAGGATTGACTTGTTTGATCTCCTTGCTATCCAAGGGACTCTCAAGAATCTTCCTCAGCACCACAGTTCAGAAGTATCAGTTCTTCAGCTCTCAGCCTTCTTTATGGGCCAGCTCTCACATACATGACTGCTGGAAAAGCCATTGGTTTGACTATACAGACCTTTGTTTGCAAAGTGATGTCTCTGCTTTTTAATATGCTGTCTAGGTCTGTCATAGCTTTTCTTCCAAGGAGCAAACATCTTTTAATTTCATGGCTGCAGTTACCATCTGCAGTGATTTCAGAACCCAAGAAAATAGTCTCTCACTGTTTCCATTGTTTCCCCATCTATTTGCCATGAAGTGATGGGACCAGATGCCATGATTTAGTTTTTTCAATGTTGAGTTTTATGCCAGCTGTTTTACTCTTTTAACCTTCATCAAGAGGCTCTTTAGTTCCTCTTCACTTTCTGCCATTAGAGTATCATTTGCATATCTGAGGTTGTTGGTATTTCCCCTGTCAGTCTGGATTCCAGCTTGTGCTTCATTCAGCCCAGCATTTCTCATGATGTAGTCTGCATATAAGTTAAATAAGCAGGGTAACAATATACAGCCTTGACGTATTCCTTTCCCAATTTAGAACCAGTCCATTGTTCCATATCCGGTTCCAACTGTTGTTTCTTGACCTGCATACAGGTTTCTCAGGAGACAGGTAAGGTGGTCTGGTATTCCCATCTCTTTAAGAATTTTCTACAATTTGTTGTGATCCACACAGTCAAAGGCTTTAGCATAGTCAATGAAGCAGATGTTTTTCTGTAATTCGCTTGCTGCTTCTGTGATCCAGTGGATGTTGGCAATTTGAGCTCTGGCTCCTCTGCCTTATCTAAATCCAGCTTGTACATCTGGAAGTTCTCAGTTCACATACTGTTGAAGCCTAGCTTGAAGAAGTTTGAGCATCACCTTGCTAGCATATGAAACGAGCACAATTGTGTGGTAGTTTAAACAGTCATGTAATAAAGCAGATGTAATCACATGTGAAAAATTGATCTTCAGACATCACAGCCCGTGATGCCACACTTGCCCCTAATCTCCCCAACATAAAACCACACTCACACCTTGTTGGCCACTAAGCCATGCAACAGAGCTTCCTTAACTGCTCTATCTGAAGCTGCCGGTCTGAGCACTACAGACAGTGTCTTTCAAGCTCTGAATAGCTGTAGGGATCTCAGCAGGAGGTGGAGGAACCGGCTCAACCTTGGCATAGCACCCGAGGGTAGCCAGTCCAGGCTTCGAGTAAGTCACAGCAGCGCTGACCTTGCCTACCCGCAAGGTTACCGGCAAGCTGGGCTGCGGGTCTCTGGTGGAAAGTCCGCCGCCCCACCTGGCCAGCCGAAATGGCCATCGTGTCTTACGTTGCAGGCTTCAGTAGATGTGCTCAGTCACCCAGCAGGCACGTTCTGAGGCCCCGCTGTGCGCTGAGCACCATCGCGGGTGCTGGGGATGGGGATTCGGCGCGGGACCCAGCAGGGCCCTTGCACACGTGCACTTTGCTCCCAGTGAGTGCCCTGCACTCTCTTGCATCTAAACGGCACTGGTCGCACTGGTCACAGTGCTGTGGGACCGCCTCACGCTGGGTGGAGCCGCAGTCCCGGGGCTCCGGACACCAGCAGCTCCGCTGGTCCTCGTGACACCGAATCCATGTGAGCCCCATTTGCAGACACCCCTGGTGGTCAGGACCACCTCTGGCCCCCCTGTGCTGGAAGCCAGGAAGCTCCAGCAGGTGGTCAGGGACCGTCTCCCCAGGGAGATGAGGGCAAGGGTGATACCTGAGGGTAGAGAAGGAGCCAGAGATGCAGAGATCTGGGAGAGGGTGTTCCAGCCAGAGGAAGCAGCTGGTACAAAGGCCCAGGCAGGAGGGAGCATGGTGTGTCCACCAGAAAGAAGGCGAGGCAGGCTGGAGAGAAGTGAGGTATTGAGGAGAGTTTTGGAGAGATGGCACACAGGCCAAGCCCGGCAGGATCTCAGGCTTATCTGCGGCATCTTGGATTCTTATTCTAAGGATGACGGGGTGGGCAGGGATGTGAGATGATCCAACCTAAGTGTTTCCAAAGACCTCTGCACCTGCTGGGTAGGAACCAGAGGGGCGAGAATGGGAACAGGGAGGCGCGTTTCAGGTTGAAGACTCAGCCCCTCAGATGCTGGGGTTCCTCGTCCGCGCTTGGGAGGGTGAGGCCGGGCCCGGCTAGCTGTGGGCACTGCAGTTGGGTGGGCTTGTCAGCTGACCACTGGCTTTACAAGCCTGAACTGAGAGCTGGCTCTTGTGGCTTCTGACCCCTGAAGGGCAGAATGCAGACAGCTGTGCTCCGCGGGGCCGGCTCCTGCCCTCGCAGCCTTCGTTTTTTCCTGGACAGTCTGGTTTCTTCAGAGAATGCCTTTCTTCCCTCACAGACATCCAGTTCTCCAGTGTCATGCAGACGTAGTTTAGTGGCTGTGGACGATCAGTGTTCAGACCAAAAAGTAATCTCCTTTTCAGCCCCATATCTCTTCTTTTAAAGGTTTTTTTTTGTTTGTTTGGTTTTTTTTTTGCCGTGCTGCACGGTATGTGGGATCTCAGTCACCCCCAGCCGGGGATCGAGCCTGTGCTCCCTGCATTGGACGCACAGTTAACCACTGGACCTCCAGGGAAGTCCCTTCAGCCCCAAACTTAACTGCTGCGCACACTGTGCCCAGAACTTCAGTCTGGGGGCTCTGCGGAAGCAGGTCACCTGCCTTCTCCCGCCAGCCTCACTCGCTGGGTGGTTTCCAGAGCGAGGTTGCCCGGGTCTCGCTTCTCTGGCCCCACCCCTCCGTCTGCTTTCTACTCTCGAGACATCTAGGGAACGCTGTCTTGTCCTCAGATGCACCAGCTGCTCCTCGTGCAGATCTTGTGATTGGAGATTGTAACTTTCCTTGCCTTCATCACTTGTTTAAGACTTACACCGTTAAGTGTGAGTGCAGGCCTGACTTCGATCAGGAAACTCTCTTCTGTTCTTCCTTTTTTCTCACCCTCAGCCACGGGTTGTTGGCAACTACTTGTTTCTGCCATTGTAGCAAATGAGCAGCCATGGACAGTAGGTGAATAAATGGGTGCGGTTGTGTTCCAATAAAACTTTATTTGCAAAAACATGTAGGGGGCCAGATTTGGCCCATGGGCCATAACTCACTGACCCCTGGCTTAGTGGACTCCAGATTCAGTACTTAAGAGAAACCCTTTGGTGAGAGGCTGGGTACTGATGCTGCCTTGTGAGTTTCCGGGCTCTGCTCTGAAACCTGTGGTCATTGTGCTCTGTGAAAGAGATATGCCTTTGTTTTTGACCCCACCCCCCCCTTAGAAGCCGTTGAGAGGCCAGTGATTTGGCCCTGTTCAAATGAGCAATAAATGTCTTTCAGCTAATTGTGAATTTTTCAAATTGCAGTGTTTAAATGGCAGGAAAGAGGTGCTTGTTTAGTAGTGATCCCCTATATGGGAAAACGTCTAGGAATGAGGCTTTATCACAAATCCAGTTGTCTGTTTTGCTGTTTGAATGAAATAGCTCAGAATACTGAGAAGCTGACAAATACCCTTATATCTGCTGTTCGCATTTTTTTCACTCTGATTTTATGGGGGTGCAGTTGCCTGGCTGCACAGGAAGTTGGAGGTTTGGGCGTACTGCTGGGTCCAGAGACCTTCGGGCTTGGTGCATCCTGCGTTAGAAACTGCTGGGGACTGCTTTTCCTGAGGGTGAGGAAGCCCCTCCAGCTTCCGAGGTGCAGCCTGGGCTGCTTGCAAGACCTGGGAAGGGCGGTCTCGTGCCTCCTGCAGACACGCCTCTTGCTGTGCCCTTCCTGGGGGTGCAGGGGCTGGGCAAGGGGCGCCCAACAGACTGTCCCAGCCCTCCAAGACCCCACTGCCAAGGCCTCCAGGGTCCCGACACCCAGCAGTGATAGACGCCCACCCCTCCAGAGTCCATGCAGCCCTCCTGTAAAGAGGCCCTGAGCTGAGAAGAGTGGGCCCGGCACCCACTTCACTGACGGGGCTTCACTTTGAGGCTCAGGTCATCCCGAGGCCCCCACATCCCACCTGGAAATGCAGCTGCTTCTGATGTGGGGGTGGGGGTCTGTACTCTCGCTTCAGAACCTCCGGAGCCTGCTGACTTGCAGCGACGTCCAGTGGAAGGAAAAGGGCAGCTCTTTTGATAAATAATTCTGAGTTTGATAAATTTCCCATCAGGACTTCCCTGGCTGCCCAGTGGTTAGAACTCCTTGCTTCCACGGCAGGAGGTGCAGGTCCCATCCCTCATGCAGAAACTAAGATCCCGCAGGCCACACAGCGTGTCCAAATATTAATAATAATGATCTTTTTCCACCACTGATCCAAAAATAAACGAGGCTGAAGTCAATCTGGGAGCACCTCTCACCTCACTGGGTGAATACATAAAAACGAAACTACCCCTTACCTCCTTTCCCAGAGTGATAAAGAAAGGAAGAAATTAGTCTGCTTCGATCTTACCCAAGTCAAGTAGCTCAAATGGTATCGTCCTTCTTTAGAAGAATTTCTTGTAATTGCAAGCTGGATGATCGAGTTTTTGTCTTGCGTGTGAACACCTAGACTGGGGAAGCACCGCGTTGCCCGTCACCAACTGCTGAGCTGACAGGAGTGCCCGGAGCAGCCCTGGAAGCGCCCGCCGGCGACTCCGGGGCTGCCGCGAGTGTCCGTCTGGGAGGACGGAGGCGCTCTGGGGCGCTGGGCTAGCAGCTGTGCTGTGCCTCGCTCTGTTCCACTCCGGCTCCTCCCTTGAGCGTGGCTGGCACTGCGCTTGACACAAGCTGGCGTTCATGGTTCAAAAGTCCAAGAGCTGCCAGTCTTCTTTCAGAGGGGAGACCCCCATCCCGGTGCCAGGCCCCGTTTAGAGGTCAGTGGGGGGGTCACAGGACGAGGAAGCTCCTGGTTCTGCCTGAGACAGTGGGGCGACGGTGGGGCAGGGGGTCCTGTAACTGAGCTGAAAAGGAGCAGGTGACACCGTTTTTCATACGTGGTAAAAGATACACAACACGAAATGCACCCTGAGTAACATCTAGTACATTCACCGTGTTGTGCAACCGAGACCACTGTCTAGCTCCAGACACTGTCCTCACCCCAAGAAGGAAGCCCTCTAAGCATCGAGCCTTCACTTTCACTTCCCCCACTGCTAGGCCCTGACAACCACTCCACTGCTGTCTCTCCGTGGATTTTCCTATCCTGGTTGCTTCATACAAGTGGGTTCACACAATATATGGCCTTTTGTGACTGGCTTCTTTCATTGTGCGTGGTGTTTTCAAGGTCCATCTATTTGCAGCTTGTCTCTGTACATCTCTCCTTTTCATGACTGAGTAATACTCCGTTGTATGGATATACCATATAGTGTGTTATCATTTGATAGACACATGAGTTTCCCTGTCTTTGGTTGTTGTGAATAGTGCTGCTGTGAACACTGGTGTACAAGGTTTTGTTCCAGGACCACTTTTTCAGTTCATTTGGCTGTATACCTAAGAGTGGGCAAAAGTCCCTTTTGCCCATGAATGAGGAAACATTTTCATAGGTTCCAGAAATTAGGATATGAGCATTTTTCGAGGGTCACTGTCATCAACCTATGTATACCTCAGCCCTATAGTCAGAAGTTCGAAAGAAGATGCAGGGAATTAGGCGTATCTGTGAAATCTCTGGAAATAGAGCATCGCTGGGTTGGGATGTAACTACAGACTCCAGTGGCTTGTAAGCGATTGAGTTGTTTTCTAGTAGTGTGAAAGAGACGATCCCAGAGCAAAACTTGCCTTTTTTATGTGTATTTTTCCCTTTTCTGATTGTGCTATAAATTACAACTGTGTGACATACTTATTTGTTTTTGTCTTCATTTTGGAAACAGATTCCCAGCAGGAAAAACAGCCTTATTGCTGCCCCGTCTGCAGTATCTAGTAAAATAAAAGTGCCAGCCCCTCAGCCCATAGTGAAGAAAGACAAACGGCAAAATTCTTCCAGGTTTAGCGCCAGCAATAATAGAGAACTTCAAAAACTACCGTCTTTAAAAGGTAATTTTTATTATTCATCTTTTGAAAGTTAAAGTTTGCCCACTTGGGGTAAGGAGCAACGTTTTGATGGTTTGCTAGCTTCTTACACTTTTGCTGTGTTTAAATTCTGTAGGGTTATTTTTTCCTCTTTATTGAGTTTTTTCAGGTTGAATGCCACTAACTTAACCAACTAATAGTTCAAATTCCAGAGCTATTTACAATGAAAATGTAATCGTGAGTACATTACGGGTGTAAAATACTTAACACACACAGAGGAAAGACTTAAATCTTTTCATGTTAATTGTAATTAAGCTAGCCAGTTTTCTTTTAAGTAATTTTCCTCTTTCATTTGTCTTAGAACTCTGGAAATCCAGAAAGGAGTTATTGCAAATAGAGTAATTGTAAAAACTATAGTAGAACCTCTTCGTTGTTCTGGTGCTGGAGAAGTGAGGACTATAATAGTCTTTTATGGACTTTCTCCTTATGGGTCACTTGGGGATTACCTCTACCCAGAGTTTCCTGCTTGAGGTTAGTCAGGGAACAGTGCTCTTTGCTTCAAGTTTCTCCCCAAACCCAGCCCAGCCACTGCTTTCCGTCTGGGGGGTATTCAGTCCCTAAAAGTGTTTCTCTAGGAGATTTTGAGGTCGAAGTACATAAAATCTTATTGGGGAAGCAAGGTAAGACCCCAAAGTCAAATATGAACCTCAGAAAAGCTTTATGTTTGCTAATATATAAGACTACTGTAATAAAGCATCAAACATTTTTCATACCTTAAATTCCTAACAGTGGGTCTTCTGTGGTTAATTTTCATTGTGTATGAACTTGGAGCAGGAAGCTTGTCATCTTTACAGGTGTATTCCCGTGCCTTCCACATTGCAGGGCAGAGAGCCAGAGCTCAGTATAGATGTTTGAGGGAGAGAGGGTGGATGGAGAGAGCGTGGATGAGGAAGAATGGACAGAGGAACGGAGGGGTGGATAGAGAGGGGGTGGATGGAGGGGGGTAGTGGATGGGCGCGGAGAGAGGGTCAGGGGAGAGAGAGAGGGTGACTGGAGAGAGAGAGGAGTGTGTGGGGGAGGGTGGGTGGATGGAGCGGGGTGGAATAGTGGATGGAGGGAGGGACTTATGGATTCATGGATGTACTTCTGACCCTTCACTTGCTAGGAATCCAGGCTCTCCTCTCACTGCCCTTTGCAGAGCTTGTATCGGGCTTATATTTGGTTTAGCTGTGTAGTAGATAACGTGCCTAGCAAGTCCTTTTGGAGGAGTCTTCCCTCCCCAATAGTCCATGCCTTCCTGGTGCTGTTCAGTCATTCACCAGACACCGTGTGGAACACCCCCACACCAGCGCTGCTCTAGGTTCTGGGGGTGCCCCATCCAGCAAAACCCCAGGGTCTGCTGTGCTGGAGCCAGCACCTCCCCCACCAGGGGGGACCCCCCGTGAGTGAGTGAAGGGCCGCCGACTGTCCCTGCTCCCGGGGCCCCGCAGAGGCCCTGCCAGAGTCCGCAGCTTTGGGGGTGGACAGGCTCCCCACCGCTGTGGCTGAGCCTTCAGGCACGGGTGCCGTCCCCAGGGCCTGTCCCGGCTGGAGTTTGGCCCCTGCGCTCGAGGCTGTGCCTTGCCAGGCCAACCCCTTCCTTTCCCGCGCCCGGAAGGAAAGATACACCCACGTGGCCCGAATCTCACCCTGGCCAAGTCGGGCCCCTCACTCGTCTTGTTTGGTGCATCTTTCCTGGCTGTTCTAAAACATCAGTGCCTCTGTAAGCATGTCAGAGCAACTTTTGTCTGGTTCAGAAAAAAATAGGAATTGACTGGAATTACATTAAAGATATAATTACTGGGGGAATTCTATTTTTATGATACTCTACCCATCTAGGACAGTGGTACACTGCCTCCCTTTTTCAGCTCTTGTTTTCTGACTTTTTATAAGGTTTTATGATTTTTCTTGGGATTCTTTACCCTTGCATTAAATTTCCTCCTAAGTGCCTTCTAGGTTTTGTAACTCTTGAGTTGTATTTTTTCCATTTATGCTTCTAATTCGTTCTTATTAATCTAGTGAAAAACTGTTGGTTTTTTAATATTTTCTTATTCTGTCACCAAATTTTCTTATTAACCTTAGTAATATTTTTGTTAGCATCCATATATATAGTCCTGTCATTTGTAATCAGGCATTTTTCTCTTCCTGTATTTGTAACAAATACTGGTGGCTTTAGTGTTATTGAGCCTTCAGCCGGTAACACGTAGATGTTAGAGGTGAGAGCGTGCCTTGTCTCCCATTTGGGTGAACGGCGCCCCCATCTCCTCGTTTCCTGTGAAAACAGCCCTTGGTTTCTGGTAAATCACACTGAGCCAGCGTGCTGCCGCTCCACGGTCCCCATTTAGCATCGCTGTTTCGGTAGCGCCGTGGCTGGCGGGTCACGTCCTGGCACCGCTTCTCAATTTTATCAGATGCTGTATGGTTTTTCTCCTTAAGATGTTAATTTAATATCTGCTGTGTTGATAAATTTTCTGGTCTTGAACTGTCCTTGCATTACTGAGATAAACCTCAGTATGGTCTCAGTGTAACTTCTCTGCGCGCCGCCTTCAGTTTAGTTTTCGTTACTCTGCTTCCGCGTTTCCTGCGTGAAGGTGGGCTAGCTTTTCTCCCCTTTCGGTACCGCTGTGTCGTATCAGATCCAAAGTGTGTGAGTCCTGGCCCTTCGTGCTCTGTCCCGAATACAGTCTAGAGAACTGTATACCGCTCTCTCACGCCATCTCTCTCAGAGATTGTAAGATGCCACCCGATTTTAGCAGCGATCAAACATGGAATAGCAGATGCATCTTACAGCCCATGGCATAGGGTGAAAGGTTGCGGTAGAACTCGGCTGGGCCTAGTGCTTTGCTCAGGGACAGATCTGCAGATTCCTCCCTTGTGAGGTCAGGTTAGGCCAGGTCATGTGTTAACTCACGCATTGTGTTCTTTAGTGAATCTTTTAATTTCTTCTACCTCTGTGCTGGTGCTGTCTCCTTACAAGTTCATTTATTCCTCTGATTATTTCCTTTTCAGTATACTTCATTCCCACTTTTAATTATCCCGGTTTTGTTTTATTTTTTTTCCTCAGTTATTATATACAGAGTTCACTTAACTTACAGCCATGTGTTCCTCTGAATATAATTTTAGCTCTGCCCATAGGTTTTTCTTTCTTTTTTGTAAAATCATAGCCTTTTTTAAAGTTTTATTGAGGCATAACTTACATACTATAGAATTCACTAATTTGAAATGTGTATTATTTTAATTAACATGTCAAATTGTGCAGCCATTGCCACAATGTAGTCATAGTTTCAGAATATTTCCATCACCCCTCAAAAAAATTCCCTTATGCTCATTTGCCGTCAGCGCCCACTCCTGTCCCCAGCTATAGGCAACCTCTGATTTGCTTTCTGCCTCTTTGTTGTTCAGTTGCTAAGTCATGTCGAACTCTTTGTGACCCCGTGGACGCACACCAGGCTTCCCTGTCCTTCACTATGTCCCGGAGTTTGCTCAAACTTACGTCCAGTGAGTCGGTGATGCCATCCAACCATCTCATCCTCTGTGGTCCCCTTCTCCTCCTGCCCTCAGTCTTCCCTGGCATCAGGGTCTTTTCCAGTGAGTCAGCTCTTCGCATCAGGTGGCCAAAGTATTAGAGCTTTGGCATCAGTCCTTCCAATGAATATTCAGGGTTGACTTCCTTTAGGATTGACTGGTTTGATCTCCTTGCTGTCCAAGGGACCCTTAAGAGTCTTCTGTAGCACCACAATTCGAAAGCATCAATTCTTCAGCACTCAGCTTTCTTTATGGTCCAACTCTCACATCCCTACATGACTACTGGAAAAACCATAAATTTGACTAAATGAACCTTAGTCAGGAAAGTGATGACTGTTTTTTAATACACTGTCTAGGTTTGTGATAGCTTTTCTCCCAAGAAGAAAGCAAGCATCTTTTAATTTCATGGCTGCAGTCACTGTCCACAGTGATTTGGGAACCCAAGAAAATAAAATATGCCACTGTTTCCACTTTTTCCCAGTCTATTTGCCATGAAGTGATGGGACCAGATGCCATGATCTTCGTTTTTTGAATGTTGAGTTTTAAGCCAGCTTTCCGACTCTCTTCTTCTACCCTCAGCAGGAGGCCCTTTACTTCCTCTTTGCTTTCTGCCGTTAGGGCGGCGTGCTCAGGTGCGTGCATGCATGCTGTCACTTCAGTCGTGTCCGACTCTGCGTGACCCCATGGACTGTAGCCCACCGGGCTCCTCTGTCCATGGGATTCTCCAGGCAGTAATACTGGAGTGGGCTGCCATGCTCTCCTCTGGGGGATCTTCCCCACCAGGAATTGAGCCCAAGTCTCTTACGCTCCTGCACTGGCACGCAGATTCTTTACCACTAGCGTTGCCTGGGAAGCCCAGTTGCCTTGGTATCCTTATCAAAAACCAATTGACCATAAATGTAAAAATTAATTTCTGGACTCTCAATTTTATCATACCAATCTGTATGCCTACTTTACCGCAGGCCAACAGGATCTCATTATAGGAGCTCACTGTTGCTTTAATTTTCATTTCTATCATGAGGCCAGGTGCCCTTACAAATGTTTATTGGTCCTTTCCCATTGGACTGCCTGACACTTTTCTTAATTTTTTGAAGAGTTCTTTATTCTGGATATGAACTCTCTGTTGGCTATATACGTGTTGTAAATACCTCGTCACACTGTAGTTTGTCTTTCATTTTAGCCATCCTGGTGAGCTGGTTTCAAAGCCAGCTGATGATGAATGAAAGCAAGCATCTCTTTGTAGGTTTATCATCTGCTCAGATATATTCTTTTGTGAAGTGCAGGTTTAAGTCTCTGGGCCTTTGTTTCTCATTGGATTGTTAAGATTGTTTTTAAAAAAACTGCACATTTTCTTCTACTGTATATCTTGAGTTTTCACTCTCAAAGACACTAGCACTTTGACAATACTTTGGCCTGTTTAATAAATCTTTGCTTTCTACCAAGTAATGAAAATGTTGTCTTACGTCGTTTTTCCCTAAGACTTTCTTTACCCTTTCACCTTGAGCTGTACAGTCCACGTTGAATTAAGTTTTGTGCCTGCTGTGATGTTAGAAGTCACAGTTCCTTTCTCCCGTGTGGCTCCCTGGCGCGGTACCTTTGTTGGAAAGGTCCCCCTCCCTTCACTCACTGCGGTGTTGGCTTTGTTGTGAGTGAAGTTCCGTCGCCGTGCAGACCCATCCCCGGGCCCTGTCTTGTTCCACGGACTTGCCTGGGCTGTGTCCGGGCAGCGCTGATGCAGCCTAGCAGGCCTTGGTATCGAGTCGTCCAAGTCCTTCAGCTTTTCTTCACAGTTGCTGTGGCTCTTTTCATTTCCAGACAAGTTTTAGAACCAGCCGTTTGTCCGAGAAGTCCCTGCTTTCTTTTAGTGGGGGATGGTATTCCAAGACCGCAGTCTGAGTGCCAGCATTCTCGTTGCTATTGGAATGGTCACCGTTTACAGGACTTTTCAGTAGACCCAACTAGAAAATAACGTTTTTTTCAGGATATAGCACATCAGGACTTCCTGCTGATACTCGCCATTCAAGTTCAGGCATTTATTTAACTTCTGTCTTACACCTCTTTTTAGTCACATGGAGATTTCTGGTTCTCGGGGACATCAGAGATAATAAATAGAACTTGAATATCAGATAATTATTCACTCACTTTATTTATTTATTTATTTATTTATACATTGGGCTTCCCTGGTAGCTCAGTTGGTGAAGAATCCGCCTGTAATGCAGGAGACCCTGGTTCGATTTCTGGGTCTGGAAGATCCGCTGGAGAAGGGATGGGCTACCCACTCCAGTATTCTGGCCTGGAAAATTCCATGGACTGCATAGTCCATGGGGTCGCAAAGTCGGACATGACTGAGCGACTTTCTTTTTATCCCACATTATACAGAGTGTATTTTAAGACAAATAGTACCAACGCTGTGACCAGTACGATGACTGAAAGGTTAAAATTGTTGCATCTTTTCACTGCCTCCCTCCCCCTCTTGCATGGCTGAGGCTCACGGCCGTCTCTGCGCTGCTTCTCGGTACTTGGCTGTGCAGCGTCCTCTCTAGGAGCCTCTGTCTCAGACTTCAGAGAGGGTCTGGGTAGAATGTCCCTGGTTCACGTTTTCTCTTCATGTGTACGTTAAGGGTGTTCTCCATTTCCTTCTGCAATAAAGCACCACTGTCCGACTCTGATGTCAGTTTAATTTTCTTTCTCTTACAGGTTATTTGGTCTGTTTGCTTTGATGCCTAAACAGTTTTTTTTTTTTTTCCTTTTCTTTAAAGTCCAGTGATTTCAGAATATATCATTCTGGATTGACTTTCCCACATAGGTGCCGTGTTCTTTCCCAGTGTTATCACCAAGTCTCTTTTTCTTGGCTTATTATTATTTTGAGGATCTGTTTTCATCCCTTGCTTTCATTTACTCCTCTGGAGACTCCTGTTGTACAAACACTGAATCTTCTTTGCCTGTTTATTCTATTTGTTGTCTCCCTCTGGGTTTTTGTCATTTCTTTTTAAAAATTTTTCCCCTCTTTTTTATGTGCGAGGCATTTTATGTTGTGTTTATTTGCTCTCGTATTCTCTTCAGTGAATCTTCATTTCTGAAATGATTTTTTTCTTTTAATTCTTTGCAGAGTTATTGCCCACCTCCGAGCTTTCCTATTAATATTCATGCAGTCCTTTGACACATCATGTGATTCCTGTAGTGTCTTTTGTCTCGTCTTGAAATGTCAGGCTGCAGTTCTTCACGTCTTGGTGGGATGTCTCCCTGTCATGCTTCTGCTGCTGCGTAGGTGTCGTTCAGTCCCCTTTCGCTTTTTCCTCATAAGAACTCCGTGTGGGACTTGACTTGGTGCTTGAGCACGTGTGAAGATAAAGCGAAGCTGGGCTCTGGATCCAGTTATTTTTTTATGGAATTTTCAAACATGCAGTGCCTCACCTCCTGAGCGCCCCGATTTGGTCTCTTCTCCTGTGAATACCGGACCCGCTTTCCCCAGCTCCTCTCCCCCCTCTCTGCTGTCCACTCTGGATGCTGTCCCCAGCAGTCTGTCCCGAGTGTGACCTAGTTCTGGGAGGAGGCTGCGGCTGCTGGATGTCGAAGGCTCCCAGGGCCCCCTCCGGTCCCGGCTGTGGACTCCTTGCCCTCCCCCGTTGTGGGGTGTACAGACCCCTCCTGCCTTCAGCTGCTCTTCTCAAGGGGGTGCACCCGGCTCTTTGGTTGTTTCCGAGCTCTCAGCTGTGCTTCTGTCTGACGTCTCCCCACAGACGCCGAGAGCACACCTGCCAGTGGCTGCTCACATGTCTAACCCGTATGCTCACATGTCTTTGGGGGACACATCCTCACCTAATTTTGTTGTCGATGTTGGCCACGGGCATTTGTTTTGCCATCTTAATTGCACTGTATAATTTTATGCAAGAATTTGGGGTAAAAAAGCTATGCCACCCTTTTTTCATAATATCCAAGACTTGGAAGCAACCAAGATGCCCTTCAGTAGGTGAATGGATAAACGAACCGTGGCCCATCCAGTAATGCGTGCTGCTCAGCAGTACAAAGGAGCGAGCTGCCCGGCCGTGAAAAGTCGTGGAGGAGCCTTCAGTGCAGAGCGCTAAGTGAAAAGAGCCGATCTGAAAAGGCTGCATCCATACGATTCTTACTCTATGACGTTCTGGATAAGGCAAAACTAGGGAGACAGTGAAAAGATCAATGGTTGGGAGAACAGGGGGATGAATAGACAGAGCACAGGAGATTTTTAGGGCAGTGAACTACTCTGTATGTGGGGAATACATGGCTTTTTACATCTGTCAAAACCCTTAGAATGTACAACACGAGGTGAATCCTTACTGTGGTCTTTCGTTAGTAGTAATTTATGAGTGTTGGCTCTTCAGTTGTAAGAAATTTATCACATTACTGCAAGGTGGTAGTAATAGAAGAAACTAGGGGAGGGTGGGGAGAGGTGTGGGAACTCTGTACATTCAGTTTTTCTATAAACCTAATCCTTAAAGTTTAATTTAAAAAATGGTTGCCAGAGGTGGGGTGTGGAGCCGTAGGTGAAATGGGTGAAGGAACTCAAATGGTACAAACTTCCAGTTAAAGTAAAGAAGCCGTGGGGACGTCATATACAGCACAGTGACTATAGTTAATAATACTGTGCTGACTGTTTGAAAGTTGCTAAGAGACGACATCTTCAAAGTTCCCATCACAAGAAGTAAAATATCCTGTAGCTATGTCTGGTGAGGGATATTACCTGTTAACTAGACTCATTGTGGTGATCATTTTGCTGTAGATACTAATGCAAAGAGCCAACTCATTGGAAAAGACCCTGATGCTGGGAAAAATTGAGGGCAGGAGGAGAAGAGGGTGGCAGAGGATGAGATGGCTGGATGGCATCACCGACTCAATAGATGTGAATTTGAGCAAACTCCAGGAGATAGTGAAGGACAGGGCAGCCTGGCGTGCTGCAGTCCTTGGGGTTGCGGAGTTGGACATGACTTTGCAACTGAACAACTTGTTGTGTATCTGAAACTAATATAATTTGTCAGTTATGCCTCAGAAGAGTAGGCTGCTACTGCCATCTCTGTGGACTTCTCCATTATTGGGATGTCTGAATTCCAACCATTTTAAGTCCTCCACAACATCATTACTGTTTTGTTCTGTTGATAACCGCTTAGATCTGTCTACTTCATCTTTTTAGTCTTCATTCCTTTTTGCATCTCAGACTTTCCATGTGAGGTCAAATTCTTGTTTGAATGCATCATTTGGAATTTTCTTTAGTAAGGATCTGCTGGCAGCAAACACTTTGTTTATCACTGAGTATCTAATTGTGGACTGTTATGCTCCTTCAGTACATTGAAGACAACTATTTCATTGCCTTGTGACTCCCATTAGCATTGAGAAGCCAAGTTCATTCTTTTGGAAAGCGTTGTTTGTGATTTCTGGCCACTTTTCTGATTTTTGACCAAGACATGGTTGGGTTTTTTTTATTACCATTGTTTGTTTATTTTTGACTCTGCTGGGTCTTCCTTGCTCCGTGGCTTTCCTCCGGTTGCCATGTGCGGATTTCTCATTGTGGTGGCGTCTCTTGTTGCGGAGCACTGGCTCTGAGGCACGGGCTCAGGAGTTGTGGTGCACAGGCTTCAGTTCCCCATGGCGTAGATGCTGCCCGGACCAGGGATCGAACCTGTGTCCTCTGGCTGGCAGGCGGCTTCTTACCCACTGTACCACCACAAAGTCGGTTGATGGTACAAAAATTTTTTTTTAATTGATTTTTTTTTCCAGTGATTCCACTACCAGGTGTCCAAGTATGGACTTCTTTTTTATTGGTCTTTTTTTGCAATTCACTTTTAATCTTGGATTGTTATATTTTCTCAGTTGTGTGGAAAGTTCCCGCACAACTGAGGAAATATACCATTGTTTCTTCAGTTGTTATCTCTATACTGTTTCTCTCCCTGTCCAACTTCGGCTCTAATGAAACAGATATTGGAATCTTTCATTTACTATCTTTCTTTGCTCCTCATCTGTATTTTTCAGCCTTTTTGTGAAACGGTGCTGTGTTCTTGATTAGAGTTTCGTGTTACCCGTGGTGAAGGACCAGTTTCCTTTTTAGTTTTTAACCCATCTAATACTTTCATAAAATGTAGTGGAAATAAATGAAACATAAAATACAGTCACAAATTTTGGGGTTTCAGGTGTACTTTTTTCATTTATGGAAGTTCTATTTCTAATCTGCTGTGTGATTTTTTAAATATTTTCCTATTTTCTTGCAGACGTCATGTCGTTTAGTCAGCACAGCTGCTTTGTAGGCTGCGTCAGATGATACCGGCATCTGAAGTCCTTGTCACGTGTTGTTCATGCTATCTTCCTTCCTTATGTCCCTGATTGTTCTTTGGTGTGTGCTGGTCATTGTACTCAAACATTTGAAATAAACTAAAACCTAGGATGAAGGTATCTTCTTCAGCAGGGATTTGTTTTTGCTTCTGCACGACACCTGGGGTCACTGCTAGTCTGGGAGTGCCATAAACCATGACAAATTGTATGCCTTGCTACATTAGCCAAGGAGATTGCCTTGTGAAATATCCCCCCGATTCCCGGTCATTCCTGAAAGCAGAAACCTTTTTCGGGACAGACTGTATCAGAAGTGATGCCGTGTAACTCCGGAGACAGCTTCCCTGTTGGGCGAGATGCGTGCTGTGTGTGCCGAGAAGATGGGAGGCTACATTTTGCCCCTGTGCCGTAGGAGGTGGTGACACGCCCCATCTCTCCGGTTCCCGGTGTTTCCCCTGCAGTTCAGAAGTGCTCGAGATCATCTGCAAGGTGTATTTTGGCACCCTGCAGTGCCTCTTCCCCATCAACCACATGCCACTGCCTTAAACACCACTTGATAATCCTTGTCTGAGTCAACAGTTGCACTCGAGATTTCAGCATTTAGTCTGGCATCCTTCTAAAAGCAGAGCCATTTCTTACCAAAGGGGCCTATTTGGTTATTGGGACATGTAGCTCCTACTGGAAAGTGAGGAGAAGCTTAAATCTTTGCCTTTGAGTTACCAGTTTTCCCTCAAATGGTGAAAACGAAAGGTCTTTTTGCTTTTTCTTTTGTGAATACCGTTATGTGTTTCCTTGATGTCAGTGTGTTTTAATATACTAAAACCATATCCCTTCTTACGTGCAGGTGCGTAGTGTTAACCATTGTCTGATATTTGGGAGAGCTGCTGTGTGTTTTTTGGCATGGTGTCCTTTTTGTCTCCTGGTTTCTGGCACAGTAAGATGTCCCCCCTCCCCCCAGACTTGGAATTAGCCATTTTTCAAAGAGCCATGATTCCTTTCAGTGGGGAATAATATTAGGGACCAAAATTAGGGCACTGGGGAGTATTCATTGCTACTGGCCTGCTGTTGCTTTTAGGCACTTTCGATGGAGGGAGCTAGAATATGGTCATATATTCTAGAATATATATATATGTATATTTTAGCTGTGCTTTTATAACATTATGGTGTTTTCACGTGTTTCTTGAATTTTCATAGTTGTATCTCTACCTTACACTGAAAATCTTGATTTCTAATATCATTCTATTGCTGTATCATACTAAAATTACTCACAACAATAATGATGTTATTACAAACAATAGGAACTTTGAATCGGTTCATTTCATTGCCAAAAAAAAAAAAAATGCTGCTGATGTATTTGTTGTGATTCCATTAAATTTTAAAAATGTCTAGAGAGGATTGGCATCTTGAGGATGTTTGAATCCCCTCATCTAAGAGTGTAGAGTCTTTCTGTTTGTTTAAGGCCACTTCATCCCCTTGAAGGTTGTTTTTAAGTTTCCCTCCTGTGGGGTTTTGCACATTTCTTAGTGTGTGCCCAGATATTCCATTCTTGTTGCTATTGTAAACGGGGTCTCCTTTTCTGTTGTCTCCTAAATAGCTGTTAATCGTTTCTGTGGAGGTTGGTGACCTCTGTACCTTGCTTTCACATCCTGCTGCCTTACTGAATTGTCTTATTGTTTGCAGTAGTTTTTCAGCTGATTCTTTTTGATGTCCCAGCTATTCTTTAGAGCTGCATGTAAAAGTAATCTCACCTCTTTGTTTCCAGTTCTTATAGCGCTAGTGCCTTTCTCCTGACTTGACCGAAAAGTCCAGTAAGATGTTAATGTATTGGTGGTGTGAGCAAGCATATTTGTCTTGTTCCCGACTTTAATGGAAATAGAAGCATTTATTAATTATACTGTTTATATTCCCCTGGTTTTCAGCTGTCGTAAACCGTGCTTTAATGTAAATCTTTTGTCGTTCACACCTTTGAACCTCTCCTTAAGCTGGAATCAAGGAGCGGAAGTACTGATCAAAGGCCACTAGTTTTCAAGAACCCTGTACAAATACTGTCCAAGAGGCGGTCCCACGAACTCGTCCTCCAGGGTGTAGGAGGTGTCCCACTGCACCTGTCTAATACCCTGGCCATTTATATGCTGAAGTCATTGGTTAAGTGGAAAATAGTGTTTCCTATCTTTGTTTTTTGTGACAGTGAGGCTGAATATAGCCTTCAGGTCTTGTTCATTCAAAGATTTCTCTGAATTAGTCCTTTTTTTAATGTTTTTGGTCTGGAAGGTAGAAGTGTTAAATGAAGAGAGCGAATTTTTTAGGTGACTAATAAATCATGGATTTTGTTTCCTGGGGCCATTCTCCTTGCTTTAGAAAAGACAGACCTCTGGAGAAATCAACGATATAACAAAACTCCAGTACTCTTGCCTGGAAAATTCCATGGATGGAGGAGCCTCGTAGGCTACAGTCCATGTGGACATGACTGAACAAAACAACTAGGGCTTAATAACAATTTATCGGAGACCATGGGACAGAAATTTAGAACCGCTAAGTGTTAGGCCTTTTGGGGAAGAAGTTGTCAGATTGTTGGGAGAACTTATCTAAGATTTTAGAAATTGACTTTGGAATAGCAGTTAAAAATGAGTCTTGCCCCCGTTTTGTGAAAATGCAGTACTGAAGCCTAAATTCAAAGCAGCTTATTTTCCAATACAGTTGAGCATCTTGCCGTACAAGTGATCATTTTTACTGCTTAAAAATGAATTGGCATCTATTTAGAGGAGCTTTCGTGCTTCCCAGGGGCACCGTTGGTAAAGAATCCACCTGCCATTGTAGGAGATATAAGATGCGAGTTCAGTCCCTGGGTCAGGAAGACCCCCTGGTGTAGGAAATGGCAGTCCACTCGAGTATTCCTGCCTGGAAATTTCCATGGTCAGAGGTGCCTGGTGGGCTGCAGTTCTTGGGGTCACAAAGAGTCGGACACGACTAAGAACACATACCCTCCTTGCTCATTAGTTGAAGAATAAAAATGGAGTGAGAAGCTACCAGAGTCCTTTCTCTGGTAGTCTCTGAATTCTCCTGGGTTCAGACACTCAGCTTTCATCTGTCTTGTTTCTGCTACGTGTTCGGTGCTGTGTCTTCTCCCGATGCCCCAATAAGGGGAGGAAACAGCTCGGCGAGCCAGGCGCCAGTTCACAGCAAATGTTTGCTGACCGCCTGGGCTGTCGGAGCTCGGGGAGGTGGTCAGGACAGTGACAATGAGCAGAGGTGGCCCCGGCTCTCAGGGAGGCCACAGACCCAGGGGCGGCGTCTGCGGCCCCCTCCCGCTCCGGCCCACACCTGTCTGTCGCAGAGGCGCCCGGGCCCGTCTCCCGTCAGCCTGAGCCTAGCCCCGAGCGCGGCCTGGCCCCCAGGGCACCCTCCTGCCCACTCTCCTCCGGCCACAAGTGTGGCTCTTACCCCAGGGTCGCTCTCAGCCCCCGTCTGTCATCCTCGGTGATCTTGGCAGAACTCAGGGAATTGGCGGCAACTGGCTGCGGTAATCCTGCATTTAGTGTTTACGCTGGCCTTCTGCAGACCTCACCTGGATTTCTTGCAGCGTCTTTCACACACACACACACACACACACACATTCTCTGCATGTTCTTACCCCCTGCCTGGGCCCTCCAGGCCTGGGTTTCCTGTGCTCTGCCTTCTCCAGGGGCAGCCCCGTGCCCTGCTGGCTCTGTCTCCCCCCGTGTTTCCTGTCTCCCCCCCATGTTGCCTTGTCTTGTAAATTGTGGTGAAACATACACAGCATGACATTTATCATTTAACCATCCGTAAGTGTCCAGTTCAGTGGCATCCATGCAGTGTGCCCATCGCCACCGTCTCTTCCTCCCCCAGCGACTCTGGGCCTGTTAGTACCTCCCCCTACCCACTCCGGTGTTCTGGCCTGGAGAATTCCATGGACTGTATGGTCCATGGCGTGACAAAGAGTCGGACACGACTGAACAACTTTCACTTTCCCCTCCCCCAGCCCCTGCCTGCAGGCTAAGTCTCTCAGTCATATCCGACTCTTTGTGACCCCATGGACTGCAGCCCTCCGTGGTCCTCTGTCCGCGGGATTCTCCAGGCCAGAATACTGGAGTGGGTTGCCTTGCTCTCCTCCAGGGGATCTTCCCGACCCCAGGATCGAACTCACATCTCTCATGTCTCCTGCATTGGCAGGCAGGTTCTTTACCACTGGCGCCGCCTGGGAGGCCTCTGGCACTGGTACCCACCATTCTCCTTTCTGTCTCTGTGATTTTGACTCTTCTAGGGACCTCATGTGAGTGGAATCATACAGAATTTTATTCCTGAATTTCGAGGCTGAATAACATTCCACTGTGTGCATTGTTGTTGTTCAGTCACCAAGTCATGTCTGACTCTTTGCAACCCCTGGAATGCAGCATGCCAGGTTCCCCTGTCCTTCACCATCTCCTGGAGCTCGCTGAGACTCCTGTCCATTGAGTCGGGGATGTCCATTTTGTGGATGGAACACCATTTGTCTGTTCATCACGATGGACACTTGGGTTGCAGAACATGCCACACGCTGCCCTGTCTGACGTGTCGGCTGAAGGCAGGGGCAGTTTGCGTGTCTGTTCTGTGGCCAGTCTAGTATCTGCCATGGATCCCTGAGACACAGCTTTCTGAAGGAGCGAAAAGCACTCTGTGCCCGGGGGCCTCCCCGCACCCTCCAGTTTTCTGGGAACCGTTGTGGGGCTGGACCCCCTCCGGGGCTTAGCGCTCCCTGCACCTCGGACTATTCCTCATGAAATACGGTTTCCTGCTAACAGTTGACCTGACCGCGCTTAGCTTGTCACCTCGGCTCTGGGTACCGCGCCTGGGTTTCCTATTTTCTCAGAACTCGGAAGGGGTGTGACGACTTCTTTGGCTTTAAAGGTTTTCCAGCCTGCTGCGGGGACAGCACAAAGGAGCAGAGGTCTCCAGCCGCGCCCTCCGGGCAGATTCTTTGCTTCTTCCGCCCCACGCACCCCCGCTGGCCTTTCCTGAGATAAGCTTGTCCACCCTTTAAACCACTCTCAGGACTCGCTCAGATCAACAGGGCAGCTAGCAAGCGTCCCTTTGACCTTGCTGTTGGCAAGCAGAAGTGCCCTGGCAACCTTTGAACACAGCTGAATGCTAGGTATCTTTGATCTGCCTAAGGAAAAAGGCTATTTTAAACTGTAAGCGAAGCCAAATTTTTTTGGGTTAGATTTCCTACCCAACAAAACATACATCACCCATGCCCATGTCGTTTCCAGTTAAGCGTCAGCTCAGAGGACAGCCCTCCTTTAATAAAAGAAACTGTAAAGCTTCTTTGCTAAAATACGCGCATACTTAATTTGCCTATAAAATTTGCCTGGGGAGATGAAAATTAAAACCTTTGGCTGAATTTAGAAATGAAAACATGAACATTTTAGTCAGGAATGCTACCTCCAAATGGGATGTAACTACAGTTTGTTTGTAAATTAAGACCCACGTAAAGTGATGGAGGAAACCGAGAATTGAAGAGGAACTCCTATTCAAACCTCCCGTCTCTGTGCAGTACAGATGCCCACGTTTGCCTCCGTGCGGGACAGATGCGCTGAGAGCTATAGTCTGTCTATAGAGCTATAGAACCGCCCACTTGGCGGTTCTGCAAGGAGCTCTGCACGGAGCCCAGAAAGGTGCCTTTCTTCGAAGTCAGCTCAAGCCCTCCGCAGGGCAGGGAAAGTTGTCATGGGAGCGTCCAGAAGCCAGGCTGGAGGGCACCGTGGGGGGGAGGGGGGCTGGGCCCCGACAGGTTGTTGGGGGGCACTGGGCAAGGGCTCTGCACTCAGTGGGGGGACCTGTCCCTCTCCAGGTGGTCAGGGGCATACCCCTCTTAGCTCTGCACTCCAGGGACAAGCTGTGAAGACTGGTGCGGGAGTTTGGCAGTATCAGAATTGGGCATCACAGCTTGACTTGGGCCTTCGTGCAGTGAGTGTGATGGGGCGCTTGCTGTGTGCTCGGGGTGGTCCTGGGGCTGCCAGAAGACAGCCAGTGGCCCAGGATGGGAAGAGGAAGGCTTCCCGGAGGGGCTAGTCCAGACAGCGATCCCATCGGCGTCTCTGCCCTCACACTGAGCCCCAGGGCCAAGACCCTGCTTCTTCAAGCGCTTCAGTGCCCACTGCCCCTTCCCTGGGATGGCTGAGCACGTGTGGCGGATCCCGCCTCAGGGGTGGCTTCATCCTCCTCGGTGACCCCCGCCCCATCGGTGGCATCGGCGCCTCCACACAGCTGAGGAGGTGGGGGGATCACAGACGCGCCCCCCCACCCCCGACAGGTGAGGCAAGAAGGACCAGCCTGAGGTTATGGAGGGTGAGGGCGGCCTCTCCCCGGGCACAGGCGCTGGCTGAGTCCCTCTTTCATCGAGAGGAGAGGGCGCTGGAGGCTGCCTGGACCTCGGAAGCCTAGGTGAGCCTGTGGGTTCGGTGCAGACGTGCAGGCAGAATTTAAGTAGCCTGTGACGGGCTCCTTGAGACGAGCAGTCAGCATCCTCGTGCTTGTGGTTCAGTTTGTCCTGCCTGCTTTAGGCCACTCTTCGTCTGTGTGTGTCTTACATACTTGATCTCGTTTATGCAGCGCAGTAAATCTGCGTCGTATTTCCTGGGTTCCCACCACGGCCCTTCTCTGTCCTAGCCTGTGCCGGAGGGGCCAGCATTCACTCAGGGAGTCCTCCTGCCCTCGGCTCGTCTCTGGGTCCTGGGACTTCCCTGGGGGCCCAGTGGTCACGGCCCTGTGCGTCCAGCGCAGGGGGTGCAGGTTCGAGTCCCGGTTGGGGAACTAAGATTCCACATGGCACGTGGCACAGCCAAAACATAAATAAGATGACAATAAGAGTAATCAGCTAATTTTTAAAAAAGCTTAAAAAAAAACCTCTATATGTCTTTTTTTTTAGTTGTTTTAATGAAAATATTGTGTGCTTATTTTAGCAATACTGAACAATGTAGAGACATTTCAGAAAGAAGAACTACACATAGCCATAACACTCCACGGTGATTACTGTTGATATTTTGAAAATGTTTCTTTTTATGTTCATACTATTTCTGAAAAATTATATAGTGCTTTGCTCACTTATTTTTACTTTACAGATTCATAAGTACTTTTGGTAAATGTGTAAAAAAAATTTCACTGTGTGGGATAATCCCTTTGATGTTAAGGTAGTTACTGGTATTTTAGAATCATAAATAAAAAGTGTGACGCTCTCAAAATGAATAAAATACTTTGAATTAACATAGGAGGTGAAAGACTTGTATGCTGAAAGTCATTAAAGAAGACCCCAGTAAATGGAAAAGATGTGTGTTCATGGATTGGAAGATTGAGTATTGTTAAAACCTCAGTACTACCCAAAAGATCCACAGATCCATTGCAGTCTCGATCAAAATCCTGCCAATGTTTTTTCCCAGACATAGAAAAAAATCCATTCTAAAATTCACATGGAATCTCCAGGGACCCTGGATAACCACAGCAATGTTGAAAAAGAAGAACAAAATTGGAGGTCTTACATTTCCTGATTTCAAAGCTTAGTGCAAAGTTACAGTAGTCGAACCAGCGTGGTGCTGACCTCCTTGGTGGTCCAGTGGTTAGCACTCTGTGTTCCCAATGCAGGGGGTCCGGGTTCAATCCCTGGCCAGGGAGCTATATCCCACATTCCACAACTAAGAGGTCACGTGCTGCAGTTAAGACCCGGCACAACCAAATAAACAAATATTAAAAAAAAAAACAAGAAGACATATACACCAAGAGTATAAGAGATCAAGAAATAAACTGTCACAGGTATGGTCACATGGTTTTCTAGGATCCCACCACTCTGGGAAAAGGACAGTCTTTTCAACAGTGGTGCTGGAAAAAAATGGATATCCACATGCAAAAGAATGAAACTGGACCCTTATTTTATACCAAGCATAAAAATATAACAGAGTGGATCAAAGACCTAATATTGCCTTAGAGGAAAACATAGAGGAAAAGTTTCATGACATTAGACTTACCATTGATCTCTCAGACATAACACAAAAGCACAGGCAAGGAAAGCAAAAGTAGATAAATTGGACTGCATCAGATTTTAAAACTGTGCCACAAAAGACACAATCAGCAAAATGAAAAGGCAACCCATGAAGTGGGAAGAAGTATTTGAAAATCATGTATATGATAAGGGATTAATATCCAATACTTATTAAGAACTCCTGCAATTCAATAATGAGAAAATAACCCAATGTAAAAATGCGCAAAGAACTTGAGTAGACATTTCTCCAGAGGAGATACAGAAATAGCCAATAAACATGAAAACATGATTAATATCTCTCATCATTAGGAAAACACACATCAAAACCAGTGAGATGCCACTTAACACCCACTAGGATGGCTGCTGTCAGAAAACCAGAGAATAGCCAGTGTTGGTAAGGATGTGGAGAAACTGGAACGCTTGTGCACTGCTGGTGGGAAAGTAAAATGATCCTGCCACTCTGGCCCCCTGATGTCAGCAGAGCTGACTCACTGGAAAAGACCCTGATGCTGGGAAAGACGGAGGGCAGGAGGAGAAGGGGGCGGCAGAGGATGAGACGGTTGGAGGGCGTCACCGACTCGATGGACATGAGTCTGAGCACGCTCCGGGAGGTGGTGAAGGACAGGGGAGCCTGGCGTGCTGCGGTCCACGGGGTCGCAGGGAGTCGGGCGTGACTGAGCGACAACAGCAGTGTGGAAAAGAGCGTGGCAGCTCCTCAAAAAACGAACAACACAATTACCATGTTTTTTGCTTCGGGGAATATACCCAAAAGAATTGAAAGCAGAGACTTAGATATTTGTATATCCATATTATAGCAGCGTTATTCACAACAGCCAAAATGCAGACGTGGCCTGTGCCTATCAAGGGGTCAATAGAACAAAATGTGGTATAGCCCTGCAATAGAGTATTATCCATTCTTAAAAAGTGGAGAAATTCTGGAACATGATGCAATACAGCAGAACCCTACATACACTGAGTGAAATAATCCAGTCACCAAAGGACACAAGCTGCATGATCCCACTTACATTAAATATCAGGTAGCCAGAGTCGTCATAGTCACAGGGGCCGAACGTGCAGCGGCCGAGGGGAGGGGGCTGGGGTTGGATGTGCTCAACAGGGACAGAGCTCCTGTCCTGCAAGATGGACCGAGTTCTGGGGGTGGATGGTGGTGGTGGTCGCACAAGACTAGGAATGTGCTCACGCCACTTAGCACGTTACTCTTTGAAACGGTAAAGACGGTAAATTTCACGTTATGTGTGCTTCAGTCGGGTCCCACTCTTCGCGACCCTAAGGACTGTGGCCGGCCAGGCTTCTCTAGCCGGCCAGGCTTCTCTGTCCATGGGATTCTCCGGGGGAGGGTCCTGGCGTGGGCTGCTGTGCCCTCCCCCAGGAGATCTTCCCAGCCCAAGATCAAACCCGTATCTCATTACATCTCTTGTATTGCAGGTACGTTCTTTACCACTCGCACCACCTGAGATGTCTGTTAGCACACATTTTTAAGTAACTCTTTTTTTAAAACGTGATGCTCGCTCATGGCTACTACATTTCTGGAATAGACTCCCAGAAGTTAAATTACTTAAAGAATCTTTACACATTGCCAAATTTTATTGCCAATCCTTATTTTCCAAAAGGATCAGAACAATTTATAGATTTGTTGTCAAGGTTACAACATGCCTTTACCAGTATTAATTAAAATTTTTTAAATTATGGCTGATTTGACAGATGAATACTTTTTTTCATACAGAGACGAGATGGTTAGATGGCATCACCAATTCAATGGACATGAGTCTGAGCAAGCTCTGGGAGATGGTGGAGGACAGGGAAGCCGGGCGTGCTGCAGTCCATGGGCTTCCCAGGAGCTGGACACAACCGAGCAACTGAACAGCAACAATTGATCAGCTATAGTTCTTTTGCAAACTGAATCATTTGAACTCTGAGGTCTTAGTTTTTTTCTGATTATTGTTGTTGTTCGGTCGCTGAGTCATGTCCGACTCTTTGTGACCCCATGGAGTGAGTGCCCCAGGCCTCTCTGTCCCTCACTGTCTCCCGGAGTTTGCCCGATTTTTTCTAGTAAATTACAGTATATTATTAACTTCTTGTAATTATAGCATTTGTATTTCCTTTTGGAGGGAACATTTTAATGTGAGGAATATCCCCTAAGCATTGTCCAGTGTTTTTTAATTATCCTTTTCTAGCTTGAGAATTGATAGTCACTTCCCTTTTCTTCTCAATGCTGTGGGGATTTGAGGGCGGGGCTGTTTTGATTTTTTTTTTTAATTTAACTGCATTTTTTTTTTTAATTTGACCCATCTATTTTATTTTGGTGTGAGGTGAAGACTTAGATTTTTGCCCACATGTAACCGTTAGTTGTCTGGGTAGTCGTCACCTTCCCATGGGTCTGAGCTTCCTTCTTTATGCAGACGGTGCACTCGTATAAGTAACTACACTCACTGTGTCGGGGGCTGTTGCTTTCTGTCCCAAGACCTGTCTCTTCCGTCCACATCACACTGTCCTAAGTTCATAAACTTTATAGTTGGCAGGACCTGCTTTTCTCATAAGTGATATTCTCATTCTTCATGCTTTTTATTTTTCCAAGTGAACTTTAGAATTACCCAGAAAAATAAGAAGCCTCCTCTGAATTTTGAATGGAATTGCTTTAAAACTATAAGTCAATTTGGGGAAATGCTAACATCAGCTTATTTATCGTATATGTGCTTCCAGTCCAGAAATATACCTTATCTTTAAGGTATGTTCTTTTTTTGTCTTTCTCCCTATTATTTATGTTTGTTTGCTTATTTATATTTTAGACTTATTTCATCAGTGATTTTCAGATCACAGACTTCAAGTTCTTTAAAGTGCTACTTGATATGTATGCATAAGGCTTCAAAAGAGCGTGGGGGGAAATCACTAATAAAGTTGAGATCTTTTGATCCAAGATCATTAGGAAAAATACATCAAGAAGTGTCTTCCCTTTTACTTTGACTTTAATCTATATATTTTATATAAAGATTCTAGGAGTCTTTCCCTGTTACTTCTGCAATTCCACTCATCAGCACAGTCTTAGGACAGGCACATTTCCCCCTCTCATCTCATATGAAATATTAAACTGTTCGAGAACAAATAACTCTCTGCCTCTTTAGGGTACAGATCTGCATTAAGCATCTGCTTTCAGACCCCTCAGGAAGCCCCCTGCAAGCCTCGATCCTGGCTGCACTTGAGTCTGAGTTCATCTGAGTGCGAGGTGATAGTGAGTCCTCAGAGAGCCATCGTCGCGGCATCTGATGGACTGAGAGGGTCAGCAGCCAGGATCTAAATTCATAGTACCTGCCTCAGGGCACAGGCTGTTCAGAGAGCAGAGGAGCCAGCAGGTGGGCAGCAGGTGGGCTCAGGTGGGGAGAGCCCTCTCACATGACACCCACTCCCCGTTGCTTGTTGTAAGTGAATTCATGGCCCAGCTTGGGGATCCAGCAGCGTCTTTCAGCTCTGTGGACGAGGGGCCAGGGTAAGATTTGGTGTGCTTTTATTTGAGTATTTTTTAACGGCTATTGATCTACACAGTTCATTGGAAGGACTGATGTTGAAGCTGAAACTCCAATACTATGGCCACCCAATGCGAAGAACTGACTCATTGGAAAAGACCCTGATGCTGGGAGGAATTGGGGGCAGGAGGAGAAGGGGACAACAGAGGATGAGATGGTTGGATGGCATCACCGATTCAATGGACATGGGTTTGGGTGGACTCCGGGAGTCGGTGATGGACAGGGAGGCCTGGCGTGCTGCGGTTCATGGGGTCGCAAAGAGTTGGACACGACTGAGCGACTGAACTGAACTGAACTGATTGATCCACACAGTAAAAACTACCTTCTTTCTTAGTGTGGGGGCAGCTAATAAGCACCCCTGAACGATCGTAGCTCATTTGCTGGTTGAAATGGGGTGCGTGCCAGCCCACAGGTGTAGCTGCAGACCCTAGCCCATTTCTCACTGTTGTGACTCATGTTTAGAAACCCAAAGAGCTTTTGGTTCTTGTTCACAAACTGGGAAAAGTGGGGATGGCGGGAGTTGTGTGAGAACTTATAAAGCAAGAAGATGTGGTTTGGACACAGTTGTGTATGTGTGGAGTGAGGAATTTTTTTGGACAGACTTAGTTTTGTGTGTGTGTGTGTGTAGTGAGGAATTTTTTTCAGTTCTGCCTGGCACAGAGACTTTTCTCATAGCATATTCACTTTCATTTGGAGCTAGTGATAGCCTTCTTATTGTAGGGAATCATCTCGCCAACACACACATACACCCCTCCCTAGGATACTCTGATTCAGAAGTGATGTCTTTTCTTGGTGCAGCTTTTTACATTAACCTTTTTTGAAGACAGGAGACTAAGATCTGAATAACAGCTTTTAATACTAGCCCCATAAAAATAAGGGCAATATCTCTTTTAATTAAAAGACTTTAATTTAAACAAAATATGAGAAATAAAATGGTATGTTGACCCTTTTAAGGTATAAACACTTGCATTTTATTTTATGACTTTAATTTTCACAGCCAGGTGGTATAAATACCTTTAATTTATAGCCCTTTCTAGCTATTGCATTTAAAACTTTCACTTTCCATGTAATTTTTTAACTGAATTTTTCCAATAAAAAAAATTAGACCCTGAGGGAAAAAAGACACTGTTTGAGGATTATTAGTTCATAACTCAGTAGTAGGAAAGGTTGATAAAACAAGAGTCCAAACTAATGAATTGGGATTGTGTAATATTTAAATAGCCATTTGCATTAAAAAAAAAATAGGTTGCCCAAATGCTAAATATGATACAGATATTAAAGTAATTAAAAAACAGGAGGTGGCCAGGTGGGTGTAAGGTACCAGTGAATTTGGGGTACCAGATAGAGAAATGTGAAAATTTAAAGTTCACGTAGACATATATGCATACTTTTTTTTTTTTTGGTGGCTCTCTCCGAATCATTTGTTTACAGTCTGGCTGGACTTGTGGCCTCAGTCCTGCCCCTTGAGAGATGGGATCTTTGCCTAAAAGTTATTGAGAAATGAAGACTGAGAAAGCCAAAAAATGTCCAGGCTTTTCACACACACTGACAGCCAAACAGAACGCTCTTTCCATTTGCAGCTTTTTTAGTGTCATTTTAAGTTGCAGCTTCTGGCCAATCAGCAAGCCCTGTGCCTGCTGACATCACGAAGCAGCCAGTTCCCTCCAGCTGCAGAGAGCTTCAGTTTGTCTTTTTTTTTTAAACTAAAATGGAGGCTGGTTTCTTGCCTTAAGGAGTACATTGCCTTTCCCGCTGAAGTCTAGATGTTGACATGTAATAAAGCGGGCAGCAGGATGGTGGTGGATGCGGCCAACTCCAATGGGCCTTTCCAGCCCGTGGCCCTTCTCCATATTCGAGGTAAGTTATTGTGTGTTTCACTGAAACGGAACCTTCTGTGGTTAGTTAATAAATGGCCATTGTGCTTCAGATAAGAAAAGCAGGAAGTCCTTTCTAGCAGAATTCACCCCGTTTCGCGGCAGACCTAACCGGAGGAGGCTGGGTGTGTCACTGCAGTTTGGCATTTTACGAACTACTTACAGAATTTGAGTCTTGAGAGAGGCCTTGCATGCATAGTTCAAAGCTGGTTTTTCTGCTTTCTGCTCGTTCTCCCATCCCCCTTTCAGAGCCGTGCTGATGTCAAAGGATGTGAAGTCACTGCCCGGGGTAGGCATTGGGTGGGGGTAGGAAGGAGAGGCGGGCGGCGCGCCTGGCCAAGTTGTCCGTGCGCAGAGTTTCTGTTACAAATGTGTTGCTTAATTAACACCCCCAAGGTTTCACTGGGGACACATCCCTGAATTAAAGATGAATTGCAGTCAGAAAATATGCAGGAATGACCAGAAAAGAACTTCCTTTTTTAAAAGGATCGTTTTCGTTCTTGCCATGGAGCCTAAAAGAGAAATACACTTGTGCTTTGAAATACTGAAATCCATTGTGGGTCATAATTTCTGAGCTGTTAGCCTTTTTGTGGGATAGTAGGAGACACTTTGCACTTAATTAGGCTCTATATTGACATTTTCCTTAAAATTTTAAGTGGCGGCAAGTTTTCAATGTGTGTATAGATCACTTTCAATAATTACAGTTTGCCAGTCGTAATTTATACAAAATTTGAATTCAGAATCTAGCTTAAAATGTATACAGAATTTAGCTTAAACACACAATTACCACGGTAATTAATAGTTATATTAAAACATGGGTATCAGGATAATCATATACTTTTTCTTAAACATTTAAAAATGTGTCTTATACAAATTTTTTGTTCTTAATTGGGTGAAATAGAAAATGATAGTTAAGCAAGCTTCATCAAATCACTTTAAAATGTATATAAATATCACAGCTCTGTCCTAACAGAACAGTTTTAACTGTCAGGACCCGTGCTAAGGAAGGGTGGGGGCAAGATCTCCAGGTGGCTAATAGTCTGTATGACTAAAATGCCAGGCAAGATTTTTCAGATCCTAGGGTGTACCCAGGGAAGGAAGATAAAACTACATGAATGCCCAGTCTGTTGGAATAAGATAGGGGTTGCCTTTTCTCTCCAAACCCTCTGTAATGAAGCTGGTGTCAATTAACGTCCACAGTGACCAACCTGTAGGTCACTTTGTTCTGCAGTGCAACCAGGAAAGAGCAAATGTTGACCACAGCACTCAGGTGTTTTAGCTGCAGGAGCCAAACGGCCTAAAACAAAATGATTGTGTTTCCATTTAAGTTCTTAAACAGGGACTGATTGAGTTAGCAATAAGAAAATTTTATTGCACATAAAATGTTTATTTTTAAACTTTGAAGGTATCTTCTAATAAATAGCAGATTTTTTTTTAGTTTGAGTTTAATGTACATCTTTTTTTTGAGCTATGAATTTATTACAAACTGGAATATTTGATTTTATATCTTATACCACATTGTTTTTGTTTTTTTTTTAATTCTAAGACTTTACTCTGATCAATCTGGGTTTTGGGGGTTTTTTTTGTTTGTTTTGTTTTTGCTCTTGGTTGAACTGTTGGTTGTTCTCTAATTGTGAGGGGAAAAGTAGTGAAGTGTACTCACCTACAAGAGACTTGAGTTTTTAACAAGGAATAACCGGTAGTAAAACTTAACTTCTGGTTCAAACAGTGAACTAGTTAAAACTTGAAAAACACTTGATTTACTCATAAGGACTTTTGAGAGCAAGCATATTCATGAGTGGTTTACTTTATTGGCTTTTAGAGTCTTGATCAATTTCACCTCCACTTAGCATCTCCTCTGCGTGTCCACTGCTGAGGGTCCTTCCCCAGAGGCCTCGATGGTTTAGTGGAGGGACCCACACAGGGGCCCCGGGGCAGGAGGCGCCCAGGAGCTGAGTCTGGGAAGGTGTGGGAAAGCGAGCGAGCAGGGGGCCTGATGCCTCCTGGGGCCGGGAGGGGGCCCGGCAGCCCTGGGGCTCACCTCCGACTCCACTCCCCCATGCATTTAGAGAAGAGGGGTCGTCCCCACAGAGGGAAAAGAACAGCAATTCATTTTAAAATAGAAAGTTTAGCTGTTTGTAGAACCTTTTGCCACAGGATTGTAGAAATAGCAGTTTTTTTTCCCCCAGCATCTTATCAATATCCATCTGTTTCACTGGCCTTCGATGGATGAGTTTTGGGACCTAGGATTCATTTCTTCATTCATTTTGCAAATACTTGAGTCCCTATCACCTTGTGCCAAGCAGGTTCCTAATTCAGAGTATGAAGCAAGCACCGCAGCCCAGCTTTCAGAGCTTACGGTCCATAAACAACACAGTTCCTGAACTGGTTAGTAACCCCAGTTGGCTTGACACTCATCTCCTATTATGTAGCCTAGAGTTTGTGGTTAATGTAGTGAATTAGCATGTCCTAAGAAGTGTGACAGGAACGTGCTGTTGAAACTTAGCTTAAACTTTTCTGTCTGGAGAAGGAGAGGTGTCACCTGGAACTTGGTGGCTGTAAGTTTAGCTTGATGACTTAAATCCTGTCCTCCCAGGGCCGGCCAGGAGAACTGTCTGTGGCGGCGGGAATGTCCTCTGTGCTGTCCACCACAGCTGCCCTCGGTCACAGGTGACTGCTGAGCCCTCAGAATGTGGCTAGTGCGCTGAGAAGCGGAGTGGTTAATTTTATTTTGTTTTGGCTATTTGACATTTAAACAGACACGTGTCTAGTGGCTATTGTATTGGACAGCACAGTTCTAGACTGGGATCGACAGACTCTTTCAGGAAAAGCTGGAGAGTCAATGTTTTTGGTCGAGAAAGCAGCCACAGATAGGAATGACCATGTTCCAATAAAGCTTTATTTACAAAAACAGCGGGCTGGCCAGATTTGGCCCTTGGGACATAGTTTGCCTCCCCCAACCCCCAACCCCGCCACCAGTCAAGACCATTCCTTGAATTTTAATTGCCGGTTAAGCACAGTAAGGTGTCTTGTCACTTCCAGAGCCAGGTTTAAGGCAAGAATAGTCGTGCCAAAAAAGATGCTGATGGTCAGAGAGGAAGACCTGCTCTCCATCTGGGTCCAGCTGGCTTTTATTCCGGCCTCAGGAAAGCCATTTCGTGCTCTGATCTGGGGGTTGGTCAGCGAGTCCAGTCTCTGAAAGACTGATGGGTCGCCGAGGCCTGGTGGGGGGCTGGGGAGCGAATTGTTCTTTTTGTGTAGACCCCTTTTTCTTGGGGAATGGAAGTTTGATTGTCGGAAAAGTTTGTCTTCTCACAAGTATTCCTGAGTCACCGATTCAAGGAAAGGTTTTTACCTTTCCGATAGAAACTTGGAGGAGAATGATCCGGGGCAGTGTGGAGGTCAAGGCCCAGGGCTTCCTTTCTGCCTCAGCCCACCTGATGACTTAGCCCGTGCCGCTGAGCCCCGCTGTGTACACAGGCTCGCAGGCGTGGGCCGCTCCTTCGTGACTGAAGTCTGTAAACGTCGTGAGGGCGGCTGCCCCGCACTGTCCTCATCCCCCAGGATTAGGAAGGAAATCGGGTCTGTGACTACCAAAAATGAAGTAAGTAAGTAAGTAAAGTCGCTCAGTCATGTCCGACTCTTTGCGACTCCATGGACTGTAGCCTACCAGGCTCCTCAGTCCATGGGATTTTCCAGGCAAGAGTACTGGAGTGGGTTGCCATTTCCTTCACCGAAAATGCAAGCCCCCCTCAAAAGACCACACCAGCCACTCTCTCTCCAGAGAGAGAGAACCAGACCCCGGGTGCTTACTGCACAGCTGTCCCTCTCTGTGAAGCGACTTTTTAGAAGGACACCTTGAAAGCTAGCTGGAGTGAGCCTCTCCGTAAAGCCTCTCCGTAATTCCTGCCAGCGAGGAACCTAACAGAGTAACAAAGAGCTCTCTGAGGGGCGGTGTGTGTTTATGTAAAGCCCGCGCACCTTTTGTTAATTAGTTTTCTCTGAACTGATCATATTTTTTTTCATTAAAAGATGCTAATTATGTAGAAGAATTAGGAGGTATGGTCAGTAGCCAGGAAAAAGGGTGTTTTGCATCTAGGAACGGTCCGAGTCCTCCCAGGCACAGCGTTTGGGGTGCACCTCACTCCATTTCCATACGTCAGGTGGCCCCACAGGGCGGTTCTCCCCCAGGCCAACAGTGACCTGCCAGATGTGACGAGCTTTTGTGAACACTGACTTGTTCCTTCCAGCACTGCTGCCTGGGAGGCGGCTGCGACGTCCTTGACACTCAAGGTCAGCAGCCTGTACGTCCCAAGTCCAGCGACCTGCCCCTCCGCCAGCTCCGCGCCCCAGACCACTGCTGGTGGCTGTCCCAGAGGAAACAGCCACGTGTATCATCTTCTGGTATTTCCTTTTGGCCTTTTTTGGAGACCCAACTAGAGCAATCTTTGGTGGGGCTCTGGATTTCCAAGTGATCAGATAGGACAAGGCACCCTTCCATCAGCTTGCGTCCTGGCCATGCAGAAACTGGCTCAGGCCAGTGCAGGCAGCGGCACGCAGAACCCTGCCTCATCTTCCCCCGTCTGCTTCCAGACAAGGCCCACCTCACCTCCTCTTCTCTGTCAGATGGAAAAGGACCATCAAGGATGCGGAAAACTCCCAAGACTGGGCTAGTTTTTCTCACTAATGTACTTAAGGAAAAG
Source organism: Odocoileus virginianus (assembly GCF_023699985.2). Classification (NCBI taxonomy): domain Eukaryota; kingdom Metazoa; phylum Chordata; class Mammalia; order Artiodactyla; family Cervidae; genus Odocoileus; species Odocoileus virginianus. Next base: position 10,124,599 of record NC_069689.1, on the reverse strand, counting down.
TCTTGCTTATTCATCTTGGAGAGACATTGGTTCACATGTGCAAGGACAAACTACAACAGCCAGAAAAGTCTGGTTTTGTTTTAGGCCCTTGAATTATTCATAAATCAAAAACCCTTCTAGTTGAAAAGAAAAACACAAGAGATGTAACAGTCGAACATAGTGAGTGACTATCAGATCTTTGTTCTAAAGACAAAACAAAATCAAACCTGCAGAAGACATTCATGTGGCTATTGGGGAAAGTTGAGTAGAGTGATGTGGAATTTTCTATGGAGTTACTGTTAGTTTTAAAGGGATTCTGATTTGTAGGAACTTTCCTCATCCTTAGGAATTGCAGATGGAAGTATTTAAATATGGGTGAAGTATCATGATCTCTGCACCTTACTTCCAACAACGAAGAGAAAAGTAACTGTAGAGCAAATATGCTCATATCCCTGGCTGTTGACTCTAGGGAAGTGGGTATATAGGTATACAAGGTGAATGCAAGTATTCGCCTTCCGTGTAGGTTTAAACGTCTTCATAATGTTTGAAAAGTCTTTAAAATGTTCCGCTTTAGAAAAAAATGTGCAAAGGACATGTAATTACTTAGAAATTGTTTCCTAAGTAGTGAGCAATGGTCTTTCCTATTGAAGTTTCGGCCTTTCTTCTGTTTTTCGTTTCACTCCCTTACTAACAAATGAGTGGCCGGTGGTGAAATGGGAAGGCAGGGGCTTGGTCATCTCGGGTGGTGGGGTTGAGACCCTGTAGCCCTGTGCCTCGTGGGTGGGTCCCCTGGTTTCTGACTCGTGGAGGCTGCAGAGACAGCCGCACCATCTTACCCAACAGTGTTTTGCTGAGTGTGCACCTTTTTTTTTTTTAATGTTTATTGGCATTTTTATTGGTCTTTTAAAATGTAACAGTATAAAGCACACTCTCAGGTAAAAGCAAAGTTCCCTCTGAACTTGACAGGCGGGGTGCTCAGTGGTTAAAGGCAGGGGTTCAGAAGTCACAGGGCCGAGGTCCCCGCCCCACCGCGGGTTAGCTGAGCCATCTCAGGCAAGCTCACTCACTTCCCTGCCAGAAATGGGAAAGAGATGGGGGGGAGGTGTCAAAGGATCTGCCTCTCTGGATTTTATGAGGGTTAGTTAAATGAGTGAATACATATGAGACACTTAGCGTGGTGCCTGGAGCACTGTGAGACCATGGGCCGTGTTCGTGGTCGCCGCGGTTATCATCTCTTTTCTAGGTCACGGTGGTAATTGAGAGCCCAGCGCCTTAACCACAGCTTGTGTTATTTTTCTGCCAGTTGCCTGTATCTCTTCCTCTATCTGCTCTCTCCCTCCCCCGTTTACCAAGCCTCTCTTCCTGCAATTTTCACCACCTGGAGGAAGTCGGTATCCCTGATGATCCTGGAGTATGCGCCGTGTTCTGCTTGTAGATCGTGTACAGAAATGCTTCACCGGGCGGCCCTCGGATCATCATCAGCCACTCTGTTCAGCGTGTACTGCTGACCCCCATTCAGACCTCTCGCTCTCAGGGGTCCAGCCTGTAACAAGAAATCAGCATTTACTACAGTCCTCTCCTCACCCCAATTTTAACGCTTTTGAAGAAAGCCAGCTTAGCATAAGATTTATGAAGAATTCTCCTTTAAGAAGTTAGAGATTTTTTTCTGTAGTTAGTCCCAAATAGGATGACTTCGCTTGTCATTTCCCGTTCGTTTTTTAAAAGCAGATGTTGCTTTCTGATGCTTTAGTAATTTGACTTCCAAAAGTTTACTGTCATATGGTCAAATCCCATTATGTTAGAATTCCTGAATTCCTTTTTTGTGTCGGGATTTTTAAACTAGGATAGTATTTAATGGGACCTCCCTAAGTGGTCCCGTGGTTAAGGCTCTGAGCTTCCAATGCACGGGACACAGATTCAGTCCCTGGGAACTATTGGGTTGGCTAGAAAGTTCCTTCAATTTTCAGGTTAAAAATAAACCTGTCATTTTTACCACAAACTTTATTGAACAACTCATTTTGTTCCACTGCCTTCTGCCATTTTTCAGGCAACTTCATAGTTCCATCTTCCCAAAACTTTTTATCTTTTTGAGCAGAAAACTGTTCCAGGTGCCTTTTACAGTCTTTCAGGGAATTGAAATTTTTCCCATTAAGAGAATTTTGTAAAGGTTGAAATAAACAGAACATCCAAAGGTGCAGTGTCTGGTTAACACGGCCGGTGAATCAGAACTCCAGCCAAGCTGTAACAATTTTTGCCTGATCGTCACAGCGACGTGTAGTCTTGTTGCGTTATCCTCATGGAAGACAAAGATGCATTTTCTATTGACTAATTCCAGACACTTTTCGTGTCAAGTGCTGCGTTCAGTTAGTCTCACGGGGAGCAATACCTGTTGGAATCCATCATTTGGTTTTCCAGAAGGAGCTCATACTAGAGGACTCCCTTCCAATTCCACCATGTACACAACATCACTTTCTTTGAATGAAGACCGGTGCCTTTGGGGTGGTTCATGGTGGCTCATTTCACTTGCCCTGCGAACTCTTCCACTCCACATTATTACACAGCATCCACTTTTCATCACCTGTCACAATTTGTTTTAAAAACAGAACATTTTTTGTGATGTTTAAGCAGAGTCACATAAGGAAATATGGTCAAGGTTCCCCCCACCCTTTACTTACATGGAACCCAAATATCAAAGCAATTAACATAACCAAGCTGGTGCAAATGATTTTCAGTGCTTGATTTGGATATTTTGAGTATGTCGGCTATCTCCTGTGGCATATAACATTGATTGTTCTCAATTAATTTCTCAATTTGATCAGTATCAACTTCAACTGGTCTACCTGACCGAGGAGCATTGTCCAGCGAGAAACCTCCAACACGAAACTTCACAAACCGCTTTTGACATATTCCACCAGTCACAGCACCTTCTCCATACACTGCACAAATCTTTTTTTTTGCATTTCAGTTGCCGTTTTTACCTTTCTTGAAATAATAAAGCATAATATGCTGAAAATGTTGCTTTTTTTTCTTCCATCTTCAATGGCTGCTACAAATGGCTACACAATCCACCAGTTTTGATGTTCAGGTTTTTTTTTAACTCATGCTGATATGACATCTGTCACAATACAATTTAATGAAATTGTTTCAAATGAAGTAAAAGACAACTAAGTGCTACAAGAAGCATCTTATGGAAAAAAAACAAAGAAATTTTTTGGCCAATCCACATGCCATGCACCGCGGCCCCCCCCCCCCCCCCCCCCCCCCCCCCCCCCGCCAAAAAAAAAAGATAGTATTTGAACCAGCTGAGATCCAAACTATAACCTTATACCTTACTGTTTCAAGTTTTAATATTGTAGTATTTCTAACAGAACTTTAGTTGTTACACCTGTTTGATTGACCTTTTCAGTCTCCGCTTTGTCATTCATGCATGTGAACTTCGTTTGAATTTTTGTCTGCTTGTGTTATTCACTGGCAATGCGTTCTATTACGGTAGTTCACCTTATAAAGTTATGAGAATAGTCATGTTTCCTAAGGAACAAGCCCAGTTTTCCTAAATTGCTGGTCCTTTATGCTTGGGAGCTTCAAGGAGGAGGAAGAGGTGGGGACGGGGGAGGCGCTGTGTATGTTTGTAGACCATTTTGGCATGTATACAACTAGAAGTTGTTCTTCCCTCCTTCTGGTAGTAGGCCAGGCTTCTCCAGGGGTGGCATATGACAACGTCGTATTCACAGCTCGGAAGGTGTCCTCAGTGTCTGCATAAGGCAGTGGCCTGTGGGCCCCTGGAGTCCCTGAGATACTTCCAAGGGAGCTGCAAGGTCACAGTGGTCTTCAGTATCGTAGGCAGATTCTTCTACCCTCTGAGCCACCAGGGACGCCCTTTCTCAAGAATACGACGGCCTTTCTTTTTGCCTCTTTCGCTGTGTGGCCACTTGCCCTGATGGTGCAAAGGCAGCGGTGGGTGAAATAGCTCCTTTCGCGGAGCAGGCCGTGGTGTCCAGCTGGAGACACCACGCAGCCCCCCAAGTCACACGAGTCTGACCCAGGACTACCCTTGATGAAGCAGGAAATGGTTAGTTTCACTAGCTCTCAGCCTTTGCTCACACACCTTTTAATACCATTCTGCGGGTGACCGCTCACCTGGCGACCGCAGGCACGCTGCGGTGCTGAGATGGTCTCCAGGGACACTGCACAGTTGTGTGAGTTGCAAGCTGAACTGGCCACTTTTTTCAGGAACATTATTTTACTTGAAAGAAGAAGAGACAGACATATTGGGTTAGTAAAACCTGAATATTTGACACATGCTTTCTCGAAAGTGAAGTGAAAGTGAAAGGCGCTCAGTCGCGTCGGACTCTTTGCGAACCCATGGACTATACAGTCCATGGAATCCTCCAGGTCAGAATACTGGAGTGGGTAGCCTTTCCCTCCTCCAGGGGATCTTCCCAACCCAGGGATCAGAGCCAGGTCTCCCGCATTGCAGGCGGGTTCTTTACTAGCTGAACCACCAGAGAAGCCCATTCTTGAAAAGGAATGAAGGAGTTCTGTCAGTTCAGGGAACAACAGTGACACTATTAGTTGCCCATGATAAAATTCGAAGTTGTAAGCAAAAGTTTGAATTTTGGGAAACTGCCAGCGTGAGCTTGACAGCTCCCAGTGCTGAAGACTTATGATACTAACAAACGGGGCTTCTTGATCTGAATGACGGAAGAGCTGCATGACTGCACACCAACACGTTCAGAGATGCTGCAAACATGCGTGGGCAGGAGAGACATTCAAAGTGCAGGACACACCACGGAGTTTGATGTCACTGAAACGTCATCAGTATGGTTTCAGATTCCACGTTGCAGCTAAGCTTTCAGAAACTACCGCTTATTGAACATTAGCATAGACTCAAAGAGGAATAACCACAGTTTTTTTTAAAGTCATTGAAATACCTCCCTTTTCCAGCTAAACATGTGGTTGAAGGCTGGGCTGCTTTTTTGTATACTTCAACCAAAATAGCGTATCAGACAACAGTATAGAAGCAGAAATGCAGGTCTACCTGTCTTCTATTAAGTCAAACTTTATAAAGAGATAAGCAAAAATATAAAACAGTGTCACTTTTCTTGCTATTTTTTTCTTGCTATTTTTTAATACAGTTATTGTCATGATAATATTTCAGCTAACATGAAATGAGCCTGTTACCTTAAGTGAATCAGTCAGTACAGTTTTAAACCCTCTCTAATCTGGTATCAGTAAGCAGAATCTATGTGATCCACACTCTTCAGGGTCCTCCAGACTGTTTTTAGAGGACCTGATTCTGACACCAAAAACAATTGAAAACCCTCGGCCCAGGAAAGCTCTGTAGCATGAGCTGGACTTGCTGGACCCTGTTTTTACCAAGCCTCTGTATTTTTTTCTCCTCTTCTCTTAACACAAAAAAATTTCCAGATTAACTAGTTAGCTAATAATGTATATAGGTCTCCCAGGCCACAGTGGGAGCCAATAACTGTGCCCAGCTTGTGGGTAGTGGAGTCACCCCAGGACTGGCCTTCTCTTTTGGCATTACTTGGCTCCCTTTTATCTTTTTCTGATCTTTTTAAAAATCCATATGTGAATATAGCCACTTTGAAATTTTTTTTGAATTGGAAATAAAACTAAAATTATCCCTAGCCTTATCCCCAAAATGAGTCTCCTACCTTCTCTGGCATCTCAGAGCAAATTGTTTGGAGTTTGCTGTATATCATTTTACACGTTTGTGTGTGTGTGTGTGTGTGTGTGTGTGTGTGTGTGTATTCACACTAAGTAATGTAAATGTGGATTTATCTACTGACTGGAAGTATATAGTATTTTTTGTTTTCTGTTTTTTTGCGGATTTTTTTTTTTTCCCGGCACCTCGCGGCTTGTGGATTCTCCGACCAGAGATTGAACCCCGGCCCTCGGCAGTGAAAGTGCCCAGTCCTGACGGCTGGACCACCAGGGAATTCCCTGGGGTTTTTTTTTTTTCTTAAGACAAAAAAGCTAGCATGACAGTAGTTTGGGAAAACTAAACCTTATACAAGGTTTTAACGTGTTGATAGCTTTGTGAACTAATTCCTGATGCTCTTAGCTAAATGTGATATTGTAGTATCCTGAATTGCGCTGTGTATACATACACCACACAAGCTCTTAAAGTGCGGTCCCGCACTTCTCTGCGGATTCGGTTTAAACCCTGGGACAAGGTGGGCGTCTGGCAGGAGGCTGCAGCGAGTGGAGTGTCTGCCTGGTGCCCGGGCCGTCCCAGGGGCGATCCCGGGCGCTGGCAGCACACAGCCAGGCGGCACAGAGGCCCCGTGCCCGTTGTGCAGAGGTCCAGAGGGAGTGTCCGCGAGCAGACCTGGCCAGGCAGTGGGCGACGAGGCCCATCTGGCTGGAGCTGGGCTGCCTCTCCCACACCTCCCGGCTGGAAACGTGACCCCTTCTCTCTGCTTGAGGCCTGGTCCCCCGGAGTCATCTTACCTGAGAGAACACCACTGACCCTCCTTTGCCTGCTTTTTAGAATATTTTCCTAGATGTTGAAAACACTGGGGTCTTGTCAGTTTAGTGGACCCCCTTCCTAAATTAGACCCAGTCATGCCGCAGTCGAGCTATCGGATTCAAGGCTAAGGCCTAACCGTGTGTCTTACGGGGTGACTGGGGTCCCTGACTTGTCTCCAGACCTTCCTGAGTCTGTGAATGTGCTATATTTTTAAATGTGTTTGATTAAATTACTTGTTTTTCAAGGGAATTGAAAGAAAAGAGCTGAGATTCAAATTCTAGCCTCCTGTCCCTGAGGACAGAAGCCCGTGATGAGAATAAGCAGATTGCTCCTTTTATCCTTAAGAGAAATGCTATGCTGGTAGAAAACTTGAGTGACTGGTTTTTTGGTTTTTTCTTTTTTTAATGACTTTAATAAATTTTAAAACATTATCTCTTTGCAATAAAGTCACAAGTGACATTTTATTGAAGAAGCATTATTCATCTTAAACAAAGGTTAACTTAAGTTTACACTTTAAGCCAAAGTTAAACTTGCAAAGTCCTGAAGTCTTTTTGCTTATCTTCTTCCTCTCTGCCTGCTTCTTCCCCTTGAGCACCCCTTTCTTATTTTGTCTCATTTATTCTTCAGATGAGGCCGTCAGATCTTGAAACTGACCTTTTCTAAGGCATGTAACTTTCCTTGGGTTGACTTTTCTTATTCAAATAATAAAGTGTCAGTGGATATGAATTCTGGATTTTTCACTTCTAAGTTTTGTGCACCACTTAAATATAAATTTTCAAATATTGATCTTGAATTTTGGCATTTAATTTGATATGCGTTGCAGCTGTCAGTACCCAATTAAATAAACATGATTGTCCCATCTACCTGGATTGGGAAAACACCTTTTGGGAGTGTACGCACGTGTATGTGCTCACATGTGTCTTTAAAGCCAAATACCAACTTAGTTCAGTCTCTAGTCTTGTTGTTTAGTATATTGGCTTAATCACATACTTATTTGAGCCTTTCTTCATTTTAAAAAAGGAGGAGAGCCCTTAAGTGAAATGTAAGCTAAACCAGGATTATAATTGTAACACTACATCAATGTTAAAAAAAATATAAAGGGACATTTAAGAAGCATATTCAGTAATGTGTTCTTTGCCAGGAAACAGGGACTTTTCAGCCAGTTACTCGTCTTGACTGTGACATCCATAGTAACTCAGACATGCCACCCAGATAAATATTTAGACGGGTTAGGAGTCTGCAGAACTGAGGCAGGGCAGCGCCAGGGCTGATGCAGCTCGGGCGTTGGCCATCCCAGTGCGTGGCCCTGCATCCTGTCTGGTATACCAAGCACTGCCATCATCCATTTCTTGCAGGGCTTTTTGAAATTGTATGGCCTAGAGAGAAATTGTTTAGGAAGGCCAGCTTACTCAGGGCAGTTCATCCTCCTGTGTGATACCCAGAGGCCGGTGGAGGCTGTGGTTGTCTGTCATTAGCGCCCAGGAACCTTTTTCATCTTCAGAGCACCTTGCAGGTGTTCATTAACCATCCTCTCTCTCCTACAAGGCAGCAAACAGGTTTTATTAGTCCCACTTTTACAGTTGTGGAAGCCAAAGCAGAGAGGTTCCCGGACTTGCCCGAGGTCAGAAGGACGAGCTCCTGGGTTTTCTGAGTCACGATCCGGGCCCACACCCCTCTGATGTGCACACTGCTGCTCTCTCAGCCCCTTTATCACAGAGATCTGGCAGCGCGGTGCTTTCTGCCCTCAGCTGCTCACAGGGGTGTCGAGTGCCGTGCAGCTGGAAGCAGGTTAGTTGATCTTATGGTGTCATCTAGAAAAGCAAGAGATGCAGATTCTGGGTCTTGAAGGTAAGGGCCGTGCCTCGGGGGTTTGTGGGTATGGATGAAATTAACTGAGTGGAGCCTTAAAGCGCATCCGCTTGCCCTTAGCATAACCTGGAAGCACCTGTTGATGAAACACAGTCTCCGGGACTGCTTTCCACTTGGTCCAAGGACCTTGCACATCCCAAGAGATATATGTCAAGCTGTGTTTTCACCATAGCTAACAAGAGTATTTCAATGCTGAACATAAACTTACTACTGCTAAAGATTCCTCATGAGTGATCTTAGAATTTAGAACAAAGTAAGATATATTGTTCTATTGTAATAGAATTTGGAGCTTTCAAGGCGGTAGGGAGGAGAGACATTCTTTATCTGAAAACTGGCTGTTGTAGTGTAAGCATTTGTCCAAGGGGAAACAGTAGAAAAGACAACTGCTTTTGGATGATGTATACAATTGAGAGGATGTTTGCATTTTAAAAATAGTTCTTTAAAAGCCAGTGAACTCATTTTCCTGATGTTCATAAAGCTCTGAGATGTTTCCTTCCTCATTCTTTGCTCCGAGAAATCTGTGCACGTGCTCTTGTTGAATTCAGCATTGGTAGTTTTGCAGCCCTACAGCCTTCATTGTGCCAGATAAGGTTAAAATTAAGACCCCCAAATTTTTAGTCCCCCAGGTTTGTTTTGATGGGCAGGAAAACTTGATGGAATACAGAGAACAAAATTTAGTTGTGACCTTCTGCCTTCTGGCCCCCTAAAGCTTTGTTCCCTTTCCCAAACAAATATTTATAAATCACCACCCTGGTGGTCGGCACTGCTGGGCGCCTTCAGGTTGGCACCGGGGAGGAGAGAGTGGTCTGGCCGGGTGGGGCGGGGGCAGGGAGGCCTCACCGAAGTCATCCGGTGGTCCCCTGGCGCTGGCAGGGACCAGGGGTGACTCGTTCAGCAAATCAGGGAGTGTGCTGTGATGGGTGTGGTGAGAGAAACGCCGGAAAAGGGTTTTTGTCAAGTCAGCAGCATCTCTTTGTGGACCAGAAGTGGAGACCGTCAGGGAGCTGGGAGTGAGGAGGCTGAGCTGCAGACCATGGCTGTCACGCAGGAAGGGAGGGCCCCCGTTGCTTAACGCGGTGAACCTCAAAGCCACGCGAGAAGCTGATGCCTCTGGTGGGGAAATGCCCGGGTTGTCACTGTGCGTGTGTGTGTGTGCACGCGCGCGTGTGTACGCTGTAAACATATTCCTATTCAAAAAAGTCAAAGGGAGACAAAGCATTGACGTGGAGGGCATGTGTGGCTACCCATCTGTCCGTGTTCCTGTGCTGTGCTCCTAGCTGACTAGCTGGAACACGGTGTGGAAAGGCCACCGTCACGGACTTGGATTTGAGACGTGACCAGAGGTTCACTTGGCCAGCTCTGGCCCAGCCCGTTGACGTCCACGACCTCACTGCAGAGCCCAGGATGCAGGAAGGCTCTCAGTCACCTCCACTTCCTAACCAGGGCCTCGCTCTCACTGTCCAATTCTGGTTGAACTGACCTTTCCCCGTTGCCTTTCACTTTGTCACGTGGACCAGTTTTGCTGTATTTCAGCTGTCGTCACAGTGCGGTCAGCCCTCTCCCTTTCTTGCATGTGAGTGGTAAGGCTGTCAAAGCCAGATCTGCTGGAAACCCAATTGCAGCATCGTCTTCAGCAGAGAGGGTTTGCAGAAATTTCCAGGGCAGGAGGGAAAATTTAAGAAGGAGGTTGGAGAAGATGAGGCCAAATGGCTTTGGGCTTCCTGATGGCACAAGAGGGGAGCCCTCTGCAGAAAACTGAGGGGAGTGTGGAGACCTGGCAGAGGGGGGAGAGGGTCGAGGCCGAGGGGGAGTTGACGCGGTGGGTGAGGTGTGGCCAGCCTCCAGGGAGCAGACCCTGCTGGTGTCTATGATCACGATCCCTCAGCATAGACATGCTCTATAGACACTCTTCCCCAGTCTGTGGGTTCTCTTTTCACTTTCTTGATGCTCTTGTTTGCAGCAGAAGAGTTTTTAATATGGATGCAATCCAGTCTATCTAATGTGTCTCTTGTTGCTTTTGATTTTTGGTGCCATTTTTGAGAAATCATTGCCTAATCCAGAGATACACTCTTGTGTTTTCCTCGAAAAGTTGTACCACCTTAGTTCTTTCACTTGGTCTTTGATCCACTTTGAGTTAATTTTTGTGCGTGGTGTTAGGTAAGGGTCCACCTTTGTTCTCTTGCATGTGGCTATCCAGTTTTCCCAGTGCCATTTATTGAAAGGGCTGTTCTTTCCCCACTGAATGGACTTGGCACGCTTGTGGAAAATCAGTGGACCGTAAATGTGAGGATTTATTTCTGGACTCTATTCTGTTCCATTGCTCTATATGTCTGTACCAGAGTCTTGATTCCTGTAGCTCTGTTGGAAGTTTTAAAATCAGGAAATGGGAGTCCTCCAGCTTTGTTCTTCTTTGTCCAAACTGTTTTGTATTCTGGGTTCCTTGCATTTCCACGTAGTTCTTAGGGCCAGTTTGTCAGCTCTCCTGGCCTCTCTCAGTAGTCTTGTCTGGGCGAGCCTTGGTTAGGTCAGGACAGTGCACTCCACACTCTGCCTGGAAGCTCCTCTGACTGGGGGAGAAACCTGCTCTTGTTGGGAGTCTGGGACCATGTCCTGTTCTGGTCTAGTTCAGTTCAGTTCAGTCGCGTCCGACTCTTTGCGACCCCATGGACCACAGCACACCAGGCCTCCCTGTCCACCACCAACTCCCGGAGTTGACTCAAACTCATGTTCATTGAGTTGGGGATGCCATCCAGCCATCTCATCCTCTGTCGTCCCCTTCTCCTCCTGCCTTCAGTCTTTCCCAGCATCAGGGGCTTTTCCAGTGAGTCAGCTCTGGTCTAGTAAGAGCCCCCAGAATGTTTGTCTCTGAAGTCTTGGGTCTTGTTACAGAAAGCTATTTCAATTTTGTATCCTGTTTATAATTATCATAGTTTAATATAAAGATGTTTGACGTGATTTTAACTGCTTTTTAAGACGGATATTCCAGGAAGTGTGTCGTGTTTATCCTGTGGTCTTGTGCACACATCCCTGCCCCCCCTCAGATCACATGCCCCAGTTTAAAAGGCCGAGTTGCAGGAAGCCTGCCCAGTAGAGCTTTTGTGTTTGTAAAGGTTGTTTCCTTGACTGTCTGCTTCTCAGTCGCCTGTGCAGACCCCAGGCTGGCGTCCGTCCACCTGGCTGAGGTGGAGCCACCTGATTGTCAGCGTGTTGGTGTCTCCTCAAGGCTGCCACCCATTTCTCTTGAGTCTTGAGGCAGGTTTAGACCTTGTCGGTCTTGGCCATCAAACAGATTCCCGCAGGGTGCAATCCATTCCATTCCCTAAGTTATCCTTTCTTGGAAGGTCAAGTGCTCCGCCAGGAGCACCCTCCTTCGTTTATGTAGATTCAGGTGTATTGACGGTGCCGGCCCGGGAATAGTCATTTCCAAAGGCCTGTGCAGCTCTGTGACAAGGCTTCTGCCTGTCCAGGCAGAGATAAAGGTGATGTAGTGTGGAGTTTTCACACAGCTAAACTAATTCAGTTTACAGGCCTCTCCTTTAGTCTAAGATTGTCCTTTTTGGTATTAAAATGTCTTTAATGATTTTTCTAAGAATGTTCCTATTTGTCAGTTAGGGTGGTAAGCCAATGTCAGTCTTTAATATTCCTTGTGAAATTTTATTGATCTGCGAAATCAAACTTCAGAACATCGCTTTAAGCCACAAATCTCCAACTTATGCCTTGTTTACATTCGGAATTACCACATAATATTTCAGACAATTTATGTAACTTAAAAGCCCATTTTTAATTTCCTTTATATTTCCAGAAGAGGCAAATCCAGGGAGACAGAAAGCAGGTTAGTGGTGGCCAGGGGCTGGGGGAGGGAGTTCTTCTAGGGTGAGGAAGAAGTCTTGAAACCAGAGAGGGGTGATTGCACAACGCTGTGAATGCACTAAATGCCACTGAACTATGTACTTTAAAATTGTTAATTGTAGGTTATGTGAATTTTTCCTCAGTTTTTTTTAAAGTCGTTTTATTCAATGTTGTAATTATATATGAGCCGGAAGGTGGGAGGGGGGTGTGTCGGGGTTATATGAATCCAGGTGAGCACAGGATGTGTGCTTACGCACGCCGGTATATATTATTAATTTGTGTCTCTAAGCATTATCGTTAGAAGCTAACCATATCGACAGACTTTCTGCTTTGGGACAGCAAAAAAGTTGGTTTTAAGACTGAAACTCAAAGACATCCTTTAGTCTCACCTCACAACATACATCCACCAGCTTCTCACAACCTTTCGCCCTGGGAAGTTGAGGTTTCGGGCTCGCCATGAGGAGAAATCGGAATAAAGTTTCTCCTGCTGCTCTGTCGGTAGCTCTGTGCTGGCGTTTACTGGGACGCCAGCCACCAGGCTGGAGGCTGTCCGTGACGTCCTGTCCTGTAACCCTTGAGAGGGGAACGTGAAATTTGTCCTCCCCTGCCCCCAAAACAGAATGGAGAGAAAAGGTCCTACATTATTTTTAAGTGAAGAACCTTTGTTACAAATTCCAAGCACAGCATTGTTGTGTTTAGACTTTCTTTCCTTGCTGCTTCCAGAAGGAAACCCACGGAAAGCCCACAGAGGCGCTGGGCTGGGGCCACACTGGACTTGGGGTTCTGGGGGGACGGGAATACTCACCACAGTTCAGGCTCCTTAGTTTCCTGAAGTAACAGAGCTTCAGAATCTCTTATAATCCATCCATAAAGGTGGAATTTTTTTTTTTTTTTTTTTAGGAAGGTGATTTTTCCTCTTACCTTTGACTTTATGTTTGTAAATGTGTTGAGTTTTGGCAGTGTTTAAATGGCTTCCGTGCCTCGAGCCTGCTCGCAGCGGGGCCGTCCCGAGCACACGGGTCTTGGCGGGAGGGAGTCAGACATGGCTCCACAGCAGTCCGCTCCCCTGCGGCCCTCAGACTGTGCCTTCCAGCCGTGTTTCCTCACAGGCTGAGTCATTTCCATTTTGTCCACAGCTGATTGCTCAGCGTTCTTGTCTGTTAAGAGCCAGAACCAAAATGAGGGTACGCAGGGTGTCATCTGGACCTCAGATTCTGTATCATTTCGTGAAAAAAAAGTTCCACTTTTGTAAAGAAAACACCTGCTTCGTTCAGGCCTGCCGTCGAGGCCGGCAGCCTCCGTGTCCCGACCTGGTGGAGATCAGCCGTGTGAGCCTTCACAGCGCCTCTCCTCTCCCGCTTGTTCTCCGAGGCCCAACTGGCTGTTGTCCACAGGAGGGAGGCAGCGTCTTCACCCGTTAATTCGGGCTCCTATCGCCAGTTCACATGTGTAGCCCCCCTAACATATCACATCAGTGAAATCTGCCGTTCTCCCAAGTGGAATCGCAGAGGATTTATGAGCTATACGCTGGTCCCTTGGATCCCAAGACCAGCGTATCGCCCATAAGGTTGATCCACCTCGAAACTGTAAACAGATTCTCAGTTGTGGCTTTGGAGGGTCTGTCCTGATTCAGCCCTGCTTTCAGGCTGACGACCGCTGAGGGTTCGCCCAGACCTGCGTAAATCAGAGCAGCCAAAAATTCACCAGAGCTTTCCGGGGCTCCTGGACCCGGAAAGGAACGCAGCGCAGGCTCTATGTTGTGCTAGGCGTATGTGCAATGGGTCTCCTCTAGCAGTGGTGTTTAGGTAAAGTTTAGTATAACTCTGTTATGGGATCCAAAGAGACACATGATTTCTATCAAGTTGGGTCAAATTATAGCTCCTATGACAGGTCCTTGAGTTGAAAGGTATGACTGGGTACTTCAAGTTCAGAAAGCAGGGAAGACAAAGATAAGCAAGAGGGCCCGCCCTCAGGGAGCCCGTAGACGGGGATGACTAGAAGATAGCCACATATCTGTGGAGAAGGTCAGAGGAAAGCGGCCGTGGGGCTGCAGGGGGAGAGGATGAAGGGATGCTCAGTGAGGTACCAAGGGGGCGTCTGCCCGCCGGCTGGACTTGCAGCGGTCAGGATGGGATGAGGGCGTGGGGTAGCTGGCAGAGGGAACTGCAGGAAGGCGAAGACATGCCGGGGTGCCAGTGAGAGGGTAGGGGCCGGGCCCGGGCCCTGTTGGAGCATTCTCATAAATGTGTTCGTCCAGCACACGTTTCTGAGCACTTTTGTGTCACGCCTGTCACACCAGGTGAAGAATGTAAACAGTCTAGGTGCCGCACCTGATAGCTCTGCGGTGGGCAGGAGAGGCGGCCTTGCAGGGGGCGAGCAGCCCGCAGGAAGGGGGTTTGGTTTGCTCTTTACACACTGGGGTAGCCCACGGTGCTTCCAGATCTGGTTGGCACACACTGCTGGTGGCACAAGAGACGGTTTTCCGCACCAAAGCCTTGCTCAGCTTTGGTGATTTGTCTTGTCTTACAACAAATGAAATATGAGCCTTCTTGTTGGTGTTTGTGATAGCTTAATGTGTAAGACGTGCTTGCATACTTACCTAGGACATTTTATTGTTTTAGCTACTTCCAAAAAAGAATTCAGTGAGGCCTAAATTATTAAAATACATACAACAGTATATTAAAGGAAAAACTGTATTAGAAACCAGTTTGGAGGGTCAGTTCAACCTTTGAATCGAGCTGTTTAGCACAATTTCAGGAAAAAAAATTCATGCTCCTAATGGTCCAATGGGCGTAGTATCTTTTTAAGCTGGCTTCTAGTCTGTAACGCTAAAACAGTTGCAAAATACACAAAAGAAGGTGCTTACCTTCCTGTTTGATTTGTGAGGTGGGACATGGCCACCTTACTGTAGTTTATTCCTTAAATAAGTAGAAGAATTCATCTGTTATTTACGCTGGTTAAAGCTGAATTTAATTTGTCTGAAGGCATTCTTATTTTGGCAGCAATACTATGACGTAGACTTGAAGGCAAAACCTAAAAGAACTAATTGATTGCCTGGGACTGGTGGAAAGATTCTGACACGGGATTCCTAAATAGTCTTATATTTATAGACCCAGAGACTGGCAGAGGGTCAGCAGAGGCTGAGAGCAATTGTTCCCTCAGTGAGAGAAACAGAATGCACAAGAGGGGTTGAATGATCTTGCCTCCCATTCAGGACTCCAAAGTATGCCCTTTGCTGGGTACTAAGAGTCAACGAAGAGAAGCGTGAACTTGGTGAAAGAAGAGTTTTGTTTTGTCCTTTCCACGCTGGGGTAACCCAAGGTGCTTCCGGAAATGGTCGGCGCACGCGGCTGGTAGCACGAGAGATGGTTTTAAGTGGTTCAGAATTGAACAGTATTTTAAGCATTATCTGGGTTTCCCTTGGGGCTCAGCTGGTAAAGAATCCGCCTGCAATGCGGGAGACCTGGGTTCGATCCCTAAGTAGGGAAGATCCCCTGGAGAACGGAAAGGCTACCCACTCCAGTATTCTGGCCTGGAGAATTCCATGAACCGTATAGTCCACAAGGTCGCAAAGAGTCGGACACGACTGGGCTACTTTCACTTTAAACATTGTATATTGATGAATATAAAAGTATGTAATTAGCGTGTCAAGTCCACAATTTCTCAGATTATTGTTGCTTAGGACAAGGCCTAGTAAAAAGTGTGTCCGCTTAAATGAAAGCACCAAGTAAGCAGCAGCATGCCTGTGCACAGATGTGGTCGACACTGGGCGTTTGGGAATGCCCGAAGCACGGGAGGCGGGAGGACAGAGGACGGGATGGCTGGATGGCATCACTGACTCAATGGACATGAGTTTGAGCAAGCTCCAGGAGACAGTGAAGGACAGGGAGGCCTGATGTACTGCAGTCCATGGGGTCGCAAAGTCGGACACGACTGAGCAACTGAACCGAACTGAAGCTCAGAAACCCTGGGATAGGCCCGCGGAGTTCATCCCAAGCAGGCTGTTCCAGAGAGCCCCCCAGTCTCCTGTCTGCTTCCAGGCACGGGCGCCCCGGTGGCGCTGGACTTGGAGACTGAGGGGTCTGGGTCCCAGGAGCCCTCAGGGGAGGGCCGGCTCACAGCCATCCGGCCGCTTGTGGCCACACTCCGGCCTTCCATGCTGTCTTCCTCCCCCTCCTCACCACCCCCGCAGCGCCCCTTCGCGCCCTTATTCACTGGGTGACTTCTCTGCATCCCTCCATGCTTGGTGCTATAGCTCGAGCGAGTCAGTCCACCGCTGAGGAGCTGCGTGCTCACCTGTACGCTGGGAATGATAACCCGTCTCTCACGGAGTCGTTGTGGGTTCTGCTCTCAGTGAGACGAGAGTGTGAGCCCCGGCACAGACTGGGACGTGCTAAAACCAGGCGTGTTAGCAGCCACTGCGATCAGACCTGCCCGGTTCTTCCCTCGTTTCCAAATTCAGGCCCCCAGCTAGTGAAGGCGGAGTTGCGGTACTTCAGCTTTCAGGAGAGAAGCTTTGGCTTGGCCAGAACCTCGCGCTGGGCTCACGTTGTCTGCTCTCGGCCCAGGCTGCAGGGGAGCGGAGGAGCGGGGGATGGGGCACGAGAGAAACCCGCCACCCGGGTCTGCCCCTCGGGCCGGCCCTGGGACTGCTCTGCGGTCCTCACCGGCCTGAGAGGCGCTCAGCCCCACTGATGCCTGGGAGTCCTGGCCAGCCTGTCATGACCAGAGCAGATGTTTTAAGACGGGGTTGCTTGGGGTCAGCGGGGAGATCCCTCGACTCTCAGAGCTGGGCACACATTGTCACAGGATCGGAAAGTTGCCTATGATGACTAATTGTGTGGTGTGATAGTTCTTTAGACACTACCGCCGTGGGTAACCGGTCCTGATTTTGCGTTCACTTCTGGCCCTGATTGTCTCACCCAAGAGCCCCTTCCCCCGCTTTTGTTCATTTGGTTTCTTTTGAGAGGACACCGTATGGTAGAATAAGAGGTCCTGGGTTTGAGTTCTGTCTCTCCCGGCCAACCATCAGGGCAACTGACTCTGCCAAAACAGATTTCTCGTCAACTTGGCCTGGGATCAGGCTGCACGATGTGTATTAGTAGACTGCCGGAAACATCAGAGCACTATAAATATGTTTTATGTTTTCTCTCTATCGTGCCTCAGAGTACTTTGGTTTGGGCTTCCCATCTTCACTGAATCCAAAGAGGTCTGTTTATCTGACCGACCACGTCTGGAGTGGTCCTGGCAGTTCTGCCACAGACCAAGGGTCACCTTGTGAGTCTGGCCGGAGCACAGTGACTGAGGTGCCTCTCGAAGCCTGTCTCCAGGACAGGACAGGAGAGCCCTGTCTCCATCCAACCCGCCTGTCTTCTGTACTGAGGCCCTGGAGGCTGGGTGTGAGGTTAGAGGCGGGGACAGCAAGGCCGAGGCCAGTTTCAGGAGGAAGTAGTCTTTTCAATCTGGGCCAAAAATAGTCTTCTGAGAAAAAGGAGAGGAAGAAAAAGTGTGACATGAAGTGATGCCTTGATTAGCATCTGAGTGTGGCTGTTGACGTCCCACGGGCCACCAGAAATTGACCTGAGAAAGCATTTCCCTCTTAAGGTCAGGGGGTGATTCCAGGGGAAATTCTCTTCCCACACCCAGCGTCTTGTAGGTAAAACCTCAGCATCGTTGCCAGTCCTGACATCCAAATCTCTTAAACCACGAGGTCATATGATGCTTGCTTAATGTTTGTAGAAAGGGTTTACGCGGTAAGATACCAATTTGGTCTTATCGGGCACCTGATTGGAGACTAGAGCAGTGACTCTTTATTGTAACCTGGGAGGAATCAGAAATCGACGCTCTAATTGACTGTGACTACCCTCTCCTCTCCCAAGAGGACTCTTCCAAAAACCTACAAGAAAAAGTCCTCAAATTTTGGAAAATCACTTTCTTAAATTCAGCTCACTAGTGAGCATGTGATGATTTTAAAAAAAAGCCTCAGAGGAAGGTTAGAAGGTCTAGCAGGGCCTTCTGTTCTGCTTCCCTTTCTTCCCAGTTTCCTGGAGAAGCCTTTTCCTTTAGGGGTCCGTTCACAGCACACTCACAGCGAGGAGCGGAGGCGTCTCTGTCTCTAGTCTCTGACGGCGGCCGGGACCCATTCAGTCAAGGCCGTGGCCGTCTGAGGCAGCCTGTCTGGCGGACGCCGGAACAGCACTGTTGTGTGGGGAGAAGAGGGTTGTGGGGTTGGGGTGCCTGAGAGGCGGGCCTGGGCGGAGAGCTGGTGGGTGAGATCCCACCTCGGAGCTGAGGCGCTATGTCCCCTCCGTGGCTGCCAGCATGGGGCACGTTTCGCAGTCCGCTGAGCATCCAAGAGAATCAGTAGAAGGGAAAGTGGACGGTTTGTGTCTTTAGTTGGCCGGTAGTGTTATTAGATGAGACCCAGGACTTCAGGCAAGATCCCAGACATCTGATGATCTGTTGAAAGGGTTCCTTTGTCAGGGCCACCCTCTCATCTAGAATACGAGCTAACAGGGAACTTGGCCCATGTCAGAGTTACTTATATTAAGAACTGCTGATTTTAATTCACAGATTTTTTTGAGGCATTTTTAAGATCCTAGAAATAATGTTTTTGTTGGCATTTTGTTAAGGTTTACAGAGACTGGGGGACAGTCACAGTCTTTATCTTGACCAGGAGCGGCAAGGCCACACTTCTTCCTGTAAGAAGCGGGTACATGGAGACAAGCCTGGGAGGTTTGAAAGGGCTCCTGGCCAGTGAATGGTGCCCGTGCGGCCGGAACTGTCCCCTGCAGAGGCTCTGAAGCCGCACTGCCAAACTCAGATGCCAGCCCTGTCACTTCTGAGCTTTGTCACGTTAACCGCTGTGTGGGTCCGTTTCTTTGTGTAACTCGATTCCTGGGCTTAGAAGAGTTAAAATAATGCCTAGCACATGGTAAGTACCCAGGGATGGTGAGCTACTAGAAGTCTTTAAAAGAGATAAAAGTGAAGATGTCCTTGCTACCCAGTCGCTCGGTGGAATAGCAACTTTGTGACCCCGTGGACTGCAGGGCGCCAGGCTCTGCTCTCCTTCAGTGTCTCCCAGAGCTCGCTCAGATTCATGTCTGTTGAGTCGATGATGCTAACTAACCATCTCATCCTCTGCCACCCCCTTCTCCTTCTGCCTTCAGTCTTTCCCAGAATTAGAGTCTTTTCCAATGAGTCAGCTCCTTGCCTCAGATGGCCAAAGTACTGGAGCTTCAACTTCAGCAGCAGTCCTTGCAATGAATATTCAGGGTTGATTTCCTCTAGGATGGACTGGTTGGATCTCCTTCAGTCCAAGGGACTCTGAAGAGCCTCTTCCAGCCCCACAGTCAAAAGCATCAGTTCTTTCACGCTCGGCCTTCTTTATGGTCCAACTCTCACATCCGCACATGACTACTGGGAAAACCAGAGCTTTGACCATATGCACTTTTGTCGGCAAAGTGATATCTCTGCTTTTTAATATGCTGTCTAGTTTTGTCATCTGATTTCATGGCTGCAGTCACCATCTGCAGTGATTTTAGAGCCCAGGAAGAGGAAATCTGTCACTGCTTTCACCTTTTCCCCTTCTATTTGCCATGAAGTAGTGGGGCTGGATGCCATGATCTTAGTATTTTTAATATTTAGTTTTAAGCCATCTCTTTAACTCTGCAGCCGTGAAATGAGAAGACAACGGCTTCTTGGCAGGAAACCTGTGACAAACTTAGACAGTGTGTTGAGAAGCAGGGATGTCACTCTGCCAACAAAGGTCTGTATAGTCAAGGCTGTGGTCTTCCCAGTGATCACGTACGGTTGTGAACACTGGACTGTAAAGAAGGCAGAACACCAAAGAATTGATGCCTCCAAACTGTGGTGCTGGAGGAGACTCCTGAGTCCCTTGGGCAGCATGGAGACCAAACCAGTCAATCTTAAGGGAGATCAACCCTGAATACGCGTTGGAAGGACTGATGCTGAAGCTGAAGCTCCAGTATTTTGGTCATCTAATGCAAACAGCTGACTCATTGGAAACGTCCTGAGGCTGGGAAAGTTTGAGAACAGAAGGAGAAGAGGGCGTCAGAAGATGAGGTAGATGGCTGGATGGCATCACTGATGCAATGGACATGAACTTAGGCAAACTTCGGGAGATGGTGAGGGACAGGGAGGCCTAGCGTGCTGCAGTCCATTGGGTCACAAACAGTCAGAAAAAACTGGGTGACTGAACAACAACTACTACAGGTTTTCCTTCCAAGGAGCAAACATCTGTTAATTTCATGGCTGCAGTCACTCTTCACAGTGATTTTAAAGCCCAAGAAAAGAAAATCTGTCACTCACTGCTTCCACTTTTTCCCCTTCCATTTGCCATTAAGTGATGGGACTGTATTCCATGATGTTAGTTTTTTCAATGTTGAGTGTTAAGCCAGACTTTTCACTCTCTTTTTTCACCCTCATCAAGAAGCTCTTTAGTTCCTCTTTGCTTTCTGCCATTAGGGTGGTATCATGTGCATATCTGAGGTTGTTGATATGTCTCCTGGAAATCTA
Source organism: Odocoileus virginianus (assembly GCF_023699985.2). NCBI lineage: Eukaryota > Metazoa > Chordata > Mammalia > Artiodactyla > Cervidae > Odocoileus > Odocoileus virginianus. Next base: position 10,103,871 of record NC_069689.1, on the reverse strand, counting down.
GATTCCAGCTTATGATTTATTCAGCCTGGCATTTTATATGGTGTATTCTGCATATACAATATACAGCCTTGTCACACTCCTTTCCCAACTTTGAACCAGTTCATTGTTCCTTGTCTTGTTCAGTTGCTTCTTGAGCTGCATACAGGTTTCTCAGGAGACAGGTAAGATGTTCTGTTAATCCTGTCTCTTTAAGAATTTTCCACAGTTTGTTGTGATCCACAGTCCAAGGCTTTAGCGTAGTCAGTGAAGCAGAAGTACATGTTTTTCTGTAATTCTCTTGCTTTCTCTATGATCCAGCAAACGTTGGCAGTTCGGTCTCTGGTTCCTCTGCCTTTTCTAAACCCAGCTTGTTTTTACATCTGGAAGTTGTACTGCTGAGGTCTAGCTTGAAGAATTTTGTGCATTACCTTGCTAGCGTGTGAGATGAGTGCATTTGTGCGGTAGTTTGAACATTCTTTGGCATTACCCTTCTTTGGGACGAGAATGAAAACTGACCTTTTCCAGTCCTGTGGCCACTGCTGAGTTTTCCAAATTTGCTGGCATACTGAATGCAGCACTTTAACAGCATCATCTCCTACGATTTGAAAAAGCTCAGCTGGAATTCCGTCACCTCCACGAGCTTTGTTCCTAGTGATGCTTCCCTAAGGACCGCTTGACTTCACACTCCAGGATGTGAAGTGAAGACAGTGTAGAGAATCAGCAAAATAAAATACAATAGGAAACTAAATTTTCAAAAATATTTAAGGAAATTCTTCAGTCCCCAAGCAAAAATATAAGATTAGACCTCCAGCAAAAAAATAGAATAAAATCTGAAATGCTCTACGCAGTTGAGGTGAGGAAGCTAGACAGGGTTTCAGCTGAGCTGCAGTCAGAGAGCTGGGGCTGGAAGTCCCCAGAGCTGCCGGCAGAGAGTGGCCGCTGGACCTGACCACGGCCACAGGAGAGGGCTTCCCTTCTAGGCTCCTGACCTGCCAGCTTGAGACCAGAATCGCTGCTTCTCGGATCACACACCCATTTACAACCAGTTTTATCATTGCTGTAAGCAAGTTGTTCTGTTATTTCGGAAAGTTATATTTCAAGGATTTTATCTCAAGGGTTTATTTTTTTTTTTTTTTTTTTTTATCTCAAGGGTTTAAAGATAGTTCTTTTTCAAAATACTATTTAAACTGAGTATATTTGTTTAAATGTACTATTTCAACGTTAAATGTCTGGCTGGGGTTAATACGTGTCGACTGGTGGTCGGCCACATGCAGAAAGGTTCCACGTCTAGGTTCAAGCCCTTGGTTTCATATGTATTCCTCCCTATGGTGGCCACGGATGAGTTATTATTTCTAGAGACCTGTTGTAGTTTCATCTCCCCGCTCTGGAAACTGCTGCCAGCACCCCAGTCTCTGAGAGCGGCGGTCTTGCACAGTCTCATCGAGCCAGAAAGAACCTTAGATTTTAGATGCAGAAACCGCGGCCCAGAAACGTCGAGCGGCTGGCAACCGCGAGGCACAGCAGAGTCTCCTGCCAACCTAGCCTACCTCTGCCTTCCAATTCATCTTGTCTCTTCACCCGGGTAAGCTTCAGGCAGCAGGCTCACACCCCGGAAAACCCAGCCCCACCATCATCCCTTATAAACCTTTCAAGTTTCAAGGATCTCTTCCCATCCAAATCCAGTTACACCACAAATTGATAGTCCAAAACGTCCGCTAACTCATCAGAGAGATGGGCTCCTCCGTGACCCAGCGGGCACACGGGTCATAATTGGATTTGGAGTCCATCCAGCCCCTCTTGGCCAGCAGTTACATAGCTGCCCTCGCGCCACGCCGTTCCAGGGACCGGGGCAGCCGCGCGCGGCCGCGGTGCCCTGCTCGCCAGAGCACCCATGTAATTGTGTTATGCGCAGCCAGACGCCGACAGCCTGAGAGCCGGCCTTTGTTAGGTGCCGGACTTGCTGCTGAGTGCAGGGCATTGGCGGCCTGCTCGGAAACGCCTGGAGAGGATGAAAACCGTTGCTTCCGTAGCAGACATTTTCTGAGGATGGGCGCATAAACAGGATGGAATAATAGACGCTAACAAGCCACTGCATCTGATTAACGGGAGACAGAAACAAGCACCCCGTGTTGAGGGCATGGTCTGTTTCAGACGTCACTGCAGCACGTCGCATCTGTTCACAGCCCCCCACTCCCCACTGCTTAGCTACCCCCCCATTTCCCAGTTGAGGAAACCAAGGCCCACAGGGATCCAGCCTTCTACCCAAGGTCACTAAGTTAGTAACAAACAGGCAGTGCTGAAATTCCTCCCCACGTGTCCTCCCTTTCCACCCTGGTTCTCAGCGCGCCTCGTCCTCCCCGTGAGGCTGTGCCCGTCCTGTCCCCAGACACAGAGATCGCAGCCGCCTGCTCGATTCGGGCTCTGCCCGTGGCCCTTGGCACCGCCTGCAGCTCTGCCCCTCGCCATGCCCCCGGGCGGGGCGGGCTCCTCTTCCCGGTCCAGGAGCAGCTCGTGTGGGAGCCAGGCGGAGCCCGCGTCAGACCGACAGGCTCTCCCTGTCATCAGGCCCTGCACGTCAGGAAAGCAGGGACCAAGCAGAAGCATCACCTCGGTTTGCCATGTAGGCTGGGGTCAGCTCGGTGGTAAAGGAGCAGCTGAGTGTCTTTCACACACACCAGAACCCAGAGCGTGTCCTGTTTCAACAATAATAAAAACACCGGCGATTGAGGTGGCATGTCTTTCTCCAAGGGCAGATGAACCTTTTGGCCAGCCCCTTGGATGATGCACCTTGTGTATTAGGGTTTAGTCTGAGATGACCACCTTGCGCAGGGGTGTCGGATCACTGCCCGCAAGCATCCTTGGTTTTGTCCTTGTCCCGTCGCTGGTTTCTGTGGCACATTGGTCAAATGCCTGTTATTTGCTGAGGGCACAGCAGCTGTGCCCCCTCTTTACCTCCATGGCCCTCCCCAGTTGAGGTCAAGTTAAGTGTGGGATGTTGGGAAGCCCCTGGGGAAGGCTTCAACTCTCTGGCCCTGGAGGAGTGTGGGCACCCCCCACCTTCAGAGTTGGTGTGCTGAGCCTTGGAGGCGGAGGCAGCGGCGGGGGGGGGGGGGGGGGGGCTGTCCTCTGTCTTTACTGCTGGCGTCCTTACCACGACCGGCCTCTGGGCAGGCTGTGAGCTGAAGACCGGAAGCCAGCATAGGTAAATATTAGCACTGATTAGTTAATACTAGACCGCGAGGGATGGGGCGGTGGACACGTGAGATGAGGAGCTGGCAGCTCCCGTGAGGGCTCAGGGGGGTCCAGCACCGTCTCCATCAGCTTCCCCCCGCCGGGGGAGGGTGACCCACGTGTGCACGTGGCCCCTGATGTCCTGGTCCCCAGTGTCCTGGCGCCTGGACTACTTCCGGGCCCCGACTCCCGGGGCCCACAGCCCCTCGGGGTTTACCGGACCGTGTCCTCCACTGGTCCTTAGCACTGCAGCCTTGGGCCAGGCACGCGTGAAGAGCCCGCAGCCCGTCCTAAGAGAGCTTGTGTCCAGAAAGAATCACTCGTCTATCCGAGACACAGAGAAGGAGAGTAGGGAACGTGAATAAAAGCTGAAAAACCTCTCTTGTTTGTTCGGTACATCCTTCTCACAGCGCCACACGGTTCTGTCCACGGGTAAGCACATGAGAAGTTCTGCGGCCTCCCTTTGGCCGTCTTTCACTTGTCAAATGTAATAAAAAGCAGTTACTTTTCCTGAAGTGATAACCTGCCCTTGTGCCTCAGATAAGAGCGGTTGTGTTGCTGGCGCTGTTGGTCACCAGGTGCAGTGCTATTGTGTAATATTTCATCAGAAATGCCAGCCTCAGTGAGGGAGCAGCGTGACCAGAGATGTTGGGCGTTTACTAATTTGTACTCAGAGTGAGTGTCTTATTCGTTCCCCGACGAGGCGTTCTAGAACTAAGTCCTAAAGCGGGAAAGAAAGCCTTGGTCAACAAATTTGGGGCTGAATCTCTTTATTCCTGGGAGTTTGACTTAATCTTTCACTGTCAAAAGAGCGGAGGCTGTAACTCAGCGGACATCGGTTGAGTGCCTCTTATGCATCACCTGTATCGGGAGGTGCAGACACTCCTAAACGTCCCTGTGTGTCCACTCGAGGATTTCCAGGCCTAGAATCCAGTCGTGACTTCGCCATGTTCTTTACGGCAGGGTCTAGGCTGGAAGTCAGCCTGTTTCTCCACGTGGCACCCCCCCACTCCGAGTTCCCTTGCCTTGATGAAGGGCTTTTCCGAGGACACCAGTCTCTGCTGGTCGTTGTCTCACCTCAGTCTGACCCTCTTCTGCTTCAGCCTCTGCCCGCCCCGCCCGCCTCCCTGGCAGAGCTGCCAGTTCCAGGGTGCAGAGAACGGGGATCAACTAGACCTTGGCTTCAGATGATGCTTCCCGAAATGAGAATAACTGCCTTATGAGTTTACGCTGTAGCCTCACGAGAAAGGGATGGTGGGCTGGCGGGTCAGTTGTGGAAGGTCAGTGAGGAAGGTGAATGTTACCTGCTTTGTAAGTAAATACAGACAAGACTGAAGAACTGCAGGAAAACCAGAGGTGAAGAAGGGTCTCCAAGGCTGGAAGGAGGCCTGCCCGGGTTGGCAAGGAAACAGTCAGATGCAGGATTTACACGGGGTGTGCTTGTCCTGAGCCAACTTCCAGCCTGGACTCAGCCCCGGGGAGCAGGTCTTTTCCTGTGGGAGGGAGGAGGTAAGCTTCATGAACGTGTGTGGCTCAGCTGATAAACTACAGAATTGGGGTTTGTGAAGGGAGTTTCATAATGGATTTCGAGGCGTAGTTATCACCAGCAAAACACGTTTAAAGTGAAAGTGGCGGTGTAGAAGCTGCTGGCATACTTGCATCACCAGATTTACATCCAGATTACTGGAGCAGGCAGTGCTTCCACTTTCCGGCGCCCGGAACGCCACCCGGAAGGACCGGAGAAGGGCGGCTCTGCACAGCGAGGCAGGATGCAGGGCTGGCCATCCGCGGCTGGTTCTCTCCGAGCAGAAGGTAGACAGCGCCCGGCGCTCTGGCCCCTTCGCGTCAGCAGCGGGTTACTAGCTCCTTGTGTAGGCAGTACAGACAGAGCATGAAGCAGGGAGCCTGTGGGCTGTATTTGCGTGAAATATCTGACCCAGCGGCTCAGGGTGTGTAGTGAAGTCCCAGCAGATCTAAGACGCTGTTGATTGTAAGTCCAACCTTGTTTTAAGGACCACCTAAGAAAGAAAGAAAATAGAAAGGGAAAGAGAAGCTTGGTCCACACAGTGTTAACGTGGAACCTGTAAACATTAGAATAGATGTACTGTGACCCTTGCCCTCTGACACTGAGAAAGACACAGGGTTGATGATGGATTTTAACTTCATCAGCCAAGTGAGGGGCCACTGGAGAGGGAGGGTTCACTCAACTTTAAAATTACGGAGGCACCGCGGAGCCGGGTAGATTGGTCTCGTCGCATCGTCTGCAGAGAAGTGAGAGTTTCATTCAGTGTGTTTATTAGGCTCTCAAGTTGCAGAAGTTTGGATCTTGGAGCAAGAGATAATTATTACCAAAAACGACCCCTGCCAGGCCAGCACCCTGAGGAACCATGCTTGGAGTCACGGTTGCCTCGTGAGAAGACTGAGAAGTTGGTTCATAGACTGTTGCTTTCTCCCTCGAAGTAGATCCCTCTGCTTCTGGCTTCTTCATTTCAGTCCCCCCGTGTCACTTCTGAAGAGGTCTTACTTCCAGGTCACGTTCGTGTCAATCATCTGCTTAAATACCCTCTGTGATTCAAATCTATCTACTCGCAGTACTTCTCAGATTTTTCGATCAAAATGCAAACCTCTAAGAGTTCAGAGTGCTGAAATGCCTCACACGAGCAGCTTCTTTGAAGAACTTGTCATAAGTTTTATATGGGCTTTGCATTCTGCTCTGATACCTGTGTCATTATTTTAATATAAATATGATTTAAATTATGATGCTGCTCAGTTAAATTACCCGTATTTGTTTCCTTCAGATCAACTTTTTCAAATTCAACAGATTATTTGAGGGTCTGCTGTAGGCTTGGCCAGTTCTAGATACCAAGGATTAAGTGGTGAACAAGACAGAGTTTCTTCTCTATAAAAATGTATGGCTAAAGATCCACTGTGATTAATTTAGGTTTATAAAATGTAATCTGGTGCTTTCAGGTAAGGTTCTGTCTTTTTGAGCTCAGATTTGAGAGGTGGGCTGGTGGTGCTAGAGGCAAAGAACCCGCCTGCCAAGGCAGGAGACGTAAGAGACTCGGGTTCGGTCCCTGGGTGGGGAAGATCCCCTGGAGGAGGGCATGGCAGCACACTCCAGTGCTCTTGCCTGGAGAAGCCCACGGACAGAGGAACCTGGTGGGCTGCCGTCCATGGGATCACAGAGTCAGACATGACCAGGACGACTTGCACAACACAGCAGCTATGGATCGCCTTCCCCGTCGAGCGGGCCCCAGCCCCCCAACAGCAAACCTTCGCCTCCTTGAGCTGACAGGGCTCCTGCCCTCCCTCCAAGGCCAAGCTCAAGTGCATCCCCAGAAAGCCTTCCCTGCACCACACTCCCCACCCCCAGACCCCGTCCTGCCTCACGCATCCTTGCAGTTCTCACACATTTTAGTTGTTCTTATCTTTTAGATCAAGTGTCATGCTTTAATTTATCTCTGGGTTGCCATGCCTGGTACAGTGCCTGGTGTGTGTATGCTGGATACATTCTTAAATCAGTTCCCTGTGATACAGGCTCCACATGTTCAAGGCCAGGGCCTGCTCTGCTCTGCTTTATACCAGACGCGTTAGATCTGATGAACAAGTCGTACTGCCGTTTTTACATTATGCATTTGAAGTCATAATTGCTGATCCTTTCTTTGAGAGAAAGAGGGAGACACTTTAGTTAGTTAGAAACAATTAGAGGTCACTAAGATTTCATCTTGATTGGGAATTTTTTTCGGAATTTATTTTTAAAAAGAAATATATCCAAAGCTTAAATTCTTCAACGGAAATGCACGGAGGGACCTTAGAAACGTGCTGGGATCGTCTGTGTGTCCATCAAGGTTAGTTTGGAGGTCGTCAGTGTTCTTCCTCTGAAGCTGTGGTGTGGGAGACGCCTGTGTGTACCTGTGTGTGGAGCGTGTGCCGGGCGGCTCTGGGGGCTCCAGGCACTTGCCTTTGGGAGGAGGGTTGGAGGCAGCAGGCAGGTGTGGAGAAGGAGGCTCGGCTCCGGAGAGTTCTTGGGGGCGTTTTTTTGCCGCGTGCATGTATTCTGTGACCTTTTCAGTTTGCAGTGTAACTTGCAGACTCATGCACAACAGACACAAAGAGTGAAGGATCATTGCAAAGCCAGTCTTCCTGTAACCAGCACCCCCACCAGTCACCCCCACAGCTCCCCGGAGGTCACGTACAGGTCTCAGGGGCGCCTGTTTCTAAAGCCTCCGTATGAACGGAATCACACTGAGAAATCCTTTTCACCTTGCCCCTCTCACTCAGCCTGATCTCGTAGGGTACGTCCGTGCTGTGTGTGGCTGTATTTCGTTCCTCGCCACAGCTTCACGATATTATGTAATGCCCACTGCTGGCGGGCGCTGGATTGTTTCTGGTTCAAGCTGTGAGTGCCGCTGTGGGCATTCTTTGACACATGTTGTGGTGCACATGTGTCTGAATTCCATTAGGTTTATATAAACATACATGTGTGTGTGTGTGTGTGTGTGTGTGTGTATACACACGCACACTCATGCACGCTCACACACACACACACACGTATTTAAAATATATATAATTCCCAGCAAGCACATTAGTCCCCTCTGTCCTTGGTGACACCGGACCCTGCAGCCCTGCCCAGCAGCCCTGTCCAGCCCAACACAGCTGCCCCCAGCACTGGGTGTCCTCAGACTATTTGCTTATGGTTTTCATTTGCATTCCTCTAGCCATTAGTGAGTGGCGATCCTTTCACGAGTGGTTAGCCTTTGGGGCATATTCATGAAGTGCCCGGTTAAGATTTTTGCCTCCTTTTCTATTGGTTCTCTGCATATTTCTTACTGATTTATTGGAAATGCCTACATATTCCAGACATTAATTCATTGGCTATATGTATTCAAGTAGTTATCTTACTCTGTGGCATGACTTTTCATTCTTTGTGGTGTCTTGATGAAGAACAATGTTTGGTTTTATATAGTTCATTACATCAGTCTTTTAATGATTACAGTCCTTAGGTCTTAAGAAGTCTTTCTCTACATAGGATATTCTTTTGTATTATCTTCTAAAAGCACTGGAGTTTCATATTTCAGACTGAAGTCCTAGCCCTCCGGGAGCTTATTTGTTATTTTTGCAGAGAATATGATCTGATTTCTTCTTTCTCTGTCCTTCCTTCCTTCCTGTCCCAGAGCTGTATTCTTAAAGACTGATCTTTCTTCACCGTTCTGTGATCCAGTCCTGCCGTATATCAAGCATCCACGTCTCTACAGGCCTGTTCTAGGATCTGTTCTTGGTGGCCGTTTTCATTCATGAAACTTGCCTGTGAGTCTAGATTTCTGGAACAGCAAGTCCCCCCACCCACCCTGTTCTTCTCTGAGGGTCTTGGTTAGTGTTGACCCTTTGCTTTACCACATGGCTTTTAGAATTCACTTATCAGTTCACAGAAGTCACTGTTGGATTGGATTGAGATGGCCCTGAACCTCTCGGTGGGGCTTCCCAGGCGGCTCAGTGGTAAAGAATCTGCCTGCCAATGCAGGAGACACAGGAGAGATGGATTTGACCCCTGGGTTGGGCAGATGCCCTAGAGGAGGAAATGGCAACCCACTCTAGTATTCTTGCCTGGAAAATTCTGTGGACAGAAGAGCCTGGCAGGTGGGATCACAAAGAGTTGGGCAGGACTAAGCATGCACGCACGAACCTATAGATCAGTTCCTTCATCTGCTAAGTGTTATCTGTAGAGTCCTGTCGCCAGTATCTATCTGGTTGGGTAGCTAGGGAGAGCTTCCCTTGGAGACAGTGGAGAGACCAAGGTGACGCCCTCACTGCTGCCTTGCAGCGTTGCTCAGGCAAGAAAAAGAACAGCGTTGGTACTCGCAGATGAAAGGGTGGCGCAGGCAGAAAACCAAAAGGACTCACAGAGACGTCATTAGAATTAATAGGAGCTGTGACGATCTGGAGGGGTGGGATGGGGTGGGAGGTGGGAGGGAGGTTCAAGAGGGAGCGGACACGTGTATACCTGTGGCTGACTGACGCTGATGTGTGGCAGAAGCCAGCACAATATTACAAACCAATTATCCTCCACTTAAAAATTAATTAATTAATTAAAAAATACAGGAAATTTGTTTTCATACACACAAAAGGGTAGCTGGTTACTAAAGTCATACTCCAAATCTTTTTTTTTTTTCCCGAACCACAGCAGCAGTTAGAAAATTCTTGAGTCTTTTTAAAGATACAGTTTACAGTAGCATCAGCACATAGCAGACACCTAAGAATAAATCTTGAAAAATGATGTGTAATGTATTTTTAGGAGAAGAGTATAAAATTTTATTGAAAGACATTTAAGGAAAAGAGTAATTGGAGAAATATTTTGTGTTTGTGGATTGAAAGAGTCAGTACTGCAAAGACTTCTGTTCTCGCCGAAATGATCTGGGGAAGTTGCAGGGCCATGCATGGTCAAGATGTGAAGCTGGGCAAGGGGAAGGAGCGTCGTCTGACAGGTAATAAGGCCCATTGGGAGGCTCCATGGTGTTGGCGATGGGGGAGGTGACGGTGCGACAGAAGGGCTCTCTTGTCTGCAGACACTTGGTTCAGGACAGGAGACACAGGAGGCAGTGGGGAAAACAGTCACTTCAAAACCCGGCGCGTGAATTCCCTCTTTCAAAATCAAAGCAGTGTTGCTGAACTCTTCTTGGTGGGAGAGACTTGCCAAGAGTAAGTGGAATTTAATGCCTATTAATGACAAATCCCAGATTTACTCCAAGTTGGTAGTAATTGGATTCAGCTGTATTCCCACTCACTTTGCACTCAGAATAAGTGTATTGGAAAGACAGGATGCCATGGCTGAAGGATTGGCTCTCTCCTTCTGGAGAGTCTGTATGTGTTTCCGTTTTGTGTGGACCGCCTCTTGTCTGCTGGCTTAGAATGGGCACACGCTCATAGACTCTCGTCCCCGCGCTGTCAGGAAGGGGGGTGCTGGGGGACAGGAGGGGACGCACAGGGGTCTCTGAAAGCCAGCCTGCCGCATCTGCTTAGCATGGAGTACATGAGTGACTGCAAAGTGGTTCCCACCCTCACGGGCGTGCCTCCGGCAGCATCTTCTCAAAGTGACGTTCTCCGGGCTGCGGTTCGCGCAGCTCTGGCTTTGGGTCTCATTGGGGTTGTGTTTATTTGGGAAAAGCCATCATCTCCGTGCTTGAAAGGCCTGCCTCTCTATGACTGTCCTGCCAAAAGTTGGCCCTTTTGGTATCTTGGAATGTTTCTCTTCACCACCAAGATGAGTCATATGGAAGTGGGCGTCCCTGTTTTTTTTTTTTCCTTTGATAATATTTCTACCCAGAGACAGAGTCCACATGCCCCCCCTTCCAGTACAGTGACAGTTCAGTGATGTAACTTTTTTGTGTCCCATCCTACAATTTGGCAGTTACAACATGTTGTCATGTCCATCCGTCCCTGTGGTAATTGAGATGCACAGACGCTGCAAATACCTGTGGAGCCAGCTGTGACCTGCTGGGTTGTGTTGGATTCACTTGGGAAGGCCTGGAGAAGCTCCTCACTGCCTGGCCAGCGGTCCTCAGGCTCTCCACCACTCCTGCCTGGAAGCAGAGCAGTCTTAGCACACACCTCCAGTGTGTGTTGGCTCCTATGTCAAATATTAGTACCTCTGACTTTTCTATTCTTTGTAAAAGAAAACACAGGTAGAAGTGCAGTCATCACACTGGATAGGCCCTGGGGCTCACCCGCATCTTGAGGGTCAGCGGTCAGTGGAAGGTGTCCACTCCTTATTAGCTTGCCCTGGGGCCACTGGTGAGAATGCTGCCCTCCCTCACCCTAGGGCCAGGGGCACTCACGAAGCCACCCCAGTCTGACGGTGACCCTCATTAAGCATCCCTATGCATCAGTTATTAATTACAGGCTTCCCTTTAGTAAATATGTTTTTAGGAGAGTAACACGTTCTTCAGATGCTGTGGGTTAATGTCTGTTCTCTGCTCCTTGCCTCCTGCAGGTTTTGCATGGGTATCGTCAAGTTTGCTCCTGGTATCATCAAGGATTTACCTTGAAGTAATCAGGAAGTGTCCCAAGTTCACATTAGCAAATCAGTGAAAGCAACTGAGGGGAGGGAGTGAAGAAATGTATATAAACATAAGGCACCTGGGATACTATTTGTAGAGAGAAATGTTATCGCTCAAAGCTTAAAAAAATAATAATGAAAGGAAATGTTAATCAACATTAAAAATGTTCTCAGCCAACCTTGTAATTGCCCCTTTCGTGTCCTCTTTCTCTTAGATTAGAGGTCTCACTCAGCACACCGTCTAGTTTCCGGGTGGGATCCTGGGGCTCGTCCAGACCCCTGTCACGGGGGCTCCCGGCCGAGCCCGTGGGCTACAGCAGTTTGTCTCATGTTGTGCTTTTAGTTGATGCTCTCTTTGGGGCTCAAGGTCGCTCTTTAATGTGTCCTAAAACAAGAATGTCAATGTTACTCATCTGTAGACAGTTAAAAGTAAACCACTGTCACTCATGGGCAGAATTCAAAATCCATTCTTTTTTTATTGTGCTTCATAGAAGTAATTGTAAAAATTGGGTCAAATCTGGGGTCGTGGGTTATTACTTCAAGAGTCAGTACCAGCCTTGAATACCACACGCTGAAGTGTAATAACCGACAGCGTCAGTCCCGGTTAGTTTTTACTGTTTGATTCACATTACATGGTAATCAGTATAGTCAGGTCAAGTGCGGGTTGTATTGTCATACCTTTTTTCTTCTTTCAAGGTTCACAATGCTCTATGGCTGATTCATGTTGATGTTTGACAGAAAACAACAAAATTCTGTAAAGCAATTATCCTTCAATTAAAAAATAAATAGATTTTTTTATCTAGGCTGAAACAGATCACCAGCCCAGGCTGGATGCATGAGACAAGTGCTCAGGGCTGGTGCACTAGGAAGACCCAGAGGGATCGGGTAGAGAGGGAGGTGGGAGGGGGGATTGGGATGGGGAATACATGTAAATCCATGGCTGATTCATGTCAATGTATGACAAAAACCACTCCAATATTGTAAAGTAATTAGCCTCCAACTAATAAAAGTAAATGGAAAAAAAAAATAAATAAAAAAGATCAGCAATGCTAACAGTTTTTAAAGAGCTTATTTTTCAATTACAAAATAACTCATTCTGTAGAGACCCAGCATACACAAGGTTAAAAAGCATATTCTCCCACCACCTCCACTCATTTTTATCCCCCAGTGGTACAGTCCTATTAACCCAGCAGCAAGTACTGAAGATTTTTAAAATATGCTGACCAACAAGAACCTAAATTAACCTGCATTCAGAAAACACAGGAGGGACTTAACTGGTGGTCCAGTGGTTAATAGTCCACCTTGCAATGCAAAGGACACGAGTTCAACCCCTGATCAGGGGTCAGGGAACTAAGATCCCATATGCCAGGAGCAGCTGAGCCCGTGTACCACAGCTAGAGAGCCCGCATGCCACGCTAAGACCCGACGCAGCCAAATAAATCAGTGAGCATAAGGAAATAGCTGAAGGGGCTGTGGGTGCAATATTTTTTTACTTATTTCGATTGGTCTAATATAGTTTTTTTAAAAAACTAAAGTTGTAAATGTTAGCCAAATGAGGTTTTAAAACATGAGTTCATGAGATTATGCTCACAAACTTTAAATAAACTGTAAACAAAAATATTTAATACAGTAAAGATTGAAGGCAGGAGGTCAAGGGGATGACAGAGGATGAGATGGTTGGATGGCATCACCGACTCAATGGACATGAGTTTGAGTAAACATCGGGAATTGGTGATGGACAGGGAAGCCTGGCGTGCTGCAGTCCGTGGGGTCGCAAAGAGTCAGACGCGACTGAACTGAACTGAACACCTTAGCTATCTGGAACCCTGGAAGAATTGAGAATCTCAGCAAGTTGAGATTTTCTTGTTTTTTTAAGAAGGATTTTAATAGCTAGAAGTTTTATGAAGAAAAAAGACTTTGCTCTTCCTTCTTACTGCAGTAGGCTTGTTCCAGTGTTCTGGCGACAGCTGAGTCGTCATCAGGTAGTTTTTAGGGGTAAATACGGGCTTCTCGGCGCTCTACAGCGTGAGAAAGCCAGAAGGTTCCACGTACATGAGCTGTAACTACGAAACGTGCTCATTCAAGGTGTTTCTGGCAAAGTGGAGGGTGCGTACAGGTGTGGAATTGAGTGAGGACTGAAGTTAAGCTCAGAGGTCATTCAGAAAATGAAGCTTTTCGTTGAAAAGAGCTGGATATTTGATTGTAAAGAGACCATAGACATTGTGGTGACTATCAGCTGTTTCAGTGATTCAGCCGCCTGGACTCAGGACGTCTGTGGTCATCGTTCCATCCCTCAGTCCTGAGCACCCTTCAGGCAGCACACCCTCACCTCCTGGACCGGCTGTGCAGTCTGGGGACTCAGGGAGCTTCCCAGGAAGTGGGGGGCCGTGCTGAGTGCCTGCTGGTTGCCGGGTTCCACACTGGGCACTGGGGGGTACAGAGAACCAGGGGGCAGTCACCTGGCACCTGCTCTCAGAAAGCAGCCCGGTAGGGGAGGAAATGCCCACCTAGGGAGCTGACCATTCAAGGCAGGGGGAGCTAAATGATGACCCAGGAGTGCGTCCTGTCTGACCAGGAGGTGAGGAGGCCCAAGCGAGAACCCCAAACAGGACGGGCAGCTGGTGGAGGAAAGGGAGGTGAGGTGGGTTGGGGGAGCTGATGCGGAGAGAGGCGGGTGGAAGCAGGGAAGCCCGGGCCACCCGGGGACCCACTTGAGGTGCCAGCTCCTGTGGGGCGGGGGTCTCAGCAGCTTTGGTCTCAGGACCCTTTGACACCCCTCAGAACTATGTAGGACCCAGAGAGCTTCTGTTTATGCGGGCCTAACTACTGATATTGACCACATTAAAAATTAAACCAGAGAGGGTGGTATCATTTTCTACTTTTGTAAGTCTTTTTAATGTCTGACTTACTAGGAGAGAGCCCGATTCTCCAGCCTGCCTCTGCATTCAGCCTGTTGCCATATGTTTTGGTTGAAACAATGCAGGAAGACACGAGATTGGGAAGGGAGGAGCTTTTCAGATCATTATGGACATCTTCTTTGATACCACAGCAGAAAGTAACCAGTGAGACATTTCTTGAAGGAATCTGCAGCTTGGAATCTGAAACCACAGTAATAGGCTCCTGTGCACCTTATCAAATTAGGACCCAGTGTGCTGTTTCGCCCTCTGAATGGCTATTTTGCCCTTGACCAACAGTGTAACACCAGTGTGATCTTGTGGAAAATCTTGGTTCACTGCGTCAGGCAGATCTTGGACACATTTCAGTCAAATATGTCGATAGATCCTGTTTGGTAATATCCCCGCCGATCTCCTCTTCGCCCCAGAAAGCTGTCGCACTCACGCGGGCAGATCGGGGCTTTCCAGTACCTCCCAGAACGTCACATGGAGCTCCATCACTTCCCAGTCCTACACTGACCCTCCGTGCCTGCGTCTCGTTCCTGCTGTATCATTATAAGGATTACGTGAGAAAGCTGTGTGTGACGTGTATAAAGCTTCATTGTGACCCCTGGCCCCGGTGAGCACTCCCTCTGTGATACTGTTACTGTTTGCGCTGTTTCTGCATTGCTGTCGTCGTGTGTGACGCATGTTGACCGTCGCCCACACCGACAGGACACGGGGCACCTGGGTGGGTGGAGACCCCCACTGTGTGCCTGGAACAGCTCGTGTGGGCAGCTCCACAGCAATGCCCCTTGCTGCTGGCCGGCTTGGCCGAGGGACAGCCGCCACGCCCTCCACCGTAAATCTAAATCTATAGCCCGAGGGGCACCCACCTGCCCTGTGACTGCTGACCTGCCATGTGCAGCTGTCCCATGGCGCCCCTCTCCCCACCCTGGAGCTGGGGTTTGCCTCCTGTTATGCTGCCGGCATGTGATACGGCGGCAGTGTCACATTTGTTGAATGAAAGCACTTAATGAGAAAGAATTTTATTTTGAACAGTACTCTGGACATTGCAGAGAGTTAAGAAACATGGAAACTTTGTCATGGGAAGCATATGATCTGAGCAGCGATGAGCTGATTTTTTCCTTCCTTTGTCTTTAAGGAATGTATAACCTCTATTCACTCCCACCCCATCTCTTGTTTCTCGAATCTCTATTAATTGAAAAGTTGTAGAAAACTTAAAAGCGTGCCACAGTAATTCTGGGTTAAGCATTGTTGTGATCGATAATACTTTGCTCTCTCCTTTTTCAGATGTTCCTCCTGCTGATCAAGAGAAGCTTTTTATCCAGAAGTTACGTCAATGTTGTGTCCTCTTTGACTTTGTGTCCGATCCGCTCAGTGACCTAAAGTGGAAGGAAGTAAAACGAGCTGCTTTAAGTGAAATGGTAGAATATATCACTCATAATCGGAATGTGATCACAGAGCCTCTTTACCCAGAAGTAGTCCATATGGTAAGTAATTGCCGTCTAATCAACGTGCCCAACCCTCGGTGACAGACTGAACTCTGACTTACTTAGAATATGCTAAGACGTTTAAGCCTAACATGACATTTGCTACCCCAAAAAAAATCCTCCTGTTCAAAAATGTGTCCTGGCACCTGGAAGAATGAACCTCTCTGTGCCATGCCCTAGACTGCAGTGAGGGAACTGGAAGGACCGCTGTGCCCTGCGTGTGTTAACTTCACCTGATCCTCACGACCACCACGTGGGGTAGAAATGTCAGAACTTTCATTTTTTTCTTAACTGTCTTACCCTCTTTAACAGTGCCTATGCATAATTCAGAAGTAAGCGTGTGGTCCACACACGGGCAGGAAAATGCTGATGGTTGGGAGGAGGTAAAATAGTGGTGGGACCAAGCTGGAGTCAGAACAGTCCACCCTGGTTGGCTGGTTCACCGTTGGTTTCATTTGACCCCAAATCCCTGTCTTCAGTCTCAGACTGTCCAGCCCATTGCTAGGTCCTTTGCAGGTCCCGCTGTGACCTCAGTCAGTACCATCTAGAAACATTTCACATGATACCATTTTTAAAACTCTAATGTTTGATGCTGAACTCGAGTTTCCTGTTGAGTTTTTTTGAATTGTTGTTGTTTTATCTGTCTTTGACATATTACTCCTTGGTAACTAAGGAATCTTTGTGGCTTAATATAAAATTTTAAATCCTGATTTCCGTTGAACTCTAAGTTTCTGATTCTTTTCCCCCAAAGCTATATATTTCAAAATCGACTAGGCTCATTGACCTAAAATATGTTTCTCCTTACATTAGTATGTGTGCTTTGGGAAAGAAGAAATGCAAGTCATGTTCTTTGTGTAGTTCACAGGCTGTTGTATCCGAAGCTGAGATCAACTTGCTTCCTTTATCATGGTTAACTCTTAAAGGTCAGACTTTACCAGCCTGTCGTCCGCCTAGGGCTGTGAGGTCCGTTCGGGTTCCGCCCCAGATGCCTGCCTGAAGAACCGTCACAGGCCTGTTGATGTCGTTCAGTCACTAAGTCATGTCCGACTCTTGGCAGCCCTGTGGACTGCAGCCCGCCAGGCCTCCCTGTCCTTCACTATCTCCCGGCAGCCATGTACTGATCAGTAAATCCTGTAAAGCCTCCCTCATTCAGACTAAGGAAAATCAGGGAATGTCTTTTTCTGTCTAACACTTTGATAATTCTCTTGTTCACAAGATGTTTTGCAGTCCTCCTGGAGCTTTTTTTTTTTTAATGTCTCAGAGTAAGGATATAACTGTGTCTTCTAAAATGATTGAAAAATCATCAGTCCCTACATCGTGTGATGAATATCCCCCTTTCTCCATTGACTTTAAATGCTGCTTTACTGTATATTAAGTGTATTCTGTTTTTTAATTAAGTGTATACATATGTCATCTATTATATTTATAAACACTCAATTTATTCTGTTTTAAGTGACCTGTGTGGAAGCTTCTTCTGTTTGGATGGGGCCTGGGATGCCGGCAGCCCCTGAGTTCCGCTCTCTCCCCAGGAGGGAGGGGTCCGCAAAGGGCATTGAGGCCCAGGCTGGCCAGGTGTGGACTAGATATCTGCACTGCCCACGGCCCCGGTCTCTCCTGGGTCTTTCACCGAGGTGGCATGTTACCAGAACCACTTAGCATGCCTCAAGCTCTTGAGACTTGTTTCAGATGAAACAGTCATTGCTTCCTGCCTCCCTGTTAAAACCGTGTCCTAATAACCAGCCTCTCCCGCCGTCTTAGCTTTGTTCCCCACCCGGCAGTGCAGGCCGTCTTCAGAGTCCTGGGCATCTTGCCTCTGGTGCACATAGCAGACACTTGCTGAGCATCCCCTGAGCACGTTTTTAGATGAGGAAGTAAGAGTGGTGAGCAAGACGTGTGCCCTCCCAGAGCCGGGATCGGTCACGTTGTTGTTTTTGGTTAAGGTGAGGCCGTGAAAGAAGGGGAAGCGGGAGAGCGGAGAGTTGCAGGACCGCCCACATGGTGGGAAGAAGGCGCGGAGAGGAACCTGCTAGGAGGGGAGTTAGGCGGTCCCCTGAAGGTGAGCGCAAGGAGGCGCTTTTCCGTGTCCCTGAGAACAGGGACGGGCAGTCTGTCCTAGGAGAGCGCAGCCGCCCCCTTCCCTTGAGGAGCGTGAGGGGAGGGGCAGGTGGGGTTTGTGCTTCATAGACGGAGGGCACTGGGGAAAGATACAGTGCAAGAGTGTGTGGGGACGGTACCCGGCAGCATTTCTGACTGTCTCGGAGGTAGAGCGGGTGCAGGATCCAAGCGCCGACGGAAGGCCTCCACCGCACAGCGCCTGGACCCGGCGGGGCAGGTGGAGGGTGGGCCCCTGCCTAGTTCCAGCCCACGCCCCCCGGTGTGCTGACCCCTGAAGTGGCACTCAGCCACCTTGCTTGGTTTGTTGCCTGGTGTGTGTTTTGTTTTGTTTTTTTTTTGACCGCACCACGTGGCCCATGGGATCTTAGTTCCCTAACCAGGGATCGAACCCAGCACCTGCAGTGGAAACACGGAGTCTTCACCACTGGACTCCAAAGGGAGTCCCTGTCATAGTATTTTTGCAGACATTTATTCTCACTGCCTTTGAAGAATCCAAAGCTCTAGAGATGTTGTACTTTTTATGCTTACTTCTTTTAAATACGTTGCCCGTTACATTGGGCTGCTATATTTTTTAACAGATTTATTGATGGGTAATTCGTAAGTACAATCCACCCCTTTAAGATGTACAATTCAGTTTAGTCTGTTGACAGGATTGTGCAGGCATCAGCACATGTAATTTTATAATATTTTCATCCCCCTAAAAAACATCCATACCCATTAATAGTTACTGCCACTCTTCCTGACTCCCCACTCCTGCCCCTGGTAACTGCTTCGCTATTTTCCACCTCTGTAGATTTGTCTAACCGGGATATTTCTTAGAAATGGAATTATACAGTACGCAACCTTCTTTTACTTCGCATGTTTTCATGTTTCATCCATGTTGTAGCATGTCTTAGAACTTCTTTTTATTGCTGAATAATATTCCATAATAATAATATTCCACAAGAACATATATCCCACATCTTATTTATCTGTTTATCCATTGATGGACCTTTGTTTCATTTCTGCTACTTGGCAGTTGTGAATAATGCCCCTGTGAGCACTCGTGTGCGGTCTTTTGTGTACATACATGTTTTCATTTCTCTTGAGTGTTTACCCAGGAGAGGAACTGCTAGGTCCATGCTAACACTGTGTGTTTAGCAGTTTGGAGAGCTGCCAGACTGCTTTCCAAAGCGGCAGCCCTATTTCACATTCCCAGCAGCAGGGTATGAGCGCTTCGGTTTCCCCACCTCTCCCACACTTGTTACGGTCCGTCTGTTTGATGGTGGCCATCCTGGTAGGTGCGAGCTAGAATCTCACTGTCGTTCCGGTTTGTGCTTCCCTCTTGACTAATGACGTTAGCACTTTTCATGTGTGCTGTGTCTTTTTATGCATCATTTAACGGAAATTAAGTGAACCTTATAGATCATCAAGAAATTAACAGAACCTTATAGATCATCAAGCTCGACCTTTATTTTCCAGATTAAAATAGCTTAGGTTCAGGGAGATGAGGATGAAAAGGAAGCAATACCCAGGGGGAAGTTCCTGGAGTCTAGATTCTTGGGTTAAATTACATAAACTCCATTATCTCAATATTTCAGCCATTTTTAAAATATAGTCAGCCATCTGGTGTTTAATTAAGTTATCTAATGAATCTGTTTTTCAGGCATTGGCATTTTTCTCATAGCAAAACCAAGTTAATAGCATAGCCTGTTCTTTCACAGAATACCATTTATACTTGAACGACTAACAAAAAGGTTATTCAGACTTGGGTTTTCAGAGAGCATTTTCTCACAAAATAAAATGAAATTGTCACTTTAAGGAAGATAACTGATGATGTTTATTGTCAGTGATTAAAATTTGAGCATTCAAAAAAGAAAACTCAAGCTCTCAGGAGAAATTTTGAATTTTGGAAGATTTGTATCTGCCAGTGCAGACTTCAGCTTCCCAGTGCTGCAAGCCGTCCTGCTGAGACTGGTGTCAGTACCAGTGAGTGGGATCCTTAATATACACAGTGAAAGGAACTAGACATTGTGGTGCCTCCACAGTTCTGTGAACATATGGAAAACAATCAAATTGTACATTTTAAAGGGGTGGATTGTATGATATGTGAATATCTCAATAAATCTGTTTTTAAAAAGCATGGCAGTTGTTTAATAGGCAATTTGTTTACAATACACTAATACACATAATTCAGTGAGACCAGTATTTTCCAAATGACAAACAGATGATGTTATAAAATCATTCATTGGCCGGAGAGCTATTCAAAGTGCAAGACACATCACAGGGTTTTCAGGAATTAGAGACCCCTCATTGATAAGATTTAGGATTCCACAGAATAGGTAACCTTTAGTGAACTATCACTTGTCAAGTTTTGGTAAAGTATCAAAGAAGTCTACAATTTTCTAGAAGAGCTATTGATCACCGCTCACTTTTCCACCTACCTATATGCTGGAGACAAGTTTTTTTTTTTTCCTGTATTTCAACCAAATGAACATTCTGAGCATAGCAGATATAAGAATTCAGCTCTTTGTGTTTTTTGTGTTTTTTTTTTAATTAAACCAAACATAAAGAGGTTTGCAAAAATGTGAAACAGTGCCACTTAAGACATTATAAGATATTTCCAGGTATTAGCTTCAGTGATGTTTCTTATCTTTTTTCTGAGTCTCCAGGTAATATTCAACCCCTACAGCTACCACAAATGCAGCAAATCCCCCACTTGAATCCTTTTAACAATGCTCCAACAAAGGAAACATTGTTTGCAAAGCCGCCCATATATCTCCAAGCTTCCCTGCGGCCCCTTGGATCCCTTAGTCCTTGTTCAGCCAGTTTCTCCTGGACAGTTTTTAATGGTGTCCCTTCTATCTTCCACCATTTATAATCTGGAAGTTCCATTTTACTAGGACCGTGTTCATGTCCAAGTCCATGGGCCATGTCTGAGAGCAATCTGACCTCAGGACCCTCCAGTGCCTCTTTTCTCGCTGAATTTGTTTTAGGAAATATTTTTATTTGATATGAGTTGTTTTATGAAATAATTAGCTGTTATGAAAAAAGTAGTTATTTTTACAAATTTATTTATATTGACATAATGAGTTTATTATTTTTTAATGAGCAAGTTTTTTTTTAATTTCTCTGCTTTAATTTCTAATACAGTCAACGTCCATAGACAGAACTCTCATAAACAGAAGTTCTTTGGATCCTCAATAACTTTTAGGAGTTTAAAGGGGTTCTGAGACCAAAAGCTGTGAGAACCACTCCTTTCAAGTTCTGCCAGCACAGCCCGGAAGCGGCTCCGAAACGTTTCCTGGGTCACCGCGCTGTTTGCCAGCGTCTCCGGGTCACCCGGGTCACGCTGAACGGCCTGCCTGCCCCGCCCCGAGATTAAGCCTTCCTGTGCTGCCTGTGACAACCCGACGTCCCCCTGGGCTGTCAGCTCTGGAGAAAACGGCTTGCAGTGCCCCAGCAAGCCTTCTAAAATTCCTTGCAAGTCCTGCTCAGAGCTCAGTAACCCTCACTCGATAGTTTCCTGCCGAGACAAGGGCACTGAGGCTAGTCTTAGTCACAGATGAATGTAGCCTGCAGGTCGGAAAAGGAATTGTTTTGGTCACCGGTTGAGTGGAGTGGCTGGCTCAGAAGTGCTTCACGTCAAGGTAGACTTCCCTGGAATCACCCACCTCTGTGGGGCTGGATTACTCCATAGAAGTCAGTGAATCAGATGCAGGGGTGCCCTTCTGCGGTCCGCCCTGACTGTCTCAGAGACAGACTCTGTTCTAGAGGAGTGTAGAGCCAACTTGTTAACAGTAGCTGCCTCTACATGGTGTGTTTATGTGGGTTTTCCCCTTTTACTGTATTTTTGTAATTTTAAAAAATTTCATATGATCATGTATCTCATTTGCCATCATCAAAAATCAGTAAATATGTTTTTCTTTAAAAAAAAAAAAAAAAAGAACCCCTCCTGGTGTGTGGTGTAATAGTAGTGCTGTCCTTACGGGATCCATGTTGAGTTTCCAGGGAAGTGAGTTCATCACCATATTTTAATCTGTACTGCTTGTCAGTGACGAGATGGTGCCTTGCAAGTTTTCTTTTATGCTTGGGGTTCAAGTCAGCATTTTCTAATAAGGGCAGAGGGTTTCTCTCTGGTCCTTATCCTAGCTTTCATGCCTAGATCCCCTTGGTGATTGTCTTGTGCTCCAATTAAGGATTGATGTTGGATACTCTCCTTCCGTTTTTATGTCTGATGTTTACAGTGTGTTCTGGAAAGTTTTATGTGTTGTAAGGGTAAAGATAGTTTGCAAATGAGAGGGGAAAGGGTGTTTTGAATGAAAGGAAGTGGTATATTAAAAATGAAGCTTCAGTAATTCGCAGATTTCTTTAAGGTGGTGATTTAAACCATCAGTTCAGTTCAGTCGCTCAGTCATGTCCAATTCTTTGTGACCCCATGAACTGCAGCACACCAGGCCTGCCTGTCCATCACCAACTCCCGGAGCCTACCCAAACTTATGTCCATTGAGTCGGTGATGCCATCCAACCATCTCATCCTCTGTCGTCCCCTTCCCCTCCTTCCCTCAATCTTTCCCAGCATCAGGGTCTTTCAAATGAGTTAGCTGTTCGCATCAGGTGGCCAAAGTCCTGGAGTTTCAGCTTCAGCATCAGTCCTTCCAGTGAACAATGCATCCCGCTTTGTGCTTAGTTGTTCTTGTTTTACCAGAGTCACGGTAACATGGGGGTGAAGAAGTGCTTTCGTCAGAGATGAGCTAAGGGGAGATGAAAGCAACAAGTGCTTATTGAAACCCAGAGAATGCCTGTTCTACCTTAAATATCAGTGAGCTGTTTCTTGGAGATTGGTTCTTGTTTTGAGAGAATTACCCTTTGTTTGGCTGGATGTTTTAAAATTATTTTTAAATGTGTGCTTATTTTAAATAAGTGAAATAAATACAAAAAGAAAAAAAAAGTTAATCTTTGTCTTTACTCCACCCTTTGCCAGTTCTACCTAAACCCACCCCTACCTCCAGCCAACCAACTTATATGTACCTTTTTTCCCAAAAGACTGCTAAGAAATTTTGGGAGATGATGGATACGTTTATCATCTTGCATGGTCATTTCATGGGTGTATGCAGATGTTAAATGTATTAAATTGTACAGTTATGTACAGTTACATGTGTCAGTTGTACCTCACAAAAGCAGGAGTTTTTTAAGCTCCTGAATTGATAGCTATTTCTTTTGATATAGGAGCACAGTGAAGAAGTTATGAAGACGCTAAGGGCATTGTGAACCAAGAAGGTCTGAGAACTTAGAACCTAGTCAATATCTTTCTGTAACGTTTTTAAATCAATTTTAAGTTTCCATATGGCAAAATTAACTTTCTAGTGGAGAGTTCTCTGAGATCTGACAAATACGTATCGTCGTGTACCCATTCAGGATAGAGAACAGTTTTATTGCCCTCCAGAAAAGCACTGCGCACTGCTCCTTTGAAATCAGACCTTCCCCTTATCCGTTGCCTCTGGCGGCCACTCATCTATCCCCCAGCTCTGTCGATTGGCCTCTTCCAGAATGTCATATAAATGGACTCGGACAGTATGTTGCCTTTTGAGTCTAGTTCCTTTAACTTCGCATAACACATCTGATGTTATGTTTGAGCACACGGGCATGGGATTGCTGGGTCATATCGTTAAGTATTTGTTTAACCTTCTAAGAAACTGCCAAGCTGTTTTCCAAGGTAAATGTGCCATTTTTTGTACTCCCACCAGTCACATGTAATAGTTCCAGTTGCTCCACCTCCTTGTCAGCATTTCGTATCTCCAGTCTTTTTATCTTATTTTGACTTTAAGCTGCAATTCCCTGGTGCTGAGCATTTTTTCCTGTGTTTGTTTGCATATCTTCCTTGGAAAAGTGTGTGTTCGTATCATTGGCCCATCTTTTTCATTGGGTTGTTTTCTTATTATTGAGTTTGAGACTTCTTTACATATTCTGGATACAAATGCTTTGCCAGATACGTGATTTGTAAATCCTTTCTTTCAGTTTGTGGCTCGTCTTTTTATGTTAACAGCGTCTCTTACAGAGTTTTTCATTTTCGATAAAGTCTAATTTATGATTTGTCTCTTTTACAGATAGTGCTTTTGGTGTCATGTATAAGAAGTCTTTGCCCCACCCAAACTCAAAAAATTTTCTCCTAAACATTCCTACTTTCACATTTAAATCTATGATCCGTTTTCTGTGAGGTTCATTTTTTGGCCTATGTATGTCCAAGTATTTGCTGAAGAGAATCACCATTCTCCACTGAATTCCTTTCCTCCTTTTCGATATGGTCGTCAGAAATTGGCTGTATTTGTGAGTCTGTTTCTGGACCCTGTATTCTCATACACTGATCTAGGGATCTGCTCACCTATACCATACTGTCTTCATGATTGTGAAAAGCGATAGTGTTAGTCCTTCAGTTGTGTCTGAATCTTTGTGTCCCCACGGATTATAACCTGCCAGACTCCTCTGTCCATGGAATGCTCCAGGCAAGAATACTGGAGTGGGTAGCCACTCCCTTCTGCGGGGGATCTTCCGGACCCAGGGATTGAACCCAGATCTCCTGCACTGCAGATTCTTTACTACCTGAGCCACCAGGGAAGTCCATCAACTATGTTAAATGTTGGGATCAGGTCACGTGAATACTCCAACCTTTTTATTCTTTTTCAAAATGTTTGGCTTTTCTAGTTATTTTATCTCTCCAAATTAATTTTAGAATCAGCTTGTCTTTATTTACAAAATATCTTTCAAGGGTTTTAATTAGAGCTGTATTGAATACGTACATTTGGAGAGAATTTATATCTTAACAATATTGAACCTTTCAGTCCATGAACATAGAATATCTCCCCATTTTGGTCATCTTTGTAATTTTACTCATGTAGATTCCCCTGTATTATTTTAAACTCATAAATATAAGTATTTCATTTTTTGGTGCTGTTGTAATTGGAGTTTTTTTTATTTTCTATTTCTCTTTCTTGCAGTTGCATCAAGTGCTTCATGTTATTCAGTGCATAAGTATTAGTATTATTTGTTAATTAAATTGTCCTTTATAACTGTAAAATGATTCTTTCATCACTAGTAATATTATTTTCTCCAAAACCTACTTTGTATGTTAGCATATCCCCTCCAGCTCTCTCTTGACTAGGCTTACCATGGTAAATCTTTTTCTTTCCTTTTACTTTTGACCAATTTGTATCTTTATATTTAAAGTGGACTTATCCTAGACAGTATATGGTTGAGTCTTATACTTTATTCAGTCAAGCAGTCTCTGCCTTTTGATTGGGGTAGTCAGACCATTAACTTTCATTATGAGTATTGATATTGTTGGGTTTAAATCTACCATTTTGTGATATTTTTTCCCTATTTATTCTATCTGGGTTTTGTTCCCTTTTCCTCTTTTTCTGCTTTCTTTTTGACCAATTGAATATTTTTTGTGATTACATTTTATCTCTTTTGTTGACTTTTAAACTATGACTGTTTTTCTTTTTGTAAAAAAATTTTTTTTGCACTTTATTTTTGGCTGTGCTGGGTCTTCGTTGCTTTGGGAGAGCTTTCTCTAGCTGCAGCAAGTAGGGGCTACTTGCATGGGCTTCTCATTGTGGGGGCTTCTCTTATGGAGGTCATGCTCTAGGCATGGGCTTCAACAGTTGCAACATTCAGGCCCCAGCATTCAGGATGTGGTGGTTGCGGCTCATGGGCTCTAGAGCATGGACGAGTAGTTGTGGTTCATGCACTTAGTTGCTCCACAGCACGTGGAATCTTTCCAGACCAGGGGTCAAACCCATGTCCTCTGCATCGGCAGGCAGATTCTCATCCACTGCACCACCAGGGAAGTCCTAAACTATGACTACTGTTTGACCTCATGTATTTAGC
Source organism: Odocoileus virginianus (assembly GCF_023699985.2). Taxonomy (NCBI): domain Eukaryota; kingdom Metazoa; phylum Chordata; class Mammalia; order Artiodactyla; family Cervidae; genus Odocoileus; species Odocoileus virginianus. Next base: position 10,078,237 of record NC_069689.1, on the reverse strand, counting down.
TTTTCTAGAATGCATCTTTAACTTGTCACAGTTAGCCTTTAAGTGACTATGCACCGTGTCATGTAAATGTGTTTACAGCAGCAGACTTCCATTTCTTCTCCCATCTTTCTGCTCTTGTTGCCATACATCTTCTCCGTATGTTATAAACCCCACAGTATATTATTTTTAGGAAACAGTTCCGTTTTTAAAGAGATTTAAATAATTGTTAAACCCTCTTATACTTACCCAGATAGTTACCATTTTCAGTATTCTTCATTCTGATATCCATCTGATACCAGTTTTCTTCTGCTTGAAGGACTTTCTTAAATCTCTCTTGTAGTAGACGTCTGTTGTTGTTTAGTGGCTAAGTTGTATCTCTTTGCAACCCCAGAGGGACTATAGCCCACCAGGCTCCTCTGTGCATGGGCTTTCCCAGGCAAGAATACTGGAGTGGGTTGCCTTTTCCTTCTCCAGGGGATCTTCCCGACCCAGGGATCAAACCCACGTCTCCTGCTTGGCAGGTGGATTCTTTACCTCTGAGATCTGTGCTTTGCTATGGGTAGTCGTCAGTTGTGTCTGATTCTTTGCAACTCCGTGGACGGTAGCCCGCCAGGGTCCTCTGTTCATCAGGATTCTCCAGACAAGAGTACTGGAGTGGGTTGCCATGCCCTCCTCCAGGGGATCTTCCCAGCCCAGGAATCAAACCAGAGCCTTCTGCTTTGCAGGTGGATTCTTTGCCAGCTGACCCATCAGGGAAGCCCACCACTGAGGTCTACCAGCAATCAATTCTTCTAGCGTTTGTTTGCCTGAAAAAGTCATTCTTTGGCCTTTGATTTTGAAGGATATGCAGGCATACCTCATTTTATTGTGCTTCATTTTATTACAGTTTGTATCTACTGTGTTTTGACAAATTGAGATTTGTGGCGGTCCCATGACAGGCAATTCTGTCGGCACCGTTTTTCCAACGATTTTGCTCACTGTGTCTCTGTGTCACATTTTGGTAATTCTCAAAATACTTCAAACCCTCCAACAGCAAAAAGATTATGACTCTCTGAAGGCTCAGATAATGGTTAGCATTTTTAGACATAAGGCTATTGTACACTTAATATACTATAATACGGTTTCAGTATAACTTTTATAGGCACTGGGAAACCAACAACTTTGTGTAACTGGCTTTATTTTGACATTGACTTTATTGCAGTGCTCTGGAGCTGAACCCACAATACCTCTGGTGGGTGTAGAGCCGCCAGAGTTTAAGCCTTTAAAAGTTTTGCCCCACTCTCTTCTTGCTTGCATTGTCTGTCATGAGAAGTCTGCTGCCTTTCCTGTCTCTGTTCCTTTGAACCTCGTGTGTCTTTTTATCCTCTGGCTGCTTTTTAGGATCTTTTTCTTTTATTCTTTTTAATCAGGCACCTTGATTACAATGTGCCTTGGTGTAGTTTTCTTCTTTTTCTTGTTTTTGGAGTTCATTTATAATTTTTATCAAATTTGGGAAAGTATTTGGCCCTTGTCTCTGCAAACATTTTTTTCTGTGCCCCTGCACCATAATCCTATACAGACTCCAATAACGTGTGTCTTAGGCCTCTGAGAGTTGTCCCAGAGCTCACAGGTGCTCTTTTTCTCTTTAGAGAGAATGTATTTTTTTCCATGTGTTTCATTTGGTGATTCCCTTTGTTGTCTTCAAGTTCAGTAATTTTCTGCAGTGTCTCAGCTTTTTTGTTAATTCCCATCCAGTAAATTTTTCATCTTGCATTGTCGTCTTCATTTCATATAGTTTATGTCTTTTCTATATCTTCATGTCTTCACCTAACTTTATAAACATAGAATATGTTGTTTTAGCCTTATCTGTTGATTCTACCATTGCATCAGTCCCAGGTAAGTTCAATTGATTGGTTTTCCTTCTTGTTATAGATTATATTTTTCATGCTGCTTTATGTGTCTGGTAATTAATTTTTTATTGGATGCCTGACCATGTGGATTTCGTCTTGATGAATAGCGCATACTTACTTATTTCTCCTAATGTTCTGGAGCTTTGCTTTGGATGCAGTTAAGTTACTTGCAGTTTGATCCTTTTGATTCTTGCCTTTAAGAGGTGTCAGGAAGGACTAATGAGCTGACTCATTGGAAAAGACCCTGATGCTGGGAAAGACTGAAGGCAAAAGGAGAAGGGGGCACCAGAGCATGAGATGGGTGGATGGCATCACCAACTCAGTGGGCAGGAATTTGAGCAAACTCTGAGAGATGATGAAGGACAGGGCAGCCTGGAGTGCTGCAGTCCACGGGCTCGCAAAGAGCCGGACACAGCTGAGCGACTGAACAACAACAAGGAAGGACTGTGGTCATAGTCACTCTGTGGCTGATTATCCCCTCTGCTGAGATAAGGCCCCTCTGGTTACGAGCCCAGTACTCTGAGTTAATGAACTCTTCCAGTCTGGTTGGTGGGAACAGGCGCTGCTGTTGGCCCTGGGTGAGAGCTGGGCCCCTGGTCTTTTCAGGTGTTCTTTCTGCAGGCTCCAATAGTTCTGGCACAGATGTGCTGGTCAGTCCTCTGCTGAAGAGTTTAAGGAGACCTCTGCAGTCTCTGGAGCTGTCTCTGTGCAGCTCTGTCCTCTCTGGGACTCCGGGGCCCTGCAGATTCTAATGCCTGTGTCTGCTGAGCGTCACCTGGGTTCTTTCTGCCTGTGCTGCACCCTGGGAATTCTGTTGAAGGAGAAAGCTGGGCGTTTTTTTCCATCTCTCAGGAATCTCTATCTTTCACTGCCTGAAATCCATGCCTTGCAAACCATTATTCCATATGTTTTAGCTTAGTTTTTTTGGTTGTTTCAGGAAGTATGGCAAATCCCATTTCTGTTACTCTGACTTGTCAGGAAGTGTAAGTCTCTGCTTCATTTATAATAGATAGTCAGTATGTAACTCCATCCACACAGGTGGTCCAGCAGTGATTCTAAAAAATGAACTAATTAAAGGTTATGTGCATAATTTATAATTGTGTGACTGTGTACATCTAGTCAGTGGAGATGGCACGTAGCAAGAAGGTGGTTGGTTATGCATACATGACCAGGAGATAAGTACTTTAGCTCTGAAGCTTCCCTTTTCAGTTCATTTCTCTCATGTTGAATGCAGAATACATAGTTTTGCCATTCCAAAGCATTCCTAAACTTTCTCAGAATTTCTTGCGAAAAAAGATCAGTATATGTAAAGTATAAGGATGTTAATGGTAAAATTTATTTGGTAGCTATATGGTTCTTCACTATGAAATTTAGCTGTTTATCGTTGAGGCTTTTCATAGCAAGATATTGGGGAATACATCGTTCAGAAGCTATGTAAAAGTCACCTAGGTCCAGAGTAAACAGCTTAGGAGAAGCTTCCAGTTGCAGTGTTATCTTTAAATAGCACCAACTGAACTATAAGTATTGCAGATTAGTGGTTATCTTTTGTAAGTAAATGTTCTGTTCTGAAATTTAAAAAATTAAAACTAAAGAATAAATTTATATGCATAACTATAAATAACATATTTTCATTTGAAGAAGATGCTATTATACCCTTAATAGTGAAATAGTCATAAAATGTATGTTGTTTGAAAACATGAGAGTAAATTTCCTTTATTTAAGTATTCTACAAAGATTTGTACATATTTGTTTCCATAGCTTTAACTTTGACTAGGAACATATTTGATCGTATAAGAATAGCCGGCTGTTCACAGTAAGAGCTCAGCTTGCGGTTCCTTCATTCGGGTGGCTCTTTGGACGTAAAGCTGCATCCTTTGAAAGCAGCTCTCGCTTAGAGGAAGTGGTGATGTCGATTCCTGGAGCAGGGGACCCAACTTCACTTCCCTCCCCTCCCATGTTAATAGAGTGTTCATTCTGTGTCACGTGAAGCGATGGGCCCTGAAAAACAGCACCAGAGGAAAGACATTAGACCAGGAATTACCCAACCATCCAGTTATATTTGAGACACAGACTGTGAAGAGAGGGGAAGGATGATGCAAGAGCTTGAACTCAGGGGCCCGATTTGGGCATGGGGTCAGGAGAGGTTCCCCTGGTGAAATGACACTGCAGTGGAGAGCTAAGGTTTAATTGGGAAGTTTTCACAGTTTGCAGGTAATTACTTGGTGTTGCAGTTAGTAAGGTGACTGGTCAGTGCTTTTCCCAAAGGACCCAGTTGCTCTCAGCAAGTTTTTTAGGCCCTACCAGGTGCCAGGGCGCTGCGGTAGGTGCTGGAGGGTCAAAGTCAAGCAGACGTTCCCCAGGACGACCACTGAATTCTGCTGTGAAACCAGACTGATCTCATTTTACAAGTGAGGCAGGGGACGGTTTTTCTCTTTAAGATTGCTACTAGGATTTTTATTATCCACCTAAAAAGTCAATTCGAGTTACTAAGATTGCTTTCAAAGTATGAGTTGCTTTGTGGAAAAGTTACATCTTTGTGATACAATGTCATCTCACACTGGAGAAGGGAAGGGCCCTTGTTCATTCCGGTATTCTTCAGTGCCTTTCCTAGGGTTTTCATGCTCTGAGGCCTTGTAACTGGCTTGTGAGTTCCCAGGCCTTTGGTAATTTTTGTGGCCACATACCCTGGGGTCCACCTGTTAATCATGTTTCCTCATTATCTGTTGGTGGTGAAGAGGCTATTGCCGTGAGGTGTGTATTTTTGGTTTTCGTATGGGTGGCCCAGCTGTGAGGGTCTGGCCAATGCCTCTGCCATTGCCCAGTTATATAATTTGCAGTCAAATAACAGCTTTCTGTTTAAAATATAACGTGGAAGGCCTCCATTCCTCCCTACCCCCAATATGTATCTCTTCGCAACATGACCCTCAGAGCCTGACCTTCCTATTACAGGAGGAAGGGCTGTAATTTGGCCTCTGGTGGACTCACCTCTATAAATCCTACTGACATGAATAAAACAGAATCAGTAGCGATAGAGAACCCTTGTGGTTTTAAACAGAGAACTGAATAAGCAGCCCCTCTTTCCTTGTCTCTGAAATTAGATTATCAGCGTTCCTTTTTGGAGTGTATCCCTTCCTATCTTAAACCTTTATATTGTCTACTGTACCGCAGGTGGCTCACAGCATGAATATTTTATTACTTCACCCACTGGCGGTGAATATGACAGGTACAGAAAGCCTGCATGTTACTGCTAAATGGTGAGACTTTTCCATAAACTCGCTTCTTGAGCCATTTTGGTTTGTTTACTCAGTAAATTTAGCAACTGGGAGAAGAGCACCTTTAGAAAGTAGAAGTGTCGGGAGAGCTGTCAAAGCAGGTGCTTCCTGCTGCACGGTCAGTCCATGCCGTGTGTGGGGGCTCTGCACGCCTACACGCGTCACGACGTCTGTTCTCACATGCCCCGTGCAAAGCAGGGGTTTACTGTCTTTCCGCAGGCAAGAAAACCAAGGCTTGAGTAGGCTGTTGAGTCTCGGGTCCTGCTCTTGAGTGAGAAGAGGGCCCAGCAAGGCCGCCCCCTGAGGCCACGCTGCCCCTTTCTGTCCAAGACCCAATTCGAGCTATGTGTGCCCGGATTGCAGTGCACGCGGAGAGGCTGTGGGGAGGTCTGCGTGGTCCGCATGAAGGCTTCTAGACCTACAGCAGAAACGGGTTCCCTCTGATCTCCATGGTGTGATGCTGGCAATGATCGCCTTCTGTAGTGCTGAGGCTAACCTCCATGCCTCTAGACAGCACCTGGATGACAGACCACAGCGCTCAACTCATTTGACACCTGAAGCTGTTGGGCTAAGAAATGTTGGTGGGTTGGAAACCCGAGGATAGCTCAAGGTGGCCTGTTTTTTTTTTTGCTTTCTGCTCTTTTATCTGTGTTTTAGTTTTTAATGTCTTTAGCTTTTTCTAGAGCATTAATGAAATGTGGTAGGAAAGGAGGGTAGAAATGAGTGTGAGGTTTTTGTTGTTGTGGTATGAAACAAATAGTTTTCTATCCATTGGAGCTGGCCAGTAATAAAACTTCCTGGACCAAAGACGGTCACCCTCACAGGACACTGAAAAGGGGACTTTGTGTTCAAAGCAACTTGGTCTGTGGCCCCTTGCAGGCCCCCAGGACGGATCAGTTAGAGTCCTTCTAGAGAAGCAGAACAGTAAGACAGAGCAGAGAAAGACAAAGAGGAGCGGATGGGTGGGTGGATTTCTGAGGCTCTGTCTTAGGACATGATGAGGCCCACCCACATTCTCAAGGGTAATCTTTCCTTAAAGTCAGCTGATCTAGGGGTGACCGCAGTGCCTAAATGCCATCACAGTGACAGTCAGATCACTGTTTGATTGAATAGTGGGTACTCTAAGCTGTCACCCGGGTATGCTTTATTTTTTTCAGCCATTGCCTTAACCACAGTCTGTCACATCTCCCTTTCCTGCTCCTCTGGTTACAGCTATCGCACCTAGCTTTAACACTCAACCCCTGGCTCAGAATCTCACCATCCCCGCCTATCCCCTGAGCGGGGCCTGAGCCTGCCGTCCTGAGGCCTGGCCGCTGCCCAGGTCACCACCCATCCTGGGGGTGTCTGTGCTCTGGGGAATGTTGGGCTTCCCCGGAGACCCCCTCTCAGGGGCGACCCTCTGCCCATGTGTCCCAGCCTCCAGCCCCTATCCAGGCGAGCTGACCACTCCTCTCTCCCCTTTGACCTCTGTGGCCCGTGCACTCCCCTCTAGATGCCCGGCACCCCAACATCACGGGCCGCCAGCAAGTCTCCCAGAGAGGAGGGCGGAGTGTGTTCACAGCCCCAATCTCTGGGAGCCCCCCAGCCCGTGGCTCTCAGGGAGAGGACTGGGAAGCCCGACCCGGGAATGCCGCACCCCACGACAGCCCCCGGCTCTGCTCTGACCTGTCCTCTCGCACCCAGAAGCCCAGGCGGAGGGGCGGCGGGCGGTGGCCACCGGCTGGTTCTGCTGCCCCCGCCCCACCCCGCAGGCCCGGAGGCGCCGGGCTACGCTTCTCAGTGGGTGGGCGCCTCGCGTCCCCTCGCTCTGTCCCGGGGACCTGGGGGCCAGCGGCCAGGACTTGCCCCTTCGACCTGGCCACGACTGTCCCAGCGTCTGCTCTGCGGTCACCTGTTGTTTGGGAGGCCTCTGCTGGGTCCTGTGCGCACAGCCCGTCCACAGGCTCCGGAGCACCGCCCCTTTTTACTTTTATCTTAGGAAAGGGAGAGTGAAAGTCGCTCCATCATGTCCGACTCTTCACCACCCCGGGCACTACACAGGCATGTCCTTGCGATTCTTGGAATTCTCCAGGCCAGGATACTGGGCTGGGTTGCCTTTCCCACCAGATCCAGGGGATCTTCCCAGCCCAGAGATCAAACCCAGGTCCCCCACATTGCAGCAGACTCTTTTTTTTTTTTAATTATTATTTTTATTTGGCTGAGCTGGGTCTTAGTTGCAGGATGTGTGATCTAGTTCCCTGGCCAGGGATCGAACCGGGGCCCCCTGCATTGGGAGCACAGAGACTTAGACCCCAGACCACCAGAGAAATCCCTGCAGGCAGATTCTTTACCAGCTGAGCCACAAGAAGAGCATTACTCATATTTTTAGTAAACTTTTTTAGTTGTTTCTGGCCTTTGGTTCCTTGTTTGAGCCATTCGTTGTTCCTCCTGATCCTGGACCACCTGTGTGAGCTCCTCCCACCTGACTTTTGGTGTTGGAGCTTCTGGAGCCCGTGATATGGGGAGTGAGTGTGTTTCCTCATGGAAAACAGTGTTACAGAAAGACAGGACGAACCAAAACCGGTGCCACGGAGTTGTCGCTTGGTCCCGGCAAGGCTGTTCTCTGAGGAGCCAGGCTTGCTCTGAGTTCTCTGCAGAGACCCTCACTGTTGTTGTGGGGTGGGATTCTGCCTTGTAAGTTGGGGGGGGTTGATTCTGTGCATCTGGGCTGCAGGGATAGAGGGCTTCTTTTGATCCCTAGAGTCGAGCTCTGTTATCTGGCGTAGGTTGGCTCAAAGATTTGGTGAGGTCACATTTAAACAGATAACTACGAGGGGACTTCCCTTGTGGGTCGATGGCTAGGAATACACCTTGCAATGCCAGGCACGTCAGTTCAGTCCCTGGTTGGGGAACTGTGGTCCCACGTGCCCTGGAGCACCTGAAGGGCAAATACCACAACCATTGAGCCTGTGCCCCGAAACTAGAGAGTCCGTGCACCCCAAGAGAAGATCCCGAGCGCCACCACCAAGACCCAACGCAGCCAAACAAAACAGAATTTCTTTAGAAATAAACTGACTATAAAAGAAAAATAGGCTATGAATTGGTGATAGAGAAGAGCTAAACTTTTATTTATGTCAGGAATCTGTCAGAATATGTTGTGCCTTATCCTTATTAACCATGAGGGCCCCTGTGTGCCCAAGAAGTCTAGATTTTGTATAGAAAACATCTGTTGTAAAGCCCACTGATGTTTGTGAAGTTGAGGTTAATCAGAGCCTGGGCTGGGGGAGCGTGGTGACGGACAGTTCAGGTGGGGAGCAGGGCAGAGGGCAGAGGGTCACGCAGGGGATCGCCCGGACCCCAGAGGACTCTTCCGTCTGTGCGGCCCTAGCCCTGGACACGCGGGCCGGGCTGTCCTGCGATGTGACGCCTCCTCTGCCCTTTCTCTGGAAAGGCTCCTCTGGCCGCCCACCCGGAGACCACCGTGTCGCTGCTGTGGCCTCTCTTGTCCCTGGACGTCCCCGCGGAGGGCTCCAGAAGGTGCGCATGGCATCCGGGGCAACACGGCCTCTGCCACATCCTCCCCGTTTGCAGCTTTGATCTCCACGGTTTGCTTTGTGATCTCAGCTTTCCTCACTGGCGCTCAGAACGCTCTCCGTGTTCCGAAAGAGGTGTCGTCCCTGCCGGGCGGCGTCTACCAGTACTGGTTGTCCGGAAGTCAGGGAGGCACCTCGGTCTCGTCCTCGGGTCCAGCTGCGGCGTTGACCCAGGCTCTGGAGACCCACGCCACTTCTGCACATTGAAGCTAAGACGAGCCAGGTCGCCACGGGAGGCAGCTGCCATTAGAATGCCTTAAGATTGTTGTAGACATTCTCTGGACATCGTTTTACTATCCTGTTTGTAATTATAAAATATGTGGATTTTAGTTTGCAGTTAACATGTTTCGAACGTTACCACCTTCCTCCAACCCCACGGGAGCAGAATTTGACCCAGAGGAAGACGAGCCAACGTTAGAAGCGGCCTGGCCTCACCTGCAGGTACGGGGTCGCGGGTGCCTCAAGCCGAGGGGCGGGCGCGGCGTTTCCTCCAGGACCAGAGCCCGTGCCCAGCTGGTCCCGGGGCGGGGGAGCCTCCGAGCTTCGGGGCCATGGCCCTGCAGACCTGCACACCCGAGGAAGTGTTGTGGCAGAAGAGAGAGCAGGAACAGGTTTTGTTTGTCTGGGCACGTTACACAAATGACAAAGCTACAGGACTGTCCGTATATTCTCAGTGGAAGTGACTGTTGAGCTGAGGTCGTGGGTCTTATGCAGACATGTCTCAGTCTTGGTCCTCGGACTTACTGTTGGCCTGCGGTGCCTCCCAGGGCCCACCTGCTTGACGGATGCTTTTTTTTCTGACACATTTGTGAAGAAGGAGGTGTGGATTGGGCAGGGCGCCTGCCCCACGAGCTAGATCGGGAGGTCTGGGTCGGCTGAAGGAGGGCAGTCGGGGAGCTGGACACCCTGGGAAGGAGCTCGGTGGGGAGCCGACAGGAAGGGCCAGAGGCAGACAGAGCCCCCCCCCCCCGCCCAGTGCTGTGTGGCCGTGACGGCCGGCGGCCCATTCACCCAGCGGTCCCACTCCCTGCGCACCCCGCCTTCCGCCAGGACCCTGGGGTGACAGGACCTGCAGATCCCACCTGGAGGCTGGTCCCAGCCTGGCTTCTGGCTTCTGTGGGCTCCAAGCGGGGGCGACAGCAGGCATGGGAGTCACTGTGTAGATGCCGAAGAAGGCTATAGTCCGTGGTTCTTATAAGTAAAGTGATTACCATCCTCACTATAACTAAGCCATGTGCTTTGATATGGATTCTTTAGATACATGCCTGTGGTTTTTTTTTTAAGGTTAGTATTTGCAGACAGAGATTCAACTCATGGTATATTTTGAAATCTCCGTTTAATGAAATACCATGTTATTTGACTCACTGTGTTTTTTTTTTCCTCCTAGCTTGTTTATGAGTTTTTCTTAAGATTTTTAGAGTCTGCAGATTTCCAACCTAATATAGCGAAGAAATATATTGATCAGAAGTTTGTATTGCAGGTAAGGCCCAGATTAGCTGAAGCTACAAATTGCGTCATCTACCCAGAGAGAATTACCGTGTCACTGAGTGTCTTTTTTTCCTTGAAGCTTTTAGAGCTCTTTGACAGTGAAGATCCTCGCGAGAGAGATTTTCTCAAAACTACCCTTCACAGAATCTATGGAAAATTCTTAGGCTTAAGAGCTTACATCAGAAAACAGATAAATAATATATTTTATAGGTAAGTCCGTACACGGCTGTCTTTCCCTCTTGCATGCCGATGGTCCCGTCACACTTAACCTCGCTGTTTCCTTCAGAGGCTGAAGAGCAGGAGTGGCTGTTCGTGAGCAGCTGGGGGCCCGTCTACACTTCTTGTCTCGGCGCTGGGCAGGGCCCCTTCGCTCTCTGCCTGCTCCCCTACCCCCCCACCCCACCGCTCGCACCCCAGCCTGGTCCAGCTCTCGTCAGCAGGCTGGCCACCCCAAAGCCTGGTTCCCTCTGGACCCACCCAGAGCCGCACCAGCTCGCGCTTCCCCGTGGATCTCGGTAGAAGGCGGAGGGTGGGGGCTGAAGTGGGGGCTCTTTGGAGGCATCCCTGCTGGAAGCAGTGGGTGAGGCAGCGCAGCGACCAGGGCCTCCCCAGGCCTGCAGGTCCACGGGGGCCGGCTCGGCCCTGGTTTGGTGGAAGAGGGCCCCACCCCAGGGCTCAGAGAGGAGTGTCCCCCAAGTGTTCAGCTTGACCCCTTCTCCCCTCACACACCCGCCCACCGCCACCTCTGTGAACCTGAGGGTGCCTAACGCCCCTAGACCCGCCGACTCCCATGCCAGCACGCTCCTCGGGTGAGCAGGTGTGGGTCCTGGGCGAGCCCCGGGCGCCCCGCACGTCGTCCCCCAGCCCTCACCCTCCCGGGCTCTGGAAACATGCCCGCACCGGGAAGGCTCTGGCGTGGCGGGTGGTCTATTCTCCTGGGAGGGCAGGCGTCGGGCCAGCCGCCGGTCTCAGCCCCAGCGCCAGCTTCCCGCATGGCTCCTGGGGGTGCCCGATAAATGTCAGTGGACGAAACCCTTAGCGTAGTTCCTTCTCTGCCCTTGGGGGCAGTAAGGGGCGGCCTAGCCCCAAGTCCCCGGCTCCGGGATGCCTCGGGTAGTGATGAATCCCGGTGCAGATGGGCGACTGGTCAGAAGGCCGGCGGGTTCTGTGGGAGGGGGCAACCAGCGCAGAGCACCCCAGTCAGCCTGGCCGGGGCCTTTTTACTGGCCATGACCGAGCAGGGAAAGCGGAGGGGCTGAGACGGTGGCGGGACACAGGGTCCCGCAGCCAAGACCGGCAGCCCTCTCTGGGAATCCCGCCCCGGGGCCGGCCTGCACCCACCGTCCCTCGCCCCGTCCGCCCGCCTCCGGTCGGCGGGTTCTGGCACCACCCCCCTCCCTTACCTGCACACTCGACATGCGTTTTGGAATCAGAGCTGTCCAGTTCACAGATGGCTTCCCTGCAGACTCCCTCCAAGCTCCACACGGCCCGTTTACTTGGCAGAGCCCAGGCTGGACCCGTGACTTAGGGGGGTGACGTCATGTTTCCTAAATGCCGTGTTCCTGTTTTGTCTTCGTTGGTGTCGTGTTTCCTTTTTAACAAGATCGTTCCTTGGCAGATGTACTTCTATATCAAAAGGTAGCGTCCCCTGTTTAATCACCAGCAAGCAGGTAGGGTTTCGGTTCCCGTCTTTCGGACTAAAGCTGAGGAGGCTCTGCCCAAAGGATTCTCCCCTGGGCAGCTGGGTTCTGTCCTGTGCAGAACCAGCGGTCGGTGCTGCGTGCCTGGAGGAGAGGCCGCCTCGTGCCTGGGGAGCCATGGCCGAGAACTGGACCAGGCTGTGGTCCAGGCGATTCTCACCGGCTCTCCCTGCCCGCTCAGTGCTGGGCGTGTGGCCTGCTCCTCTAGCCTTCAGTGATACCGTCTGTAAGAACCGCCCCTGCTGGGTGCGGTCAGACAGGAGCCGGTTCTGTGGGCTCGAGACCAGCCCGGTCCCCACCTCCAGCACCGCCTGCTCCTCACTTCATGTGAGAAAGGTGGAGAGGACGCCCGGGCGCTGCCCTCCGCTCGCCGCGTCCCACATGCTGCTTCCGCAGCTTGTAAGGCAGTCTCTGAGACGTATTCGGTCACCTCCCCGAGACCGTTGGTGTGGAGTCAGACACGCCCGGCTGAGGGATGACGGCTCCAGGAGGGAGCTTGTGCCCGTCTTGGTCACGGTGGAGCCCGAAGGTCAGGGGGCAGGTAGAGCCTGGCCTCAGCCCCTGGCTGCCAACGCGGCCCCGCAGCTGGGGCTTGGATCCGCCATCTGCTGGCCCTCACGTCCCGTGACCCACCCAGGCCCCGGGAACTCGGGACAGAGGCCGCCGTGGCTGCCGGCGCCCCGCAGGGCCTGGCCTGGGCCCGGGGCAAGCTGGCCTCTTCCCTTGGTATGGGTCAGAGCGACTCGGGGAGGTGAACACAGCCCAGCTTCGAGGAGGAGCAGCTTCCGCCTCCGTGTGAGGTGCAGAGCGCCTCACCCCTTCACGAGAGGGGGTCCGTTTGTGGGAGGCCCTGTCCTTGACGGGCAGGTTTCAGCCCGCGTGGGGAGAGCCCTGGCTCCTTTGTGCGGAAGGAGGAAGGAACTCCGCAGCTCTGCTCTGCGTGGACCCTTAGGGCTGCCTCCCGTTTTGCACCCGCTTTCTTGCTCCCCTCTGGAAAAGAAGGCAGGGGGCTGTATTTGCTTTCTCTTTCCTGTGAAATGAAGTGAAGTCACTTAGTCATGTCTGACTCTTTGAGACCCCATCGACTGTAGCCCGCCAGGCTCCTCTGTCCATGGGATTCTCCAGGCAGGAATACTGGAGTGGGTTGCCACTTCCTCCTCCAGAGGATCTTCCCGACCCAGGGATCGAACCCGGGTCTCCCGCACTGCAGGGAGACTTTTTACCGTCTGAGCCACCAGGGAAACCTTCTCTTTCCTGTACCTGCTCCAAATCTATCAAGTAGTCTGAATTAAGAGTTTATCGATAAGAATATAGTAAAGTTGATTTAGGAAAACAAAATGCTTCTGGCTCCAGGCCACCCTTGTTTAAATGTCAGCGCTGGTGGAGCTGGGTCACAGGTGGCGCCCAGGGGCCTGGCCACCTCCAAGTGTCAGGAGCCAGAGCCGAGCTCTCAGGCTTCAGGACCCCGGGCCCCGCTGCTGCCTGCCCAGCCAGCCCGGTGGACACAGAGGAATAGGAACGGAAGTGGGCCGGTCGTGCTAGACGAAAATGTAACTTTGTACATCTGAGCCGTTTTTAAGTATTTCCAGTAAAACAGGTGAAGCAAAGGGAGCCTTGAGTTCCATGAGCTGAAGCGCCTCCCCATGTAGACGTCCGAGGAGGCCAGGGCTCCCTCGGGGCCGGCTTTCCAGCTCAGGGCGGGGCCTTCGTGTCTGAGGTTGGCACGGCCCCGCGCGCCGTGCAGACTTGCTCTCACTAGCCCGGCTGCCGTGATCCCTCACGGGCACACCCCTGCCTCGGCTCCGCGCTGCAGCCCCGCCACTATGCCCTGTGGCTCAGCGGTTCTCACCCGGGTCCCCGTGGACTCCGCTCCGACCTGTCCAGGCTGGTGTCCAGGCCTCCACGGGACTGCCTCACCTGCCCATCACCCACCTCTGTCCCAGCCAAAGAGGTTCCCTCCCCACCCCACGCCCCCATTTTTAAAAGATCGGCTCCAAAATCTAGAGACGTTAGACACGCTCCTCGGGAGCATGTCACACTTCATGTCTGACCTGCTCTTTACCTCAAGGTCACTATTCCATTTGTTTCAAACAAGGACAATGAAAATTTTTAATCATCATGAGCTTATTTTTGTCCCAGAGCTGGCTCTAAACTGGTAGTTTTTGTCTGCTAGGCAGGAACGTTTTTCAAACACCAGACCCTTCTGGCTTCAGGCAGACTTCGCTGCATGTTCTGGGTTAGGCTGACTCCCGGTGAGCCTGGTTGTGGGGCGGCAGTGGGTTGTTTCTGGGGGACCCTTGGAGAGAGAAGATGCTGTCCTGTTTCCCGTCCCTGGCCCCTCTCCCTGGCCCCAGGAGACTCAGCAGTCATGTCTCAGATGCCAGGCTCAGCCCTAGCAGCAGGGACGTGGTTACAATAAGTCCTAGTTTGCTGCCTCAGGCTGACACAGGCGCTGGGAGCCCCGGAGACCATGCATGGGGCCCAAGGGAGCGGCTGCTCAGACAGAGGTTTTGGAAGGTGGCACTTGAAGCAATGTAGGAAAAGTGTGGGGTGTCAGGGAGGAAGTAGGAGAGACAGCCCCAGTGATAAGGAAATAACTTGTACGCTTTGCAGAGACCATGCTAAATATCGGAGGCTTTACAATTGAGTCAGGTGTCAACTTAGCTTGAGATGTGGCAAAAAAATAAAAGCAAACAGCAAGCTATTTGTTGTCAAATCCGGGTGGTTGAGAGGCAGCGCTCACTGTAAACATCCTTCCCGATGTAGGTTTGAAACTTTCAAAATAAAACATTGAGGAGAAATGGGAGCAAGCCCCCGCTCCCTGCCCTCTTGAGTATTGCACATCTAGCCTTGAGGAGTCTCTGGTAACAATTAGCGCTGCCCTCAGAGCAGTTTTCACAAATAGCAGTGCTTCTTGTTGCCTGGCTATGTGGTTTTCTTCCTAAAAGCCTTGTTTTCTTCTTCAGAGCATTTTCGTCTTTTCCAGCTGTGATTTCAGTGTTCTAATTCTGAATGACATCTTGCTCTTTCCAGATTTATTTATGAAACAGAGCATCACAATGGCATAGCAGAATTACTGGAAATATTGGGAAGGTAAGTTGTCTCTGTTATTGGCAGCGAACAGCCTTAGGTGGGATTCATGCCAGAATGACCCAGTTCACTGCGTTCAACCGCCCCTCCCCAGAGCAGGGCAATGCAGGCCGTCCTCTGCTGCTGCTGCTAGGTCACGTCAGTCGTGTCCGACTCTGTGCGACCCCATAGACGGCAGCCCACCAGGCTCCCCTGTCCCTGGGATTCTCCAGGCAAGAACACTGGAGTGGGTTGCCATTTCCTTCTCCAGTGCATGAGAGGGAAAAGTGAAAGTGAAGTCGCTCAGTCGTGTCCGACTCTTAGCGATCCCATGGACTGTAGCCCACCAGGCTCCTCCGTCCGTGGGACTTCGAGGCAAGAGCACTGGCGTGGGTCACCATTGCCTTCTCCGAAGCCGTCCTCTAGAGGAACTTAAATCAGCCTCCCCATGGCAAGGGCCCATGAGCCCTTGAATCAGGACTGAATGACAGGCCTCTCCCATTCGTATGGTTCCATGTCTATACCTCGGTAGCATATCTATGGGAACCCAGTCTCAATTATTTCCTCAAGAGCAGTGCTAAAAATAGCTACATTAAGAAGGTTTACATCTGACACTTAGAAGAAGAATAGGTCATTTATTATATATTTGGAGTATTGACTAAATGCTTGTATTTCAAATTGCTTTGATTTTATAAATTTTTCATGTGTATTCTTATAAACTAACATTTCAAAAATGTCATCATCTTAATCCAAGTAGAGTTCTTGCTTCCTGTCATTTTTTTTTTAATTGATGACCAATAGGTTTTCTCTCAGGCCTCCTAACTCACTGATTCTCAAACAGCATTCCTCGGGGTTCCATGGCTGAATAAGCCCAAAAGTGCTTTTTCCCCAACACCTCACTTGGGGATTCAGTCCACGTTAGAAGCT
Source organism: Odocoileus virginianus (assembly GCF_023699985.2). Taxonomy (NCBI): domain Eukaryota; kingdom Metazoa; phylum Chordata; class Mammalia; order Artiodactyla; family Cervidae; genus Odocoileus; species Odocoileus virginianus. Next base: position 10,062,341 of record NC_069689.1, on the reverse strand, counting down.
AAAGGTCCTGAGGAGTCCTGCAGGGAAGAAACCATCCTCCTGTTCAATCTAGTAACTCCCAAAGCTGTTGGAGCACCGCAACAGGGTTATCTGGCGGACTGAAGTCCAGTAATTCTGAAAACAACTTTCCTCGCGTTTCAGATAAAGTGTAAAACAAACAGCATCCCTCGTGGCGAACTCCTCTCTGACACACTCCCGGGTTCTCTCTCCCAGCGGAGTGTAGCGAGCGTGGGAGTGGGCACCCTTGTCGTCTGGCCTCACTTGACGCTCGCGCCTCCCGCTTCCTTCCCTGTAAAGTGGGAAGGTAATCTTATTCATGTCTGAGGCTGTTGCGAGGCTGCGGGGAGTCGAGTGACGCGTCCAGACAGCCCCCATGCCACACACGAGATCCTCTCCTGTCCCCTCGTTTGAAGGAGCAAATCATTCCCAATGGTCACTTCCTACTAACCCCACCTGAGTGCCCCAGAGCACCAGGCTCCTGAACAGAGCACCAGTTGGGAAACTGCTGTCACTGCTTCTGCAGCTCCCAGCAACTTATGTGAGTCCTCGATGTCGCAGACAAAAGCTTCAGCGTGTCGGTTAAGAGCAGGGGACCCCCTTCCCTGCAGAAGGGAACCATTTTCTTGTTACTTTTTAAATGACACCCACTTTGCCCACGCAGACTCTGTTCTGCCAGCACTAGAGTAAAGAGGCAGGATTTCTCTGGGGAAGTGAGTGAGAACTCCAAAAGATGGTGGAGGCCAAAGGCAGGCGCTGGTGCCCACCCGAGCTGCCGGTCTCAGGGCACTGCCTGGCAGAGGAGCTTTTGCCCCCAGAGGCTCCCGCTGCTCCGAGTAGCTACCTGTGAGCTCAGAATTCTTAAATCACCCTGCAGTTCCAAAGATAGAAATGGCTGTGCTTCCTGAAAGGGACCTAACGGTTTTTTGATTTCTGCTACTATCCACCCTCCTTTTCTCTGACACTCATAATTTGCTTGCTGGTTTTCATGCTGAACACAAAAACTAAAAGAAAAACAGTGAGATATGTTTTTTAATCTGGAATTTGTAAATATTCAAACTTTGAATAAATTCTGTTTTCGCAGTATAATTAATGGATTTGCCTTACCACTAAAAGAAGAGCACAAGATTTTCTTATTGAAGGTGTTGTTACCTTTGCACAAAGTGAAGTCTCTGAGCGTCTACCATCCTCAGGTGAGGGCTCCTCCCTCGACTGTCACTGGGGCCTCGGGAGGGAGCGTGGCTATCTCTGCTTGGACCTCAGTGAACTTGGGATGTTGAACCCCAGCCTCCAGCAGGGAGTGTTTTCTCTGTTACAGCACCTATGGACTTGGGTGTCAGCGTTCCGATGATGAGTGAAAGGATAAGGGAGTAAAAGGAGATTGCTTTTTAAGAATATCAGAAAATTCTCAAGAATGGAGAATTTCAAAATTGGTTGTCAGCATCGAAAAGGGAGCATTTCACACGATGAAGGGGTCAAGGAAGACCTCTTGGAGGAAGACAACTTTGTAAAAATCTGTTTATGATGACACTGAAAAACTAATCCATAAATGGTTTCTAACGGGTTGTTTGGCTGCGTTTCCCCCAGGAAATTTGGATTTTTCCTTCACCCCTATTATTCTAAGTACCATGTAGACAGAAATAAGCCACACTGACTGCAGCTCGGGAAGTTTTGGGTCCTCGTCTAGGTTCAAGAACCAGGAAACACGCCCCTCCGCATTCTGTGGGGCATCCCTCAAGGAGTGTGCCTCAAGGCGTCACAAAGTGTATTCTTTGGTGGTAGTTGGTTAGTTTAGTTTCCAACTCTTTGTGACCCTGCGGACTGTAGCCCGCCAGGCTCCTCTGTCCATGGGATTCTCCTGGTAAGAATACTGGAGTGGGTTGCCATTTCCTCACCCAGAAGATCTTCCCGACCCAGGGATCGAACCCACGTCTCCTGCATCACAGGTGGATTTTTTTACCAACTGAGCCGCCAGGGAAACCAGCTGTCCTAGTAACGATGGCTTCCTGGGAGATCTTTTACTTAGAGTTTTTTCTCTGCTTCCTGTTAACTGGCAACATCTTTACAGACAACCAGTTTGTTTTCACATTAGTTGTTCTGTATTAGAAATTAATAGTTTAGGGATTTAAGATGGAAACAGATTTTATTTTATTTTTTTCTCCCAGCAGTTAGATTACTTGTCCATTATAGTCTCTGAAAGGCCACAAGGAAAGTCCTCACCAGTGCTGGGCTGACTTGGTGGTATTGGTCTAAAAGACCATCTCCTGGGTTTGTTTTTTTTTTTTTTCAGCTTCCTGATGTTCCTTCTACAGTTGACCTGTGTTACACATCGGTTCTGGGGTCCCTCCCTGAGAGTCCCTCCCAGGGTGGGAGGTGGGGGGCATGGGTCACGTCCAGGCCTGTCTCCCCAGGGGAAAGTGCCTGGCGGTGATGCAGTGTTTCCATGGTAACGTGCAGTGTTAACACTCTGTCTCTCTCGCTGTAGCTGGCCTACTGTGTGGTGCAGTTTTTAGAAAAGGACAGCACGCTCACGGAGCCGGTAAGTACAGCCGCTCTGCTCGGGGCCCCGCGATGTCATGTACGCATCTCAGTTGTCAGCCCTGCAGTCTGGCTCCTTTACCAAGACAGCCTCTCCCTCCTAAGTTACAGCACTGACAAACGCAAACTGGTCCCATTCGTATGCTGCCAGTTTTCAAACTGTAGCAATTTTAATTGCAAGTCCGCTTGTCAGAGTGATTCTTTTATGTAATAAGGTGGCCACCTTATCCCGCGTTGCCTTTTACTCTGAATGAACAGCATGGCTGCTGAATCACATGTGGTTTAATACTTCCACATCGCTTGGTTTAACGACTTCAGTCAGAGGAAGTGTAGTAAGGATTCAAAATGCCTGTACTAAAGACATTTTACTGTTCTGAAAATTCTCCGCAAGTTAGAGTGTAACTATTTTATGATCATTATATCATAAATGAATGTTAGATTGCCACCGTCAGTGTTTAGATTTCTAAGTTTCTTGGCATTTTACCTTTATTAAAGATAAAAAGGCCTTTGTAACCTAGCTTTCACAGACTCGGGTGTGTCAGGCGGCCGTTAAAGCGTTTGCATACACTTTTTTAACCAGCTTTATTGAGATGTAATTCTATGCCATGCAGCTCACCCGCCTAACGTGTGTGATTCAGTGGTTTTTTTATACACTAGGTTATTAATGTCTTCAATTGTGGTAAAATACACTATATAACAAAATGTGTTATTTAAAGTTATAGTCTTGTTGTCCAGTTGCAATAGTCGTGTCTGACTGTGAGCCCATGGGCTACAGCACACCAGGCTTCCCTGTCCACTGTCTCCTAGAGTTTGCTCAGACTCGTGTCCTTTGAGCCGATAACGGCGCTGATTGCATTCACGATGTTGCGCACCTGTCATCACTGTTTCTAAAACTTTGTCGTCGCCCCAGACAGAAACTCTGTCTTCGTTAAACAGCGTTGCCCCTGTTAGCCTCCACTCCCCCCGTGATGACCTCAGCTCTGCTTTCTGTCTGCGTTTGACCGCTCTAGGTTCCCTGTGTTAGTGGACGCATCCGGGATCTGTCCTTTGGCAGCTGGCTTATTTCTCTCAGTGTCCTGTGCCCAGGGGTCATCTGTGCAGTCACGTGTGCCAGAAGCTCACTCCTTGCTGGGACTGGGTCGTGCCCCATTGTGTGGCTAGACTGCATTTGGTTATTGTGTTCACCTGTCCATGGAAACTTGAGCTGTTTCCACATTTCAGCTTTTGTGAACAATACGGCTGTGAACGTCTGCGTGTGAACATTTCTTTGAGCCCCTGCTTTCAGTTCTCGTGTGTGTAAACCTGGAGGTGGACGTGCTGAATCACATGGTAATTCTCTGGAAATGCCATTCCGCTCTCCACAGCAGCTGCACCGTTCTGTGTTCCCACCAACAGCCACAAGCATTCCAGTTGACCCACACCCTCGCCGACACTTGCTGTTTTCCGTTCTTTTTACTGTAGCCATTCTAGTGAGTGTGAAGGAGTATCTCGTGGTCTTTGATTTGCGTTTCCCCAATGACTAATGATGTTGGGCATCTTTATACATGTATATTAGCCGTTTGTGTTTCTTTGGAGAAATATCTTTAAATTCATCGCCCATTTTTAATTGGGTTGTTTTACTGTTGAGTAACAAAGCAAGAAGTGTCAGCTGCCAGTTTAAATGTTTGAACACTTTTAAAAATCACTACTGGACTGAAAAAGGTAATTCCTGAATCTTTCCTGTGCCTTTAGTGGTCTTCCACAGTTTCCTCGTTGAAATTGTAATTTTTATAGTGAAAAAAATAGAAATTCTTAATACTGTATCCTGAGTTAAACTGTTTCTGATCTCTCCTTTCTTTTTAAGCTTTTAAATTTAACATGTGGCCACCCCCCTTCACCCTAAAACTCAGGGGAAGCCCCTGGCCATTCTGCTCAGCGGCTGCCTGCGGGGGGAGCGGGGGGAGCGGGGGCCCCCTGCTCTGCAGCCCCTCCCTGGGGTTCCTTGCATCTCTGCCTCAGCTCTGTCCAGCATTCTGGACGCCCCCCCAACCCAGGAGATGGCCCAAATCTTACCAGACTTCCAAACCAAACACAGAAAGTATTTACTGCAATTTAGGTCGAGGATGTGTTATTTTATCCTCCTAGTAAAGTGATGACATGTTTAGATAGGGAAAGAAAACTGAGATGGCACTAACAATAAAAAAAAGCCCTTTTTAACATCTTTCTAGTGACACATCCTAATTCCTGTCTATATGTGAAGCTCTTTTCCAAACTGTTATATGAAGAAATCTTAACACGAACCCTGTTCTTTTCCTACTATTCCTACTTCAAAAATAAGAATAAAAGTGTGTATTCTTCTTCTATGATACTTCTTTGTGCATATTTCTCATACTGTCTAATGGCTGAAGAATTCACTGGATCTTATTACCCTCCATTTATCACGGAACAAGGTTTTCTCACCAAGCCACCCCCTACAGGTTCCGTCCACCTGCACACCCCCCACCCTGCCCCCCCGCCACCACCATCTGTCAGAACCTGGTGCTAATCCTGCTCCAGCAAGACTCAGTGAGCACCCCCACCCCCGTCTCTGTCTCACCTGGAAGTAATACAGATGCTGATAAAGCTTGTGCATCTGTGCCTAGTCGCTCAGTCGTGTCCAGATCTTTGCAACCCCAGGGACTGCAGCCCGCCAGGCTCCTCTGTCTATGGGGATTCTCCAGGCAAGAATACTGGAGTGGGTTGCCATGCCCTCCTTTGACACAGGGATCAAACCCAGGTCTCGTCTCCTGCATTGCGGGCAGATTCTTTACCATCTAAGCCACCAGGGAAGCCCAAGAGTACTGGAGTGGGGAGCCTGTCCCTTTTCTGACGGATCTTCTCAACTCAGGAAGTCAAACCAGGGTTTCCTGCATTGCAGGAGGATTCAACAGCTGAACTGCCATATTAATTCCCACTAATAAAGCTAGTACAGCTTTGCAGCAGTGAGAGCTTTTAATTGTAGTTGTCCGAAAAAAGGCAGGAGACACAGTGTCCTGGCTTCAGTGGGGTCCTTCTGTCTTAGATAGTAGATAGAAAACTCTGACTCGGCACAAACCCAAAGCTACTTCAGGTCCCCCACACCCAGTCCCCAATATTTCCACCCAGAACCACTTCATTTCTTGATTTCCTATAGCGCAGGTAATGTAGCAGCACCCTTGATTACAGAGTGCTATTCAAGATGTTAATGTAAAAAAAAAAAAGTTTACAAATGTTCAGACCCTTGCCTCAGTAACTTCCTTCCTTTAGAATTCACATGTTACAAAAATCCAAAACCCATTTTGTCTGACTTCAGCATCAAAAGCATGTAGACAACTTGATGAAGGTGTAACCCTTGTGAAGGTGTTGGGATGGGCACTCAGCCTGCGTCTCCCGGTCCTGCACCCATGATGTACCCATTTGTGATCTGTAACTGTTTTGTTGTTGTTTGTAAATTGTGTAGAGCGCCCAAAAGCTTTCTGGGCATGTCGAACACGTGCACTGTTGTTATAAGAGTTAGAGGCTCATTCGCTAGTGGGTGGAAGTAAAATCACGCTCCTCTTCCACCCGCCTGTCCCTTGAGGCTGATCAAGCTTTGCCCCGTGGCCTTTCCCCCTGGTGTTCCAGGACAGGAGAGGGGCTCCCAGCGTGCCAGCCTCGCCAGCCACCACCATCGCCACCCCCAGCCTTCTCCCAGGAGCGGGCCGCCTGTTGGCTTCCCCAGGAGAACTCAGTCTTGACGTGCGCCTGACAGCGAGAGCCATTGTTGGCTCAGATTAGCATTCCCTGAGCAGACTCCCGCTCCTGCAGAACGCCCTCACCCGTGGAAGGAGCTGCATCGGCTGGGTAGTGGTCAGAAGTCGTTCCAAACAGTGTGGAAAGTAAGCCCAGTGTACAATGCTGACTCCAGAAATAGGATCTTTCCCAGAGACATCAGGCAGATAAATCAGTTGTGTTCTATAGTTCACAGATCAGCATATTTCTCCTAGTAAAATTCCATTTTGTCAAATGACAAGGAATGTTGGGTTTGTGAAGTGATTGGTACCTGTTGAATTTTAAAAATGATTCCAACACACAGAGTGGAGTGGGGGTCAAATGTCTACTAACATGATTTTGAGCAAAAAAGTGGGAAAATCATCAAATGATGCATTTTTTAAAATGATCCCTCTTAAAGACAGTTGTGTCATAAATTTTTATGCCAGACTTCCAAACTGGGGGCACTTTTTGAGTAAATTTGGAGTTTTGTAAAGTGTAAGAACAGAGAAGATTATCCAGCGGCCTGAAGGTCAGAAGCATCAAGGCAGATTTGCCCTCAGCGGATATTGTTCCGAAGCCCCTTGTTTTACCTGCAGTGATGGCGCCCAGGCCGGGAACAGAGCTGTCGTGATAATGCGGAGCCAGGGGTGAGCAGTGAACGGAAGCCAGGCCGAGAGCGGTGACTGTCACCGCAGTCCTGGCGCTGGCAGCCAGAAATGGCCGTGACGAGGGTAAATGGCTGCATTAGGTGACAGGTCGCAGTCGTTCAGTTAAACGTGCAAGTAGGTATCTGCGCTTTACAGACACGTGCATAATGTTTTGGATTGTTGTACCATTTTAGGCTTAAGGTAGCTAAACTCTCAGGCATACTACTAGTCTGCATCACAAATCAGATATTTTTGGGTGAACGGCCTCTATTGGTAGGAAGTTTGGGAAATGCAGGAACACGATAAAGAAAGGCTGCCGGCAGGAACTTTGCCTGTGTCATGGGCAAGGAACCCAGCGGCCAACACTCCCCAGCCAGGCCGCTGCCACCCCACTGGGCGTGCCTCCCAGGGAACGGCCGCACAGACCTGCACTGGGGTCCTGGCCCGGGCCAGGCTCAGCCCCTCGCTGCGGCCAGCGCACCACCGGCGCCTGTGTGGGCTTAGTAATAAAGTCCTCTCAGCGGCCCCAAGGTGAGGATCGTTGTTCCCCTTGGTATTTAAGGAGGGCTCCGGGGCGCCGAGGGGCTAGCACCAGCCCGTGGCCACACAGAGGGCTTGCCAGCAGCATCAGTACTTCACAGTACTTCACGTCTCTCTTTTGGATGTGTTTTAACACCATTGAAAACTGTGTACACAGCTATGTATGTGTATGTGTGTGCAGTCGCTAAGTTGTGTCTGACTCTCTGCGTCCCCACGGACTGTAGCCCGCCAGGCTCCTCTGTCCATGGGATTTTCCAGGCAAGAATACTGGAGTGGGTTGCCATTTCCTCCTTCAACAGACATTCTCGACCCAGGGATCAGATTCACATCTCCTGCATTGCAGGTGGATTCTTTACCATTTAAGCCACCTGGGAAGCCCCTATGTATGTATATGTGTAAATATATATGAACAGTCAATTTGAGAGAGAAATGGATTGTGTCTATGTATGTGTGTCTCCACCCGAAGACACTTATACAAATTCATATGCTCTACGTTTCTCCACTGGTCTTATTTTCTCTAAACACACCTAACTGCCTGTCTTTTTGTCTTTTTTTTTTTTTTTTTTTTAAGATCTGACTCTTACTAAGATTGTGGTTAAACAGAGTGGGTCATGTAAATTAAAACTGTGATTCTAAAGTGTACAAGATTAGATCTAGCTCATGGCTCAGATTGTAAAGACTCTACCTGCCATGCAGGAGACCCAGGTTCAATCCCTGGGTCAGGAAGATCCCCTGGAGAAGGGCATGGCAACCACCCACTCCAGTATTCTTGCCTGGAGAATCCCAAGGACAGAAGAGCCTGGCAGGCACCAGTCCACAGGGTTGCAAAGAGTCAGATACAGCTGAGCCACTAACACTGAACCCTAACTATGAAAGCCCACGTTCCCAACCGCTGAATCACTGTTCCTTCTCATAGGGAAGAAGGCACCACCTCACCTGTGGCTGCTCAGAGGGGCCTCCTGAACAGGGGAGCAGGCCGTGACCCTGAACAGGGGAGCAGGCCGTGACCCCTGAACAGGGGAGCAGGCCGTGACCCCTGAACAGGGAAGCAGGCCGTGACCCCTGAACAGGGGAGCAGCCCGTGACCCCTGAACAGGGGAGCAGGCCGTGACCCCATGACCCCTGTATGTTGTCTCTTGTGCAGGTGGTAATGGCACTTCTCAAGTACTGGCCAAAGACCCACAGTCCAAAAGAAGTCATGTTCCTGAACGAATTGGAAGAGATTCTGGATGTCATAGAGCCGTCAGAGTTCGTGAAGATCATGGAGCCTCTTTTCCGGCAGCTGGCCAAGTGCGTCTCCAGCCCCCACTTCCAGGTAGGGCGCCTCAGAGAGCAGCCTCGAGTCCATCCCCTCAGGAGCCGGTGGGTCACAGGGCGTCGCTGGTCATGTTGTTGCCCTTCAGGTCATCTGAAGGTGACAATCAGGCTTTCGCTTCAGCTGAAACACGTTGAGGCTTCAGGCCTATAAAATAAGCCTCCAGTGCCTCATCCCCACCCTGCCACTAAAGACACGCTTCTCAGTAAGAGTGATTAAGGGCAGCTTCTCTGTAGGCCGCCTCCGTCTCTGTGTTCCCCGGGCGCCCAGACTCTCACAAGCTTACTGTCCACAGCTGAGTGCTCAGTATTTACAGAGGATGTGCACCTGTTGGGCTTCCACTCCCTCCCTCCCTCCATCAGCGCTCCATTTCTGACACTTGAGTCTTAGAAAACAGTCGTGGTTCTGACTTCTGTCCCTTCCACGTCCCTGCGTGGGGGCCGCAGCCAGGCCACGCCTTTCCCGATTCGCCCTCACACCCTCCCAGCCCCCGTCAGAGGTCATCCCGGTGGCTCTTCCAGCCTGTCTGCCTCCTTTTAACACACTGGCCACCCCATCGTTTTGTATCGAGACAGTATTTACGGTGAAGTCTTTGTGAACAAGGTAGAAATGTAGGCACCAAAGGAGCAGAACCTCATGGTCTCCAGGGAGTCTCGATCCGGCCAGAGAGGGTGAGGTGGCGGCTCAGTCCTGCCGGCGGGTTCAGAGCTGGCCCCACGGTGGCCTCTGCTCCGCCCGCGTCCCCCGCCCTGCTGTCCTCAGCCGGCCACCCCGCGGCCGTCTCACACCTCCTCCCGCTGGCCCTCGGCAGGGACGGGCCTGCCACCACCGGCTTTGAGCAGAAGCCACATTTCCGCGCACACACCGGCTCTCCCTGCCTCCCCTGCTGCCGTTCACCACGCGATGTAGCACCAACGTGTCAGACCACTCGCCGTCATGGGTTCACCCCACCGAGCGCAAGCTGCCCGCTGGCAAGGCTTCTGCCTGCAGGACTCCCCGCGGGATCCTCAGGGCCAGACGGTGCCTCCCCGGGTGGAGACGCCCTCCCCGGGGGAGACGCCCGTAGAGGGTGCTGGGCGGCTGATGGTTAAGGAGGGCGAGCTCATGTGACTTATGGCCTCAGCATCTGGCCTGTGTCCAGTAGAAGTGTTGGTCGAACTCGGAAAAATCAGTGACGGCGATCTTGAGGGACGTGGAATCATCCGCCTCTTTGTTGAAGGCGCCTCAGGGTTCCAGTCTAGAGCACTCTGGTTTGCAGAAGTGATCCTACCCTGCCCTTCCCGTCCAGTCGAGTCCGTCCTGCACCTGTGTGCGGACCGCGATGAGCGCCGCGCCCTTCTGCCTTGCAGGTGGCGGAGCGGGCGCTCTACTACTGGAACAACGAGTACATCATGAGCCTGATCAGCGACAACGCGGCCAAGATCCTGCCCATCATGTTCCCATCCTTGTACCGCAACTCCAAGACCCACTGGAACAAGTGAGCGCCCGCCGCCCGCCTTTCTTTTACCCCTTTCTAATTAACCTGTCTGTCTGTCTGTTTAATTCAAGTAGCCTTTTTTTTGACCGCACTGGGTCTTTGCCACTACGTGCAGGTTTTTCTCTGGTCAGGGCGAGCGGGGCGCCTCCCTCGGTGCGGAGCGCCGGCTCCTCCCTGCAGTGGCTTCTGCTGCGGAGGGGCTCTAGGCGCACGGCCTCGGGAGTCGTGACGCACGGGCATGGTTGCTCCACCGCATGTCAGGTCTTCCCAGACCAGGGATCGCACGTGCCCCGCCTGCCTGCATCGGCCGGCGGATTCTTAACCACAGGACCACCAAGGAAGTCCTGCGCTGGCCATTTTTAAATTTTGCATATTTTCCTGATACTTGAAGCCGGTTACTATTGAATCCAAGTCTCAGTATCAGTTAAAAAAAAATCAGATGCCGATTTCTCCGTGGGCTGTGGCCCAGCAGAGGTGGGGGCTGTGTCTCACCCCCCCGCTGGCCTCCTGCGCCCCAGTCGGGCCCACGTCGGAGGGCGCAGTGCCTCCCTCCCCACCCGTCTCTTGTCCCCGGGCAGGGCCAGCAGGTGCATTCTCCAGGCCTCCTCTCAGGTTTCCTCCAGAGGGGTTGAAGGTCATCACAGCCTCGGGGCTCAGTCCCTGCTGGCGCACAGAGGCCGCCCTTCCCGGGGGGGCCCCCGAGCCCTGCTGACACTCACCCTAGTGAGCCCCCCTGTGCCCACTGCCCAAGCAGCCAGAGAGAAGGGGGCGCGCAGCCCACACGCCGCCTGAGTCTCCGGCACCTGGCTGCCCCTGCCGCCCTGCTCTGCCCTCCCACTCCACACGGGTGAGCGGACGGACGGAGCCAGCGGTCGTCTGCTGAGACCTCAAGCCCCGCTGTCCTCTGGGCTGCCCTGGCACCCTCGTCGTTCTTGTAAACAAGGAGGCAGGGTTCCGCTTTCTCCATCTTCTGCCCTTTCTCTGTTACAATCAGTGAATCAGAGTTTAAAGCAGGAGGGACAGAGCTCTGATATCCAGTCCTGCCCTCTTGTTTGTGGGGGGACGGCAGGGTGGGATGCAGCCCAGCCTGCAGCTGGGAGCTGGGGGGCCGCTCTGTCCGCAGGCTCTGCCCTCACCCGTCCAGCTGTCAGGGCTCACAGACTTGCTCTGGTGCCCACCAGGTCTCTCTCAGCCACAGCCTCCTCACCTGAAAGGTAGAGAAGATGTTGGCACTGGGACTTCCGTGGCGGTCCCACGATTAGGACGCCTCACTTTCACTGCCAAGGGCCCGGGTTTGATCCCGAGTCCAGGAACTATAAGTTCCACAAGCCACTTGGCTCAACCAAAAAAAAAAAAAGATAAAGAGAGAGAGAAAATGTTGGCACCCACTGTTTTGTGGTGATCGATTGATGAAGATAACCACGGGAAGCGCGTCGCCTTGTGGCGCCCGCCGCCGTGCTGCGGGGGTCGGTTAGGATGGAGAGGGTGTACGTCAGTGTAAGGCTCCTGGCGCCTCCCTGGCACGCAGCACACTTCTGCAGCAGCCCCTCATCTGCAGGTTTGGCAGTGGGACGGAGAGACAGCAGCTGTGACGGCGGAAATAGTAGCCTAGCGGTCACTGTTCACATGTCGCTTTCAACAACCTCTCCTGCGTGACATTCATCTTCTGTTAGCTCAGCAGGTGCTAACCAAGGCCTCGAGCTGAGCCCCAGCTCCTGGGTGTGGTTCAGAGCGCTGCGAAGGCCGGCGGTGGTGGCTTAGGTCCCTGCCCTCTGCAAAGAAAGACACGTCCTGTTAGATGTTTTCTAAACAGGATCTAGGGCTTCCCTGGCAGCTCAGACAGTAAAGCGTATGCCTACAATGCGGGAGACCTGGGTTTGATCCCTGGGCCGGGAAGATCCCCTGCAGAAGGAAATGGCACCCCACTCCAGTATTCTTGCCTGGAAAATCCCATGGACTGAGGAGCCTGGTAGGCTACAGTCCATGGGGTTGCAAAGAGTCAGACACGACTGAGCGATTTCACTTTCACTTAAACAGGATCTGGTTTCATTATAGTGAATTAAATACTAGTTAAGGCTTGAGAGTCGAGTTTTTGGTTGTTGCTCCCAATTCTGTGGGTTGACCAGGCTCCAAGGGGCAGTCCTCTGCCCGAATCACTGTGGGGGGGGAGGGTGTCCCTCACGTGGCTGCAGCTGATGACAGGTGAGACCAGAGTCCTCCCGAGGCCCTGCCGAGTGGGGCACGGCGGGGCCCTCCCTCTCCTGTGTGTCTGCGTCTGAGAGCTGAGCAGGATTAAGCTGACTGGTCGTAGTTTCATTTAACACTCTCCTAAGCGGTGCTTTGGCAGTGTCAGCATTAGTTTTTTGTCCTCAGTGAGTAAGAATGAAAGGAAGCCGACGTCTACAGGAAATAAAACGTTTCCATTATTCTCTGTATGATTAAGCTTGCCTTAACTGTACCTGTTCAAGGTTCAGCATTTTTTATTCGACTTCCCAGTAAGGCAGCTTTGGGCTGCCGTCAGCCAGGTCGGTGAGCCGGAAGGCCCAGGCGCTGCAATGAGAGGCGTGCTGGAGCAGGGCTGCCTCTGAGAAAACCAGCAAGGAGTCAAAACGTCACAGGCTTTTAACTCTAGAGCTTAGGAGACTTGTGGGACCGTTGAAATACGCTGACAGGCTGGGAGAGGAAGCAGTCTGTGGTAGGGAGGGGAGGGAGATGGATCCAAAAAGATGAAGCATCCTGAGTTTCAACATGAAGCTTTCGTTACAGGACGATACACGGCTTGATATACAACGCACTGAAACTCTTCATGGAGATGAACCAAAAGCTGTTTGATGATTGCACCCAGCAGTTTAAGGCAGAGAAACTGAAGTGAGTTGCTCTTTTCAAAAGTTGTTCTTTCAAGGATTTTTTTCCCCTTAATCCTGAATAAACCTCTCCCATTAGTTTGTCCTAAGAAGTTATTCTTCACTTCAAAGCAAAATCTGCCCTTTGGTACTGGAAAGCAAATCAAATCTTTGTGATGAAAACATATTTTCTAAGGTAGCTATCCTCTGGCACCTCCGGTGGTTAGGACTCAATGCTTTCATTCCCGAGGGCCCAGGTTCAATCCCTGGTTGGGGAAGTAAGATCCCAAAAGCCTCACAGCCCACCCCCCCCCAAAAAAGAGACCTTAGCTATTCTACCAGTTCAGTCAACGTTGCATTTCTCAGGGGACACTTAAAGACAGGAATGTGTGGTATTTTTTCATGGTCATCAGGTGGGAATTTAGACTCTGTCCTGTAAGTTTTGTGTAAGAGAGCCAGACCTTCACCCAGCGTAACTTCATTGTTCTGATTGTTGATCTCCATAAGTTCGGGCATTCTCTCTAGAGTCTGGTGCCTGAGTCCCTCACAAAACCAGGGCCCTGGTCTCGTGCCGTGAGGATGTCAGCCCACACCTGTCCAGGGACACACTCAGTGACTCCCTCCCTGGGCTGTGCTGGCGACAGCGTGCTCCCTCCGGTATCAGAATCACAAGTGCCGTGTGCATCCCTCGGCGTGTGTTTACCTGTATGCCAGGCCCTGCTGTGAATAAAGCAAACAAAACCCCTTGCCCTTACGGAGTTTCTGCTCTGGGCCGTGCGGACAGAGAAAGACAGCAGAACATAAATGAGTCTGAGACGGTGACGAAGGGAACAGCAGGAGGAGGGTGCCGGGAGCCGGCTGTGGTGTCCTCACATCTGCAGGCTGCCTGGCCCCCCTCCTGCCTCAGGTGGACGTAGTGTCCAGGGCTGAAGTGCGTGACCCCCGGGGCTTGTCTGACGGCACATCCTCGTTCATGGGACATCGCATCCCTGAAAGGGACCTCACCCATCAGGCCACACGTTTTCTAGATTTAAAACAAAAAAAGAGTCGGTCCTGTGATGAGTAATTTCCTGAAGGTCCTGCGCCTCGTGGGTGCGGACCTGCGTGCTGTGCCTCTGTGAGGACGTCCTCACCTGGCTCCTCCACGCTGGGGCGCGGTCTCACTCTTCACAGGCGTGTAAGCTTCTCATCGAAGCCGTGAGCATCCTGTGACAATGCACCAAAGCCAGGGAAGAAAGGAGGCGTGAAGGTGCTGGTGCAGACCTTCCTAAGAGCTGAGATTCTTAGACGTGTTAAAATTTTGGTGTGTTTGTAATTTTAGCTCTTTTTCCTCTAAGCCCAGTTTTTGTTTTTGTTTTTCTCCATTGCGTACCTCGTGGTCACCGCTGTGACCTACGTGAAATAAGACCAGACAGGGACAAAGGGGAAATGAGGTGTCGTGTTCCGGCCCCCCCCACCCCGCCCCACTTAACGCTTTCTTGAATTTGATTCATTTCTCTAACGCCAACGACATTTTACTATTTTTCAGAGAGAAGCTAAAAATGAAAGAACGAGAAGAAGCGTGGGTTAAAATAGAAAACCTAGCCAAAGCAAACCCCCAGGTACTAAAAAAGAGAATGACATGAAAACGTCTAGGGTGTGACTTTAGTGTTTTTGTGAGACAGGAGTGTGGCTTCACCGTGGGAGGGGAGACAGACCCACTTCACTAACATTGTGTATGAAACTGTCCGCAATAAAAATACTTTCCAACTTTTGTATAAGTACTTATTTTGTCCCGGTAAGTTTTTACCACAGGATTGGCATTTTTATTATTATTATTATTATTATTATTATGCTTTTTAAATAAGATACAAACCTTTCGAATATACTGTGGTAAAAAGAAAGCCAGGATACAACCTCTGTTCTAGGCCCAGATTACAGTATGCTTTTCTGTCTCAAATATCATAGATGCTGTAGCTGAAACAGTTTCTTTTTAATATCAAATTAATTCTGCAGGGAAAAAAAAATAAAAACGGGATTTGAAATAGGTGAAGTATGAAGTCGGTGACCTGTTTCTGAAAATGAGGTTTCTACAGGCTTGAGCCTTTCTCGTTAACAGTTGACTGACTTCTGTCATCTTAGCAACTAATCCTTTTCTCCCGTCCCGGCGCGCCCTGGCCGGTGGGCCTGGCGGGCGTTGTCTTCTGGGGCCGCCGGCTCTGAAGTAGTGTCGCCCGTGGAGGTGAGCCAGCTGACCCCTCCCAGACGGCCAGGGTTGGGGGCCGGAGCTAGGATCGTGTCCTCTGGACTGGAGCACGGCCCCGGCAAGCGTTCTTCCTGGTGCTGAGTATCCATCTGACCATCCCTGAAGAGCCTTTCTGTTGAGTCTCTGCCGCCCTGAGAATTCTCAGGGCTGTGCCCAGCTCCCCAGAAAGAAAAGATGTTTGTTTTCTGAGGATAACTGCTCCAGCTACCCCGTAAAGTCCTGAAAGGTTCTATGAGGTGAACCAGAAGGCACACAGCCTGCTCATTGCCTTTGGTGAGAGGCGTGCACAAGTCATCATGACCTCAGGTGTCCTGTGGGTTCTCGATCTCCGTGGCGTTTTAATAAAAAGTGACACGTCAATCAAAGTTGAAAGTATGTCCTTCACCTTCGTATCAACATGCTGATTTGTATTCCTTAGCTGTCTATATTCCATGCGCTTATGCAGAAGTGCTGTTTTAAGATTACTGTGAAACTGTGCAGTAGTTGGTTGAGGCAGATGGCTATGGGTGTATACTTTTAAGAACAGAATCTATGCTGAACATCAGGTTAAAATACTGGCTGACGTTTGTTGTAAAGCCATGCGTCTGAGGCGTGTGGGTGGACGGGCCGGGCCTGGCGGGGCACCTGGCTGCCTCGCTCTGTTCTGACGGACCCGTGCCAAGGTCAGATGGGGCCTCGGGACCAGTCAAGGTTGTCAGGGCCCCCGTCACACACACCCTTGAAAAACATGTGAAATGTGTACAGATCAGAGGGTCTGATGTTATTTGTTTTACCTGGAAAAAAGGAATAAACCCCATGGGAGATCCTGCTAACATATATATATATCGTTCTCATTCCCCTGTCTCTGAACCTTTCCTGAATGTTCATCCATCGCATTTTCCCTCCTCTGGCCGCTCTGTGTCACGGCGTCTCTGTTAGCAGCGTCCGTGGGGTGGGCTCTGCCGGAGTGCACCTCGTTTGTGCTGTGGAGCCCGGGGCCAAGCACCGCCCCATCCCTCATCTGTGCATGAGAACCTCCACCCCGGCCTGGCCTGGCCCATCCGCACACTGCAGTCCACCGCTCACTGCCTGAAACGGAAAATACTTCATGGGCTAGGATCTCAGAGCTGGCAATCAGGGCCTTGGTGCTCGCTGTTCATTCTCAAGAGAGAGAAAATGTTTTCTAAATTCTAAGCAGATGCTGGGAAAGATTGAGGGCAGGAGGAGAAGGGGACGAAAGAGGATGAGATAGTTGGATGGCATCACCGACTCAATGGACATGAGTTTGGGTAAACTCTGGGAGTTTGTGATGGACAGGGAGGCCTGGCGTGCTGCGGTTCATGGGGTCGCAAAGAGTCAGACACGACTGAGTGACTGAACTGAACTGAATCACTGCTTGCCATTTATAACAACCAAAAACAGTAAATAATTTTGTGGATAATACAGTTTGCTTTCTATTTCTGTAACGAAAGTAGGTAGTTGGGTGGTTGCAGGCTCACGCTCCAGCTGGAACCTGCCGTCTGAGAAGTGGTTCACCAACTTCCTCATTTAAGGTGGTCCCCAGCCCTCCCCCTGTTCGCGGGGGGGACTCTAGCAGTCTGCCTGGTGCTGAGCCTGGGGCTTGCCGGAGCCAGGTCTCATCCGCCCTGAGATGTGACAGTAGGTCCCCGTGTAGGCCGCTGGATTCGGAAAGCTGTGGTCCTTTGGGATTCAGGTTGTTTGTCTTAGCAGTTGTGGCAGCTTGCATTAGGGTGTTTTTAACATCAGACGTAATTCAGTTTTGTAAAGTCGTGAAATACGGAAGGTTTCTAACGTGAAGGTGATTTTCCTAATCCACCAAAAGAAGCCATACAGTGGTTTAATGCTCGCCTCCCTTCTGCGGGGAGCACGTGATGTGCAGACCAGGCGCACCTCTGATTTTCAGACGCGGCCGTGGCTCCGTGTTCTGTCCGTCAGCAGCGACAGGACGATGCGTGGCAGGCCCGGGGCACAGAACCTGGCTGCCTGCCTCTCCTGTGGGAGACGAGCCTCTCTGGGGATGTGCATTCCCTCTCCTACCTGTTGAGAGCGTCAGCATCGGCGGGCGGGGGAAGGTTTTTATTCCTGGTGAGGCCCCTGTGCCCAGCCCCCTCGCTGCTACTGACCCCGACTTCCTGCAGACATCGCCTAGCATCCTTGTGCGAACTTCTCTTTGCCCCGAGCCCCACGCTGCCCTCACATAGCCGCTCATCGGTGGGTTCTGCATGGAGCACCGGTTTTCTCCTGGCGTGGCCGAAAGCTGAAATACTGGTTTGAACCCACGCACCACCTCCCTATCTGCCCCACCCAGCCTGAGACCTGCAGGACAAGTTGCATGAGGCTCCCTCCTCTCTCAGCTGATGGTGCCAACTGCGTGTCCCAGGATACACAGATGGGCATGAGACGGGGCCCAGTGTCAAGGAGGGGAGCCAGGTGGGAGCAGAGAGGACCCAGACAGGCAGGTGACACACACACGGGGGTGATGCTGGGGAGGGTCTGGTCGCGCCTTTAGGGAGGGACACATAGAGGAAGGCTGGGGATAGGGTGGCCACAGCCGGGTGTCCCCACACCACCAGGACTTCAGCTCCCCCCAGGAGCGCTGGGCCGCCTGCAGATGGGGCCAACGCTTCTCAACTAAGCCGGGGGGTGCTTCAGCAGCCGGGGGTCAGGACAGGATGGGACCACTTGGGAGACCGAGCTGCTCGTGGATGGGTGTCGTCGTAGGGGAGGGGCTGGGCGTGGTCTGAGTCAGGGCCGAAGCTGGAGAGGCAGCAGGATCCGTGGGTTTGATCCCCTCCGGTGTGCGGGCGTCATCCCGGCTCACCTGTGTTCAGAAAGCTCGTTGGGGTGCTCCAGGGCACCTGTGGACACATGTAGAGGTGTCGCTGTTGGCCAGGGCAGGTGGGGGCGCCGAGGGGCCTGGGTGCCTGTCACAGTGGGAGAATCGGACCCGAGGAGGTGGCTTCCTCGAGGGGGCAGCCTCTTTTCCCAGGACAGCAAGGAGGCTGAGGGCGGGATTCTGCAAGACCCTCAGGGAGCATGAGGAGGGACAGTTCTGTCATCCAAGCCGCAGCGGAGGAAAGAGGAGCCGGGCTGGCCTGCGCCCCAGGCCCGGGAGGGGGTGGGCGGCTTCAGGGCAGATGGTGGTCAGCACATGGGCACAAGGTCACCCACAGCCTGGTGCCCGCTGTCCTGTCAGAGAGGCGAGGTCCAGGCCTGAGGGGTCAGGAGGAGAAGGGCCCCCCAAGAGCCGAGCGGTTCTCTTGGATGCTTGCCCAGTGGGAGGGAGGCAGGTGGGCCTGGGGTCCAGGCCTCCAGCCCAGGCGGAGGGGCTTGCTGTGGGCTGGAGAGCCTTCCACCCAGATAGGAGGGCACGATGCAGGACGGGGAGTGTGAATCAACCAGCCCCCCACCAGCCCAGAGCCTCAGTGGGTTAGCATAAGGACCTCGGCAATCCTTCAGTCGAGAGGCTTCTAGCACTCACATTATAGCTTGTACTCGGAGTAGCACCCAGCTCGCAGCAGACACACGAGTCGACGCTGAGTGCTAAGGACAGTCAGGCCTTTCCACCACCTGTGAAGCAAGCTCATCACCACCACCACCAACCCCCCAGTCACACTCTCAGAAGCAAAGTCAGAAACCATCCTGCTCACACCAGAGCTTCCCTGGTGGCTCAGAGGTTAAAGTGTCTGCCCGCAATGCGGGAGATCCGGGTTCAATCCCTGGTTCAGGAAGATCCCCTGGAGAAGGAAATGGCAACCCACTCCAGTACTCTTTCCTGGAGAATCTCATGGACGGAGGAGCCTGGCAGGCTGCAGTCCACGGGGTCGCAGAGAGTTGGACACGACTGAGCGGGCTTCACTTCACACCAGAGCCTGACTTGGCCTGGAGACCGGGGAGAGCAGCATCCCTGGGTGCCCCTATGGGACCCCACTGACTTGTGGGTGCACTGGGCCCCCCTCAGGGCCGGCCCTGGCCGGCAGGGTGAGGTATGAGCTGCGGAACCGCTCGAGACTGCGTTGTCCAGGAGAGAACAGAGAGTGTGCGTCAAAGGGCGGGTGTGGTCTGTGCTGGGGTTGGGGCGAGTCTGGAGAATGTGGAGCAAATGGGGGCCTGAGTGAGGGTGACGTGGACGTGGGGAAGGTGTGATGAGGCCCGCAGGCCAGGTGCAGAGGTCGGGGGCTGGAGGCGCAGGTTTCCATGGGAAGCGGTCCCCATGAGCAGGCCCAGGGCATCAGGAGGCCAAGGCTCCAGGGCGGGTGTCCTGTGGCCCAGGGCTGGGAGAGTCTGGAACCAAGGCGGCTGCTCTGCTGTCCCGGCCCGCAGGCGGGCAGGCGTAGGCCAGGCTCAGGCTCATCCCGCACAGAGGCTTCCTTCAGGAGGGGCCCCGGGGAGGGCGGCGTCTGGAGGAGCAGCCCTGGAGCCGCCCCCCTGAGCGCTGGCCGAGAGTGACTCCGCGCTTTGCATTGCAGTATGCAGTGTATAGTCAAGCGAGCACCATCAGCGTCCCGGTGGCAATGGAGACAGATGGGCCTTTATTTGAAGATGTGCAGATGCTGAGAAAGACAGTGAACGAAGAGGCTCGCCAGGTAAAAGCGCGCAGAGCTCAGCTGGCCGCGCCCCTTAGAGACTTGCTCATAAGACGTGTGTGCGATTTTAGTCACATGGCGGACCGCGGCGCCTCCCGTGTAAGATAACATGGAAACTCACACGTTGGTCATCTTACGGGAAACGTCCCATCCGTCCATCTTAGGTCAAGTCAGCAGAAACAGCTTTTAAGGGTTAATACGTGCCTGAAATGTATTTCCTACGTTTACTCTTAAGAGTAATGATCCCAGCTCTTAACTGCAAGTCAGCTCACAGCCAGAGCAAGAGCTCAGAAGGTCTGCGGTCATGTCTGCCCCATGTACGCCCTCTGCCCACCTCTGGCTCCTGCTCTGGCCCAGAGCCGGCCCCTTTAACTTCTCCGCAGAGTTCCTGCCAGCCCCGGGGGCCCCAGGACACCGGGCAGAGCTTTCATCCTGTCAACAGCAGGGTCCTGCTCACACCGAGCTCTCTTGGGTCCCTCAGGCAGTACTCAGACTCACGTGGTCTTATTTCCACTTCGCAGAGATGCATATTCAGATCACCTCTGGTCCAAAGAAAGGCTCCTGTCGCTGAATCGGGAGCAGACACGACTTAGGCTTTGCAGAGGGTAGCGGTGGAGCCCCTGCCTGCAAGCGGCGCCTCAGCCACGGCATGTCTCTGACGGTGCCTCCGTTCTCAGCCCAGGCAGCTGACAAGTGCTCCCCAAATCTGGGGACGTGGCCCCTTCTGACTCTGAAACTGGAATCCCCTTTGAGCTTCCTAAGAATCCCTAAAGACTCCCAGCACTACAACCCTGAAATGTAAAAACAAGTTAGGCTAAAATTAAGCCGCACTCTGAAGGCAAATGGTTTTGAGATAAGAGGGTCATCCTGAGCTCAGAGTTCTTTTTTTTTTTTTTTCTTTTAAACTCTTTGTTTTTCATTCAAGTAAATTATGTCCCCTGCCTGATTAGACAGGATCGGACGTCACTGTGGGCACACCCTCAGGACCATCCAGACCACCGTCTCCACACAGCAGCCAAGAGGCGCGCGGGGCCCGTGGCCGTCTGGCCCGGAACACACCAGGGGGCTCCCCGGCTCAGTACACAGAAGAGAACCTAGGAAGCCCCCATTCATAGCTCTCTGTTACTGACAAGGTGTTGAAATGATGCTATTTTGGACATACTGGCTTAAATAATAAATGTTATGCAAATAATTTTCATTTGTTGCTTTTCACTAGTGTGGCTGCTAGACAGTCTGGAATTAGTGTGTGGCTGGCACTGTCTTCCAGCCGGGCAGCAGGGGCTGCCGGACCCACCCATGCCTCCTCCTGCCCGGCTAGCTCTTGGCCTCAGGTTAAGATAAAGGCAGGTGGATGCAAACACTGAAACTACAGTGGAAAAACATCAGTGATGCATTTTTTACTTAATCCAGTTTGGATTCCATCATTTCCTCTCCATATTCTTAGCAATGAATAGCCTGAATGAAAAAAAAACAAAAACCTTTATCTTTTTTCTCAGTCTTATGAGGGTGTTAATTTTCCTACTAAGTTTTGTTGTTGTTTTTTTAACTTGGAGTTTGAAGTCATTTCTTTGATTGCCATTTCGATTTTACAGCCTCGGGTAGGCTAGAAATATAAGCGCTGGCATCATTACTGCAGGCAGTCAAAGGACATGCATGTCAGGGTCCCTTCTGCCAGCAAGCCTGCCCATGGGTGGTCTTCAGCCTGACCGCACAGTGGTCTTTAGGTCACCCAGGCCCGACAACACAGAAAGGGAAAGCGACAGCTTACAAGCCAGTCCTGATACGTTAAGTATTTTAGGGCCGGAGGGGTTTTCTTGGGGGGATGTCATTTGACTTGATAATTAAACCCAGGAAGAGGATAGACTACTCCCAAAGTGTAATGAGCATATTACATAACTGTGCGATCTTTGGGTATATTTCTGACTCAGGGCCCTCTCTGTGGGGGATTTAGAACACAAAACAGCATTCTCTGCCTTTGAAAGTCAGTATTTCCGCAGTGGCTGCTCCTTCCCAGCTGGCTGATCTTCCGGTGGCCCCTGGGGGCGTGTGGGGGGCGTGTCTCCTCCGCCTCCCTGCACGGTGGACACGGAAGCAGCCTCTGCTCATCCACTGCCTAGTCCTGAGTCACCACGTGTAGACAGGGCGTCTCTCGGAGAGCTCTTCGTTTGCCAGTTTATTTTCGTGAAACTCTTGAAATTAGATGATATGACGGAGCTTTCTGTGTAACTGGCATTCCTACAAAACTCTCCCCTCCCCGCCCCACCACGTTACCTTTAAATGTCTGTGGATCTTATTCCTGGGTCGGAAGACTCTGTACTATTAAGGTGTCAGTTCTCTCCCAAATTAATGCAACCCAGTCAAGAATCCCAACAGTCTCCCAAATTAATGCAACCCAGTCAAGAATCCCAACAGTCACCCTTCTCTTTTTAAAGGCATTGACCAGCTAATTCTAAAACTGATACAGAAATGCAAAGAACCTAGAATAGCTAAGATAACTCTGAATAAAGAATAAAGTTGGAAGACTAACACCACCCAATTTCAAGACTTATTATGGATTTCTATGGATCAGTTGAACTCCCCCCCCCCCACAAATATCAACCTACCTAGATGAAGAAATTTATAGTGCAGTCTCTTAGCTATAATATTTGATATGACAGGCCCTTGTCAGTTTGAAAGTATTTAGAGTCATATTCCTTAAATCCTCAAAAACACTGTCGTTAAAGCAAAGAGAAGGTACTGAGATGCAGGGGAAATCTATATTCATCATTTGGAGACCAAATAGACTTAAGAGGTTATGCTAAAAACTAGGCTTTTCAGTTTTTATATTTAGTCATTGAACATTCTCAATGCCCCTTTTAGTTAATTTTCAGCTAGGTTTATTTTTCCAAAATAACTCCACATTTCTTCGAAGTAATTTGAATGTGGGCTCACAGCTCATGTGAGGTCAACGGCAGCATTGCACAAGCATCTTCTGCAGCGGAGGGGACCCTACTGGTCGTGCAACGTACTGGGTTGGGATTCTGAGGGGAAATTCAGTTATGTATTTACCTGTCAGAACTGTGGTTTGTATTTCTTCTGAGAAAACTGTGTAACCCTATGTAGAACCTCCAAAGAGAACTAGTAAAGTTTGTGTGAATGACGTTCATGTATCAGAGACATTTAAAATGTTGTGCAATTCTCATTTTTAACAGTCAGTCGGGAGGAAAGCAGTGTCGAGCATGCAGTTAAGGAAGGTGTAGAAAGACGGAAGGTGGGAAGTGAAGGTATTCCTCACTCAGTACGTAGAAGTGTATTTATAAGGCTTTTTCTATATTTAGGAAAAGAACTGACAATGCTGTGTACATGAAGTATTTTCCCTTTTTTCCCCCTGTCATTCCAGCTTGTGATGGTGAAGACAAAGGAATCTGGTCCCTCAGGAGACTTTGATGAGTTCTGTCCTAAATTAAGTAGTGAAAGCGTGCACTCTTACCATGCGCCCACCCCGATGTTGCCTCCCCACTTCCTGAATAGAGATTGGGCCTTTCAGAGCCACTGTCCCGCTGCGGACAGAGACTGGATCTTTCCGGCTCCGATCTCCGCGGAGGTGTCCTGGGCAGCATTTCCGTCTGTCTTGTCCACCCCACCATCAACAGCATGCTCACCAGCACACCCCTCCACCAGGGTCACTCGTCCAGGGTGACCATCTGCATGACGTCTCTCTCCTGCCGCCCGTGTTTCTGATTTTTTTTTTTTTTAACCTTTGTGGCTTGTGTAACTGCTCTCTGCTTTACACCCTGGTTTTAAATGGTTACATAGGAAGACTCAGCAGGTCCCTCACTCTCTCTCTCTCCTTCCAGAAGTTTCCCGGGTCACGTTTGCCTTCTCAATTTGCATTTGTTGGTTTGCAGCTCCCAGGTTTTTACTATCGCCTTTTTCTATGAAAATGTTTCTTCTCTTTGGAATGCCTGTCGGCGGCAGTTATTAAATATTTCAAGTATCTAAAATGCTTTTGTTTTGCTTCACTTTGCTTTGATTTACAACTCAACATGGGATGGACATAAAATTCAGGGTAGAATTTCCCTCTGAGGTTCTCCTGGGTCGAAGGCAAACAGGCTCCACCGATGCGAGCACTTTTACAAGGGGTGTGACCATGACGGGCAGCCCCTTGGGGACTGGGGCCTCCAGTCTCCCAATGTGCTGGCGGTCCTGAAGCCATCTTACACCAGTTTCCGGGAGAGAAAATCAGAATTCCTGCCTTTAGCCATAAATGAACCTTAATGACCAAATAACATTTCTAGAAACAATCCTAAAGTGATGTGACACAAAATTCTTTCCAAACCTTGACATTGCTATGGTTTTCATAGATAAATTTGCAAAGAACCGTAAGAAATAGTAGCTCTGCAAAACTGCATGTTTCATATATGGTTTCTGCAAGTCCCTGAATATTTTTATTAAAGCACAGAGAAGTATACTTGGCATATCACACCAGCGGTGCTGGCAAGCTGGCCACTCTGGGGAGTGGTCAGAGATGTGTGCTTTTTGCTCTCAAGTGATTGACTTGTACAAGTGTTTTCTGGTAGCTGTTTGCTCAGCACCACCCAAGTATTTCTATTTAAGTACTATCTCCCTTTTGCTGGAGACACTTAAACAGAAAGGAAGCTGTGGTTCTTGTCAAAGTTCCTCACAAACCGGCTGACTCTTGGTACACACGCTGTGTTTAGCTGACTTTGATGGCTTCTTGTTTTGTTTCAGATATTCTGGTATTGATGCAATGGCCTTACTTCAAAACTGAATAATTTAACTATTATTCATGGAAATGGATGCTGTTGGTATCTAACCTCCCAGTATTTCAGACCACCCTTTCTCTGCAGACACAATTCTCTAAATCCCCATGCAAACAGGGCTCACTTAATTTTTTTCCTTTTGTTCCCCCAAAATGTCCTAAGTTTAGGAAGAAAATGGAATGGAGAAGGGAGTTTTATATCATACCCTTAATGTTAGGAAATTTTATGTAGATAATTAAATGTATAGTTTTTCTAAGTTCTAGAAGGTTTTCCCCCTACATGACCTACTTAATACCTCTCATTCTAAGTATCTTTTTTCAAATTTAATGGAAGTTTTAGACCCGTTGCTGGCTTCGAGTCCAGTTTGAATGTGTTGTTCATTCTTTCTTTTTATCTACCTCCAAGGGAAATTTCGACTTCCTGAAATGCCTCTGTAAGGGACACAACCATAAAATGGTTTCAGTGACATTTTATGAACTAGGAAGATTTTGCCATTTATGAGATGTACTAAAGCTGATGAATTTGCAAAACAGAGGTATCCAATACCCTGGGCAAAACACCTTTTAGAAGACCGTGATGCCAACACTGAGTGGTCCCTGGGTTATCTCTTAATAGACGAGGCATCCCCCCTCAGTCACTGCGGGGGGGGGGGTGAAGGCCACCCCACCCTCTGGGCATCCAGAGTCCTCAGGGGGGCCCCGGAGCGTGGGCTGCGCCAGCTCAGAACAGAGCGAGCTCACCTCCGGGTCGCCAGGTCTGTCGCCAACGCCGTGCGTTTCCATTGCAGGCACAGAAGGACCCGAAGAAGGAGCGGCCCCTGGCGCGCCGCAAGTCCGACCTTCCCCAGGACCTGCACGCCAAGAGCGCCCTGGAGGCCCATGGCCGCGCCGAGGAGCCGGCGCCCCAGGACGGGCGCTAGCCCCCGCGCCCGCCCGGAGCAAAGACATGCTCCGTGTGCCATACCAGTCAGTCACACTCAAGTCCAAGCTTTCTCCAACCCCATCTGTAGGCAATCACGTCCTTCTGCCTCGGCTCGAGACTAGGAGTTCAAACAATGGTGGCCGCCCAGGGCCGTGCGTGCCACCCCCCCACCCCCGGGGTCCCCGCACGGCCCCATGTAAGACGGTTCCCCAAAATCAGAGCTAAGGAAAGCACCCCAATCGTCACCTTCACGTTCTCCCCAAATGGGATTTGCGATCATTTAGGATAGGTGGGTCCTATGAGAATACCAATGGTTTTCAAATCAAAGGAACACTGTAAAAGAGCTTCACCTATTTTTTAAGACTGTACAGCCCTTCAGGTTGTTATGCCAGCAGTTTCTTTCTGGGTGGGTTTTTTTTTTTTTTTTGGTCTGTTTTTGTTTTTAATCCCCTCGAGGTGGCTCTATGCTGTTGATCTTAACACAGCTCGCTGGGAAAGTGACGTGACCATCCTCGCCGCTGTGTCTTCCCGAGGTATCACTTTGACCAGTGCCGTGCGCACCACGTCCTGCTGCTTCTGCGTGTCACAAAAGCCATATTTCCAGGTCTGTGGTCCAGCACCAGGGTCCCGGGAGTGAGCTCATAGGAGAAATCTGTTTAAAAAAAAAAAAATAGCTTTCTCTTGCCTGGAATTGGAACTTTAAAGTGGTGCGTTCAATGTCTTACTTTGCAGAATGATTTTTCTCTACTTAACACGTTTGTTACCCTTGAATGAGGCTCTTCAATTGATAAAATTCTCTGAGAATTCCACACTTTGTAGAAAATCAGAAGGGAATCATCTTGAGTGAGGCCAGCTCTCGGCCTGAGGCAGGCCACAGCTGCCTTTGGGCAGACGTCACAGAATCAGCGCCGTGGGGAAGCACCCCCTGCCCGCCTCCCATGGTGCAGTCCCCAGGCTTCACGGAGGCGGCGGCGGCAGAGCAGCCTCCAAGGAGTCTCTGTTGCAAAGAGGACACCTTAGTCGATGCCTCATAAGGAAAAAACAGCGTCTGAGTCTTCAGTGGTCTTCAATGCTGCTAAATATTTCAGACTTCCTTGCATGTATTAAGCTCTTTGTTTTCAATGGAACAGCACGCGGAGAAAAATCTTTACACTTAAGGCTCTGTTCTTGATGTCTCTCCTGGTGGCCAGTATTTTGACTGACTTATCCTGCTCAAAAGCTATTTGAGATGCATACCGCTGCCCTCAACCAGTGATTCTAGTTTCCTGTGTCTCTGGCGTAAGATGCTATAACTTGATGTTAAATGTCTTGATGCTTCAAAGGCTTCCGTCAGGATCTCTCTCTCTCTCAAGGTCTGGGGGGACCCACTCAGACCCTGTGAGGAGCGGAGCGGACATGGTTCCCTGTGCAGCTCAGAGTCTCCTGCCCGTGGGTCTCACTTAAACCGCCCGCCCCCCACCCCCGACGGCGTGTATCTCCCTGGGTCCTGTCACTTGGAGGGAGCGGACCCCTTGTGTTCGGAGCAGGTAGTCAATTGGAAGGCCGCCCCGGCTGAAAGCGGGAGGAGAAACCTTCCTGAGAAACTTGACACTTTGCCTCCACTTTGCCATTACGAAATTTATCATTTAAAAAAAGTTCAGATGCCTTCTCCTTTTGAGGGAAAAAGGGTGCTTTTCACTGTATAAAGCAGCGTCTTGTGTATCTCGATAAACCATTGTTTGAACTTCCGTCTTCAGCTGACGGAGCTCAGATGCCCACAACTCGGATATTCTCGGCGTGTCCCCAAGAGGTCTCTGGGAAGCCTCTCTTGCCCAAGGGAAAAAACCAAAACCTCGGTGTTTGGGTGATGTGGAAAGCTCAGCATTTAGGAACATCTTTTTGTCTAGGTTTTCCTCCTGCTCTTTATTGAAGACAAACATTCACCAAAAAGGGAAAAATAAAAGGGTTTTGAGAGAAAATGATTTTCTTTGACAAGAGTATTATTTAATATTTTGGCCTCTTAAAGTTTTCCTAGTTAGAACTCAGATTCCCTGTGTAATTGTTCAGCTTACATATTATTACATAGATACACTGTTTATTCTGTACCAAATTGATTTCAAAAGTACTACATTGAAAATAAACTGGTGACTGTTTTTCTTCATAAAGTTCTGCGTTTGGCATTTTCACTCTTTCCAAAACGTATCTGTACATCAGAAATGTCACTATTCCGAGTGTCTTTTTAGTGCGGCTTTAGTATGGCTTCCTTTTAATATTGTACATACATTGTATCTTTGTTTTACGGTAATGAGTAATAAAAATGTAGACTTCATATTTTGTACAAAATGTCCTATGTACAGAATAAAAAAAAGTTCATAGAAACAGCAAAAATAGGTAAGTGGCACAATTATTTTTCTTTAGAGAATATCTGTAACTTTATGCTTTAGTGAAATGTTAAGTACCTACATATTTTTTAACATTTTGTAATTCAGAACTTTTCGTTTTGACATTGTTTATGAGGAGAAACTTCATACACTTGCCATTTAATATGCTCTTTTATCTAATTTTCAAAGAAGAAAAACTCTAAAAAATGGTGTATTATATGGACTAAATAAAGAACCTGTGACTTTTACTGCTCATCATGACGCTAAATTCAGCCATGGTGTTGGGCCAGCCGGTGCCGATTGCTGTCGGGTGACGATGAGGGGCGGGCTGGAAGGCCCTCGCTCAACACAGGTTGGGTGGCCGGCCGCCCTGCGTCCACCACAGCCCTGTCTTCCCCGAGCCTTCCATAAGCTCTTTTTTTTTTTTTTTGCTTCTCTAATGGAAAAACAGTAGAGATGACTTTTTAATGACCACTGCTCGTTTGGCGAGTAGGCAAATGTGAGTCAGAACAGTTTATAGAAATGGAATTATCTGAGCCCTAACCGTGATGTTTAAAATGATTCTTGAAGGGCCGTTAAAGCCTTGAGCGCAGGGGAGAATGGCTGAGGAGGAGCTGGGGTCCCAGCTGATCCACCCTCATCTTCCCCGGGGCTCCCTGTCCTCACCGGTGCGGTTACAGAAAAGTCGCCCAGGATCAGCCGCTCCCTGGAGTCCTGGGGACAGCCTCGGCCTCCTCAGGCCTCCCCGCGGGTGGGCTGCGACCCAGGCCCCTCCATTTCCTTATCTGTCAAACGTCCCTGTGACTCCTCTCCATCCACCCCACCCCCACCGACAACAGTGCCCAAGTCGCTCCTGGAGCGGGGGCTCAGCGACCACCTTGGGGACGTCCGGCCTGTCTGGTGAGGGGCCGTTCTGGAGACGCACCCAGGCCGCGCCCCACCGCCGAGAGTACCGGCGTGACGGCCCTTCAGCACTGGTGCAGCTGCTAGAGCGGCTCTGCCCTCAGACGGGGCCATCCCGTGCCTGCGCCCCCTCTCCCCCCCCACACACACACCCCGACATGCTCACGCCAGCAGCACACGCAGAGTCAGAATATGCGCCAGGGGGTTGGCACTGATCAAGGGGCAGGACAGGGCGGCCCGGCACCAAAGGTAGCCTGGAGAAGTCGGCCTGAGGCTGCACTCTCCCGGTGGGGAGCCCTGTGAGTCTTCACTGCCCTCTCCGAGTGCACTTGCTAGAAATCTCTCAAATTCCCAGTCAATTTAAGGGCACCTGTGACGGCCTCCTTCAGCCCCAGGGCCCACGCGGGAGGCTGTGAGTGGAAGCTTCCGCTCCGGCCGGCCGAGCAGGGGAGAGAGCCCCAGGGACACAGGGTGTTCGGACCTCGCTGAAGGCAGGCTCCTCAGAACTTCCCAGGTGAGCGCACAGCAGGTGGTGTCCTCAGGCAGTGTTAACTGTCCAGCGGATTGTCTTAAAGCTTCCTCTCTTTTGGTCAGAGTCCAGATGATTCCATGGTAAACCCAGAGGTTGCTTCTTCCAGAATTGTTTCTCTGAGTTTCAAAAAGACTGGAGTAAAGAGCCTGCTATGGAGGGTAAACTGAGCCAAACCCAGCCCAGGGCAGGTGGGGGCCACTGGTGTGACGGGCAGAGGATAAAACAGGCCTCCTGGACCCCGAGGGCGGCCTGAGTTTCAGCATCCCAACATCAGCACCTCGGGCTCCCTGACTCCCCGGAAGGGCACGCGGAAGCGAGCGGGGCTGCTGTCCTCACGGTTCATGAGCAGAAGGATCCAGATGGATCCAGATGGAAGTCAGCGCAGGGAGAGATGCGTGAGCCAGTGGAGTGGTCTGGGACCGGCTGGGAGCTCCCCACCCTGCTCCACCACCCAGCTCCTCCCCACCCCCCCACCCCCCTCCTCCCCGCCACCTGGCTCCTCCCTTCCTCCCCCCGGCTCCTCCTGGCCATCGTGGCCCCAGCCTTGGTGTCCAGTTTCATCAGGGGGTCAGTCACACTGACGTAACTGACAAGGGTCATCCAGTCCCCCCAAAGACGGAGCTGATTCTGTGCGGCCCCCGCCCCAATCCCACCATTAGCACAGACTCTCCAGGGGGGCCCAAGTCCCCCAGACAGAACACCGACACGCTTATCTGGCAGGACGTTCCCGGGGCTGAGAGGTGACCGCCGGGAGCAAAGGGCAGACCTGTGTCGGGCAAGGGGAGCCCCTGGGGGCTCAGCCGCCTCACAGATGAGCGGGAGGCACAGAGAGGTTGGTTAACCGTCCCGGCCACGGCCAGCACGGGGCAGAGCAGGTGGCCCGGTGGCACCTGTGCGCGGGGCCTTTGACTGCTTCCACCACACAGGCACGTGGAGACAGGAAGAGGAGGGGCTGCCGGCTGAACTGTGAGACCTGCTTTCCGACTGAGCCGCTCGAGGAAGTAGAAGCTTCCAGAGAGGAGACTCACGAGCTGCCCAGCAGAGGGACAGAGATTGAAGAGCAGGCTCCATCGCTCCAGGAGGATGCAGCTCCACACCCGGAAGTGGCCCAGAGGTGACTTGTATTCAATATCAACATCAAATAAACCTGAAAATACGCCTCGTTTTACATTTTCCCCTTCAACTCAGAGTCTGAACATGGGGGAAACGTGTTCCCTGCTCCCTGGGCTTCTAGAATAGGCTGGTCGGCGAGGGCATCCTGGTAACGAAGGAGTGGGGGGAGGGGAGGTGTCTAGGTAACCAGTCGTCTTGGTTACCCGCCCAGCCAGGCAGGGGCCCAGGAGTCTCCAGGGCGGGGATCTCTGGCAAAAGAGGATTCCTGACTTCACTCATTCATTCATAAGACGATGAACACCAAGGGCCCGCTGCCCAAACCAAGATGCAGTCCAGTAACTCTAAGCTGCCACTAGCTCCCTCGCGATCTTTCTTCTCCAGCCCGGAGATGGGCATGACTTCCTCGCAAAGCAAAGGTGCTTCATGGGCGAGGAGACCCAGGTCCACCGATGCCCGGTGAGCAGAGAAGTCACGTCTCCCCATTCCCAGCCCCTTGCTCTTGTCGACATGATTGAGCCCCCAAAGCTGCCCCATCTAAGGTGACACGGGAACCGTGTCGGATCCCTGATGGCCATGCCCGGGACCCACCGCCTGTCTGCGCCTGTCTGCTCACGGTGCTGGGCATGGCAGAGCGCTCCTCTGTCCTCCAGGGCACTGAGCCTCCCTTTATGTCCACTCTGTCGTGTCTGACTCTGTGACCCCACGGACTGTAGCCCTCCAGACTCCTCTGTCCACGGGATTCTCCAGGCAAGAATACCGGAGTGGGTTGCCCTTTCCTCCTCCAGGGGATCTTCCAACCCAGGCATCGAACCCCATCTCTTTCATCTCCTGCATCAACAGGCAGGCTCTTTACCACTGTGCCACCTGGGTCAGGAAGCTGTCCTTCACCCGACATGCTTCTCCTCCACACTGTGGCTTCTCCTCCGCACTTAAGCCTTCATGAAGCACGAACATTAATAGGAGTTGCCTAGTAATTCCCCACTTGACAACAACTGGCACTACTGTGTGCGACCCTCCCCCCCGGAAAAACCAGTAACACAGCAGCAGTGTCGATCTGCCTCCAGCCCTGTGGAATCTGGAATTCTAGGAACCCTGGTCTAGTTCAAAACCCTTGTTTTACAGAGAATGAAGCAGACCCAGAGACAGGAGAGCCCGGATGAAACTAGTGGATGCTGGTACCCAGCCCATCGCATGCGTCTAATGACACCTCGGAGTTCTGTGTTTGTGGGTCATCCTCTATGTTGCCTGCCACTTGTATTCTTTCTAGGTTGTGAATTTTTTAAATATCTCTGTAGGAAAATGAAATACTTAGGCAATGAGCTTCATATGGAAATGTTTTTTAACAAGTGAAAATTTAAATATTTTCAGAGTGCAAAAAAAAAAATGTCATGGAATTCCCTGGTTTCCCAGTGGTTAGCACTGAGCTTTCCCTGCCAGGGCCCAGGTTCCATCCCTGGTCGGGGAACTAAGATCCCCCAAGCCGCACAGCATGTATAAATAAATAAGGCTCATATTAAAGTGAAAGTTGCTCAGTCGTGTCCGACTCTTTGCGACCCCACGGACTATACAGTCCATGGAATTCTCCAGGCCAAAACACTGGAGTGGGTAGCTGTTCCCTTCTCCCGGGGATCTTCCCAACCCAGGGATCAAACCCAGGTCTCCCGCACTGCAGGCGGATTCTTTGCCAGCTGAGCCACAAGAGAAGCCCAAAATATTAAAATCCAAGTTTCTCAGAACATTTGGGAAAAGCATTTTGAATCATCTTCAGCCCATTATCCAGGATGTACCAGAAGTGCTCAGTCATTTATAACCACACATTTTCTATTTTTAAAAAAGTACCATATTTTTCACTCGTTGACCTTGCAAAATTTGAGTATTAAAAAAAAAAAAAAAACCCAACCCAGGCTGCTAAGAGTGAAGATGTGACCTGAGTGAAGATAGTGGAAAGAATTCTGAACAACAGATGTCTGTGCATGTGTGGGTGCTGGGGCCTCAGGGTGCCTGGGATGGTCTCGACCCCACGCACAGCGGCCAGCGCTGCAGGACGGGCCACACCTGCCTGCCACCTCCCAGTCACGACCCTGCTATCTTCATCCCAGGGACCAGCGCCACCACCACCCCTGGTCAAACCCGGAAGCCAGCCTGGATTCTCCCTGCACTTGGAGTCTTAAATCCTGGAGGCCACACCCCCCAGGTGCACCTGTCCATCTGCCTTACCCAAACTTCGCTCTTGGGCCTCCATCTCCGGCTTCCATCGTCCCCTGGACAGTGTGACAGCCTTCTCTCCAGAGCATCTTAAACGGTGATCACCTCACCCTCTTGCTTAAAACCCTTGAGCAGCTTCACCAGACATTTAAAGCCTGAACTCCTTGCTATGGAAACAAGAGTCCCTAATTTGACTCCTGCCAACCTGTTCCATCACTGGTCTGAGTCTTACCTCTTTCCTGCCTCAGGGCCTTTGCACAGGCTGTCATGCCCATGCCATCCCCAAAGTGGCCTGGCTGACTTCTTTCTATCCCACAGGTGTAAATGGCCATGTCTTTTCCTCAAAGACGCCTTCTCTGACCACCCTATCGAATTGGATATCCCTCTTACTCTCGGCCCACCCCCTTTCCTTCAGAGCCCTGATACAATTTGCAATTTTGTTTCTCAGTTAAGAGCCTCCACCCCCAGACAGGGACCTCACCTGTTTTCATGGTATGTCACCGGCACCCAGCTCTGTCCCTGGGATACTCTGCTCACTCGGTTAAGCGAATCAAGGTACAAAGGGCTGAATGCCCGCCCGAGAGGGGCTGTGCTCCCAGAGGCGGCGGCCGTGGGGAAGAGGACCCTTTGGCCCTCATCCCATCGGTGTGTATGGGATGCACCAGGCAGCGATGGTGGGGAGAGCAGCACAGACCTCAGCACCTGGGCCGGGAGAGGGTGGGGTGCTGCAGGGGCACCCCACTGGGCTCCGCCCTCTGAGGGCAGGGAATGTTGCCTGCAAAGGGATGCGCTCAAAGACCCAGAGGTGGGACAGGCCTGAAGTTCTGCTGGGGCTACGCTGTCACCAGACGGCCCAAGGACAGTGGTCATGAAATGAGGCTGTAGATGTGTGCAAGGGCCAGCGGAATGCGGACTTGAGCCCGTGGGCTGCGGGCAACTGAAAAGGATTCTACCCACAGTGGGTGACAAGATTAGAACAGGCAGGTGACATGTAAACCCCGCAAATTGACAAGAGCTAAGGCTCCTGTGCAAAAGAGTGAGGACCGGCTGGGAGGAGCTGGAGCCGCCTGAGGGTGCCAAGTCTCTGCCGCTGGGACTCAGGGTGCCCGGCAGAGGAGACTGTGCTGTGCCAGGGAGTCAGGCTGGATGGCATAGAGAGGAAGGGCGGTGCCCGGAGAAGGCTTGCACAGAGGGTGGCCCGGCGTTCCACCCATGGGGAATGTCCACTTGGTCTCTCTCGGGCTGTGCCCGGACCCAGGAGACAGTCCGGGGACAGAGACTCAGAGGGCACGTGGCCTGTCCCGTCCTGAGCAGAGCAGAGCTGGTACCTCATCCAGGCAACGGGAATCCAAACACTGCTCTCATCTGTCACCCGCCCCTGCCCACCCAGGCCCTTGACCAGACCTGGCAGGCCTGCCAGAAAGAGGGGCAGCAAGGGGATCAGGGGGCTTCCAGGTGGCACTGGTGGTAGAGAACCCACCTACCAATGGGAGATGTAAGAGACACGGGTTCAAGCCCAGGGTCACCAAGATCCCCTGGAGGAGGGCATGGAAACCCACTCCAGTGTTCTTGCCTGGAGCATCCCATGGACCGGGGAGCCTAGTGGGCTACAGTCCACGGGGACACAGAGTTGGACACGACTGGAGTGACTGAACATATATGCATGCACGCGAGGAGACGCAGCGCTAAGAGAAGGAAGGGAGGAGGGATCCAAATAGAGGCACAGGTCTGGGGCAAGTAGAGGAAGGAGGAGCTCTCTGATCCCCTGGATTTTCTCAGTGAATCCTGAGTGTGCAATGAGGCTATACTGAAAGTGAGGCCAGTGCTGTGATTCTTTCTGGCCGCACAGAGCGGGGTCGAGGGAGGACCCACCTCCCACCACCTGCTTGCCCCCTCCTCCAGGAGTGAGGTTTTGTGATTTAGTTTCTTGGGCTTCAAATCACTGCGGGTGGGGACCGCAACCATGAAATTAAAAGACGCTTTCTCCTTGGGAAAAAAGCTATGACAAACCTAGACAGTGTATTAAAAAGCAGGGACATCACTTTGCCAACAAAGGTCCATATAGTCAAAGCTACGGTTTTTCCAGTAATCACGAACAGATGTGAGAGTTGGACCATAAAGAAGGCTGAGCTCCGAAGAATTAATGCCTTTGAACTGTGGTGTTGGAGAAGACTCTTGAGAGTCCCCTGGACTGCAAGGAGATCAAACCAGTCAATCCTAAAGGAAATCAACTCTGAATATTTATTGGAAGGGCTGAAGCTGAAGCTCCAATACTTTGGCCACCTGATGCCAAGAGCCAACTCATTTGAAAAGACCCTGATGCTGGGAAAGATTGAAGGCAGGAGAAGGCGACGACAAAGGACAAGATGGTTGGATGGCATCACCAACTCAATGGACATGAGTTTGAGCAAACTACGGGAGACAGTGAAGGACAGGGAAGTCTGGTGTGCTCCAATCCATGAGGTCGCAAAGAGTCGGACATGACTAAGCGACAGAACAACAATAGAATTAACTCTCCATGAAACCTACTCTTTCAAGGGCACTACAGGTGATGACCCAGAATTCACAAGAGGTAGCTGGCCCTTCTCTCACTATAAAGGAGGAAAAAGAATCAGTTTCCTCTGATGGGTCCTCCCTAGAGGTGCATCCCTCTAAGCTCTGAGGAGACGTCAAGCAGGTGATTACCGTAATGCTCCCCAGTCCCGATGATGCCAGAGGACCCACCCACTCATGGCCGCATTCTAGCTGGCCCTCCGAGGCTGAGCTCTAGAGAGGAAAGCGTCCTGAAGCCTGTAGCTTGGGCTGCGATTCCAGTTCCCTCGCCCTCCAGGCTCCCATCTGTGAAATGCAGATAATGGTTCAGTCCTTGGAGGTGTTTGGGAGGATTAAAGAGATGATCATTTAAAGCAGGCAGAGGAAGCCCAGCAGATGGCACTTGCTGTAATTGTGATGTATCCTCGCCCCGTCTCACAGCGAGAAAACAAGGGCTCTGAGAGGGAAAGGGGCTCATCCATGGAAAGTCAGCCACCCTGGTGGGATATGCTGGTCACCACGGAGCTGAGAAAGAAATTCACATTGCGGGGGGGGGGGGGCGCGGGCGGGGGGAAAGAGCATTTTCGTTTATTGTTGATGGATATGCAACCTGTATAACTCTTTAGAAGGGCAGCTGAGTAATGTTTAAAATATTAAATATTAAAAATATTTTGGGAACTTGCCTGGTGGCCCAGTGCTTTAGAATCCACCTTCCAATGCAGGAGAGGTGGGTTTGATCCCTGATCCGGGAAGATCCCACAAGCAATGGGGCAATGAAACCCAAGCGCCACAGCGACTGAAGCCCACAGTCCCCAGAGCCTGTGCTCCGCAAACAAGAGAAGTGATGACACGGAGAAGCCCGAGCATCACAACTGGAGGGCAGCCCCCGCTCGCCGCAACTGGAGAAAGCCCTCGTGCAGCAACAAAGACCCAGCGCAGCCAACCAACTAAATAAGTAAATTTTTTAAAAAATGACTTTACCTTCCAACGCAGGGTGTCCCTTCACCTGGTCAGGACAGGTTAGAGCTCACATGTCTCCGAGAAAAAACAAAGCAAAACATAAAACAGAAGCAATATTGTAACGAATGCAAGAAAGACTTTAAAAGTGATTCACATCCCCAAAAAATCTGTAAAAAAAAATCTTCTAAATGTCGTGCCTTTCACGCTGCAAGTCGGCTTCCAGGCACTTAGCCACCAGTGACACTTGCAGAAGAGAAGGATGGCTGTCAGCCTGAGATGGTCACAGGGGCCTTGTTCTCTACAGTGAAAAGTGGTGGAAGTCACAGAGAACTTATTCGTAAATAAAGGTGCATCCTGAGGACTTAGAGCTCCTGGCACACAACAGCCCCATCCAAACCCCAGCATGAAGAGATGACGAAACTCCAGCCCGGGTCCTGTGGCATGAGGCTGTGTCCCTCGGAGGACCCCAGGAACCCCCTCCCCATTAAAACACCTGCCTGAGAAAGCCAGGGGACTGCCCCAGGAGAATTTTCCATTTGTTCCAGCCAACCCCTGACCACAGGCCCTGACTTCCCTTCTAGAGCATTTACTAAGAAGGGCTTGCAGTTGTGAACCTTCCTCTGCCCCTTTGAGGCGAACAGGTACCTCCTACAGCCCAGGAGTGTCTTTCTCAAGGACCTGAAAGTCGTTCCCTTGAAATGGACTCAGAAGGAAGGATACAGCTCCCATGGAGGTAGAAGTTTGACCCAGCCGCCCAGTCTGATCTGCACTCACCCACCCTTGGTGATTTTGTACTTGAACCCCCACCCTCCACACGCCCCTCCCGACTCGCTCATCCTCTCTTTAAAACACCTGTAACCTCTGCATAAGTCAGAGCAGAACTCAGCTTTCCCCCTGCAGTCTGTAGTGACTGAATGATACCTGTTTTCACCGTTTTAGCTGATGTCAGCTGTGTTTATCCTTGACCACCCGTAGAATGGAACAGTGTGTAAACTTTAATGAAAGTTCTCCAAGCTCTTACAGTAGTGCCTGGAACACAATCAGGGTACTTTTATGATTATTATCATTTTTCATCTGTTGGAAAAAGGAATGCATTAGGAGTGTGCACACAGAAAGATATATCGGGCCACAGGCCTAAGATGAATATATTTTATGCTTTCAACTGTTCCATGACAGTTTTTAAAAATGGACAATGTGTTAAAACTGTATATTCTCACATGGAAAGTTATTCAAAACATATGTTTAGATGAAACAAGCAAGGTCCAAAACAGTTTGCATAATAGAATGACATTATATGCATACACATATATAGCATCCCAAAAT
This sequence comes from Odocoileus virginianus, assembly GCF_023699985.2. NCBI lineage: Eukaryota > Metazoa > Chordata > Mammalia > Artiodactyla > Cervidae > Odocoileus > Odocoileus virginianus. The sequence continues at coordinate 10,024,791 of NC_069689.1, read as the reverse complement.
ATAACATATATATACATATATTACTGTTGTCCAGTCACTAAATCGTATCTGATTCTTTGCAACTTCATGGAGTGCAGCACGCCAGGCTCCTGTGTCCTCCACTGTCTCCCAGAGTTTGCTCAAATTCATATGTATTATGAATATATGTTATAATATATATGAATATATGTTATATGTTATGAATATATATTTATAATAAATAAATATATATATGTGTGTGTGTGTGTCTTTGGAAACCTGATGCAAAGAGTCAACTCATTGGAAAAGACCCTGATACTGGGAAAGATTGAGGGCAAGAGGAGAAGGGAGATGAGATGGCTAGATAACATCACCAACTCAATGGACTTGAGTTTGAGCAAGCTCCTAGAGATAGTGAAAGACAGGGAAGCCTGGTGTGCTGCAGTCCATGGAGTCCCAAAGAATAGGACACAACTCAGCAATATGTATTATACCATACGCTATAATGTCAGTATTGCAAAAATTAAATATTCCAAGAGCTTATATATTTCTGGAATATGTGCACTGATCTTACACATGTACGTTCCTGGTTTTTTAAAAATCGTGCATCACCTACCAATGCAACATTTGGAGTCAGCTGGACCGCTGCCTCTCAGGCCATTACGCTGACCTGCAGTCTCCCTCTTCACCACCAGAGGGCACCAGAAGCACCCACAGAGATTTCCCTACCCTCTGGCATATGGGATGCCTGAGCCTCCTCATGTTCAACTGTTTCTACGTAATTGCTGGTCAGACTGCTGTAAACTGAACACTCAGTGCTTCTTGATGCATTCTCCCAGCATCATACCCTTTAAATGAAATTAAGTTCTTGTGAGATGAAAAAAAACATTAACTCGGTTATGTTTCTCCAGCCTAGTCCAGGTCATGGTGGGCTCTTCTAAGCTGGAAGGGGAGAATGGAATTTTTTTTTAATTGAAGTAAAGCTGATTTACAATCTTGTGTTAATTTCTGCTGTACTGTGATTGTTATACATAAATATTCTTCTTTATATTCTCTTCCACTATGGTTTATCACAGGATGTTGGATATAATTCCCTGTGCTATACAGTGGGACCCTGTTGTTTATTCATTCTATATGTAACAGTTTGCATCCGCTAACCCCAAGCTCCCAGTCCATCCCTCCCCCACCCAGAAGTAATTCTTACTGAGCACCTACAACATGCTGGACTTTCCCTCTGCACACAGCATCTTATCAAATTTTCACAACAATTAGGTTAGTGTTCTTAACCCCCACTTTTCAGATGGGAACACTGAGATTCCGATGGATTAACTGATTGACCCAAGCTCACCAGCTAGTCACTAATAGACTGTGAATCCAAACGCAGGCCAGCAGGGTCCTAAGATTTTGTTTACCCTCTATAAAGCCCTCACTTGTCTCCAAATTTCTGAATTTGTTGTTGTTCAATCGCTGTCGTGTCCAACTCTGAGACCCCAGGGACGGCAGCACGCCAGGTTTAAGAAAATAAATCCAAGGTATATTGGTGGGAGACCCCCAATCAGCACTCAGGTGTCCAGGTATCCAGAATGTGTTCTTGTTAATGCTCCCTCTGCCTTCAAGTCTGGTGTGTGCCCAGCTGGGACCAGTGCAGAAATATCAAGGCCTGGCATCACTCTCTGACTTGCCATGTTGTTCAAAATTCAAAATGAAAAGCAGTTTAAAAGCAAAAAACCCTCTCCTTCCAACCCTCTGTGCCCTCCCTGCCCCAAACCATCCACTCACCCAGTTCCACTCCCCAGAGGCAAATTTGCTTGTTTTTCCAGAGATTATCTTTAATGTTTGTAATACAATCAATGCTGTTTTATTCAGAGTTGCCTATGGCTATGGCTATGGTCTCCCCCAAAACCCAAAAACAGTGTCACCCAGAATTTTTATTACTACTATTCCCAAATTATAAAGACAAAACTCGAGCCCTTGGGATTTGCAGTGAACTGCCCAAGGTCCACCAGCTGGATGACCGAGGGTCTGACCCTAGTGCCGGCTCTCTGACCGGGCAGGGCCCTGAGTCCCGCTCTGCCCAGTGTCCCCTTTGTGTCTGTCACTCTCTCCTGCCTTCCTTCTCCTTCCACGCTGTAATCACTTCTAAATCCTCACCTAACTCAAGTGTTGCTCAATTTGAATCACAGGTAGGAGGACCTTAATGATGGGTCCAGCCCCCACGCTTTACAGATGGGCAAACTGAGGCCGAGAGAGGCTCCTGCCAATGTTCAGATTTCCACAACCAGCCTTTGTTCAGCTGTTCCGTTTACCACCTCAGTCTGCCCAACTGCCTCCTGCCCTTGAACTGCTCACATAAACAGCCAGCCAGCTCTTGCTGCGAGAGCACCCCTAGTTCTTCACCTTCCTCTCATCGGTCCGCACGCTCGCAGCAACCCTCCAAGGGTCAAAACGCTGGCCCTGCCACCTTCTCTCCTCTCCTCCTGTGACAGCTGGCATCTTACCCAGGCTGCTCCCCTCTCCCCCCGACTCGGCTATTAGCTATTTATCCTTCAGTCTTAGACCTCCCTGGCGACCCATCCAAAGGCACTCACGACCTGTCCCTCAGCTCTAACTCACTGTATCTCCCATAGACCGTGCGCTCAATGGGCACAGAGCCTGCGCCCGTCTTGTTCATCACTGTGCCTCCAGGGTCTGGCACTGTGCTTCACCCTCCACTGGCTGGTTAAGCTCAATCAAAGCCGGATGAAAGAATGAATGGTTGAACCATTCTTCTTTCCACCGGAAAGAAGAGGCTGACTCCACCAGGCAGTTGTGCAATCAAAAGTTGTGTACAGGTAATACCAAGTGTGTACAAGTGTTCCTTTGGAGCAGACTGAGGCGTGTGCACGGAGTAACTGGGAGAAATAACGTTAGGATAGTCTCTTCCCTCTAATAAGCACCTCTGAACATCTGTGCCAGATTCTATGCTGAGGGAAAAAAAAAGCCAAAGGATGGACTAAGTGGGGCCCCCTTAGTCCTGCCAGAGTTCTTAGCATATAAACCTGATGAAGGCCCCCCACCACCAATCCACAGGGGCTCCTACACGGCCTGTGTGTTAGTCGCTCAGTCGTGTCCGACTCTTGGCGACCCCATGGACTTTAGCCCACCAGCCTCCTCTGTCCATGAGATTCTCCAGGCAGGAATACTGGAGTGGACTGCCATTTCTCACAGGCCTATCCTGCATATAATCTGAAGGGGATCCCAGAAAGTCCAGTCAAAGTATCCGGCTTAAGTATCCCTAGTCTAGATGGAACGAGAAATCTCAAACCAGGGCTTGGTGCGCGAGCCAGGTCAAGACAAAACCGAGGGCGGAACCCAAGGCTTCGGAGGAGGTCGCGGGAACAAGGCCTTTAGGGCTAGGGCAGGGACGGCCACGGGATGCCCGTAGGCCCATTTTGAGAAACTCGTCCCACTCGCCAGAAACAAGTGAGCAGAGTATAGGTTTCCGGGTGAGAAAGATGGCAAACTACAGGCGGGCTCGGAAAGATGACGCGACTGCGCGCGAAGACGCACGTCCTCCCCGCCCGATGCATTCTGGGGCTTAAAGTCACCAATCGGACAGCAGTCTCTCGAGCGAGCGAGATTCACGCAGAGGACGGAGATCTCGGCGAGAGATTCCCACCCCCCTTGGCAGGGATGGGCCAATCCCAGGGCGTCCGGTCCACAGGGCCGTGGGACACGTGACCGCGCCGACGCCGGGGCACGTGACTTTAGCGGCTGCTCCCCGGGTAAAGGGCTTAGAGCGATCTGGAGTCTAGATGGGCTTTCGGCCGGCGAAGCCAGCGGGCTGCCGGCGGGTCCCGGCGTCCGCACGCCGCCGCCACCGTGGGCGAGTCCCAACCCTGACTGACTAAGGAGCCCGCCGGAAACTTGGTCGGGTCTTTAGTGCCCTCACCTGTGAGACGGGCCCAGGGCTGCCCCCAGGCCAGGGGAGGCGTGGTGCGTGGAACGCGCCGCCGGCTAGGAAGCGGGGCGAAGGCCAGGCGGGACTCGGCAGCCCCGGGAAGCGGGTGCCCGGTTCCACCAGCCCGGGAAGCTGACCGCGGTTTACGCGCTGAGCAGAGCCCGCTGTCCTTGTCTGACTTACGGGGCCAGCCGTCCAGAGTGGGTGTGTGGCGGTGCGAACCGCCTGCTCGCCCTGTGTTGTCTTACTAGGTCTTAGCAGCGGTATGGGGGTCGGCGTCGTAGAGGGGGTCAGTGCTGAGGCCACACAGCCTGGACGCGAAGGAGCCGGGGTTGGACCCAGGTGTCCGCCTGCTCAGCCCGCAGGCCTTCCACTAGGTGGCTCCTGCACCCGGAGGGGTCCATGCATCCGGAGGAGCCCATGCAGCTCCTCCAGAAGGGACTCGGCTCTCGTCGGTGAGAACCGCCTGGCCCTCGTGCCCCTTTGATCTCCATCGTCGACCCCGGTGTCGGGAAGGCCAGGCCCCTGGTCTTCTGGAAGCATACTCAGGATGCTAGAAGGGCGGGCGGGAGCTGCGAGTTTCACCGTAAAGGGAGGGGCGGGCCCTGAGCCGACGCGGCTTGGTCATCCCGGGACCCTTGCCCCAGAGAACCAGAGTCACCCACTGCCGCGTTAGGAGGTCTGATCCTCCTCGAGAGGAGGGGCTCTGTGACCCATGTGGTCATCACAACAGCCCCTGCCTCACTTTCTGTGTTTACAAACTTAAGAAGTGTTCGGTTTGCTGCAATGAGTAAAGGGGTACCTGTGTTACACCCCATGCCACCACCACACACAGCACAATTGCCTTTGTTATTGACATCTTACATTGGTGTTTCCTTTGTTATTGACATCTTAACACGGGTGGTGCATTTGCTACAGTTGGTTAAACGGTATAGACAAGTTACTGTTACCTGGAGTCCACAGCTTGTTCAGAGTTTCTTCGTTTTTTCCCAGAATGTTTCTGCTGTGTCAGGATCCCGTCCAGAATACTGCCATCATGTGTGATTGTCCACCTCACTTTTTTATTGTGAAGGCGCAGTATTGAGAGATGAGGTTAAAGAAGCACAGACTTGCTGAACTCCTTTCTCCTTGGCTTCAAGTCTGAGTGGATGCTAGGGCGGAAGCTGCTGCTGGGGGCTGCGTTCCGTGTTGTGTGTGACAAGTGGCAGCCGAGAGGGCCCTGGGTTCCGGGGAAAGGCAGGGCTCCGAGGAGGAGTTCCTTCCAGAGCAGCGCCTCCGGCTGGGGTGATGGGGAGTTATTGTTTAGAGTAGAAATTTTCTGTTTGGACATGGATAGTGGTGATGGCTGCCACCGATTGTACACTTAGAATGCTTCCGTTTTATGTATGAATGCGTGCATGCTAAGTCACTTCAGTCGTGTCCAGCTCTGTGCGACCCTGTGAACTGCAGCCCGCCAGGCTCCTCTGACCATGGGATTCTCCAGGGGAGAATACTGGAGTGGGTTTCGGTGCCCTCCTTCAGGGGATCTTCCCAACCCAGGGATCAAACTTGTGTCTCTTACGTCTACCTGCATGGGCAGGTGGATTCTTTACCACTAGCGCCACCTGGGAAGCCCCAGTTTTATGTATATTTTACCACACTTTTTTTTCAAGCTGAAGAAATAAATACCCAATTTAAACAAGATAGCTGGTCTTAGCTTTTCAGTAAAGGAAGCCTGTATGTATGTGCTTCAGAACTAAACAGAACTGTGCCCAGAAGACCCTACATTCCTCCCGGACCTGGGGTCAGGGCTCAGTGCAGACTGGGCTCCAGCACTGCCATCACTATTACTAGCAACAGCATTAACAAGAGCTGCTCTGAGTGATCTCTCACTGTTCTGGCAGCTTTACCGCCTTATCTCACGTATTCCTCACAGAGCTGCAGGAGCAGTTAGGTTCATTAGCTTCATTTAAAGATGAGGAAGATGGCACAGAGAAGTTAGGGGACTCACCCAAGGTCACGCAGCTGGTAGTGGCAGCACCAGGATCATAGCAGAACCAAAACTTGCTCACATCCCCCTGCCATGCCAGCCTCATGTTCCAAACCCCTCCAAAGGCAGCTTAGTAGCGGAAGAAAGGTATCCTTCAACAAGCCTGCAAGCGAGGCTGGTGGGTGTCTGCGGAGCCCTTCATCCGGTGGAACTGAGGACTGTCAGCAGGAGCCGCTGGTCGCCTGCTGTGTAAAACGCGGCCCCGGTTTACTGAGCTCCTGGGTCTGCTCTGGGCCAGGGTGCTCCATGCATCGCCTGGAGGTCTATAGCCCCACACTGGCTTGATTTCAAGTTCCACCAAAACATTCCCTAGCCAAGTAATTTGGGGAATTACTTGGGGGCACCTCCCTGCCCTCTAGAGAGTCACATGGCTTTCGCATAGATTTCACATGCCGCGGAAAAGTCTTGTCCTTAAGCTTTGTTTAGCATAGGGATTCCCAACCTCACTTGATCCCAGAGGCCCATTTTCAACGTACAACCAGCCCCCACCCTCCAGGTTACGGGGCACAGTTTCTCCAGGCAGTACTGGGCAATGTGCTTCTAAACACAGCATCTCATGTCTTCATGGGCGAGGAACAGACATAGAGCGTAAGTGGCTTAACCACGGCCCCTTCTTGCTCAATTTAGAAAATAAATAAAAAATTGCTTAGGATAGAGAAACAGCAATTGTCAGACTTAAAGAAGGCTGACTAGCAGTGAACAGGGGATTCCAGCATCTACTGGGGTCAAGGAAATAGTATGTGTTTGCTGATGAAACACTATGTCCTGTCACTTTCAGGGTCAAATTGGGGTTTTATCTTGTCAATAAAATTGTGGACATGTCCACTCTGCCTTCATGCTGAAAAGGGATCGTCGCACTGAGGTTCGACAAAGTCCCAGCTAGCAGGACACCATGCCTTGTGCTCTGCACCTCACCGGATAGGGAGTCCCACTGGGGATTTGGGTCGGGGGCGGGGGGAGGCTGTAATATGTGTCCATCCCTTGAAGTAAAGGAGGAAACTCTTTTTGTCAAAGTGAACAACTGGATGCTTAACCCTCCGAGCAGATATTTGGATGACCATGCTTCCACTCTAGGCCAGTGAGCCATTTTACAGATGGAAAGTGGAGGCTCAGAGAGCGGCTGCTGGGGGATGTTTGGGCAAGAGAGGGAGCAATGGCAGCCCCTCTGTGCTTGGTGCTACATTAGAGACTGGGGGGAAAGATAGCCCACACTGTCTTGATGGTTAAAGGGCTCTAGGCATGCGCAGTATCACCTGAGTTTGAGCTCTTCCTATGGTCTTGCTACCTATGAGATCTTAAGCAGGTTACTTCTGCCTTCGACTGTATCATGACCCTGTGTTCAAACTGCGGTGATAATAAGCTATCTCCCTAACGTTGTGGATGTCAGATAAAGCCATCAGATCAGGCTAGCTCATGATGGTGCACAGCCGTGCTTGTCACAGGCCTGACTGTCCAGCCACAAACGTGTGTGCGGGCCATTCCACTGGCTCCATTTCCTGTAACAATTTCTGACCCCAGTTCCCATCCCACGATTCCACGGGGTCTGTTCCAGAGTTCTGCGCTTTCCTGAGTCAGGACTCCCGCAGGAACAGGGTCTGGGCTGGGGGTGATGGAACCTGCTGGCCACTCCTCACCCATCCACACCAGTCACTGCAGCCCCTGGATCCTATGCCACAGTGCTGCTCCCAGCCTCGAGGGCGGCTTTGGTGAGCCTGTCAGGGGTCCTGCACCTGAGCACACCCCCCTGCATTGCTTTCTGGGGGCCCGTGGGCAGCAGGCTTGGGACCCCCTCACCTACCTCTCCCCGCAGCCCAGGATACCTCATCACCCACCGCTTCTCCAGGACACTTTGCCCGCAAGGGAGACGCCAGATCTTCCTTCCTCTTCCTTACATCCTTGTTGTCTGGGTCTTAGGGGAAAAACCAAAGTCTGAAATACCCACAGGCACCTTCCGCTTTCAGTCCTGGGGCAAGGGGCCCAGGCTGGCTCCTACTTGCAGGGGGCGAAGGAGCAGGAAGAGGGAAGGAAAGTGACAAGGTAGGCGGCCCCTACTTACACAGCTCCGACAGGCACAGATCTCAGTTCCTGTGGGCCAGTTGAATAACAGCAGCCCCCGGCGTGGCTCGGTTACCAGTGTGTGAACGTAACTGCCTCAAGCGCAAGCTGCGCTGCGGGCTGTTCAGCCTTCGCCAACGCATCATGGCGCTGCTTTCACAGCCTCACCCACGGTGCACCTGCCCCTCGGTTCCCACCGCCCGCAACGTGGGTAGCTGTGTTGGCTTCTGTGACAAACCCACTTAACATGTTACAGAAATGTATCAATTGAGGAACCTCCCTGGTGGTTCAGTGGCTAAGACTGTGCTCCACAATGCAAAGGGGCCTGGATTTAATCCCTGGGTGGGGAGCTAGATCTCACAACTCAGAGCCACCTGCCCTAAAGGACTCACATGCTGCAGTGAAGATCGGAGATCCCACCTGCAGCAACTAAGACCTGACCTAAAAATATATAAATTAAATGAATTTTTAAAAATGTATCACTGACACAGGGAGTTGGCCAAAAGGTGGAAGTGCAGGAAAGGTACCAAAGCTGCCAATAATGCTGAAAGTGAAAAACGGCTAATAATGCTGAAAGTGAAATTGGAGTGAACCGGGCTTCCCAGGTGGCGCTAATGGTAAGGAACCTGCCGGCCAATACAGGAGACATAAGCGATGTGGGTTCAATCCCTGGGTCGAGGAGGAAGTGACTTAGTATGCGTGTGACAATTCTAGAAGGAAGAACTGGTGGGAGATGTGGATTCCGCTGCTTCTCCAGGGCCAGAAGTGTGCGGCTGAGGAACTTGGTGAGTGATGAGAAGGAGGAAGACTCCGAGGAAGTGATGCCAATAAAAACCTTCATGGTAAAGGAACTCAGAGATGTTTCAAATCATTGAATATGCAAAGGCCACATCAGAGGCTGGTCCAGATCTAGAAAGGACATTGACAGTTCACCATGGCAGAGAAAAGAGGCTTGTTCCCTATGGTCAGTTATACAGTAAGAAGGGGGCAAGCACTGTTCAAACTACTCCTAATAAGTTTTTCTTAAAATTGTGGTTAAAGACACATACTATAAAATCCACCTCCAAGTATACAGTTCGTGGCATTGAGTCCACTCACACTGTTGTAAAAAGTCAGATCACTTCATGAATTTGTGTCACCCTTGGGCAAAACTGTGCTCATCTTCTCTGATCTTTCCAGTTTTAGCATCTATGTGACCTTTATACAAAGAAACAGAGCACTTTAATTCTCAATGCTTCTGGTGTTTTAAGTTAGAATGTACTAGATAAATGTCAGTTGTACTATTTTTTTATTTCCCTATGTAATTATAACCAAGAAGAAAATTGCTATGTTTTGAAGGTCATAGAACAATCACACTTTCCCCACTGATTTTTTTTTCTATCACTTGTTCATTAAACAATTTCTATTGGGACAAAGTTCACATAACATACAATTCACCACCTTAACCATTTTTAAAGTGTACACTTCAGTGGCTTTTAGTATATTAATGGTATCCTGCAAACCTCCCCATGCACTGACTAAGGTGGTTTTGCATGTTTTCAACTTGGGGCAGTCATTTTTAGAGTCCCACGCTACCTTGCAAATCAGGCTCCTTGTACTTCAAAATATTACCCTGTCACAGAGAAATCAGCCCAGTATGTCATTCCTGTAGCCTGCCTGCATGACCATCCAGCCTTGTCATTTTCAGTGAGGTATGCAATCTCTCTGAGACTTGGTTTCCTCAGCTATCAATTAGGGATAATCGCGCGTTTGTTCACTCAGTAAATATTCAGAGAGTCCCAGCTCTGTGCTGAACTTTGTTCCAGGAGCTGGAGATACGAAACCTTGGGCTTCCAGGGCACGTGGTGGGGCACCTACTCTGAGCAAGGTGTGCCCCGGGGACACTTTCTTTGTGTCTCCAAACTGACGAGGCAGCACTGCCTCTGGAAGAGAGTTGTTGGCATCTGCCCTTTAAAAAAAAAAAGCTCCTTTACAATTAGGAAGAGATATATAGCTACCTGCTTTGATTATCTTTATCATTAAGTAGTAGTTCAAGGTTTCTGACTATCACCATAGTTCCCCGAGTCAAATCCACTCTCTCTGCAGTCAGCCAGCTCTCCCCTCCCAGCACTCCTCCTGAGGGCGCCCCATTACCCAGCAAGCTTTTTGTATATTTTGAATTATGTTAATGCCTCATTACCTGATGCACTGGGGTCTTGTTCTTCAAGAAGAAGAAACTGGTGAAAGCCAGGAATCATAACATTTTATCATTGGAGTGTCTGCACCCTTAAACAACTTATTTTAAACTCTATAAAAGAAAAATACATTTACATATAAAAGTGTATTCATGTATTTGCCAATTTTACTGGATACATAGCTTCTTTCAACCCTCATTTAACTCACTATCTACTTGCCGAGGTAGGAACACTAAAATAAAGACCCTACATTTCCCAGACTCTCTTGCAGCTAGGATTCTGTTGGACATAAGGTTTTACCAATTGAACATATCCATGCAAGCCTTGGGTATAATCTTTCCAAGGAGATTAGGGCAATGGGGGTCAAGCAGACTCTGGCAGACATGTACGTTGGCAGTAGCTGGACCTAAGCCCCACTGCCTGGTCACCTGCTTCATGGTGTGGGTGATCAGACAGGAACAAGCTCTGACTTCTGGGTGACAGCTGTCATGGCAGGGCCATAAAGCACAGGTCTGGATCAGCCCCTGTTGTCTGTGCCTTTTTGTAAGCACTCAACTCCCTCTACAAAATCCCTTTCTACTTAAAATACCTGGAGTGGGTTGTTTCCTGGCCTGAACACTAAATGAGTCCACAATGGCTTTTAAGTTTGTGGAGCCTTTAGTTCGGGGAAGATGCCCATTCAAATGCCTCCCCATCTTCCATGCACAGTCCACACCTGTGATAGACTGTGTATAATTTCTTGGTTTCTTCAGTGTGAGAGCTGAAAGGCACTGTGTTAGCAGCTGATACACAGAATCCTAGATGTTTATGATTTCCCCAGTGTCTTCACTTATCTGACTTGAATGTAATTCAACAGTATTTTTAGGGACTTGCCTTTATCTGGTCTTCCCAAAAAATTCAACTTCATTTTCTTAGAAACAGAACTCCTTTTGCCTTCACATCTCACTGCTTACCGCAGCATTTCACTTCCCCTCTCTGTGAGTTTACATATCCTTGTCCGGTGACTTCACATTTGGCCATGTGACTTGCTTCGACCAATTAAATATGAGAGGAAGTGACCTGTGTCGTTTTTGAGCAGACACCTAAGAGCCAGCATGTGGTTCTCTCCATAGTTCATTCCTTCTGCCATGAAACAGGTGCTCTGGTCTGACTGTTTGTGCCCCTGCCCCAGGGGACATGCTGAAGCCCCAGCCCCCAAGTTGATGATATTTGGAGATGAGGCCTTTGGGAGGGAATTAGTTCATGAGAGTGAATTCCTCATGAATGAAATTAGTGTCCTTATTAAAAAAAAAAAAGATCAGTTCTAATGAGATGGATGAAACTGGAGCCCATTATACAGAGCGAAGTAAGCCAGAAAGATAAAGACCATTACAGTATACTAACACATATATATGTACTTTAGAAATATGGTAATGATAACCCTATATGCAAAACAGAAAAAGAGACTCAGATGTATAGAACAGACTTGTGGACTCTGGGAGAAGGCGAGGGTCGGATGTTTCAAGAGAACAGCATTGAAACATGTATATTATCTAGGGTGAAACAGATCACCAGCCCAGGTTGGGTACATGAGACAAGTGCTCGGGCCTGGTGCACTGGGAAGACCCAGAGGGACTGGGTGGAGAGGGAGGTGGGAGGGGGGACTGGGATGGGGAATACATGTAAATCCATGGCTAATTCATTTCAATGTATAACAAAAACTACTGTAATGATGTAAAGTAATTAGCCTCCAACTAATAAAAATAAATGAAAAAAAAATAAATAAAAAGAACTTCACAAAAAAAAAAAAGAAAAGAAAAGACACTAGAGTGAATTTCCTGGTGGTCTAGTGGTTAGGGCTCAGTGCTTTCACTGCTGTGACCTGGGTTCCATCCCTGGTTGGGGAACTAAGACCCCACAAGCCATGTGGCCAAAAAAAAGAAAGAAACACTACAGAGATGATTTCTCTCTTTGCTATGTAAGGACCCAGCAAGAAGGCAGCCGTCTGTAAACCAGGAAGACAGCCCTTGCCAAAACCCAAGCATGCTGCACCCCCAAACCCAGACCCCCAGCCTCCAGACCTGTGAAAACTAAACATTTGTTGGTTAAGCCCCCAGTCAATGTATTCTGTTACAGCAGCCAGAACTGGCCACACCACAGACAGTGCTCCAGATGACGCTGTTCCATCAGCCTGGATCTCAGAAGATCACACGGGGCAAGGTTACAGCCAACCCGCGGTGGACGCGTATCTGGGGCAAGAAATGAGCCTCTGCTGTTGGAGCCGCTGAGATGGGCGTCATCTGCCGCTGCAGCACAGCCCCGCCTGCTGTGGTTGGAACGGTGACCCGTCCTCTCCCCGGGCTTGGGTGGTGCAGTCCGCTCCACTGGGCTCTGTGACTATGGTGTGGAGATCGTTTCAAAAGCCTCCCCCTGGGTTCAATAAAAAACTAAAAATACAGCCACTGAATGACCCAGCAGTCCCACTCCTGGGCATGTATCTGGAGAAGACAATACTTCAAAAAGACACACACGCCCGTGTTCACTGCAGCACTATTCACAACAGCCCAGACATGGAACCAACCTAAATGTCCATGGCAGAGAAATAGAGAGGATGTGCACCATATACAATGGAATAGCACTCGGGCATAAACAAAAAACGAAATAATGCCATTGGCAGTACGGGTGGACATAGAAATGAGTATGCTAAGTGAAGTAAGTCAGACAGAGAAAGACAAATACCTAATGATATCACTTATGTGCGGATTTAAAAATTGGTAGGAGCTCCCCTGGTGGCTCAGTGGTAAAAAATCTGCCTGTCAATGCAGGAGATATGGGTTCGATCCCTGATCCTGGAAGATCCTACATGCCTCGGAACAACTAAGCCCATGTGCCATAACTACTGAGTCTGTGCCCTAGAGCCCAGGAACCACACCTACTGAAGCGAGAGCGTCCTAGAGCCCGTGCTCCGCAAAAAAAGGAGCCATCACAATGTGAAGCCTGGGCACCGGAACAGGAGAGTAGCCCCCCCAGCCACAGCTAGAGAAAGCCTGTGCACAGCAGGGAAATTCAAAAATAAATAAATAAAACTATTTTTAAACATTTGTACAAATGAACTTATTTACAAGATAGACACAGATTTACAAGCATAGAAAACAAACTTAGGGTGGTTACCAAAGTGGAAAGGAGTGGGGAGGGATAAATTAGGAATTGGGGATTAACACAACCACGGTACTAGATATAAAATAATCAACAAGGATCTACTCGTTAATGGGCTATACTCAAATACAAAATAAAAAGTCTAATTAAAAAGAAACTTACTGTTTAGCACAGGGAGCGCCACTCAATCCTCTGTAGTGACCTACATGGGGAAAAAAATCTGAATAAGAATAGATATAACTGAATCCTTTTGCCGTACACCTGAAACTAACACAACACTGTAAATCAGCTAAACTCCAACATAACATGAAAAAGTAAAAAAAACCCAAACCCCCCAAATTGCTACCTGGTCCTAGTATTTATGGCTGACCCAAACGGATAGAACAGAAAGAGGGCACGGAGCAGGAGCTTGTGTCTGAGGAAGCATGAATCACCTTTCAGGAAGGAAATCCCAGGAAACCGACAAGAGGCCTAGCCTGGTGCCGGGCATCCCTCGCCTCATTGTCCAGGAAACTCTCCACGAGGGTCGGAACGCGGACTCGTACCACCTGCAGCTGCAGTGTCTGCTGCAGGCATCAGAGGCTCCCCCTGCAGGTCCCTCCCACAGTGACGAGACTGTATCCATGTCAGGATCCAACTGAACCACCTACTTCAACACAGAGATGCTGACAGCAGCGTGTCGCGATGGCGCTCCTAAGGGAGCTGCCAAAAGGTCACGTCTTTGTGCCACACTGGGCTTCCCAGGTGACTCCGCGGTAAAGAATCCGCCTGCGATGCAGGAGACAGGGCTTCAGTCCCTGGGTCAGGAAGATCCCCCGGAGAAGGAAATGGCTACCCACTCCAGTATTCTGGAAAACCCCATGGACAGAGGAACATGGTGGGCTACAGTCCACGGGGTCGCAAAGAGTCGGACACGACTGAGCAGGCAGACAGGCAGGCCGGTGACACATCAGATACACAGGTCTTTGGCTCATTCTACTTTGCAGAGGACATGGTGACAGACTTGCAGTGGGGTGATCTATCCCACTGCCACAGGAGGTCTCAGACAGCTTTATTTTCTGCAGATGGATGCCTAGCTTCCTTCCACCCCACAGTCTCGAAGCTTCCACGCTGCAGGATTCAGTGTTCTGGTCAGATGAAGAAGCTGTCTCTGGAATAGCAGTGCACTCATTTCCCTAGGACTGCTGTAGCAAATCACCACACACTGGGTGGTTACAACAAGAGAAATGTGCTCTTACCCAGTTCTGAAGCCAGATATGGGCAGGTTGGTTCCCTCTGGAGACTCAGGAGCATCTGCTCCAGGCCCCTCCTGGCTCCTGGTGGTGGCCAGCAATCCTTGGCTTATGGACACATCGTTCCAGTCTCTGCCTCCTTGGTCACATGGCATTCATCCCGTGTCTGTGTGTCTGGGTCCTCTCATAAGGACACCAGGCACTGGATTTAGGGCCCACGCTAATCCAGAATGACCTCATCTCAACTTGATCACATCTGCAAAGACCCTATATCCAAATATGGTCACATGAGGTTCCAGGGGTCAGGACGTCAACATATCTTTCAGGGGGACATAGTTCAGCCCACAACAAGTGGCCTCTCAAATCCCCAGACAGCCCACCAAGTGACTTTTGATAAAGATACATCTAGAAATTTGTATTTGTGTTGCCCCTTCCCAAAGTCTTGAGGAAATGAAGGAATGCGTTGTGGGGGACTTCCCTGGCAGTCCAGTGGCTAAGACTCCACACTTCCAATGCAGGGGGCCCAGGTTTGAGCCTTGGTCAGGGAACTAGATCCCATATGCTGCAACTAAGACCCAGCACAGCCAAATACATTAAAAAAAAAATTTTTTTTTTAAGAAAGGCATCATGGGTACCATTTCAACCATGGATGGAGCTAAGCTCCAAAGGCCTGGAATGACATAAAGTGAAGATCACAGTGTGTGTGTGACAGGAGGGGTGCTTAGTGCATAGCATTGTGGAAATGTCATGACCATTTCTTTACAAGTTGGCTTCGATGTATCTGCAGGTGATGATAGACAGTGAACGGTGTGGATTTGTGATCTCCGAAGAAGAAGATTTAGCTTTGGGACCAGGGACCAGGCTTGATCACTCAAGAGTTTTTGTGTAGCAGAGTTTTATTAAAGTGAAAAAGAGACAGAGAAAGCTTCTGACACAGACATCAGAAGGGGGATGGAGAGTGCCCCCTCTTGCTAGTTTTAGCTGTTATATGTCTGCTAGAAAGCTATTACTCAGATAAGAGAGACACCTCAAGGCTGAAGGAGTTTCACCAGGCACCTCTCCAAAAACTGCATTTTTGAGATAGGATGGCACGAGGTGTGTCATCCCCCAGCCATAAAACAATTGATGTGAATACTGGTTTATGGAGCTATTATTAGCCCATCGTTTGAGAAAAGAAAAATAGTCAGTCTTAGGTGGAAGCGTTTTGAAGAAAGGCAAATTCCAAAGCAAATACATAGTTTCATTAACATAGCTTAAGAAAAACATTTCCGTAAGAAAAACGCATTGGTTTTTCTTAGCTTAAGGTTTGAGAAAAGTTAAGTTCAGGTGGAACCAGGTGTCATCACAGCCACACAGAATTTAAGAGACACTGGCAGCCTATTTCCTCTGTTTGGAGATCCCTGGCCTTCCTGCCTGTTACGCTCTCAGTAACAGTTGCTGAGTCATACCTTTTAAAAATCTTCTGTTTTTTTAGAATCACCTTGTAATTCACCAGGAAGGAACATAAGCACTCTATTTCCTCAGGTCTCAGAGGCTCCTTCCTCACTCACGGTGAGCAAAATGCAGTTCCAGGCGCTGGCCTGCCCTGCGTTTCAGCGTTTACCAGAGCAAGCCCTGCACTGCATGGAATCACATTCTAGTTGGGGGCGCAAACCCTGAACAAGAATCTCAAGTATATCTCATACAGAGAAACATGCTCCTAAGGAAAATGGAGCAATTAATAAAGGGGTGAGCAGTGGGGAGCAGTGGGGAGCAGGGGCAAGCAGTTATTTTGAAGGCTCCTCTAAAGGGTCCTGCTTTAGTGGAAGTCTGGTGAAGAGAAGGAGCGAACCCTTTAGGATTCTGAAGGAATATATTTTTATTTTTTTAAAAAGTTTAATTGAAATATAGTTGATTTACACTGCTGTAGTTTCAGGTATACAGCAAAGTGATTCAGTTATAAGGGGATCAAACCAGTCAACCCTACAGGAAATCAATCCTGGATATCCATGGGAAGGGCTGATGCTGAAGCTGAAGCTCCAATAATTTGGCCACCTGATGTGAAGGACTGACTCACTGGAAAAGACTGATGCTGGGAAAGATTGAGGGTAGGAGGAGAAGGGGACGACAGAGGACGAGATGGTTGGATAGCACCACCGACTCAATGGACATGAGTTTGAGCAAACTCCGGGAGATGGTGATGGACAGGGAAGCCTGGCGTGCTGCAGTCCATGGGGTCGCAAAGAGTGGGACATGACTTGCGACTGAACAGCAACGCCATATATATATATATATGTATATTCTTTTTCAGATTATCTTCCATTATAGATTATTACAAGATATTAAATATAGTTCCCTGTGCTATACAGGAGGTCCTTGTTGGTTATCTTTATTTTTAATGTTAGAAAGTTCTTTATTATTATCTATTAAGCACCAGCTTAATACTGCAGACATTTCAAATCACCAGGCAACAATTCATTCTTCCCCACCCATCCCACCCCAAATTCTTGATAAAGAGCTCTTCAAGTAAAGACACACGCTCTTCTCTCCTCTGTATAAAACTTTATGAAATAAAGGCAAAGAACTGTGTACATCTTGCTGTGAATGCTGCCCACAACTGTGGAGCCAGGGTCCACCCGAGGCTGGCTTTATCGCCCAGGTCCTGAAAGACTCTTGTTCATGAACTGTTTCTTCACAAAGCAAGCCCACTACTTGCTGGGTTTATCATTTTGAGGGTCAAAAACTTTCTCACAAAGTCTCAGTCCAGTCTCTTGCCTCAACTGTTGTAAGTAGGCCCTCATCACTTCATCTTCCTCTTTGCAGGTTTGGCATAAATGGCATTAAGTGGAAAACCAGGCTCTCCAGGAATGGGAAAATTAGTGATTCCCAGTGTATACATTTCTTTCTCGCCTTGGTTTTTAGAATTGCACTTTTGGAGTTTCTTTAGACACTCAGAAATGTAGAGTTATATATATCAAGGTCCTATCGGCTTCATTCTTAATTTCATAGTTTTTGAGGAAGACACTGGCCTTAAAGTAATAGGTAGCTTCATCCACAATACCTGTCTCTTTTGTCTCTCTAGGGGCAGGTCCTTTGAACCGGCCTCTGATGGGCAACAGTGCCATGTTTCCAGTGAGTTTGCTGTGACGAGGGAGGAGTGGAAAGCCGGCATCTTGGAGGCGCCCGGGTCTCAACCCCGACGAAGAGAATCTCTGTTATCTATTTCATTTATAGTAGTGTGAGTCTGTTAATCCCAGCCCCGTGAACCCCTTACCCACCCCTCCCGTTTGGTCACCTTAAGTTTGCTTTCTGTGTCTGAGTCTTTCTGTTAGGATGAGCATTCTAGAAAGAGGAAAGACTCAAGCTGGGGCTGGCCTTGAGGACAACAGGAGCTCAGCAGGGCTGAGGCCGGCCGAGATGGGAAGTGAGTGTGGGCACAGAGCCAAGGGCCTAACCGGACAAGCCACAGCTGAGCGCTCTGGTCTGGGTTTACAAAGACGCTTTCCCTTGTGCCTGGAGACGCCTGGGTGAGGGCCCGAGGGCTTGAACCAGGGCAGCAGAGCTGGAGAAAAGTGGTTGGATTTGGGAGCCATCTGGGGAGGGGGGTAGGATTTGCTACTGGACCAGATGGAGGTGGGAGGGGCCTGCTGTTTAAGAGGCACCGAGGGCCCCCCCCCAGCATGGGTGGGGGTGGGGTGGGGAGGCAGTATTCACTGAGATGGGGAGTTCCGGGAGGGGGTATTGAGGGGAATCAGGACAAAGATCAGGTGGGACAAACACAAAACAAATATCAAGATGGTGACTTCACCCAGCCACATCTCCAATCACGCACGCATTCATGCTTCGTCACTTCAGTTGTCTGAGTTTTTGTGTCCCCATGGACTGTAACCCACCAGCCTCCTCTGTCCATGGGATTCTCCAGGCAAGAATACTGGACTGCGGTGCCATGCACTCCTCCAGGGGATCTTCCCGACCCAGGAATTGAACCCGAATCTCTTACATCTCCTGCACTGGTAAGCGGGTTCTTTACCACAAGCACCACCTGGGAGCCTCATATCTCTAACTGCCCCCCCTCCAAATAAAGGGTACAGATTGTCAGATTTTTAAAAAGCAAGAGCCGACTAGGTGCTGCCAATAAGAAACCCACTTTAAATATAAAGGCGCAGGGGCTTCCCCATGGCCCAGTGGTTAAGAACCTGCCTTGCAATGCAGGGCACTCACTCAGGCTCAGTCCCTGGTAGGGGAACTAAGATCCCAAGTGCCACAGGACAGCTAAGCCCATATGCTGCAACTTCTGAGTGAGCAAGATCCCACCTGATACATGGAAGATCCCATGGGCCATGACTACGACCGGACCCACCCAGGTAAATATTTTAAGTGAGTGTGTGTGTGCGTGTGTGTAAGGGTGCAGACAGGGTAAAAGTAAAGGACGGAAAAATAAAGGAAATCAGTCCTGAATATTCACTGGAAGGACTGATGCTGAACCTAAAACTCCAAAAGGCCACCTGATGGGAAGAACTCACTCATTGGAAAAGACTCTGATGCTGGGAAAGATTGAAGTCAGGAGAAGGGGACAACAGAGGATGAGATGGTTGGATGGCATCACCGACTCAATGGACATGGATCTGGGTGAACTCTGGGAGTTGGTGATGGACAGGGAGGCCTGGCGTGCTGCGGTTCATGGGGTCGCAAAGAGTCTGACATGACTGAGCGACTGAACTGAACCAAACTGAAAGGATGGAAAGGACATCACACTAACACTGATCCAGAGAAAGACGAGAGAATGTGCTGACATCAGACAAAGTACATTTCAGAGCAAATAATTCCACTAGGACTAGGAGAGGCATTTCATAATGTTCAAGGAATCAATTCATGAAAAGGTCACAACCATGTGAAATGTTTATGTATCTAATAACAGAGCTGCAACATACAGGAATCAGAAACAGATTGAGCTGTGTGGAAAGACACAATTGCACAGTTATACGCTGAAAGTTCAATGTATCTCTCAATAGAACGAGCAGCAGAGCTATAAAGTCTTAACACTTCAGCCAAACTGGTTGGATAGGCATTTTCTGGAACACTCCATGTGATGACAGCGGGTGTGACTCCTAAGGTGTGGGGAGTCACCGTGTACAGATGTACCAAGTGTCACAGGGCTCAAGGGTGTTGGCAGGACACACAAGACCCGCTGTGTCCACAGCACCCAAGGATCAAGAAAGAGGAGGACCCAGAAGGGGTCAGTGGATTTGCCCACGTGGAGGCCATCTGGTGACCTTCACCACAGTACTTGCAGGTAGGGGCGGGGGTTGGCTGAGAGGCAGCCCCCAGCTACACTCATTTTCAAGGAGTTTTGCTGAAAAGCATAAGCCGTGCTGGCAGGAGGTGTGGCAGGGGTTTCTCTCCATTCTTTTCAAAGAAAGGGTGCATTGGGGAAGGCTGGACGCGGCTGATGAGAGTCCGGGAGGGAGAGAGGGAATGTTGAGAGGGCGGGGAGAATTTCAGAGGCGATGTCCCTGAGAGGGGGTGGGCTCCAGCGCCCCCAGGGAGCAGTGGCCTCGGCTGGGAACACGGACCGTTCTCAGGTAAGAGAAGGGGCTGGGTCCCTCCAGAGAGGAGTGGTCAGGGTAGCGGGAGGTGTCTCAAAGGGCCTGGGGCTCAGGAGAGAGACTGAAGTGCCTGCTTTAGAGGCAAATTTCCCCAACTTTACCAATGGGTGGCGGGATGCAGGCGGGACCACGGGCGGGCATTCCCCCCCTGGTCAGTGCCCTTGCTCGCTTAGCGCCTCTGGATCGGTCACCCGGGTGACCTTGGGAAGGTGAGCCTGGAGGCATCCATCCCTGGGATGGACCCGGCCAGCAGGCTGGGAGGAGGTCTCGGGCGGGAGATTGCTCCGGAGTGCGGGTCCTCCGCGGCACCACTAAAGGGCGCCACGACACCGCCCTGCTCCTTTGGGGCACTCCCCCTCGGCTCCCCAATCTCGCCAGGAGCCCGGGGCGCTTCCAGCCTCGCCCCGAGGCTCGCTAGATAGACAAGGCACCGAGACAGGAAAGAGGGTGGAGGCTGGGACGAGCGTCTTCAGAGTGTCCTGCAGCCCGAGGGAGCGATCGGTGGGTGGAGTCCCGCGCCGGCGCCGGGATGCCGCCGCCCGGTCTCAAGCAGCTGGGGAGGTTCCACACCTAACGTGCGCCCTGTGGACCAGCCGCCGCTGCCACCCGGCCCCGTTCCCCGGGCGTGAGGCCTTCGTTTCACAGCCATCAACCAACCACCCGCCCATGTGCGTCCAGGCCCTGCTGGTGCTGGGAACAGGCCCATGAAAAGAATGAACGAATGAATGGGCGAGCCCAGTGTGGAATTTCCCCGGGGGAGAGAGGGACCCCAGGCGCAGAACCTTAAAGTGCTGGGCCAGCAGGGCTTGGGCTGAGAGCTCAGTGTGGTCCAGGGTCAGGAGAAGGAGGGGAAAGGAGGGTGGGGCTGAGAGCGAGTCCCCAACTTAGATCTGAAGAGCCATCCGGTGCAGTACAGTTCATCACCAATTTCAGATAAAATACAAGTGGTCCAGCAGCCACTCCCATCCCCCATCACCTTAGAAAGGATTCTCTCGCCAGCACGCACTGCCCACTGCCAACAGAAAGCAGATTCTACTGTGGACAAGAGAAAGCGGAGATGACAATACAAGTATGCAGGGGAGAAGGGGAGAGGCCACTTCTGGATGGACGGCCTGCACCTCCACGAAGAGTCAGCTTCCCGGGAAGCCCTGCCCCAGGAGGCCAAGGCGGCATCTCACAAAAATACCCCCTCCCCTGTCAGCCTGGGGCAGTCTAGCTAGCCCTCAGAACAAGGAATTTACAGTGCCTGGCACTCAATCAACGCTGACAATTCTTACTATGTATTTACTAAACAGCAAAAAAAGTGGAAGTCGCGTCTGACTCTTTGCGACCCCATGGACTATACAGTCAGTCCATGGACTTCTCCAGGCCAGAATACTGGAGTGAGTAGCCTTCCCCTTCTCCAGGGGATCTTCCCAAACCAGATCGAACCCAGGTCTCCCGCATTGCAGGCGGATTCTTTACCAACTGAGCTATCAGGAAAACATCTTTGGAAAACAGAAATGCAAGCACATTTGACCAATGTACCGATCCTGATTACTCAGGTTCCTCTGATTTCCATCCTTTTAGAAATAACACTTAATTTTGAAGCCATCAGACATATAGGGCTGCACCTCTGGAGTCTGATACTCTGTTGCCCTGACTTGGAGCCAGGCTGCAGACATTTGAGTCCAGTGGAGGCCCAAGTGCGTCTCCTGGGTCGTGCTGAGTCACCGTGCAGGCTGCAGGCAGCCTCTCTCCATCTGCCAGGTCACTGCTGGGTTTCTGGGGCTCAGACGGTGTGTAGTCAGTTCAGGGTTCACTAACCTGCACCTAATAGATCTTTTTCCATCCCAGCCCTACCCCAAAGGACATGAGGCAGGGAGCAACCCTCGGCAGAGTGCCTAGTAATGACGCACTGTCAGTGTTGGTTGGTGGCATTACTGTTTTTCGTTACCTTTATGATCACAGCACAAACTCACTAAAGGTGCTTTATCTTTTCCCAGGAACATTAGTGAGGTCTGTTCAGGCATATGATACAAGAGTGGACTGATGTGAAATAAGACAGACAGAAGACCAATATCATATGATAGTACTTCTGTGGAATCTAAGACAAATTATACAAATGAACTTATTTACAAAGCGTAAATAGACTCACAGACATAGAAAACAAACTTACGCTTACAAAAGGGAATAGCAGGGTGGGGTGAAAATGTTAATTGTTCAGTTATGTCTGAGTTTTTGTGACCCCATGGACTGTAGCCCACCAGGCTCCTCAGTCCATGGAATTTTCCAGGCAAGAATACTGGAGTGGGTAGCTATCCCCTTCTCCAGGGCATCTTCCAATCCAGGGATTGAACCCGGGTCTCCTACCTTTACCATCTGAGCCACCAGGGAAGCCCTAGTGGGGTGGGCTAGGGGAGACAAATTAGGAGTTTGGAACTGACATATACACATTACCATATATAAATCAGGCAAACAACAAGGACCTATTGTATAGCACAAGGAACTACACTCAATATCTTGTAATAACCTACAATGGAAAAGAATCGGAAACAAAAAATATATACGTATACATATATATACACACACACATACCTATGTGTGTATATATACTTTGCTATACACATGAAGCTATTAATAACCCAACATTGTAAATCAACTATACTTCAATTAAAAAAATTCCACACACAAAAAAGAATGGACTGTTGGAGGTCAGGAAAAGGATGGGCTATTAACCTGTCCCCTCTTCCATGAGCTTCTCAAAGACTCATCTGATTAGTCTTCATGTTCCAGCAGCTCCTGGGACTTGGCACCCGGTAATTGAGCAAGAATAGGCATACTGTATGTTTTGCAGTTTTCCAAAGATGATTTGGGGAAATTGAATCAGCCCATCGTCATTCCACCAATCAGGACTTAGCTCTCTGACTGTGCATTTTGATACAAAAATAGGGCCTTTAACTTCCCTTCCTCCACCCAACTTAAAAAGTAGAGTTATGAGTTTGAACTTTCAAAAGCCAATTAACACTCTTTATAATAACTGTCACTTCTAAACCAAAAACTGAGCAGCATGGATTCTGGCCCTTAAGTCATCTCGGTGTACCAGAGGAGGTCCAGGTAGATGGGAGCCGGGGGCAGACGTACTGAGCAGGCACTGCAGCCCCGACCTTCTGTGGCCCCCGAGGCTGAGACCCTCGGAAACAGTGCCAGCTCAGGATGCTAGGGGAGCATCACCGTTCTATGCGGATGCTCTCATGTAGGCCTCTCTCTTGGTCCTCGGGGCCTCCTGGGGGTAATCATTTTGCCATTAGCAACCGGGACCCACAACAGCTTGGCTTCACCCCACGGTTCAAGTGTCACCTCCTGTGGCTTTCCCATAGATCTCTCCTGCAGTCAGGCCTCTGTCTTTGCAGAAGCTGGTTCCTGCGCCGGGAATGTCCCCTCCCAATCTCCCTCCTTCCGGGCTAGCAATGTGACACTCCCCTCTTCTCCTCCCCCTCTGAAAAAGATCCCCACTCTCCCTATCTGTGTTCTAAAACACAGAGAGCTATGTTTTAGCTCGACACAGCGTAGTCATTCATTCATTCAAAGGAAGAGCACAGGTTAAAGGCTTAGAACAACATCAAGCAAGAGATAAGTGTTCTAAACGCGTTAACTGGTTAACACCATTCATTTATGTACTCATTCATTCATCCATTCAACATTGTTGTAGTGTCTTAGGCTCTGTGCTGCTCCCTGAGGCCGCAGCAGTGAACAGGACAGAACGGAGTCCCTGACCACCCCGCCCCGCCCCCAGCCAAGTTCCCACCTTCACGGGTCGAGGTGACGGGATGGCGGGGGCTCCGCCCAGCGCTGGAACTACGAGTCCCAGAAGGCGTCGCGTGGGGGCCGCCGGGGCCGCCTGCGCGCATGAGCGACGTCATGACGTAGGCGCCGCGAGAGGCGCCAGTGGCCGCGCCGGGAGGGCGCGCGACGACCTGACGTAACGGTGCGCGAGGCGTGGCCGCGGCGGGCGGGGCGTGGACGGCGGGCGGCGGCCTTTAGGGCGGAGCCGGCTCCCGCTCTCCCTCAGTCGGCCGCGGGTAGCGGACGATCGGCCCGCGTCGCCCGTTTCTCTCGCGCGCCGGCTCGCTCGCTCGCTCTCTCGCCGAGTCACGGCCGCCTCCTCAGCGCTGCGCGCGGGTCCCGAGCGCGGCGCCATGTCGGAGTCCGGGGGCGGCGGCGAGGACGGCTCGGCCGGCCTGGAGGTGTCGGCGGTGCAGAACGTGGCCGACGTGTCGGTGCTGCAGAAGCACCTGCGCAAGCTGGTGCCGCTGCTGCTGGAGGACGGCGGCGAGGCCCCGGCCGCGCTCGAGGCGGCGCTGGAGGAGAAGAGCGCCCTGGAGCAGATGCGCAAGTTCCTCTCGGACCCGCAGGTGCACACGGTCCTGGTGGAGCGCTCCACGCTCAAAGGTGCGGGGCCCGGGGCTGCGGAGGGGGCGCCCCGCCAAACCCGCAGCCGCCGGCTGCGCCCCCCCGGGGACGGAGACCCGCGGGGACAATGGGCTCGCTTTGTCTGCTCGGCCTCTCAAGATGGCCGAGTTGGGTGGAGACCGGCGTCTCCCGGGCTGAGCGCGGGCGGAGGCTGCATCCCGGCCTCCGCTGTCACATGAGCTCTTCGGTTTCGGTTTGTGTCCAGGCCGCGCCGGCCTCGGGAGGGATCCCGGACGGACGGCCTGGATTGTGGCCGCTTCGGTCGCCCGGATGTACGGGGAGGGGCCGGCGGCCCACCTCCCGCCCCGTACCGAGGCCAGGGCAGGGACCACGGCAGCTCTGCCCCGCGGGGCTTCCCCTGTGCTGGGTTGGACTGCGCACGCAGCTCGGCCTTTTGGACCTCACGCTGTCCCCTGCCGAGGCGGGGTGTATCACCCCCTCCCCCGCTTCATACGCGAGAAAACTTGAGGCCCAGCTGAAACGACTGGTCCAAGGTCACACCAGCTAATCCTCCCGAGACTGGACCCAGCATCTCAGTTTCCAGTCTGCCTGTTTTCATTCAGACGTACCTTGTATTTGTGGAATGCTCCCTGGTGGCTCAGACGGTAGAGCGTCTGCCCGCAATGCGGGAGACCCGGGTTCAATCCCTGGGTAGGGACGATCCCCTGGAGAAGGGAATGGCAACCCATTCCAGTATTCTTGCCTGGGAAGACCCATGGACAGGGGAATCTGACAGGTTACAGCCCATAGGGTCACAAAGAGTCGGATACGACTTCGCGACTTCGCTTTCTTTTAAGATGATCCTAACGATGACCCAGCGGTCTTTGAATCTATTGGGTTGGTCAGAAAGTTCCTTCGGGTTTTCCTCCTAACATCTTATGGATGTTGGGCACGTTTTACCATCTTCAAAGCAGAGGGATTCGGGTTAGGCACCGTGACCGTGCTTGCTTTGGCAGCAGGTATACAGAAACAGGTTAGGCACCCAGTGGAGGGAGGGGGCCAAAGGTTTGCATACTCCAGCGGTCTCCTCCAGTAGTGACCTCCCTAAAGCAGGGCTGGACTCCTCTTGAGAGGGGAGCTAGCCTTCGACGAGGATTTCCCCTGGATGCTTTGACACCATTTGTAGCCAGTGGCCCGCGTGTCTTGACAGTTCAGTATGGGTGTGGCCGGGTGCATCCAGGAACCAAGAGGATGAGGACCAGGTAAATTCTAGCTTAGGACCGAGGATGGGGCACTGTCTGGAAGTGTTGGGGGGTAAGCTTCTTGTAATCTCAAAAAACTGTGCTGTCTGCTTCGTGGTCCTGTTCCCTGCCCCCTCCCCCCAGACTTACATTTGTTTCAGATAATTTGTTTCTTTCAAAGACTTTTCTTACTCAGTAGATGCTTCATTGTAGCATTGGTCTCTGCAGGAGGGTCTGCGAGGGGGAAGGAGAATTTTTCTTAGATCCACAGAGAATGTTAAAAGCTAGTAAACCATCCAGGCATATTTTATGTTATATGAATATTAATATTGTTTAGGGTTTTCTTTTATGTTTGGGATTGTCTTCCCACTTGGAAACCACCAGTGTTTGAAAAACTTTGTTTGAACTCATTTCCTTTTTTTTTTTTCTTTTGAAGTATATGGTCGCAATAGAAAATTAAAGTAAACAGATAATTAAAATCACCTGGAATCCTTCGACCTAGATATGACCACAGTCAGCCTTTTGGTGTCTGTGGTGGTTTTTCAGTGAACATACATTGTTTTATTTAAAATACATTTTAATCTGCGTTGTTACTGTATTTTGAGTGGCTTGACCTTGGCTAATTCTTGATCATATTTTCATTGCACTGTGTGTGTTTTGAAATCAGTGATTTCTACGTTAGGTCTCACTTTCTTTTTACGGACAATAAACTGTAAGTTTTGTTCTTTGCTTCTAGGGTTCTCTTTAGTGGTTCGCTTGACTCAACATCCTAGGATCGAACTTTGCTCAGATGATTGGGGGGTAACCCTGTTTCTGTTGCATGCTTTCTGGTACAAACCGCCTCTGTTTTCCTGATGGTCCATTTTCTGCTTTCAGGGTCCAGGCATCCAAATCTCGGCTCCATAGTGACTTGCACTTTTGAACATTGACTCAGGATGAGACTGTCTAAAATTGAAATCCTACCTCATTCATGTATTTATAAAAGTCCCATACGTATCTCTAGTAATTCAATTGGTCTGTAACTTATTTTTCACTTATAGAAATCTGAGGAAAACTTGTGTGGTCCCGTAAGTCTAATTAGCATCCTGGCTGCGCTGGCATAATTTAGACACAAGCGTAGGCCCAGGTCACTTAATAGGAGGACTATCTGTCTTCCAGGGGGTTTTTTTGAGTTAGTGTTGCCATTTGCTCCTTTAAACAAATACGAACATCCAGTAGTTATTTACAGTGAAAAAGTAGGCTTCCATTATAATATTGAGAACAAATTTGAGTGGTTTAAACTGAATAAAGACCACCACCAATAATGAAGTCATATCATTTATTCAATGAATTTATTTACTTCTACTTTATCTTCCCCTCACTTACCCCCTTTTTTTGTGGAAAGAATTTTCCAATCACATAATTGAATATAGAAGCATTTTTTATATTGAAGATCGGTCTATTTCTGTCTTTTTCTTTTTTAACTGCTGCCTCTAGCTTTAAAATTTTTTGGTAAAGTACAGCACTCCTTGCAGTGTAGAATAAAGGTTGTGAATTTAGCAGTTTATTTGGGGGGCTGCCCTGTGCAGCTTGCAGGATCTTAGTTCCCCAATCAGGATTGAGCCCATGCCCCCTGCAGTTGGGGCGCTGAGTCCTAACCACTGGACCACCAGGGGAGTTCCTAACAATTTTATTTTGATAGCGGAGAGTTGGTAGGAAAGGGAAGGTTAATTTGTGGCTCCTTGATATAAAAAGAGAAATCTCCCACCTGTAATTCCTGGCCTGTGGAAAAGTGTTTTCCTCATAGTGTACTTTTGAAAGTATGACCAGGTAGGTGATCATTACGTGACGGGCATTTTACAGTGGCAGTGACGTTTCTGTGGCGTTTTTTACCTGACGTGCATTTTTGTTTGAGTCCCACCTCCAGGAGAGGTTGGGTGGGGAAGGGGGGAGGTGAGGATGATCTGGGGTGCAGGTGCTGTGGGCTTCTGGTTTATTGTGTTCCACTCAGGTGTCTTATCCTTGGATGAGACTGAAAATAGTGGCTGCCTTTAGTCCATACTCAGCCTAAACTGGGAATTTTAGTTTTTTCTGACAGACGTGGTTGAGGGGGTTTTACCTCCACTTCGCTAGTGCAGAGCTGGCCAGCGACCGGAGTATGAAAGAAAGCTCGTGGTTTTTACAGGACTCGCCCTCCTGGAGATGTAGTGGTGTAGAAAGATGTATGGGGAATATTTTCGTGGAGTTTGAGACATTATTTTTCCGAAGACTTAATTTCCCTAAAAGATGAAGAAATAGATTGATGAGTAAAATGTATTCCTTTCTGGCCTTTGCTTAGACCCCAGAACGGTTAATAAGATGATTAAGAAATTAACAGGAACCGTTTCCTGTGACTCCGCACTGTCTCGGCGCGCTGGCCGGGAGTCCCTCAACCTGGGCCTTACTGTCCTGCGCTGTAGGCACCCCCCCCCCCCGCCCCCCGCCTTGGGAGGTCACAGTGGTCTGCAGCAGGTGAGTCTGGACGTGCAGTGCTTCATAGCGAGTGGAATTCATGGACAGGAAAGGAAAAACAGTCGTCACTACTTTTTGAGAGCTAAAAACAAATGGAAATTTCGTTGCTTGGCATTGCAAAGTATCTGGCTGGAAGCAGCGGGAGAGAGGTAGCCCAGCCCACTCCATCATGAGTGAGGAAACCGAAACTGCAGGCTTTTAAGACCCAGTTAGGAAAAGGATGCTTTTAAGGAGGGTTCTGAAACCTAAAAACTAATTTATCTGTTCAGTTCCTTGGTATCCATTAAAAGGGGGTGTTTGTCCTTATTTACTTCATAGTGGTTCTTTTTGACTTAGTATGAGCCTTAAAAAGCATTCACTCTCTTAGGCATTACTGACTTATTCGTTTCTCTGGAAGTGTCAAAATGAGCCCCAGACTTAGCTATTGTACAAGGGGAACGTGGGGTTTAACCCTCCTTTCATATTCCCAGTGGTGTTTTGAGTGAAGAGGCTCAGGACTCTCCCCGAGAGTGTCACAGCCTCTGAAGGAGGGCAGAGGATGGACGTGGGGATGACTGGAGGAAGTCCCAGGGACGTGAAAGGAAAGAGATGGAGCGACCACTGGAGCAAAAGTGGAGGGTGTGTGTGGTCACCATTGACCAAAATAATGTGCTATTAGCAGCATGTTGGGATTTTAAAAGGAAAAGAAGAGAAAAAGTACAGAGAACCAGGAGCACGTAACAAGTAATTTGGCCAAAGAAAATGAGCGGCCTCGTTTGCTTGGTTGCGAAGAGGCTCGCCCTGTGGCTGGAGAAAGTTGGGAGGGGACAGTGGACGCGAGAGTGACCACAGGCAGGCCAGCCTCACCTGGCCTCTTCACCAGACTGCAGACACGCACCTGCTCCACCCGGGAGAGGTGGTGTGAGGCCTACTGCTCACCTCATTCACAGTGTAATGATATAAGTCGTTTGCGGTTTGAGGTACAGTCATCTTTCAATAGAAGTATGCGCAGAGTAGTGCTTAAAGACATTCCGAACATCTCTAGAAGTTTTGATAGACTCTCAGAGGTCTATCAGAGAGATGTCCACAGGCCGCTGTGATGTGTATTGGGGTGGCTGGCCGAGGAGGAATTCGAGAGGCAGGCACAACACTGGGCTGGGACTTCAGTTCCGTGCGTGTATTAACAGGCAGCACAGTATCAGTCTGTTGTGTATTCACCAGGAACTAGCATCGTTAGGAAACTGGCTCAGTCTTTACGGAAAGTGGTATATTACCTGATAAAACATGCAGACTGTTTGTGTATGTCTTTAATACTGCAGGATTGATAGTCTCTGTTAGGAATCAACTAATAAGTGTCTTTCTCTCCAAACAATTTTTTTTTAATGTTTCTGCAGAAGTAAAATTACTGTTCTTTGGAATATGTAATAATTTATGAAGAGGCAGGAAAGTTTAAATTGTTTGGCCATTTACAAAACAAGGGCCTGAGTTCTCCGCAGTGGGACTCAGAGCCACTCAGGCTCCGTGTGGTCCTTGTGTTTATGGGGAACAGGACTAAAAAACCTAATTCAAAATGTGGTCTTCAGCTGATTAATGACGACTTCCAGCAGTCACTGTCATCAGGGGCAGTTTTACGGAGCCGTGGAGGGCACCTACTTGCACACCCTTGTCTGAGGGTGATGTCATGGGGCGTGCCTCCTGCTGCAATGCAGTGTGATTCCAGGGTGGGCTGGGCGGGCCCTGCACAGCCGTCCTGAGAAGGAGACAGAGACGGAGCCGGCCGTGACTCATTGCCTGGCCTCCTGCCCGCCTCCTTTAACCCCGTTTGCATTAGGACGTGCGGGCAACGTGGTTAGATGCTGTTCCCAGTCGGCATGTTTGATTTCATTTATATAGAGGATGATGCTTTGTCCGGGAGGAAGAAATTATTCAAAGTTACTACTGTATTTTTTAATTATGTCAGTAATTTCCTTTGGTAATTATTTTGTTTATTGTTGGAGTGTTATTTTAATATGTATTTTATGTAACCCATAGAAGAACATTACTAAAATTTTCAAAAATTGAAGGAAAAATTATTTCATAATCCCAACACCCTGACAGCTGCTTTAGTTTGGGAGTGTTTCCTGATATTCTTTGTGCTCGTGTGTTACAGACTGAAGTTACATATTTGGTTGGTTTCAGGCAGTGTGATTTATCTTATCTGTTGGTATGTCCGAATTTCAGTGGTTAGAAAACTCGGTTGGTTTGGGTTTTTGAGGTAGTTGGTAATGTTTAAAAAACAGCTAGGAAGTCCCTGGCACACTAGAGTGTCCTGCCGCTCACTCCTTCCTGGAGATATACCAGAAGCAACATTCTGGAAGAGTTATTGTCTTCTTGGTTAATATAGCAATATTTTCTGTGCTTTTAGTGTGAATTTTGTATTTGTGTCATCTTAAAGCTAAAGAAGCAAGCTGCTTTTGCTCATAGTTTTTACATTTGTAGAAACCTTACAGACCACCTAGTTTAGTACCCAGCCGCTTTCTGATGCTGCTTTTACATTTTACAGATTTGAAGCTGAGGGGAAGAAAAATGACTTTCCCAAGATCATTTAGTTAAGTCTGCTGCCTTTGCTATCACACCATGACTTAGAAGTAAAGGCAAATCACATGTACCAAGTTAGATTAATTCTTCCGTATTTATTTTTCCTAATGTAGTTATTGCTTGTATGTCGTTGCAGAGATAATTCAATTAGCGGGTGTATGCATCTAGTTGATTAGTGCTACGTCTAGAGGTTTGGATTACTTCCCCTTTTTATAATTTTTTATATTTTTTTTTCAATTTTGGGTTTTAACTCTCCAGAAATTTTATTCGCATTGATCTTGAGTTATCATAGTTTTACATTCCAGTAAGCTTTTTAAAATTCCTGCTGCATTCATAGGTTGACCGCAGGGCAGGCTCTGAAAGTGTTCTAAGAGCAGAGGGGAAGGCCAGGTAAACGCCCCATTATGGACCTGGGGCGTTTCTTGGTAGCAGTTTTCTTGATGGATGGGGGAGGGCAAGCTGTTGACCCGTGAGGACCCCAGGTTTGGAATCAGACTTCTGCACTGTCCCTTTGTCCCTTTCTAGTCACGTGTCTGTAGGCAGTTTACTTACATACTTTGCTTGGAAAATAAGGATAACGGTAGTCATGCCACCCCCGCAGGGTTGTGAGGGTTAAATGTATGATACATTTGACGTAATGCCTGTCACATAGAGGATGCCGAGTAGACAGCTGAGCAGAATACCCAGGTTGGGGGGTGGGGGGTGGCCTTTGTGTCAGGAGCACCAGGATGGGACCGCTGGGATGGGGTGGGGGTTGGGGGTGGCCTGCGTGTCAGGAGCACCAGGATGGGACCGCTGGGATGGGGTGGGGGGAACCTGGCCTTTGGTGCGTGGACACGGCTGGCACCGCCTGAGGCCAGGCCCGCTCCGGGCATCGCGCAGGCAGTCCTTCAACTGCCCAGGCATGCCAGCGCGCCCCTATTTTCAAACAAGGAAGCAGAGAGGCCGGGTAGTTAAGAATCTTGCCTGGGATCACACAGCAAATAAGTGCCTGGATCTGTCGGCAGTCAGAAAAAAACGGGTGGAAGGGAAAATTAGGTCAAGCCACGTCACCTGGGTGTAAGTGCCAGGTTGGGGATGGGGTGAGGCTCATCAGGCTCTGAGGAGTTTATGAATTCAATTAAAAATTGAAATATTGACTTGAATTTGATATAATGTCTATTATGATTTGCAGAGGATGTCGGTGATGAAGGAGAAGAAGAAAAAGAATTTATTTCCTATAACATCAACATAGACATTCACTACGGAGTTAAGTCCAATAGGTGAGTAGTATGAATATACCATTATTTTGGACTATAAAACTTGTGAGAATTAAATGTAAATCCTAATCAAGTCAGAGTTACCAAGAAAACACTTGAAAGAGTTCTACTCTTTAATTCAGTTTCTTATCTTTGATTTTATCTACTCAAATTAAGAGGATTTCCAAGTCAGTATAAAGTTAAAGTATTTTAATTGCCATGTCAGGGCATTAGCCCTTGAGCCACAGTGGATTAATACTTAACATGTTTAATAATGCTCTGAGATTATATCAGTTTTCATTATTATAAGTAAGTAGCGCACATTCATAGGTACAGGTCTGATTCTTGTTAGGATAAATCCCTAAAGATAGCACTACTGGTTCAGATACAGCATTAGAGTCTTTAACACACTTTGCCCAATTTCCCACCTTTTAAAAAGATGGTGCCAATTTTTATGCTAGTAGACTTACCGAAATTCAAATACATAAATGTTTATTTTGCACTGGCTTTTTAAAACTTTTTAGTTTGAATAATTTCAAGCTTACCAGAGTTGCCTGGACAGCGTATGGCACCTCCCAGATATCAGTTAACCTTTCCCACACCTGTATTATCATTTTTCCCCTGAGCCATCTGAGTTAGTTTTCCACAGGCTGCCCCTCTGTCCCTAAACATTCTGCAGCCGTTTCCTAAGAACAGCCACATCATTGCTCACTGCCTCAGTACAATTTTCAAATTGCCGAAATTTTAGAACAATTTACTCTAGGTATAGTGCATACTCATACTTTCTCAGTACTTCCCCTTGCAGTATTTCTCCCATGATCCAGAATCCAGTTCCATGCCTTTGATGACACTGGTGTCTTTGCTGAGCGCAGACAGTAGTTTGATGGAGTGCGCTTGCACTGGATCTGTCTGTTGCTTCTCCATGGTTACAGTCAAGTTGTACATTTTCGGCAGGAATACTGTTGTGACTGTGTTCCTTCTCAGCGTGTCACAGCAGGAGCTTCATGGACTTTTTAGAATAATAGGAAGTATTGTGTCTAGAGTCCATATACATAATATGAGATTGTATAAATTCAGATATTGATTCCCTTGAAGCTGTTGGTTCAGCCACCTTTGAGCACCTGTGTTATGTGCAAGATAACAGCAGTGGGTGTGCAAAGGAATAAAACATAACTCCTGTTCCCCAGAAGTTCACAGTCTTTGGGGAGGAAGAGTGGCAGATACACAACTAGCTGTATGACTTGGCAGAATCTTAGAGGTGCAGAATACCATGGAACCAGAAGGCCAAGGAGACTGCTTCTGTTTAGGGAAGGTCCCATAGAAGAAGTTATGCTGGAGTTGGGTTTTGAAGGTTAACTTGGAATTTCAGCAGTTGAATATAGGCTTCTTAAGCAACTACAGGAAAACACATGCTGTTTAGAGAATGGGTCATGTAGTTTAAAGGAAGTCTCAAGTTGGGTATGGGGTGCCTAGCAGGAGATGAAACTAGAAGAGTTGGTTTAGGCCAGGTGTAAGGGCCTGGAATGTTCCCTCATCACTTTAACCTGCAGGTGACTTTTGTTGTGGTCAACCTGACATGTGATTTAATGTCATAAATGAATGGGACGGATTATAATGAGATCAGATTTAAGTTCTTCAGAGCTTGTAACTTGCAGTTGTTAGGGAGGTTTGTTTTCATGAGGGCAAGATTATGAATTCAACCTCCATACAAGAGAAATTAACTTGGCCTGGTTTCATGATCATGTGTTATAACCTTAACCTTGATTCCATAGTTCTCACATAAGTGAATAAAGAAAGAGAAGCAGTGTATTTCACTATTAGAATAGCAACAATTTATTCTTAATATGATTTGAAATTAAAACATTCAAATGAATTTTTAATTTGCGTGCACCACAAAAAAGTCTGTAGTCATTGAGACTGATGAGGAATGAGACTATTTGTTCTAATGTTTTCTTTTCCTTTCTTTCAGCTTGGCGTTCATTAAACGCACTCCAGTGATTGATGCAGATAAGCCAGTGTCTTCCCAGCTCCGAGTCCTCACGCTCAGTGAAGACTCGCCATATGAAACCTTGCACTCTTTCATCAGCAATGCAGTGGCTCCTTTTTTTAAGTCCTATATCAGAGAGTCTGGCAAGGCAGACAGGTAAAAACCAGTTTTCCTTCGTTAGTTTGAATGTCGTATTTGACTTAATGTTTATAACACACCATGGAGAGAATGATGCAGTATTCAGAAATTGGGAGGATAAAGCTAGTAAACTCAGAGGATATGAATCGGTTGCATTAATGTGCAGCACTGATATTTGACAGATCAGAAATAATAGAATCTCTTTGGAGACGATAGCACACCAAAATGTGAGATGTCTTCTGTCTTTTCAGGGACGGTGATAAAATGGCTCCTTCAGTGGAGAAGAAGATTGCGGAGCTTGAGATGGGGCTCCTGCACCTGCAGCAGAACATTGAAATTCCAGAGATCAGCCTGCCCATTCATCCGATCATCACAAACGTTGCCAAACAGTGTTACGAGCGTGGAGAGAAGCCCAAAGTGACAGACTTCGGCGATAAGGTTGAAGACCCGACCTTCCTCAATCAGTTACAGTCTGGAGTTAACCGCTGGATCCGAGAAATCCAAAAGGTAGGTGCACCGTGTTGGAAGTGTCATGTGAAATGCTTTCCTCTTTAATAGCTGTGAGAAAACCGGCACTCAGTCTTGTCGAGGAGGTGAGTTCTGTGACCCTGTTGTCTCTCCCTCCTGTTGGTCCTGGGAGTGCTTGGTGGAGGACTAGTGTCGGCCGCATGGAGCGGTTGGGGCAACGTGATGTGGTTAAATACCATCCCTGGACAGCCTTAATCTCAGCGGTCTCAGTCCTTTGATTCCAAACTAAACCACCTGTTATACAAGGATGGAAATCTACTTGAAGTATTGACCCTACATTTTAATGCACATATTTAATTAATGACCCTTTTTCTACCTTTGTTTAAATGCTGAGTACTCTCGAATGTTATTTTGTATTTAAGGTGACCAAACTTGATCGAGATCCAGCCTCAGGAACTGCCTTACAGGAGATCAGTTTTTGGCTGAACTTGGAACGTGCGCTATACCGCATCCAGGAGAAACGAGAGAGCCCGGAAGTTCTCCTGACTCTGGACATCTTGAAACACGGCAAGCGATTCCATGCCACCGTCAGCTTTGACACTGACACAGGTAAAAACTCGAGCTTGGCGCTAAGAGGCTGATGCAGTGAGCTCTCAACCTGGGTTTTGTGGTGAAAAGTAATAAATGCACTGTCTCTCCTGACTGCTTACTCCTTTGCATCTTATCTCATCTTTCCCCAGCTCTAGGCGTTGGAAATGATCTTCCCACTTACCCCTCTTCCCCTTTAGGGCTTTCGAGAAGGTGAGCCAGTTTCTAGGCCTGAGTGTAGGCAGCCCCAGGGGCTCCCCTCGGTGTCCCAGTTACTTGGTGCCCTGAACAGACTGCGCTTCTTTCTGTGTAAAGTTACGCATGCTTTTGACAGTCCAGGCAGGAACAGGGTTTACGTTAAGCAGAAGTTCTTTGCCCAGAGGGCTGCGGAAGGGAAGGAGAGCTGGTCAGTACTTTCTCTTCTGCTATTCACCTGCCCCTCCTCCCATTCTCTGCCCTCGTCCCTGTTCCGAACAGTTGTTACGATAAAGGTAGTTTCTGAATGGGCAGCAGGAGGGTGACGTTGAATGAGCGTGTACCAGGCCCTCAGATGTGGAGTGCTGGATATGGCCAGACCTCGCTCTTCACCAGAGACACGTTAGAACCAGTCATCGGGACAGTAGTCGTTGTCATGTTCTTTTCCTTCCCCTCCGAGAAGGTTGTGGTGCCCACATTTTAAATGTTAGAGGAAACCTTTTCAGTTCCTTTGACCACATTTCATATACTCACTAAGATATGGACATTCACTAGTACTGAAATGTATACTTTGGATTTTTTTTAATGCCTCTAAAACCTTTATTTCTTTCCTAATATATTTCTTTTTTAAAAATCTTATGCCAAAGGAAGTTAAAAAAAAAAAAAAAAGACTAGGACCCAGGTTTTCCTGTGATCCATGTCTACAATACACCCCCCCTAACTTGAGCCATGTGTATAAAATTTAAATTTCAGTGTTCTTAATACTGATAAAATTCAAGCTTTACAAAACTAATGTGGTATTACTAGAATGCTCAGATAGTATAGACAGCAAACAAAGATGATGTCTCTGGGACTACCACTCAGCCTTTGAGTATGCGTGAACTGACTGACACTCTTTAAAAGCAAAATTGAGGCCACACTGGGATCACCTGATGTTTTTCAAACATCACAGTTTCTGTGTTTACTAAATATTTTGCAGCATCAAAATGTTCCATTGTGAGGGTGTATTCTAGTTTACCTAACTCGTATTGGGTTCGCCAAAAAGTTCATTTGGGTTTTTCCATAAGATATTACGGAACAAACTTTTTGGCCAACCCAATATTTAAACCTAGAAGGAATACTCTTTTACTTTTTTAAAAAAACTGAGGTGTAACTGACACATAACATTGTATCCTGTAGTTGTCTCGCTTCACGTGAAAGCTATGAAACGGTTGAAACTTGGTATGAAAAATGGTCTCTCTGTTAATCTAGGTCTGAAACAGGCTTTGGAAACTGTGAATGACTACAATCCTCTGATGAAAGACTTTCCTCTGAATGACTTGCTGTCTGCCACTGAACTGGACAAAATAAGGCAGGCACTTGTTGCGATTTTCACCCATTTGAGAAAGATCCGAAACACGAAATATCCCATTCAGAGGGCACTGCGCTTGGTGGAGGCAATTTCAAGAGACTTGAGTTCTCAGTTACTCAAAGTGTTAGGCACTAGGAAACTGATGCATGTTGCCTACGAAGAATTTGAAAAAGTAAGTTGTAATATATCAGGAAGCCAACTTTAGGGCATTTTGATGAAAATGTGCTTTAATAATAAGCTTCCCCTCTTAAATCATATCCCAGGTTATGGTCGCGTGCTTTGAAGTTTTTCAGACTTGGGATGATGAGTACGAGAAGCTCCAGGTGTTGCTGAGAGACATTGTCAAAAGGAAGAGGGAAGAAAACCTAAAGATGGTGTGGCGCATCAACCCCGCTCACAGGAAGCTGCAAGCCCGCCTGGACCAGATGCGGAAGTTCAGGCGTCAGCACGAGCAGCTGAGAGCCGTCATCGTCAGGGTCCTGCGGCCGCAGGTGTGGCTCACGGTCTAAAACTTCGTGCCTGCGTTGCTTGAGTGACACTCACTCTGTTTTTTTTTTTTTACAGTCATCTACTTGTTTCTCTTATATACTGAACTACTTCTCTAGCTCCGTTTTCATCTGTCACAGTCAGCTTGAAGGTCTACTTGTTCTGAATCATAGCATTTGCGTTCCAAGCTTTAACATTCTCCATCCATTCATTCCCATCCCCAAACTGCATGGACCCTAGAGACAAACCTCATGGGTTTACATCCTGATTCAGCTGTTGGCCTAATAGCCAGTGACTGGACTCATTGTTTTGGTCTTTTCCTCAGACTCCTTGTCTGTAAAATGTGGATAATAATTGCGTTTGGCTCAGATTTATTGAAACAATTAAATGACTCCTTTTCTTTCTTCATGCTTTTTTTTTTCTCTTCTCAATTCACGACTTTTCTTGAGCACTGCTTTTCTCCCTTTAAACAATCCAGTCCAGAAATAGCAGGTGGATTGATACATGTATAGGTAGACAAATTGGTAAACAGATAGATGTGTGGTAAGGCCAGTGTATAGCCAGTGTTAATTGGTTGGTGTTAATCATAGGTTCTCGGTGGGGTCTTTCGTGTATGTATTTAGGATTCTTTCAGCCTTCCTGTAGTCTGAGAATTCTGTAGTGTTAGTTGGGGTGGGCGATCTGGTCTAGAAACCCTGCCATCTGGGTTCATTTTCCAATGAGGAGTGCCTGCCACCCAGGGTGGAATGGGTTGAGAATAGTGCTCGGTGTCTCCTGACCTAGCAGTCCTGATCCATGTCTGCACGTGTGCGTGGGTTGGTTTTACGTGTTAACCCTTTACCGTGTCTGTGAGAGACTTGAGACAGGGACTGATTTGTCCTGGCTTAGGGTGTCTCAGCCCTTCGTGCCATGTCCTTCTCAGATAGCACTGTTTTAAAACATCACTGTCTACTTGCCGTTTGTAAACCATGTGTATTACTCCCTTTTTGTTCATAAAATTTGTAATAAACTCGTGTGCAGGCGTGCATTCTCAGGATGGTCTTGTTGGAGGATTAGTCTGTTCACATTTAACGTAGTTATTGATAAGTTTGGATTCAGAGCTGCTGTTTGCTAGAGACTTAATAGCTATATTTCTTTGAATTTTCTTTGTTAGTATTTCCTCTAGAGATTACTGTCAGTCTCTAATTTATCGTGATATACTCAATACTGACTGAACCTTGTAATCAATATAGATCTCTTTCCTCCTGCTTGTCATGTTTACAAGAGAAATAATGCTATTCTTACAATGCATATATATCACGTATATATTATGTGGTATTACTATTACATATGTTATAAACCCAGCACTACAGTGTTACAAGTTAAGCAGTCACATATTTCTTAGAAAAAATCAGCAGGTGAAAAGAAAAAGAATGACATCATCTTCTACATTTGTCCCCGATTTATATTTTCCAGTTCTCTTCGTTTCTTTCTGCGACCTAAGTTATCTCTGCCGTCTTCTCTCTGTAGCCTGAAGAAATGCTTTGCCATTTCTCGTCCCATAGGTTTGCTAGCAACACTCACATTCGAAGGATCGTTTCACTGGTTATAGAACTTCTGGTTGCCAGCAAGTTGTAAATCTGTCCAGACTTCATTCTTGCAGGGCTCCCCAGGGTCTCCTGTGTGTATATGTCATTTACTCTGTTGGCGCTTGTCTGACTGTCTTTTCCAGAATCCCCCCCTTTATTTGTTTTCTAAATTTTATGTGCTAGGTCTTGCTTGCTGCATGGGCTTTTGTCTGGTTGCGGCGAGGGGGGCGACTCTCTGTAGCCGCGTGTGGGCTTCTCGTGGCGGTGGCTCCCCTTGTTGGGGAGCACAGGTTCTGGGGTGCCGGACTTGAGCAGCAGCCGCTCCCGGGATCTAGAGCGCTGGCTCTGCAGTTGTGGTGCACGGGCGTAGTGGCTCCGCAGCACGTGGGGTCTTCCTGGACCAGTGCAGGCAGAGTCTCATCCCCTCAGGCGCCAGGGACGTCCCCAGAGCCCCCTGCTGTAAGCTGCTCTTCTGCACCCACCTGCAAAGCTGCGAGTCTTCCTGCCCGAGCAGGGGCGGGCGAGCGAGCCTCCAGCCCGGACGGCCGTCGGCTCACTGCTCTCACCTGCTGTCAGCACACCTCAAGGAGCTGGCTGCCTCTGGGGGTTGTCCGTTGTCCTGAAATAGCTGTTTAATAATTATATGCGGTTTTTGCTCCTATAGTGTCATTGCCAGGAGTTCTCAGAATGCACAGGTTTACAAAGAGACAGTTGTCCACAGTTTTGAAGTTGTGCTCTATGGACAGTAATCTGTGTGCTTCTCCATGAACACGTAAGAGAGCTAGACCTAGTGCCAGGCCTGAAAGCCCGAGTCTGAAGCAGTAACAGCATAAACGAGCTCTCGGGATCGCAGCAGCTGCCATGTGACGTGGGAGGACCCTGGGGACAGCTATAACGGTTGCCTGCATTCATGACTGAAGAAAATGCTAACTT
Organism: Odocoileus virginianus; assembly: GCF_023699985.2. Classification (NCBI taxonomy): domain Eukaryota; kingdom Metazoa; phylum Chordata; class Mammalia; order Artiodactyla; family Cervidae; genus Odocoileus; species Odocoileus virginianus. The sequence goes on along the minus strand of NC_069689.1, from coordinate 9,985,052 downwards.
TAATTAGGGTTACTGAAAATGATTTTCCCCAAACACACAGACTGTCTGAACTTCATGTGCGGCGCCTGCGGACCCCAGATCAAGCCCCCGCCCCGCGGTGCAGTTCCGCGCGAGTGGCGTGAGCTGTGCCTGGCGGTCCGCCACGTCCCGAGGCACGGGGCCCGTGTACTCTGCTGTCTGTCCAGGAGCGCGCGGGGCGCTGAGCGGGACCCTCTCACTTACTGTTTTGCTCGACCTGTCCGTCTGCTGCAGTGTGGACCCTGGGCTGTAATCTGAAGTTCTAGAAATACAAATGAGAAGTATATTGGACGCCGACTTTGTACGTAGCACTCCTGTAAAGTCCTGAGCTTTCCAGTGCAGTTTGAGGGAAGAACCCCAAACCCAGGTCTCAGCACGTTTTTTTTTTTCAGCTTTGGCCACAAAACTCCCTTGTCTGAAGGTCTTCACAGCAGAGTTAAAATGTGCAGCACCATGTCTTACACGGCCGTGAGTTGTGGCTGCACAAAGTTTGAGTGAATGTCAGGCTTACGGGGTGGGCTGGCCATCCTCTGTGGTGTGAGCTACTCAACGAGGTCAAAGTCTCCCCTTGGCAGACCTGTTTTCTTCCAAACCCTGTCCTTGCAGGTCACAGCGGTTGCGCAGCAGAACCAAGGGGAGGTGCCCGAGCCCCAGGACATGAAAGTGGCCGAGGTGCTCTTCGATGCTGCCGACGCGAACGCCATCGAGGAGGTCAACCTGGCTTACGAGAACGTCAAGGAAGTGGATGGGCTGGACGTCTCCAAGGAGGGCACAGAGGCCTGGGAGGCCGCGATGAAGAGATACGACGAGAGGATCGACAGGGTGGAGACCCGGATCACCGCCCGCCTGCGAGACCAGCTCGGCACGGCCAAGAACGCCAACGAGATGTTCCGGATCTTCTCCAGGTTCAACGCACTGTTCGTCCGGCCTCACATTCGCGGGGCCATCCGCGAGTACCAGACGCAGCTGATTCAGCGTGTGAAGGACGACATCGAGTCTCTTCACGACAAGTTCAAGGTCCAGTACCCGCAGAGCCAGGCGTGTAAGATGAGCCACGTGCGCGACCTGCCGCCCGTGTCCGGCTCTATCATCTGGGCCAAGCAGATCGACCGGCAGCTGACGGCCTACATGAAGCGCGTGGAGGACGTGCTGGGCAAGGGCTGGGAGAACCACGTGGAGGGCCAGAAGCTGAAGCAGGACGGGGACAGCTTCCGCATGAAGCTCAACACGCAGGAGATCTTCGACGACTGGGCCCGCAAGGTGCAGCAGCGCAACCTGGGCGTGTCGGGCCGCATCTTCACCATCGAGAGCACGCGGGTCCGGGGCCGTGCCGGCAACGTCCTCAAGCTGAAGGTCAACTTCCTCCCCGAGATCATCACCCTCTCCAAAGAAGTGCGAAACCTCAAGTGGCTGGGCTTCCGCGTCCCGCTGGCGATTGTGAACAAGGCTCACCAAGCGAACCAGCTCTACCCGTTCGCCATCTCGCTGATTGAGAGCGTGCGGACCTACGAGCGCACGTGCGAGAAGGTGGAGGAGCGGAGCACCATCTCCCTGCTGGTGGCGGGCCTGAAGAAGGAGGTGCAGGCGCTGATCGCCGAGGGCATCGCCCTGGTGTGGGAGTCCTACAAGCTTGACCCCTACGTGCAGCGCTTGGCGGAGACGGTCTTCAACTTCCAGGAAAAGGTGCGTGCCGCTTCCGTCCTCCCTGTCACGGAGGCTGGACAATCGGTTAGCAGTTAGCTCTCCACAGAGGTCACCCACGGTCCCGACAGCTCAGGGCCATGTCCGCCAAGCAGGAGAAGGAGGCTCTCCCCTCACCAGGCTGTTGGATGGTGTGGGGGCTTTAGGGAGGCCGTTCAGTGACAGTCCCCGTTTAGCTAGGGGGCCAGGGCAGAGGTGAAGGGCCCGAGAGCTCCGTTACTGATAAACCTGTGTGGACCGCGGGTTGGCGGCTCTGGCCCACCCCAGACCTGGCCCTCCTCCCTAGATCCCCGCCTGGCCATGCCGTACTCACCTCGTGGCCCTGCTCCTGCCTCCGTGGGCAGGACAGTGTCCACTGGTCTGGTGCGCAGCTGGCTCCCAGGGAGGGAAGGTGCTGAGCAGCACGCATTGATGTCCTGCTCCCGCACGGGCAGTCGGAGGGCACCTTCCCGGGAGCGGGAGTGGGAAGGGGAGAGGCTGCCGATGTCCATACCTTTCCCTTCCCTCCTCGGAGACGGGGGTGTGGTGTCAGGCCAGCACGTAGGGTTAGCTCCCTCGTACCTTCCTTTAGGTGGACGATCTACTGATTATCGAGGAGAAGATAGACCTGGAAGTCCGCTCCCTGGAGACATGCATGTACGATCACAAGACTTTCTCTGAGATCCTGAACAGAGTGCAGAAGGCTGTGGACGACCTAAACCTGCACTCCTACTCCAACCTGCCCATCTGGGTCAACAAGCTGGATATGGAGGTGGGCTGGCGCTGGCTACACGTAACGTTGTCTGCCATCTGCATGGGGGTGGCCCTGGTCCATAAGTCTGTTAGTTCATCACTGAAAAGCTCTTTCCGTGGAGGTTATCAGTGACCATGACCATCCAGTTCTTTCCAGAAAGCCCTGTAGCTGACAGTACAGCTGAACTGCAGTGCTGCCTGCAGTCACCCTCCTGCGCCGGAAGCAGGGCTCCGGGGGAGGAGAGCGGTGCTCTCGTCTTCTGGGTGTTTGACAGCCTCCTTCGTCAGCTCTGCTGATGATTGAGGTGGTTCTCCCTGGCCCTCCTCTCCGGGCCACCTTCTCTGGCCACCCTGTCTTTCTCCAACAGCCCGCCAGCAGCCACGTACCTCTTGTTCCTGGTTTAGAGGATCCTCGCTCACCCTTGTGGGGTGGGTGTTGGAAGCATACCTAGCACCACGTTTGGCTTTCCCGTCAGCGGGTGTCAGAGCAGCTGTGAAGTCTCTGGAGGGAGGGAGGGTATTTTATGGCAGAGGTCACTCAGTGGGCAGGCGGTAGCTGGTCAGTTCTGAACTTGTGTGTGGGTCACAGGTTTTCTCCTCTGAAGTGGATTAGTAAATTGCAGCAATTCCTCCAGTGGGCCCTGAACAGAGTGAACGTTCAGAAGCCCCAGTCTTCTGAATCGAGTGCAAGTCCCAGGTTTTCTCAGGCCGCCCCCACAGTGTTTCCAGGATGGTTGAGTGGCTCACAACAAGGGGGACTCTAAGCAAGATGTGCGGACACCCTAGTCCTTGGAAATCTCCTCACAGATCAGAGATTTCCAACTTCCTTCTTCACTTGTTGAAGGAAAATGGTCACTGTCTGGTGACTGATGTTGACTAGATTTACTGTGGTGATCATTTTACAAATAGGTATATATATTGAATCCTTATGCTGTACATCCAAAACTCCTGTTACAGTCAGTTACCAAAGGCAGGAGGAGGGGGCGGCAGAGGATGAGGTGGTTGGGTGGCATCACTGACTCAGTGGACATGAGTTTGCGCAAACTCCAGGAGATGGTGAAGGACAGGGAAGCCTGATGTGCTGCAGTCTGTGGCATCACAGTCAGACGTGACTTAGCAACTGAACAGCAACAATAAGGAAATCAGTTGTGCCTCAATTTAAAAAAGAAAATGGTTTCATCTCCAAATTATAGTTTTCTAGTTTTATACGTGAGGCTGGTTTTTGTTTGTAAGTTTTCTGTCACACTGAACATGTATCAAGACTTTGGCCACACCCGCGCGTTTGTGTTGGTCTTGTCGCTTGTAGGCGGGAGTCCGCAGGGGGAGCGCACAGTCAGCCTGGTGGTCAGTGACCCGAGGCTGGAGGGTGGAGACGAGGCTGAGGAGCCGGGGGTGAAGGCTGTGGTCAGGAACAGTCCGTCCTGGACCTGGAACATTGGTTTTCTGTCAGTACGCTCTGCGAGCTAACTTTGGGAGAAACACTGTTCTTAGACATGTTTTCTCTGTAGATCGAAAGGATACTGGGCGTCCGGCTGCAAGCTGGCCTGAGAGCTTGGACCCAGGTGCTCCTTGGACAAGCGGAGGATAAGGCAGAGGTTGACATGGATACAGATGCCCCTCAAGTTAGTCACAAGCCTGGAGGAGAGCCAAAGATCAAGGTGAGTATCTCCCAGGGCAGCCGGTCCCATAGGAAGTAAAGCACCAGTGGAAGCGCCGGTGAAAAGGCCACTGCGGTGGGCAGACCTGAGCCCGGTCAGCATCCTGGGGTGACGTGAGGTGAGGAGAAGGGCTCTCCCCCCACCATCCGTGAGGACAGTGCCAGGCAGACCCAGCAGGAGGGCCGCTCTACAGAGGGCGCCCCAAGTGCCAGGGCGTGAGAGAGGCTGAAAAAGCGGAGAGTGTCACAGAGCGGAAGGCAGAGAGGAGCGGTGACTGCCGGCGAAGTGTCCCGGGAGACCCGGCGAGTCTGACTGGAGCCCATCCTTTAGCTGAGTCTGTCGAGGCCGCCGTCCCCAGGGTCACAGAGCCCCCACGAGTGAGCGACTGGACGACGGGCTGGCGCTCGTGTCTTTGCTTTGGTGATCACGCCACTTGAGAGGAGGCTGGAGAGGGCGTATACCTGTCCTCTTCACGCCTGCGTTAGAGCTCTGCTCTGCATCAAGTTTCAGGAATAAGTGGGGTTTACTCGTTTTGTCTGATGGCTGTGTTGCGTCTTAGCCGCAGTGCGGGGGTCTTCCTGCCGGTGCAGGCTCGGTAGCTGTGCTCACGGCTTCGTTATTAACGTGGGGCCTCAGTTCCCCCACCAGGGCGTGAACCCACGTCCCCTGCACTGGAAGGTGGATTCCTAACCCCTGGACCACCAGTGAAGTCCCAGGTTATTTTCCTCAGTGGAGAATAAAACTTAGAATCTACACTGGGGGACATTTCTGTTCTCCTAGAGTGTATGTAGGAAGCAATTTGAAGAACTGAATACAATGGTCTGCTGCAAGCAGAAGTTCAGACAGTGACCCTAAAGTGTCAGTTTTAATGAAAATCTGAGTAGAATTCTCATGGAGAGATGCATCAGCACGCTGGACAGCAGCCCTTGTCTCCAAGCGGCTGTTTCCCATTGTGTGGAGGGGGAGCCTACTGGAGCCTGCAAGCTTCCCAGAAAGTTCTGTTTGAACTCTGCATGTAACACAAGTGGTGGTTATAAACATGTCCACCTTACACTGATTCATTAAGCCATACATTAGTTCTGTGTAGTTTACAGTATTTGTGTTCTATTTACCAGTGAAAGTCTCCAAATCAGAAGCCTGGTAGAACTGGGCAAATAGAAACTTTGATCTTAGAGAAACAATTGCTTTTTTTTTTTTCCTACCCAGACTTCATGTTTTCTTTTAATACCTAAAATGTTTTCACTTTTGAATATTACAGATATTCATCCCCAGAGCATACTTTTTTAAAAAAATTACTGAGGTACAGAAAAGCAAGTGAGGGTGTCTGAGTTGATCGGATATGTAGCGGAGACGGAGCTGGAATTCTTAAATTGCCTCAAAGCACTGGTGGGTGGCACAGACTGATCCCAGCCTGTAAACCCATCAGTGAAGCCGGCCTCACGTCACTGCTTTCTCAGGTTGCAAGGTCCTCCACGTCCAGTCATGGTCACACACATCAGATCAGGCGCTTCGCTGAGCACCTATTGTGTGTCCGACACCCAGGCGCTGGGCGCCCGGGAGGAGCCCACGCAGAGCTGCCCTCTGACCTCCTCCGGGCTCTTGGGGAGGGCTGCAGGCCAAACGTGAACTCACAGAAGGCCAGATCTGTTAGTAACTTAACAGAGTTTGTGGTTCACACAGAGCTAGTGTAATGATTCAGAGAGAGAAAATGGTATATACCAAAGCCCTTGTACTGAAATAGACTGCTGAGTCAAAACGACACCTTTGCTTTCCAGAACGTCGTTCACGAGCTGAGGATCACCAACCAGGTCATCTATTTGAACCCACCCATCGAGGAGTGCAGGTACAAGTTGTACCAGGAGATGTTCGCCTGGAAGATGGTGGTGCTGTCTCTTCCCCGGATCCAGAGCCAGAGGTACCAGGTGAGCCCCCTCACCCTCACAAGGAAGCCCTGCACCTCAGCTCGGCGCTCTGTCAGCTCAACGCTCTGGCGGAACGCTGGACAAGGCGCCGTGTGATCCAACACTTTCCCTGTGGCTACTGCCCCACGCAGTCCCAAGTGTATCTCCTTTCTTAGCTGTGCGTGTGGCTCTGTTCTCTCCTCCCTCCTCTGGGGCCCGGTCTTCACTCCTGGCTCCCTCAGCTCTCCCTGCACCTTGCCAGCACGTCCACGTCACTGGTTCCTGTATGTTCCATGCCTGCCCCACCTCGCCATCCATATCCCATCCGGACTGCTGGTCATGAATACCAGCTGTGTGCTGGCCCTGCGTGCTCCTGTCTCCTCTGGTCCTTACCCTAACTCCACGGGCCGATCCTGCTGCCTCCTTGCAGCTCCACATGGCCACCTGCAGACGTGTCGTCTCCCAGTCCCCTCCCTCAGACCTGCATCTCCCCCAGTCTTCTCTTCCCCGCCCTCTAACCTTCTCAGGCCGCAGATCTTGATGTACCCTGGACGCCCACCGTCTCCCTCTTCAGAACTTACCCTGGTCTGTTTCTTGTGGTCCAGTGCTGCGGTCGTGCGGGGTGCATCTCACCCCCAGGCCCAGTTAAGCCCCCTCCTCGCTGGTCTCTGCTCTCGTCCCTCTAAAAGCTGCGGTCAGCAGAGCAGCCCAGAGTGCCTCTTAGGTGTGTGTGGACCCCGACGCTGCTGTTTTGGGAGTCTGGTGACAGCTTCCCGTCTCGCCCACCACGGGGGCCTGCGGGCCCCCGACACGTGGCGCTCTGCCTCCTGCCTCTCCGCCCCCGGCTCAGCTGCAGCGCGCGGGGCCCCCCCGTCCTCACACAGGCCAGGCGGACGCTGGCCCCAGGCCCCTGCCCTTGCTCATCCCCTGCCCCCGCGGTGCCCCTCCTCCCCCAGTCTCTGCCCAGGGTCACCTCCTCAGTGAGGCCTCCCGTGCCTCCCCGTGTGAAACACGTCCTCCACCCTGCAATCCTTCCCACCCCCGTTTCTCCCCAGCCCTGCTCGCCATATGACGTCCTGTGTGTTTTGCCTTCCCCTTGGTTGTCTCTCCCCTCCCGCAGAAGCCAAGTCTGTGCCAGCAGACGTCTTTGTCTGTTCATAATGCCTGCAGCAGTGCCTGGCCTGTGACCGGCCCGCAGGTTGTTGACACCGATGAGTGACTGTGTGCACGCTGGTGTTCACACTCAGTGGTGGTCCCTCGCTCCCCGAGGCGACACCCTCGGTCCTGCCTTCTGGGATGAGAGGCTCAGGTCTCGTGGGGCCCACTCTGGACACCCTGCTCCCCGCTCCTGAGGCACGCCTGCTCAAACAGGGATGCCACACCTTCCAGCTTGTGGTTGATGTTCCTTTTCTTGGTTTGATGAGTTAAATATACTTAGGTCACTTGTGACTGGGATGAGTGAACATTGTCCGTTAAATAGCACTTCTTTCAGTTTATTTCAATTCTCTGAAAGGTAGCTGAGGTTCACATTTCTGTACGCACTCCCTGCGTTCATGTCCGGCTTTGTTCGGTTAGGTGGGCGTCCACTACGAACTGACGGAAGAAGAGAAGTTCTACCGGAACGCGCTAACGCGGATGCCGGACGGCCCCGTGGCCCTGGAGGAGTCCTACTCTGCAGTCATGGGCATCGTCACCGAAGTCGAGCAATACGTCAAGGTGAGGCGCCCCTCTCCCTCCAGTGCGCATGATCCACCTTAGACGCAGTGCGAGCTCAATGAATGTGCCACCAAGAAGTCTTGGCTGAACGTGATGCGATTCGTGAGGTCATGTTTGCTACTTGTAAAGCAAGCAGTGAACGATAGAATGAACCTTTTGGGGCATTAATCATTTTGGAAAGCAGAAAACTTTATTCTCTTTTGGTTGGGAAACTGAGCATTTGAAATGAGAGTTTATTCCTAACAGTGATGAAAGAACACAAACCTTTTTAACAGATTACAACCATATGTATTAATGTTTCATAAAATGAGAAGTTGAGCTGTAGTGTGAAACTGCATTCTTCATTTGCAGGTCTGGCTTCAGTATCAGTGCTTGTGGGACATGCAAGCCGAGAACATCTATAACCGGCTCGGGGAAGATCTCAACAAGTGGCAAGCTCTCTTGGTCCAGATAAGGAAGGCCCGAGGAACCTTCGACAACGCAGAGACCAAGAAAGAGTTTGGACCGGTGGTCATAGATTACGGCAAGGTGAGCCCCGCCGGCTTCCTGCAAGGTGGCTGTGACGCAGCGTCTGACCGCAGGGAAGCTGCGGTGTGAACACTGCTCCCCCCACGCAGGTCCAGTCAAAGGTGAACCTGAAGTACGACTCCTGGCACAAGGAGGTGCTCAGCAAGTTTGGACAGATGCTCGGCTCCAACATGACCGAGTTCCACTCCCAGATCTCTAAGGTGAGGAGACGGGAGCCCACCGGGGCGGCAGGCCCGCCGGCCCCTGGGCGCCCCGACCGACACTGCTGTCCCCCCACAGTCCCGCCAGGAGCTGGAGCAGCACTCCGTGGACACGGCCAGCACCTCCGACGCGGTGACCTTCATCACCTACGTGCAGTCTCTGAAACGGAAGATCAAGCAGTTTGAGAAGCAAGTTGAGGTGAGCTCTGTCCTTTGCTGTGCCTTGGGGGTCCCCGGGGCATCTCTGTCGTACCCCCTGCCATCCTGTAAAGGTGGACGCTGGCGTCCTAGGCGGCGGCATTTTAGAAAGCTTTGCAGGTGATCCTCAGGTACTTCAGGGTTTGAGAACCACAGCTTCTTGTCTTTTGAAATCTTTTATTTTAGTTGTTGATCTTCAAGTCCTCAAACTTCAATTTCCTTCACATAGTTTGGACCTAGGCTATGAAGCCCAGTTCCAGGGTGCTCAGGCCCTGCTCGGGGCCGCCTCGGTGCAGCTGGGGCAGTCCCGGAGCTGGCCCAGCCGGGCCCCTCGGCCGCCCGCTGCCCTGTGGCCGCAGCGCTGCGGGGAGGGGAGGTTCCCGGCGGAGAGCAGGCGTGTTCTGTACCCATGGTGTCTTCTTGGTGCAGTCTGACCGTAGTCCCTGTTACCCTTCTGGAAGAAAAAGCCCGTGCGCTTGTTCCCTCTCCAGCTCTACCGCAACGGCCAGCGGCTCCTGGAGAAGCAGAGATTCCAGTTCCCGCCGTCCTGGCTCTACATCGACAACATCGAGGGGGAGTGGGGCGCCTTCAACGACATCATGAGGCGGAAGGACTCAGCCATCCAGCAGCAGGTAGCCAACCTGCAGATGAAGATTGTGCAGGAGGACCGGGCTGTGGAGAGCCGCACCACCGACCTGCTGACCGACTGGGAGAAAACCAAACCCGTCACGGTGAGCCCCGCGCGGCCCGCTCCCCGGCCCGCAGCGCCGGCCGTCCCTGCCGGCAGACCGAGGCGCCTCCGCGGCTGAGCTCTCCAGGGTGAGGGCGCTTCCTTCCTGCAATTAAGGGAGCTGTCCTTGCAGAGAGTGGATGTGAAACTGAAAGCTTGGATAGGCCTCTTTTTACCCAGACCCCTCACGACAGTCATTTAAGTCAGGGAATGCTTCTGAAGCCTAACGTTTCTCTGCTCATAAGTTACCTTCTTAGCTGTACTCAGAAGTTGGACTTGTCCCTCTTGTGGACTCAGGCCAGGCGTCCCCCGGCGCCACTGCTTGGCCTGTGCGCTGGGGCCGTCCTGGGCTGTGCCGCTGTCCTCGCAGAGGTTAAGCCTCTCTGTGCCCAGAGACTGCCGCAGCCAGGCCTCCGCATTCATTCGAGTTTGTATTGAGCACCAACCGTGTTCTGGGCAGCAGGAACACAGCCGTGACCAGAGAGGAGCCTGGCCCCAGGGGGACACGCTCCCGCAGGAGCCGGAGGGGGAGAATGGAACAGGAAGGACACGCACTTTAAGTCAGACAGAGACACGTGCTGGGGGAATTGTGTTGGTGCCTCGCTGCTCGGCGGGGAGTCTGGCGTGTGGGGACCAGTGGGGGCAGGCAGGCGTGCCGACGGCCGAGGGGCGTGCAAACGGGCAGACAGGGCGCAGGCGTGGAGGTCACGGCCCGCCTGGTTCACTGGGTGGAATTCACAGGGAGGCACACGTGTAAACACCACAGGAGAAGGATGTGCACGCATCCTAGATAGTAGAGGGGCGTCCAGACAGCCAGGATGGGGCGCAGGCGTGGAGGTCATGGCCCGTCTGGTTCACTGGGTGGAATTCACAGGGAGGCACACGTGTAAACACCGCAGGAGAAGGATGTGAGTGCATCCTAGATAGTAGAGGGGCGTCCAGACAGCCAGGATGGGGCGCAGGCGTGGAGGTCACGGCCCGTCTGGTTCACTGGGTGGAATTCACAGGGAGGCACACGTGTAAACACCGCAGGAGAAGGATGTGAGTGCATCCCAGGTGCTGGTCGGGTTTTGTGGTCAGGGCTGCAGTTCTCCACATGAGGCCTGGGGACTGATCGGGCTCCCTGCCACCCCCGGCACACACACACATCTGCTGGGTCGGCCTCCGTCCTGCCCTTAGCCTGTCCGTGCTGCTGGCCTGAGCTCCCGCTTTGTGTCTGGTTGGTCCGAGGGGCCCTGGGGCGAAGCAGGCTGTGCTTCGCTGACACCGGGACTGCCAGGTCGTGCAGGGGTGTGAGGGCTGATCAGCAGGCAAGAGTGCAGCACCTCAGCGTGGACGTCTGTGCCTCGCCTCACTGGCGATGTGTTACACTTAGAACTCTCACCGAGGGAGTGCCCTGGGGGTCCAGTGGTTAGGACTCAGTGCTCTCACTCCTGAGGGCCCGGCTTCACCCCCGGTCAGGGAGCTGAGGTCCCACAAGTCACACAGTGTGGCAAAAAAGAGATAAAGAACTTGAATTGGTACTCGATATAGTCATTCTCAAAGGTTATTAAAGTGGAAAGAGATCTGTGCATCGTGTTAGTGCAGAAGCCGAGCGGACTCCGGTGAGAACGGTGCTCTCCTCCTCACCTTCCCTCGTCCCTGATGCCAGGGCCGTGCCCCCGGGGAGGGCGTGCCTGGCGGGGGTGGCCCGCTCCGGACCCAGGTCAGTGTCTCCCCGGCACTCCGCGAGGGGACGCCTGAGTCTACAGGTGCTCCCCTTGCCCGGGTCAGACCTGGAAGTAATGGGCACGCCTCGCCAGCAAGCACTTCTGAACATTTACAGGCAGACACACTCAAGGAAGCGCAGCGACCCCTCCAGCGCCCCGGAGCCGGGCCCCTCTCCCTGAGACCTGGCTCTGACTCGCTGGTCTTGACCACTTCAGGGCAACCTGCGTCCAGAGGAGGCGCTGCAGGCGCTCACAATATACGAAGGGAAGTTCGGCAGACTGAAGGACGACCGCGAGAAGTGCGCGAAGGCCAAGGAGGCCCTGGAGCTGACCGACACGGGGCTTCTCAGCGGCAGCGAAGAGCGCGTCCAGGTACCAGCCGCTCCCGTGGGTGCGTGGGTCCGGGCGCCTCATGCTGACCTCGCCCCCAGCCCGGCTGCAAGGCCCTGGCAGAGTCCGAGGTGGCTCCTCGCCCGAAGTGTAACTGCTCTGCTCTCCCTGATTGCAGGTGGCCTTAGAAGAGTTACAGGACCTCAAAGGGGTTTGGTCAGAGCTCTCTAAGGTCTGGGAGCAGATCGACCAGATGAAGGAGCAGCCGTGGGTTTCAGTGCAGCCTCGAAAGGTACATGTCAGTAAAACGGATACCATGTTGCCCTTCGCATGTTGGAAGTTGGAGACTTTACTTAGGAACGTGGCAAGCAGGGAGTTCACAAGAAGTCCCTTCCAGTCATTTATCTGAAATTTCTTTTAAGACTAGTTTTTAAATGCTTCACCCTTTAAAGGAACGTCGGCAAACTGAATACCACTTTGGGTTTCCCTTGACAGCTTCGACAGAATTTAGACGGCCTCCTGAACCAGCTGAAAAACTTCCCCGCCCGATTGCGGCAGTACGCATCCTACGAGTTTGTGCAGAGGCTTCTGAAAGGCTACCTGAAGGTGGGTGACCGGAGCTGAGGGCTGGGAGGCCGGCCGGAAACGGGCCACGTGGGTGACTTGGCTCCGTCTCCCCGCAGATAAACATGCTGGTGATCGAGCTCAAGTCCGAGGCACTCAAGGACCGCCACTGGAAACAGCTGATGAAGCGGCTTCACGTGAACTGGGTGGTTTCTGAGCTGACCCTCGGCCAAATCTGGGACGTGGACCTGCAGAAGAACGAAGCTGTGGTCAAGGACGTGCTGCTCGTGGCCCAGGGGGAGATGGCTCTGGAGGAATTCCTGAAGCAGGTGGGGGCCGGGCTGTGACGCCACCTGGGCTGTGAGACGGGGCCTCACCTGCGGTCCCTCCTGTCCCCATATTGTTGACTCACCTGGCCACTTATGTGGCTGGCCAATGCCCGTGCATTGATGACCTGCCTCTTTGGGTTTCACTTCAGATACGTGAAGTGTGGAACACGTACGAATTGGACTTGGTTAACTATCAGAACAAGTGTCGCCTGATCCGCGGCTGGGACGACCTCTTCAACAAGGTCAAAGAGCACATCAACAGCGTGTCCGCCATGAAACTTTCTCCGTATTACAAGGTACTACTGTGGCGGCTTCCCTCCCGCGCATCTGCCTTAATGCCCGCAGCCTCATGGGGACGTCCCGGGCAGTCCAGCAGTTAAGACTGCAGGCTTCCACTGCAGGGAGCACAGGTTCAATCCCTGGTCGGGGAACTAAGACCCCAAGTGCTACACGGCCTAAATAAATTAATAAATATTTTAAAAATAAAAATGGCCAGGCTCAGTTACCAGGGACCTGTTTTTAGAAAAAGTGAGTCACATAACTTAATTGGATGTTTGTCTGCATCTTGAGGTAAGTTCTGGCGTATCTGAGAGGGGAAAGGGGTAGCAGTTGACCTCTGCCCTCCTTCGCCCACTAGGTGTTTGAGGAGGATGCCCTGAGCTGGGAAGACAAGCTGAACCGCATCATGGCCCTGTTCGACGTGTGGATCGACGTGCAGAGGCGCTGGGTCTACCTGGAGGGCATCTTCACGGGCAGTGCAGACATCAAGCACCTGCTGCCGGTGGAGACCCAGCGGTTCCAGAGGTTCGGCCTCCAGCGGGTCGGGGGCAAAAGGGTGGGCTTGGCTGGGAACACGCTGCATGAAGGCTGACAGTAACCTTGCTTCTAATTTGACCTGTAGCATCAGCACGGAGTTCTTGGCTCTGATGAAGAAAGTATCCAAGTCTCCCCTGGTGATGGATGTTCTGAACATCCAGGGGGTGCAGAGGTCTCTGGAGAGATTGGCAGACCTGCTGGGAAAGATCCAGAAAGCCCTGGGAGAGTACCTGGAAAGAGAGCGCTCGTCTTTCCCCAGGTGAGGGGGAGTCTCGGGTGTGGACTGAAGGGAAGCCCAGCTCTGCGGCTTCTTCCCTCCTGGCATGTGTGTTGCCAACTCTGACATCAAGAGTCTTCTTACCAGTAGCCCTTTTAATGAATACTGTTTCCCTTTTATCGATTGAGTCCTCTCAATTTTCTACCGTGGGTTTTTATACTAAGTTCCATTTAAACTATTATTCCCCCTCCCAGGCAGCTTGCCTCTCTTAAAAAACTCACTCTGATGATTTTATTTTCTAAGTGGCTTTTTTTTTTTTCTTTCTGAAGTTTGAGTGAGTGAAAGTCGCTCAGTTGTGTCCTGACTCTTTGCAACCCCATGGACTGTGGCCTGCCAGGCTCCTCTGTCCACGGGGATTTTCCAGGCGAGAATACGGAGTGGGTTGCCAGTGCTCTCCTCCAGGGGATCTTCCCAACACAGGGATCGAGCCCAGGTCTCCTGCATTGCAGGCAGATTCTTCATGGTCTGAGCCACCGGGGAAGCCCTCTGAATATTTCACTTGTTATAAATAGAGCAGGTTTTTTAAAAATTGGTGAAGTGAAGTGAATTATATGAAATGCATTGTATTTCTTTTCAGTGTCTTGTTAGGTGAGTGTGTCTCTTTTGCTGAGGGCTAGAGAAAACCTGGATGTGATCTGCATTCAGGCTGGAGATGGTTCACACCATTCATGTCCACTCTCCTTTCTTACTATTTGATTCACCTTACTTCTGTACATGTCATGTTTTAGCAACTCAAATGCTGTTTCGATTTTAGATTCTATTTTGTGGGTGATGAAGATTTGCTTGAAATCATTGGAAACAGTAAGAATGTAGCTAAGTTACAGAAGCACTTCAAGAAAATGTTTGCTGGCGTTTCGAGCATCATCCTCAATGAAGACAACTCTGTTGTCCTGGGCATCTCGTCCCGTGAAGGAGAGGAGGTAGTTACATTTACGATCGTAACTCAGAAAACTTCGCTCCTGTCTTCACACACCTTAATTCTTAGGTTTTCTATATTTCAGGTTATGTTTAAAACTCCCGTGTCAATCACCGAACATCCCAAAATCAACGAGTGGCTCACGCTGGTGGAGAAGGAGATGCGGGTCACGCTCGCCAAACTCCTTGCTGAGTCCGTTACTGAAGTCGAGATCTTTGGTAAAGCAACATCAATTGACCCAAATACCTACATCACCTGGATTGACAAATACCAGGTACTGTCCAGCAGAAGGGGGACGGTCTGAAGGTGAGGACACCGGCTGATCTTTAAAACCACTCTTTTGGGTCTCCTGTGTGCCGCGTCTCCCAGGCCCAGCTGGTGGTCCTGTCAGCCCAGATCGCCTGGTCTGAGAATGTGGAGACGGCGCTGAGCAGCATGGGCGGGAGCGGCGACGCGGCCCCCCTGCACTCCGTGCTGAGCAACGTGGAGGTCACCCTCAACGTGCTGGCCGACTCGGTCCTCATGGAGCAGCCCCCACTCCGCAGGCGCAAGCTGGAGCACTTGGTGAGTCCTCCTCCTCCCGATCAGGCTCCCCTGCCCTCCCCTCGAGCCGCTAGAAGAACTCAAGCCCGAGAAATACCCTCATTGGCGTCTGGGAGAAAAGCAAGTCGATGGCCTGTTGACAAGTGCTGGGTAGTCTTTGGCACTCTCTTCCTGTTGAAAGGCAACCTTGGGGAACAGGAGCCAAATGCACAACCTCCTGGTACAGAGGTGACCCTCGGTACAGAGGGGACCCCTGGTACAGAGAGGGGCCCCCGGTGTAGAGGGGGGGCCCCAGTACAGAGGGAGACCCCCGGTACAGAGGGAGACCCCGGTACAGAGAGGGGCCTCCTGGTACAGAGGGGGGGCCCCGGTACAGAGGGAGACCCCCGGTACCGAGAGGGGCCTCCTGGTACAGAGGGGGGGCCCCGGTACAGAGAGGGCCCTCCTGGTACAGAGGGGACCCCCGGTACAGAGGGGGGCCCCGGTACAGAGGGAGACCCCTGGTACAGAGGGAGGCCCCGGTACAGAGGGGGGCCCCGGTACAGAGGGGGACGCTCCGCCCTCAGGGTTTTCACGCTCTCGTCCCTGCTTTCCCGGAGCGCCGCCTCGAGAGCCGTGCCTGTGAGCCTTGTCACTTCACCACTGGGCTTGCGCCATCTAGTGCAGCAGACAGACTGTTTGGTCAGAGACAGCTCTTCTCCCGTCATGTTTTATGCGAGTTACAGAGTTTTTACTTAGAATAAGGTGTTTCTGTTGTTTCTTTGTTTTTGTTGCAGTTCTTTATTCTATGTAATTCCATTGTGTGAACACCAGTTCTGTTGTTTTTAAAAGTAAATTTATGTTTCGGAATGTTTATTTACCTTGTGACTGGACCTCGGATCTCAGTTTCAAGGTCTCCTCGGTAATGCGCAGTCCCAGAGGAGGCTACTGCAGGTAGTGTATGTTATGATAACC
Organism: Odocoileus virginianus; assembly: GCF_023699985.2. Classification (NCBI taxonomy): domain Eukaryota; kingdom Metazoa; phylum Chordata; class Mammalia; order Artiodactyla; family Cervidae; genus Odocoileus; species Odocoileus virginianus. The sequence continues at coordinate 9,969,232 of NC_069689.1, read as the reverse complement.
TCCTCAAGTGAGTCTGTCTTCAGATCACAGAGCTGGTTCACCAGAGAGACGTTACCAGGTCCCTGATCAAGAGCAAGGTCGACAACGCCAAGTCTTTCGAGTGGCTCAGCCAGATGCGGTTCTACTTTGACCCGAAGCAGACCGACGTGTTGCAGCAGCTGTCGATTCAGATGGCGAACGCCAAGTTTAACTACGGCTTCGAGTATCTGGGCGTCCAGGACAAGCTGGTCCAGACCCCCCTCACCGACCGCTGCTATTTGACCATGACGCAGGCCTTGGAGGCCAGGCTCGGGGGGTCCCCGTTCGGTGAGTCCCTCCTCGCACCTGGCCAGGTCAGGTCAGGTGGTGAACCTGCTTTTCAGAGATGAAGCGAATCTAAATGTATTTTTTAACTACATGGCTGGTGCTTTCTTAAACTTTAAAGCTTTACATCAGTTACTACATTTGTAGTTGACCTTTGAACAGCACTGGTTTGAACTATGAGGGTCCACTTGGACACAGATTTTTTAATAGATGTGCAGTCAGCCTTCCGTGTTCACAGGATTCACACCCTCAGACTGAACCAGCCATGAATTGAAGCTTCCTTCTGAGGTTGGTTGAATCCATGGATGTGGAACCTGTGGATGTGGAGGGCTGACAGTGGGACCCAGTGGGATTTGCATAGAGACAGAGGGCAAACTGTACTTTGGTTTTTTGGAAAAGAATTGCTTTCTGCAGTTCTTAAAGCTAAAGACGTGTTCTCACTTGAGTTCTCAATTCCCTTTCTTCACATAACAGGGCCTGCAGGGACTGGGAAGACCGAGTCTGTCAAAGCTCTCGGCCATCAGCTGGGACGCTTTGTTTTAGTTTTCAACTGTGACGAGACCTTTGATTTCCAGGTGAGATGCTCCGAGGGAACCGCCTAGAGCTGAGGGCCAGGTGGGGACACAGGCTTGTGCCTCTGGGGGCCGTGAGCCGTGCACACAGCACTCTCCTTTGGGAACGGGGTGACTGGAGCTGTTTGAGGGGCCAGCCGGTGCGTGACACCGACTTGAGCTTCACGTCACCAGGTTAACTCTTCTGTGTAATGTATTTTTCTGGTGTCTGTGTTTAGGAAAAACAAATAGGGAAGATTGTTTTAAACAACGAAAAATGCCAGCTTTGTCACTGGAGTTTTTTTGGGAGACGAGGGAAAATAATACATTATATCTGTACAGCTGTGTATGGAGTACTTGCTATGTTTAGGGCTGGGCTCCTTGCCTCACCGGTAAAGCTGGTTCCACCTTCACAGCCTATCCCACCTCCCTGCACTCCTCCGGGAGGAAGGTGGTATTATCCCCGTTTCAAAGAGGAGCAGGCAGGTTTCAGGATGTGATTTGCGCGGGGTCGGACCCATCACCCAAGCCAGGATTGGAGCCCCACATGGCCAGCACCGAGGCCGTCTTTTAGCTCCTTTATTCTTGTTGTTTCAGGCGATGGGGCGCATCTTTGTGGGGCTCTGCCAGGTGGGGGCCTGGGGCTGCTTTGACGAGTTCAACCGCCTGGAGGAGCGGATGCTGTCGGCCGTGTCGCAGCAGGTGCAGTGCATCCAGGAGGCGCTGCGCGAGCACTCCAACCCCAACTTCGATAAGAGTGAGGCTCGTCTTCTTGCTACAGTTACGCTGCTGTGGGTTAGAAATGAGCGAGGGTTTAGTGTAGCTCCCAGACCTGCGGCTGCAGGCGGGGCAGTGCGACCTGATGGAAGACGTGGGCGGGGCCCAGGATGGCACTGCCCCCGTCGCCCCATGGCAGCTAGCGGGCGGCTGGTCCTTCCTCTGCAGACAGAGGCCCCAGGCTCCTCCCATGTCCCCGCAGAGCCAGGCCTCCTGGCCGGAGTGTTGGGACCAGACCCTGGTCATGTGTTTGGGGGTCCCTGGGAGCTAGTTCCACACAGAGCCTAGGCGCATGAGCTGGAGGAGTTAAATAAATCAGTGAAGGGTAGTTCACCCGTTAGTTTTCCCGTTTATTCACTAGTAATAGTATCCCGTCTTACCAGACCCCAATAAAACGACTGTCAGAGGAATGAGTGCCTCTGAGCTGCGTGCTCACTCATGGAGGAAGCCTGGCCCCTGAGTGTGGGGGTTTGGTTTTGTGGAGTGTTTGGTTTGTGTGTGGGTTGTTTTTAATGGCCCTAGGCGAGGGCCATGCCTGTGGTCTAAGCCAGTTGGCTTTATCACAGCTGGACCCGTTTTTGTTGCTGTAGCTACTGTCAGGCTGTGTTTCTGTTCTTCACTGACGCGTGACACCCAGCGGTGATGCGCAGATAGGGTAGTGGGCTTCCCGCTCTGGTGACTTGATCCATGCCACATCTGGGTGGCTCTTGCGTGGGTGGGGAGGCTGGAAACGGGTCTCCCCAGGCAGAGGGTGTCGTGCTGCTGAGAGCCCGCAGAAAGGCCAGGCCGCTGCTCCCATGGGGTCCCGGGCCAGCATAGCGCTGGGTTTGAGGTTTCAGATTTTATGGTGGTTTTTTGACCATCGCAAGCCTTAACGCTATCACCTGAATTTCAGCCTCTGCCCCCATTACCTGTGAGCTGCTGAACAAACAAGTGAAGGTTAGCCCAGACATGGCCATCTTCATCACCATGAACCCTGGCTACGCGGGCCGGTCAAACCTCCCAGACAACTTGAAGAAGCTGTTCCGGAGCTTGGCCATGACCAAGCCCGACCGTCAGCTCATCGCCCAGGTCATGCTGTACTCTCAGGGCTTCCGCACCGCCGAGGTCCTCGCCAACAAGATCGTCCCTTTTTTCAAGTGAGTCTTCACGTCATTCCTAATCGTGCTTCTGGCGTGTGTTAACTGCACCGTTTAAACTGGGCTTGTGTGATTACATTTCCTTCCACGGGTCCGCTTTCGTTCCTTGACGTTTGACGCTGCTCGGTGCTCAGTGGATACTGTTCTTAAGGAAACCCTTTCTCTTTCAGACTGTGTGACGAGCAGCTCTCTTCCCAAAGCCACTACGACTTTGGTCTGCGAGCCTTGAAGAGCGTGCTGGTGAGTGCGGGGAATGTGAAACGGGAGCGGATCCAGAAGATCAAGAGGGAGAAGGAGGAGCGCGGGGAGGCAGTCGATGAAGGAGAGATCGCGGAAAACCTGCCTGAGCAGGAGGTGAGCGGGCGTCTTCCCCACCTCCCCCGCACCCAAGCCGTGACTCCCATGTCCCGGGACGGACAGAGGAGACGCGTGCCAAATGGGCAGGGGTGGGTGGGGCAGGGTGCTGGGTCTCTGCACTTGTTCTCAGGGCCTGGGCCCTGGGTCGCTGCGGGGACAGAGCCAGGAACGCGGAGCCGCCGCCCCCGGAGCTCAGCCTGTCTCCCCCACAGATCCTGATCCAGAGCGTCTGTGAGACGATGGTGCCAAAGCTGGTGGCCGAAGACATCCCGCTGCTCTTCAGCCTCCTGTCGGACGTGTTCCCCGGCGTCCAGTACCACCGAGGCGAAATGACGGCGCTGCGGGAGGAGCTCAAGAAAGTGTGTCAGGAGATGTACCTGACTTACGGGGACGGAGAGGAGGTCGGCGGGATGTGGGTGGAGAAGGTGAGTGGGGCCTCATGGTTGGAGCCTCACAGACCCCCCAGGGGCAGCGGGGCTGGGGCCTCACAGAGCCCCCAGGGGAGGCGGGGCTGGAGCCTCACAGAGCCCCCAGGGGAGGCGGGGCTGGAGCCTCACAGACCCCTGGGGCAGCGGGGCTGGAGCCTCACAGAGCCCCCAGGGGAGGCGGGGCTGGAGCCTCACAGAGCCCCCAGGGGAGGCGGGGCTGGAGCCTCAGAGACCTCCGGGGAGGCGGAGCTGGAGCCTCACAGACCCCCGGGGCCGCAGAGCTGGAGCCTCATAGAGCCCCCCAGGGGTGGCGGGGCTGGAGCCTCACAGAGCCCCCAGGGGCCAAGAGCCATCCTGCGGCTCTGCCCACCCAGGAGGAGCTACGTCTGATGGGGCTCTGTCCCCCAGGCATGTCATCTGGTTTGTGAACATTTGTCCCCAAGTCCCCCAATAGGATTTTTTCTTTAGTGCAGTGATAGTTAAACTACCTGAAATGTTCACTCACGTGGTATAGTTTGCTCTCTGAAAATGCCGGCTAAAGGGGAATGACGGACACTGGAAAAAAGCGTCTGTGATAGTAGGTCTGTCCAGCATCATAATTAACAACGTCAACGTGCCCCTTGGTACAGAGTTCACACTCTCTTCTACACTGGATACTTCCCTCCCTCCTCTGTGAGTCACGCAGGAAGAAGAGTGTCATGTGCACAGGCTGTGCCTGTGACCCTGAGCCTTGCTTCCGGGTTAGACAGGGGGCTCCTCCAGCTGCTCTCCATCCTGGCAGGGGTCTCTCCTGAGGCGGCTTGCTGAGCAGCTCCCGTTCCACCAGCTGTGGCCTCCCTGACTCCTCAGACAGCTCCTCAGTGCAGTTAAACCCTTCCCTACCCGCTGTGGTTGTGGCCGGCTGGAGGGCTCTGGTTAGAAATCTTGCAGGCATTTCCTGGAGGGCTCCCAGCACGTGTCTCTTGCTGGGCGCAGTGAGAAGCGGGAAGGAGCCTTCGCGTGCCTTCTCGCAAGTGCTGACAGCGCCACTGGGTTTGCCCCCAGGTTCTCCAGCTCTATCAGATCACCCAGATCAACCACGGCCTGATGATGGTGGGGCCCTCGGGCAGCGGGAAGAGCATGGCCTGGCGCGTCCTTCTGAAGGCTCTGGAGAGGCTCGAGGGTGTGGAGGGCGTGGCCCACATCATCGACCCCAAAGCCATCAGCAAAGACCACCTGTACGGAACCCTGGACCCCAACACCCGGGAGTGGACAGACGGGCTCTTCACACACGTTCTGAGAAAGTGAGTGCACGTGGGCTGGGTCAGGGCCTCCAGAGAACCAGGACCTGGCGCCCTGTCCCTGTGGAACAGTGCGTTGTTCTCACACAGCCTGGGAACACTTCAGGAATGGGTGCAAGCTGAGCGTTTCAGTCTGAATCACCGCTCTCTTAACCCCTTCCACTCCAGGATCATAGACAACGTGAGAGGTGAGCTGCAGAAGCGCCAGTGGATCGTCTTTGACGGCGACGTGGACCCCGAGTGGGTGGAGAACTTGAACTCGGTGCTGGACGACAACAAGCTGCTGACGCTGCCCAATGGGGAGCGCCTCAGCCTCCCACCCAACGTACGGCCTGCGTGCGCTCCGCGCCCAGCATGCTCGGCCGGGAGGGCGGCGCCCACCACCCTGGGGTGACCCAGGTGTCAGTAGCTTCACTGTCAGCGCCTCTCTGCTAGGCTAGGGCTGTTCCATTCACAGGGCCAGTGAGAGATGTTCCAGAGGGTTCATTTGTAACCTGCTGCTGCTCACTGATTGTTAGGCACGCTCTGTAATCGTCAGGCAGCCTTTCCTGCAGCCCTGGGGGGTGGGGTTGTGGGGATTTCTGGGAAGTGGCGCAGTGAGGGATTTAGACATGGACCTCACGGTCGTCCCTCGGAAATGAGCGTCTGGTACGGGTCCTTCTGATGACCACACCTGACAGGTGGGGAACCGTGCGCGGGCCTAATGTGGACGTGTGTTCGTGCTTTGACCCCATGGTATGGAGTGCCACTGTGTGCTGGGCCCCTTCTACATGCTGCACATACAGCCGTAACCAGCAGACAAAACCCCTGCTCTGCCGGGGCTCGCAGAGGTGGCCACAGACAGACGGGAGCAGTGGGCACGGGGCCACGGTGAGAGCAGGCTGGAGTAGTGTGGCTGAGGCAGGAGGTCTCTCCATCAGGGCTTCATGGGGATGCTGGCAGCTTCAGTGGAGACTGGGGCCTGAGGGAGAGGCTCCTGGGCATTCGGGTGGAGGCCTGGTGGCAGGAGGAGCCCCTGGGCGTGCCCACACATGCTGGGAAGAGGGGGGCAGTTGGCCAGCACGGAGGGACGTAGGGCCAGGACCCAAGAGGAAACAGGCCTGGGGTCACCACGGACTGGAGCTTGCCTGCCAGGGTAAGCTGGGAGGCCGTGGGGATACTGAGAAGCGACCGAGTTGTGGGTGTGAGTTAAAGCAGGTGCCGATGGGATCTGCTGGTGGGTTGAGGGAACGGAAGGTCCAGCAGGGCCTCTGAGTGGGTGAGTGGGTACTCTTATCACAACAGAGGGTCACCATTAGCGGTTATGTTACTTGAGAAACCAAGATGCAGGTCTAGGAATACACTCAGCAGACGAGTGTCTTGATGTAATTTGTCAGGTTCTGTCCTCAGCTCATCACCCGGTAGATTCTGACTGTTTTTGGGAAGGTGGAGCTCCTGGTGAGGCACGTTAGCCCTGAGGTGAAGGCTCAGGATTCAGACTCTCTGGTTTACCTCTCAGCCCCACCAGCTACTAGCGGTGGACCCAGCGAGGCTGCCAGTCCCCTGTGCAAATGGAAGCCCTGCTGGCCGGCCTGGCAGGTTCAAGTGCAAGGGCCTGGCCACAGCCCCTCACTGTGGGCCCCGCCGTCCAGGGAGCCATGGTTCTGTCCCATTGGAGCTCCCAGTTCTCCCAACCACGCAGGTTTTTTTTCCTGCCCAGGTTCTTAGGGAGAAAGGTTGGTGGGTGTTGAATGATGCAGACTAAGATATTTTTACTTCTGAATGGAGTGTGGAGAGATTGAGTTAAATTGCTTTTTCAGTAGGTAGGTAGGTAAACCAACTTTAACTTCCTGATCTCTACCTAAAAAAATCTGCTTACTGGCCTCCCTCCAGGTGCGGATCATGTTTGAGGTGCAGGACTTGAAGTACGCCACGCTGGCCACCGTGTCGCGCTGCGGCATGGTCTGGTTCAGCGAGGACGTGCTGAGCACGGACATGATCTTCAACAACTTCCTGGCCAGGCTGCGCAGCATCCCGCTGGATGAGGGGGAGGATGAGGCCCAGCGCCGGCGCAAGGGCAAGGAAGACGAGGGCGAGGAGGCTGCCTCCCCGATGCTGCAGGTGCGGGCGGGGCTGGGAGTGCGTGCCCAGGGGGTCCCCCGCCCCCACGAATCTGGGCACGCCACAGCAGCACTGCCCCCGCTGCAGCCTGGCACTCATGGGAGGGTAGCATAATCAGCATCGTCTCACACCAGCTTCTGAGGAAGCCAGTGGTCACAGTTGCAAAAGCATAGACGTGCATGGTAAATTTAAAGAGTTCTTTCAGATTTTTCTGCAAATTGATGAAAAATGGCCTATTTTTAGTTTTGATGGTAAAAACCAGTGTTCCCAGGAAGCGTGATTTTTGAGAACTTCCAGGATGAAGGAGTGGGATTGGTCACTGAAGCCTTGACTCCTCATTTTTCAACCCATAAAACTGTTTTCATCATGACGGGGCCCTCTCCCAGGCCCGGGTTAGAGCAGGTGAAAGTCCCCTGGCCTTACTAGCTGGCCTCTGAGCACCGTTGACCCACCCTCACAGATCCAGAGGGACGCGGCGACGATCATGCAGCCGTACTTTACGTCCAACGGGTTGGTCACCAAGGCGCTGGAACATGCCTTCAAGCTAGAGCACATCATGGACCTGACGCGCCTGCGCTGCCTGGGTGCCCTCTTCTCCATGCTGCACCAGGCCTGCCGCAACGTGGCACAGTACAACGCCAACCACCCCGACTTCCCCATGCAGATTGAGCAGCTGGAGCGCTATATCCAGGTCTGGGGCGACAGGGGGGTGCTCTGGGCACCGCGGCTTCAGAGGGCTGACGTCGCTGTACCTGTCTCTCCTTGAATGTTGAAACTCCACTCAAATTGGGATCTGCCTCCTCCCCCCACAGCGGTACCTGGTCTACGCCATCCTCTGGTCCTTGTCTGGAGACAGCAGGCTGAAGATGAGGGCAGAGCTGGGCGAGTATATCAGGAGGATCACCACGGTGCCGCTGCCCACTGCGCCCAACATCCCCATCATCGACTACGAGGCACGTGCCGGAGGGCAGCGGCCTACCCAGTTCTCACCCCACAGCAGCTTCGCCTGCCCTTAATCAGCCTTTCCTGTCATAGAGGGATCTTGTCCCTTTAGTCTTCTGTGGTACAGGGCAGGCGGGTTAACTTGAGGTCCTGACTTGGGTGAAAGGGAGCAGGTCCTGCAGGCGGGCAGGCTCGGGGACCCCCAGCTGACCCTCGCCCGCCCATGTGCAGGTGTCCATCAGTGGGGAGTGGTCGCCGTGGCAGGCCAAGGTGCCGCAGATTGAAGTGGAGACGCACAAGGTGGCCGCCCCGGACGTGGTGGTGCCCACTCTGGACACCGTCCGCCACGAGGCCCTCCTCTACACCTGGCTGGCCGAGCACAAGCCGCTGGTCCTGTGCGGGCCCCCCGGGTCCGGCAAGACCATGACGCTCTTCAGCGCCCTGCGGGCCCTGCCCGACATGGAGGTAAAGCGGCAGGGACGGGCGGCCGACCTCGGGGGCCAGGGGCGGGATCGGCCTTCCACCGCTCCCCTGGCCTCTGTCCCCTGCAGGTCGTGGGTCTTAACTTCTCGAGCGCAACCACCCCAGAGCTCCTGCTGAAGACCTTCGACCACTACTGCGAGTACAGACGCACCCCGAACGGGGTCGTCCTGGCCCCCGTGCAGCTTGGGAAGTGGCTGGTGTTGTTCTGTGACGAGATCAACCTGCCAGACATGGATAAATACGGGACACAGAGGGTCATATCCTTCATCAGACAGGTCTGCTCCCGTCCGTGAGGCCCCGGCTCCCCACCCACGCTACTGCTCACCTCTGCTTCTGACGCGTCATCCCCTTTTCCTCAGATGGTGGAGCACGGAGGCTTTTACCGAACCTCCGATCAAACCTGGGTGAAGCTGGAGAGGATCCAGTTTGTGGGGGCTTGTAACCCGCCCACCGACCCTGGGAGAAAGCCCCTCTCTCACAGGTAACACCGCTGGTAGACTTCCCTGGGTTCACACACACAAATTCCGGGATTGATTTAAACATTGCATAACAGAAACACGGTTTCGATGATAAAAAAAGGTAACAGAATACTGCTCGTCAGTGGGGTTCCTCTGGGTTTCCCTCCATTGTGCTGGAAACCTCGGAAACACACTCAGAATGAAAGCAGTAGAGAGCTGCCCAGACCTGCCTGCAGGGCCCGGGTGAGGCTGAAATAAGCCCGAGTCATTTTCCCACCTCCGCTGGCTTCTTACTCAGGTTTCTGCAGCTGCCGCTCGGTGTGAGACCACCCTGAGCTGGGACGTGGAGCGTGGGGGCAGGGCAGGGAGGCGGTCCTCCGGCAGGGCACGCTGCTCCCGCACTGAGCCGGGCTCTCCCCGCAGGTTCCTTCGCCACGTGCCCGTGGTCTACGTGGATTACCCGGGCCCCGCCTCGCTGACGCAGATCTACGGCACCTTCAACCGGGCCATGCTGCGGCTCATCCCGTCACTGCGCACCTACGCGGAGCCGCTCACCGCGGCGATGGTGGAGTTCTACACCATGTCCCAGGTGCGCAGCCTCTCTGCCCCCTCCCAGGGCCAAGGGCTCTGTTAAGAGTCTGAGCTCCGTCTGGCGCGCCTACTCAGTGCGGAGGCTTCCCCTGGAGCCCTCATCAGGTCACTTCTCCAGCCGGTACTGCAACCAGGCGCTTCGTTCTCTTTGTTCTGCTGTCCTGGTCTGGCCTGTATGCGCGTCTTCATTCCCTGGTGAAGCTGAGACTGGACGGTGCGCTTTCTAAGCGGGTGTGCACACTTTAGCAGACCCAACCCGGGCACGTGGGTCTGCACTCTATTCTGTGGTGTTTGTGGTGACCAGGTGTGGCCACCACACTCAGGCTGGACCAGTTACACTCCCAGCATGGTGCCTCATCCAGTCAGCCTTGGAAAAAGGCTGATTCAAACCATCTTTGCTCATTGGATGAGCAGAGGTGCTTCTTGTGGTTTTTTGTTTGTTTACATTTGAATAGAAAATTTATTATTTTCATTTTCCTAGTGTTTCTTTTTCTATCAGGGGAAAAAAAAGAAATCTTAAGGACAGTTATCACTTGCTGCCAAACTGAGGGTAGTCTTTCTCCAGTGGTTTAGTTGCTAAGTCATGTCTGACTCTTGCAACCCCATGGATTGTAGCCTGCCAGGCTCCTCTGTCCATGGGATTCTCCAGGCAAGAATACTGGAGTGGGTTGCCTTTGTTTCTCTTTTTGAGTTAATGCTTAGAAAAGCTTTCCTTCAGCTTAGGAAGTACATTTTTTAAAGCATTTCTATAAGAATTTTTCTGTAGTTTTATTTACTTTGTTTTCTCAATGTAAGTTTAAGACATGATTAGTTTCAACATAAAGTGAGCGCCTTGGACCTAACTGCACTAAGTCATAGCCCCAGTGTTATTTGTCACTTCCTTCTTAAATATCACGGGGTCTGGATTCTTTAGTTTAACGTAAGCGTGTTGCGCAGCGTCTGCCATTGCTGCTTTTCTCACTGGGCCTTGACGCGGGGCTTGGTCTCCCCGCAGGAGCGATTCACGCAGGACACACAGCCGCACTACATCTACTCACCCCGGGAGATGACCCGCTGGGTGCGCGGGATCTTCGAGGCCCTGCGGCCCCTGGAGACGCTGCCTGTGGAAGGCCTCATCCGCATCTGGGCGCACGAGGCGCTCCGGCTCTTCCAGGACAGGTGAAGCCGAGGGTCCGAGTAGCTCCGTGCTCCCCTATGTTGACCGCCCGAGCTAGGGTCTGCACGAGGCTGGCCTGCCCCCGTGGTGGAGGGGAATCGATCACAGCCACTCCCTGTCTGGGATGTCGGCACTGTGACTGCCCTGCTGGTTACCTCTGGACCTTGGGCAAGGCATTTTAATTCACCTCTCTCCCTGTTGGGTGGGCCCCACGCAAGGTCAGAGTGCAGAGGTCACAGGTGATTTCAGTGCCTTCGCACTACAGCCTGGGGTGCCGTCCTGTAGCCATGACCCTCCCTCGTTCTTAGTCTTTACTCTCAAAAGAGGATTTGCAGATGTGTCTCTGGGGCTTTGGTTTTTCTCTTTTACCTGTTAACCACTTATATCAAGTGTAAGCTTTGATCACTTACATCACTTGTAAGCTTTTCACTTTTCCTGGTTATGTGACCAGTACCAAGGGGAAAGCTTGCTAACAGCTGTAGTTGGTGTTCAGCATGGATCACAGGAGGTTCTTTGGTTTGAACCAATGTGTCAGTAAAAGGTTGAGTCTTTTTATCTTTTAAGGAATCTTAAAAATTACTGATTTTTAAAAATCAGAACCTTTTTCTTACACTCTTTGTTCATAGCTCTGTACAACCTTTGTTTTATGACAGATTCTTAGTTTCCCTAGTTCCTGCTTTGTCATTTTTATTTATTTTTCTTTTATTTTTAATTTCATGTGTTTGAGCACTGCACTGTAACATCTACATTCAGGATCACTTAAGCCCTCTTGAGTTCAGATTCTTTGGTTCTTCCATTTGCAGAAAATGAAGGCTTCTGGTAGAAGGCTAACGCCAGGCCTCGGGGTAGCCCACAGCACCCTCAGAGCCTGGTGTTTCCTCACCACGGCCTGTCTTTTCCTCTGCAGACTCGTGGAGGACGAGGAGAGGCGCTGGACCGACGAGAACATCGACATGGTTGCTCTGAAGCACTTCCCCAACATCGACAAGGAGAAGGCCATGAGCCGGCCCATCCTGTACAGCAACTGGCTGTCAAAGGTGACATGCCTGCACCGTGTCTGCAGTCCTCCTTTTCCCCTGTCCTTTTAGTTAGGAGCATCATCTGATCAGAAGCGTCTTTGACTTGCACTTACTGTAAAGGAAGGTATGGTTACAAGCGCGATGTTGTTTAGTCGGTCAGTCGTGTCCAACTCTTTGTGACCCCGTGGACTGCAGCACACCAGGCCTCCCTGTCCTTCACCATCTCCCGGAGCTTGTTCAAACTCATGTCCATTGAGTTGGTGATGCCATCCAAGCATCTCATCCTCTGTCAACCTCTTCTCCTGCCCTCAATCTTCCCCAGCATCAGGGTCTTTTCCAATGAGTCAGGTCTTTGCATCAGGTGGCCAAAGTATTGGAGCTTCAGCATCAGTCCTTCCAATTACTATTCAGGGTTTATTTCCTTTATAAATGACTGGTTTGCTCTCCTTGAAGTCCAAGGGATTCTTAAGAGTCTTCTCCAACACCCCAGTTCAGATGCATCAATTCTTTGGTGCTCAGCCTTTTTTATGGTCCAACTCTCACATCACGGCGGTGTGATGGGCTGCAGAATTGTAGCAGTGGATAATTTAGGGCAGACGATCCCAGGAGCAGGCTGCTCTGAGAGTGGCGGATACTAACCAGCAGAAGATGTGGTTCAGCATGTTTGTATTGAAGGGAGTCTTTGCCTCACCTGCTTTTACTTTCCTGACAGTAAAAACAAGGCATTGTGCGTAAATTGTGTGAAAGTGTTCCATGTACTGATATCCTAGGCAGAGTTGATGTTTTGAGAATAGCCGGGGGTTATCCTTTTCTCAGAAAGGGAGCTGGGTGTCTTAGAAGGTTGCAGCCTTGGCATGCATTTCTTCAGTGAGCAGTGCTGACTTGGGCCCGAGAACAGTCTTCCTTTAGGAGCTTAGACTCACAGGGTGAAAGAAGCTCCATCTTGGGAGGGCTGACCCCGGTGTGGGGGCTCAGGTGGGTGTTCACAGGCCTTCATCTGGGTGTCAGGAAGGGCGTGGCAGACCGAGGAGCTTCGGGAAGCAGGGGCACAGAAGCAGGAAGAACAGGGGAGGTCTGTGCAGTGTTGCTGGAATTTCCTATTTATTTCTAGGCTCTAGATACTAATCCTGTTTCACTGACAGGCAACATCTTCTACCAGTGGCTTGTCTTCTCACTTTGTTGATAGAGTCGTTGGAAGAATGCACATTCTTAACGCACTGTCATTTAAATCCTCATTCTGAATTGAGTTAGCGAATGGGGTTCCCCGAGTGCGTGTCCATGGCCTGGCGCTGGGTCTCTGCAGGATTGCTCTGTCACTTGGGTTTTTGCAGGGGCCTTTTACAGAGCTCTGTCCTGTTGGCTGGTTCGTTCGTTGCTGTCTGGGCTAAAGTCACGTGGTCGTGATCATGACTGTGAGTCTGCCTGCTGGGATCACAGTGTCTCACACATGGTTCTTCTCTTGGCGGGGGTCCTTCCATTCTGGGCCTTTCCTCTTCCAGATGAAATCTGGAGCTGGCTTGTCAGGCTGCGCCAGTGCGCCTTCCACCGCCCAGTCTGACGGGGATCACACTGAATCCGCGCGCCACTGGGGGACTGGCGTGGTTGCAGTCCTGTGTTACTCTCTCCGTGACTAACGTGTCTTCATTTACTGACACTTTCAGTGAAGTTCCATTTTCTCTACAGAGATTTTCCATGTAACCTTTAGATCTCATCCTAGCTTACTTCCATTTCTGTTGCCATGTGTAGACACCTGCTTCTGTCTCCCCCTTTATGACGGTTCCTCGGTGTGTAGAGATGTGGCCCGCTTTGCCGTGAGAGCTCAGGCGACCTCTTCCTAGTTAAGTGGATCTTCCCTCCCTTGCTACAGGACTACATCCCAGTAGACCAGGAGGAGTTGAGAGACTATGTCAAAGCCAGGCTGAAAGTCTTCTACGAGGAGGAGCTGGACGTGCCTCTGGTTCTGTTCAACGAGGTCTTGGACCACGTGCTCAGGATTGACCGGTGGGCTTTTGGTTTTTGCAGCCTCACTACTCACCCACACTGCTCTGAATGGTGGGGGGAGGGCTCATGCCAGGCCTCATGCTGGCCTCCTGACAGGCCTCCGCCAATGATTCCCGCTTTGCCTCTAAGTCCAGCTCTACTGTCCCCAGCATCCCCACTAAGCAGAGCCTCATTCTGCCTCTCCAGGCGCCTCCTACCTGCCTTGGTTACGGCCGCTCACCCTCTTGCTCGAGTTACCAGAGTGTCTGGGGACAGGGCCATGTCTTTTTTGACCTTTGCTGCCTCACTGGCAAATAATAGTTGCTCCACGGATGTTTAATATACAAATACAAGTTGAAATGCATTCCAAATATTGTAGACTGGATCCTGAAAAAGGTTAGCATTTGAGTGTCCAAGGGGGAGTGGAGCATAAAAGCCTCAACCTGCATCCCTTCTGATGATGTTCCAGGATATTCCGTCAGCCTCAGGGCCACTTGCTTCTGATTGGCGTCAGTGGAGCGGGCAAAACCACCCTGTCGCGCTTCGTGGCCTGGATGAACGGGCTGAGCGTGTACCAGATTAAGGTGGGTCTGGCCGGAGCCCCTTGATGTCCACGGTGGCTCCCTGCTCATGCACGCAGCTCCTTGAGCGAGAACGGGGCTGACCCGCCCCGCTTCTGCAGGTCCACAGGAAGTACACGGGCGAGGACTTCGACGAAGACCTCCGCACAGTGCTGCGGCGTTCCGGCTGTAAAAACGAGAAGATCGCGTTCATCATGGACGAGTCCAACGTGCTGGACTCTGGGTTCCTGGAGCGGATGAACACCCTGCTGGCCAACGGCGAGGTAATTACTCCCTGACACGCCGCGGCAGGTCGCATTCCATGGCGCCGGGCTCCGAGGCCCCGCAGGCCAGGGTACCGCTGTGTTTTCCAGGTGCCCGGCCTCTTCGAGGGAGACGAGTACGCGACCCTGATGACCCAGTGCAAGGAGGGGGCCCAGAAGGAGGGCCTGATGCTGGACTCGCATGAGGAGCTGTACAAGTGGTTCACCAGCCAGGTCATCCGCAACCTGCACGTCGTCTTCACCATGAACCCGTCCTCCGAGGGCCTCAAGGACCGCGCAGCCACCTCCCCCGCGCTGTTCAACAGGTACGCCCCCGCGCCCGGCTCCGCTTCCCAGGGCAGGCCCCCCTCGGGAGCTGCTCCAAGACCTGGGCGTCTTTGCAGGTGTGTGCTGAACTGGTTTGGGGACTGGTCCACAGAAGCGCTCTACCAGGTTGGCAAAGAATTCACCAGTAAGATGGACCTGGAGAAGCCCAACTACATCGTGCCCGATTACATGCCGGTCGTCTACGACAAGCTACCGCAGCCACCCTCTCACCGCGAGGCCATCGTGAACAGCTGTGTGTTTGTTCATCAGACTCTTCACCAGGTGGGTTCTGTCTTGAGATCACGGGAGACGCGAAACTGACCACTGTGCTGACGTGGAACTGAGCTGATGTAGAAGCAGCCCCCAAGGCACTCTGGGTTTGACACTGTACCATCGCCCAGGAAAGACGTGCCTGGTTCTCGCCTGTTTCCTGCCTCTGTCAGCAACGTCTCACCTGCTCGGGGCCCGGATGCACGTTCTGGGGCTGTCTGGCCCCCTCCCCACGTTGACTCCATCTGCCCTGTCTTGTTGCCACTCTCTCCAGGCCCACGTCCTCCCCTGGGGCAGGGGCCATGCTCTCTCTGTGAAGGGCCAGCTGGCCTTCGGGGTCCCTGCTCATCCTCCCTGCCCTGCGGCTGTGGCGTGAGAGGCTCGTGGCCGTGAGCAAGCAGGAGCCCACGTGTGGAGGCCGCCCCACGGGGCGCGACCTCCTGTCCGGGGCCGACTGTCCCTTGTGGGCTCTCTGTATCAGGGAGTCCAGCCTGCCCCCATCGGAGGGCTCTGTGGAGAGCACTCTGACCTGTGGGCCCTGCCCTCCCGCTCCCGCTGGCCACCCCCACTGCCCCCTGCCCTCTGCACGCCTCCCTCCACCGGCGGGGACTGCGGCAGCTGATCTGCCTCACCCCTCTCGGTGCCGTTTCTTATTTTGCTTCTGCTGAAAATCAGCAGAAGGTAGAGGCGGTATGCTGACACCTACGTAGAGATGACCAGCGTGGGGGGTCGTCCTGGGAGGTGCACCCCTGCGGCCGCCAGCACCACCCTCCTCCTCTCAGAGAAGTGGGAGGAGAAAGCTCAGAGGTGGGAGGGCTTCTCGGCATCTCGCGGGCGGCAGCCGGAGCCGGTCTTGAGTGCCGGGAGTGCTGAGGTCTGGGGCCATGCCACCACGTCACACCAGCGAAACAGTTACGTTCTGAGGTTCGGTCACAGTGTGTTGAGGCTAAATAGCGCAGAAATAACAGGGTCTTCATTTTCCAAAAGGCTAACGCCCGGCTCGCCAAGCGAGGGGGCCGCACCATGGCCATCACGCCCCGCCACTACCTGGACTTCATCAACCACTATGCCAACCTGTTCCACGAGAAGCGCAGCGAGCTGGAGGAGCAGCAGATGCACCTGAACGTGGGGCTCAGGAAGATCAAGGAGACGGTTGACCAGGTCCAGCACGGCGCGAGTGGCCCTCACTGGGAGGGAGCGGGCCCTTGCATGTAGGCGAGCCCTGTGTGTTTCTGTCACCCTGACGTGGCTTTTGCTCCTCAGGTGGAAGAGCTGCGTCGGGACCTCAGGATAAAGAGCCAGGAGCTGGAGGTGAAGAACGCGGCGGCCAACGACAAGCTGAAGAAGATGGTGAAGGACCAGCAGGAGGCCGAGAAGAAAAAGGTGCTGTTTCTTGTCCTGGGAACTGTGGCCTGTGTGGGCCGCACGCCTCCGTCTCTCGGATTTGTGTGTGCGTGTGTGCATGCACGTGTGTGTGTGATGTGGGTGCGCAGGCGGTGTGAGCAGTGCTGTCTAGGGTTTCATTCAGCCAGTTAGCACGCACCCCAGGTCTGAGCCGTCCTCTGTCTCTAGGTCATGAGCCAAGACATCCAGGAGCAGCTGCATAAGCAGCAGGAGGTCATCGCAGACAAGCAGATGAGCGTGAAGGAGGACCTGGACAAGGTGGAGCCGGCCGTCATCGAGGCCCAGAACGGTGCGTGCGGGCCGCGGGGCGAGAGTGTCAGGGATAGGTCTCAGAAACCTCCTCTAGCTACTTCAGACTGTCCTCATCTCTGACAGCAAAGTCCCCGTGGAGCTAGTCCACTTTCCCCATGCATGCATGCCAAGGTGCTTCAGTTGTGTCCAACTCTTTGCAGTCCCATGAACTGTAGCCTGCCAGGCTTCTCTGTCCATGGGATTCTCCAGGCAAGAATACTGGGATGGGTTGCCATGCCCTCCTCCAGGGGATCTTCCTGACCCAGGGATCAAACCCACATCTCTTACATCTCCTGCATTGCAGGCGGATTCTTTACCACTAGCACCACCTGGGCCTTTGTTATGAGAAAAAGTTAACAAGATAAGTTTTTTCATCAATACATTTTCTTAACCTGGTAATGATTTTCTAAGTACGCTGTTTGCAAATCCTTGGCTTGAATTTCATCTAGGAGTGTCATGAAGTATGCAGTTTTGCTGTAACTGTTAGTGTCCTGGTCATGGCCGGCAGTGACGAGTCTAATTACTGGCAGCCTCACCCCACCTCCCTCTTGCACCCCGTGTGCTGAGACATGCTCAGGAGGAGATCACGACCCGGGCCCCTGGTCTCGTCTGCCCCGCACCAGGAGTGGCCTCCATCCCGGCCCTCCCGCCCACCAGCCTCAGACTTGTTTCAGGTCACCTGACGGCTTGTGGTCGTCACGTTACACCGTAGAGGAGTGGAAGTGACCTTTCCAAACCATGGCTTTTCATTCAGAGTTGGATTTGAATTAGAATTTAATTTAGGTCTCACCTGCCAGATGATTACTTTTAAAAGTGTTTTAATGAAAGTTCAGGCTGAAAAAAAATGCATATTTCTGCTTGTAGAACGTGTTGGCCATTTTTTTTTGAGCTGTTAATTCCACGTCTTCAGCCAGCCAGTAAAGACAGCTTCTAAAGTATGGACTGAAAATGTCTTCGTTTAATGGGTATAACATAAATGAGCAATTTCATTCTTTAAAAAAGTGTTTACATCTTTATAGAGGCAAAGGAGTCAGGATTTTTGAGACATTTTTACAGATAACTGTCCATTTTCCAGAATGTTACGATCTGGGCTCGGTACCGTAAGGTCTTGGTAGTTCTGGCCGCTGCAGCTATTCCAGAGGGTTTTAAGACAGGACACCCCACGATCGCTCAGATCTCCTGCACAGGCGCCCCTTTCCTGGTGGGAGTCAAAGCGTCACGGTGGTCTGGTCCCCCCTCACCGTGCGCCCCCTCCCTTGTGCTCCAGCCGTGAAGTCCATCAAGAAGCAGCACCTGGTGGAGGTGCGGTCCATGGCCAACCCGCCTGCTGCCGTGAAGCTGGCGCTCGAGTCCATCTGCCTGCTGCTGGGGGAGAGCACGACGGACTGGAAGCAGATCCGCTCCATCATCATGAGGGAGAACTTCATCCCCACCATCGTCAACTTCTCCGCCGAGGAGATCAGGTGGGCAGGCAGGCGGGGGCCGGGGCTTTTCCTGCCTGCTAGGGCCTGGGCGTCTCGGACGCAGCCTCCACAGAAGGCAGTGTCAACTCACAGATCACAGAGACGCCTCTTCAGGCCATTTCCACCCCAGACAGCCAGATTCCCTCTCCCTGCTCCTGATGGGAGTTCTCTGATCCCTTGACCCCTGTGATCCCCACAAGTGGCTGGGGGCGCAGAGCTGGCCCCGGGGACCAGGAAAGGGGTGGGAGGTGAACGCCATGGCCTGGAGTGTCTTCCGTGGTCAGCCAGGTGGCAGAGGGGAACTGGCTCTTGATTTCCGAAAAGCTCCTCTTCACTTTTGCCCTCCACGTGCTTAGAAACAGCTCCTCTTTTGCAGTGATGCCATAAGGGAGAAAATGAAGAAGAACTACATGTCCAACCCCAGCTACAACTACGAAATCGTCAACCGGGCCTCTCTGGCCTGTGGGCCTATGGTGAAGTGGGCTATCGCCCAGGTGAGCTGCCCGGCCAGGAGCCCCCGGGGGCGGGCCCCTTCTCCCGGTCACATCTGAAAACCACCTGTCCGCCTCGGCAGCTTAACTACGCTGACATGTTGAAGCGCGTGGAGCCACTGCGCAACGAGCTGCAGAAGCTGGAGGATGACGCCAAGGACAACCAGCAGAAGGCCAACGAGGTGGAGCAGATGATCCGCGACCTGGAGGCCAGCATCGCCCGCTACAAGGAGGAGTACGCCGTGCTCATCTCCGAGGCCCAGGCCATCAAGGCGGACCTGGCGGCCGTGGAAGCCAAGGTCGGGTTGTACTCAGGAGCCTGGCTTCCTGCCGCCCTGGAAGCGCTGCTGTGCGCGGGGCTCGCCCGGTGGGAAAGGGACGCGTCCGCGAGTGCTGCCCGTGCCGCGGTCGTCTTGGGGACGAGCTCTTTAACGTCCTGGAGGGCCCTGGGGACGCCTTCCTGCATGTTGACTGAGTGGTGTTAGGTAGATAGCTGCCAGCTGTCTAAAGCCGGGGAACTCCCCCTGCCCCCCACCATGGCCAGCTCCAGACCCTTTTGTTCTCACGCCTCGGGCTCTGTCGGCCGTGTCACCAAGGCCTCCCTGTCGGGGCCTCCCGTCCTTCCCCTTGTCCCCTCCCCTGCAGCCCCCATCACTCACACCCACACTCCCCCCAGGTCCCCAGAATCGGCTCCTCGGTCTGACACGGGCGTCTCGCCCCTCCAGCTCAGCCCTCCCCCGGAGGCTCCTGCCCTTACTTCTGCTCATGCACACGTCCCAGGGCTGGCCCTTCCTTCCCTCCACTCATCTTAG
The DNA here is from genome assembly GCF_023699985.2 of Odocoileus virginianus. Taxonomy (NCBI): domain Eukaryota; kingdom Metazoa; phylum Chordata; class Mammalia; order Artiodactyla; family Cervidae; genus Odocoileus; species Odocoileus virginianus. The sequence continues at coordinate 9,949,787 of NC_069689.1, read as the reverse complement.
GCCCTCAGACTCTACTACTGTGTTCCTCCCCAGTCGTGTGTGATCTGGGTCCCACCCCCTTGGGGTCTGAACACTGAGCTTGCTTCTCTGCAGCCCGCCTGAACCCTCACTGCAGGGGACAGGAACCAATTTGCACTTTTCAGCACAAGTCCTGTTTGATTTGGGCTTTCCCTGTGGCTCAGCTGGTAAAGAATCCGCCTGCAATGCAGGAGACCTGGGTTCAATCCCTGGGTTGGGAAGATCCCCTGGAGAAGGGAAAGACTACCCACTCCAGTTTTCTGGCCTGGAGAATTTCACGGACCCTATAGTTTATGGGGTTGCAAATAGTCAGACACAACTGAGCAACTTTCACTTCACTGACTGACTAACCTGTATGATTTTCCTTTTAGGTGAACCGGAGCACGGCTCTTCTGAAGAGCTTGTCTGCCGAACGGGAACGGTGGGAGAAGACAAGTGAAACTTTCAAGAACCAGATGTCCACCATCGCCGGGGACTGTCTCCTGTCAGCCGCCTTTATCGCTTACGCAGGTTACTTCGACCAGCAGATGCGCCAGAACTTGTTTACCACCTGGTCCCACCACCTCCAGCAAGCCAACATCCAGGTAACTGTCTGCGGAGACGCTCAGGAAGGCAGGGCCGGCGTGAGGGTCGGTGGGCTCTCCGTGGCCTCACCGGAAGTCACGCCATCTGCTCCCCCCTCAGTTCCGCACAGACATCGCAAGGACAGAGTACCTCTCCAACGCCGACGAGCGTCTCCGCTGGCAGGCCAGCTCCCTCCCCGCAGACGACCTGTGCACGGAAAACGCCATCATGCTGAAGAGGTTCAACAGGTAACGTGCGCGTGCGCGGCAGGGGACGGGGAGAGGCCTGTGGGCCGTGCTCCCACGTCCTTGCGAAGAGGTGAACAGAAGGTCGGCAGTGGGCCAGCACGCTTACCTCTGATGGTGGGCTGTGCACGGTTCCCTTCGTTCCTGTGTTGTGACTGTCAGCACTGACCCTGCACGAGGGGTTTTGTGAAGTTGATGGGCATGGCTCTGTCATGGGCGAATGTTAAAACAGACCCTCTCTTAAAATATGGTAAGAACTGAAAACGTCTAGCTAGAGTTAAGGGAAACTGCTGCCTGGTTTTGGCTTAAGGAGGCTGGAGTCAGGAGGAACAGGCCTGCCGTGGAGGGGGCTAATGGTGCCATCCACAGGCATCCCCCAGGACTGAGCCTACACAGAGATCCCCTAGCTGACCCTCCTCCGTGGCAGCTCCCAATCTCAGGCACCCTGGGGTTTCTTTCTACTTTCAAAACTAAGCCCCAGCTTCCTGTCTCACCTTATCTGTACCTCTTGCTGTGTGCCGCTGCCCCGGGGTCCAAAGGGGAACCAACCCTCAGGTCTCAGAGGGTCTCGCTGGGGGCACTGGCGGGCATGTCCGCGCTGTGCGTCCTGGTGGGTCACCTGCGCGAAAATGCAGACTGCAGTGCCCGTCCCACAAAGCCTGCACGCGTGAGTGTTCACGAGGACAGAGTGTGTCCTAGCAAAGGCCCGGAAATGCCTCAGACGCCCCTCATTCGGGCCAGTGACCAGGTCACTGTGTCTCTCCCCAGCCCCGGCAGGAAGCTGGGAGCCCTTCTTCCGGAGCCCCACACGAGGTTGGCTGCAGCGGATGGCAGGGCCGGCTGGGTGCGCACACAGCAGAAGCCGGAGGCGGCGGGTTCTCACCACGCGCCACCCTGTGCTAGCCTCTGAGTTCTGGACAATCGCACACACGCGTTACAGTATTTTAAAACACCCGAACTGGCTGTGTGACCCTGGACAGAGGACATTCGCTCCTCTGTGGCTCATCTCCTCCATAAATAAGACGGGTGTGGCCATCACACCTGTCTACAGGGTCCACGTGAGCGCTGAGTGGGAGGGCCCGCACGCCTGCAGCTCATGGGCCTGAGGGTTGGGGGTGCCAGTTCCTGCTCTCAGGAGTCTGCCCCGCGGGCCAGCGAATCCTCCCAGCCAGCCAAGCGCCTCTGCTTGGCCTTCACAGAGCAGCATCCTTGCCGCGGAGAGACAGCGCTTTGGCGGTAGCCGTTCCGAGCAGTCTGTTTGAGTCTCTGCCCCCCACAGGAGGTCCTCAGAGGGAGGATTTTGGTGCCAAGCCTTGGGTCACGTGGTTTCTCTTGTGAACCTGGAGCCCGCGTCTGAGCCCGGGACACCTCCCCCCCGCCCTGCCGGGCTCTGCCTGTCACACCCGCAGGCTCCCCTGGCATCTGACCTGTCCTCTGCCCATCCCCAGGTACCCGCTGATCATCGACCCCTCGGGGCAGGCCACAGAGTTCATCATGAACGAGTACAAGGACCGGAAGATCACGCGGACCAGCTTCCTGGACGATGCCTTCAGGAAGAACCTGGAGAGTGCGCTGAGGTTCGGCAACCCCCTCCTGGTCCAGGTGTGTGCGCCTCTCCACTGCCAGAGGGAATGCCTTCGGGCTGTGTTAGTTATCTGCAAATGCAGTTGATGTGAGTCACGAGGTACAGTGCCACCTTCTGAACTTGGTGAGAAAGGAGTTCCCTGGCAGTCCAGTAGTCAGGACTCGGCACTTTCACTGCCGAGGTGTGGGTTTAGTCCCTGGTTGGGGACCTAAGATCCCACAAGCCGCGCAACACAGCCCAAAAAGAAAATAAAGCAGGGATAAAGCTGTGAGACAGCTCTGTAAAAACACAGCAGAGACAGTGTTTGCTCTCTAACTCCACTTAGTCTGGACGGCCCCATCCCCTGGGGCTCTGAAACCTGTGCTGAAAGGAGCAGAGCCCTTCATCTGCTGAAGTGGCCGTGGGCGCCTAGTGGCCACGTGTCAGGCAGTGCAGGTCTGAACAGCTGGGTGGCTGCTGGGGAGATGTATTTATCTGGAGTAGGAAGTCAGTTAAACATGGGTGGAAACACACACTAAAACTCACTGTTGACGACACCTCGCGTATACACACGTAGGACGTGGAGAGCTACGACCCAGTTCTGAACCCAGTTCTGAACCGCGAAGTCCGGCGAACAGGGGGCAGAGTGCTGATCACCCTTGGCGACCAGGACATAGACTTGTCACCATCCTTTGTCATCTTCCTGTCCACTCGCGACCCCACCGTAAGGCCCAGGGTCCACCTCCACGGAGACGGGGCAGCGATGGGTAGGGCCGTGGATGTGACGACGCTGACCGGCCCGTCGCCCCTCTTGGCAGGTCGAGTTCCCCCCTGATCTCTGCTCCCGGGTGACCTTCGTCAACTTCACTGTCACCCGTAGCAGTCTGCAGAGCCAGTGTCTCAACGAAGTCCTCAAAGCAGAAAGACCTGACGTGGATGAGAAACGGTCCGACCTTCTGAAACTCCAAGGTACAGTTCCTGGTCCCTGGCTCTCCGTGCAGGTCGGGGCTGAGCTTCCCCAGGACGAGGTGCCCCGGGCCCGCGTCGCAGCATCATGGCGGCACCAGGGTAAACTCTGCGCCTTCTGGTCCTTTAAGGGGAGTTTCAGCTGCGCCTGCGTCAGCTGGAGAAGTCTCTGCTGCAAGCTCTGAACGAGGTCAAGGGGCGCATCCTGGACGACGACACGATCATCACGACACTGGAGAACCTCAAGAGGGAGGCCGCCGAGGTGACGAGGAAGGTGGAGGAGACAGACATCGTGATGCAGGAGGTGGAGACCGTGTCCCAGCAGTACCTGCCGCTGTCCACCGCCTGTAGCAGCATCTACTTCACCATGGAGTCGCTCAAGCAGGTGGGCGGGCCGCGCCGGGCCGGGGGCTCCCCGCCCCCCGCGCTCGGGCGCTCACGGCCCCTCACGGCCCCCTGCAGATCCACTTCCTGTACCAGTACTCGCTGCAGTTCTTCCTGGACATCTACCACAACGTCCTGTACGAGAACCCCAACCTGAAGGGCGTCACCGACCACACGCAGCGCCTGTCCATCATCACCAAGGACCTCTTCCAGGTACAGTGGGGGCCGGCTGCCCCGGCGTGGGGGTGCGCCTGGGATGGGGGGGCAGGGTGCACTCTCCAGGGACAGCGGTGTTCTGATGGCACGCTACACTCCTTGTCTCCAGGTGGCATTCAACCGCGTGGCCCGAGGCATGCTGCACCAGGACCACATCACCTTCGCCATGCTGCTGGCCAGGATCAAGCTCAAGGGCACCGTCGGGTGAGTCGGCCGCCCTAGCCCGTGTCACCCCAGAGGACGCTGTTGTCTCAGTGACAGCAGACAGGACTCCCACCGAGAGGCCCTGGCTGACGGCTGCCCCCCCTCCAGGGAGCCCACCTACGACGCCGAATTCCAGCACTTCCTGAGGGGGAAGGAGATCGTGCTGAGCGCAGGCTCGACACCCAAGATCCAGGGCCTGACCGGGGAGCAGGCCGAGGCCGTGGTGAGGCTAAGCTGCCTGCCCGCCTTCAAGGATCTGATCGCCAAGGTCCAGGCAGACGAGGTGAGAATCTTGTGAGCGTGCCCGGCGGAGAGCCGGCCTCCGCCCAGGGAGTCGCCTGTCCTGTAAAGCCCAGAACGTCGTGTTGCGTTCTCTCCCATCAGACGTCTGACCCGTCAGTCTGACTGCTCTGCCCAGAGCGGGGCAGAGCCCACGGCAACGCGTCCTCTGTTGTCCCCACAGCAATTTGGCATCTGGCTGGACAGCAGTTCCCCCGAGCAGACCGTGCCATACCTCTGGAGTGAGGAGAACCCCGCAAGTAAGCCCTCAGGGCCTGCCCCATTGTGGCCGCTCTGAACCTGGGCATGGAATGCGTTTTGCTGGCTGAATGCAGGGACGGGCCAAGGACAGAAAGTCACTGATGCCTGAGATTCGCATCTCAGTGCTAAAACCTGCGGGGGCGGCGTGGACATGGGAAAGCAAAAATTTCCCTGTTCCTAGTGCAGCCCCTGCTGGAAGACCAAGAGAGGACTAGCCGGAAGGTCCCTGCCCAGGCTTAGGCGTTAGGAGAAGGGGGCTGTTTCTGAGTGTGCGGCTCCGAGCTGGCCAGGCCACAGGAGGGGGTAGCAGGGTCTGCATGGACACAGGTTGTCAGTGGCTGCCGGGCCTCTGGGGCTCTTCGGGGTCCTTCCCAAACGGGCACTCTGTGGTCAGAGTCAGTAGCCGCCCGTCACCCATGGAAGGCCACGGGCGGAGGTCTTGTCACAGCTGTGCCCAGAGAGTGCCGTGGTGAGGTGGGTGCTGGCGATTCTCGGGCAGAGAGGACGAGGGGCCGTCCTGATCTCTGGGTAGTGTTTGTGGGGCAGGGGCCCGTGGCAGGGACAGCCAGGGGGCATCTCAGGCCTGTGCTGTCGCCAACCCTCCTCCCGGCCCCGTTCCAGCTCCCATCGGGCAGGCCATCCACCGCCTGCTCCTGATCCAGGCCTTCCGCCCCGACCGCCTGCTGGCCATGGCACACATGTTCGTGTCCACCAACCTCGGAGAGTCCTTCATGTCCATCATGGAGCAGCCGCTCGACCTGACCCACATCGTGGACACGGAGGTGCGCGCTGGCCCCACGGGCTCTGAGCTGCCCATCTGCACAAGCCCCCACAGGGCCCTCCCCGCCGACAGGTGCGCTGTTGGTGGGCCTCCCCCTCACTGAAGCCCGACTTCCCGGCCTGCAGGTCAAGCCGAACACGCCCGTGCTCATGTGCTCTGTGCCTGGGTACGATGCCAGCGGGCACGTGGAGGATCTTGCCGCCGAGCAGAACACGCAGATCACGTCCATTGCCATTGGTAAGGGCGGTCGGTCCGTCCCCTCCCCTCTCCCCCCCCAGGACTTCACAGTGGGGGGGCCCTAGCGTCCAAGTCCGCCTGCTGAGCCTTCAGCTCTTTGTTCCCAGGCTCCGCAGAAGGCTTTAACCAAGCAGACAAGGCGATAAACACAGCTGTGAAGTCGGGCAGGTAGGCTGGTTTGGTTTTGCTTTGAGACCCGAGTCCCCAAGGATTCCGGCTGGAGACATGAGGTGAGGCCACGGCCTTCTCCCTGCCCGCAGGTGGGTGATGCTGAAGAACGTCCACCTGGCCCCGGGCTGGCTGATGCAGCTGGAGAAGAAGCTGCACTCGCTGCAGCCACACGCCTGCTTCAGGCTCTTCCTCACCATGGAGATCAACCCTAAGGTGCGGGGTTCAGGGCGCCGGCCTGGCCTCGGGGTGAGCGGGGGGCGGCGGAGCCGAGCGCTTACAGGGGGCGGGCCCCGTGTCCTCCTCAGGTGCCCGTGAACCTGCTCCGAGCGGGCCGCATCTTCGTGTTCGAGCCACCCCCGGGCGTCAAGGCCAACATGCTGAGGACCTTCAGCAGCATCCCCGTGTCTCGGATATGCAAGGTGAGCGCCGCGGAGCCTGCTGTCGGGCTGGGGTGCAGGGCTGCACGGATGTCTGGGCTCCAAGCAGAGGCCAGGGCTTGTGGGTGGGAGGAGGGGGTCGTGGCAGGAATTTTGCATCACAGGACTTCCCTGGAGGCCCAGTGGCCAAGAGTCTGCACTTCTCCTGCAGGGGACCTGGGCCCAGTCCCTGGTCAGAGAGCTAAAATAGCACATGCCGCACGACGTGGCCTTAAAAAAAAAATTTGTATCAATTCTGTTTCTTAAGTGCTATTTTGAGCCATAATCCACCCTTTCTGCCATTTTTAGAAACTTGTCTTCTATGTACTTTGTTGGCTGAATAATTTAGCTTAGCAGTGTCATCAGAAGCATGTCTTTATTAATGGAAAACTGAGTGGTTTTCTCTCAGCAACACCGTTTGCATTAATGACTGAGGTCAGGGTGGTCCCAGTGTGAGTGCGTGCAGAGCGCTTTTTAAGAGCTTGAGTGCAGCAAGCTCTGGACTGTCTCCTTAGTTAGAACAGCCGACGTCCCGGTGACCCCGTGTTGCTAACTTCCACCTAGTCTCCCAACGAGCGTGCTCGCCTATACTTCCTGCTGGCCTGGTTCCACGCCATCATCCAGGAACGCTTACGATACGCACCTCTGGGCTGGTCGAAGAAGTACGAGTTCGGGGAGTCTGACCTGCGGTCGGCCTGCGACACGGTGGACACGTGGCTGGACGACACAGCCAAGGCAAGCACGGGCCGTGCCGTGGGAGGGGGACCCGTGAGGAGGGCGCCTCCGCCCCAGCCATGACCTGCCCCTCCTCCTGCAGGGGAGACAGAACATCTCGCCAGACAAGATTCCCTGGTCCGCGCTCAAGACCCTGATGGCCCAGTCCATCTATGGCGGCCGGGTGGACAATGAGTTCGACCAGCGTCTGCTCAACACCTTCCTGGAGCGCCTGTTCACCACCCGGAGTTTCGACAGCGAGTTCAAGCTGGCCTGCAAGGTCGACGGGCACAAAGACATCCAGATGCCGGACGGCATCAGGTGCGTGTCCTCCCCACCACCTCGGGGCGGGGGCCGGGGCACCAGGCACTTCCAGCCACGGGAACGTATTAACTGACATGCTGCTGTTCCAGGCGAGAGGAGTTTGTGCAGTGGGTGGAGCTGCTCCCCGACACGCAGACGCCTTCCTGGCTGGGCCTGCCCAACAACGCCGAGAAGGTTCTCCTCACCACGCAGGGTGGGTACCCCGGCCCGCTGGCCAGCCGGGCACTCCTCCTCCAACCACCCCTGGGGAGGCAGGGAAACCCTCGGCCCAGGCCATGCCTGTTCTGCAGCCTCCATTCTGGGACACAGGCCCAGTAGCGAGTATGTAGGGTCTGGAGATTGTATTTAGGTTTCTGTTTTGGCTTCAGAAGTGATGTCATCTTTCTTCCTGTTCAAATTTTTTTTAAGTTCCTGGCATTAAGTGACATCTTAGAACTATTAGTCTCTTTCTGGAATGTACTTTTATTAGAACTTCAAGACTAGTCAAGAGATCATCTAATGCAGTGGTTCTCATAAGTGTGGTCCCTGGACCAACAGCCTCAGACTGACTGCAGCTTTAGAGACACAGGTCCTCGGGCCCCCACCCCGGGCATCAGAACTGTGGGTGCTGGGACACTCAGGTGTGAGAACCACTCTGACCCAGGCTTCTCTTTATGGGAGAAGACTGACATGCCTGAAGCCCCACAGCTGGGTAGCAGCTCGATTCAGCTTTGTAACGAGGACCCATAGCTGTGGGGCCCTCCTCTGGCCTGAGGACCACCTTGACGTGGGCCTCTCGCTGTGGGGCAAGGTGGTGGGCCCCACGGTGACCACAAGCGAGGTGGGGCTGTCTGCGGTTGAGTCGTGGTTCAGTCGGGATGCAGAGGAGGGTCTGAGGCGGGGGCTGGGTGGGCGCCCTCAGTACGGAAGTGTGTGCTGAGAGCACGCGGGGTGCTGACTGCAGCGCTGCCTTCCGGGAGCAGCCGCGGGGTCCCCTCAGACCACAGTGAGGGTGTCTGAGCCCGGGCAAGCCGGGGCTCTGCAGAGACGCTCACCCCCAGGCCTGTGCAGGAGGCCCCAGGCTAATGGTGCCCAAGGTCATGTGTCCCACATGGAGGCTGTGAGGTTTGAGCCCCAGCGGACAGCTCAGCGCTGGACTCGGAGGGCGCGCTCTCTGGGGCCGGGACCCTGGGCACCGGCCGAGCCCGGGGCGCTCAGGAGGCTGCCTGCCCCCCGATGACAGTGGACACGTGGGTCTTGGAGCCGCCCCTGGTGTCTGCGCGCAGCCTCCGCTGCGGCCCTGGCGGTCGTGACCCCGCCTGTGGTGCTGGGCCTTCTCCCCACCCGCCCATCCTTGGTGCTGTAGGAACAGGGGCCCGCAGGACACCTCACAGGGCGCAGTGTCCCCCAGGTAGACGCAGGGAGGCCTCCGTGCTCAGCCTGTCCTCTGCGTCCCCACCCAGGTGTGGACATGATCAGCAAGATGCTGAAGATGCAGATGCTGGAGGACGAGGATGACCTGGCCTACGCAGAGACTGAGAAGAAGGCACGGCCCGACTCCTCGTCCGACGGGCGCCCCGCCTGGATGCGGACGCTGCACACCACCGCCTCCAACTGGCTGCAGCTCATCCCGCAGACACTCAGCCACCTGAAGCGCACGGTGGAGAACATCAAGGTGCCGGCGCCCCGCCTCACGTCGGGGGCTCGGGGTGCTCCTCGCAGGGGGGGGCCGGGCCGGTTGAGGTCAGTGCTGTCTCGGGGCGGCTGTGCGCCTGGGCCTGGCCAGAGGGCTCGGCTTGGAACGCCCGAGAGTGGAGGTGGTCAGTGACCCTCCAGGACGCAGGGGTGCTTCCCCCTCTTCACAGGGTGATCTGGAGCTGCAGTGGTCAGGCGCCCACAGCTTCACGCCAGGTCTGGTTCAAGGTCAAGTTCCGGCAATGCTGTGAACCTGGGCTCCCCAAGGCCGAGTTACTTCCGGTTCCCTTCCTCTTCCCTGACCCCCCTCCCTGCTCCACTCCAGCCTTCTGTTCTCTTCCAACGACCGTAGGATCCTCTGTTCCGGTTCTTTGAGAGAGAAGTGAAGATGGGCGCCAAGTTGCTGCAGGACGTGCGCCAGGACCTTGCCGACGTCGTGCAGGTGTGCGAAGGCAGGAAGAAGCAGACCAACTACCTCCGCACACTCATCAACGAGCTGGTGAAAGGTGGGCCGTGGGGGGCTCCCGGGAGCTCCGCAGGGCAGCCCGGCATCGCCCCAGACCTCCCCTCCCCCCGGGCCCACGCTCCCAGGACCTGGCTCCTGCTGCCTCACTGAGTATCTGCCAAGGCCTCGCCTCGCCTCCCGCAGTCCCCAGAGTTCAGGAGCGAGGGCGAGCAGGGCAGGACCTCAGGCATCTCCTTCGGCTCGGGAGCCTGACCCGGCCGCACCGCTGGTGAGGGGGTGTCTGCAGCTGCGGTTCCTCGGGGCGGTCGTGCTCCTGCACTCACTCCCTCAGGGGTCGCATGCACCAGGGGGCCTGCCGGCGCTCGGTGGGGGCCTGTGGGCGCTGACGCCGGCCGGGCCCTCCCTGCAGGGATCCTGCCTCGGAGCTGGTCGCACTACACGGTGCCCGCCGGCATGACCGTCATCCAGTGGGTCTCCGACTTCAGCGAGCGGGTCAAGCAGCTGCAGAACATCTCACAGGCGGCCGCCTCCGGGGGCGCCAAGGAGCTGAAGGTGAGGACGGCTCCCCAAGGCCGAGGCGGGCCTGGGTGGGGGCCCTCGGGTGGGGGTTGGCCCTCACGCTCTGCTCTCCCCACAGAACATCCACGTGTGCCTGGGCGGGCTGTTTGTGCCCGAGGCCTACATCACCGCCACCCGGCAGTACGTGGCCCAGGCCAATAGCTGGTCCCTGGAGGAGCTCTGTCTGGAGGTGAACGTCACCACCTCCCAGAGCGCCACGCTGGACGCCTGCAGCTTCGGGGTCACCGGTGAGCGGGGGCGCCCTGTCCCCCACCTGCGGCTCAGCCACTGCCCCTCACGGGCTGTGCCCGCACAGCGGAGGCCCCCGGGGTCCTGACCGCCCTCCCCACCCCCACAGGCCTGAAGCTCCAAGGGGCCACGTGCGGCAACAACAAGCTGTCGCTCTCCAACGCCATCTCCACCGTCCTGCCCCTGACGCAGCTGCGCTGGGTCAAGCAGACAAACGCAGAGAAGAAGGCTAACGTGGTGAGTGCCCCCTTCCCTCCTCTGGGCATGCCCACTGGGCACTCGGGCTGTGTCCCTGCCGTGCCCCCATGCCCCCAGGGGGACTCAGCACCGCTTCCTTCCTCGGGTGGAGCCCCTCCCCCGCCCTGCAGGGGGACTCGGCATCCCTTCCTTCTCTGGTGGAGCCCCTCCCCTCGCACAGCCAGCACCCCCGCCTTCCTTGCAGGTGACACTGCCCGTCTACCTGAACTTCACCCGAGCCGACCTCATCTTCACGGTCGACTTCGAAATTGCTACCAAGGAGGACCCACGCAGCTTCTACGAGCGCGGCGTGGCCGTCCTCTGCACCGAGTGAGGCTGCCTTTTCTAGTCCCCTTTGTGTAACAGTAAAATTAATATTTAATGTTTATTCATTATTGAAACGTACTGAAGGTTCATTGTTAAAAGTATATGGACTTGTCAAGGGAACGTCGGTGCGAGGCTGGAAGCTGCAGGAAGCGGAAAGAAGCCTGACGGTTGGGAGGTGGAGCTGGGAGGGACCCAGGGCCGCGGTTCTGAGGGCCGAGGCCGGGCTTGTTTTATGAAATAAAACACTAAGCATGACGCGGCTCCGGCCTCTCGTCTCGTCTCTGGCTCCTGGGGACACCTGGGACCCTGCGGCCTCCGGGGCCTCTGTCCCCACGGTCCTGGGGTGCTGTGTGCGGCCTTCTGTGGAACAGGTTCCCGGCGCGTTCGGAGCCCCAAGAGCTCCCGGCTGGCTGGGTGTTGGCACCAGCCCTGCGATAAAGACCTGCTCGTCCTACCGGTGGGAAGCAAGCTGGGCTCTCGAGGAACAGCCTGAGGCCCGACGGCACCACCTTTCTAGCCCTGCCCCCACCCCAGACGTCCTGGGGCTGCAGCACCGGAGCTGCTCACCTGGCCCCGGGCCGTGTGCTCTGGGGTCCCTTGGGGGGCCGAGCGCCATCCAGAGCTGTGTTCGCTGAAAATGGCCCATTTTGAATGCTTTCCTCTGAACCAACAAATAGGGCTTTTTAGCTTCTCTTCCGTCACCCAGAGCATTTAGCAGTGCCCCAGTCTCTCACCCAGAAGCTGGTACCACCGAGAAGAGCCCTTGGAAAGCCCGCTGCGGGTGCCGGGCCCCGCCTGATGCTCCCATGTCCACCCCGTTTACAGTGCAGGTCCCGACACAGGCCCGCTGATGCCGGGCAGGGATTCCGGGTGCAGGAGGACTGCCGTCCTCGATGGCCCGAAGGCCTGGCTGGGGAGGAGGGGCAGCCGCCAGACCCTGGTGCCCAAGTGTCCTGGGGTGGGTTTAGGGCACTGCAGGCCCAGGACCGAGCTCCCCATCGGGGGTCCACGTGGACCCCGCCAGGAATTCCTGGGGCCCCTGCTTGCTGCCTCCCAGCCTCACCCTGACGTGAGCTCAGTCCCCCTTGGGCCCCACTTAGATCACTCCTCACCTGCCTTTGGGGCGGGTCAGGCTGGACAGCACCTCCTGGGCACCGCCACCCACCCAGTGCCCTGGAGGAGCCTTGGGGGGCCCCCTGGCCAGGAGGGACGAGACCACGCGTCTCACCTCAGTGGACGCCCCTTGACGGGGAGCATGTGCTCCTGGGCAGCGAACACAGCAAGGGGGCTGCCGATCCTCCCTGCCAGGAAGGCCCTAAAAGGCTCCATGAGAAAAAGCACCTCCACACCCGGGTGTCACCCCACTGGGGCCACGATCGCAGGACCCCGCGCTCAGCAGACCCCATCCCGAGGGGAGACACAACCGGAGAAGCGGATGGGACGGCCCCGGGGCTGCTGGGAGAACCCCTCCCGCGGCCTTGCCTCCACCCCCACTGAACGCCTCCCGTGTTGCAGCTGTTCTCAGCCACCCGGGAGCCAAGCCCTGCCGAGGCAGCCGCGCGCGTGTGCGGAGCTCGGGTCAACAGTCACAGCCAGAACGGAGGCGGGCTAGGGGACCGCGGGCCCCAGCCTCCGAGTCAAGGTTTAAAAATACAGATGTATTTACTAAAAGTAAGGGAATTCTCTGTGACTCAGACAGGCAGGTGGGGCCTTTTCCTGAGCTGGAAACCCTCTCCGCGCAGGAGGGGCCCAGAGGCGTTATTTACAACATAAACGACTAACACCTGCATATTTACAACATAAATGACTAACACACCCGCATGCATCATCGTGGACCATCAGTTCCCGAAGATACATTTCTGTTGTTTGAACCTTACAAGAAGACACAAAAGGAGCTACGTGTTTCATGGAAGCTCTTTTTTTATGCTCATCAACGTCGTCCTCACCTCCGAGGCCCTGGCCCTCACCCCGCTCACCTGATCTAGGCCACATACTGCTTCTTTCGCTTACTCTTCGGCTCTGTGAGTAAAAGTTCCAGTTTCCTCTTGGAGAGGGTGAGCTTGGGCCCCCTGTCCCTCTCAGTCCCGAGTCTGGGGGGCGGCCGTGACCCTCTGGCCCTGCCCTGGGGTCTGCCAGCCTCGGGGGACCCCCGGTCCTCCTCCATCATCCCCGCGTCCTCCAGAGGTCCAGGCAGCCGGGCCATCCGCCCCCGCGCCTCCAGGCCACCGGCCTCCGCAGGTTGCATGTCCATGTCGCTGCCCTCCGGTGCTGCTGGGGCCCAGCCAGTGGCCGTCAGGACCAGGAGTGGAAGGTTCGCCGAGCGGGGGTCTTCTAAGCTCACGTCCCCTGGACCCCTGGACTTGAGCGTGTGCAGAGGCCCGTCACAGTTGGCGGCACCCAGGGAGCAGCCGTTGAAATGACAGGAGGCATGACCACGGGCCTCTTCCCAGTCAGCGTCGTAAGGATCTAAAAGCTGACGACAGAAGGGTTTCTGAGCCGGCGAGCGGGGGAATCACAGAGAACACACGCCTTACACACACACGCAGCTTCTTCCGTCATGGACCTTAGCAAATTTTGCACAATCTGCCCTGCAAATAAATCTTCAAAAATGCCTTTGACAAGGGCTTCCCTGGGGGCTCAGTTGGTCAAGAAGCCGATTGCCAAGGCAAGAGATGGGGTTTGATCCCTGGTCCAGGAAGATTCACATGTTGAGCAGCAGCAAAACTAGGGCAGAAGACCCTCGGCCCTGAGGCCCAGGCTCCGCAACAGGAGAAACCACTGCAGTGAGACGCCCCCGCTCCCCACACCTGGAGAGAGCATGCGTGCGGCAACGAAGACCCAGGCAAAAAATGTTTTAAATTATTTTTTAAACGCGTTTGATGAGGACTTCCCGGGTGGTCCAGTAGCCAAGACTCTGTGCTCCCAATGCAGGGGGTCCAGGTTCAATCCCTGGTCGGGAAACTAGATCCGCATGCCACAACTAAGACCCAGGGCAGCCACATAAATAAATATTTGTTAACGCATTTGACAAATACCCCAGAGCCTCCTAAAAGCCCGAGGGTGCCCCACTGTGGGGGTGTCCCGGCCCGAGCCCCACCGTTTAAAGCCCTTCTTCCAGCACTGGCAGCCCCTGTCCACCACCTCAGCCTGAGCTCGTTTTCCTGCTCTGAGCCCGGTGAGGGCCTGGCTCGGGCCGCCCCGCGCCCCCAACCGGCCTGCACAAGCAGGCTGTGCAGCCTCAGCGCCCACCCCCGACACCCTGGGCCACCCAAGGCGCCGGAGGAGGTGCAAATGAGTCTCTAAAACATTCACTGTTTCCAAGGTGCCAGGGGTGGTTCTCGAAGGCCGGCCATGGGCCCCTCGGGGGCAGGCGACACCCCAGGGCAGCCAAACGCCCCGCCCCCCACCTCGACCACTGCCAACGGGGGCTGCAAGCTTTCTGGACCCTCCTCACCCCACCTGGGGACCCAAAGGCCCTGTTCCTGCCCCGGGGCTCTGGCTGGAGCCCAGGTGCCCACCACCAGGGACCACCCCCTGCTGCACAGAGACCTTTTGAGACGGGCTCCACCCGCAAACCAGCAGGCTGATCCGCACAACTGGACCTGTGAGCACTTCCTCCCCGCGCGGCCTCGCTCACACGCACAGAGGGACCCCAGGCCCGAGTCAGCAGGGGACCCCTCTGGGGCCCTTTCCCTTGGGTGGTGACAACTCCCGAGAAAGCTCACTTGCTCTTTGGACAGCTGACATTCATTTATTCCAGAGGGAGAAAATGAACTCAAACACCGTAATCTACCAGCAGCTATAACCGCTGCAGATCCAGAAACTGGTCAGAATTGCTGGGATTCACAAAGCAGACACTCGCGCTTGTGACCTCACCCCCAGCGGAGCAGTGAGTGTCCCCGAGAGGCCCCAGCCCAGAGGCCCCCCCTGGGTGTGGAGTCAGGGGTGCTGATGAGGGCCTCATTTGGGCCTCATAAGCCCACAGAATCTCCTGGCAAACCAAGAAACGCCCGGCTAGGCCCTCCAGTCACTGGTTCGGGGTAGAAGGACTTAGCAGCCGCCTGCCCTGTTCTCCAGGGGCACCTGGCGTCTTAAACCACCGGGAGACCAGGGTTACCTACTACACCTGTGTGATCCATGAGAGTGAATTTAATTTGACTGAGATTCATTTTGAGATTGACTAATTGCAAACCCATGGTCTCGTCAATCTATCTTCCAGGTAAACTACCTGAAGCCTTTTGTTCTTACTTTTAAAAATTGGGAAGAGGAATGAACAACCAACGTAAATGTCACGATGAACCTTTTTCTAAACTGTAGCCACACCACTGGGCTGGGCAGAGTTCTCAGAGCAGGCCTGCGACTGCCCTCCTGAGGAAGGTCTGCCTGCAAGGCTGCCCTCGGCCTGGCCTCTGGGAACTTGGACTTGAGGGGGCCCCCAACTGTCCCCAGAGACGGGAGCGGCTGCTGGCTGCCTTGTTCAGGGACATACCTCTCTCCAGATGCCTTCAACAAAGTCCAGGTGATTCTTCCTGTGACTGGCCTGGAAAAGCAAGGGGTTTGGGTCATCCTCTCTAAGAAGGAGGGCAGACAGCAGATTCAAGTTCAGGGGCAAGGATCCAGGGGCTCACTGCCCCGGCCAGCGGTCCTGCCCTGCCCACACTCGTGGACGGTGGCCCGCGGTGGGTGCTGACGAGGAGAGCCCACTCCCAGGAAGCTGAGCACAGGCAGGGACCCCTTCAAGAGTGTGTTTGTAGGACTTAAGATGCAAACCTGGGCCGCTCAAGAGGGGAAAGCAGAACCAGGAATGCGACCAGGAGATGGCCAGTTTCAGCCTCAGCAGCCAGGTTCAATCTCCCGCCTTCGCACTGGGAAGGACCCCCGAGTCTACACAGCACCTGGCATGTGTGCTGGACCCAAAGCCAGAAGACGGTAGAAGGTTCTAGGTCATCCACCCCAAACCCTCCCTTTGTAGACACAGAAGCCGAGGCCCACACAGGGGCCAGGCCTTGCTCAGGACCCCTGGGAAGAACCCAAGGCTGGTATCCCATATTCCAGAACCTTCCCCTCTAACACCAGGCTACCGGTAAAAGCAACTCTTGTTCTTCATCAAAAGACAGACTCTCAAAGGACAGGAATTTGAACATCGCTAGTTGTGGGGGAGAGAGAAGACCTGAGAAGCTGACACCAGGAACCGCAGAGAAGACTAATTCCGAGAAGGGGGTGGGGTCCCGGCAAGGGCTCCTGCTCTCTCCTGGGGTGCCAGTCTGCCCTGGCCTCCAGCCCCCTCCACCCTCCCCACCGCTTGTCCCCGCCCCACCAAGAGGGGAGGGGTATCTTAAGGCGACGGAGCCTATTTCTCTGCCTCTTCTGGAAGCCGGCCCTGGTGCTGGCCGTGAACGCGGCCCGGATGCAGCTGCGCTGGCCGTTCCGCGGGCCAGCCATGGCTCGGGGGCCGGGGCGGACCTTTCACTTAACTGCAGGGCATCAGGGACAAGGCACAGGTCAGTGGTGGGAGGGGTGGGGGCGGGCTGACCACTGGGGCGTGGAGGGAACTTTCTGGAGCCCCGGAGCTGTGGGTCTCCACTAGGCTGATGCAGTTGTCACAAGTCAGGACTCTTTGCCCAAAGGGGTGACTGTGACTGTGAGTGATAGCTCAGCAAAACAAACCTAGGGAGTTTTCAAAAAGTTTTTTAACTAAAAGGAAAGCCACAGGCAGCTGGTGGCCTGGGAGGGCCACACACGAGCAGCGCCTTGGTTTGGGGAAAGCCCCTTCACACCCAGACACCCAGTCGTGTAGAAGTCAGGGTGAAGTCACACATCCTTGACACTGAAAGTTCTAGGCTGGAGCAGGGACGGGGGTCACGCATCCAGCTCCTGTGTCCTCCCCGCTTTGGTTTGTTTTTAACAGATGAGAAAAATAAGCACAGATACTGTGGACGGACTCGCCCAAGGTGACAAATCCAGACAGCACTCCCCCCGCCCCCTCCCCGAGAAGCACTAGGTCGTCAAAAGCATTTGACAATTTTTTAAAAAACTATGCAGCCCAAGAAGAGCAGAGAAAACATCCACTGAAAACAAAAGACAGATCACGGTGCGACTTACTGAGAGGAGAGACCACACACCTCCGTGCTGTTTCATGTCATTTGCTTCCCTCCAGAATTCCAGGGGCCGGTGCCCTAGGCCCTGCAGGAAACACGTCTGTTACAGACACACAAGACCCGCCACCCAGAGCGCCACGGGTGGCCCACTCAGGAGTCCCCCACACTGGACTCCCTGGAACACCAGTTCTGAGGCAGAAACAGCAAAAGCGACAAATCAGACCCTAAAGCACCATATGCATTAGTGTTTTATTTTTTTAAAGATGCTTACTTATTTTTATTGGTTTATTTTTTGCCCATGCCACATGGCTTGTGGGATCTTGGTTCCCCAACCAGGGATCGAACTGGACCCCCCTGCAACAGAAGTACAGACAGGGAAGCCCCCTCATTCTTTTTATTTTTAAATTTCTTTCTTGCTTTTTAAAAAGGCTGTGCTTGGTCGTCTTCGTTGCTACACGAGGGCTTTCCCTAGTTGCGACAAGCAGGGGCTGCTACTCCTTGGCACGCCCCGGCTTCTCATTGCCCCGGCTTCTCGGGGAGCTCGGGCTGTAGGGCACACAGACTTCAGTAGCTGCAACACACGGGCTCAGCTGCCCCTTGGCACGTGGAATCCTCCCAGACCAGGGATGGAACCCGTGTCCCCTGCCCTGGCGGGCAGATTCCTAACCTCTGTGCTACGGTACCAGGGAAGTCCGTCTATTCACATTTTAAAGGCTAGAAAAGCTCCTGGTAAGATCCGAAAATCTTTTTTTTTCTTTTTTGTATTAAGTCCATAAATTCCATAAATTGGGATATCATTAATTTTCCCCAAAGTCGTTTTTCTGTCCCAGGATCCCACCCAGGATGCCCCATCACATTTAGTTCATGTCTCCCGAGGCTCCTCTTGGCCGTGAGTGTCTCGGACGCCCCTGCCGTTGATGACCCTGACCATCCTGGTGGGCTGTCCCTCGGGGGGATCCGCCCCTGCTCTCCCGAGCACACGCGGGGCCCGGGAGTGGGAGGACTGTTAGGGGAACACACTGATTGAAACCGCCCACCCTGGCCAGGCACCGTAGTAACCATTTGCATGAGCTGTTTTATGACAGGAGATCCTGATAAGGAATATGGAACTAGTAAGCCACCACCAGCCGGAAGAGTTCGGGGAAGGTCGAGAGGAGACCCTGCCTGTTCGTCCACTTCCCAGAATCCCTCTTGCTAGCATCCATCTTGGCTGAGCGATGCGTGTGCCACCAGGAAAGACTCTGAATTAGAATGATTGGCCACAGACCACCTGGAAACCAATCCCATCACCATAAAACCCGAGACTGTGAGCCAGGCGGCAGAGCAGTTCTCCTGGGTTCCCTTACCCTCCTGCTCTCCACCTGGGTGCCCTTTCCCAATAAAATCTCTTGCTTAGTCAGCACGTGTCTCCTCGGACAATTCATTCCGAGTGTTAGACAAGAGCCCAGTTTCGGGCCCTGGAAGGGGTCCCCCTTCCTGCAACAGGACCACCAGAGGTGAGGCACCTTCTCCTGTCGAGGGCGTCACGGGAGCAGCCGTCACCCTGGCGTGTCCTATCCTGCTGAGGCCGTGCCCCGCAGGCTTCCCTACCGGACAGGGACCTGGTCTCACCTCCCCCTCCATCCTGCCCTCTTTGGAAAGACATCCCTCTGTGCAGCACCCACTCACTTGCGGAGGGTTAGGCCAGTGCCCTCGGAGGGAAGCAGCTGCCTAAATTTCTTGACTGGGGTGATTTTTCTCCCACCTGTTGATTTGTTCATTGTTTGGCATCACCCACTCAATGGACAGGAGTCTGAGCCAACTGCAGGAGATGGTAAAGGACAGGGAAGTTCTGCGTGCTGCCGTCCATGTGGTCGCAAAGAGTAGGACACGACTGAGCAACTGAACAACAACGATTGATTCATATCAGCACGGACTCATTTCATTCTATATTTGTTGTCGTTCAGTTGCGTCCAGCTCTTTAAGACCCCATGGACTGCATCAGGCCCAGCTTCTCCATCCTTCACCTTCTCGCAGAGTTTGCTCAAGCTCATGTCCATTAAGTCGGTGATGCCATCCAACCAGCTCACCTGTTGCCTCCTTCTCCACCTGCCTTCAATCTTTCCCAGCATCAGGGTCTTTTCCAATCAGTCAGCTCTTCGCATCAGGTGGCCAAAGTATTGGAACCTCAGCTTCAGCATCAGTCCTTCCAGTGAATATTCAGGGTTGATTTCCTTCAGGATTAAGTGGTTTCACCTCCAAGCTTCCCAGGGACTCTCAAGAGTATTGAGACTCTTCTGTACTTCAGTCAGTTCAGTTGTGTCCGACTCTTTGTGGCCCCATAGACTGCAGCATGCCAGGCCTCCCTGTCCATCACCAACTCCTGGAATTTGCTCAAACTCATGTCCATCGAGTCAATGATGCCATTCAACCATCTCATCCTCTGTCATCTCCTTCTCCTCCCGCCTTCAATCTCTCCCAGCATCTATACTCGGGTTGTAATAAAGACTACATCATTTATTTTGTTCTGACTTTGGCTGGAACTTCAGTTGGCTCCTGTTGGCTTCAGTTGGCTTCTCTAACAGGACCAACCCAAATTAATTTTAATTTCCAAAAGAATACACCCTGTGAGTTACTTAGGACTCTCTATGGGCTTCCCAGGTGGCACTGTGGGTAAAGAACCCGCCTGCCAATGAAGGAGACATAAGAGATGTGAGTTTGATCCCCGGGTCGGGAACATCCCCTGGAGGAGAACATGGTAACCCATTCCAGTATTCTTGTCTGGGGAGTCTCATGGACAGAGGAGCCTGGCGGGCTATAGTCCACGGGGTCAGAAAGAGTCAGACGTGCTCTCTAGGCCAAGGAGAAACAGGAGGGAGGGAGCAGAGCTCAACCTTTGAAAGAATGACATTGCCTGAGGGTGTAACAGAAACCGATTAGAATCACATAGAATCAATTCAGCTTCCACTAGACCCTGATCCTCCGTGCGTGCTCAAGCTAGATGACACACCCAGAGATGCCAGGACGGTTCCAAGTCCAACCCGTCAAAGACCAAAAAGTGGGTGGTGGCCTAGTTCCTGGAAATCTCTACCCCTTCCCCAGAATGGTTGGAATAATCCTCCCACTCATTAGCCTTGGGTAGCAGCTGGTCCTCGTGGCTGGACTGTTTCCCTATACACACACACAGACACACACACACTATATGTCACCGGGGCATGTCCTGGGCCCCAAGGTCTCAGGGCCGGCCCCCTACTCCCTGGCCCAGCAGCTTCTCCAGCAAAGTCACAAATTCCTAACGCCCCAGGACTCTCCCCTCCCCACGTGCCCTCAAGGGTTATATTGAAAAGCCCTTATCATGCAGATCTACTGGAGAATTCTTTGAAACCAAACCTATTATTGAAGCCACCGGGTTACACACACCCTGCAGTCCTTCCTGGCCACTCCTTCTGGACCCTTCTTCCGAGTCAAGGTCAAAGTGGGCCTCAATCCCCACCCTGCCCTCCCCGCTCCATCCGGAAGGGGGCTCTGCCCCAGGATCCCAGACCCATCACTGCCGCCGAGCAGCACCTCCGCTCCTGGGGCCTCTCTGCAGCCACCCTCCCCTCTTCCTGCCTCTGCTGAGAGACCACAATCTAACCCAGCTGACAACTCAGGGGGGCCCCCCTCCGGGAGATGTTCAAGGGCTTTCTCTCCAGACACTTCCTGAGGAAGAGTTAGAAGTGACCCTCTGTCTGAGAGCCAGCCACACAATTGCCACCTAGGGCCGACAACAGGTTTCCCAACCTGGAGATCCAGCAAAGGGACTGAGAACCCCCAAGAAATATAAGATATGCATGCATGCTAAGTCACTTCAGTCGTGTCTGACTCTTTGCAAACTCAGGGACTGTAGCCCGCCAGACTCCTCTGTCCATGGGGATACTCCAGGCAAGAATACGCGAGTGGGTTGCCATGCCCTCCTCCAGGGGCTCTTCCCAACCCGGGGATCGAACCCAGGTTTCTTCTGTCTCCTGCATTGGCAGGGGGGTTCTTTACCACTTAGCACCACCTGCGAAGACCATAAATCAACTATACTTGGTTTTTAAAGAAAATGCCTGCTGATGTGTCCCTTGTGGTCCAGTGGTTAAGAATCTGAATGCCAGTGCGGGGCACACGAAGGAAATAAGATCCCACATGCCTCAGAGCAACTAAGCCATCATGCCGTAACGACTACAGCCAGGCTGTGCTCCACAATGAGACACCCACTGCCGTGAGCGCCCACGAGCCACAACTCAAGGGTAGCCCCTGCTCATCGAAACAAGAGAAAACCCACGCGCAGCAACGAAGCCCCAGCACAGACATGGTTTTTTAAACGCCTGGTCACTAGGCAGAAAGAGGGAAAAGATAGGGGCATTCCCCAAAGAGTCCAAAGCCCAGAGCCTGGGGTGGCCTTCTCCCTGCAGCCCGGGTTAGTCGGCTCCCTCCTCCTCCCTTCCTGGACCCACCCCGGCCCTTATGCGGAGCGCCCCAAGGAACAGGCCAGCCTCTGAACTGGAGCCCCCTGTGAAGGTTCCTACCTGGAGTCCAGGAGCAGCCAGGAGAAGAGGCTGCAGACAGAAGGTGGAGGCGAAGTCCAGAGGGCCGGCTTCTGTGAGCAGATGAGTTGGGAGGAAGCAACGCTGGTCTGAAGAAGAGAACAGAGAGGCAAAGTGGTCTTTGGCCAAAGAGGAGCTCAGGCAGTCTACTCTCAAGATCCGCCAAGAAGGAGAGAAAACATCATGAACCACCTCGCCCGCAGACTCCACAGGGCCCCACGGATGAGGCACACTGGGGACCAAGGAGTCTGGGATGCAGAATGGGGCATCTCTAAGTTGGCCTCCGTGCTTTACTCAATTTTGCATTTCCGCTTTAAAGGAAAAACACACTCAAAAAGCTCTCCCTTAACAATATTCAAAAACTAACCAGCAGTTCAAAACAGGCGTCTTTTCCTTGCAATAAAATTTGCCCTGAAAGATTTCCCAAGCTCCTCTTCCCCCAAAAGTGCTTTCTAAGGCAGCATGGAAATGGTCTGTCGTTTCACAGGATGCTGGGTCTTTATGTCTCTGCCCACATGAAACCAAGATCTGGGTCAAGTTTCGAATATCTGAGCACCTTTCCTGGACTGGGAACCTGAGAGAGCAAGAAGTCTTTGAAGGTCAAATTTCTAAAGATAAACTCCTGCACACACACACACACACACACACACACACACACACACTGACAAGAAACAATCCTGGGTGTGTACATCTTCCAAGGACACCTTCACAAGCTCAACTTCCACCCCCTGCACCACAGCAGGTGCTCAGGAAATACTGTTCAAGTGTAACAAGCTAACGGGAGGCCAGAAGGCTGAATATTATCCCCTGCACCTCCTGGAACTCTCCGGAACTTCCCTGGCAGTCGAGTGGTTAAGACTTCTCGCTTCCACTACAGGAGGCATGGGTTTGATCCCTGGCTTAAAATAAAGAAAGGAAGAATGCACACCCCCAAAGAATTACGTTCTGCCTAGTATATTCGGTCAGGTGCTTGGGAGAGGCAGCGGACAATAAAATCTGTATTTTCATGCACAAACTCCAGGGAAAGTTTCTTCTGTTTTTTTTCTCTAGCGTTAACTGTTTAAATATTTATATATTTATTTATGGGTGTGCTGGGTCTTCTTTGCTGCTCAGGCTTTTCTCTAGTTGCAGCGAGAAGAGCACAGGCTACTCTCTAGCGGCAGTACACGGGCTTCTCATTGAGCTGACTTCTCTTGTGAAGTGCAGGTTCTAGGGTATCCGGGCTTCAGTAGTTGCAGCTTCCGGACTCTAGAGCAAAGGCTCAGTAGTTGTGGCTCCGGGGCTCGGCTGTTGAGCAGCATGTGGAATCTTTCCAGAGCAGGGATTGAACCTATGTCTCCTGCATTGACAGGTGGGTTCTTTACCACTGGGCCACCAGGGAAGCCCTCCAGTGTTAACTTTTTTTTTTTCCCAGCGTTAACTTTTAAGATGAACCCCTTCATACCATACTTGGTGTTATTTTGATCAGACACTTTTGGGTACCACTATTCTGAGATAACTTTTTTTTAAAATGACAGTGGATTTTTTCTTTTTTTCATTTTGCAATCTCCGGTCTGAACAACAGATCAAAACTTACAACTCCACTTCAAGACAGTGTTGACCAACTTTAAAGGGAGAGGCAGTTTCAGAGGCGGCCACATCTCATGGTACCTTGTGTGTGTAGGTCGGCCTCTCCAGAGCTCCCAGTCTCCTCTCAGAATCCATCAAGGTCACCCAGTTCTGCATCCAAAACAGAAGAAATCCCGTTCAGGCTGAAGGAACCCACATAAAAGCCAGAGACCATCTGAGGCTTTCTTATTTTAAATTGGTTTGTGTAGCGGGAACTACAGGTTAGAATAATATTTTATTTTGAAAAAATACTGGGCAACTTGCCACACAGACATTAATTTTGTTGTTGTTCAGTCACTAAGTCACGTTGTTGTATAGTCAGTCTTTGGATTGTAGCCTGCCAGGCTCCTCTATTCGTGGGACTTCCCAGGCAAGAAGACTGGAGGCCATGGCCTCCTCCATCGGACCTTCCCAACCCCGGGATGGAACCCACGTCTCCTGCTTCAAGTAAATTTCTAGGTGTCTCAGAATTCTCCTGTGTTTTGGGGGCAGGGGAATTTCCAGGCTGCTAGAGGTCCCAGGAGGTAGCAGGGTCACCCTCCCACTCTCACCTGGTCGGGACTGGCCCAGGCCACCCCACCTTGGCGGGGAGCTGCGCCCCTTCTCAAGCCCTCACTCCACACCTGAGGATGGCGGTACCTCAGCCCGCACCGGCCGGGGCAGGGGAGTAGGGGGAAGACAGCATAGCGCAGTTGGAAAAGGATCCGTCTGCAAGGCAGGAGACCCTGGTTCGATTCCTGGGTCGGGAAGATCCCTGAGAGAAGGGATAGGCTACCCACTCCAGTATTCTTGGGCTTCCCTTGTGGCTCAGCTGGTAAAGAATCTGCCCGCAATGCGGGAGACCTGGGTTCTATCCCTGGGTTGGGAAGATCCCTTGGAGAGGGGAAAGGCCACCCACTCCAGTATCCTGGCCTGGAGAATTCCGGGGACGGCATAGTCCGTGGGGTCGCAGAATGGGACAGAGTGACTTACTTCGCTTCGCTTCAACAGGTATTTCTCCTTAAGGGGGAAAGAAAGGGGGCTCTCTCCGAGGCAGGGACCCCGGTCCCGGGGAGGAGGAACCATCCTCACTCCTCATACCAGAGATGCCCCAAAGTGCTGGCTGGGCTTCTTCAGCCATGAGTCAGGGGCCCCACCACGGGGGAAGGCTCTCCACTCCCACACGGCAGGGCCCACCCCCGGGGCTGGCGGTCCTCCCCCCACGGGGCAGGGAGCCTACGCAGGGTCCGGGCTCTGCCGCCTCGGGCCCCTCCTGGCCGCTGGGGCCTCTTGAGGCTCCCCCCACCACCCCACCCCCGCGACCTAAGGCGGCCCGCGCGGCTTTACTGGGCCCCCCCGCGCGGGAAAGGCGCCCCGTGCGGGGCGGGAGCATCTGGCGGCGCCCGTGGCCGCACACCTGCGCCCACCTGCCCAGATCCGCGGCGCCCCGTGCGGCTCCAGGCGCAGCGAGGAACTGGCTCCCAAGGGTGACTCCGAGGGGACGGATTGTTTACTCAAGTGAGGGCCGGGGTGAGGTTGCTCAGGTGAGGTGGGCACCGGGGTGCTGTTTATTCAGAGCACCTGGGGTCGCAGGGCACAGGCCTGTCACTGCGGGCCTACCTTCTGAATGGCATGTCCATTTTGTTCCCAGTGTGACCATCCACTGGGTCGAGAAGGAAGGTCTTGCGGCCCGACCGGTGTGACGTCACATGCATCTCCATGACAACGCATCCTGCGGCTAGCCACCCGCCCGCGGCCCCCGCGCTCCGGCGGTTCGACCCCGCGGCCCCTTTGCGAAGCTCCTGTGACCCCGCTGCACTCGGCGCCCCCATCCCGACTCCACTCGCGGACACAATTTTGCCGCAAAACCTTGAGTGACTCCTCCGTGCCCGGGGAAGACCCTCAAACCGTAACCCCACGTTCCCTGCCGGCGGCATCCAGACCTAAAAACGCGCCTGCCCCCACCTCTCCTTCCAGATGCCAAGAAGTTACCGAGACCCCTCCCTCCCAACCACCCCGGGCTGACTTCTGCTGGAAAGGCTTCCATCTCCTTGCCCCCACCCCTGACTTTTTATCCTCTTCCTCTTAGTTTGGCACCTCCTCCAGGAAGCCTTCCTTGACCTGAAAGTCTTGGGTAGGAGCCATTTCTCTGCACTCCCACCCACAGCGGGCATGACCAGCCTGTATGGTATAATCAAGCTGCCTATTGATTTCTACCTGGTTCACTAGACTGTCTGTCACCCTGTGAGCCAAGGAACTTTCAGTCCTAAGCTCCGCCATGTTCAGTCGCTAAGTCCCATCCTCTTCGGACCACAGGGAGTGCAACACACGCCAGGTTTCCCTGTTCTTCACTATCTGCCCTTAGAGTGGTGTCATCTGCATATCTGAAGTTGTTGATATTTCTCCTGGAAATTTTGATTCCAGCTTGTGATTCATCCAGCCTGGCATTTCACATGATGTACTCTGCATATAAGTTAAGTAAGCAGGGTGACAATATACAGCCTTGACATACTCCTTTCCCAATTTTGAACCAGTCCGTTGTTCCATGTCTGGTTCTAACTGTTGCTTTTTGAGCAGCATACAGGTTTCTCAGGAGACAGGTAAGGTTGTCTGGTGTTCCAGATTTTCTCTGGAATTCCTTTGCTTTTTCAATGATCCAACAGATGTTGGCAGTTTGATCTCTGGTTCCTCTGCCTTTTCTAAATCCAGGTTGTACATCTGGAAGTTCTCGGTTCATGTACTGCTGAAGCCTGGCTTGGAGGATTTTGAGCATTACCTTGCCAGCGTATGAAATGAGTGCAATTGCGCGGTAATCTGAACATTCTTTGGGATTGCCTTTCTTTGGGATTGAAAACTGACCTTTTCCAGTCCTGTGGCCACTGCTGAGTTGCTGACATATTGAGTGCAGCACTTTAACAGCATCATCTTTTAGGAGTTGAAATAGCTCAGCTGGAATTCCATCACCTCCCCTAGCTTTGTTCATAGAGATGCTTCTTAGGCCCACTTGACTTCACACTCCAGGATATCTGGCTCTAGGTGAGTGACTTACATCATCATGGTTATCTGGATCATTAAGATTATTTTCTTTTTTAGTATAATTCTGTGTATAATTGCCACCTCTTAATCTCTTCTGCTTCTGTTAAGTCCTTACCATTTGTGTCCTTTATAGTGTCCATCCTTGCATGAAATGTTCCCTTGATATCTCTGATTTTCTTGAAGAGATCTCTAGTCTTCTCCATTCTATTGTTTTCCTCTATTACTTTGCATTGTTCATTTAAGAAAGCTTTCTTATCTCTCCTTGCTATTCTCTGGAACTCTGCTTTCAGTTGGGTTTACTTTTAATTTCTCCCTTGGCTTTCACTTCTCTTCTTTCCTCAGCTATGTGTAAAGCCTCCTCAGATGGCCACTTGGCCTTCTTTCATTTCTTTTTATTGGGGATGGTGGTTATATGCACAGCACAACAACTGCTCAAAAGTGTTTTTTTTTCAGTGAATGATGAAAGGAATTACCAAATTAATATGCCACAAATATTAGCTGCACAGTCACTAATTTTTTTAATTGAAATATAGTTGATTTATAATGTATTTAATTTCCAGTGACAGTGATTCAGTATTTTTACAGATTATATTCCATTGTAGGTTATTTACAAGATAATGGGTTTAGTTACCCATGCTATACAGTAAGAAGGCTTGCGTATCTATTTTATACATATTAGTTTGTTAATCCCATACTGCTAATTCATCCTTCCCCCTTCCCTCTGCCCTTTGGTAACTACTAATTTGGTTTCTATGCCTGTGAATCTGTTTCTGTTTTGTATGTACATTCATTAGTAGTATTTTTTTAGATTTCACATACATGTGATATTTGTCTCTGTTTTTCTGACCTATTTCATTAAGCACAATATTCCCCATTACCACAAATGGCAGTATTTCACTCTTTTTTATGGCCGAGTAATAGTCCACTCTGTGTGTGTGTGTGTGAGTGTGTGTGTGAGTGTGAGTGAGTGTGTGTGTGTGTGTGTGTGTGTTCCTTACAGGTTTCCATGTAGACGATCATGTCATCAACAAAGAGAGATCACTTTTACTCTCTGTCCAGTCAGGGTGCTTTTTATCTTGACTGCCTGCCCTAGCTGAAACCTCCAGGATGGTGTTAAATTCAGGTGGTAAAAATGAACATCCTGCCTTATTTTTTGAATCTGCGTTTATTATTGATTTCATTTCTGGCTGCACTGGGCCCAGGCTCAGTAGTTACGGCACACAGCGCTTAGTTGCTCCGTGGCATGTGGAGTCTTCCCCGACCAGGGATCAAACCCATACCCCCTGCGTTAGCAGGTGGATTCTTACCCACCACACCACCAGGGACGTCCCATCCTGCCCAGTTTTTAATTTTGCATTTTAAATTGTAGTGCCAAGCACCTTGAGTCTGTTTGAATTACAAAGAAATGTTAAGGAAAAGATGAAATACAAATGAAATGATTCATTGAAATTCAGAAACTGCTTCAGAAAGCCTTGGGGACAGAAGCGGGCTGTACGGAGTGTGGGCAGGACTGGCCTCCACCACTTGGCTGATGGGAACAACGGTGGGCGCATGGGGTTCCATGCACAGTGAATGGAGTTCAGATGTGAAGTGTTTGAGTGGCTTCATCCGGCCAGCCTTTTTTTGGCCGCACCTCGCTGCTTGTGGGATGTGGGATCTTTTCGCTCTCCAAACAGGGATTGAACCCGAGCCCTCAGCCGTGCGAGCACAGCGTCCTCACCACTGGACGGCCAGGGAATTCCCTATCCATTCAACTTTTTAAAAGGTGGAGAGCTAACATCAGTTTTTTCACTCTGATTTGTTAGTTCTTTTTATTTTTTACCTTGGAATTAAAAAAAACACAATGGTGCATTTTGGGCCACGTTTAAAGTTCTAGAACTTTCACTGATCAAGTGTCGAGGCTTTAAAGTACTTTCATAAGGAGGTGATTATGTTCTAAGCAGACATATACACTTGGCAGAAAATATGCTCAGCTCCTTGGAGCCGAAACAGCGTCACAGGATCTTTGTTCAGGCTTTGATGGTGCTATTAATACACCATGACTCACAAAGAGCCCTGCTTCCTGGAATGTTCCTTCCTATAGAAGATTAATCTGTTATCACACTTTCAAAGGTTCGAGAAGATCTTGAAGGCTTAGAAAAGGGATGAACATCTTCCCAAATTATACAATTGTTTAAACAATTTGCCATCCCCACAGGAAAGGAGGAAGTACCAGTTGTGTGCACCAATTATTCATTCAGTCCACAAATATATATCAAGTGCACTGGGCTGGCAGTGGACAAACTGGATACACACTTAACCTTCACGTCCAACAGGCACTGGAGAGGCAGGAAGTTGGACTGCAGGCTAATCATTGCAGGACAGTGGTGAGAAATGCGTCAAAGAAAGGGGGAGGGTGCAGGGTAAACTGAGGCCAGACGGGGAGAGGATCAGGTGCCATCAATCACACACTTTGAATGGGATCATTGAATGGAAAGCTGGTGTGGGAAAAAAATCATGGGTCTGTGGACAACCCACTAAGGAGTGAGTGGTGGCAGACACGGTCCATTCATGGTGCCCCCTCTTACCCGGGACCACACGGAGCTGCAGTGGCCTCATCTGTCAAAGGGATGAGTAATGATCCTTAGAAGATTCCAGGGCTTCCCTGGTGGTTCAGTGGTAAAGAATCCGCCTGCCAGTGCAGGAGGCACGGGTCTGATCCCTGATATGGGAGGATCCCATGTGCTGAGGAGCAACGAAAGCCACGCACCACAATTACTGAAGCCCGTGTGCCCTAGAGCCGTGTTCTGAAACAAGAAGCCACTGCACTGAGAAGCCAATGCCCGCAACTGAACAGGAGCCCCAGCTCGCCACAACTAGGGAAAAGCCTAATGAAGACCCAGAGCAGTCATAAGTAAATAAAATTATAGATAAAAAAGAAGATTCCAAACTCAAGTGAGATCCGTAACGATAGTTGTATAGTTGTTGATGCTGGCTGATGGGAATGTAGCGGCTCACAAAACAGTTCCCTCCGCTTCGTGTGTGAAAATAGATGTGACATAAACGTCACCATTTTAACCATTTTTAAATGGACGTGAGAGTTGGACCATGAAGAAGGTTGAGCGCCGAAGAATTGATGCTTTTGAACTGTGGTGTTGCAGAAGACTCTTGAGAGTCCCTTGGGCTGCAAGGAAATCCAACCAGTCCATCCTAATGGAGATCAGTCCTAAATATTTATTGGAAGGACTGATGCTGAAGCTGAAAGTCCAATACTTTGATGCAAAGAGCTGACTCATTAGAAAAGACCCTGATGCTGGGAAAGATTGAAGGCGGGAGGAGAAGGGGACGACAGAGGATGAGATGGTTGGAGGGTATCACCAATTCAATAGACATGAGTTTGAGCAAGCTCCAAGAGATGGTGAAGGACAAAGAGGCCTGGTGTGCTGCAGTCCGTGGGGTCACAAAGAGTCAGACAGGACTCAGCAACTGAACAACAACAACAACAATCATTTTTAAGTGTACAAGTCGTGGAATCAAGTACAATTACATCATTGTGCCCCCAAGCACTACCATCCATCTCTAGAACTTTGTCATCATCCCCAGCTGAAACTCTGTCCACATTAAATACCAACTCCCCCTCCCCGAACCCCTGGCAATCACCCTTGTACTGTGTGTCTGTGAATTTGACTCCTCTTGATACCTCATATCAAGTGGAATCCTACATGGCAATTCCCTGCTAGTCCAGTGATTACGACTCAGCTCTTGCTGTTGTGGCCTGGGGTTCAATTCCTGGTTGGGAAACTAAGATCTGCAAACTGTGCAATACAGGCAAAAAAAAATTTTTTTTATTTTAACAAATAAATGGAATCATACAACAAAAAGCCTGCACAGCCAAAAATTTTCGAACGTGTACAGTTAACTGACTTTTATTTATTTATTTATTTATTTATTTAGTTCACTGACTTTTAGTATTTTCACTCTCTATGTCTCTTCCCCAAGGTCGCTGGCCAACCATGCAGCTACGTTCTGTCTCTGTGGATTTGCCTATGCTGGACATTTCATATGAGTGAGATCATGGAATAAAAATGTGGCCCTTTGTGACTGATTTCTTTCACTTGGCATACTTTTCAAGGTACATTCGTATTATAGTGTGAATCAGTACTTCATTCCTTTCTGTGGCAATAATATTGCATTGCAATGGAATATTTATTTTCCATTCATCAATTGATGGACATTTGGTTTGTCTCCACCCTTTGGCTTTTATGAATAATTGTTGTTCAGTCTCGAAGTTGTGTCCGACTCTTTGTGACTCCGTGGACTGCAGGCTCTCCTGTCTTTCACTCTCTCCTGCAGTTTGCCCAGATTCATGTCCACTGAGTGGGTGATGCTGTCTGACCATCTCATCCTCTGCTGCCCCCTTCTCCTTTTGCCTTCAGTCTTTCCTAGCATCAAGGCCTTTTCCCAAGAGTCCACTCTTTGCATCAAGTGGCCAAAGTACTGGAGCTTCAGCTTCAGCAGCAGTTCTTCCAATGAATATTCATGGTTGATTTCCTTTAGGATCGATAATACTGCTACGAAAATGTGTGCACACATATCCTGAGGACACAGAGGGCTGACTTCACCCTTTTCTTCATACAAGAGACTTGAGCATCCTCAGATTTTGGTGTCCTCGGGGGGTCCTGGAACAAAGGCCCTGTGGGACAGACACCCTGGGAGGACTGTATGTGTTTTTGTGGACATATGTTTTCATTTCTCCTAGGTACATACCTAGGAGTGAAATTGCTGGATCACATGGTAATTCTATGTTTAACTTTTCCAGGAACTACCAGACTGTTTTCCAAAATGGCACGACTTTACATTCCCATCATTAGTGTGTGAGGGACACTGTGTGTCCTTGTCAACACTTACTCGTCTCTCTCCACTTCTGCATGCACTTTAGAAATCTGCAAAAGTTGGAGAAGGAAATGGCAATCCACTCCAGTGTTCTTGCCTGGGAAAGTCCATGGACAGAGGAGCCTGGCAGGCTGCATTCCATGGGGTTACATGACTGAGCATGTGTGAGATGGGTTGGTAGCAGTAAACTGGTAGAACTAAAAAAAAAAAAAAAAATAGATAACTAATAAAGACCTGTATAGCACAGGAAATTCAGTCCTCTGTAATAGCCTATAAGAGAAGAGGATTCCAAAGTGTTTGTATGTATAACTGATTCAGTTTACTGTATATCTGAAACTAACATTGTAAATCAACTATACCCCAATAAAATTTTTTTAATGGTAAAAAAAAGAAATCTACAAAAGAAAAGTTGACAAAGAAACTAGAAACTATAAGTTAAAGTGTTTGTAAACTGTGAAGGTCTGAGACTCATTTGTAAACAGATATCTGAGTGCCTACCATGTGCCAAACATGAAGTGTTTTGGATACAGATACTTAACCAAACAAACACGTCTATGTTTGGGAGTCAGGACTGGTCCTATCGGCTCTTCCTAAGCCCCATCACTGAAGGTAGGATCATCAGACCGAGTGTGGGATGGCCAGTGTGGCCGGGCCCTGGGTTTCTCAGGACTGTTTTTCCCACGTGTAGGGTGAGCTGGAACGAGGGTGCACCTGGCACGAAGATGAGACAACTTCACGGAGATGGTGGCGCTGACTCGTCACGCCAAATCCACTCCGTATTCCTGCTATTGAGGTTTCCCTATTCTGAAAAAGCAGCCCCATGGCAGACCACAGCAACCCTCCTCCCATCACCTAAGTGGCTGGACAGTCTCCAACACAGGCCCAAGGCTGATTGTTCAAGGTGCATTCAGTAGGTCTCATCTTCTAGCTTTCTCTCATCACTCAGACGCTCAGGGATCTTTTCTCAAGACCTAACACATCCAGGCTCTCAAGACTTGGTTACACTGGAAAACGCCCCCCACTTCTTTGTATCAGCAGTCACCCTCTTCCTGGAGTACCCGTCCCGCACACACCACCCCCTTGGAGCCGTCCCACGCCCCGTCCACCCTGCCCTGCCAGCTGAGCCCCTCCTCGCTCTGTGCTTCCAACCACAACTGGGGCTCCATGGCCTTTGCCATGGCTGCCTTCCCCAATGATGCATGTTTCTTTATAGTTTTTTGTTCTTTATTTTTGGCTGTGCTGGGTCTTCATTGCTGTGCAGGCTTCTCTCTAGTTGTAGTGACCTGAGGCTACTCTTCATTGCACTGTGTGGCTTTCTCATTGCGGTGGTGTCTCTTGTTGCAGAGCAGGGCCTCTAGGGCACAGGCTCTTCAATAGTCATGGCACACGGGCTTAGCTGCTTCGGGGCATCTTCCCAGATCAGGGTTCGAACCCGTGTCCCCTGCACTGGCAGGGGTATTCTTTACTACTGGACCACCAGGGAAATCCCCTGGTGATGCATCTTTCATCTGTGTGTTGGGCTGGTCCTTTGCTGGTGTTCAATGAAACCATGAGGAATCTATGCCTGATAGCAACTAGTGAATTCAGAGGACTGACAGCAAGGCCACGGCAGTCTAGGGAAAATTCTAGAAGGGCGAGGCCTGGGTTGGGGCTTGCAGCAGGTTACACTGCATAAAGTATGGGGGGACCTGAGCCTGAGCAAGGTGACCGCCTGAGTAGTGAGCCCCAGTTAAACACCAGGCACCTGCTACCTGGAAAACACCAGAACAGGCTCCTGAGTATTTATATTAGCTGATTTATAAGTGAAGTAATGAGGTGCAGGACTTGCTCAAACTCACTTCTGAATCCCTATAGACTGCTTTCTATCGCTTTGCTTTTTTTTCATTTGCTGTTTATGTACAAAACACGGTTAAAAGTCACCCATTTTGTGTATTTTAAGCTGGAATTTTAATAAGACACAGCTGTGCAGCTGTCACTAGTTTTGGGGCACAAGTTCCCTCCTGGACCCCCTGCAGTCAAGTCCCCACTGGGGTTCCTGCTTTCCATCATCATAGTTGTACCTTTTCTAAAATTCTATGAAATATCACACAGGAGGTAGTGTTTTTTCTGTCTGGCTTCTTTCACTTTTCTCAGTTTACCTTGGTCTCTTAATTTCTGCTTTCCAGCTCTCAGATGCAGGGTCTTGCGTAACTTCTTGTACAATTTATTCCTATTTAGTATGCTATTACAATTTGTTGTTTTTGTTTTCTATTACCGATTTTAAAATGCTGGTAGACATTTTATAACACTGATGACTATTTTTCCTGCTAACAAAATTTAAATTGTATTTCATATATTGATCTCCCATCTTGGGACTTTGCTCTGTTGATGAATCCTTGTGCCGGTTTTGTAGATTTCTCACAACCACATAATCCCTGAGTAAGAGAAGTCTTTTACACTCTGGGAAACTATCTGCCTGTCAGTGCAGGAGAAGCAGGTTCAACGCCTGCTTAGAAAAGATCCCCTGGAGAAGAAAATGGCACTCCACTCCAGTCCTTTTGCCCATGGACAGAGGAGCCTGGCAGGCTACAGTCCACTGGGGGTCGCAGTTAGCACCTGAACACATACCAATCAATCTTTGCTTTCCAGCGCTCTCTACACTCATCAGGGTGGGACTAGTTGCGGAAGTATGAAGAACTGGACTTGGCAGTAGTAGGCTGGGGACCCCCTGACAATTGGAGGTCACCGCCAGCCTGGTGGTGTCCTTACCTCATCTTCTCACCCCCGGGGGTGGGCACCTGTGGTCTCCGTGGTCTACCTCCGGTACAAGGCTTGCTAGCGGGCAGTTCAAATTACACACCTGCCATAAACACTTTGCATAACTCAGGGGGGAAATGCTCTGTGCACATTTTTTTTTTTGCCACTGGAGACCATCTATAGAGGATCTAATACTTTTAATTTGAATGGAATTCTTAGTCTCCTTACTAGAGGTGGGAAATAAGAAAAACCTCCTTTTTGCCCTTCAATTACTAATTCCTCAACAGCAGGGCCGCTGGCACCAGACCAGCTGAGCCACAAGGGAAGCCCAAGAATGCGAATGGGTAGCCTCTCTTCTCCAGCAGACATTCCCAACCCAGGAATCGAACCAGGCTCTCCTGCACTGCAAGCAGATTCTTTACTGTCAGGGAAGTCCTCCTTAGACTAACAGGAGTTAAACACTTCTGCTGCATTAGATTAAGGACTAAAGATTATTGCTTACCAGGCACTTACTACCCACCAGTGCACTATCCATGACAGATCTTCCCGTCTATGGAGTCTCCAGGCCTCTCTCAGGCTTTAGGTCCAAATCCTGGGTAGACCTCCCACCAACTACCCTAATGCTCACGCCTGCCCGCTCCAACTGCTGTGTGCCGCTTATGGCTTTCGGTAGCCTCCTGGACACACCTTTCCTGAGGTTCAATAAAGAACCAGAGAACAAGCAGCAGAGATGGTTTCATGTGGGAAGGTGTTCAACAGGTGTGGTTCGTAAGGGCAAGGCAGTAAAAAGGGCTGTATTTATATTGCACATCCTGCTTCACCAATACCATCAAAGGAGAGACTATTCTCCTGTCTTTTAAGGATAGAGGCTCACCCCACACGCGTGGCCTGAGCACCCTGAGGTCACAGCAGTAAGGCTCTAGGGCCTCCACCGCAGCCACCTGATTCCTTGCCTCTCCCAGGCCAAGAGGTGCACACCTCATGTTTTACTTTCTGGGACCACCCCCACAAGGTAAGACATTACACATAGTTTTTTTAAGTCATCTGTATTTGTTACAACTTTTTAAAGCAGAATGTGACTTGAGCACTACATTTCCATTCACAAAACTTGCTCCAAGTTACTTTTCCAGCGGCTTTACAACATGCCTGAGCAGGCTTATAAGTTTGCTACTCTAAACAATATTTTTCTTTGGAAAACAAGCCCTATGTATGGACAGCGACTCCAATCAAGTTGGTTCAGCTTAACACACTAACTTCTAGAGGCCTGGCACATGCAGTCATAACTACAGGGGATGGAAGTTTTAAAAAGTATATCCCAGAAGATGAAAACTTGCTTTAACAAGTGTTTCTTTTAAACATCACGGTATATACTTCAGAACACTTCAGTGACAGAAAATTTTGGTCTACTAAAGAATCCGCTTGATAGCTAAACACTTCAGACCACAAAGTTAACACAGGTTACATACACACCTTACAACAAACGTAACTACTTCCATCTGTTAAAATAAGCCAACATGAAACTAGGAAAAAACTAGCTCTGCTTTAGTGCTAAAAGTATCACAGTATCACACTTAGTATAAAGGAATCTTATCCTCCCCTCATGTAGTTACCATGCCAAACGATTTTTAAATGTTAACAAAAATAAAGAAATACTTGAAGACATATTAGAGGGAATGGAGACAGAGTGCTGAACACACAGCAAAGTGATGCTCAGGCAGCGCTTAGTCTACTTCTTCCATGCGGGACGTGTCATCATCTCCTTCCAGGGGAGGCATTTCCTCAGTGACAGCAGCACTGCTGTCATCAGCAGTGGGGTCATCCTCATCAATACCTTTAAAGAAATAAAACATCGATTAGGTTTCTTAAAGCCACATAATTGGTCCAACACTGCAGGTTCATACCCACTGGCAAGGCCGAGTGAATTACATGGTACATGAAGTGGTTTCATTTTTCATCCCTTACAACCAGAAGGCTTATTTACTCCCTTGTAACTCATGTGACTTCAGTGTTACCCAAATGGAAAGAGCGCGCCCACTTGTTGAAACTGCTCAAAGTTCACCCTTTTCAACAGCCATGTGTTTTGGTTTTTCTCTCCAAAGGTACTCGGTACTCATGGTACTTGCACAAGGCTTACCGAGACCAAGCTTGATCATCCTGTAGATCCTGTTGGCGTGTGTCTGGGGATCCTCCAGACTGAAGCCAGAAGACAGAAGAGCGGTTTCGTACAGCAGGATGACCAGATCCTTCACAGACTTGTCATTCTTGTCAGCCTCTGCCTTTTGCCTCAAGGTCTCGATGATGGAATGGTCAGGGTTGATCTCCAGGTGCTTCTTGGCTGCCATGTAACCCATCGTTGAGTTGTCTCTCAGAGCTTGAGCCTTCATGATCCGTTCCATGTTTGCTGTCCAGCCGTATGTGCTTGTAACAATGCAGCATGGGGATGTCACCAACCGGTTAGACACAACCACCTTTCATCAAAAAAAAAAAAAATATATACATATATAGTGATAACTGGGCATAAAGAGTTCCCATTCTCAGTACTTGTTACCAGGTTTAATATTTAAGCAACTTGAGTATTAATGAATCAAATACTATCTGCAAGTATAGATATCCGAAGCTTTAAGTTCCTTTACATTCTAATGTCTTTATAAAGATCTTAAAGGACTGTGTATACGTGACTTGTTCAAAAGACACCTAACACCCCTAAGAAGGGTCAGTAACCAGGAAATAAAGACTATATTCACACACCTTTTCAACTTTCTTCTCCAAAATGTCCTTCATGATTTTGCAAAGGTTTTCGAACTTTGTCTTTTTCTCTTCTTGCTTCTTCTTCTCCTCCTCATCTTCCGGCAGCTCCAGGCCCTCCTTGGTGACCGACACCAAGGTCTTCCCCTCGAACTCCTTCAGCTGCTGCACACAGTACTCGTCAATAGGTTCGATCATGTAGATCACCTCCAAGCCGTGCTTCCGGAGACGCTCCACGAAGGCCGAGTTGGCTACCTGGTCCTTCGTCTCACCTAAGAAACGAGAAGTTTTACGTGTAACACCATCTGGGTAGAAAACACATGCAACTGTTCCTACGAGATGACAAAAACAAACATCAACTATCACATTTATTGCCTTTATATTACCTGTGATGTAATAGATGTGTTTCTGGTTTTCCTTCATTCTTGTGCAATAGTCCTTGAGAGAAACCATCTCATCACCAGAAGCAGAAGTATAGTATCTCAACAGCTCTGAAAGCTTCTTCCGATTCTGAGAATCTTCATGTATTCCAAGCTGAAAGATAGTGTTAGCTTTAGTAGACTTTCTCTGTGTTCAATTATTTCAAATGAAAAACGTCTGACTAATACTCCTAATAGTCAAATGAGTTTCTAACCAACCTTAATATTTTTAGAGAACTGCTCATAAAACTTCTTGTAGTTCTCTTTATCTTCCGCCAGTTCAGTGAAGAGTTCCAAGCACTTTTTGACCAAATTCTTCCTGATAACTTTCAAAATTTTGCTTTGTTGCAACATCTCACGGGAAATGTTCAGAGGGAGATCCTCAGAGTCCACCACACCTCTAATGAAATCTGAAAAACAGACCAAATGCAGTCACTCCAAAAACTGACAATTTGTGAAGTCAAAAAACCAAAGACGAATGATCTCCCCCCATGTTTAGTTTAAAAACCAGGAGCTGACAGGATGAATCTCTGACCAGTAGCAGTGACATTCAACTATACTTACTCAGGTATTCAGGGATTAGCTCCTCACAGTTATCCATGATGAAAACTCTGCGAACATACAACTTAATGTTGTTCTTCTTCTTTCTGTTTTCAAACAGATCAAAAGGAGCTCGTCTTGGGACAAAAAGAAGTGCTCTGAATTCCAACTGTCCTTCAACTGAAAAATGCTATAATAAAACAATCAAGATTAATAAAAGGAGAACAACTTGCACCAACAAAAAGCACCACATGTAACACTTCGGGTTACCGAACACTGACTCTAGGCAAAGCATGGGGCATCAGGGAACATTAAGGATGATGGTTCCACGCACTTAGCAGTCACTCACCTTGACCGCCAAGTGATCCTCCCAATCGTTGGTCAGGCTCTTGTAGAACTCTCCGTACTCCTCGTTAGTGATGTCATCAGGGTTTCTGGTCCAGATAGGCTTTGTCTTGTTCAGCTCTTCTTGATCGATGTACTTCTCCTTGATCTTCTTCTTCTTCTTCTTGTCCCCGTCCTTCTTCTCTTCCTCCTCCTCATCTGAGCCAACGTCTTCTATCTCAGGCTTGTCATCAGACTCCTTTTCTTCTTTCTCCTTCTCTTCCTCTTTGTCTTCCTTCTCTTCTGCCTCATCATCACTAACTTCTTTATCACGTTCCTTCTCCACCTTCAAAGGCGAACAAATCATGTCACCTCTCCATCACAAAACTTAAAAAAGCTAAAGATTGCAGCACTTACACCAACGCCACCTGAGAAACAGTAGTAGCCAGGAAGCTACTCATCAATTTCTGAAGGATCTGAACAGCCCTGGGAACCTTGACCAAGAGTCGACAGAGTTCTACCTATCAACCCAGGAAACTAGTGCAAGTTTGGATCTCTTATGAAAAGCTTTAAGAACTAACAGGATTTCAGTTCAGTCACTGTAGTAACCTATATACGTTAAGATATATGGAAACTCACAAAAAGAGTGATGGGATAGCCAATGAACTGAGAATGCTTCTTCACAATCTCCTTTATTCTCCGTTCCTCCAGGTACTCAGTCTGGTCTTCTTTCAGATGCAGAATAACCTTTGTTCCACGCCCCATAGGTTCTCCTGAAAAAGAAGTCCAGAGATCGAGACCAATTTCAATCACAATGGCCTGATCAAGGCAAGAAAAATACTATTTCGCTCTCCGGGCAGTTATTTGGGAAGTTTACGAAGCAGAAGCTTGCGGTTACTACAACTGGAAAGAGTACAAGGGCAGTTAGCGGCCTTGCCCAAGATAAACCACCACAAGTGCATGCTATCACCCTCCAGGGAAACAGGTTTTTTTTTTTTAAAAAAACTACACACAAACTTCAGTGCTTCTTTGGGGTTCCAGCGCCTACAGCACGCAGCCTGTTCTCGGGCGCCTACCTGTGTCAGTCCTCACTGTGAAGGACCCTCCTGCAGAAGACTCCCAGGCGTACTGCTCGTCATCGTTATGTTTGGTGATAACGGTCACTTTCTCAGCCACCAAATAGGCTGAATAAAACCCGACACCAAACTGGCCAATCATGGAGATATCAGCGCCAGCCTGCAAAGCCTCCATGAACGCTTTGGTCCCGGACTTGGCGATGGTGCCCAGGTTATTAATCAAATCGGCCTTGGTCATCCCAATGCCGGTGTCCACGATGGTGAGGGTTCGGTCTTGCTTGTTTGGTATGAGATTAATGTGCAGCTCTTTCCCGGAGTCTAACTTACTGGGATCGGTCAAACTCTCATACCTGATCTTGTCCAGAGCCTATTTAAAAAAAGACACGTGATGACGCACAACATCCCCCGTAAAACCGTGCCCTTTGACACAAACACCCCACTACGCACTGAGACTTACGTCGGACGAGTTTGAAATCAGCTCCCTCAGGAAAATCTCCTTATTCGAGTAGAAAGTGTTGATGATCAGTGACATCAACTGGGCAATTTCCGCCTGGAAGGCGAACGTCTCCACTTCCTCCTCCTCCATCGGCTGATCCTGAGCCTGGGTCTCCTCGGGCATCTGCGGGGGAACGCGGAGCCCGTGAGGCCGCCGGCCGGACCCCCTCCCCGCCGTGTCTCGCTCCCGCTACCGAGCCCGGGGCGCGCGGGAGGCGCCGGCTGACAAAGGATGACCTCATTCCGGGGGCCGGGCGCCGCCGCCGCCGCCGCCGCCGCAGCCCACGCTGGCCGCAAGGCCGCCGCTCCGCCCGGGCGCCCCCGCCCGCGACCCGGGGACCCCGCTCCGGGGCCGCAGACCCCGGCCCTCGCCGTCCAGCACGACCCCCGAAGGCCCCGGGCCTACTCGCTCCCGATGGCAAGGGGGGGGGAGGGGACAGGAGGCCGCCGCAGGCCGAAGGCCTGCCGGGTTAACCACGGCCGCCCCGGGCCTGCCGACCTCAGGGGGTCCCGGGGGCTGCCCTCACCGTCGCCCACCCGTCCCCGGACCCCCGCGTGCCCCCAACAAGCGCCTCCCCTCACCTTGGCTGAAGGACTAGCACTGGCTCCGCAGCGACGCAGCACAGGGACGCAGAGGCAACTGGCGCGCCGCCCCCGCGCCGCCCTTATATAGAGGCGGGCCCGCCCAGCGCGCGGCGCCTTTTCCAGAAGCCTCCCGAACCTTCCGGAAGAACCCTCCCCAACCGCCGGCGCGGCCGCGCGCCTGCGCCTGCGCACTGGAGGCCGTACGCCCCCCTCCTCGGGGCCGCGCCGCGCGCTCCCACCACTCAAGGCGCCTGCGTGCCAAGCGCGCCCACCCCCGCCGCAGTGCGCCTGCGCGGCCCGGAGCGTTCGGGCGGGCCTGGCGCCTTCCGGGGCTACCGTTCCCGGCGCTACCTGCCCGCGCGCGCGGTGTTCTGCGCCCCGCCGGCCTCCCGCCCCGGGCCCGCCACCCTCGCTCGGCTCGCGTCGGCCTAACGCTCCCCCCACCCCAACCTCTGTCAAGGCTCCGGGGGCTGATTGCCCGTGCCTGCGGCTCTGGGAAGTCCAAAAAAGTAAACTCTCGGTGCTTAAACCGTGTCTCCAGATAGTGTGCGCTCCAGATCCCCTGAGCATCAGGACTCCCCGACTGCGGGCCTGGGGCCAGGTTTTGAGCCTT
This sequence comes from Odocoileus virginianus, assembly GCF_023699985.2. NCBI lineage: Eukaryota > Metazoa > Chordata > Mammalia > Artiodactyla > Cervidae > Odocoileus > Odocoileus virginianus. The sequence continues at coordinate 9,909,256 of NC_069689.1, read as the reverse complement.
GAGGCCGGGTTTAGGGGATCAGAGCCGGGGTGAGGGGCCCAGTCCCGTGTCCCATGTATATGCTCGGGACACTGATCGCAGGCTCAGGCCCATGGTTAGGGGTTTGGGGGTCCCGGCAGCGATTACGGGGTCCAGGGCGCATCTCTTTGCCAGGGGCAGCGGTTACGGGTTCAGGGTACAAGGAATTAGGGCAACAAGTGCCTGTCAGAGCCTCGTTAACGCGGAGGCTCAGAGCCCCAGCCTGACTGTGGGGTGCAGCGGTCTATGAGCGAGGGGTGACCAGCGTATGTGCAGGGGGAGCAGAGGGGAGCTCCAGAGCCTCATGGGTCCGTTTGGCTGGTTCTGAACCAGAGGTGGGCCCTGGAACAAAGTGCCATTCCCCCGCCCCAACGCAGGCCGCTACTCCAACATGTGGGCTCTTCCTGTCCTTAGGCTCGATTGTGCCCGAGGTGGGGGAAGAGTTGAAAGGGACACAGTCCCGAATTCTCCCAGCATTTGCTTAGTTCTTTGGGCATTTGTACCTACTTTGTGCTGTGCTTAGTCGCTCAGTCGTGTCTGGCTCTGTGACTGTAGCCGGCCAGGCTCCTCTGTCCATGGGGATTCTCCAGGGAAGAATACTGGGGTAGGTTGCCATGCCCTCCTCCAGGGCATCTTCCTGACCCCAGGGATAGAACCCAGGCCTCCTGCATTGCAAGAGGATTCTTTGCCGTGTCTGAGCCGGTGGCTTCCCTGTTAGCTACTTTGGGTTTGTTTCAAAACCGCATCTTTCAATGCACTGCAGGCCCTAGTCTGGAATTCTGGGACTTGGTGACCATGCATGCTGACCCAGCCCACGCACGCATCCTGATTTTGTTAAAAGGCCCATCTCTTTTTCTTCCATGTAATTTGAGATATCCGTGTGATGGACAGCTCTGCGGTAAAGAATCTGCCTGCAATGCAGGAGACCTGGGTTCCATCCCTGGGTTGGGAAGATGCCCTGGAGGAGGGCATGGCAACCCACTCCAATGTTCTTGCTTGGAGAATCCCACGGACAGAGGAACCTGGCGGGCTACACAGCCCAAGGGGTTGCAGAGTCGAACACGACTGAGTACATATCTGGCACACATGAAGTATATAATTCATGGTATGGGTAATTAACTTGCTTTAAAAGAGAATTTCTAAGTGGGAATTCTAAAAGTGTTTAGTGTCAGATCACCATTGTAGGAATCTTGGCGGTTGCCGGGGGTGGGTGGGTAGGATCTTGGGTCTTCAGCCCGGTCAATAACGGGGGTGGGGTGGGGTGGGGTGGGGTGGGGGGCGTTTGCGGTTCAGGAAGCTGAGGCTTCCCGAGCAGTACACCCCTGCCCCGCCCAGGCCTCTCGGGGTTCCCATCCCCTTCCTCTGGTCTTTGTCTCCAGTGCCTCATACCACTGCACCCCACCCCCCACCCCCCACTCTTGGGAACAATCTGGAAGCTCTTTACGATGTAAACAAACTTGACTGACAGTCCCTCCACTTCCTAGTCTCCAGAGAAACCCAGCTTTTCCAGGAACAGGGTTCTCACACTGGGGCTTGAGCCCCACTTTGGGAGGCGCGGGGCGTCCTGAGCCCCCTTAAAACGAGGAGAACAGACCGGAAACCACCAGCCACGTGGTGAGGGTGGGTGAGGGTGGTTAGCGTCCGCCGAGGGAAAGAGTAAAAAGTGTTTCTGACCCCAGAAGGGGTGGCAGCTCCCGGGCAGGCGGCCCGGGTTTTCCCGGCGGCCTGGGCTGGGGGCGGGGCGGGGAGGGAGGGGAGGACAAGCGGAGCGGCCGGGGTGGTGGCGCCGAAGTTTCCCGGTCGCCACCGTCGGCGGGCGTCCCTCCGGCGGCCCGGCCCACTTCCTTCTTTCTGCCCGGTTTCTGCCGTGGCCCGGGAAGTTTAAGAGTTGGCGTAGACGAGCCGTTCAGCGCCTCGGCGGTGAGATCCCCGGTGTCCGGGCCCTCGTCTCCTCTCCTCCAGCGGCCACTTGTGGACCCGGCGTTCCCCGCAAGCTCCAGCCTTAACCCCCTTCCAAACTCCTGCCGCCCGCCCGCCCGCCTGCCGCCCGTGGTCGCCGAGGACAGGACGGTTCGGGCCCGTCCCTCCCGGCTCCAAACCAGTGGCCCGGGCCGGCCGTGGTCCCCTCTCCCCTGCCGCTCCTGCCCCGTCCCCTCTCGGGCGCCAGGGTGCTTCCAGCCTCCAGGCCTGGGTATCGCGCTCACGCCCCCCGCCTCCCCCCCGGGCACCTCGAGTCCGTCCACGTCCCTGCGTCCCCGTCCCCTGCCGGCCGCCGCTCACCCGAGAGACCTCCAGAGCCGCGTGGCTGCCTCGCGCCTCTTTCTGCCCGGGCGTGTCCGGTGTGTGTCCCCCACCCCGTAGCTGGGGCGAGCTGTGAGAACCAGATCTGGCCCGGTCACCCGCTCCCGCACACACGCCCCAGACCCTGTGGGACACCCCATCCCTCCTGGGAGACAGACCACGCCTTCAGGGCGCCGCCGACCCGCCCGGTCCTCGGTTCCCACTGCGCACCCTGCCACGTTCTTCTCTAAACCTCGCTCCGCGAGCTGCCCGCCCGCGCGGGGCTGGGACACAGCCTCCCCTCGACCTGAAACACCGGTGTCTTTCCTAATCAGTGTTCTAGTGCTTCAGCACAGGCATTTCCTTAGGGGCCCCTTCCTGCCCGCGTTCATGCCAGACCCAACCTGTCCCCTGATAGAGATGGGTTCTCAGCGTCTGGGCACCTTCCCTCCTGGCCTGAGCCCCACGGAGCCCTACCCCCGTGGTCTCCACTCACTTCTTCCTTTAATTCCCAGCCTTCTCCCGCTTCCTCCACCATGCTATGTGTAATATATATTCAAGTCCTGCAGACTTAGCTGTTGAGTATTTGTTGAACTCATCCCAAAGTGATCTTGGCTGTCAGAGCAATCTGACCATCTTTCTTCCCCATTTGAAACCTTTCCGTGTCCCTCCCATCAGTAAGCTGAGACACCAGGCCCGGACCCTGGGGGCAGGTGTCCTGGATTCAAATCCCAGCTCTGCCACTGCCTCCCTGGGCACTGGGGCAACTCGTTACTCCCTCTGGGCCTCAGGGTTCAGTGTCTGCAGAATGGGTATATGTCTTCCTCACAGAGCTGTTGTAAGGCCTAACATTAGCTCATTCTGTTTTGGGAAATGGCCCAAGACAGCACTTGGCACCCAGTAACTGCTGTACATGTTTATTAATGTAAATCGATAACTTTCTAATTCCCCTCTTGATTTCTTCTTTGACCCATGGGTGATTTATAAATGTGTTAGTTTCTAAATGTTTGGAGGTTTTTCAGATATTTATTATTGATATCTGATATTTAATTCCACGATGGTCACAGAAGGTACGTGGCATGATTTGAATTCTTTCAGATTTATTGTTTTACGGCCCAGGTTGTGGCCTATCTTGGTAAATGGTTTATATGTAAAATAATTATGCCAGTCATTTTTTTTTATGCCAGTCATTTATATAAAATTTTAGGAAATGCGAGCTGGAACTCCTCAGGGTTTGTGGTGGCCTGGGGGTGTAGCCGACAGGAGTAGGAAGGAGGAAACTTAAGGTGATGAGTCTGTTCACTGTCTCATCTCCATGGTAGGAGTGATTTCACAGGTGCACGCCAATGTCAAAAGGTATCAAAATGTACCTCACACACGCATTTTATTCCATATCAGGTATATCTCATAAAGCTTTTTAAAAAAACTGATGCGTAGCAATGACCTTGGAGAAACGTTCACAATCAAGTTATAACTATGTTGGAAAATCCACGCTTTGGAAATTGGTACGGTTGACGTGGAGCGGGTTGTCTGTTGTGCCACAGTCAGTTGTTGGCTGTGTGACTCTTGAGCAGACTACACAACCTCTCTCTGCTTCGTTATTGTCTCATCTACAGCAAGGACATGGAAGGATGCGCTGAGCTAATCCCCGGGAAGACTTAGCCCCTAGCACGCAGTGGGTGTGCCATGGATGGATGGGCGCCCTGTTGTTCCCTTGACGAGGAGGGAGACAGGGTGGCCTCGCTGGCATTCATAGCACAGCAGGAATCTATCCTGCACGGTTTGAGCTCTGAGTCGAGAGGGGCAGGAGGGCAGGCAGTAGAACTCCTGAGGTGGGGCTGAATGCTGCGGGCCAGGGAACGGGGCCGCCCTCTGTTTCTGGCCGTGTGGGTGGGTGAGTCTGCTGTATGGTAATTTCCACAGAGCAAACCAGTTTTCCATTTGACTGCAAGATTGGGGATATTTCGGTACCACAAATCTTAACTCACCCTTCGAGGCTCATGTTGGGCAGCCACCCCTGGGGGCCTGGGAGGGGTTGGCCACTTCCTCATCAGTGGGTCGCAGTGATGCGCTCTTTCCCCCCGCTGTGTTCCTGCTGTGAGCACCGTCTTGCTAGACGAAAGGGTGTCTTGTTTAAGGAGCATCATTCACGTAAAGCCCGTTTACTGAGCCTGTGTGCAGGCCTGGGACGCACTGGGCGGGAGATTGGGTTGCTGCCCTCACAGTGCGGGCAGGTGTGGAGCCAGCGCCAGGCTGACCCGTGGATTCATAAGATGGCAGGATGTGGGCACGCTGGAGGCTGCTCTGAGAGCTGGGGGCGGGGTGGGTGTTAGCTGCTGGGCCGGGAGGAGAGGCACCCAGGAGAAGGAGAAGAGACAGGGTTAGCCAAAACGAAATCTAAAAGGAGTCAGTGGGGAAGAAGGGGAGGGCAAGGCGGGAAAGGAAGTGGAGGCGGGAAGAGCCCTTCCGAGTCATGGGGTTTGGGGGACACAGCAGCGTGAGGCAGGGGGTGAGTGCGCCGGGCCAGCTGACCCGAAACGTGGCCCGAGGACCATGGGAGGTATTGGAGGCCATCCCGGGGGCCCGCTCAGACCCACATCGACTCTGGCCAAGGAGTCGATGAAAGTGGATGAAAGTGGATGAAAGTGGGGACCAGTGAGACCCGAGTCGGGCTGCACCTGCAGAGCTGGTGGGTGGAGAAGGGGCAGGCGTGGGCAAGACCCGGAAAGAGTGACAGTCGGGTGACGTCAAGGGTCCCGTGTGTGTGTGGGGTGGGGGGGCTGCCGTCACCCCGGGGCAGCAGGTGACCGGTTCAGGGTGATCGTGTTGGGCACAAATGTCTACGAGGCATCCAAGAGGACGGGCGTCCAGTAGAGGGGATGCTGAGATGTGGGCAAGAAGGCAGGGAGGGGCTGGCTGGGCAGGAAAGGAGCTGGACAAATGAGGGTAGAAGCAGGACTTCCCGAGGACCGCAGCCTTGGTGCAGCTTTGGGGCCGGGAGGGAGGCAGAGGGCCTGGGGTCAGCTGCTGGGGGAGGCGGGGCCCGGTGTGGGGTGTGGCCGGGGGGCACACCCTCCTGGAAGGTTCCTCGTCCCCCACCCAGCCCTCCCAGGTCTCTGTGCTGCGCCCAAGTCAGGCAGACAACAAGTGTGCACTGTGCCCGGGGCACTCCCAGGCCTGACCTGCAGAACTTTCGTGGGAGAGGAACAGACGGAGTTCAGGCCCATTCTTGGCTCCTACAGGAATCGGAGGTCCTGGACAGGAATGCAGACGTCTTCCGCCATCTTCCCTTGAACTCACCTTCAGGCCTTCCAAGTCACCTTTGACTCACCCTTCAGGCCCCACATTCTGAAGCTGCCAAGTCCGCAGAAGCATTGCTCTAGGACATCCTCACTCTCCAAGCTCAGAGTCCCACTTGGATCCAGCCCTCAGGCTCTACGCCATGGTCGCCTGGCTCTCCCTGGATTCATCTGCTCTGCATTCCTGTCTTCACCTGCCCACCTCCCCCTGCAGAAAAGTCCCGGGGCTCGCGGTACCCCGAGCCAGCAGCCCTGTCTAGGTGTTCACACTCCAGGCGCTGCTCATGCCGCTGGCCCTGCACTCCTCCGACCACTCGCTCTGACCTCAGCCCACACCCTCCCCTGCCCCCACCCCTGACCTCGATGCGCTCAGACCCAGCAGGCTGGCTGCAGACCCCCGGACCCACCGGCCCAGCCCACAGCCCTGCTGACCGACGGAGGCTGGGGCACTACCACACCACCCCTGACCAGGTGATCTGTAAGAAGAACATGGCAGGAGAAACAGGTTCAGAGGGAGGGAGGACAGACCGAAAGTGTGGTGGTGGTTTCTGGTTTTGTTCCAGCCTCACACCTCCATTCTCCAGCCCCTCCCAGAGCCACCCCCGGGGGTTGAGGGGGAAGATACAGCAGGAGTGACCCCAGGGCAGGGGATCCAAATGGAAACTCGGGTCAGCTCATCCTCCTGGACACCCTCTTCTCCTCCAGGTGACACTTGTGTGGAGTTCAGCTCAGCCCAGAAATCACCTCCTCCTGCCGGTGTTCCCCAGGTGCCTCCTCCATGCTCTAATCCACAGGGAGGAACTGAAACTAGGTTTCATCTTTCTTGTCTCTTTATCCCTCAAATCCAGCTCAAGAGCAGGCCTGGGCAGGTGGCTGTCTACCATCTCCACACACAAAGAGTGAGTGTTGGAAGGGGCTGGTAGGACCCCTCCCCTTCGAAGGCAGATGAACCTTTGGCACCATCTAAGGGCCAGATAGGTGATTGCTTGTGTTTGGGGCCTCCAACTGGAAGTGGCCTTGATTTAGGAATTTCATTTTTCTTTATTCTCACTAACTGGAGAGTTAGGAAAGAGAAAAGAGAATTATGTGAGATACACTTTAAATCACCATTTTTTTTTGGCACAGCCAAAAAATTGGATTGCAGATTCTTCTTAGAGTAGGGATTGAACCTGGGCCCTAGGCAGTGAAAGCTCAGCGTCCTAACCACTGGACCACCAGGGAACTCCCTTGATTACTATCATAAAGGTCTCACTCTTGAGAGTTGGTGACAAAGCTGTCAACCTGTCACTGAGTTGGAATGAGACTGTGAGAGAACTGGAGGCAACTTTTATAAATTAAGAAAATTATATATATACATATGTGTTAAATTGTATATAATTTATATATATGTGTGTGGGATGGCATCACCGATTCAATGGCCATGAACTTGGGCACACTCCGGGAGATGGTGAGGGACAGGGAGGCCTGGTGTGGGTTGCAAGGATTCGGACACAACTTGGAGACTAAACAACAACAGCTTCTGTGTGTGTGTGTCTGTCTGTCTGTCTGTCTGTATTTCTCTATTAAAACCCCATATGCATAAAGACAGACCGGAGGGTTAAAAGATGCCAACTTCAAATCATCTGAGCCTTAGGAGGGAGTCAGCTGTGCGTCCAGCACTCCCCGGGCCACTCGGCCTCCCTGGCACCTCCTGGGATCCCAGGGTCGTGGCCCTAAAGCTGGGGGAGGGTGGGGGCAGCTCTGCCCTCCCTGCTCACTTCTCTGTCTCGGCCAACACGAGGGCAGAGGCCTTTAGGCTGAGACTCACCCAAGGGCAACCTCGTGTTCAGCCAGTGGAAGAACAGGCCAGCTGCTGTTGATCTTCAGACGCCCCGAGGTGAGGTGAGGTGGGTCAGAAGCTGAAATGGGGAGGGGACAAGCAGGTGTGATGTTCCTGGCGGGCCTGGGAGGTGACAGTTCCTTCCCATCTGCACTGAGCCAGGGGTCAGCAGGCTGTCAGGACTCGGCCCAGGGGGAGGGCACCTAGGTCTGGCCAGCTTGCCATGAATAGGGTCATCATTTTTGGCACTGACTACCCATAAAGGGGTCCTGACCAGGCCCTCCGGAAGGCCACAGTCCTGTTGCTTCCCTACCCCCCACTCCCCACTCCACTCAACACCCTGCAGTAAGGGGGCTCCACCTCCCCGCCCCAGCCTCCTGCCTTTTAACACCTCTGTCCTGCCTTCTCATCCTGCCTGGAAAATGCCCACTCCTTCAAGAGCTAGATCAACCCCTTCCCTGCCCAGTGAGAGGTGATGTCTGCCGCTTTGTCCCTCTTTTGTGCCTCCTCTGCTGACTTTGGGGCAAATCTCTTGAAGCTTCAGTTTCCTTACCCGGAAAACGGGGGCAGGGACAGGACAACTGGAACAGATTCCTTCTGTCTCCCTGCGTGGGTGCGTGGCTGCTAAGTCGCTTCAGTCTTGTCCAACTCTTTGCGACCCTATGAACTGTCCACCAGGCTCCTCTGTCCATGGGATTCTCCAGACAAGAATACTGGAGTGGGTTGCCATGTCCTCCTCCAGGGGATCTTCCTGACCTGGGGATCGAACCTGAGTCTCTTACATTTCCTGCATTGACAGGCGGGATCTTTACCACTAGCACCACTTGGGAAGCCCCACCCCCCCAATCTGTCTTCCTGTGGTTCTAAATTCTTTCACTCAAGGACAGATCAGCTGGGGCACATGTGTGTTATTACCCAGAATTAAGGAGTGAGTGAGCTACTGGAAACTTCTGCACTTTGCAAACACCCTCTACCTTATCTGAAGTTAGGGTAGGCAAGCGTATGTAAGTGTGTTAATTAACAGTCGTGTCCCAATGAATATGTTATGACAGATCATAAAACTGAGTTTGCAGTTCAAGTTGCTAATGGATGTATGAAAGTGCATTAGTTGCTCAGTGGTGTCCGACTCATTGTGACCCCACGGACCAAAGCCTACCAGGAATATTCCATGGAATTCTCCAGGCAAGAATACTGGAGTGGGTAGCCATTCCCTTCTCCACAGGATCTTCCCAACCCAGGGATCGAACCCAGGTCTCCTGAATTGCAAGCAGATTCTTTACTCTCTGGGCCACCGGGAAAGCCTCAAAGGGACGTATAATAAGAATCTTTTCTTTTTTCCTGTTTTGGCTGAGCCACACAGCATGTAGGATCTTAGTTCACTCACCAGGGGTTGAACCGTGGCCCTCACAGTGGAAACGAGGCATCCTACCTAACACTGGACTGCCAGGGAAGCCCCAGAAGCTTCTAATTTCTAAGCTACTTCCCAATGCAGTGTTCTGAGCAACACACCAACAACACGCTGCCCTGTAAACTCGAAGCCCTCCCAACAACTTGGCATTTCATTTAAAACTACTGGATAAGTAAATCCACCCAGCACATTTCAGTCAGCGTCCAATCTCATTATCCAAAATAAAACAACTAGGGAATTAAACCTGACAAATGTACGGAGGGCTGGTGAAGAAGATCTGTTCTAGTGGCCCCGGGCTGTTCATAGGGGCAGGAGGCCAGGCGGTCTCGACCACCGCTGTGCCCACCACCCTGCTCCGGGTCAGTAGCCTGACCCCTGGTCTCAGAGGCCTAGGTGTTCCTGTCATTAACTCTATCTCATCGCTTAAAAAAAAAAATCTATAAATGAAATCATTATTACACCCGCCCCCCGCCCTTAAAACAGAAGGGCAAGCCTCCAAGCGTATTTCCTTTTTTAGGGAGGGGGGCAGCGGTGAGGGGCATTAGACCCGGCGACCTCTTAGGGTGCTGACCTATCCTGTATACTTAACAGCTGGAGAGAGTGATGGTAAGACTCTCGACAGAGAAATAGGGTCATGCGGGGCCACCCTGCTGAATATTATTCAGCATCATCAGTTTATGGTCTTTTAAAAAAGAAGCTTTAATTAATTATTGTCAATAAATACATTTGGTATTAATAAATACATGTATTGTTAATTTGTTAACGACAAATTGATTTACTATTAAATTTTGTAACAAATCAATTAACTTATCAATAAATTAATTTTATAATAAAATTTAACTTGTTAATAAATTTATTTAGGCTGAGCCACACAGCTTGTGGGGTCTTAGTTCCCTGACCAGGGATTGAACGTACACCCTTGGCTGAGTCCTAACCACTGAACCACCAGAGAATTCCCCACCAATCTGGCTGAAGTGTTCTGTTTTACCATATATGTACGTGTGTCCTTAAATGATGGATGTGTTTGAATGTAAATAAAGGGTTATCATATGTAGTCTGACTTTTTTTTTTTTTTGCTCAGCATGGTGAAATGTATTCACATTGACTTGAATAACTAGTTTATTCCCTTTTCCAGTTGTGTAATATTCTACCGCAGTCCTGCTGTGGGTATTCCAATCATGTTTCCATGTTTTATTGGGTACTGAACTCTTCAGTTTTAGCTGACACAGCCAGATTGTTTTCACAATGATGTTATCAGTTGACACTCCCAGCAGAGTCCCGGTTGCTCTGCATTATCAGTAACTCTTGCTGTGACATAGTAAAACATTTTTCTAGTCTAGTGGGTATGTGGTGGTTTCTCATTGTGATCTTAATTTGCATCTCCTAGTTTAGTAATTATATCCTTTTAATTTGTTTGGCCACACCGCATGGCATTGTAGGATCTTAGTTCCCCGACCAGGTATCAAACCTGTGCCCCCTGCATTGGAAGCTTGGAGTCTTAACCACTGGACCACCAGGGAAGTCCCAGTAGTCGTTATCTTTTCACATCTTTACTGGTCATGGATTTGAATCCCTGCTCCAGGGCTCATGTTGATCTTGGGATCAAGTTCAAATTCCTCAGCACACCTATCAGGCCCTGCCTTTCTCCCCCACTTACCTCCTGCCAGCACCACTCTCCTCCCAAGATCCAGTCACTCCAACCCCCCCCCCCACCCCACTCCCACCCCCGCCAGCCACCCCTGCGCTTTCCCTAGAACCCAGGGGTCGCATGCCTTTCCCTTTCGCCCCCAGCACTCTTCTCTAGCCCCGTACTGTGATCGATGGCCAGTTGCACTCAGGCAGGGACCTGGCACCTCTTGGGCACTGCTTGGGCCCTGAGTGGGCCCCAAGGAGATGCTGGTGCAGTGAAGGAAGAATGGGCAGACAGGGAAAAAAGTCTTGTACTCTGGGACCCTCGCCTCTCACCGAGCGTGGCGTGGAGGGCTGGGGAAATTCCCGACCAGAAATGCTTGGGATAGGAATTGTAAACCCTAGTCCCCTCACCCTTAACCATGTAACAGTACAAGTGGGTGGCCGCCTCATTGAGAGGGGGTCTCTCCCGAGGGAGCTGCGTGACCTGGGCAGGCGGGCTATTCCCAGAGACAGAGTGGTGGACCGAGACATACATGCCTCACACCCGGGGACTCTCAGGCCTTTTTTTCCCTTAATATTTGTTTGGTTATACCCGTCTTGGTTGCGACATGTGAGATCTAGTTCCCTGACCAGGGGTTGAACCCGGGCCCCTTGCATTGGGGATGTGGAGTCTTAGCCACTGGACCACCAGGCAAGTCCCTGGACCTTTCCTGGTTTCGAGTGACCAAGCACCCGAGCTGATGACGCAAACACCGTCTTCCTGACTTCCGGGCCAAACCTGTACAGTCAGCTCTCGGCAAAGGCAGGGCCCAGGGGAGATCGGAGCCAGCGTTTCTCCAGGTGTCAGGAGGGAAGGTGTCTGAGCCAAAACAACAGCGGCGGCAGCAGCGTGAACACCTGGAAGCTGACCCGGGGAGCAGCCGGCAAGTCACCCAGACATGGGCCGGTGGGAGAAAGCAGCAGGTGAGAGAGTCTTCGTGGGAGGGAACCCCCTGAATGAGGTAGAAACACATCGACACACACGTGCCAAGCACCTGCTACCTGCCAGGACCTGTGGGGGGTCACAGGATGAACTTGGACCTGCCAGGTAGGAGATGCTGGGCTTCCTTAGAAGCCCTGCCACTGTCTAAGGGATTAAAATACGTGGCGTGTTCTCGTCCTGCTTGGAAAGCCACCGTGGGGGTCCGAAAGGCGGACGGAGTCAGAGGACAGGGAGCTGGGTGACCTCAGAGATGGTCAGCTCATCCCCAACTCCCACCTGCCAGGAAGGCGGCCTGTTGACTGGTGGTCTTGGGCTGGGCTAGAGGCCTGAAGGAAAATTGGAGCCTAGGGCTTCTTTTCCCAGGCTCTGAGCAGCACTGTGGACAGTGCAGGTGAGCCGAACTAGAGCATCTGAAGGTTGGTTGGATCACACGGGTGGTGACCTGGGGGGCAATCCCTCTTGAAACGCCCCCCTGGGAGGGTGTCTGTTTGTAGATGTGTGCTATGGGTTTTGCTCCACCCTGGAACTAGTGCTGATTCTTCTTTAAGCACTGGATGGGGTGGTTAATGTGACTTAGGGGCCAAGTGGTACAGAAAACAAGGCACTTTACTCATTGGAATCAGGTGAGGGTACAGATGTTGGTGCCCAGCTGTACACACACAAGGGCGGGCATAATCCCTGCACTGGTTAGACGCCCGGAGACAATCAGGAAGCTGTTCCCAGGGCCCAGGCAGAGAAGTGAGAGTCCCATGAACTCGGCGCCTGGCAGGCCAGGCGTTCACATCACGTCCATGTGCTCGGGTGCGAGCCGAGTCTGCCTTCTCCCTCACTGGTTCCATTACAGCCCTCTGATCAATTATTCCTGACCTCTGAAAGCATCCACCCAAGCAGCGGCTCAACTGCTCCTGGACGTTTTCTGCTGTTTTCATTTTGGTCAAAGTATTTCATTAACTTTTGCCTTTCAGGGACCAGAAAGGAGCCACCCTTTAATGGAGAACCTTTAATTCTGTCAGCTAATAGCAGGTAGGGAGATTCTTGAAAAAGCCATCCTGATTATGCAATAATGAATAATCATGATGAAGATGAGAAGAGGGAAGCCGTAGTAGAGATCAGCCTGCCAGCCCGAGCTGCCTGATATGAGAAGATGGACAAAACACAGATGAAGGAAATACAGAGATAGATCCTGGGAAATGACGCCATCCCTGAAAAACACCGTCGGGAAGTGCTGCGGCTTGCCAGAAGGAAAGGAAGACGAAAAGGTCGTCAAAGTTATTCTTAGAGCAAGAAGAACAAAGGAGGGATGATGAGGGGACAGTTCCAAGTGGAGTGATGCTGAGAGAAGACGGAGATGCTGACCTCCAGGGACAGAAAAGCTGCTGTCCTATGCCGTTATTTCGGCAACGTATAGGCCATTTCCCCTGACGAAATCGGCTGGCTGTCCAGTGGTTAAGACTCCATGCTCCCCATGCAGGGGGCATGGGTTCAGTCCCTGGTTGGAGAACTAATATCCTGCATGCTGTACAGAAGTCTAAAGACAAAACGAACAAAGAGCACTTTGAAAAGCCTGGGAATGGGGACTCTGGAAACTCCAGCGCTGCTGATGGGGAATGGTCGGTCACAGCACTCTCATAGCTTCATGGGGAAGGACTTCAGATTCAATAACTGTACTCAGCTCTTAACCTTTGGGGGGTATGTGTGGCTGCTGTAACAAATTATCATGACCGGGGGGCATAAATCAGAAGTTTCCGGAGGCCAGGAGCCTGGCCTCGAGGTGTGGGCAGGACCTCACTCCCTCCCCCCGCCTCGCCCTGCCTCTGATGGCTCCGGGTGTTCTTGACCCGGGGCCACATTGCTCCAGTCTCTCCATCTTCACTTGGCTTCTCCTCTGTATGTCTCTTTAAGGATACTCGCCATTGGATTTAGGATAATCCAGGATGAGCTCATCTTAAAATCCTTAACTTGTCTACAGAGACCTTTTTTCCTAAGGAGGTGACATTCACAGGTTTCAGGGTTCAGGACATGGATAAAAATCCCTAGGGGGTACAACCCACTGGGCTTCCCAGATGGCACTAGTGGTAAAGAACGCGCCTGCCAATGCAGGAGATGTAAGAGACTTGTATTCTATCCCTGGGTTGGGAAGATCCCCTGGAGGAGGAAATGGCAACCCACTCCAGTATTCTTGCCCGGAGAATCGCATGGACAGAGGAGCCTGGGGGGCTACGGTCCATGGGGTCGCAAAGAGTAGGACACGACTGAAGTGACTAAGCATGCATGCACATACATATACAACCCGCTATGGGATTTTAAACCACTTTCAGAATCTGATGAGAGCTAATGAGCCTTGAATTGGGTCAAGTTCTTGGAAGCAGAGCCTGAGACGGGTTCTTTTTTTAATTTATTTATTTTTTTTCCATTTATTTTTATTAGTTGGAGGCTAATTACTTTACAATATTGTAGTGGTTTTTGCCATACATGGACATGAATCAGCCATGGATTTACATGTGTTCCCCATCCTGATCCCCCCTCCTACCTCCCTCTCCACCCGATCCCTCTGGATCTTCCCAGTGCACCAGCCCTGAGCACTTGTCTCATGCATCCAACCTGGGCTGGTGATCTGTTTCACCCTTGATAGTATACTTGTTTCAGTGCTATTCTCTCAGAACATCCCACCCTCACCTTCTCCCACAGAGTCTAAAAGTCTGTTCTGTACATCTGTGTCTCTTTTTCTGTTTCGCATATAGGGTTATCGTTACCATCTTTTAAAATTCCATATATATGTGTTAGTATACTGCATTGGTCTTTATCTTTCTGGCTTGCTTCACTCTGTATAATGGGCTCCAGTTTCATCCATCTCATTAGAACTGATTCAAATGAATTCTTTTTAACAGCTGAGTAATATTCCATGGTGTATATGTACCACAGCTTCCTTATCCATTCATCTGCTGATGGGCATCTAGGTTGCTTCCATGTCCTGGCTATTATAAACAGTGCTGCGATGAACACTGGGGTGCACGTGTCTCTTTCAGATCTGGTTTTCTTGGTGTGTATGCCCAGGGGTGGGATTGGGTCATATGGCAGTTCTATTTCCAGTTTTTTAAGAAATCTCCACGCTGTTCTCCATAGTGACTGTACTAGTTTGCATTCCCACCAACAGTGTAAGAGGGTTCCCTTTTCTCCACACCCTCTCCAGCATTTCTTGCTTGTAGACTTTTGGATAGCAGCCATCCTGACTGGTGTGTAATGGTACCTCATTGAGGTTTTGATTTGCATTTCTCTGGTAATGAGTGATGTTGAGCAACTTTTCACGTGTTTGGAGACAGGGGTTCTTGTACGAGTGACTTTTGGAGGGAGGGCTCCGAGGAGAAAGAGACTGAGGGGAGCAGGCACAGGCCGGGGAGAAGGACTGAGCTGGATGGTGGTCTCAGCGGCAGCTAAGCTCAGCCTGACCTCAGGAGAGGCCCGGGGTCAGGAGCTGCGCTACATGGCTGTTCCCACCTTGAGGCCAGGGGGCAGCCTTTGATGCAGTCTGTTTCCCCTCCTGGGGGCAAGTGTAGCCTCTGTGGCTAGGGGCTCCCTTATGGCCAAAGAAAACTAATCAGAGAATGGGGCCTGCATGCCTGCTAAGTCACTTCAGCCACAGCTGACTCTTTGCAACCCTACGGACTATAGCCCGCCAGGCTCCTCTGTCCATGGGATTCTCCAGGCAAGAATACTGGAGTGGGTTGCCACTTCCTCCTCCAGGGGATCTTGCTGACCCAGGGATTGAACCCGGGTCTACTTACATCTACCTGCATTGGCAGGTGGGTTCTTTACCACTAGTGCCACCTGGGGAGCCCAGAGAAGGGGGGCAGCTGTGATCCCTTTAGCCCCAGGGCTGTGGTGAGTGTTGGCTGTTATCACAGAGAAGGGGGCAGCTGTGATTAACAGCCAACACTCATCGCAGCCCTGGGGCTGAAGGGATCTGGTCAAGGTGCCCACAATACCTACTGTAGACTATCTGGAAAAATATCACACAGACAGCTCAATTTCAGGGACTTCACAGATACTCAGAAGCCATGGATGCAGGTTTAGGCCCTCTCATCCCACCCCACCTTGTACCTTTTCCTCCGCTCTCAGAGGAAACGATGGGTGATGTTTGGGAGGAGAATTGAACACCTTCGAACCAATCCTGCTCTGATCACCTACCTGCAGGCTGCATGCCTCCTGATTGGCTCTCTGCCCTGGGGAGTTATGGTCCCACCAGACTGGGACATGGTGGGTGAAATGAATTCAAAGGGAATTTGAACTTACAGTGAAGTGCCTTGGGCCACAGATGTATAACCCATCTTTCTAATCAGCTTTTCAGTAATAAAGCTAATAGCTTAATCTCTACCCGTCCAAGTCCTGTGTCTCTCAAGTAATTCTGAACTCAGGCAGGGAAGCAAGAGGTTATTTACAAACCTCCTGAGACTGTAAATAATCTCCTCAAAGATGGTGCTGCTCAAAGTATGACCTGTGGACCAGCTGCCCGTTCACACACTCTTACCTGACTGCTTGCCACAGGACAGACTCAACACCCTGCTTCCTTGATAAGTTGCTAGTCATTCAGTCGTGTCCAACTCTTTTCAACACCATGGACCATAGCCCACCAGGCTCCTCTGTCTATGGGATTCTCCAGGCAAGAATACTGGAGTGGCTAGCTGTCCCTTCTCCAGGGGATCTTCCTGATCCAGGGATTGAACCCCAGTCTCCTGCACTGCAGGCAGATTCTTTACCATCTGAACCCCCAGGGAAGCCCCTTGATAGAGCTTGCTACAAAAGAAAGTCAGCTGAACTCAACCGAGCGTGCAGGAGTGAAGATGGTTTGCAAACTCTTCTCGTAGACCGGCACATTGACCAGCACCTATGTAACCACCGGCTGACAAACCCAGACTGATGGATGAGACAGGTGGGAGCTATTTGAAGGGCTCTCATCTGAACCAGGAGGACGAATGAGTCGAAGTTACAGAGAAGCAACATTTGACTCAAAACAATGGAATTATTAAGGCAAATGTTCAGAGCGTTTGCCGCTGCTGCAGGGCTGGTTCGGATCCGGGAGGCCCAATCAGGGCAACACAGAGGCTCCATCCTGGGGAAGCGACGCCTGTGGGAAAGAAGGAAGAGCAGAGCGGAGAGAAGGGAGGCCATAGGAAGAGGAGTCTCCTGGTCTAGATGTGGGAGTGGGCTCCTGATTGGGAGTTGATGGGGTCTGGCACATTTTCAAGAACATCAGCCATTCATGGGGCAGAAGTTAAGCAGAGGTGGGCCCACCATGAAGGTCCCTCGCTTGCAAGCGCTCACTTGGTTGGGCCTAGTGATGCGCTCACATTTTGGTAGGTTTTGCACATGTAAACCACATCACCACAAATGGTTCCGACTCCTTTCTGCTCCATTTCCACAGTCGCCCTCTGCCCTGTGTCTGAGCGCTACCCTTGGTTTGGGTTCCTGGGTGGTGCGGATGAGGTTGGGTCACTTCTCTAAGAAGTCAGGGGTCACTAGCTCGCCCTGTGAGTCAAGGGTTCAGGACCAGCGGTTCCCATGAGTCCTACGGTGCCTGGCAACGGAAGCGCGTGTGGTGGGGAGAAACAACGTCGGAAATACACGAAGCCAGGAGTTTGCTGGTGAAAATTCTTCCAGTTACCACAGGTGTGAGATGTCAAAGGAGGATTCAGTTCTCATCAACACTTGGTCAGAACAGAGGTCTCCTCTGGTAGGGATACACTCTGGCATGCAGTGAAAACAATTACAAACACATTACACCCTTTTTCCCCCCGTTTTGATATGAAAAACATGAAAGAGACTTGATCAGAATTCCTGTGTCTTCTCCAAGTACCGGCAGCAATATGACAAATAGCCAAGTCCACCCATGTGGACTGGTAATGTTGTGTGTTCTCCACATCCCAGTGTGCCCTGCCCTGTTAAGTTGCTCCAGTCCTGTCTGACTCTTAGCGACCCCATGGACTATAGCCCACCAGGCTCCTCTGTCCATGGGATTCTCCAGGTAAGAATACTGGAGTGGGTTGCCATTTCCTTCTCCAGGGGATCTTCCCAAACCAGGGATCGAACCTGCATCTCTTATGTCTCCTGCACTGGCAGATGGACTCTTTACAACTAGCACCACCTGGGAAGCCCACATCCCAGTCTGTTGGAATGCAAATTTGCATATCTGATGCACCTTATCCTGATGAAGTCTGGTTGGCAAAACCATCCCCGAGGCAGCAAAACAGCCACAGAAACAAGTGTTCCTGAGATAAGGCTCCCACACATTTCTATCAATGAGTATGGAAGTATACACCAATGTATGAAGTATACAAACAATTTGATTATAATAATGGGATGCAACACATCACAGCAGCTGAAACATGTTTGAGTTGTCATTTGTATGACTTCATTTCAGATTAATTTTATAGATTCTTTCTGAATTGTTGATCACGTCAAAATTCAGATATGGTAAGGAGATAACCTAGAGGATGTGAAATACCTAAAATGAAAGAAAGTGAAACACCTTTCTTCAGGTACAGAAAGTTTGGAACATTAAAAGGTATCATTTTATCACAACACTAAAACTTCTTATGGTCAAAGTCATGAAGATAAAGAGAAGAATTATGACAGCCAAGAAAAACAGATAATGAACCTTAAAGCAGTAGAGAGAAAGGAAGATTATGAGAATCAGGACATTCCCAGACAGAAAACAAAAAAAGCAGAAAGAAGATGAAATAATAAAGAAAACATCTGATGGTAGGTCAGCAACAGGGCTTCCCTGGTGGCTCTGAGGGTAAACAATCTGCCTGCAATGCAGGAGACTCGGGTTCTATCCCGGCATGCCAAATGCTTCAGTCGTGTCTGACTCCTCGTGACCCTGTGGACTGTAGCCAACCAGGTTCCTCTGTCCATGGGATTTTCCAGGCAAGAATACTGGAGTGGGATGCCATGCCCTCCTCTTGGGGATCTTCTCAACCCAGGGATTGAACCATGTCTCTTGCATCTCCTGCATGGGCAGGCGGGTTCTCTACCACTAGCGCCACCTGGGAAGCCCCAAGGTTGGGAAGACCCCCTGGAGGAGGAAATGGCAACCCACTCCAGTATCTTGCTTGAAGAATCCCATGGACAGAGGAGCCTGGTGGGCTGCAGTCCATAGGGTTGCAAAGAGTTGGACATGACTGAGCAACTAACACTTTCACTTTCAGCAACAGTGTTCTTTTTTTTCCCTTTGGTTGAAGCCAACCTGGTCAGGTTAGGTCAGCTTAGGTCCCTGATCAGGGATTGAACCAGCAGCCCCTGCAGTGGAAGCACAGAGTCTTAACCACTGGACCACCAGGGAAGTTCCTGCCTCCTTCCCGTCTTTGATAACTTTGAGTTATTCCACAAATGATTGCCTTGTATTTACATTTGCACTGTCTTTTTTTCCCCCCCAATTTCCCCCCAAAAGTCTCCAACAGGTTCTTCAAATACCTATCAATATAATATTTTCAAACCACTTAAATGCAGTGGCTCAACTATTAATTTCCTGGAAGCCTCCTTCCCACAGCCTCACATCGTCTTGCTCCAACCTGCCACACATCCTGGGAATTTCTTTCCCCACAATCCTGGGTTAGAATCCTTGCTTCCTGGATCCCGTGTCATTCTCTCTCTCGGTTCAGCCCCCACGTTGCAGAAGCACATTCTCTAGGGACGTGGCAGACACTCACGAGGACGCTGGTGGGTGTGTCAGCTGGTACAGCCGTCCCAGATGGCCATCTGGCTGTGTCAATCAAATGAAGAACACACGAAGCCTCTGACCCAGGGATCCTGCTCGTGGGCACTCACCCAAGGGGACTGGTCACATGGGCCCCTAAGAGGATACACACAAGAGATATTCATGGTGAAGACCTGGAGTATTTGTGTGCAGGGAGTTTTCTGACTTCTGTAGATAATTTAAACCCTGTCATTTCACTAAACAGCAGCTTTTTAGTTGATTCTCTTGGGTTTTCTAAGTATTTGATTATATTATCAACAAATAGTAAAAGTGTTACATCCTCTTTTCTAATTTCCATACATCTAATTTCTTCCTCTTTTCTGATTGCTCTGGTCAATACTTTCAGCACCATGGTAAGTGGTAGTACAGTTGACGGCCATTCCTGTCTTATTAAAACAATTAATTAGTTGATTAATTTTTCATGTTGCTGAGTCTTTGTTGCTATGTGCAGGTTCCTCTAGTTGCGGGGCTACTAGTGGCTCCTCGTTGGGGCGTGCAGGCTTCTCGCTGCGAACCACAGGCTCTAGGCACACGGGCTTTAGTTGCTCTGAGGCATACGGAATCTTTCCGGATCAGAGTTTGAACACACGTCCCCTGCATTGGCAAATTCTTATCCACTGTACCACCAGGGGAGTCCCCATCCTTTCTTGTCCTGACTTTAGTAAGGTTATGGACGTTATGTTTTATTTTAATTAGACCGTTGGATTTATCTTTTTACTTTTTTTTATTAAAGTAAATGTACGGTGCTCAAATCTTAAGTGTAGAGCTCGATAAAGGTTTACAAATGTACAGATCCAGATCAAAACACGGAATTTCCACGGCACTTCCCTGGTGGCCCAATGGTTAAGAATCCACCTTCCAATGCAGGGGAAGACAGTACGATCCCTGGTCAGGGAACTAAGGTCTCACGTGCCTCGGGGCAAGTAGAGAAGCCCTCACGTACCACAACCAGAGACGCCCCCCGCATGCCACAACTAGAGAAAGCCTGCATGCTGCAACCAAGACCCGGTGAAGCTAAAACTAAAAAAAAAAAAGAATTTCCAGCACCCTGGAAGGGTCCATGTATCCCCTGTTAATCATTATCTCCCTCAAAGATAACCATTATTCTGATAGCACTTACTAGTTTTGTTTTTGAACTTCATAGCAATGGAATTATACAATATTACTCTTGCATCAGCTCCTTCCACTCAATATTGTGTCTGTGAAATCATCCATGCTGTGTATGTTATGTGCTGGTTATTTTTTCATTGCTATGTGGGATTACACAGGAATATATGAATATACCACAATCCATTTAACCATTCCACTGCTGATAGACGTTGGGTTATTTCCAGTTTGGGCTATTATAAATAAAGTTACTGTAAAAACGTGTGTATGCATCTTAATTAGGCCTGTATCCAGGAGTGGAACTGCTAGGTCATAGGGCATGTGCGTTTTAGCTCACGTGTGTGTCAGTCGCTCAGTCGTGTCTGACCCTTCGCGACCCACAGACTGTAGCCCGCGGGGCTCCTCTGTCCATGGAATTTTCCAGGCAAGAAGATTGGAGTGGGTTGCCATTTCCTTCTCCAGAGTTTTAGCTCATACCTGTGCTCAATTTAGCACATACTGCAGAACCATCTTCCAAAGCGGTTGTAACCAATATACACTTTCGGTTGTTCCATTTCCTTCCATTTCCTCACTGACATTTGGTTTTTCAGTCAGGCCTTTTAATTTTAGCCACTCTGTTGGGAGTGCAAGAGTATTGCTGTGGCTTTATTTTATATTTCCCTGATGAGTGATGACACTTAGCACCTTTTCATATAGATTATTGGCCATTGGAATGCTACCTTTTGTAAAGTGTCTGTTCAAATCTTTTGCTCATTTTAAAAAATTGGGTTGTCTTCTTCTTGTCAATTTTCTCTATATATTTAAAATTTTCATACATAATGTAAAATTATACTCAAAAAAGTTTAGGCCAATTTACCTTTCTATTGAAATTTAGGAAGATGCTAGTTCTGCCATACACACTGCAATGTTGAACATTATCAGACTTTTTCAGTTCAGTTGCTCAGTTGTGTCCGACTCTTAGTGACCCCACAGACTGCAGCACACAGGTATCCCTGTCCATTACCAACTCCGGGAGCTTACTCAAACTCACATCCGTCGAGTAGGTGATGCCATACAACCAACTCATCCTGTGTCATCCCCTTCTCCTCCCGCCTTCAATCTTTCCCAGCATCAGGGTCTTTTCCAATGACTCAGTTCTTCACATCAGGTGGCCAAAGTATTGGAGCTTCAGCTTCAGCGTCAGTCCTTCCAATGAATATTCAGGACTGATTTCCTTTAGGATGGACTGGTTTGATCTCCTTGCAGTCCAAGGGACTCTCAAGAGTCTTCTCCAACACCACAGTTCAAAAGCATCAATTCTTCAGCGCTCAGCTTTATTTTATTTTATTTTTGCTTACTGAAAGATAATGCTTTATTTCTTTTATAAAAGTATCTTGTTATTTTTACATTTTTTCCCTACTAGTTGTGCAGCAACTTGATACTTATTTAATAAATTCTACTAAAATGAACATATTAGTACATTTTGAACTGCAAAAGAGAACTAGTAATTTGGTTAGTTGATGAAAGAAAAAAATAACAGATTTCATTATACAAAGACAGAAATGGAAGGATAGGTTAAGGAAAGAAAAACAAAGTAAATAGCTTTGCAAACAAATTTAGTGTTGCTTTTGAGTTCTATCATGTTATCCAGTTTAAGTGTGTTTTTATTACTTTCTCCTTTACACGAAAGCTTGTGTGTGTGCTCGCTCAGTTCAGTAGTGTCCAACCCTTTGTAACCCCATGGACTGTAGCCCACCAGGCTCCTCTGTCCATGGGATTCTCCAGGCAAGAGTACTGGAGTGGGTTGCCATTTCCTTCTCCACTCAGCTTTCTTTATAGTCCAACTCTCACATCTATACATGACTACTGGAAAAACCATAGCTTTGACTAGACGGACCTTTGTCAGCAAAGTAATGTCTCCCTTTTTAATATGTTGTCTAGGCTGGTCATAGTTTTTCTTCCAAGGAGCAAGCGTCTTTTAATGTCATGTCTGAAGTCATCATCTGCAGAGATTTGGGAGCCCAGGAAAATAAAGTCTGTCACTATTTCCATTGTTTCCCCATTTATTTGCATGAAGTGATGGGACCAGATGCCATGATCCTAGTTTTTTGAATGTTGAGTTTGAGTTTTTTGAATAAAAGCCAGCTTTTTCACTCTCCTCTTTCATCTTCATCAAGAGGCTCTTTAGTTTCTCTTCGTTTTCTGCCATAAGGGTGGTGTCATCTGCATATCTGAGGTTATTGATATCACTCCTAGCAACCTCAGTTCCAGCTTGTGCTTCATCCAGGCCAGCATTTTGCATGATGTACTCTGCATATAAGTTAAATAAGCAGGGTGACAATATACAGCCTTGATGTACTCCTTTCCCAATTTGGAACCAGTCTGTTGTTCCATGTCCAGTTTTAACTGTTGCTTCTTGACCTGCATACAGATTTCTCAGAAGGCAGGTCAGGTGGTCTGGTAGTCCCATCTCTTTAAGAATTTTCCACAGTCTGTTGTGGTCCACACAGTCAGAGGCTTTGGCATAGTTAATAAAGCAGCAGATATTTTTCTGTAACTCTCTTGCTTTTTTGATGATCCAACGGATGTTGGCAATTTGATCTCTAGTTCCTCTGCCTTTTCCAGCTTGAACATCTGGAATTTCTTGGTTCATGTACTGTTGAAGCCTCGCTTGGAGAATTCTGAGCACTACTTAGCTAGTGTGTGAGATGAGCACAATTGTGCGGTAGTTTGAACATTCTTTGGCATTGCTTTTCTTTGGGATTGGAATGAAAACTGACCTTTTCCAGCCCTGTGGTAACTGCTGAGTTTTCCAAATTGTCTGGCATTTGTGCAGCACTTTCATAGCACCATCTTTTAGGATTTGAAATAGCTCAACTGAAATTCCATCACCTCCACTAGCTTTGTTTGTAGTGATGCTTCCTAAGGCCCGCTTGACTTCATATTCCAGGATGTCTGGCTCTAGGTGAGTGATCAGACTTTTTAATGTTTACCAATACAGCAAGCATCAAAAGGTATTTCATTATTACTCTATTTTTAACTTTTTAGAACTTTAGGTTGATTCATGCAAACATATATACATACAAAAGAGTGTGTATTTAAAAGAATAAGAATAAAACCAGGGACTTCCCTGGTGGTTCAGTGGCTAGGACCCCATTGGGATCCCAATGCAGGGGGCTTGGGTTTGATCCCTGGTGGGGGAACTAGATCCCACACACTGCAACTAAGACCTGGTGCAGTCAGATGAATAAATAAAAAATAAAAAATTTTAAAGGAATAAAGCCAATCAATACCAGTATACCCATCACTCAGGTTAAGGTACAGAATATTATTGGATCTTAGAAGCTCCTTATGTGCCTCTCCTTGAGGTAGCTACCACCTTGTCTTCTGTGTTATCATTTTGCATTAGTTGGGATATGGAGAGAATAAAGTGCTGAAATAAAGATATTCAACATTGCATTAAGAAATAAATCATTCCCATGCCAGTCTGAGGTAAACAGTTCATGTTGGTGGGACAGTGCTTGTCTACATGGTCATTCGGGAGACCTGATTCCTTACATTTTTGTTTTCCGCAAGCACTAGGGCATGTCACCATCTGTTTGGTTGAAGCTGTGTCATTGATGCGTCTAGGTGACAGCTGGCAGGAATGAGGGGCGGGGGTGGGAAATGATGGAGGAGGCATCAAAAGTCTTAGATCCAGACCCAGAAGCAGCACATCACTTCTACTAGGCTCCATAAGCAAGACCATAGTCAATACTTAACACCCCAGAAATACAGTCTATCTGGGCAGCCATATTCCCCGTGTCTTCTATTATCATGGGAGAAGGGTCTGGGTTTTGTGGTTTTATTTATTTATTTATTGGTTTTGTGGTTTTAAAATCATGGCTTCCAGTCCCATCACTTCGTGGCAAATAGATGGGGAAACAATGACAGACTTTATTTTTTGGGGGCTGCAAAATCACTGCAGATGGTGACTGCAGCCATGAAATTAAAAGACACTTGCTCCTTAGAAGGAAAGCTATGACCAACCCAGACAGTGTATTAAAAAGCAGAGACATATCTTTGCTGACAAAGGTCAAAACAATGATTTTTCCAGTAGTCATGTATGGATGTGAGAGTTGGACCGTAAAGAAAGCTGAGTGTCGAAGAATTGATGCTTTTGAACTGTGGTGTTGGAGAAGACTCTTGAGAGTCCCTTGGACTGTGAGAAGATCCAACCAGTCCATCCTAAAGGAAATCAGTCCTGAATATTCATTGGAAGGACTGATGCTGAAGCTGAAGCTCCAATACTTTGGCCACCTGATGTGAAGAACTGAGTCATTGGAAAAGACCCTGATGTTGGGAAAGACTGAAGGCAGGAGGAGAAGGGGACGACAGCTGATAAGGTGGTTGGATGGCATCACTGACTCGATGGACATGAGTTTGAGTAAGCTCCGGGAGTTGGTGATGGACAGGGAAACCTGGTGTGCTGCAGTCCATGGGGTCAGAAAGAGTCAGACACGACTGAGGGACTGAACTGAACTGAACCTTGGTGTGTCCCTTGCAACAAGCTGCTGTTGTCTAACTGCTCAGTTGTGACTGACTCTTCTGTGATCCTGTGGACTGCAGCCTGCCAGGCTTCTCTGCCCATGGAACTTCCCAGGCAAGAATACAGGAGTGGGTTGCCATTCCTTCTCCAGGGGATCTCCCCAAACCAGGGATCAAATCTGGGTCTAATGCCTTTTCTGCACTGCAGGCAGATTCTCTACCATCTGAGCCACTGGGGAAGCCCTGGTTTCCCGAGCAGGGATCGAACCTGGGCCTCCTGCATTGGAAGCATGGAGTCTTAGCCACTGGCCCACCGGGGAAGTCCATTTTCATTTATTTTCTTGCATGTTCCGAACAAATATCATGTGTCAATAATGACAACTTAACCTTTTTTTCCCCAACTAGCATGAGTTTCTCAGATCTAAAATTCACTTGTTTTTAGATATTCTGATTACCTATAGCATCTGTATTCATTCCTTAGGGCTAAATGTGGCAAAGAACCACAAATCGGGTGACTTAAAACATTTGCTGTCTCATAGATGTGGAAGTTCAGTGTCTGAACCTGAGGTACAGACAGGGTCTGCTCTTTCTGAAACTAGTAGGGAAGGATTCTTCCTGCCTCTTCCTACTTTGGGGGCTTTGCTGGCAATCCTGGGGTCCCTCCAATTGCAGCCGCAGCACTGTGCTCACGGTCTGTGTATCAGTGTCTCTCTTCTTCTCACAAGGACACCAGTCATTTTGGATCAGGGCCCACCCTAATGGTGTCATCATAATTTATTAATAAGTACATCTGCAAAGGTCGTATTTCCAGAAAGATCGCATTCACAAGCACCGAGGGCCAGAACTGTAACATCTCTTCAGTGGGGACACAAGTCAACCCGTAACAGCACTGAAATGATTTCCTCTTTTTAAAAAACTTATTTGGCTGAACCAGGTCTCGGTTGCAGCACATGGGATCTAGTTCCCTGACCAGGGATGGAACCCCGGGCCCCTGCATTGGGAGGGTGGCATCTTAGCCATTGGACCACCAGGGAAGTCCCTGTTTATCTCTTCTTGATGCACCTTGAAGAGTAGGGTTAACAGCAGAAACCAATGGAATTGGTTTTTCATTTTGAAGAAGTGTCTATGAAACCCTTAAAGTTGTATGTGAGATCGGGTACAGGTATGCATTTGGCTTGGGGAAGGGGGTTTAAGACATCCATAGGACTTCCACAGGGGTCTTTCACCCTAAAAACTTAAGACTTACTCATGCAGACGAAAAAGGTAATAAGCATTATGTTATTATATCAAGTTCAAAAAATTAAAGTTCTATTATACTGTAGATTATGGAAGTCATCTATGTTTAATGACATTTGACTAGCATGTACTTGTACAGTGTATGGCTGTTTACAGACAGCTTTTACATACATTTCGTCTTTTTAACCTCTTTACATGTGTAACAGGTACGTATATAATACTCTAGTTTTAGGCACAAGAAAGTAGATTCAGAGAGGTTACTATCAAGTGAAAAAGCAAATAACAAGTCAGTTCTTAAACTCAGGCCTTTAAAAATATACATATATGTATACATGTGCTTTAGCTTTTCAAATATGAAATCATATTGTATACACTTATCGACTTCTTGTTTTTCATGCAGTATATTCTGGACATCTTTCCACGTCGCTACATATGGGTTTATATATCTATTTTTTAACAGTTTTAATGTATGGCATTTCCATAATTTATCTAATTCCTTATTCATGACTATTCAGGTAATTTTCAATTTTCCACTATTCGGAAAAATGCTTCAGTGAAAATCCCGATATACATACCCTTTGTACATTTGTGCAGGAATTGGAGATTTGTTGAGTCAAATTGCATAACTCCATCAGGTATTTTGACAGTGATTATCAAATTTCCCTCCAAATAATAGCACTTCACACTCGAATCAATGGAGACTAAAAGAGCCAATTTCATAGCTTTGCTAATGCAAAAATCTGTGGCAACACTATTACCAAGTTTTTTGTTGTTGTTTTTAAATTTCTGGCTGTGCTGGGTCTTCCTCGCTGCACAGGCTTTTCTCTAGCTGCGTCCAGTGGGGGCTACTGTCTAGGTGTGGTGTGAGGGCTTCTCATTGCGGTGAATTCTCTTGTCGCTGAGCACAGGCTCTAGACGCACAGGCTTCCATAGTTGCAGCACGTGGACTCAGCAGTTGGGGCTCTTGGGCTCCAGAGCTTGGGCTTGCTTAGTTGCTCTGAGGCATGTGGGACCGTCCTGGATCAGGGATCGAACCCTGATTGCACTGGCGCCCAATTCTTAACCACTGAGCCACCAGGGAAGCCCTATTATCAAGTTTTTAATTGATAACTTTTATTTTCCAGTGTGACATTAAAAAAAAAAACCACTTTGTTTTAATTTGCATTTCTTTTATTCTTAGAAAACCTGAGCATCTTAGAGTGGAGAAGTTTTTTCTAAGTATGACAAGAAACTCAGAAGTCATAAAAAGTCTAATAAATGCAACTTTGTGAATTGCTTATTTATGTCTTTTGCCTACATATTCAAAAAATGATTATTTTTCCTTTCTTATTGATTTAAAGGAGCATTTTTATTTTTAGGGATAAGATCCCCTTGCCATATGTGTTATGAATATTTTTTCCAAGTTTGTTATCTTTTTAAATGGTGTTTTGTACCATGCAAAATATAGAATAAAAATAGCCTAAGCCTTCTGAGTTTGGGGCTATATTTAGAAAAGCCTTCCCTATTTCAAGATTACCAATATAAGTATTTATTGAAGTAGTTTCTTTTTGGACTCTTGGGTTAATTTTTATAATTTAAGTCTTTGATCCATCTGGAGCTTATTTTGGATTGAGAAAGGAATTAGGAATCCATATTTACTTTAAATGGCTAGTTGGTTATTCCAATCTCTTTTATTAAATTAACCCCATCTTTACCACATGTCTGTTTTTATTGGAGTCTAATTCAATGCTCTATTGCACTTCATTGATTTTTAAACTAATGTAATTATTTCTGGCTGTGCTGGGTCATTTTGCTATGCAGGCTTTTCCTCCAGTTGCGGCTCAAGAGTTTCTTATGGAGGTGGCTTCTGGTATTGCAGCACACTGGCTCTAGAGCACGCGGGCTTCAGCAGCTGCAGTCCCCAGGCTCCAGAGCACAGGTTCAGCAGCTGTGGCACACGGGCTGAGCTGCTCACAGCATGTGGGATCTTCCCACACGAGGGATCGAACCCGTGTCTCCTTCACCGGCAGGCAGATTCTTCACCACTGAGCCACCAGGGAAGTCCCACTGACGTTTTAATTAAAGAGGTTTCAAAACATGTACTAATATGCCTAAAGGAGATCAGTCCTGGGTGTTCATTGGAAGGACTGATGTTGAAGCTGAAACTCCAATACTTTGGCCACTGGATGTGAAGAGCTGACTCATTGGAAAAGACCCTGATGCTGGGAGGGATTGAGGGCAAGAGGAGAAGGGGACGACAGCGGATGAGATGGTTGGATGGCATCATCGACTCGATGGACATGGGTTCAGGTGGACTCTGGGGGTAGGTGATGGACGGAGAGGCCTGGTGTGCTGCGGTTCATGGGGTGGCAGAGAGTCGGACACGGCTGAGCGACTGAGCTGAACTGAACTGAATATGCACTTTAGTGCAACGCAAGTCACTCCCCAAAGTCACTCTTCTTTTTCAGAATTTTCCAGAGTGATTCTTATTTACTCTTCTAAGTGAAACTTAGAACAATTTTGACAAGTCCCTTTTTAAAAAAATTATTTATTTGGCTGCATCAGGACTTAGTTGCATCACATGGGATCTTCGCTGCACCTCTGCCGATCTTTTCTTTAGGAGCATGGACTCTCTAGTTGTGGCCCGAGGGCTCTGCCAGTGTGCACGCTTAGTTACCCCTCAGCATGCGGGATCTTAGCTCCCCAACCAGGGAACGAACCTGCATCCCCTGCACTATTGCAATTACAAGGCAGCTTCTTAACCAACGGACCACCAGGGAAGGAGCTGAGGGAAAGGCGCTCAGGCGTGGCCGACTCTTTGCGAGCTCACGGGCCATGCAGTCCATGGAATTCTCTAGCCACAGTACTGGAGTGGGTAGCCTTTCCCTTCTCTGGGGGATCTTCCCGACCCAGGGATCGAACTGGACGGACCACCAGGGAAGGAGCTGAGGGAAAGGCGCTCAGGCGTGGCCGACTCTTTGCGACCTCACGGACCATGCAGTCCATGGAATTCTCTAGGCCACAGTACTGGAGTGGGTAGCCTTTCCCTTCTCTGGGGGATCTTCCCGACCCAGGGATCGAACCGGATGGACCACCAGGGAAGTCCCTAATTCTGACAAGTCCTAAAGAAAATTCTGCTGATTTAGGTTGTATTCAGTACGTATACCGACTCAGAAAGAACTGGCATTTTTACATTGGTGAGTCTTCTTACAGAGGAACAAAGTGTATTCACCTTGAATTATTTTATTTAGTTTCTTCATAGAGTTTTATTAGTATTCTTCAAGTAGTTCTGAAAAGTTTCTGAATATATTCAGAGACTTTGCACAGTTCAACCCCAGGGGGCGCCATTCACATTGACGTCAATGATTGCGGTCCCTATTCACTGCGTCATGGGTTCCTTTCTATACCTTACTTTCTTACTGTGTGATATTCTCTTCTGCTATATTTAAACTAGACACTATTTTGACATGAGAAAGTTACTGGTGTTTGAATATTCACTTTATAACCTGCTACACTTGTTTCTTCACTTTTTCAGTTGATCCTCTTAGGTTTTCAACATGTAATCATAATAACTAATGATGATTTCACCTTGGACTTTTATGTTCTGTACTGGCTAACACTTCCAATACAATATTAAGTGATGGGATCAAGTGTAGAACTCACATCAGGTCCTTTGATCTTCAGTCCTGATGCTCTTTTTCAGGTACCTATTCAATTCATTAAATGGTTGCTGAGCCCCAGTTACATAAAAAGCATCATTCTATACAAGAAAGATACGGTAAAAAGAAAAGTAAACTGTTCAGTGCTCTGGTTCATAATCTTTTCTTATCCCAATAAAGAGATCTAAGTAAGCATCCAGTTGATAATTCTTATGCTGTTAAGAAACGTCTCTGACAAATTCAGTACTCTATCCTACTAAATAGAAATGTGACCCTAAAGAAAGATTATTCTCCAAAAACAGGACATGGTTTTGCTTTTGTTTTTTGAGGCGAGAGAAGTGGCCCAAAGGGCATGATCGATATTCACCTGAAAGCCATACGCAGAAAGGAAACAAAGGACCGAATCTCCCTTGAGATGCTGGAAGCAGAGGTAACGGATAGCACACGCGATGAGGCCCTGAAGCAGAGTTTAACCTTGGGGGTAAGGGTTAACCTTGGGGGTAAAGAAAGCATGAATGAGCATGTTTTCAAGCACGTGAGCTGCAGTCATGTGTAGCTAACTATCTGGTGGGATGAGACTGCAGTGTAATGAATGTCATAATCAAGTTAAGTATTACCATCAGGTGTTAAAAGTTAGAGGATGTTTCTCAAAGTAGGTGAGTCATTCACTTGGCAAATCTACACAGGGTGCATCCTGTGTGTGAGGACCCAACCTGGACACAAAATGCTGGATGAAGAAGACAGCATCCCTGTTTTCAAACAGCCTACAGTCTAGCCAGGAGTAAACACATAAATATGAGTGGATGCATTATTAGAAATTGGGATAGGTGCTCTAAAGCAGTGGGCCCCGGCCTTTTTGGCACCAGGGACTGGCTTCACGGAAGACAGTTTTTCCACAGACTGGGGACGGGGTGGACGGTCTGGGGATGATTCAAGTGTGTTACATTTACTTTGCACTTTATTCTATTATTACTACATCAGCTCCACCTCAGACCATCAGGCATTAGATCCCGAAGGTGGGGGGCCCCTGCATCTGAAGGATGTAACGATGTGCAGAAAACAATCTGTGTGTGTGTGTTAGTCACTCAGTTGTGTCCAACTCTTTGTGACCCATGGACAGTAGCCCACCAGGCTTCTCCGTCCATGGAATTTTCCAGGCAAGAATACTGGAGTGGGTTGTCATTCCTTTCTCCAGGGGATCGTTCCCACCCAGGGATCGAACCTACATCTCCTGCATTGCAGGCAGATTCTTAACCATCTGAGCCACCTGGAAAGCCCTTCAGAAAAGAATCAGGTGCCATAATTTCAATTTGCAGCATCTAGGAAGCCTCCCTGAGAAAGCAGCCTCTAAGTTGAAACCTGAGAGCACACCGTGGCAGGGGCGGTTTCCTAGCGAAGGTTCACAGGACGAGGCGGCCTTCTATCCCCTCCAAGAAGCAGAGGAGGAAGGGACTCCAGCTTGCGCAAAGGCACGAAAGCTTAGGTGTGACAGGTATGAGGAACTACAAGTATCACAGCTCAGGGAGGGAAAGTGTGTAAGCGAAAAAACACCAGGAAGAGAAAGAAAAAATAAAGACAAAAATATGAGGACGGTGGAAAAGGAGAAGTCTTCCGAGGCGGCTCAGTGTAAAGAACCCGCCTGCCAACGCAGGAGATGAGAGTTTGATCCCTGGGTTGGGAAGATCTCCTGGAGAAGGAAATGGCAACCCACTCCAGTATTCTTGCCCGGAAATTTCCATGGACAGAGGAGCCTGCCGGGCTATGGTCCACAGACTCACAAAGAGTTGGCCATGACTTAGTGACTGAGCGTGCACGCATGGAGAAAGCTAGAAATTCATTGAGTATGTGCGTCATGCTATATGAGGAAGAGGGGATCCTCCTCATTCTAAAGAGGAAAATGAATGGCTTGTCCTCTCAGTCAACTCGGAGTCTAACTGAATGGATAACAGGAATATCCGTCCTTAACAATAATCTTTCAGAGAATACTCTCTATCCTGTCTGAAACTAGATTTTTTTAATATAAATTGTATTTTTGCTTTACCCAACGGTGACTCCTAAAGTGGATTTTTACTGATTTAGGGCCATGCTGTGAGGCTTGTGGGATCTTAGCTCCCCAACATGGCTTAAACCTGGGCCACTGCAGTGAAAGCGCAGTCCTGCCCACTGGACCACCAGGGAATTCCCCAAAATGAATTTTTTTTTTTTAAGGCCATACTGTGAGGCATATGGGATCTTAGTTCCTTGATCAAGGATCAAACCCGTGACCCCTGCATTGGGAACTTAGAGTCTTATCTACTGGACCACTAGGGAAGTCCCATAGATTTTTAAATCAACAAATGCATCTTACTTCCTACCACAGGCTCCCAACCACTACTTTACAGCAGCTGATGGCTAGAAATCACTCTGGCTTTGCTGGCTGCTTCTCAACAGCCTGATAAAATGTTGACAAGGCTCTCCAAAGAGTCACTGACAAGTTCTTCCAATCATGAGTTAGCAGCATGTTAATTTTTTCTTTGCAGATAGCATACCAACTCTTTTTTCGATCTCCTTTTCTCTTTCCTGTTTAAGGTTCTCAGAAAACATCAGAAATTGTTATTGAGGCTATTAAGCTTGAATGTCCTTGCTCTAATCTCTAAGAAATAAAACACGTTTGTTGGGCGGCTTGGGCAGGCTGTCATTGAACCTGCAATCGGAGGAGTTTCATAATGAAAAACAAAGCCAGCACAAGCTCCAGCCGCAAAAAATTGATGCTCGAATTTGGGTGCAGTTCTAAGAATGCCTTAAATCATTCCGCTGGTTCTGTCTGTGAGCGACAAAGAGAATGTCACAGCCTTGTGACAAATAATTCTCTCATTCTCTTCCTGTATTTTTTTTCTTCATTACTATGGTTTGAAATCCACATTTCTGTCTTATCCTGAGAGTCTAAGACATTTAAAATAGCATGGGTGGAATTGAATATATATATAAGGCGGGGGACATAGCTGTGAGTCCTTCCAGGCTGGGAGCTGAGAGACTGGGCATTAGATAGAGTGTTTTGTTTTTAAGCAGAGAAAAAGAGCACTTCTGTTGACCAGTATTCCTTGCTCAGCAAGTTCACACTGCCGGGAAGGAGGCAGTGGAGGCAGCAGTATGCCTGGGAGCCAGGGAAATTAAGCATGCTGTCCTGAGCACACAAGAGGGACTCCCTACAAGAGCAAGGGGAAGAAATTTGTTTTGAAAAGGAGAGGCACACAGAGAGAAAAATGCAGGTACAACTTGGAGACTGGGGGAGGCTCGTGCCTTATGGTGGAGATTCCCAAACTTGCTTGGTTCTCAGTCTGAGTGTATCAGCAATTTTTTTACGACACCCGTCACCACTTAGAAGAAAACACCTAACGGCTGTTTATTAGGTTAAGTCCAAACAGCCTAACATGTACTTATTCCTAATAATTTAGTAGCTGTTTGAAAAATAAACTGGACCTTGTGTAGCTTGCTCTAGTTTTGACTCACTAGCACGTACAACTTACTCATGTAAAGGGTATACAATTCAGTGGGTTTTAGTATATTTAGAACTAGGCAACTATGCAATGTTAGAATAATTTTTGTCACCTTAAAAAGACTCCAAACCCACTAGCAGCCAGTCCTCCTTCCCCCTCCCCCTTCCAGCTCTAGGCAACCACTAACCTATTTTCCGTCTCTATAGAATTGCCTCTTCCTGACATTTCCTATAAATGGAATCATAAGACATGTGGCCTTCTGTGTCAGCCTCTTCACTCGGCACGTTCTCAAGGTCCGTCCATGCTATAGCACACATTGGTACCTCATTTCTTTTTGTGGCTGAATAAAATCTGACTGCACGGATACACCATATTTTGTTTATCCATTTATCAGTTAGTGGACATCCGGATTGTTTCTAATTTTTGGCTATTATGACTAATGCTGCCATGTACGTTCATGTACAAGTTTTTGTGTGGACATGAATGGCTAGGTCATTGGTAACTGTTTAAACTTTTGAGGAACACTAGACTATTTTCCAAAGTGGTTGAGCTGTTTTCTGTTCCTACCGGCAGGATATGCGGGTTTGGATTTCTCCACATACTCATCCCCTGGTATTACATCTTACTGAGCATAGCCATCCTAGTGGGTGTGAAGTGGGATCTCACTGTGGCTTTGATTTGCATTTGTCTGATGACAGTGATGTTGAGCATCTTTTCATGTGCTTACTGGCCTTCTTGTATATCTTCTTGGAGAAATGTCTATTCAAGTCCTTCGCCCATTTAAAAGCTAGGTTGTTTTTTTTAAGTTGTAGGAGTTGTCTATACATTACACACACAATTATCTTATCAGGTACCTGATTTGCAAGTATTTTCTTCTATTTTCTGGCTTGTGTTTTCTAGTTTTGAGTTTTTAAAAAAACTTTTGAATAAAAAAAAATACATGTCTGCTAGAGAACAGAGTTCTGGCTGTCAAGGGGGAGGGCAATGAGGGAAAGATGGAGTGAGAGCTTGGGATTAGCAGATGTAAAGTATTATACATAGAATGGATAAACAACAAGGTCTTACTGTATAGCACAGGGATTTATATTCAATATCCTGTGATAAACCACAGTGGAGATGAATATAAAAAGAATGTGTATATGTATATATACATATACATATGTAACTGAATCACTTTGGTGTACAGTAGAAATTAACACAACATTGCAAATCAACCATACTTCAACTTTTTTTTTAATTTAAAAATACATGTTTGCTTCATCAGAACTATTCGTCCCCCTTCAGTAATGTATGGTTTAAAGATGAGTATATTTTGTTGTTACTTTACTCCAAGATGTTTCTCTTTTAAGATCTAAATTCAAGTTTTGTTTCTGTTAATACCTAATTGTAGAGTAGTAATTTGGACAAGTCACTTCATTGCTCTCTTTTGTCATGTGTGGACAGGAGATAAGGGTACCTCCATCACCAGGTGGTACATGAAGACCAGGGTGTATGTGAGCACTTGGCAAAATGCCCACAGAGTAGGCACTTCCTTTAAGCGGCACTGTTGTTCAGTCACTAAGTTGTGTCCAACTCTTTGCCATCCCACAGATTGCGGTGTGCCAGACTTCCCTGTCCTTCATTATCTCCCAGAGTTTGCTCAAACTTAAGTCCATTGAGTCAGTGATGCCATCTAACCATTTCATCCTCTGTCACCCCCTTCTCCTTCTGCCCTCAGCCTTTTCCAGCATCAGGGTCTTTTCCAATGAGTCAGCTCAAGTGGTCAAAGTATTGGAGTTTCAGCATGTCCTTCCAGTGAATATTCAGGGTTGATTTCCTTTAGGATTGACTGGTTTGATATCTTTGCAGACCAAGGGACTCTCAAGAGTCTTCTTCAGCACCTTCTCCAGGGGATCATCCCGACATAGGGATCGAATCTGAGTCTCCTGCATCTAGGCAGATTCTTTAACATCTGAGCCATGAGGGAAGCCCCTTAGAAAACCCTAAAGAGCTCTTTAAAAAGTACTTTTGTTGCAAAGCATGTGTGAAATATTAAGTATCGCATCCACTTGATAACGGTTATTTAGAGAATAAGATGCTTTACATAAGATCAATTTGTACATATCATAACTGAACAATTCCAACGGTGTGTCAGTTTAACCAGTCTGCACATCTGAAATACAAAGTTGGAGTGGTGTATTAAGGACACTATGTTACATGTTGTTTTCCAAATTTGTTTTCCGTTCCCATAACAGTGTTATAAGAACGTACCAAGTCATGATGTAATTAATAATAGAATAAGCTCATCAACAAGCTAAATTTGAGAGATTGGTTACTGAATATAATGAGTCAGTAAAGAACTCCAGTGTAGTTTCTAAAGACGCTTGTCTGTGCCCATTTTTCTTTATAAGGTCACTGTGCATGCAAGCTCAGTCATGTCCGACTCTTTGCAACCCCATGGACTAGTCATAGCCTGCCAGGCTCCTCGGTCCATGGAATTTTCTAGGCAAAAATACTGGTGTGGGTTGCCATTTCCTCCTCCAGGGAATCTTCCTGACCCAGGGATTGAACCCGCATCTCCTGGGACTCCTGCACTGGCAAGCAGGTTCTTTACCAGGGCAAGCTGAGAAGCCCAAGGTCACTGTGGCAAACACTGTTTCTCTTCAAGGTTAAAAAACAAAACAAAACACTGCTTTTCAGCATCTTAATGAACCAATCTCTGAGTTGGAAAAAACAATGTTTGGTCTAAAGTGAATACTCCTATGTATTAAGTTGAAAAAAAAAATAGTATGCTCTTTTTCATCAACAAATATTCCTCTTCTCTCCCACCTCCTAGATTGTCCCACTGTGCCCATTCACTCCCTTGGTGACAGGATCCAGGCTTTAGAGGCCATCTATCAGCTAAGGACTGATGAATACATGCACATGCCAGTGGGCTAGACTTCTATCCAGACCCGATTATTCAACTGTCTCCGGACATTTCCTATTAACGCCTCATAGACATGCCACACCCAACATGCTCAAAACTGAGCTCCTGGTCTTCCTTTTTTTTTTCAGAATTCTGTTTATTTTCCTGGGTCTTCGTTGCCGCCCAGGCTTTTCTCCAGGTGCAGTCGGCAGAGGCCACTGTCCAGCTGCTGTGCTCAGGGTTCTCACTGCAGTGGCGTCTCTTGTTGCAGAGCTCAGGCTCTAGGTGTGCGGGCTTTAGTAGTTTTGGTGCTCAGGCTCAGTAATTGCGGCTTGTGGACTCGAGAGCACAGACTTGATACTTGTGGCTCATGGGCTTCGTTGTTCTGCAACATGTGGGATCTTCCCGGATCAGGGATTGAACCTGTGTCCCCTGCACCAGCAAGTGAATTCTTTACCACTGATTCACCAGGGAAACCCTAATCCTCCTTTCAAAACCTGCTCTTAACCAGCCTTTTCATGTCAGTTCATGGTATTTCCATCCTCCAGCTGCCTATCGTGGGGTCATTCTTGACTCTTTCATAAAATCTCCCACAAGTCACCTCTTATCTGCTGGGAAATCCCATTGAATTTACCTTCAGAATGTAACTAGGATTCTCTAGTCTTTCTTAACCTCAACTGCCACCACTTCTCATCCAAGCCTCTATCATCCTTGGCCTGGAATACTACTGCTAGCCTCTGAAGCGGCCTCCCTGTCCACTCATGTCTCCCTGAGTCTACTCTCAAACCGGCAAGCAAATGGATTCTTTTTTATTAATTAAAGAAATTTTTTTTTGGCCATGGCATGCGGGATCTTAGTTCTTCGATCAGGGATTGAAGCCAGGTCCCCTCCATTGGGAGTACGGAGCCCTAACCACTGAACCATGAAGGAAGTTTCCCAGATGGATTCTTAAAGCCTGCGATGGCTTCCTCACTCCCTCTGCTCTGGCCACACTGGCTGTCTTGCTATCCCTTGCACACGCTGTGCACACTCCTGCCGTGGGTGCCCTGTGGGATTTTTTTCCTCTGCTTGGTCAGCTCTACCTAGATCTTTCCATGGTAGGGCAAAGAGCTAAGGGTGATGGCAGAAGAGTTTGACTGGAATGGAGGAGTCATGCAAAACAGAATAGTATGGATAATCAAAGTCATTGAGAGTTCTGGGGGCAAAATAATGTAGTATCTAAAGCATTTTTTTAAAATTTTTATTAGTTGGAGGCTAATTACTTTACAATATTGTAGTGATTTTTGTCATACATTGACATGAATTAGCCATGGATTTACATGTATTCCCCATCCTGATCCCCCCTCCCTAAAGCATTGTTTTAAGAAAATTATCTTGGTAGTTGTCTACTCCAGGAAAGCTGAGAGGAAAAAAAAGTGAAATGAAGGAGAGGTATATTGCTAAGGAAAGCTATATGCAAGAAGCTATAATGACTCAACTTTGAAGATATGGATAAGATTTAGAGGCTGATGAATCTGAGGCACAAATCCATGTAAGAATGCCTGGTTTGAAACTGAAAATCAGTCAGGCCCAGTTATATAAATTTGGTGTTATTTATTGAGTTGAGTGTGTAGCAGGGTAAATGAAAAGAGGAAAACTATTAAATTTTTCAAAGGATTTGGATGGGACAAAGTGAACAACCTATATTACTGTGATCACAATCAAATGTTAAATTTATATAGAATAAAACCTTAACAGAACACTAAGGTTATAGGTATTATTGGTAATTGAAAGTTGTGGTTAATTTGAGGGTTAATTTCTGCTAGCTTAGGGTTTTTTTTCTTCTCCAAGTATTATTATTATTCCCTCCGCCCGTGGTAACTAAGGAACACAGTTGAATTATTTTTAGACGATTCAGGATGTCACTATCCTTCAAGGAGATTATACACATTTTCAACGTAAAATAACATAGTTATAGGAAATTGGGATAAATCCATGGGAACTAGAATACATTGTGGCATTTATAAAGACTTCTGATACCTGACTTTTAGCAGAAGACATAACATCAAAACAATTGTAACACAGAATTTTAGGTGTTTTAGGAATCAATTCTTTAAGTAGGATTTTACTCTAGAGCTTTTCTGCCAACATGCACGTCGGCTACGGGATGTCAGCGTCAAACGCATTATTACATCAGTGACGCCGTCTGCACTGGCATCTGCTTGCATTGTGATACATAAAATGTTTATGATTTAAACTCCCCTTTACAACATACCTCCCTCTACTTCTTTTGTGACCCTCCATCTATGATTTGTACTGAGGGAACAGAACACTGTTGGTGTAACAAATATTGGCCTCGCACTCCAACTCCGCGAAAGTCTATCAGAATGTTTATCACTCGAGAAACTCTCTTATTCTAGTGCAATGCTAAGAAACCCAGGGATAAAAGGGTGATGGTTTAATCCGCGTGCCTGCTTTACAATCGAGACCGAGTACAGTATATCCCCACAACTACGCGGAGTAAACCATTCTGCAGATTCCACTTGAGCCTGATACAAATATCAACAGCCTCCAACTTTATGGAGAGCTCTTAATAAACTGTGGAGCAAAAGGGAATCCTGCTTCGATTCAGTATCCGGTTCCCAAAGTCATTTCCCCGACCCGACCCCTCCCCTTTTCTCTAAACACCTGGGGGAGACAAACTTAAGAAACAGAAGCGCCGACACAACCGGCTTTCCTGAAATTAGCCAATGCTCACCACAGATAGGTATGCAGGTATTTGACTACCAAACACAGATGTTACGTATCTATACGTCCTCTCCCCGCCAATCCGTCTAAAAAAAGAAAAGAAAAAAAAAAAAGATGAAGCGGCAAGCCGAGGTCCTTCAGTACCTTCTCGGAAACGGACTCTGGGAAGCGCAGAGGGGCTTCCTGACTCGCGCATCCAGACGGTCGCGCGGGGCAGCCTAGCGGAGGATCAGGACAGGGGGCCCGCCCCTCCCAGCCTCGGGGCTCCCCCGCGCCCTCCCCTAGGTCAGAACACTGGGGATTCCGCGCTTGTTCGCCGCACCCCACGCGCCGACCCGGAATTGCCGGCTGCTGAAGCGGCTCCCTCCTCAGCCCCTAAAGGTCTCGGGACCCCTCAGGGCAGGGCCCGAGTTTCCCTCAGCGCCGCCAACCTCAGCCCGGCCGCGGCTTTCGCTAGCCCGCTCAGTACCGTCAGCCCACCGGCCCCTACCCCGCACCGCAACACCTGCGCGCTTCTGGGGTCGCGCCGAGGCCGCGCCCGGCGGGGGGAGGAGCCTGCGGACGCCCCGCCGCGTGGAGGGCGCCAGGTGAGCACGCCTGCGCAGTCGGGCCGTAAACAAGCCCGCCCCTACTCCTCGCTAGCCTCCGTGGGGCCGGCTCGCGGGTGGGAGGGGCCAGAACGAAGGGGCGGGGGCGTGCGGGGGGGAGGGAGGAAAGAGCGAGAGTCCGGGGACGGCGCCTGCGCGGTGGGCGTGATCCGGGCACTTAGGGCAGGATGAACGCTGCTTTCCAAGATGGCGACGGAGGGAGGAGGGAAGGAGATGAACGAGATTAAGACCCAGTTCACCACCCGGGAAGGTCTGTACAAGCTGCTGCCGCACTCGGAGTACAGCCGGCCCAACCGGGTGCCCTTCAACTCGCAGGGCTCTAACCCTGTCCGCGTCTCCTTCGTAAACCTCAACGACCAGTCTGGTAACGGCGACCGCCTCTGCTTCAATGTGGGCCGGGAGCTCTACTTCTATATCTACAAGGGGGTCCGCAAGGTACCGACCGGGGGCGTCAGCGGGACTTCGCCCCGGCGTGGGCAGAGGTCGGGGGCAGGGCGGTGACAGCGGGAGGCCGGGGTGGCCACTGGCCACCGCTCTCACTTTGGAGTGGGCCGGTAACTCCACCGGAGTGCTCCTGAGGAAGGGGGGATTCGGGAGGAGGAGAGTGGCGGCGGCGGGGGCGGTGGAGAGGGGCCGCGGGTGCGGGGCTCCGGCTGGGAGGCCCCCGGCAACGTGTGGGGCCGGCTGCCGCCCCTCCGGCAGGGTTTGTCAGGTTCTGACACGGCCGGGGAGCCGGGCCTGCGAGTCCCCGGAAGAGGTGGGGTGGCCGTCTGGTCGCGGCTTGGGCCGCCTCGCCTCCCAGGGCGGGTTGCGAGTCCGGCTCTGGGTGAGAGACCAGGGGCGGCTGGGGGCAGATTTGTAAGGCGGAACCCGGCTGGGAGGCGGAGGACTCGGTCAGAAATGGACCGGCTTGGCACCAAGGGCCACTTCACCTGCTGCCGCACCGCCGCTCACTAGGAGCCTCTTCTGCTGTTAACACTTGGCCGTTTCCAAAAAAAAATCATCCGAGGGAGGCCGGCTGTCAACTTGTCTCCGCGGAGGGAACCTTCCTTCTG
The DNA here is from genome assembly GCF_023699985.2 of Odocoileus virginianus. Lineage (NCBI taxonomy): Eukaryota > Metazoa > Chordata > Mammalia > Artiodactyla > Cervidae > Odocoileus > Odocoileus virginianus. The sequence goes on along the minus strand of NC_069689.1, from coordinate 9,868,825 downwards.
AGAGATTGTTAAGGGAGGGGTCATCTTGTCCCTTACAGTATGGAACGGAATGAGGACCACACTTGGGAGTGGAGGAGATGTTTTCAGTGAACTGAGCTGCTTCCTAGGGATGCTGTAGGAGCGTGCCCAGATCCATCCTCGTCCAACAAGTCAGACTGTATGTGCCCAGCAAGGGAGGGATATACCTTAAAAGCTGCCTCACAAGAACCATTATTCTGGGCGGGCGATTTTAACAGTAATTCTGGCAAGCATGTAATCATCCTCTTAAAGTATCTCTTTGAAAGAAGGAACTTATTAGAACTTTTCTTTCGTTGGCTACGTAACTGTGTTCTCATTGAGGACTGCTTACTTTTGAGATACGCCGTCTGGGAGTTGACTCTTGGAAAAACGAGGAAATTAATGCCCTCACCAGCCCCACCCCACCCCACCCCCGCCCCCGCCAGCACCTGGGCGTGGGAAAAGGTGTTAACAGATTAATTTATCAATGGTCAGTTAGTGTGAAAATAAATTGTATGTATTGAAGGGTGAACGTTTCCCAGGATATACTGTATCCAGAAGCAGTGGGGTTTGCTTGGTTACAAGATCTAGGAATGTGGCAGTGGTATCTAGATAGAGCAAGTTGTCTCATTTGTTCTAGGTGAGCCTTTCTGTTAGTGTCTGTGCTAAGTATACTACTGTGTTTGAGGTATCCTGTTATAAATTACTGCAGGTAAATCTCTTGACTTTGTTCTCACAGAATTGGAAGTCTGAAGTAGTTAGTAGTCTGGGAGTTGAAGTTTTTAGTCATACCCTCAACTTTGTCACTGACTTATTGGGTGACCTTTGACGAGTTTCTTAACTTCTATCTGCAGCTCTTTAAAAGAGAGTATTGTAGTACAGCTGTTGTGATTTTTAGCATTGTGACTACAATGAACTTTAAAGGCCCGAAACATTCAGTAGATGTGAAATACAGTTCAAACAAGCGTTAAGAGCATCTGTGAAACAGGAGCGTTTATCTTGACATTGATGCAGTGACTGAAAGGGTCAGCTTTTTCTCTGAAAATAGTTTAGAATTTTAAGTTATTAAATTGATTTACAAAAAAATTTTAAAGTGCCTAAAAGCCAAATATATTGTTACTAGTGTAGACATTACCTTTAAAAATGTTTTTTTCTTCTAAAATATGCTATTTCTGAAGCATTTTAGTGGCAAACTGTATCTGTACCTGATAGCTCTGGTTTGCATCATAAAAATAGGTCTCTTGCCTGGAAGTATCATAACGGTGCCTACTTTTAGTCCTACTCAATGAAGGATAAACTACAAGATCTTTTCAAAACTACACCAAAAAATGATTTTATTTATTTTTTTCAAAAAATAATTTTAAACAAGACAAATCTTAGACATGTAAATGAGCCTTCAGCTGTGTAATTTACTTGAGCACATTAACTTTTCTGTAAAATTTCATTTTCATGTGGTAATATCTTGTGGATACATTTGCATTATATGTTGGACATTTAAGCTCTTTTCTAGCCACTGTAATTTAAAAAAAAAAATCATGTCCATGAATGAGTTTGCATTTATTTTCTGTTATTTCTGAGCATAACTGATTGTTTTTATGACTCTGTTTTCTGATTTTAAAACATAGCAGATACTTTTCCTTAATTAAAAAACCTTAATTAAAGGTGAATTAAACCTTAATTTAAAAACTTCAAATTTTACTTTTTGGGATTAGGAGTTATAAATCGGTTTTTGACATTTTGTTGTTTTAACTCTTTAAAAATTTTTTCCTTTGGGGCATATAAAGTTTTACAACAATAAGATCATTTATGTCATTTAGAAGATTTAAATTTGATGAATACATTCAACTTAAATCTGACAGTCGGTCCTTCATGTGATTAAAGTATAGTTGGCTCATAGTATAATATCAGTTCCAGGTGTAAGGCATGGTGACCGGCGTTTCACAGATCGCGTTGCGTTAGAAGCGCCCGCGGACGGCCGTGTCCCCGGTGCCTCGCAGCACGCCCTTGGTCCTTGTTGGCGCCGCGCATCGTCTCTGCCCCTCCTGTCCCCGTGACTCGCCCCTCTGCCTTCCCTCTTCCCTTTGGTGACTGCTGGCTTGTTTTCTCTGTGAGTCTGTTTACGTTTTACATAGATGTTCATCTGTATGAGTTTTTAGATTCCACATGTAATGTGAGATGGCATACAGTATTTGTCTTTTTCTGACTTATGTCACTAAGTGTAATATTCCCTAGGCCCATGCACGCTGCTGCAAAACTAGGTCTTTTAAAAACCTTAAATGGTGAACTCTGTCCTGTCAGTTCTGGAAGCAGGTGTGGAGTCCTGGGGAATTAGAGTGGATGAGGAGATAGTCAGAGACCTAAGGTGAGGAGTGTAGTCTTGGCCCTGGGAAGACACAGGTCAGTTGCTGGAGCTGAAAGGGACCTTCAGTTTATGGAGTCGCACCCCTTTGGAGAAAGCCAGGGCTACAGAGGATGTGCAAACTATGAATCAGTTTTTTTCTCGAGGTAAAAAATTCATGACAAAGAAGCACAACTGAATCTAAACAGCTGTCTTAGTGAGAAGAGACTGATCTAGCTTTTTGGTTGCACAGATAACCATATACTTCAGGCTCTTCAGAATTTACCCCAGCATTTTGCACTGTGTAAGCTTATTGAATCTTACAATCCTGTGAGGTAGATAAAAGCATCATTTCTTTTCAGAATCAAAGTTCCGAGTAAGGTTTCTTGTGTGAAAACATCTAGTTTTGTAAATTTATTTTGCTGAATTAAAAATAATATGGACACTGATTTAATACTGAGGGTAAACTCATTGTTTCAGTGAAGATTTAAGTGACTGCTATGAGGATAATTCTACTCGGCAAGGTAATGTGGGATACCCAAAGATGATGAGACCCTACCCTTCTACCCAAGAACTTTCAGCTGCTAGCTTTCTTTATGGCATACTTTGGTTTCCTTTTTTTAAAAAAAGAGGTTTTAGGATAAAGATGCCAAGGTACTGGGCTTATTGTACCAACTCTGATTTTATGGAGATCTGTTTTAGCATAAATGTGAATGCCGCCACTCAGATTCCTGCTTAAGCATCACTTCTCAGCATATCCTTCTTTGATTTCCCAGTTTAGATCAGTTTTCCCCATTATACGTTTTTATAGCATCCTGTACTTTGCCTTTGTAGAACTTTTCTCAATTTGTAATTCTCTATCTCTTCTAGAAACAAAGCTCCCTTAGAATTGGATGTCTTTTCTGTTTTCTCTGTTTTCCTACATGGAGTAGACCCCTGCAGTTAAATTTGTTGAGTGAATGACTGGGTAAAGCGTTCATGTCCATCTATGTCCTACTTTAAAAAGATCTTTAGGGACTTCCCTAATAGTCAAGTGGTTAAGAATATGCCTGGCAATGCAGGGGCCCTGGGTTCAATCCCTGGTCCAGGAGCTAAGATCCCATGTAAACTGGAGCAACTTAGCCCTCATGCCACAACTGGAGAGAAGCCCGTGCACAGCAACAAAAGATCCTGCGTTCGGCAGCTAAGATCTGATGCAGCCACATGCATTAGTTTAAAGAACGATCTTTAGGTGCTGGAAGATACATTCAGTTTTAGGCCCAAAATTACCAGTTATCTTTAGTAGCTCATATCTTTTAAAAGACATTTTTATTTTATTTTTTTTAATTAAAAAAACTTTTTTTTGCTGAACTACACAGCTTACAATTTCTTAGTTCCCTGATTAGGGATTGAACTCAGGTTCCCGGCAATGAAAGAGCCGAGTCCTAACCACTGGACTGCCAAGGGATTCCCAAAAGATGTTTTATTTTATTAAAAACTGAAAGTATTTTTTCATATTTATTTTTATTTATTGTTTGGCTGCACCGGTTTTAGTTGCAGCAGACCAGGTTTTCCGTCTTCACTGTGGCGTGTGGGATCTTTAGTCACAACCTGTCAGCTCTCTCAGTTGCAGCACGTGGGATCTAGTTCCCTGATCACATCTCGGCCCCCTGCGTTGAGAGCCACAGAGTCTTAGCCACTGGGTCACCAAGGAAGTCCCCTCAAAAGATGTCTTAAATTATTGTTAGTTGGTAACAAATTTATCTCTTTATAACTGGGAAATTATGTAGCAAGAGACAGTGAAGTGGTGGAAAGCAGCCAAATGGTGCAGGTTACTTTTGATCTGCTTCTATCAAACCATGTTACCTACCAGACCTATGTGCTGTCAAACAACTTTTCAAATTTTTAAAAAATATTTTATTGAAGCATAATTGATTTGCAGTGTTGTATTAGTTTCTGGTATACAGCAGAGTGATTCAGATGTCTATATACTTTTCCGTATCCTTTTCCATTATGGTTTATTACAGGCTGTTGAGCAGTTCTCGGTGGAGGACCTTGTTTACCCCGATTTATGCCTTCCTGGCCCCCTGTGAGACACCTGTCTGTGTACGGTTGTATGGTGCCATGGCTCTTGGCTGCTGCGCGCGGACTTTCTGCAGCTGCTCTGAGCGGGGCTCCGGGGCCCCTTGGCGGTGCTCTGACGCCCCCTCCTCCCCTTTTTGCAGAGCGCAGGCTCTAGGTTCTCGGGCTGCAGTAGCTGCGGCTCGGAGGCTCACAGCATGTGGGATCTTCGCAGACCGGGGGTCCCGGGCCACCAGGGAAGTCCTCCTCCTTTTTAAATTGAATCAAACGAGTTTTTAAAGCTACACTCAGAATTACTTCACATTCAGAGCAAAGAGCCTTTACATTTTGCCTGCCATCTTAAGATTCTGGGCCATAGATGTACTGTCCAGAGACTGAAACAATTCCTACAAGAGATGAAAAGTAGAATTAGATGGTGTCCAAGGCCTTTTCGGTTAAGAATCTGCCTGCAATTCAGGAGGCCAGGGTTCGATCCTTGGTTTGGGAAGATCCCCTGGAGAAAGAAGTGGCAACCCACTCCAATATTCTTGCCTGGAGAATTCTATGGACAGAGAAACCTGGCAGGCTGCAGTCCATGGGGTCGCAAAGAGGCGGACTAAGCAACTAAAACACATACAAGGCCTTTTCAGTTCTTAAGATTGTATGATTCTGTGCTCAGTGATTTTAAAATGAAAATTTATCTTTGTACTGGGGAGGTGTCTCCTGACTTGGATTCATTGCCTATTTTTTGAATGGGAATTGGGAAGAGTGGGGTGTGTTGTGAAAGCGGTTGAACATATAGTGATTCTAGGTCTTTATTGCTAGAAGAAGCTTGGGTACACCATGCTGAGATGAAGCTGGGGTCAGAAGGTCAGTTAATAATAATAGCCAAAATGTTTTTTGGGATGGAGTTATCCAGGACAGTTATGGGTTGACTTGAGAGACAGTGAGTGTTCTGTATAGGAGATACCAAAGTCTCTTTGTCAAAGACTGCAGGACCACCTGTTGGTGACTGGGGGATTCATGCTTCATGTGGGAGGGTGAACTACGTGCCTTTTAAAGCTTTTTATCCACAGACTAGTCTTAGATACTAGATTGCTCTAAAAGAAGGTCATGTTCACACCCTTCTCCCCATTTGCCTTTTCACACTGCTCTGCTCCCCATGTATTATTTAGAAGAGGCTTAGAAGTTTGGAATTTTTTTATATCAAATTCACTTTGAGAAACTTTGTACTTAGTTTAGTAGGGCACGTGTGGAATTGGATGGAAATCTTTTTTTTCCCCATTAAGGGCCACTTTATGACTTCTGAAGTATTCCTATAAAGATTAATTTTTTTGACTAGAGAATCATCTGTACTGAGGGGGAAGCATGTTTATCGCCTAAAGCAGGCTTGAGAAACTTGCCTGATACCCTGGTCCCCTTGGCCTTGAAGAGGACGATGGTGCTGATACTTGGAGAGGCTCCATGGGTGGATGTGAGCCGTGGTGAGACGCTCCCAGAGCGTGTCAGTGAGAGCCAGGAGCTGGGATGAGTGTCACATCTTTCAGCAAATATTTGTGGGGCGTACCTCCCAGATAGGTGGTGCTAGATACGTTTCTGTTGTTGTTCAGTCACTAAGTCACATCCAGCTCTGCGACCCCATGAACTGCAGCACGCCAGGCTTCTCTGTCCTTCACTCTCTCCAAGAGTTTGTTCAAACTCATGTCTGTTGAGTCAGTGCTGAGTATAGACAAAGTCTGTGCCCTGAAGAAACTTGTCACCTATATGTATTATCATTGAGTTAATCATCTAGTAACTTTAAGTGTTTATTCTACTATGGTAGAAAACTTGAGCAAGAATCAAAACGTAGTGGATTTTGTTGCTGATTAGTTTGGCTATAGGCCTAAAGAACCTTATTTTTAAAATGTAAAGATTTTCATAGTCTGGTATTGTCTTAGAGACCATTTTAATTTATATCTCAGCTAGGTTAGTTTGTGCAGAAATACGAAATGTGGTCCTATTTGTTATTTAGGAATAGACATCAAAAATAGAAATAACTTTTATTTGGTAGACATTCTCAATTTTAATTTTCAGGGCATTTAAAACTGAGAATATCAATGACAGGTTATCCTCTGAACATTTGGCATCTGTTTTTCATAATGAGTACAAGATATGTCTTGTTTTGAAAAAAATAATCCTTTTTCATCAAGCGTTTTATGCTGAATTGCTATGTACAAGTTACTACTATCTCTTGTGGGTGACATGAAGGTAAATTAAGATACCTCCTATCTGTACGGAGCTTGTATTTTTGTCTTGATAATTGTAATAAAAGTAGAAAGTGTGTGCTCGGCACATGGCATAAGCAGTACACGAATCAGATGGAATTAAGGGGTAAAGGTGAAGTGGAGAAGTGTTTCTCTGCCTAGTGGAAGAATTCTGGGTTGGATTTCAAATAGGTGATTTGTCCTGAAATGTGTAAATTCCAAAATGTATAGCCTTGTATTTCTCATTTCAGAAATGCTTATTGAGCCTTAGTTGGCAGTTACTCTTACCTTTTCTAACCCTTTCCATGTATTTATTATTATCAGTTTAAAATTTTCATTGGACTGTAGTTGATTTACAGTACTTTGTTTCAGGTATTCAGCAAAGTGGATGTGTTACATGTGTGTCCACTCTTAGATTCTTTCCCCGGATAGGCCGTTACGGAGTACTGAGCGGAGTCCCCTGTGCCGTGTAAAAGGTCCTTGTGAGTTGGCTGTGTTCTGTCTGGTAGTGTGTACATGTCAGTCGCAGCTTCCCAGCTTGTCCTGCCCCTAGTCTTACCTTTCATCATTTTTACCAACTTCACTGCTTCTCTGCCAATTGGTAATTTGTAAACTGAGTAATGTTAGTTCTATTTTGTAGTATGGAATTTTAAACAGTAGGGTAGATTGTATTAATACTAAAAACAAGTCAAATCAGCCTTGCTACATTAAAGAAATTATATTGTTTTATTCTGTTTTTTATGTAGTATAGTTGCTTTACAATGTTGTTAGTTTTTTTTATTTTTTTATTTTAGGTTTTTTGGCTGTGCTGGGTCTTTGCCGCTTTTGCGGGGGTTTTCGTTCCTGCCGTGAGCAGGGGCTGTTCTTTGGTGCAGTGCTCAGGCCTCTGGTTGCAGCGGCTTCCCTCGATGTAGAGCACAGGCTGTCACTGTGGTGCATGGGGTTAGTTGCTGCTCGGCATGTGGAATCTGCCGGGATCAGGGATCCAGCCAGTGTACTCGGCATTGGCAGGCAGGCTCTTAGCCACTGTGCCACCAGGGAAGTCTTGTGCTACATTTTATCTTGTTTTGTAGCAGAAGGAGAATGTACTTGAAACTGTAGATTTTTATGAGAAAGAAGCAAGAACCATTCATGAGGAAGGAATTTTTAAGGTTTTTGTATTTTTAAATTAAGAATGGGAATATTTTTAACATACTTTCAAGTAACCGCATGGTAGTTTATCCCTGTGACATTAAGCTGTTTTTCCGTCGGTTGGTTCACAGCCAGGCTCGCCATTGCAGGGGGGTGGGGTGGGGTGGGGTAGCGTGGGTTGTGTGTGTGTATGTGTGTTCTTGCTACAACAAAACTGGTCCAGTTGCTCATTATCTACTTTAATTTTTGTTTCAGAGGCTCTGTCTTGTCTTAATGTTTCATTTAGTAAATGTTTGAGTGGTTTTAGGGGCTTTCTTGGTGGGTCCAGCGGTTAAGACTCCGAGTTTGCACTGCAGAGGATGTGGGTTTGATCCCTGCTTGGAAAACTAAGATTCCACATGCCACATGATGCTGTCAAAAAAAATTTTTTTGAGTGGTTTTATGTGAGAAGCAGTATACTGGACTGTGGGAAATCAAAGAAGTGCAAGTTGATCCCTTAGCCCAGGAGGATTATCATCCAACCAAGGAGACAAGATATTCACACACTTACTCTTTCAAGATTCCAGTGCCTGCTCTACATTGTTGTTGAGACTGAATCTCTGTGGTCAGGGAGCTCACAGTCCAGTAGAATGATAAATGGCTTGTTCCTTCATCTAACATGTATTGGACCTGTAAGCCCAAAGACAAATAAGACATGGTCCCTGGCCTAATGTGACTGTAATCAGGTGTTAAGATTGATGAACAAATAGTGGTGCGGTGTATGGTATCTGCTATTTTAGACAATATTCACTTACTGGGGCTTTTTTTTTTTTTTTATGGCTGCAGTGTGAGGCTTGCAGTGTCTTAGTTCCTTGGCCAGGGGTTGAACCCCAGGCCCTTGGCACTTAGAACACCGAGTCCTAACCACTGGGTTGCCAGGGAATTTCCTGAGGCTTCTTAATCTGATTAAAATTTAGGAGGTATGTCAACCTAGATGGGAAGAAATATTTTACATCTTTATTTTTAACTGAACTTCTGAGTTTTAATGTGTTCTTCAACTATGAACATAGGCAACAAATCACATAGTAACAGACCTGTGACTTTATCACCAGTGAAAATCACAGGTGTTTGCATATCACATTATGGTTGTTGCAGGCATATCAAATATCATTTATACTCATCACTACTTTGAAATTACAGTAGTTAGTGGATCTGCTACTAGAACCCCGTTATTCAGTGTGAAATAAACTTTAAAAAATACTAAATTTGCTTAATATAACCATTTTGATTACCATTTTAATATAATCAGTCTCCCTTGTAATCTTTTTTTTTTGGCTCTTTGTTGCTGCACGTGGACTTCGCTCTAGTTGTGGTTGTGTGAGCTTCTCATTGCAGCGGCGTCTCTTGTTGTGGAGCATGGGGTCTAGAGCTCGTGGATGTGGTAGTTGTGGCTCACAGGCTTAGTTGCCATGGGGCATATGGGATCTTAGTCCCCAGATCAGGGATCGAACCCATGTCCCCTGTGTCACAGGCAGATCCTTAACCACTGGACCGCCAGGGAAGTACCTCCTTTATACTCTTCTGTATTAAAACATTATTATGAGGAATCAGAAAGTTTATGAGTACAGAAAGTTTAAGCTCCTCATGAGAGAATCTTGGCTTACCTTCTGCAGAGAGTGTTGTGTGTGTGATTAACTGTGAGGAGGGTAACTGGCTGCTTCTGTCAGGGCACCTTTTTGCTCCGTGAAGAGGTCTCTGGCGCCTGTGGAGGGCGGTGTTTCACTCAGCAGCTGAGCGTCTGGAAGTCTGAGTTGGCGGTGTTGTGTGCTGCTTTCGTGGTCCTCCTCGTGGTTCTGCGCCCTTCTGCCCTAAGTAGAGGGGGAGGCACAAGAGCTGCTCTGCAAGACGGACTGTGTTGCTTTTGGTTCCTGGAGTAGATGGTTACAGTGTAATGTTTACTTGTCTCAAATGCAGTGGGAATTTAGGTTTTAACAGGTTGCATTTGGGCTGAATTCTGATGGGTGGGTGGGCTGAAGATGGAGAGGATTCTGATCAGGGGCTTGGGAGCCCAGCGCCTGAGAATGTGGCAGTTGATGGCTCCTGAGGTGAGCGGTGAGCGGCTCCTGAGGGTTGAAGCTTGTGCAAGTCTTGGGAGGATGGGATTATCTTCCTTAGTGAGTGATGGTTTAAATGTTGGATATATCCTAGCTTCCAGAACTTTCAGTATGATTTTTTGAAAGTTTTTTTTTTTTTAACTGTATTTTCATTCTTTTGATACTGCTTCTGCAGGAACGTATTATTCCTGTTTTAGTTAGTCCTTCTTACAGTTCCTGGAGTGTTATCCTCTTCCAGGACTCAAGCCATGAGATCGTGTCATGCCAGGCCTCATTGGACTCTCCCCACTTGCCTTCAGTTCTCAGTGATTCTAACTCCTGCCACCCTGCTGCTCTCTCCAGCACACTCCTGTCTTAAATGCTGTGACTAATAGTTTTAACTCCCTTTGCCCACACACTCTGTTCTAGCCCTGAGTGAATCCAGTTCTACAGCAGTCATGTTGTTGTTCCTGCCATCTTCAGAAAGGAAGGGAGAACCCTTTCTGGCCCCACCCGCTCCCTACAGGTTCTTTGTCTGGGGCAGCTTGTTGTTCAGTCGCTCAGTCCTGTCCAACTCTTTGTGACCCCATGGACAGCAGCACGCCAGGCTTCCCTGTCCTTCAGTATCTCCCAGAGTTTGCTCAGACTCACGTGCATTGAGTCAGTGGTGGCATCCAACCACCTCATCCTCTGTCGTCCCCTTCTCCTCCCGCCTTCAGTCTTTTCCAGCATCATGGTCTTTCCCAGTGACTCAGTTCTTCACATCAGGTGGCCAAAGTATTGGAGCTTCAGCTTCAGCATCAGTCCTTCTGGTGAATATTCAGCCTTGATTTAGTTTAGGATTGACTGGGTTGATCTCCTAGCAGTCCAAGGGACTCTCAAGAGTCTTCTCCAACACCACAGTTAAAAAGCATCAATTCTTCAGCGCTCAGCTTTCTTTATGGTCCAGCTCTCACATCTGTACATGACTATTGGAAAAACCATGACTTGGACTCTGCTGACCTTTGTCGACAAAGTAATGTGTCTGCTTTTAATACACTGTCTAGGTTTGTCATAGCTTTTCTTCCAAGGAGCAGGCGTCTTTTAATTTCATGGCTGCAGTAATTTTGGAGCCCAGGAAAATAAAATCTGTCACTGTTGCCATTGTTTCCCCATCTATTTGCCATGAAGTGATGGGACTGGGTGTCATGATTTTAGTTTTTTGAATGTCGAGTTTTGAGCCAGCTTTTTCACTCTCCTCTTTCATCTTCATCAAGAGGCTCTTTAGTTCCTCTTCAATCTCTGCCATAAGGGTGGTGTCATCATATCTGAGGTTATTGGTATTTCTTCCGGCAATCTTGATTCTAGTTTGTGCTTCATCCAGCCCAGCATTTTGCATGATGTACTCTTCATAGAAGTTAAATAAGCAAGTTGACAATATGCAGCCTTGATGCACTCCTTCTTCAATTTTGAACCAGTTTTGTTCCATGTCCGGTTCTAACTGTTGCTTCTTGACCTGCCTACAGGTTTCTCAGGAGGCAGAGATAAGGTGGTCTGATATTCCCATTGCTTTTAAGGATTTTCCACAGTTTGTTGTGATCCATACTGTCAAAGGCTTTAGCATAGTCAATGAAGCAAATGTTTTTCTGTGACTCTTGCTTCTTCTGTGATTCAGTGGATGTTGGCAATTTGATCTCTGGTTCCTCTGCCTTTTCTAAATCCAGCTTGAATATCTGGACATTCTCAGTTCAGGTACTATTGAAGCCTAGCTTGGAGAATTTTGAGCTAGCATGTGAGATGAATACAATTGTATGATAGTTTGAACAGTCTTTGGCATTGCCTTCTTTGGGATTGGAGTGAAAACTGACCTTTTCCAGTTCTATGGCCACTGCTGAGTTTTCCAAATTTCCTGACATACTCAGTGCAGTACTTTCACAGCATCGTCTTTTAGGATTTGAAATAGCCCAGCTGGAATTCCATCACCCCACTAGTTTTGTTCGCAGTGATGCTTCCTAAGGTCCACTTCACATCACACTCCAAGATGTCTGGCTCTAGGTGAGTAATCACAGCATCATGGTTATCTAGGTCATGAAGATCATTTTTGTATAGTTCTGTGTATTCTTGCCACCTCTTCTTAATATCTTCTGTTTCTGTTAGCTCCATGCCATTTCTGCCCTTTATTGAGCCCATCTTTGCTTGAAACATTCCCTTGGTATCTCTGATTTTCTTGACGAGATCTCAGCCCCGTTTCTCAGCTACTTCTTGGGCTTCTCTGGAAGCTCAGATGGTAAAGAATCTGCCTGCCATGTGGGAGACCTGAGTTCAGTCCCTGGGTTGGGAAGATCCTTTGGAAGGAGGGCATGGCAACCCACTCCAGTGTTCTTGCCTGGAGGATCCCGGTGGACAGAGGAGCCTGGCGGGCTACAGTCTGTGGGGTCACAAGAGTCGGACACGACTGAGCAACTAAACCACCTGGTGATGCATGTGCTCACTAAAATTGGAGAGGTGTGGTCACTACAGCTTCCTCCAGTTTTTCCACTGTCTCTTCACACTTAATCCAGTCAAATTATTCTGTTTTCCTGCCCTCTATTGTAAGTGTCCAATTCACTGAGATTTGTTTTTTTAAGTAAACTTACTAAGTTGTGCAATGATTATTATAATCCACTTTTAGTACTTCAGAGATTGTTTTAAATTTTAATTTCGTTTAAGTTTCAGTTGGGCTTCCGAGGTGGTGCAGTGGTAAAGAATTCGCCTGCTGATGCAGGAGACTCGGGTTTGATCCCTGTGTCAGGAAGCTCCCCTGGAGTAAGAAATGGCAACCCATTCCAGTATTCTTGCCTGGAAAATTCCATGGACGGAGGAGCATGGCAGGCTGCAGTTCAAATGGGGTTGCAAAGAGTTGGACATGGCTGAGCATACACACAGTTAGTAGTTAAGTTTCAGTTATGCTGGATGAATAAATTCTAGAGATCTGGTGTACAGTATAGTGTCTGTAGTTAGCAATACATATTGTGTACGTCAGAATTTAAGAGAGTAGATCTCATATTAAGTGTTCTTACCACAAAAAACAAAAATTAAGTGACATAAGGAAATGTTGAGATGTGTTAGGTATGTCTGTTACCTTGATTGTGGTCATGGTATTATGGGTTCTTGCATGTGTACATGCAGGAAACCCCAGTTCAATTCCTGGGTCAGGAAAATCCACTGGAGAATATTCTTGGGCTTCCCTTGTGGCTCAGCTGGTAAAGAATCTGCCTGCAGTGCAGGAGACCTGGGTTCGATCCCTGGGTTGGGAGATCCCCTGGAGAAGGCTACCCAAGCTCATCAAATTGTAAATGTTTAACATGTGCAGTTCTTTGTATGTCAGTTATACCTTTATAAAGTTGTCAGAAATACATTTATTTTTATATTTTAATTATGTAAACATTTGCTGGCTCTAATATCAAGACTACAAAACATGGTTATGTTCAGAGACCTCTAGCTTCCAATTCTTTCTGACCCCTTACTCCATTCCCTTCCTCTCCCTATAATCACTTTATTCATTTCTGACTCATCTTTCTGTTATAAGAATAAGATGACATTTGAGCAGAGATCTGAAGGAATTGAGGGAGCTTACTGTGTATGGTATTTTGCATCTTTTTTTTTTTTTTTTCTTAACGATATATACTGGAGATCTTTCCATATTAGTGAATCGAGAGCTTCACTCTTTCTTGTCATTGCTTTATACTCCATGCTGTGGATGTACCCTAATTTATTTAACCAGGTGACTCTTAACTGTTAATGTGTTTTAAATTACAAATAAGGCTGCAGTGAATAACTTTGCATGTGTATTATTTTGCATCGAGGCAGGTATATTTGTAGTATGTATTTCCAGAAGAGTTACTTTTGAGTCAGAGGGTAAATATGTACATGTTTTTAATAGATGTCTTCAAGCCTCTGTAGGGAGGGCATGCGCTGATTGTACTGCACCACAGACTCACAGCATTGTGTCCCCGGACTTCTGCGTTTGATATGATAGGTGCGAAATTAGTATGTTTGTTTTCTCCTTGTAACAAGTGAGGTTGAGCATCTTTCTATATATTTAGGGTGAAACAGATTTCCTCTTCTATGAACTGTTTCATATCCCTTACCCATTTTTCTTTCGGGTTTTGGACATCTTGATTTTTCTAAAAGGGGAGTTATTTATACATTAGGAGGTGTGTCCTTTGTCTGTGATAATGAATTAACATTTCTTTTCTGTCTCAGTTTATCATCTATCTTGTAGCTTTGCTAAGGGTGTGTTTGTATTTGTTTTTGCCATAAAGAATTTTCGTATTTTTGCAGTTAACTTTATAAATTTGTAAACTTTTATGATTTTTTATAATTTTGAGCCACAGTTTTATTATTTAGGTGTTAACCAGATGCTATTCTCCAAGGTTTAAATAAGAGGGAAAAAGTTTTACATTTTAAAATTTAGGTTTAACAAAGTCTATGCTGGAAGCAAGAGATGAACATTAGAGTGTGTTGTACAAGAAACTGATATAGATAATGATTTACCAGTAGTTTTAGGATTTAGCATACCTTGAATATATTATAATGTTAGGTATGTTTTGTTTTGCAGGTAGCAGGAAGCCCAACTCAAGTTTAAACTTTAAAGGGGGGTGTATTGGCTTATGATACTGAAACTCCCAGAGGCGAGGTGGACGTCAGACATGGACTGGTTGGGACGCCAGCTCTGTCTTGATGATCATCTGTGTATTTTGCTGTCTACTGTGTGTCGTCCTGGCTTCGGGGGCAGAATAGTGATCGGGGTTCTAGGCTTCAGATTTCTGTACTGCATGGCCCACAATGAGAGCCAATGTCCAGGATGAGAATAAACAATTTTAATTAACACTTTCTCAGAATAAGGAGGATTGTTTCATAGAAGCCCTCAGCAAACTTCCTTTGACTTCTTGTACCATACTGGGTTACCAGCTCATTCTTGAGGCCAAGAAAATATCAACTCAGAGTCCTGATTAACTCACGGCTTTCTTAAGGGGATTGGATTATATGATATCCTGATTGCCCTGGAGCTGCCATGTGAGTAGATTCCAGACAGGAGAATAGGTCTATTGATAGATACAGGGTGGGCAACCAAGAGATGCAGGCTACACTGAAGTCAGGTGACCCAGATGTAGTAGACACAGCTCTTTCCTCTGGAGAAGAGCTCACAGTGAGATGAATCAGTAAAGCAGGGAATACAGCACACTGTCGTTGCATGCTGAGCAGGGCTTGGGCTGTGCAGTACTTCTGCCTGCTCTAGAAACCTCTGTTTCCCTTGCTCCTGCTGTTTGACTGCTATGAGTGTCCTCCCACCTTTTCACAGTGTTGGAGATTTTGTATGAATCTTTGTCTCCTCCCCTGAACAGTTAATCGTGAGGGCAGAAATCATCTTCTTCATATTATATCCATTGCAGTGCCTGTAATTGTTGTTCAGTCACTCACTTGTGTTTCACTCTTTGTGACCCCATGGACTGCGGCACGCCAGGCTTCCCTGTGCTTCAGTATCTCCTAGAGTTTGCTCAAACTCATGTCCATGGAGTCGCGATGCCATCCAGCCATCTCATGCTCTGTTGTCCCCTTCTCCTGCCTTCAGTCTTTCCTAGCATCAGGATCTTTTTCAGTGAGTCTGCTCTTTGCATCAGCTGGCCAAAGTATTAGAGCTTCAGCTTTAGCATCAGTCCTTCCGATGAATATTCAGGGTTGATTTCCTTTAGGATTGACTGGTTTGACCTCCTTGTAGTCCAGACTCTCAGAGCCTTCTGCAGCACCACATTGAAAGCATCGATTCTTCAGTGCTCAGCCTTCTTTGTGGTGCAGCTCACATCCGTGCGTGACCACTGGAGAAACCACAGCTTTGGCTGTGTGAACCTTGGTTGGCAAGGTGATGTCTCTGCTTTTTAATATGCTGTCTAGGTTTGTCAGAGCTTTTCTTCTAAGGAGATTAAAAATCTTTTAATTTCGTGGCTGCAGTCACCATCCACAGTGATTTTGGAGCCCAAGAAAATAAAGTCTCTCACTGTTTCCAGTTTTTCCCCATTTACCATGAAGTGATGGGACCAGATGCCATGATCTTAGTTTCTTGAATGTCAGGTTTTTGTTTTTGTTTTTTTAATACATAGCTATTTATTTAGCTGTGTGGGGTCTTTTGTTGTAGCATGTGGGATCTAGTTCCCTGACCAGGGATTGAACCTGGGCCCTGGGAATTGGGAACTAGACCAATGCTTTGGCCACTGGACCACCAGGGAAGTCCCAAATGTCAGGTTTTAAGCCAGCTTTTTCACTCTTCTTTTCATCTTCATCAAGAGGCTCTTTAGTTCTTTGTTTTCTGCCATTAGGGTGATGTCATCTGCATATCTAAGGTATTTCTCCTGGAAATCTTGATTCCAGCTTGTGCTTTATCCAGCTTGGCATTTCTCATGATGTACTCTGCATATAAGTTAAATAAGCAGGGTGACAATATACAACCTTGACATACTGCTTTCCCAATTTTGGACCAATCAGTTATTCCATGTGTGGTTCTAACTGTTGCTTCTTGTCCTGCCTACAGCTTTCTCAGGAGGCAGATAAGGTGGTCTGGTAGTCCTGTCTCTTTAGGAATTTTCCATGGTTTGTTGTGATCCACACAAAGGCTTTAGCGTCGTCAATTAAGCAGAAGTAGATGTTTTTCTGGAAGCCTATACATGGTAGGCACATTGTGTTCGATTTTAAATGAATGAGTTGGTTGAAATTGCCCTCCACTAAGGCCTTACTGGAGTAAACTCAGTAATCTCTCAAAATCCCTGTCACAAGACAGGCCTGGTTCGTGTTTGTTGCCAAAGCTCACAGAGATAGGCCTGCCAACCCCGTTTGCATTGGTTGAGAGGCTCTGAGAAATTAGTCACAGTCTCGGATCTTGTGCTGTTAGAGTTCTTGCAGGCTAACCCAGGAGGCAGTTGTCTTCTGGTGTCTTGATTGCCTGGAGCGCGTTTTGTTCGGAAGCAACCACTTCCTTGTCCTGGTGTCTTGTAGAAGTGCTCACACTGTCTTCCAGTCCTTTCATACGTCCCATTTAATTCTAGGAATTACACAACTCCTTACATTTTTTTTTCCCCTTCTGGATTTTGGAATAGGTAGGTGTACAGGTAGCTAGCAAAACTGAGGGTAATATTAGCTCAGTTATTAAAAAAATAATGGGGGTTGTTCTTGGGGCTTTCCTTGGTGTGGCTGCAGTTTGCAATCCGAGAGATCTCAGAGGGCGCGGCACAGGTTGAGCTGGAAAGGCTCCGTCAAGTCCCTGCCACTGTGTTGCACAGCAGGCTCCGGATTAGGCCTCCGTCCGGTTGCCATCCCTCCTGGCGTCCCTCTGGAGTCTCTGCCTTGGACTCAGGCCACCTTTCTCTGTCTTCCTCGTGGCCATGAACTGACTGCCTTGCTGTCTGCTCGTTGAACACCTTGGCACCTCCCCACCTTCACAGCCTCCCTTCCCACTCCAGTTCTGGCCGCCATCCTGGGTGGTTTTCTGTCCACTGCGTGGTCCATCAGGCACCATGGTGCCTCCATCTCTTGCCTTACGTGTCCACCTCTGGCACTCGCTTCCAAGTGACACTCTTGAGTTTTGTCATCAGCTGAAACAGCTTTAGCTCCAGAATCACTAATCTAGATAGAAACAGTTGTTCTTCTGCCCCATTGTGACCTTGGCTTCCACTTCTTTGATTTCTCCAGCATATAGGTTACTCAGCATCGCACTGCCAAAACCGTTGGATGCCACGCAGCCCAAAACTTCCTTGACCTCTCGGCGGCACAGGACATAGTTGATCATCTTCTCTTCATTGGAGCCCTCCTTATCATGCGTGACACTTTGAACCATGACTTTCTTTCTCCTTCTGTGGACCACGTCTCTCTGGCCACTCTGCTTCACCTTTGTTCTTTCGAGTCTTCCTGGTCTTTAACTGGGTCTCCCTGTGGCTCAGTCCTGCTCCCTTTCCTTTTCTTACTCCCATGAGGTGGACTACAGATACTTCACTGTATCTTTTGTTTCTAAAATTGTTTATGTCTTTTCTCACCACCCGCCAAAAGGAAAAGAGTATTTATTGCAACAAGTTAATCCAGTGGGTATTCCCCAGGGAGCACAGATCTGTTTACGAATCTGTTTGGTAAGGCAGTTAAACAGATTGTGGCTTTCCTCGGTGTGGCCTGCGCTCCAGCAAAGCTCCATCTTTGTCACTGTCCTTTCTGGAGCCTCCTTGATAGTGACTTCTGCCAGTTCCTCCTCCTGCCCTGTTGTCTTCAGCTTTCCAGACCACCATCAGCCCTCATGGATATGGCCATCCCCGTGTGGAACTGTGGCCGCTTTGCAGAGTGGGGACCTGCTCAGGAGTTGCTGGGGTGCCCGTGTTTCTGCCATTCTTCGGCAGCCCTGGCTGCAGTCGCCAGCTGGAGCGGCACCCCGCGTTCATATTTTACTTTTTTCTTGAACAGCCTTGTAAGAGTTTGTCAAATTTTGCTTCACAGAATCAGGTATTTCTTTGCTTTCTGTTTTTTATTAATAAGACCTGTCTTTACCTCCTTTGTTTCCTTTGTTCTTTCTCTCGATTTCTGGCTTGAAAACATAGGCTGTTAGCCTTTCTTGCTTTTTAATGATGTGCTCAAACTGTACAATTCCCTCCTCAGCATTACTTTGTCACCCGTATGTTATGTGTGTGTGGTAATATCGTCGTCATTGTGCTTAGTCGCTCAGTGGTGTCCGACTCTTTGCCACCCCATGGACAGTAGCCCACCAGGCTCCTCTGTCCATGGAATTCTCCAGGCGAGAATCCTGGAGTTGTTGCCATGCCCTCCTCATCATTGTCATTAAGATCTAAATATTTTGCTATTTCCATTTTTATTTCCACTTTAACCCTGAATTTCTAAACAGGCATTTTAAAGTTTCTGTTCATGGTGTTTAGTTTTGTTATTAACTTATTCTCGTGATATCGTCATAGAATATGTTTTTCTTTTTAATGTCAGTTACTTGAAAGGTAATGATCTTTTTTCCTTGTAACCTAGTTAAAATGTTACATGTATTTTTATTATTTTTTTTGTTTGTTCCATGTATTTTTAAAACAATGTATATCCTCTATTTGTTAGGCTCAGGGTAACATATCTCTCTGTATGTGTGTTTGATAAAGGTTTTAATGCTGTTCACATTGCCCATATCTTTACAGTTCTTATGACTGCTTTATTTATCAGTTTTTGATAGGTGTGCATTAAGCATCTCACTGTGATATTCTGTTTTCAGGATTGGAAATTCTGTTTCCAAAATTCTGTTTTGAGGGTTGGAAAATCAGTTTATTTTTGTTAATATTGGCATGGAATGTTTTCCTATCTCTTATTTTCATCTTTTTTATGTAGATTTGGTTTTGATGTTTTGGTCCTTTGAAATGTTCTTATTTCATCATTATCTGTGATGCTTTCTTCTCTGCCTCTCTTCCTCCCTCCACCTACTCTGTCAGGAATTTCTGATGGTTTTATCTCCAAAACAGGTCTTGAGTCCATCTACTCTTGTTTTCACTGCCTTCACTCATCTCACCCAGGCACGTGCATCCTCCTGACTGGTCTTTTCTGTGGTGGGGCTGCCTCACCAGGGCACGCGGGGTCGTAGTTCTGACCTGCATCCCGCCGTGCACGCGAGGCGTCCTAACCACCAGGCCCAGGCAGCCCCTGGCTGGGCTTTTGCTTTGCTCTCGTTCCCCTCATTTATCCTCTGTGCAGTAGCCTGAGTGATCTTTAAAAATGTAAATCTGATTGTTGCTCCCAGGCTTAAAATCTTTCCATGTTTAAATGTGCTCACTGGTTTTTATTGCTTTTAGCATGAAAACAACATTATTAGCGTGGCCCACTGGGCCCTGCGTGAGCCAGCTCTGGCTGGCTTCATCACCCTCCCTCCCTTTACTGTATCTGGCGCACTGGCGTGGTTTTTAATTCTCATGGCTAGCTTTACCTTCTTGCCACAGATTCTTCTTATATGCCAGCTTTCTTTGCGTGGGTTGCTTCCACTCCTTGCCCCTTCACCTGTTTTAATTCCTCCTCCTCAAATGTTAACTCACATGTCCTTTTTTTTTCAAGCCTCTTACCCTGACAGCTGACTAGGCCAGGTCTCCTGTTATCCCCTATCAGGTCTTTCGTCTTTCTAGCACATGTCACAATCATTGAAAGAAAAATTGATTTTGAAATTTAATGTCCTTCTTCCCACCACATAAACTAGATTGTGAACTCAGCAGGGCTGCCTTCATCTAATTCATTCCCAACCCCCCTTGTCTAACTCAGTGCCTTTGATGGTTAAAGGCACTCTACAAATACTTGAATGATTGGATAAATGTATAAATGACTGTCATGTGTGTATTGACAGTGGGTAGATTATGGTAAGCATGTTGTCTTGTATGTACTTGGCATTTGGTTAAATACTTTGATCTTTCGCATCATGTTTTGTGAGATATATTTAAAGAATAGCAAGCTGTACCCATCTTACTCTGACTTAGTGCCATCTTTTCCCCCTTTGTCCACACACACCTTACCTGAGCACTGGCAACGGGTAAAGGCAGGAAAGAAAATTGAGAATCCTGTTCAGTGTAAAAGGTTTTGTTTTTAAAATTTATTTTATTTACTTATTTTGGCTGCGTTGGGTCTTCATTGCTGCATACAGGCACTTCTCTCATTGCAGTGAGTGGATTCCTCATTTCCGTGGCGTCTCTTGTGGAGCACAGGCTCTAGGCATGCGGCCTTAGTGGGTGTGGCGCACGGACTTAGTTGCTCCGTGGTGTGTGGGGTCTCCCCGGACCAGGGATTGAACCCATGTTCCCTGCACTGTCAGGTGGGCCACTGGACCGCAGGGAAACCCCTAAAAGATTTTCTTAGAAGGTCTGCTGATCATTCACATAACTAATGAGTTTGTCCCATAGGAGTTTTTCCTTCATTGGAAAGATTTTTTTCTCCCTTTAAATTTAAAAGCGCAAGATATGTTTACGGTAGAAAATTTGAAAACATCAAGGAAGAAAAAAAGCCCTTATCCCACCTGTTAATATTTTGGTGTTTTTCCTCCCAGTCTTTTTTGAGGTGCTCAGTTATATATTAAGCATAATTGAGGTCCCTAGTACCTAATATTGTGCATGGCACAGTGTAAATGCTCATTAAGTATTTAGAGAATGTACCCAGGTGTGTGTTCTGTTTGGTATGTAGCTACGGATTGCTTCTTGTTGATGGTATTTATAACCCATTTTAGAGTAGTTGAGCTTTGTGTGAGTGTGAGACTTTTTAAAAAAATGATCCTGTTAAGATCATGGTAAAAAGTCGCTTGGGCTAAATACTTTGGAGTCACCTGTGACTTCTTTCTCTTAGTCCACTTCCAACTCTTCAGTAAAGTCTGTTGGCTTTGCCTTCTTAATATCCAGAACCTGATCACGTCCTATCTCCATGACCACCTTCCTAGTTTCAGGAAACAACGTCTCTCATTTGGATCGTTCCAGTGGGCTCCCTGCGTCTATCCTTGCTTCTTAGAGTCTCTTCTCCTTGTGGCAGCCAGAGCAGGCTTTTAAACAGTATTGGTCAGAACACATTTCTCCTCTGTTTAAAATGTCTAATGCTTTTCCATATCACTTAGAATAAGACCTTCATTCTTTACTAGGATCTGGTACCCCCTCCCTTCCCACACACTCATGAGGTTTTCCGCCACTCTCTCTGTCACTCCCCTCCATTCTGCTCCTTGAATGGGAGCCCTCCCCACCCGCAGAGCCCTCGTGTGTGCTCTTCCTTCTGACAGGAATCTGGGTTCCTTCTGCCCACCTTGGGCAGCCACCGGGCTGGCCCCCTCACTTCTCCACGTCTCTGCCCAAGTGTCTTCCTGTCAGAGAAGCTTTCTGTTACCTCTGCCTGAAAGGCTCTGCAATCGCCTTTCCACCTCAGTCCCACCTCTCCCCTTTCCTGGCTGGACTTTCTTCATAGCCTTTTCCACTCTCTGATACTCGTTTAGATTATTTGTTTACTGGCGGTATCCCTCCTAAGTCCACGAGAGGAGGGGTTTATTCTCTCTTCTTTGTTGAGACTCAGTGCCTAAAACAGTGCTTGGCGCATGTAGAACTCAGTAAATATTAACTGGATAGTGAAAGGAATTTATTTTCTCAAGTAACTTAGTGAGAAAATTTTCATTTAGAACATAGGTATGTTTAGAACATCACCCCAGTGCTATTTACAGTAGCCAGGACATGGAAACAACCTAAATGTTCATGGACAGATGAGTGGATAGAGATGTAATATTTGAATTAATACGTATATACAATGGAACTGTACCCAGCCATAAAAAAGAATGAAGTAATGCCATTTGCAGCAACATGGAAGTGCCTAGAAATTATCATACTAAGTGAAGTAAGTCAAAAAGAAAAAGATATCATGATATCGCTTATATGTGGAATTTTAAAAAATGATACAAATGAATTTATTTACAAAGCAGAAACACACTCACAGTCTTAGAAAACAAAGCTGTGGTTGCCAAAAGGCAGCGGTGCGGCGGGCAGTAAATCAGGAGTCCAGGATTCACACGCACACTGTGTGTGGTCGGTCAGGCCTGCCTGGTTCTGTGTGACCCCGTGGGCTGTCGCCCGCCAGGCCCCGCTGCCCATGGGATTTCCCGGCAAGAGTACTGAAGTGGGCTGCCGTTCCCTTCTGCGGGGCGTCTTCCTGACCCAGGGGTCAGACCCGGGTCTCCTGCGTTGCAGACGGGTTGTTCACCATCTGAGCCACCAGAGAGGATGCCACTGTGTGCAGAATAATCAGCCGGGGCCTGTGAGCACAGGGGCTCTGCTACGTGGGGAAGAGCCTGAGAGGGAATCGTGTGTGTGTGTGTGTGTGTGTGTGTGTGTGTGAGAGAGAGAGAGAGAGAGAGAGAGAGAGAGAGAGAGCCGGGGCCTGTGAGCACAGGGGCTCTGCTACTTTACACTTTACAGCGGCCCATGTGGGGAAGAGCCTGAGAGAATCGTGTGTGTGTGTGTGTGTGTGTGTACATATATATATATATAAACTGGATCATTTTGCTCTACACTTGAAACTGACACATTGTAAATTAATTATACTCCAATATAAAGTAAAAATAAAAAACATAGGCATTACGGTGTCTCATAGGCATATTTTATCTTTTATATAGGTAATGCATGCACACGATTCAAAGCTCACATGGCTCACGATGAAAAGTCCCTCATACCCTGCCTGCTGGCCACCTTGTGCCCAGTCTCAGAAGTAACCAGTGTTAAGTTCATGTGTATATTTCCAGAGACAGTCTGTGGTTCTACATGTAAAATCACAGGTATATTCCTCCCTCCTTAAAAGAAAAATGTAACTTTTAGCATCTGTGCTGTTTGGTACCTTCTTTCTGTTTTGTTTGTTTTATAAAACATATTTTGGAGATTATTCTTTTTCAGCATGTGAAAAGCTCTTTATTTGTGAACAGTTGCACAGTATCGCATTGTATGACTGTATTGTGGTTCCTTCTTTGATGAACACTGAAGTTTCCAGTCTTTAGCTGTTACAAACTATGCTGCAGTCAATACTGATAACCGTGTACGCGTTATCATTTACCATGCTGCTGTGTATTTGAGGAATGAATCCCTGTGAGTGGAATTGCTGGACCAAAGGGAAGAGTGCACTTTTGGCGGGGACACAGCTTGTTTCCCACAGGCTATGCTGGCTTTACCTCTGGCACCGTGTGCTGTTACTTGACCGTTACCAGTTTGACAGGTGAAGAGTGATGTAAGGGTCATCATATGTTTAAGTCATTTGTATTTTTTGAGTTGTCCATGTCCTGTGTCCATTTTTCTGCTAGGATTTGGGTCTTTCTTTTGTTAAAAATTGGCTTGTAGGAGCTTTCTTTTATGTAAAATTGGCCTTTAATTTGTGATCTCAGTTGCAAACATTTGGTTCCATTGGCCAGTTGTTTTCTGATTTTGCTCATGGTGGTTTTTCCTAGGTAGAAATTTTATCTTTTTTTTTTTTTTTTCAAATTTTATCTTTTATAGGAAAGCGTACTCATCTTTTCCTTGCTGGTTATGGGTTTGGAGTCATACTTAGCCCTTATAATTTTATTTTTTAAAATCATTATGATGTCTTCTTATACTTCTGAGGTTTCATTATTTACGTTTGCTATCTCTTTGATACTGCTCAAGTTTTTTCTGGAATAAGATGTGAGATGGAGTTTCAACCCCTTTTATTTATTTTAAGATCTTAGGATTTTTAGAATTTCTTATATCTTGCTTGGGAATTAATCTGTAAGCAGTTTTCTGCTGAACTCTGAATGGATCTTGTTGACCTGTGTAATTTTTCATTATAAATTGTAGTTATTATTATTATTATTTTTTGGCCACACCATGCAACTTGGTTCCCTTCCCAGGGCTTGAACCCAGGCCCGCAGCCATGAAAGCTTGGAGTCCTAACTGCTGGACCTCCAGGGAATTCCCAAATTGTAGTTATCTTTGTCTTACCGGTGTGGACCTAAGATAATGATTGAGATTCAGTCTATTGGTGAGCATTGTTTTGAGATAAATTTTGTAGAATTTTCAATTGGTAAATAAAGATTAAGATTAGTAATAATAGATGTAATGATAGCTAATTATGTCCTGCACCTAAGGAACATGTTTAGTAAAATGACTTGAAACTAAAGAAATAAGAGATTTTACCTCCTCATTTGAGTGAATCATGTTTGAGGTCTCTTAGCTCCCTTGATTAATGCCTGGCTCTGCCAAGTTAATAAATAGAGTTTACTGTGGCTTGATTCTCGTGTCTCGTAGACTTCCTTTATGGACCGTCATCAGCACAATGCCAGTCCTGAAGATCCTGCTGTAGTGCCAGAGACGGCTTTGGGCTTACCAGCACGGGCTCAGCGAGGGCCTTCACACTTTTGCTCCCTTCTGTTTCCATGCTGCTTTGCCTGGCCTGTTGCATATCTGTGGCCAGGTGGCACTTTTACCACATGGTTAACTTTCTCAAGGTTGGTAATGGCTCGTTTTACTAAACTGTCAAAAAATCCAGGTGGACCTAGTAAAAAAGTTAGCCTACCCACAGCCTCTTCAAACTCTCTGTGTTAGGTCTCACAATGAGATACTTAACTGGCCAAGCTGACCCCTCGTTGCCCCTGCACCCTTGTTTGGTCTATCGCCGTCTTGCTCTTTCCTCAAGTGCCATCCCACACCTTTCTGCTCAGCCATGCCATTGCCTAAATATTCGACTTCTCACATTCTCCGAAACTGTTGGGTTCCTGTTCCCTCAAGCAGCAGCAGCAGCTCCTCAGAACTGGTGAAAATGTAGGTTTCCAAGCCCCCATCTTGACCAGCTGAAACGAACTCCAGGGGTGTGGCCCAGCACGGTGTTTAGCTCACTGGGTTTTATCTGCCTGCTCTTCTGTCCATAGAATTCTCCAGGCCAGGATACTGGAGTGGGTAGCCATTCCCTTCTCCAGGGTATCTTCCCACCCCGGGGATCCAACCCAGGTCTCCTGCATGGCAGGTGGACTCTTGACCATCTGAGCCACCAAGGAAGCCCCTAATACTCATGTGCTGAAGTTTGAGAACCACTGCTTTACAGGATCTAATTCAGAGCTGTCCTCATAGTAAACACTCTCTAAAAGCTTATTGGCCATTTAATTTGTGGATTATATTAATAGCCATTAGTTAACGTGTCTGTCATCACAGTTACCATTTAATGAACATCTACGACGTGCTCTCACACACACTGTCTCATTGTCACAAACACTCTGCACAGTGGCGAGTGGTGTTCCCCACTTGGTGCATAGGTGAGAGTGGGGCGGCCGGAGGGCGCAATAGCTCGCCAGGGCGGCGCCAGCTGTGAGTGGCCGTGGGAGGCCCCAGGGCCGCCAGATGCTGAGTGGGTCCCGGCGTCCTCTCTGGAGCGCGGCGTGGCCTCTCAGGTGCGCCTTGTGCCCAGAGTGCCTGCGAGTCCGTGGCTGTCCTGCGGTCGTGTCGCAGGTGGCTGTGTGCCCGCCTTCCTGGGCCTCCCCCTCACACTCTTAACCCCGTCTACTCAGTGACAGCCTTCCAGCTTTTTCTGAAAGGCAGAAACGGGCTGTCTTCTGAACACTCGTTCACTCACAGCGTATCCGCGAGTCTGGAGGTAAAGGAGGCGTTGAGACCACAGTCCAGCCTCCGCACGTTCGCACATCGAGCTGTGACATTGTATGTGCTGTTTCTTGTTTCAGAAATCAGCTTGTATTTTTGTTGCAATGTAAGCTGGTATATGCCACAGCTCTGGCCCCTGCACTTATGTTACTTTTACAACTTTAAAAAATCATGCTACATCGAATTTAGAAAAATTTTAATTTGTCAGAAAAAGTATTTTTGCTGGCTTTGCCTTAGTCCAGCTGTGCTAGGAAAGCGACATGAACAAGTGTTAGATTGCACGCTGCCGTGACCCGGGGGACAGCTGCTGTCTGGGGCGGGGCTCAGGGAGAGGGCTCGTTGTTTAGGCCTTCTTCACTCCCTCTTCCCTCTTAGACTGCCTGTCCCTCTCCCTCTCAAGCCCCTACCCCTCCTCGGATGTTTTGGAACAGGAAGTTAAATAGAAAAATTCATTTATTTTAAAAATTTTTACACAGAATTAAGTGCTTATTTCTTATTCTCACTATTTAAGTGCTTACTCTCACTATATTTTGTGGTTTGAATGCATTTAACAAATGTGAATTGATGTTATTTATTTAATAATGATAATAGCTAATACTTAGGTAGCTCTTTCTGTGGGCACTACTCCAGTCACTTTACATATTTTAACTCCTTAATCCTCAGATGCTGTGTATAGTAGGAACTGTTTCATTATTCCCATCGCCCCATTTTGTGGAAGGCAAATAGCTTGCCCACACTCATAGGGCTAGGAGTGGCAGAACCTGAATCGGGCACAGGCGTCCAAGCTCCAATCTGTGCTCCTCATCAGTTCTCACAGTGGAATTCAACCAGAGCTTTCTCTGTGATGTGCCACTGTGCGTTTTTGAAATGGTACCCTATTTAGCATTTGTGTTTTCCTGTTAGGACCTGTGTGGAGGATGGAATTGATGTGTGAATTTGCATAGACAAATAGATTAGACAAATAATTGAGTCGTGTGCTGGGGACACTGGCCGAAGCCCTGTGAAGAAGGCGGGTGGCGTCCGGAGCAGGATGTCCTGGGTGTGAACACGGGCTTGGGCCACCTGGTTCAGCCTCACCACGCAGGACAGCCCCCGGCCGACCCCGTGCCTGGGCCGGGCTCACCTTCCTCTGGGGTCCCAAGCGTGCCATGCCTTCTCACCATTTGGCGTGCGTGTGTGTGCTGAGGTCTGAGCACTTTGGGATCCAAGTGCAAACACTTAGGTTTGCTGTGGACAAGAAGCTTTGGGGACGTTGATGTTGTGCGTCTCTTCTAGTTTAAAGACAGATGTAGCAGCAGTGCTCTACATGGAGGAGAGAGGAGACCTTCGCATACCTGCCTGAAGACTGCCTTCTAGTTAATGGCCACTTCAGTTCGGTTCAGTCGCTCAGTCGTGTCCGACTCTTTTCGACCCCATGGACTGCAGCTCCCCAGGCTTCCTTGTCCGTCACCAACTCCCGGAGTGTGCTCAAACTCATGTCCATCGAGTCGGTGATGCCATCCAGCCATCTCATCCTCTGTCATCCCCTTCTCCTCCTGCCTTCAATCTTTCCCAGCGTCAGGGTCTTTTTTTAATGAGTCAGTTCTTAGCATCAGGTGGCCAACGGGTTGGAGCTTCAGCTCTAGTTATGGCCACTTACTTAAAAATGCTGCTGATGGGATCTGCTAGCATTTGGAGCCTCAGCCTTTGTCAGAACCGTATGTACTACCACCAAGCTGAGCTGCAGGCCTGCATTTCTCAGCTTTCAATGGCTATGCAGCCTCACTTAAAATTGCTGCCTTTTTCTGCCATCCTTCTTGTATTTACATATAAAATTTGAATACATCCCTGCTGGCCAGAATTTTATTAGTGGACAGTACAGAGGGAAGATTTTCCGAACGGCAGTCAGGAGCTTTGAAGAGCTCTGTGGGTGTGGGCATGGGCCTCCCATTGCTCAGGACCTGCAGCTCCAGAACTCGGACTTGTCGGGAGGTGAGCAGCGCCCTTCTCCCTCCTCGGTTCACCCTCCTCACTGCTCAGCCTGGGGAAGGCTTATAGCAGTTGGGACTTGGTGCCAACTAAATGGGTGTCACTGGGTTTATGCTAAGCTTAACGAGTTTTTCAGTCTTCTATATTTCTTCACTCTATGTTATACATAATATAATTTCAAGTTCTGACAACTAGTTATTGTCTGATGTAGAAGCCAGAAGACCACAGGTGAAGGAAGGATACGGAAATGAGGGCTTTGGCATATGCTCCTCTGGTGCTTTTCCTGCGTTTACTGGGTATAGCGCTCCAAGTTTAGCTGTGGTATGAATTGATTTTGTGATTGTAGACAATTTACTTCCTTTGTCTTAAGTTGCAGGATCTTGAGAGCAAATGTGACTTTTTAAAAGGTCCTCTCTGGCTTCTGATTCTGTGAATGTGAGACCTAGATTACCTATGTTCAGATAAGACCATTGTAGGCAGAGATATGTTACAGAATTATTCATGTTGGGAAACCAGTTGCTTCTTCAGTCCATATCTTTGTGAACAGCTTTATATTTAACTTTTTAAGCTAATAGTTGCAAGTTTGTAATTACGTTTGTTTTATTATGTGAGATAGTGAACAGTGCTTAGAGTGAAGCAAATGTGCAGTTGTTGCCAAGTGCTAAATTTTGGATTATGGTTGATTTCAGCCTTGAGTTTGAAACTTCTTATTCGGCTAGTTGGCCTGCTAACCTACATTTAAAATGCAGTATTGTCCCCATGGAGACTACAAATACAATACTGTCTCTCTTGAGCCTAATATTTTTATTTCAAGCCTCCAGATTTTCAGTGTTAAAATGCTGCTGAATACCAGAGGACAGATTCCACTGTGTGACCTTTTAGCTATTTCTTCTGGATTGAGGATAATCCAGGGCCTAGAATCTCTAGAAAAGCATGGGATTGATGATAAACTTGCAGTTCAGTTCTTGTGAGGAAGATGGGCTTTCGATTTTAGATCCACATTAGAAGAAAAATTGGAAGATAAATGTGGAACAGATTGAATTCCCCAAAGAGGACTCTGGGAGAAGTTATCTCTGTTGGCCACTGTAGCAAATTAGGAGAACCAGCGAATGCGTCTCACACTGGAGTACTTTTGGACGAGGGAAACAACAGAGCCAGCCAGGGCCTCCTTATCTGTCCCCTGAATGGCTGGCTTCGGGAAAGAGTTTTCCTGTCTTACCTCATCGAGGAACATCACTGGTGCCACAGAAACATTCGTAACAGACACCAGCAGTCCTGATGGGTGTGAAACTTAGATTTGGCCAGTTCCAAATAGTCCCATCTCCTGTTGGTGACATGTCACCCCTGCACATACATTTACCTGGGGTAGCTGCAGGCTTCCTTTTATGGTGAATTTCCCTTGTTTGTTCACAGGCATGTATTTGCCCGTGACCCTGTGCTACACCATGACATGCTTTTAAACTGCTAGAATAATTTTCAGATAGTTTCAGTTTGTTGGCCTGTGTTTCCTTCTTTTTCTACTTAAAAAATTATACAAGTAGTATAATTATTATTGAGGAAAAGTTGAACATTAAGATAGGAAAAAAAAGTCATTTAAATGCTACCCCTGATTTTAACATTTTTAATATTTTGCTAAGTATCTTTTCAACTTGTTCTGTTTGCAAACATATATATCTCAGACAGAATGAAACTTTTTTAATTATGGAAAATTTCCGACTTAACAGCAGAGAGAATGTCTCCCAGCTTCACTATTTGTCAGCATGTGGCTAGTCTCATTTCATCTACTGTCTCACCCATACTGTATTATTTTAAAACAAACCCCAAACATCATATATTTTCTTCTATATTTTTTCTACAATACATATACTGTTTGGAGAAAAAAATCATATTTTTACATGTAAAAAATTTACATTTGATCAAAGTCTGTTCTTTGACAGATTAATAAATATTTTTATAGTTGGGTTCTTGACGTATAAGGATCTTTTTCTTATTTTATTTATTTTTTACTTGTTGATTTGAAATAATTACAGATTCATGATAGGTTGCAAAAATGTGGAAGGAGGTCCCATACGCCCTTCACCTAGTTTCCGCCAGTGGTTGTGTTTTGCCTAACTGGTATAGTAGGAGACCAGGAAACTGACATTGGTGAAGTCTGGATTTCACTTGGTCATTTAGATTTCGCTGGGTTCACATGGGTGTGTGTCTGTGTATTCTCTGCAGTGTTATCCCACTTGTAGATTCACGTAACCATTGCCACAGTAAGTGTTGTTTTATAGTCGATTTGTTCAAATTCATTTTGTAGCTGGTTTATTTTAACTTACTTCCAAACATGGACCACACATTGTGTATAGTGTGCATGCCTTTATGTCTTGTTTTAAAAAATTTATTTTGTTGCAATTTTACACTTAACAGAAAATGACGATAACAGTACAAAGAACCCCCGGATGACTATTTAAAATTTGCCCATTTGTTTTATCATGTGTTTTTCTTCCCCCTCTTCTCCTCATTCTTCCTCCCTTCTTCCCATATGTAATAGGTACATGTATAATATAAATCATTTGGGAGTAATTTGTAGACATCATGCCCATTTGTTCATATAAACATCTGTTTCTGTTTCCCAAGAACAAGATTTCCGCATATATTACCAGAGTACATTTATCAAAATCTGAATACCATTGATCTCATCTGAAGCTCACATTAAAATCTCAGTGGTTACCCGCATGTTGTCCTTTAAGAACCTTTTGCCCCTGCTTTGGGAGCCAGTCCAGGTGCACAAACTACAATTAGTTGCAGGCTCTTCAGTCCCATTCAGTCTGGACTGACTCCTTAGTTTGTTCTTTGTTTCATAGCTTTGGCATCTTGAAGAGTTCAGACCAGTCGTTCTGTAGGACCTCAGTTTGGCTCTGTCTGATGCTTCTGTGGTCAGGTTCATAGTCTAGTTCACGGTTTAGGTCACAGTCGGGGCCACAGAACTGCTCTTGTGTTTTTCTCAGGGCAGCAGGAGGGGAGAGAGGTGGCTACCTTGGCTTGTTCACTGCGGTGATGTAAACACTGATTAAGGCTGTGTTTGCTACATTAATCCCTTGTCAGGTTCCACTTTTCTCTTTGTAATCGATACATAATGCGAAGGGATACTTTGGGGCTGCATAAATATCCTTTTACTCATCAGATCTTCATCCACTAGTTTTAGCAGCCATTGATTGTTTTTGGCTGAATCAGTTACTACTGTATTACCGTGATGGTTATAAAATGGTGATTTTCAAACTCCATTTTTCTTTCCTTCTACATTTATTATGTGTTAGTCTACTGTAAGGGAAAGCCTTTTTTCCCCTCCCCGTTTATTGATGTTAATATGAACTCAGATTTTATTTTATTCCATGAAAGTTCTGGAGTATTGTTTTTATGTTTCAGTTGCCCCACCTCTGACCAGTGGTCGTTGCTCTGCGTTGTCTCTGGCTTTTGGACCCGGCCTCAGAGGTCCGCATGGTTTTCCTGCTCAGCAGTACAGAAAGGCGTTCCAGGTTCATCTTGCCCATTTCTTGCCCTGGACCTGGTGTCAAGTGTAGAGGCGCCTTGGTGACTTTCAGTGACAGGTAGCATTTGTGACCAATCACTTTTGCCCATTCTGGGCACTGGGACTTCCTGTTGCCATTTGGTCGTTGCTTCTATACGTTTCTACCTTCTTTGTGGAGAATCTGAATTCCTAATGACATTCACGTGGTTTTTTGTTTTATTTTACAAGACATTAAGAATAACAATATACTGTTGCTACTAACAGTATGATTATAGTATGAATACCATTTTAAGACTTCGTACTTCTTTTTGTCTTTAGAATCCTATTTTTTAATTGCATTTTTCACTTAATGATATACAGCATGTAATATCCTTCTTTGCTGGTAAGTAAATGTCTTCATTTTAAATGGCTACATGATATGTTTACCCATTTCATTTTTATAACAGGATATTAATAATTTTTTTTAGAAACAAAGCTGAGGAGACTGTCTTTGTACATGTGTTTGATCATTTAAAATTATTTTTTAATTTATGATTAGCATCCAAACAGAAATGTGTATAAATGTAAAGTTTTAAGTTTTCACAAAGTAGGTTTGATGGTTTTGGCTGAATCAGTTCTTACTGAATCCAAAGTTATCACTGAATCCAGTTATTACTGAAGCCAAAGTTTCATTAAGAAACTTCATTCCTAGCCTTCCCGGGACCTCCCCACACTCCGCAAGGGGTGACCACTGTCCTCACTTCCAGCATCACAGACTACTTTTACTTATTTTTTAATTTTAAGTAAATAGAATTATTTCATATATCCTATGCTGCTTTTGTATCTAGCTCCTCTCACTCAGGATTATTTTTGGGGGTGTTTCCCTGTCTTTTCTTGGTGCGTGGTCCTTGCATGGGTAGTATTGGCCTGGGTAGCCTAGTATGGATGCTCATTTGTGCTTGGGCCCACCCTGGGCTGCTACAGATTGTTTACCCACTTGGAAAATATTTTCTAAGGATAAATTCCTGGGAGTTGAATTTGTGTTTAAAGGATAGGAGGCTTTCGCTCTGTGTTGCCATACTGCCCTGAGTAAAGACTGTGCCAGTTTACGTTCCCGTCACCGTCAGACGAGGCCTGTCCTCCCGCACTCCTGCGTGTGCCGGCCTCACTGGCCCCTTCTGAAATGGGGTGGTACTGCATTGCCACTGCTGTGCCAGTGCAGAATACACTTCAGGCACCTAAAAAGGCGTGGGGAAAAAACATCAGAAATGTCTGAGTGGCTGTTCCTAAGGTTGCCTACCAGGCAGTTATGTCTTAAAAAGATTTGGCTTAGTTGGGGAGATAAGACATATGACAAATGACAGACAGTAGAAGTGCCAAGTGAACAGTAGTTCCCGTGATACTGTGAAACTTTAGAGGAAGTAGAGAGCAGGACTTTTCTTCATGGTCGTATGTAGAATGGCTCAGCTCTCTTACTGCCGTGGTTTTGAGGCTGCTGTCTTCCCCTGAGGCCTGACTGGATTAGAGAATAACTATTTGAATTACAGAGGCCAAATCCAGTGTTCTGCCCATTGATTTTAGTGGCTGATCTACTTTCGTGTAAGATAAGTTTAATGTTCTCTCTAGCTCTCTTGCTTCCTATTTGAATACCCATCAATATATGGACTCCAGAATACTGTCCTTTGGTGTAAAATTAGTGGTACACATCATTGCCATTTTTTGAAATTTCATATGTTGCAGATTCATTGTTCCAGCTGAGGTTGGGTGATTGAAAAGATGGCAGCTTGGTGTGATTGAAATCACGGTTCTAAGCACTGCGAAACCTCGAGCAGATTACCACCTTTCTCTGGGCTCAGTTTCAATGTAGGATGAGGAAATGGGGGTCAGAAAATTGGCAGGGCCTCTACACAGTGGGAGATTTAGGGCATTTCTCGATTAGGATAGGAGCTCCTCTACAGAGTGATGCTTGTGCAGCATCTTGAATCAGAAAATTGAAAAAACATCAGTGTGCTCTGCCAAGCATAAGCTTTAAGTGTCAGGAAGACAGTAGTGTAGTAGTTAGGCAGCATATAGAAGGTACTCACTGCCTTGGAACAGGTCTTCAGTTGACCAGTGTTGTCACAGCACTTTCAGATGGCCACAGAATTTTTCCCCACCCCCACTCCCACCCCTGTTAGGAGAACTTTAAAAATACTTATTTTCCAAGTATTTGAAAATGAGTATCTTTTGCAGAAATGAAAACATCTTCCTTTACCTTCCACTTGAGATGTTGGTATTCCCTTGGGAATAGATATGCATATTTCTATGCATATTTAACAGAAGGGTTTAATAAAAATAGGGCATTTGAATATGTCAGCATTTTAATGTGATGAGATCTGGTGTTAGAATGTGTGCAGATTGATTTTATCTAATGTTTATTCATAGTTTTTCTTTAATGAAGAAATCAATATTTTATTAGCCTAAATGAAACACCAGGACAACCAGTTGTAGTGTTTCACATTGTGAGAAGAGACCTAACCTGAACGTGGAGTGCAGCGAGAGGAAAGGGAGAGATGGTGGAGGTGTCGTGGTTCAGCGGCTTACTAAGTTCATTTTTGAAAAACCACTCTGGGGGAAGAGGAGCCGAGTTTACATAGCTGTTTTTAAGTGACAGGCTGCCTTGGGGAAAATGGCATGTGATGACAGCAGAAGCTTATTTTTTTCAGCAGACAAATGATGGACAGTGCTGGCTCGGGAGAAGGAGCCCTGCCCTCTAGGGGGGCTGCTCCCACCCACTCGAAGCAGGAGCCTGCCTGGCTCCTGGGGGACGTCTCTCTCTGGGGACCAGTAAGCAGGTTGTCCTTTGAAAACTGCACAGAACACATGCCTCTTCCGACTGTGCGTCTCTCCTCATGTTGGAAGGACGTGAAAGTGGCGCCCCTCCCGGTTTCCATCTCGTCATTTGCCTGTTTCCTGATGAGGGGCGGGGGGAGGGGGGCGGTGTCCCTCTCTCTCCCTCCCTCCATGGAGCTCCCTGTCCCACTCACTGCTTGAGGCCCCGCTGCTTCTGGCGCAGGGGAGGACCTCTGGGACCCGAGTGCCGGGTGCCCGTTCCAGTGTCAGGACGGTCAGGAGCCTGCGAGCGGGCGACATGCCAGCTGTTTTCAGTGACGGGCGTGGGTCTGGTGTGCCAGTGCAAGTGTGGGCGTGTGCGTGTGTCTGACGATGGAGGAGGAGTGGGGGCTAAGAAAGGGCAGGTCCTGTCTTGGAGGAAATTCTATTGGAAGGAAAACATGCACCTAAACTTGGCTTCTGCTGTTTTTCTCCAGGAAATTTAGAGTAGAAAGAAATATCCCTGTTTTTCCTTATTTATATTTCTTTGAAAGTATTAATGAATGATGAGACATTTCAAAGCCTCTCTGATAAGTATCAAGTCCTTCTGTATTCAACAGGAGAAATATGAGTTTCAGCGAGAGGAACTAACTTTTCTAAAGTGCCTTTTAAGTGTCAGGTGTTACGCTTCAGATGGTCTCCGTTTTAGTAAAACAGCCCTGCGAGGCACATGCTTTGAGAGGGTGGGTCTGGGATCTGGGCCAGGCTGAGCGAGGCCCGAGCATTTCAGTCCCACTTCAGCAAGCCCAGGAGCATGCAGTCACACAGGGACAGAATTTTAGGGTAGGTGCTACCTCCGATGGTACCTCGTCAACTTCCTGTCCGAGCAGCGGAGGGAGCACCCGGCCTGGAATTCAGCAGCCCGAACCCCACCACGTGCTTCTCTTTGACAGCTGTTTCTGTTTCTCTGCTTAGAAAATGGGAGTGGCCGTAGTTCTTCAAGGCACAGGTCTGTAACCACTGCCGGAGGAGCTGATGCTTGAGGGCGCTCTGTAAGTCTCAGGTGACTGTCTCGTATGTGCCAGCGAGGGTGGTGTTCCTGCACAGACGGGCGCCCAAGAAGGCCTTGGTTGTTTGCTGGTCTTTTGGTCAGCAGCAGAATTATGTGTGTGTGTGTCTGGCTCTGGATTTCTTCTGGTTTCTGCCATTCCTTTACTTTTCTTTCCCTCCGTTTTCAAAAATGTGTCATTCCTACAACAGAAACTTAAGGATACCTTCTGTGTGCCAGCCTTTATTAAGTGTTAGAGATAGAGTGGTGAATAAGACAGAAAAGTTTTTGTCCTTCCTGAAACACTGAAAGTGTACAGTTGACTGACCTTTTTTTGTTTTTCCTATTGGTATAAGTTATCCCAGACCTGACTTCTAATACCCCTGGTATCTTTTTTTTTTTAAATGTGTTAGACCCTGAATACCATTAACGCCAGTTGTGCAGCTGTTTGGAATGTATCTGTTCGCCTGAGGAAACCGTGAGGAAGATGGATCATGTGTCTCTCCCCCAGCAGGAGCCTGTCTGTGTCTCCTCCACTGGCCAGCGGCTCCGACCGTGGGCTCGGCCTCTGGGCGGCGCCTCACAGCTGACTGTACCTGAGTGTCAGACTGCTCACCTGCCCACAGGTGTGGGCGGCAAGCGTGTTTGAAAAATCGCTGATTGGTATTTTTGTCATTAGGGCCACAGGTTATTTTCCACTCTGTTGGAGAAGATTTGTATTAAAGAGGACATTGACCTTTGTTCATGAAGCAAGTATGTCTCAGCTCGGAGTGGTCTGCATCTCCTTTCCTCAGTCCTGTGACCGGGAAGCGTTGCCCCAGGACCCCCAGCTGGGTGTGGTCTGCGTCCCCTTTGCTCGGCCCTGGGACCGGAAGCGTTTCCCCAGGATGACCGAGCAGCTGGTGTGGTCCTGCCCCGGCCCTCGCAGGCACCAGACCCCAAGCCTAACTGGGTTAAATGTCGTCCCCAGGAAAAACTGGGGAACAGTCTGTCATGTGGTTTATTTAGGATCCCCGGTCTGGAGATAGGACCCTCTCCAAGTCGGCGATCCTCTGTGGGCCCAGGAAGGAATCCCCTGTGCACCTCTGGCTCCTGTTTTGGTGTCTGAGGTGCGGTCAGAAGGCGTGGTCACAGCTCTGTGGCCGCTCTTTGATTTCCAAGTGGCGTAATGGAGACCTCTGATGTCACTGGGGTGGCTCCAGCTACTTGGGATTAATCTATTCAGGCTGTCCGTGAGTCAGCAGCCTCCTGACTTTCTCTTGTTTTTAAAAGGACTGTCACCGTGTATGGAATACAGTTCCCATGTGAGTGTGAATAACTGGCACATAGGGATAGGCACGCAGTGGCGGTCCAGCGAAAGAATGCCTCGCCGGGTGGGCTGGGGGGAAATGGCACTGGCCCTGTGGTGGACAGCATTTGTGTGATCAGAGGAGGGGGAGTGTTCTGAGTGAAAAGAGGAAGTCGGGGGAGGGCAGGATGGTGTGAGGAGCCCAGACGGCCTGTGAACACGTGCCTTTGCCGGTGTGTGTGTCGAGGCCCATCATGGATGGCCCGTGCCTGGCCTGTGGATGCCAGCTGAGGAGTTTAGCCGCTGGTGCGCCGGGCAGGGCTTCAGAGGTTCTGAGTGGCAGCGCTCCTGAGTCCTTGTGCGCATTAATCTGGCAGGTGTGGAGGGTAACCTGGAGGTGTGGGGGCGGGGGGAGGAGCCAGCCGAGCTGTGGGAGCCGCCCCTGGGCTGGGCCGCCTGGAGGAGGGCCACTGCTAGAGGGCGGGGAGCCGGCGTGGGGGTGCCGCCGGGGTTGGGGTGGGGGCGCACCTCGGAGGCTGCAGGCCTGAAGCTTGGGAGAGGGGCCTCCGGAGGAGGGAGCCATTTCTGGTGTAGGCAGGGTGAGCGTCTTGTCTGGGCGGGTATTAGACAGCGTTTAGATATGCCGGTAACTGGACTCTCTTTTGGCAAGTTCTGTGAGACTGGTTCTCTCTGAGATGATTCTCAAAAGGGGAAGGAAAAGGGGACATTAAGGGAAAACAAAGCCCCCCTTTATCACTACACGCCCCCGTGTACCATCATCTGGCATGCCTTTTTCAGAAGAGGTCTTTCTGAGATTATTTTCCACACCACATCAAGCGCTTCTGGGCCCTGAGTAGCATGAAGCAGCAGGCTCCCGTGAGGAGGGCTTGGCCGGGCACAAGCGCCTTCCCTGAGCTCCGGAACGGCAGTCGGGCACCGCCCTCAGTAGGCCTTGCTTTGCTGGTTCCTGGTTCTCTCCCTGCTCTTGGCCCCGCAGCCTTCCTGTGGGCCAGGGAGGGGTCTGAGCGAAGGTGTGAGTTGGAACTGTTTCTTCTGCAGACTTCTGTGGTCCTGGAAAGATAAGTGCTTGTTAGTGCCTTGCTGAACTGACCCAGCTGACTTCATATTTTGACAGTATTCATCATGAAGAGAATTCCAGGGATTTTTAAAGGATCAAAAGTCCAAGGCAAAAAGAAACAAAACGTTTTATAGTTTGTACTTACTGACCGAGGATTTTGGTTAACCAGCTGTTTCTCTAGTAGGAATTGTTTAAACCACCATGTAAATTTCTTCTGTTGAGAATGAGACACTGATAAATTATTTGTAGTCTGTAACTCATGAGCATAATGATGAAATTTAATCTTACTATTGAAAAATCGCAGTTCCATTCATTAAACAGATATTGACCTTTTGTGACAAATACTGTATACTCCATTGGAGCTGAATAACCAAATATTCTTATCAGTTCTTAGAATTCTTGCCAGTTCTTAAAATTGGTAAGACTTTTAAATAAATTGTTCTGCTATAAATTGACATTTAAAAATTTAGATAATTGGTAATAATTAGGATGCAGAAGCACTAAAAAAAAAGTATCTGTAACGTATCTATGAAGGATTTACCAGAAAGCTGAAAAACAGAAGTAATTTTGTGGAATGATACAGTAGTAACTGTTTAATAAAGTAGTTCTGCTTTTTAAGGGAGTTTTTATTATAATTTTTAATTGTAATTGTAAGTGATGATAACAGACATAAAGTAACACTGTGATAATATAAATGATTAGATGCTAAATTTTGTGTAACGAATTTAAGTACTTGAGAGTTGAGATAAAGGAGCCACCTTGGGAAGTGGTAGTTGGGAAAACGCTTGCTGGAGGTGATGGGACTTGTACAGATGGATGAGATTCATGAGAACAGGGGTAAAGGAGACTATCTTAGCAAGAGGGCAACTCAAGCCAGGAAAGAGGGGGCGTCTGCCCGCCCCAGGCTCCACGTGGGCGCATGGCAGGACGAGCTGAGTGGTGGGACACGGCCCTCGACCCCTCCCTGGCTTCCCAGGTGCCTCAGCGGTAAAATGTGGATGGTATAGGCGCGGACTCTGCGGGGGACTGTGAGACGGACTGCGATGCTGAGAGTCAGGTTGCTGGTGCACAGGAAGTGTGCAGTGGACCGAAGTTGCTGTGGCTGTTGGGGAGGATGGGAGGGCAAGACTGCTGGGTGTCGGTCGTGTTCTGGTGTGACGGGAATTAGGAAGCCCCCGCAGCACTGCCCCCAGGTAGGATGTGACCGGATAAACCGAGGGTGGTAGGTTTGCCTGCTCTGCTGTGCTGGGTGCTTTATCTCCGTCATCGTGTGCCTCTCCTTGGCCCTGCGCGGAGCTGGGGGACTTTGTTCTTCGCGGCTGTGAGGGAGGTGACGAGCACCTCTGCAGGGCCACCCGGCCACCTCTTGGGAAGGCAAGGTTTGAACCCAGACCTGCCTGGTTCCAAAGTGTAGGCTCGGGCTGATGACCCTGTGGGGAAGCGGTGGCTGGCTCAGGTCATTGGCACTGTTACTGAAAGGTGGGTGGGTTCCGACCCCACTTGCCAGAAAAAAGGAGGGGGAAGAAGAGGAAAGAAGATAGTAACCCAGCAGTGGGAAAAGAGACAGAACCTGGTGATTGGCTGTCAGAGGGAAGAGTATGAGGTGAGTTGGAGGTGATGGTGCAGCTGGAAATGAAGGCAGGAACTGGTGGTCCCTACATTCCCCACACCTGGGTTCAGGCTTCAGAAAGCTCAGGCACCATGGCTGGAGTCCCCAGGTTTCTTCGAAGGATAGTTTCCTGTATTTGGGAAGCTTGTTGTCACTTCGGGGCTCACAGGAGTCATGCTGGTGAGAGTGACATGTTGCCTGGCTAGTGTCTGCGTTCTGGTGCCATCCGTGCCTTTGGGGGCTGGAGGGGGAGTGACCTTAGGGAAGAGAGATGCTTACTTGTGCTCCTCAGGCCTCCGTCTGCGTTTATGCCTCCTGGGACAGTGCTGCTCCCACCAGTGTTGAAAGACCAGTTTTTAAAATTGCAGCGAGTAGGACTACTCTGTTTTCCATCGCACTGCACAGGCTTCTCATCGCGGTGGCTGATTGTTGAGGCACAAGGGCTCCAGGGGCGCAGGGTTCAGTAGCTGCCGCAGGTGGGCCCAGGACTCTAGAGCAAGGCTCATGAGTTGTGCTGAGCAGGCTTAGTTGCTCTCTGGCATGTGGAATCTTCCTGAATCAGAGGTTGAACTCGTGTTCCTGGTATTGGCAAGCGGATTCTTAACCACTACCACCAGGAAGGCCTTGGAGCGATACTTTTGTAAAATAAGGATTACTAGGAAAAGAAACTGAAAAAGACATTTAGGAAGCAAACTTGGATTTTTTGTTATTAGATTCAGTGGGTATAAAATCACCCTGTCACATTGCCATTCTAAATGCTTATTCTCAGTCTCTACTTAGTTTTGACTGCAGACTACCAGACTACTCATGGTCTGGTACACTTTGAGAGCAATAATCTAGGAAGAAACTTTGTTAAGCAAATTAGTAAACAGGACGCTTTTGGAATATTTACATTGTTAGAGAGTAAAAACTGTCTTTCAGTTGGCATTTAAAAAACTGTAGATGTGTGTTTGTGTAATCTAATGACAGACAGCATCTTTCAATAAGGTTCCCTATTAGGGGCAGGAATGCCAAAGAACTCTTCCAAGAACTGAGGCTGATATTGTGAGGGATCCATGAGTTTAAAACTAGTAGCAATATTTGGAAAAAGTGGTGCTTTAAACTTCCTCTGTTCTTCTGAGAATCACTATTTCTTTTGCTCATTTAATTTGTATTAGTTTGTTTTCTCTGTTAACATTTGGCTTGCCTCTGAATTGCTTTTTATGTTTTGGTGCATAATTTTATGTATATTCTTTTATGGGGTAGTTTCTTAAACTGCAAAAAAGAAGTCCCGGTCGTTGCATGTGCTGACACAGAGATCATGGGGTAGCTCAGTGGTTCTAATTCAGGTTCGAGTTTTGACTCTCGCCGTCAGTGTGTCTTATATTTTGGCCTGTTTTTACTTTTGCTGCCGTTTCCTTGCACCGAGGTCATTTGCCGAGTTGTTCCCTTAGGCTCGACTTCTCTCCCTCCTTCGGGCTGAGCCCAGGAGCTGCTTACCCCCAGCTGGCCTCTCCTGTCCGGACCCCCCCACCTCTGCCGTGCACCCACCTCGTCACACATCACAGGACGCTCAGGCCCCACGCACGGCCTGCTTCCCCTTGCTCCAGAGTTGGGACTTCTTCTGTAGACCACACTCTGCTTGCCTCACCTTCCAGACAGCCGGTTCCCAACCCGGACCTTCTGGGGTTGGGAAGAGAGGTGCTCCCCCCACTTCAGCTGCTATGAGGCAGGGAGGGTCTTTTGTGCGCGTCTACAGTCCTTTGCCCTGGGTTCCTGGGGCACTCGTACCACTCAGCTCCAGACTGCCCGTGCTCAGGTTTTGAGCCTGTCATCATGAGGTCCCCTTTTTTACACACTGCTTGTAATCTGACAGACCTGGATACTCAGTCACTGTCCCAGGCCTCTTTGGAAGCGAGATCTTCAGAACCCGCACTCGTAGGAACCAGAGCTGTGAGCCCCAGAATTGCACATGGGGCCAAAGCGGGTGTTTCAAGGAGACGTTCGGTTGTCTCCACTGGTGATTCTCCGATGGCAGGGGAGGGGACGGGTCACCTTCATTCAGCAATGACCACCCAGCAGGCTGGATTGCACAGGAGGTTTCTCATGAGGAAAAAGATCCTGCTTTTAAAGAGGGGAGGCACTTTGAAAAATCACATTTAGCCCAAGTCAGAAGTCAGACTCTGGAGAGTACTGTGTGTCTTCTCCCTGCCCCCTTTACGGGAAAACAGGCTTGGGCTCCATATCCGGCCCTTCCACGCCTTCGGTAGGTACGGGGACCTCGGCTGGGTTATTTAACTTCCCTGAACTTCCCTGTTTTCTCGTCTGTAAAATGGGGGGAATGTGGTCTCTCTTGAAGCATTATGATGAGGATTAAGGTGATGCCTGTGCCAGACTTGGAGTGTGGGCTCGATGGGTGAAAGCCACCTGAACGCTAACGCAGGAGAGGCTGTGACCCAGCGCGGGAGCCGCTGCCTTCGCGTGGCTGGCCGCAGTCCTGGTTCTCAGCCTGATCGGGCGTCAGGATCACCTGGAAGACTGTTGTAACTGCAACTTGCTGGGCCCTCCCGCCCACCCTGGTGGTTTGATTCATTTGGTCTGGGGTGGGGCGGGAGAAGGTGCGTCTCTGAATTTCCAGGTGACACTGCTCCTGCCTCCGCTGGTCTGGGGACCACACTTTGAGAACGACTGGGCTGCAGGTAAACTCACCCATGAGCTTGTAGGTGCTGGAGCCGAGCTTTCATGTGGTTAGAAAATGCTTGAAATACGTTTTACAAACACTGAATTTAGTATCTCAAGGATTTTTTTCCTCCTGAAGTCCAGGAGTCTTCATTAAACATATGTGAAGAAGAGTAAGTTGCGAGAGTAACAGTTAAAAACATATTATGGACAGTCTAACAATATCATATTGGCTGAGGTATGTGAAAGTGCTTTTATAAAATGCTGAAAACTGCAAAAAAAATTTATAAAAATTAAAACATTTCAATATTTTAATTTTTAAAATTGAACATCATAATGGAGTATAAAATAGTGTAACTTAGAGTTCTCATCTCAATGTGCTGTTTACCGTGTGTATTTTTCTCTTTCTCCTCCAGGCTGCTGACTTGAGTAAACCAATAGATAAAAGGATATACAAAGGAACACAGCCTACTTGTCATGACTTCAACCACCTAACAGCCACAGCGGAAAGTGTCTCTCTCCTAGTGGGCTTTTCCGCAGGCCAAGTCCAGCTTATAGACCCAATCAAAAAAGAAACTAGCAAACTATTTAATGAGGAAGTAAGTAGCACCCTGTCTTAGCTGTTAAGAACCCCTATAAGAATGTATACGTTCTTACCGAGGGTATGGGCCTTATAATTTTACTCTGTGAGTGAAGCCCATTTTCCATCTCCAGCTGTCCTACCTAGTATTGCCCAAGTTTAAATGTGGTGCGTTAACTTGTTGACTTTTACCTATTCTTTTATTGGGCTAACTGTTTTTTTGTGCATTTTTTTATGTTCAGGTGTCTATAGCAGGTGTTTTAAGAAAAATTGTTTTTATAATGGAGATAAGGACGAGACTAATAGCTTGATCTTTATATAATTTAAATAAGAAGATATAGAATTCTAGACTGTATTCACATTGCCAGAAAATTTCATGCAGCTCACAGAACTTGCTCATATGTCCTTAGGCTTCGCAGATGGTAGATAAAGTTTTGATGTGTGTGTTTGACAGGCATACATCTGAGAATTTGCTCTCTTGCTTTTGAAAGCGCTTGCTCTGGCGTCACCTCCGACGTGGTTAGACGTCCCGGCACTTGAGACTGGCTGCCGTGGCGCAGCCCCTGCCTGTGTTGTGCTGTGTGTCCTGGGATTCCTGGTGTCTCCAGTCTCATTCTTGAAGGAGCCCGAGAGATCTGAGCTGTCTGCTCAGGAACATGTCAGAACCTTTAAACCTGGGCAGACGGAAGTTGCCAGATAGATTATATCTTCAAAGGCTGTTGGAGTGGCTTTCCAGTCCAAGTATCGCCATTACCTATCTGACACACTTCCTCTGCTGTTTGAGTGTGACTTTCCTAGTAAATGGAACAGACGAGGTCGGCTTGCTGAGTTAGAGGCCTTGGCTGCAGTCTCCTTGTAACCTCAGCCCTGTGGTGACGAGGGTCAGGTCACCTGAACCCCTGTCAGGAAGGGCAGGAGGTTTTGCATTGTTGCATGGTCTTAAAGTTATTAACTTGAAACAGAAGTACGTTATAGATTCTGGTTTTTAAGAAATAATTTTGTTTGGGAAGGAATACTCCACCTGACAAATTGCAGTCAGAAGTACGTTATAGATTCTGGTTTTTAAGAAATAATTTTGTTTGGGAAGGAATACTCCACTTGACAAATTGCAGTTAAAACTCTGATTCTTTTGCAGTCCCTATGGTACATGCTGTCCATGTGTACCCAGTGTCCACCCACAGTGCTCCTGTTGGACTTTGCCAGTGGATTTGGTGAACTCTTTTGAAACATGCCATCTCCTCTTCTAGTTTCATCTGGGTTGACTGGAACAAAACTTGCCATCTGGACTGACAAACTAGAGAGGAAAAGTATTTAATCCCATTTTCTGTTAAAAAAAAAAAAATCTTAAGCAGCAAATTATTCTGTTTACCTAAACATTTTATTAACAGCATCTGAGGGAGTGATTTCTAAGTATCTGGATGATTTTGACAGGAGGATGGTGGCAGGGAGAGTGGGGACACAGAACTGTACTTCTCTGCGTTCTTAATAGAAATGGTGAATTTGGCATCCTTGTGGGGGTCTGTTTGTGTTTGGGTGGGGACGTTTTTTCAAGGGGGAGGGGATTGGAGCCATGTAGAGGGTGGTTGGTAAACAAGGTCGGGAGGCCACCCGGCTGTGGATGGCACAGAATGCCTCTTGGAGAACAAGAAGGATCTGTGTGCCGTCGCTCTGGGTGGGGGCGCGGCAGAGGCCCCGGGCCCTGAGCGCACTCGGGTGCCTCAGCTCGCCCCGTTCCTTACTCAGGACAGCTGGGAGCCACGGGCTGGAAAGCGGCTCCCCACCTCAGGGAGTGAAGCGGGGTTACCTCCTACTCTTTGTACATTTTATTTGGAAAGTGGCTGTTCAAAGTGAGAGGATTGTGTGTGGTTTAATGCCA
This sequence comes from Odocoileus virginianus, assembly GCF_023699985.2. Lineage (NCBI taxonomy): Eukaryota > Metazoa > Chordata > Mammalia > Artiodactyla > Cervidae > Odocoileus > Odocoileus virginianus. The sequence continues at coordinate 9,824,465 of NC_069689.1, read as the reverse complement.
ACTTGGCATTTACAACTCAAGGCTAAAATTGATTGCCCTTCACAGTGAGGGTGTTCTTTGGCCGTGTGGATGGCATTCTCATCAGATTTTGGTCAGGATGTCTCGGAGACAGGGTCATCGGAGGTTTGTTTCTCAGAGGGTGCAGGGGATGGTGATCGAAGCAGTGGTTAGTCTGTGCTTTGCATTCGTGTGAGACTTGGAGGTTTCCGAGTATTTCACCTGCTTCCTCTGCAGGGAGGACGGGTGGTTGTCTCTACCATGCAGACGGAATTAGAGAGAGGGTAAGTGAGTCGTCCAGACCCGGCAGCAATTTGGTGATGTGCTTGGATCCAGATATTAATTCTACGCATTCTTACTGGCCATAGATTGTAAGCCCCATCATAGCTGGTTGCCATATGGGCCTTGTCACCTCCAGAACTCACTGTTCTGTGAGATGGACAGGGAGGATGTGAAATGTGTGTTATGAACAAAGTACCAAGAGAGGTGGGTGTTAACTGCAGTCTTTCAGATGTACCAGATATCATGAAATAAAAACCAAAAATTTAGTGGGGGAAGTTTGAGAAAGCTTCCAGAAGGGGACATTTGACCTGGGTTTGAAAGATGCAGAGGAGTTGGAGGAGGATGAGAAGGGCCTTTGAAGCTGGCAAAAACAGCTTAGCATGTGGAGGAACATGAGGCAGACATCAGGGTCCAGACCCCAGCGCGTGGACCTTGGAGTGGCCAGAGGTGAAGCTGGACAGGTGAACCGGAAGCAGATTGTAAAAGCCTTTTGTGACACGCTGAGAAATTTGGATATGACACTGGAGGCCGTGGGGCAGCTTTTGGGGTTTTACTTAATGAAGGGAGTGACAGGATTAAATATGTTTTTTTAGAACTCTTGTCAGCACTTGGGGAAGGTGGAGTGGAATGAAGATAGCAAGACGAATGAGGAGGCTCTAGTGACTGTCCAGGTGAGAGCTGAGGACCTGACCCGGAGTTGGGGCCATTTCCTCATTCATTCCGACCGCGTACAAAGAACACCTCCCCTGTATCTTCCCTTCAGAGAGGGGGAGAAGTGTGAACAACGCCACACATACACACACGCACACACACGGCACGTGGTGGTGACGTGTGATGTCAGAGGAGACAGTGGGGCTGAGGGAGACAGACAGACACGCGGCCTAAGGGATAGGATGGGGGGCACGTCTCGGAGGAGGTGGTATGCTGTGAGCCTCGCCTCGGGTGCAGAGCTGGAGCTGCAGCATACTCACAGGAGGGAGGGCAGGGGCAGGCCCTGTGGGAATGAGCCTGGGGCCAGGAGACATGGGCGAGGTGTGGAGTGAGGGCCTGGCCCAGGTCGCTGCTTGGCCTGCGTGCTGGGATCTCACAGGGGGGCAGCAGGTGGTCTGCTTGGTGTTTTTGCAGATTACTCTGGCTCCATCTTGGAGACGGAGTTGGAGAGATGGATGAGCAGATGCTGGGTTTCTGGCCCACTTGGCGCGCTGGGTGAGAGGGAAGGAGCAGGTCCTGGAGCAGAGCGAAAGGTCAGGGCTCCTCTTCCTGCTTATCAAGCTTGAGAGGCCAGTGGGGGTTGGGTACGTGGATCTTGAGCTCCAGACTAGAGGTAAATTCTGGGAGCGGTCAGCATATAGGTAGTAATCACATCCCTGAGATGAGATGGCAGGTCTCCGGAGAAAGCACAATAAGAACAAAGACATGTCTGCTGCGTCCTGGACGTGTCTAGGACTGAGGCCTGTTTATACTCTGAGGTTCCAGCCATCTGTTCATTGCCTGCAAAGGGCATTTGCAACAGTCGGTTTATTACCATGGAATTTGCAGACACAGAGTGCGGTGGCTAAGAACATAGGTCCTTGAACCTGAGCGCCCAGAGCGCAGACAGCAACTCTGCCCCTTCCTGCCCGCAGGGTGTGGGTCTGTTCCATTGTGTCTCCTCAGCCGGAAGGTGGACAGACCGGTCCCCATCGGGAGGTGTGGTGAGGATGAGAGGTCTGGGGGCCTGTAGCACCAGCCCTGGGGAGAGCTCGGGGAAGTTCAGCGCAGGGAAACCCGGAGGTTCCTTTCACCGGGGGTTGGGGGAGAAGCTGCTTGGGAGGTGAGGTAGCAGCAGTTTTGAAGGAGAAGCACAAATAATTTTCCAGAACAAGAGGGTAAGGGCAGGGCAGCACAGTCAGAGAATGAACACTTGTCAGGTGATGGGGACTGTTGATCCTGACTGCGGTGTCTGTCTGTCTGTCTCACTCATCTGAGGGCTGCTCAGCCTCCCGGGATGCACGTGCCCACATGTGTACACACACTGCAGTACTGGGTACTCCAGCCTTGCCTCCTTTCTGAGGGTGTCTGTACATGACAGAAGAGTAAATGTTTGGGTGGACGGATAGGTGGATGGGTGAGTGGAAATGAAGTTCTAGAAATCCATGTTAGACCAAAGATGGATGAAAATTTCTGTCTGGGAATAGAGTGTATCTTAAAAGGTGATTTTTCTGCCCATTGAATAAAAAGTTTTAAATACTTGTTTATACAAAAAAATGGGACAGAGAGAAGTATAAAAAAAGATGGGAAAACATGACCTGTGAATCCCAGTGCTCACTGGTAGCTTTATCATCTTTGTGATTTTTTATGTTTTCTAAGAGGTGAAATTGTCAGACTCACACCTTCCGTTAGGGATGCTGGCAGCCTTCACCTCCCGGTCTGGCCCTCAGTCCATCCAGTTCTTGGGCATCGGAGGTGCCCTCTGGGCCATCCTGGCCATAGCAAGAGCTTGGCTGCGTGCCGGTGGAGCCCCGCTCAGGGGGACGGCAGGATCCTGCCCTTGTGGCCTCCCTTCAGGAGCGCCAGCCTGAGGGTTTCTGAGGCCCTTCAGGGCGGGCTTCGGGCTGCTCCTTGGTGTCGCCCCTTTCCTCACGTGCCTTGGAGCATCTCATGTTCTCCGGTCAGTGTCTTGGCACTTCTGATGAGCTCCCAGACCATGCCCTGTCCTTCATAGTAAGAGCTACTAGTGGGAGGGGTCACCCGGGTCAGCATTCAGCCTTGTGTGGAGCACCCCAATGGGGCGTGGATCCACTTTTTCATTACAAATGATTACAGTGTATTGGGGAGGAAGAGACATAAAGTGGCAGTTTCTGTGTGGTGATGAACTCAGTCCTGTTCATCTTTGTAAAAGTTCTGATTATATCAGGACTGTGTCCACCGAATAGCAACTTGAGAGGATTTTCAGGTGTGTCTGATTGCTGGGTAGATGGAAAATCTCAGAAGACCTGGTCATCTCAGCCGCTGGCATCCCTGGCGCGTGCTGAGAGCCCCTGTCGTTGACTGACTCCTCCCTCGCAGGTTGTGGCCAGGGCAGCAGGGCACAGGCTGTGGGCTCCTTGGTGGACAGCCAGCCTGCTGCTGCCCGCGCCTGGGCCGCCTTCTCTTCACCTCACGCCCCCGGGGTGGGGAGGAGAGGGGCCCAGTTCCGCAGGATTCCGTCTAGTTACCCGGCCAAAGAGTGGTTCTGGGCACATTGTTAGTCTTGTTTCTGTTGCTTTTTTTAATCAAAGGAAGGAAATGGGCATGTAATGATCTACTCCTTGAAGTTTTAACATTGATAAAAGTGACATTTGATCCTCTTTCCCAGGCTTTGAAATCCCCTCTCCTGATAGTGTTTCCTGAGGGAGCAGCATCTTTAAGTGCCTTTACAGAATCAAAGCCCTTGGTCACTGTTTTTGCTTGTGGCTACATTGTGGCTTTTCCAGTAGCTGCTGTGGCTTTTGAATTGTTTTTAGTGTTTTTGTTATAAATTAATACCTGCATTGTAAAATGCATACCCATCCCTCCCCAATAATTTTTTTCCTGCTTATCATGTTGATATTAGTGACAAAAGAGTGTGTGCTTTAGAAAGTTTCATTTTAGCAGTGATGGCTTTAATATGGTTACAGGTTTATTTTTATTGTTTCCTTTATACTAGTTTCGGATAGTTAGAAAATTTTGTTTGTGAACGCCATTGATGATGGTTGTTTTGATGCTTGTTGGGTTTCTTAACTGGATTAATTTTAGAAATGAGATGGTTTCTTCTGCATCCAGAATGGGTGATTACCAGGAAGAGAGTGGGTGAGGGAGCCCACTTCCCGGGCAGGTGTCTTGGCGTGCAGACCTGGCATACTAATGCTCAGATTATGGACATTACTGGATTTTATGGGAGTGATCATGGCAGTAGGCCTTGGAGCGTTTTGGTGTTTTCCTGTTTAATGGAGAGCCCGGCGGCGATGCTAGGCGACCTGAGAGCCTGCCTGCCGTGTCCTTCCCGCTGGGTGGCCCCCTCAGTCTCTCCTCTGCAGCCCTGGAGCAGGGGCTGGCTTCTCCTGGCCCCACCGCCGACCCTGTGCCGAGGGGGGGACGTGGGGGCGGGGAGCAGGGCCCCTGGCCTGGCCCACGCTCACTCAGCGGCACTTCCTTCCTCTCCTCACGGGACTTCCGGCTTGTTTTCTCTGCTTGCCTGGGTTTGGGCCCGCTCGCTGTGAGGTGCTTGTCCCCAGAGTTTACACCCTGCTCCTCTTGGGCGCCTCCTGCCTTGGCCGTCTGAGTGTCACGTGTCCGGCGGTCGCTGTCCACAGCCTATTTCCCCGTCCTCCCCGCTCATCTTCCTCAGCTCCTTACTCGGTGGGGGCGTGTGGACTTCTCCCAGCACGGCTGCCGTCCGCTCCTTTCTGCCACACCTCTCCCAGGCCTGGCCCCTCAGCTCCTCGGAGTCTGTTCAGACGCCTCCCCCTCTCCGCCCAGCCTCACCCACTGGGGAACTGTCCATCATGCCACCGCCTCTGGTCGAGTTTAAGAGCTTCTTGTCTGGGGACAGTTGTCACAGGCTCCGGAGCAGTCTCTCTCCACCCGCACCATCCTCTGCCTCCCGATGGGGGATTCTGCTTGGTTCTGTGACTTCCCTTCTCAGATATCTTCGGTGCCACCACTGTTTGCAGCAGCATTGCTGTAGTTTGAGCCACAAATTCAATTTAAAATTCTCTAATAGCCACAGTAGATCATTTAAAAACTAGGTGAAGTTGATATTTTATCTAATACATTCAAATATTATTTTAGCAGCTAATCGTTTATAAAATTATAAGCGAGGTGCTCTCCATAGTTTTCCAGGTCTTCCGAGTTCAGGGTGAACTGTGCCCTGCAGCCTGTCTCGCTCTGGGCCAGTCACTCTCAAGGGCTCTGGGCTTCAAGGCCGCAGCCCAGAGCCCTTAGCCTGGGACTCTGTGTCCTTGAGTCCTGGCTCACGATTCCATATCTGACTTCCGGCCCTTCTCGGGTGCACCAGTGCAGAAGGGTGCCACACACGGCCCCGAGCTGCCTGTGCCCAGCCTGGGCGCCTGCCTCTCCCCGGCCGCCTCACGCACCCTCTGCCCAGCAGCTCCTCACGGGGACCTCAGGTTTTGCCAAGAGTGTTTTTCCAACATAAACATGTGCTTGTCCAGCTCAAGGCCTCATTGAAACTGGAGAATTGAAGCACAGCAGGGAAATCCCATTCCTTAACTTTGAGAACTAAGATGCCTTACCCTGTTTACTAGACATTTTCTAGAACAAAAGTACACCCTTAGGGTTCTGAGACTGAGATACATTCATTATAGTTATTGAACAGGGTGTTCTAGGTATTTGTTTCTTGATTTCTGTTCTTTTTGTTAAACCCAAACCAAGAACAGTATGAGATAATAGCCCAAAGCAGCTTGGTTCAGTGACTCCTAGCCAGCCCAGGACGCGTGTCTGGCACCTCACCTGGGGCTGTCCCCTGGCCTGGCCTGACGATCGGGGCTGAGAGGCCTGTGCCGGGAGTCGCCTGGCGGGTCTCCAGGACGACAGTGCGTGGTTCGCTCCCTGTCCGCACCCTTGCTGCCCTCCTGTGAGGACGCCCTGCTGCCGCCTGCAGCCGCTGTTGCTGCCCTTTCCTTCTCGGCTCGGCGAGCTCCCAGGCCAGGGCAGAGGCCCCCCAGGCACTCCTGTGGGGCTGAGTCCTTCCCTCCCCATGCCTGCTCGGTGTCCGCTCACAGCAGACCCTGTCCATCCCCCTCCTTTTCATCCCTCGTGAACGCGAGTTCCCGCGGGAAGGGACGGCTGTCGGTGGCGAGCAGTGTCAGCTTGTCTTCTGTGCTCAGTGCAGGAGTGAATGGCCAGGAGTGGGTGGTGAACAGGAGGGCCTGCAGGAGCCTCGCAGAGCCTGTCCCCCGGGGGGGTGGCGGGGCACTCAAGCCTGCCTTCCTGTGGGCAGCAGGACACCCGCACCCTGCTGGTGGGAGTAGACGTTGCCGCATCCTCCCTGGGAGGGAACTTGGCGAGCCCTGTAAACAGTCACCAGCGCGTGTGCCTTCTGACCCAGCCGTTCCCCTGGGACTGGACCCTGCAGGTGTGTGTGTGCGGGTGGAAGCCAACGCAGGCACTGTTAGTCTTTGCCACGTAAGTGTCTGTCAGCGGGGGCTTTTCAGCTCCAGCTCAGCGCATCCGTGTCGTGAGTCCTCTGCACTGTAGGAAGGAACGAGAAGGCTGTCTTCGGACGAGTGCCGACGGATGCGTGTGATGCGTGGCTGGGTGAGAAAGCAGAGGTGCAGATGGTGCAGAAGAGGAAGCTGGGTCCACATGTACCTGTACTTGCCTTGTCCAGACAGGAAGACCCTGGGAAACAGACAAGAAGTCAGCAACAGTGATTCTGGGGTGGGGAGACGGGTGTGAGTGAGGCTTTCGGCTGGACACTTTTATATGTGAATTATGACTGTGTCACCTATTTAAAAAACAAAAGCTTATGTCGCGGGGTCATCCTGAGGACGAAAGAGCGTGTGTGCAGAGCGTCGTGCTCAGGGCCTGGCCGCAGAGCAGATCCTCGGGTCAGAGGTCAGCACCGCCGTCCCGACGGGCCCACCACGCGCCCAGACCCACATGCCCCGAGATGAAGAGGACCTTGTCCCCGCGTTTGCACGCAGGCTGGTGGCAGGCTGAAGGGGCAGAGCACGGGAGAAGCCCTTTCCACAGTGGAGTTGGAGCTGTGAGCCGTTGATTTGGTTGGTTTGCAGGTGGTGAGGTGTGATGTGTCTGTGGTGCCCCAGCGGGGCGCGGAGGTGGGCTCAGGTTTCAGCCCCTAAGTTATATCCGCGTGTGTCCTTACAGCAGTCTCAGTGCTCCTTTTAAACATGGAATACTCTTTAAATGTATTTTGGCACTCCAGTAACATGGAGTGCCATGATTCTTTATCTCCGTACCTCACAGTTGCAGAGAAATGCCATTTTTATTTGATAGCATTACAATTTTGAGTTCTAATGGAGTCATTTTTGCTGTGTCTTTTTAAGCCAAAAAATAAAATTTTCTCCTAACCATAGTGCTAGATATTCTTGTGTCCATCCTTAAATGGAGAAATGTTGGAAAGGTTGAGCTGAGGCTTGGTTGTGGTGAGATACGAGGTGCAGGAGTTGAGGCCACACGCAGCTGGGTGGGGAGGGGGCAGCAGCCTGGCTCCCAGCTCGGGTTGCTTCTGTAGCTGCCCCGCGAGGCCCTGGCTGGGAGGTGAGCCTCACGGCCCTGGGACTCTCGGCCCACAGGCGGGTCACAGTTTGAGAGGCAGCCTGGGCCCGCTGGGTACAGCAAAGCCTGGGGGCTTGTAAGGTGCCCCCGACCTCCGTGGAAACCCTGGCGGTTTGCGCTGGTGCAGATCAGCTGCTGTATCTGCGGGTCCCGGGCCGGAGAGGAAGGACGCGAGGGTGGCCGTGTGGCTGTGAAATCGCAGAGCTGGTGATGCCTCCTGCTGCTTGTAACCCTCGCCCAGCGCGCTGTCCCCAGCCCCTGGCCCTTGCACCTCATGGGGTCAGGGCTCCCCACTCCTCCCTAGCCGGGGACAGGTTGACCACCTCCCTTCTGGGGCCTCATTTTCTGTGACTCTCTGTAGAGATGCAGCAGACACACGGTGCAGAGTGGACCAGAGAGGAGGCCCTGTGTCTCGGCAAGCTTCCCGTCCCTGTGGTCTGTGGCCCCCTGAGGCTCAAGTCGGGGAATCCCAACCACACAGGGGAAGTGGGAGCATAATCGCCCCCCAAGCCTGAGGGCTCCCAAGGCACCAGTTATGGAGGTGGCAGCAGGGCCTGCTGAGGACTTGGGGATCCAGGGAGCTCCCAGTGGTTTCTGGTGCTGTGATTTGGGGGCCGGTGAGCCCCATGCAGAGTGTAAGCAGGGCACATAGGTGGGGGTCATCCTTGGAGGAGTTTCTGCTTTGCCTTTTATTCTTTTGGTTTTAAAGGCAAGATTCCTGATCTGTGCCTGTTAAAGCTGGTCAGTGGATCAAAAATAAGCGTGGGGTATAGTGGCAGTGATTAGTAGGTGTTAGTCATCTGTTCTTAAACACCGCCTTGTTCCAAAGAAGGTGGAGGGATGGCCTATAAGGATACACACAAGACATGGATGGTGAGTGAGGCAGTCAGTGAATCAGGGCTGAGGTCAGAGCCCAGGGAGGTGTGTGTTCCTGTCCTGGGTGTTGCTGGCTGCACATGGACCGACCCCAAAGAGTCTGAATGGGTGGGTGCAGTGAAGACGGGCCCCGGGGGCTGTGAGGGCACGATGCAGCAGAACGGCACGCCTGGGGAGGCCCAGTGCTCAGCCGGGGGGCCCGAGAGGCTTGCCTGGGGGGCCGCGTAGCAGGGATGCTGTGTAGGTGCTGGAGTCCCAGACCCCGAGCTCCTGGAGTCAGACATGTGACATGCCCAGGGCTGCCCTCCCCGGCGCCTCCTGCGCCTGGCCCAGTGTCATGCAGGCACAGACTAGGCTCCCAGCAGGAGTGTCGACTGACACCCTCAGCACAAGCCAGTGTCCCGACACCTCCGTGCAGTCCTAGAAGGCGATTCCACAAGGGGCCAAGTGCCCTTCGCTGGCCTGCCCACAGGCTGGGGCGTGGAATGCCTGGACGGACGTGTCCCCTTCTCACCGAGAAGCAGACAAGGTTTCTTGCTGGAAACATAGACCTTGAAAACTTCTCCATTGTGATAACTTGTTCTCCTTTGTCTTCACAGAGACTAATAGACAAGTCACGAGTAACCTGTGTCAAATGGGTTCCTGGTTCGGAAAGCCTTTTCCTAGTAGCCCACTCGAGTGGGAACATGTACTTGTATAATGTGGAGCACACTTGTGGCACCACAGCCCCCCACTACCAGCTCCTGAAGCAGGGGGAGAGCTTTGCCGTGCACACTTGCAAGAGCAAATCCACGAGGAACCCTCTCCTCAAATGGACGGTGGGCGAGGGGGCCCTCAACGAGTTTGCTTTCTCCCCAGATGGCAAGTTCTTGGCGTGTGTGAGCCAGGACGGCTTCCTGCGGGTGTTCAACTTTGACTCGGTGGAGCTGCACGGCACCATGAAAAGCTACTTTGGAGGCTTGCTGTGCGTGTGCTGGAGCCCCGACGGCAAGTACATCGTGACGGGCGGAGAGGACGACCTGGTGACCGTCTGGTCCTTTGGAGACTGCCGTGTGATCGCGCGGGGCCATGGGCACAAGTCCTGGGTCAGCGTGGTGGCCTTTGACCCCTACACCACCAGCGTGGAAGAGAGCGACCCCATGGAGTTCAGCGGCAGTGACGAGGACTTCCAGGACCTTCTTCACTTCGGGAGAGACCGAGCGAACAGCACCCAGTCCCGGCTGTCCAAGCGGAACTCGACCGAGAGCCGGCCCGTCAGCGTCACGTATCGGTTCGGCTCCGTGGGCCAGGACACGCAGCTGTGCCTGTGGGACCTCACGGAAGACATCCTCTTCCCCCACCAGCCCCTCTCGCGTGCGCGGACACACACGAACGTCATGAACGCCACCAGCCCCCCCGCGGGCAGCACCGGGAACAGCGTGCCCACGCCGGGCAGCACCGCGCCCCCCCCGCTGCCGCGGTCCAACAGCCTCCCGCACGCCGCCGTCTCCAGCGCCGGCAGCAAGGGCAGCGTGGCAGACGGCGCCATTGCCGCCGGGGTCAGCAAGTTCGCCACGCTCTCGCTGCACGACCGGAAGGACAGGCACCATGAGAAGGACCACAAGCGGAACCACAGCATGGGACACATCTCCAGCAAGAGCAGCGACAAGCTGAACCTCGTCACTAAGAGCAGGGCGGACCCCGCCAAGACGCTGGGGACGCCCCTGTGTCCCCGCATGGAAGACGTGCCCTTGTTGGAGCCGCTCGTCTGTAAAAAGATAGCACATGAGAGGCTGACTGTGCTAGTTTTCCTTGCAGACTGTGTCGTCACCGCGTGCCAGGAGGGGTTCGTCTGCACGTGGGGAAGGCCTGGTGAAGCGGCGAGCTCCAACCCTTAATGCCGCGCCGGCCTGCGGCCTGAACAGGCCGCGACTTCGTCTTGCGGGAGGGGTGGGCCGTACAACGGATGTGAATGACACTTCTTATCCTTAATGTAAATCTAAATGCATCAGAGCCATAATTTTGGATACTGCATGCCATATAATTCCGAATCATTTGATAATTCACCTTAGAACGTTTAAAAAATATAATCAAACTAATTGCCAGCCAAGTCAGTCACCCTCCTGCGAGTATAGAGTCCCACGGTTAGCCTTCCTGTATTAGACTATTTCAATTTTAGGAAAATCATGCCAGTGTGGGGAAACAATGACTTTAAAATGCTAAAATTAAAATTTCTGCTTTAACTGGAATATTTTTGCTTAACTACTCAATTAGAATATTGTACACCTGATCAGCGTGTATGTTCAACAGAGACGGCCATTAATTGTCATTTATAGTCCAATTTTTTACCTTAATCATAAACTGTTTAGGAATCTATGAAATTTAACTTTAGGAACAAAGTGTTCAGCAGGGTTGATTGATATTATTTTTACATTGTTCTGGCAATCCACAGAAAGAGAAGAGCCTTAATTTTTAAAACCCATTTTAGTCATTTTATGACAATTAAAATTGTTTAATAAACATCTTTTTTCAAAGAAGCAGTTTGTAGCACTTTGATTGAGATTCTGTGCACTGACCGAAGTACCCACGTTTCCCAGAGCCTGGGCGGCTGCCGTGGACTGCAGCCCAAGGCTGCCAGTCATGCCGTCAGAAGTGCCTCTTGCCACACAGCCAGGGTCTCACATGGTGGATGTGATTTGCTTATGTTTTCTCCAGCCAGGGGAAGGAGATTTTCTTTCTTTATTTTTTGTGGGGGTGTTGGTTGGGTTTTTTGGTTTGCTTTCTGGTCAGCGAGGCACGTGACCACAGGCCCTCGTGAGCCACCTCAGCTGTTTTGTACAGGCCCCAGGGTTCAGAGAGCTTCCCGCGTCTCCCCCGTTTGGGTTTCAGGTTCCCACCAGAGGCAAAGGGCAGGTGCAGCGTGTCCGTCTTCCGGATCGTTCTTGGAAGGCGCCCCACGTCTGTGTCAGCGGCTCCCCCAGGGAGGCCCCCTCCCCGACTTGGCTGCACCCACTTCCAGGGGCGGCCGCTCTGTCTGACCTGATTGCTCAGCACGGGAATGAGCTGTAGGCGCAGTCGCTTTTTGGTTCACTGTGGACGTGGTGGCTCTTGGAGCTGTATGTTTCATGTCAAGATAATGATGGTCTTAGTAACTTACTTTGGTCACTTGGGCTTGTATTTCTGTTGTGTACACCTTTGTAATTAAATACAGAGATCCTGGTCATTTATGCTGGTTTGAGTAGTGAATCTGATGCAGCGAAATGGACGCTTGGTTTCTCTGCGGCTCGAGACCCTGGTTGACGCAGCAGCAGCCCTGGGCCCCCCGGGTCCCCACCAGTCTCTGCTGCACGCTGTCAGGGCTGGCGCCCCTCACTGTTCACGGTGGTGTCTGTGACCCGTGATGGTGGAGGCGGTGTTCTCCTGCGTGAGAATTGCGGTCCATGAAAAGCTAATGTCCTCTGCCTTTATAGATAGTCCTTTGTTCCTAAATGTTAACTGAAGTCAGGTAGCAAGGGCAGCCATCCTTGCGGAGCGTTTCAGCTTCGAGGCTGTCAGATGGAGAGGGAGGCCAACACCCCATGTGCCGTTCTGTGTGCCTGGCAGTATTCCAAGTTCGGGCCAGAGGCTTGTGTACCTGCATCATATCAGAAGTTCAGTGTCAAAGGCTTCTGAGGCATTGAGTATGCGGTTTCAAAATTCAGGACTTGATACTGGGCCCAAGTGAAGAGTGGCTGACGCAGGTAAGTGGCCTTTGTGGAGGCGGGGAGAGTGCATCTCGCATGACTGTCGGTTCTGAGCGCTTTGCAGGTGGGCCCATGTTGCCAAAGCTCTTGCGCTGCGTCGCTTTCTGGCTCCTCCCGCCCTTCATTGTCTGCTGGGTACTCACCTGGGGTGGTCTGTGGATGGGAGCAGGGTAGCAGGAGCAAGAGAAGGGTGTTGTCGGTTGCTTAAAAAACAAGCTGTGAAATGTGCTGCTGGAAGCCTGTGTCCATCTCCTCCACCCCAAATTTAAAAAGCATTGTCCCTGCACAGGTTGGGGTTGGGGACTTGGTCAGAGACTCGCTCTTGCAGTGTCTGCGGGTGAGTGTGCCCTTGATGTCTGTCTGTACTCTGTCCGGGGCCCCGGCTGGGTTTCGGGAGCTGGGGAGGGGCTGGAAGGCCCAGGCTGGCTCTGGACAGGGCAAGGTCCCTCCGAGGCCCGCCCTGTGCCTGGACGTCTGGAAGAACCCTGCTGCTGTCAGGAGGACGGTGCCGGGGGCTCTCCCAAGACCAGGACGAAAGTTGCTGGTACTTCAGGGAGGCTGGGGGCATGCAGCACCTCTCCATTGCCCCCGGGTTTGTTTTCAGGGTCCTGGCTCCTGTGGCCTGGGGTCAGGACGGGTTGCTTCGACTCTGAGGGGTTCCAATTGCAGGTGTGTAAGGAGCAGTGGCCTGCTGAGGGGGTTCTAGGGAGTGGCCTTTGCAATTTTTCTCCCCAAACTTTGAGCTTCCTCACTGAAACTCTTCCATGTTTCAGCTTAAACATTATCCTGAGCAAAAATATCTTTTCTAACCTCACCTCTGGAATAAAACAGCTTTAGACAGAATCTGTGACGGCTCAGTCGTCATGATTTTCCATCATGCACTGAGACGTGTCGATGAAAAAGCACAGAAATGAGGCGCTCAGGGCGGCCATGAGCCAAGGCCCCCGAGTCGGGGGGTCTTCTCTGCCTGCCCTGCTTGGGTTCCCTCTTGTCAGCCTTGTAGGAATCCCGGGAGCTAGGGTCGCCTTGTGGCTTGGGCGAGTCTGGCTTCTGAACCCCCGGGCCTCCCCAGCCCCGGCCCTTCTCTGCGTTTCTCCTCCCTAGAAGAAAGCCTTGGGAAAACCTTGCCTTCTTTTAAAAGCAAATGTGTAAGAGGGAGTAGGCAGACTCTTTAAAAATAATCAGGAGCTTTGGGTTCTAAATTGACTCGCATCGTGGTGAAGAATCTTAATTTCATCTCTGTGCCGGACCTTCTGGCACTTTGGAAGTGTTCTGTGAGCCCTTGACTTGGAACTGAGGATAAAACCTTAACGGAAGAACATTTGAGGAGTGGAAACACGGGAATAAGGCACCACAGTGACGTTGTCCCGGACTCCCAGGAGCAAGGAGAAACAGAGTGCTGCGAAGCCTCCTCCATTCTTTGGGCGCACGTGCATCCTCGGCATTCTGGCCCCTCCACTTCCCGTGGGAAAGAAACCGTCAAGTATTGCGTTCGTGCTGGAGATGGGGAAGCTGTTTTATTGATGTCCGCACCGGTGGACGAGGTTCTCATCACCTCCTGTCAGAGGGAGGCCTTTGATTTCTTGGTGCAGAAGCTCAAAGTGTAAGGGGACGCCAAGGGGCTGGTGGAGGGCTCTGGGAAAGGAGGCCTGTGAACACCCAAAGGCCATGTGGATGGATCCGAGTGTCTGAGGAGGAGCTGGTGGGAGAGGTCGACTGGAGTTCCCAGGAAGGATGCATGTGGGGTTCCATCCTGTGCAGGGGGCCTGGCCGAGGGGGCCTGGCCGGCCGCTGGCCCCTGGATAGATCATGGGAGGAGCCCGGCCGCTGGCCCCTGGATAGATCATGGGGGGCCTGGCCGCTGGCCCTTGGATAGATCATGGGGGGGGCCTGGCCGCTGGCCCCTGGATAGAATATGGGGAGAGCCCGGCCGCTGGCCCCTGGATAGAATATGGGGAGAGCCCGGCCACTGGCCCCTGGATAGATCATGGGGGGTCTGGCCGCTGGCCCTTGGATAGATCATGGGGGGAGCCCGGCCGCTGGCCCCTGGATAGATCATGGGAGGAGCCCGGCCGCTGGCCCCTGGATAGATCATGGGGGGCCTGGCCGCTGGCCCTTGGATAGATCATGGGGGGGGCCTGGCCGCTGGCCCCTGGATAGAATATGGGGAGAGCCCGGCCGCTGGCCCCTGGATAGATCATGGGGGGAGCCCGGCCGCTGGCCCCTGGATAGATCATGGGGGGCCTGGCCGCTGGCCCCTGGATAGATCATGGGTGGGGGCGCTGGCTGCTGGCCCCTGTGCACGGGGCCGGAGGGGAGGCAGTTGGCCCCCTGCGCAGGTCCCGCTGTGCCGGGGTTTCCACTCTGGGGCTTTCCTTCCGCCGCATTGGTGTGTAGGGCTCACGAGTGACCGGAGATGTCTCCCTCGGGGCCCACAAGCAGGGCATTCGGCCAGGCCCTCTCCTCGCCCAGCTCACGCACCTGTCATGCTAGGCTGCTTGGGACTGTCCCCTGTCTGGGTTGTCAGGGGGCTCAGCCCCACGCCCCCAGTGCTGGCCGGTGAGAAGGATGGTGAAGGAGGGCCGGGGGTCTGGGTCTCACCTCCAGAAGCACTGGTGCCAGCTGTCCCCACTGAGGCTCAGAGCCGAGTTCATGGGTTCCCTCCGGAGAGGGAAGCGGTCCCGCTGGCCCTGACTTTTTATTCATTGCTGCATCTGTTACATGGACTTTGTGTCACAGTTAAAGTCACTGTCTCTCGGTTTAAATATGTAAAAGAAACTTTTTCTGCATCTTTGGTTTCTGTATACCTAAGTTTATTAAAGGTTACTGTTGTTAGGTGACACTGTATAAAATTGTATGAATATTTTACCTTTAGCAAAAAAAAAACTCCTATGTATTTCTTTTTTTTTTTTTTACATTTTCATCTGGTTTCTTGAAAACTTCAATAAATTTCATAAAGAGCCTTCCTAACACGAAATGTTGGTAAATTAACTGTTGCAATAGTTAATGAAGCTCTAATGTCAGCATTGTTACTTTGTAATTTTAAGAAAATCATGCTTTTGTTTCATTGCCCTGGTTTTTAGCTGTTTCCTTGTCACTGTCACAACTAGACTTTACACCATTCTTGATATTCTGAAGAACTTTGGGGTTGTCCTCTGTATAATGACATTAAATAAATGTGTGAATGAATTGTAAATGTAGATAATTTTCAATAGTTTTCACATCTAAGCTTTAAAAAAAAAAATCTCAGTGAACCAAAAAATGAAAAGCTTTTAAATGCTGTAACATTAAGGGCTCTGTTCATGTTTAGAGAACAAATAGCGCCAGGAATTGCTACCTCTTATTACTGGATTCTGATGTTTTCCTAATTTCGAAGCTTACTAAACAAAAGTGTTTGTTCTGACCATCGGAGGTATTTCTTGTTTTCTGTGACCTTCCTCTGGGCCGAGTCCCCGTGGGGAAGGACGCGGGCTGACTGCCATGAGCTGGTGGCCAGTCTGTGCGGACGCCGGGAGGCCACCCGGCCGGCCGGAGCCCCAGGTGGCAGCGGGCAGGCGTCCTTCTCCAAGTCTCGAACGGTTTGGTGGGGC
The DNA here is from genome assembly GCF_023699985.2 of Odocoileus virginianus. Taxonomy (NCBI): domain Eukaryota; kingdom Metazoa; phylum Chordata; class Mammalia; order Artiodactyla; family Cervidae; genus Odocoileus; species Odocoileus virginianus. The sequence continues at coordinate 9,808,735 of NC_069689.1, read as the reverse complement.
TCTGTCAGCGCCGTTGGGGTCCCAAGGCCCCCCGGTGCAGAGGGAGCTCCGTGAGCGGGCAGCAAGGAAGGGCCGGCCCCTCACCCTGCGCACTGGTACCTCTGCCTCTGGAAGCTTCTCGGCAAGAATTCCGGGCCTGGGCCTGCACGTCCCGCCCGGGGCTCATGGGGGGCCCCTCACTCAGTTGTCGCTCCCCGCCATCTCGTGGGACGTCTGGGCCTGGAACGCGGGGCGGGCGAAGCCTCTGGACACTCCCTCCTGGCCGCCTTTCCCTGGGGTGGGCGACCAGCCTCCCTGGACTCCGGAACCCGCCCAACGGTGCGGCCTCCTGAGAGTGGGGCCTTCGCCTGCCCTTGACTCGGAGCTGCCGGCCAGGAGAGATGTCCGGTTCTCTGCCCTCAGCGTGACCCGCTCCTGCAGAAGCCAGACGCTGTCTCCTCGGCCCTGGAGTAGCTTTTAGGCCCTGAATTCTAGTAGATTCACGGAACTTTAAAAAGACAGGTGCAACATTTTGATCTTTTAAAAACCACTAGTTCTTACCTTGAGAAAATTAGTCCCATTTTTTTCTCCCTTGTGTGATTGCCTATTGAAACAGGCAATTCTGGACCAGATTCTGGACCAGCGGGTCTCTTTCTGAAAAGGCACAGAAAACCTAGGGGTGCCCAGCCCCCACCCCATCTAGTGTCAGCAGCCTCTGACCTGCCTTCAGGTGGAAGCTGCATAACCCCACGTGCAGTCGGAGGCTCCTGGAAGACACGGAGGTTCGCAGACCAGAGGGGGTTTCAGAGCCGCAGCAGGTCACCGGGCGGGGAGCCTGCAGGCCGCGGGAGGGCCGGTGCTCCCCGGAGCCCATAACTGAATATTCCCTAAGAATGTTCCCTTTTCCCCAGATGTCTGTAAACAACATCATCATTTGCTCTGGGTGATTTTTCCCGGGTTGAGTGGCCTCTTTGGAGGAAGTGTGTCACCATCCGTGTGACCGGTCAGTGGGCAGGTCAGGGCTGCCAAGGTGGCAGGCTGTGGTGGGCGCTGGGCCTGGGGCAGGGCAGGGCCCAGGTGCCAGGGAATGGCCCAGAGGAGGCGCCGGCAGAGTGAGCCCCTCGCCGCACACCCTGCCCCCCCGCACCCACGTCCTAAACCTGGCTCATTGAGTCCAGGACCCTAGCCTCACACGCAGCCACTCTGTCCTTTCCTTTGGTTCTCTCATGCAACCGTCTGGGCAGCGGGAGCGGTGGGATTCTTGTGGCTGAATCAGGGAAAACGTATCCATAGCTCGAAGTGGCCCCGGGGGAAGGCAGCCCGGTACTAACTCGCATCGCTTTTGTACCATCTCTGAAAGGGCCTCTCTTTATGGAGACTCAGCCCTTAGTCTCCAGGGGCGGTGGGGCAGTTCAGGGGAGCTTCAGGCAGGCTGCCTCGGACCAGAGCCCCAGGGTGCAGGCCCGCCAACAGGTGAGACTGACCCGGCACCGGAACTCAGCCCGTGGCCCTTTCTTTTGGGGCTCAGGAGGCTGCTGGTCCGTCTGCAGCAGGACCCGTCCTGGGGCCTCCCTGGCTGACTGACCAGGCCTGGACCGGTGCCACCGGCCCGTCTACCGGCCACCCCTCGAGGGCCTGAGGGGCGAGTCCAAGGTAGCCAGGGGTGGAGGGGAGCCGTGCTGGGACCCGGGGAAGCTTCAGGACGAGGCCTGGCTCTGGCCTCCGAGACCCTCACACTCCCTTTTCTTGCTCTCGGGGCCTCCAGTCTCAGCAGCGCCACAAAGAAAGATGTTCCATGGTTGTAAATCGTTTTCTAGCTGAAATGTTACTTTTTCTAAACATTCTTATGAAACAAGGTTTAATTCTTTCAGCTTAGTATTATAATCAAACCCAAACTAAGAACTGGGGTGTTCTGATCAATTCTCATATGAAATCGCTAGCAGGAATAAAGCGGCAACTTCGGTGAGAAGAGATCGGCCTCCTGAATGTTAGACTCAGGAGTTGCCGCTGCTCGTGAAGCGGGCTTCCTTCCTGGGGGCCGGTAGGATGGCTTGAGGATTCCGGGCTGGAGAGAGCTGGTGCTTCAGGGGTGTTTGTAAAGCCCTTACTTTGCCAGCTGTTCAGTGTCCGGGGGACAGACCAGCAGCTACCGGCTGTCTGGACAGCTGGACGCCAGCAGGGTCTCTGAGGCCAGATGCTCGGTCCTCCTGAGAAAATCCTCAGGGAGGAGGCAGGCCGGCCGAGGCGGCAGGGGAGCGGGCCCTCCGAACCGTGCTCCCGGTTCCCACATCCAGCCGGCCTCCCCTCGGGAGTGGTCTGCAGTCTCTGACGGAGGCCCGCCAGTGTGATTCCCCTTTTTCTCACTGTCACCCCGTAACTCGCTTCTAGACGGAAGCACAGGCTTACAGAAATCAGGTGACTTTCACATCTTGTTTGGGATAGTGTTCACAGACCTGGAAATTTGTAGCTTCCGTGTTGCAATACATGTAACCTTAAGATTATTAATAAATGAATGCCAGACCGTGGCGTGCATCCCAGTGAGTGTGAAGAAATTGAGCGCTGGTGGTTGCATGAGGCTCAGTCCTCTCAGGTTCATCTTGAGCTCGGGGGCCCCCCGCCCCTCGCCCCCACCAGTGCGGTCCCCGCCCCCACCACAGCCGAGTGCCCGCAGGGCCCTGCCCCACGTCCACCCCCACGGCCTGGCCCTCCTTTCCCTACCCGCTGGGCCCTGTGCTCTGGTGTGGAGGCCAGAGAGGCACCGCCATCACCACCCTCAGCAGAGCTGACCTTGTAAGAAACGCCTCTAGGCTCTGTTCCTGAACAATGCAGGCTCTGGGCCGAGCTGGGCGAGCTGGCCTGGGAGCCGGGGAACCCCCTCGGCGGCCCCGAGCTGCAGCCCCTGGGGAGGATGGTGAACAGCCCCCCCAATCCCGGGAGGTGCCCCTTGCCTTTGGGCAGCGATGCTTCAAAGCACCCAGGCCCTGAGAGACCACTCTCGCCCAGGCCAGCCCTGCCCAAAGCGTGCCAGCCAAGCAGCTCAGCGGCCTCCCCCGTTAGGGACTAAATACACGGACACAGAGGGTCTGTGAGAAACCCTGGCTCCCAAACCCACACCAGAGCGGGCCTGACGCCGGGGCGCTGCTGGAAGGACTGAGTGACTGTGACTGTCTCCACTGCCCCGTGTTTTGCTGGATTAATGGAAACTGCTTTGTTTGCAGGGTTTACTGTCAGCCCCAAACCAGGCCACTTCTCCAGGTGGAACTGTAGTGTAGCGACCCCACACCTGCTTGGACGTCCTCGCCCCAGCCCGCGTCTCAAGGGAGCAGCCGCAGCGCAGCACCGGCCGCGTCGGACCTTAAGCAGCGCCGCGAGGAGCAGCTTGGTGGGCGTGCTGCTGCGCGCCCCAAAGAGCTGTTTCCGTTTTTAAACCATTCTTTTGGGGCTGCAGTAAAAAATGAGAAATGAGGTTTTCTTGCTTTTTACTCTAAAATTCAATGCAATTAACGTGTTATATATATAATTATACATATATACATAGTGTAAAATAAAAATGTTTCTTGGACAAGAAATCCCCTTAAATCCAACTGTTTATAAATAGTACTTCACTGTTTCTGCACTGAGTATTTTTAATACTTTAGGTGATCAGGAGACAACCTGGAATGCACTCATAAAGTTGTTACAAGTTGTTTCTTGTAATTCAGGAAGACAAATGCTGCAATCATAGACTTTTAAAAATTGTTTGCACTTAAAATAGATTAATGCTGTTAAAAAGTTATTTTGAATATGGGTGTAGTGGACCGCCAAGGTGTGGCACAAACATGCCCTTTTTTAATCTGTTAGCATTTATTTTAATACTCTCGTTCCAATGCAGTCAGCTCTGTATTATATGTATAAATAATGTAAGTCAGCAGTTGGGGAAAGGGTCACTTAAGTAAGTAATTTTCATCATCTAAGAGTGATATTTCTAATTCATACAAAGTTAATATTAAAGCTATCTTGAATACACCCCTCGCCTGTCTTCCATTAAACCGGCTCATCTGGGGAGATCTCTGCTTCTCTGGCCGCTTCCTGCCATGTCTCCATCTTCAGCCTTGGCGGGCCGCGGCATGTGTGTGCCGACTCTGGTTTCAGCGAACCATTTTCTCCTTACAGCTTAAAGCCCACGAGCCCACCTTCTGTCGTTGAGAGCTCTCACCCGCGACTCTCTGGTTGTGTGTGAAAATGCTTTGTTACCCATGTGGCGAAAAGGCTAATGAGATGACTTGGGACTTTGACCTGATGGAACCAGCTGGTGAGCAGCTCTGAGCACAGGTCGGGCCCACACCTGTGTGCGACCCTGCAGGTGACTAGAGTACTGCAGCGTGCAGCTGCTGAGCGGAGACACTGCTGTCACAATCATACACACTTGAGCCCTCTGAAAGGCCTTTATTCAGTCAGGCTCTAAACCATGGTGCCTAAAACACATTTCTCAGAGATCCCAGTAAACCAGGGGCACGTCCAAGTGATGTTAGGCTAGAAAAGATGCGAACACACTGCACTCACTCCCCTGCCATCATCTACGTGAACGTACCCACAGGATCACGCTGCTGTTGCAGAAAAACTCCCATCAGCGCAGGTCTTGGCTTCCTTCCCAAGGCGAGGAAGGTTGGGGAGCCAGCTCTCCAGCGGCCGCCTCGCCTCACAGCCGGTTGGGTCTGGGTATACAGAGACCCGCGGCGCCCGAGCAGCAGGGCCAAGTGGCCGCCTGTGCCCGGAGGCCCAGCCACTGCAGGCCCACGGGGCGCAGAGCCCTGGGGAGGGCGGGAGCCCTGGGGCAGCAGGACTGTGCTGTTCAGACCTGGGAGAGCAGGCCCACCCGCTGACGCCGAGAGGGGAGCCCCCCGGGGGCCCAGGGGCCACACGGCCCCACCCGGGAGCCCAGCCCAGCACCACGCTGGGGGGACAGGTGCATTCACTGCAGAGTCCTTCACGTTTCTGTATTTAAAGTGGGTCACGACGTCCCTGAGCTGCCCTTAGAGCTGTCCTCGCTTGGAGCTGGCTCTGAGCGGGCCCCATCCCTGGCCGCTCCCTCTCTGCTGAGCCCTCAGCGCCCCCAGCTCCTGCTCCCCAACCCTGGACGTGGACCCCAGGCCCCCCACCCTTCTCGGCCCGACGCCACCCCCACACGGGAGGACCCTGAAGCCAGCCCCTCCCCATGCACCTGGCCCAGAAGGCCCTCAGGCCTCCCCCTGTTCCTGGGCGCCCCGCCCCCGGCCTGTGAAACGCCAGCCCCCTACCCTAGCCCCCTCGTCTGTCCCTCCCATCCCTCTGCCTTTCTGTGGCCACCGCTGCTCTGCCCCGCCCCCCACCACCAGGGGAAACAGGGGTCTTCTGTGCCCATCTACTGTCTGCCCCCCGGGCCATCAGAGCCGTGCCCTCTACCCATGGAGGCGACTGGCCTGCCCCTCGCCTACTGCCATGCCGGGGGCCCGGGGCCGCATGCTGGCCTGGGCGCCCTCCTCAGGAGGCTGCGCCCAAGTCTCCCCAGCAGAGCCAGTGCCCCTGATGCACCCACAGAAGTCAGGATAAAGGACAGTCAGGACACACGTTCAACTCGGCAAACAGGAGGATCCGACACCATGAGAACAGCTTACTCTTTAATAAAATCAGGGGTCTCCGGTGGTATAATCTGGAAGCCGAACTGTGCTAAACACTAGCGCTGATGGACCACAGGCGTGCGGAGCCCGCGGTGAAGCCAGCCTAAACAACACATAATAACAGTATAATCTCTCTCTTCTGATTCATATAAAAATTACAAAATATCCCTGCCCCAAACCCTTACATTATGAAATGAAATAAAACCCTAGAAGGAGGTGGCTTTACAGATGTATTAGACTTGAACACACAGTAAAGCCACCCTCTGGACACGGCTGTCTTGGCCAGCGGCTCCAGGCCGAGGCGGTGGCGTGGGTCTGGGGGCAGCTCACCCGGGACAGGACGCCCGGGCCCCGGGAGGCCCGGCCCGCTCGCTGGCGCGGCGGCGGGGAGCCAACCCGGGCGGGGGCCACAGCACTCAGCAGCCCCCACCTCTGCGCTCTATTGTGGGCAGGCGGTACTGTTTCAGGCTGGGCTTGATGTCCTTCTGCGTGTCTGTCTGTCAGAGAGAATGACAGACGCTCAGTGGGGGCCAGGGTGGGCGGGAGCACAGGGCGGGGGACGCGGGACACCCACCTTCTGGGCAGCACCAACGCACTTCAGGGGTCTCAGCAGCGGTGCCTTCGGGGCGAACACTGACTGCAGGGCAGGGCTGGAGTAGGAGGCCAGCGTGGCCGCTCCCGACAGCTTCAGCCTGGGCAGCTCCATCAGGTAGGCCGGCCCCTGCCTCCGGGGGTGGTTCTCCTCTGGCCTCACGGGTTGTTTCTACAAACAAGGACAGCCAGGTGAAGGCAGGATGCCAACCCCCTGCGGGAATTAGGCAGGGCAACAGGGGCGCTCTCACTGCTCCTGCCTCACACAATTCTGGGCCGTGAGGTGTGACCACACAGTGACTGGCCCACACACGCCATATCCCAGGCAGAAAGTTGGGGGGCTGCTCCCAGGCCAGGCTTGCGCTGACTGCAGTCGGGGGCAGGGTGCGGTCTCGCTTCCTGCTCTGACCCCCGGGGTTGGCTGCGCGGCCTGCAGCCTGCTTCTGTGGCCAGTGAGCTAATGGATTTCACAGCTTTTAACGGCTGAAGAAAATTTCACGGCATGCGAAAACTGTATGAGATTCCAACGTCAGGGTCCAGAGTTTCATCAGACTCCATCGCAAGGTCCAGGCACCGGCAGCCGGGCGCGGGCCTCGGCTCTGCCTGCAGGGGGCGCCCTGGGCAGGTGTCGGCAAGAAAATCACGCGCACCTGACCAGCAGGCGGGGCGGCGGGGGGACAGCGGTCACGCGGCCAAGTGAGGGGCTCAGGCTGGCGGAGTGTCCCAGTGTCCCAGCGTCCACGGCTGGGGCTGAGCAGCTGCCCCCACCCCCCAGAAGATGAAGGGAGGGCAGGCTGCGGGAGAGCGGGAGGCGAGGTTTGAGCTCGGTGGCCTCCTGGACGTGCACACGGGCCAGCTGGGCCCGGACCCAGGGTCTCGCTCTCTTGAGGGCAGCCTGGCCGCAGGGACCCCCGATGCTCGGCCCCCAGCAGACGGACCCTTGATACACGCTGGGCCGAGTGAGGAACGGCAGAGGGGCAGTCACCTCGGAGCTCGGTGCCTGCACACGGCTGTGAAGGGGATTCGGGGCCTGAGAGGTGATGTTCTCACAAGGAGAAGCCACAGCTGCTAAAAGCGTGCGCAGCAAGTGCCAGTGGCCCGCTGCTCCTGCAGGGCTCAGCGGCCAAGGGGTCACCTGGCCAGGGGTGGCCTCCCTGCGCCCCCAGGTAGGGTGGCCTGAGGGACACAAGGTGACCGGCGCTGGGTCTGGGTGCAGCCTGGCCCTGGGGGGTGGGAGGGCCCACGCCGCGAGGCTGTGGACGGAGCTGGTGGGTAGCAAGGGCGGGGCCATGGGAGCCGGTGCCCATGTCCGGCGTGGGCAGACGCCGTCTGGTTTGGCGGCAGGTCGCTGATGGCCCCTCCGGGCGGGTGGGGGGCCCTCCAGGGCGTCTGCCTGGGAGACACGGGGGGGTCCCTGCGGCCATCGGCTCCCCCGATCACACAGTACCTGCTTCCGGCCCTCCTGCGCCCTCTGCCAGGTGCTGTTGAGCTCTGGGGCCGTGGGGCGCTCGGGGAAGGGAGCGGGGGCCTTCCGCCTGGCCCTGGCCAGTGCCTGCTTCTCGGCCGCCCTGTGGGGAGCACAGAAGGGCCCCTCTCTTGAGAACCCACCTGGCATCCGCCGCCTCCAGTCTCCAGCCTGTCGCTCCGCTGCCTCGCTCACGCGCGTCTCACCCACTGACCTCCGGGGAGCTCGCCCCTTCTCTGCCTCAGCCTGACAGCCTCTGGGCTCCGGGACTCGAGGCAGGAGGTGACAGGGGGGTGGTCAAATGCCCCGGGGCAGGCACTCCCCACGTCGGACGCCACCCAGCTCACTCTGGAGCCTCAGAGCGAGCGGGCTCACCCCACTAGCCCGCTCTGCTCTGACTCCCTGGGCTCAACACTGGAGCCTTGACCTCGACTGGAAGGCACCGCAGGCCCTGCTTCTCCCCTCCCCGGTGCCGCTGCAGCCTCCTTCTGGGAAAAAGTCCGAGAGAGGGGCGAGGGGCGGGTTCCCAGAGGTGTTGGCACTGTTCCCGGGACCACCTGTCCCTCTGCGCGCCCCTCACCCCCTCCGCGTGTCCCCCTGCCCCTCCGCACACCCCCCATCCCCTCCGCGTGCCCCTCGGCCCCAGCAGGGTGCCCACCTCTGCCTCTGGAAGTAAGGGTGCTGCAGGGCCTGGTGGGCAGTGATTCTCTCGTCGGGATCATAGGCCACCATGGCGTGCAGGAGGGAGAGGCATTGTGGGGACAGACTGGTGGTCAGTAGAGGTATCCCTGATCCCTTTTTAAAAGGAAAATCAAAACTCATAGCTCTCGACCTGCATTAAAAGCCCAATGATAATAAACGGTCACGCCGCCATTTAGAGCACGTGGCCGGTCCAGCGTCAAGACTGCACAAGGACCTGCGCTGAAGGGAACAGTTTACATCTAACAGTGGGGCGGGGAGGCAGGAAGTCGTCCAGACTCCGGGAGCAGAGGGACCCTCAGGGAGCTGCGGCCCTGGGCTCCGTCACAGCCTCCGTGCGCCCCAGGGCGGCGGGCACCAGGAGAGGCACCAGGAGAGGGGAGGTCTCTGTACTTCCACTCACTTTTCCTGTGAACCTAAAACTGCTCCAAAACATTAAATCTGTTTTTAAAACGGGTGTGTGTGTGTATGAAATCTCATGCTCTAAATATAAGAAAACTTTCCCTTGAAAAGACTAACATCACATTCCCACCAGAGAAGAATGAAAGTAAATTTAAAAAAAGAACAAGACCCCAACATAGTTGTCATCTCCGTACCTTCCCAGGGTCTGGAAGCTGCTGGGTGCTGCCCACCCCTCATGTCCCTGGGGTCCCCCAAGAGCCTGGCTCCCCCAAGTGCCCACCCAGGGGTCAGTGTGGCGGGGCACCGGGCGGAGCTGCCCCAGGCCAGGCCTGCGGCCTGTGCTGGGAGCCATCCTCACCCGAGGCTCCAAGGTCTGAGTGAACCCCCGGGGACACCTCCCGACTGCCCGGCCGAGCGGGCTGTGCTGAGCCCGTGGGGAACAGCGGCGGGGCGAGCCCTGGGGTGGGGCCGGGGGCCTGCACTCACTGCTTGAACTTGGTGAGGGTCTTCTCAGCAGGCGTGCCCATGACATCATGGATCCTGGAGATCTGGTCCAGCTCATTGGCGCCAGGGAAGAGCGGCTGCAGGCTGGGTGGGATCAAGGCTGCCGTCAGGGCCCTGACCCTCCAGGCGGCAGAGGGACCTCCAGCACGCGCCCCCGCCCCGGGCCTTCCTCCTCCACTGTGCCCACGTCGGGGTCCTTCTAAGGCACAGAGCCCACTCTTGAATCTGCACAGCTGGGCCTCCACCAGCTGCGAGAGGAAACCCGCAGCGCCTCTCACCACCGGGGGAGCGCAGTCGACAACAGTGCAGGCCGGGTCAGGCCAGACGGCGTGGACAAACGAGGCCCACGGAGCGTGTCGGTTTCCGAGCCTTCACAGAGCTGGGACTTGTGGGTCAAAGGGCTCTGGCGCCTCTCACCGCCCTCCAAACTGACTCGAGTGACTGTGCTGTGCTTCGCTTAGTCCTCAGTCTGTCCGACTCTTTGGGACCCAATGGGCTGTAGCCCGCCAGGCTCCCCTGTCCAGGGGAGTCTCCAGGCAAGAACACTGGAGTGGGTTGCCATACCCTCCTCCAGGGGATCTTCCTGACCTGTGGCTCGAACCCAGGTCCCCCACATTGCAGGCAGATTCTTTACCGCCTGAGCCACCAGGGAAGCCAAGGGACTTCAGCACATGAGAAAAGACCATCTGCTGGAACTTCATCAGCGAAACCACCGGTCTCCTTTCCAAAAATAACACTCACTTATCAACAGGGAAGCTCTGGAATCAGAAGCTGCGCCCTGAAGGGCCTGTGCATTTATCACGGGGCCAGTGGACGCCCTGGGTCCTCCCACCTTGCCCGGCTCTGCTCTTCTGACCAGGTCACTCCGACGTAAATCACCCCTCCCACGCCCCGGCCCGTCCTTCCTGCCCTGCCGGAGCAGGAGGGTGCGCCCCCCTCCTCCCTTCCCGGCCTCTGCTGTGCGCCCCCTCCTCCCTTCCCGGCCTCTGCTGTGCGCCCCCTCCTCCCTTCCCGGCCTCTGCTGTGGCCTTGCTCTGCCCAGAGCTGGAGCCAAGGCTGGGGTGGGGGCAGCATGCTCAGGGCTGGGGCACTCTGGACTCCTGCTGCTCCTCAGCCCTGGGGCCTGAGAGCCTGTGGGAATGACTGGACTCCGAGGGCAGACTAGGGGCACGGCAGGCCCCACACGGCGCTGGGAGCACGCCCTGGCTCCGTTTCTTCACCGGCTTCATCAGTTATACCGCTGATGAGGCCACACGGAGAGGCTCGGCCACCCAGGGCTGGGCGGCCGCTGGGAGAGGAGTAACTGACAGTGTTCCTCCCTCCATGCTGGGCAGACAAGGAGAGCAGCCCGCCCGCTTCCTGTCAGGTTCAAGGGCAGCCACGACACGAGAAGGACCGTCCCAGGCGCACAGGAGAGCGGGAAGCCGCTGGGTGCTGCCCCAGGGGCCCAGCGCTACCTGGCCATCTCGTAGAGCACGCAGCCCGCGCTCCACAGGTCCATCTTGAAGCCGTAGAAGCCGTCGGTGAGGAGGCACTCGGGGGCCCGGTACCAGCGGGTGGAGATGTACTCGGTGTATGGCTGCCTCGAGTGGACGCTCCGGCACGAGCCGAAGTCCCCGAGTTTTAGGACATCCTGCTGCGAGCGGGGAGACACGGGGACAGGGAACGTCTCACCAAGCAGCGACCACCACACAGGCCATTCCAGGTACTGGCGCGCTGACACAAGGACGCCCGGCATCTAAACGAGCTTGTAAACCATAGAGTGCTGGCTCTGTAAGCATCTGTGAAGTTGCCGCTGACCCATGAGGAAGTGGGGTCTCTATCCAGTGGATCACATTGACAAATATTCTGGCTATGTTTTACAGACATTTCAAAATGTCTGCAAAACGTCTTTGGGCTGTGCAAATGTTTAAGTCACAGTGTAAGTCTACAGATGAATTCTACACCCTGGTCATATTCCCCATTATGCCTCAAACAGGTTTCAAGGTGTTTCTTCCATCTTCTCTCTCTATCATATTCAAGTCGTAAAATGCATGCTGTCAATAAACATGAAGTTTCTGGCAGGAACCCGTGGCTACAGGCCACATTAAATAGCACTTCTCTCGGCCAGACGATGAAGAAACCTACACTGAAACCCTTGTCCCTTTTTCCCATTCCCAGTACAGTCAACAAAAATTAAGGCACATAAAAAGGCAAGAAACAACGGTCTGAAGAGGCAAAGCATGCATCAAAACCAGACTCAGATGTGGCACAGGTTTTAGAATTTTAGAATTATCAGACAGAAAATTAAAAAAAAAAAAACTATGATTAATTTAAGGGTTCCAGGGGAAAAAGAAGACAGCATGCAAGTTCAGATGGGAAATGTAAGAAGAGAGATGGAAACCCTAAGGAAAAATCAAAAGCTAACATCAGAAATAAAAAAACACTGGAAGAAAAATTTTAAATGACTTTGATAGGTTCATCAACAGATTCATCAGCCAAGAAAAGAGTCAGTGACTGTGAAGATGTGCCAACAGAAACCTCCCAAATTGAAATGCAAAGCAATAGAAGAACATCAAAAACAACCAAACATCCAGGAGCTGTAAGACAATTTCAAAAGTTGTGGCGTGCACACACTACAATGCGGACAAATCTCAGAAGGACGATGCTGAGTGAAAGAAGTCAGACCACAGAAGGGTATATACCATGTAATTCCATTTATAGAACATTCTAGAAGACACAGTAATTCTATTATGACAGAAAGTCAGCTTGTCTTTCCTGGGGACAAGGGACAGGAAGGCAAAGGTTACCAAAGGCAAGAGGAAGCTTTTGGGGGCAGTGGCTTTGTTTGTTGACTGGGATGATGGTTTCATGGGTATATACAAATGCCCAAACCTAACAAACTGTACACTTTACACATGTACAGTTTAAGGGCTTCTGAGCCCTTGAGACAGACCTGAGCTCAAATCCTGCCTCTTCCCCTTTTATATTTACAGCATTTAGAATAATTTATCAATAAATGGAGTTTATTTTTATACACAGTATATAAGAAGGGTGCCTTTTTCCAGACGTGTGGTTATGTTGATGGCATTTATTAATGATTCTTTTCCCCAAACTGAAGGGGAAAAAAAATAACAAACATGACATCCACTGGGACTGAAAGCATATCCAGTGAAAAGCTTTTTATTCTATCTTCATTCTGATATCAATTTTTCATATAAAAGTTCTTACCTTTACTAATATATTTTCTGGTTTTACATCTCTGTGAAATATTCCATTTCTGCATTCAACATGAAAAGAAGGACAGAATTAATTGCACCTCATTCAATCCTTTCACACTGCATTTTCTAATGAATGGTAACACATTTTATCAATCTGAAAGCCTCCAAGTCTCCACGTGAGTACCTGTGCATGTGGTCCAGAGACTTACACAGCTGGTACATGTAGTGAGTAATTTTCTTCTCCGATAACGGGTGTCTTCTTCCTTTGCAATCAAGGAGACAGCCAAATATGGTTACCAATATCCCCATTTCTAATTATGTGCAAAAATTTCCAATTTTCTCAGTGAAAAACAGAATGGAACAGTTCTAGGAAATATGGAGTCCATCTACAAAATATGCCATGTAGAATTCTATATACCGACATGATCTCATTCAGAATCGCAGAGCACCAGGCCTTCTCTGCAATGAGAAGGGTGCTGAGCGATCACCAGGGGCACTCGGTCTGGGGCCTCCACGCAGCCTCAGGCAGGCCTGCAGGGCGCACTCCTCCACACTGTGACTACGAGATGGCAGGCCACGTGTGTGCACGCGCGCGCTCAGTCGTGTCTGACTCTGCGACCCCATGGGCTGCAGCCCGCCAGGCTCCTCTGTCCTCGGAATTTACCAAGCAAGAATACTGGAGTGGGTTGCCATTTCCTGCTTCAGGAGATCTTCCTGACCCAGGGATCGAACCCGCGTCTCCTGTGGCTCCTGCATTGGCAGGAGGGTTCTTTACCACTGAGCCACCTGGCAAGCCCGAGATGGCAGGAGTCACCTGCAAATCCAGCATTTTCCTCAGCTTCCTGTCTAGATGGAGATTTCTGTCTTTAAGGGAATAATAGATCACAGTTTTGTTTTGTTTTTTCTGCTGCACTGCCCAGCATATGGGGTCTTAAGTTTCCTGACCAGGGATTGAACCCGCACCCCCTGCAGTGGAAGCGTGTCGTCTTAACCACTGGACCACCAGGGAAGTCCCAGAAGTACGTTCTCTCAATCAAAGAAGACGACCAATGACTGAATTTCACAGCCCACACGCTCCTCTCACAAAAGGGAGCAGACACTGGCAATACTGACCATGCCCTGCAGCACGCTGAGCACCCATCCACACAGCCTGCAACCTACACCTTCCTCACTCCTGCAGTGTTCGTGATGTTCTAGAACCCCGCACATCACCTCCAGTGCCACGGACTACTGCAGGCCACGGGGCCCCAAAGAGTCGGACTCGACTCAGCGACTGAATGACAGCCAGTACCACAGACACCCGTGTTCTTGAAGATGTCACATTTTAACTTGATTTTAATCTCAGACGTCTGTGTTTCTAGGTTATTAGGTTTTAAATATGAGAAACACATGCTCTCACCTAATAATTCAGAAAGCCAACATGAGCACACGGCCCACTTGACATTTTTGGTCCTAAATTTGCAATTTCTGTTGAAAAATTAATGTTTTCTTTTTCCTGCATAACAAGAATGTTTATGTTAATGATAGAAAGTAACAATTTACAAAATGTCTAAGTGCAGTCAATTTTTCCATGTCATACTATAATCTTTTTATTCTATTTCACATCAGTTTTCCACAATTAAAAAGAATTAAAACTAAGACTACTGGCTTCCCACAGCTTGAGGAATTTTATAATTCCTTTATTCTGTAATAATTTTATCAATTACCTGTACAAAGGTGAAAAGAAAGCAAAATTTCCCTCTCTGTCACCCGTGAGGCTGGCTGAAGTGTTGTGAGGTCCTGTCCCCTCTGTCCTCGCTGCCCATGGACGAGGAGGGCTCCCCAGACCCCGGTGGCAGATTCCCCCCAGCTCAGGGCTCTCAGGACGAGGGCCCCCAGTCCCCTGGGGCATGTGAAGACACAGGCTGCTCCCCGTCCTTGCCTGGCATGTCTGGCTCAGCAGGTCTGTGGTGGGGCCCGAAAGCTGCCTTTCCAACGAGCTCCCAGAACGGGCTGGCTGCGGGGCCTGGCCGTGCGCCTCGGGAGCCACGCCTCCCTCTCGCTGACGGGTCGCTCCAGCCCATCCCCTTCTCCCGCTTCCCGGGGGTACTCTGTTCCTAAAAGCGCCCTTCCCAGCCACATCCACACAGCCACATCCTAATTATAGCATAAAGCTGTCCTTACCTTCATCTGAACCTGAACTCAGGGAAGGTGGACTCTTAGGAAAAGTCTAATGCATCCAATCTTCATAATCACCTAGGGATCTTTCATAAAGCAGATTCCAAGGCCCAGGCCTAGCCCAAGTGAATCACAAGCAGGCGGGGGAGCCAGGAGTCTGACCTTTCACTGCCTTCTGCCCCCAGGGCAGGAGGACTCTGCCTTCCTCCCGGGCTGCCCCCCTCTACCCATTCGTAGCCGTGGGGGCAAGGCCGTGACTCCTTCCCATCCCTCCGTGGGAATTCCTGTCTGCACACCCCGGGGACAAGGGGCCTGCCTAAGCCACGGTGCCACTGCTCTGAGCAGTCAGAGAGTCCACAGCCTCGACAAGGAGGAGGGACTATCGACTTTCACAGTATTTCCCCCAAAAGAAGATCCTAAGTTTCCGGATGCAAGATGGTATCTGGTTCCCACCAGATTCTTGCTTACAAACACCTTGAAGCAGACAAAATACTGTTAATAAAACGCCCTGAGGTTCCTCATGTGACCCTTTACTGAAGCCAGCAGACTGCAAACAGTATTTCCCTGGCTCACTGAGCCAAATTAATTATTCCAAGATAATTTTTGACCAAATATTCTCATTAAGAAGGCACTTAATGAATGTCACACATAACATCAGCAATGCAAAAAATTGAAAGTGAACACAATGATTAGCTGTGGCCTTCAGTGTAACCTGCGTTGCACCAGGAAATCTAGCACACACGCCCCTCCCACAAGAGGCCCTGTCCCCAGGCTGTGCCTGGCTCTCCGGGTCAGGCTCCGAGGTGCCTGCCGGGCCCACCAGGGTGCGGCCAAGTGGCCCACAGTCTACGCCTGGGCCCAGAGGCTAGGCCCTGAGGCAGCCTGCGAGCACGTGTCTGCCATCAGTATTTTCCAAGAGAGAGCCCCGCGGGACAGCACGCGATTCTCAGAGAGGTTGGAGGTCCCGACAGGCAGAGGGAAGCAGGCGGGGTGTCAGACTCAGCATGGAGCCGGAGCCATCGCCAGCACCCTTGTCTCAACAAGGCCGCATTCAAGGAGGGCCTCCCAGCTTTGCTCTTCGTCTTCTGCTGTGTTTCTTATTTTTTGGCCATACTATGCGGCATGTGGGATCTCAGTTCCCTGACCAGGGATCGAACCCACACCTCCGGCATTGAAAGCGCAGAGTCTTAACCACTGGATGGACAGCCAGGGAAGCTCCCCAGCTCTGCTCTCTGAAGCTGGCTCATCTCAGGCAAGTGCTCTGACTTCTTGGAAGCTCTTTTCCTCACTTCTAGAGTGGAGCTGAGCTCCCAGCACAGGGACGAGCCAGTGCAGGAATCCAGAGCCGGCACACACCAGCTGTGTGTGGCGCGATGATGGTGGGGGTGTGGTGATTGACAGCAGCCTACGCTGATTAAAGACCAGGCCAGCCGGGTGCTGCTCCACACGCCTCACACCTGTCATTTACTCCTCACAACTACCCTGAGAGCCAGACACTATGATTACCCCCATTTTTCAGACCAGGACCTGCCGCCGTGAGATGCATACGGTGCTGTGCGTGCTCTGGCCTGGAGCGCAATCGGGGACACCTGTGTGCTCCCTGGACACAGAACTGGACAGCACCTCCCAGAAGCACCAGCGCTGACCTAACAGTGGTGCCATCAGCTTCAGGAAATTCCAGCGAAAATGCTGCTGCATCACTCACACCCTCAACAGCACAGATGGACAAAGTGAGGAAGACGCTCAGCGATCACGCCACATCAGGATGTTTCAAGGAAGAGTTAGCAATGCCGTAATGGGTTTATGTCATGTCTACTTCCTTTTCATATATGCGCAAAAGTGATGTGGGTGGAAACTGTCTCAATAGTTCTGAACAATTTCCTTTAATAAGGACAGAACTAAAATTGCTAAGTGAAAAGAAAGATATGTGTCAGAGCGGCAGTGGCAATGTTTTTTTTCCTTTTTGTTGGTACATAAAAAATACTGCATCTTACAATTCAGTGGCTCAGATCTGATCAAATATAAAAATATAACTGAGTTAATCTGACACAGTAATGGCATGCAAAACTGTTACATTGCATAATGACTGGAACATGAACCCTGATTTCAGAGTTGCCTTAGAATTGAGGAAACACAATCATTCCTGGGTGTCTGCAGGGTCCTGGTTCCAGGAGCCCCTCGGGTACCACAATCCGTGGATGCACAAGCCCCTTGTATAAAATGCTCCATAGCTCAGACACACTGCCTGAGCTCCTCATGGAAACAAACTGTAATGCTACGCTTACAGTCAAACAAAGCTTGGTCTGCTTTTTCCTACCTGGCTCACAGCCCAGAGTCACGGATTTGTTTCAGGATGCCTGGTGCACTCACAGGCTCTAAACGGTATAACCCTAAGGTGGCAAGACAATCCCCCGGACCTGGAACAGCCTGTGCTCCAGAAGGCGGCCCGTGTGCTGCCGGGGGAGAGTCTCAGGGTCTGGGTGGCCAAGTCTGTCGAGGAGGACAGACAGAGGAGCCACGGCGGGAGACCATGTGGCCCGAAAGTGGTTGGTGGTGGCCTTGGCCACCACACCTTCCCGGTCCACTCAGGGCTGTCCAGAGAGCCGTGTGCAGCGGGCAAGAGCAGGCGCTGCCCGAGCCCTGACCCCAGACCATCCTGGACGAGGCCCACAGCCATGGACGGGTCCCTCGTCTCTCCATGCCTCCCTTTCACCATCCCGAACATGCGATCATGACAGAATCTGCTCACAGGCTCTCAGGGTGAAATAAGCTGACTCCTCTCAAGGGCCAGGGGCAGTGCCTGGCCTGCGGTGAGCACTTACGGCCATCAACCATCACTGTCATCGCCACACAGTCGGCGCCCCGAACCCCTGGGTCTCTGTAAGCGGGTCCCGCATCCGAGGTTTCTGAGGTTGGCTAAATCCCTGAGTCGTTTTATATACAAGGGGCTTGAGCATCCATGGATTCTGGTACCTGCGGGGCTGCTGGAACCAGTACCTTGCAGACACCAAGGGATGACTGTATCTCCTCAATGCTAAGGCAACTATGAAATCAGGGTTCATGTTCCAACAGTGAGTATCTTACAATCACTGTCCACGGTTTTCCCCACGTTTTAGCATCTCTGACACCTAGAGGCCGCTTAGCACTGACAGCACCTGATCCCACGCTCAGAGCACAGCGCCTGGCCTGTGAAGCCACTCGGCATCCCCAGGATGAACCGACGGCCGCTGAGCTATAACACAACAGTCTGCTTTCTACGGCCTCTGTAGGAAGACACTGAAAGAAACAGATTCACTTCCTCCAATTACACGACTCCCCTACTATTGGAAATTAAAATATTAACTTCTAAACAAAGTTTTCTCCCATCTAAACATACAAAAAACTTGCCAGAAATTATCCCCTCCCCTCAAGTTTTAAAATATCACACTCTAACAAGCATAATTCTAACATAAGATATGTATCTTATACCAAGAAAGTTGTTATTATACTAAAAGGAAGTGATTCTGTAGATTCATTAAGAACAAAATGTCGGCTTACTGGTAAAAAGATCATTGCAAATTACAGTAAAATTTAGCAGTTGTTTCTCTTGGTTGCATTGATACCCTGTCCTGATACACTGTGAAAATATTTATTACACAGAGACTATCAAAGTGAAGGATCTAAGTCAGTTAGTGTATCTGAAAGTTAATCACAGAGTAACACCTTATTTATCCAAGCTGTCTGAAATAAGACTTCAAGTGAAATTTCCAGGTAAGGGAGGTTTACTCCTCAGATATACAACTCTTTTCTATTTGTAGGTACTTTACATGGGAATCTTTTAAAAACATTTCACTCCCTTTCCCATCAGCGTTTCCTACAGTGATACAGTTATCACAATCCAGTACATGACTATGTTCGCTCTAACCTGTCCTGGGGAACCTGGCAGCTTAGAGCTGTTCTCCCAGACCACTCTTGCTTTGGTTTATATTTTCAGTCTCCTCCCCCATGACTGGATTGTCACCTGTCACTTTCTGTTGGTGTGTCAAGTTCTAGAAGCGCCTTTTAAGAGCTCTTATTTTTAATAGGTTTTAAACCAAGAAGCCAGATGACTAAGTTTATTTTAAATTGTACTTAGAGCAAGACACCTGAGTGAGAGGTTTGTCTATGAATAAAATACACAAGGTTTGTAACTTAAAAGAAATATATTCCCAGATACAAGGCAATCTCCTACTTTCCTCAAAAGATGTAAAAGTTTCTGGATCCAAAAGTTTTATATCAACTTTCACAGATGTAAAACTTGTCTACTCATGCTATTTATTAATTTACTAAGCCACATATTTTAAATCACATATAAAATATGTCCATTTGACATAAAACTTGTTTCCACACTCCCACTTCATAAACAGAACTTTATCTGAACTCTTCACATGCACCTTTAACATCATGTTAAAGGTCCCCTTTGTTGCAAGAACAGCTTCTCGATCTAGAAGTTTTCTACACCACATCATCTGCCCTTTGGCCTAACCTGCTTGAGGTAATAAAGCAGTTTTTAAATCATCTACGATACTGTTGCTAAAATTCTATTTCAGATATAAAGAGTCCTTCATATAACATATAACATACAACATAAGGCAGTGGTATTTTTTCATTTCTTCGGTAAGAATAATATGATCCATAAAGTCTAACACTTGCTGTGTGATATTTACAAGGCTCATTTGTCCTGACATCTAACACAATGGGGAGGTCAGACCCAGGGCTATTTGATAAACATGGGCCAACCTCCGGCCTCCTCCTCTCTGCTTCCCCAGGTGACCCCTGTCGGCCTCCAAAACCAGCCGTGACTAGGTCGGCTCCAACACGCGTGCTTCCCCAAACAGTGCGTATTGTTCAAAAGACAGGGAATGAATGAACACTCAGCAGCACACGGCACCGTGTGAGGCTCCAAACCCAAGGGGGAAGGAGAGTCCCTCTCAGGGGATTATTTGGGGGGGGAGGCCTGCCTTATTCCGAAGCCTAGAGTAGAATGCCGAGCAACGGCAGAGCCCGGAACGGACCCTCGAAGGGCATGAGCCTGCGAGAGGCCTGAGCTGGGCCTCCCGCTGTGCCACCCTCTCCCGCGTCACCCCGCCAGCCTGAGCGCCGTGTGGCATCACTTCCTGTCCGCAGCCATGTTCTGAGCAGACAAGACTGCCCCCAAATACCTCCCACACCCAGGTGGTGCTAGTGGTAAAGAACCTGCCTGCCAATGCGGGAGACGAGAGAGACACGAGCTCAGTCCCTGAGTCGGGAAGATCCCCTGGAGGAGGAAATGGCAACCCACTCCAGCATTTTTGACTGGAGAATCCCACTGACAGAGGAGCCTGGCGGGCTACAGTCGCTGGGTCACAAAGAGTCGGACACAATTGAAGCGACTTAGCACACACACACGGTATACTTATATACAACTACTGAACTGTGGTGATTGATGATTTTGAGAATTAAGACAAATACATGGGAACTATAAGCTTTAAAAGATCTTAGACGCTCTTTCAAATTATTCTACATACCTCGTATTAGCTCATAAATATTCATCTCCATAAGTTCACATATTAGTGCAAGAGAACCAGATTTTCTGTCACTGAAAAGAAAGCCGGATTTAAAATGTTTTTTTCCTTGTATTAACCAGAAAAAAAGCATCTAATATTTAACTTATTTGTAAACACTTCTGATAAACATAAAACACTCCCACAGCAAAGACCAAAGTGTAATGACCAGAACAGCAGAAGTTTTGATTTTCAGATGGTATTTTAGGTAAAAATAATTTTAAATAATAATAAAACAACTTTAGGCAAAAATTCTAAAAGTTGGCCTCCCACAATTTTGGGAAAAAAGCATCTTGAGATTATAAAAGTAACTATTATATCTTCAGATAGAAGAAAACAGGTTGAGGAGCTGGAGAAGCAAAACAAAGCAAGCAGGACTTAATTCAAGGTCTGTGGCTGCAAATTCAGCTTTAATTTACCTTAATTACTTCCACGTCACTGAGATACATCACAGTGTGGGGAGCGAAATAAAAAACCTGGCCAGGGGCAAAAGGAGGAAGACGCCTCTCCCCACACCCCTGCAGTGTCACCCCGGGCCCCGCAGGGCGCCTGTGAGGGGCTGGACGGCGCGCGGTCCCTCAGGCTGCCGCTGCAGCGCTCAGCACAGGCAGCGCTGTGACCGTCCGCGCAGGCTGCAGTCCCCGGACCCGGCCGGACACGTGCCTCAGAGCACGCGGGCCAGGAGGCCACGCGGCCAAGACAAGGCACTGCGTTCTGAGGGTAGGACTGGTCAGCCCTCTGATGAAAACCTCCCCCACCTCAACGGTCACAGACTGCGGCTCCCCGGACGGTGGTACAGGCCAGGCTTCCCGCTGAGGGGCGCCTTCTCGGAGCTTCAGGCCAGATCCCAGCCCCAGCCCCCAACCGACAAGCCCTTCCAGATGAGCTGTGCTCTGCCTTCTTGATTTGAACAGAAATGAAAACTCCCCTGACATTATGTCAAATACAGAGAGAACGGCTGCATGAAGTCACACCAAGATGGCAACTGCAGGGATGACCTGAGTGCAGCCCCCGAAAGAGGGCAACACGGCTCCCACACAGCTGTCCCGAGCTGCCGCGCCTGCACAGAAGCCCAGCGGAGCTTCTGGAGGGGGACTGTTTGAATGACGCTCGCTGCCGTGATACGGACTCACTGCAAAGAGGCCTGTCCACTTCAGGACTCGGATGCAGACACTGGTCCAAAGGCATGTCTGAGCTGCAAAGCCAACATTTAAAATGTCTACTGTGGTTTTCTTTCCTAAAAAGAGATCTAACAGTTATCATCGAGGTTAGATACTTTTTAAAGCCCCAGTATACTTACAAAACCACTTCGTGCAACGTGAGAATGTTCGGGTGTGGGTTCAGGCGTCTCAGTGCTTGTATCTCTCGCAGGTTGTCTACTTGCTCAATACTATTGTGCAGGTAAAAATAAATAACGAGTTTGTTATTTAGGTCAGCTTTAAAGTCAGGGTTATCAAATCACTGTGTATTATCCATGATCACAAGTTACAAACTCACAAATAACGTCAAGCAAGTTTATCAGGTTTTATTTCTCCCATCAGCAGCTGAACATGAGCATCTCTCATTTATACATTATCTTACAAAAATCGAGGCTCTTACAGCTTTGGACAGGCGTTCAAACTCTTCCCACCTAAACTCCTGAAAGGATACTTTGGTAGTTTCTCTTACAATTAATAAATACAGAAACAGAGACTAAAATTTTCCATTAGTCAGTTTACAGGAACTAACTGAGCAATGTAAGCAACCTCTGAAAATAAGCATCTCATGTTCAGACTGGCTTTCTTTCTAATCTTCAATGCAGGCTGTACACGGCTTCAGTCATTCATCTGGGGAATCTGGGAGAGACGTTCTCTCAGCAGGTGTGTCTTTACTGAGGCTTTTCTTTATGGAGACTGCTCTGCCTGCCACTGCGTTCACACCCCGGATCACAACAATGCAAGTACCAGAGGCCAACGGCCTGAGGCTGGCTGTCACCACCTTCCAGACTGACCCTTACCAGGGCACTCTCCCTGTGGCTGGGCCCGTGGGGTCAACCCAGCCAAATGGCTCCGTCCACCAGAGACTCCATCTCAGCGGCTCCAAAAGAAACTGATTCTTAAAATATTCTTTCTCTGAACTGGCAAAACTGTTTCACCAACTTCTTTTTTCTTTTCTTTTCTTTCCCCTGACCTTGCCACGTGGCTCGGGGGCTTCTTGTTCCCAGACCAAGGATTGAACCTGGGGCCCAAGGTTGAACCGAGTCCTAACCACTGGATAGCCAGGGAATTCCCAATCAACTTTCAACATGTAGAGTAAAGCTCAGCATTTTGTTTGGTTATTCAAAGAGTGGTTATAGCCAATAGTATATTACTGTTGCTGTTTCAAATCAACACGGCTGGATATTTCCAGTCTCTCTCATGCAAGTCAACAAATAGGAGCCTGATACGTAAGAACCTGGGCAGTCTGAGCATAAGCATGTTTCTGACAAAAAGCTTTCGGTCCCTTTTTAACTATTATCCTCTATTTCCCCCCTCATATCCAGGATGATATTCAAAATATTAGCAATTTACACACCACGGTCCACAACCACCCGGAAAGGCCACAGCTCACTTTGCCGGCGCAGCACCCTTAAGGAGGGCCCCCGCTGAACCCAGGACTGCAGCCCTTCGGATGCGGGAGAGCGGGGGTCCAACGACTGTGGGCGAGGGGCCAAGCACAGTGCGTAGGGCGGCGGGGTGGGGCCACGCCCCGGAGGCTCAGGATAGCAGCTCCTTCCCGCCTAGGATCTGAGTTCTTCACTGCCTAGTAACCATTACGGATGGCCATCCTGGGGCGTGCAGGGCCCAGACCACAATCCTGTCCGTCCACTCTGCCAGTTCAGTGCCCAGCTCACCACCTGCTCCTGCCCGCAGCCTGGCCTCCCCTAGGGAACTCTAGAGCAGTACTTCCCAAAACATGTCCCACAGAATTTTATTTCTCTGGAAAACGCTTTGTGGATAAACTGCATGTTGAGGAAATGTGAGACAGGGCCAATCTAGTTCCTTTCGGAGAGTGACAATTTACAGTTATGTCAGAAGCTTTCAAAACTCCTACAAAATAAGGAAAACAGTTTACCTTCATTTAAACCAACATTTTCCAGACTTTCTGTGGGCACAGGGTCCTCTCTTACATAATATTAAGTCACCGTCCCTTAGAACTAGAACACACCACTCCGGACCATCCTCTGAATGAAAAGGCAGATACAGATTTTTTCCCATAGGGCAGAGGAGATGAACAGAGACACCAACAAGGCAAAAGGAGGAAGAAAAGAGCAAGCTGAACATTCCTTGGGGGTGCTTAAGCAAACAGCGGCCAAGCATCTCTCCCTCCCTCCCTGGGGTGCGCACGGGAAGGGCAGCCCCACAGTCCCACACCGCAGAGTCCCTGACCCAGGACCAGGCCCCTGAAGACCCCCCACTGGTGCCTGCCAGCCTCTGCCCAGGGCATGCTGTACGTCAGCGGTTATCAACCGGAGGGACCTTGCCCCCCTAACGGACACGGGACAATGCTAGAGACATTTTTAGTTGTCCCTGCTCCATTCAATGGCAGCAGCCAAGGATGATGCTAAATATCCTATGGTGCACAGGACAGGACCTGTAACAAAGATGAACCTGGGCCCAAATGTCAGCAGCACCGAGAAACCCAGCCTTAGGTGGAAATAGCAAGAAACCAGTTGGAGCTAGCAGCAGTTCTAAATTTTGAACTATACACCTGATCTAAAAAAAGGAAAAAATAATCAGTCTTTTAGGATCAGTTAGTCAAATAGCTTTGTCATTTAGACAAACATTCACTCATCCTTCTTATCTTTAATATGAAAACTGCTATGATATCCTGAAACACATTTTCTTATTGCAGACGGAATCATTTCATGCCTCCCCAGGCACGCACTCAAAACTAAGGAGCTAGTGCAGATGGCAGACAGGTGCCCTGACCGGGTTCTCTCCGCCTTGGTTCAGGCAACAGTGTGCACGCAAATGTAAATCAACTCTGCTCCTTCTTTTAAAGATCCTGGGGAAAAAAAAAAAAAAAACAACTAAAAATCTGCAAAGTAACCACTTTTCTTTGCCTTGGAGCTGCTTTGAATTCTGTGGTCAAGTGACATTCAGGTTTTTTCTGTTTGTCTTTTTACTGTTCTGCTGGAAACAGAAAATCTCATGGAGCGGAACACAGAGGAATGTAGGCAAGCCTCTGCTTCTAAAAGAACCAGCTGGGGAACTTCCCTGGCTGTCCAGTGGTTAAGACTCCAAGCTTCCAGTGCAGGGGGTGAGGGTTCAATCCCTGGTCCGAGAATTAAGATCCTACATGCTGCGGGGCAAGTAAGCCCACACGCCGAAACCACTGAGCCTGGACCACAGCCACAGAGCCCGCGAGTGGCCCACGCCACAGTGGGAGACCCCCCCAACACGCTGACGATCCCAAGCTCCGAGACTAAGACCTAACGAAGCCAAACAGACATTCAAGCAGACACACACAATGAAGCGACAGGACACTCCCACTGGAATGGCCAGAATTTAAAAGACTAACCACACCAAATGCTGGAGAGGATATGACGCAACTAGAACTCGG
Organism: Odocoileus virginianus; assembly: GCF_023699985.2. Lineage (NCBI taxonomy): Eukaryota > Metazoa > Chordata > Mammalia > Artiodactyla > Cervidae > Odocoileus > Odocoileus virginianus. The sequence goes on along the minus strand of NC_069689.1, from coordinate 9,783,957 downwards.
GTTCTTTGCTGATGGAAATGGAAAAAGGTATAATCATTTCAGAAAAAGGCTGGGCTGTTTCACGTACAGTTAAATATACATCTACCCTGTGACCCAGAGATTCTATTTCCAGGCAATGACCTAAAAATATATACACACATTTATAACCATAAAAAGTCTTGTATGAAGTTTTACAGAAGCTTTATTCATAGTGGTTCAAAACCAGAAACCACCCGAAAGTTCCTCAACATGAGATGAGATAATGAGGTGTTTTGCAGTCAAAGCCTGGAATGGACACCACTCAGTGGTAAGTAGATGTAAGCTACTGATACGACAATGGGATAAACCTCAGAGACTGCATGGATGCTGTGATAAAGGAGTGGAGAGATTCCATTTAACAGGAATTTCTACAAGAGGGTAAAGAGAAACAAAACAAAACCCAAAGAGTGGCTACCTGGGATGGGAAGGGAGGACTAAGGAACCCTAAGGAACTTTTGGGGGAGAAAGACATGCTCTATGCTTTGATTATACAGAGATATCCACTTGCAAAAATTATATAGTTCAAAAATGTGCATTTCAATGAATGCAAACTTTGCCTTTAAAAAAGAATTGTATAATAATAATCAAGTGGAATGCAAAAGTAGGACGTCAAATATCTGGAGCAGCAGGCTTGTTTGGCCTTGGAGCACAGAGCGAAGCAGGGAAAAGGCTGATAGAGCTTCGTCAGGAGCACATGCTGGTCACAGCGAACATGCTCTTCAGTAACACAGGCGACGACTCTACACGTGGACATCACCAAAGGGCTAGTGCCAAAATCAGACTGACTGTATCCTTTGCAGCCAAAGACAGAGAAGCTCTATACAGTCAGCAAAAACAAGAGTAGGATCTGACTGTGGCTCAGATCACGAACTCCTTATTGCAAAATTCAGACTTAAATTGAAGAAAGTAGGAAAAACCAGTAGGCCACTAGGTACGACCTAAATCAAATCCCTTATGATTATACAGTAGAGATGATGAACAGATTCAAGGGACTAGATCGATACACAGAGTGCCTGCAGAACTATGGACAGAGGTTTGTGACACTGCACAGGAGGTGGTGACCAAAACCATCCCCAAGAAAAAGAAATACAAGAAGGCAACGCGGTTGTCTGAGGAGGCCTTACAAATAGCTGAGGAAAGAAAAGATGTAAAAGGCAAAGGAGAAAGGGAACGGTATACCCAACTGAATGCAGAGTTCCAGAGAATAGCAAGGAGAAATAAGAAGGCCTTAAGTGAACAATGCAAAGAAATAGAGGAAAACAATAGAATGGGAAAGATTAGAGATCTCTTCAAGAAAATTAGAGATACCAAGGGACCATTTCATGCAAAGATGGGCACAATAAAGGACAGAAATGGTATGGACTTAACAGAAGCAGAAGGTATTAAGAAGAGGTGGCAAGAATACACAGAAGAACTGTACAAAAAAGATCTTCATGACCCAGATAACCATGATGGTGTGATCACTCACCTAGGGCCAGATATCCTGGAGTGTGAAGTCAACTGGGCCTTAGGAAGCATTACTACAAACAAAGCTAGTGGAGGTGATAGAATTTCAGCTGAGCGATTTCAAATCCTAAAAGATGCTGCTGTGAAAGTGCTGCACTCATCATGCCAGCAAATGTGGAAAACTTAGCAGTGGGCACAGGACAGGAAAAGGTCAGTTTTCATTCCAATCCCAAAGAAAGGCAATGCTAAAGAATGTTCAAATTACCATACAACTGTGCTCATTTCACATGCTAGCAAGATTCTCAAAATCCTTCAAGCCAGACTTCAACAGTACATGAACCAAGAACTTCCAGATGTACAAGCTGGATTTAGAGAAGGCAGAGGAACCAGAGATCAAATTGCCAACAAATGATGAATCACAGAAAAAGCAAGGAAATTCAAAAAAATCATCTACTTCTGCTTCACTGGACTACACTAAAGCCTTTGACTATGCGGATCACAACACACTGTGGAATATTCCTAAAGAGATGGGACTATCAGACCACATTATCTGCCTCCTGAGAAACCTGTATGCAGGACAAGAAGCAACAGTTAGAAACGGACATGGGTCTATGGCCATACCACCCTGAACGCGCCTGATCTCGTCTGATCTCGGAAGCTAAGCAGGGTCGGGCCTGGTTAGTACTTGGATGGGAGAAACGGACATGGAACAACAGACTGGTTCAGAATTGGGAAAGAAGTACATCAAGGCTGTACATTGTCACCCTGCTTATTTAACTTATATGCCGAGTGCATCGTATGAAACGCTGGGCTGGATGACTCACAAGCTGGAATCAAGACTGCCAGGAGAAATATCATTATGCAGATAATGCAAATGATACCACTTTAATGGCAGAAAGAATAGAAGCACTAAAGAACCTCTTGATGAAGGTAAAAGAGAGTGAAAAGCTTAAAACTCAACATTCAAAAAACAAAGATCATGGGTTCTAGTCCCATCATTTCATGGCAAATAGATGGGGAAACAATGGAAACAGTGTCAGATTTCATTTTCTTGGGCTCCAACATCAATGTGGACAGTGACTGCAGCCATGAAATTAAAAGACGCTTGTTCCTTGGAAGAAAAGCTATGACAAACCTAGACAATGAATTGGTGCTTTTGAACTGTGGTGTTGGAGAAGACTCTTGAGTCCCTTGGACTGCAAGGAGATCCAACCAGTCCATCCTAAAGGAAGTCAGTCCTGAATATTCGTTATAAGGACTGATGCTAAAGCTCCAATACTTTGGTCCCCTGATGCGAAGAACTGACTCACTGGAAAAGACCCTGATGCTGGGAAAGACTGAAGGCAGGAGGAGAAGGGACGATAATGAGATGGTTGGATGGCATCACCGACTCAATGGACTTGAGTTTTAGCAAACTCTGGGAGATAGTGAAGAATAAGAAGCCTGGCATGCTACAGTCCATGGAGACACAAAAAGCTGGACACGACTGAGTGACTGAATCACGATAGCAACCAAGCGGGGTGGGAGACCAGATGGAGTTATTCAGATTAATTAAAAATCACAGGCTTGGTGGTGGCGTCTGTGGTACTTGGGGTTCATTATACTACTGTTTACTTTGTATATACTTGAAAAGTTCTGTAATTATATCCTATTTAAGTAAAAGAGTCTTTAAAGTGACTCATGAGTTTCCTACCTTTGTTTTTATTTAGTATCCCACACAGAAGACTTATTTTTGTAGAAGTAATTTGAGGACCACTGAGTGACATGACTTGGGAAAAAGCTGTGTTCTGAGTCAAGAGCAGGCACTGCACTGCCTTCCACAGCAGGGCACTGAAAGGACACAGCCCCCAGCCTCACACAGACGGGGGTCCCACCCCCGCTCTACCCCTTGACAGCTGAGGGATGCTGGGCAGCGTTCGGAGCTCACCCCTCTAGCGGAGGGCCCCTCATTTGAAGGAAGACTCTCAGCTAGGGCTACTGGGAGGATTAAACGACATGTGCACACAATTTACCTGGTATTGGGCATGGCTCTGGGAACAACTGCTGTAAACTTCACTTTTTTGGGGGCTGTGCCAGGAGGCATGCAGGATCTTAGTTCCCCGACTGGGAACTGAACCTGTGCTCTCTGCCATGCCAACATGGAGTCTAAAACCAGTGGACCACCAGGGAAGCCTGTATAACCTTCATTTTTACTGTTGCTACTCAATGATTATTTATTATTACCTCAATTTCCCAAATAGTCTTCAAACTATTTTGCTGAGTAACTTGCACCAACTGTTAGACAAGTTGACCCATTACTGTGCTAAGTGTTTCACCTGCATCTTTAATTTAACCCTCCCAATGATCCTACAAGGTAGACACTGTGGCTGTTTCTGCTGTATAAATGAACTGAACCACAGAGAGATTAATGAACTGCCCGAGGTCACACAACTAAAAGTGGAAGAGCTGTTGGCTTTGCCCTCACCTAGTACGAGCTTCTCTCACTGCTTCGGAACAAAAAGAGAGAGTCTACAAACATCAAGACTAACGACTTTTTTAATGACTCATTTCATTTCTTTACAACATTTCTAAAGGAAGAATACAGTCGTAGCAGAAAAAAAAAAGAACATCTTATTAACAGTGTATTTCTGATGAGTACAGGTGGGACGACCCACTGAAGACAGATCAAAAAAATATCAAAGCGACTGGGTCATGATGCCTTATGCAAGTAACTAACTTCATCATCCCCAAACTAAGGCTTTGAGCCACTGAAGGAAGACAAATCTCAGGAGCTGCAAACGCCCATCCTGACACAGTACTAATGGACTGGCCTATTATAATACCTCACCTTGACTTCCTATGAGCAAAGGTGACTGCCAAAGCCATCGATTTCTATTTCAGAGGCGCAGAAAGGAAGGGCTGGAAGTAACACCGGGAGGAGGTGGGCCAGAGCTCCGAAACCAAGCTCCTTCCGGCTGCGTGACTCAGCGGGACTTGCCTCTGTTACTGACTCTTCTTGCCCGCACCACCCACACAACGGCGCAAGGTGACTCCGAGGTTTCACTCAATCATAAGCTGAGCAGAAACGGATTTTTAAAGGAGCCTAAAATTATTCTTCAAGTGAATAAGATTAAACTGTTTTATAATGATGACAGATATTATAATCCAGAGCTCTAAAAGCTGACAATACTATTTTCATGGTTGAAAAAGAAAAATAAAACCAAAGAACAGAATAAAACTTGTGGATCAAGGATCACTGACACTGGAATATCCAATAAATGGTCAGCAATAAAACTCCTAGAACTGACACCAAACACAGCTGTCTTTCTTCCAGAACTTTCTTCTAGAAACTGTAGTCATATCTTCCTGTAAAACAGAAATAACAGCAATACCTTTCTCAACGTTAGAAGCCACGTGCAATATGACTCATTCTGGATCGTCTATGGTTATTTTCTGTTTGTTCTGATTTGTTCTTTAATTTTGGTTACTTTAGGCTAACATAAGAGTTGCAAAGACAGTAAAGAAAGCTGCTTTCACCTGGCTTCCCCTAATGTTAACACAACATTTACCGAAACTGCAAAAGAACACTGGTACAACTCTACTCACTACCTAGACATTTTATTTGGATTTGCCCAGTTCTGCCACTGATGCCTTTTTCTCTCCTGGGATCCAGCAGATCACACTGCAAGTAAGTGGCCGTGTCCCCCCACTCTGTGATATCACCACAGCCTGTCCTTGTCATTATCGTCACCGTTTTGAGGAGGACTGGGCCGGTGTTTTGTAGAATGCCCCTCAGTGTGGGCTCTTGTGATGTATTCTCATAAATCAACTGAGATTACAGACCTTTGGAAGAGAATACCACGGAGGGGACATGCGCTTCCCATGCCATTTATCAGAAGGAATGTGATATCAATATGTCTTATTAGTGATGATGCTGATATTAATGATTTAGTTAAGCTAGCATCTACCAGGCTTTTCTCTGTAAAGTTAACTATCTTTCCCTTTCATTTTCTATTCTTTACAAGCAAGTCATCAAGTCCACCCCTCAGTCAAATGGAAGGAAATTAAGCCCCACCTCCCACAGGAAGAAATAGCAAACAATTTGTGGACATAAGTTAAAACCACCATGGTGATTAATAAATATTCAGGAGATCATTTGAGGCTGTGCAGAAATTCCGTTCTCTTTCAAGTTTTAGCTTACTAATTTTAGCATTCATAAATTTATCTTGCCTGCAGAAATGAATTATTCTAATGATGACTTTCCATTTCCCTCATTCCTCTCTGTATCTATGAATCATAAATGAGAAAAAAATTTTCCCCTCATCCCAATTTGTTTATTTGGCCATTTATTTACATCAGTGTGCACTCAAGGTTATTTGAATGAAGAGAGAGAGGTTAATGTACATATATGCTAGCTCTGTCTGCTGAGAAGACCTAAAGATGCTGACATTCCAGTAGCAAAAAAAAGATGTTTAAAAAAGAAGAAAATGATGGGGGATGCCACAAGAACATAGGTGCCAACCTGAAGGTGTGCTCCACAGCCAGGGCTGGCTCAATTTTAGCTGGAACAATTACCAAATAAATAACAAGAGCATTGGATTATAACTGCCTATGATTTTCAACATGTGTGTAAGAGTAAACGAGAATTCACAAGAGAAAACGCAAAACCTGTTCCCTGTGGGTTTGGATTACACAGGCCAGCAGACACCTGTCAGAACTAAGCTGGAGGCACCATCAGTGATTCCGGACATCAAAGACCCACAAAACACTGCCAGCTCACAGCGTATTTCCTTTTAAGTAAAGCCAGTATGTGAAACTGGCTGTCAATAATTCCCCTCACACACACACACACGTCAGAAAAAAACAAGGAAAGTATAACTGATTCAGTGATACTTTATTAGAAAATCTTTACTTATTATGGGTTTTGTAAAAGAAAAATAAGTGTTCTAATCAATCGCTTCTAAAGTTAGGACAATTTCTTTCATCAGTGTTTTATAGTTTTCTATGTATAGGTCTTTTGTTTCTTTAGGTAGATATACTCCTAAGTATTTTATTCTTTTTGTTGCAATGGTGAATGGTACTGTTTCCTTAATTTCTCTTTCTGTTTTCTCATTGTTAGTGTATAGGAATGCAAGAGATTTCTGTGTGTTAATTTTATATCCTGCAACTTTACTGTATTCGTTGATTAGCTCTAGTAATTTTCTGGTAGAGTCTTTAGGGTTTTCTATGTAGAGGATCATGTCATCTGCAAACAGAGAGAGTTTCACTTCTTCTTTTCCTATCTGGATTCCTTTTACTTCTTTTTCTGCCCTGATTGCTGTGGCCAACACTTCCAAAACTATGTTGAATAGCAGTGGTGAGAGTGGGCACCCTTGTCTTGTTTCTGATTTCACAGGAAATGCTTTCAATTTTTCACCATTGAGGGTGATGCTTGCTGTGGGTTTGTCATATATAGCTTTTATTATGTTGAGGTATGTTCCTTCTATTCCTGCTTTCTGGAGAGTTTTAATCATAAATGGATGTTGAATTTTGTCAAAGGCTTTTTCTGCATCTATTGAGATAATCATATGGTTTTTATCTTTCAATTTGTTAATGTGGTGTATTACATTGATTGATTTGCGGATATTAAAGAATCCTTGCATTCCTGGGATAAAGCCCACCTGGTCATGGTGTATGATTTTTTTAATATGTTGTTGGATTCTGTTTGCTAGACTCTGTGGGAGAAGGCAAGGGTGGGATGTTTCAAGAGAACAGCATCGAAACATGTATATTATCTAGGGTGAAACAGATCACCAGCCCAGGCTGGATGCATGAGACAAGTGCTCGGGCCTGGTGCACTGGGAAGACCCAGAGGGATCAGGTGGAGAGGGAGGTGGGAGGGGGGATCGGGATGGGGAATACATGTAAATCCATGGCTAATTCATTTCAATGTATGACAGAAACCACTGCAATGTTGTAAAGTACTTAGCCTCCAACTAATAAAAATAAATGGAAAAAATAAAACAAAATAAAGTTAGGACAATTGCTTCTGAAACAGAACAAACGATCACACATCAGTAACACGGGAAGGCGTCTCCTGAGCATTTACCAGTGCCTTACGGCCGGCTCCCTCCGCGTCCCACCCCGGGCAGTCCTCCGCTCCGCGCCCCACCCCGGGCAGTCCTCCGCTCCGCGCCCCACCCCGGGCAGTCCTCCGCTCCGCGCCCCACCCCGGGCAGTCCTCCGCTCCGCGCCCCACCCCGGGCAGTCCTCCGCTCCGCGTCCCACCCCGGGGCAGTCCTCCGCTCCGCGTCCCACCCCGGGGCAGTCCTCCCTCCGCGTCCCACCCCGGGCAGTCCTCCCCTCCGCGTCCCACCCCGGGCAGTCCTCCGCTCCGCGTCCCACCCCGGGGCAGTCCTCCCTCCGCGTCCCACCCCGGGCAGTCCTCCGCTCCGCGTCCCACCCCGGGCAGTCCTCCGCTCCGCGCCCCACCCCGGGCAGTCCTCCGCTCCGCGTCCCACCCCGGGCAGTCCTCCGCTCCGCGCCCCACCCCGGGCAGTCCTCCGCTCCGCGTCCCCACCCCGGGCAGTCCTCCGCTCCGCGTCCCACCCCGGGCAGTCCTCCGCTCCGCGTCCCACCCCGGGGCAGTCCTCCGCTCCGCGTCCCACCCCGGGGCAGTCCTCCGCTCCGCGTCCCACCCCGGGCAGTCCTCCGCTCCGCGTCCCACCCCGGGCAGTCCTCCGCTCCGCGTCCCACCCCGGGCAGTCCTCCGCTCCGCGTCCCACCCCGGGCAGTCCTCCGCTCCGCGCCCCACCCCGGGGCAGTCCTCCGCTCCGCGTCCCACCCCGGGGCAGTCCTCCGCTCCGCGCCCCACCCCGGGCAGTCCTCCGCTCCGCGTCCCCACCCCGGGGCAGTCCTCCGCTCCGCGTCCCACCCCGGGCAGTCCTCCGCTCCGCGTCCCACCCCGGGCAGTCCTCCGGGCCTCACAACAAGGAAGCCACGGGCCGGGCGGACGAGGTACTCTCAGCATCGGGACCTGGTGGGAACCGCGTCCCTCCAGTGGCTCCATGTTCTCCCCAGGGGCTGAGGTCAGCCCAAGGCACTTTTCCAGATACACTGAGTGCGCCCTGCCTCCCGAAAGGGCCGCCCTCACACCACTCTAATCTCCTTTCAGGGCAGCACTTCTCACACGTTACAGGTCTCTCTGCCTCCTGAAGGCTCATCGGTGGCCTGCATGACCTCTTCTGGACGACTGGTTCCCCAGAGCAGCCTGGAATCTGCGCGGTTCCGGGACGGCAACCATGGGAGTCATGGGGCCTGCAGGCGTTTTGTCCAGCCTATGTTTCGTGTTTATGTCTCCACCAAAATTGCAGCTGGCAAGTCCTGCCGCCTGCAAGCACGTCTACCCTGCACCCGACGGTGAGCTGACAGGGAGCCCCGGCCTCTGACCGAGCGAATGCATCCCACCCGCAGCTCGGGGTCCCATCTTGCTCCGCTGGGTTTGTGGAGTGTTTGTCCACAGCGCTGGCTGATGCCGTCTGCTCAGGCGATGGGGGTAATCGCAACACTGGGCAGCAAATTCTCCACCAGGCATAGTATAAAGGTAAAGACAGAGGTAGGGGGTGGATAAACAAATAGAGAATTCAGAACACTTGGAGGAGGAACTGATAGAAAGGAGGAGCAGCAGAAGCCCCTGTAACCTCAGAGTCGGTCCAGCAGGTACACACCACGTGCTCTGGCCTGGCTCTGCCCACCCAGTGACCTAGGTGACCACGGTCAAGTTACTTCACATCACTAACCACCTCTCCTCAGGTGCAAAACAGGGATGACGACGCCTGCCCCGTGGGGACGTCACCAGGGTGATGTTACTGTTACCCATTCTCCTTGATGTAAAAGGCCTCAACTGCTTTCCAATTTGAAACACTATCTTTGCATCCTGAGAGTTTGAAATCAAGGCCTATACCCCGAAACACTCAGATGGCTTCACATTTTCAGGATAGGGATTACTATGTTTTTTAAAATGTTGCCTTAGATATTCAGAGGTTTCAATTCCTCTGATATTAAAAAAGGCTGAGTTTCAAACCTCTTTACTGAAAGGTAGAACAGCTGTGGTGACGCCATCCCTTATTTCCTTATTCTGACAGCTTCCCAATCACACCTGGTCTCTGACTCAGGGTGGTCCGTGGTGAGAAGCTGTAAACGCAAGGACTCCAAGAGGCTGCTCTGTGGGCAAGGCCACGTCAGTCTCAAACGGACGAAGCGAGAACCAGAGGGCTCCCAGCACCACGAAATGCACTGGTCCCTCCCAGGAAACACATTTCTCTAATCTTATCTGAAAGTTACTTTTTCAACACTAACTGATTCACAGCTAGTTAAGTCACAAGGACCTCTATATCTCTAATCTAAGGTTTCAATTATAAAACTCCAACAAACACAACTCTTAGGAACATACAGACAGTTTAAACTGAGGTATATTTCTCCAGTTTAAATTTTTGTGACTGTTATTAGTATTATAGTAAACCTGGACATGATAAATTCCAATACAATAAACATAAAATTAGCCTTTAATCCTCTCTGCCCAAAGAAATCTGATGTTGCATGTTGTTGCATGAATACAATTTTCCCATTAAGTTCCTCTTGTCGATTTGCACCTGTATCTCTGTTTAGTCTCACACAGGTCTCGGCCCGCCTACCTTTCAAAGTGCTGTTTCATCTGTTTACATGCATAGTAGTTTCCGTCTCTCAGGTTCTGCATCTTCATAACTTCAGAAAACGTTCCCTCTCCTATTTTGCCAATTGCTTTATAGTCTATAAATAAAAACAATTATAAAAATAAAAGTTCATTTGTGCATCTGTTTCACACTCGCTTCCAGACAGCAGATGTCTCCACCTGTAAGACAGCCCAACAGCAGCACACTGAGGATGCTGTGCTTGTGTTTCCCTCGTTTTAAACGAAGCTGGGCTGTGTGTTGGCAACAGTCTCTGACCCCCTCGCGCAGCGGGGACTCACACGAGGCCAGGAAAGGCTCGGGACCCTACAGGCTGCGAGAGCAGAGCGCCGAGGCGGGCAGCATGGGTGGCCATGCCCCAGAGGCCGGGGAGCACACTCCTGAAAACCACCCTCCGAGGTCCCACACAAGGCCCGGCGGACCTGCAGCAGGCTCCTGGGGCTCTCGTGCCCCGAGTTTCTGGAAGCTGACAGCGCGTCTCCCTGGGTTTGCGGCCACTACCACCATCACCGGGGCACAGATGGTGGTTCCATAAGCCTCCAAGTCACTACGGTAAATCCCTTGCCACCTGAAATACCTGGAGCAGTTCCCATCTTCCAGACCGAACCTCGACAGGTACAGAAAGGAGTCTCCTAGAGCGTGCTGGGAACAAAGACCGAATCCACGCAGTGAAGCGGCGAGGGGCAGCGAGCAGGCCGGCCGCTGGAGGGCCCGGTTCATCAGGATGGAACAGACGGCGGCGGAAGACTGCCTGCAGCGACGCTGCCTTTGCAGACCGCGTCCACTGTGCCTGCCGGCCCAGGGCAGCAGCAGGAAAAGCCAGCAAGACGGAGCGAGGCGAACACTCCTGACCCCCTGACAAGTGCTCTCCAGACAGGAGTGAGCACAGGGGGAATGGGCTGCTTCCCAAGCAGAAACGGAAGGCGAGAGAGAAGCCCAGAAAGCAAACGCTTCATTGGGTTGGAAAAGCTTCCGTGGTTCAATTAAGAGGAGAAGACCAAAAAAACTCCACAGAAAGCAGTCGTGAGACTTGACAGGTGAACAAGCTACTCAGCCTTGCACCAAGGTCACTGCAAAGTCAGGAAGGCAGCCAGTCTCCACCCCACCCAGGCACTTGCCTTAGAGAGCAAGGAGACCCGTGTAGATTGACGCAGCAAGGCACGACAAAAATAAGAGGCTCAAGAGGAGAGAACACTGAGCGTGGACCTGACCAGCAGCAGACAGATCGGAAACCTATCAAACAAGCCTGCGCCGAAAGGAGCCCATCGCTTGCAGCTCCCAAACCCACATCAACGGAGAGCAGGCTTTTAAAACCATCCTCTCCAAAGGGGGGGCCTTCTCTTTCAGACAGAGCACACTTTTAATACCTTGCATGAATTCTGATTTGAACAAACTAACAGAAAAAAGGCCCAGTTTTTTAGAGTAATGTTTTTTGAGAAATAGTGTGCTTAAAGATTTTTAAGTGCTTATCCACTAGCAAGAAATATTGATACTAAAGTATTTCCAGGTAAATGACACAATGTTGGGATTTTCTTTAAAATCCTATACATTCCCATTCACTTCTGCTGGAAGTATAAACTAATACAACTATGACTCAGAATTCCGCTCCAGGGTACAGACTCAAGAGAAATGAAAGCATAAGTCTAAACAATGCGGTTACACATATGTTCGTGGAAACATTTTCACAATAGTCAGAAGTCGGAAGAAAAGAAACGCCCATCAACTAAAGAATTGGTCAACAGGGACTTCCTGGCGGTCCAGAGGCTAAGACCCTGCACTCCCAATGTAGGGACCCAGGTTCGAGCCCTAGTCAGGGAACTAGATCCCACAAGCTGCAACTAAAGATCCCGTACGCCGCAATAAAACCTAAATAAATGAAGATTCTGAGTGTCACAACTAAGACCTGGCATGGCCAAGTAAATAAAACAGATCAACAAAATACAGTCTAGCTACACAATGACGGTATTCAGCCGCAGACACATGCTGCAGCATGGAGGAAATGTGAGAACATTATGCTAAGCAAAAGAAGCCAAGCACAAAAGGCTGTTTACATGAAACGTCCAGAACAGGCAAAGCCACGGACACAGAAAGTAGATGAGTGGTTGCCGAGGGTGGGCGGGGTCTGGGGGAAAGGGGGAGTTGATGTGAGTTGATACTGGTTTCTTTTTGGGATGATGAGGAAAGTGCTTTAACAGATGATGATGATGATGGTTGCAGAACTCAGTAAAAATGCCAACAATCACTGAATCATATACTTTAACTGGGTGCACTTTATAGCACGTAAATTATATCTCAATAAAGCTGTTAAAACAGACAACTCTGTGGTGTCAGAGTCAGAACAGTGGTTACCCCGGGGACTTCAGGACATGGTGAGCTCTGTCCCCTGACCATGCAGCAGGTTAACGGGTACGTTCACTGTCTGAAAACTCACCAACCTGGACTCATAACTCATGCAGTTTTCTGGATGGACATTATACTCCAGTATTTAAAAACTGGAAGAAAAAAAAGCAAGCCAAAGTTAGGAATAAGTAGAAAGTATGAGGAACAGAAAAGATATAAAGAGTATTTGCAGGGAAAGGCACAAAGGAAAACAGACTCAGATCATATTACTGTCGGAACAGTGATGTTCACGAAGTCCCACTGCCCAGACCCAACAAGAACTGGCTCTCACCATGGTTCCAGTTCCCGGGAGGGCCAGGCCTTCCTGCTCTAGACTTGTCCTGTTCTCAAGCTTAGCCTTAATTAACGGTTATAATTATAATACACCTCCACACTGTGAAGTGTAGTGAGCCTCAGTGGTCCTCACAACTAAAGCAGACTGAAACCACCTCTTGAATGAGAAAAGCAAAGTTTAGGGACCACTTATATTCCCCCACAGACCCCCTAACAGGGAGACTAGATGTCCTCTTCTGTGGTTAGCTCCAGAGAGCCTCTTTTGGCTCCTGAAACAGGTCGCCATCCTATTTCCCAAATGAAAACTCTCTGGGCAGGACTGCCAACCCCAACACTCACAGGACTTGGTCCTGCCAACTTACAAGAGTTGGACATAAACTATATTACACCAAGACAAACACACAGAAAACAACAGCAAAAAAAAAAGAATGCTTGAGACAACGAAATATGGTTTTAGTATTATGACCATTCCATTCATAAAGAAGGCTGAGCGCTGAAGAATTGATGCTTTTGAACTGTTGTGCTGGAGAAGACCCTTGAGAGTCTCTTGGACTGCAAGGAGATCAAAGTAGTCAATCTTAAAGGAAATCAACCCTAAATATTCATTGGAAGGACCAATGCTGAAGTTGAAGCTCCAATGCTTTGGCCACTAGTGCAAAGAGCTGACTCACTGGAAAAGGCCGTGATGCTGGGAAAGACTGAAGGCAGGAGGAGAAGGGGACGACAGAGGATGAGTTGGTTGGATGGCATCACTGACTCAATGGACGTGAGCTTGAGCAAACTCAGGGAGATGGTAAAGGACAGGGAAGCCTGACGTGCCGCAGTTCATGGGGTTGCAAAGAGTCAGACACGACTCAGCGACTGAACAACAATTCACATGTAAGGAAATCTGTACGCTAAAAGCCACAGTCCTAAGCAAACAGTATGACGGAAGCCAAGCCTTGCGACGGCCTGTACTTTGTGTGAGAAGAGCTGGGCCATCACATGGGGAAGGGCGTCCCCAGGCATCACCTGCAGGAAAACTGCCCGAGGGCGCGGATATTCTCCCAACGAGCATTTTCCAAACTGAGTTCTGCAGAACCAAGTACCCCTAAGACAGTAACGGGTACTCCCCAAAAGGGGGTTCCACAAGCAAATAAACTTAGAAAATGCAGGTTAGGTTAAAGAGAAACAGGCTTGACTCCGGAACTCCTCAGACTTCCCCTGAATCAGCGGCGTGTCCCCAGGTCAGCAGGCGCACACAGGGGGCTGCCATGCGTGTGAACGGACAGGGCTCTCAGGAACGCCAGCTAACATGCCCGGGGCTGCTCCAGACCCCCACACCGCGGGTGTTTAACCCTACAATCCCTCCTCACCCAGTCTTCCCTGAGGAGAAAGTAACTGACGGAGCTCCCAGCACGGCAGGAGTCTGAAGCTGTTCTGCCAGTTCTATAGTTCACCCCGCTCGCCCTCCGAGAGCAGCCGGCTGGAGTGAGGCAGGGCTCAGCCCTGGTGGGGTCTGCAGGATACAAGCGTCAGAGTCCTTCTGACTAAAACCAGAAGCTGTAACCCGCTTGACAACCACAGCTTCAACGAAAGCCCAGAGCCTCCCTCAAACAGGTCACCTGCCCAGGAAGTCCTGGAACCAGACCAGTAAGATTCTTGGGTGAATCCTCCCGAGAAGCTTCTTCAAAACAAACCAACCAGAACACAGGCCCTGTGTGTGGCTTACCACTAGTGTGTCCAGTTTGCAGCATCATCAAACTACTCTGACAAACTTCTTAGGGAGCCTCCAAACTTGAAACTTTGTGGGAAAATTCAACCAGACGGATGCTTCTATGAGTAATCTGTCCTCTGGTCCTCAGGAAGACCCACCTGACCCACCTAACCCCACTCCTGCTCGTCAAGGAACAGCCAGGGAATAATTGCTGCTCATTAAAACACCACCAAACCATTCCCTTCTCTTGGATGGACTAGACTGGAATGCCCAGAAATTCCCCTGAAAAGAGACAGGCTATTACTATGCAGAAAAAAGCTTACATGGCAGGCCAAAAGCCACTCTCCATAGAGACATCTGCTTGCAAGGTTGGCCCTGCCTGCCATCTGGGAACCCGGATTTGGGAAGGGCTCCCACCAGTCTCTATGCAGTTAAGAGTCACTCACGATGCCTACACTCTTCAAGCAAGCAGCACGGTTTGCACTGAATCTGCAGAGGGTGCCTGTGTTCTCAGCTCCCAGTAAAAACCCCAGCAGTGGGGTTCTCGTGAGCTGTGCTTACAGAAAGCAGGTCACACATGCTGTCACAGCCTGCTGCTGGAAGAATGAAAAGTGTCCTGCGTGACTCCACCAGGAGAGGACTCGGGAGCATGTGTCTCGCTTCCTCTAGGCTGTGCCCCACATCACTTCTCCATCGCGGTTCTGCATCCTTTCACTGAGGACATCACAGCTCTAAGAGTGTAACCTGAATCGTGTGAGCTCTCTGAGCAAATCTAGGGGTGGTCTTGGGACCCACACCCCCCCCAACGCAATTTCTGCTGTGCAGGCACGCTAAATCGATTCAGTTGTGTCCAGCTCTCTCTGACACTACGGGCTGTAGCCCACCTATCCATGGGCTTCTCCCCCAGCTCCTCTGTCTGTGGGATTCTCCAGGCAAGACCACTGGAGTAGGCTGCCATGCCAGGATCTTCCCAACCCAGGAATCGAGTCCATGTCTCTTACATGTCTAGCATTGGCAGGTGGGTTGTTTTTTTGTTGTTTTTTTTTTACCACTAGTGCCAGCCAGGAAGCCCAATGTGCACTACACTTCAGCCTAAATTAAACACCCCTGGTGGTGTGACTACATGACTGTGGACATCAATAAAGGCCATGAGCACCAGCTACACATCAGGCACTGGGCCACGCATGGAAGACACAGAGATCAGTAAGACACAGCCCCTCAGCTTGAGGACAGAGTGTTCTGAGCCTCCAAGTTTAGGTCCTTTACTTAAAAAGAGAGGCAGAGGGAGAGAGCCACACTCATGTTTAGATGATATGAAAGGCAAACTGACGGATACTTAGTGTCCAAAACTGAATATGTGATACTGCAGATTCTCATCTCCCAGGACCAAGCTGGCGGGCAGGCCTCGGGGCAGATGTCTTTCCTCCTTCTGTGTGCACCCTGTCCTCTGCCACAGACCTGTCTGTGGTCCACTCTGCACCTCTCTCCATAAGGCCATAAGCCCTCTTAAAGGCAAAGTCTACTGGCCTCTTTCATGCCCTGGACATACTCCTCAACAAATGAATCAAAGAAGAAATGCCATGTCACATGCCCCTAATCCAATATTCCTATAGTCCTCCAAACACACATTGCAGGAGGAACTTTGACAGCTGAATCACAGAATTATTACTATTGACTAACTGGCAACCAATCCTTTTTTATTCATCTGTGTTTAAATACCAGGTATTTCAGATCACAATGAGAGCGCTCGCCTGCCTCGAAGGTCACTTCCTTTCCCAGGTCAGACCATCCATATAAACACAACAGAGAGATCAGAAGGGTAGGGAGGATAAATGACTAGAAGGATGCTCCTTAAACTACCTTCACAGTCCTCCATCAAACTCTCTTTCAGAATATGTTTCTTCATTAATGTTAGTAGGAATCCATGGATATTTATTTTATATTCTGGGATAATCCAATGCTACTTTAGTGTGTTGCTTCAAACTGTTCCCGCTCTAGCCTTTAGGAGCTCTTTCTGTTGGCTCCTTGGTCCCTTTGACATGCCCCCATCGACAAGGTTTGTTTGTCTAAGTTTACATTATTTGTTTTTTCAGTACTTTCTTACTTTCGGGCACTACAAAATCTTGTGTATTTTCTGTTTCAGTCCTAGGACTGCCATTTGGACAAGGAGTCCTGGTTCCTTCTATCAGAGAAAGATATTTACCAAACACCAAGATCTGAATGCTAAGCATCAGGCACCACTTTCATTTAATCATCTCAACAATCCCTTGCAACAGGTACCTCATTAACCCATCTTACAAATGAGGAACTTTGGCACTGAGAGTTTGGGTAGCCTGCCCAGGGTCACATCAATAAAGCAGTAGGCTTTACAGGCAGGGAGTTTGATCCCAGAAGAATTCCCCAACCACACTGCCACTGCTGTCTCCCATGAACAGAATGCTGCCCAGGAGATGCTAGAAGTCACACAAATGTACTCATAAGAGTGGTGACCATGGTAAAAGACCCTTGCCAAAGCAATGGCTCAGCTGACAACGCCCATGTAAAAGGCAGAGCTTGGGAACCCCACTGCCAATGATGTGAAAGTGTGAAAGTGTTAGTCGTGTCTGAGTCTTCGAGACCCCATGGACTATAGCCCACCAGGCTCCTCTGTCCATGGAATTCTCCAGGCAAGAGTACTCAGGTGGGTTGCCATTTCCTGCTCCAGGGGATCTCCCTGACCCAGGGACTGAACCCAGGTTTCCTGCTTTGCAGGCAGATTCTTTACTGTCTGAGCCAGCAGGGAAGCCCATGATATAGAGACCCACTCTTTGGTTGGAGGAACAGCGCCACACAGACTCCCGCGGTGAGCGGCATGACCTTCCGAAGTAGCGACCACAGTCGCGCTTGCTCTTCCCTTACTGGAAACGTCCGGGTCTTCTGTCCCAGCACTCCAGTCACAACATCCCCTGGCCACGTCCACACTGAGCCATAACCTGTGCCTTTCACACAGTGCTGTGTGTGCTGGTTTGCTCAGTCGTGCCTGATTCTCTGCAATGCTTGGCCTGCAGCCTGCCAGGCTGCTCTGCCATGGGCTTCTCCTGGCATTTCCTCCCCCGGCGCATCTTCCCGACCCAGGGATCTGCCCTGAGTCTCCTGCGTCACCTGTACTGCAGGCGGACTGTTTACGGACTGGGCCACCAGGAAGACTGAAGACCGCTGATGAGCAGATAGAACGACGACAGCTAGCTCTCAAAACTCGAGCTAAAGCACATTCGCCAGAGTGGCTCCAATTTAAAAGACTGAAAACACCAAGTGCTGACTAGGATGTGGAATAAACGGATCTCTCACACACGGACGGCAGTAAATTAAACATGGCACAGCCACTTTAGAAACCAGTGTTTACTCTTCTTATAAAAGTAAATACACACTTCCAACCCAATCCAGCAATTCAACTCCTAGGAATCTAGAGAAATGAAAACAAATGTCCACACAAAGACCTGTACATGACTGTTCATAGCAGAATTATTCACTACAGCCACAAAATGGAACAAGCCAAATGCTCACTAACTGAAAAATGAATAGACAAACTGTGGCATATTCATGGGACAGAATACAGCAATAAAAAGGACCAAACTACTAAGCTGCCACTACGTGCATGAACCAAAAAAAACCATGCTAAACAGAGAAGACAGATTCAGAAAACCACATACACTTATATTTACTACATTTATACGAAATTCTAGAAAAGGCAATATTTTAGTAATAGAGAGCATATCAATGATCTTGGGAGCCAGGAGTGGAGGAGGGGATTGATTGCAAAGGAGCACAAGACAACTTTCGCAGGTGATAGAAAAGTTCTGCATCTTTTTTTGGCCACATGGCTTGCTGGAGCTTCGTTCCCTGATCAGGGATTGAATCCACAAGCTGAAATATTATGTAGCCAGTAAAAACGATGGGGCACAAGCTGGAAGCAAGACTGCTGGGAGAAATCTCAGTAACCTCAGATATGCAGATGATACCACCCTTATGGCAGGAAGCGCAGAGGAACTAAAGAGACTCTTGATGAAAGTGAAAAATAAGAGTGAAAACACTGGCTTAAAACTCAACATTCAAAAAACTAAGATCATGGCATCCAGTCCCATCACTTCATGGCAAATAAATGGGGAAAAAAAGGAAACAGTGACAGACTTTATTTTCCTGGGCTACAAAATCACTGCAGATGGTGACTGCAGACATGAAATTAAAAGATGCTTGCTCCTTGGAAGAAAAGCTATGACCAACCCAGACAGCATATTAAAAAGCAGAGACATTACTTTGCCAGCAAAGGTCTGTCTAGTAAAAGCTAAGGTTTTTCCAGTAGTCATGTATGGATGTGGGAGTTGGACCATAAATAAAGCTGAATGCTGAAGAATTGATGCTTTTGAACTGTGGTGTTGGAGAAGACTCTTGAGAGTCCCTTGGACAGCAAGGAGATCAAACAGGTCAATTCTAAAGGAAATCAGTCCTGAATATTCATTGGAAGGACAGATGGTGAAGCTGAAGCTCCGATACTTTGGCTACCTGATGGGAAGAACTGACCCATTGGAAAAGATGCTGATGCTGGTAAAGACTGAAGGCGGGAGGGGAAGGGGACAACAGAGGATGAGATGATGAGATGGCATCACCGACTCAATGGACATGAGTTTGAGCAGGCTCCGGGTGTTGGTGATGGACAGGGAAGCCAGGCATGCTGCAGCCCATGACGTTGCAAAGAGTTGGACATGACTGAGCGATTGAACTGAACTGAAGTCAATAAAAATGAAAAGGCTCTTAGCCTTTCCACTAAAATCTGGGACAAGATAAGGATGTCCACTCTCACCACTTTTATTTACCATAGTATTGGAAGTTCTAGCCACAGCAATCAGACAAGAAAAAAATAAAAGACAGCCAGATTGGAATGGAAGAGGTAAAACTGTCATTATATGCAGATGACATGATACTATATATAGAAAACCCTAAAGACACACAAACTACAAGAACTGATTAAGTTCAGCAAGGCAGCAGGATACAAGATTAACATACAGAAATTGGTTGTATTTCTTTACGCTAACAATGAAATATCAGAAAAGGAATATAAATAATAATCCCTTTTAAATTGCATCAAAAAATAATAAAAACAAATCCTACCAAGAAAGTGAAAGACTTATATGCTGAGGACTATAAACATTAATAGGACTTCTCTGGCTGCCAGTGGTTGGGAATTGCCTATCAATGCAGCAGATACAGGTTTGATTCCTGGTCTGGAAAGATCCCACTTGCCTTGGGGTAACTAAGCCCATGAGCCTAGAGTCCATGCTCAGCAACAAGAGAAGATCCTGCAATGAGAAGCCAATGAACTGCAACTAGAGAGTAGCCCCCACTTGCTCCAACTACAGAAAGACTTCGAGTACATAGCAACTAAAACCCAGTACAGCCAAAAATAAACAATTTTTTTAAAGTTTAAATAATATAGCTATATGAAAAAGGCAGATAGAACGCGGAAGATAAATAAGTTGTCCATATTAAGACTGTATTCATTTTTACCAAACTGAGGCCTGTTTATTTAAAGCATGAAAATGGAGTTCAAAGTCACTTTTTGTGCAATTCTAAAACTGTCACACCCGAATCCAACTATCTGTATTAAAACTGCTTCTAAAGATCTTAATCAAGGCAGGTGATAAGCATCAGAATTATGGTGTTGTTTCAGTCACTCAGCCGTGCCCAACTCTTGCAACCCTATGGACTGTAGCCTACCAGGGTTCTCATCCACAGGATTTTCCAAACAAGAATTCTGGACTGGGTTGTCATTTCCTTCTCCAGTCAGAACTAAGGGGAAAGTTAATTACTAAGTGTAACTCTCAACTAGAGTTTAAAAGAGGATTCAGCTTCTAATTCCCACTCTCTCTGAGAGAGATAGTACTTCAAACCAAATCACTAAAAACAAGGTCAAGATCCTTCAATAAAGAAGGCTGTACCAAATTAATTAGTTCATGCAGTGTGGGAAAAATGGTGACCTGAATTACTAAACATCATGAAAACACAAAAAGATGTAAAATTATTCATAGACTCGTAAAAATGGTGGTCATTTTGTGATGTGCAGAAACACCATAACCATGCCGTGCAGCTGGAACCAGCACAGTGCTGTGGGTCAATTACACTTGGAGAAAAAACATAAAAGTTTAAAATTTAAACTTCACCCTTTGGGACTTTCCTGGTGGCCCAGTGGCTAAGACTCCGAGCTCCCAATGCAGGGGCTCTGGGTTCGATCCCTGCTCAGGGAACCAGATCCCAGGTGCCACAACTAAGACTTCACACTGAAGATCCCACATGCTGCAGCTAAGACCTGGTACAGCCAAATAAATAAATATTGTTTTTAAAAAACAAAAGTTTAAAAGATACAAATCATAAAATGCAAATATAAACATATAGATCATGTGTGTGTGTATATATATATGCACTATGTGTGTGTGTGTATATATATATGTATATATATGCTAACATTTGTGATTTTTTTAATTTTTTTTTTCATTTGTGATTTTTGACCGGGATCCTGGAAAAAATAAAAACACCTATCATGGATACTATTGGGATAACTGGGGAAATGTGAGATATAGACTGCATACTACAATGCAATATTCTATCGGCATGCTATTTACTGTGATTATGCAGGAGAATGTTCTTGCTTTTATCAGATACTTGCTGAATTACTAATGGTGAAATGTAATGATGTCTACAACTAACTCTCAAAAGGTTTAGTGAAAATAAATACATAATTCAGAGAGAGAGACAATGCCAGCGCACGGTGAGACGGCACACAAACATACAGCAAATGGAGCATCTAGGTGAAGGGTGTACAGATATTCAGTGTACTCTTCTTGGAACTTTTCTGTAGATTCGAAATTTTTTCAAAATAAATAGTTGGGAAGGGAAAAAAAGGAATACAGTAAAATATATGTATATGTAAGTCCACACTATACATAAAAATGTAAAGCCTTTTGTAGACCTTGTATTCTAACTACTGCTTTGGGTGCATTACTGAAAAAGATAATCACTTAAACAATATCTAACGAAAGAAAATAAGAACCTCCTGGACTTCGCTGGTGGTACAGTGGGTAAGAATCTTCCGGCTGATGTAGAGGACACGGGTTTGATCTCTGGTCAGGGAATATTTCACATGCCTGGGAGCAACTAAAGCCTGTGAGCTGCAGTTACTGAGCCCGAGTGCTCCAACTATTGAAGCCTGTGCACCAGAACCTGTGCTCGGCAAAAAGAGAAGCCGCCACAATAAACCCAGGCACCACAACGAAGAGCGGCCCCCACATGATATAACTAGAGAAAGCCTGCGTGAAGCAATGAAGACCCAGTACAGGGAAAAATAAATTATATGAAGAAAGTAAGAATGTCTTGGAAAGGATGAATGAGATGAATTGTTTTAAACATCTTTGTTACACAATTTATGCAATATACCGATTATCAACTGACAATCAGGATACAATGCAAATTTAACATCATAACTACACCCAACATAATTTAATCTTTTCACAGCAAAACAGGTTGGAATTTTTCTGGACCTCAGATTCACAGCATAAATGACAACTATATCCGTACAGTAATGTAAAAATAAAAAAGTAGTTGATTACACTTGGATTGTTCATAATCCACACACTGAAGCACAGAAAAATATGGTACCCCTCACATTTTCAAAGATGATTATCTCATTTCATAACTTCCCAGCAACGCTCTTGCACTAAAAGGCTCTTTCAAAATTTCTGTAAAGAAGTTCTGACAAAAACAGTACTACCTGACCCGAAAGTAATAATAAAGTAAAATACACAGCCCAGCTTTCCTCTCAACTGTCTACTAAACCAATAGTAGGTAGGACAATAAAAGGTACGAAGCCACGCTGTAACCGCTCACTACATTACTGCCAAATGTTTTCAACCCACCATTTAAAAGAATTAAAAACTCCCCAAACTCTAATGTAACCTTGCACCAAAATAAACCTCAGCTGGACTCGGGTCGACATTCTGAAACCCCTCACAGCCCGACCAGCCCTGAACCCCTCGGGCTGCCCCCTCCGGCTGCCCCCGGAGACGCGGGTCCCCGACAGCCCACCGAGGTTTGGGATTCCCCCAAACTGCCCACCTCCCACCGGCCACCGAGTGCCTCCCGAAGCCGGCCCCCACCCGCCGCCACTCGCCCTCCGGTCCCGCCCCTTGTGGGGCTCCACTCAACTCTTCATCCTGGACGCGGAAGCCGGCGACAACCCTTTGCCGATACTGGACGGAGAAGAAAGGGATAGAAAGTGTAGGCCCTGGCTTCCACTCCTTAGAGGCAGGGTTCCGAACTAGGACCTCCGTGGTGGTCCCTAAACGGAGAGCGTTAGGATCCGGCGGCCATGTTGTATCCCTGTCACCCTAGCAACCGTCAGGTCCGGACCACCCCGAGGCCGGAGTCCGCGCGTGCGCAAAACGACCCATCGGCGCCCTCCGGTCCTACACGTACGCGTGCGCAGTACGGCCCGCCTCCTCACTCTAGTTGCTAAGCAACCCTCCTTGCAGCTTTAAGCTGTTCCTGGCTTTTGAGTGTAGGCGACTTTCCCTGGGAGCGCTATCCCCAGCCGTCCTGAGAATTTAGTGATTTGGGACCTAATGCCTGACGACAGCCTTCAGCTTTAACTGGGCTGGGATACACTAAATAATTGTCGATTGATACCTCTTCTTTGCAGTCGCATGTTACAATTGAATATCCACTGACTATAGATAATATAGTCCCATGATTCAAGATTCAAAAATAACAAAAACAGAACAGAATGGAAATCCTCCCTCCCACTGTTCTGTCCCCAGTTCCTCTCCGCATAAAGTAGGTAACTCATAAGAAATCTTTTGTTCTTTTTTCCCTCTTTCTTACACCAGTGGTAGTCTCGTATAGGCTCTGCTTTGTACTTTGCATTTTTTACTTGATGCTTTAACTTGGACACTTTCCCCTAACAGTACCCAAAGAGCTTCATTATTTTATTTAGTGGCTCTTCTAGTTCTAGGTGTGTGTGTGCCTGCTCAGTCATGTCCAACTCTTTGCGATCCCATGGACTGTAACCCACCAGACTCCTCTGACCAGGGGATTCTCCAGGCAAAAATACTGAAATGGGTTGCCATTTCTTCCTCTCGAGGACCTTCCTGACCCAGGGATCATCTCTCTCTCATCTCATCTCCTTCGACTCCTGGATTGACAAGCGGATTCTTTTACCACTGAGCCAGCTGGGAAGTCCCACCTCATGGTTGCACCATCTCTTATTTAACTGGTTCCCTGCTGGACATCTTGGTTGTTTCTAATAAGCTGACCTTTCAAACACTGCTGCAGGGACAGTCCTGAACACACATCATGTTCCATACGTTCATGTGTACCCACAGGAGAAATTCTTAAAGTGGAGCTGCTGAATCAAAAGGTGGTTGCTGTTCAGTCACTAGGTCGTGTCCGACTCTTTGTGACCCCGTGGACTGCAGCATGCCAAGCTTCCCTGTCCTTCATGTCTCCCGGAGTTTGCTCAAATCCATGTCCCTTGAGTCGGTGATATTATCTAACCATCTCATCCTCTGCCTCCCTCTTCTCCTTTTGCCTTCAGTCTTTCCCAGCATCAGGGGCTTTTCCAATGAGTCACCTTTGTGAATCAGGAGGCCAAAGTATTGGCACTTCGGCTTCAGCATGTCTTTCCAGTAAGTATTCAGGGTTGATTTCCTTTAGGATTGATAGGTTTGATATCCTTGCAGTCCAAGGGACTCTCAAGAGTCTTCTCCAGCACCACAATTCGAAGGCATCATCAAAAGGTATTTACTTTGTTTTGTTTTTTAACTTCTCTTTAAAAATTTGAGTCAAAATTCACATAACATAGAATCAATCATTTTAAAATGTGACATTCAGTACATCCACGATGTTGTGGAACCATCACCTTTATCTAGCTCCAAAACATTTTCATTGCCCCAGAAGGAAATGCCAAACCCATAAATCAGTCTCAAACACATGATGCTAAGTGAAATAAGCCAGGCACAAAAAGCCACCTATTGTATGATTCCGTTTACAGAATAATTCCAGACTGGACAAATCCATAGGGACAGAATGTAGATACAGGCTTCCAGGGACTGGGGGAATAAGAGTGACTGCTAACAGGTAAGGGATTTCTTTTTGTGGTGTTGACAGCATTCTGGAATTAGATAGTGGTGATGGTTGCACAACTTTGTAAGTCTAGTAAAAATCACTGAATTGTATGTATTAAATGGTTAGAATGGTCCATTATGTGAATTTTATCAAGTGAATTGAAAAAAAAATGGGGTGATTATTGCTGGTATTATTATTGTTTTTTCCCAAATCAAAAGAGCTTTTATTGCATCTTTAAAATATCCTAAATGAGTCCAAAGAATCATCTGGCATCTTGTGGTTTCTGTAGCTGGACCACCCAGAGTTTATTCATCAGCCTGCTGAACTGTTCCTTTTTCAGAAACGTAGATACCATCCACAAATTTTCTGATATTCTTGTGGCTTGCTGAATCTGACACAAGTTCCATGTGGTTTCCTTCAAGACTCAACTCATCTTCCTGGGCTTGAGGTACTAAATAAGCAATGTCTGGCCTCATCTGAACCCTGTGGATGTATTTTTCATTCCCCAAATTTTCGATTTCAGCAAGAGAACCATTCTGAATAGCAACATCGATGGGGAAGTGAGCACACACAGACCTCATCTTGTAGCAGAAGCCCAGCGTGACACTTTGATCATGTTCTGTGCACGACTACAGATCGTGCAGACTGTAACCAGTTCCTTTTTATTTCCCCACCATTTGTCAACTTGGAGCCTCTTCTTTTTCTTTCCAAGGAGACTGAATGCTACATTGATGTGATCGAAGTCCCTCCACTGGGTGCCTCTGGGGCCCTTCACAGTAACTGTGCGTCCCTTCAGAGTAAGCGCAGAGTCAGACACGACTTAGCCACGGATCTCTGCTACTACTAGTTCATAGTAATGTCGATATTTTCTGGAATGCCGGCAGTCTGATGGCTGAGGATGGCCTACATTCTCGAGCTGGATGAGGTGTGGGTATTACTGTGGGTGGTCCTGTCCCTGTTGGCTCTGAAAAGCCACATCTAATCTCTCCAGATCACTGGAATTTGATTTCTCTCTTCTATCTCCTTGTAGCCTTTCCCCTTATGTGAGGACTTGTATTTAAATCACATTGCTCTCACTTTCTTTCTCACACTGTCTTTTTCATATTCTTTTCTTCTACCAAGGTAGATTCTAAGTTCCTTAGCCCACCACCTGTCCTTTATCTCTTCTGCAGGCAGGAGTTTCTGGGTATTCACTGAATACCTGTTAAGGGGTGAACAGGTGAATGCATGTAGCATCATCATTTGGATTTTCTATTCACCTTCACTGTGGACAATTAGCAGTGAAATCCTGAAGAAGCCCAGGGCATCTTGACCCTGAGGAAGGGTCACAGTGAGACATCCCCTGTAGGCAGACACAGCCTTGGTGTGCCTCCCCAGGTGAGCAGGGGCTATTGGCCTTCAGCCCTCCAGCGCCACGAACACCAGCACCCTGGTCCACAACCTGCACTTCGTACTTGGAGACCTTGGGAGAGGGGAGTGGAAGGGCCTCCGGAGTGGAAGATCAAAGGAGACCAACAGGGACCTTAGCAGGAAGGCGGAAAGGGAATTGGGTGAGATTTTGCCTAGAGCGGAGGTTCTCAATCATTAACTTGCTCCAAAGTCACCTGCCTTCAGGTGATTCTGGACTCTGCAGGGGCCCAACCACAGACTTCCTGAGTTTGTCATTCTGGGCTGGGATTTGAAAATTCACATCTTGGGACTTCCCTGGTGGTCCAGTGGCTAAAACTCCATGCTCCCAGTGGAGGGGGCACAGGTTCCATTCCTGGTCAGAGAACTGGATCCTGCAAGACTCAACTTTAAGACCCAGTGAAGCCAAACAAATAAATATGATAAATATTAAAAAGAGAGAAAATGTGCATCTCTAACAGAATCCCAGGTGATGCCACTGCTGCACTTATGACCATATTTTGAGACCCACTATCTCCTCTTTCTTTAATTCTAAGAAGACTAGGAAATGCTACTTCAGAATAGCCTGGGAAGGTCTTTCTGTATAGTTTATAGACAGAGGGGTCAGCCTTCTTGGGTTTCAGCTGTGTGGCCTAGGTACCTGCTTCCTTAGACCACTTGTGCACTAAATGACAAAAGGAGAATTGACAGATGAGAAATAATAGGCTGTGAGCTCCTCCAGGGAGGGCCCCACCCTGAGCCCTTGCCTGCCCAGCACATACAGCCACCAGGCATATGTCACATGCTCGAGAGATGCTTGTGAAGTGAAACCAGCCTGCATCCTTGGAGCTCTGCTTTTAAAGCTCTGCATGAATAACGCCTAATTATAGCCACTTGCGCCTTTTGACTCATTCCAAAACTATTCCTCAGACAGTTAATCTTGTATCCCAACATTAGCTTTTCCCTAATTCCCAGTCTCAAGAGATTCAAGCTATGTTTAGCAGACTCTTTCTGCTGAGCTTCTTAATTAATGTTCAAACCAGGAAATGGGCAGAAGTTAGAAAAATTAGGAAAGACAGAAATTCACACATGTTAACCTTGGTAAGGTGGGTAAAATGCAAATCTACCCGTGGATATTAGAAATCAGATTGATTTCAGAAAATAATGAGTTCCCTGGTAGCCTAGTGGTTGGGACTCAGCACTTTTACTGTTGGGGCCTGGGTTCAACCCCTGCTCAGGCAACGGAAATCCCACAAGCCATGTGGCATGGCCAAAATAATAATAATAATATAAAAATAAATAATAAATGTATCTCAGAGGCAACTTAACAAGAGCAGGAATGTGAAATAAGAGCAAGAACATTAGCCATTCAAATGAACATGAGGAATGGCAGTTAACCAAAGCAGTTATGAATGAGGTTGCGGTCAAGTGTGGATGCAAAACAAGTAAACGTCAGGCTAAAGAGAAGTCCAAGCACTTTTCCAACAAAAAAGCACATGGCACAGTAGACTTTTAAGTGTGAAAAAAACTTTTCCTAAGAAGAGAATAGGAAAATTCTTAAAGTGGTAGGAGAGTGAACCAAGTGAGTGACTCCAGCCAAGTTACAGGGCCAGTGTTTCCTCATTTCTGAGCAATGAGGATAAAAATACCCTCTGCAAAGAGTGATGCAAAGAATGAAGAGTAGATGCGATGTCTCTGTCTCTCTAGAGTATACTGTTTGATTTTTGCCCAGAGTCTGAAGCCAGGCAAGACCCTGTAGCACTCCTGGGCACAAAAGCCTTTCCGTGTCCCCCTTTAAGTGTCTTGTTTGTAGGAAATAGACTTCATTCAGCCTCCAAGACCTCCCCTGAGTCCCAAGGAGCAGGTTCACACAGTTGTCAACTAGAGAAGGGAGGAGATGTGGAGACAAAGGAGGAGCCATCAAGCCAAAGGGGAATGGAGGAGCTAGCAGGTGCAAATGCGCATATGTGGAGTGCATAAACAACAAGGTCCTCCTGGACAGCACGGGAAACTAAGCTCAGTGTCCTGTGATAAGCCATAATGGAAAAGAATATGAAATAGATTGTATATGTGTGTGTGTGTGTATAACTGGGTCACTTTGTTGTATAGCAGTAAGTGCATCCGTACTAAGTTGCTTCAGTTGTGTCTGACTCTTTGTGACCCTGTGGACTATAGCCAGCCAGGCTCCTCTGTCCGTGGGATTCTCCAAGCGAGAATACTGAAATGGGTTGCCATGCCCTCCTCCAGGGAATCTTCCCGGCCCAGGGATCGCACCCATGTCTCCTGCATTGGCAGGTGGATTCCCTGAGCCACCAAGGAAGCCCATTCTTTTCTACTTCACCCAAAACTGTCTCCAAAATTTAATTTGGTGTCAGTGTATGGAGGCTGGATTCTGCATCAGGTCTAAAATAGGCCTGGCCAAGAGCAAGTGTTCGATAGAGGTTGTTGAGTAATCAAGAAACACCATCAGCTAGCTGCTCTGTCATCCTCCGTGATAAGGGGCAAGCTGATTTTCGATGACTGTTGAGCATCTAGGACAAACCTTGGGCTTCCAGGTGACTCAGTGATAAAGAATACACCTGCCAAGTGGGAGACACAGGTTTGATCCCCAGGTCAGAAAGATTCTCCTGGGGAAGGAAATGGCAACCCACTCCAGTATTCTTGTCTGGGGAAATCCCATGAATAGTTCGAGTCACAGTTGGACATGACTTAGCAACTAAACAACAATAATAACAAGGGTAAACCTTCATCCTTGAGAGAGAGGAATTGAACAGGCAGACTGACAGGTTGTAGAAGTCATGGCCTGTTGTTGGGGATCCAGAGAGGGGAAGGTCTTTACCAAAATCACCCACTCACTGGTGGGCCCCTGGGCTCTGACCTGGGTCTTTGGCTTTCAGCTCCCTATGCTTCTACAGCTGTTGTGTCTAAAAGAGACCTTTTTAAAAGCTCTCCAGTGAATGCACGTATTCTCAAGAAGTACATTTTACAAGTCCCTTGAATCAACCTATTTGTTGTAGCAAATTAGAAGAAACATCTGAAAAACCCTTCTGTTTGTCTATTTTTCTTTTGTATTGTCTAACAGCTTTGACATAGTACATATTGTACAATGAAGCATTTCACTTCTCTTTTTCCTTCCCTTCTTTCCTTTTTTCCCAGAATCAGCTGGCAAGAATTCAGCTTCAATGTTGAAAGTGTTTTGCTCTCTCGTCTCTGCACACCAGGGTCCCAAGTCAAAATGAAAAATGTGAAAAGGGGACTTCCCTGGTGGTCCAGTGGTTAAGATTCCACTGCAGGATCATGGGTTCAATCCCTGGTTGGGGAACTAAGATCCCACAAACCTCACTGCATGGGCAAAACAGAAAAAAAAGGACACGTGTGCCAGGACAAAAGGACACGTTTCCAGATTGAAAAGGCTGTGAAATGCTCAGCACAGTGAATTTGACATAGATTTAACAAATACTAAGTTGAATGTGTGCTGTGCCTGGCGCTGTTCTAGGAACATGGGATCCATGAGTGTGAGGTTGGAGGGAGAGATCAGTGATGCTTCTGCAAGCCGGGGAGCATCCAAGAATGCCACCAGGAGCGTGGGAGTGGGCCTGGAACAGGTTCTCCCTCAGAACCTTCAGAGAGCACCAGTCCTGAAGACACCTCGACCTTGGACTTGTGGCCTCCAAAACTGTGAGTGAATAATTGTGCTGTTTTCATCACCCGGTTTGTGGGATTTTCTTATGGCACCCCGAGGAAGTGAATGAACTTCCCTGGTGGCTCAGATGGCAAAGAATCTGCCTACAGTGCAGGAGACCCCAGTTCAATCCCTGAGCTGGAGAAGGGAATGGCAACCCACTCCAGTATTCTTGCCTGGAGAATCCCATGGACAGAAGAACCTGGTGGCCTACGGTCCACGGGGTCACAAAGAGTCAGACAGGACTGAGTGACTAATACACACTGAGAGGAAACGAATACAGTGGTGCCTTTATTTTCATACCAAAGGTTCCAATTTATAAACAGAATGACAAGTTTTATACGTTGATTTTAAAGCAAACAACTAAAATCTGAGATAGTTGCATGCAACAAAGCACCCCCCTGGATGTTTAAAAATCCACGTAACTATACGTGTCTAATTCTGATCATGTATGTGTTTTCCTAACTCAAAGGTGGAAAATTAGGACTTGTTTGTCCTGGAAGTCCTGTAAGATGGGGTGAGAAATGGCTGGAGACGTTCGGAGGGGTTTGGAGAAGAGCGTTGTGCAAAGGCCCCAGCCTTCCACCGTCACCGGACTCCGGGGAGCCCAGGCACCCAAGTGTGCAGCTCACTACGTCGGTCTAGGGTGCCCCCTGCCGTCTGTGCTTAGTCACTGCGTCTCGCGACCTTGAATCCTGGGTGGCCTTGGCCGGGAGGGCCCCGCCTGCTCAGGAAATGTGGCTGGAACAACCACGAAAGAGGCTGATGGGGCTGTGGCAGAAGAAAGCGGGGAAAGCAGCAGGTTAGGTGGGGTCTTTCAAGCGGCTGTTACTCTGGCTGTGGGGTTGCCAGATACAGCACAGGATGCCGCTGAAACTGAATTTCAGATCAACAACTAATACTGGTTTAGTATGTGTGCTCAGTATCTTCTTCAGTCTTGTCGACTCTTTGCGACCCCATGGACTGTAGCCCGCCAGGCTCCTCTGTCCATGGGATTCTCCAGGTTAGAGTACTAGCCTGGGCTGCCCTGCCCTCCTCCAGGAGATCTTCCCTACCCAGGGCTGGAACTTGCTTTTCTTATCTCTCCTGCATTGGCCAGGTGGGTTCTTTACCACTAGCGCCACCTGGGAAGCCCCTGGTTTAGTATAAGTATGCCCTAGATAGTGCATAAGACAGTAGTGCATATGCTGAAGTATTTGCTAAATCTGGCAACCCTATCAGGACTGGGCCAGAAAAGGACAGTTTGAACTCAGAGAAATAACTTTATCTGACTTTGTTTTAAAGTGTGAGATAATTTTGAAATTAGTTCGTTTATCCATCTTGTTGCTGAGAACTCTTTGGGGACTTCCCAGGATGGACCCCCTCCCCCACATCCTCTTTCTGGCTTCTCTTGGAAGCGCCTAGATAAAAGTATCCGTTGCACAGATCCTGAGTTGTTTTACAGGTGCTAACAACCACCACCAAATGGAAGAAATTAACTTCTTGATGACCATGAGCGTGAAGCCCCAGACCTACTGGTGCTTAAAGGACTGATAATGTTAACCCAGTGACACCATCCATCGTAACCCTGTTACCACCATCACCCAATCAGAGAACTGTGTGTGAGCTCATCACATACCCCGTGACGCCCCCTCCCTCACCTGGCCTTTAAAAATGCTTTGCTGAAACCCCCTGGGGAGTTGGGGTATTCCGAGCACCAGCTCTGATGAACAAGAGAGGGGACCCGAGTTTGGTTCAGTAACAACCTGACTCCTATTTATTAAACATGTATTATTTCAGGCAGGGTGCTAGACTCTGGACATTCACATGTAAGCAAAATGGGCAGGATGCCTGCCATCGTAGGCAGCTCACTCTACCCCCTGGCATACACCAATCTATCCTTGTCCTTCAGAACACAGTCAAGCGTCCCAGTCTCCAGGAACTTGTCCAATCAACCCTCCACTAGCAGCACAGTTTAATACACTCAGCACAGCACCTAAGCCTGTCTAAGCACTCTAAAACCTGTCTTTGCCAAACCTGTCTATGCCTTAAGTAAGGCATAGTTTTTCTTCCTCCCCCCTTTTGGAAATGTCTGGAAATTGTCGTCCATCCCCCCACCCATGTGTCCCCGGGGTCTCTTGGTCCCTGATGCAGCACAGGTCTGAGCTCTGTGAAGACAAGATTAGGTCTGTTTTGCTCACAGCTGATTCCTGGGGCTTAGGGTGTGGCCAGGCTGAATGAGCATGTTTTGACTGTGTGGCTATTTGTCCACGCTTGGTTCTCCACCCTTCCCTGCTGGTGAGGTGAGCAACTTCCCATCTTCTCATGATATGTATTTTTTACTTCTATTTAATTGGAGGATGATTACAATATTGGGATGGTGTCTGCCATACATCAACATGAATCGGCCATAGATATACATATGTCCCCTCCCTCTTAAACCTCCCTCCCCATCCCACCCCTCTAGGTTGTCACAGAGCAGGGGCTTTGGGTTCCCTGTGTGTCTTTTCATGATATTTATTTTATTTATATTTTGGCCGCACCTGGAGGCTTATGAGATCTTATTTCCCCCACCAGGGATCGAACCTGGAGCCTTGGCAATGCCAGCTCAGAGTCTTAACCACTGGGGAACTCCCTACTTCAGTTCAGTTTAGTCGCTCAGTCGTGTCCGACTCTTTGCGAGCCCATGGATCGCAGCACACCAGGCCTCCCTGTCCATCACCAACTCCCAGAGTTTACTCAAACTCATGTCCATCTAATCAGTGATGCCATCCAGCCATCTCATCCTCTGTCATCCCCTTCTCCTCCTGCCCCCAATCCCTCCCAGCATCAGGGTCTTTTCCAATGAGTCAGCTCTTCACATCAGGTGGCCAAAGTATTGGAGCTTCAGCTTCAGCATCAGCCCTTCCAATGAATATTCAGGACTGATTTTCCTTAGGATGGACTGGTTGGATCTCCTTGCAGTCCAAGGGACTCTCAAGAGTCTTCTCCAACACCACAGTTCAAAAGCATCAATTCTTCGGCGCTCAGCTTTCTTCACAGTCCAACTCTCACATCCATACATGACCACTGGAAAAACCATAGCCTTGACTAGACGGATCTTTGTTGGCAATGTCTCTGCTTTGTAATATGCTGTCTACGTTGGTCATAACTTTCCTTCCAAGGAGTAAGTGTCTTTTAATTTCATGGCTGCAATCACCATCTGCAGTGATTATGAAGCCCCCCAAAATAAAGTCTGACACTGTGTGCACTGTTTCCCCATCTATTTCCCCACATCTTTTCAATTAAATGTGTTTGGTTAAGATTAACTAGGCTTGGCTTCTGTTGCTTGCAGCAGGGAGCCTTGGTGAACCCTCTCCCGTGGGAGCGGTTTTTGAAGTGCTCAGACCAGAGGCGTAGACTAGGAAAGCTGGAGCTCCTTTTCTGTGCTGCTGCAGCACCTGCGAATTAGCTCAGGCAGTTAGGGCCGTTCAGAGATCAAGAGCCCCCCGGGGACACACGGCTGGAGAATGGGCGTTTTTGAGTTTTGTCTTCCCAGCACTTTTCTCCCGGAGAAGGCAATGGCAGCCCACTCCAGTGCTCTTGCCTGGAGGAGCCTGGTGGGCTGCAGTCCATGGGGTCTCTAAGAGTCGGACACGACTGAGCGACTTCACTTTCACTTTTCACTTTCATGCATTGGAGAAGGAAATGGCAACCCACTCCAGTGTTCTCGCCTGAGAATCCCAGGGACGGGGGAGCCTGGTGGGCTGCTGTCTATGGGGTCTCTGCTGTCTATGGAGTTGGACACAACTGAAGCAACTTAGCAGCACTTTTCTCCTGGGTTTTTTTTTTTTTTTTTTTTTGGCATATAGACCTTATACCTTTGCAGTGGCTGTCACATTGCCCATTCCACAGCTATTTTGTGATTTATTCATGTGCTAGTTAACAAAAGAGGGCAAAATGACGACAACTTCCAGACATTTCCAAAAGGAGGGAGGAGGAAAAATTATGCCTTACTTAAGAAACCTTGAGGGAAAAAAAAAAAAAAAGAAAGAAACCTTGAGGAACCACTTAAAATGACATTTTCATTCACTTAGAAATATACATGTAATAGAATATTAAGTACAAAAAGCAACATAAAAATTAAACTCTTTTTCACAAGGTTGCATATATATATAATACACCGTCCAGTGAAAAAAGATTGGCAGGAAGGATGCCAAGACCCCACTAGCCGTTGTTTCGGGGCGGTGGGGAATTCAGATTCTTTGATCCTTTATCTGGTTTTCTGCATTTTCCAAACTGCATTTAGCAGTGCCAAATGCTCTTGATACACGAAGTTTCCACGCTGTGAGATTCGCAGTGATGAATAAAAATAGCACTGAATTGCAGAATCCTACTCCCCAGTTAAGAAGTTTCAGGGGCAGCTTGCATTTTTCCGGTGAAAGCCTCTAATTCGCTCTAAAAAGTCTCCTCCCCTCTCCTTAAAGGCCCTAAGGCCTCAGTTGTTTTTTTATCTGGCCCACGGGTGTGACTACGAGGACGGCTGCAGCCCGGGCGGGCAGGCGCCCTGTGGAAGTCGGCGCAGCGGACTCCGCCGGGAGGGGCTCGGCCGGCTCCATGCGGCGCAGGCGTGGATATCTGGTAAGTGAGCCGGCGGCACCATGCGCTCAGGTGGCCGGTTAGCTCAGTTGGTTAGAGCGTGGTGCTAATAACGCCAAGGTCGCGGGTTCGATCCCCGTACGGGCCACAAGCAGTAACCTTTTCTTTTTTTCTTTTCTCCAGCTTATGGGTTGGTTTCGCAGCTGTCTTGAAAAACAGGCTTCTTGAGTGCCGTGGGCCGCGTGCAAACAGAAGGAATCGCGAAGTCACTCTGGACATGGGTCGGAAGTCGGGGCGGGGTGCGGAGGGAGGGCAGGGTAACCCAGTCCCCGCGCGCTGGGGGCTTGCTGCCTCCTTAGGGCCTATTTTACGGTGCTCTCCGATGTCACTGCGGGTTGCTCCCCAATGCAGAGCTTCTGAGAGCCCTCGGGGGGACCTCGGTTTTCCGTTTTCTGGAGTTTCTTAGAGTTGAAAATCCAGCCTTGGAATTCATTCGTTCCACACTTTTTTTTTTTTTTAATTGTTGTTAAGATTTTTTTTTTTTTTTGAGATGGAACGCTTCACGAATTTGCGCGTCATCTCTGCTCAGGGGCCCTATCTCTGTGTCCTTCAGATTTTAGTGTATGTGCTGCCAAAGCGAAGGCCATTCCACACGTGTTTATGGAGCGCCTACTGCATGCGTCTTTGTCCAGCTGGGGAACCCTGAAGGAGACCTGCATCCCGGCAGGCGTGGAGACAGGGACCGGCCCCATGACTGCCCAGTCTGTAGTGAGGAGTTGGGGTTAGAAAGCAGATAGGGTAGCAGGCCGAGGAGAACCAGAACCAGGCGTAACTTGCAGGACACGGGAAAAGCCCTTTCAGGCCTGACTAATTAGTGTCCTAAGCCTGGCCACCATACTTGTCTCAGTAATAATGAGACCTGTTTAGTTTAAATGCATTTTATTTTTAGACATTAAAGACTCTTGCTCCTTGGAAGAAAAGCTGTGACAAACCCAGAGAGCATATTAATAAGCAGAGACATCACTTTGCTGACAAAGATCTGTCTAGTCAAGTCTGTGGTTCATCCACTAGCCATACAGGGATGTGTGAGTTGAAACTTCATAGAAGGCTGAGCACCAAAGAATCAATGCTTTTGAATTGTGGTTCTAGGGAAGACTCTTGAGATTCCTTTGGACAGCCAGGAGATCAAACCAGTCAATCCTAAAGGAAATCGACCCTGAATATTCACTGGAAGGACTGATGCTGAAGCTGAAGCTCTAATACTTTGGCCTCCTGATACAAAGAGCTGACTCATTGGAAAAGACCCTGATGCTGGGAAAGACTGAGGGCAAGAGAAGGGGACGACAGAAGATGAAATGGTTGGATGGCATCAATGGACATGAGCTTGAGCAAACTCCGGGAGATGGTGAAGGACAGGAAAGTCTGTCATGCTGCAGTTCATGGGGTCGCAAAGAGTTGGACACGACTTAGTGACTGAACAACAACAGTTTTTAGACAACCTACATGACATGTGTTTTTCCCCCTCAAAAACCATACCTCCACTCCACAGGGAAGGAGAGGGTGAGACAAACTGAGACAGTAGCGTTGAAACATATGTATTACCATTTGTAAAACAGAGAGCCAGTGGGAATTTGCTGTATAAGGTCGGGAGCTGAACCCAGTGCTCTGTGACAACCTAGAGGAGCGGGATTGGGTGGGAGGTGGGAGGGAGCTTCAAGAGGGAGGGGACATACGTGTGACCTGTGACTGATTCATGCTGATGTATGACAGACCCCAGCACCACACTGTAAAGCAGTTTTCCTCCAATTAAAAATAAAGAAAATTTTTAAAACTAAAAAAACAACAACAACTCCTGTCTGAGCTACCAGAGAAGCCCTAAATCAATGAGAAAATAAACAAAAAGCTCAGGATGACATCAGTCCCAGTTGTCTAAGTCCTGGTGTTGTGTGGATGAAAAGCAGCAAGCAGCCAGTTATGAGGATAGGTGATTGAAAGTTACAGCCAAGTTTGTTCACATTTTTCCATTTCTAAACCATCCTTAAGGAAAACCATGTATGGGATCACACCGTCCTCACAGAACTCCAGCAGAGCAACCATGCCATCTGAATCCATGTTTACACTAATAAAGAACCAATAGTTTTTAAAACTAGTAAGGATGTGCTTGATTTGTTCCGCAGCCCCTGTCATAAAAGGCTTTAGTCTTTCTGGTCTCTTCTTCAAGTTTCCCTTTGATTGACTTCATGTAATCTTTCATGTGTTTCTTGTGAAACCGTGCAACCCACACTGGGACTTGAGCTCGCGGTCTTTTTTTTTTTTTAAGATGGCAAATATTATGATACATTATTTTACTACAGTTTGAATTTTTAAAAATTTAAAATAACAAAAAAGCACATCAAAGTCAAGATAAAATAGGAAGCTCTCTCTAAACAAGTAAGATCTATATTATTATTATTTTTTTAATTTTTATTTTTTTTTCCCATTTATTTTTATTAGTTGGAGGCTAATTAATTTACAACATTGCAGTGGTTTTTGTCATACATTGAAATGAATTAGCCATTGGAGCTCGCGGTCTTTTAACTGAGATCACACACCTGGTCTCAGGACTTAATGAAGCTCAGGTTCTTGATGGCTCATCGCAGGAACAATTCAGTGAGAGACAAAGTGATAGGCAAGAAGTGGATTTATTTAGAGAGAAACACTCCACAGACACAGCGTGGGCCATCTCGGAAGGCGAGAGCGGCTGCAGGGTGTGGGGCTGTCACTTTTTATTGGGGTGGGTAATTTCATATGCTAATGAGTGCCTGTGGGTGTGCCACTTAGCTTGCTGGTACGTTCCAATGAGCATATATGGGGGCTCAAGGTCTAGTGGAAGTCTGGTCACCATCTTGGACCCCGTTTGCTCTAACCATTTACGTTGTATCCTGTGGCTATGCCATTCTTTTAAAGGTTGTGCCCACCCCCTTTCTCTCCCGTTTCACTTGCAGGCTTCTTTTGTGATTTCCTGCAAGTGATGGATCATGACAATATCAATGTCAGTGATTGCTGTGCTTTCAGCACCTTCATCCTTGGGGTCTTCAGCGGAGAAATTTCCACCAGTGAATGAGTCATCAGTGTTACCCTCTGTCCTGCTGGCCATATTCCCTTCCACCCCCAGACACAATCTGTCCACGACAGCGCGTCTGCAACCTCCCAGATGTGGGAGATGTCAGAGCACATCTCATCGTGGCTCATGAGGTCCTCAGAGATGACTATGATGGTGACTGGAGGGAGCCCACAGCGGCACTAGCTTAGTAGGAAGCTAGAGCCCAGAGCAAACACAGTGTAGCCTAAAGTGGGGGTGAGCAGGAGGACAAGCTCAGTAATAACCTGAAGGGCACAAGAGAACAAGTTGTTATCCGGCAAGAGAAGTGACAGTACCAAAGATAGTGAATCCCCGGTTCTGTTTCAAAGGTAAAGATTAGCCTGAAGCACTTTCTTGAGCTATTTTGCAGAATTTAAACTTCCTCCACCAGATCTACTGGAACCTAAAGTCCCGTGATGTTGACCTTTTCTGACCCTCCTGATTTTAGTCGACATCTTTGCCCTAATTCTATGCTGAATTCTCCTCTGCTCAAGCCCCTTCACGAGCATGTATATACCACCCAAGCCCCTTCCCCAGTTTTGCTGTTTGAACTGACACCACTTTAGGAAAGAGCCCTGATGTTCTCCTTACTTCCTGCAAGGAGTACATCCTTCCTTCCTTCAGTTTGTGACGTGGCTGTGTTTTGGGTCCACGCTCACCTAGAGGTGAGCCCAACTTTTGGGTGACAGAAGCATCTGGAAATCTTTTGCTACATTTTGTTTTTTGTTTTTCAGAGAGATCTCAGACTTCACATTTTCTGTTAACTTTTTATTTTGTATTGGGATATAGCCAGTTAACAATGTTGTGATAGTTTCAGGTGAACAATGACGCCACTCAGCCATTCATATGCATGCATCCATTCTCCCCCAAACTCCCCTCCCATCCAGGCTGCCACATAATATTGACTAGAGTTCCGTGTGCTATACGATAGGTGCTTGTTGGTTATCCATTTTAAACAGAGCAGTGTGTACATGTCCATCCCAAACTCCCTAACTATGCCTTTCTCAGCAATAAATTCATTTTCTAAGTCTGTGAGTCTCTATTTTGAGTTCATTTGTATCATTTCTTTATAAATTCCACATATAAGAGATATGTGAGATTTCTCCTTCTCTGACTTCACTCACTATGATACTCTGTAGGTCCATCTGTGATGCTGCAAAGGGCATCATTCATTCTTTTTAAGGCCTGAGTACTATCCCATTGTGTATATGTACCACATTTTCTTTATGCATTCCTCTGTCGATGGACATTTAGGTTGCTTCCATGTCTTGGCTATTGTAAAAAGTGCTGCAATGAACATTGGGGTGCAGGTATCTTTCCAGACCATGTTTTTTTCTGGGTATGTGCCCAGGAGTGGGATTGTAGGGTCATATGATAGCTCTGGGCTTCCCGGGTGG
This sequence comes from Odocoileus virginianus, assembly GCF_023699985.2. NCBI lineage: Eukaryota > Metazoa > Chordata > Mammalia > Artiodactyla > Cervidae > Odocoileus > Odocoileus virginianus. Next base: position 9,745,145 of record NC_069689.1, on the reverse strand, counting down.
CTCAGTGGGTAAAAATCCTGTCTGCGATGCAGGAGATGCTGGAGATATGGGATCGATCCATTGGTAAGGAAGACCCCCTGGAGGAGGGCACGACAACCCACTCCAGTATTCTCGCCTGGAGAATCCCATGGACAGAGAGGCCTGGAGGGCTACAGTCCATAGGTTGCAAAGAGTTGGACGTGACTGAAGCGACTGATCACAGCACATGGTAGATCTATTTTTAGGGTTTTTTTTTTTTTTTTTTTCAGTTTACCATCTGGTGGCTCAGTGGTAAAAGGAACCCCCTGTCAATGCAGGCAACCCACTCCAGTATTCTTGCCTGGGAAATTCCATGAACAGGGAAGCCTGGCAGGCTAGAGTCCATGAGGTCGCAAGAGTCGGACACGACTTATTGACTAAAAAACAACACTGTTCTCCATAGTGGCTGTACCAGTTTACATTCCTCCCCACAGTGTGGGAGAATCCCCTTCTCGCCACACCCTCTCCAGCATTTATTGTTTGTGGATTTTTTGATGATAGCCATTGTGGCTGGTTTGACTTCACATTTCTTCCTCTTAACTGCAGTATGTAGCGAGAGGGCAGCTGGATGAATTTCTCACTCATAGTCTAAGTCAGGCATTTTTAGATTTTTAAAAAGTATTTGTGATTTATTTGGCTGCCCTGGGTCTTAGCTGAGGCAGCGGAATCTTCCATCTTCATTGAGGCATGCAGGGTCTTTCGTTGTGGCATGTGAGCTCTTAGTTGCAGTACATGGGATCTAATTTCCCCACCAGGGATCGAACTGGGCCCCCCTGCATGAGGAGTATGGAGGTTTAGCCACTGGACTGCCAGGGAAGTTCCCAGGAGTTTTTAGTTTAGCGAAGGCTTTTAAGGGTGGATGCCATCTTACATCAAGGTTCAATCATGTTTCAAAAAATCCCAGAAGAGAACATCTACTAGATCATTCGTTCATTCTTTTCTCAAATATGCCTTAAGCTCTGATTTGAGTAACAGCTCACGTCCACAACTACAGGCTTCACGCCTCTGGCAGCTGCTCAGAGTGTACTAAAAGTGTGATGGAGGGCTTCCCTGGGGGCTCAGTGGTAAAGAATCCACCTGTCAATGCAGGACGCAAGGGTTCATCTTCTGATCTGGGAAGATTCCACATGCCTTTGGGCAACTAAGCCTGTGCACCAACCACGACGGCTGAGCCTGTGCTCTAGAGCCTGGGGACCAAAACCACTGAAGCCTTTGTGTGACCAGAGAAGCCCCCGGCCCACTGCCTGCAACTAGAGACAGCCTGCATGCATCAATGAAGACGCAGCACAGCCAAAAATAAATAAATAGTTATTTTTTTAAAAAGTGCGATGGGACTGTTATTATTATGAACAGTTAGAAGGAAAGCCTGGGGCTCCTGACCCCTAGAATAGGCACCTGTACTCAGATTGCATTTCACACTGAAGTCAAGCAGGACCTTGCGGGCTCCGAGGCATGCAAGCCTTTATTATTTTATTATATTATTTTTGGCTGTGCTGGGCCTACGTTGCTGCGCAGGCTTTTCTCTAGTTGCGAAGGGTGGAGGCTACTCTGGGTGTGGGCTCTCCTTGGCGGTGGTTCCTCTTGTTGCAGAGCCCAGGCTCTAGGGCACGCGGGCTTCAGGAGCTGTGGCTCCCGGGTTCCAGAGCGCAGGCTCAGCAGTTTTTGGGGCATGGGTTTAGTTGCTCCACAGCATGTGGGATCTTCCTGGATCAGTGATCGGACCCATGTCTCCTGCATTGGCAGATGGTTCTTTACCACGGAGCCACCAGGGAAGAACCGGGAAGCCTTTCTGTCCCCCGTGTCTTGTCTGTAGCCAAGACTGCAGCCTCCCTGAGTCCCAGGGAGAAATTCCAGCAGTTGCTAATCGAGGGAGGAACAGCTAAGAAAGGGCCTGAGGCCAGACTGAAAGCCCCGAGGACACCGTGCTCAGGAGACGGCCCGCTTGAGGCTCCTGGGGTGCGGCCCTGCACACACTCGAGTCTTGTCAGCAGCCCCACCCCGGGGCTAGAGCCATAAAACGCCTCATCAAGTCCTCCCAGGGGAGGACACACTATATTGAGAGACACAGGCCGCTGCGTCCCCCTCTGCCTGGCAAAGCGGTAAAGCTACTCTTTTCTACTTCACCCAAAGCTCTGTCTCCGAGATGTGGTTCAGCACCAGCGCAGAGAGGCTGCGCTTTCGGCAGCGACGCCTTGGGTGCATGTGCCAGGCGCCTTCTTAGAGGCAGAAACCTCGCAGAGGGGGAGCCAGCCTAAGCTGCTGCCCTCCAAGCCCATGACCTTCCGGAAACAAGGGTTGAAAGAGTCCACAATTCACCTCTATGGCATAGAAATCATTTTTGAACAGAAGCCGTTTTAGCTCCTGAAAAGTCTCTTCTGCCTAAAGTAGAGCCTTCCAAAATAAATCCTCTTCCCTGGCAACAACCAGGCAAGGCTGACTTTCATCACTGGACAGGAGAAGCCGCCATCACCCCTAAGCTGGCATTGTCAGGAAACTATCTTACCTCCCATCTACTCTAGGTAAGGGCCTATTTATCTTTCGTGTGTTGTTTTCCCATAAGTGCTGTCTCCACCATCCCTTCCCCTGTTCAGATAATGTATAAGCCCCACATTCTAACTGCCACATTTTTCTGTGAATTTCATTGGTACATTGATAAAAATACATTATATTAAAATTTGCCTGTTCTTTTTTGTGTGTTTAGGTGTGTATTTTGGCCATGCAGCATGATTTGCTGACCAGAGATTGAATCCAGAATTCCACAGTGAAAACACCAGATCCTAGCCACTAGGCCACCAGGGAACACTCTAATATTTGTCGTTTCTCATGTTAATCTGTCTTTTGTCAGCTTAATTCACAAGCCTCCAGAGACTGAACATAAGAGGATAGAGGGAAAGTTCTTCCTCCCTGACAGGCTCAAAAAAGGTAAATAGTATACTATGTTCTAGATGAGGGGACAGTTCTTTCTTAGATGTCAGAGAGGACCTGTCTGACATTTGAGGATGAAAGTATGAGAAAGTCTTTCATTCAACAGTTTTTTTTTAATGAAAGAAGAAAAGGATTAAGAAATTGGAACAAACTCCACAAATCTGATCTCTCTTTTGGCCAATCCTTAGTGAGGCTACTAATGAATTAAGTTAGACACTGCAGAGAGCATAGTGAACGCAAGATTATATGATGATGAGATGATGGTGATGATGCTGCTGAATGATGATCGTGGTGGTCAAGTTGAGAGAAAAATTATCAGAAAGATTACTGGAAACTTCTCTGTATAAATAAGGCTGGCCCCCAGCTTCCCCAACCATGAGCATCACGGATTTACCATATTATGCTGCAAATGTTTCCTCCCTTCCAGCCTAGACTGTATGTAGAGGGCAGGGATGATGACGCACCCAACAAGCGCTTAGTTAGTATTTGTTGACCTACGGCCCTATGGCCCCTTAGTGCTTGTGGCTATAAGACACTGGGAAGGAGGAGGGTAGAGGAGGGGAGACTGGGAAAGGAAGAAGAGGGGGTGACTGACGTGTGAAGAGGGGTGGGGAGGTTCCCCTGCTCATTCACTCATTCATTCATATTCATGCATCTATCATTCATTCCCTGAGCGTGAACCAGCAGGCACTGATGAGTGAAACGATGCGCTCAAGGTGCGCCCCCTCTGGGTGAGCGGGCAGGAGGACTGGGCTGACAGGGAGGCAATTTCGGGGTTGGGGACCACACTTGATAAAAATGCACACTTTGAACTCCCTCTCAGTTCAGTTCAGTCCCTCAGTCGTGTCCGACTCTTTGCGACTCCATGGACGGCAGCACACCAGGCTTCCCTGTCCATCACCAACTCCCAGAGCTTGCTCAAACTCATGTCCTTTGGGTCGGGGATGCCATCCAACCATCTCATCCTCTGTCATCCCCTTCTCCTCCTGCCTTCAAGCTTTCCCAGCATCCAGGTCTTTTCCAGTGAGTCAGTTCTTCACATCAGGTGGCCAAAGTATTAGAGTTTCAGCTTCAGCATCAGTTCTTCTAATGAATATTCTGGACTGATCTCCTTTAGGACAGACTGGTTTGATCTCCTTGCAGTCCAAGGGGCTGTCAAGAGTCTTCTCCAACACCACAGTTCAAAAGCATCAATTCTTCAGTGCTCAGCTTTCTTTATGGTCCAACTCTCACATCCATACATGACCACTGGAAAAACCATAGCCTTGACTAGATGGACCATTGTTGGTAAAACAATGTCTCTGTTTTTTAATATGCTGTCTGGGTTGGTCATAGTTTTTCTTCCAAGGAGCAAGTGTCTTTTACTTTCATGGCTGCAGTAACCATCTGCAGTGATTTTGGAGCCCCCCCCCCCCAAAAAAATAAAGTCTAACACTCTTTCCATTGTTTCCCCATCTATTTGCCATGAAATGATGGGACCGGATGTCATGATCTTAGTTTTCTAAATGTTGAGTTTTAAGCCAACTTTTTCACTCTCCTCTTTCACTTTCATCAAGAGGCTCTTTAGTTCGTCTTCCCTTTCTGCCATAAGGGTGGTGTCATCTGCATATCTGAGGTTATTGGTGTCTTGATTCCAGCTTATGCTTCATCCAGCCCAGCATTTCACGTGATGTACTCTGCATATAAGATAAATAAGCAGGGTGACAATATACAGCCTTGATGTACTCCTTTCCCAATTTGGAACCAGTCTGTTCATGTCTGGTTCTAACTGTTGCTTCTTGACCTGAATACAGATTTCTCAGGAGGCAGGTAAGGTGGTCTGGTACTCTCATCTCTTGAACAAATTTTCCAGTTTGTTGTGACCCACACAGTCAAAGGCTTTGGTGTAGTCAATAAAGCAGAAATAGATGTTTTTCTGGAACTCTCTTGCTTTTTCAATGATCCAATGGATGTTGGCAATTTGATCTCTGCTTCCTCTGCCTTTTGTAAATCCAGTTTGAACATCTGGAAGCTCATGGTTCACATACTGTTGAAGCCTGGCTTGAAGAATTTTGAGCATTACTTTGCTAGTGTGTGACATGACTGTAATTGTGCAGTAGTTTGAACATTCTTTGGCATTGCCTTTCTTTGGGATTGGAATGAAAACAGACCTTTCCCCAGTCCTGTGGCCACTGCTGAGTTTTCCAAATTTGCTGACATATTGAGTGCAGCACTTTCACAGCAACATCTTTTAGGAATTGAAATAGCTCAACTGGAATTCCATCACCTCCACTAGCTTTGCTTGTAGTAATGCTTCCTAAAGCCCACTTGACTTCACATTCCAGGATGTCTGGCTCTAGGTGAGTGATCACACCATTGTGGTTATCTGGGTCATGAAAATATTTTTGTATAGTTCTTCTGTGTATTCTTGCCGCCTCTTTTTAATATCTTCTGCTTCTGTTAGGTCCATACCATTTCTGTCTTTAATTATGCCCATCTTTGCATGAAATGTTCCCTTGGTATCTCTAATTTTCTTGATGAGATCTCTAGTCTTTCCCATTCTGTTGTTTTCCTCTATTTCTTTGCATTAATCACTGAGGAAGACTTTCTTTCTTTTTTTTTTTGAGGAAGACTTTCTTATCTCTCCTTTCTTCTTTGGAACTCTGCATTCACATGGGTATATCTTTTCTTTTCTTCTTTGCATTTAGCTGCTCTTCTTTTCTCAGCTATTTGTAAGGCCACCTCAACCACTTTGCCTTTTTGCATTTCTTTTTCTCTGATTCCTAGAATGTCAATGTTCACTCTTGCCATCTCCTGTTTGACCACTTCCAATTTGCCTTGATTCATGGACCTAACATTCCAGATTCCTATGCAACATTGTTCTTACAGCATCTGACTTTACTTCCATCACCAGTCACATCCACAGCTGGGTGTTGTTTTTGCTTTGGCTCCCTCTCTTCATTCTTTCTGGAGTTATTTCTCCACTCTTCTTCAGTAGCATATTGGGCACCTACCAACTTGGGAGTTCATCTTCCAGTGTCCTATCTTTTTGCTTTTTCATACTGTTCATGGGGCTCTCAAGGCAAGAATACTGAAGTGGTTTGCCATTGCCTTCTCCAGTGGACCACATTTTGTCGAACTCGCCACCATGGCCCGTCCGTTTTGGGTGGCCCTATAACACATGGCTCATAGTTTCATTGAGTTAGACAAGGCTGTGGTCCATGTGATTGGTTTGATTAGTTTTCTGTGATTGTGGTTTTCATTTTATCTGCCCTCTGAGGGATAAGGATAAGAGGCTTATGGAAGCTTCCTGATGGGAGAGATTGACTGTGGGGGAAACTGGGTCTTGTTCTATTTGGCAGAGCCACGCTCAGTAAATCTTCAATTTTCTGTTGATGGGTGGGGCTGTGTTCCCTCCCTGTTGTTAGACACCAAACTATGCGGAGGTAATGAAGATAATGGTGGTGATGGTGGTGGTTTAGTTGCTAAGCCTTGTCTGACTCTTGTGACCCCATGGACTGTAGCCCGCAAAGCTCCTCTGTCCGTGGGATTCTCCAGGCAAGAATACTGGAATGGGTTGCCATTTCCTTCTCCAGGGGATCTTCCTGACCCAGGGATCGAACCCGGATCTCCTGCACTGCAGGCAGATTCTTTACCAACTGAGTTAGGAGGGAAGCCATGACGAGATAATGGCAACCCCCTTCAAAAGGTCTCAGTGCCCCTGCCCTGCAGCCGGCCACCGCTGACCCGCGCCTGCCTCTGCAGGAGACTCATGGACACTCACAGGAAAGTCTGAGTCAGTCTCTTGTGGGGTCACTCTTCCTTCCTCCTGGGTCCTGGTGTGCAGAACATTTTGTTTGTGCCCTCCAAGAGTCTATTTCCCCATTCCTGTGTAAATTCTGTAACCAAATCTCACTGCCCTCCAAAGGCAAATTCCCCTGGGGGTTCTCAGTCCCTTTGCCAGATCCCCAGGTTGGGAGATCTGTTGTAGGTCCTAGAAATGTCTTAACCCCGTGAGAATTTATTTGGTGTAACTGTTCTGCAGTTTGTGGGTCGTCTGCTTTGCGACTCTATGGTGGGGTTAACCTCCAACCTCCGCTAAGAGGGCTAATGCCGCACCCAGGCCTGCTGCACCCAGAGCCCCTGCCCCTGTCGCAGGCCACTGCTGACCCATGCCTCCGCAGATCCAGACAGGGTCTTCAGGTGACGCTGAGAGCGTTTGGACAATATGATGTTAGGCCAGGAGCTCTGGAACCTCGAAGACGTTTTGCTGGACACCTCTTGCTTGGGATGATATGTGAAAGATGAACAAAGCCTGGCAATGAGGCAATGTGGCTGGGTAGCCTCCTCGGGGCGGAGAAAGGGCGGTAGGGCGGGGCCATCTGAAGCCACGCCCACTGATCGGCTCTGTCAGGTGCGGTCGCCTTCCGCCTTCCGAGGTGTCTTGGCCTGCGGGGCACTCGTAGCTGGCTCCCTTCCCAGGTGACGCACATTTGAGCCGCCGGCGCTCGGCGACCCGGGTTCGAGTCCCCGCGTCGGCTGTCATGGCGGACGCGGAGCCGGAAGCTGAGGATGGCTGTGAGGACGGCTGCAGCGGCGGCCGGGCTCCCTTTTCCCAACGCGGGAGCGCCGCGCGCGTGGCCCCGCTGGGCCCCGAGCAACTGCGCCAGGTCCTGGAGCAGGTGACGAAGGCGCAGCCGCCCGCGGAGCCGCCGCCGCCGCCCTGCGTGCTGGACGCGGCGCGGCGGCTGCGGGACGCGGCCCAGCAGGCAGCCCTGCAGCGGGGCCCCGGGGCCGAGCCCCCGCGCCCGCCGCGCCTGCTGCCTCCGCAGGTGAGGCGCCGGGAGGGGCCGTGGGGAAACTGAGGCCCGGAGGGGGCCGAGAGGGCTCGCGCGGGGAAGGAAGTCTTCTCCGCTTGGGCCTTAGAGCCTCCCTGCCCGAGAGACCGGCCGTTAAAGTTCAGGGCATCCCCATACTCGGCTCCCTGGGGACGGCAGGCCCCCCGCCCCTGTCAGCGCGCCCGGCACCGTCAGCTCCACGCCGCCAGGCTCCTGCCCGGGGCTCCTCTCGCGGACGTTTCGTCCCGATTTCTTTGAGCACTCACGGTGTCCAGGAGCTGCGGCGGGTGCGGCGTTTGAACACAGTCCGTGAAGAGAGGCCGGACCTGGGGGCTGCTCCAGAGTGAGGGGTTCCCAGGCCTGACACCGGAGCGGAGACCTGAATGGATTAAGAGGAACCAACGTAGAGTCTTTCAGGTGGAAGGTGCTGCAAGTGGCCCGGCCGAAACTCGGGGGCAGAACGAAGTACATTCTAGTGACTTGATGCAGCACCTTCCGCTCGCAGTGGTGGCGTCTGCGTTTGCAACCCCTGTTACAGACCCGGCCGCTGCCTGACGTTCGCTTAATGAATGAAACCCTGATTCCCAGGTCTCACAGCTCTTGGCCGCTAAGGAAGCTGGAACTCGAACATGGGTTTTCCCATCCCAGAGGGTCCAGGTAGCATCTGAGCCTGTGGTCGTTCATGTCACCTGTAAAGTCACATCCCCTTTCAGCACTGGGCTTGTAAATGTCACCTTGCTTCTTACTCCAAAAGTGCCACAGAGATCCTGCCGTTAGAAGACATAGGTCGAGAATGGAATCGGCAGGCTTCACTGAGTTCATGTTTTTGTTTCTGACTGAGGGATTTGGCCAGTTTAGAGTCGTACCCAGTTGGGCATCAAGACTGGAGAGTTGTCTCACTAAAGTCTGGGGAGACAAGTAGGACTGCCCAAACATCAAACCTTCTTAGAAGTGTGACCTTGGGTAATTCTAACTCTTTTGACTTTGGCTTCCTCATTTGTAGGAGGTTTGTCTCCTACTGCGCTGAAGAAACAAATGCCTCCCACTGCAGCCCTGCACGGCAGGTCTGTGGAGTCAGAAGGGCTCCGGTGGCTGAGTCCGTCTCCTCTCTGTATCCGGCACTGTGCTGGACTGCTTGGGTCTCAGCAACCGCACAGAAGTGTTTTCATCAGCATTTTACAGATGAAGGAGCTGAGAGAGGCTGAGTGATCACCTCACGGCTCCCCAGGCATGGCTGCACTCCAGGGCCTGTTGAATGTGGCTCTGGCTTTTTGGATTAGATAACTTAGGAAAGAGTCCAAAAATGATGTATTCCCCAAAATGAAAGCAAACTTAATTGGAGTTAGATAGCATGATCATGTTCTGTAGCTCTTCTCATTCGGGTGATATAAATGCTTAATGTATTCATGATACTGTACTGTGGCTTTGCATTCAGTTCTGGTAATACCCTTTGCCCCCGGCTGTGCCACAAAGGCCACAGAGACACCCGAGATGGAGGTTATGATGTGACCAGGAGGTGACTCATCACTCAGATAACTTCTGGTCACGGTCAGAAAGCTAGAGATACTCACTAAATAGGACAGTGAGCCAAATGCACTGAGAAAGGGCGAGGTTGTTTCTGGCCAAGGGGATGAGAAGGGGTGGTCTGAACTAGACCTGGGAGGGTGGGTCCGAGCTGAAAATGCAGAAGAGGAGAGGCGATGAGGGGTGGGGGGGGACCCGGGGGGTGGGGGGGGACCCGGACCCTGGTGTGATTGGAGAACACAGGCAGGGGAGGATGGTGTGGATTAGAAGGTACAGACCGAGTGAACACACTCCCAGGGGAGGATGGTGTGGATTAGAAGGTACAGACCGAGTGAACACACTCCCAGGGGAGGATGGTGTGGATTAGAAGGTACAGACCGAGTGAACACACTCCCAGGGGAGGATGGTGTGGATTAGAAGGTACAGACTGAGTGAACACACTCCCTCAGGTCAGCTCCTACCCCTCCCATCTTTGTTCCTTGCGCCACAGAGATATTTCCGGTTTCCTCCACACAAAGTGCCCCTTTTCATGCATCCATGCATTCACACATTTTTTCCTTACACCTAGAATATCTGTTCCAAAAATTCTACTCATCCTACAAGTTCCCCTGCGGAGGTCACCTCTTCCAGGAAGCCTACCAGCCCTGAGCTGTTCCCTGCTTCTCTTACTGCACCTGTTGCACCACGGTGGTGGTGTTTTCCTATCAGCATTCCTTGATTAACCTAGTCTGCCTTCAGATTTACCAGTGGAGCTTTTGAAAGTACAGGTGTTGAGGCAAAGTACAGACCTGAGTCAGTAGGCCTGCAAGTGACAGGCATGGCAGGGGAAACCCCACCTCCCCATGGGTGAGGCTGGGACCTGGCTTCTTTTTTTTTTTTCCTTTTTTCCTAAAACAGACAACAAAGGGTAGGAAATGAGGAACCCACAATAGTTGACAAGGTTTAAGAGTCTCTAGTTGAAGGAACAAAACATCACTGCTTTAATTTCAATCCCAATACATATGGCACTTTATGGGGACTTGCCCACGTGATACAGAGCGAAGAAGTGAAGTCGCTCAGTTGTGTCCGACTCTTTGCGACCCCATGGACTGTAGCCCCCCAAGCTCCTCGGTCCATGGGATTTTCCAGGCATGAATACTGGAGTGGGTTGCCATTTCCTTCTCCAAGGACCTGACTTCTTTATGAATTTGCCCCCAGTGATACTTAGGAAAAGTTTGTTGAATGAAATAGACATATAACAGGTACCAGGTAGAATACCCACTTGGTAAACTAGTCTGCAGAGCAGATTAAAAAATCAGACCAGCTTTGCCTCTGTGGTAATTCAGAAACAATAGGATTTGCTCTGTGTGTGTGTGTCTGTGTGTGTGTGTCTGTCTGATCTGATAATACCTCAAGAGCTTAGAGAAACATCCTAAGTGATTGGTAGTAAAAAGAAACAAATGTGATTCTTAAAAGATATGCAAAGTAAAGCTAGTTGTCATTTGATTCATAGTGGCTCAGGGCCAGCTCTGCACACCTCCTCAAAAACCAATATATTGAATTGTCTGCTGTTTGTAGTATGTATATAATGTGCAGACAGATATATTCCAACCTCCAGCTTGATTTCATTGTGGGTTTTCATTCCGTCCTGTGTTATGTTTTGATTGACCCTCTCCTTGGTAGAGGGGTTGAGTCCAAAGGGCCTGTTGGTGGCCGCCCTGTTAGTGATGGTTCCCAGCGGGGGCAGTTTTGCCCCACACAGGGCACTTGGCACGTCTGGCACTATTTTGGTTTTGGTTTTCATCTGTTTGGCTGCACTGGGACTTAGCTGCAGCACACGGGGTCTTCATTGTGGAGCACAGGCTCTGGAGTGCGGTGCCCCGGCTTAGTTGCCCAGAGACACGTGGGATGTTAGTTCCCCCAACCAGGGGTGGAACCCACATCTCTTGCACTGGAAAGCAGGTTCTTAACCACTGGACCCCCAGGGAAGTCCCTGGAGACATTTTTGATGATAACAGCTTGGGGAGTGCTGCTGGCTTCCGCTGGGTGGAGGCGGGGCTGTGCTCAACGCTGCCCAGCTCAGCTGGCATGACAGGCTTACTGGTCCAAGATGTCAGCTGTGGCGAGTTGAGAAAGCCAGCTCTGGGTGATGAGGTTTATCTGTCTTTTCTCCCTGAAGAAAGATGCTCTTTGTTTCTGCTCAGTGACGGCAGGAACCTCGTTTTGCTGCCCCCTTCCCCCCGACGTTGTATCAGGCACAAGGTCACTGCTCAGTAACTTGGTGAGGACTTCCCTGGGAGTCTGGTGGCTAAGACTCCACACTCCCAGTGCAGGGGGCCCAGTTTGATCCCTGGTCAGGGGACTAGATCTTGCATGTCACAACTAAGAGTTTGCATGCTACACTAAAGATCCCCTGTGCTAGAGTAAAGATTGAAGATACCGAGTGTTGAAACTAAAACCCAGCATGATCAAATAAATAAATATTCTTTTTAAAAAATACTTGTGGAACCTAGTTGGCCGCAGCCCTCCCCTTTGGTGGGTGCTTTCTGTTACAGACGGCGCTGCCTTCAACCTCCTAGACATACATCCCTGTGCCAGTGCCAGTGTTTCTTCTGGGATCCAAGAAGCAAGATTGCTGGGTCAAAAAGCACGTGCATTTAAAATTTTGTTAGGGACTTCCCTGGCCATTCAGTGGTTAGGACTCTGCTTTTTTACTGCCAAGGGCTCAGATTCTATCCCTGGTCGGGAAACTAAGATCCCACAAGCCATGGGGCCAAAAGGATAAAATAAAATTTTGTTAGATGTTAAAAAATAAAAGTTGGTGAAGAAATGCAGCCCATTTCCTAGATGTGTGCCCTGGTGTGTACACACACATCTGCGATCCGTGACGGCACAAAGCAGACGGAGAGCGCAGGGCGGGAGGCCACCTGTTGCCTCATGCTACAGAGCAATGAGCGCCCGAGGGCTATGCACCTCCCTACGGATGAATTTCACAAGCACGATAGGGAAAAACCCCACCAGCATACCAGAGATGATGGTCACTTATATAACGTTTGAAAACACATCAAAACAGAACTACTTATTTTTAGGGATACCTACAAGTGTAATGTGGGCTTCCCTGGTAGCTCAGCTGGTAAAGAATCCGCCTGCAATGCAGGAGACCTGGGTTCGATCCCTGGGTTGGGAAGATGCCCTGGAGGAGGGCATGGCAACCCACTCCAGTATTTTTGCCTGGAGAATCCCCATGGACAGAGGTGGGCTGTAGTCCATTGGGTCGCAGACTTGGACACGACTGAGCGACTAAGCACAAGTGTGATATAAAGAACACATGCAAACACCAAACAGCACATTCGGGGCAGGGCGGAAAAAAGGCATGCAGACTGCAGACTGGAGGCCAGAGGACGTCCCAGTCTAGTAGTGTGGCGTGGCATAACAGGTGGTAGGGACCTGAGTTGCATAGTTCTTCATGGCTTTTTTGATTTCCAGAATTTCACTGAAAACTTTAAAAAAATAAGGCCACGTATTGAACTGAGTCCAATTTAGAGTACTAAGAAAAAGTACACATGTGGTAAAACTATAAAGAAGGATATTTTTTAATGGTTCATGAGCTCAACTGAGTGGATTATTTAAAAAAATGATGTAGTAGATACTGGTTTAGCTAAAGAGTTGATTCGGTTTTTTCCATAAGATTGTACAGAAAAACCTGAAGGAACTTTTTGGCCAACCCAGTGCTATCAGAAGGCATTTATGTAGGAGTGGTCAGTAGTTACTTGAACTTTTTGTGTATATAAGCAAATGCTTCTTATATATGCAAGTACAAGAGATGTGCTATTAAATGTGATATTAACATCAAATGTGATGTAAAATAGATGACTATGGACTGGGCAGAAAGGTTGAGAAACATCAGTGTAAACACAATAGATGTAGAGTTTTCTTATATATAAGATGTGTAAGTTAGAAAAAAATTTCAGCAGTGGATTAAAGACGGGAACAAAATTGTGGAAATGTTGATAAGCACAGTGCTTCTTTTCTTTTTCTGTCTTTAAGCAATTGGAAGCCATTTGCATCAAGGTAAGATCTGGAGAGATGAAAGGCCAGGAAAAGCCGATGCCCGCACTGGCCGCCATCCAGCCCAAGTCGGCCAGGCCAGGCCCACCGCCCAGCGGGCACTGCAGTGCGGTGGGGCTCAGCTCTCAGCTTCTGGGGACACCGCCACGTGTCCTGAGTCACCCACCCCCACCTCCTGTTCACGTGTTCATCCAGAGGCCGCTGCCCGCCCTCCGGCCAGTCCCCGTGAAGACAGTCTTGGCCGCTGAGCCTCTGAGTGGACAGAGCACTGCAGCAGTCCCTCCGTCGGCCTCTGACCTGCCAGTGATCACATCTGTTTCATCCAGTTCAGCAAATTTATTTATTTCCAGCTCGCAAACAAAACACGCTGAGAAACTAAAGAAGTCTTTAAAAGTGAAAACACGTTCTGGACGGATATCTCGACCTCCCAAGTATAAAGCTAAAGATTATAAATTCATCAAGACAGAGGATTTGGCCGAAGGTCACCCATCCGACTCCGACGACTACGCCGAGCTGAGTGTGGAAGAAGATGAAGACCAGAGAGGAAGGCAGGCGCTCTTCGACCTAGCAAGCTGCTCCCTGAGGCCCAAAACTTTCAAGTGTCAGACTTGTGAAAAGTCATACATAGGAAAGGGGGGGCTGGCCCGGCACTTTAAACTTCACCCAGGCCACAGCCAGCTGGAGCCTGATGCATCGCCGTCTGGGAAAGCCAACGGGAGTGTGATCGCGGGCCCCACGGAGGGTGAGACCAGCAGCCTGGCGTCCCGGGGGCCGCCCACGTCAGCTCTGCCAGTTGAGGAAGGGGCTGCGCCAGCACGGCGTGACCTGCAGGTAACCTTTCTGTCGGTGGTCGTGTCCCCGTTCCTGCTGTCCTTGACTTTACGTCATGTGTCCGCACTGCTGCTGGGTGGTCACGGAGAGGTGTGTCTCCTGTCTGGGCAGCCTGGCTCACTGAGTGCCCAGGAACACAGGTGCTGGTCCTGCAGGGCCAGTCAGGGAGACATCGCAAGCGCTCTTGCTGACGCTGACATGACCGTGGCCTTGGGGAAGGTTTGCGTGGGGGTGCTGGTCCACAAGGCTGCTTCCTGGACCGTCTGCAGTGACACGCGGCCTGCCGGGTTCCCTCCCCGCTCTTCCCCTTTTGAAACTCACAAAGCAGACCCAGTCACTGTGGATTTGCATTACCACGCCAGGATTTATTTACTGAAACCCAGTGTGTGTGGCGAGCATTTGTGTGCCGTGTGCACTGGTCCACTATTTCAAATACAGCAGTTGAGGTGTTCCCTGGCAGTCCAGTGGTTAGGACTCTGACCTTACACAGCCTGGTTAATTTTCTAAAATCCACCTCTCTTATATTTCCAAAGGATGACGTTTATGGTATTTGAAGTGTATCCAGTAAAAAAAAAAGTTTAAAAGTCATGGGTGAATTATGAATTAACAAAACTCAGGTCAATTTTTTAGGTGCCAGTGACATCAGATGAGTTTTTCATTTCATTTTGGGCACCACTCCATGATTATGGTTTGTCAGCCCATATTTGCAGGCTGGTGTTCATCTGATATCTTAAAGGGAACCTTTGTTTAAGATGCATTGATTATCATTAATGTGTCTTGATTATGCCCAGAAGAATAATTTACAAGTTTCTTGCTTTGACGATATTTTTTCTGCTCTAAGGTTTTCATTACAGAGTATAAAGCATGATTATTTTATTTTGGTTTGGGTGTGCACCCCAATCTAGAATGGTCAGTCTGTGGAAGTTGAAGAAGTGCTGGTGTCTGAACCAAAAAATGGAAGTTTTTCAGCCCTTTTGGGATCAGAGAGACATCCCGGACCTAGAGGAAGTGGCTACTCTGTGGTCCCCGCAGAGCCCAGCATGGCCGTCCTGGAGCGGAGTGGCGCGGCTCACCCGCCGGGGGGTGCTGGGGCCGCCAGGAGCAGGACCAGGCTCCAGGAGGTGCGTCGCTCTTAGAGCCCCGTTCTTGAAACCCGTGTCTCTGGCATGGTATGTGGCAACTCACTCCTAGGTTTCTGAATTTCAGAGTAAAATGCCCAGATCGACTCAAACAGTTCACCTGATGTGTAATGAGATGAATGCTCTATTCAAAGATAGCATTGCCGGAAATAATTCCTAGGTATACCAGCTGCTTACCTTTCTAACTCATAGAATAATTATAACTTGGGTTTGCGTGGAAGCAGTTTAGAAAAGAACAGAAATGATTCTTTTTTTTTGTAGAAAGTCTCAAGATACGAAAGTGTGTTTTGGGTTATGAACTCTAGAATCTCCATTTTAGCCCCTTGAAGGTATGTTTATTGAATTTAGTTGGATTGGCGTAGAAGAGGGGGACCCCCAACTTATATTGTCTTTGGCGAGGATGTATTTATTTGCCTGCATCTTAAAATAAGTAAAAAAAAATAGCAAAGGGATATCACAGATAAGGTCGTGAGACAACTGGCCCCAGAGAGAGTGGCTTTCTGGGCCCTGGGCCTCCTAACTACACATGAGGGGAAAGTGGTTTTCAGAGAGGAAATGGGTTTCCTAGAAAGCCTAGGAGGCTGCAGGGTCCAGCGGGAATTTAAACCCGGGTGAATTAACTTTCCTCCTCATGGGCTTGTTACCATGTCCTGGCTGAGTGAGCTTTAGGAGTAGGAGGTCAGGTGGCTTCTGATGTTTTTCGCTCACTAACATTCTAAATGAGTGAATGGCTTCCATCCTGGGAGCACTTACTGCTGGGTTCCAGCTGCGCTCAGTTCCCTGTGGGTCAGTAGCTCCGCTTAGATGAGGAACTGGAGCCTCAGAGACGCTCCCCGCTGGCTCCAGGTCACCCCACGTAGAGCGGTGGCAGACGCAGCCCTGGGTCAGGCCAGTGAGGCCACCAGAGCGCGTGGCCTGGACCCGCAGCGCGCGCTGTCCCGTGGAGAATCAGGGGCCCTCTGAGGAGCGCCTCTCTTGATCCTGCACGAGAGAAGCTCCCAGGGATGGGCACTGGTTGACACATGACTGGGGGTGTCCAGTATTGGGCCCCGTCCAGGGTGTGGGGGGACACCGTGCCCACGACGCCTCTTTTCCCGTCACTCACTCCAGTCCCGTCCCGAGGACTGCACCCTCCTGCGTCTTCCACGCCCCCCAGCCCAGCCCCTTCCCAGGTCCTCGTCCCCTCCTGCCTATACCGTACCCTGGTGTGGTCTCCTGGCTGCGGGCTGCCTCGAGACTTGCCTGCATTTTCAGCTCTGGCACCAGTTGGTGAGCCCTGGGAGTAGAAACCCAATTCCCCAGCGCTAATGTGTCCTTCTCCAGGGTCTGGTACCCACTGCTCGCTCAGGGCTCCGTTGGGGGGTCAAAGTCTGAATGCAGACTTGATCACAGGACTTGTTATGTGTGAGCATGTAAGCTATGTAGTAATAGGCACAGTGCTCCCAGTTGAGAGTTGCTTAGTCACTGAGACTTTAGCGAACTTTCTGTCTTCTGTGGTTTTTGTTGCAACAACTTGCTGGCTGCTGGGAAATTCTTTCAAACATGTCAAATGCTTGCTTCCGGCAGTTTCTCCACCAGTGTGACCGGGACGATCTAGTGGAGTTGGCCCTGCCTCAGCTGGCTCAGGTCGTGACCGTGTATGAATTTCTTCTGATGAAGGTGGGTCTTCTTAGTGTTTCTGAGTGACTGAGGGGATGATCTGAAGTGATTTAGAAAGGCATCCTTTGTAATATTTTCCTAGAAGGAGCCAGGCCTTGGGAGTCATCTCTCCCCATGCAGGGCTGAAGTGAGCCGGCTGGTCCCGCCCGGGTGTCCCGCACGGGGCCGCCAGGCAGGCCTGCGTGCACTCGGTGTGCGGGAGGCGCCGCGGTCACCTTCCCTCTCGCACCCACGCCCCTGCCCGCCGCCTCCAGGGCAGTGCCGTCCCCGAGGAGCCCGCTCTGAGATGCGGCCTTGCCACCTGCACCCACTCTTCCAGGAGGCACCCCCAGGAGTGGAGGCCTGGTCCTCCCCCAGCTGCCGGCCCCAGAACGTGCCTGTTTGGTCCTCAGAGCCTGTCTGTCCTGTCCCCGGCCACCATTGTCCGCGGCCCTCCGCCGGGCTGGCTTGTTTCCTGGGCTGCTTCTCCCAGGCCGTCCGCTGCCCCGCGGAGCACAGTGCGGGGCACGGGTGGGCTCTCTCAGGAGAGTGAAGGCCGAGTCTGCTGACAGCGGCTCGGGGCTTAGGAGTGCCCTTCCCGCCTTAAGAGTCCTCTCTCTATTTCCCACGTCTCTGCCTTGGGTTTAAACATCTTTTTTTTTTTTTTTTTCTTTGTCATCTTTATCTTCACTGAGGTTGAAAAAGGTCATCTAGCAAAACCTCTCTTCCCAGCTGTATACAAGGAGTTTGAAGAGCTGCATAAAATGGTTAAGAAAATGTGTCAAGATTACCTCCATAGTTCTGGACCCTGTTCTGAGGAGCCCCTGGAAGTAAACAACAGTAAGGTAACAAGCTCCCGTGGGAAGTTCCGCCCAGAGCCAAGGGAACACTGTTCAGCAGAGGAGGACGAGGTTTATTTTAGTCATGACATCTTCATAGTCAGCTTCTGTTTAGCTCTTTCTTCCATCAAGGAGGTTTGTTTTTTTCTTAATATAAAAGTGATACATGCTTTTTTCAGAAAACTCAGAAATGCAGATAAGCTATAAAAAAAAATGGAAACACCCACCATCCTCCTACTCACTGATGATCACAGTGAATAGGTGGTATTTTTTCTTCATTATGTAGGTTTTTGCAAAGGGATGAATTACACAGGGACCAGTAGTTATTGTCTGTGGTTGTGTTCACAGAGTTCCCATTTCAGTATCCTTGCCTTTAGCTATTTTGGGTCCTTGACAAAAATATGTTGTGAACTGACGTGGTTTTACTTGTTTTGAGTAAAACCTTCTGCTGGGCAGAGCGTGTGCCCGTGGGCAGGTCATCCAGGAGAACTTCTTGCGCCCAGCTCAGAGACTCAGGTCCTCACCCCACCGAGCACCTCCGACTGCGCCAAGTCCCCACACCCTCCCCCCTCGGCGAGGGCGGCACTGAATTATCAGTTGTCTTTTCCGGCTTTCACAGTGCCGTGGTTCTCAATAGTCTGGGTTTGCCACACTCTTTCACAGCATGGGTGAGCTTGGAGGGTATCATGCTGAGTGAGAGAAGTCAGACAGAGGAGGGCAAATGCCGTATTGTCTCACTTACATTTAGAATCTCAACACGCACAACAAACCAGTGAACACAGCAAGAAAGCAGGTGAACAGCACGGGGTCAGGTGCATTAAAATGAGTAACACTTAGGCCATGTTGACTTTAACTGCTCCTAACATCTGATCTTACCGACGATGGAGCTGCCTGTCTAGAAAGGGTAGTGTTTCAGAGAGTCACTGCTTCTATAGCAAGAAGTATCTTGATCCACATTGTAACATACCATATGGGATTTTTTGGGTTGTCCACAGCAGTTTTATACAAATTCAGTACTTAAACTGATTAGCATCTGTTTTCTTTGGCTGCGCTGTGTCTTTGTTGCTGCTGCGGTGAGCAGGGGCTGCTCTGAGGCAGTGCTTGGCTTCTCCCTGCACTGGCTTCTCTCGTGGAGCATGGGCTCCAGGGTGCTCAGGCTCAGTAGCTGTGGCTCCCGGGCTCCAGGGTGCTCAGGCTCAGTAGCTGTGGCTCCCGGGCTCCAGGGTGCTCAGGCTCAGTAGCTGTGGCTCCCGGGCTCCAGGGTGCTCAGGCTCAGTAGCTGTGGCTCCCGGGCTCCAGGGTGCTCAGGCTCAGTAGCTGTGGCTCCCGGGCTCCAGGGTGCTCAGGCTCAGTAGCTGTGGCTCCCGGGCTCCAGGGTGCTCAGGCTCAGTAGCTGTGGCTCCCGGGCTCCAGGGTGCTCAGGCTCAGTAGCTGTGGCTCCCGGGCTCCAGGGTGCTCAGGCTCAGTAGCTGTGGCTCCCGGGCTCCAGGGTGCTCAGGCTCAGTAGCTGTGGCTCCCGGGCTCCAGGGTGCTCAGGCTCAGTAGCTGTGGCTCCCGGGCTCCAGGGTGCTCAGGCTCAGTAGCTGTGGCTCCCGGGCTCCAGGGTGCTCAGGCTCAGTAGCTGTGGCTCCCGGGCTCCAGGGTGCTCAGGCTCAGTAGCTGTGGTTCCCGGGCTCCAGGGTGCTCAGGCTCAGTAGCTGTGGCTCCCGGGCTCCAGGGTGCTCAGGCTCAGTAGCTGTGGCTCCCGGGCTCCAGGGTGCTCAGGCTCAGTAGCTGTGGCTCCCAGGCTTAGTTGCCCTGAGGCATGTGGGATCTTCCTGGACCAGGGATCAAACCTGGGTCTCCTACATGAGCAGGAGAATTCTTTACCCCCGAGCCCCCAAGGAAGTCCTGTGTTTTATCTCCTTAAGTGACATAGCTTTTTGCTAAGCCTCACATAGATGCCCCGGTGGGCAGTGGTCACCTGCCTGTTTATAACCTGCCAGTTGAGCAGGCGTGGATGCCATCCAGGAGGAAGAGTGGGCAAGAAAGTTACCGTGGTGTCAGACTAACATCATTCAGCTGTGACGACAGTTCATCTGCATCCTTCCCATTGTCTTCATGGCACCTTGCTGTACGGAGGGATGCCACAGGGTTAAACTCAGTCCTGTATTCTTAAGTGCGGACATGCTTCTGAATCTTGTGTTTTGAGTGAAGCATCTCTATGGGCCCCTTTCTTCTCAGGTTGCCGAGTCCTTAGGCATCACAGAGGAATTCCTAAGGAAAAAAGAAGTACATGCAGACTGCACTCCCTGCACATGCACCAGCCCGGAGGAGGCCCCGGAGGAGCTGGAGGAAGTGGGTCCACAGAAGAGGGCGCCTGAGGTGGGCGTGGCCCGAGGGGCACCAGGCCACCGTGAGGCCAGCGGGGAATTGTTGGGGTCGGACCTCTGGGACTCACAGCGCTTCTTCAGGAAGAAGAGGGGCTGGTTGGCCTGTTTCTTCCTAGTCTTAGCTGGTTGGGTCTTCTCTCCCTAGATTGCAGAGGACGGGCTGGCCTCAGTGAAAAGGACCAGGAGAGACGCTGTGCCCCAGGACCCCGCAGAGTGTCCTGCTGACGACGGGGGCCTGCAGAGGCTGGCCCCGTGTGCCCCAGCGGCTGGTGCAGGTAAGACGCCCCTCGCAGTGTGCACCCTGGGGCTCAGAGACCTGCTGCTGGGTGGGGACGGTGCGCCGGTGGCTGCGTTTCAGAGTCCCCTCTGGATTCTTAAGAGTTTCACCCCAGCCTCCCAGTGTTTATTCCCTAGGAGTCTTGGGTCTTTGGGGTTTTCTTGAGCCCTTTATTGGAATGAAGAGCTGCCTTGTGGTGCTGGGTGGGTTGTGCCTGGGAGGGCCCTGAGGAGCTGGGGAGACCCAAGAGCAAGGACAGGTCCCAGGACACATGAGCCCGTGGCTTGGCATCATGAAAGCCCTTTGGCTGTCAGTGCCAGCTGCGAGTTACCATTTGAAAACAAGGCACGTTCTAGCTTCTATTTTGGTGCTAGCCAGAACAGATCCATGAGACACCTGGAATATATTGCAGGCATACTCAGAATGATTATGTAACTTTCCAAAATGTTATCACAACTTCCTGATAACCTTACCTGATCCTTCAGTCAGTCAGTCACTTCAGTTGCTCACTCGTGTCTGACTCTACGGCTCCATGAATCGCAGCACGCCAGGCCTCCCTGTCCATCAGCAACTCCCGGAGTTTACTCAAACTCATGTCCATCGAGTCGGTGAAGCCATCTCATCCTCTGTCGGCCCCTTCCCCTCCTGCCCCCAATCCCTCCCAGCATTAAGGTCTTTTCCAATGAGTCAACCCTTTGCATGAGGTGGCCAAAGTATTGGAGTTTCAGCTTCAGCATCAGTCCTTCCAACTGATCTAATATAAAGAGGCCTCCTCCACTTCCGAACTTAGGACTTAATTCTTCCAGACAGGAGGGCAGGTTTATTCACTGAGAACAATGAGGACTCTGATACATGTTTGGAACACAGCTCCCCTCGCCTCACAGGTCTGAGTTTCCTGATAGTTCATCCATTCCTGGGAGCTGCCAAGTAACAAGGAGGGTTTATGTTTTTGTTTCGGGGGCAGGAAAGTTACTTTGGACTAGCTTGGTTTGGATAGTGATATGTGACCGACAACAGTACACAACTGACTGTTTTTCCGAACCATTTAGGTTTTGCCCCTGGAGTGAATAGGGGCGCCTCTCCGTGCCCTGAGGAAAGCCCCGCGATGCCGGCTCCTGAGCGTGACAGCAGTGTGGCACAGGCGGGCCGGCGGCCGGCAGCACTGGCTGGTTGGGCAGCTCACAGTGGGCCTGCAGACCCCACTGCCCCGCGCCAGGGTGCCCTGGGCCGGGGCTCCCCCATCCCTTAGGGGCACCGGGGACACGAGCCCAGCACCAGGTGGCGGCGTTCCCTGGGGAGAGTGTCCGGACGCTGGGGCTGGCCTGGGGAGCCCGGCTCTCTGCAGCACCTCAGTCTCCAGCCTGGAACCACAGAGGCGGGAAGTTTCCACGAGGCGTGTGGCTCCCACCCGAGCAGCCCCAAGTCCAGCCCCAGCGAGGCCCAGCCTCCGGAGGCCCCTGCCCCTCTGCCCAGGAAAGCGTGGTCCATGGACGCCGTGCCAGCCGACTGTGCGCACAGCACCGCGTCTGAGCCGGGGCCTCAGCCCAGCCAGGGCAGATGCCGAGTCTGGAGTGGGCCCTGCAGGCCACCGGGGCTGGGACCAGTTGCCCGGAGAGTCACGCAGACCAGGGGCTGGAGCCCGCGCCGCCGTCGGGGAGGTCGTGGCTTTTGAACTCAGTGACGGATGCCCCACGCTGTCATATCAGGAAGGGGAGCAGACGGTTGTTCAGACTCCAACGGGCTTCTCTTGTTCCATCCGGGTTCCGTAGCGCCTGGGGAGGGGGATGTTGTCACAGTGACGGACGCGGAGGGTCCTGCCCTGCAGCTGGGCCCCTGGAATGGCTCCTCTGGAAGCTTGGAGACGCAGCCCTCTCAGTGAGATGGGGTCAGAGCCGCAGCCCTAGATCTGTGTGGATTTTACCCAGAGAAGGTCTGTCTCGAGTGTGTATTTTTCTAATGTGAATACTGACACAAACGAACATTTTATTTATAAAGAATAACGTCTTTCTACCTCACTGTCTACCTTTTTCTACCTCTTGCTTGTTGTGATGATGGCAGATGCGTTACCTGGTGATGCACCCTCCGACACATCTAACCCTGGGCTCCTCTGCCAACTGTTGCAGGTGACACCGCTGCCCTGGTTCTGGGTTGTCTCCCCTGCCCCCCGGTCACAGAAAACTATGTCCCCTTTCTCCTCGGCGATGTTCTGCTTTATACCAGACTTGGTCCACACGAGAAGCTGCTTCCGGGTTCAGTAAATAAATAGGCAAGCTTGCTATCTGGGCAGCATTTTATTGGGAAGTAGGGAAGCATGTTGTCTGTGCTGACGCTTGGTGGAGAAGAGAGATGCACGGGACGGGAGCCACAGCCCCGCGATGTCCTGCCTGTAAAGCCACTTCCCAAGCGAGGTCTCGTCTCTTCTTGGGATGCTTTCCTCGGCTCTATCCTGGGGAGAAAGAGAGGGCCATTTGCCCACACTCAGATGAGAGCATCCAAAGGGCACAGCTGTCCTTCCCCGCACTGGCCGACACCATCAGGAAGGACCCTGGACGGCTGGGGCTGGGGCTGGGGCTGGGGGCTGCACCCTCCCTGTGCTGTGGAGGAGTGGGCTTTATTCTCAGGGAGTCGGTTGCCATGCCCTCTTCCAGGGGATCTTCCTGACCAAGGGATCAAACCTGTGTCTCTTGTGTCTCCCGGATTGGCAGGCAGATTCTTCACCACTGCACCACCTGGGAAGCCTCTGAGTTCCAAAGGGTAGGTCCAAACAGTCGCTAATCAGGGAAGTTGGACTGAGGGACTGAACCGAACTGAACCAGGGAAGGGAGGGCACAGAGAGACAAGGGGGGAGCAGCTGAGAAATGGTGCAGCCTTGGGGCAGGGTCACGGTTCCTCCTCCAGTGTTCAGTTGCTCAGTCGTGTCGACTCTGCACTCCATGAACTGCAGCAGGCCAGGCTTTCCTATTACCAAGCCCGGAGCTTACCCAAACTCATGTCCATTGAGTTGGTGATGCCATCCAACCATCTCATCCTCTGTCGTCCCCTTCTTCTGCCTTCAGTCTTGACCAGCATCAGAATCTTTCTAAAGAGTCGGTTCTTCCCATCAGATGGCCAAAGTATTGACGCTTCAGTGCCAGTCCTTCCAATGAATACTCAGGATACACAGAACAGTATCTTTGAGCTCTTCTGTTGAGTAGGTGTCCCAACAAATGGAACGTGTTAACTACTCGATGAGACCTTCTCCAGAGAGAAGGTCAGCCCCTGACTCCAGATGACCTCTGGCTTTAAAGAATGCAGGCCCTGTGGGCACCCTGCTCCTAATCAGAAAGCCCGCCCCCTCGACTGTAAGACCACACAGTGCCTCGCCCTCACCCCAGGTGGGACACACAGCTGTTTTTTGGTTATTTATATTTGGCTGTACTGGGTCTTCGTTGCTGTGCAGGCCTTGCTCTAGCTGCTGTGAGTGGGGACTACTCTAGTCACAGTGCCTGGGCTTTCACTGCTGTGAGTTCTCTTGTTGCGGGGCGCGGGCTCAGTAGCTGCAACACAGCGTTTCATCGCCCTTGCCATGTGGGATCTTCCTGGCTCAGGTATTGAACCTGTGTCTCCTGCATTGGCAGGCAGATTCTTCACTGAGCCACCATGGAAGCCCAGGATACACAGTTTTGAGGGCATTAGCCCAACGTGGCCCCCTTCACCTGGCAAAGCAATTCTTTCCTACTTCACACCAAATTGTCTCCAAGATTCAGTTCCGTGCCGGTGCATGGAGGCTGGGCTTCAGCATCAGCAGCATCATTCATTCCCATTAGTTCTCCCGGGCAACCAGGGTGTCCGTGGATGAGGTGTTAAGACAGGAAATGTCTGTCTCCAAAGGCTGAGCAGTTCTTCAGTGTCTCCCCTGAAGAACATTTACTCTTTAAGTACCACACCCCATCCCAATCCTAAAACCTGATCCATGCCTCCAAGGAGGGCTGGTCCAGCCCACCTGGCTTGGGACAGCAGCAGGGAGCCCTGGGGGCAGGCCCACCTGGCTTGGGACAGCAGCAGGGAGCCCTGGGGGCAGGATGCCCCTTCTGTTGAACGCCAGCCAGGCCGTTTCCAGGCTGCAGGACATCTGACGGACTACTATTATGATGGTTGGGATTTAATAAATACTGCTAAGGAGAGGAACAATAAGTTCTAAGAAATGCTGCTTTGGAATGCTTTGCACATACCAACTTACAGTGAGATTTGCTCCAAATACACCCACATCATACATAAAGTCTTTTATTTTTGGAATATTTTCTTTCTTTGCCTGGGAAGCACTTGTTCCTGAGCTGCTAGGACTTCAGTGTCATGAGACTACATCCCGTATCACATAGCATGAAGTTTCTCAGACTTCTGTTTCTGAGGGAGCAATGGCAGAATGGACCCCCAATATCTGGTTGCAAATATTGCCAAACTATAGGATTTAAACCAGAAGGACATGGAAGACACTTCACATGGCCAGTCGTGGCCTAAGTACAAAGACAGAGCAATTTTTTGGTAGCTAGTTTTCATCTGCATGATGCTGATCTTTACTCAGTGACCTCTAAGGTATTCTAGACACTACTTGTAATTACAAAGCTAAGCTGCGCTCAGTCGTGTCCAGCTCTTTGTGACCCCATGGACTGTAGCCCACCAGGATCCTCTTGTCCATGGAACTTTTCAGGCAAGAATACTGGAGTGGGTAGCCATTTCCTTCTCCAGGGGATCTTCCCAGCCCAGGGATCGAACCCAAATCTCTTACATTTCTTGCTTTGGCAGGCAGATTCTTAACCACTAGTGCCACCTATTTTAGTTGTAGTTACAAAGCTAATACAGCCCCCAATTTTAACAATACAAATATTAAACCAGGGATTTCCTACACAAGTGGAATCTATGTAAAACAGACCTAATTGACAAAAACCAGACCACTCATTTAGTTGAGGCACTCATTTATTTCATGCAGAAGTCTTCACAGATGCCACATTCACAGCAGGTGCAGGCAAGGGGACAGCAGGCGGCAGAAGTCGGTGTGGCTGGAGAGGCCGCAGAGCGCGGGTGGGAGGACCAAGCACGGCCTGATTGCGGGGTGCAGCCGGGGGCGTGGTCCCGGGGAGCCGCCCAGCGACCCCCGAAAGTGTCCGCCGGGGGGTGGGGGAGGTCACAGCGTGCGGTGCCCCGTCTCCAGCAGCATGCTCTCCAGAAGCAGCCTGCAGCTGCCCTCCAGGTAAGGCTGGTGCAGCCACATGGACAGGTAGCTGAGGGCGAGGTCACGGTCGGTTGCATGTGCCAGCTGCTCCACCACCATGCGCTTCAGGCGGAGCTCCTGGCCGTACATGTCGGCGAGCTTGCGGGAGACCTCATCTGCAAGGAACGCGAGCCCCCTCGAACAGCGGCATTTGCTGCAGGGAGCCCGAGGCTGGGATGACCCACCACTGTTTTAGTTTTTTTGGCCTTGCTGCGCTGCTTATGGGATCTTAGTTCCCGGACCAGGGATCGAACCCATGCCCTCTGCAGTGGAAGCACCAAGTCCTGACCACTGGACCACCAGGGACTTTGAAAAGCTGTGCGTTAAAAGCCAGAGTCAGCAACAGAACTGGGAGGAAGATGGACTTCGGCCAGTGTAGGTTAGAGTCAGACAACAAGGGAAGAGAGTGTCACGGAATTAAAAAGCAGCTGTAACCTTTTCTACGCAGTTCTTAGGCGCCTACAGTCACTATACAGAGCACATTCACCTCAAACTGACAATATTCAATGAACACCTTACATTAGGTGATTCTACCCTTTTCTCCCTTATTTAGAAGTGAGGTCTCAAAGCAACATTAAATAGTTTAGCCCTTCTTTTAAACTAATAAAGCTAAAAACAGTCCTTACTGCACAACTTACTTAAGTAATGGAGTTTGTTTTCCCAGCAGCCTTTCTCCATGGGGCAGGCTAAAGTGACCCCCACTTACTTTTTAAACAAAGCTAAACAAAAAGTGAAAACCTAGCTTTCAAAAAAAAAAAAAAAATTCTACCTCTGCTGAGGAGGCTAAGTTCATTCTAACCATTGGCTTTAAAGGACTACTGGCAGCTTGCTTCATGGGTCTCTAATGATGTTTAATATTCTCTGCTGATTGTTGTTCAGTCGCTAAGACGTATCTGACTCTGTGACCCCATGAACTGCAGCACGCCAGGCTTCCCTTCACTATCTCCTGGAACTTGCTCAAACTCATGTCCATCGAGTCGGTGATGCTATCCAACCATCTCATTCTCTGTTCTCCCCTTCTCCTCCTGCCCTCAATCTCCCCCAGCATCAGCGTCTTTTCCAATGAGTCTTTGCTTGTTAGTAGGTAATTAAAGCCAAGAAGAAACGCTCATCTAAGATGCCTCCATCTCCCTCCCTCCCAACGGATCCTCCTGAATTGAGTTTTGTCAATTCAATCAAAGTCTGTCAGCTTTAGAGCGCTAGATCTAAATGGCATGAAATGCTCTCATGATCTACCCTTGAAAATAAGGCAGAAAGAACTACTTACAAAAATGGGTTGTGGGCCATGTGTGGAAGAGGGGGGGGCGTTTTCTCTCCTCCCCATAATGGTAATCTTCTAGTTCACAAACGCCCTTGGTGGTTGAAGACAGCTTTTCCATCTTCATCTGTATTTTGGTCTGAAAAAGATATTAACTTAGACTATGAGAATATTATTTGAAATTCAGTCTTAGATTCAGTAACTGTTAAGATGTCAAGGCTAAGAAATGTAAGTCTGTTGAGACGTTGAGACGTAAGTCCAATAATTCAACATCATTCACTCCGTGTGCAGCAAATTTCCTGGGAGACGGAGGTAAACGGTTACTTCGATTTTACAAGTTTGGATTACTTCAGTAATAAACGCTGGCTCTCCAGTGCTGGAGAAGAGGAAGCTTGCTGAGTCCCACGTCACTGAGCTCTCGGAACATCACTCATTTTTTGGCACCAGAGGCCTAGACGGGTGGAAAGGCAGGCTCTCCCTTTCACGGAATGAGAGACAGAAGAGGCATTAAATGAGCTCACTCTGACTCTGGGGAGCTGCCTTTGAGTTTGATGCCCAAAACTCAGCCTCTGTGCAACAGTGCTGAATCAAGTCTTGGATAGAGTTTTGGGTGAGGTAGAAAAGAATAGCTTTACTGCTTTGCCAGGCAAAGGGGGACATGGCAGCCTCTTGCCCTGAAAAACTGTGTCTGCAGCCCAGGAGTATTTGACGAGGAGTTTTACAGCCACGGTTCAAGGGGTGGGGTTGCCAATAAGATCAGGGTGTGTGTAGGGCCTGGGCTCAGGTGGTCTGGTCTTATCTTGATGAGCTTCTTCGGTTCCTTTAATCCTGCCTCAAGTAGTTTCTTGATTGCTCTTCTCTGAATTAGCAACTGCTGGAATCCACCATTTGGAACTCAGGGAAGGTCAGGGAGGCTGGAGTCTTTTTTTTTTTCCTTTATTCACTACAATCGTATGTAATGATTTTTGGCGGTGCTGGGTCTTTGCTGCGGTGCGGGCTGTTCTCTAGTTGCAGCGCGCGGGTGGGGGGCGCTCTCTGGTTGTGGTGCTCGGGCTGCTCACTGCAGGGGCTGCTCTTGTTGCCAAGCGTGGGCTCTAGGGCGGAGGCTCGGTAGTTGTGGCTCACAGGCTTAGCTGCTCGGCAGCATGTGGGATCTTCCCAGATGAGGGAATCGAACCCGTGTCTCCTGCCTTGGCAGGCGGACTCTTTACCACTGAGCCACCAGGGAAGCCCCGTATTTATTTATCTAGCTGTGCCAGGTTTTAGCTGCGGCACTTGGGATCTCTGATCTTCTCTGCAGCACATGGGATCTGCAGCTTTGGCATGTGGGATCTAGTCCCCAGTCCGGGTCCCCTGCACGGGGAGCGCGGAGTCTCAGCCACTGGACCGCCAGGCAGGTCTGGAGACTGGGTTCTTGCCTACAAACCAGAAAGGTGGCACAGAAAGGCTTCCGTCGTTCTGCTTGGTTTCAAGTTCACTGAAACCTCTGAGGCTTGGTTTCCTTGTTGATAAAACTGTAATAACGGAAGGCAGCCCAGCACACAGGGAGGAGGCAGCGGCCACGAGGCGCTGACGGTGCCTCGGTGCACGTCAGGAGCCTGCTGTCGGGACCGGCCGACAGAGTGCCTGCTGACACGGGGGCCTGGTCGGAGCTACGTCAGCGTTTGTGAAGTAAGACACACGCGTGCAGGGACCAAACTTTCGGATTTCAGCAGCACAGGTCTGTGTGCGTGCGTGTTAAGTCACTCCAGGCGCGTCCAACTCTGTGTGACCCCACGGACTGTAGCCCACCAGGCTCCTCTGTCCGTGGGATTCTCCAGGCAAGAACACTGGAGTGGGTTGCCATGCGCCCCTCCAGGGGATCTTTCTAACTCAGGGGTCGAACCCGTGTCGCTCATGTCTCCTGCATTGGCGGGCAGGTTCTTTACCACTAAGGCCACCTGGGAAGCCCCATCGCAGGTCTACTAGACCACAACTCTAGGTCCCAAGTGTGGAGCTAGCTTTATATACACAGTGGGATGCCAGGAAAGCTCTATCAGTCGTCAGAATCTTAATTCCCCACACTTGGTCCTTCGAGCGCTCTCCAACTACCTCTGAAGCGACTGCACTAAATTTAGCTAACATTAATTTTTAAAGGACCAGACTCTGTTCCCAAATCTTTCCAGGTTCGATATTTCATTTGGCCCAACCCCAGGGGGTAGGACTCATCATTTCTGGACGACAGCTGGGAAAATTCTCAAGGTTGCTGAGCTCGGGAAGGACACCCAATCCCCAGCCCTGCCCTCTGCGTCCTGCGGCAGCTCCCCGCTGCCACCTAATGCTAAGAAGAGCTGACAACCCCAGGACAGCAAAGGGAACCCGGGAGACTTGAGCCTGGGCCGGAGGGGCCAGCTCCACCCAGGGGCTCGTTCATCAGAAACGACACCAAAGTCACACGCGCACAGCCCTGAAGTGACAGGCTCGCGGCTCCATGTCCCTCCTAAAGGCAAGAGCCCTCACTGCGAAATGTTCATCCAGCCGACCGACACGGACACCTCCACCCCCCACCAAGGTCAGATGCAAGGCCGAGTCAAGCCCAGGAAACCATTCTCTCCAAAGGCTGGAAGAAAATAGGAATAGTGATATCAATATCCTCCTAACATCAACTTTGGTTTTAAAACTGAGTGAGAACTAATTCTCAAACTACTTTATTTCTTTTTGGCCATGCTATGCAGCTTGCAGGATCTTAGCTCCCCAACCAGGGATTCAACCCACAGCAGTGAAAACTTGAGTCCTAACCACTGCAGCACCAGGGACGTCCCTCGAACCACTTATTCCATTTAAAACAGAATCAATCCACTGGGCACAGAACTTTGGGGCCTGACAACCAGCACCCATGGTCAGCCCAGGCTTTGTCTGAAGGAAGGCCTTGGGAACTAGGGCCACTGTGGGGCATGCGGTCACCTCAAAACTAGCGGCCACTTTCAGCTGCCCTGCCAGGCCACGTGCTGTGGGTGGAGGGGCCGGGGACAGGACATGTCACCTGCTCAGCCCATCAGGCTGGGTTTTCTGGACCTTGACTCAGGTCTGACACCCTCCCAGGCCGCCCCTCCTCTGCGCAGTCAGCGGGGCTGAGGAAGGGGTTCCCGTGGCACCAGACAGCCAGGCGAGAACAGGGAGAACTGGGACCGCACGAGCAAAACCAGTCAGTCACTCCTGACTTGCCTGAAACGGGAGGCGAACAGCCTCTTCCCCTGGTTCCTGCCAAGCCCTCCTTCCCCAGCGTGGTGTGCATATGTGAAAGTGAAGTTGCTTAGTTGTCTCCGACTCCTTGCGACCCCATGGACTGTAGCCCACCAGGTTCCTCCGTCCATGAGATT
Source organism: Odocoileus virginianus (assembly GCF_023699985.2). NCBI lineage: Eukaryota > Metazoa > Chordata > Mammalia > Artiodactyla > Cervidae > Odocoileus > Odocoileus virginianus. The sequence goes on along the minus strand of NC_069689.1, from coordinate 9,714,853 downwards.
CTCCGGGCAAGAATACTGGAGTGGGTTGCCATTTCCTTCTCCAGGGGATCTTCCTGACTCAGGGACTGAACCCAGGTCTCCCGCATTGTAGGCAGACGCTTTACCGTCTGAGCCGCCAGGGAAGTCTATAAATGAGGTACCTGCTAAAGAAAGCCAAATGGCATTTAGAAACAAAATCCTTCCCAGGGTTTTTACATCTCGTTAAAAGTCACGTTAGCATGTGTCTGAAGTGTTTCTCGTTCTGATCCAGCTGGGGGATTCTGTGAGATGTTTTGTGCGGAGACGGAGCCAGTAGGCCACGGATGATGATGTTCTGGTGTGAGTGTTGCCACGTCGAAACAACAGATAACTGCCCGGCTGCATGTGCTTAACTTTGTGTAAAGCATTTCAATACACACAGGGAACTGTATTCTAAATACCATAACAGACCATCATGGGAAAGGATGTGAGAGAGATGTGTACATATGTATAACTGAACCACTTTGCTTTAGAGCACAGAGGAACACAGCGTTGGAAACCAGCTGGACTTCAACGAAACAAGAACTGACAATTAAAAGCTAAGTGTGACCAGGAAATAAACATTCAGTGTAGGAACTCAGCCCTCCAGTTTTTTCTCTTCCAAGCAACGTGTGCACTGGTGTTTTGTCCAAACAAAACCACTTGCCATAGTCAAATGGGTTAATGTGGGGAAAAAAATACACGTGGTCAGTTTTCAATTGGATTTTTCTGCAAATCTGACTGATTACTCTGCCTGTGTTAATTCAAGAAGCCTAGGTCCAGAAGCCGAGGTCAATTACCCAATTACTGGAGACGCCGCAGCGAACGTGGAGATATGACAAAGAAAACACCAGGCCCAGACACTTTTTCCTCCAGCCTTCCTAGGAGTGGGCTTAGAATGTAGTGACTGATGACACGGACCTGTTCTGTTTCTGCTTAGCACCACGTGCCAGGGGTTGGGCAGGCGGGCAAGTGTTTCTCAGCACAGCCTGAAGGCGGTGTCACAACAGGACAATTACAAAGCCCTTATCGGTTACCTAGAGACCAACAGCCCCCGCCCGGCAACACATCCTGAAGACAGTAGTGCCCTTCGATCAAAGTGAACGCGAAACCACCAGGATGTCCTCAGTGCCCTATTTATTTTTCTCATTTTCATGCTTCAGAAACCATTACACCTTATAATGGATGTGCTTCTTTTCTGAAAAACTTATAAACCTATAGTCTGCCTTTTAATAGGTGGAATCCTAACTTTGAACAAGTGGTATCTTGAAGAAATATAGTGATACTCGACATATGCTGTTTAAAAAGATAAGGAAGCATGTAAAGCATTAGAAACACTTATATCAAGAAATGTTAGAATATATAGACGCTCTATGTGGAGAAGCTTTAGCTACCTGTATTTAAGATGTGTAAAACCCTATTCCTGTGTCTGGCTGAGATGAGGTGTTTCATCCACATGATGGCTAGTGTGGTAGGTACCAACATCCAGACTTGAGTTAAAAACACTTCAGAGCATCCCTTATGGATGAGATCAGGGCTCTCAGGCCAGATCCAGCTTGGTCTATTTTTGTGCATCCCTTGAGCTTAGAATGGGTTTTACATTTTTAAGTGGTTGAAAAAAAAAATCAAAAGCAGAATATTTCATGTGACACATGAAAGTCACATGAAATTCACAGTTCAGGGTCCGTAAATAGAGCTCTGCTGGAACGCAATTACACCCACTCGCCTCCGGCGGCCTCTGGATAGAGGCAAGAGGCCCCCAGGCCTAATCCGCTTCCTGTGGGGCCCGGGAGCCCCTGGGACACACCGACCAGAAGGAAGGTCAGGACAGCATCTGGGAAACAAGGTTTGTGGGGCAGGCAGAGCGAGAGACCAGCAGGGAGGCGGGGGAGGGAGGGAATCCTGGCCAAGGGCAGTGTGGGCCGCCGCTGGGCGCTGCGCACACCCGGCCCCTGGGAGGGGGCGGCCCCTTACCAAGCCTTCCAGGGTGGCCTGCAGCTCCTCGCATAGCGCCTCCAGCTCCCTGCTGTATTCCGGGTGCTCCTTTTCTGCAGGGTCGTCGGCAGCCAGGCCGCTGCTCTCTAATTCTATCTTGTCTCTGCTCCTGGACCAGGTGGAAAAGCAGGAACAGAACACACGGCGTGAGGTCGCCTCCCTTCGTTAGCACGAACCTTAGAAAACTCAATATCCGTGTCACGCGTCATCGTCGACTGTTTCCACCGGTGTCATTTCACATCATCATGTTTACATGTTATTTACGTATACGAGGAATATGCCCATCCGCTGCTCGAGTCTGCCCTAGGACAAAGTCAGTTCAATCCAGCCCTGTGGCGTCCTCAGTGGGCAAGACACAGTCATTTCCTCAGAGCCCGCCAGCTAGGAACGAGTTTTGTAAATGGAAAGCTGCGACCCATGGCACCTGAAATTAATCTAGTGGCTCCACAGTCAACATTTAAGTGAAAAAATGAAACACTAGATTATCAGAGAAGATCTTCTCGTTGTTGTTCATTTTGTAGTCCAAAAAGTTTAAAAAAATATTTTTGGCGCATCCTTGATTTACAATGCTGTGGTAGTTTCCACTGCACAGCAAGTGAATCAGCCACACATGTACAAAGAGCCACGCTTTTCTTAGATTCCTTTCCCATCTAGGCCACTACAGAGTATTACAGAGAGTTCCCTGAGCTACACAGTAGGTCCTTATTAGTTATCTATTTTGTTTACAGTAGTGTGCGTGTATGTACCAGTCCCAAACTCCCAATGGATCCCGCCTCCCACCTCCAACTTCAGAGAGCACCTTATGTAGTCAGGTAAGAACTGCTTCATGGAACCTGCTGAGCGGGAGAAGGGACCAGAGGGCTGACATGTTTGATATGCTTGGGAGAGTTGGCAAGGGCCAGGGGTCCAGTCCAAGAAGTTAAGACTCTACACTCCGGCCAGGAGACAAAGATATGCAGCTTTGAAAAATTAAAACTATTATATATAGATCCACACTCACGTTTCTCTTCAGGTCATTTAAATCTTTCGCCTTTTACTAAAAGATTTCCATGGGTAGGAACAAGCCTGAGTCTTGATTAAATTTTTTGAGGCCTTGTGTAAGACAGGCCGATTAAAAAAAAAAACAAAACAAAAACAAAAAAAACAAACTAAAAACATATATACGGGAAGTGCAAAGAATAAAGCAAATCTTTCAATCAGAACTGGCAACTGCCAACAGTTTCTTCATGATATTTTTAAAAGAACTTGCTAAGGGAAATCACACTCCAGCATGGGGAGCTCTGAGCACCCCGCTCCACGTCTGACTCCTGGTCACCATAGGGAGACACCCAGGGCAAGGTCTGGGAGGGTCTCAAGCCCAGGGGCTCCTCTCCCTGCGGCACCTGGGGTAAGGGCACAGGGAAGCGTTCAGGTCCCCAGCCTAGAAGCTACCCAAACCCTGTCCTGGGTTTTTATGGAGGCTTCCTTATGAAGCCACAATTGATTAAATGCTTGGCCGTCACTGATTAACTCAACCTCCCCAGAGTGCAGGTGGGGGGGCAGCTCTGACAGTGCCAACTCCAATCGCACGGCTGGTGTCCCCCTCCTGAGGCGTTTTCCAAAGGCCCCGTTATTAACACAGGCTCGGACGTCTTAGAAAGGGGCCTGTGATGACCACAGGGCACTCCTTAATCATTCTGGAGCTAATTCAGGAACTGGAGGACCAAAGAACAAATATTACTATAACTAAAGAGTCTTCCACAGCTCGGGTCCCTAAGGAAATCATAAGGGTTTTAAGAGCCATGTGCCAAGAACAGGGACAAAAAGACCAAATCTATGTATTTTCCAGTGATAGTCACAACACTGCAGAAATAAAACACAGCACTCTGGAGATGGAGTGGTACCTGCCCTACCGTCCCACTCAGTCCTCCTAGAAGGTACCAGCGCCTGAGTCTCTCTCCTCCCAATCCACTTTGATCACTTGACATGCAGATGTAACCGCGAACAATTTGTAGCATAATTTTGTTTTTAAAACGCATGTACATTTCATACCTGTGTGCATTGTTTTATCAGTTGCTTGTTCGCTTTATTTATCCATGTTGCTGGAGGCCACCCGGCCCACTCTAAAAGACGCCCATGAAATGTCTGCCCAATCGCTAAGGCAGGAGCGCACAGAACATGTTCTGCTGGTACTTACAACAAACTGATTTTCAAGTTGGCAATACTGTTTGCAGTAGCAAAACCTCCATCGTTGAGGGTTTCCCATTTCAGGATTAAATTATGCCAGTCGGCCGCATTGTCCTTAATTTTTCTTGCACTGACAGATAAGACAGGTTTTCTTGGCGTTACAGTTCCGAGAGTCTTTCCTGACAGGGAGGAAGAGAAACATCACTTTGTGAAATTCATGATCACAGTTGGGGGGAAAATGGTCCTTATGATGTGCGACAGTAAGACTATCTAAAACACTACATAGATAGGACATGTGTTGTTGAAATGAAGACGTGTGGATGAATGTGAAAGTTCCTGGGACGAGACAAAGAGAATTGTTTCTACCTTTAAAGTCTCAGCAGATAAAGCTGAGTTCTCTCGAAGCCTAATGGCTCCACACTTTCACCCCGAGCACTCTGATGTGAATGCTAAAGTCACTCAGTCGTGTCCAACTCTTTGTGGCCTCATGGACTGTAGCCTGCCAGGCTCCTCTGTCCATGGAATTCTCCAGGCAAGAATTCTGGAGTGGGTAGCCGCTTCCTTCTCCAGGGGCTCTTCCCCACTCAGGGATGGAACACAGGCCTCCCACACTGCGAGCACTCTGACCACTTGCAAAGGTCTGGATGGAGGCAGAGCTGTAACTTTCTGCTGCCAGGCTCTGATGCCCCTGCCTTGGCATTTGCTCTGAGCCCTGTGGGTAACTGGTGCCAGCCACTCCAAGACTGACAAGACTGGACCCCAGAGACACAGTGGTGGTCTCGATGCTGCCAACACAGGAGGAGGTCCAAACTCCTTCAGGACCTGGCTCCCTCTTGGCCTCACTGCAGCCCCACCTTGAAGCCTCTCGATCTCCAGCTAAAATCAACTACTGGCAACTCTTGAAAAGTTCTCTGCATGTGCAGATCTCTCTGCTAGAAAGTTCTTTCCGTCCTCAGAATAATGCTGTCCATACACTGGGACTCACCCAGACCCCAGCTCCTGTGGAAAGCAACACCCAGACCACTCAGACTGTCTGGCCCTCCCACCCCTCTCTCCTTCTCTACTTAGAATCCCTCGGGGACTTCCCTGGTGGCCCAGGTTCGAGCCCTGGTCAGGAAGCTAGATCCCACATGCCACAAATCAAGAGCCTGCATGCTGCAATGAAGACCAAAGATCCCTCATGCTGCAACTAAGACAGAACACAGCCAAAGAAACAAAACAATCCTACAAAGGCACCTCATGACGCACAGGATAAGGTCCAAGTTCTCAGAGAGGCCTTAGGAATCCAGGACACACAATAGTTCGCAGTCTCGATTCTAAAGACCAGGCCGACTGGGTTTGAATCCCAGCTGTTACAGCCGCCTGTGCAATCTTGGGTAAGTTATTAACCTCTCATGGCCTCAAAGTGTCCCTCCATAAAATGGGGATAAACTACATCTACTTCCGAGTTGACGTGGAGATGAAATAATATACGCAAAGCTGTGAGGGCCTGGCACATGGCAAGTATCCAACACAGTACGTGTTACCGGAAGGGCCTCTCCAGTGTTTTTTCCACCACCACCAAGCAATGCACTCAACCCTGACACTGTCTACTGGGGGTCAGCATCAGATTCCACAGTTAATGGCTCAGTCCTGTAAGACTCCTCTCCTCTCCCTCCACTTCAGATGCCAGCCTCAAGTCCAGGTTGCCACCTGTGCCTCTGACCTACAGGCTATAGATCAGAGGTTCCAAAGGCCCCCCTCCTGAAGTTTGATTAACTTGTTAGAGTGGCTCACAGAGAACTCAGGAAAACGTTCTCCTTACTAGGCTACCAGGGAGAGCCAGATGGGAGAGATGCACTGGCCGACACATGCGCTCTCCCTGCACCCCCACCTGCTCACCAACCTGAACGTTCTCACAGCCCTTCACTTCTGTTTTTTTATGGCGGCTTCGTTACATGAGCACGACTGCTTAAATGAGTCACCGCTGGGGCTGATTTAACTCCAGCCTCTCTCCCCCAGTTGGAGATGGTGGTTGAGGTGGGTGGGACTGAAAGTTACAACTCTAATCACACGGGTGGCTCCCCCTTGACAACCAGCCCCCATCCTTAGGCTACCCAGGAACTTCACTTTTAAATATCATTGATTTTTTTCATTCACTTTTTATTTATACAACTGTCCAGTATTTGCTGAGTGCCTACATTACACCAGACATGGGGGAGGAAGTGAGGACCTAGACCAGGGCCATTTTCATGGAACTTACTTTCCAAAGAGGAGGTGGATAACAATTAGGTGATCATCAGGTTGTTTTTTGTTTTTTCTTTTTGGCTGCACCGTGCAGCATGTGGGATCTTAGTTCCCAGACCAGGGACTGAACCCAAGTCCCCTGCACTGAGTCTTAACCACTGGACCGCCAGGGAAGTCCCTATGATCGTTAGTTTATATCATAAACACCAGAGAATAAAACAGGGTCTTGTGTTAAGAGTGAACCCCGAAGACACTGTCATTTAGGCTGAAACCTAAATGATGAGAAGTCAACAGCAAGGACCCTAACTGAGAATGAGTTTGGTGAGTGTGAAACAAGACCTATGTGGCTAGAATGAAAAGGAGAGAGAGGGAGTAGTAGCTGAGGAGGCAGTCAAGACAGCCAGAAACTTAAGAGGCCAAGATAAGACGTTTGGGTTTATTTCAAGTCAATGAAAAGCAAGCAGGAAGCTTTGAGTAGCTACACGACCCGATGTAGGTTTTTAGAAAGTCACTTCCACAAAGAAGTCTTCTTGGATCCCAAGGTTAGGTTAGGACTCACCGCACTCTATACCTGAACACCCTCGACTTCATTAAGCTTCATTCATGACACTCACCTATGCAGTGTACTTGCTTGTTTAATGCCTAATACATTCCTTGACAGACTAAGTTCCACCACAGTAGTGACTAAGGCTGTCCTGTTCCCTCTTACAACTTCAGCAGATGGTGAAGGAAAGTCACTCAGTCCTGTCCAACTTTTTGCGACCCCACGGGCTATAGAGGCCATGGGATCCTGCAGGTCAGAAGACCGGAGTGGGTAGCCTGTTCCCTTCTCCAGGGGGGTCTTCCCCACCCAGGGATCGAACCCAGGTCTCCCGCATTGCAGGCGGATTCTTTATCAGCTGAGCCCTCAGCACATAGTAGGTGCTGACAAGAACGTGTTAAATGGAGAAAAAAACCTCTTACCGCCTGTACCACAATCTTCTATGGAGTTCCCTCACCGAGTAGGGACTCCTCGAGGGCGAGGAGCACGTGAGAGTCATCCTCTGTCTGCCCCATAACACAGCACATATCTAGGAACCAAAAACAACGCTCTGACTTCAAGGAACTCAAATGAGATCAGGTATCAGCCACAGAACAGGACAGCAGCATAGCGAGTATCTTATTCTCTTCAAGCCTTGACTTCCCACCTGTTGATGACACTTCAAGGGATCGCGGTGAGGCTCAGCGAGAACGCGCAGAATGACAGCTTGTATTACAAGCAGGAAACTGTGGCCGGGAACTCTGACTGACGGGATTTCAGGGAAAGCGATCTGCTGGTGCTAATTTATAACGACAATTTCAGTGTCAGGATCTGCTGACGCGCCTTTGTATTATTTTGGCAAAACTGACTTCCAGGCCGACTGCGGAGGCTGTGCCGGGGCCAGGCACGAATCGGCACGCAGCTCGGGAGACTTCCGGCCGCGGGTCCAGCTCCAAGACCAAACCGCACCACTCGCACCCTTCCGCTTGGGGAAACTGACCCTTGTCACGCACCTTCCATGCCTTCCGCAGGGATCCCGGGAAAGAGACCCGAAGCTCCGCCCACGGTACCGGAAGTCCGCTAGCGTCACTTCCGACACGCCCACCGGCCCCAGATAGGGCTCTGCCGCTCTAGCTGGCGGCGGAGCCTGCTGTTCCTCGGCGGTTCCCGTCCCGTTGCCCAGGGAACGGGCTCCCGGCAGTTCCCGCGGCCCGGAGTCCATCCCCACCTCCTCCGGCCCGGCCGGGCCGACGAGTCCGGAGGGGCTGCCGCGGGAGGTGAGTCCCGCCACGCCGCCCGGCCCCGAGCTCCCCCGCCCGAGCCGAGCTGCCGCGCCTCAGGGTCTCGCTGCCCGTCTCGCCCCCGTTCCCGACCCCCGCCTCGCCCGCGCCGGGTGGTCGAGGCCGTGGCCGTGGCGCACGAAGCGTCGGGCCCCGTTCCGGGCAGAAGCGGGCGGCCGGCTGAGGGAGCCGTCGTCGCCCACGCCTCTGGGCGCCGCGGGTCCGCCGCCCCGCGCGCGTGGCGCGCTTGCCCGGCTCGCTCGCCCCTCAGGTTCCGCGCCTTCCCTCTGCCGGGCCGCGCCCTCGCATCCCGCCGGGCCCGGGTGCCGAGCTTGAGGGTCTTTCTGAGGGACCCTGCGCCCTGTCCCCCACAGCCTCTCAGACCCGGTCCCTTCATCCGCCCACCAGCGGCTGGCACCAGGCCTTAGCTCGTACCCAATCGATGCTATTAACTGTTCGTTAAATGGCTAAGTGAGCGACTCGCCTCTCAGTACTTTAAGGCCTCAGGCGAGATAGTGAGTGCAGGTTGATCTCTGCGGCACCCCAGAGTCAGACCCGGCCCATAGCACTGCACCTTCCTAGCTGTGTGCTCAGGGCAAGTGATGTCTCCTTTAACTTGAGTTTCATCGTCAGTTAAGTAGGGATTGATAATAGTTTCCAGCCCTGACTGGGTGAGAGGATTAAATGGGTCAGTGCTTGTGAATTGCTCAGCACCGGCGCTGTGCATTTCAATAAAGGCTGGCTAGCCCCTGCAGTCCTTACCCACACACCCTACTTACTTTTCTCTTCTCTGCTTTTTTGTTCTTCATCCCTTTTCTTGCTGAGATTCAGGAATTTTATTCCGTCCTATTGCTTCTGTTAACATTTGTTGGCAGAGTGTGGGGTTCCAGCCTGGCAGCACCCTTGCCTTATCTGCTTATTGGACTTGACTTCCTCCTAGTAGCCAAGGTCTTGAGAACTTTTAAGGAAAGGAGCTCTGGAAATCCCCAAACCCAGATCCCAGCATGGGCAGAATCTGGGGACAGAGTCGCTGTAGCCCTTGTGTTCCCCAGCCCTCCTGGTCCCCTGAGCTGCTCTTACTTAGAAACTGCAGTGCAGTTTCAGAGCTTGATAAAGCTCTGAAGTTTGGGGTTTTTTTTTAAGCATCCCTTGTTGGTTCATTCAGCAGGTAGTTATTCGGGGCCTGTTTTATGCCAGCCACAGTACCAGCTTCTAGAGATGCTGTGGTGGACCAGCCAGACCCAGCCCCTGCCCCCAGGGAACTTTCCAGCTTGAGAATCAGCAGGTGTAGGTACTGGGGATGCTCTGCTAGAGTTTTCAGGACTGGCTTGGAGGCTGGTGGTGGAATAAGGGTGGTCCTCTTCTGAAAGAGTGACTAGTAAGGAGCTTTTGTTAGGTTTAAGTTACTTTGTAGTCGCATTGTCTTTTTCAGCGCAAGATTGGCTCCTGTTGGATTTGCTTTCCCTTTTCTCTAAGAGAAACTAGACTTTAAGTTTGGGGAAGGCCTCATTTCATCTTAGCTTCTGTGTAGTTTGGACAAAATGGCTCCTGGAACTTAGTGGGGAAAAGGGAAGGAAGCAGGCATGAGGCAGAGCAGCTGACTGAACTTAGAAAAGTGGAGAATGGATTGGAGAACAGTTACTCCTAGCAGAAGCAAGTCTGGAGTCAGGCCTGGAGAGATGTCTAGATAGAGAAGAGCATAAGAGCGTGGTAGAATCCGGGGGAGTAGTTCATGGCTCTGTGAACTGCTGAGGCAGAAGTGAGCTGTCGTTCGAAGTGTGTGTCAGTTGTAAATGAATGTATTCTTTGGCCCCAGACATAAAGAGACCATTGAATTTTTGCATAATGATAGATGTAAGTGATGTGGAGCGGTTTTCTGTGTTGTTCTGTCATACCTCAGGAATTCTGGCAGTGTGTAGAGAGAGAGTAATTCAACAGATGTGTGTTGATTGTACCACACTCCCTGGTGGTCCTTTGGAGACGAGCAGGATGTAGGTGAAGACTGGCAGGAAGCCACGGAGGAGGACCGAGAGCAAAGCGTGTGGTAACTGCCCTCATGGCGTCCTGTGAAGGCGGAGAGAGGCCAGCGAGGTGTCAGAGGGAGTCTGCAGGCTTCCTGTGGCCAGTGTGTCCTTACAAGATACGTGTGGGGGAAGGAGCGAAAGGGACTTTGCAAAACCCGTGGGTGTTCTGGGCTGTGGTGGCCAGCTACTGTGGCTGCAGTGTGGGGTATGTGGAAGGAAGGGTGGCCTGAGATGAAGCTGGATACAGGCTGCCTTGTTGAAATGCTCAACTTCATGCTTTAATCAGACTGCAGCCTGTGAGCACTGGCTAACCAGCAGGCTTGGGATCAGGGAAGTGACCAAATTTAATATGAAAGGTAAATGACTGCCTCCATCTCATTATGCTCAGCCATAAGATTTTACGCAAAGTCAAGTGGGCCGTAGGAAGTATCACCAGGAACAAAACTAGTGGAGGTGATGGAATTCCAGCTGAGCTATTTCAAATCCTAAAAGATGCTGTGAAAGTGCTGCACTCAATATACCAACACATTTGGAAAACTCAGCCAGTCTGGGACTGAAAAGGTCAGTTTTCATTCCAATCCCAAAGAAAGGCAATGCCAAAGAATGTTCAAACTACCACACAATTGCACTCATCTCACATGCTAGCAAAGTAATGCTCAAAATTCTCCAAGCCAGGCTTCAACAGTACGTGAACCATGAACTTCAGATGTTCAGGCTGGATTTAGAAAAGGCAGAGGATCTGGAGATCAAATTATCAACATCCGTTGGATCATCGAAAAAGCAGGAGAGGTCCAGAAAAACGTCTACTTCTGTTTTATTGACTACGCCAAAGCCTTTGTGTGGATCATAACAAACTGTGGAAAATTCTTCAAGAGATGAGAATACCAGACCACCTTATCTGCCTCCTGAGAAATCTGTGTGCAGGTCAAGAAGCAGCAGTTAGAACTGGGCATGGAACAACAGACAGGTTCCAAATTGCAAAAGAAGGACATCAAGGCTGTATATTGTCACCATGCTAATTTAACTTCTATGCAGAGTACATCATGAGAAATGCTGGGCTGGATGAAGCACAGCTGGAATAAACATTGCCAGGAGAAATATCAATAACCTCAGATATGCAAATGACACCATCCTAATGGCAGAAAGCAAAGAAGGACTAAAGAGCCACCTGATGAAAGTGAAAGAAGAGAGTGGAAAAGCTGGCTTAAAACTTAACATTCAGAAGACTAAGAGAATGGCATCTGGTCCCATCACTTCATGGCAAATAGATGGGGAAAAAATGAAAACAATTGACAGTCTTTATTTTTTTGGGCTCCGAAATCACTGCAGATGCTGACTGCAGCCATGAAATTAAAAGATGCTTGCTCCTTGGAAGAAAAACTATGACTAACCTAGACAGCATATTAAAAAGCAGAGACATTACTTTGCCAACAAAGGTCTGTCTAGTCAAAGCTATGGTTTTTCCAGTAGTCATGTATGGATGTGAGAGTTGGACTATAAAGAAAGCTGAGCACCAAAGAATTGATGCTTTTGAACTGTGGTATTAGAGAAGAAGCTTGAGGAGTCCCTTGGACTGCAAGGAGATCCACCCAGTCCATCCTAAAGGAAATCAGTCCTGAATATTCATTGGAAGGACTGATGCTGAAGCTGAAACTCCCAACACTTTGGCCACCTGATGCCAAGAACTGACTCATTGGAAAAGACCCTAATGGTGAGAAAAATTGGAAGGCAGGAGGAGAAGGGGACGACAGAGAATGAGATGGTTGGATGGCATCACCGACTCAATGGACCTAAGTTTGAGCAAGCTCTGGGAGTTGGTGATGGACAGGGAAGCCTGGCATGCTGTAGTCCGCGAGGTCACAGAGAGTGACATGACTGAGCTACTGAACTGAACTGATAAGATTTTAACACTTAAAAGAATCGTGGATGTAGTAGCCAGACTTTAAAAATAGACTGTACAACAGGGAGACTATTTATCACTTCCTAGAGATTTTGGAGAGAATCCTTAAACCATCAGAGTTGTCAGGGTGCTTTGGTAACTTATAACCATTGTACTGAGTGAATGATTTAGACCATTGTACCAGGTAGATGATTTTTAAAAACTGCCAATCAGGTATTTGGGTGCTATCAGTCCGTGTGAAGTCAGCTATCACCTTCTAGATGTGTGGATTGTGGTTATAATGGGGGAGGGAGTTATCTTGTCTTAAGAAAGAATGTTGTGATTTTTATGTATTTAATGGAAATATCCATGACTAGGGAAGCATTATTGATTTTAAAGATTGGGTTGAGAATATTCTTTTGCAGTAAGACCTGAAGTTAACTTCTTAAATTTTTTCATTCAGCAGATTGGTATTGAACATCTACTCCATGCCAAAGGTGTTGTTAGGTACTAGGCTTTTCACTGGTAAACAGGAGAGAATTTGTGTTGCTTACAGTCTCATGAGTGAGATGATCATTAAACTGTTTATCAAATAAAGTAATTAAAAGTGTGATGAGAATTATGAAAGACAAGATGAAAAGTTGAGGAATGTGGGGACTGATGGACACTGTCAGTGGTCTGGTCAGGGCGTGTCTTTCTGAAGCCAGATGTGTGGAGTGAGATGAATGGTGGTGGGGAGCAGGGAGGATAGTCAGTTCTGAAGCCAGAGGAGGGAGTGAGTGGGTGGTAGAGACAGAGCTTAGAGGATGAGTGGGGAGAGGTGGACGTGGGATAGGGGAGCCGGGACGGGGTCAGACCACACAGAGCCTTGTCGGGCACAGAAAGGTATTTGGCTACCTCTCAAAGCACTGGGAAGCCCCACTGAAAAATTTTGAATAGGGTGAGTGATATGAGAGCCACCCATTTCTTTCAAAGAACTTTAAAAGCAAAACAAAACCCTTTTTTGGAGCTGTTTTAGGTTTACAGCAAAACTCAGGGGAAGCTGCAGATGTTTCCTTATACTCCCTCAAAGTGAAGGTGAAAGTCCCTCAGTTGGGTCTGACTCTCTGCCATCCCATGGACTCTACAGTCCATGGAATTCTCCAGGCCGGAATACTGGAGTGGGTAGCCTTTCCTTTCTCCAGGGGATCTTCCCAACCTAGATTGCCTTCTTTCATTTAGTAATGTGCACTTCAAGTTCTCCATGTCTTTTCATGATTTAATAGCCCATTTATTTTTAGTGCTGAATAACATTCCAGCGTCTGGATGTACCAAAGTTTGCTTATTCATTCATTTACTAAAGGACATCCTTATTGCATCCAAATTTTTACAATTATGATTGAAGGTGCTATAAATACCGTGGTGAAGGTTTTGTGTGGATTTAAGTTTTGAACTCCTTTAGATAAGTACCAGGGGCTGCGTTGCTGGATCATATGATAGATTATGTTCAGCTTCGTAAGAACGCTTCATATTGCTTCCTGAGTGGCTGTATCGTTTTGCATCCTCCCCAGCAATGAACGAGAGCTCCTGTTGCCCTACATTCTCACCAGTACTTGGTGTTGTCAGTATTACAGATTTTGGCCATTCTACCAGGTTTACAGTGGTATCTTGTTTTAATTTGCATTCTACTGATGACATATGATGTGGAGCATCTTTTCATAGACTTATTTGACAACTGTATATCTTGTTTGGTAAAATGTTTTATTAAGATCTTTTCCCCATATTTTAATTGGGTTCTTGAGTTTTAAAAGTTCTTTGTTTATTTTGAATAGCACCCCTTAATCAGGTAGGTATTTTGCAAATATGTTTCTCCCAATCTGTGACTTGTCTTCTTCATTTGCATAGTCTTTTGTAGAGCAGAAGTTTTTAACTTTAATGAAATCTAGCTTATCAGTTACTTCTTTCATGGATCATGCCTTTGGTGGTGGTATCTAAAATGTCATCACCATACCCAAAGTCATCTAGGTTTTCTCCTATATTGCCTTCTGGAAGTTTTATAGTTTTTGTGTTTTACATTTGAGTCTGATCCATTTTGAGTTAATTTTTGTGAAGAGTGTAAATTCTGTGTCTAGATTCACCTTTTTCCCCTTGGATGTCCTGTTGTTCCAGCACCATTTGTTGAAAAGGCTATCTTCACTCCATTGTATTGCCTTTGCTCCTTTGTCAGAGATCAGTTGGCTATGTTTATGCGGTCTATATCTGCACTTTCTCTTCTGTAGATTCATTTGTTCTTTCTCCAGTACCACACTATCTCGATAATAGGTGCTTTATAGTAAGTTTTGCAGTCAGATTATATCAGTCTTCCAACTTTTTTTTTTTTCCCTTCAATATTGTGTTGGCTGTTCTGGGTCTTCTGACTCTCTATAAAACTTCAGAATTATTTTGTTGATATCTACAAAATAACTTACTGGGATTACACTGAATCTAAATCAAGTTGGAAAGAACTGACATCTTGACAATATTGAATTTTCTTAACTATGAACATGGGATACTTCTCCATTTATTTAGTTCTTTTGATTTCATTCCTGTGACTTTTGTAGTTTTCCTTGTATAGCTCTTTACATATTTGATTTGATTTATACTTATTTTATTTTGGGGGATGCAAATGTCAGTGATAACTGTGTTTTTAATTTAAAATTCCACTTGTTCATAGCTCCTATATAGAAAAGTGATCAGCTTTTGTATATTACTCTTTATTCTGCAACCTTGCTATAATTGCCAATTAGTTTCAGGAGTTTTATTATTTTGGATTTTCTACACAGATGAACATGTCATCTGCAGAGATAATTTTATTTCTTCCTTTTCAGTCTTACATTTTCATGTCTTATTGTATTAGCTAGAACTTCCAGTATGATATGGAAAAGGAGTGGTGAGAGAGGGACATCCTTGCTTTGCACCTGGTCTTAGTTGGGGAAACTTTGAGTTTCTCACCATTAAGTATGATGTTAGTTGTTGGATTTTTTGGTAGATATTCCTTACCAGGTTGAGGAAGTTCCCCTCTATTTCTGGTTTACTGAAGCTTTTTGTCTTGAGTGAGAGCTGATACTTCCTTGTTTTTTTGGTAAAAGCTTCATTGAGAATTCACGTATCATGTATATTACCCTTTTAAAATGTCCCATTCATTGTTCTTTAGGATATTCATAGAGGTATGCAGCCACCACTACAATCAATTTTAAGACATTTTACCACCCTAAAAAGAAACTCTATACCCTTTAGCAACCATCCCCACCCTCACCCTTTTCTCCTCCCAGCTCTAGGCAGTCACTGATCTACTTTCTGTCTGTAAACTGGCTTACTCTGGCCATTTGCGTATTTCATGTTGGTGGAATCATCCAATGTATGGTCTTCCGTGTCTGGCTTCTTTCACTAGGCATAATGTTTTCAAGGCTTATCATATTATAGTGTATATCAGTACTTCATTCCTTTTTATTGTTGAGTAATATATTCTGTTGTATGGATATACCATGTTTTGTTTATCCATTCATCAATTGATGGACATTCGGGTTGTTTTACTTTGGTTTTATGAATGGTAATATTTTGAAATTGTTTAATTTTTAGTGTAGACATATGTTTCATTTCTCCTGGGTATATAATTAGGAGTAGAATTGCTGGGTCATATGGTAATTCTGTGTTTAGCCTTTTGAGGAACTACCAGACTTCTCCGCAGTGACTGCCTCCTTAATTTATTCTCTATCAGCCATGTGTGGAGCTTCCTGGATAGTGATAGTGGTCAAGAACCCACCTGCCAATGCAGGAGACGCAAGAGATGTGGGTTTGATCCCTGGGTCAGGAGGGTCCCCTGAAGTAGGAAGTGATAACCTCTCCAGTATTCTTGCCTGGAAAATCCCATGGACGGAGGAATTTGGCAGGCTACAATCTGTGGGGCCACAGAGTCGGACACGACTGAGCGTCTAAACAGCAATGTGTGAGGGTTCCAGCTCTCCACACCTTTGTTAACACTTATCTGTCTCTTGATTATAGCCATCCTAGTGAATGTGAAGTGATAATGTCATTGTGGTTTTGTTTTGCATTTTCCCTGATGATTAGTATTGTTGAGCATCTTTTCTTGTGTTTATTGGCCATTTGTATGTCTTCTGTGGATAAATGTCTATTCAGATCCCACTATTCAGTTGCTCACTTGAAAATTATCTTTTAATTACTGAGTTTTAAGAATTTTTCATGTATTGTGGATGTAAGTCCTTTGTCAGATAAATGATATTTTCCCAGTATCTTGGTTGTCTTTTCTCTCTTTTTTTTTTTGGCTGCGCTTTGCAGCATAGAGGGTCTTCGTTCTCCGACCAGGGATGAAACCTGTGGCCCTGTATTGGCAGTGCAGAGTCTCAACCACTGGGCCACCAGGGAAGCCCCTCTTTTCATTTCCTTTCTTTCTTTCTGGCTGTGCTGGGCCTTCGCTGCTGCGTGCGGGCTCCCTGCAGTTGTGGTGAGCAGGGCTGCCCTTTGTTGCAGGGCTTCTCACTGCTGTGGCTTCTCCTGTTGCGGCA
Organism: Odocoileus virginianus; assembly: GCF_023699985.2. Classification (NCBI taxonomy): domain Eukaryota; kingdom Metazoa; phylum Chordata; class Mammalia; order Artiodactyla; family Cervidae; genus Odocoileus; species Odocoileus virginianus. The sequence continues at coordinate 9,698,225 of NC_069689.1, read as the reverse complement.
TGTGGGCTCTCGGCGCATGAGCTTCAGTAGTTGTGGCATGCAGCCTCAACAGTTGGCTTGTGGAATCTTCTAGACCAGGGATGGAATCCATGTCCCCTGCTTTGGCAGGTAGACTCTTCTCCACTGTACCACCAGGGAAGTCCATCTTGTCCCCTTTTTTTTGGATGATGCCTTTGGAGCACAAAAGTTTTTAATTTTGATGAAGTCGGAGCGCTCGCTGTGCCTGCTCTGTGTGAGCCTCGACTCCGGGGGCAGGTATGGAAGCAGGAGAGCAGTTGTTCCAAGGACCACAGGGTGGTCCAGGTGAGAGGGGGTGCTGGCTTCAGCTCCGGCATGGCCACAGGGCTGGTGAGAAGGGGCCAGCGGGAGGCAGCTGGGAGACAGAGCTGGTGGAACACGGTGAGGGATTGCTGTAGTGGGAGGGAGGGAGAGAGATCAGATGGATGCTGGATTTCAGCTTAGATAATTTCAATCAGCTGCCTGTCGCCTGCTGTAGAATTACCGCCGTTCTTAATGGTGCTTGGCAGGTGAGTCCTGTAGTCCCTTCTCGGACACTTGGAGTGGCTTTTTGTTGTATGATCACTGTGCCAAGGAGATGGCCCAGGGACCCTGACCTTCTGCATCATCCTGTAACATCTCCTAAGCCGCCTCCAACAAACATGTCGTGTACATTAGAATGGTGTGCCTGCCCTGCGGGTGCAGCTTTGAGGCGAATCCTTTGCCCCCTTCTAACCAGACTGCAGTTTCCAAGCTCCCGTGTGGAGATTGTGGAGCTCTCAGCGAATGGTGTCAATTCAAGTGAATGGGTTTTTGAAACCTAAATGTCATGATTTGACAGAGCTACTTTGAGGGAAAAGGCTTTAAAGGAGGAAATAACGTTTGCTGACTTTTGTGCAGTACTTGGCACTTCTGCCTGCTTCCTCGGAGACCTCATCGGCTAGAGCAGAAATGAAAACACCAGGAAAATTTCGGTTTTTGAGTCTACTGTGTTCTCTGTAGTTTTTTTAAGTATAGTCATTAAAAATCTTATTCTAAGGGAATATTTAATGACGTGGCAAATGCTCATGATTTATTAACTAAAAATCTGTGTTTGTCTGTACACATTTATAACGTAGCATATCTCTGATGGGATCATGAGTGGTGTTTATTTCATTCTTTGCACCTTCCTATATTTCCACATTTTTTGAGAGTGAACGTTCATTTCTTACTCATTTCTTGTTTGGGGCTGTGCTGGGTCTTCATTGCGGCTCGGGGGCGTCTCTGATTGTGGGGAGCGCTTCGCTGTCCTGTGTCCTGTGGGATCAAACCCACGCCCTCTGCATTGAACGGCAGGTTCTCAGCCCAACCACCAGAGAAGTCCCGATGGAGAACACTTCTCACTTGTAAAAAATAAAGTTTAATTTTAAAAGCTCCATGTAAACTAGGGCGCATCTGTGCGTGCATGCGAGAAGGAAGCACAGCGTTTCCTGCTCCGGTGCTGCCTTTCCCGTGGAGACGGAGAGGAGACTGTGGGAATGAGACCCACATTTCTCGCCAGTGAAGTGGAGGTAATAGTGGTCAGTGATGCCTACCTCCTGAAGGTTTTTGTGAGGATTTAATGAGTTCCTGTGCTGAAATAGTTTCCATTAAGTAATTATGTTTGCTGTTACCATTATTGCTATTTGCACTGTTATTTTGGCTTTCACGTCCCATGTCCTTATAATGGTCTGCATGCTTTCCCAAGGTGACTGACCATGGCTGTTCTCTCTAGAGTTTGCCTGATAACCACTTCATTTTCACTTGATTTTGGGGTCATGTGGGTCTTGCCCACCTCTCTGGAGTACTTAGACAAATCGAGGACTGGGGAGCATGTGCAGTGCTTAGCTAAGACAGCTTTGCCCTTACAGACTTGTCAGTTTATGAACTACGTTCCTGTATGGCCAGGATCAACATTCACTGTCAAAGTTTCCGTTGTAGTAGCCTCTTGCCTGAACAAGAGCAAAGCTGTTGAATCCGTGTGACCCGAGGCACGTTTCTGAACCTCCCAGAGTGCCTCAGCTCCTGCTGAAAGCGGGCGCATTCCTGTTCTTAACCGGCACTTGTGCTTGTGCCTAGTCCTCAGTCGTGTCCGACTCTCTGCGACCCCGTGGACTGCAGCCCGCCAGGCTCCTCTGTCCATGGGATTCTCGAGGCAGGAATACTGGAGTGGGTTGCCTTGCCCTCCTCCAGGGGATCTTGCCAACCCAGGGATGGAACCCAGGTCTCCTGCATTGCAGGTGGATTCTTAACCATCTGAGCCCCCAGGGAAGCCGAAGAATACTGGAGTGGGGAGCCTGTCCCTTCTCCAGGTTAACTTCCTGACCCAGGAATCGAACCAGGGCCTCCTGCATTGTCAGCACATTCTTAACCAGCTGAGCTTCCAGGGAAGCCCCCTCATCAGCACAGAGGGCCATTGTTATTTACTTACAGCAACCGTGCTTGTAAGTTACCCTGCCTACTTCACTGTACGTCTTGTCTGTTGTGACTGTCAAATGAAATAGGGATTTGAAAAAGCCTTACAATCTAGAGGATTTTTATTCCAGCGTTGAACTAGGGCCATACTGGAGAAAAAATGAGATTTTGCTTCTTTTCCATTCTTGCACTCATTCCTCCCTTGCAAATTTACCTTTTTCATAACTCATTCATTTATTCAATAAATACCTGGTGCCTCTGATGTACCTGAACCTTTTCTGGGTGCCAGGGGCTAGAAGGGTGAGTGAGGTGGATGTGTGGGCTCTGCTTTTGGGGTGGCTTACACCAGTGGGGGGTCAGAAAGAGAAGGCCATCAACAGGAGAGAGAGAGTGTGTGGAGAAAGTGCAGCAGGGGTGGGGGTGTGATGGAGAGTCCTGTGGAGAGGGCTCGGGACTGCTCAGTTGGTAAAGAATCCCCCTGCGGTGCAGGCGATCCCAGTTCGATTCCTGGGTCGGGAAGATCCCCTGGAGAAGGGAAAGACTACCCACTCCAGTGTTCTGGCCTGGAGAATTCCATGGACTGTATAGTCCATGGGGTTGCAAAGAGTCAGACATGACTGAGCAACTTTCAGTTGCAGGACTTGAAGGGCGAAAAGGCGTAGATTCAGGTCTTGTCCATGGGCCTTGGACAAGTCCTGTGATCCTCTGGCCCTCAGTAGCTCATGTAAAAGTTTGTAGGTTAAGGATTTAATGGATGAGTGAGCGCTTCATAAATTATAACACTATGTGATGATTGAGCGTCTTTATTGAGGGAAGCTTTTTTTTTTTTTAAGTTATCTGTTTATGGCTGTGCTGGGTCTTGCTGCTGGATGGGCTCTTCTCTAGTTGCAGCAAACAGGGGCAGCGCTCTCGCTGTGGTGTGCAGGCTTCTCTCGCTGCCAGAGCACCGACTCTCGCGTGTGGGCTCAGCAGTGGCGGATCCCGGGCTTGGGAGCACAGGCTCAGTAGTGGCGATGGGGCTTAGTTGCTCTGTGGCATCTTCCTGGATCAGGGATTGAACCCGTGCCTCCTGCATTGACAGGCAGATTTCTTACCACTGAACCCCTGGAGAAGTCCAAGGGAAACTTTGAACCCACATTTCCAAGAGGTGTGGGTGTCAGGGTGACAGAGGGGAGGAGCTGTGTGGCTGAGGAGGCTGTGGGCGTTCCTCCACCACCTCCACATGGTACTCCTCTGTCTGGACTGGCCCACTGCTCTCCTAGTGCAGTGTCTTTGCTGTTTCTTTTACACATTATTATTATTATTATTATTATCTTTTTGGCCGCATGGCATGTGGGATCTTATTTTCCCAACCAGGGATCGAACCCATGCCCCCTGCAGGGGAAGCACAGAGTCCTAACCACTGGGCTGCCAGGGAATTCCTCTTTTCCATGTTCTCTGCTTCCTGGTTGGCTTCAGAGTTTCCAGTGTTTTCAGAGAAGCTTTCTCCACTCTCTGGTCCACGCTTCCTCTCTCCTTCTTCTCGTTGAGACTCACAGGTTAGCACCAGTCATATCTGGTTTTGTGTCTTTTCAGTTTCTTTTGCCTCCCTGACTAGGTCATAAGCTGCTTGAGATTCAGAGCTATATTTAATATTCTTCCCACCCCTTCCCCACCATTTATCACGATATAAATTACAGGGGGCAGAAAATACTGAAGTGAGTTTCGACTTACGGTTTCGTTCATTTACTCATTTATGACTGTGCCGGGTCTCCGCTCCTTTGTGCGGGCTCCCTCTGCTCGCAGTGAGCGGCGGCTCCTCTGGTCGTGGTGCCCGGCCTCTCGCCGCAGAAGCTCCTTACGGTTTCGTTCATTTACTCATTTATGACTGTGCCGGGTCTCCGCTCCTTTGTGCGGGCTCCCTCTGCTCGCCGTGAGCGGCGACCCCTCTGGCCGTGGTGCCCGGCCTCTCACCACAGAAGCTCCCCTGCTGTGGGGTGCGGACTCGAGAGTGCAGGCGCGGGAGCTGCGGCTCCAGGGCTCCCAAGTGCAGACTCAGCCCTGGTGGTGCGTCGGCGTGTGGGATCTTCAGGACGAGGGGTCAGACCCGTGTCCCCTGCACTGACAGGCGGATTCTCACCCACTGAACCCCAGGGAAGTCCTCAGAATTAATCTTAATGGCACTTGGTTTACCTTCCCTGTGGAATTAAGCTCTGACGATAATTTATACCCACCTGAAAGCCCCTCATTCCCACTGTGAAACCTGATTTGTCTTTGCATGACTAGACATCGAAAGCGTTACAATGCCTTGTTCTTCAGCCCCAGGTCTCCCCAGATGCCGGTTAAGATCTCTCGTCCTGCCTGAAGGTCAGCGGTGGAGACCTTGGCCATGGCGTCTGTGTCAGAGCCCGTTACCTTCAGAGAGTTCTGCCCGCTGTACTATCTGCTGAATGCCATCCCCACGAAGATCCAGAAGGGCTTCCGCTCGCTGGTGGTCTACCTCACGGCCCTCGACACCAATGGGGACTACATCGCGGTGGGCAGCAGCATCGGCATGCTCTACCTGTACTGCCGGCAGCACGGCCAGATGAGGAAGTACAACTTCGAGGTGGGCGCGCTCATGTCCCCCTGAGCCAGGGCCCTGGCTGGTGTGTGACACGCCTGTGAGTCCAGGGTGGGGGGGTTGCTTCCGAGCTACTTCCGAAGCATGGCCTGAGTGTCCCACCCGAAGAGTACCTTACAGCCGTCCTTCAGGTGGAGTGCAACTAAAAATGCAATGTTTGAACTTGTTTTTCTTGCCTCCAGAAATCCAGCATTAATTGTTCCAATTTTAGCACATGTGCTGCCGAAGCGAGCACCCAGCATTACTTTAAAAGAGAGCATTACAGTGTTTAACACTTTGAAAAGAGGCACAATTTTCTAAGTGTTTTTCTTCTTCTTTGTAAAAAATTTTTTGGCCATACCATGTGGCACGCGGGATTGGACTCGGATCCCTTACAATGGGAGCACAGAGTCTTAACCACTGGATCATCAGAGAAGTCTCTCTGAGTATTTTCTGAGAGTACTTTGACTGATTGGCTCTCAAATAATCTAGGTATTATAGCAAAATTATTAAGAAAAATGGATCAGGATCAGTGTTGGCTAGGTGCCGGAACATGTATGCGGACTCTGCTGTAGCGCCCTGCTGTTGGGGTCCTGGCTGACCTCTGTTCTGGGTTGCTGCCTCAGGCATCTCTGTGTGTTGTAGATGCTGGGGATGGACCATCACCGTACTCACCTGTTTCATTAGTACCTGTGATTTATAAGCACATGGGCTTTGTGAGAGACGCAAGGGTGACCACATGGGGCTCTACACTGTGCTTAGTGGACTTTTGCAGACTAAGACAAGGCTTTTGTATTTAAGAGAAGTATTTACAAATATCAATATTTTAATCAGTATCAACTTATTAAAGTTTAATTTATAAAGTTGGTTTTTCTTAAGCCTCTGTAGTCAATTAAAATAACACAAATGGTTAGCATCCATATAGTACTTACTATGTGCCAGGCATTATTCTAAACCCTCTACATATATTAACTCATTTTATCCTCACAGAATTCTACGAGGTAGACAAAACAGCTCTATGTTGTTTTGTCCTCTCCGTTTTATCAGGGAGACAACTGAGGCTCAGAGAGGTTGAGTGACTTGCAAGATAGCCAGAAAGTGGTGACACTATGGTCTGAACCTGGGCAGATTGACTCTGGAGTTTGTATTTTTTGTACAAAAATGAAAACTGTTGCTATCTCTTTTCTTGATTAGTAGGGCATGGGTGTGACTGATCTGACCCCCGAATGTCTCAGACCACTGTATAGTGAGTCTTTAAAACCGTGGCTCTGAATTGTTGTCTTGGTTCAGTCCTCAGTCGCGTCCAACTCTTTGTGACCTCACGGACTGCAGCACGCTAGGCTTCCCTGTCCTTCACCACCTCCCAGAGCGTGCTCAAACTCATGTCCATTGAGTCGGTGATGCCATCCAACCAGCTCATCCTCTGTCGCCCCCTTCTCCTCCTGCCCTCAGTCTTTCCCACCATCAGGGTCTTTCAAATGAGTCAGTTCTTCGCATCAGGTGGCCAAAGTACTGGAGCTTCAACTTCAACGTCAGTCCTTCCAATGAATATTCAGGGTTGATTTCCTTTAGGATTGACTGGTTTGATTTCCTTGCTGTACAGTAATTATGAATTAATCTGAAATCTCTCAAATAGTTTAGTACTGAACAAGGAAAACTTAATGACTCCAGCAGTGACCGCCCCCTGCACAGGATAGAGCAAAGAAGTCCATGCCCAGACACATTCTAATCAAACATCTAAAAACTCAAGACAGAAATCTTAAAAGCAGCCAGAGAAAATGACACATTACTTGTAGAGGACAATTAATTGAATGATGGGAAGTCTCATCGGAAACTAGAAGATGTTGGTGTAGCATGTATAAAGTGTTGAAAGAAAAGAATTGTCAGCTCAGAATTTTTATCCAGCAAAAATATCTATTAGGAAAGAAGGTGAAACATAAAAATGTTTTCGGATGAAGGAAAACTAAAGGCATTCATTGCCAGCACACCGGCTCTAAATAATTGCTTCAGGAAGTTCTTTAGACAAATGATAATTGATACCAGAAGGAAACTTGGAACACCAGTAATGAAGGAAGAATAATAGTAAATGCACTAGGCTGTTTCCCTCCTCTTGAGTTCTTTTTAAATATATTTGACAGAAAAAATTATATCATTGTCTGATCAAGTTTTCCGTTCATACATATGGAGTAACATATAAAAAAATTATAATGTAAGAGGGGAGAGTAAGGGACCTATAAGGTAGCAGGGTTTCTTCATTCTACTTGAAGAGGGTAAATGCTGCGTCTAAGTAGATTTTGGAAAGCTGTGTGTGTATATGTATGTGCATGTGTGGGTTTGTGTATCTCCCGCATTTGAGACGGTAATCCTTAGAGCAGCCACTGAAAACCGCTGTACAGCACGGTGTAGTAAAAAATTACTATCAACACACCAAAATAGAATGTTAAAGTATGTTGAGACAGTTCTCGGAAAATCAAGAAAGGTTAAACAGAAGAAGGAAACGCAGGAGTAACAAACAAAAAACAAATAAAATCATAGACTTAAATCAAAACATGCCAATAATTATGTTAAATGAAAATGATCCATGCACATCAATTAAAAACAATTATTGGGATGGAAAAGAAACTCACAAACAACTATTTGTTGTTTATAAGAAACTCATTCAAATATAATCACGTCAATAGATAAAAGCCAAAGGATGAAAAAATATACTATGTAAATGCTGATCAAAAGAAGGTCGAGGGCTTCCCTGGTGGCTCAGTGTAAAGAATGCACCTGCCAGTGAAGGAAACACAGGTTCGATCCCTGGCCCAGGAAGGTCGCAGGCGCCCAGAGCAGCTAAGCCTGTGTGAGGGCTCCTGAGCCTGCGCCCTGGAGCCCTTGGTGCCCCCGCAGCCCGCGTGCCCTCTAGCCCATGCTCCGCAACAAGGGAACCACTGTAATGAGCAGCCCTTGCTCCGCAACTGCGGAGCGGCCCCACTCGCTGAGACTGGAGAAGAGCCCACACAGCAGCAAAGACCCAGCACAGCCAAACATAAATGAAGGTATTTGAAAAAGAATGCTGACTGGCTGTATTAATATCAGAGTAGTCCTCTGAGCAAGGAAATAACCAGAGAGACAGTATTTAATGACAGAAGCGTCAGTTCAGTGATAAGGCACAGTGGTCCTAAATGTGTATCGTGTTCCTTAACAACAGGGCTTCACGACATATGAAGCAGCAACTGACATAGCTGAAAGAAGAAGTTGAAAAATCTGCAGTTCTAGTTGGAAATGTCAACACCCACTGTCGGTAATAGTAGCAGACAGAAAATCAGCAGATGTGTAGCAGACCCGAGCAGCCCCATCCAGCTTTGTGATCTAAGTGATGTTTACAGAGCACTCCACCCAAAAGCAGCTCAGAGCACATTCTTTACAAGTGAACATGGAACAGTCACCAGGACAGACTGTATTCTTGGTCATAAAACACTCCTCAATAAATTTAAATTGGTGCAGACTTTGCATAAAAACCACAGACCTTTAATTTGTAAAATAACACTGTATCCGTGAAGCACAATAAAACGAGGCATGCCTATAACTATTTTTAAAATTTCAGCCTCCAAACTAAAACAAAACTTACGGAAGCAAGAGCTTAGTACTCCCCAGAGTGAAAGTACAAGTTGCATCTGATACCAGTTTCCTGGTTTTACTGGAACTAGTTTTCTGTTTATTGGATGAGCCCCGTGAACTCTGGAGGGGTGTGCCATGTGAGGACAGCTTCTGCAGGGACGAGCAGAACTGGGGGAATATGGTGCAGATGACTGGACCTAGGAAGGGAGAAGGGGACCCTGGGAAGTTCCATGCATAGGGTCATAGGAGAGCATATTTTACTGGGCCCAAATGCACACTCAGCAACTCAGTATTAAAAGGGTTTTTGAATACCCATTGGGTATAGAGTATAAGCATATTGTGGAGAATCACAAAGGAAGTAGAAAATAAAACTTCTCGTTTTGAAGAGAACAGAGAATTTGGATTTAGAATATTAGGGTTTGAAAACAAATGTCTGTATGTAAAACACATAGGAAAGGATCTGGAGGAATCTATTCATTATGACGATAGAGGGGACTGAGAATGGGAGCGGGAAGAGAGGGGAAGTGTCTATTTTTTCTACTTTATTATTTTTTACTTTAAATATTGTGGACTTATTAGAATTTGGACAATAAGTGTATATTCATCTGTTACTTGTATAAACACAACAACATAAAGATTTGTTTTGAGTTTGACTGTCTTCAGTTGTGTGAGCTGAGGATGAATTAAATATTTATGTCATTGTTACTGTAATTTTCGGCTTCAGAGATGGGAGTCTTAGAATCATTTGGTACAATCCCTGTGTTTTACAGATAAAGAAACAGCAAGATTCCTGCCCCAAGCCACATAGCTGGTTGCCTAACCATTTTGCTGTCTTCCTGTGTGGGGAGGCAGGGCTTCCACAAAAGTCTGGATTTAGAGGACAATAGAAACAGATTAACTGAGAGTTTCTTTGGAATTTCATAGTGACAATTGAGAGGTGCATCAGCTAGGTTTTTTTTGTTTGTTTGTTTTTTTAAATTTTTTAAAATTTTGGCCACACTGAGACATATGGGATCTTAGTTCCCCAACCAGGGATCAAACCCATGCCCCCCTGCAGTGGAAGTACACAACCTTAACCACTGGAGCATGGGGGAGGTCCCTCAACTAGTTTAGTTTAGGGAATGTCTAAGGTTTTATGGGAAGGTAAATAAAAATTAGTTTCGTGTTGTTCAGTTGCCCAGTTGTGTCTGACTCTTTGTAACCCCATAGACTGCAGCTCTCCAGACCTCTGTATCCCTCACCATCTCCAGAAGTTTGCCCAAGTTAATGTCCATTGCATCAGTGATGCCATCCAGCCATCTTATCCTCTGACGCCCTCTTCTCCTTCTGCCCTCTATCTTTCCCAACATCAGGGAATTTTCCAGTGAATCAGCTGATCGTATCAGATGACCAAATTACTGGAGTTTCAACTTCAGCCTCAATCCTTCCATTGAGTATTCAGGGTCGACTTCCCTTAAGATTGACTGGTTTGATCTCCTTGCAGTCCACGGGACTCTCAGGAGTCTTCTCCAGCACTGCAGTTCAAAGGCATCTATTCTTGGGTGCTCCGCCTTCTTTACGGTCCAGCTCTCACAACTGTGTGTGACCATTGGGAAGACCATAGCCTTGGCTGTTACGGACCTTTGTCAGTAGGGTAATATCTCCGCTTTCCAGCACACTGTCTAGGTTTGTCATAGCTTTCCTGCCAAGAAGCAAACATCTTCTGATTTCACGGCTGCAGTCACCACGCGAAGTGATTTTAGAGCCCAAGAAGAGGAAATCTGTCACTACTTCCACCTTTTCTCCCTCTATTTGCCTTGAAGTAATGGGGCCGGATGCCATGATCTTTGTTTTTTAATCCTTAGTTTTAAGCCGGCTTGTTCACTCTCCTCCTTCACCCTCTTTAAGAGCCTCTTAAAAAAAAAAAAAAGAGGCTCTTTAGTTCCTCTTCTCTTTCTGCCTCACTGGCAGAGGGAATGGCAAACCACCCCAGTGTACTTGTCGTGAGAACCTCATAACTGTATAAAAGGACAAAAATTAGTTTACCCTCTAATAAATCCATGTGTGGCTTGCATGGGTGAAAGATTATGTTTTTAAATGAAGTTATTTTCCAAAAGAAGAAAGCAGATCTTTTATATGATAAAGTCTGACATGTTTTCAAGAATAATGCTTTTAGAAACCTTTTTTCCTTACACAAGTTAGTGGGAGAGGGCAGATGGAGACAGGAAATGCTTCCTTGCTAAGTGCAAAAGCATGAAGGAGATGCTGTGAGGAGCTAATAAGTACAGAAGTGTTATAAACCTGTTGTTAGATATATGGGTGTGACATATATAAGAGACCAGAAAGCCAGAAAGACAAGTTGACCTGGGTTTCTGGTTTTTTGCTTTGAAATTAAATGTGTGATCTCTCTTTAGCACCTAGCTCGTTGAAATTTCATAGATTTGCCTTCAAAACTGCTTTTGTGTTAAGCCTAACTGAGTTCTCATTCCTGCAACTTTTCCATACTGGTCTCCTGGTGAATTTATTCAGTAAGTGTTTATTGAGTGTTTACCATGTGCCAGGCCCATTTTAGGACTTGGAAATGCAATGGAGAACACACCATTTCTAACCCGGAGAGCAAGAAATGAGTATGAGAAGGCCGCTTGGCCGGGTGGGGAGCAGTGCTGGGGGAAGGGGAGCAGCGCGGGGAGAGGGGAGCTGCCAGCAAGAGTGGCTGCTGACTGAGCAGGTGGCAGGTTCAAACAGACCTCCACAGAGGGAACAGCCCACCAGGAGGAGCTTCCTGGTGGAGGGCCCAGGGGGAAGGAAGGGGAGCCCTGGGCGTGTGAGGGAACGTCGTGAATGGCTCATTGACTAATGCCTGTTGTATTTTTTAAAGTGATGCAGGAATGAGAGCTTTTGAATCACCATGTCAGCCAAAGGTATCTAATGCCTCCTGTGTCCTGATGGAAGTAATAACCCTTATATTTGTTGCTGAGTAACAAGACTTGTAAAGCGTAAAGCTTTGGTGATTAAGACAGTGTGGTATTACTACATAAGAGATAAAGAGGTCATCAGAACAGACTAGAGAAGCCAAAAAACCCACAAAGTGATAATACAAAGATTTTCTGGTAAATGGTATCAGCAGTTGGACAGGAATATAGGGGTGGAAGTGAAACCTGATCCCTCCCTCACTTTGTATGGTTATTTTGTCTTAGCACTTCAAAGGTGCTATACCATTGTCTTTCCACTTCTGAGACTTCTGCCAGAGGTCTAATTGTTTTCCTCTAGGTAATCTGCCTTTTCTTTCTCCTTAAGATCGTCCCTAATGATAGAGTCCCAGGCCCTGGGACTTACTTCAAGCCTAGTAGACCTTTCCTACTCCGATTCGCCTCAAGGAAATTGTTCCAGAAGAAGATGCCTTGGTTTAACTTTCAGATCTTTAAAAAGTTGTGTAAATATTGAAACTTTAAACTGTAGTTCTTTGCTAGTGAAAGAATAGTGAAACATTTCTTATGAATTTAATGAGTTTAAATCTTGTTTGAGTCTTCTTAAACATTTCGAAGTAGTTCAGATTTGTTGGTTACTTGATGTGCTAGCAGTTTCTACTGAAGGTTCAGCTTTGACACACCAAAAGCGGCTCATAAAGAAAGCCTTGTCAGACTTAACAGCTTCCTTGAGCTTGCTCACAACGAACACTTTTTCCCTGATGTTTTTTGTTTTGTGTATAAAGGGGAAAGTGCCTGCCAAGGAGCCTAAGAAACTTGGCTAAGACCTATTGGTGACGTGATTGTCCAGAAAACCACTGCTGGCCTCTTGCAAATCAGAGGTTTTTCTCTTAAGCTAATTACTAGATTTCTGTTTGAGGAAGTTAAGTTGCCACTTAGAGGCAACAAGAAGTTTCCCCACCCCGCTCCCCGGAAGCTGGAAAGGAGGGAAAAAGAAGAGTTAAACACATAATAGATTAGCTCTTTGGAGGACAGAGTCTCCTTAAAGAGACAGAAGAGTGGCTCCCAGGCCAGAATAGGACAGAAGTGTTTTCATTTCAAAAGGAAGAGTATATGACAGAGGAGAGGGCAGGCAGGCTGCTGTGTAACTTCGGGAAATTGAACGTTGGGCTGAACCGGGCTTTGCTGGAGGTGGGGGTAGCGACTCCCTGAGGGCTGTGATGCCCTTGGTGTGGCTAGCGCTGAGGCTTATTGAGGTTTCATCAGAAGTTGCCCCATGCTTGCTGAGCAGCTTTTGAGCTAGAACTTGCTGCCCACCTACATTGGCCAGCGGGGGCGGAGTGCTGGTTGTCTCCACACGAGCCTTCTGGTTTGTGCAGCATTCATTCACTGTGAAACAATCATGCGTTGGCTTCAAGGTTCGGCTTCGTGTGAGTTGGGTGATCACAAGACAGCCCTCCGGGCTGATGAACAGCAGGACACTGAGTGGATTGAATACCCGGGTCAGGAGGCTGGAGGGCAGGTCCTTCGGGTGCCATTCACCAGTGTGGATCTGTGCCTTAGGCACTTCTGTACACTGCTGTGTGTAAACACACAAGCATGAACGCTCTGAATAAGAGCATGGGAGTGGTGGATCCCAGTTCCACAGCAGTGGGGGTGCCGTCGGGTGGGAGGGGTGCGGGGCATAGAGGGCTTCGAAGGTGCTCTTGGTGTCCCCTTTCCCAGGACGAGTGGGGACTGCACGGGTGCTCCCTTTGTGGTGGCTCTTCTAGCTGTTTATATGGTCATGTGTGTCAGTTCAGTGCAGTTGCTCAGTCCTGTCCGACTCCCTGCGACCCCATGGACTGCAGTACGCCGGGCTTCCCTGTCCATCACCAACTCCTGGAGCTTGCTCAAACTCATGTGCATCGAGTCAGTGATGCCATCCAGCCATCTCATCCTCTGTCATCCTCTTCTCCTGCCTTCAGTCTTTCCCAGCATCAGGGAAATGAGTCAGTTCTTCACATCAGGTGCCCAAAGTATTGGAGCTTCAGCTTCAGCATCAGTCCTTCCAGTGAATATTCAGGACTGGATTTCCTTTAGGATTGACTTGTTTGATCTCCTGGGACTCTCAAGAGTCTTCTCCAGCACCCCAATTCAAAAGCATCAATTCTTTGGTGCTCAGCTTTCTTTATGGTCCAGCTCTCACATCCATACATGACTACTGGAAAAACCATAGCTTTGACTAGATGAACCTTTATCAGCAAAGTAGTGTCTCTGCTTTTTAATATGCTGTCTAGGTTGGTCATAGCTTTTCTTCCAAGGAAAAAGCATCTTTTAATTTCATGGCTGCAATCATCATCTGCAGTGATTTTGGAGCCCCCCAAAATAAAGTCTGTCACTGTTTCCATTGTTTCCCCATCTATTTGCCGTGAAGTGATGGGACCACTGGAGAAGGGAATGGCAAACCACTTCAGTGTTCCTGCCTTGAGAACCCCATGAGCAGGCAAAAAGATAGGACACTGAAAGATGAACTCCCCAGGTTGGTAGGTGCCCAATATGCTACTGGTTATCAGTGGAGAAATACTCCAGGAAGAATGAAGAGACAGAGCCAAAGCAAAAACAACACCCAGCTGTGGATGCGACGGTGATGGAAGTAAAGTCTGATGCTGTAAAGAGCAATATTGCATAGGAACCTGGAATGTTACGTCCATGAATGAAGGTAAATCGGAAGTGGTCAAACAGGAGATGGCAAGAGTGAACATCGACATTTTAGGAATCAGCAAACTAAAATGGACTGGAATGGGTAAATTTAACTCAGATGACCATTATATCTACTACTGTGGGGAAGAATCCCTTAGAAGACATGGAGTAGCCATCATAGTCAACAGGAGAGTCTGAAATACAGTACTTGGATGGAATCTCAAAAACGACAGAATGATCTCTGTTCGTTTCCAAGGCAAACCATTCAATATCATGGTAATCCAAGTCTATGCCCTGACCAGTAACTTTGTCTATCAGATCTAATCCCTTGAATCTATTTCTCACTAATCATAAGGGATTTGATTTAGGTCATACCTGAATGGTCTAGTGGTTTTCCCTACTTTCTTCAATTAAAGTCTGAATTCAGCTGAAGAAGTTGAAGTTGAACGGTTCTATGAAGACCTACAAGGCCTTCTAGAACTAACACCCCAAAAAGATGTCATTTTCTTTACAGGGGACTGGAATGCAAAAAGAGGAAGTCAACAAATACCTGGAGTAACAGGCAAATTTGGCCTTGGAGTACAGAATGAAACAGGGCAAAGGCTCATAGAGTTTTGCCAAGAGAATGCACTGGTCATAGCAAACACCTGCTTCCAACAACACAAGAGAAGACTCTACACATGGACATCACCAGATGTCAATACTGAAATCAGATTGATTATATTTTTTGCAGCTGAAGATGAAGAAGCTCTATACAGTCAGCAAAAAACAAGACCAGGAGCTGATTGTGGCTCAGATCATGAACTCCTTGTTGCCAAATTCAGACTTATTTAAGAAAGTAGGGAAAACCACTAGACCATTCAGGTATGACCTAAATCAAATCCCTTATGATTATACAGTGGAAGTGAGAAATAGATTCAAGGGATTAGATCTGATAGACAAAGTGCCTGAAGAACTATGGACGGAGGTTCGTGACACTATACAGGAGGCAGGGATCAAGACCATCCCCAATAAAAAGAAATGCAAAAAGGCAAAATGGTTGTCTGAGGATGCCTTCTCTTCTATGAAAAGAAGAGAAGTGAAAGGCAAAGGAAAAAAGGAAAGATATACCTATTTGAATGCAGAGTTCCAAAGAATAGCGAGGAGAGATAAGAAAGCCTTCCTCAGTGATCAATGCAAAGAAATAGAGGAAAACAATAGAATAGGAAAGACTAGCGATCTCTTCAAGAAAATCAGAGATACCAAAGGAACATTTCATGCAAAGATGGGCAAAAGAAAGGACAGAAATGGTATGGACCCAACAGAAGCAGAAGAGATTAAGAAGAAGTGGTAAGAATACACGGAAGAACTATACAAAAAAGATCTTCATGATCCAGATAAGATATGATCACTCACCTAGAGCCAGACATCATGGAATGCAAAATCAAGTGGCCCTTAGGAAGCATCACTACAAACAAAGCTTGTGGAGGTGATGGAATTCCAGTTGAACTATTTGAAATCCTAAAAGATGATGCTGTGAAAGTGCTGCACTTAGTATGCTAGCAAATTTGGAAAACTCAGCAGTGGCCACAGGACTGGAAAAGGTCAGTTTTCAT
This sequence comes from Odocoileus virginianus, assembly GCF_023699985.2. NCBI lineage: Eukaryota > Metazoa > Chordata > Mammalia > Artiodactyla > Cervidae > Odocoileus > Odocoileus virginianus. Next base: position 9,682,428 of record NC_069689.1, on the reverse strand, counting down.
TCCAATCCCAGAGAAAGGCAGTCCCAAAGAATGCCCAAACTACCGCACAATTGCACTCATCTCACACGCTTGCAAAGTAATGCTCAAAATTCTCCAAGCCAGGCTTCAACAGTACATGAACCGTGAACTTCCAGATGTTCAAGCTGGATTTAGAGAAGGCAGAGGAACCAGATATCAAATTGCCAACACCCTGTGGATTATCCAAAAACCAAGAGAGTTCCAGAAAAACATCTACTTCTGCTTTACTGACTATGCCAAAGCCTGTGACTGTGGATCACAACAAACTGGAAAATTCTTAAAGAGATGGGAATAACAGAACATCTTACCTGTCTCCTAAAAAATCTGTATGCAGGTCAGGAAGCAACAGTTAGAACAGGACATGAAACAACAGACTGGTTCCAAATAGGGAAAAGGAGTACGTCAAGGCTGTATATTGTCACCCTGCTCATTTAACTTATATGCAGAGTACATCATGAGAAATGCTGGGCTGGAAGAAGCACAAGCTGAAATCAAGATTGCTGGGAGAAATATCAATAACCTCAGATAGGCAGATGACACCACCCTTTCAGCAGAAAGCAAAGAAGAACTAAAGAGCCTCTTGATGAAAGTGAAAGAGGAGAGTGAAAAAGTTGACTTAAAATTCAACATTCAGAAAACTAAGAAAATGGCATCTGGTCCCATCACTTCATGGCAAATAGATGGGGAAACGGTGGCAGACTTTATTTTGGGGGGCTCCAGAATCACTGCAGATGGTGACTGCAGTCGTGAAGTTAGAAGAAGTTTGTTCCTTGGAAGAAAAGGTATGACCAACCTAGACAGCATTTTAAAAAGCAGAGACATTACTTTGCCACCAAATGTCTGTCTAGTCAAGGCTATGGTTTTTCCAGTAGTCACATGTAGATATGAGAGTTGGACTACAAAGAAAGCTGAGCACCAAAGAATTGATGCTTTTGTACTGTGGTGTTGGAGAAGACTCTTGAGAGTCCCTTAGACTGCAAGGAGATGCAACTAGTCCATTCTTAAGGAAACCAGTCCTGAATATTTATTGGAAGGACTGATGCTGAAGCTGAAACTCCAATACTTTGGTCACCTGATGCAAAGAACTGACTCATTGGAAAAGACCCTGATGCTGGGAAAGATTGAAGGCAGGAGGAGAAGGGGACAACAGAGGGTGAGATGGTTGGATGACATCACTGACTCAGTGGACATGAGTTTGAGTAAACTCCGAGAGTTGGTGATGGACAGGGAGGCCTGGCATGCTGCGGTCCGTGGGGTCACAAAGAGTCAGACACGACTGAGCGACAACTGAACTGAACTGAACTGATGGGATCAAATGCCATGATCTTAGTTTTTTGAATGTTGAGTTTTAATTCAGCTTTTTTATTCTCCTTTTTCACTTTCATCAAGAGGCTCTTCCTCTTCGCTTTCTGCCGTAAGGGTGGTGTCATGTATATGTCATATATATAGTCTTGTATTTATGATCGTATTTCACTGTTTGAAAAATACCATGCCACGAGACACTTGGTGTGCAGCTGACTGCACCCTGAAGGCAACAACCTTGCCAGTCCACCCCTCTCCTGAGCATGTCGAAGCTAGCTGCGTCCTTCCTAGGCCATGAGACCCCCTGAAAGCAGCACCTTTGTTTGTGGCCGCACAACAAGCACAGTGAAGACATCAGTAAACACTCAACTGCTTAACCCTAGTTCATCTTATTTTAAACTAGCAGTTCTTTTATGTAGGCTCCTTGATATTATTAAGGTCTATCTCATTTGCAGACTTGTATGAAAGAATACTAGATTGATATCTTAATGCTGTTAGTGCGGTAAAAATCCCATTATTAAGTAATGTGTTAAATGAAGGATTGATTATATGAAATAGATGTATTGCTAAAAATTATGATATTAACAGTGGATTTGAGCCTTGAGTGTTTGGGTATCTTAAAAGAGGTTTTATGTATCAATGCAGTTATGAAAAATAATCTTTAAATATATTTTCTCTCTAAAGTAGAATTGTTGGCAAAGTCTTTGTTTTTAAAGAAGGACTCACAATACTTTTTAAAAATTGTTTTTTTTTTTAGTTTATCCTCTTGGCTGTGCTGGGGTCTTCACTGCTCCGGGTGGACTTTCCCTAGCTGAGTGAGCCGGGACTGCTCTGTTGCAGGGTGTGGGCTTCTCACTGTAGTGGCTTCTCTTGTTGTGGAGCGCAGGCTTCAGTAGTTGCGGCCGTGGGCTCAGGAGTCGTGGCTCGCAGGCTCTAGAGCACAGGCTCAGTAGTCGTGGCGCATGGGCTTAGTTGCTCTCTGGCATGTGGGATTTTCCCAGACTGGGGATCAAAGTTTGTGTCCTCTGCCTTGGCAAGCAGATTCCTATCCTCTGCACCACCAGGGAAGTCTGTTAATTCTTTAAATTCTGTGTCACTTGGTGATAATCTGACTTCTTTGCCACCATGGGGATGGATGGTATATCGAAACCCACCACTGCTTATTCCATGGTACACCTCCTCCTGGCAGCTCCCAGGCCGTTCCTCTCTCAAGGTCACAGCCTGCCTTGTGATCTGATAGTTCTCCTGCCTTCTCCAGCTGCGTCCCTTTTTCCTTCACAGATTTTTTTTCACAATAAGTGCCTCAAATGTCTGATTCCATCCTCAGGGCCTGCTCTCTCTGCACACAGACTAATGCAGTAGTATAGTTCAATCTTCCAAAACTTCTGCAGCCAATTTGTTCTGTCAGTTACTGTGAGAAGAGTGTTGAAATATCCAAAATTAAAGTGTGCATGGTTTATCTTTCTCCACTCTTAGTTTCAACTCATCTGTGCCTTTAAATCTAAAGTGCATTTCATGTTGATAGCATAAATTTGGGTCTTTTTTATTTTTTATTTTACTTTTTGGGGGTCTTACTTTTTTTTTGTCTTTTTTAATCCAGTTTAACAATCTCTACCTTCTAATTGGCATATTTAGGCCACTTATATTTAATGTCCTTATTGAGATGGTTTAAGTCTGGGTTTTTCAACCTGACATTATTGGCACTTTGGTTTCGGGGTGTTGTCCTATGTGTTGTAGAATGTTTAGCAACATCCCTGGCGTTAAACCACATTTTGTTATGATATCCTTTTTAAAACCTCCTGCTGTATTTTAGTAATATTTTGTTCAATTTTTTTGTGTGTCTGTATTCATGGAGGGATATTGGCCTGTAGCTTTCTTATGATGTTTTTATCTGGCCTTTCTCATTATGCATGTAACTGTTTAGTATTTTCATTCTACATTTAACTACTCAAGTTGGATGTTATTATTAGTATATTTCATAACCACTGTTTAGATTTCCTCACAGCTTTACCAGCGTCTTCCCTTGCCATCCCTCGTTACATCTCATTTCCTTTGCAGCCACTTTCCTTCTTGCTGGAGTAGCTCTTGTGTTGAAGTCTGTTGGTGGTACTTCAAAGTGCAAAATCAAGTTCTCTTGATTTTTTGTTTGTCTGACTGTCTGCCACTGTTTGTTGCCATGCCACATGGCTTGCAGGGATCTTAGTTCTTTGACCAGGAGTTGAACCTGGGTCAGTTGTGCTGAATCGTAACCACTGGCCTGCCAGAGAATTCCTGTTGTCTTTGTCTTTGAATTGTTTAGAAAGACATACTCTTCAAGGCTATTAGTTCTGTCTCTTAGCACTTTGAGAATGATACTCTCCTGTCTTCAGGACTCCTTTGTTGAGACATCTTTTATTAATAATTATTCGTAGTTATTTGCCTTTTTTCTCTGACATATGAATATCTCATTACTTCTGAGGTTTTATTGTTTCATTACAAGATATGTATGTGTGTATTTCTTTTCATGAATCTTGTTCAAAGCTTGTGTTTCTGAGGATACAGGCCTTTCCTTAGTTTTGGATAATTTTTAGCCCTTATCTCTGAAGACACTGCCTTCTCTAATCCTATTTTATTTTCTTCTGGAATCCCAATTAGACGTAGGTTGGACTTTTGCATTCTATCCTCTATGACTCTCAACTTCTCTTTCTTCATTTATATCTTTGCCTCACAGATCTGTCATCTAACTCAGGGATTTTTCTTTCAGCTGTAACTTGTGCTTTTTAATCTGCCACTGAGATTTTAAATTCTTTTGATTCTTTTTCATATATATTTAATTATTTATGATAGTGGTTTGCTCTTATGTTTCAGTTTCCTTTATATTCATTGAAAATTTTAAAGCCTTTTTTGTTATTGAAGTATAGTTGATTTATTTTTTTATTTTTAATTTTAAAAAAAAATTTTTTTTTTGTATAGTTGATTTATCGTTTCATGTGTATAGCAAAGTGATTCAGTTACATACTCTTTCAGATTCTTTTTCACTGTAGGTTATTACAAGATATTGAATATAGTTCCCTGTGCTCCACAGTAGGTCTTTGTTTATTATTTTATATGTAGTAGCATATATCTGCTAATCCCAAATTTCCAATCTGTCCTTCCCCGTAAGCATATTTCCATACGGTTCTGGTTCTCCTCCGTCCACATGGAATCACTGGAGCTGGGGTGAGGGCTTGTCAGGCTCTGCCGGTGCCTCTTCAGCTGAGTCCTCTCGTGGGCCTGTTTCCCTGTAGTCATCTCTGACTGTGAGCTGCGTGGCTGGTCCTGACCCGTGAGCCTCCTGAGGGGCCTGGGCTGAGTGTGAGTCCCCAGAGGTGGCGTTCATGGCCCCTCTGCCAGGCCCCTTGAGGTGTCGCAGACAAGGAGGCATGTCCGAGCAGCTGCCTGCGTGGAGCTCTCGAGTGGGAAGGGCGAGGAGCTCCACACCCCGGTGCTGGATGGGGCAGGCTGGTGATTACGGGTGCTCAGGGGCTGTACTTCACTCCGGCCAGGGCCTGAGGTACGAGACTGAGGTCCTCGTCGGCTCTGTTTGCCAGCAAATTGATTTTTCCTTAGTTCACATTTTCGCTGAGCGTTAGGTCTTCACGGGTTCTGGCTTTACAGGGAGGTCAGGTCCAGCTCCCCACCTCATCTGGACCGAAGCCTTGTTCTCATTAACCCCGCTCACTGAGGAATCCCGGGTCTGGGTGTTGGCTGGATCACTGGGTAACCTGTGGCTTCAGAGCTGGCTTCTGTTCTGTTCTGGCCTCTGTTCTGGTTTGACAGGACTCTCTTTGGTTTCGGCTCTTGTAGATTTTCTTTTTCTTTTTCCATTTATTTTTATTAGTTGGAGGCTAATTACTTTACAGTATTTTAGTGGTTTTTGCCATACATTGACATGAATCAGCCATGGATTTACATGTGTTCCCCATCCTGAATCTCCCTCCCACCTCCCTCCCCATCCCATCCCTCTGGGTCATCCCAGTGCACCAGCCCCGAGCACTTGTCTCCTGCATCCACCCTGGACTGGCTATCTGTTTCACACTTGATAACGTACATGTTTCGATGCTGTTCTCTCAGATCATCCCACCCTCGCCTTCTCCCATATAGATTTTCTTTACTTTATAGAGATCAGCTGCCCATTTCAGAAAGTGCTTTATGTGTCTTATTCACCTTTTCTAGGTGTTTGGAGGGGAATGTTTTCCAGAACAGCTAGAGTGTTATCCTGTCAAAAGTTGAAACTTCATATTTTGTTTCTATCTAAAGTATAGTCGGGTATGATAGTCTGATTCTTTGGATGTTTTGGTTCTTACGTCAAGAATGATGACATTTATTAGTAATCATATTAAAGAATGTTAAGTCAAGCTTAGTACATTGGTTTATTAAAAGCCTGTTTACAGGCATTGCAGTTTCCAGCCCATCTGAGCGATGATTTTCATTTTGAAGACATTCATTCAGAAAAATTACACAGCTGTTCTGATTTTGTGCTACGACATGGCAAGATCTCTAATGAGCGATTTTGATTCCTGATGGATTAGCAATTTTTGTAATTACAAATTCCCAGGAAAAATATTCTTTTTTATTTTGGCCATGCCATGCAGCATGCAAGATCTTAGTTCCCCAAACAAGGATCAGACCTGCATGCCCTGCAGTGGAAGTGCAGAGTCTTAACCACCAGACCACCAGGGAAGCCCTGCTGGCATGTCAGATGATACACATGTAAGGCGTGCTATGTCCCTTTCTTGCCTGCGAGCGGAGGTGGAGCCGTCCCTCACAGTCCCTGCCCTCCGCTCACTGTCCTGCTCCTCCTTGGCCGACCCCGCCTCCCATGTCCACGGCCGTGGGTCTGCTAGAGCCCCGAGGCAGAGCAGGGCTTCACTCTGCAGTCACACTCAGGCAGAGTCCTGACTCGCTTCTCCCGGGCTGTGTGACCTTGTCTCACAGCCTTGGTATCACAAGGATGGTCTGAGGATCCCGGGGGGTAACGCCTGTGCAGTGCCGGCCAGGCGGCCTGGCGCAGGATGCGTGCTGCTGAGAGGCCTGTGCCCTATCCCTCGTTGCTGCCGTCATCCTGACCAGGCCTCCCACTCGTCTCTGCTCCCCAGGTTCACCACCCTGGTGCCTGTGGAGTTGGCTGCTTCTCTTGACTGGGCGCGAACTCGCTCCGCCTGAACTGGCGCAGAAAACTCCCAGCTAGTCCTCTGCCTGGGCCCATGCCCTCCTCCTTCCAGCCTGTTCCGGTGGGCGTCCCAGTAAGGCTTCAGACTGGTACACCTGCAAAAGCAGGTGTCTTCAAGGGTCCTGCTTTTCCTTCCTGTCGCTGAAGACGTAGCTCCCTTACTCCGTGTCATGCTCTGGCACCAGGCATATTTATAGCCTGAACAGAGCCTGAAAGCAAGCTCCGGCGTGACCACCTCCGCTCGCTGGGGGCGGCTCTCTAGTGCACATCTCACTGCTGCAGCCCCGCTCTGAGAGGCTGGGCTCTCGCCCTGCCGTGTGTTACCCCAGCAGCTGACTCAGGATCCTGAATGCAGGGGGTGCTCTCAGGTTTGGCAGATTGATTGCCATGTAAATTACTGCATCAGGGTTCAAAACGGCTTATTGAAGATCTTGCCATGTGTCTTAGCAAGGTGGAAATGGTTGTGTAATTTTTCTGAATGAGTGGTTCCAAATTTAAAAAATGATTATTCAGGTTCATTGGAAGCCTAAAGATCTGTATTCAATGCTTGACATATGCTTTTTACTAAATGAACGTGTTAAGCCTGCATTAATTTTATTTAACATGATTATTAATGTAAGAGTCAAACACCAGGAGTAAGTTTATGAAGCGCTCTGAAGTGTGTTGTCTTGTTGACCCTCCCTCCTGCACACCTCTGTGGCGCACACATCATGGGTGACAGCTGGTGGGTGACTGGTCCATGTTGAGAGAGCAGGAAGCAGAGCTTGGGAGTGGGACAGGTCTTCTGATTCCAGACTCTGCTTTCGGGGGGAACAATCTCTCTTGTCCAAGCTCCTTAGAATTCTCTTGAGAAGAGCTCAGTGGTTCACACTTTGTCATTTCAAAAATAAAAAACCTGGAAAGAAAAAGAGATATAATTATCTTTCTGAACTATATACATTTTCCATCAGGAATATGTATAGGCTGCTGTGTGGTGAGGTTTTCCATTTCACGTCGGTACTGTTTCACAGTTTGGAAGCTGGCCCAGTGACAGGCCCATTTGATTTTAAGATGTTTGCTCTTTCAGGGGAAAACTGAGTCCATCACGGTGGTGAAGCTGCTGAGCTGCTTCGATGACCTGGTGGCTGCAGGCACAGCTTCTGGGAGGGTTGCAGTTTTTCAGCTTGTATCCTCATTGCCAGGGAGAAATAAACAGGTAAGTGCCAACCATTTTAGCATTTCTTAATTTCTTGGCAAATTCCTCACATCCTTTAAAATGAGAAGTCCTCATCTGCTGAGAAAGTATTTGCTCAGAAAAGCCTAACTCTGTGCTCTTCATAGTCAGATAGCATTTTGTTGCTGGTAGGACACTTGGTGAAAAGCACACATGGGTAATTTAAATTGCTTAGTAGTCTCTGGCTCCTCCCTGTCAGTTTTCAAGGTAAATAGACAGATGGGTCCTTGTGCAGGGTTTTGCATGGAAAGCAGCTTGGGAACACCAGTTCCTCCACCAAACAGAAGGGATTGCATATCACCTTGTCCACACAGCCCCATCTCACAGTGTCTCTCCTTCTTCTTGTGTGTATTTTTATCGTTTATTCACAGCTTCGGAGGTTTGACGTCACTGGCATTCACAAAAATAGCATAACAGCTCTGGCTTGGAGCCCCAATGGGATGAAACTGTTCTCTGGAGATGATAAAGGGAAAATCGTCTATTCTTCTCTGGATCTAGATCAGGTAAATCATTTTCAGAAGTATTGTTGGTCTGATACTTGGGGAAATTATAGCTGGTCAATTTGTATTCTTGAACCTTGTCCCATTTTTTCTGGCTGTGCTGGTCAGCTGTGGGATCTCAGTTCCCCAGCCAGGGATTGAACCCAGGCCTCGTGAGTGAAAGCCTGGCACCCTAACCTCTAGGCCACCGGGAAACTCGCTGTTGTCCTTTCTACTCTCAGTTGTTGTTGTAACATTTTCTTTCCAGGGCTTTCCTGACGCTTTGTAAGCTTCTACTTCTGTGTGTTAAGAATCGGCCTTTCTTTCTACTCGAACAAACACTTTTCTCATTCTCCTGTTGTCTATTGCTACCATTTAGAAAAGAAGCCACTACTGAGCCTTATTCCTTGATAGTTTGTAGAGGAGGGTATAAAACACTTCAAAGTCATGACTGTTGTCAACTAAAAAAAAAAACACAATCTAAAAGTTGAGAATTTTTATTCGGTGGACTTCCTGAGGACTTAAGCCTGGGAGACAGTTTCAGATAACTCTGAGGGATCCTTTCAAAGAGGTGGGGAAGGAACCAGGATCTATAGGAGCTTTGAAAAAACAAACCTGATTGTTGAACATCAAGAAGTGTGCTAATTAAAGAAGAAATAAATCTCAAGTTAATGAATTTAGCACTTTTTTATATGTGGGAAACTGCAAGAGTCTGGGCTCACTGAAATCACATTCTTTTATTTGCAGCTTAAGGGCCATTGTCCCGTGCTTTTCCATCCTGAACCCCTTCAGCTACCTGTTGAGGGCAGCCCGCAGTGGCTGATGGCTTGATGCAGGGTAGCCTGTGTATCTCCACCCTGAGTTCCCTGAGGGTGCGCCCTGGGGTGGGGAGAGGACAGCCCTGTGGCTGATGGCTGCAACCTCCTTTGTATACTGATACGGCAGGCGGCAGTCTTGGTCCACTCTGTGGACAGCGGTTGGAGTGGGTGGTGAACTCACCCCAGCCCCACTTTGGCTGTGGGAGAATGGTGGAGGAGGAGGAGGTTTGGTGGCAGCAGGGAGCCAGCTCCACCCCTGTATTTGCTCTTTAAGCCTCTGGACAGAGCCCTAAGCCTCACATTCTGATCTTCAGTTAGTAGGTAAGAAACCCAGGCTCCCCGGGGTCCAGGCACTAGGTCATGCCCAGCAGAGCTCGGCTTCAAACCGAGGGTCTGCTTCTGTTGTGTGGGTGGCTTTAAGCCTGCCTGGGCTTTGTTTTTTCAGACGTCTGCCCAGTTGGAATGCACTCCTTGGTGATATGGACCTTTCGTCTTCTTATTTGTAGCCATTATTCCTAGTGCGTCCAGAAATTCAGTGATTATTAGCTGGGTAACTCTGAGTCCCTCTAATCTGACACTGACCTGTCTATCTTGAATATTCTGTCACAGTAGTTCTCAAACTTTTTGGTCCCAGGACCCCTTTACACTATACCTCTGAAAAAGAGCACTCCAGAGAGGTTGTGTTTGTATGGGTTAAGTTTTTGTATATTTTTGTGAAAATAAATACTACTGAGGATTCCCTGGTGTTCAGTGGTTAGGACTCCGAGCTCAATACCGAGGGCCCAGATTCAATCCCTGGATGGAAAATCCCACAAACTGCAAGGTGAGGCCAAAAACGGAACATGGGACTTGCCAGGTGGTCCAGCGTTTGAGACTCCTCGCTCCCATGCTGGAGGCCTGGGTCTGATCCCTGGTTGGGAAACTAAGATCCCATATACCTTGCAGTGTGACAGAAAAAAAAAAACAAAAAACTACTACTACTTTGAAGAGTAGCATTGCTTTACGTTTTTGCAAATCTCTTTATATCTGCTCTGCCTCAATAGAAGACAGCTGGGTTCTGCATTTGGTTTGTCACAATACATTGCTTTGGTTGGGGTATATCAAGAAAATTTGGCCTCACACAGACATGTGGTGGGAAATATGAGTGTTTTAATAGCCCTTCCAGAGAATTGTATTATGTTCTTCTTTAATCACATCCCCAAATTGACTAACGGTAGTTTCTTTAAAGGTTGGTTACAGCATGGAATCTGAAAGCGTGTGGATGAATTTTTGCTGCTCTGTTACAGTGAAGTCCATTGGTCTGTCTTGCACTTCATAGGACTCCTTGACTCATTTTGTGTGATTTTGTAATTCTGTAAGTTTGTGTGTTGGTCACTTGGGAAATATTGATGTACCAAATGATGCAGATCTTCCAAATGTTGATACATTTAATTTTATGATATAAAGCAAAAACACCACCTTTGTTAATATCTCCATCATTCTGATGAGAAAGGTCTTGAGCTGTTGGGAATGTCAGGTTCACAAGAGTGGGTACATTTTTTCAGATTCTGATCTTCACTTGTGAACTTGAAGATTGTGTTATTATCAGCAACAAATACCCTCACTTATTTTCCTTGAAGTGACAGATACACTTTATTCCTTCTGAGAAAATGCCCGCTAAATACCCAACTTTGAATAATTCTAGTGTTTCAAGTAAAATGTATCTTATGGGGGAAAAAAGTTCAGCTCCCAGCTCGTACAGTTGTCCAAGTGCTCCTCCTCAAAAGAGCCACCGGACTTCAGCTTCAGCCAGAGAGCTGTGTGCAGACCTGGTTTCATCACAGAATACAAAGACAGGTGTCCCCAAGGTCAAGATTTGTTGGGATTGTCATTTTCCTGCATAATAGACCTTCTGAAGTGAGATTCACGTTTTTGCTGCACATGCCCAGTGGCTGAGGGCACCGTGACAGCTCCTGGAGTTTGGTGCCCTGCTTGCCTTGGGGTCCCCCCCACCCCGATCTTTCAGGAGCTCTGTCCACCAACAGTATGAACCACTGCTCCGTGAAGAAGGCAGATAAAACCTCACATTATGATGAAAATGACTTCGACCTTGAGAGGCCCTCGGGGACCATGGGCCACACTTTGAGAACTGCTGCTCTCCAGGAAAACATTTTGTTAAGGTTTTCCAGGATCCCGTGTTGGCACTTTCCTGCTGTCGCTCCCACAGTGAGGGTTGCACCATGGGAACACTGCTCATGCACGTCAGGAAATGGAGGGAAAACTCGCACGCAGAGAGCACTGTCCTTGTGTGGTGCTGACCCCACTCCCAGCACCGACTGTCTCACTGTGAGCACTGTTCCCTGAACCCATGGTAGGCAAGGCGCTAGCTGAGAGGCTGGAAGAAAATGTGGGGAGCCGTAGGAACTGCAGACACGCTTATTCTCTCCTAGCTGACACAGCAGACAACATAACCGCACACAATCCTTCAGGGCTTTTCCAGGTGAAGCGTGTTTATACTTAACCAGAGCAAAAGTAGCCTGTGGCCGGGCGAGCACCTTGTGACGCACATGCACAGTGCCTTGAGCAATCTCAGCTGTCACACAACTGCACAGTCATTGTTTACAGGACAGGGACTTAGAGAGCCTGACTGGTGCCATCTTGTTAATTTCCTCACATCTTGGCATCCTGGTCATTTGTTCCCAGCTTTATTGAGGTTCCAATCATTTTTTTAAAGCACAGGTGTTTGATGAGATTTGCAGAAAAGATGTATGGTTTTGCACAGTGAAAGTCACTCAGTCGTGTCTGACTCTTTGTGACCCCGTGGACTGTACAGTCCATGGAATTCTCCAGGCCAGAATACTGAAGTGGGTAGCCTTTCCCTTCTCTAGGGTATCCTCCCAACCCAGGGAGTGAACCCAGGCCTCCTGAATTGCAGGTGGATTCTTTACCAGCTGAGCCACAAGGGAACCCCTCTTCACAGTACAATACAATGAATTTAATTCCATTACAAGCTAAGTCGAAAGTTAAAAAAACTGCAGTCTGTGTAAGTAAAGATGGGAAGGAACTCTGGCTTAATGTCCATGATAGTGGAGGTAATGGGAATCCCCCGTCTCAGTCATGCTGGTGGTTACACACCGGTATGCATTTGTCGACATTCATAGAATCATATATCTAAAAAGGGTGACTTTTACTGTATGTAAATCTTACCAGTAAATCTGATGGCTACTCCCTTTTCCCCACAAAGGTCTACGACATTGCGTCAGTGTTTCCTAAACAATTAAAGAAAAAGGCTTTCGGAGAAGAGGGACTTACAGGAGCAGATACTGACACAAAGACACATCACTTGTGTCAGCAGCAAAGTTCCACGCAGAGCTCTACTTTGCTCTTTAACGTACTTAATACCGTTTCCTTTCTTTCTACCTGTCTCTTCTGACCCTTTCAGTAGGCCAGGATGTAATGTCCCCAGAATTGCTTTGAACTCTATGGAGGAGGTTGTGATATGAATTTTGATGGTTGTCACAGTAATTTTTTAGAAAGTCCAATTGTTTTCTGTTGGAATAAACAGTACACATGGTGCGACATATTTCCACTTAGATCTTTATGGATTCTTCCTTCTTTGAACCATGTTGTAGGGAAAGAGCAAATTAGCCAGGGTGGCGTGGCCATGGCCTCTTGCACTCACCCCACGAGTTGTAAATTCATGGTTGTGTAACAGCTGAGATCATTCGTAGCACTGCGCAGGTGCAGTGACCCATATAAGCCTCATCTGAGAAACTCAGAGGAGCGGCGAGTTGAGGTGTGTTGAGTTGCATCATCGTCGTTGCTGTTGCTTCTGTGAATGAAGGATGCCCGCGGCTCCTGTGGCTCCTCACATCTTCTGGCTTACCCGCTCGTGCCTTGCCTACCCTGGTTCAGCGAACAGGGAGGTACAGAGTGACACATGTACTGAAAGCATTTTCTAACAATCATACAGAAGGTTTAAGTGTTTCTTGCTAACCTTGCTGTGGCCTGACACAGCTGGTAACCCTGACAGTTTTCTCACCAGTGAGGGCTTCTCCAGGTAGTATCATCGCGGCGGGCTGACACTGAACCCATGAGGACGCGCGCCTTCATCTAAGGCAGACATTGGCCGGAATGCAGACACAGGAGGGCCCGGGCCAGCCCTGACAGCTGGGGCGTCCCTGGAGCCGGCCCTGCGGGCCTCACGCACCTCTTCCCGCAGGGCGTCTGCCGCTCACACCTGGTGCTGGAGGAGCCGGCCTCCATCGTGCAGCTGGACTACAGCCAGAAGGTGCTGCTGGTCTCCACGTTGCAGCGGAGCCTGCTGTTCCACACCGAGGAGCGCTCCGTGCAGCAGGTCGGGGCACAGCCGCGGAAAAGGTGAGCTGCGCTGGGGCCACGGCGTGAGGGCCCGCGCTCCAGGTGGGTCCCCAGCCCCCCGCCGCTGCTCATGTGGGCGTTTGCTCCTTGCAAGCCGCTGCCTGCACAGCTCAGCTCAGAGGTCAGGGTCGGGTGGGCATTCCCGCCTCGCTCCCTCCGTGAACCACGCCACTGTGGACGCAAGTGGCCTCAGCGCTACTGGCTGTGTCCCCTGCCGTGGAGCCTAGTGAGGGGTGTGGCCAGGATGTGGGCTGTAACCCGGGGTGGGGTGTCCTGAAGAAGGGGGGTCAGAGCTCCTGGCTGAGAGAGGACCCCTTCCGTGGCCTGCTCCTGGCGGGAGAACGGCTGCAGCAGAGTTGGCCCAGCCCGTCCCGGCGGCGGAGCTGGAGGAGTGCCAGGGGGAGGAGCACTGCTGTCGCAGAGGAACGGGGTGGGGGACGGCGGGGGCACGGGGGCTGGGAGGGAGTGGGTGGGTGGATGAGCGCGGGGCTGGTGGTGCCAGCCGCTGGTCCTCTTAGCGTCCGTTATGCTGTGTCCTGGGCTTTGCAGGAACACAGTGCAAGTTTATTCCTTCTTCTGCCTGGCAGAGCAGCCCATGGCTGTTCAGATAGTCACATCTCCCCTTTGGCTTTGCCTTTCCACATTGAACACCCCCTTAATCCCACTGACAGTTGGTCTTCGTACAGCGATCGTCTCCTTCCGGCTCCTGGGCAGCCCCCGCAGGACCCGCTGCTCAGGCTGGGTGGTCCTGCAGACTTGGCTGGACTCTCCCTCTGCCAGGGCCCCGCTCTCCCCCTCATGTCTCTTCCTGGTTTCTCTGTCGGTGTCTTGCTGCATTTTGTCTTTTGGGAAGGAAGGTGGCGTGCAAAGAGAGAGACTTAAAAACCAGTTACCTTCACACGGATTGTGTACCCAACAGTCTTTCCCTTCACACCTGGCTTTCTCACCGCCTGCGTGACGCCTCAGCACCTTCGCGTGACCCTCTCCTGGTGGGTCTGTGTGGCCAGGTGTCTGGGCACACTTGCTGGGCACTGTCTCAGATGCAGAAACAGCTAAGTGAGTCCCCTTTCTCTTAGGGAGCTGTGTTAGAGACGTGGGGGACCACAGAGTGAACAGAAACACTTCTAACCTGTGTCCTGACAGCTTGTCTCTGTCATGTGCTGTTAGATCGTGATTAGAAAAGGACCCCAACGAAGACCGCCTCCTGGAGCTGTGGCTTCGGTCACCAGGCGTCCCACTGGGCGGCACCCAGGGCTCAGCGGGGAGCCAGGCTCTGCCCTTGGAGATGCCGGTCTCGGTGTGGGCAGTGCTCGGAGGCAGCATCTGGGTGAAGGGTTGGGTGGGCGCGGGTAGCCAGTGGCGGCCTCTGGGGAAGAGATCCTGGGCTGAAGCCTCCAGTGTGTGAAGAGCCTTCCGGTCTCGGGAGCAGCAGGTGCCAAGGCCCTGCATTGGGCCCGGGCCTGGAATGTTCCAAGAGCCAGAGGGGAACTGGGGCGGCTGTGAAGGGCGGGCGGGTGCTGGAAAGGAAGACCTAAGCCAGTCCTTGCCCCTGAGTTATTCCAGGCAGGACGGGAAGCCAGTGGGGGCTTTAGGCAGGAGGAGGGCGGCCTGAGTGCGCCTGGTTCTGCACAGCGAGGCGGCAGCTGTCGGGGTCCTGGGCGCGACGTGGAATCCACCTGGGCCCCCGGCATGAAGAGGGGTGGGAGGGGGAGGAAAGGGTGATTTGGGGATGAATTCGATATAGGGGGCAAGGGAAGAACAGAGTAAGGAAGGATTTCTGTGCCCTTGGCTAAAGTAGCCAGATGGAAAGAGAAGCCCTTTAACTTAGAAGCCCTGGGTTAATGTCTGGATGTCTGAATTCTCTCTTGGGCGTGTTGTGTTCGAGAGGCCTGTTAGGTGGCTGAGGCGGAATCCCCACTGGGAGTAACGTGCGCAGGTCGGCAGCTCAGGAGAGGGGGCTCAGCCAGAAATGAAGATGAGGTGGTCAGATGCAGGTGACACTGAGCCCCCTGGCCTGGATGAGGTCACCTTGGGAGTGTGTTTCCCATTCAACCCTGGAGGGTCCTTCTTGGGTGTCTGCTCTGCCTGGTGCCCTTCGCAGTCTGGGGAAGACCGCTCTGAGCAAGGGGGACAAGAGCTCTGGTCTTCAGGAGCTCAGGTTCCTGTGGGGGAGACTGATGTTAAATAACCAGGTTCTAGAATGTTCAGCAGAAGTAATAAATGGGTGGAGCTTTGAGGATGTCTGCCTGGTTGTTTTGCGTAGGCAGACGTGTCCCCACCCTCCTGTGCGGTGGGGTCTGAGCCGATTCCTGGGAGAGGATGGGGGGAGCCAGGAGGACCCCTCAGAGGGGCGCAGGCCAGGTGTGTGGGGGGGGAAAGGGGCTGGGACCCCATCCATAGGCTTCATGGCCCCGCTTGGGGCTGTGTTCCTCCAGCACTGTGAGAGTCACAAGCTGTGTCGACTCTTGCCACCCTGTGGCCGGGTGAGGGCGGCCGCCACAGAGACCGCCAGGGTCCCGGGTGGCCGAGGTGAGAGTCGGGCTCACACCAGGGCGGGGTGGCAGGGATGCTTTGAAGGCAGAGCCGATGGCTTGGCTGGCTCTGGGTTGTGAGAGCAGGAGAGCCGTCGGAGGCGGTGGTCCGGGCGGTGGGTAGAGTGTCACTGTGGGCAGGGCGTGGTCTTCCTCCGGGGTCAGGCTGGGGTGGCGGGTGGGGGCGTGCATGTGCTCAGGGCCACGGGTGGCCGCAGCAGTGCCCTTGAGGGCCTCTAGACGGCATTGAGTGCTCTGGGCCCTCGGAGCTCACTGATGTGTGAGTGTCACTGGCCCTGAGCAATGCGCCCAGCTGGGCCTCCGGCTCTGGCAGCCTGGTGGCCAGGCACCCCTCCCTTGTGGGAACTTCCCTGGGGGTCTAGTAGTTAGGACTCCGCTCTTCCACTGCAAGGGGTGCGGGTTCAATCCCTGGCCAGAGAACTAAGGTTCTACACGCCGTGTGGCTTGGCCAAAAAATCCCACCTCCGTTGAGGGGCACAGGCCGTGGCGTTGGGGGAGCTGAGGCAGGAGGGGTGGGCCGCACGCTGGGTGGGCGTGTGGGCCCACCCAAGGGGAGACCAGGTGGTGGTGCAGGTCACTGCCCTGAGCCTGGGAGGGCCGCGCCGGCCTGGTTTGGCCCTAGGGCGGCAGAAGTTGTCCTGTCAGCGGGGAAGCTGGGCCCAGGGCCAGCTGCAGGGAGCGGTGGTTGATCCAGCCTGTGAACCCCCTCAGATTGAACAGAACAGCGCGTTTGTCTCTCCCAGAAGACCGCAGTGCGCAGCTGTCTGCTTCTCCTCCGTGTCCGGCAGCAGGCCCTCCTGGCACTGGGTGGGTGCGGAGGCTGGGCCCTGCCCAGCCACGTTGGCCCTGGGGCAGCTCCCTATCTGCCCTCTGGTGCCTTTGGGCGTCCGGCTGTGGCGTGTCGTCTTGTTTCCAGCTCTCTGTCTTGCTCAATGTTATTGTACATAAATTAGAAGATCTGATTTATGGTTAGAATTTGATAACTAGAAACACCTTTTTCACATTGGTGTGTCTCATAAAGGAAATGAAGATATTTTTTAAAGTCATCATTGATATTTCTAGAAAACAGCCCCACCAAAGTTGAGAAACTAGGTAGATTTATGATTTTAGAATCCTGCAGAGCTTTGACCTTAAAAGTTGGAGTTTTTGTGTCCAATTCAGAATGACATCAGCCAGTGCTGGGGAGTCACTCTGTGTGTGGGTGGCGGCCAATTCAGGGTGGAGGGCAGTTTGCCCTGGGCGGTATGTAGCCAGTTAGCCCTGGCTCACCACCTTCTCCCAGCCTGCTGCTGACACGTTTCAGCGGCTCCTTGGAGCAGGGCCCCCACCTGCCGTGCTCAGCTTGTCCTTCCCCAGAGGGTCATAGTCTGCTCAGTGTCCAAGGTCTAGCCTTCCACGCCCCAGGCAAAGTGTATCGCCTTGGTCTAGAGGCCTCGAGCAGCTCTTGGAGCCGCGGAGGTGGCGCGTCGCTGACACACGTCGGCTGCAGTGTGTTACACGCCGGGGCCGAGACCTTCCTCCTGCATCTTTCACATTGCCTGCACCACAGCTTCTCACATGGTGCGGGAACTCGCTAAACGTTGGTTAAAATGAAGGCTTTAGCCATGACACCTGAAGTGACAGATTTTTAAGAGGACTTCTGAGTAGAAGGAAAATACTTAGATTTGGAAATTGGATCACCAAACAGAAATTGACAGGAAAGGCAGGAGAAAGAGGTTATGGGCTGCCCTGCTGGAACTCCTGTGGGCATCTCTGTTGGAGAACCTTTCCAGAACAAATCACCAAAGGCAGTAATCACCACGATGCTGACCGTGGGGTTGCCAGAATGACCCATGGTGTCAGGTTAGTCTGACGACCTTCTCTTCAGAGTTGAATTGATATCGTGTCCTCCCTGGACCCTGTCCAGAGGAGTGCAGTGAGATGCTGAACCGCAGAGAAGCACCCAGCAAAGCTGGCCTGCGTGGGGTGTCCCAGGGCGCTCGGACGCCGCCCTGGGAGTCCAGGGCTGCTGTGCAGGCTGAGGTGGGGCCCGGCACCCACAGGAGCGCGACGGGAAAGGTGGAGGTCGAGGCAATTGAGCGTTTGGGGGGCCTACCGTGTCACCGGCATTGCTTATTGTCTTGGAGTGTCATTCAGCCTCATGTCAACCTTTGAGGTGGGAGTTATCCCTGGTTTACAGATTAGGAAGCTGACGTGCACAGCGTGGAGTGACTGTCAGGGCTGTGGGACTTCCCACTTCCCTGTGGTCCAGTGGCTGAGACTCTGCACTCCCGACGAAGGGGGCCTGGGTTCAGTCCTTGGTCAGGGAACTAGATCCCGTGTGACACAAATAAGAGTTTGAATGAAGATCAGAGATCCCGCACGCTGCAACTAAAGCCTGGTGCGGCCAAGTAAGTATTAAAAAACAAGCCACAATTCCTTCTGCTGTTTAGAATCAGGGAAATACAGAGAATCAGAGGACTTAGGGTTAAACTGAACTCTTACTCTTTGAACCCTGGGAGACACAGGGGTTCGGCAGAGATGTGGAGCAGCAAGAACTCCTAGGTTGCTGATGGGCTGGTGTAAACACATTGAGAAGAGTTTGAAATTGTCTTCCTGACCTGAATCTGCTCTTAATCAGCAACATGGCAGTCACGCGACAGTCCAGCAGTCCACTCTGAAATGTCCGTGACAAACTCTTAGACCTGTGTGCTAGGAGGGTTTGTGCAGACATGCTCATGGTGAGCACGATTCAAAATGAACAAGTGGAAATAATTCAAATACCCATCAACCTGAGGGTGAATAAATCATGGAGCCCCGTATAGCAGTGAAAATGAATGAGCCACAGCGCTTTTGTCAGCAAGGATAAAATCTCAGAATTATTAGGTTAAAAGCAAGTTGCAAAAGACGACAAATAGCATTGTACTTTGTAGTACAAATGACAGACAAAAGTATGTCTATACCAAAGTATGTAGTGTTTAGGAGTACGTAGGTATGTGGTTAAACTTTTGATAGAAGCAAGGGAGTAATAAACACAGAATTCAGTGTAGGACTCACACCTGGGGCCCGGAGGGGCAGGGACCTTTGGAGCAGGAGAACATCAATGATATAGCTGTTGACTCTATTTCTAAAGCTGAGGGACAGGTTCCTGGGTGTATATTTTGTTATTTATTTGTTTTAGATATTTCATGGTACTAAACATAGGAAAACAAAAAACACACCACGCCTGAGGATCAGAATGGAGATTGTGGGTTTAAGAGAAATTCTGAAAGGGCTGCCCCAGTTCTGGGCCTGAAGCGCGTTCCCTGGGGTGCTGGGCTGAACACAGCAGCGGGCATGGGAAGGAGCAGACTTTGAGAGCAGGGAAGCTGCCCGGCCCTGGGCCTCGCTCGTCCCGCCTCCGCGTCCTCTTCTCTAGGACAGGAGTCCTGACTCCAGCCTCGTGGGGCTGTGGTTAGGAGGGCACCAGTGCGGGGTGTGTAACTGGGTGCGTGCTCTGCGGGTGCACACTTCTGGGGGTGCTGCAGGGGGTGCGGGCAGAGGCCGTGTCCTCTGTGGGCTCAGGGGTGGACTGGTGGCTCACGTGACCAAAACAAACCCTGTAGAAAAGGGTTTGAGAGAGAATCAGTCTTATTCTGGCCTAGTGCAGAGATTCTTGTTAGACTTAAAATGAGGGGTTGACAGCTAGCACTGTGAATCAGTCCATGTCTCTTTCTTTCTTCCCTCCTTTTTCCCTTGTCATCTCAGCACTGGGAAATTTGGTGCCTGCTTTATACCAGGACTCTGTAAGCAAAGCGATCTAACTTTGTACGCATCCCGGCCTGGGCTCCGGCTGTGGAAGGCTGACATCCATGGGACTGTCCAGGCCACGTTTATCTTAAAAGACGTCTTCGCCGGAGGAGTCAAGCCTTTCGAGCTTTATCCACGCCTGGACTCTGCCGCGCGGGGAGGGTGCAGCTCGCCTGAGAAGCACTTGGGGCTCGTGTCGTGTTTCTTCCAAGAAGGTTGGGTGTTGAGTTGGAATGAATACAGTATTTACCTTCTGGACACTGTCAACCAGGTGAGCCAAGTGATGGTGGCGCAGCTTGGTGTCTAGAGGCAGGAGGGTGTGTGTAAACCTCTGCCTCCCCTCTTCTCAGAGGGTGGGACAGTGTGGGTCCCGCGCGCTGCCTTTCCCAGTGAGCTAGTCACGGAAACCAGGTGAAGGTTTGGTGGTTTTTGTAGATTTGAAAAAATATTTGGTTTAAATATTCGTAGTCCTGTCCCCTGCTAAGAAAGTGTGTGTGTGTTATTTAAGCAGAAAAGTAAATTTGTTCTTTATTTCTTTGGATCATGTGTTTTATGGCTACCAAATTACCGTGAGCGTAATGAAATGAGATCAGACCTCACACATAACAAAGAGTGAGACAGGGACTCGGTGCCCAAGGTCTCCCCAGGGTGCGGCTGAGCATGCAGAGCCTCTGGCTTTCTCCCTCTTGTGCCTTGTTTCTCCTCCCAAGTGGAGCCACTTCGTTCTGCCATTTCCCCGACTTGACTTGATGATGTGTTTGGACAGCTTACCAGCATTATCAAATCATGGTTGGAAACAATTTCTGTTTAAAGTAGGGTGATGAGATTATTGCCAATAGAG
This sequence comes from Odocoileus virginianus, assembly GCF_023699985.2. NCBI lineage: Eukaryota > Metazoa > Chordata > Mammalia > Artiodactyla > Cervidae > Odocoileus > Odocoileus virginianus. The sequence continues at coordinate 9,661,887 of NC_069689.1, read as the reverse complement.
ATTGCTTTAGGAATTTTTTTTTTAAAAAGAAACTGTTCAGTTTCAGTGTATTCTTTGTTTTAAAATTTTATTTGTAGCTGCACTAAGTCTTTGTTGCGACATGGGGCACGGTGGCTTGGGGAATCGCCAAAGTGCCTTTTAGCCCTGAGTTTCTCTTCTTAGGGAACATTTTGAAAGACATTTTTGTATTCTTTGCCAGGTCCAGAGAACACAGCTTTTCTTTTTTCTTTGGGTACTGTTTGAACATAATGTGTACTTACTAGTTGGTGGGGTCAGTGTATTCTATAACTGTACATGAGTTTCTCTCTTCTGAACACTTACCCAAAGCCTTCCCCAGTAGGTGTAATTAACTTCATCTTGTAGGTGGAGAAGTGGAGCCAGAGAGGCGGGTCATGCACAGTCTGAACGTGACAGCGCGATTGGAAGCTTTCAGACGCTGCCAGGATTAGTTAGGGATCATCAAAGGACTTGTGCCCGCTTTCTCCTCTGCCTTGAGCTACTCTCCTGTTTGCTGTTGAGTGAGAAGCAAGAATGTTTTTCAATCAGTGAGGGCTCAGGGTTGTCCTGTGTTTGGGGTGCTGTTGGCTTTCCGATGGCGTTGGGGGAGTCCTGTCTCCCTCCTCATTCATTCACAACTGCGACTCACAGTACCTGCCCGGCCTCTGCCGCAGGAATCCACACGGTATGCGCCCTAGACCTGCCAGCCTAGGAGGGCCAGGCCGGGCAGGGCTTTGTGTAAAGGGCTGTGAGCTCTGAGAGTCCTGGGCCTTGCTGAGGAGGGCCTGCTTGTCAGGGACACTTCCCAAGGAGGGGGCGTCTGAATCGAGCTGAAAGTCCCCGTGAGCAGGGCCAGGGAGAGAATCCGAGTGGAGGGCATGGCATCAGGAGGGTCAGGGCCAGGTTCCGGGGTGGCCAGTGGGTGCGCCTGCGGCAGGGCGGGCAGGGAGCGACTTCAGGCTCAGTCCCGGAAAGGTCCTGACGGGTACTCAGTCACCATCTGTTGGGTATTACCTCACTTTGGGTTGAATTACTCCAAGTTTCAGAAGTCATGATAGCAAGCAGCAGCTATTTGACTTCTTTGGATTCCAACACATGCTTGTACGGTTTGAGCTATTACTATTGCCTGGTTTTGTGATTTTCTTTTTCTGGACAGGCCACCATTGCTGGTTTGGAAGGATCAGGTGATATTGTGTCTGTTTCCTGCACAGAAAATGAAATATTTTTCTTAAAGGGAGACAGGAACATTATACGAATTTCAAGCAGGCCTGAAGGACTAGCATCAATAGGTTTGTATTTGTTATAAAATGTATTTGTTACAAAACTTTGTTATAAAATATATGTAATTAAAGTTTATAATGTAGAAAACTTACCACTTTTATTTTCATTAAGTGATTCTAACTTTATCTAAGGAGCTATTCAGAGGGTATCCTTTGATTCTTAAAAAACAGTTTATGCTACTTTTCTTGAAAACCACTTACTTTCAGTCCAGGTCTTACATTTGCTGGAATTGTTTCTGTGGGTCTGGAGGGTGGGGGGGTTGGGTGAGTAGGAAGGGGAGCTCAGCTCCCACCCTAGTAATCTCCATCTGATGCTCTGAGCCAGCCTGTGGGGTCGATGCATAAGGTTTTTGAACATTGAAGTCTGTCACCTAGGACACATGTTTTTACCTTTAATAATAAGAGCACATCATCTTTCCCTCTGATAACCACAGTTAAATCAGCTTCTTTACCGGTGCGGGACGGTCTGGAGACATCGGTGTGCTCAGAGCAAGTCCATGGGCCGCGTGCAGAGAAGCTGCCGGCGGCCATGCCTTCCGAGACGAGGCTCCGCGGCGCTTCGGTGGCCAGCTCCGTGGCCAGCGAGCCCAGGAGCAGGAGCAGCTCGCTCAATTCCACGGACAGTAGCTCCGGGCCTCAGACAGCCCCCGAGCTGGGCAGGGGTGGCCCGCTCACCTCGAACAGGTTCAGCGTGATAAGCTCGGAGGACTTCGACCAGGAGCTCGTGGTGAAGCCTCTCAGGGTGAAAAAGAAGAAGAGGACGAAGAAGACAGGTACCGTCCGCAGCAGAGCGCGAGGGGCCTCCCCCCCGCCGCCAGGGGCCTCTCACCAGACTTGGGAGGGGGCGGGGGGGGGGGCACTGAGGGAACAGGCAGCGGTGTCTGTCCTCCTCAGAGGAGTTTCCCTGTGAAATCTTTATCTGTATTTAACACAAAGCAGTGAACAGTGATGCAGCTCACCAGCCCTGCTTACAGGTCTGGGTATTGTACTTTTCAATACTTCAGTTAAAAATTTGGTTTATTCATGTATATCATCTATTAGACCAGAGAGTGATGAACTTGGAAGGAAAGCTATGGAAATCTTCAGATGCATCAGTTAATGTTTAGTGTTGGGTATGTCATCAGATACGGGATTTTTTTTTTTTTTTTTGGCCGTGCTGTGGTGCTTGTGAGATCTTAGTTCCCCAACCAAGAGATGAATCCAGGCCCTTGGCAGTGAACTCGCAGAGTCCTAACCGCTAAATTGCCAGGGAAGTCCCCAGATAGGGGTTTTTTTTAGAATTAATTAGTTTTGGCTGCACTGGGTCTTTGTTGCCGCACCCAGGCTTTCAAGTGGCAGTGAGTGGGGGTTGTGCTGCACGGGCTGCTGCTTGCAGGGGCTTCTCGTCGAGGCTCGCAGGCTCCAGAACTTGGCCTTCGGTCATTGTGGCTCATGGGCTTAGTTGCCTGGTGGCGCGTGGGATCTTCCCGGACCAGGAATCAAACCCACAACCCCAGCTTTGGTAGGTGGATTCTTAACCACTGCCACAGGGAAGTCCTGGATGTGGGGTTTAACATGGAATTTTCTTGGCTTATTACTCCTTGGTGCCGACTGAGCCTCTCTACTAAAGATTGCTGCAGTATTGAAGGAAAATATTATCAGATGCCTTAATATCTTAATAACTTTAAAAAATTTTTCTGTGATCCCTTTGTTCCTTTGTTCTTGCTTAGTTAACATTTATTGAAGGAAGCCTCAGAGCCCATCATGTGTACAGTATTTGCATCCATTTAAAACACCTCTGAATTGGGACAGTTTGTACTTGAGAGATTTATTCGTCAACAATTACAGCTCCTTCATTTAAGATGTTTTTTTCTTAAGCCAAGTTTTTGTTTTTTAGTTCGCGTCTTGCCCCTTGTGTGGAGTCCTACCTAATCTTAACCGTTCTTGTTTCAAGTAGAAGGTGGAAGCAGCACCGCGGGCCCCAGCTCCCTTGAGTCGACCCCCGGCTGTGAGTTTCCTGGGGACAGCCCCCAGTCCGTGAGCATGGACCTGCCATCCATGGCCTCCAGCTTGGGCAGCGTCATGGACCGGTCCAGCACAGGGTCTCCTGACCAGGAGAGCAGTCTCAGCGGGGAGGCCGCTGGTGTGCTGCCAGAGTTTAGCGACTCCGAGGCATTCAGTGTCCTGGAGGTGCCCCTGCCTGCCCCTGACCTGCTGAACCGAGGCGGTGACGGGAGAGCTGAAATCCCCTTGGGCGACGGCGAGGGTGGGACAGAGCCGCCCGCTGGGGCGGTGAGCTCTTCCTGGCGCCTGCCGGAGCACGTGGAGAACTCTGAGGACGTCGTGGAGCTGGAGGAGGAGCCTCATCCTGCAGACGGTGGGCCGGGTGCTGCGGCGGAGGCCCGAGGGGAGGGGGCCGTGCAGCCTGATGGCCTCCCGGGCGCTTTCTCAGAACCCTGCATCCTGGACTCGGCACCGGTGCCTTCCCACCTCAGCTGGGCCCTCAGTGCAGAGCAGCAGCTTCCGGGGGCCACGGCTGACGAAGGCAGAGCTGAGGAACCTCCTGAAGAGCAGGGCTTCCCGACGCACGTGGGAGCCCCCCACCACCTCAGCCTGAGTCCCCGGCACGCTGCTCCTGACGCTGACACGGGCCAGACGGCGGTTGTCACTTCCGAGCATGACCTGGGCGGGGGCGGCCAGCCGCCTCCCTGGGCCTCGGCCTCAGCAGCCGGAGCCCAGGAGCAGCCCCCGCGGGACCAGGCGCTGACCTCCAGCGACGAGGAGGACATCTATGGCCATGGGCTGCCCTCTTCATCCTCGGAGACGAGTGTGACGGAGCTGGGAGGGGACCGCTCCCTGCAGGACCTGAGGCAGCTGGGCACAGACGACCCTGGGCTGCTCAAGGCCGACCAGGTACAAGGGCTCCTTGAGGGAAGTCACGGGCTAACTGACGCTGGGAGGGGGTGAGGCTCCACTGTCAACCCTGTGAGCCAGGTGTCGGGAGGCCCAGATTTGGGGGGACTTCCAGCACAGGGATCTGAAATGGCTTGGGCTCCTGCTGACCTGTCGTTCCCAACCAGTGGCCGACAGGCGCGGCCTCTCACATCGATTCTGACCCGGGAGGGCGGCCCCGCGTGGGCACCTGCAGCTCATCGTCCCGGAGAGCAGCTGGGCGGGCCTGGGGCCACTCCAGGAGCCCCGTGGGCAGGGGCCTGGCCCCTCGTGGAGGAGGAGGCGCGGAGCAGGCTGGAGGCCGGGACTCCCCGCCCGCCTCTCCTCAGACACACATCTGTGACTCAGCGTCGGTGCCAAGGCATGACGGGTATAGAAGGGAGCTTCTCCCTACAGGACCCGAGGCGGCCGGGCACGGACAGCCCTGGGCTCCAGGCGCAAGAGCGTCAGTCGTCTGGGTCCCCGGGCTCCAGGGCACAGGCTCAGTAGTTGTGCCGCATGGGCTTAGTTGTTCCTTGGACGTGGGATCTTCCCGGGTCAGGGATCAAACCCATGTCTCCTGCACTGGCAGGCGGATTCTTTACAGGGAAGCCCAGCCAGTAATTATCATTAGACGTGTTTGGTTTCAGCGCTGTGTATTGTCACTCTTCTTGCTGTGTGGCCGTAAGGTGTGGCCTGTGCAGGTGAACTTACAGCCTTCCCCGGACGCCTCTGGAACCTCTGTCCCACCGAGGCACCGCGTTGGGGCAGCACTCACGGGGGCCAGGGGCCACATTCCACACTTTACAAGTTCAACTCGTTTACTTCTCTGAAAACAAAACCCACGAGCTAGGTGCTCCCATTTCACAGGAGGAAGTGGAGACTCAGACACTTCGTGCAGGCTTTATCGGGTCAGGTAGCAAGTGGGGCCACAGTGGCTCCAGGGTCCCCTCTCTCAAACTTGGGTGCTGTCTGTCCTGCCTCGAAAGCAAAACATCCTGCTTACTTGGTTTAAGACAAAGTGCCTTTTCCCTTAGGTTTCTGTGTGTTCACCCTTTCTTGAATGCCTTCAGCTGCCAAGGTCTGTGTCTGGCGCTGGGACGCTGCAGTGCCTGTGACGGGCAGTCCTAGGTGTCACAGTCAGGGAGGAGCCAGCCAGTCTGCGGGTCCTCCCAGCTGAGCAGGACTCGGGCCCAGCTGAGTAGGACTCGGGCCCAGCTGAGCAGGACTCGTCCCAGCTGAGCAGGATCGGTCCCAGCTGAGCAGGATCGGTCCCAGCTGAGCAGGACTCGGTCCCTGCTGAGCAGGATTGGTCCCAGCTGAGCAGGACTCGGTCCCAGCTGAGCAGGATCGGGTGCTGGTGATGAGCGCAGGGCGGGAGGGGCTGGCGACAGGGCCCCCACCAGCCCTGGCATTAGCCAGGCGGCTCTGGCCTGCGCGGTTGGGCTTCTTGGGCAGAACTTTAGAAAGTCCTCGGTGAGAGGGCCCCTGGCACTGTGAGGACCTCACCTACCTTCACCCAACTCGGCCACCTGGAAAGCCACATTTTGGTGGGTTTTGAGGGGGTAGATAAGGCGTGCCCTGGGGAGCAGGGGCAGCTGACAAGCATTGGGCATCACGCTCTGCAAAGCAGCAAATGTCCTTGTGTGGGTGATTGTGCAAATACATGCGTTTCTTTTGCAGTTTTAGAAAGGTCTTAAAGTACACACTTTATTTAGCTTTGCCTTCTGAAAGACTCCTAGCAGCTGAACCGTAGCCTCCAAAATTCAGTGAGGCAGTGTCCTGGCCAGATGTCTGTCAGCCACAGGGTGGACTGCCCGTTTGGTGACTGCCACAGAACTTTAAAACAGTATCATGAGAAAACAAAGATAGTGGTAGTGCTATTTCTCCTGTAATGATTAGATGTACAAAAAACCAGTCTGCATACAAGTGTGAAGTGAGGCATACCTGTAGAATAATAATGTGAACTCTGGGTTAGGGAAGAGGTTATAGTGTCTACGAAAAAGTGTTTATCCAGGGATGTTGTGGGGTCTTTGCAGGGGACAGCAGCTCCCATCTCACAGTGTTTCTGTTAGAGCTGGTCCAGAGACGGCGGGGCCGGTTTCCGCATGGCTGCTCAGAGGGCCTCTCACAGACACACACACACAGGCACACGTACACAGCCCTTTCAGCTCCACAACTTTAATGCTGGCGCATTTTTCGTATTGCCAAGTGTGGGGCATGTGCAGCTGTGTCTTCTGTTGCCAAGTCAGCAGGCTCTGTCCTTGTCAGTTTGCAGAAAGCTGGATGGGCTACTCCGGGCCCGGCCACGGCATCCTCAGCTTGGCGGTCTCTGAGAAGTACCTCTGGTGCCTGGACTACAAAGGCGGCCTGTTCTGCAGCGCGTTGCCAGGCGCTGGGCTGCGCTGGCAGAAGTTCGAAGATGCCGTCCAGCAGGTGGCAGTCTCGCCCTCAGGTTCGCCCCTGGCTCCCTGCGCCCGGCCCCCTCCCCGCCCCACACAGCCCGCCGAGCACTCTGTCCAAGCAGACCTGGCCTTTCCTGCAGGTTTTAGGGCTTTTCTCCATGGGACGTGGGCTGCTTCATTTGACATCACTGAAGATTGTGTAAATGCCGTTCAATTTTTAGTTTTTTTTTTTTATTAATTGCAGTGGTAACACATGAACATACTCTTGTTAAGTTATACAAATAGCTTGAATTTTGAGGGTATTTTTTAAAGAAATACTAACGTACACACTTCACATAAGAATAAATGTGTTTCTGTTTCTTAGTGTTGCTTTAAAGCAACTGAACTAATGAAGATGGGCCCATGGATGTGTTGGATAAATTTGAAACATTTGGTTTCTTTCTTAGAAATTGTTTTTTAATGAGCTACACACATCTTTGGGTGAACAAGCTACTCCTGGGCTTTGAAAATAAAATGTGTTCAGTCCTTTAAGCCGTGATCAGGCCGTTGTCAGTGGTCTGGGACAGACACTTCCTGGGTGAGGGTCTACCCCTGCCCCCATCTGTACAGAATCTCGTGTTTGTCATAATGTTGGCTGCTCTACCTATATAGGGAGGGAGGTAGAACAAAAGTATGTATGTGTATTTGCCTGGTTGTAGCTGGTTTGTTAGAACATCAGAAAGGAAGGCAGACAAGACTGAGCCTGTGACTTCTGTTAGAGACTCCCTCCAACTCTCCTGGCCTTTGTCGCCATGTAAAATACTAGTTTGTTCAGGGTTGTTTTGTTCTATCTTTTGCTTGTTTGAAAAGTATCTTTCCTTAGGGACTAAGATAATCTGTTCCATTAGCTGGCTTTATATAATTGTGCAGTTTAACGCTTTCCCTCTCATTTACCTTTGGGTTCATCTCCCCAGCCAGTTATAAACTTTGGTTCTTTGCTGATTCTGTGAATTACTTTGTGTCTCCACACCATTCAGTCCCTCACCGCTCCAGTGGGAGCTCTGTCTCCACCAGGCTGTGCTCTGGCTGAGCCGTCCTGCAGGGCCCCGACCAGGGTGGGCTCTCCTCCACCCGCGCCTCGCGTCGGACCCTCTGTCCAGCCTGTGCGCTCTCGGTGATGCTGGTGGTTTCTGACACCTTGCCTCAGTCTCCATAGACAGGCTTCCTGTCTGCCTTCCCTCCTGCCCTCCCTGTCTTCTGTTTAGTAGAAGCCTTCTCTAAGTGGAGAAGGGGACAGCCCAGCTCAGGGTGTCCTTTTCCTGCACCGTGTCCCCTTCGCTGGCCCAGAGCTCCCCCTGCCCCTTGGAGTCCCGTCGGGCGTTCTCTTTCTTAGGACACTCACTGTGCCTCAGGACGGCCATCCGCGTCCTCACCCGGCACACCAGTGGCGCCGCTCCTCTCCCACGCGGAGCGGGCCCCTGACGCCCGCCCTGTGTGCTGTGTCCTTGAGGCAGCTCCCCTCCTGACGGCCTGCGTGGTGCCGGCAGTCCCCTCCCACACATGAGGAGGCGGCTGAGGGGGCCCAGGGCCCGGGGGCTCGCGCCCCAGCACTGCCCTTCCCCGGCTGGCATAGCAGCAAAGGGGGCATGCTGGAGAAATCGCTTGCCCGCAGCACCCAGAAGCGAGTGTAGTGGGTAAGAATTCTCGGCCTTCATTGGCCCGTGAATAGAATTTTTATTTCCACAGGCGCCCTTCTTTGGAAGATTGAACAGAAGTCTAACCGAGCCTTTGCGTGCGGAAAAGTGACCATCAAGGGGAAACGCCACTGGTACGAAGCTCTGCCCCAGGCGGTGTTTGTGGCCCTGAGCGATGACACGGCCTGGATCATCAGGACCAACGGGGACCTGTACCTGCAGACAGGTGGCTGCCCCGGGGTGACTGCACTTTGGTGGCGATGTGCTTAGAGGCGGTGACGGAGGGGCTAGATGCAAATCTAAGTTAAAACGTTTCCGGAACATTTGTCATAAGTTTAACATTAGATGCCAACATTTAACATGAGTTAAAACACTTGCCATCGGGATCTATCAGCAGCTTTCTACTACTCACTCACTTTCACCCAGGACACATTTATGGCAGGAATTAAAAATTATTTAGAATCTTATAGGGCTAACCGTTGCCTGTCCCTTTTCCTGTGGTATCAAATCTGAAGAGGAAAGAGTAACGGAGAAATGACCTTACAATCATTTTTCGCTTTAACTCATGACTGAGTTTTTTCAGTCCGGTCAAAGCCCTGCTTCCATATCCTTATTTACACATGGGTCAGGAAAAAACAACAGAAATAATCTGCTCCAAATAGCAGTTTATCTCGTCCTAGGAAACTGCCCTGAGGGGAACCTTTAGCTACTGGAAGAGACTCAATGGGACTTGTTTATTAAAAATAAACTGTAATGAGAGTCACTGTTTATGTACTGTCAGCAAAATGGGATACGGGTTTCCAAAAGCAACATGATTTAGCAGTACCTGGAAATGAGTACAGGGCAGGAGCTCTTTTTCGGTTGTCAAGAGGCCCTGTTGGGTTTGCGTAAAGATGAGTCTTTTGACCATTTAATACTGTTGCCTCCGAAAGGATGTTTCCGTCTCTGTTGGGAACGGTCAGCCAGGGACAGTTCTGGGACTGGAAGCCCTTTGCACCTGGCTCGCTCTCAGGTGTGGAGGTGCCAGCCTAACAGCAGCTCCTGCCTCAGCCCAGGGGCAGCCCTGCCAGCTTCGGGCCTGTGTGCCCGCCAGTCTCTCCAGCCTGTTCCTGTGGCTTCCTTGAAAGTGAAAAATAGTGGGAAGACAGGCACGTCCAACTTCCAGAGGCATCTGAATATCTTTCCTGCTGGGGAAAGAGGGCGCTTTGGCCTCGGGGTGAGGAGGGCCTTAGGAATCACCTGGGCAGTGATTTCAGCCCGACTGAGACCCATCCAGAGCTACCAGGTTAGAGTCTCTGGGTTTGGCCTCAGGATTAGTGGTGTAAGAAGTCCGGTAGGTGATTCCCACCACATTGAGTCCAAGGAAATGCAGCCCAAGGACTATGATACCGAGGGGCACTTTAGTGATGAGTAGGGACACGTCAGGGAGTGCAGAGGCCCAGCTGCAGGCCAAGGCGGCAGGTACAGGGTTTGGTAGCAGCTTCTCTGCGCCCCCTTAGGAGTGGCCTTGGAGCTCATTAGATAGGACTTGCAGAGTCTCCGAGGGCCGTGGCCACCGAGTGTGGAGGGCGTCTCTGTGCACCGGCTCCTCTGGGCCTGGGCCCTCCTGGCTCGGGTCTGGCTGCTCTCCTGCACTGGACTTTGTGTTCTTTCAGAACTTGTTTAGCTACCTGGGGACACTAGAAGGTCCTGAGTTGTTATTCCAGTTTCCAAAGAACATCCAAACACACTTCAGGTGGACGTTATATTTAAGCACAATTTAACCATCTTATGTTGACTAAACCTTAAAAAGAGAAAATACTTACTACGAAAGGAAAGGATATAACAATGCCAAAAAAGAAAAATAAGCCAGCAACAGGATGAGAATGGGGAGTGAAATCCTGACAGTGTGTCTCTGGGGGCTTTCCGCCGTCCCCGGCAGGTCTCAGCGTGGATCGCCCCTGCGCCAGAGCCATGAAGGTCGACTGTCCGTTCCCGCTGTCCCAAGTCACTGCCCGCAACAGTGTGGTGTGGGCGCTGACGGAGCAGCGAGCCCTCCTGTACCGGGAGGGGGTGAGCAGCTTCTGCCCCGAGGGGGAGCAGTGGAAGTGTGACATCGTCAGGTATGCGCGCAGGGCGGCCGCTGTCCGTGTCCTCTCTGCACCGTCTGCTCTCTGTCAGCCTGACGCCCCTCAAGGGACCCGTGTGAGCCTCTCCCAGGCAGAGCTGCTTCCCTGAAGGTTTCCAAGGTCGCGGTGTCCTCCAGGATTGTCAGAGTCAACGCCAGCAGCCTGGCCTTGAAGGCATTCTGTGCCTCCCTCTCACTGGCAGACTGAATGTTGGATCAGAGCTTAGTTTTTAAAATGCTGCTTCCCTTGACCAACATTCATCTGTGACCTTGAGCCCCACATGCTCACAGGTCTCTTGTGATGGTTTTTCTCCAGAACTGCCCAGAGTCAGAAAGTTTCTGTTTAGAGTCTCAGATGACTGAGCCAAATATTTTCCTTTATTATCCTCCTTGTCAGTTGAAATTACCCATGAATTACAGTTTATTTGGTTGCTTTCTACCAGTCAAACTTTTGATTGCACAATTACTGTCAGGTCATTTTTCTAGTGTGAGGTTATTAGTAGTCCTTAGAAAAGTTAGATTAGGATATTCATGGTTTGAGTTTAGCACCCCAGGAAACTTGAGTGAGCTCCTGTTGAGAGCTGGGGGCGGGGCTGGGCTGAGCGTGTGAACATGACCCTGCCCTGGCCTCAGAGCTCCTGTCTGGGGGAACCACCGCCTGTTGGTGTAGACGGTCCCGAGCCGGACAGGGACATGCCTCACGGGGGCACCCCGGCCCCCCTGCAGAGGTCAGGGAGGCGCCAGGCAGCTCAGCCCTGAAGCTGCCGGGGACGTCACCAGATGGCAGAGGGAGGGTGTTGTCCGCCGAGAGGGCGGGTCTGCCAGGCTGCTGCTGCTGCCCCGCACAGCCTGGCGCTGGGGGGTTTCTGTTCACTTAATTGGTGGAGGCAGGGGTGGGGCGATGGAGCACGCAGGTCCAGCATCCCCCACACGCCTGCGCTTCTTCCTGGGTTGTCTCCTCTAAGGAGAGCTCCCCACCGTCCTGGGCCTGCAGGGTGCCCCTCAGGTCCCACTGCTTGTCTGAACGGTACATACTGCACAGCCATTCAACTCAAGCTTTCTTCCTTGGAACTGGCGGGTGGGGCTCATCTCTTGTCCCACACCGAGCCCCCCTTCTCCGACACTTGATGTCAGTGTCCCAGACACACTGGGGGGCCAAGAACCTGGGTGTTGACTCCATGCTCTCATTTCCAGTGAGAGGCAGGCTTTGGAGCCCGTCTGTATAACTCTCGGGGACCAGCAGAGCCTGTGGGCCCTGGACATCCGAGGAAACCTGTGGTTCCGGACTGGCATCGTTTCCAAGAAACCCCAAGGAGATGACGACCACTGGTGGCAAGTAGGTGTTCAGCCCGGGGCCGTGCCAGGCGCCTCCCACTTAGCACCCCGCCCTTCTCCTCAGGGGCTTGGAGAGCTCGGGTTAAACCCGCAGTGCTCACTTCTACTGTTGGATGAACTGTGCGTGCTCAGTCGTGTCTGACTCTTTGCGACCCTGTGAACTCCATGAAATTTTCCAGGCAAGAATGCTGGAGTCAGTTTCCATTTCCTTCTCCAGGGGATCTTCCTGACCCAGGGATCAAACCCACATCTCCTGCTTGCAGGCAGATTCTTTACCCCTGAGTCACCATTAGAGCACATTAGGAGTATCGGGGCTTTTATCGCAGAAAGTAACTTGGAATGCTCTTTTTGCCTAAATATGCTGGCTTTGTTTATTTATTTTAATTTTGGTGTTATTTAGAAATTTGATATTACACGCTAAATAAAACCTAGTGACATCCATCTGAAGACCTAGGTAATACTAATATTTTTCTCTGAAAGAATGTATTAAGAAAAGAGATTAGATAATAGGTGTGAGAAAACCAATCCACAATTAAAACTCACTATCTCTGCTTGTACAGAAGGCCTGTAAATAAATGGTATTTGAACAAAGAAAAGGGGAATTTTCCCAGAAAAGTAAACACTGACAAATAGTGTGGTATAATCAAGCTCTCTCTGCCCCTCTGGCAGCAGTCAGCATAGACGTGTCGCCTGCAGTCCCCAGCATGGTGGGCGGAGCCGCGTTCATGCCGTGGGGCGTGCAGGGGATCTTCCTGCGCGGGCCCCGCTGGCTCAGGTGCCGTCCCGCAGGCCAGCGTCGTCGAGGGCAGGTCTTCCCGTGGCTGCTTTTAGGTCTTTCAGATGAGCGTGTGGAAGAGGAAGTTGTGTTTGGTCTCCACCTCTAATTTAATATGTCAGGTGCTATTTGAAAAGTTATACAAATGATTCAAAAATACTCTGTGTATTTGTAACCATATTACATGGTTTTACACACACACACAGTGTATACATGTACTAAATTCTGTGTTTAAGTAGCCTAAAGAAAGCTAGATACCATTTTATCATAGTATTCAGAACATTATCTTCAGAGAAATTTGACAGAGTCATTGCTAGGATATTTGGAAGCAGAGCTGTTTTAGTTACTATAGGATTGATTGTTCTGTAGGGCTCGAGTCAGTGTTATGTTTGGCCATTAAACTGTTCTTTTCTTTTTTTTTTAACTTGCATCCTACTTATCGGCCAAGCCTGGTGCTGGGACTGAATGTGTCCCAGGCTTTCCGTGTGGCCTGGCGCCATACCCCATGAGGAAGGGCAGTGGTCCCCGGGCTGTGCCTGGCCTCCTGTGGGCTCTGGCAGAGTCTGCCCGGCTAAGCTGGCATGCGCTCTGCCCATTAGAGAGAAAGAGGCCACAGGCTCTGCAGCTAACAAACACCATTTGCTTGAACCTTGGTGCAAACAGCAACTCGCAGTCAGCCTGAGTTCCATCACCGTGAGGAAGAGCTGTGTATACACACACAGTGCAGTGCTGATTTTATAGCTGCTTCCGTTGCATTTGTTTTGTTTATTACACTTGAGATTCCCTGTCAGGAGTGATTTCACGTCACTCAGCATTTTGTTGTGCGTGACCTGGGAGTGTGGCCTGCACGAGGCCGTCCTAAGAGTGGGGCCGTGACGTCTGTAATTAAGTCCACCAGGGCAGACAGACTCGGGAAGCCGCGCACTCAGAGAGCTGTCCAGCAGCCGGAGCTGCCCAGCCAGGAGGGGTTTCCTTAGACGGTGGAGCAAGGCCTCTTTCAGGAAAGTGCAAGGAGCGCGTCTGGAGCCTGAGCCCAGGTGTGCCCTGCACGTCCAGGACAGGCCTAGTCTGTGCTGCCGTTCCGGCATGGTCACCAACAGTGCCAGCGAGGTCAGGGCCTCCCTGGTGCCTCAGACGGCGAAGCGTCTGCCTGCAGAGCGGGAGACGGGTTTGGTCCCCGGGTCGGAAGGACCCCTGGAGAGGCGTGGCTTCCCACCCCAGTATCTTTTTTGATTGTGCTGGTCTTCATTGCTGCACTGGCTTTTCTCTCGTTGCAGAAAACAGGCTTCTCATTGCAGTGGCTTCTCTTGCTGTGGAGCGCGGGCTCTCGGTACACAGGCCTCAGTAGTCGCGGCTCCTGGGCTCTAGAGCACGGGCTCGGGGGTTGTGGCGCATGGGCCTAGTTGGCTCTGAGGCACGCGGGTTCTTCCCGGATCAGGGCTCAAAGCCACGCTTCCTGCGTTGGGAGGCCGATTCTTTACCACTGAGCCGCCGGGGGAGCCCCCACGCCAGTGTTCTTGCTTGAGGAATCCCGTTCACAGAGGAGCCTGGCGGGCTGCAGTCCGTGGGGTTGCAGAGCCAAACACAACTGAGCGGCTGACACGCTTACGTCCCTGTTAGGTCATGAATCATCCGTCACTCTGCCTCCACTACCCTTTTAAAAACCATGTTATGATTCTAAGTATTGTACCGGTTGTCCTTTGGAAATTTAAAACAAAATAATCCTGTCTCACCGATTTAGAATAAAAGACTTATGGGGTGCGGCGGGGTGATATTTAGTCATAAAAGGAATACACGCTTGTAAGAGGTGCATGCGGTAGAAAAGTATGTAAACTACAAGGCAGATGTCGGCATCCCCCTGAGTCGACCCCTTGGAGGTAGTCGCAGTCAGCAGCGGGGCTGTCCCCACACCTGACCCCAGTCTTCACCCAAGCGCACGCGCGTGGCGGTGGGGGCGGGGCCTTGGCTCTCAGGCCGCGAGCATACAGGAGGCGCTTGTGACTGCACTGAGAGCGGGGCGCCTCCCCGTCCCCCTCCAGGTGAGCATCACGGACTACGTGGTGTTCGACCAGTGCAGCCTGTTCCAGACCATCATCCACGCCACGCACTCGGTGGCCACAGCGGCCCAGGTGCCCGTGGAGAAGGTGGCGGACAGACTCCGCACAGCCTTCTGGTCGCAGCAGCTGCAGTGCCAGCCGAGCCTGCTGGGCGTCAACAACAGCGGCGTCTGGATCTCCTCGGGCAAGAACGAATTCCACGTCGCTCGAGGGAATCTCATCGGTGGGTGAATTACTTCCAAGTCAGCTTGATGGGCAGCTCCACTTAGAGTCAGCATTTAAAGCTCAGCTTAAAGATCTCCACTTGAAAAGACCATTCAGGCCAGTGGTATGCAGTGTGTGTGATGGAGGCATTCTCTATGCTCTATCAGTGTCCTTTTTTTCGTCTGTCATTCCTACAACTTGGATACATGTGTCTACCTGGTATGTCATCAGTTTCCACTAGGGATGTTGCAGGATATAAGGAGAGCACATGGAGCTTGTTTTTATGTCAGTAATTTCCACTTAAATGAAAAAATCCTCTCATACTTAGAGTCTAGTGAGAGAAGAGTCTGTTTCTAAGAGGGAAAATTATTGCACCATGGAAGATGTGAGGCTCTGGCCAGATCTGTAAACAGAGGCATAAATGCTCACGTGCCGCCTGGGGCTTCGTTTCTGTGAGTGAACCCTGCTCGGCGGGTCTCCTCCAGCTCGTCTCCCCCGGGTGGCCTCCCCCCACCCTGGGCAGGACTGCAGCTCTGCCCATTGGGCTGGCTCTCGCAGTGCCAGCTTGGATCGCCAACGTTAAGGGCCCTCCAGAACCAGCTGTGAGGGGTTTTGAAGACCAGTTGAGGCCTAGCACTGAAGTTCTGAAGCGTTCTGAAGTTCCTCTTTCTTTAACACACTCTTCCCTTATTCTTCCCAGGCACTTACTGGAATCATGTTGTTCCCCGGGGGACCGCCTCTGCCACAAAGTGGGCCTTCGTGTTGGCGTCCACTGCCCCCACCAAGGAAGGTGGGTTGGGGTGCCATTGAATGGTTACATCCATGGTCTGACGTGGCCGAGTTGGGGTGGGAGCCTGGCCATGATGGTGTCATGGGCGAGGGCCCCCGAAGCTGGACAGGAGAGAAGGGCCTGGTGTGGGGTGCTGAGGAAGTCTGGAGGCGAGGCTCCTTCTGAAGGCCAGGCGCGTCCAGTGTGGCTGCGGAGGCTGGCAGCTGGTACTGCCGCAGCATGTCTCGGGGCCATAGCACAGGCCAGTCAGCACCAGGCTTGTCCGGGTGCCAGGCCGTCTCCCCTGTGATCCTGGTTTACGGCGCCTGCTGGCCTCAGTCCCACCGTCCCCCTGGCAGGCAGGACTCCTGAATCCACTCAGAACTCAGAGCCCCTCCTGCAGTTCAGGGCAGTCAGGTGGCCCTGCTGGCGGCTGAAGCATCCGCCCAGGATGGTGCCGAGCCCAGCGAGACGACGCCGTGAGTCTGTGGTTCAGAGGGAGTGGCTGGCGAAGTCCAGCCTGTAGCCGCCAGAACGTCAAGGATTCGGTCAGTGCAGCAAGTCTTCCCTCGGGACGGTCTGACCATGGTGCCGAGGGAGAGAGCTCTGACCACCACAGGCGTCCTGAATGCAGCCGCGAAGCTGAGCTGAGCTGACGGGAGACCCCTCCCGCCCTCATCTGTCCTGCGGGTCGTGACCGGGACACTGCATTGTAGAAGGCTCACTGCACTGCCTGGGTTGGGGGTGGCGGGGTGGGGGGGTTACCAACTGACTCCTCGGGGCTGTTACTTAAATATCTGGCATGGCCATGACCTTATGGTTTCAAAATCCAAAAAAAATTTAATTTCAAACTGTACCTGGCCCCAGGTTTTAAATAATATATTCTGACTGAGATTTAAAAACTTTCTCAAGTGTGGTTTGCATTTTAAAGTGAGTTAAACCTCAAGGACTCTAAATAATCGGAGAGAATGAAAGCATGTAATTTGGGGGTGAGGAAGGGGAGAAGATGCTTCCTGGCATTCTGGGCCTCCTCCAGCAGCCTCACCCCACCACCCGCCTGTCACCCGGGCAGAGGCTCCTCAGTGGCGTACTGCCAAGGAGTCTCCAAGCTTGCTTCCTCGGGACCCTGGCCAACACACCATGTTGAAGGCTTCCCGGTTCATTATGGAACATCCAAGCTCTGGGCCACTAAGCCAGTGACGTGGGCTTCTGAGATCTGATTTCTTTTGTTTCTTCTGAGTGTGTCGGGCTGGCTTCCTGGTCACTGGCCACTCCTGCCCCGCGGAGGGGAGCGAGGGTGGGCGCCAGGGCGGGGCCTCGTGGTGACGCTGTGACCTCTCCGCAGGAAGCTCTCTGTGGCTGTGCCAGAGCAGCAAGGACCTGTGTCGTGTGAGCGCCCAGCACGCCCAGTCCCGCCCGTCCACCGTGCAGCTGCCCCCTGACGCCGAGATGAGGGCCTATGCTGCCTGCCAGGATGCCCTGTGGGCGCTGGACAGCCTCGGCCAGGTGTTCATCCGGACGCTGTCCGCCAGCTGCCCCACGGGCATGCACTGGGCCCGGCTGGACCTCTCCCAGCTAGGTAGGCCGCCCGCACCGCTGCCCCCACCCGCCTTCAGCTGCGTTGAGAGGGGACGCCCGACCCACCTCCTGGGGCCCTGTGTTCAACCACATGACTTCTTGGAGGCCTCTCGGCCGCTCACTAGATTTCGGGAAGCTGATTAGCCTCTCTTGCAGGTTAACGGGCCTCCTGAGGGTCTTGTGAGGAGCTTCTCCTCCCTGCCCCACCCCAGGTTGCAGGGTCCAGAACCCAGGAGGAGCGTGTCCCAGAGAGGGGCCAGGAGAGCCACTCCTGCCCATCCTGCAGTGTGGCCGCCTCTGCCACTCTGTGCCTGTCCAGTCTGGGCGCCGGGGCCAGGCCCGCGGCCGGGGCAGCCCTCCTCCCCCCACTGCCTGGCGTGTGCGGGTCCCCGCGTGCTCTGAGTGTCCCTGCCAGGGCAGCAGCCTGATGCTGCTTGTAAGTAATTCATTCCCATTCTGGGAAATAAGAGAGTGAGCCGCACCTTCAGGTCATCCTCCGGGCAGAGTGTCAGGTGTGCCTGTCAGGAGGCCAGGCTCCCCCAGCCGCTTAGGGCCCACGTGAGCCTTAGGAATACTTCCCTGTTGAACGGGTTCCCACCTGGTGAACTGACAACCAGTATTCTGTTTCTTAGGCGATAGACCTGAATTTTACAAGCATTTAACGTTTGAGAATTCAACCACATGTTCTCATTCAACAAATAAAAAGGAAGGACAAGAAAGCGAGAAAGGAGGTGGGGGCATTGTCCACCTCCCACCCCTGCAGCCCTCGCCTCGCCTCCAGCCGGCGGCCCCCCCATCCCATGATGCGCAGGCGCCGCTGTTCTTTGGCCCCCCTCGAGGCTCCCGGTGTAATCAGCTTAGCTGGAGAAGTAGCTTGGTTCTCAGCTGAAGCAGCAGCAAGCTTTGTTCCAAAGCTAGGAGTTCTCCAGGGTCATTTTGATTGTTTGTGCTTTGGCCTCTCAGTGGTGTGAACCTAAGCCCTGCACCAGGGCGGGTCGAGGTCCAGCCAGCAGAGCGCTCACCCGCCGCCACCCCCGGCGAGGACCAGAGTGGCTGCGCTGGCCGTGCTCCTGCCTGCGCTGTGGGGCGCCCTCCTGCCTGCCCTGGGACACGGGTTGGGTCCGACCCTGCTGGCCTGAGCCTTCTTCCATCAGCCCCAACCAGGCCAGCTTGGGAGTTTCTGGAGGCAAAAAGGTGAGCACGAGGTTTGTGTTCTCCTTGCTACAGAGTCTTGAGAGCAGTGGGAGGCTGCACCCTCGCCCCGTCTGAGTCAGAAGCAGCGCTCGTCTTTGTAGAGAGGCCACTGTGAGCACAGGGTGAGAGGTTGTCAAGCCTGGCTTCACTGTGGAACCAGCCCTGCCAGGCCTCCCTCCCAGTTCAGGCCAGTCCTCCGCAGTGGTTCTCTGGCCGGCGTGTCACAGGTCTCAGAGCTGCCCATCTGGGTTTCCCTGGAGTTGGTGGCTGTTCCATCGAGGGAAGAAACTCAGCTTGGTGGCAGGGGTTGAGTCTCAGTTCAGAGTGGGAGCCCACCGACAAGCCCGTCCTGAATTCAGGCTGCACTTCCTTCCCAGCCTGAGGAGGGCAGGGGCTCACAGAGCTGCCCTTCCCCTTGTCAGCAGAAGCGTCTGGAATCCAGCCGGGGCTGGAATGGGTCACAGATGGCCTGTGCAGGTGGGCGAGCTGAGACGTGGGGGCTCACAGCAGCAGGAGCTGCGCTGGCTGTGTGCGGAGCTGGGCCCTGCGCGAGTTTCCGGGTCACCTTGAAACCTCTGCTCCCGCCTTTGTAATAGTAACAGCATCCCCACCCCAGACGGAGACTGCAAGTAAGCATCCCGTGTGAACGCTCACTCTCCCAGGCAGGGGTGATGGCTGCTGGGGGGTGTGGGGTGGGGGACATGATTCCAGGAAGCTCCGCTTTTTTGGTTTTTATCCTGCCTGAGCTCTGAGTTTATTTACCTGAGTTACTGGCTGATACTGAGATGATAGATGAAGATCCTTTCACCGTTTTCTGAGCATCCTGGGGGACAGCAGCAGCATGCCCAGAGTTGGGAGACAGGGGAGGTGTGCGGGGAGCCGCTAGGGGTGCTGGGCCGGGGTGGGGGCGGCAGAAGGCTGCTCGGGCTGCCAGCTCCTCTGTCATTGGGCTCTCTGCAGGGCTAGGCTGTGGACCCTGTGGGACAGCGAGTTTTTAATCGGGGTTTCCAGAATTATTATTTAGAGTAGGAGATGCAGATTCTGAATTCAGGTGTGTGCTCCCTGCCCAGACTCCCGTCTGCGTGTCCGTGGCAGACAGTCGTCAGGCAGCTCTGCTGAGCATCAGGAAACGGCGTGTGGTGATGCGGATGCTGTAGATGCTGCCTGGCTTGCACACCTGGGCTGGCCTGGGATGCTTCACGTTCTTTTAACAGCTGGCTGTGGTGGTGCTCACGGTGGGGAAAGGAAGCACAGCCTTGCAAGCCCATGGTTTTGCATATGAGGATTCTGTTCAGTAGCAGCTTCTCTTTCCCAAATGCACTTTTTTTTTGGTAGTCACCCTATGGTATTATATTAACCTCAGATGTACAGTATAGTGATTCAGTATCTTTTTATAGATCACACACTATACAGAGTTGTTATCGACTATGAAATGCCGACTGTGTTCCCCGTGCTGCACATCACATCTTTGTTGTCAATTTGTTTTGTAACTGGTTGTTTGTACCTCTTAATCCTCTTCACCTGTTCTGCCCCCCTTCCCGACCCCACCCCCATCTGGTAACTGCTAGTTTGTTTTCTGAATCTGTGAGTCTATTTCTGTGTTATTACATTTGTTCATTTGTTTTGTTATTTAGACTCCACATTTAAGGGGTTCCCTGATAGCTCAGTTGGTAAAGAATCCACCTGCATTGCAGGAGACTCCAGTTCAATTCCTGGGTCGGGAAGATCCCCTGGAGAAAAGGGGTAGGCTACCCACTCCCGTATTCTTGGGCTTCCCTTGTGGCTCGGCTGCTAAAGAATCCACCTGCAATGTTGGAAACCTGGGTTTGATCCCTGGGTTGGGAAGATTCCCCTGGAGAAGGGAAAGGCTACCCACTCCAGCATTCTAGCCTGGAGAATTCAATGGTCTGTATAGTCCGTGGGGTCACAAAGAGTCGGACACGACTGAGTGACTTTCACTTTCACTTATAGGTGAACCACATGGTATTTGTCTTTCTCTGACTCTTTGACTATGTATGACACTCCCCAGATCCATCCACATGGCTGCAGATGGTGCGGTTTCATTCTTTTTCCTGGCTAACACTCCCCGTGTATATGTACCACGTCTCCATCTGTGCCTCTGCTGATGGATACTCAGGTTGCTTCCGCATCTTGCTGTTGTGAATAGTGCTGCTGTGAACAGCTTGATGAGGTGCATTTATCTTTCCAAATTAGTGTTTTCATTTTTTTTTTTTTCAGATGAATACCCAGGAGTGGAGTTGCTGGATCATATGATAGTTCTGTTTCTAATTTTTTGTGCAGTATTACTGTTTTCCACAGTGACTGTACCAATTTACATTCCCACTGACAGTGTACTAGAGTTCCCTTTTCTCCACATTCTTGTCAATACTTGTTATCTGTTGTCTTTTTGATGGTGGCCATTCTGATCGGTGTGAGGGGTGATACCTCATTGTGGCTGTGGTTTGCATTTTCCTAATCATTACTGATGTTGAGCATCTTTTCTCATGCCTGTCGGCCATCTGTATGTCTTCTTTGGGAAAATGTCTATTCAGGCCCTTTCTCCTTTTTAAAATTGGATTGTTTATGTGATTTTTAGTTGTATGAGTAGTTTATATAGTTTGGATATTAACTCCTTATCAAACGTCATTTGCAAACATCTCCCATTTAGTTATCGTTGTTGTACAGTCGCTAGGTTGTGTTTGACTCTGTGACCCCACAGACTGCAGTGCACCAGGCTGCCCTGTCCCTTCCTGTCTCCCAGAGTTTGCTCAAATTCACACCCGTTGAGTGAGCGATGCTATCTAACCATCTCTTCCTCTGCTCCCTCCTTCTCCTTTTGCCTTCAGTCTTTCCCAGCGTTAGGGTCTTTTCTAATGAGTCGGCTCTTTGCATTAGGTGGCCAAAGTATTAGAGCTCAGCTTTAGCAACAGTCCTTCCAATGATCAGGCTTGATTTCCTTTAGGATTGACTGGTTGGATCTCCATGTAGTCCAAGGGACTCTCAAGAGTCTTCTCCAGCACCACAATTTGAAAGCATCAATTCTTCAGTTCTCAGCCTTCTTTATGGTCCAATTCTCACATCCATACATGACTACTGGAAAAACTATGACTTTGACAATATGAATCTTTGTCAGCAGAATATATTTGCTTTTTATTTTGCCGTCTAGGTTTGGATTTCTCTCCTTCCAAGGAGCAAGCATCTTTTAATTTCATGGCTGCAGTCACCATCCGCAGTGATTTTGGAGCCCAAGAAAATAAAGTTTGTCACTGCTTCCACTTTATCCCCTTCAGTCCATTCAGTTCAGTCACTCAGTTGTGTCCAACTCTTTGTAACTCCATGGACTGCAACACGCCAGGCTTCCCTGTCCATCACCAACTCCTGGAGCTTACTCAAACTCATGTCCATCAAGTCATAATGCCATCCAACCATCTCATCCTCTGTCGTCCCCTTCAGCTCCTGCCTTCAATCTTTCCCAACATCAGGGTCTTTTCCAGTGAGTCAGTTCTTCGCATAAGTTGGCCAAAGTATTGGAGCTTCAGCTTCAGCATCAGTCCTTCCAATAAATATTCAGGACTGATTTCCTTTAGGATTGCCTGGTTGGATCTCCTTGCTATCCAAGGGACTCTCAAGAGTGTTCTCCAACACCACAGTTCAAAAACATCAGTTCTTTGATGCTCAGCTTTCTTTATAGTCCCAACTCTCACATTCATACATGACTACTGGAAAAACCATAGCTTTGACTAGATGGACCTTTGTCAGCAAAGTAATGTCTCTGCTTTTTAACATGCTGTCTGGGTTGCTTGTAACTTTTCTTACAAGGAGTAAGCGTCTTTTAATTTCATGGCTGCAGTCACCATTGCTGTGATTTTGGAGCCCCTCAAAATAGTTTGTCACTGTTTCCATTGTTTCCCCATCTATTTGCCATGAAGTGATGGGACCAGCTTCCATGATTTTAGTTTTTTGAATGTTGAGTTTTAAGCTGGCTTTTTCACTCTCCTCTTGTACCTTTATCAGGAGGCTCTTTAGTTCTTCTTTGCTTTCTGCCATAAGGGTGGTGTCATCTGCATATCTGAGGTTATTGATGGTTGTGCTTCATCCAGCCCAGCATTTCACATGATATACTCTGTGTATAAGTTAAATAAGCAGAGTGACAGTATATAGCCTTGACATACTCCTTTTCCAGTTTTGCACAGTGCGTCGTTCCATGTACTGTTCTAACTGTTGCTTTTTGTCTTGCATACAGGTTTCTCAGGAGGCAGGTAAGGTGGTCTGGTATTCCGTCTCTAAGAATTTTCCAGTTTGTTGTGACCCATACAGTCAAAGGCTTTAGTGTAGTCAATGAAGCAGAAATAGATGTTTTTCTGGAATTCCCTTGCTTTCTCCATGATCCAGTGGGTGTTGACAGTTTGATCTCTGGTTCCCCTGCCTTTTCTCAACACAGCTTGTACATGTGGAAGTTCTCAGTTCATGTATCACTGAAGCCTAGCTTGAAGGATTTTGAGCATAACCTTGGTAGTGTGTGAAATGAGTGCAATTGTGTGGTGGTTTGAACATTCTTTGGCATTGCTCTTCTTTGGAATTGGAATGCCAACTGACCTTTTCCAGTCCTGTGGCCACTGTTGAATTTTTCAGATCTGCTGACATATTGAGTGCAGTACTTTTAGCAGCATCCTTTTTTAGGATTTTAAATAGCTCGACTCGAATTCTATCACCTCCACCAGCTTTGTTCATAGTGCATACATGCGTGTGTGCTAAGTCGCTTCAGTCATTTCCGACCCTTTGTGACCCTATAAACTGTAGCCCACCAGGCTCCTCTGCCCATGGGATTCTCCAAGCAAGAATACTGGAGTGGGTATTCTTGCCATGCCCTTCTCTAAGGGATTGTCCTGACCCAGGAATTGAACCCACATCTCTCAGGTCTCCAGCATTGGCAAGTGGGTTCTCTACCACTAGCACTACCTGGGAAGCTCTTTGTTCATAGTAATGCTTCCTGAGGCCTGCTTGACTTCACACTCCAGGATGTTGCTTTTTCATTTTGTTGATGGTCCAAAATGTACTCTTTCCTGACTTCACTTATCTGTTCCATTAACTTCTCTGGCTGTTTCTGCTTCTCCGCTGGCCAGTGTGGTCGACAGTGTCTCTTCCATCTTCCCCAGAAGATCTCCTGGGCTGTCTTATCCTCTGCGTCAACTGCCAGGGGCAGAGCTCCGCCCCCTCCCGCACACACTCCTGCAGACACCCCTGCACGGCCGGCACTGCCTCTCGGCTCCTGTGTGCCCCGCTCCCGCCGCAGCTGCCTGAGCCCCCTCCTGAAACTCGGCTCGGGACACCACCCTGCTTGACTTAACTGGCTCCACATGCCCTGGACTCAAGTTCCAGTCTTGGGGTGACACCCGCACCTTGGTGGCCTGGCCAGCTCAGCCTGCCTTTTCCACTCTGAGGGCCTGGTGCAGCGGGGTTCCCAGTGCTGGCCGTCGCTCTTGCTGTGTCAGGGTCCCCTTTCTTCCCACGGCCTAGAACGTCCACTCTGCTCTTGCCTTCCTCAGTCAGCACCTTCGGCCTGGTGTTTCTCCGTGAGCACCCTGTTCCCACGCTGTCCCAGCACTCACTTCTTTCAGACCCTCGAGGAGCTTCCTTTGGAGGTGGAGGGCCTTGCGCATGGCCATATCCACCCACAGCAGAAATTAGACTGTCAGGCCAGTTGTCATCATTTTGCAACTCCATTTCTAAGTAATTCTGGAATATGGGTTTTGATTCCTTGTTACTGATCATCACAAATAAAACTGTCTAATAGCAGGTACAAGATGTCTTCACCATAATTCATTAGTCCAACTCCACATTATCATCCACTTGCCCAAGGCGTGAGGTAGGAGATGCTGGCTTATCAGAGCTGTTCAGAGATGTGCTTTATTACCTGGTTCCCTTTCAGTCCTGGCCTCCTCTTTACAGATGTCCTGACACTGAAAACAAAAAACAGAAACCCATCTTCCCAGTGCTAGCAGTGTGATCCGGGCTGCCTCATGCCGACCTTGACCGTGGGCAACACCAGGTCATTTAAAGTCTGGAATGTCACCAGTCCTTACAGTGCAAGCAGATATTTCAGTTTTAAGAATGACTTTAGCAAAGTATCAAATCATGAACATTCTTTCTGTCTTTCTTTAATTTCTTTTTCAAGATGTAGCATCTATCTTTTCTGTCATTGTACAAGTTACCAAATCTATTGCTGCTTTGGAATTAGATTAAGAGAATTATTTTTCTCTTTTTAAATTCAGGTATAGTTGATTTACAGTGTTGTAGGGTTTTTAATTAATTTTTATTGGAGTATAGTTGATTTACAGTGTTATGTTTCTATTGTATAGCAAAGCAAGTCAGTTATAAATATACATCTATCCACCCTTTTTTTAGATTCTATTCCCTATCACAATGTTGTATTAATTATTGCAGTACATACAGCAAAGTGATTCGGTTATACACACACACACACATATATATTATTTCCATCATGGTTTATCCATCATAGAATGTTGAATAGTCTATGAATATTAGAATATTCCATCATAGAATATTGACTGGTGTGCCCTGTACTATATAGTAGGACTTTGTTGTTTATTTATTCTACATGTAACAGCTTAACATGTACTAACCCTGACCTCCGGATCCATCCCTCCCTTAACCCCAGCCCCTTGGCAACCACCAGTCAATTCTCTATGTCCCTGATTCTGTTTCTGTTTCATAAATAAGTTAATTGTGTCAAATTTTAGATCCCACGTATAAGTGAAATTATTATAATATATAATTATTATATATTATATATAGACAAAATTTATTATATTTGTCTTTCTCTTTCTGACTTCACTTAATACAATAATTTCTAGTTGCATCCATGTTGCTTCAAGTGACCTTATTGGCATTATCCCAGATCTTTATCCATTCATCATCAATGGACATTTAGGGTGCTTCCATGTCTTGGCTATTATGAATAGTGCTGCTATGAACGTACAGGTGCTTGTATCTTTTCTAATGATAGTTTTGTCCAGATATATACCCAGGAGTGGGATTGCTAGATCATGTTACCTCTATTTTTAGTTTTAAGGAACCTCCATACTGTTCTCCACAGTGGCTGCAGCAACTGACGTTCCCACCAAGAGTGCAGGAGGGTCCCTTTCTCCACACCATCTCCAGTGTTTATTTTTTTGCAGGCTTTTTTGACAGCTGTTCTGACGCTGTGAGGCGGTTCCTCACTGCAGTTCCGGGTTGCGTGTCTGAGATTGAGAGATGTCTTCAGTTCAGCTGCTGAACTCAGTCACAGAGACTAAATATAAAATATTATGAGATATGACAAGCCTAGTTTTTAGAAAAAAGTTGCATCGTTTAGCAGATATTTAAGATGCTCATAACATTTCATTTCCCAGTACACGTAAATATGCCTGTGTCAGGCACTAGAATGTTTAGCAAGCTAATGTAGTCTGTAATTGAATTCATCTGGTCACAGGATTTAATGAAGACATATTCAGCGTCAGTTCATGCCCTTAGGTAACAAATAGGACTATATTATATAGTAATTTATGCAGAAAAGCAATTTTATAAATAGTAAAACACCAAATAAATGCCACCCTTTGTTCTAAAATATATGTTTAAAAAGTATAGTCTTAAAGGGAAAATGTCTGATCTGTTGAATAAAGTAATTAAAACTTTTTATTTACATGGGAGGGGAAAGCAAAACAGGAGACAGGAAAACTGCAGCGTGTCTGTGTTAGCTGGACTAGTGCTGTAGTCAACAAGCCCCGGATGCCCACAACTTCACGCACGCTGCGGCTCTCTGCTCCCACGAGGCTGGCACTCACCCTGTCTGCGTCTCGCGGGTGCTGGCTGGCCGAGCCCACTGCCACAGGGACCACTGAGAGGAAGGCCCTCTTGCCAGCTCATTCGTGCTTCGGCTCAGGAGTGAGGGGCCACTTCTCCTCACGGCCCGTTGTCCAGAACCTGTGGGGTGGGGGTGGCTCCTAACTCCAGGGGCTGCCGCAGGCCCGGGGTGCTGGGAGCCATGTGTGGTGCCACCTGTCTCCACCCCACACGCCTGCGTCCAGGCAGCCCCGGAGACCCTCTGAGAGGTCGGACACCGCAGAAAGGCCCTCAACTGAATGTTTTCTCTCTGGACCCGTCTCTTCCGTTTAAAATAAGTTCATATACACACAGGCTTTTACAATTGCTGTAGAAGACGCTGACCTCGTAGTGTGAACTCCTGTTTCACTAGGGGCGGGGTTCGCTGCTAGCTCTGAGGTGGTGACCCAGGGTGTTTCTGTCACCAGGTAACTTTCTTCACAGGAGCAGTTCCTATTAGGGCAGGTTGATGATTCCAACAGAGAATCATTTTAAATTAACATTTTAAAGTGAGAATTTGTTTCTCAGCTATTTCTGAAATTTACTGCTGGAAGTACTTTATTTGGATTGCTACAGATCTTTTAATATGTAATGTTGGAGCCCTGGGATGTCTATTTTAACTCCCTGGTAAGACACTCTGTAAAAGATTTTTAAAATACAATTCGTTTTGGTATAGAGAAATCATCATCTTTAGGAAATTTTTTCAATAGTAATGGGTTAATACTTTTAAGCTAAATGCACGTGATGAGATTTTCCCATCGCAGGATCCCTGCCCTGTATATTCTGGTGATGACACGTGCTGTCGTCTGATGCCAGTGACGACTGCATAAGGTTGCTGAGAGCCCCCCGCCGGTGAACGTAGCTGCACCGCCTTTTTCCTGCTTTATAGTCAGAATGACTCATCCTCTAACTTAGTCACCAGAAGTCAAACCATTCCATTTGAAAAATGGGCAAAAGGCTTGACAGGTACTTCACAAAGGAAGTGCCCCCATAAGCACATTGAAAGATTCTCAGCATTACTTGTTATCAGGAATATGCAAATTAAAACCATGACAAGACGCCACTTCACCTCTACTAGCATGGCCGATGTGAAAAGGTACCCAGAGTGGATGCTGGTGAGGGTGTGGGCTGCAGGTGGGCGTGTAAGATGGGGTACCGGCAGTCTCTTTGGAAGTTAAACATAAAAACGTCACAGCCCAGAGTCCCACTCCTAGTTGTTATTTAAGAAAAACAACACGTGTTCACCACAAAGTCTTCTACAGGAACGATGATAGCAGCTTTGCTCCTAGTTGCACAGTGTGGAAGTGGCCGAAGTGTCTGCCAGTAGGAGACACCAGCGGTGGCTGTTCCATACGGTGGAATATCACTCAGCAGTGAGGAGGAGTGAATGGCTGACTGTCCCGTCCTGACATCACACTGAGTGCAGGAAGCCAGGCCCAGGGGAGTGCTGGCCTTGATCCTGTTCTCCTGGACGTCTGGACCAGACGGACTGGATCCATGGCAGCAGGAGGCAAAACAGTGGCTGCCTCGGCAGAGGGTGTGGCCAGAAGAGGCTTGAGGGAACTTTCTGGGTGATGGAAACGTTCTGTGACGGGATAAGACACGGGTTACTTGGGTATATTCATTTGTCAGCAGTGATGAGGCTGAACTTGTAAGATCTGTGTACTCAGCAGGTGTGGAGCCCGAGGTCAGAAGCCGCTGACGGGGAGGAGGCGGGCTGGCCTGGGTTCAGACCCCAGTGCACCCTTGCCTCCTGGCTTAGCCACCTTCTCTCTGGGATCTTGGGCAGATCTCTTCATGTCTACGTCCTCTTCATCTCTTCAGGTCCGATGGCCTCATGTGTGAGCTGGGGCAGCAGTAACCGGGTATGGTTGTGATGAGGTTCAGTGATGTTAGCTGTTGCTCTTTCTCCCAGGTAAACTCTTAATCAAATATAATTTCTCTTTAAATGCTCCTCCCACTTCCTTTCCTCTTAAAATTAGTTTAATAAGCAAGGAGAAATGTAAAAAGAAAAATGAAGATTCCGGGAGGCTTCATTAGTCAATTGTAATTGGAAGATGCTGAAGCTGAAACTCCTAGTATTTTGGCCACCTGATGCAAAGAACTGACTCATTTGAAAAGACCCTGGTGCTGGGAAAGATTGAAAGTGGGAGGAAAAGGGGACGACAGAGGATGAGATGGTTGGATGGCATCCCCAACTCGTTGGACATGAGTTTGAGTAAGCTCCGGGAATTGGTGATGGACAGAAAAGCCTGGCGTACTGCAGTCCATGGGGTCACAGAGA
Source organism: Odocoileus virginianus (assembly GCF_023699985.2). Classification (NCBI taxonomy): domain Eukaryota; kingdom Metazoa; phylum Chordata; class Mammalia; order Artiodactyla; family Cervidae; genus Odocoileus; species Odocoileus virginianus. The sequence continues at coordinate 9,633,438 of NC_069689.1, read as the reverse complement.
GTCAGACACGACTGAGCGACTGAACTGGGCTGAATTCTGATTGGGATCAAGATTACCCAAAGGATGAATTCTCTCACCCGAGACCCAGAATTTGCTGCTAACAGTTGTGTATGTGATGAAGATAATTGTGAGTCCCATGCTGAGGTATTAACCCGTGCTTGGTGGCTCAGGGCGTGTGCTGATGGCATTTGACCCCTCTGTCCCTGGCGTGGCAGGGCTGCAGGGTGGCGCCGGGCGGGTGGCCGGCACCCAGAGGCCTTGGTGACCCTCGCGCGCTATAATATTCTCCAGCCACAGAGTTCAGCTGCACACACAGTGTCATTTCTTCCTTTGAAGAACAAAATCAAAGTTCAGAGCTTACATGAGCCGTGAGTTATCACACGAAAGTGACCGGCACGTATGCCTTCTCTGCCCACAGGAGCTGTGAAACTGACGAGCCTGGCCTGTGGAAACCAGCATGTCTGGGCCTGCGACTCCAGGGGTGGCGTTTACTTCCGCGTTGGCACCCAGCCGCTGAACCCCAGTCTGATGCTTCCGGCCTGGATAGCGATTGAGCCGCCTGTCCAGGTAAGCAGAGGTTCCCTGATCCCAGCTCCCCAGTTGGCTGGTCAGGTGCTGAGCTGGGGAGAGGACCGCACCTGCCAGCAAGGGCCTCCCAGCAGACAGGGCAGAGGTGTGTGTGTGTGCCCGGGGTCGGCACACACTCATCCCCTGGTGTTCCAACTCAGTCTGGTATTTGTGGGGTTTAGAGATGAACAGGTTATGATCGTCTGAGCCAGGGCTACTTTTGCTTTCTCAAAATGTTTTGTTTGTAACTTGTTACAAAATGAGCATTATTTTTTTAAAGCAAATAACATCCAAAAGGAAGAGAGTAGAAGCCCATAAAGATCTCGTGATGAGAGAGCCTATTGTCATTATTCTGTGAGTGCCTTTTCTATTTGTTGAAGAAATTGTTCTGCCTTTTTTAAAAATATTTTATCTATTTGCTGCATCAGGTCTTAAGTTGTGTGTGATGCGCGGTCTCGCAGACTCCCTGGTTGTCCCGCGAGGTCTCCACTGTGGCGCACGGACTCTAGTTGTGGTGCACGTGCTTAGTTGCTCTGAGGCACGTGGGATCTTAGTTCCCCAACCAGGGATTGAACCCACGTCCCATGCTTTGCAAGGGGGATTCTTAGCCACTGGACCCCCAGGGGAGTCCCCAGAAATTGTTTTTCTTATGCATCCCATCCCATCCCCAACCCCTGCCGTATTTCAGTTTACCATGTATCCTAAGCGGTTTTCTTTTGACTGTTCTACCACTCAGATCAAAAGCTGAAGTCTGATTTTAGTGCACTCTAGTTACCCTTAAATAGCTAGTGGCCCTGGTGACTATGCTAAGTGTACTTCTATTAAAACTTTTACACAGAAGGGTGTGACTTAATGAGTTATTTACTCCCATGCTTCCTAGTCCCCATTTTGTGACTTCGTTGGGGGACAAAAAAAAATGAAGTCTTCATGTGCAGAGGTGACAGGAGTGGTTCGTCGAGCAAAAATGCGTAAATGGAGATAAGGAGTCAGGTGTCGGGGTGGATGCCTGTGTTGGTGACTGTCTACATTTGGGGCATCATAAACCCCCAGGGATGGGGCGACAGAGGTCAAGGTGCAAGGCTGAGGACCACCTGTCCCGCCCAGGAGACATGGGACGTGTGCTGGAAGCCCCTGCAATCAGAGTCAGCCGCCAAGTTCTTTCAGGCCACTGGTCAGTGGTCAGGGCCACAGGGAGGCCCCGCGTGGATCTTCCTCTCACAGGGTCATGGCGAGAGTGAGTGGAATCGTGTCTGAGTTCGAAGGTGCTGTGTGTGCACGCCAGCCCCGCGCTCCTCTGCACACAGTGCTGGCTGACAGCTGCCGTCCGCGCAGCTCAGAGGAAGGGGTGTGGCCCGCCGGCCGCGTGGTGCTCTGCTGATGGGTGGCGAGGGTTTCATTGCCGTTCTCAGACTCTCCTTAGACGAGCCGGCGCCCTCTTGCTCTCCGACTCCTTTGGTAGCCACTGCCTCCTCCCAGCAGCTTTATGTTACAGGGTCATGGTTCAGCCTTTACGGTATACAGCTCAGTGCTTTTCAGCATATGTGCAAAGCTCTGCAACCATCACTGCTCTCCAGTCTAGAACTTCCTCACCTGAAAGGAAACCCCTGACCCACTGGTAACCACTCACTCCCCTTTCCTCTCAGAGCCCTCACCCCACGGCCCTGGCGTCCGCCCATCTTCTTTCTGTTTCTACGCACTTGCCTGTTCTGGCTTTTCCTATTTCGAATAAATGGGATCATGTAACGGGTGGCATTTTTATCTGCCATCCTTCACTCAGTGTCATCTCTTCAGTGTTCATCACACTGTAGCATGTGTCAGGACTTCATTCCTTTCATGACTGAGGAGTGTTCCGTTGGAATAGTACTCCATTCCATTCCACCAGGGCTTCCCTGGTGGCTCAGCTGGTAAAGAATCTGCCTGCCATGTGGGAGACCTGGGTTCCGTCCCTGGGTTGGGAAGATCCCCTGGAGAAGGGAAAGGCTGCCCACTCCAGTGTTCCTGCCTGGAGGCTTCGCGTGGGACACAGCTGAGCGACGACGCTCACCCTCCGTGTTCCATCGTGTGGGTATGCCGTGTTTGGTTACCCTGTTGGGCTGCTGGGGACAGTGCTGCCGTGAACATTCTTGTACAAAATTATATGGACTTGTGTTTTCAGTTCTGTTGGGTCTATAACTTTAAGTGGAATTGTGGGGTCACATGGTTGACTGTATGTTTAGCTTTTTAAGGAACTGCCAGACTGTTTTCCACACTGACTGCACCATTTTACATTCTACCAGCAGTGTATGAGGGTTCTGATTTCTCTGTATCCTTACTGAAGAGTTTTTTTTACCCAGTTTAAAAAGCCTGTCTTAGAGGGTGTAAAATGATATTTCATGGTGATTTTCTTTAAAAACTTCATTGAAACAGGAAAAGCTAATTTTCATATTATGGGGGTTACTGAATGTTCTGGTTTGTACTAGAACAGTCCTATACAGAAAGGAAAGCTGATCTGATCCAAATTGGCACTTTTTGTTATAATTAAACTGAGGTTTTTTAAAATTTAGATATAATTGATGTGTAGCATTGTATTAGTTTCACAGGTACAAGATAATGATTTGATGTTTATATATATATTGCAAAGAAATTGCCACAATAAGCCTAATAACACCTGTCACAATACACAGTTTCCTCCTGTGATGAGAACTTCGGACCTGCCCTCTCAGCACCTTACAGGCCTGCAGTGCAGTGTTGTTGACTGCGGTCACCGTGCTATCCATTGCATCCCCAAGTCCTCACAGTCTTGATTTGCATTTCCCGAAGGGCCAGTGAGCATCTTTCTTGTGTGCTTATTGGTCATTTATGTATCTTATTTGGGGAACTAACATATTCAGATACTTTGCTCAATTTTTAATTGGGTTATTTGTCTTTTTATTACTGAGTTGTAAGGCTTTTTCATATATTCCGGATGTGTGCATCTCACGTGTGCATACCCACTCGCTCAGTCATGTCCCAGACCCTTAGGAGAATTATGATTTACAAGGGTTTTCTCCCACTCTGGGTTGTCGCTTCACTTTCTTTACAGAAAAGTTCTTCACTTTCTTTACAGCACAGAATTTTTATTTTGATGAAGGCCATCCTTTCTCCGTTTTCCTTCAGTTGCTCATACTTTTGGTGTCATCGAGGATGACGTGAGACCAGGAGCCCCTCTCCTTTCAGCATCTAGATTCTGGAATAGCCTCTAGGAAGCAGAGCTAAAACCAGGTGACATAAGCTTTACTTGGGGTGCTCTATTGACTGTAGGTTCCCTGATGGCTCAGTTGGTAAAGGATCCGCCTGCAGTGCAGGACACCCCGGTTCGATCCCTGGGTCAGGATGATCCGCTGGAGCGGGAATAGGCTTCCCACTCCAGTATTCTTGGGCTTTCCCTTTGGCTCAGTTGGTAAAGAATCTGCCTGCAATGTGGGAGACCTGGGTTCAATCCCTGGGTTGGGAAAATCCACTGGAGAAAGGAAAGGCTACCCACTCCAGTATTCTGACCCAGAGAATTCCATGAACTGTATAGTCCATGGGGTTGCAAAGAGTCAGACACAACTGTGCAACTTTCACTTTAACTATAACTAACTATTGACTGTGGGTTGATCAAAGCTTCACCCAAGAAAATGCCAAAATAGAACAAATTTACATGAAAGGGCCTCAAAGCTGTGCTCTGAATAAAGTGGTGATTGCTCAGTGGGCTGTTCAGCCTTAACCATTTCAGGCATTTCTGTTGAATGGACCACATTCTCTTATTCAGTAGCTCTCAGCATGCTCCAGGAGAAGTGCACGTGGAGCTTGTAGCTATAGAACTGTTCCTGTGGGGGAGAAACCAGGCTTTACGCTTGCACAGGCCTTTTGCTACGCTCTTCCATGCTCTGCTGAGGACCAAGGCCTGGGCCGCCTACTGACTGCAGGAGCCGCCGTGGAGACCCGAGTCCAGGCAGCGTGCCACAGGCTCGGCCGGCGGCCCCCCAGGTGGGGCTTTAGGACAAAGCCTAACTTCAAATTGAATTTCAGATTAATCTTCAAGTTGCAGAAGTTCCTGAGAAGACTGGTCCAGTGGCAGGGTGGGGATGGTACGAGGCCTTGTGAAATGGTTTAGAAAGTCGGGATGGTTTGATTGAATGCAGGTATTAGAATGTAAATGGTGTTTCCATGTTTTGATCATAATTGACCTCTTTCCATTTTATTTACTCTTGGGCATGAGCGTCCTGGTCTCCAGGTAGGACGTGTATAGCTAAAGTCTGCGGAGGACATCGCAGACCTTAAAGGGCACAGAATGGTGACGCCGCAGGGATCTTCTGAAATCAGCAGCAGCTTCTCTATTTCTGTGTCCTGTTCTCTTCTCTGGTAACACCTCCCTCCTGTAGTAGTTTTGGGGTGAAGTTTTAACAAAGTACTCAAAACAAATGACTCAGTTTTCAGACTTGCTAACATTTGGAAGGATTTGGAAAAAATATTTATAGTTGTGTTTAGCATCTTTTCTTTGGAGCTTGCTGCTTTGGTGGGAGCGTTTTCTGTCCACACTAGCGGTGCCTCTAAAGTAGCACAGCTGATGGTGTGACTTCACAGCACCGTGGGCACCATGAGCCCCCCGCCTGCACTGGCCCCACCGCTCCTTCCAGGGGTCTTCCCTGCCCTCCTGTGCTCCCCCCACCACCTCCGGGCAGTCCCTGCTCCTCCCTAACATGCCCGGCGTCCATGCCTCCCAAGGTGGGTGGCTCCAGCCGGTCTCCGCGGTCGTTTACTCAGCCTGGATTACAGCTTTGCCTGGAAAAGAGAGATCAGCAAGATCAAGACTCATGCGACTGGCAAATGGCCAAAACTTAATTTAAATTCAACTACTCTAGGTATGTTTAGCTACATGAACAACAACTAAAAAATACAAACATGCAAGCATGGTAACAGGTAATCCCATGAGAAGGTCATGCTCACAGGTGGCGCCTGTGGGGACATAAGTTGATGCTACTTTACACAACCAGATCTCAGAGAGATTTACAGCTCAGGGCAGTGAGGCTTGCTTTGGAGAGGCGTTAGAGTGAGAAGGGACCCTGCCCGGCTGGGACCTCGCAGGGAAAGTGGTCCTCACCCTCTCTACTACCAGCCAGGGTGCGTGGGCAACCCTGGATGCAGCTCCATACACGCCCACCCCCACATGCTGGCATAGGTCACTCAGGCGGGGACAAGATGGCAGAAGGAGGTGGCACCCACACCCCACAGCCAAGCTCTGCAGGTCCAACCTGGGGCCTGCTTCCAAGAGTCTTGGTGTGTTCTGAAGGCTCATGTTCCCTCTTGACATCACAGTACAAGGCCTTGGGGTAATTAAACCAGATTCCTCTCACTGCATCTGGGGCACCGTGGGCTAAATCCCTGCACACAGCCCAGTGAGCAACTTCACACAGGAGCACTGCGAGGTGTCCTGGGATGGGGAGCTCAGAGCTTTGCGTGTGAAGCTTGGGACACAGTCACATCTTAACAGTCCCTGGTTTTTAATAAGAGAAAGAGAAGGGCTTCCCTCGCGGCTCAGTGGTTAAGAATCCGCCTGCCAAGGCAGGAGACACAGGTTCAATCCCTGGTCCGAGAAGGTCCCACATGCTTCCAGGAACTGAGCCCGTGTGCCACAGCTGCCGAGTCTGTGCTCCGGAGCCCGGCAGCCTACAGCCTGCGCTCCTCAGTCAGAGCAGCCACCACCACTAGAGAAAGCCCGCACGGCCACAGAGCCCCGGCACGACCCAAGAGAAATTATAAAAGAGTGAGAGAAACGTTGTGAGCTAGTGTCTCAGAGGCCTCTGCTCCTTGAGGACGTGGCTGGGGGTTTGCCGTGAGGTTTGCCGGACACGGGCAGTGAGGAGGAGTCTTGCCTCCCACGGGGAAGTGCTCACAGCACACTGTTGAATAAAAATGTCAGTTACCAAGTCTGTCTGACGATTCTATTTTTGTGTAAAAAAGACATGTGCGTTGAAAAAGTCCATAAAGACATCTAGCAAAAAAAAAAAAAAAGGCACCCAGCAAAACGGCAGCATTGGTGACAGCGGCACGGCGCTCCCGCAGCTGACTGCCCTCACGCCTGAACTCACTTCTGCTCTGAGCGTCTTGCAGTGAGCTCACAGTGCTGACGGAGTAAGTCCTTAGTCCCTAACTGAACCAGCTACTAAAGAGTCCACCTTGGAAAACAATCAGAAATGTCCCAAAGCTCTTGTTGTGCTGCTATTTATGACAAGTGTCCAGTTCAGAGACCGCATGTGGGGACTGAACCGGGTGGCACCCACCCCCCTCTTGTGAAGAGTCTGCAGTTACACTAATTATGAGTGGTTAGGATGCCATGGAATCAAGATTGCCAGGAGAAATATCAATAACCTCAGATATGCAGATGACACCACCTTTAAGGCAGAAAGTGAAGAGGAACTAAAAAGCCTCTTGATGAAAGAGGAGAGTGAAAAAGTTGGCTTAAAGCTTAACATTCAGAAAACTGAGATCATGGCATCTGGTCCCATCACCTCATGGGAAATAGATGGGGAGACAGTGGAAACAGTGTCAGACTTTATTTTGGGGGGGCTCCAAATTCACTGCAGATGGTGACTGCAGCCATGAAATTAAAAGACGCTTACTCCTTGGAAGGAAAGTTTTGACCAACCTAGATAGCATATTAAAAAGCAGAGACATTACTTTGCCAACAAAGGTCCGTCTGGTCAAGGCTGTGGTTTTTCCAGTGGTCATGTATGGATGTGAGAGTTGGATTGTTAAGAAAGGTGAGCGCCGAAAAATTGATGCTTTTTTTTTTTCGTTTATTTTTATTAGTTGGAGGCTAATTACTTTACAATATTGTAGTGGTTTTTGCCATACATTGACATGAATCAGCCATGGATTTACATGTGTTCCCCACCCCGATCCCCCCTCCCACCAAATTGATGCTTTTGAACTATGGTGTTGGAGAAGATTCTTGAGAGTCCCTTGGACTGCAGGGAGATCCAGCCAGTCCATCCTAAAGGAGATAAGTCCTGGGTGTTCATTGGAAGGACTGATGCTGAAGCTGAATCTCCAATACTTGGGCCACCTCATGTGACTCGTTGGAAAAGACCTGATGCTGGGAGGCATTGGGGGCAGGAGGAGAAGGGGACGACAGAGGATGAGATGGCTGGATGGCATCACCGACTCGATGGGCATGAGTTTGAGTAAACTCCAGGAGTTTGTGATGGACAGGGAGGCTTGGCATGCTGCAATTCATGGGGTTGCAGAGAGTCGGACACGACTGAGCAACTGAATTGAACTGAGAATGCTATGCTTCCACTGCCGTGAGTGCGGGTTCAATTCCTGGTCGGGGATCTAAGATCCCACAAGCCATGAGGCTCGACCAAAAAAAACCTTGTATCAGACAGTAAAAACATTTAAATGAATGCAGAACGGGTGCCGAGCTGTGCTGGGTGTGACCGGGGGCGGGGTGAGGGGAGGCCATCTCTGAGGGAAGGAAGTGATAAGAGGCCACAGGCAGAGCGGGGATAGGCCAGGGTCCCAGCCAGGAAGGAAAGCCGGGTCACTGAGGGTTGCCAGCTGCGTCTTCTGTGGACCAAGTCGGCCTTGAACTTGCAGAGCCAGGGTACGTTTCCGGTGAGCAGCAAGAAATTGGTCTGGCCAGTGTCTCTGAGCGGGGAAAGGCATTGCTCCGTGGTGTGCTGGAGAGGATTGTTTGCTGCTAGGGACAGTTCACTGCTGGGCACTGTCTGAGCCCGTTGAGACATCAGTTTCTTCTTCTTCTTGGCGCTGAGTCCTAAGTCTTGTCCAGCGAGCCCCTCTGCAGAGGAGGACGCAGGAGAAACATGGGGTGCCCCAGGAGCCTGGCGAGGGCTTCTGGCTCAGGTTCCAGGGAACTTGACTGTCGGCCTGGAGAGTCCTCGGCGGACTCCAGGGGCAGCTGGCGTCCTGGGCGGCCAGCACAATGGCTCTGGGTGAGGACGTCCTGCGGAGCTGCCAGAGTCTTCGGCCCGGTTCCCTGGATCCGGAGTGCACACACATCTGTGAGATCACTGCGCTGGGAGCAGGGGGGTGGCAACCCTGACCCTGGATGTCTGGGCACAGAAGCCCATCTGTGCTGGGGCGCAGGCTTCTCCCGGTGACGAGGCCGGCCTCCCTGTGTGCCCCTGCCAGCTCTGCGGCTGACCCGCCAGGTCTCGCTCAGGCAGCGTGGCTTGTGTGCGCAAACTGCCGGACTCCACGCCAGCTGTCTGCACGCAGGTGCCTGGGATAGGAGCATGGGAGGGTGAGGTGGGCGACCGTTCCTCCTCAGCCACAGGGGGCAGTGCTGGGGGCACTGGGTAAGGATGGCTCACCCGTCAGCTGGGTCTACCCGGTGAGCTGCGGGCACCTCGTGTCCCCTCCACAGTCCCCTCCATGGTCTGCTCAAGAGAACGACTGTCTCTTAGCTTCGTCTCCCTAAATAGCTTTCTAGGAATCTCTGTCTCCATCCTTCTAGCTCTGGGGGGTCTTCATTTGACTCCTGCTGGAAGGGGGAGGTGCCTCTCCCCCTAGCCCTGCACTCTGCCTCCCCACCTGCCTCCTCCCTGCACTGCGGCACTGCGATGGGGCGCACACCCTTCAGAGCTGAACTGACAGTGAACTGCACCCCACTTTCTTATCTGCATGACTCTCTTTTCCATGGGCTTGAACGTTGTCTTGTTTTTCCATCCAGTTTTCTATATGGTTTACGTATTCAGCCTCAACGTCTCCCCACCAGCTGGGTCCCGTTTCCCCTCTGCATGTCCAGACACATCGGTTCTGTCCCCTTTTTGGAGCTGTCTCCCTGGACAGCCTGGCCAGCTGCGGTCTGGCCTGCCACTCTGTCTTCCTGGGGTCACCCTCTGTTTTGCTGGTGTGTGGGATCTCTTCTCTCCTGGATCCTGTGTCTTCCTCTGCCTGTCGCTGTTGTGGTGGAGTTTCTCCTCCAGTCGGTTCCTGTGAAGGGTTTGTGGAGGTAACTTCTGGAGACACTGCACGTCTGAAAGTCTTTGCTAACGTTCGTCCTTGACCTTGTCTTGAGTTTTGCAGTCTGGGTTGGAAATCATTGTCCTTTAGAATCTGTAGGTTTCCTTCCGTCATCTCCTGGTGTCCAGTATTGCCTTTGAGGCGTCTGAAGCCATTCTGACAGTTGACCCTTGCTGTCTGACCTGCATTTCCTCCCTGGAAGTTTGTAACATCTCCTTGTTCCCAGAGTCCCAGGAGCAGAGAGTAGTGTGTGCCTGGGGGAGGCTGTTTTAGCCTTTGTGCCGGGAAGCCTTCCGGCCTGGAGCTCTTGGCCTTTGTTCTGGGATATGTCCTGTTCTCGTGGGGCGTCTCCTCCAGGCCTCTCCCCGACCCTCCCCACTCCACCGCCACCCCGCAGGCGCTCTCCCTGGGAGTCTGGCTTCCGTGCCAGGGCGCTGCTTTTCTTACCTTCTCTCTCCTATTTTCTTTCTCTCATACTTTTACCCCATTTTCTTCTTCATCCCGCAGTCCCTCTATGGGGCACTGTCCGAGCCTGTTGAGATGACAGTTTCCTTTTCTTCTCGGCGCTGAGTCCTAAGTCTTGCCCAGCGAGCCCCTCTGCAGGGGAGGACGCAGGAGAAACATGGGGTGCCCGAGGGGCCTGGCGAGGGCCTCTGGGCAGGTTTCAGGGAACTCAACTCAGCCTGGAGAGTTCGCCGCGGACTCCAGGGGTTATTTCTGTTAAAATATGTATGTATATAATATGCATATGTAAATGTTAAAATATGTTTGTATATACTTTTTCTTCCCCCACACTTTGTGTGAATTGTGGGATCTTAGTTCCCCAACCGGGGGTTGAACCAGGCCCTCGGCAGTGAAAGCAGTGACTCTGAACCCCTGGGCCACTGGAAAATTCTCTCTGTGATTATATTTTAATTTCTGGCCGCGCCTGTTGCTGTTTCACAGTTGTTGAATCTTCTCTTGTCCCCAAGGATGTTTTTTCCTTTCGTTGATTTTTTGACTCTGCTAGGTCTTTGTTGGGGCTTTCCAGGTGGCGCCAAAGGTAAAGAACCTGCCTGCCAGTGCAGGACACATGAGAGAAGAAGATCCCTTGGAGGAGGACGTGGCCACCGCTCCAGCATTCCTGCCTGGAGAACCCCGTGCACAGAGGTGCCTGCGGGCCGCAGTCCGCGGGGTCTCAGAGTAGGACACGGCTGAGTGACTGCACAGCCCGCGCCTGTGCTGCTGTCCTGGGGCTTTCTCTCGTCGCGGGCAGCGGCGGCTAGCCTGTGGCCGTGGTGCCCAGGCTTCTGGTGTCGGGGGCTGCCCTTGTTGCAGAGGATGGCGCCCTCGAGCGTGGCCCTCGGCGCTCGCGGCCCCCGGGCTCCGGAGCGCAGGCTCGGCAGCTGTGGCTCACGGGCTGAGCGCCTCTGAAGCACGTGGGATCTTGCCAGGCCAGGACTCGAGCCCACGTCCCCTGCGTTGACAGGTGGACTCTCATCCACTGTGCCACCCCAAGGCCCCCCGAGGGAGGGTCTTTTGAGGTTTCTTCCCAGGCTGGGACCCCACGTCCCTTGAGCTGGTGCTTCCTGTCTCTGCTGTGTCCTCCCCGCACAGAGCTTTCCTTAGATGGTGGTGGTCTTGTGTACTGGGCAGGATGGGGGGTGAGCGTGCCTGAGCTTTGCTGACGGTGATCTCTCCTCGGCAGTCGGGCCGTGTGGTTTGCTGGGGGGGGTTTCATCCGCTTCCTGGGCCCCTTCCTGCTCATCCACTGCCTCCCAGCCCCGGCGTTGTATGGCTGAGCTCTGCTCGCGTCATCACCCCTGGGCTCCCCACGCTGCTGTGACGGGGGAACCAAGGTGATCACTGCCCGGGAGGCTGGGGGCATCACAGCTCTGCCGGTGGCTGGGCCCCTGCCCCGCGCTGAGCACCAGGGCGTCGCACACCCCTTCCCCCACTCGCAGGGTCAGGGCCCCTCGGAGGACGCACCCTCCTGAGCCCCTTGGCTCCTCTGAGCACCCCTGGGTGGGGTCACGGTTTCAGGGGGCTCCTGTCACACACACAGTCGTTTGATGCCCTGGGCGGTGCTGCCTGCGAGGGCGGGGGTAAGACCTCTAAGAATGGAGGCTCACGCCGTTGGCCAGCACAGCTCCATTTTGAGGGAAAACACTTTCTGACACTGCCTTTATATTTTCGCCCCCATGGCTCTGTTTGAGCACCTGCTGTTTTCAGCTTCCGTCTCCTCAGACCCCATCCTGTTAGCCTCCCTGGGGTGGGGGCGGGGGGCTGGCCTGCCCTCTCCTCTCTCGCTGGGGGGCTGTGACTCCCGGCCGGCCGCCCCAGCCCTGCAGCCGACCCCTCACCACCTCTCAACCTGTTGATTCAGAGGCGGAAACAAACGCCCAGGGACCCTGTCCCGGCTGACCGGTGTGTGCGAGTGCCCCTAGGGGCCCTCCCGGGGCCTTGCCCTCCTGGCCTTCACTCTCCGACGGCCAGCCCCAGGCCCCGAGCACTGGGCGTTCAGCTGCGCCGCCGAGTGTAAGAAGCCCTCGGAGCACCTGGGCCAGCGCCCCGGGATCAAGTCTCCGCAGACTTCGCAGCACAGCAACGCTGGCATCCTGACGCTGACCCGGCACGCGGGCTGCGGTCTGCTCCCCGGTCACGGTCGCCCCCGCCAGCCCCAGCTGGAGAGGATCAGAACATGACCTCTGCCCAGGAAACCTGTTTCTGAGTGTTTTCCTTGGCACTGCCCCCGGCGGCTGGCAGCTGCTGTGACTTGCTGGATTCCGAGGTCGTGCCGGGGCAGGAGTCTCCAGTCACCCTCTGGCTTTGCTGTCAGCAGCGAGAGGAAGAAAGAAGCTGGGAACTTTGCTCCAGTCCAGAGCCCGCATCTGCTGGCCTTGACCAACTGGGTCAGCAGTTCCAGCAGCGCCACTCACTCTCCAGAGAAAAGCCTGGACTTCAGCCAGACACTTTTAACATTCACAGCAGAGTGGCTCCCACGCAACTGCCCCGGGGGCCAAGGCAGCGGGCACAGCGGGGTCTGAGGGCCTCAGGCGGAAGACCCCCCAGCCTGCCCGGCAGGCCCCAGGGCGGCCAAGACCATCATGTCCCAGCCCCGGAGCACGGACGTCTAGCAGGGCAGCCCCGCGGGTCATCTGCCCTCCGGCAGCTGAGGACGCAGAACCCGGGAGGGGCGGGGGATCTGCCCCGGGTAGCACGCTGGGAGCCCACCGGTCCTGTATGTAGATACAGGCTGTTCACCCCAGTGTCCAGTGTTCAGGCTCCTGTGAAATGAGGGGTAGATGAGAGGCGGCACGAGATCCGCTCCAGGGAAAGCATGGAAGAACTGAAGTGACCAGACAGACCTTGGGAAGCGCGGCCACCTGGGGCCACCTGCCCAGGGGCTGAATGTGCCCGAGGCTTGGTGGCCTGGGGCTTCCCGCCGGTGCCTTGCTGTGCTCAATCCAGACCCCACATCCTCCAGGAAAGGCAGAGTTCACCACGTGTCCCAGACGTTAAGTGGGTTCGGGGTTCATTTGGACTGAGGGAGGGGGAGCCCGCAGGGGAAGGGAAGCTTGACTGGCCGCCGTGCGGAATCAGGGTTTGTCTTCAGAAGTGTCTTTCCCAGTGGGGTCTGTAGGCTCGGCAGGCTCCCCGGTTCATTCACCTTGGTGTCCCCGAAGTGTTCCTTCACGTGAACTTTATCCAGGGTCACGTGAAGTCCCTACCAGAGTGATTTGTCTAGGTAAACATTTACTCTGGCTGCAGAATTTTTGACTTTTTTGTTTAAGCCTGGGTTTATTCACCTTCCTGGGCTTCTCAGGTGGCACTAGTGGTAAAGAACCCACCTGCCAGTGCAGATGTAAGAGACGCAGATTCGATCCCTGGGTCAGGAAGATCCCCTGAAGAAGGGCATGGCCACCCACTTCAGTATTCTTGCCTGGAGAATCCCAAGGACGGAGGAGCTGGCAGGCTACAGAGTCCATGGCGTGGCAAAGAGTCGGACACGACTGAAGCAGCTGAGCACACGTGCACACATTCTGACTGAAGGAAGCGTGTGTGTGCATGAGCGTGTGTGCTCATTCCTTGGGATAAAGGCCCAGTCTGCCAGAAGTTTGGAGCCCTCAGGTCTGAGCCCTGGACACCTAATTTCTAGCCTCAGCTCTGGCCATGGGCAGGACCCTCACTTCTCAGCCTGAGTTTTGTCCATTTTCTCACCCAGAATGTGAGGGAGTTGGGTGTAACTGGTCTCCTAGGGCCCTTCCAGCCCCAGTTGGTTTTGGTGAGCCCTTGACTCAGACCAGCCAGGGTGTTCTAGAGAGGCGGTGCTGACGCCCCTCTCGTCCTGGGGATTCCAACCCTTACTATCCCCCAGACGCCAGTTACGTGGGGGTTTCTTGAGCAGAGGCTCTGTGCCACCAGCCACGTGTGGAGCCCACGTGTGGGCTGTGGAAATGGAGAAAGCATGATGGGTTCTGAGTCCACCCAGCCTTGAGGGGAGTGAGTGTGGGGGCCCTTGGGGCAGGCCTTGTGGGGTGGGCCTGGACGGGTCCCCTCACAGACAGGGCAGCATCTCCTTCAGGAGCCCTGTTTGCTGGGAGCCAGAGCCGTGGGGCCCGGCCAGCCGTGGGGCCAGAAGGGGCTGCTGCTCCGGGAGGCCACGGGGCGGGGGTGACCTGCAGGTGGCAGGGGCCGCAGCCTGTGGTGCCAGCCAGTCACACAGCCGGGTGGGGTGGAGGCCGGCTCGGAGGCCCCTGAGGCCAGCAGGCCACGGCGCCAGGCCCCGAGCTGGCAGGCTCGTGAAGTGGGGTAGAAACCAGCGCCGATGAAGATGGCAGAGCGAAGGGTGGGGGACCTGTGGGTGAGCGCTCTCCCTGCTTCTGGTGCCACCAGCGGAGAGGTGGGCGCCCAGGGCCGTCAGCTCCCTCTCTGCGTTGTCTTCAGTCACCAGCATCACTTCTCCTGCGGGTGCGTGGTCTGGCTGTGTTTTTCGCTTCCATTGGCGTGTAGCTGATCTACCATGTTGCGTGAGTTTGCGATGTGCAGCAAAGTGACTCAGTCACACACATACGCACTTTGTGTTTAGATTCTTTCCCTATGTAGGCCATTACAGAGTGCTGAGCAGAAGTTCTTGTGCTGAACGGCGGGAAGACTTGTTAGTTACCTGTTTTACATACAGCAGTGTGTATGGGCCAGTCCCAACCACCCATGTATCCCTCCCTGCCTTATGCCCTCAGCAACTATAAATTTGTTTTCTACATCTGTGACTGTACTTCTGTTTTGTAACTAAGTTCATCTGTACCCCTTTTTTTAGATCCCACGCGTAAGCAGTACCATAGGAAATTTGTCTGTGTCTGACTCCCTTCACTCAGTATGACGATCTCTAGGTCCATTCATGTTGCTGCAAAAGGCATTATTTTGTTCTTTTTTATGGTGAGTAATATCCCATTGTGTAGGTTGCTTCCGTGTTCTGACTATTGTAAACAGTGCCGCGGTGAACCTTGGCGTGCATGCATCCTTCCAAAGTATGGTTTTCTCCAGGCATATGCCTAGGAGTGGGATTGGTGGGTCATACTGTAGCTCCAATTTTAGGTTTTTTTAAGGAACCTCCATACTGTTCTCCATAGTGCCTACATCAAGTTACATTTCCACTAACAGTGTGGGAGTGTTCCTTTCTCTCCACACTTTGTCCAGCATTTATTGTTTGTAGGTTTTTTGACGATGGTCATTCTGACAGGTATGATGTGGTACCTCACTGTAGTTTTGGTTTGCATTTCTCTCATAATTAGTGGTGTTGAGTATCTTTTCATGTGCTTTTTGGCCGTCTGTATGTCTTCAGAGTGTGTGGACTTACCACAACTAACTTGGCAGCTATAGTCCAAATTCTTGGGACATCTACTAGATGAGAAGCTCGGAGTCAGGCCGACAAGTATTGTATGTAACTGGATGCCAGGGAACACAGAATCTGTCACACTTCTAGTACATGTTATCGAGGCTCAGGAGTATCTTCTTGGCACTTGGCAATTAATATGAATCCCGTCACCTGAGAGCAGTCACCCCAGGCCCCAAGCCGGGGCGCACAGTGGCAGGACCTTTGGAGTCCTGGTTTGGGAACAGTCTGTCACTGAGAACTTCACACCTTAGCCTCAGCGTCATGTCTAGTCAGGATCTCAGTATGTAAAATAAATTCTAGGGAGGGTAATAGCTTATCCTGTAATACTGATGACTCGGAGTAAATGCAATGTGGTGTTACTTGTTGGTAATTATTAGTGATGAGTGTTTATCTTTTGAGAACATGGAACAGCAGCTTGATGTGTTGACGGGCGTGAGCAGCCCCTTTGATTTGTAAACATCAGAGCGTGTTGGTGGCTGTAATCTGGGTGCTTCCAGAAAGCGGGTGTGGCCCCCCCATCACCCGCCCTGCAGCTGCTCTTTAAAGGGCACTTAAAACTAAGGAGCAGGCACACACCCACACACGTACTCACACATGCACACACCCACACACATACACATGTACACACCCACACACATACTCACATGTACACACACACACACACATACTCACACATGTACACACACACACACTCTGTCGCAGTCTTTGGAAGCACACCAAGATTATACATGTTTTGTTTTGTTTTTTTTTAGCATTTCCAAATTGATTTTTAAATCTTAAATTCCTTATTTACCCCATTTTATAAAACAGCATCCTTCTTTTCTCTTTTTCATTTTTGTGGTTTTGAATATGAATAAATGAAAATTTAAGGCTGCCTGTTGCTTTTCCTCATTGAAATTTTTATTGCAGTAATTGTAGATTCACAGGCTCCGTGAGAAATCAGAGGCCCTGAGCACCTTCGCCCAGTCCCCCGCAGCTGATGACATTCTGCATAACGATAGTACATGGTTACAACCGAGGCCTGTCTGCTTTTTATTTTTTTTTTAAAGTGTGGTAAAATACACATATGTAAGACTTACCATCTGTGACATTTGGTGCGTTCACAACATTGTGTAATTTCTGTCACTGCATCTTATCGGGACGGCTTCATTGTCCCAGAGGGATGCCCTGTGCCGAGTGAAGTCCTCCTGCCCTCCGGCCCCTGACAAGCACGTGTGTGCATCTCCCGCTCCTGGATGCTTCTGTAAAAGGAGCCGTACAAAACGTGGCCTTCGCGATCGGCTTCTCGCACCGAGCGTCCTGTTCGCCAGGTGCATCCGTGTGGTTTCGGTCAGTACCGCCTCCGTCTCTGTTGCCGAGTGCCCTTCCATCGTATGGGTGAGGCCACACTCGGTCCTCTGCTCATCACCTGGTGGGCGTGTGCATTGTCTCCACTTCGGGCTGTTGTCAATAACGTTGCCGTGAACACTGATGTAGCTCTGTTTGAACATCTGCTCCAGCTCTTGGGGTGTCTGTCTAGGAGCGGGATTTCTGGGTCCCGGGGGAATTCTGTGTTTAGCCTTTGGAGGAACTGCCAAAGTGTCTTCGACAGCAGCTGCACCGTTTACCTCCCCAGCAACGCACGTGAGAGTTCGTGTTTCCCCGCATCCTTACTAACACTTTTTTTAGCCATTCTGAGTGAGAAGTAGAACCTCATTGTGGTCTACGTCCCTGATGACTGATGACATTCAGCCCCTTTTCATGTCTTTGTTGGCCATCTGTACATCTTGGAAGAAAAGTCCATTCACGTCCTTTGCTCTTTCAAAAATTCAGTTGTTTGTCTTTTTGTTGTTGGGTTTTATTTTTGTTGTTGAATTTTAAGAGTTTTTTATTCTGGATACTAGACCCTTATCACAGGTATATGATTTGGAGATATTTTCTCCTGTCTGTTGGTTTTTTCACTTTCTTTACGGTGTTCTTTGATGTACAGAAGTTTTTAATTTTGAGGAAGTTCAGTTTATCTTTTTTGTTATTGGTGCCTATCTAGGAAACCATTATGAGATTTAGCTCTTATGTTGACCTTTGATCCATCTCAGGTTATTTTTATATACGCTGTGAAGTAAGGATCCAACCTCGTTCTTTTATGTGTCTGCTCTCCACTTGTACCAGTACCATTTGTTGAATACCGCTCTTTTTATTGAATAATCTTGGCAACCTTGCCAAAAATCACTTGACTATATGGATTTCTGAATTCTCAATACCGTTCCATTGATTTACATGTCTGTCCTTATGTCAGTATGACAGTTTAATCACTGTGGTTTTATAGTAGTTTTGAAATTCCAAGCGTATTCTTTAATACTTAACTTTATTTGGCTGCAGCGGGTCTTTGTTGCATCACACAAGATCTTGCGTTGAGGCACACAGACTCTAGTTGCCGCATTGGGCTCAGTAGCTCTGGCACACAGGCTTAGGTGCTCCACACCTGTGGGATCCTAGTTCCCCAACCAGGGATCAAATCATTCCCTGCACTGCTAGGCAGATTCTTGCCTGGACTACCAGGGAAATCCCCAACTGTTCTTCTCTGAGATTGTTTTGGCTGTTCAGGGTCCCTTGCAATTGCATGTGAATTTTAGGATCACCTTTTCCTTTCTCTGTGAACCCTAGTTGGGGTTTTTGATAGGGATAGCGTTCAGACCTGTAGATGGTCTTGAGTGGTATTGCCTTGCCTGCTTCTGCACCGTAGAGCAGAGCGGTGTTTTACAGAAGGCTGCAGCCCACGTCACCTGGAGAGCTTGTGTGAGACGTCCCTTTTGGGCTCCAGCCCCAGAGTCTGATGTGGAAGGTCCAACCCCCGCCCCAGAAGGGTGCCGGTTTCACAAGGTCTGCGCACGAGCCCCCGGGACTCCAAGCTTTGAGAACCACTGTGGTCTTACTCATCTTCCTCGGGAGGGTCTGGGGTTCAGCAGGAGTGAGCCTCCCAGTTTGAGATGGCCAGCTTGTGGGAGAGCAGTCTTCACAGCCGCCTCCTGTTCAGCCCCTCTCAGCGCTCTGGCCCTGTTTGACCACGGGAGTCAGGTGATTGAAACCTGTTCCAGTGACTTTTGTGAAGCAACCTCTGCCGGGCTATGTTCGGGAGCTCTCCGGGCAGGTGGCAGAAGGTGGGTGTCCGTCATGGACTCTGGCTGGGCAGACGTCTGTCTGCTCGCTGCTGCCTCCAGCTTAACCCCTCTTCTCCTGGAGGCTGGGGCGGTGTGCCCGTCAGACCTGCACTGAGTCCTCGATTCAGCTGGGAGGCCTTCTTATCATCGTATCTTGTTTCTCGCCATCTGTCCTCGGATGTGTTTCCAAACCTCTGTCTGTCTGAATACCTCCAATCTCAGAGCCCTCGAGAGGCTGTCCACATTCTGGTTCTCAACAGGCCGCTCACACCAGCCACCCAGAGAGACGGCCTTTGAGATGCCTCACTGGGCATTCTGGTTGTGTCGTGCAGGTAGGGTGGGGGATGTTCGTTGAAGACACTTTTGTTCAGTTGCTAAGCCATGTCCAACTCTCGGCAACCCCATGGACTGCAGCACGCCAGGCTTCCCTGTCCATCACCATCTCCTGGAGCTTGCGCAAACTCATGTCCATTAAGTCGGGGATGCCATCCAACCATCTCATCCTGTCGACCCCTTCCCCTCCTGCCTTCAGTCTTTCCCAGCACCAGGATCTTTTCAAATGAGTTGGCTCTTCGCATCAGGTGGCCAAAGTATTGGCACTTCAGCTTCAGCATCAGTCCTTCCAATGAATATTGAGGACTGATTTCCTTTAGGATGGACTGGTTTGACCTCTTTGCTGTCCAAGGGACTCTCAAGAGTCTTCTCCAGCCGTGCCTCGGCTGGTTCGCAGACAGTGGCCAATATAGGCTGTGGTGCTGCTGGCACGCAGGGCGATGCAGGTGCAGCCTGCCCGCCTGGCGGGGGTGCCTGGAACGGCCGAGCCACTGCCCATGCAGTGGGACCCCCTGGCCGGGACCACGCTCCTTCTGTTTCCCACGGGAGCACGAGCTCTTTGAGAACAGGGACACCTCTCCCTCCAGGATGTGTTCACGCAGGCGGCTGGGGAGCCCAAGAGGCCCGGCGTGCTAGTTCACCTGTCGGCGGCCGGCTGCTGCCAGGTGCTTGACGCCCTGGAAGACCGTGAGCGCCACAACCACACTCCACACGGACACGTCTGCTCCTTCTGCAGGCGGGTCTTCCCCTCCGGTCACCCGCTGGACGCCCGCGTCCTGGAGTGGCACGCCCCGCCTTCCAGATCCCGGCCGGGCACAGGACATGTACCAGAGCCGGGTGGAGGACTGCATGGAGGCGTTTGGGACCAGCAGAGACCGTGAGAAGCACCTGTGACGCGCCCCCTCACCCTGCAGACTCCTGCCTTGCTAAGCCAGGGAAAAGCGGAGGCCCAGCTCGCAGGTGTCAACAGAAGCCGTGGGGGAGGACCGGGTGCCCTCGGAAGGAAACGCCACGGAAGTCTGCTCTGAGCACGCAGAGGCCCACCCAGAACCTCCGAGAGAGAGGCGGGCCTACGGCCACAGGGTGCCGTCACCATCTGTTCCGGTCAAGGTGCCTCAGGAGGATTTAAAGCGCTGGGAAGAGAGACGGGCACCAGTGACGGCGGGCACGCTGCTAGGCTTCTCCTCTCGGCCCGCGGGCGCCCGGGACCCGGCCCACCGCCATCCTTGTGTTGGGCCCCGTGATCGACCAACTGACCGAGGCCAGAGGCCAGGGGGGATGCCATGGGGGACCCACAGGTTCTGGAAGGGACCCCCTGTGTGGTGACCGGGGTTCAGGGAGCAGCTGCCACCCCCACTCTGTCCTTAGACACGTGGATAAATGGTTTTCCCTAAGTGTTGTAAACGGTTTGCAACACCTGGAGTAACGGTTCTCATTTAAGGGGGGAAAAAAGTCTTCTCTAGCACCACAGTTTGAAAGCATCAGTTCTTCAGTGCTCAGCCTGCTTTATGGTCCAACTCTCACATCCGTACAGGACCACTGGAAAAACCACAGCTTTGACTAGAGGGACATTCGTTGGAGAAGTGATGTCTCTGCTTTTTAATACGCTGTCTGGGTTGGTCACTTTAATAGGAGACTGAAGACGCAGGAAGGGAGCTTGGTGGGGAGGCACTTGAGGAGGGTGGGCTCCAGCCGACCCCGTGGGCGAGGGGCAGGCCGTGGAGACGGGGCACGCTGCTGAGGACTGTCCGCCTGGCTCTCCAGGTGGCGGGGACCCAGTCCCACACCTGTGCTCTGGGCCCACAGTGCCCTGAGGGGGCTGCCGACGGGCAGCGGGGCAGGGGCCAAGGGGGCCTGTGTTAGCTCAGAGCAGTCCAGGGGGTTGGGGAGCCCGAGGACGGAGAGCAGAGGGGTGGGGGGTGGGGGTCCCCCTCCTTCCTCCTCCCCGCCCTCCTCCCTTTCCCAGTGCCCCCACCCCAGCACAGCTTTCCAGTCTGTCTCTCCATGTTCTGCTCATCCACAACACACAGCCCCGAAAGTCGGTGTCTTCCGACCGCAGCTGACAGCTGTTACCTCTTGGGAGGCTGGGCCTGGGGTGTGGGCAGAGTGCAGCGTGGACCCGCTCCTTTCTGCCTCACCGCAGCGGGGCCTTGGGGGCCACGCATCCTTCTCTCCCTCCTCGGGACGCCCACACCGCAGACCTCACGCCCGCCCTGAGAGGAGGAGCCAGGACTGCCCGCCCCTCCAGACCAGGCTCAGCCCTGCCTCCTCGACATTGACGTTGTGTTCTTTTAGTCCAAGAAGTGACAGACGGGGTTCCAAGGCTGGGCGCAGACCCCGTCTCAGTGGGGCCGAGGAGCTCACGGCGCCAGCTGACGTGGGAAGGCAGGGACCCTTTTCCTGCTGACCTTCTGAATTGAGAGGGTTTAGGGGGCACCTCAGCTCCCAGCCAGGGAGTTCTGATTGCACCTCATGGACAGAGTGCTGCGGGCTGTGGTCAGCACGTGCCCCCCCCCCCCCCAGCCGGCTCGGGGTCCCCAGGGCGTGTCAGTGGCCCTGGTACTCTCAGAGCACCGTGAGGACGCAGCCCCACCGTCTCCGCTCAGGCCTGCTTAGCAGCGTAAGCATCCCTTCCCCGAGCGCCTCACCCTCTGTGGGATGGGGTGTGCTGAGCAGGGTCTCTGGCTGCCCCACCTGCCAGCTAGTGTCCTGTGATGCTCTTGGCAGCTCCGCTCTTGGCTGGCCCGGCCCCGTCTGCCTGACAACTGGCAGAAGAGAGGGGCTTGGGGCATGAATGAGGAGGCCCCCCTCCCACACCCTGCCTCAGCCCCCTCCCCGACCAGCGCCCCCTTAGATGGAGCTCCCGGACGGGGTCACCTGCCTCCTCCCCAGGGGCACTCTGTCCCAACACACTCGACAGCAAGTGCATTTTTGGGTGACTTTTATCTAAGATTAAGCTTTAGTTTTGAAATCTTCAGACTAACAGAAAACTTAGAGGCAGCAGACTTCCCTGCTGACCCAGTGGTTAAGACCCTGCGCTTCCACTGCAGGGGCTGCAGGTTCGATCCCTGGTCAGGGAAGTTCCGTATGCAGCCCGGTGCAGCCAAAAAAAAAAAAAGCAAACTTTCGGGCAGGTACTGGTAAACTCTGATAGACTCACCCACAGTCACGCCCGCATGGGGCCACGTGTACTCTCTCCAAGCATGACCCTGTGAGCGCCCTCAGAGGCCAGACCCCCGCCACCTCCCTCCCCGGTGGCCCCCACCGTCTGTCGCCGCCTGCATGCAGCACACCCCCCCACGTGGCCCCAGACCCCACGCGTCTTCTCCCGGCACCCCTTCCTTCTCATCACCCGGCCCACCGCTGGGCGCAGGGCAGACAGCCGCTGGAGAGCCAGGCTCCGTGTTTGGGGGGACACCCCTCAGTCTGGGTCTGCTGGGCACCTCTGTCCCTGCAGGGCTGCCTCTGTGCCCACTGCTCCCGCTGTGCCAGGCTGCCGCGGGCTGGGGGGAACCTATCCCCCCTGTAACCGCATGCCCCCACCTCCTTCCCTACTTCCAGCCCGCTGGGGTCACCTTGGTCAGCGTCCACTGCAGCCCCGACGACCAGACGCTGTGGGCCCTGGACAGCAGGTGGAACGTGCATGTCCGAGCTGGGATCACCGAGGAGATGCCAGTGGGGACCGACTGGGAGCACGTGCCAGGTAGCAGTGCCAGGCAGGCGGCGGCCACACAGGGCTTGTCAGACCGCCGACAGCAGGCGTCTGCGCCCGTCCTCCCAGGGTGGCGACCCCACCAGCAGAGCACTGCCTCCCGATCCCTGGGGTTCATTGCAGGACGGTCGTTTCCCGACCGCCAGGGCCTCTGGTCCGATGCTCACAGCCACACCTGCTCTGCCAACGGGGCATCCTTTCCCGGGGCTCCCTCCCTGTGCCCAGGGTGG